>NC_071403.1:49693128-52193128 GCF_017976375.1 Cuculus canorus
TCAAAGTGCCTGTGTTTTCGTGCTGTATTTATGCCTTTATGACACACGTTTCTAAAAATATTTTCCTCTGCAGTCTCTTCTACCCTGTAATCGTTCACTTTTTTTTTTTGTATCATCAAGTTGCAGGTTGGCTGTCCTCCAATATCTGCTTTTGCTCTGTGGTATCTCTACCATAAGACCCATGAACAGACTGAATTCTGCCAAATGAGTGTGACTGTCCTCCTTCAGTTCTGTTCCCTGTCCCTGGCTTAGCCGAGTTGCTTTTTCTCTGTGTGTACATTTCAGTTGTCCCTGTGTTATGTTATCTTCCTTCTCCAAACAGGTCTTGCTGGTTGCCTCCAAGGGAAGGAGGTAGGGTTGGGAATCAACATAATGACGTAGCTTTGCCTCACCTACTGCTTCTTCTCTTGTAGATATGGCTTCCTCATCTGGATAGATTTCCTTTTCCTTTGACTTCCTTGCTTTTTCTCAGAACCTCCTCTAGTCTTTTCTCCCCTTTCTCTCTCTTCTAGCATGTTTTTATTTCCTCTGTTAAACACAATAAACCAACAAAAATTTCTGTTCTCTGCCACATTTTTATGCTGGCACTCACCTTTTGATTTTTATCTGAAAATGTCTTTTTAAAACCTTGCCATCCATGATTCTGTCTACCAATAGTTCTCCATCTGTTTCTGGAGACACAATTATGAGTTGTCTCTAGGAAGGTCCTGGTATACCCTAAAATACTCTCTTATCGTCTACTAAAAGATCCTGTCCTGTGATCTATTTTCCCTCTGCCATTTTTGCTTGAGTGATTTTACTCATTGATATTGGCATGTCTTTTCCTCTTATGAAGGACATATCTACCTCTGTAACAGTTGTTTTGTTGGGTTTTTTTGGTGTGGGTTTTTTTTTTTTTTCATCACCAAGTATACTTTAGCCTCTCTCTATTGTGGCTGAGCCTTTAATTGGATCCAACTTTTTCCTCTCCTAAAGCATCCTTGGTTCTGACGACACAACTGTGGTCCAAATGCCTTCTTCAGTTCTTTAAGCTTTCATTTCCTAGCTATGCTTAAATTTCGCACGTGCTTTCTTATGTGTTCACTCTCCTTATACAGAAATAAAATGTCATTCAAGTTGTCATTATCTTATTTACTCATTTACCAAAATCTACTATTCTCTGGCCTTGGCAAATTAATTTCACAACCTCATATCAATTCAGAACCTCACTACAAGGGTAATTTTCTAGCTTTACTTAAAATCTCCCAGCCTATTTATCTACTCCTCTGTGCAGCGTGAAACATACAGACCCTTGATTATCACTTTGAACTTCCTGGGATCCCTCTTAGTTTTGCAAACATTTGAAAATACTGTATCTCATTATTTTTTAAAGCCATTTGCTAGGGCACTAGTGCAAACCTTGACTGTTAATCCTCAGGCGTGTTGAGGACCCAAAATGTGATCCTGATGACTCTTGTGTCTATTATCTTGGACTCCACCAGATTACTGTCTACAGCCTTCTGTTGTATTCTTCTTAAACTTAAAGCTGTCAGGAGTTATCTTTCCTTTCTTCTGTGTTCCTTCAGAACCTGACATATGGTCCTCTACAATGGAAATAAATGTAGTGCAATCCGTATTGCTAACACTTCAGAAACATTTCTTCAACAGTATTTTGGGTGGCAATGCTGTAAATCACTTCATATAGTTCCTTGCTTTGCTACAGTTGTGTAGCTGCTTCATTATCCTTATTCCGTCTTACAAGGGCTCAGGAGAACTCATTCTTTGGTGCATCCAAGTCTATAAGGTTATTCTAGAAACAGCTTTTGGATACAAGCACCATCACAATAATGTACCAGCTGAGTCCTATTCATCGTGCCTATTTTCTCTTAATCTAAAGCAAATGCAACTGCTAGATAATTCAGTTTAGCTTAAAATTGTTTTGTTTAATGTTAGCTGACACACAGTAACTTGCTTTTGTGCCTTAGTTTTCTGTAGTTCCCTAATACAGTCTTGAAATGATTGGTGTGGTTCTCAAAGTGCAAGGAGAATGGAGATAATGTCATATAATCAAATGGTTTTTTTCAGAAAGCAAGAGTGTGAAGATGTTTCTAGTAAGTAGGAAGCATTATTTCCCCAATTCGTTGTTAGGAGGAGAGGGGAAACAAGTCAGTGTATGTGGAATGGCGAAACAGAAACAACAACATAATTTTAATACATTTATGGTGACGATGTACTAGTCAGTGCACTGGAGGGAGTTTTTTTTCAGGTATGATTTTTATCTTGTGTCTTTATCTGGAGTCTTGTGTAACTTGGAGCACTTTTCCTCCTGCTGAGACGAAGATTCAGACTCTAGTCTGAACTGACACATAGTACACATACCATTGCAGGGGTAAGCAAGATCCTCCAGCAGCTCTCTGTCTTCTGAACATGTTGCCTGTGCCCAGCATAAAGTACATTTCCAGTGAAAATGCGTTGTGGAGATACAATCCTAAAAACAGCGTACCACAGCAACTTATTCTCATTCTTGGGTTCCTGCAACCACAGAAGAGACATCATGGTCTTGTATTGGTGAATTGCTGAGTTCATAGGACTTTCTCCAGTTCTTTCACTTTTGGTTTTGATGAGGTAAATTTTCAGGTGGTGGTTGTGTTTTAGCCTGTTTGCTTCCTGATGGAAAACTTTGGATAGCTTTAGAGACAGCTACTTTTGCTCCTAATATTGCTTTATAATATGTCATATGATATTATTCTTGGGGTCTATATCCCTGCCTTCAGATGTGCAAAGATATTAGGTGCTCAGTTAAAGTTTGTATCTTTAATACTGCTTTCCCATTTTTCCACTTCTAATCAAGTGACACAGAAGGAACATATTGGTTGCACATGCAACACATTATGAAATGTGCTGAAAACTTGACTGATGTCCAGTTTAAACAGCTGTTTGACCTTCTGACCTGCCTTATAAAACCCTGTGGACTTCCAGCTTTGGCTACCTTGAATTAAACACTTTAGCATTCTTTTTATCCTAATATTTGCGGTCAACTCATGTTCTGACAAGAACTGGGGCTTAAACTCTGGAGTGGTAGATATGTAAAAAAATAGCTACCAAACAACAAACACTTTGAGTGTCCTCTCGAGTAAATAGATTTTTCTTGTTTGGAGTAGCTTCATTATTTTTTTCTTTCTTCCTCACTGATTTCAACAAATCAGATTGGTCAAAATTCTGTCTGCTTCATGAGAAGTAGAGTTCTTGTACCAGTATTCATGGGAATTTGGGTGCATTTCATATTGTTGCTCAGTTTTATGTAAGTTTTAAAATTGAAATCTAGGATAGTAACAGAGTTTCAAAGGTAAATATTTTAAAATCAAGATATAATGAACTTCAGATATGATACTGTGGCTTGATTCCACTTAATGTTTTCATCATCCTATGCTGGGATGTAGGTTTCAGCAAAAAGGGAAGATGAAAGAAAAAAGGACAAAATATTGTGAAACAATATAGCTGAAAAAAAAAACCAAACACCCCAACTTTAGTCTGATTAGTCATATAGTTGTTAGATTGTTCATCCAGTTTGTGATTTTATGTGAAAGCAATTCCTTTCTCTTTCTTTTTTATGGTTAGAAAGAAAGACATTTCCTCCAAAGCTATATGTTTTTTTTACAGAAGTTAGTTATTTTCTGATTTAGAATCTGAGTTTTGGGGCTAGAGCAAAATTTATCCTTTAATGTAAATGTAAACATTTTCTTTGAGGTGCTTTGTGGAAGATAAGTACAAAGTAGAATTAATAGTAGCTTGAAGATGAGATTTTTTTTTTTTGAGTGGTGATTATGGCATTAACTTCTTAGTGTAATAAAAAATATAGTAGTTGGTGGAATTTAAGATTGTCACACTGGCAAGTTAAAGCCACATGTGATGCTTACCTTGTTCACATTCAGCCTTTCAAGATATATTTGTATCAGATATAGTGTGGCCAGCAGGACAAGAGAAGTGATCATTGTCCTGTACTTGGTGCTGATGAGGCCACACCTTGGATTCTGTGTTCAGTTATAGGCCCTTCACTACAACGAAAACATGGAGCTGCTGGAGCATGTCCAGAGGAGGGCAACAAAGCTGGTGAAGGATCTAGAACATGTCTTACAAGAAGTGCTTGAGGGAACTAGGTCTTTAAGTTTGAAGAAAAGGAGACTGAGGGGAGACCTCATCTCCTTCTACAACTACCTGAAAGGAGGCTGTAGTGAGGTGGGTGTTGGTCTCTTCTTCCAAGTAACAAGTGATAGGATGAGACGAGATGGCCTCAAGTTGTGCCAGGGGAGGTTTAGACTGATCAGGAAATGTTGCTTCACTGAAAGGATTGTCAAGCACTGGAACAAGCTACCCATGGAAGTGGTTGAGTCACCATCCCTGGAGGCAGTTGGAAGATGTGTAGATGTGGTGATTAGGGACCTGGTTTAGTGGTAGACTTGACAGTGTTTGTTTATAGTTGGATTTGGTGATCTTAAAGGCCTTTTCCAACCTAATGATTGTGATATTACTTCATCACTGGAAAAATGAGGGTAGAATGGGCAGCTCTCACCCACAGAGACAAAGTACTTGCTGGTACCGAGTAGGACTTTTGTGTTCAGATATTCTCCTTTGAGTTTCGTGTGTCCTCTGAGGTGTTTCTAGTCATGCCAGTGTATCTGTAAAGCATGGTCACCCATCATGATTTAGTTATTCAGTTGTCATCTGCCAGTGATATGCCTAGAGGAGCTGTATTCAAATATTTTGGTGATCTTTTAATCTTTCCGATCTTTTCTATGACTTTAACAAGACAGGGCTGTCACAACTTTGTTATGCTCAACAGAGCTTGCAGAACAGATGTGCTAAATGATAATATCTGGTCAAAAGGCTTGAGACTCTATCTAGCAGCCAACAGAAACAGGATGTGTCATGGCACTTAATTGAGTACAGCCTGAGAAATCAGCTAGGGACACAAATACACCATTCCTTCCTTGTGTTAGAAAAAGTATGTTGAAAGCTGTGTCAAGTGAGTTGATTTGAATGGAAGCAATTTAAATTATGGTTGTTTCAAATCCTCGTGTTAGCCTCAGACTCTTCAACTGGTATAAATTATAGGTCTGCTGCAGTGGGAAACACCCAAGCATGGTGTTGCTTTTCTCTGAGCACTTACTGCTCATTATTTATTTATATTACTGTGGGAATTTTATTGCCAAAGTGGCATGTGGCATGAGGTGGGAAAAAGGGAAAGAACAATTAAAAGTAATTTATTTAAAGAGGATCATGAAAGTAAAAATAACTGAGACTGTGATTACTGAGTTATACTCTGTCATTAAGTAGTTGATAATACTGCTTTTATTTTGTCTTTATCAATATTTTTTATCACTGGAAAGTCTAAAAGTTTTTTTTGTCCTATATAAAACTTGAAGGACATCGGTAAACACTCATCTAGATATAAAAGGACCTAAATAGTTGGGGACTGGTTTAGAAGAAAAAAACCTGTGAAGACAGCATCTCTCCTTAGAAAAAGGAGAAAGCCAGACTTAACTTTATATGAAGTGTTAGGAGAGCCATAATATGATGGCATTTAAAGGAATAAGTTTTAAATACAGCTCAAAAATATTCTGATCTTCTGAGAGAACCTGGAAATTGTTCCTGTGAAAGCACAAAGTTGGCTTTTAGCTTGCTGTAAATAGCTGTACCTTCACTTTTACAGAAGCAGTACTTTCCTTTCAGATTTTACTGCAATGTTGCCAATCCCACAGAAAAAGAGTGAGGAAAAATGTTAGTTTCTTTAGGATTCAGGACATAAATATCTCATGTAGTTGGATCTGCATTTGCAGAGTAGCAATTAATCATCTTTGATTTATTTGTGTACAGATGTTTTGGCAAAGGCTGTAATGTTTGAGAAGCAAGAATCATAGTAAAACTTGAGTGCCTAGAGGCACTGATGGCTTCTGCAGAAAAGCATTGCATCAATATTTTGCAAGGCATAATAGCTTTTTATAATTTTTATTTCAGCTCCCAGGATGAATTAGCTTGTGATACTACCCATCTTGGACAAGAGCCCCTTTTCACACTGGCTGGGAGTCCGTCTTCCAGCAGATATTTCTTATTGTGCTCTTTATGTGGTGTAACAGGCTTTGTTGTCTTGCTTATTGCAAACATAAGTTAAAGACAGCTCATAGCTATTTGAACGCATAATGAAAGGTAGTGTGATTAAAAGAAAGCCATATCTACTGTTGAAATAGCTTAAAGCAGGGAAGCCATTGATGATGATTGGATTCCCAGAACAAAATGTTGATATTTTCTCTAGCTCGGATATACTGAGAACAGCACTGGGCTCCCAGTTGCCTGCTCACCTTGCTGGCCTACCTGTCCTGGACCTGGGAGAAACTCTAAGCTGTATGCTAGCATGTGGATGTTGAATTGAAGAATGGGTGCTGGTTAAATTTCTCTGGAGAAGCTCTGGTGCAAGCAGTACAGTTTTGTCTGTTTTCCTGTTCCTGAGAGAAGTCTTTTACTCATGGGGAAAAGACTATTTACTCATGTGGAGAAGTCTACATGCAGATCCCTATGGCTGAACAGATTACCTTGTAGCGCACGAGTAGTTCTACTCTCCTCCAGTTCGGTCTGCCAGGGCAGTTTTCTGTTGATATACCTTGCCCCACTGAGATTGCTCTATTGCAGAAATGATGTTTGAGTACAGTACCTGTCTTTACATATTGTGAAGGGTGGAAGGAAGAAAGTCTTCAATGCACCTGATTATTTTAATGAATGAAACAGGAATCTCAAGACTTCTGTTTTTTTTGTGTACTTTGTGAACATGGAGGTGGAAGTCTTTGCTGGAAGAAGCAGCAAGTCTCCCAGCTATTTCTTACTTACATGATTTCCTCGTAATCGTCAGCATGATGATATTGCTTTACTTTTTAAAACTTGTTCTCTTGATATTTCTCTGGAAACGTGAACACTGGAGTTTTGTGTAGTGCTGTTGATATAATCAACATTGCCAGCATGGAAGAAAGGAGGAAAGGATTCACATATAATCTTTAAGAGCTGCAAACAGTAGCAAATTTTTGTGGCTTTTGTTCCCAAATACAGGAGCCAAAAGTGTTCTCTTATCTTGGTGTGCTATGTTGGAGTTCTGACAGTTGTAATGGGACTAAATTGCTTTGTTACATCTTTTGTTAGGATGGCGGCTTGGGAAATACTGCTCAAGATAACTCTGGTTTTGGACATAGAAGAAAACTCTGTCCATAGTGCTCTGGACTGCCACTGTAAACATAGGAAGGACTGATTTTCTTCTGCTCTAGCTGTGGTTTTGCCTTAAATCAGATTATCACTGCCCACAAAATGTCTCTGGAGATGTGCAGGTGGGGGCTGAACCCCTGGGCAGACTGGTAATGTTGTGGTGAGGCTATTCCAATTCTAGATGTACTCCTTCCTCTGAGGTGGGTTTTCATCCTGAGGTCCATTGAAGGAGGAAATAGCAAAAATCTGTGAAAAGGAAGATGCCACTGTGTTGTGCTGGGCAAAGGGCCCCAAAGTCAATTTATTCTTGAAATTGTGTGGAGCAGAGCTGGAATCTGGAGTGTGCCACACAGCTTCCCCGTGCCAACTCCATCTGGCAGAGTTTTTTAGATCTTATTTTAGAAAATTTAGTTCATTTTGATGCCTGTCTTCTCCTTCTTTTTTTATCTGAACTTAGTCCTTCAAATTCACAAAACACTTTGCAGTGCCTTATTGGTGTGATGAATTGTTTTTGATTTATACTCTCCATTGGATGCAATAATCCTTCTGCAATGTCTTGATAGCAAGTGTTTGTCAGAACTGCCTTCCAGTGAGAACATCTCATGTTGCTGTGACTTCTAAGATCCATGTTTCATTTGTACAGTGGTTCTGTGCCTTTGTGCTGAGCGGACGGAGTTGGGAGGGAAACACTTCCCCCTCTTTCTTTAGGTTCTGGACCTTGTAACTCTACCCTCAAAACTGAACAGCTGATCTGAAAAAGGAGTGGGAACAATGCTCCCTCTCCCTTTATCTGTGTCTTTTTGCCAGTGCTTGCTTCAAGAGAAACTCCTTAGATAAGAGAAGAGGAGGCTGAGGGGAAAACTTATTGCTCTCTACAACTACCTGAAAGGAGGTTGTGGAGAAGAGGGAGCTGGCCTCTTCTCCCTGGTGACAGAAGACAGGACAAGGGAGAATGGCCTCAAGCTTCACCAGAGGAGGTTCAGGCTGGACATCAGGAAAAAATTTTTCATGGAAAGGGTCACTTGGCACTGGCAGAGGCTGCCCAGGGAGGTGATTGAGTCACCTTCCCTGGAGGTGTTTAAGGGACGGGTGGTGCATGAGGTGCTGAGGGGTATGGCTTAGGGATTATTAAGAATAGTTGGACTCGATAATCCAGTGGGTCCCTTCTAACCTAGTGATTCTATGGTTCTATGATAGTTTTCTCAGTAGGAGCGATAGGCTTTGGACCTTTCTTCTTGCCTTTTCTCTGTTTCACCTTGGGCTAGCCAAGAATAGTGCATCTTTGGAAGAGAGCAGATCGCCAGGGAAGTGCTTCTTCAGACCTGAAGTGTTTCCTTATACCTTAACTACATTAACCCTTCAACCATTTCTACAGCCAACTTAACTTTGTCTGGTTTTATAGCCTGCCACAGCAAAAGAGCCGTCTAGGAGGCAGTAGTAATTGCATTGTTGCACTTAATGGTTCTGAAAACTCTTCCTTGGTTTTTAAACATAACACTATGAATCAGCTCAACTCTAAAGAGTCTGCATGCAACCTCACGTTTAGGGCAGATGTACTTCACTAAGCATACCACTTTGATTTCTCATTTGATTTCTCTGTGAGGCCACAGAGGCAGCTGGAACATTTCTTTTGCTGAACTTCTTATTTCTTTCCAGCCTCTCTCCTCTTGAAGGCAGTGAGTGTGGGGTCTTGCCATGGCTTGCTCAGAGCTGTCAACATCTGTAACCTGCTGCTCTTGGGCTTCCCAGCTGGACTGACAGGATCTGGCCGTGATACAAGCAGGGCAATAATCTCCAGACCCTTTCTGCCTCTGAGATGGGAGCAGTGAACTTTGTTCTGCTTTTTCATGGCCCTCTCTCAAGTGGAATCAGAAGCTGTATTATTGAATTGCTTGCAGGTGAGGGGATTGAATCATCTCAAATGCTTTTGGAAATAAGGTTATAACCAGTGATACTATAACATGATATTTACAGTTTCTTTCTGCTAGGCCTGTCATAAGAACACTTTGGTTTTTCAAAGGGTAACTTTTATTTAACAAGCTTAAATTTATCCATTGTGGGCAAAGCTGAAAGTATACTCTAACAATTACAATTATAATTAATGGACTTGTTGTTAATGCTAATGGTGAAACTGTAATTTCATCTGCAATTTGAAACAGAAAATCATGGGGACCAAAGTGGGCGGGATACAGATTAACTGAGGTGAAATGGTCCGTGAACTTCTTGAAAAGTGCTTTAATGTCTGTTTGTCATTGCCCCATGGCTAATCACCAGCTTAATGTCCAACTTTACTGGTGAGCCAGTAAATGAAAGACAATCTGCAGGTCAGGAGACTTCTTGTACAAGTAAGATAGTCAATTTAGATAGCTAATTAACCAGTTAAGTAACTGACAGGATCTGATTAATTAGCAGTTAGTGGTAAAGTTTGGTCAGATTAAGTTGATCTCTAGTAACCCAAAGGGCATTGAACTTACAATCACTGTTCTTATTTCTCCCTTGCATTGTTGCAAAACCCCCGAGTTACAGGTAATGTGATAATTTAGGGCTGTTATGTAAGGCTGTCTCCTTGCCACAGGACAGTGCTTCAAGCACTGCTATAATTTGGGGCAGTGCTATTCCTAATGCTTGTTAAGTGAGACGTGATTAAGTAATCATTGATTTTTTTTCAGGGAAAATTTTGTAGCACTATTACTAGTTTCATATCGCCTGTCAATTCATTGCCCATTGAAGCACAGATTGTTCCAGACAGCCAAATAAGCAGAAAGCAAGCAGAGGGGTTAAAGCAGGGTGAGAAGTATAAACAGGAGGAGGGCAAAACCGTATTTTGCAGGTTGTCTTACAGCTGTGACGTAGTGCTTCGTAAAGCAGAATTTCTAAACTTTTGAGTAGTCTGTGTCAATGCCATCTGAACAGGAACTGAGCTATGCGCGTTTTGGGTAATTCAGCAACACAAATAGTTTGAGTCATGTTACATAGCTCAAATATTTTGCTCAGAAGCAGGAAGGCATATGCGCACTCTGGATGTCATCTGGGAGATGCCTGGAAGGCCTGTCTGGCAGGCCTATAACAATATCATTGCGGATTGGCACATTCTCTGTAGCTTGTAACTGGTGAGCGATATTGTCCAGCCTTGTGGATTTTGACTCATGAGGAATATTGCTAATAAATTAAAATTCCTTTTTTCACTATTAGAAGAGTTAGAATCTCAGTGTATTTTTTTCCTTTTTTTTTCACTGTTAACATTGCCTTTAGTCTTTAACAGAGATTTTTCTCTTTATTTCAGAAGAGTAGATGTAGTCAAATGGAAATTATTGTGAGATATTTCTGATAAGTCATTGTTTCCACATTTGTTGCGTTAGCTGATACTCATGCACCTGTTTGTTTATTAGTCTTCTTGAAAGAGCAGTAGTGAAGTGGTACCGGTAAAGCTGTGCAAACTGATGTTTATAATTCTGTTATAGAATCAAAATAGTCCTCAGACTTGAGTTAGTAATCTTTTAGCTGAAATGACTTTTTGACATACTGTTTTCAATTCAAACTGAAATTAAATTAGTTGTTTCAGACACCTCTATGGAAAGCAGAAGAAATACAGGTGTGGCTTAGAAAATGATAAGGTAAATCCGTCCCCTTTGCTTTTATACAGTAGATCCATTACGTTTTATATTCCAGAAAGTGAGAAATTGAAGTTTTTCTCCTTTATAAACCATTGGAAGTGGGAAAGTTTTCACAGTGCCTTGTTTTATTTTGGTTTGTGTTCCACTTTGCAATTTTAGTGAACTGAACATCTATCTTGGCAGACTGCAATTCTGGTGGAGGTTTTCTATCTGGGTGCCTTAATCTGTAGGCTGGAGGGTTTCCCTCTGCTTCTGTTCCCAGATCTTGCCTCTTTACAAATGGAGGGTCTTATGAAAAGGACTGGAATCCCACATCCTCATGTGGGTGCTTTGGGCGAGACCCCCCACTTCAAATTCCATGTCCACCCAAGTCAGGACAAGGGTACATCCATGGGCCTGTACACTCCGGTCTAATACAGTGCTCTGAGTGTTACAAAATGAGATGCCTCTGGGCCAAGTCTTCTCCTGTTGGAGCTGTTCTAATCAGGAATTGGAACACGTTCCTGGTGATACGAATTCAAACGTCTCCTGCTAATCTCTTGCTGCAAACTCTTGATCTCCATCAGGTGCAGCTTTTGCGCACTGGGAAGATCTTCTGCTAGCAGAACTGCAGCCTTGGGCACACTTGTAGGCTTCCATGGTGTGACCACCTACCATCACACAGAGGGCACCTGAGGGACACGGCTCAGCTGGGTATGCTAACTGCAGCATCTGGGATAGGAATGTTGTGGGGTGAGGAGCTATAGTTCCCAGAGACATACCCTGCAATTTGATGAGGGGGCATTCAGTAAGACGGGTATAGACTCTCTCTCCTTGAGTGGCCACATTTAGCCAGCTCCTTCTCTTAATTCACCTGTTCATTCAGGAAGGACACATGGTTTTCCCACAATGCATCTGCAGAAAATTGAAAGGAAAACCTTATTTTACTGTATTGCAGAGATGAACAGATTATACCCTCTGAAATATTGATTTTGCAACAACTGAGTACACTTGATGGACAAAAAAATCCTAATGCTGTCCACAGTATAAATAATTTCACTCAGTTTACTTATGAGAAATAAACTCAGGTTATGTCTATGACAGTTATTTCTGCAGTGAATGTTTTGGGGCTTTTTATGCAGTGGGTAAGCAGTCATACTCTTAAGTAGAATGAGACAGAACTCAGAACTACTTTTGAAAGTCAGATGCTGGCTCAAAGATTGCTTATCTAGTGTCTGGAAACTAAACAAAAGTTTGACTTCAAGTCACTGAGGAGGTTTTGCTGAAATCTATTCCAACTCCTTTGGCACAAAGCGTGTAGGTGGAAACTTTTCCTTGCTGCTTAACGAACTTTTATCTTGTTCCTGGTACAGTAGCTGATTCAAAGCAGTGCAGTTTATGTAATTATGCTCCAACCTGCCCAAACCCAAAGCAGAGTTGCAATGAAAAAATGACAGGCAAAATGCTACATGTAATGATAATTACTATAATTTGTTTGTATTCCCTTGCTTTCTGGCTTAATATTTGAGGCTTAATGTTAACTTCTTTGTATAGATAAAGGTGTTTCCTGTGCTTCCTTGTATTAGCTATGATTTCTAAATATCCTTGAAATAATTTGCCATAACATCTGTCTTCATCATATTACTTCAATTTGAGCCACTTTTATAAAGTGTTTCTTTTTGTTTTTGAACAGAAACTGATGGGAGCCAGAAAAATATGTATTTGTTTGCCTTTCTATTTTTGGTTTGAAATTGCTGGAAGCCAGTAGGTGGGTATTTATTTTCTCTTCTCAGACTTAATTTTCAAACTAAAACAAATGTTATGTATGATGATTGACCTATATCTTAAATTACTTGTTTTAGTAACAAGAAAAAGTTCTTGTTAGAAGTTCTTCTGAAATGTGGCTGTGTTTCTGGAAGTCTTCTCTTTCTCATTTCAACAGAGCATTATATACTTTCCCATTTCACTGAATGATTCTTTCATATGCAGAGGGGTGAGTTTTATAGGAACTCTGCTGGCACTAAAACCCAAAACAAACAGAAAACCCTGCCTCTAGTTTTACTTATTCTCTATTCATTTCCTAACCACCCCATAAAACTCCAGACCAATCAAACAGAACACAACCCCTCAATGACGTCTATGAGTTTTATTCTCTTTATTTCATAGAGAACCTTGAATAGCTTTGAATTAGTGTTCCTTTAGCACTGTTTGACTTCTAAATCAGTAAAATCAGATCACATAACATAGTGTTTTCTTCAAAAAAGGGTTTTTTTTTGAGAAGGTGGGTGCAGTGGGAAGGGTAAAGGTGTCAGATCAAAGTAACACATTTTTACTCTACTGTCTGTTTACTCATAAGTCTGTTTATGTGAAAATACACACAACTTAAGTAAACTTACACAACTTAAGTAAAAAAACAACAAACAACAACTTTCTCTTTTTACAGCTTTCCCACCAAGCATTGAAACCATTCATGGAAGCTGATGGGAATACTCTTGTAAGTATAATTGAAGTTAGAGATACTGATCAGCTGAAGAGGTCGTATGTTCCGATTCTGTCCTTTCAATCATAGAAGATTGTGGATGACCTCAATATCTAGATGATGTTGCTTATGGGCCAGGTCAAGTGGTGAGGCTGCCATAGGCTGCCCCTGTTCTGATTTAAGAGTGAAATGAAATCTATTGTATGATCCTGATACCACTTCAAAGTCCTGCTCCTCAATGAATGAGAAAGTAGTAACTTGGGACACATGAGCTTAGCAAAGAATTTTCTTAGCCACACACCTGTCTAGCCCTTGAAGCTTAAGGAAAATACAGCTCTGCAGAGAACAAACTCTTGATAGCAGCTGCCTTTGTTGCCTTAGATTTGTGCATTATGAGTAAAACTTTGAGACGTGAAGTCTGATCTTTGGTATTAGCCCAACACCCCCTGCTTTTTCTTGTAGAACAATTATTTTCTTTTCCACAAAACCAGCCTCATATGCCTACTTTGTCACATTTTTTTTTCCCCTTCTGGGGATACTGCAGATTGCAAGCGCCCCTCAGTCCCTAGGTAGAAATATCCCTTGGGGCTATGTGTAAACTGTGGTAGATCCCCAAGGGGATGCTACCAACACAAGTTTGGTGCCAGTGATGATTGCTCAAGATCACCCATTTGGAAAGAAGGCTGGAAACATGTAGCCTCCATGATACATATTTTGCAAATCCTTGCTGTTGGGCAATGACAAGGTAAGGGGAGCCACAAGGGTGTGGGCTTGAGCAAGTTGTAGCAGGCTCTAACGAGAGCAATTGCCTACCCTTGCCTCAGGATACCTGGACCCTTGGCTGCAGCTCCCTCTGGTTAGAGAGGGTCAAGCACCTGTTAACTGGCACTTGGGAGAAACCTATCCAAGACCCTTTGGCATCTTGTGCAGCAAAGTGTGAAAGAGTGAAGTGGTGGGGGGGGAACGACTCAAATGAAATAATGCTGCTGTAACAGTCTTAGGCACGATGGTAAGAGGACAGTTTCCCCAACAGATGTAGGCGCAGCTTTTCCTGCTAGGGCAGAGTTTTCCACACAGACCAAGCTTGTCTAAGATGGCAGATGCAGCTCTCAAGGTTCCAGGCTGCAGGAAGCGCTTGAGACTCCTCTCTGAGGGAGGAATGGCCCTCTGCCCTCAAGGAGGTGTGCCATCTTGGAGGAGCTGTGCTACCCGGTAGAGAAGATATGGGAGGAGGTGAGCAGGCTGTGGAGCATCGGATAAGATGAAAGGGAGATAAATATGGTCTTCTCTGGGCAAAACAGCTTGAAGAGCCTCAGTCCCCACCTGCGGTGGAGAAGCCAGCAGTGTCTACCCCACATTATCAAACTAAGCAAAACCACTGGAGAAGGGAAGAGATGGAAATTGACGACTTTTAGTAGCACAAGGAAGGCTTCTGCTTCATGTGAGAACTTACAGCTGCAAAATATATTGACTGTGCTCAGTATTCACAGGAATCCAGACGTGCCTAGCAGCAAAAGATCTAGTCCACCTAACTGTAAACCATGCAAGGCTACCAGGAAGAAAGGGTGAGTCATGGGCACGGAGGGAACTTGCTGATGCACGCATCTGTTGCTAGAGGACACCCCTCTATAGGTCTGATTGACAGTCTAAAGAGGTTTGCTGCCTGGCAGGGACCAGGATCTCACTTCTACCCCCTACAGTTAATCCATGACAAATGATTTTGCTAGGGGAAACCAGTTTATGTGGGGAACTGCCCAGCTGGAAAGCAGCTGTGCTCAAAAGGACCTGGGAGTCTTGAACAACATTAAGTTGAACACAAGCCAGCAGCATGCCCTTGCTGCAAAGAAGGCAGGTGGTATCCTTGGGTACCTTAGACTAAGTATTGCTGACAAGTCAAGGGAGGGGACCTTTACCCTTCGTTCAGTGCTGATGAGACCACACTTAGAGCACTGTGTCCAGTTCTGGACTCTAGTACAAGAGAGAACTGGATATACTGGGGACAGCTTCATGAAGGGCCATGAGGATGATTAAGAAACTCGAGCATCTAAGATATGAGGAAAGGTTGAGCAAGCTGGGACTGTTAAGGTTGGAGGATACGCTCAGGGGAATCTTGTTAATACATCTAAATATCTGAAGGGAAGGTGCAAACATAATGAAGCCAGGGGTGTCCAGTGACAGCAACGGGCACAAACTGAAACCCCCTCTGAACTGGCTCATTGATGTATTTGCCAAGTGCAGGAATAATGGATAGCAAGCTTGAAGCCTGTGGTCCTGCAAGATCACTGTCCCATCTTATTCAGCCCTCGGGTCAAATCAAAACCTACCCTATATGGCCAGGCTTACACAAAAAATTATGACCCTTCTGAAGTTGCAAATAGCTGTAATAGTTTGCTTTTATTTCAGAGATTTCTGGAGATTATTACCCTTGTATTTTCTTTGGTAACTACAAGAGCTAGAAATAGGACTGACTTTATTGATATGTTTTTCAGTTGAATCTGTGACTTTATGGAGAAACAATCACCACTGCCAGAAACCTAGTAAAATCTTGATACTTGGTTCAGTTTCAGATTGTTTTGCTGACTGTGTCTGGTAGTAGGAGTATGTTCACATCTGTAGCTACTCTTACACCCCTGGTCTGCACCATTGGTTTAGTGGTAATAGTTCTGGTTTCCACAGTTCTCTCTTTGCTCTGCACTGGTGTTCATATCTCCTACTAGGAGTGGAATTTAAAAGTACCTCTTAATCCATGTTCACTCAGGCTCACTGGAAAACTCACTCTAAGGCAGTTTTCAGAGAAGGGAACTTTAATTTACTACAAGAGGAATGGTTTGCCTCTAGAGACTTAGTAATGTGTCATCTCCTTGTGGAAAACTGAATCCAAAACCTTTTGGTGAGGTATTCTATGAATTTTGTGGTAGATTCACTTAAATATAGGCTTTTATTGGTTAAATGAAAACAGTTTGTTTCATAAAACAGGTATCTGACTCCAAACAGAAGCTTTGGAGAATGAGATTGCTTTTGTGTTTTTAAAAATCAACAAAATTTGAGAAGGCAAATTTGCTAGTAACATTGGGTTTCATTGCCGCACTCTCGTATTAGAGGTTTCTCTTGTGTAGACCAGACATCAAATTTTTTTTATAAGATGATGCTGGGCTTCTGAACAGCACTAAAAACATTTAAAAGTTGCTGAATTCCAAGCTTAGGATTAATTTGTTGAGAATCCACTTCAGCTCTCAGACATATTGGGAAAGAAAAACAGGAATGTATCTTAACTTTTACAAAACCTCACTCAGTGCTGATGTTATTAAAGATTTGTCACTGATTTTTTTCTAGGCAAAATAAAGGCAGTGCGGGCTGGGGAAATTTCTCTTCCTTCCCTCACTAATTCCCCAGTTCCTTCAACAAAATATGAAGGGATGGGGGGGATTCATCACATCTGTCAATTTGCAGCAGAATACTATCTTTGCCACCGAATAATGCACATTTGTAAAATCTTTTAGCTATCCTGAGCTCTTGCTAGGTAGTAATTTTTTTCCTCAGTCTGTATACAAAGCAGGCCCTAACAGGTGATTTCGATTATATGTATATTTACCCTTTCTTGACAGATGAGCATAGACTATGTCATTTTGCTTTAGATCATCAGTAGGGTCAGTGGAAAGACTTAGTTCTTCCTTGTTTGTTTACAGAGCCATATCCTGTCTCTGTATTGCTGCTCTTGTTGTACAACTTTGTTGGTTAAAGATGAAATGACCTCACTGCTGTATGGCAAAGGTGTGTTGTTGCCTAACTACATATTTTTTTGTCCAAGGAGAGCTCATTTATGTTACCCACTCTGGGTAGCTCTAAAAGACAGTAATTAGTGTAACAGCATGACCCATTGATTTACTGAGGCAATGTATTATTTCCACGTGTCCTAAATAGGGCATTACTTCTTCAGAATGAAGTCATGAAGGGTGACTTGTATAGGAGGGTGAAATAGCAGAGCATCCAATCGAACTAATGTGTTTTCTCATTGCTTTTCTTTGTCTGTTGTCATGGAGAATAGTCTGAGAGGCACAGTGGTAGAATTGGAGAAAAAAAAAAAGAGAGAGAAAGAAAAAAGCAAAAAAAGAATCTGATGATTATTCAGGGATCTGGTAAATCTTCCCACACATTGTTCAGGTCATCTCGAATAGGCACCAGATAGGCACATGGCTTCACTCTCATATATGCTACAAAGATCACTGGTTAGAGAAAATTCTAGCTCTTGTAAATATTGGGGGTAGTGGTCTCTTCTGTTACTGTTTCCAGGTGGTATAGCTTTACCTACCTTTAATTCACCTGTGGGAAGAGCCATCAGATCTTTAAAGAATAATGTGAAATGGGTTTCTGTTTTTCTGAAAAGCCAGCTGGCTAGGCAGGAGGGACTGCACTAGGGATGTTCATAATGTACCTTTGCAGCAGACTAGATAGCTACCGGCTTTGCATAGCAACGTTGCGGCCAAGCATTTTAAATCATACATCACCTTTTCCAGCATTTGTCATCCAGAAGCTTTAAATACTTCTCACAAACAGAAAATGGTGGATGTTTCTCTTCTTGTGCTAGAGGTGGAAAGGTAGCGGCAAAGAGAAGTCAAGTGCTTTGCCCACAATCACATGACCAACTAGCCTGTCTGGGGAGCATTTACTCCAATCTAGACCTCAAACTTATAATGACTTCTTCAGTCTGTGGTCTTCTGTTTTACCTTCATTTTCAATGTGTTTATGTGAGATGAAACATATGGACTGCAAATGAGTAAACATAAATCGATTGTGTTATTTTTGCAGTGACTAAGGCTCTCATATATGACAGGGCAAACTTCTGGTGTATTTCTGTTCTATGGTTTGGAAAACTTGCCAGGTTCATGTGATTTTTGTATTTTTATTTTAAGAAATATTATGAAAACCTTACATAGTGGGATATACATTCTGTGCACTAAATAGAGTGGAAAATACATGTATTTTTCTTTCTCAGAATTTGTTAGAATGAACTAAACTGCTATCAGACACTTGGGATGTACTCATTCTCTGTGTTTGTAAATCCCTTTTGTGCAGTGTAATGAAGCATTTGAATATCGGACTTCTTTTTTTTAACTTCTGAACACATAATACAATTCGGGCAGACACCTAGCAGAGGAGAAGCTGCTTGTGGGTGTAAAACAGGAAGCCCTAGAAAATAGACACAGGTCTAATAGTTACATTTGCTATTGCTCAACTAGATATGCATCAATTTTAATTAACATGTTTTATGCTTCAGCTACTAATGTCCCTACAGCAGCGAGTGGGTTATGTGTTTCCATCCTGTATATACCACCAGCATCACCACCACGTCCTTCTGTAGCTTCCCCCTCCCCTTTCTACACAAATGTTGCAACACAATCTGAAATTTCCTCTTCTCTTTCCTTCCTGCATTTCTTACAGGTTCCCTTGCGTCAGAAGACAAAAAAGAAAAGTCAAGGTAATGAGAGGTTGTTTTTTCTTCTCTTCTGGGTTCCTCTTTTGTTTTTTTGTCTTAGTATGTCTTATTCTTGGGAGGGTGAGGATTTTATACTGCTCTTCAGCTGGTGGAAGGCTGCTTAACTCCACTGTTTCTTGCACCAATTCTAAGAAAAATGACAACGGGCTGTTCCTTTGGACTAAATCCTTGTGGTATGTTAATTAAATCAAAGCTGGAAATCAGTGAGGTAGAATCAGCTGCCTGCACATACACACATACACTATCGGTTTTCGTGTACTTGGCATAACAGTTTTCTCTAGCTGACTTAAATAGATGTATTCTTTTCAGTGTAGCTGTGTGAAGGGAAATACATGCATGCATCTCTTAAATATATCCTTTGATCCTGTTAATTTACAAAAACTTTTGTATGGTTATCAGCATTAATTACTGTCTGCATCATCTATAGCTTGCTATTTTGTTTCTGGACATCAGAGTGCCTTTCAAATGAATGTTACTGTCACAGCTATTATAAAACTGAACAACTTAAGGATATTTTAAGATACGCTTGGATCACTTGCTGAGATTGCTAAGTAAGGTCGATATCTTTAATTGGCAATGCACTTTTAAACAAGCTGAACACTGCATTTTTGTAATGGCTCAGGATTCTTTATAATGAGCCGACGGAGGATATCGTGTAAAGAACTGGGGCAAGCAGACTGCCAAGGATGGCTCTACAAAAAGAAGGAAAAAGGAGCTTTCATTGGCAACAAATGGAAAAAGTTCTGGTGTGTGCTGAAAGAATCATCGCTGTATTGGTACAGCAGTCAGCTGGTGAGTACAGCATGCATCCAGCTCTGGGTGCTGGGGAAACAACATCAATTGGGAGTGGGAGAAGAGGAGCTGGGGTCACAATTTAAACAGACCCTGGATACTTACAAATAACTGGATTTATTTCTCAGCCCTGACGATTTTGTGATCTGGGAAATGTTTATGTCAATGTGAAACAAAGAGAAAACTGTGTTTTCTAGTTCAGTAAGTACATGTGAAATGTTGACTTGCTGTCTGTTCTGCCCTTTTAAAGACCTGCTCTTTGCAGGCTCTGGTGGCATTTGAATTTGGGAAAGGTTTTCCTGGGTTTGGGCGGTTTGCAGAGGCTTGCTATCAAGACTTAAAACAGACATTCTTCTTCACTTCTGATTAATCTTCAAAAGTCTCTCTCTTTCTCTCTCCACCCCCTTCCACACTGAGATTAATCTGGTTTTGTTTGCTTTTTTTTGTTCCTCCCTCATTTGCACTGGTAGGGTTGCAAGTATGGGCACTGATACTTTTACTCCTGGTCTTGCTGATGTTTCCTCCAGATAACTGTTATTAAAGGTTCTCACGTTCTGCTCGTTTTTAACTTCCTGCTCTGAGTTGATGCTAACAATCAAATCTGCAAGAAAACACAGTGTTTTCAATTCAAGGTCCAGTTTTCTGTTCAGAGGGTGAGCTTTCCTTAGGACAGCTGGTGTAGATAGTGCTTCTCTTCAGCCGATCCTGCCCAAATAGCCTATTCCATTTATAGTACAAGTGGGATATAGTCTGAAACAAAGAACAGCAGGCCCTGAATTCGTGTAATTCATTGAAGAACTAGGACTTAAAAACTGAAAAAGACAGGCAAGGGGGGTTGACGCACATAGTAAGAAAATCCAGAGTAACCCTTTCATTAAAAGGTTATGGCTGAGTCTGAAGAAGCATCAAGTCCTAGGGAATGAGCTGGCTTTATTCCAGGCTGTTTGCTACAGCTTGGCTTGACTGAGCAGAAAGGGTGCCTTGCCCATCATGGGAAGATTCAGACATAGTTATTCTCTTCACTCTGCTCAGACATAGTTATTCTCTTCACTCTGCACTACTACCTCTAAATCTCCTATCACATTCACATGATGGACTGATGGAGCCTAGAACTGGAATGTGCAGAGGATTAGGGAGCCCCAGCAATGACATAAGTTGAAACTCAGCAGCTGAAGTGTGGAAATGAAACCTGATGGCCGTTTACTTAAATGCAAATGGTCTGCTCTGGAAATCAGCTTGTCCCAGGCCCAGCAAAGGATGGAGAATTAGAGAAACCCTCTTTAAGCCTTAGGACATATTAAGAAATTAAATGCTGTCTGGATTGTTTCCACTTGTTTTTGTCTCAGTAATACCCATTAAAAATCTTGCTAACTGTTTCAGGGAACAAATAAAATAGTTTAAACCATTAAAAAAATTTTCAGAACTGTAACCAAATTTTCACATTCTTTCCTTGGTTGTGGGTACAGTGTTGGTTTTTTTAACAGAATAAAAACTTTGGCATTTGAAGATGATAATAACTGTTTTTTCTGGGATTTTTGTTTTTTTTTTTTTTTTTTTTTTTTTGGAGGGGGCAGGGTGTGTTCTGCTGGTCTTGGGCTGTTTTTTTTTATAGTGTTATGGTAGTCTGATTTAGCTTCCTTCAAGACTGAGTCAAATATATGCATGAGAGAAAGAGAAAAGAAATAGAAATGGTTAAAAAAAAAAACCCAAGCTAAATGGAAGTCTTTGTTTTCCTAATGCCTACAATATCTCTGCTTGAAAGATATGACCTGGCAGACATACTCATTAATTGGCATTAATACCCTGCAAACCCTTATTAGCATTGTCTGTTCTAAATCACTACTTTCAATTGTATTTCTGAAATACAGCAGTGCTAAGAAAGGTGAACTGGCTGGCTGATGTGACTTTTAGACACGGAAAGTGTCAGAAAATAATTATCCTGAGGAGTGATCAAGCTGTGAGGAAATAAAACTAGGCAATTCTAGATGAAGTTTGTCTTCTGGGAAAAGAAGGTTGGTAGGGAAGAGGTGCAAAGCTCTGAACTTCCTTTAGTTGTTGTGGTCTGCCCAAATTTCAGTCTCGGGATCCAGAAAAGCCAGGGTCACGCTGATTCTAGTGGTGCTAGATAGCATTCATTATTTGGGTGAATGCAACATTTCAGTCTATGCCTGGTTACCAGCCATCTCTGCCCCAAAATGAACAGGGCTGAAGAATGGGTAGCAGCCTCATTCCGTTTTTTTATATGCTCTAAAGAGCTCATATGGTTTCAAAATACTGTTGGCTTATGACAGGGTTGACTTCTCACCTCTCACAGTTCCTGTAAGTATGCTAGCTTGTAGCACCTCTTTTCTTTCAACTTCTGCTGACTCTGTCACATCATTTTATGTTAAAAATCTGAGGCTTCTTTGGACCATTTAAAGTGCAGTCTCTGCGTAACTGTAGATTCAGGCAAAGTTTGCAGAATAGCGGTAACTACAGGGAGTGGGAAGGAGAGGTGTCCTTTGCTAAGATCTGCTTACTTAAATGGATGAGACCAGAGCCGTGCTCAGTCATATCTGAGATGAATTAGACCCATTGCACTTTCACAGTTCATCTCCAGACTGACAAATCAGAAGTAGCAGTGACGCATTGACTTGCTTGCTTGTTATTTCTTTTTACTCTCTGGCTTGGCTTTAATATCCCCTGTGCTTCCACTATCTTCAGTAGAGGTAATCCTCAATCTCACCAGCGCTTCCAGGATGACAGTCCTCGGTTCATAGTTGTATTAAAAGTGGAGGAGCCCTGCTCCTCACATTGCTGAGGCTTCTCATGATGGAGCCTCTATGGAGGCTGAAGTGAAAGGTGGTGGTGGAGGAGCAGAGCTGAGGTTGAAGGAACTGGGGCACACTGGTTGCTGGTAGCTCTGCCTGACCAGTTTCATTCTTCTGAGAAACAAGTTCGTTTTGCTACTGTGTGGAAACCACAGTCAAACAGACACTGGCAACTGTAGCATAGCAACAGGGTGCTCATCCTAACCTTTTTTCTAATGGAGATGGAGAAAATAGGGAGTGGGTGGAATTTGTATGGGAATGCATGTTGTCCTGGATTTTGGTAGGTAACCTCTCCTGACATTGTGTTTTCCATGTTCGTGCACCTCTGAAGTTCTGGATATTTCTGTGGCTCTGATTTAATTTGCCTTCTGTTCACCCTAGTTCTAGGCCTTCCATATAAGGCAGATTGGGGGGAGCCAATATAGGCTATTTGAAGATGATAGTTCCTTCAATTTAACATAAAATAAAAGGTTTTTTGAAAGCCACAGCTCAAGAGAATAAAAGAAAGCACTCAGAAGGTTCAGCCAACAGATCAGACACCCTGAGAGTAAAGTTTCTCCTTTGCTAAAAGCAAAGCAGAAAGCACGTGGGCAATCCAAATCAGTTTTCAACTGTCTAGCTGAGGTACTGGGAGTGGTGAAGTTACTGCCCTGATGGTCTCAGCAGGCTTGAGTAGACTGCCCTGAAATCTTGCTTTTCTATAAAATATGGATACCATATGAGTCAGGTAAACCTTTGTTTGCAGCATGGATGAGCCCTCAGTCGGGTGAGGAGAAATTGTTTAGACTAGGAAGAAATAAGCAAGGCTTTCCATTGGTTTTGCAATGGAAACATAGAAAATGTCAGAAAATGGATCTGAGTAGTAGACTTGGTGTGCATTCAGGAACACCAAGCTCCTTGGACAACAGCTCTGTTGGCATTCCGTTCCTTCCTTTGAGTACAGCTCTCTATAGGGAGCTTCCTTGAAGACAAGTGTTTAAAGAGGACAATGTGTGATCCTGCCTACTCCTTTAGCAGTTTTACTTCTCATATGGAAACCCTGGAGAGAATTGGTACTCCTGTGTAAGAAGAGGAGTGGAGAGGGAAGACAGTCATATGTAATCCCAGGTTCCTGGCTGCTTGCACTTTTTGTGACTGTGTTGGATATCTTTGGCTAAAAAGGGACAGAGAACTTAAAAATCTCTGTTTTGTGGGCCTCTGGTTGACTGGCTTTCCAGGAAGTGTTGAAATACAATTTTGCAGGGTTTGTTAATGATGGTCGTTACAGGGATTCAGCTGAAAAGAAATATAAATATAAAATCAAAGGGTTTCAGGCTGTGATCTACTGTCACTATATATCTTTGGGTTTTTTTTTCCCCCACTTAAATTGGTCCTCATGCCAACACCTTTGCCAGGAACTGTGTAATTGCAGTCTTTTAAAATGGAAACCTTTTGCCTTTGAGTTATAGTAGATGCTTTCATGGATGATAGTCATTGATGTTAGCTGACTGCATTGAGGGCTTCCATAACCTCTGGTCCAACGCCTTACACAGATTTTTCACAATTCTATATGTTGCCTTACTGGAGTACTTGGCTGAAGGAAAAAAAAAAGACTAAAAAGGCTTGAGGGCTGAACTGCTCCTTTAGTATTTACAAGGTCTTCTAGGGGCAGCACTGAAGCATTAATAAGCATTAATGAAACCATAAGGAATATCCTGAGTTGCAGATTGCAGCTAGTCCACAATAACTAGATATTTACATTTTAGGCTACTACTTTCTAAAATCTTTCTGCATCATTATATTCACTTTAAATAATGAAAAAGGTCTAGTAAATGATTTACCCAATCTCCTAAAGCCACAACATTTGGATCACATGCTGTGGCAAAATATAAAAGACATCAGTCTGTTTCATTGGATTCATGCGTTACATTTCATAAGTATGTTGGAGTTATTTTTTTGAGTGAAAAGCTTTTTTCTGTGAAAAAGTGGTTACTTTTCTTTGCTCCAAGCATTTTTCAGGCTGTTGTCTCTTTTTCAGTAATAGAAATTATTTTCCTACAATTGATCATGGCAAAAAGTGCAGATTTACGTTAGGCTAACCTGCATACACCCCACAAGAGATAACAACTTATTCTTTTACACATCCTGATGAAATAGGAAACAGGTCAAGGTTCTTCCAATCTGAGGGTAATTTTCAGGGTTATTTTATAACATTGCAATAAAATCTGAAGGAAGTTTGAGTGAAATGTGTCGATTAACATGACTTAAAGCATGCTATTACTTAAAGACAACATTTCAGAGAAAGGTAAACATTTAGGACTTCTAATGTTTTCAAACATAATTTTTATTCCAAGAATGACTGAAAAGATGACTTCCATGTGTTCTCTTCCTAGTGCTCATTTGGAATTCTATTTGGTGACTGTAATAATATGCTCATAAGGTTTTATTGTTATATAGATGGCACATCTGAGATGTCTACCAATAGTGCATTAAAAAAAATCCAATAATTCACACCATTATCCTCCTCCCTTTCACTTGAACATGAAACAAAACTTAAATCATTCCTTATAAATGAACAACTGTGAAATCACTAACAATTAATATAAAAACTGAATGCATTGAGAAAGAAAGCATTGCAAGAATATACTTTGTATAGTTACTTATTTAAATATATCTTTTACCAACTGGAACTTGCCAAATACTGCATAAGAAACCTAGAGGTTTCTCTCTTGTGTAACTGGTAAATGTTGATTACTGAAATCGAATCTTGCAAACCTATTTTCACTAGTGGTTCAGAAAGCAATCCTCTAATTTGAATACTCATTAGATATGTCAGTGGTTCAAGTCCAAGCTCAATCTTGGCAAGTGTGAGCACCCCAGGTGTGTGTTTCCACACTGACTCACAGGGTCCTGATAATTCACTAGTTCCATACAAAATCCAAATGCTCAAATATTTGTATGCATCGACAGCAGTGACTTACCAAGTGGTATAGCATGGACTTAATCTCCTCATGGGTGGTTGTGCGGTTTATAGGATGCAGTCCAGACCAGTGGTTACTGCACTGACAGGGAAAAATGGCTGAGATATGATTGTGTTTGTAACATGGAAGGCCAAGCAGCTCCAGACCCTCGTCACCTCGTAGCTCAGGCCATAGTTTTATTGGTGTATGGGTGAGAAGGTGCCTCGGTATATTCTTTCACAAGGCATCTTTTGGATATCTTTTTTTTTCCTTTTTTTTTTTTTAATCTGGGCCTCTTGATTAGTACTGTATAGTAATAACTGACTTTGTATAAGTTTCTCATCCAGCAATGAGATTAAGCAATCAACATTAGCTTTGGTACATCATTTAGTCCTTTTTTGACATTGGTCTCTGGTGTTCTTAAACTGGTTTTGGGAACTAGACAGGAATTTCAGTGTCCTTGTTGCTGCTGGTCTAGTAAGAGACCACTCTTTTTGGTACAGAAAAGCAGGATAATACATTTTGTATCTTTAATACAGTGCAGCCAATAAACAGAGCTCCTCCTTTACTCAGCCCTGCTCGTTTGCTCATCCATGTATACTTAGTATACTATAGATCTGGGATAGAAATAATAGCTTAAGGTCCAATGGACTGACATATCCATTAAAAAAAAAAAAAGGCTTAACAAGTATGTATTTTTTTTTTAGTGAATTCTTATTTTGTCTCAATTATTTTCATCTTATTAAATCCCAACCTGTGGAACTGAAACAAAAGGTTCCCAGGAGAAACTTTAAACAAGTTTGACAAACGCAAATATAATCAGAGAAAGTTAAAACCCCGAAATAGTGATAAATCCATTATGATACAAATGAAGACTCATTGCAAAATTAAAGGCTTTTTTTCAGCCCAGATGTTGATAAACATAACTCTTTCTTCTGTACTAAAAGAAAATAAACACTTCCTCTCCCTCCCCCACCGTTCTTCCTCTGTTGATAACATTTTTTTATGTCCTGGAGCAGACAAAGCCTTTTACTGGTGAGGACGCAAAATACAAACCTCTCATATGAATACTTAATACTTGTAAACTGCAGGAATGATGGTTATATCATGATTTATTGTATACTAAAGAACAGATTATGTAGAGGTGTGGGGAAGCCTCTCACTGAAATGTCCATTGTCTACCCATATTTCAATTCTCAGAAATTCATATTTCCAAGTATTAAAGCTCTAAGACTTGTCTTGATGAATGTCTTTTTATAGTCTCTTCCTACTCACTCATTTATAGTCTCTTCCTATTCATGCATAATGTGACTTGAGATGCTGTCTGACATCTTCATTTATCCTCAATCTTTGTAATTATTATGTATATTTTGCCTATTTTAACTTGGTGTACGTATTCAGCATTTTAATGTGACTAGGCATAAGGGCTAGAAGGAGCAAAAAAGTGGTTCTGGAATCAACACTTCTTGAATTTTGAAAGTACAGTTTTTCCTGACATTATGTGCTACAGGCTTTTGTCTGCGTTATTGCTCCACTTAGGAAGAGCCTTAGTCTTATGGCAACTGATCAGGAGAATGTACATAGACATAGTAAAGGAAGATGACAAGGGGGAATGGCCTGAAGCTCCGCCAGGGGAGGTTCAGGCTGGATATCAGAAAAAGATTTCTCAGGGAAAGAGTCATCGGGCACTGGAACAGGCTGCCCAGGGAGGTGGTTGAGTCGCCTTCCCTGGAGGTGTTTAAGGAACGGGTGGATGAAGTGCTGAGGGACATGGTTTAAGGGAGTGTTAGGAATGGTTGGACTCGATGATCCAGTGGGTCCTTTCCAACCTGGTGATTCTATGATTCTATGTTTTGGCTGCAGGCAGCAAGAACAGGGATTTGAGGCGAACTGGTAACTTCAGTTTTGCAGGAGGCACTCTCTGACATAAAGTCCTTCTGACTCGGAACAGAGATTCCAATGCTCAGTAAACCATCTCCCATTTGTCTGCAATTGAAGAGTGGACTGTAGATGTCTACATGGGTTTTCCTGCCTCCTGTACCACACCTGCAAATGTCTGGGTGGAGGAATAGGTGTGTGGCTGAAGCCATCTATCTTTGGTGTTTAACAGTAGAACTCAGCTGTGTGGGGGCATCCACTTGCATTATTTCACCTCCTGGCATGGGAGCAGCCTCTGTTGCCTCTGCCTTGCTAATGTACAGCTGTATAAAGTTGACCATGCAAAATGATCTGTGTTACAGTTAACCAGGTGTGACTCTTCCTAGGGTTATTTTGGGTCACTTTTGAACTGCTATGGCTATACTTGTGTAGTTTTTCAAGTGTACATAGATCACTACATATGGTGCTGTTGCACTTCTGTGTATTATACGCTGAGGTATAATGGAACAAACACTCCTTTGACACTTTATACAACATCCAGACCTGAATGGATAACATAACCCTTGTTCATCCTCTCTTACATCATCCATCTCTTTTGAGAGACCTATGTTTCTAGACCTGAGGTTCAGTAGCTTCATTTCCCATGGTCTATGCATGAAGCATGGGCTAATTTCTGTTGAAAGAAGCTGTGTGGTCACTAGTGGCTGCAAAGGAATGGGGTTCTCTCCCCCCCGCCCCGCCTGCTTTTGTGCTCTTTTTAGTCCTGGTTTGATCCAAACCTAGATTTTCCCCTTGAAAATGTCAGATTCTGGACTAGACTAATGACTTAATCATGGATCCTAGATAAAGGGTGCTTGGAGGTTAGGATGAGGGAGACACTACCTCAGCACTATTGCAGGACTTGAGAATCCTTCCTCTTTAAGGTGCTTTGGTATTTGGAAGTGTACAACAAATTCTACACTCACACTCTGCCACTTAGACAGGAGTGGTGGCTTTGCAGCATCCAAGACTTGCACAAATAGTAGCTAGTATAGGAATATTTCTTGTTCCCAAATATCAGCCAAAACATTGTGTGTTGAATCTGTCCCCATGGTGATAAGCATATATTTTCACACTATAAAAAGCTGTCCAAACCAAGCACCTGCATGCAAAATATCATTAAGCATTGCAGTATGGTAGTTTACAAACTGATCGATGTGGTGATTTTTAATTTTTTTGCAACTGCAGGCTGAAAAAGCAGAAGGATTCATCAGACTTCCGGACTTCAGTGTGGACCGAGCAACTGAATGCAAAAAAAAGCAGTAAGTTTATCTCTTCTCCAAGTTTTGTATGACTTTTACAACATTGCAAGGAACTGAATTTCAGTAGTGCCTGACAATGAAGATGTGAGGAGCTCTTCTGTGTTGTCTAAATAATGATATATTAATTGAGCTACTGAAAGAAAACCATACTGCAAAAATATTTTTGAAATTCTCTGACAGATGTGCTGTTAAAACTAGAAATAAAAAGTTGATCAGTATGCCAAATGCTTTTTTTTTTTTCTTCTTTCTGTTCACTGATTTTAAGTAAGTTGTATTTTGTCTTAGACATCTTCTCTTAGGTGGGGGGAGGTCAACAGTGGTACAAGTAATGCTATTTCCCTCCAAGTTGGGACTATTTTTTAGGCTGCTGTGGTGCAGCTTTGTTTAGCTGAGAACAAATTTCAAAACATTCTTTACAAACTCCATATGCAGCACTGACTTCCAGCTGCTTCCGAGTGCCCTTCAAAGGTTTGGAGGGGAGTTGCTGCTGTTCCAAGTCATAGAGCTCAGCGTGGTTTTTATTCCGTTCCTCAAGAGAAAGCCTTCACTCTTCTGTTCAGGTCTCATGCTGATGTTAGCTGTAGGTGCTCTTGAGACTCCTCCAAAGAAAGGTGACAGCTGTTTTGAATATGGGGAGCTCCCTTTTGATTCCTAAGAGGAAAGGCTGAGTCACATAGTACAGGACAATGAGAAAATATTGTCCTTCCCTTCTGCAGCTGTTGACTGTAAGTGACTGGGAAGAAAACACATGCTTATCACTTAATTGGGATGGGGTAAGTTAGGACAACAGTGACGAGTGACCAGGGCTGCTAGGCCTGAGTTAAATAGTGGGTTCTTTGATGAGACAGCCACCTAACAAGGAACAGAAGAGAGAATCCACACCGTGTCAACATCAGAGACTGTTTTAGGGAGAAAAAAAAAAAAAACAACAAACCTCTGAAAAGTCTTGCTGATGGCTATTCAACTAAAGAAAAATCTGGGGATGGGGCCAACAGATTACCTTTTGGCATGTCAAAGGATTACCTCCATTTGGTTGTTTCAGATGTGCCTCCTACTTACCCCTTTGTACCTCTTAATGCTTGTCTTGGGAAAGAAAGTGAAGAGTCAGCCCGTGGTCATTTGCTGCATGCTTCTTGTGATTTTATTGCATTACATCTTTCTTCTCTCAACCATCAGTTTTCCATGCTGTGGGGTTTTAGCCTGATTAATCACTCATGGAAAGCTCTTCCATACTTTGGGTCACCATTGGTGCTTTCTCTGAATCTTTTCCAGGCTTACTCTGCTTTTCTAAGTCGGGGGAAGCAAAGCTCCATACAGTATTTTTGATGTGGCCACACAACTGAACTATGTACTTGCATAATGAAGGTCTTTTGTTTTATTCCTTTCCTTTTTAGTTCCTGTGGTTTATATCCTCTGAATAGTGTGTGGCCTAGGAAATGAGCTAAAAATAGACTAGAGTTTTAAAGAAAAAGCTGTGTGAATGGATAAGCTGATCTGGATTAATATTGTGGAGTGAATAAGGATTTTAAATAAATCATTCAGTGATTTTTTTCTTTTCTTATGTAAACTAGTTTTCTTCATCTCTTCTATTTTTCTTTTCTTAAAGTGCTATTAAAATCAGCCACCCACAGATCAAGACATTTTATTTTGCAGCAGAAAATGTTCTGGAAATGAACACGTAAGTAGGAGCAACTGGCCATGTTTCATCTTGTCTCATGCCTGAGAATACCCTTTGAAAGTTTATTCTCTTACTGTCAAGCAGTTGTTGACAAAGTTATTTGGGGAAATAATAAGTCTGTTTTGTTTTGTCTTCATTGTGTAGAAGGAAAATACTGCTATTTTTTCACTAATGAAAGTGTTGAAATCAGAATTGAATTGTTAGCGTGATTCTGATATTAATATTCCTAACGATTGCTGGTATAAATTCTTTCCCATTAGAGACATAAAGACTTGATAGGAAGTTTGTCAACTTGGGAACAGTGAGAGAAGAAAGGAAAGAGGGAAAAGCTTAATATAGTTTTGTCTCAGAAATGATTTAGGCTTTCAATATAGTATTGTCTGCTTTCAGAGCTGCAAGTCAGATAACAAGGAGAGTTAGAGGCATAAAAAGGGTCGTATCTTTAGTGTAAATAAGCAGTTACTTCACCAGCAAACTATGTTGTGGTTAAACAGATCATAATTTTTTTCCACAAGTGTCCATAAGAAGAATTCATTCATGTAGTTCTTAATGCAAGAAGTAAAAATGATTATGAAAGGGACATTTTAGAAGCCACTGAGCTATCAGTAATAGATATTACCTTTATTGATCCAGTTTGGGCTGATTTAGATACACCTCATATCGTCTTTGTCCTTTTTACTTCAGATTGCAGTCTGTTCACAATGCTATTGCATTGAATGGCCAAATACCAGATACAAAGCAGTACAATTTAAACGGGAAAGGAGTTCCTATGATAGCCAGATAAGGATTTTAATCACAGCTCTGCTGGTGACTTCTGTGAGTTTCTTCATAGGACGTTAACTCTTTGCTCCCTCTATAAACAGGAGACCTCACACATATTTACTGCAACAGAAAAGGATAGAGGTTGAGCGCATGTGTGTGGTCTTCCGAAAGGCCTATAGGTAGAGAAACATACAATACTACAGTAATGTACGTATATATTCATTAATCTATATGCTATACATGCACACAATTAAATACAAATGGAAAGAACATGTTGCTTTTTGCAACTTGGATTAGCACAGAGCAGTCTGGTGGGGAGATAATCACCTGTTTCTGTAGAGGCCATGAACAGAGTGAGAAGTTCTTGAGGCAGATGAGCTGAGAATGACTGAGGGAGGGACTGCTGGACAGGAATATTTCTGTGGAGAGGGTAACCCTGGTTGAGAGAGAAGAGAGGGAAGGATGTAGGGAGAAGGAAAAGGAAAATTGGAGCTAATGGAGGATGTTAGTGAGTGCTAGCAGCCAGTGTGGATCTCAGCTGGAAATTTTCAGTGTCTTAATGACACTAATGAAATATTTAGTCTCCTATGAGTCAGGGAAATCTGTGCAGGTGTCCCAGCTCTTACACCCCTAGAATGATTTTCTTCAAATTCCAGTTCTTGAACAAATTTCATTTTGGCTTAAAGCTAGGTAGATTAATGTTGCAGCAGCTTGTGTTATACTGCACTAATATTTATTCCTCACTGTTGTAATTGATGATGTTTTCATTGCCCAAGTATAAAATAGATGCATTTAATACATAAAGTACAGGCATACTCACGCATATGACAAAACAGTCTAAAAGACATCTGTTATCTTGGCTGCAGTCCCACAAATAACGTATGTATGTGATTGGTTCCACTGAACTCACTGAGGCATTTGCATGTGTCAAGTTACTGATGTGCATAAATGCTTGATGGATCATGACCTTTTGTAAATTTTCATGTCTATCTATTAAATAAACAGTGGATTTACTAATACAGTAATTTGCTTCATTAATTTAGCATGTATTTGCTGTTGTCATGCATACATGAAATCTAAACATGCACTGGCTAGCTGTGTGCGTTTACCTGGCTTGTTGAACATAGTTACTGGTAATTTGTCTGACCTTGCAATTAATGAAGTCCCGTATCTTTTATTAACCCTTTTCTGTTGTTTAGATTTTTAATTTTAAAAAATTGTTCACTAGCTGTTAAATGAAAGTCAATAATCCACTCTTACAGAAATTACACTTTTTCTTGAATTATGTGGCTTTATTGTCCATATTACAGTCTAAATATTCAGGTAGTTTGACACTGATCTTACTAGCAAATTTCCCATTGTTTCAATAGAATCAAGACCAGACACAACGTTCTTCAGAGTTATGAATCTAAATTCATGCTCCTCATGCATTCCCTCTTTAGGCACTGAGTTTTAATCTGAAAGGCTTGAGCTTTTTTAGTTTTTAGTTTCTTAAAACCTGTATAGATCTGAATGACCTAAAAGCAAACACAATATGCAAAATGTATGTCCAGGGACTGTTTCTAGTACTAGAAAAATGCAACTGCCTAGGAAGAGAAATGAAAAAAGACTTGTAACAGCTTAAAGCAACACAAGAAATGAGACTTATTAAAACTTAAAGTACGTAGGGAGTTAAAGAAATCAGCTTATAATGGTCAAAGTCTAGTTATAAATGGTTTAGATTCTCAGACTGCACTGCAGTAGCTTTGACCAGGGTAAGTGACATCACCTCCTATGGTTCCTGAGCCTTTTGCTTCATTTCGGGAGAAAGATGACATCTCAACAGTAGGACTAAGCCATTGACATTGTGTAATTGCCTGCATGCTTTTCCTTTAGCTTCCACAAATGCAACTTGGTCATCAGTAGTGCTTTTTCAGGGTCAGGGGAAGATGTCTTAGGCAGCAAGTCCTGCTTAGCAGAAGCAGTATTAGTATTCATGTAAACTGTTGCCTTTCTAGAGCATGGTCTAAGAAATAGAAGTAAACTTTGACATCTAGTCTTCAGGTTAATGAAAATAGCTGTAGTAACGTAGAAAACATCTGGAAGGGGAAAAACTTTATCCAAAAAGCATGAAGTACCCGTAACTATATTCTCTCTGTTTGAAACACAGGTGGCTAAGTAAGCTGGGGATGGCTGTGGACCCTCACGCACCCAATGGGAAGAATGAGGAAGGTATGCTCCTAATGGTGATTTCAATGTGTAATTACATAAAGTTCTCCACGGTTTTGCTTGGACAAATTTTTGTCAGCTCTTTTCTTTCTTTTAAATTGCCAGCTTGGGTTCGTCTACCAGCTCTGCTCAGAGAAACCACACTGACGCAGCACAGAGTAATCACAGAAAAAGAAACAGTGGTGAGAAACAGAGTTGCTGAGACACACGCTCTGATCTTGAGAGGTGTGCTTTCTGGCAGTTTGTTGGCTTACTAAGCCTACAAAGTGTGAGGAGAAACAGCCCTGCTACTCTGAGTTTTGATTGGTAAGGCATACTACAGGAGTTGTGCTATGGCCTGGGAACTTGCTACTTGGGAGCATCATGTGAGATGTAGACCTGCCCCTACTCCTTCATTTCCAGGAGTTTCAACCACAGCAGTGTTGGGGTTGTAGTGGTATATTGAAACTCACAATTTCCTTCAGAGCCAAGCCTAAGATTTTATTGTGTAATGAGTAATTTTAAAATTTTCTTAGCACTATATTCTTTTTTCAATTTTCACACGGACCTAACACAACATTTTATTGGGAGGATGCCTGTGCTTGAATCTTAAATCTGAGCAGAGGACAAAGCAAGTCACCTGTCAGTGCTTGGAAAAAACTGCTAGTGAAAACATGCACTGAGCTGGTTTAGAATGAGAAGCACGGTGGGGCTAGTATTATGCTAGCAAATCAAGGACAGATTCTGTCCTGAGTAATATGTATCTTTATTAGTGTTTTTGACTCTCTGTTTCTAGAGTATTGGAACACAAATGCCTTTTTTAGAACTGCTCACGTTGTGTAGGCACTGGCATGATGAAGAAACTATTTGTAGTAATATGAACACTTAAGTGATGCAGCCTGTTTTATCTAAGCACTGAAATGCTCCTCTCTGCATCCCTTCAGCTGTTTCCCAGTATAAGGTTGTAGCTTATGTCCAGGCTTTGGACATATAACATCATTATTGATTATTCTCATCTGTCTCTATTTATACTCTACCATTAAAAGTAGCTTTGGGGCTGGTAAACATAGATACCAATGTTTTCTGGAGGCTTTGCCTGTTCTCAGTCTTCATTGTTTTCAGTTCATTGTTTCTCTACCTCTTATCAGGAAGGTTTTTAATTTCCATATCCCTAAATACCTTCAAAGCCTCTCTGCCCTCTTTGAACCCAGTTTTGTACCACAACATACTGACATAAATAGGGTAAAGGGCTATGTTGAATGTTAGACTGTGTAGCAAGAACTGCATGATTGTACTCAAGGAAGATGCGTCCAAACATGTTGTCCATGTTTTCACAAAGGAGGAGTTAGGAAGATGGACAAAATCCTACACGAGAAAACAGATCTCTATTTTCTCAAAGCCTTCAAATATGTGATATTGGCAGCATTGGTTGAGTTGAAAATTATAAAAGAATTTAAAAGGAGTTAGCCCACTAACCTTTATAAAAAGAGACAGAAATACGTAAAATAATTCACTCAGTAATCTCTGCAGCAACTTGTCTAATTACCCTGCAATAAACATGACATAGCCAAGATTTGTTTGGCTTCTGAAGCTGGTGGCCCATTTCCCCTTCCCAAAAAACATTCAGATTTTGGTGTCAAAAACCTTGTCTTTCCATGCATTTTTTGTCACAAGTGATACAGCAGCTGCCTTGAGTGTGGGTTCAGTACCCCACTGATACCCCAGGGTGGATGTGCCCTTGCAGAGGCACTGCTATGTTTCAGAGAAAAATGCTGTTGTTACACACAGTCACTTCTGTTCTTGCTGACCTGGTTCTTCCTTCTGTATCACACTCCATAATTCTTTAGGAAGGTCTTGGCTCTTGTTATAGCAGCTCTTGTGTATTGGTCTACTTTATATGTGTTTTAACAACTCCTCCAACCCTATTTAGAGTATGAGAAACAGCTGCTGATTCTTTTTCAGCTCTTCTGTGTGCCTAAGAGGAGAGCTGTAGAAACAATAAGCTCTTTACTAAGAGTTATTCAAGAAGGCATTAATAGACTTAGAATTTGATATAGGCCTTATTGCAGCCTCAGTCCTTTATGCTAAGATGTGCCAGCACATATTTCCTGTGAAGAGAATAGCAGTGATGCTATTAAACCCCCTCTGTAGTTCTGCAAAGAATATGGGGAGAAAAAGTAATAAATCACTGAAGTTTAACTTTGTTAACATTTTAGAAATTTGTCGTGTATAAAATTCTTCTCTCTTAAAGCTTTGTTCTCCTCATACTGTGCTTATTAAAATCCCCAAACAACATGTAGAAAAAGTAGTATGTGGGTATTAACTTAGTTAAAAGATGAGATTTCCCAGAGAGCATACTAACACACTGCTTTCTAGCGGTGTGAACCCATGAAGTTCAGCTCTTACAAAGTACTCTCAGAGCGTAAACAACCCTCACCCACTTGAGGAGAGGCTCACTGCTCTTGGACAGCATGACCTGCAGCATGTGTCTGGCAGGGAGAGAGACAGTGCAGGGTGCCAGCTCCTGTGGAGACCACGGAGGCATCCTCTACTCTTGTGACACACGTCATTCATCCATGTTACCTTCATCAAGCTCCGACTATGTCTCTGCAACCCTTCATGTCCTCAGCTTCATTGCTTTTCTCCGGACACACTCCAGGACTTCAATGTCTTTCTTGTAGCGAGGGCCCCAAAACTGAACACAATAATCAAGGTGTAGCCTCACCAATTCAGAGTACCGGGGCACAATCACTTCCCTGGTCCTGTTGGCCACACTATTTCTGATACAGGCCAAGATGCCGTCGGCCTTCTTGGCCACTTGAGCACATTGCTGACTCATATTCAGCAGTCTGTCAACCAACACTCCTGGGTCCTCCTCTACCAGGCAGCTTTCTTGACACTCTTCCCCAAGCCTGTAGCACTGCACGGGGTTGTAATTTTCAAGTGCAGGGCTTGGCACTTGGCCTTGTTAAACCTCATCCATTTGGTCTCAGCCCATCAATACAGCCTGTTCAGATCCCTCTGTAGATCCTCCTTACCCTCAAGCTGATCAACACTTCCTCCCAGCTTAGTGTCATCCACAAACTTACTAAGGGTGCACTCACTCCCCTCATCCAGGTCATTGATGAAGATATTGAACAGAACTGGATCCAGCACCAAGCCCAGCAGAACACCACTTTCGACCAGCCTCCACTTACTATCACTCTTTGGGCCAGGTCATCTAGTCAGTTCTTTTTACCCAGAAGAGGGTATGCCAGTCCAGGCTAGTGGCAGCCAGTTTCTCAGGCAGAATACTCTGAGAAACAGTGTGAAAGGCTTTACTGAAGTCCATGTACCCTACATCCACAGCCTTTCCTTCATCCATTAAGCTTTCAATTGGTACACAGGTACTTGAAAGAAATAACATTACTGTCTCCCTATCATATGTTAAGAGATACTGTGGTTCTATCAGCTTGCTTTTTAGCTTTAAAAGAACCAAAACACTTGTACAGTCCTAGAGTGCTGTGTTAACTTTTAGTCCTGGCTCTGCACACGTACTGCCGTGCCACAGTGTTCATATGTGAGCTACTGAGCAGTGCAAAAGCCTCTTGTGAGGCTGCTCTGTTTTCCAAAGTCTCATGACAGTGAACTGTTTTCTTCAAAATTACAGCAAAGCACCGATGTCTGTTGCTAGCTTGAGGAAAACTTACTGGTTACAGAGATGAAGGAGCAGCATTTACTACTTGTGTCAGAGCACCGTAACTCATACTACAGGTCGTGGAGCCTTTCTTTCAAAGGCTGCAAAAGAAGGAGGAGAAAAAAAAAAACATCCCAAATGTATTTGTGACACTGCCTAGAGCAGTGCCACCTCATGTTTCTTGCCATGGCAAATGAACGAATTTTTTTGCTTAAATAAAAAATATTGTCATGAATTAGTGTAGCTTTACCATAGGTAGATTAATTTTCACTGTAGGAGACACTGACTTGTTACGGTGTGATCCTCAGCCCAGAACATCCTACATGGTGATCTTTGGTTACCACAGCACTGTGAGGAATAAATGACTGTTATTCTAACACTATATTTTTGCTCTTTTTCCATGTCTGCCTTAGAATGCTACAGTGAAAGTGAACATGATGATATAGAAATAACAGACACGCCACCTCCTTACACAGTTCAGCCACCACCTCCTCCTTCGGTAAGTGTTACAGTGATTTCCTTGTTTCTTGCTGTTAGCCAGTTGGAACAAAGCTTTCTTGAGGTGGTGGACTTCTGAGGAATAACCTGAAACAATGGCTGGAAATGTTCACCCTGTGTGCCTGTGAAATGAGAATGTGCTGACTGCCCCTGCCCCATGGTAGAGCACACAATTATTGCAGCCTGCACTGCTGGGATTCTCTCACTGTGAAAGAACAGCTCCTTCAAATGCAGAAAGGAACATGTCACTCTACTTCATACGCATGCTGCGTCCTTTCTTTACAAGGTTTTAAACACACTGCTGTAACCTAGTTTTTAATATTTTTTTTTTGTTTTTATTAAGTCTCAAATCTATCTTTCTGTGCCCCTGGTAGCATGATCCAACAGACCTGTATGTATGTATTTGAGCGAGATCTTCTTAAGACTGCTGAATTTGAAACCGCTTTTGTTTCAGTGAAGGAAAAGAGGCCTCTTCTTTCAATGATAAAATTGGTTCTTTATCTCTGAAAAATAGACTTTAAAAAAAAAATAGGCATCTTCCCAAAATCTGTGCTATTTGACTCTCTTGCTGTAGAGTATTTGCCCAGAATATTCCTTCCTGCCTCATTTCATTGCTTAAATTAGGATATGCAGTATACGCCTCGTGTCTAATAAAATTTACTTGCTTAATTATTAGCCACTTATCACCCTATTAATCTTGTTTCTATATTGTTACTTCTCCCAGTGATCTCATCTTCACTTACATGTGCTTTAAGGGACGAGGTTTATTAAATTCTTTGTTTAGAAATGAGTAATCTCGTTTGAGATAGTAATGCAGCTGAAATAAGGAATCCTGAGTTCAAACCTTTCCCTTCCCCAGCTGAAAGTTAACCAAGTGTTATGCAGTAACATAGTACTAAATCATCTCTTTGCAACTCATGGAAGGGAAGTGTCTGTTGCTTCGTTGGTGTCATACATGTTGCTATATGGCATTCTGACATGACATCCAGTATTTGGAGTAGGCATAGAGACAGTGAAGCAGGGACAAATTTGAAATATACAGATGAGCTGGAGAAGCTTGTGCAGTCACAGGTGGTAATAAAAGGAGCTGTTATGCACAGGGTTGCCTGTCTGACAATCTTTAATTAGCTCACATTAAGCTGAGAGTGTACATCATATTGTTACCTTCTTGCCCCCTTTTGTTTCAGTCAGATAAGTTGGTCTTCACTTCCTGTCCTGAAACTGTTGTGTAATGCTAATCTATGTAAAACAATTCACCTAGTGCTGGAGGATTGTATGGTGCTCGCAGCTGTGTAAAAAGCAATTCTTTCTTGCTTGTACTAACTGAAGTTAAATGTGGCCAAGTGGCTGTAAATATTGGAGAAAATAGGAACCTTGGCAATGTATCCTGAAGAATAATTCTGGGCCAAGGGCAGATAATGAAGCATCTTGAATTGTATACCTCGGTGGCTTGCCATTAAGAGGCTGTAGATGTCTTTTCCATCTGCTCACCTCTAAGTGAACGCTTGCATTTTTCCAGATGATGAGTCTTAAACAGGTGCTGTTTTTTACTTTTCTGTTTTTTTGGCTTCCTGCTGCTTGTCAGTTTGTTGCTGCAGAGGTGATCTCTGGTTGGTGTCTTCCCATATGTTCTTCTGGAGTGCTGGCCTCCACAATTTAGCAGGAGATATGTGAGAGGCAGGCAATGGTGCAGTTGCTGAGGAGTTCTGCTTCCTTAGATTTTCCCTTAAAGATTACCTTTCCTCTAGCTTCTACTTCACAAGTGATTTCCCTTCTCCTCATCTCCAGCTCAGGATCACTCCCCTTATGGACAATTGTTAGTGTCTCCTGATCAAAGCTGTCATCTTTTCACCTTGTAAGAGGCTACTGAAATACATTCCAGCTGTCATGTGTTTGCCCTATGTTCAGCTTGCTTGTGTGGTGGGTAGGGAACAGTTAAGAATCAACGCATCTATGTTTTACTGTAAGTAGTGGCTGATGAGGTGGGGGTGCAGTCCTGGGAGATTTATATGGCCCCTATGAAGCACCAGTGACTGGAGCGCTGCAAACAGGGGTGGGAAAACAGTTGCAGGGCATGTCAGAAAAGTGGGATGCAAAAGTTTGCATGGGCAAGGCAAGGAAGGGAGGGTGCTGGAGCTCCACTAGAAGGACCAGAGAACACTGGTGGCCACTCAGCGGAAAATTAAGTCTGCTCCAAGCTCTGTACCAGCCATGACTAATGCAGCCTCTCAGACAGAGCCCCAGTGGGTACATGCTGCCACCCAGATGCTGGACTGTGGGGTGTGCCCCCTTCTTGCACTGGTATCGAACACCAGTGGAGAGTTCACTTGTGGAAGTTGTGCTCAGACGGAGGAACTTCTCTGCTTAGTGACAGAATTCAGGGAGGAGGTTAGCAGGCTGAGGACAATCAGAGTGTGTGAGAGGGAGATGGACCACTAAAATAACACCCTATGCTCCCTCTCTTGGACCCAACAGGCAGGCATGCCTTGTATGACAGAGGATGCCCCATATTCTCTCCAGTCAGCTGAGGAGAGAAATTTAGGAGACAGAGGGGAATGGCAGCAGCTGGTGGGTTTCACAGCCTAGAAATGTTCCCTAGGTTGACAGCCTAATAAGTCATCCATCAAAACCTCTGTTAAGAAGAAAAGATGAGTTGTTGTCATAGGGAACTCTCTTCTGAAAGGAACAGAAGGCCCAGTCTGCAGATCAGACATAGGGGAGTCTGCTGCCTACCTACGGCTTCGGTTAAAGATGTGGAAAGAAAACTTCCAAACACAGTCAGGCCCATGGATTATTATCCTCTATTGATTTTTCGAAGTTAGGTAGTAACGAAATCCACACAGGAAATTTGAGGGCAATTAAAAGGGACTTTAGACCTTAGGACTTACGGAGAAGGGATCGGGGGCACAGTTAGAGTTCTGATCTGACATTCCAACTACAGGGAATGATGATGAGAGGAACAGGAAGAGCCAAGAAGTAAATACCTGGCTCTGGACCTGATGTGAGGAGCAAAACTTCGGGTTCTTTGATCACGGGTTGGCCTACACAGCACCAGGCTTGCTGTCCGAGGAATGGATACAGTTGTCCCCAAGGGGTAAAAGGATAATTACCAAGAAGCTAGCAGGGGTTGTTAATAGAGCTTTAAAATAGGTGTGAAGGGAATGGGGACAAAACCAGGCTTGCCATAAAAAAGGCTGGGAATGACATTCTGGTGTCTGGGTAACAAGGGTGGTGTCCTTTGGTCTGCTACCTCAGAGAAAGTGGGGAATAGCACTTCAAATGGCAGCACAGATGTGAAGGTTACAGATGGGTTAGAAAACTTAGTGAGTAGTCACTTAGGAACCGAGACTATTCCCCTTAGGAGTGTAGGATATAATTGCCATTATGGAAATGCAGTGCGATAACTAGCATTAACTGGAATGCTGTTATGGCTGGCGAAGCTCCCATGATCTATGAGGAATTGGCTGAAGACCTGCTTGGCTGATTAGACATTCACAAGTCTATGGGCCCAGATGGGATCCACCCAATGGTATTAGGGGAGCTGGCAGAAGTGCTTGGCAATCCCCTTTCCATCATCTACCAGCAGTCCTGGCTGACCAGAGAAGTTCCACTTGTCTGGAGGCTGACTGATGTTATACCCATTTACAAGAAGGGCCAGAGAGGGGATCTGGGCAACTACAGGCCTGTCAGTCTGACCTCGGTGCCAGGGAAGGACATGGAACAGGTCATATTGAGTACTATCATACAGCACACACAAGACAACTAGGTGATCAGGTCCAGTCAGCATGGGCTTGTGAAAGGTAGGTCTTGCCAAATTAACCTGATCACCTTTTATGACAAGGTGGCCTGCTTAATTGATGAGGGAAATACTGTGGAGGTAGTGTATCTGGACTTCAGTAAAGATTTTGACACTGTTTCTCACAGTATTCTACTTGAGAAACTGGCTTCCACAGGCCTGGACAGGCACACTCTTGCGGAGTGAAAAACCAGCTGGATGAGCAGTCCAAAAGAGTTGTGGTAAATGGAGCTAAATCCAGTTGGAGTCCAATGCCAAGTGGTGTTCTGCAAGGCTTGATGCTGCATCCAGTTCTGTTCAGTATCTTTATCAGTGATCTAGATGATAGGATTAAATGCACCCTTAGTAAGTTTGTGGATGAAACTAAACTGGGAGGGAGTGTTGATCTGCTGGAGGGTAGAGAGGCTCTGCAAAAGCATCTGAACAGATTGGATTTTGCAAAATAGGAATTGGGGACTATGAACGCGTTGGAAAATTAAAGGCTTCCAAACGTCTTGAGATAAACACCAGACTGAAAATTATTAGTCTGGAAATGAAGAGCCAATCAGGTGCAGTTTCCGTTACATGTTAGCAAATATTCTTCTGTACTTCTAGCACAAAGTATGCACTTGTTGTTCTGTTCTCTGCTGACCCAAACCACTCTGAAACTTGAAAAAGAAAGAAGTAGTGATCATGAGCTTTCTATGCTTATGCATGCTTTTAGGTACCATGGAAGGAAAAAAGCAAGCAAGGAACCAGTACATTTTAACATCTGTAGGACAAAAGTTAAACTGATCATCTGCATTAATTTACAGTTCAAAAACCAGCAGCTGTGTTGAGAAAGTAGATTGCAGCAACTCTAAAAGAGCAGTCGAGGTGTTTCATGGTGATATTTTTTCTCTAAAAAATGCCTAGAGACTCATTGATCTTCAGTGGAATCTTTACAATCCATTGGATCAAGCATCAACTTTTAAAAATATCCTCAAATAGAGATTTATTATTATATGGATGATTGCAAAACTTCCTAAAAAACCACTCGAGTGAGTTTGGTAAATGTTTGTCATGCCAAAGGGGGAAAAAAAAACCCCACAACACATACTTAGAGAAAAAGAAATGCATTCTGGCGGTCATCTTTATTCTCATCCACATTTTCTTATTTAACACACAATGAAAACGAAAAAAAACATATTTTGCTCAGTGAGGCAGTTTTCATTTCAATGCCACTTTCTTTTGCATGCGCAAATGATGGAAAAGTAGAGGTGAGATGTAAAATATTCCTTTCCTGTCTTTGAACAATGGAAATTAGTTTATTCACACCATGTGAACAAGAGCTTTTACTGTCCTGTTGCTCTCTTTGGCTTTACAAATGCTTCAATGATTTGTCTTTGTGATAGGAGCTCTTCAATTAAATGCTTCAGGTCATCTGTGTTCTCAAGGGCATTTTTTATCACTCATGTAGTTTATGGCAGCCTCTCCTTGTCCTTTGGATGCATTTTTGAACATTTCCTTTTTAAAACCAAAGAAGGACCTGAAACATAATGTGTTTCTCATGATAGGAATATAAATTAGGTCTGGTCTTGCAGTGTTTGGGACAGTCTTGGAGGAAGAGCTTTGAAAATTTACAAAAACGAGGAAATTTACATGAACAAATGGTGACCTACAATCTCGTATAGGTTTTCTTCATCTTCTGAATTGATTAGTAGCTACATGATGCAGCTAGATTAGAAGAACAGGAAGGCAAATCAAACTTTGTGGGTTTTTATATGTAAAAAGGAAGTAGTATACATAACAGCAAGACTGAATTGCATCAATTTATGTATCATAATTAAAAAAAAATATCACTCCTGGTTTAGTTGGTTTAAACTCTTGCTTCTAGTTTGCCATGTATGTATTTGGATCATAATTTCCAGAATTGTAGACCATCAGGTCTGGTACTGATTCTGGCATTGACCAGTAGCAGATGATTTGCAGGAGGTGTAAATATTTTGCAGTATCAGAGACAAGAAATCTGGCTTTCATATCATGATGATCTCATGATTTCTGGTAGTTTCTTATAAGAGTTTCAATATAAAGCCTCACCTCCCTTTGTCTTTCATTACTTTATTACTATCAATTAGTCCCCTTCGGGGTATTTGTATGCATATGTGTGTTAGTGTAAGTATTACTTGTGTTTAACTCTTGGTTCATCTTCTCAGTGGTGTTTGGGTAAGAAGCAGACTAGTGCTAGTTCTTTTTGTGAGTTGCTTTTGGTGACCAGACAATAGCACAACTCAATCCATGTAAATGCCTACTGTAGACAAAGACCAAGGTGTCCATTTTCTTATCTGGGAAGCTAAATACTTCTCAAAACTTTGTGCTTTCTTGCAACTTTTCTTTACATGGAATTGTACATGGATCATACTCTCATTCATCTCCTAGCTCCTAATGATGACTGTTAGTTTGTTCCTAGACCTCTCTGGTTGTATGCAGTCTTGTTGAGTCAGGGAGACAAATATAGCATGGAGGGCATTAGGACGTCACTTTCTGTTGTCTTTCTGCCAAAGCTTATACCATTTCCCTTTTCCTGTTCTCTGCCCAATGACTGTCAGGTTGGCTTTTTTTCCACCATTAACTTGTCATCATATTACCTGTCAGCCTTCCTATGTTGGTGAATGATTAGGCCCTTGAATGGACCAGGTAAAATGGCTTTGTTTGCTTAGAAAGTCAAGGTAAGGTACTTCAGTGCCTGGGCCCGTTTCTGTCTATCTATCGTTATGGTATTGGTGAATTTACTGAATGTTCACTGGCTAAGAGTTTCTCTTCTGCACTCTTTCTGCAGATGGATTAAGTGGAGTCAAAGTAAAGAGTGAATGTGAGTAGGAGACCTAGTATGGAAAGCTTCATTCAATATGACATTTTTCCTTGGTCTTCTGTTGCTAGGCGTTGTCAGCTTTTTTATCTGTTTTACCTCTGGCTTCCTTGTGGCTTTGTTTTTGAAGTTACTGCACTATAGGAGATTGACTGCCATACCTCAGTCTTGTTTGGATAGATAATTAATCAGATTACACGAAATGTTGGTCAGTTAGCATTTCAGCTGCACATTTGTAACATGTAAAACCGCAGAACAGGAATGACTTGGAAATAATTCTTTTTTTTTCCTCCTTCCCTCTTCTCCCCATTTGTTTCTGGAAAGCAGGATCAGCAGAAGTCATCCTTCACATCGACTCTGTCAAGTGAAGCATCTTGTTCTCTCTCCTCTCCTGAAAGCACTTTCAACTCCCAGGAGTCATCTTCTTCCTTGACATCCAAAGTGGTTTATTCTGAGAGGCAGTCCTGGCTTGACCTAGTTAACAGCTCTGCCACAGAAGAGGGTGATCAGCCCTTAACTTTCTATGTACACATTCACTCTGATGAACCACCGGAAGTAGACTTTGGAGAAGCAGCAGAAAGCCAGGAGCCCAGTGGTGAATCTCCGAACTCAAATTTTTCAAGTCCAGATACACATTGTCTAGCTGTGCCAGATGCCACAGGACAGAGATCGCTAACCAAAGGTGAGTTAATGAGAGAGGAGATATTTGTCTGCAGAGCCATATGGTTTGGCAAGTTCAGGAGTCTTCCTCAACCTCCTTTCCCCTTCGTTTGTGCTCTTCACTGAAAAGTTTTCCAGAAGTGTATTTATAACAAATATTGTGCATTAAGTACATAACTTAGTATGTAATTGTCAAGTAGCTTTACAGCTTTTCTCAAATTTTGCTTATATGTTAAGATTATAGCCTCTGTATAAAAATCCCAACATAGACATATTTTTATTAGCTTTCTTTATTTCAATACAGCTGTCTTTTCATTAGTTAGGATTGAATAAAGATTTCAAGAAAGTGTCATGGAACAACACCCTGAGCAAAATGGCATATATAGCTAGTAGTGAACATGGGGTTAGGTCAATCGATTTTTAGAAATAAAACCAGCTGCATTTACTTCCAGTACATGTTCCCTATTTGTTTCATTGAGCTTCATTATAATCAAGGGGAAACAACGGAAGTCCTGAATCAGAAAGTCAATTAAGACTGGATTTTGTTTAAGCAGTTGGTATCTGCATAGTTATCTTCCTACCAAAATGTACTGTGAAATTAAAAAGATGGTCAGAATTTGGTCATTGTTACTATTAACTCTCCTGCACTAGTGAGGCAACGTGTCTTGCCTTTTGAGCAAAGCTGTTTCTCCTTGCATTAAAGCAGCTGACGTATAGGAGGCATTGCTGGCATAAAATATATTGAAATGAGAAGATACTCATCATGCTGCCTAGGGAGCTAATACCTAAGGAAGCAGTGATGTTCTTCTGCATCAGTTCTACCCATGATTCCAAATCCTTGTGAAGATTTGAAGTGAAAAAAAAAAAGGTAAAACAAAGGTGGAAAGAAATAACACTGGACTCAATTGGAACTTAGAGTATTTCTCTGTAAATGAACTTGGCATGATAGTATAAGACACATTAGTTACATTGGCAGTCTCCAATTCTTTTACAATTTCAACACTTAACACCCCTTTAGTTTGTAATATGTTTTCCTCATTATACCAAAAAAAAAAAAAAAAAGGGAAATTGAGCAAAGTATGAACTTCAGCAAATGTGAAAATTAACTCATTATTTTGCACTCAGCTTCATTATCCATCTTTTAGGCTGCTCTGCTAGAAACTTCAGTAGCACTGAAGATCAGCAAGAATGAATACTGACAATGAGCATATGCACTATTTCTATGTGGCAGAAAAAAGTGGAAATTTTGAGAGAGTTACTGTGGAATCCAATTCCCATAAGCTCTGGCTTTGCAAGTAGTGATAAGGCTGGGTCTGGCAGAAATGGAATGCCTAGTGGAAATGCCACAAAGATGTAATAGATGCATAGTCTTCTGTAATTTCACCTTCTGGGTTAAATTTGACTAAGACCTTGTGAAACACTATTAGGTACGCTGAGGTGGATTGGAGTGTAGGTCCTCTATGGCACAGTGGCTAATAGATCCTATTGAGAAAGATTCAGTGGTGGTTCTTCAGAAATTTAAACTTTTGCTTAGAATAGGTTGCTCGGGTATTCTCAGCAATCCTGCAATAATGCATAGGTTAATGCTTTCCATTGCAACTGTAAGGGTGACAAGTACTTTCATGGATGGCCACAGAATTAGCATGACACCTTCATAATAATTTAAAGCATAGTTTGACAGGCCTAATAATAGTAACAAATAAATATGGGATTAAAATGTAAATCAGAGCATTTTGGTATGTTCCTGCCATTTGCAAGGTGGTTTAATTTTGTCCAAAGTATTTCTGGGGAAATGAATTCCTCTTGCTTACTGCTTAGCTGATGGCCAACCCTGATGGAAGAACATTTCCATCCTAACCACACTGGTGATCTCTGATGTCATTCGAGAAATATATCATTTCAATGAGACAGTCACTATGGAAACTGTATAGCCTCACTAATTGCTGTCTGTATCCTGAGCCATTGTTTGAGCAAGTAAGATGTACACCATACATGCACCTATCTTTTCCTTATCACACTGTATAATATAGGGAGAGGATGGAGAGTGTTGGTTTGTGGGGCCCTCCTGTGCAATGGTCATTGAAAAACTAAATAATTTGCAATGAGATTAATTAAGTTGCTTCAACTTGAGAATGAAGTAGGAAAATAGGATTAATGTAAAACCGCAATTTGCTTGTAAATCAAAGTTATCAAAATGGATGCAATTCTGATTCTGTGACTAATTCCCCAAGAATTTTCTCCTTCAGCTAGTTGAGAAGAATATGCCCAAATACTGTGAGATGAATTCAAATTGTGGAGTAAAAATAGCTGCAAAATCTCATGATTCACCATAACTAGTAAAAATTCCTTTATTTGATGCGAAATGAGAAAGTATACCTCAGTGTAGTCCATATTATTTACTTTACAATACTTCTGAATAGTGCATTTCTGACAGCTTTTCATGTTTCAGAGTAATGAAACTGCATTCAAGAAGAGATTTGTCTTGCATTTTCAGGATAGATGCTGATGCATGTCCTGTGTGTGTAAAGCTGGATGTTATCAGAACAGCTCTGTGGTCCTTGAACCCACTCCCCACAGAGCCTTCATGTGTGTCTATGCTCTCTCCTTTTCACTGTAAGAATAGAAAAAAGCCTGTCACATAATCTGTGTTGTGGCCACATCATGCTTAGTAAAACCCCACAAGGAATTTTTGGTTGTTGCTGATAGCAATGTAGAGCTGATGTGAAAGTTTTCAAGAACTGAAGAGCCCTTTTATTTGCAAAGGTCAGAAATGGAGGACAATGTGAGAAAAGTGGGTACCTAGAATGAAGAGAGAGTAGCTGTGGCTTTGTGGGAAGAGCTTATAACAAAAATATGAAAGTGTTGAAGAAACCTCAGTGATGAGTTAAACAATCAAAGAAATGTTTCTCAAAGATAAATGGATGGATCTAAGAGAAAAAACATATTCAACTTAGGTTATTCAATGAAATCTGCTAAGGAACTCTCTGGTGCAAGGAGCTGTACCATATGCTATTTTAAGCAACCCCTCCGTCCACTCTTAGGGGTATTATGACCGTTCTCAGCCTCAATTCTCAGTGCCCATTACTGGGGAGAGGTTACATACCACACGGTAATACAAAGGTACAAAAAAGGACAGTTAACAGATCCCACATTTGAAAGGAGATCAGCACTACGTTTCCATTTACTTTGTGGGAATATTTAATACTTCTGTGCTACAGCTTTTTAGAAGCACAGTGACAAAGGATTCAAAGCTGCCCATGGCACCAGGAAACTGAAAGGTAAACAAGAAATGGCTGAGAATACAAACCAGTATCCGACTTCGTGCTCTGTATCCAGAAACTGGCCTCACCCCATATGAGTTGCCTAGATATGCTCTGCAGCAAAACTCCATCTTTTGTACTTCTTCTGGTAACCACTGGAGCAAGAAGTATCTGACTATGACTCACCACCATCATCACAAAAAATTTATGATAAAAAAAGCAAAGCCACAGAAATGAGGTTACTATAAGACAACAGGAATGTGTGTTTGTATTTATTTAGAGATCTTCTACTACAGCAATAATACCCTTCCTTGTGTTTTCTGAGGGTTTTAAGGTCATATGAAGTTAATGCATATTGCCAAAGGATTCTTATTGTACCGCTTTTGGTTTATAAGACCTGGTGTGTAATGATATTTTGAAAAACCTGGAAAGCTTTTCTAACACCATTTGCTTGGTTTTGTGGGAAGGAGTTGGTTAAATAGGAACTGGATGCACTCAATTCCTTTTTTTTTTCTCTCAGAACTAACATCCTCTTCCCCTCTGGAATCTGACTGTGCCAGTAATAGCCAGAACAGATCCTCTGATCTGTTCTTGCTCCTTTGCTCCTTCTGCAAAAGTTACAGAAAATGGCTAGATCATGGCTGAGACTAGTTAAGAAATATGCCTATGATAAAAATAACCGTGTAGAGAAACAAGTGTTTGAGTGATTACTTTGTTTTCTCATCAATTTTCTCATCAGTTCTAAACCATTCTCATCAGAAAGGCTTTAGAAATCACAGTGAAAACTATAATGTTATGGTTTGCTGAACTCTCTGAAAAGATGTTTGTTCTGTTTCCAGTTTACTCAAAGTTTGTTAAAATGCAGTCTCTGCTGTTTCCACTGTACTGTTAGTCAAGAGCATATAGTTATTGATGGTAACATTTCCTGTTATTTTCTCCTGCTATCTCCTACCTTTAGTTCCGCATTTGCTATTGATTACATTTAGTTCAAATATTTCCAATCTTTTCTGTTCTGTAGTTATATGGAAAATGTGGTTTCCTTGAAGTGCCATAATATTTCCGTTGACAAATCTGCTACCACTATGGAAAAGTGGTAGTAGAACTACCACTAATTTGTGATTGTTTTTCCTCTGCCCTGTCCAGCCTTCATGAATATGTTGTCTCATTGACATAAAATGTTTTAGCACAATCAAATGGTTGTGCTGAGTTGCTGGCACAGCTACCAGAAGCACATAAGCGAAGTAGTAAATACAGGAGGAAGACGCAGACATTTTCTTTTTTTTTTTTGGTGGGATTGGTACACGGTTAGAGAGCTGTGAGATCTCAGTTTAGAGAATGGGAGAACAAGTATTTAAAGTATTTACATTTCAGCTTAGATTTCATAGGATATGTTCAGTTGGAAGAGCTTTTCATTGCAAAAAGCTCTTTCTGCTCAACTTCATCAATTTCTGTATCTTTGCTGCTGGGAAATAATAGCTTGATTTTTCACAGCTGCCTTTTGAGAACTTCTGGATAATTTCACTTTTATATGCTTAAAGAATATTAAAGTTGAGATTTCAGACAGGCTCCTGTATTGCTGCTGCAATGTGGGGAGTCTCGGTACCTTAATGTCTCCCGCCTGTGGCAAATTGGCTGACAGGAGGGAGGAAGCTGAAAACTGAGGCGGCGAAGAGCTGGTGTGTTGAACCTCTGGCAGCTTGTTCTTGTCTGCAATATCTCCTGTTAGAGAGAAATTCCAGATAAGTGGCATTAAGCCACAAAATTGTGTTTTATTTCTCCTGAAACAGAATTTGTGAGAAGTTCTGATGTGCCTGAAATATTACTTTATTTTCCTCACCCCCAACACAGAAGGTCTCTTTCTCCCGAGTGTTAAAGTACCTCAGAGCAGAAATTCCTTTTCCTCAGGTCAGCACTGGTTCTTTTCCACTTTGCTCACTACAGAGCCTGACAAAGTTAAAAGAGCTAAGGAATACCACAGAAATTTTTTCAGAAGTGCTATAAAGCTTTAGCAAGCTGCGAGGCTTCTAAGTGAAGGTGATGGTGCAGGATCCCAAGAAGAATAATCTTTCCAGTGGCATCACTGGCATCATCTTTCCCCTCACCACAAGAAGGATGTTGAGGCTCTGGAGCGTGTCCAGAGAAGAGCAACGAAGCTGGTGAGGGGGCTGGAGAACAAGTCTTACGAGGAGCGGCTGAGTGAGCTGGGGTTGTTTAGCCTGGAGAAGAGGAGGCTGAGGGGAGACCTTATTGCTCTCTACAACTACCTGAAAGGAGGTTGTGGAGAGGAGGGAGCTGGCCTCTTCTCCCAAGTGACAGGGGACAGGACAAGAGGGAATGGTCTGAAGCTCCGTCAGGGGAGGTTCAGGTTGGATATCAGAAAAATATTCTTCACAGTAAGAGTCATTGGGCACTGGAACAGGCTGCCCAGGGAGGTGGTCGAGTCGCCTTCCTTGGAGGTGTTTAAGGAACGGGTTGATGAAGTGCTTAGGCACATGGGTTAAGGGAGTGTTAGGAATGGTTGGACTCGATGATCCAGTGGGTCCTTTCCAACCTTGTGATTCTGTGATTCTGTGATCACTCAACAGAATTGCTTATAGTTAATAGTGGCCAGGGAAGTATGCAACACACGTGTCCCTGTGTGCAGGTATACTCTTATAAAAACACACCATATGTATTATCCTTCCACTGTTGCCATCTCTTCCTTACCACTAATCCCATAGTTGATCCTGCGAGGAAAATACATTAGTTTTTCTCTTATCAGTAAAATAGGATGAGATAAAGAAGTGCTGCAGTAGCTTTTCAGTACATGCCTGAGACAAAATGGTTGGCCTGAAGAGTACTGGTGGAAGACATAAATTGCAGTGTTATATTTTGAAGTGATTTTGAATGTGCCTGATGTTAGCTGTGTGACCCAGATGGAAAGATTTGCTCCAGAGCAGTGCTAGTGGGGCCCAACCTGTCAATGTTATGAATTTTTGCCAGTGGAATGTATCCGTAATTACAAACCTTCATAGCTTAACAAAGCTTAGAATAGGGGTGCTACACATATCTTTGGGACAGAGGTGCAAGGGAATTATGCAATACCATGTTCTGAGAAAATGTGCTCCGAATGTTTGAATTTGGAGAAAAACTCCAGTCTGTGCTTAAGCCTTGAGTCACATCACTTTATCTCTATTACAAAACCTTAATTTTCTCTCAAGTGTTTTGCAGAGAAAGGAAGCAAGCAAACTACAGGTAGTCCTCTCTTTGTTTACTTCCGTGGCATTAAGAGGTCTGTGAAATACTGTAATGAAACACTGAATGAGGAAAAATATATTCTCATCACAAAGCATTTTATTTGGCTTGTTAATTGATTGCTAGACATAATGCCTCTCCCCTTCTATTATCTCTCCCCTTTCAGATTTACAGCATCAACCTCACATGTTCAGTGGCAGCTTCAAGCCTGCAAAACGTTGGCTTTTTTTTCTGAGCTTGGCCTAGGGAAAGTGAGAATGTTGAAGGCAAAATTCCAGATAGGTATCATACAGTCTGGTCTCAATTATAAAGGTTTATTGGCAAAATACTTTGCCAACAGCAACAGTATTTGCTTCTATACAAAAGCACAACGTTAAGATACAGTTTTGTTGTTTTTTAACTGATTTGGGAGAAGGTCACTGCTCATCAGTGTAAACAAAGATGGAGATAAAAGTGCCGTATAACTCATACCTGGCTTTACACAGCCTATAGCTTTCAATGACCCTTTTTTTTCAACTGTTCCTTAAAATGCTGTTTAGCTGCTTCACTATCACTCCCTTTACTCAACTGATCTGAAGAGCCATGCACATTCTTCTCCCTCTGGAATTACATGATATCCTGATCAATTTCTTGAGGATGGGAGTGGTGGAAGAATAAGAAATAGGAGGGGAATTTAAGATTGAAAATCTTGAAAGATTGCCAGAGATGAGTACCAATTGCTTGGTCAAGTGTATAACCTGGAAGCCTTTTGCTGGGATCTGGATCTGGATCCATCTTTTTCTGTGCTGAGTATTACTGTTCTCCTTACCTTCATCCAGAAGTGTACACAAGATATCAGAAAACGCAGGATGGATGAAGCATGTTCAGTGAGGGTGTTTTCTCATTCTTGCTGCTTTGAAACCCTCTCAGGACACCAAGGATGACCATAAGTTAGCCTGAAAAATTATTTGGAGCAGGGACTTCATGTCCCCAATGGCTTGACTGTTTTTTAAAGTTGCAGAATCAGCAAATTGTTCTCTTTATACACTCCTGCTTGTGTATCTGATAAAGGTTAATTTAGCTCTCAAAGTGATACGGTGTACAGTCCTGATGAGTGATGTCTGCAGTAGAGCTGAGCCAGTCCTGTGTAGGGACTGGCTAATGAAACAAACAGCTGCTTCATCCCAAGAAAGTAGACAGGAAGCTAGTTATAATTACGAGCCTCATGGCATGAGCTGACAGGTTTCAGGAAATACAACTGCTGTGTATTAAGCCCCACACTTGCATTTTTTTAATTTCCTGCAGCTTGTTAAATACACAACAGTTATCCCTTTCCTCCTCAAGCACTGTACTGACATTGGAAGCTATATTTAGTTCTTGTCAAGTTACAGCAGGCTTTTTATAATCACAAAGTAGTGAAGAAAAGGCCAGCAATAAAGTGAAGGCAAATATTTGTAGCATATCATAAACTTTTGTTGTAACCTAAATATTTAGAAAGAACAGGGGTGCAGGAGGACGTGCTGGTACTTAAAATGTGGAAAAGATATGGAGCCAACTTTTAAGCATGCTGAAACATGAAAGTGTTTTTGCTATTGCCGAGCGAGCAAAAGAACTTCTTCCTTTTTTTCAGAAAAGGCTTGCTGATTGAAGATGATTTAGAAAAATCTATGCCAATTCAACAGGTACATGAAGGACTGCAGCTGGGAAGAACCACTACCACTGTCATCAATAAAATAAAAGCAAATATTATCCCAGTGAATCTTGAGGGAGTAACCACCCTGAAAACACTAATTGCTAAAGGAAAATCTTAAAGTTAACACTGAAGTAGAAGAGCTTGCAGTGTGGACTGAGGGACAAGAAGGCAGTTGCACAGTCTGCTGAAAATGGCCTTCTGCCAAAACGCCCCTATATATGCCTGGTACATTTTTAGTTTGACTGTTCATTTTTTAAGTTGTTTTATTCCAAAAATGTTTTTGTTTCAATTTTTGTCTTATTTTATGTTGTTTAATTCTTTGTTATTTACTAGCTTTTCCTTTCATGTCTTCTCTGCCATGGAAGATGGCACTGCAGCTTGGGAGCCATCAGAATAATAAAGGTGGAGATAATGAAGGCTTTGTTGTGAAGCACCACACACAAGGCTTTGTTGTGAAGCAAATTCTGTGCTGCAATTTATGAAACTCAGGGCTTTCGTAGGCATCCGGTGCCCCAATGGTTCCTGCTTTAATCTGTTTTCTAGGGGCCTCTCTTGTGGCCCCTGGAATGTTCCTACACTTCATTTCTCAATCTTTTTATAACTTTGGTTTCAAAAATTACCAAAACCTGGTGATAAATTGGTGCACCATATAGAATTTGACCTGTGAGTTGCCAGATAGATATGTAGTTCACCAAGTGCAGCGTGTAGGGAAGAGTGAATGGGTGTAGGTGCTACAAATTTGTTTTAATTGAAATGTAACATTGCTGACAGTTGTTTAAAGTCTGTGATATATTTGGACCATTAAAGCACAACTGTTATCAGTTGAAATACATGCTCATATCTGTTTGGATCATGACCTGATTCTTAAACATTTGAGTCTGATAGAATGACTTTTTGACATTATTACGCTATTAACCCCTGGTTTTAACTCCAATACCATTACTTTTTGATTTAGTTACAAGCCTTCCTGTTGGCTGAACATAATATTTCTATCTGCTGCTGCGTTCACATTCTCAAGCCCCATTTATTATTTTCTTTGCAGATCAGGAAAAATGTGATGATGATGAAATGGAGCGACTTTATAAGTCATTAGAACAAGCAAGCCTGTCTCCCATTGGTGATCGTCGGCTCTCAACGAAGAAGGAGCTTAGGAAGTCATTTATCAAACGCAGCAAAAACCCCTGCATTAATGAGAAGCTTCACAAAATTCGAATGTTGAACAGCACGTTAAAGGTGAGGTTGCAGAGCTAGCCAAGGAAAAGCCTGAAAGAAAAAAAAGTTTGGCTAAAAAAAGAAGCAAGCCTAGACTTCAGCCAAATGCTAATTACATATTTACTTAAAGCCCCAGAGAATTTGGTTAGGTTTTTGAAACAGTTTTCTACTTCATTCTGAATGCTGATTTGTGTTTTTTTCATTCAATTTGAACTGGAAGCAAAGGCAATAATTCAGAAGGGAGTCTTGCAGAAGTTCCAGCCCATTTGGAAAATTTAATAAAGCCAACTTCTCTTAGCTGGAAATCTTGCAAGCTCAGCTGAATGCGATAAACAGGGGAGCCTTAAAAAAGGAAGAGCAGGCAAAGTATGTTGATGATAAAGGACATAAAAATGACCCTGAGCCAAAACCAGTTTTCCTTGTGTGATTATTGGAGAATGTACAGGATGTGCTAAAGCTATTGTAAAGATCTCCTGTAACTAAAATATTTTTAATAACAAAAGCATCCTGCTTCAATGTTGAGTACATACCATGAACTGGTGGAGTGGAGGGGTTCAGGGGATGTTCCATGAGAGGGCCAGTAAATCTGTCTGGAATATGGGTATTTATTAGGCTCTTTACTTGCTAACATCAAGTGTCACAGGATTTCATAGCTTGCTTCAGAATAGCCTTTCTGCTTCTTTCTTAGCCTATACTGAAGGAAACACAAAAGTGAACCATAGCATTTACACTGTAAGGAGAAGAAAGAATAAATGCAGTCTTGGGGCTGCACTTATTTGTTCTTGTGTGCATTAGGAGCAGCCACTGAGTATCTTGTTTCAAGCACACGTATTTGGCTTCAGGCATTGTAAGCTGGAGAAATGCATGTAAAAACTTCTATAAGCACAATCATAGGTTTGATTATTAGCTGCATTGGGAGGCTTGGCTTTGTCACCCTAGCCTGTTTTAAAAATCCTGAAGATACAGTTGAAAAGGCAAGTGAGAATTCTCCCATGCATTCTCCTTGGGTGTATATGACACCTGGTGAAGTCTCTCTTGAGTTATCTGTCTTCAGTGCCATGATATTAACTCTTGCGCTATTCATCTGCATCTCCAGTCAAGTGAGCTCCTCACATAACAAAGTTAGTTTAAAAGTACGTCTGTTTTATGTGACAGGAGGCTGAATACAGAAATTTTTCCCTGATAGGAGTCTCCATAATAAATCTAAGGACCAGTTAGTATAAAATGGAGTTCACTCTTGTGTGACTATCAATTTCATTACAGTGGAGCTGAATAGAAGACTTGCTGCTAGATATGAGCAAGGAGAACAGCTTTACGATGATTTAGCATGGGAGTATTTTATAAATTGTGATTAGCGGTGTTTATAACCTGACTTTTCTAACGCTTGTGTTTAATATAGAAAAAATTATTTTTTGAGTGGTTGTAATGTATAAAGTGCACTCATTTCTTTTTCCTTTCTTCAAACAAAAATTTTGGAGTATTGACAAGACAAATATAGCACATAGTTTTTCTCATAGGCACAGAGCTCCATACACAACAGTGTCTAAGTTGGCCTGTCTGAAACACAAATATCTGTAGTGGGAAAGTGCTGTTATCTTTGCATCGATAGGATTGTGTTCTTTTAAAATCAATTTTCTTAATGTATAGCATAAGGTAATTGGAAATGATCTAATGGGAATTTAAAAATCAGAGAAGTTTTGCATCTGATTCATATTTACTCTGCTTTAATTAAAACACTACTAGTTTGAGAAGTGATTTATGCAAGATTCGGTGCAATTTTAATTTTGGACTTTTGACTCCCCATCTTTAAAAAATTAATGTTGCTGTCACAATATATCACTAACAAAACATGTTTTGGATAGTTTGGAAGAGAGGGAAGCTGTATGTGAATGCATTACATGCTTAACGAATGTGGGAAATAGATTTAGTGGTACAAAAAAATGTCCATGACATAGCTTCTGCTGCCACCTTTGTCCACTGGAAACGCTCTTTTCTTCTTTCTATCTCCCTATCTCCTCCTTTTCTCTTAGGCTAAATGCACATATGCCTGCATCAATACTAGAAGTCTTACAAGGACTGGAATTAGGTCCTGAGGGTGGGAACTGTGTAAACCAACAGCTGAACAAGGTTTTGTGTTTTGTGATGGCTCAGGCATCACAGGAATTAGAGCAGGCTCCCTAGAGTAGTATAGGGATATGGATGGGTAAACAGCTGATTGCTCCTATCAAGAGATGTCGTGAATGTGAGGGAGGATTTTCAAGGTGGCCACTAGCACAGTGTGTCCTCAGGCGTGATGAAACTGTTCATAGCACGAGAAGATTGGTAGAAATATTCCATTGCTCTCACACAGACTAAGGGGATGGAGCCATGCAAAAGCAGTGAAGGTTTGTTAGTGCAAGATGCTGCCTCTGTTAAGAAATTATGGTTGCCAACCAGGGCTTCTCTATCTTGTGGTTCACTGCATGAATAAGGGTTAGAAGAATGAAGTAGATTATTGTGTCAGAAAATGTGAGGACGCCAATGAATACAAATATCTGAAAGAATGGTGTAAAGAAAACAGCCAAGCTCTTTTCAGTGGTGCCCAGTGGCAGGACCAAAGTCACTGGCTGTGAACTGAAACACAGGAGGTTCCCTTTAAAAACACAAAGAAATATTTTTTTTACTGTTAGAGTGACTGAGCATTGGCACAGATTGCCCAGGGAGGCTGTGGAGTCTCCATCCTTGGAAGTACTCACAAGCTATCTGGACATAGTCTTAGGTAACCTGCTGTAGGTGGTTCTGCTTGGGGAAGAAGGTTGGACCAGGTGACCTCCAGAGGTCCCTTCCAACCTCAACTATTCTGCTATTGTACCATAATAAAGGGTCTCAAGTTTACTTATGTTAGTGATTGTTCATGTCTTGTAATTGAATGAGGGTACCTGCAATATATGGTCTGAGCTGTTTTTGTCTAAAAATAGAAACCAGCTTATGACCAATATATTACTAATGGTAGTGGCCGGCAGTAGATGTCTTAGCAGCCACGTGCTCTAGCCACTCTACTGCCAGTACACAGATTATATCCAAAATAATTTTATGTCTAGCTCCTAGAGAAAGACACGTTTATAATGTGGCCAGGGAATAAGTATTTTTGAGAAGCTGGAACTGGTGTGAATTACAGAAATAGTTGTTTTGTCTAGTTTCATGCAAGTACTAACTTGTTGTAAGACAACATAACAATATCTAATTTTCACATGAATCCTTTCTCATGAAGTTTTGCTAAGAATACTGTAAAATAAAGATTCTACATGAAATCATAATCTTGCCTTTGACTGGGACAAATTTCTGCTGTGGACTAACTTTGATCCATGTTCTAAAAATGGGAACAAGACGCCCAGAGGCTGGATAATTGGCCATCTCCCTGTGACATGGTTCTGTAATGTTCCCAGAGTGTTCTTCTTCTAGACAATGAGCTTGACAACTTCTGTGGAAAATAACCACTTGTTCTCTTCCTAGTGTAAAGAACACGACCTGGCCACAATTAACCAGCTGCTAGAAGACCCGAAGTTGACTGCAATGAAGTACAGAGAGTGGAGGAACACAAACATCATGCTGGTCCAAGATATTTATCAACATCAGGAGGTCCAAGACATGTCCACAGAGAACAGCAAGAAGCAAGAGATGATTCCACAGCCTATCACCGAAAGTGCTATCTGAGGGCATGTTTCAGTTGTTCATGGGAAGATTTCTCTGCCCTGGTCTTTCAAATACAGGCATTTTCAACTGTTCCATTTTGAGGTTGTTTTTTCTTTGTGTTCTTCAAAAGGAAAAAAATCCATTCTCCAAAGCTTTAATTCCTCTTGCAAAACTAATTTCATGATAAAAAGGGCAAATCCTCCAATTTAAAGAAGTCTGTCTGTGCCTGGGCATACCTAGGAAAGCTTTTCTATGAAGCAGTGAAGAAATGTTTTTCCATCTTTGGAGAAATAAATGAAATACGTCCAACTCCTAGAAGTCAAAGAACTGTGTAATATCTACTGTATAACTGTAATACCCTTGCGTCTGTTTTAATGTAACATACAGGTAAAGGAAGCTAAACCAACACCAACAGGATGTAGTCCACTCTCTACCTTTTTACCCTTTAAGGTAACCTGATGTATGCATTTTAATCTCTGTATTCATTCACTTTCACCACTCTACCAGTTTAAACTGAGACAAATACAATAGTAATTATGCATGAGTTTATACTACAGAGAGTAGTCGGGCACACAGTTTGTCCAGTGCCTGATACTTTGAGTTTCAAATTTATATGTGGACCTGACCAAGGTACTGTCTTTCTACATGAAGAAAAGAAGGTCTCTCAATGTCTGCTAACGTGTAATTTACTCTTCAGTGAGGCAACTAATGCTTCAATAAGTTTCAACTTTTCTTATGGACTTGGCAGAGTTCCTTGGAAGATTTTTTTTTTTTTCCTATTTTTGACAATTGTGAATATATAGGGTACAAGATCATTCCAGATTCCTTCTTAAGAAGGTGATCAAGTTCACAAAGCCAAATAACTAAATTTCTGGTGTGGATCTGAAAGTGGAAAATATAGCTGCAAATATTTTTGTAAATATATGCCATTTTTATGGCTTATATGAATGTGACTATGTACTGTATATATGTTTTATTTATATATTTATATATGCTGAATTTCCTAATGTAGATAGGCACACACAGATCAAACTTGCCCAGATGAGAGTTTTTTTGCTTTGTTTTTTTCGCTCCGTTATAAATCATAGTAATACTTCTGCAACAGAGACTACCCTGGGACACCTGTTGTTACTTTTTCTTCTGTCTTTCAGCTTTGAGATTTTGATAAAGAAAATCTAGAAAATATAGGGCAGGAAAACAAAATTTCTAGGAAGTTTCAGGGTTTCCCTTTGGGCAAATAAGGATATTACAAGATTTTGCTGCAGGATTATAACTTTTTTGCTTCATTGTCTTCAGTACTACATTTGGGATTTTTTGCCTTCCAGTCTTCTGTGTGTATACAAGTATGATGAACTTTGCAGACTTCTGAATTTTGAAAAGCAAGAACTAGCCTACCATTCTCAAATTAATGCCACTACAGTAACTGTGGCAACTGCACTTCTGTTAGCTGTTTCATAAAGGTATTCTGTCATTAAGTTTCAACACAATTTATATTTTACAGAAAAAATACACTGTAGAGATGCAACCATATTCACCTGTCTTTATACATTATACATTTTATCACAACTTGACTGGAAAATACAAGTTAATCCTATTAATGGGAACATGTGAAATCTCTTCCTCCTGTGCAGTGATAAGTCTTACTGTTGACATTGAATTTTTAACACTTTGTTTTCCTTTTAAAATAGAGACAGCATTATTTATCGAAAAAAATGGCAGTTAAGGCTGTGCTGAGTGTGAGAGCTGAAGAGCAGATGGTAAACTATAAGGAAGGGGAAGTAGGAGGAAGAGTGTAGCTCCTTTGACACAGGCTTTAATAGGAGAGGATCAGGAGAGATGGAGGCTGGCTGAATGCAGAAGCAAGGCTGTGCTTGGGAAAGCATCACTACCTCAGGTATTAAATGTTTCAGGAGCATGAGGGTAAGAACTGATATTGGGTCAAGACAATAAATGGGGCTACTCTGATATTAAATCGTAGCTGAGACATTGAATTGGGTGACAATGCCTAAACGGGGAAGCAGACACAAACCCCAGGTTGGTTAAAAGGCTATCGTTTTCAGGAAATTGTCACAAGAGCGGCGATTTCATCACTTCACTAATTCTAACAAGTTGATAATAATTAAGCTTGATAGTTGGTGCAATTTGGTTTAGAGTAATAGTGTCCTAAAAATTAAGCCCATTTATGTTTGTCTTTTTAAATTATATTTCATGATTTCCAGAAGACCTTCTGGGAAGTGGACATTGGTAGGTGTCCTCCTCTTAACTGATGTCCTTCAAAGCAGATGTGTAAATGGGAGAGGGATAGCCCCTGAATTTAACATGATGTCAATTAACTGTTGAAAGCACACGAAAAGTTAGGAGTGTAGGGATTAATCTGATTGATCCATCTCAATTGTTACTACCTGGTGCCAAGTAATTGGTAAATAATGGAAATGAATTTACATGTTGATTTTTTTCTCTTGCAAGTGTGAGTTTCTCTTGAAACAAAGCATGTAAACATCATTTTTCTTCAAAAGCACCTTTACTTAGATCTTAACAAGCACAAGCTTAAATGGCCTGTTGAACTGGGCTAAATGAGACTGTACCTTGCAGTTCTGAGCAAAGTCCTAGTCAACTGTTTGCTGAAGTAGATTTGCACTATATAAAGGAAAGCAGTATGTGTCTTGAATGTCTGTTGGCTCTTTTCACACTGCTTGTATAAGCATATACAAAACAGGTTTCCCAAATACAGGGAGAAACAAGTTGTCCTCTGACTGCACAGTCTCTCTACTACTGTTTTTAACAGGTTATGTAGCCTAAAATAGCTATTAAATTACTCTTTCCAGAGGGTCAGTATTTACTTACTTACTATTGAATGATCGAGGTTTTGCAGACTTGCTGAGGATGGACTGTACCACCCTCTTCAAGAAGAACAGAAAAATCTTGAATGGGGTTACTTTAATGCAGTAGTTTTTGCAAAAATTGTGTTCAAGAAAACAAATACATGGTTTTTGTGCAAGTGCAGTCCTGGGAGTCTATCTCCATTATCTTCAGGTATTATTTAGACCTGAAACAAAAGGAAAGCATGGGACATGTGAAGTGAAAATTAATTCATTAAGGATTAATTTTCCAGCATTGCTAACTCATAGAAACATAGAGTAGTTTGGTTTGGAAGGGACCTTAAAGCCCATCCAGTTCCAACCCCCCTGACATGGGCAGGTGCACGTCCCCCTGGATCAGGATACCCAACGTCCCATGCAGCCTGGCCTTGAACACCTCCAGGGACAGGGCATCCACAACTTCCCTGGGCAACCTGTTCCAGTGTCTCACCAGTTTCATGGTGAAGAAATTCTTCCTACTGTCCAGCTAAATCCGCCCCTCTCCAGTTTATACCCATTCCCCCTCATCTCATCACCACAAGCCTTTATGAATAGTCCCTCTCCCACTTTCCTGTAGACACTCTTCGGGCACTGGAAGGTTTCTATAAGGTCTCCTTTGAGCCTTCTCTTCTCCCGGCTAAACAAGCCCAGCTCTCTCAGCCTGTCCTTTTACAGAAGGTGCTCCAGCCCTCTGATCATCTTTGTAGCCCTGCTCTGGACCCATTCCAACAGCTCCACGTCCTTCTTATGCTGAGGATTCTAGAACTGGGCACAGTATTCCAGATGAGGTCTCACAAGAGAGGAGTAGAGGGGCAGAATCATCTCCCTTGACCTGCTGGCCAAGCTTCTTTTGATGCAGCCCAGGACACGGTTGGCCTTCTGGGCTGCGAGCGCACACTGCCGGCTCATGTTGAACTTGTCATTAACCAGCATCATTAAGTCCTTCTCTGCAGGGCTGCTCTGAATCACATCACCTCCCATCCGTATACCAAGGGGGCTGTGCAGCAATGTGAAAAACAACTGGAGAAAGAAGTGTGCACAAGCCAACAACTATAATACAACTAGTGGACGCAATGAGGAAAGCCAGCTCAGCAGGAGAAACTTGGACAACTGTGTTTTCCACTCAGTGCTACTTGGGGTAAACAGTATCCATCGGACTGGATTTGGAAGGCCTCCGCAATTGGCTCATGTGTATCCCTTGTAAATGTCCAAAAGTCTTTAGCCACCTGCCTCGTGGGACTTATTTTATGTAATTTTTTAAGGAGAAAGGGTGTATGTTTAGATATGTGCACATACAAATTATTCTTTTTTCAGTAAAGGATTTTGGTATTGGTGCAGTGGGTCCAGCTTTACAGATTTTGGAGAAACTAAAGACAATATCTAATTCCAGCTGTTTCTGCAGCGTGTCTCTGGCAGCTTTTCTGGAAATCAAATCTCTGTTTTGGTGGTATACATCTCTTGAACTACCAGAATGAGGTGGGATCACACTTCCTTTCCTAAGATGGAGGACTTTTTATGTGGGGACTATGAACCATTTCTGCATCTGGTTCTGACAACTTGCTCAATACTGGATTTCACATGAAACAGGAACAAATAATGTGCTCCAACCTTTTTTTTTTTTTTCTGAAATAATTTTCTTTAGAGGGTAGCCTACATATTGAGAAAAAAGACTGTTGAGGGACAGCCAGGGAGGGAAGGGAAAAAAAAGGAATGGTATTTGATTTTAAAACTAAAATTTCAGAATTTAAACTTGTTTATAACGAGAAAAAACTACAGGCATGCTGCATCTATAGTGTGAACCTGTAAGCTTACATGTCTATTACAGATTTAATATAAAAACTTGTATATTTGAACTGTTGATGTAGCAAGGGAGTCCATGTAAACATACTTCTCTGAGAGGAACACCATATACTGTGGTTAAAGTTTGGGAGCTGGGCTTTTTTTTGTTGTTTTGCCTGTTTAATGGTACAAAAGTGACCAACTGTAGTGAGAGTCAGGGCTTACTCCATTTATGAGACATGTCTTTCTGTTAACAGGAAGCCAAAGTGGTTTTCTTGAAGCAGTAGAGCCAAAGTATTATTTCCTCTTTTGCACAGGGCATTTCAAAGCATTAGACTTTCTAAGATATCAGTCGTTATTTCCTTGATGGCTTGAAACTTTATCCTGCTTTTGTCTAATATAAGCTGCCACATTCTAGTATTTTTAAGAACTGGCTTCATTATTAACTAAAAGAGAAACTGAGATGAGAAAAGGAAAAGAAAGATAAAAAGAACAGAAAATCTCTGAGCTAAGATCAGTTTGAAATTCTTGCCTTTGTGCATGAAGGTAATGGGAGATAAGCTTGCTAAAAGCTAGGCATCTCAACGTGGAAAAAAGATTGTCAGGTATTTAGGAGAGTACTACAATCCTTGATATTTGCTATGGGACAAGTTCCAAGGTATGTCTGCTCTGGAAAAATGAATATTTTTCTAATTTATTTCCTCTTGGTAAAAGTCCAAGGATAATAGTTTACAAGCTGGCAGAAAGTTAAAAATATAATACGTATGTAATTCATTGATAGTTTATCAGCCTTGATGTATTGTCTTGAAATGATTGACTCTAGATGACACAGACTCTACTGCAGAAGATCTCTTTCTTTGCTAAACCATTGTAGCTGCCAGTGTCTGAGGGTTATGCACCCCACCTGGCCTACACGTGGCCCACTTTGAGAATATAGGTGCATGGTATTTCTATAGGGCAAATAGCTTATATCATCATACCATAAATTAGAAACCATGTGGACTCCCTGTGTCCTAGATGCCATAGGACCTACCCAAATTATTCTGACTCTTAAAGTTGCTGATGGCAATTTTACCTATTCCCACCTAAAAATAAAGAAAAAATATGAAAACATGCTTCCTACTCTCATATGAAGATAAACTAGCCCTAGTTTAGCAATGATTCAGGTTAAACCACTTTATGGATGCTGAGCAAAATAATTCACCTGGTGAAATGCCATATGTGCATACTAATAGCAAGTGCTCTTGTGCAAAGCTTTCAGTGCTGAGGACTGGCCAAAAGGGGGGATGGGGGCCTCTATTCCATTACGCCCTGTGTAGACAAGGAAAGCCATGCATAGAGGAGTATTTGCAAGGATATGTTAGGCAAGGGCAGGTCCTGCAGCACTATGAATGTATGTGGAATCTTAGTTGGGTATTTTATGTGCTATGTATTTTTTTCACTGGTTTCAAACTCAAATCATAATGTTTGCACTCAGCTCTGCCTTTTTACTGTTGGTTTCCTACACATGCGACATGATTTTAATGGAATGATACACACATCTTGCAGAATGAGAGCCTTATGTTTGCACTTGTCAATTAAACCGTGAAATGAGAGAATGTTTTGCTCAGCTTTTTTTTTTTTTCACTTTTCACTGTGGATTTTCAATTTACTGCTGTATGGTAAAATAAGGATTTGCTGGTTCTTTAAACAAGGAAATTCCCCTTGGGATTATTGTTACTATTAAGTTGAATAATCTGGAACCAGAAAGACCCATAGAAAGGCTTGGCTGAGGAAAGCCTTCCAGTAGTTGGCAACTTAATCTTTCAAACTGCTTTTGAATTAGTTAATTCTCTTTAATCAGTTGCTGTAGCCACCCTTAAAGTATGATCTCTTCTGACAGGTGTGGGACATCATTGGATTTCTTTATTTTCAGTTTACAGTGCAGCTTGTCTCAATTAAAAGGGGGCTGGGATCTTTGTCAAGGGTTTCCATTTAGCCAGACAGCCCAGCCAGACAGCAGCATAATGGTGTTTCCTAAGAAATTCACCTGTCTAAGGGCTTAGCTGCCCTGAAGGAAGAATGTCCCCATCTCCCTCTGCTCCAGTCTCCAGCATGTTCGAACTGCTTGCCTTGGGCTAATCTGCTTATCAGTTGCCACCTCTGACAGCTCAGCTGAGCCAGGCAGTAAGGAATAGACACAGCAAGCTACCTAGTAATTTACCATGATGGCAAATAAAATTGGTTTATGCAGTGGTTTGGTGCCTGCCAGAGCCTTCAAAAGGGAGGTAACTGGATTGTGTAGGCAAAAGCAGAAAGAATTGCTGCATAAGCAGGAGGGGAAAGGAGGACTTCTTCCTTTTAGAAGCAGAGTATTGACTTGACTGTTTCCCACAATGCTATATCTTCACTTTCACCAAGAGATGGTTTTTTTTCCCCTCTTGCAACACATGATTGTGAAGACAACCCAAAGGAGTAATTTTGATGCTGGGTATACTAAGATCTCAGCCTGTGCTTTTTGTGCCTCATGCGTGTTTTGGCTCTGTGCCTGAAAGCCAAACTCTAAAAAAAAACCCCCAATGTTTCCTTGGAGTTTCCTGGCGTGCTTGCTGCAGCAAAGCTGGTACAGGCATGAGAGAGGCAGCGTGGACGGGGCTTGGAGCACCATACATATATCAGTTTACAGTAGTAAAGAAACAGCACCTTGCTGGCTTGGACCACCTCTTGTTTTCCTCTGGCTTTTAATTTCCACCCACCTGTGGTAGTACAAAGTATAACTAGTCCCCAGATTTTATAAGAATAGAAATTGGTTGCTCATCAGCTGGATGTTTGCCTTTTGTCTGCTTAAAAAAACCTGCTGGGGTTCCCCAGGCTTCCAGACAGTCCCTCTTAGGGTGGGGGTCAGCGTGTTCCCTAGCAACACAGAGGGCAAAGGTGCCCTTCCCGGCACCTGACGCTATTTCATCACTTCACATTTTGGAAAGTCTCAGTCATTATTCTTCTGATATTAGATCATGGGCTGTTTCTTACTGCTGGAAGAAAATATCTACTGTCAGGGGGAAAATTTCTTTATTATTTCCCTGTGCTCAAGAAATGATCTTGTTGTCACTAGGGGATGTTCAGATTGTCTGACGGAAGCCTTTAGTACATGGGGATACTGTGCATAGTATCAAAGTGCCCTGTCACTTTGCTGGAGAAACATGGATCTTTCCTCTTTCCATTTCCTGGCAGAGCAGTGTTGATATGGGAAGCTTTCCTTGTATTGCCAGTGAGGAAACACTGCTTCTTGCAAACAGGTCTCGGCAAGTTTTTCTGATGGAGAAAATCAATCCCTTAGCACAGCCTGCTGGCTGTTAATGAGACAGCAAGTAAGGGAGAGAAAACTGCAAGTTTATATTAAGGTGGGGAAGTGATTGTGTTACTGCTATAGGCGTGGTGGTCTCAGTCTGCATCTAAGCAAGTCTTACAATAAGGTAAGAACACTTGCTGCAAGTGGAAATGTGGAGAGAGTCTGGCACACCAGTCCTCTCCAGACGTGATGACAGAAGTAGTAAACTGAAACCAAGTGCAGTCTGATGATAAAGATGCACTGTGAGGAAAAGCAAATTAATGCCTGAGGGGTCAGGGCAGGTGTTAGAGAAGGAGAGATGGTAAATCTTGAAGGAAAAGAGGTAATTATTGCCTGTGAGAAAAGGAAGGGCATGAGGTCAGTGGACACCCACAACCTGCCATACAACTGTTTCTGGAGGGAATGATTTTTAGTATTTGGTAGTTTAACATCAGTGAAGCTCAGCCAGTAAGTTCTTAAATCTGTCTTGTAGGCCACCCTAAAAAATGATAGTCGAGAGACCGGAGCCTGTTTTGTGAAAAATGCTCTCATACTGGCGTTAAGGACCACGGCATGCTTCTGTTTCTCATGAAACATTTGCACAAGTCTAAAACCCAACAGCCACCGTCGTGGAGTGGCACAGGAAGACAGATGAAAATTCAGAGGCATCTCCAGTGTCCACAGCGCTTGCAATGGCAGCCACATCCTATAATCTATGAACATATCAGTGCTCTTGGTGACCTGTTTGTGAAGTAGGAGGTATATTTATAAGGTGCATTTTCTTTAATCTTATTTTTATTACAGATAGTAAATTCAGTTCACCTTGGCTACCTCTTAAGTGCATAGATTACAGAAGTGAATATGACCCTGATGGTGGTGTCTTTCCCTGTGTGATCTGAAAATTTCACTTTACAAATGCTAGGAGGGGCTCTAGTTAAGACTTCATACTGCTGTAAAAAACACACATCACCTTTCCAGTTTGATGTGATGTTTCATCATGAGGATAATTTGCTTTCTGTGAATGAATTTATTCTGCTCTGATGTCATTGAAGGTATTCTAATGGCTGTGTCTTATGTGCTGTTTCTGAACTGTGTTTTCTAATGCACAAAAAAGGATGAATTATGGTGCTGATACTGTTTGGGAGAAGCAGGTGATGACCTCCGAACTCCTTAAAGGAAGGAAACCAGTCCCATATAGACTCAGAGGAATGATGAAGGCAGAGTTTGTTGACAGCACTGTTCATTCAAAAACCTGGGTGCAAAAAATAAACTTTGGGGACAAAGTCCAGATGCAGGAGGGTGTTCAGGTACATTGTCTTGGCTGGTCTGGGAGCATGGCTGCTCTGAGTCGTTGCAGGGCAACCTGGTTGGACTGTACCCAAGGCAGGCTAGGGTGCTGGGTCAGAGGAATGAGAGCTGATGCGGCCAGGCCATTCCCTGGGAGGCTAGAACCTATGATACTATGCTAATTTGTGGGTCTGGGCCCAGCTTGGATCACTTGGTCTGGTTCTGCATTTTTGTTTCTGCCCAGGAGTGTCTGCAGAAGTGGATGCAGAACAGCAGTTGTTGAAGTGTCTTGTTTATTGCCTTCATCCTGTGAAGACCCTTGGACTGCAGTTTGTGTCTAAGTTGTGTCCAAGGTTTCTTACTCGTTTTTCAGTGTTGATCCAACTGCTCTTGCTGAGGAAGATTAGTCTAAAGTTAAGATTAGCTTTTGTGTCATAGAAAGTGTGAGTTAGTGTTGGGTGTAGAAGAGGCCAAAGAGGTAAGCAAGCACTATATCTTTTCTTCATTTCTAGCTGTGGCCCTGGTGTGTGCCACAAGGATGTTCATGATTGCATTTAGGCTTCAACTCTGTCAGAGTTCAAGACAGAAATAATTTAGGATCTCTATTACTATGCCCTTCATGAACAAATGGGATCAATTTAAGATAGGATATCCAAGACTAGACAGAAACTTCTCTCTAGGGTTGCGTTCATTTGGCATAGTGAGATCTGAAGGTGCAGATTATTTTCCAGGTAGCAGAAAAAAACTTAGAGGATATTTTATGGTTAGAAAAGGCTGTTGCCTTTCTTTTAATTTCAATTTGAGATTGGGTGGTATTCTCAAATTAAGGTGACAACTAATGTTTGAGCTATGGTTAGGCCGTGTGCTGACATTTGCTTCTTAAACTGCCCACCCTAGACCTGTTCTATCTGCGTTCTTATTGTCATTTTTTTGTCTGTAATAGCCTTAAATGTAACTTGGTGTCTCTTTCTAGACCTAGCACTTCTGCAGGCTAATCAGCCCTTGATTACATGAGTGTTATCCCAAGTAGCCAGAGACTGAATACTGCTTCAAAGACCATTAAAAGCATCCCCTAAAGTTTTATCTCAATTCTAGAGGGCAGATTTGTGCATCATCAAAGATGGAGGTAGAGGGCATAAATCCTGAGTCATCTCTGACAAAGAAGGTCAGTTTGGCTGTAAGAAAAAGGCATGTATAGTTGTTCTTTTCAATCTACATGGGGACTGGCAAAACCCTACGGATACTGGATCAAGAGAAACCAAACCTGCACAGCCTTGGAGTGTGGTGTCTGGCTTGTGGGTGTCAAGGTGACCTCAGCTGTGTTCTGCTAAAGAAAGAGACTTTGACTGCTTTCTGAGGACAAAGCTTTACTTGTAGATGTTAATAAATGGAAAACTGCTGCATTTGATACATTCACGTTGTCAGAATGAATTTTTGAGTTTCTAGTGTATCTTTTCTCAAATGCACTGTGTTAGAAGATGGAACTGGGTTTGGTCTTGTGCAGGCAGAAAAGCCCAGCAGATGCTCAAGGACTCTGGAACACATGGAGCCACTGGGACATAGTTCATAGGTGGAGCTGTCATGAAAGGGCTGTCCTTGGACTTCCACCTTCCCCTTAGTAGTGTGGCTGTAGAAAAATTTGACTGTGGAAAATAAAAAAAATTATATATTTGTATATTTTTATAACCACAGAAAGAGACAATAGTGCAGCCATTTTGCTATTTGTATTCAACAACGACTCAATGCTCTAAGTTTGACCCCTCCCCGCCCTGCTCTCTAATTCATGCAGGGTATTGCTTTAGGCAGCAAAGGAGTAATGCCTAACCATCCAATGCCGTGTCATACAAGTTAGAAGTAGCAGTGTTACAAAATGTGTTGATTTCACCCCAGAAGGATCACAGAATTGTTTAGGTTAGACCTTTAAGATCTTGGAGCCCAACCATAAACAAACACTTCCAAGTCTATTGCTAAAATCATGTACTTAAGCGCCTCATCTACATATGTTTTTAAATACCTCCAGTGATGGTGACTCAATCACTTTCCTGGGCAGCCTCTGCCAGCGCTTGACAAGCCTTTCAGTGAAGTAATATTTCCCAATATCTAGCTTAAACCACCCCTGGCACAACTTGAGGCCATTTCCTTGCATTCTAACCCACCTTACCACAACCTCCTCTCAGGTAGTTGCAGATGATGATAAGGTCTCCCTTCAGCTTCCTCTTCTCTAGACTGAACAATTGCAGTTTCCTCAGCCGCTCCTCAAAATACTTGTGCTCTAGACCCTTCATCAGCTTCATTGCTCTTTTATGCACACACTGCAGCAGCTCAATGTCTTTCTTGTAGTGAGGGACCCAAAACTGAACACAGTGTTTGAGGCATGGCCTCATCAGAGCAGAGTTCAGGGCTATGGTCACTTCTCTAGTCTTGCTGGCCACATTATTTCTGATACAGGCCAAAATGCTATTGGCTTTCTTGGCCACCTGAGCACACTGTCAGCTCATATTCAACCAGCTATTAACCAGCACCCCTAAGTCTTTTTCCACCAGGCAGCTTTCCAGCTGTTCATCCCCAAGCCTATAGCATTGCATGGGGTTGTTTTGTCCCAAGTGCAGGACCTGACACCTAGCCTTGTTGAAACCCATGCAATTGGCCTTGTCCCATTGATCCAGCCTGTCCAGATCACTCTGTAGAACCTCTCTGCCCTTGAGCAGATCAATACTTCCACCTAATTTGGTACCATCTGCAAACTTACAGACCATGCACTTGATCCCCTCAGCCACATCATTGATAAAGATATTAACCAGAACTGGCCCAAACACTGAGCCCCGTGGAACACCACTTGTGACTGGCCACCAACTGCATTTAACTCCCTTCACCATAACTCCCTGGGCCCAGTCATCCAACCAGTTTTTTACCCAGTAAACAGTATGTCTAAGCTGTAAGCAGCCAGTTTTTCCAGGAGAATGCTGTGGGAGACTGTGAAAGGTTTGACTAAAGTCTACATGGACAACATCCACAGGTTGCCCCTCATCTAATAAGCAGGTCACCCTGTCATAGAAGGAGATCAGTTTAGTCAGGCAGAACCAGCCTTTCCTAAATCCATGCTCACTGGGCCTGATTATTTGGTTATCCTGTAAATGCTACATCATTGCACTCAAGATGATCTGCTCCATAACCTTTCCTTGTACCCAGGTCAAGCTGACAGACCTGTAGTTCCCCAGATCCTCCTTCGGGCCCTTCCTATAGATGGCCGTCTCATCTGCTAATTGCTTGTCATACTTGACCTCCCTAGTCAGCCAGGACTGCTGATAAATAATGGAAAGTGGCTTGGTGAGCACTAATGACACCTCTGTCAGTACTCTCAAGTGGAAATGAGTCTGGTATACTCTGAATGGTAATAAACTTCCTGTCCGTAATTTTGTTGGGCAGAGGAGATGCGTACAGGTAAAAAAGATAATTTAAGGTGTATGATGTTGGATGTAGATTTGAAGGACCAAAGTCTTTGAAGGACCAATTTCTGGTTACAGGTAAGATGTGATTTTGATTAGATCATTTCTACCCAGAACTCATTCCCCTATTTGTAACTTGGTGATGAGAACTGTCTACTGCAGAAGGCTGTAAAACAGCAGTGCTACTTCCCTGATTAAATGGAGGGTAACATAGAATCACCAACACAGGCTGGGACAATCAAAAGTAGCATGGTGAATCTTTCAGACCTTGAGGACTGATGATTCATATGTCGGTGGCTGCTGGCAACATACTTTCAGGAGACTCTGTGTAAGAAAAAAGGAAAGTTGAACAGATTTCCTGCTTAAGCATAACCTCTGACAAGAAATGCTGCATTCTGGAGTTGTCATTGTCCACTGCAGAATCAGACCCCATGAGACCAATTCTCGTTGCGTGACTTCATCATTTCTCCTGAAACTCTCATATCGCTGTGTGCAACCGCAGATGCCTTTGCAGAAGAAATACCCAGCTGAGCTGGGTTTGAGCTGCCTTGAGGCAGTTCATTCAGCCAACGAAGTGAAGGATGGGCTCAGCTAGCCCACTGTGGAGTAGAGCTCAACATCTGAACCTCCTGTCTTTTTGGCATTATCGTTATTAATGTCAAGAGAGCACAAGGAGGCTTACCTGTGCCATAGGCATCTGACTCTCATTTTGAATAAAGGGAGGTTCCAGAGAAATCCACACCAGGCCCTTCCTATCTCCAATGAACAGGAAAAAAAATAGGGCACTGATGGCAGATAGTGTCATGGGCAAAATAATCTTCATTAATACTTGCCAATTAACACAAAACTTCATCAGGATTCAGATACTGAGGATAACTTTGGAAATCCACTCAAATGTGCCAACTGTCATCATCAAAATGCTACTTCAGGGGCCTTAAGTGTGTCCCTGCCCTAGTGTGTGTTGCCTGAATCACACACCTGAATCCACAGTCGCCTGGGGATGTCCCTATCGTTCTTGCTAGTACTTATTCTTTGGGTTTTTTTTTGACCAAAAAGGTTTTAGTGTAGGGTCAGTGTTTTGGTAAATTAACACGAGAAAAGATTGTTTGCTTAGTTTAGTCAACAGTGCAGAGATGATACAAAATATTCAGATTTAATTACTTTTCTGAATTCCTTCATTTGAATATCTTCTTGTATATGATGTTCCAGAGAATCAAACGATAGAAGAATAGGGAAAGGGAGAGATCAAGGCATGCAGTATTCACATGTAAATGATATATCCCTTGAGTGTCTCTGCATATCTGTTTACCGTCACAGTCTCTATCCGTAAATACCCATTTTATTTTTCTCTTGTAACGCTGTTAGTATGCAGCAACAGAAGTAAGCATTCTTCCCAGGTCACTCTGTGTGGATTCAGTGAGATAAATACAATCTAGTGGATTCAAATGTTGTAGGGGTCTGATGACTAGAAGAGTTAAACCCTTTTGCTCTCAAAGATTTACAAATCAAGAATTCTTCCATGTATCATAATGCAATTAGATAAAAGCAGATAAGGGTGGCATCATAACACTGACTAACACAAAAGTTATTGTGCAATGTTTGAGACTTCCTTTTTCAAGAGAAGATCAGACCAAATCTAAGCGTCAGCTTATGATGGATCAGAATTCATACATTGATATTAGTTCTTGATAATGGTGAAAGATGTGTATCATCACTAAATGAACTCTGAACATCGGCCTCCTATTGGTGTTTCTATTAACTATAATCTCCCTCTGTGCTTATAGTCTCTGGCTGTTCTGGTTTGAGCTAAAGTAGAATCAGTTTTCTAACTTCATCTAAGTCTCATCTAAGCAACTTCATGTTTTGAAAGTTAACTGCATGTGTTTCAGACAGTGTTTGTCTCTAGAAACAACGGCCTCCCATTTTGACTCTATCCATTCACTCACACTTTCTCTCTTCTGCCTTTTTCCCGTTGGCTTGATCCTAGGCTTCCCAAGGCAGTCTCAGACACAGAAATACTTCAGGCTAATTTACTGATCATACAGCATCAGGTTACAGCTTCAGCTGGGTTCCTCCAGAGAGGGATCCTGAACAAAAGAACCCCTTACAATCTAAGTTCCTACCCCCTGTAAGTGGTTGTCTCCACAGGCTGTTTTACTGATTTTTCCCCTTTCCCTTTAACATTACTGCCTCTGCTTTATAGTTGCTACATTACCTCCTGTCTGGTGGAAGCTCAGTGAACATACTGCTGCTTCTTGCCCAACGCAGCCGCAAACTTCTGTTTGTGGAGTAGAGCTTTCTTTCTGGTCCTGTTCCTTTTTAGAAATTATTCTTCCTTTTAAATGCATAGTTTCTAGTAACATATTTGATTCCTGTTGCCAGGCTTTTTTTTTGCAGAGATATCAATGAGAGTGCGAAGAGAAGCATGGCTTTTTTCCTCTAAGTTATGATGAAAAAAAACAGTGAAATAAAATGTTGTCTAAAAAGTTTTATGAAGCAAAAATTATTATATGTTCAATAATTTCACAGGCTTTAACACACATTTCTTCAAGCTCAAGGTGTTTTGTTTGTTCCAAACAATATTAGCACTCTAATATATGAATCTGTGGATATGCAAATTTGCGAGAACTCCAGAAAAGGCTGTGGGATTAGAAGTGTTTGATTGGAATAATACACAATAATGGTCTGTCTATCATCCTTAGCTGTACTGCTTTTATATTCCTCAATAATGTAGCGCTTAAGATGTCAGCCTTATTAAAAATCACTACAAAACTTTCACTGAATTTTCCAAAAAAGAAAAGCTATATTCTGTTTTTTTCAGCTAATGCCACAGGTGAATTTGGTGCAGTAGAACTAATTTGATGCTACATTAAAAGCTGAAAATACGTTTGTGTTTCGTGTTGATACTTAACAGAGAGACTAGGAGTGTAGAATGGTTACAAAGATTCCTATCCAAACAAAAGCAATATGTCCTGCCCTTAATTGAATGACTCATTTTACTGTGGAACTTTTGTGGGGCTGCAGATGGCTCTACATCTCAGGTCAGTTAAGTCTTTCTGGAGAGCTGTGCAATGTCTGTGCAACTTCCCTTGGATCATAAACGGAATTTATCACTGCAGCCTATCCAGGTGGTAGGTAGTACATCAGGAAATGTAAGCTTACATAGTGGGGTTTCATCTCTTCCAAAGCAACATTGTTAGAAGGTTGGAGAATGGAGAAACTGGATTGTCGGTGCTGCCCAAAGAGGCATCATAGCTTAGGCCATGTTCCACTGCTGAGGCCTAGGAGGCTGACTTATTTTGGAAGTCAACATACAAATATGCCTTTGGGAACTGAATCTAATGTGGTTTCTCTCATGTTACCTCCTAATCCTTTTTGACACCAACACATGGTTTACTATATCTGGATGATCACTCATTTTCTGGCCAGGTGGTGTCTATACATCAAATAGAACTTGATGCAGTTTTGCATTGTGTTTTTTCTCTCCAGGGGATCCTCTTGCCTCGTGTGTTAGACTACTTCCTGATGGCAGCTGATACGCTCCTTGAGGCCAATGTCTCTTCTCCAGGTGCTTATGCCATCTGGGAATGTCTGAGAGCAGTGCGTTCAGCAGCTGCTGTCTTGCTTCACTTCACTTCTATTCACAGAGAAATGTGGATGCAGAATGGACATAAAGCAAAGCCATTAATAAGGGACATTTATTTGCTTTCTTCTATATCCAAAACTTCACTGAACCCTTGTGTGCTATACTATGCAATCACAGAATCATAGAAATGTGTTTTGATCTTTGGATATATAATAGTAATTTACTTCCCTGGTATTTGTAATATTTCTCCAGCTGATGCAGTGTCTGACTCTAACAGTGACCATAGGTCAGTCAGCTTTTTTACTGTGGGCTTAGCTTCTTTGACTACTCCTGATAAATGTTGGTAATACATATTCAGTCCTAGAGCAGACATAGCATGACAAACTGGAAGGCTGCCAGGGGTCCAGAAAACAACTAGGAAATAAAAAAAAAGGTGGAAAATGAAAAGACGTGTCAATCCTTCACATGAGAGTTCGTTACAGAGGAGATTAGGAGAGTTTCTGTGTTGCATCCTCTAAAGAGGAGAAGCCTGAAGCGGTGTTTCAGAATAAAATTTCAGCTGAAGCAGCTTAGAATAAATCAGGTTTTCCAATAGGACTGAATTGCGAGAACCAGATGTTATCCACTCAAAGGTTAAAAAAGAACTCGAGTATAAAATTTCTAAGCTACTAACTGTGTTGTATTATGCACTTTAAAACTGAATTTAGAACTAAATTAATAAATGGAAGTTGGGAACCCATTTTTTTATTGTTTTTAAAAGAAGACCCTGAGGAAAGGGGAACTACAGATAAGTAATTCTGATTTTTCAGTAAGCCAGGTAGGTGGAAGAACAAAATGGGTAGATGAGTGGCAAGTATGACAGATGAAGAACTGACCCAGCATTTCAGAAGTCATTGGAGGAGCTGCTGAGCATGTAAAAAAAAGTGATCCAACTGAGATACAGTGTGCATCAGTTCTGAAAAACCTGTTGGACACTATACCTTACTAAAGGCTTTTAAAGAAATGAAAGAACAATAATATGAAGGAGAAAATATCCTTCATGAATCAATAACTGAATGAAAGGCAGAAAAACCCCCAGAAGGAATGTATAGCAAGTGGAAGGGAGATTTCCAGTGCTGTACTGGAAAATTGCTGTCCCATTTTGCAGCATGTTTTATGTAAGAGGGGCATGCAGTTAAGTAACAACATTTATAAAAACACAGTTATTCAAAATAGTCAAAGCTAGACCAGATGTGACAAAGAGCTCATGGTATTGAGTGGCTTGGGGATCAAATGATTGATGGTATGCAAAGCTGATATATACAAAATCATATGTGCACGCAGAGATAAAAAATCCCAACAACATGTACAACAGTGTGGAGTAAATGAATCGTTATTCATCAGGCAAAAGATCTTAAGGATTGTTGTGGGCAGTTCCTTGAAAATACTCATGAATTGTTCAAGAGTGTTCAAAATGCTAATAACTATGCTAGGGAAGAAAACAGCTGAGGAATTATACAACAAAATTTCTAAAATCATGACCAGCATGAAGAAGAGAATAAAACCAGTCATGATTACTCCTCACTGAATAGTCATATTCATATTGTCTTGCTCAAATGTCACACTAAATAGCCATTATTCACTGGGGTATTTTTCCGGGTATAAGAAATAGTTACGTCCAAATGAAATATCTGGCAGAACTTTTAAAATCAGCAAAACAAGAATATTTTAGCACAACTCGACCATGGGACTCCTTGCTGGCAGACATTTTAGATAACAACCTCTATCAATATATAGATTTAGGAATTTGTCCAATCACCACACAAAGAGTAATACACAAAAGTCTTTTCAAAATTATGATTACCTCTATAGCAATAGAGAAAATATGCCTGGTAACATTGCTGGGTCATAGAGACCCACTGGGGCAAAATAGCTTGCTTTAAGCTAGCAAATCCTTTTAGTCTCCAGAATCTCATACGAGCACGCAAATCAGCAGGGAAGCAGAAGCCACACAGTAGCACCAGGTTCTACCCTGCTTCCGAGTTTAGCAGTATGGGAAAGCTTGTTCCACTGCACAAGGCTGTTTAATTTAACAGAAGAGAGCTTAGGAAGCTTCCGTCTGCCAGAAGCCGGAAAGGGGAAGTTTCCCTCTGCTCACCTCGTCTTTCTGTTGCTGGAGACAGGCTTTGGTGCTGGCTGGCTCCTGGACCTGAGCCCCTGCAGTGAATTCGCAACACAGGAGGGTATCTACAGTTTGGATCAAACCCAAATTCTGTCCACATGCACTTTTTAAAATTTAAATAATGAACTTATTGTTCATTAATTGTGTTGGTATCAATTTGATTGCATAGCAGTTTTTAAGGCCAAGCTATTAATAAAGGGCATAGCACGTTAATCAACTTGTATTAGAATATAGTACATTGCAAACAAACAAGAAACACATTTTTATTTCATGTTAACAAGGAAGATACAGAAACTGTGTATTAATATGCCACTTATTGCAAAGCACTACTAATGAACATTTATGCTTTCTTGAAAAAAAAAAACAAACAGAAAAACCCCCAGAAACCCAAGACATTTTACTTACTTTTGCTAATGCTCTGCTAATAAAATTTGATTCCTCGTATCCTTAGACCATCACGACTACAACATTATTACTGCTAAAAATATTTACACTCATGTTTCTCAATTAATTATTGGACTGTGGAAACCTAAAATAGCTTTGAAAATATTAGGCAGTCTGTTAGCAAACTGTAGTATTTCGCTTGTGAGCTTTTATTCTAAGTACAGAAGAATTGAATTCTTTCAATTCATTATGTAAATTCTGTGAAAGCTGACGAATTTTGGACTAGTTATGAAACTATGATGTTTGGTTTAATTAAATATATTTCTGATTTATCTGTTAAGACTTTTCAAATGGTCATTCAATGTATTTCAGTTTTGTGAGGTTGTATGTGATCATGGCAGACAACTCAGAACCTATCGGATAGTAATAACATTGTATGATGCTAATCTGTTTGCATTTCTGGTGTATTCTCTGATCTTAATGTTATCTAAATAATACTGCTGCACAGTGCAAAACAAATTCTTCTGAGTGCCTATCTTATGCTATTTAAGAATTATATGTAAAACCTCATAGGAAGATGATAAAAACTCTAGTTTAAACTTTAATGATTACTATAATGAGATCCTGCTAAACAAATACAAAATTAAATTTTAAATCTCTATGATGGCACAGTGGAATTCTCAACACAATAGGGGAAAATTAAGGCACTTCAGCTATATTTAGTTTCATATTCTGCTGATACAAGGGGTTACATATTTATCTGCAACACACTAATGAAACTCAAGTATTACTTTAATTTACCAGTAGCAAGGATTTGGCTTTCAATCTTTATTATGAAGTCCATGGCAGAAACATTTTCACATTAAAAGCGTATTGTTACACAGATTTTAACAATGAAAATAAGAAATACATTTTGGCTGCAGAAATAAAAATAATAATAAAAAAGCAAACGAAAACCTGTAGCGTACAATTGTATTTTAGAATACACATATTCATTTAAGTACATTTTCCCTTGGTCAACTACTGATGACTTACTTACAAAGCAAGTAACAAACAATGGCTAGAAAATACCATCATACCACAAATTATCTACATGGATATTTCTATTTTCCATACTAGAAAACAGCTATGGTGGCATTTACATCAGTACAATGTTTCTTAATGTATTTTAGTAGCTAGTACAAAATGGAGATGCAGACTGTATAATGTTAGAAAGCAAACATATGGGTCTGGTTTAAAAGAAAAAATAAGATTTCTAGCAAAATGTAACTTTTTTTTTTTTTTTAAATAAAGTCTAATGTTGTGACTGCTCCAAGCACTTCAAATGGGGACTGTCAATGACTCAAATTCCAAATGTTGCTGACAGGGCAGTTGAAATTCAATAAACTAGTTGAAAGAGAAGTCATCATCAGCCTGTGCCAGCTCTTACAGGCTTATCGCTAGATTTCCATTCGCACAGGAATTTATGTTAATAGAGTCAATGCTGTTTTGGGGATCATTTGGCAATCAATAAGAACATGGAATACTTTCATTTACTCATCTCTTGTAGAAGAAGTAATAGCTCCTTGTTTTGATTCTAAATTTGGGCTTTTTTCATGTGAGAAACAGAAGCAGAAAGCAAAGCTTGGAGGTTTTTTTTCCTTGATAAGTGAGAACTGAAAGAAATATTTTCGCTTTGAAATGGTGGAACATGAAATCTTTGTAAGAGAAGACGTCTTGAACTGCAAATGTATTATTCTACATGAACTTGTGAGACTTCAGCACACAAATAAACTGCACAGAAAACACCTCTGAATAAATTTTAAGAGTAAATCGAGTACCCAATAGTATTACAACTTCTTTTTTTCCATTATTTCCCATCATTAAAAGCTCACCTTAATTTTTTCAAACTCTATTTGTCTAGCCTTTGAATTTCTGTTTCCAACCATTTTAACACCATTGTAACCTGTCACAGCATGTCAGGTTGCTACAGGTGCAATAGTTCTGTTTAGACTAACGTATGTATTCCTGATAAACACGACTCTTTGAACACCAGAGCCTGGCAAGCCCCTGTATCTCTTGGCTCTGCTTGCTCTTAAGTTTCATGCTTCTGTTATGCCCAAAGCAGAAGTGCTGCAGAAGCAATTTTTGACAGACAGGAAAAGCAGGCACTTTTCTCTGTGGTGTTTTATTGACGGAAAGTGTATCCTACACATTCCCACAGCATACTGCCCAGACACACTGTGGCACTGGTGTGCAATTGGTTTGAGAGCTATGCGGCAGGAGACCCTGTCACGGCAGTGGAGTAGTTTCAGCTTCTTGAAGTTCCAGCTGAAAAGAAAGAAATTGCAAATACAATGAACAATTACTTGATTTCTTCCCACCCACAAGTTTGTGTGTGTATTTGCATGTTTGTTTTTTTTTTTTTTTTTTTTTTTAAAAGAGGAATTCACTTCTTCTTTGCAGCTACTGTCTTGTCATATAAAGCTAAGAGGCAAGACCTGGCTCTTTTCTACTCCCTTTGTTGCTTTATGACAATGACTACAGAAGTTTCATGTCTGACTTCTAAAGACAAAGAAACATTACTAAATCTGAAATTGGAATTAGAATGTATCTCATACCAAGCCAGTCGTCCTCTTTCTAGAGAAGACTTAAGAATGTCAAAAGTATGTGAGGGTTTCCCTTCTTCCCTGTATTCTTTTTGAAGCTGCTGCTAGGGAGGTACTATTTTAGATGATGCTTTCTGTGCTCACACCAGTACATAGACCAACTTTTGGATTTGCCGTTAAAGTTTAGTTTAAATACTGAGTGAGACAGACTTACATCAGCAAACAAACTCAAAAGCCTCTCAGCCCTGAGTGTCCACAGTATCTATGTTAAATTCCATTTGCATACAGGCACAAGAGCAATACAGATGTTTTCATCAAGAAGATCTGCTTACTGCATAGCATGTCCTGAAAGTCTGCAACCCTTTTCACCACCCAGTCGATGTTGCCCTGCAGCACAAGAGCCTGTGGAAAACAGGGCGCGAGACACCGCGAATAAAAGGTTTATGGTATGGAAAGTAAGAATCGCAGATTAAGCCTAACTGAGAAGAGACAAAGAATGTGCTCCTGTTAAAAAATAACAGCATGTGGGTAAGGGTTTGGGGGCAGGGAGAAGGAAGGTGCATTTTCTAACTGGATTGCTTTCCAAGCCTGTTCAGCAGAGGAGTGGAGGCTGTTAGGGCCTCTGTTATGGAGATAAATTGCTCCAAGACCACAGCATAATCCAAATGCTTCTGCAATTTAATATGCTATATTTAGGGATTTTCTTTATTCTGTATTTCAAATATTTCTCCTCTGCCCCTTTAGGCCAGAAACTGACCTGATCCAAGATGTGAATTCCCATGTCTTTTGTAAAAGTCTAGATCCAGAAATGAATGTTGATGTCTATATTCAATTAGCTTTATGCATTAGATAAAATAGAAGCATTTATTTTTTTATTTTTGAGCAACATTTTTTTTCCAATTTATTAGGGAAAAAATGAATTTTTTTGTTTCCCATTTATTCTGATTCACATTTAAGAAATGCCACAAACCGAGGTAACCTGACAAGCCATTTGATTAGTTCCAGTCCTCATAGCATAGTTTATTCTTGATTCGTTTCATGAAATAGTCTAATAAACACATTCATTATCCTCTGTTACCTAGAAGATTCTAAAATGGCCCATGTCAGTGCAAATTGGCTACAAAAGAAAGCCCAGTTTTATGCATCTATTGAATTTAGACAATATCTTCATAGATTTGATTATTTTTCTAGAAATGGGCTTTATAAGAAATCAGTACTTTATTACTGAAATACAGTATTATTTACAGCAGAGATATGTTAAAAATTAAAATGTATATTAAAAATATATAGAAAGTCCATTCTATACTAATACAGGTACATGTGAATCTGCCAAGGTTTGGAGTTACAGAATCTGCCCAGCTTTTGTCACATTTCTGTGTAGGACTGACCAGCACTCCTCATATTTGTTTGCCCATCACATAACTCTGCGAAAATGAAAGAAAAAACTTTCTTCATTTATTTAAATAAACTGGAATTAGTTTCAAATCAATAACTTTTTTATTTTTACCATGGCTGTTGATCCAAGCGATAAGCACAAAGCTTTCAGGTCTCAATACAAATACTAGAGTTTTTGGTTACTGAACATAGCTAAGCACTCATTTTCAGCATATAAGAGGAACTTGCAGCTTCCATTATGGCATTTAGACACTCCAGTGGTTAAGGTAAAAGCACTGAAAGCTAAAAATACAAAAAAAAAAGTTGCATAGGATGACTAAATAGTCCTGAAAATGTGCCTATACATAATTTGCTTAGTTGCTTGGATACAACTGGATACGTTTGCTTGGATAGGTAAGGCTGCTATAAAAACTTAAATGGGTAACAAAGAAACTCACTGAAACATGCAATTTCTCAGATTTCTATAATTATTATTAATAAATTTTCCTGAGTATTTCGTATTTTTTTAATTAACAGATATTAACAAAAATAAAAGGTATTTAGAAGATATACTTTTGAGAAAAAAAAGAACTATCAACAGATTTTAAATTGAAACATATATAATAATCTAGGACATAAATTACTGTAGCATCTCTGTGCACCTGAAGTAAAGCTACTTCAAAATATTTGTCAAGGTCCTTGTTATGAATCACATTAATGTCAATTACAGAAAAGAAATTCGGCCATTTCCAAAAGCTAATATTTGGTCCTTTATTACCATTTCCTACCAATATTGGGTCAGCTCTGCTTTTCCAGCAATTTTTACAGAATTTCATCACTCTTACTCATTTCAACTCTTCATGCAAATATAAGATTGCATACACCTCCCTGAAAATTAAAGTAAGTCAAGCCTTTAAGCTCACTTTGGAACAAATGTAACCTGTGCATTTTACCACAGGAGTTAGCTGAGTGTAACGCAGGACACTTCCCCCACAGACACGGAACGTAAGTAAGTCTTATAATGCTTTCAGATTTTGTATGACTGATTAGCCACTGCCTTTTCTCCCTCAGAACTATGTTGCTGAGCTAAGCATCCACTATTTCAATAAATGATCACACCCTCAGTGTTATGGATATTACTTTATCCATTTGAAAGAAGCTGCATTTCTGGAAGAGATCTGAACTTGTTCTACTCATCCCACTTTTTGTAAATGCTGATGTAACAGTAACCAAACTCTTAATCCAGAAGAACCTTTGGTGATGCCAAAGAGCCATAAGGTAGGCCAAAGACCAGTATCTTAGAATAATATGAATATTAGTGATATTTCCTGCTACTGATTTTGCACTAATAGATAGCATAGTGGTTCCTTCTACCAGTGAATGCTTTTTTCTAAGTCCTTTTAGAATGTGAGGCCCTAAGCTGTTGAATGATTGAGTGCTTGCAGTTCTCATTAACTGTAGCAGGAGTAAAGAATTCTCACTTGGCATAAAAGCAACTTGTTGAACATCTGTTTCTTCGAAAATGACTTAAACTGTGCTGAGTGCTACAGAGCCTTACAAATAAAATTCATACTAAAGGTCTTATCTATACAAGAAAGAGCTTGTCAGTATACTTGGATCAGCACAGATATACTAGCTACTTTTTTGTACAGAAAGCACTTACTGTGAAAAGAATGTCCTGTCAATAGAATTTACAAAACTCACTGTTTGAGCAAAGAGTGATTTGTTTGGGATTTTTTTCTTTATTTTTTTAATTTATTTGTCCTTTCTGAGACTAAAATCTGCATTCACCCTAGGGCTTTCTCTGTTCAAAAGATAATGATAACAAAAAATATTAGATGTTGCACTTGTAAATACTATCCCAGAGAACCTTTTTAGTGGAGATTAGATTCTGATAGTAGCAAACAAAAATATTGTCTTTTACAGAAATGCTTGCTGTAGAAAGAAAAAAAAAAAAGACGTTTAATAAAGATGTTTGAACATGGCTTGATGTGAATGTATTTACTACAGACTTTGTAGAGAGCGAGAAAGACTGTACCTGATAGCTGGAGTTCAGCATTGAGAAGGCTCAGGTCAGCACACAGCAAGCGCATCTGGCAGAAATAAAACACCGTCAGCAGCAACAGCTGCTGAAGCAAGGGCTGCAGGGGGATGGTGGTGAGGGAAGGGAAATAGGCCCCATCTATGGCCGCTTCAAATTCTTTCAAACACCGAATTCTTCCATGCAAATAGACCTTCCACCTCTCTAAGAACGTGAGCTTCCAAGTGTTGTCTTCTCTCCAGTCCTGGCGAAAAACTGATGGCTACTTGGTAGGAAGAGCTACACAAGTAGCCAAAGCTGGATAGTCAAACAATTTCTTACAGTTCTGAATATAGTTTTTTTGTTCTGTGTCTATTGGCTCCTTGCTTAAGATTCTCTCATTACCTCACTCTGATCTCATTCCTGAGGTTCCCCTTTCTCCTCTGCACTCTTCCTTTCACCTCCCTTTTCTCCCAGCACCTTCATCTTCACATGTCCTTTATTTCTTTTAAACTTATTTTGTCACTATTCTCTGAATCAAAAAAAACCCCCACAACAAAGAACCCAACTACAAGACTAGCTTCCTCCTTATTGTCACTGTAAAACTCACTTCACTTGTTTGATCTACGCCTGCCTCAGCTGGCTTTCTTCCTTGTTGACGCAGGATGAAATATTTTTTCTGTGAAGAATAATTTTCTATTCTGTGTTTGCTCAGTGCTCAGGGAAAGAGACCTTGTTTTTCTCAGACTCTGGGCAGCATCACATGAGTCTTTGCTAAGGATAGAAGTTTAGAAGGCTACAGCTCCCCTAAAAATAATGTGAAGCAAACCTAGATGTAGAAAATGTGTGCATACACACTGCACTGTATAAAGCTGGAACTGTACTAGATACAGGCACAATCCCATTGTCAGACACATGCACATGCAAATTGACTCCACTGTGGGTTACAAATGCATTATTGACAGATGAATCTGTTTAATTCGCCAACGTTAGTAAATATTATACATATTTACATGAATACATATATGTACGTGCCTATGCCAAGTTTTGCAGTTCTGCTCCACCACCAAAGTATGTGTAAGACTAAACACATACTAACTGATTTCAGTTTGGCATGTATGCATCGCATGCTGGTGAACTACAACACCAACTGCAGATGCTTAAGCAAGCTTCCCTTTCTCCCTTCAACCTTCTCCCTCTTCTTTTCTGATACAACTACCACTTTGTCTGTTTGGAGATGGTAATGTTCTGGTCTGGGTTTCCTGGCAGCAGATGAGTGGCAGGTATGCAACTGCTTTCACAAGAAGCCATTGACTGTCTTCTCCATCCCGAGGAGACAGCTCGCTTGTGGCTAAAGTTGCAGCAGTGAGAAACTGGTGCAGAAGCAACCTAAACATATTGCTGAAGGATGGTACAGCAAGGAATGAACTAGACTTTTGCCTTTTGATCTTCTTTTTAATGAATTACAGAGAAGACTCAAACTTTTTCTAGTACTTGTGATGCACATGAGTTACTTTAATGAATGTTAAAATTTGCCTTTATGTTTTGCTTGATGTTCACTGAGGGATGGAGACTGGAAAACCTCAGGACTAATCACAGGAATATGAATATTGTAACAAAGACAGCCTCTTTGAAAAACCTAAGTAAAAATAGCCTGAATAATAATAAAAAAACCCTATTTCATTTGGTATCTGCTGTGCCATAAAATCCCTACTTCTGAAAGGCTTCTTCTACATGGAAAAGATACAGTCTCAGTATACATTAAATGGCAAAGTGGCACAATACTACTTAACATGTATGTGTGTATATGTATATTTATACATCTCTCTCAAAACCTGTCCCTAGCCAACACAGACAATTATCTGAAACTAGAATTGCATGTAGACAAGCCTTTGTCTACTTCTTGCATGTCTTCCAGGACAAACAAGCCCAGGTAGGCCTTCTTTGTACATCGATCAAAGATGCACAAGCAGAGGTTCTTTGCTTTTGTATTCACTGTTGCAGTGGGGGAAGAAGAGAGGTATATATTGCATCCCACTCTCATCTCCCTCAACAGGCAAGGAGTATGAATAGAGAAATTTATGATTATTCTCCAGCCAGTTCTAAAGCAGTCACCTGTTGTAAGCATCCTGCAAATGGAACACTATTTTTGGTTCTATGTATATGCATGCACACTGGACCCAATCATGCAAGGTACCTTTGAAAGACCTCAGCTTCTTGGCATCAACTAGAGCACAGAACAATTACCACCATGCAGGACTGGGCTCTCTGTGTATGCATAACCACACTTAGATCTTCAAATAGCTACAAATCAGTATAAACGGTAACTTCAGAATACATGTCATCTCCAAGTGGGAGGCCTGGATCCAGAGATGACATCTCCACTGCTAGTCATACCTGATGGTTAGTCCTGTCCACAGTGTTGGCAGTGGAAGCATGGTCACGAGTGTTTTGTCGGACTCGGGTGGAGTTTTGCTGCTCAATGGTTGAGGAAGTAGGGATGCAGAACTCTCTGAAACACCTTTTGAAATTCTCATCTAGAAATGCATAAAGGACTGGATTAAGGCAGCTATTTGTATACCCTAGAGCAATGCAGAAGTGCCAGGAGACAGTCTGGAAAGTAGTTTCTGGGATGTTAACCAGCGCTTTAATGATGACATAAATGTGGATGGGAGTCCAGCAGACAATAAACACTGCCACCACTACAAGAACCATCCTTGTGATTCTTCGCAGGTTCCTGTCCTTCTCTTTGGAGCCAGATAACATGCGAACACTCTTTAGGCGTAAAATCATCAGCCCATAGCACACGGTAATGATCAGGACTGGCATGATGAAGGCAAAGATGAACACACAGATTTTCAGGAGGTTCTCCCAGTACCACGCAGGGTGGGAGAACGTAAGTGTGCAGTCAATAGAGCCTGGAGAAAAAAGAATGCAGCAGAGAAGAATAAGCAGGTCAGTTTTTCATTTACTTTTTCTAAATTTTTTTTTGTTAAATACCACAGGCAAATGTGTGAAGATTCACTTAGTAAAGAGCTAAAATGAAGCAATCTGTGTGACCTATCATCGACATGAACATTGACAGGGAACAGTGCTGCCAAACATGAATGAAGTGTGAGTTAGAAAACAAAAAACAAGTAAAACACTCTCTTCCGTGTTCTATTGCTTTGAATTGCTTGTATATTGAACAAGAAAAAGAGTTGAATTGTCATAAATTCTTAAATTTTGACTCATTTTCACTTTCAGTATAAAATGATGTAGAAAGGAAGATGGTTTAACCACTTTCTCTACTGAGAGTTAAGGCATTTCAGGGCAATGGTGAAGATGACATCATGACACTTGGTAACTGCACAATGGAGGATTTGATTTTATGTTGAGATGCTGTTGCTTTATGGAAGGTCTTTGAGCAGCAGCAATTCACAACTTACTCTCCATTCTGTATCACATCCAGCCAGACTAGGGGCAAAATATCTATGACTGCCAACTCCAGTGAGAATATCCTAGATAAATCACAGGCTTCTGTGCTGTTGGAGAGTGCATAACTGCCCCACAGCAGAAGTTAGGCAGGAACAGATACTTTTCCAAACACTACAGTAACTGTGTGGGGAAGCCAGACTTGCACAGACACACAGAAAAAGCCTTTTGTGAAAGACAGCTAAAGCACGTGCTGTGTCTAGTGAACTACAGCCAAATGCAAAATTGTTCAAGGGGTTCACTTGCACTGACGTCTACTTCATACAGTCTGGCGGTCAGAAGTTAACACAATTCCTCTACAATGCAGGAAAAAGTTTAAACATTGAAATGCTCAATTTAATAATGAAATACAGACTTACCATGCCTGTACTTAGTAGTTGCCATGAACATAACTGGCAGGCCAATGGCAGAAGAAAGAATCCAGTTGCAGACATTGACAATTTTGGCATTTCTGGGCGTTCGGAAATCAAGAGCCTTAACTGGGTGGCAAACAGCTACGTAGCGATCCACACTCATGGTACAGAGTGTAAAGATACTAGTGAACATATTGTAGTAGTCTATGGATATAACGATCTTACAAAGGATTGTACCAAATGGCCATGTTCCCATCAAGTAATTCACACTCTGGAATGGTAGAGTACTTGTAGCTAGGGCATCTGCCAATGCAAGATTGAAAATGTAGATATTGGTGGCAGTCTTCATTTTCGTATACCTGGAAAAAAAAATGAGCAAAGCATGTGAATGACCACAATTGACAGTGTTAAACAAAATTGAATCCAGTGCACCATCTAAGAAACTCTGTGAAATACTGTCCTAGAGACCGTCAAAGATAATCTTCTCTGCTTTTAACTAAATGATGGTGCTATGGCTTATCTACAATAATGTTAGCAGTTCAGTGGGACATTGGCCAGAGGGTGTAAGAAAGAAAAGAAAAGATTAATTTAACTTGTGCAGAAAGAAGGGATACATGTAGAAGAAACAGTATTATGGACGCTAAAGAATTGAGAAATAATTTGAAAAAATTTTATTTGTAAATAAAAGACACTGTATTGAATGGATAAGATAGATTTTCTACATCAGCTGATGTCACATTAAGTATCAGAAGTGTGGTCTATACAAACGGAGAACTCATAAGTTGTGGAGTAGTAATTCCTTACATATCTAAGGAATAAGTACATAACAGTTTAGTGTAATTATCAAATCCACTGTGTGTGTCTAAAAATTCAGGCTTTTAACACTTTCTTATTTGTTTATAAATATAAACTTAAAAAATCTTTTGTAATTACATTTATTACATTGCTTTACTAATCTCAATGTCCTATACAAGCTGGACAGATGGTTTTTCGAACTAAATGAAAACACACAGATGCTATTAACCATATGCTTTAAATGTATCAACAGAACCACCATCCTAGGTGGATGCTGCAAGCCCTGTTGCTTGAGGTAGGAATGCACACTCTGCTCCACAGCACCTCTTTGTGCAGGAGGGTCTTTGCACACCCTTCTTCCTAAGTCGGTGCCACTAACTACCCAAAAAGTATTTTCTGAATTTTCAATGTGTCACACTTTGATCAAAACTGAGCAGGGGCAGCTTTTTATGCTTTAATTTGTTTGTATGACTGTACATACTACTGTTTGTAGAGCCCAAATTCCTCCTTAGTTTCACCAACTTCTGTGAAGAGCCCTTCACAGTTTCAAGTCCTTGTGTCAGCTGAGTAGCACTTGAGATCTGCTGCTTATGAGGATGCTGTACTTCTGCAGGGTTACAATGACTGTTTTGCTCTAAGTAATGTTCCCGGCTATGTCGCCCTGCTATCCTGCTTGCTGCCGAGGCACTGTGTCTGCTTGGCTTTCAAGGGTCATACAGCTTGCTCTTTTGATAAAACTCCCTTCAGTTTCTGCAAATAACAAGCACAGTGTTTGATCAAACATCTTACAATTTATGGAGTAGTTTGCAAGAAAAACACCCGATTTAAAAATAGTTTTCAGGCAACTTGCCAGGGAAGACAAAGTGTAAAAGTCAGTATTTAATGTTTTTTCCTCTGACTTTGATCTCCCCAGAACACGCAAGAAAAAAGGTGATAAGGCTGTGTAGGGAACACACTTTTGAAAAGGTCTGGAGAAATGCAGACCTCCTGCTGAATGCATCTGAAGAAGTTTGCACTGCCTTTGTTCTCTCATTTTCTAGCGCTGTGCACAAGGAGCCACTAACAGTCCTAATTTTAATTTAGGGTGTCCTTTTCAAAAAAGATCTTCAAATAGATCCAAGCTCTTTCTTCACTTCTTGAAGAAGTATGACCCGAGTGCAATACTTCCAAGTTTTAAATAAAAGCTATATTCTGAAAATACCCTAAAAAAACTTTTCCTACAGGTGCGCTCAATTTAATTCAACAGGTTGTAATGCTAATTTAGGAAGAGGTAGATGCTGCAAGCATCCATGCCTCTCTCTGCTGGGAATTATTTAGAAAAAATGTACAGAATTGCAGTGTGGGAGAGATGCACAATAAGCTACAGCTCCAAAAAGTAGTTTGTAGGGAAAATATTTTCTGAGCAATTTACTGAAGAATCTTGCAGAGTAGAATAAAAATGGCAACATTTTTATAATTACTATTACCCACAAGGAAAATGTTGTTCTAAGCCCTCTTTTTGCCATGTCCCCTCTTGTTTATGAACCATGCTTTTTTCCATAGACCTGAGAACAGATCCAGGACTAGCTAACATTGTTTCCAGAAAGCTAGGCTGGAGGTTTGATTATGTTATGAGCAGACTCGTCTGGCTTGTTCCAGTCTGGTCTGCTCAAGCAGCAAGAGGAGTGGAAGGGCAGTGGTTCTCAATTCTGCACAGGTGGGGAAAAGCAATGATGCCCTAAGTGAGGATGCTGATCCATGCTTAGCCCGGAGGTGACTGCCTTGGGTGGACAAGAAAGCACACTTCATTATGCTGCTCAGTGCTGCTGCCATCACGCACAACTCTGGCACAACTGTGTCTAGATCAAATTATAATGATAATGATTTTTTAATCAGTATTTAAAGCCATGCTGGAGCTTTAAAAGAAATGCTTGATACAGCAAAAAAAAACCAAAACAAAACCACCAACCAGTATGTGCCTCTTGGGCTAGTATGCCAAAGGATGGGCAGAGAAAAGCTCTGAATAAATGGAATAAAGCTTCTTCGCTGGGACTGGCATGGGCCTCGTCTCATTTAAATGCTACACATTTTCAGTTTTGCTATCTTGCTTTCATTGTCACTTTGAGCTTAAAAGTTCTTGGACTTATTTAGTTTAATGGGCACTACAGGCTATTAATGAAGGGTTTTGCTTCATGTACTCTGTAATCTTTATATTTCTAATCATGCTGCTCTTACAAAGAAAGGAAGCAGAGCTTTTATGGTGATAGAAAGTATTTACCTCTGCAACTGCCTAATCAACAAAAGCCTATTGAAATTCACAATTTTCTTTTCAGTGAATTCTATGGGATTTCGGTATTTCTCTGTATTGAATATTTCAAGATTTTATTAAAGGCTAATTTCTAAAAGGTTCTTTTTTTAAACATGCTTTTTTCCAAATAGGTAGATTATCGGTGTGCCCAGGATTATTTTTTTTTGTATGAACATATAAATACTGAAGTAATTGATTGAAAGCAATTTTAACAGCATGAAAAATAACAGTCCCTCAAAATGGAGCTCTTAAAAAGTCTTAGTCTTAGCTGTTACTATATCTTTTGCTAAGGTGTCAGTCTACATATTTGAATAAACATTTCCATCACATTTATGTGATGAAATTTTTGTACTTCAGAGGGACTGGGTTTCAAATGTAATTAAAGTCACAGGATATCTGTATGACTTATAATACGAAAAGTATTGTATTTTTAAAATATCTTTTAACGGATACTGGGTTTGCCCTTTCATTCAAGGCCACCAGAGAACCTAAACCCAAGGAGACGTGTAAAGAAAGAGTCTTAAACGCAATCTAATGAAAATCTGAATGCTAGAATTTAGGTTACATTGACATTCCAGAATCTAAAATACTAAGTATATAAAATTATTCATAACAATGAGCAAGGTTGCAAGTAAAGACAGAAGCTGGCTTTGGGCAACATTACTTTTATTTTTACAGCTCTCCAATTAAAGACTAATAGAGGAACATGATTTTTTTTTTTTTTGTGAATACTTAGCTTGATACTGCTCTTGATACATATTCAAATTAATTATGTTCATTATCATACAATCATAGAATCGCTCAGTTGGAAAAGACCTTTGAGACCATTGAGTCCAAACGGTCCACTACTAAATGATATCCCTGAACGCTGCATCTACTTGTCTTTTAAATATCTTCAGGGATGGTGACTCAACCATCTCCATGGGCAGCCTTTTCTGGTGACGATAACCCTTCTGGTGAAGAAATTTTTCCAAGTGTCTAACCTTGCACACCCCTTGTTGCAACTTGAGGCCATTTACTCGTCTTATCGCCTGTCACTTGGGAGAAGACCAACACCTACCTTTCCGCAACCTTCTTTCAGGTAGTTGTAGACAGTGATAAGGTCTCCCCTCAACCTCCTTTTCTCTAGACTAAACAATCCCATGTCCCTTAGCTGCTCTGCATGAGACTTGTTCTCCAGACCCCTCATCAGCTTTGTTGCCTTTCTCTGGACACACTCCAGTACCTTAGTGTCCTTGTAGTGATGGCCCCAAAACTGAACACAGTATTCAAGGTGCAGTCTCACCAATGCTGAGTGCAGGGGCACTATCACTTCCCTGGTCCTGCTGGCTGCACTATTTCTGACACAGGCCAGGATGCCACTGGCCTTCTTGGCCACTTGGGCACACTGCTGACTCATATTCAGCTGGCAGTCAACTAACAGCCAGCTTTCTCTGGCTTTCTCTGCCAGGCAGCTTTCTTGCCACTTTTCCCCAAGCCGTAGAACTGCATGGGGTGGTTGTTTCCAAGTGCACGACTCAACATTTGACCTTGTTAAACCTCATCCCGTTGGTCTCAGCCCATCAATCCAGCCTGTCCAGATCCCTTTGCAGAGCCTCCCTACCCTCCAGCAGATTGACACTTCCTCCCAGCTTCCTATCATCCCCGAACTTACTAAGGGTACACTCAATACCCTCATCTAGGTCATTGATAAAGATATTAAACAGAACTGAACCCAACACTGAGCCCTGGAGAACACCACTTGTGACTGGCCAGCAACTAGATTTAGCTCCATTTACCGTCACCCTCTGGGCCCAGTTATCTAACTAGTTTTTTACCCAGAAGAGGGTGTGCCTACCCAGGCCAATGGCAGCCAGTTTCTCAAGAATACTGTGAGAAATGATGTCAAAGGCTTTATTAAAGTCTAGGTACACTACCTCCACAGCTTTTTCCTCATCCATTAAGCAGATAACCTTGTCGTAGAAGGAAATCAGGTTTGGCAGGACCTGCTTTTCATAAACCCATGTTGACTGGGCCTGGTTGTCTTGTGTATGCTGTGTGATAGCACTCAAGATGACCTGCTCTACGATCTTCCCTGGTACCGATACAAAACTGACAGGCCTGTAGTCCCCCGGATCCTCCCTCCAACCCTTCTTGCAAATGGGTGTAACATCAGACAACCTTCAGTCAAGTCGAACTTCCCCAGTCTGCCTGGATCGCTGGCAGATGATGGAAAGAGGCTCGGTGAACGCCTCCACCAGCTCCCTTAATACCGTTGTGTGGATCCCATCCAGCCCCATAGTATTCTGAATGTCTAACTGGACAGTTATAATCCTGACATCCACTAGTATGTCCTTTCTGTTTCCTCAGTTCGGGTTTTATATTATGAAATATCTATGTTCATGAAGCAATTTGTTGTTGGTAGTAGTAGATTATAAAATGGACTTACAACAGTAAGAACATACTTCATGTCTCTCTTAATTCTGTAAGTCAAACTCAGTCTTGCCTTTATTTCCAACCCAGCAAAGCTTTTAAATGTACTTGAAGTTTGAAGGTCTGAGCTGTAGAGGTCCACTCAATTGGGATAAGATAAAGTTGGAATAAGATAAAGCAATACAGAAAATCAGGAGAAACATACTCAGAAAAAACAGCAAGCTCCTATAACTCAATAATAAATAGAAAGTCTTGAAATTACCTCTTCAACTAGCAGGCCACAGGCCACTCGTAATTTGCAAACCAAATAAAAAGTTCATCAAACCACCCTAGAGAGACCACCAGCTACACTGCACAAAGTGTAACAGCATCTTGAACAGGAGCCACAAGCACCTTTCCTTTCACCTCACAGATGTGGAACAAGAGACGTGAGCACACTTCTTCCTCTTCTTCTGCAAGACACTTGGTGTAGTTTTGTTTCTGACCTGCCCACTTAAATTTAGTCTCCACCTTACCACCTCGAAAATTTTTTGAATAGTCTTTTAAGTCTCAATGTCTCAAAAATAAAGAACAAATAATGTGAAGACCATATTTTTTCTTAAAAAAATTTTTAGGTCACATCAGACTTTATCTAAGCTTAATACACACAGTTGGTATACTGCCACCTGAGTGTTGTCCCTGATGCATTGTTGAAATACATCCTTCTGCAGACTCTGCAGCCCTTCTATACCAGATGAGTTTTATAGCATCCTTGTACCATGAAGCTAGTGCAAAGAAGTCAGAGAGGGGTCTTTGTTTAGCCTAATGAATATACTAATAAACACTATTGTGTATTACTCTGAAAACTGCTCCTATCTGAATAGCAACAGTGAAAAGAAAAGCCGATATGGTCTTTTGCACTTAGAAAATGGGCTCGCCAATGATAGATTGGCAATAACTATTTTGAGCAACACAAGAGGCATGAAAGCTTTTGTCCACAGAACGCCAATCTGGAGATGCAGACTGCTTAAACTGATCGGTGCTTAAGTTCAATGCAAAATATTTGAAAAATTGGCTTAAGTACAGAACTTCATTGCAGAAAGTAGTTATTCAGGAAAATGATTCGACAGCTGAAAGAAACAAGAGCCAGCAATTGGGTCTTGCACACAACCTGACATAACTCTTGTTGATGCTGGATGAGATTAGGTTACTGTTTCAAATTCATGCTCTTCTTGCATAAATGACTTGTTAAACAAATGACGAATCATTATGTGCATACATTAGATTAGTTGAGGTCTCCTTGGGTGGGAAGATTAGAACAGGTGAATCATGCCTAGCTGAACCAATTTAAATGAGCATTTATTTCCATGGCTGTTCTGATGCATCTTTTATGTGCAACTTAAAAAGTGTAGGAAAGAGGAATTTTTTTGCATGCTTTCCTGAGATACCAGGTAATTTCAATCTTCCTTGAGCCCTTAAAGTTTTGACAAAGGGCATGTCATATTCAGAAAGGTCTGAAAAAAACCCCAAGAATTTCATGTCTGCCAATCCAATTAATATACTTGAAACTGAAATAATGTCTCTCAGCTAGGTCATATCCTGACAAGTACCTTTGAGCTAAAATGTCACAAATAAGACTTAGCTGATAGCCATCAAATCTTATCATCCTTTTTCTTTCTTTTGATGGTGCTGGGTCTACAGATTGGAAGACCCACCCTGTATCTCCTGTTGTAACATGCACTGTGGCAGTCTTTTACCTATTAAAATTTTGAAGTCCTATATATTCTCCATGAGCTTAACCTACCTGTCTGGGCGCATATGATTTAATCAGCTTGAAGATCTAGTCTTTGATTTTTCTGTTCAGGAATACTTCAGAATGCTTATGCCTCAACCCATTAAATTCAGCCTGTGGGTATAAGCACCACTGGTTTGTCTATAACTCTTACATGTTATTATGCAGTCATGCAACCCAAATTGGAGGTGCCATACTATGGTCAACTATGCACTCGTCGTTTTGATTTATAGTTACTCTGGAGAGATCGTAAACAAGGATGTGATTGAAAAAATAATAAGCCCAGAGGAAAAACAAACAAGAAATTAAAAAATCCCCTCCAGCAGGTACAACATTATCATAGAAAGTGTTCACACTTAATTACAATGAAATACTGCAATTTGGAGCACATTTACTTACTTCCTGCACTGATTCCGAGTTTGGGGGTAAAAACTGTATTAGGGAACAAGGCTTTACTGCCTTTAAGAAAGACAGAGGCAAAGGCTGTTTCCTCCTATTAAAGCCCGGCATCCTAACTCACAACATGGTGCTAGCCAGTCACTGTTGTGACCAGTGATGGTGGTGGACAGATGAAGAAACAAATGAATACCAAGCAGAACTTTAATTACCAAGTCATTCTGTACTAAGGTGGTACACTAGAATTAAAATTGCAAGGCATAGTTATTAAAGAAACTTGGTGGGGAACACAGCAAGGCTTCTACATACATTACGCTGGAGCAGCCTTTCCCTCTGTTCCTCATACATCAGCAAGGCAACATCCACTTCCTGAATGTATATGTGAATATGGACCTTAAGGTAGAACAGAGAACTGCTGGATTGTAGCTGTTTCAGCCGCTACCTCTTTTCTCCCTCGCCCTTTGCTTTCCCACTGCCAAGTTCCTTTTCCACTTTATTCTTCTCCAGAGCACAAGCGAAATGAATCCAGAATTCCAACAAAGTTTATTTCTTTCAGATCATCTTGTTAGCATCTTTGATTTCTCAGCTTGTCCTTTGCTTGCATCAGAGACTGTCTCAAGGCATGTGCAGATCCACCAGCATCTACTTACAGCACCCAGGCAGAAGAGTAGGCGGAGCACATCACTTAGCATGGAGGAGCACTGGCTCAGAGCCTTTTCTCCTGTATTATGAACCACTTGGTGACTTCTCTCAGACCTCAGCTTTGGGAGAGGGAGAGCTAAATGAAACCCTTTTGGGCAGTGCTAACTTTCTTCAGACTCTGGTGCCGGGCTTTTGGGGAACGATATAGCACCAAAAGAGCTGGGAGGGCATCCAACTCATCCTGTTTTCAATTATTTACCATACCATGTTGGGCTTTGGGCTAAAATTCACTTGTTGCTTTCTTCATGGCTTTTCTGATATTTTGCTACTGAAAGGCATCATATAAAGATCCTCTTTCTGCTATTTAAGTTTGTTGAGGAAACAAAACAAATTTCTTTGTTTGGGAAAGAGTTATTTTGGGGAGGAAGGCTGGCCATTTCCCTTGATGTCTGACTAAGAGGATTAACAAGCAAGAAGATTACTTCGAACAGAACACACAAACTCAACACTAGTCATAACAGGTAACTATTCTATTATTTCTCTTATTATTTTCATGTCCTTTTTAATCACATGTATATACGCAAAATAACCTGTCAGAAATCTCTACGAAATAAAGCTGATGTAGTGCACTCTGTTTCTTCCAAAGAATGGAGGGGAATCAGCTAAGAAAATGTTTTTATAGATATACCAACTTGCCACACAAAGATTTAAGATGTTGCAATGTTTTACAGCTCCTGTTCTCCTAATTTCTTTTTCTTTTCCCAGACACCATAAAACGCTACCTAAAAATAAAAAACAAATTACAATAATGCACATGCTCCTATGTCCAAACAGTCATTTGCTGGTACACTTCCTTCTCTTCCACTCTAGTTAAATAGAGGAAAAATTATCTGCCAATTATTCCAGGACTTCATCTGGCTTGTTTGTTAAAACACCTTTAGCTGAGTCTCTGTTTGCCTGGTGCTGAGGCATATATAGATCTCCAGTAAAGGTTGCTGCTTTTGCAGTTATTGTCTAACACATCTCTCTGAAATAAATCAATGGGGCTAAAAAGGCTAACTCCAATATATTGCCATTATCCAGCAGCAGGTGCTTATTGCTGAAATGTTTGCTTTGCTAGGAAGGCATAGAAAGGAAAACCGTTGGTGTCTTGAACTTAATTTTCTCCCCTCTGCCTTCAGGGAAGCATAACTGAGAGTTAAATCACTGACTACGTCTATGATAAATGCAGTGACATTTTTCTAGAGCAGACAAGTTAACAGCTACTTTTTCTGGTTTCCAGGTGCTGGCTTCCTCCTCCTGATTTGTAGTCTGCTGTCAGGGAAGCCTTAAGACAGTTTTACCACTAGTAGATGCGAGATCATGTTTGAGGAGTGGTAACCCCCTCTCCGATCAGAGTGTATCACGGAGGTAGCACAAGGGTCAAGGCAATGCCATGAACTGTACAGATTAAAGTAATGCTAAGTATACAGGGTATGGTCTCTCACATACAAGAGGCTGGGATCTTCTAGTGAAACTGCAGGTGTGATCTGGAAAGGAATGGCAGGGGTGAGATAAAAGGACTGGAAAGAGAATAAACACAGAGGAAGACCTACCTGTGACAGGGCGAAAGCAGGCAATGGTGGAGGCAGGCATGACAGAAAAGAAGGAGTACAATCATGTATTTTGAGAAAGAAGCATCAGAAATCATGTATTTAGTGTCCATGTGACAAGGATGACATTGCACCTGCAACTGGGACTCTGAGGGAGGTACTGAGGCCATCACCTTTATGAGAATAATTTGGGTCACTGGCTTCTTGGATGATTTTTCCATAGAGACAGCACATCCCAAAGCTGGAGGTTACCACCATGCAAGGGGTGTCATGGGAAAACAGAAAAATATACCTTACCTACTGCTCCCTGTTCCCCCTTAAGAAAGAGACTTACTTCAACTAGGATTGCTCCATACAACACAACAAGGAGATGCTCCATTTTACACATTTTTGTTCTGAAGTTTTATTCTTGATCTGAGATACAAGATCTTATAGCTGATAATTGAACACTTCTCAGTAAGAAGGTGGAAAAAATATGCTATTTCATGTCTTTCACAGTTATTTGATGAGCTATGGTCTGTCATTTCTACCTTTTTCATCATGTAAATTCAAAGGGAAATATAAATAAAATTTAGAAGTGTGTAACATTAAATGGATAAATGAGAACATCCTTTAGCACAGATTGGCTAAGCTATGGAACTCCTTGCTAGTGAACACCATTAAAAGCCAACTTCCAAAAGAGCAGGCTAATGTATTTTCGACAAAATTTTGACCATGCCCATATCAATATAATTTATTAAAAAAGAGAGAATATGAAGGTATATATTCATATATAGGTTTGTTTATTTATTTGCTTCCCTTGTTCTTGGGGGAGGGACAGGAGCCGCTTGCTAGTCAAACATTTACACACTGGCAGAGTTTGGTAAACTTCTATCATGAACAGCGTGCAAACAGAGACACCTGCCTTTTTGTAATGCAGGATGCTGATCCTTATTTAACACAGCTTCTGTGCCGTTCCTGCACAACCTGACCCCCTCAGTTCTGTCCCCTGATCTTCTTTGACTTGTCTTGGTAAGCAGTACTGATTCATAATTGACATAACTGGTTAATGCTGCTGTGGCTTTAGCTAACAGGTTTTAGCAGTGGGGTGGAACCTTTTCTTTGCAGACAGTGGGACAGGCAGGACACATATCTGTACATGCAATTCTATCCAAATGCAGAGATTTGTGCAGCTGTGGACAGGAAAGAGAAGAATGAATTTTATGCATTTCTTGGTTTCTATGTTCCCCGACCTATGGTGCTACAAGAAATGCTGCAGGCCTTCTTTCACACTGCATCTGTAAATTCATGTCACCCTACAAAGAAGAACAGTTTAGATGAAAACTGCTTTCCTTCAGCCACTTTCAAGCTTGTGATCATTTTCAGTTTATTCCCCTAAATGCTCTCTCCCTGCTTCATATGTTATGACCTCTTCCCAAACCCCCCACTCCTCCCTTTCAGTGCAAGTGTGAGAATATTTATTCCTCCTTCCTTCAATTATTTCTACCCTAAATTCCGTTCTTCTTCGTAAAACATTTTTTGTGAAGTGTGAGTGAGCCGAGCCAACTTGCAGTACTGCGAAGTCTTTCTAGATTAGCTGATATTTCAGTCACAGCTCTTTTTTTTTTCTAAAACACTTAAGAGGCTGTTTTGAGAAAAGGAGAAAGAAATCTTTTCTGGTTTTTTTTTTTGGTTTTTTTTTTTTTTTTTTTTTTGAGCAGGCTAATAACTTACTCTAATGAAACAAGACATCTCCTTTCTCCTGTGAAGGATCACTGAGAACCAGAGGCCTTTTGTTTACGGTATGTGACAAAATTAATAGCAAAGCCATTAAGGAAACACTCTTGACTTGAGTGAATTCAGCGGCTGTTGGTAGAATAACAGCCCTCTCAAGGCAGTGGCAGGGGAGGACTGGGGCCTCCGAGAGCTATTCCTCTCTTCCAGACGAGTGATACTAAAGATTTTCATCTATGATCTATTACAGCTTTCTAGCATATTGCCTTCATCATGGAGCATATTCTTCTTCCCACTCTAATGTGTGAGTAATATCCCAATGACTCGATGAGAAAGCTGGAAAAGCTTTCTTTGTAAGAGATTTCTGTGTATAATATTGTATAAATTAATTCAACAGCACAAGGTACTAATTGTACACTTATTGTACTCTGCAGCAGCTAGAAGTAGCATTTGCTGTTGACAGAGCCACAACAAGACTGTATATATGTCAGTAATCTATACTTACACAAAACCCATAAGAAAAATGGATAATAAAAATTATCTACAGATTTTTCAGGCTACAGGAAATTCATAGCTGGTAGTAAAACCTGACTATTACTGCTGTCACTCAGAAGGCATTTTTTTTTTTGTACTTATCAAAAGACACAGCTCAGTGTTAGTAACATGGGGTTCAGCCTCACACACTGCAGGTATAACACGTAAATATTAATTCAAGGATCAGAGTATCCAGCTGAACAGCAAGTATGGGGGAGAATGAGAAGGATGGATGAGAATGCATTAATTATAAAATAACATGTATATAAGTCGAAAATCCGTGCACCTGCTTTGCATGAAAAGCCTGATTTTTACACAGATAACCACAATGTATTTCTAACTTCTTGTTATAGATATGCCTGCTTTCTGACCCGTTTGCTCCAGCTGGGAAAACAGGGTGGCACTGTGGACTAATAGTGACAGTTCCACATCAGGAAAGCACTTGCACAGTTCTGGCTCCAAACCCAAGAATCTGCTTCATGCGGAAAAGCTGTAAAAATAATAATGTTTATAAGAATACTATAATATTTACTAAAAATATTTCTAAAGAAGCTGAGCATGAGATATTAGCATGCAGCACACTGAATACGAAGTCACTGTTGCTTTCACTGGGGCTGGACTCTGAAAGGTGAACAGGGACAGGGTTTCAAATATTTAAGCACCTACCTCCCAACTCTTAGTATTTTCAAGGTGAACTAAGTGTTAATATCATTTATAATCTTATTTCCAGTGGTCTCAACTCTTCTCAAAATGAATACAAAGTTGAATGTTTTGTTCTTCCTGAGCAGGCATGGTGTGGAAAGTAAGTAAAGAAGGGGAGCTTTATAAGTTGCCGAATATAATCCAGCAAAAGGTTTCCCTCCTATCTGTAGCTGGATCCAAGGATACATGAATGTGATCACATTTGCTCACCATTTCAGAGACGTATATTATATTATTGAGAATACTGTCATGTTAGACTAGCTTGCAACAGGAAATAAACCAAAAAGTTCCCTATTGCTGTCCAAATATATGAAACATATAGAGAAGCACAAAAAGGAAATGCATTTTCATGTTGCTTAAACCACAGATCCTATTCAACCATTAACATGTAAACTCTTTTCCATCCCAAACTGATAAATATTAGCTGCATGATATTAATTAGGAAGGAGCTCTGTCATACCAAAAGCTGTTCTTGTACAGGAGACCTAGGTTCAGTCCTGCCTTTGCCATAGAATTCCTCAACGGTTTTGAAGAAGTCATTTCATTTATTTGTGTATTCCTCTGTAAAATGAAAATACATTTTTGCTTTCCCCTATTGGTTCTGGCTTTTGTTTTTAAGCTGTAATCTCAGAGAAAGATACTCTCTTTAGATAGAAATCTAAATGCAAGGCCCTCATTCAATTATGCTTTGTGATGCAAGTGTAATTCAATTAATTTATGTAAGAAATATGAACCTAGTGTGGGTTATGCCCGGTATAAAAATGTAATTCCAGGGACAACCTGTGGCATATTTCTCTGTTGACAGCTATCCTGGCTCTGTTACATTGTGCATCTGCTTTTTCTCCCAGAGGAATGCATTCAACACTTGCTCAGCCGATTGCAGTCACATCCCGCTTCAGAAGCCTTTCTGCAGCTGTCTTCACAGCTTGAGTCTCAAACCGACCAAAACCACAGGGCAGAAGAGAGTCTCCCCAGCTCTGTGCACTTAAAACGCAGCCTCTAAAGTATAGTTAAACCCACTATAGGTTTCCGAACTGCTATAGTTCAAACCACTGATGCAACATTACTTGTGTTCCCGTTAGGTCTACGAGCTGTACAAGCTTTGCAGTGACATCCCCAACACATGCCAAAGGAATTATCCTCTGCCACGCTGCAGCACCCTGCCTCGACCGCTCTCCTCACCCCTGTCTTTTTATAGCTAGCACCACCAGCGCTGAACCCACCGTGAAGCCACCCCAGTGCCACTGGCCTGCAAGTGATCCTGGCCGCCAACCAAGCTCCCGGCAGCCAACGACACCCATCCCCGACAGCTGCCACCCCGACTCCTCGGGAAGCAGAGTGCTCAGAGGGAAAAGAGACGCCTTCCAGACCTGGAGGAACTGGAAGTGCTGGGACTACCCCGGCAGGGAGGGAGCGAGCTCCATGCGCATCCCCTGCAGCTCCATGGGCATCTCCCGTGGGCTCCGCAGGGCTCAGCGTCTGCTGGATTTGGACCCCACAGGCAGCCACAAAGAAGAGGCGCTCGGTCAGCCCCGTTCCGCCCCGACGCTCCCGGGAGGTGGCGGTGTTCCCCCACGGATCCCGCAGCCCCATCGATTCCAGGCGGGCAGAGCAGCCCGTTTAACCTCGCTCTCACCCGCTTTCCGCCGATTTACAGGCATGGGATTTCTCGTGCGTGGAAGACAAGTTGTGAGTGACTTATAAAAGCCCGGGTGGGCTTGCGGGGGAGAAAGCTGGGAAGCGCCGAAGCACAGCCGGGAAGCCGGGAGTGCGGAGAGCGGCCGCGATCCTGGCGTATTTATACACGTGCATACGCGTGTATGTACATATATAAATGTATATGAATATAAACACACATATCCAGCCTTTAGGCAGAGGACCTATAAACCCCGGCAGACAGAAGCGTTTAGCCGCAGTGCAATCTACGTTTTGCTTGTGCGTTTGAAAGAGATGGGGAAAAGGTGCGCGGATGCGTGCCGGCTGCCCGTGAGCGACCCTGGCGGTGGCTCAAATCCCTTTAAATCCTCCCTCCTCAGCGGACAGGTGCAGGATTCAGGCCTCGCTGCCCAAAGCACCTGGAATCGGTGCTGCGGCACGGAGGGTCTGCACAGCATCCCCGGACCTGCGGCACTTTCCGATGGGACTGTCCATCCCGGCCGGTCCTCGCGGCCCCGCCGCGAGTTTCTCTTCCCTAATCACCTTCTCCAGCGCTTCCCCAGAAACCTCCCTCCCTCCCCGCAAGGGGCAGGAGCCCCTCCGCACCCCCCGGAGCCGCCCTTCGCCTGCCGGAGAGGGACCGCAGCATCCCCCGCCGCCGGGCATCCTCCCCGTCGGGGCGTCTCGGCACTCACCTGATGATGACATACATGACCAAGAAGTTGCCGAAGAGCCCCACGACGCACACCACGGAGTAGAGGGCCATGATGGCGATGGCCGTGACCACGGAGGGGCCGCCGCCCGCGGGCACGCACGGCCCGCCGCCCGCGCTGCCGTTGGCGCCGCCGCAGGGATCGGAGCGGTTCCATCCCGCCGAGGCATTGCCCCAGGCGCAGGGAGGCGCGGAGGGGCGGCAGGCGGCAGCGGAGGCGTTGGCGGCCGAAGGGACATCCAGGGCGCCGGCGAGGAGCGGCGCGGTGCCGTTGTTGCCCAGCAGGTAGGCGACGGCCATGGCGTGTGCAGAGGCGACCAGCGCGGCCACCAGCGGCTCCCCGTGCCCGAGGGGCCGCGGGCGCGCTGCGCTGATGGGGAGGCGGCACCCACCGACCCGACGGCGCGCCCCGCCGCTGGCTGCGGGCACATGTGTGCGGCGGGCGGGGCGGCAGAGGAGGGGACAGTGGCGGCAGGGGCGGTGGGGAGGCGGGGCTCGTCCCCTGCGGTCCCACCCGCGCCGGTGGGTAGCCGGGAGCTGTGCTCGGAGCGGCGCCTCCCGCGGGGCCGGCCCGCCCCATCGAGCCCCGGCTGGCTTCCCGCTGCCACCTCGGAGGGAATCGCCCCGAGCGTTCCCGAGCTCCGCGGGAATCGGTGGCAAAACGCCAGAGAGAAAGTACCGGGAGAGACCGACTTAAGAGCCGGGCAGGGAGGAGGTCGGTGCGCAACCGATTAACCTAATCAGTCAGGGATCTTGGCAAAACAGTGTCCTCTGTGATTATAGAGGTGGCTGAGCCTTGTAGTAAAATCACAGAATCATAGAATCACTAGGTGGGAAAAGACCTCTTGGATCGTCGAGTCCAACCGTTCCTATCTGCCACTAAACCGTGTCCCTGAACACCTCTTCTACCTGTCTTTTAAACACCTCCAGGGGTGGGGACTCAACCACCTCCCTGGGCAGCCTCTGCCAGTGCCCCGTGACTCTTACTGTGAAAAACTTTTCTGTAATGTCCAGCCTGAACCTCCCTTGGCAGAGCTTGAGACCATTCCCCATTGTCCCCTGTCACTTGGGAGAAGAGGCCAGCTCCCTCCACTCTGCAACCTCCTTTCAGGTAGTTGTAGAAAGCAATAAGGTCTCCCCTCAGCCTCCTCTTCTCAAGGCTAAATGACCCCAGTTCCCTCAGCCATTCCTTGTCAGACTTATTCTCCAGCACCTTCACCATGGGGTGAACAGTATGGCATCACGCTGGGAAGGATGGCTGTGGACAGAATTGTGGTTTGAATATTGCTTGGATCTCATGGATCCTCAGAATTTTCAGAGGATTTTCTATTCTAGAGCTCCAGGGATGCTCTCCTCTAGACACTGGTGTGATTGTCGTCACATGTGGTAACACAGATAAAGAAGACCTAAAAAAAATGTGCTCTGAACTGTACATGTGTTGTACAGCGTGCTTGACTTGCACACCGCTCATTTGCATCAGCATACGTCCATGATTGATTTCTTCCTGATAAGCACAGAGATGCATCTTCAGCACTGCCTGCTGGATGGCTGATGATTAATTCCTAGGATTAATTACTCTTTCAACCCAAACCATTCTATGAGTCTGTGAGGAAGGAGACAGAGTGTCAGTGATTGCTGTTGCTGCCTCATTGTGGAAACATGCTTAGTGCATCTGCTCACCATGTGCAGAGCACCTCCTGCTACTTCAAGAGCAGATGTGAAGATGAGAAGAAGCAGGTTGTGCCCTGATGGAAAGATGCAACTCCCCATGCATTTTAGCCTGAGGAGTTCTCGTGTTTCTGTGACACAAGTAATGCAAGCCAGTTCTGTTTACAGCAGAGAACAGTAGCAAAGGTAGATCACACAGTCTTCCAAGGGATCTCTGTTCATTAGCAGTGGGGAGGAAGAAGACGGAAAGGGATGTCACTGGAGTTTGAGAGGTACATAGATCTGGGCAATTGGTATTCCTTTTTTCAAGTTATGTGCTGTTGAGTCTCATCAGGCACATAGTGGAATGGAGGAAGAAGATAAAGTAAGCTGTTAGTAGGCACTTTTTGTGGATAGCATGCATTGGTTCACGGCTAGAGAGAGTATTTTCAGCATCTTTATTGACAGGAGAGAACCATTTAATACCATATTCAGAAAAAAGAGCTTTAGAATAGGAGTTATATTGTGGCTGGAAAAAAATTGTGGACAAGGGCAAATAAATGCAAGACCTCAGAGATTTCATATGGTCAAAGTCACATTCTCTATCCCCTTCTGAAGTATTGCATGTTTAGTCATACACAGAGCAGGAGAAACAAGGCTTTAAAACCGGTCCATTCTCGAAGACTTTAATCTCTCAGTATGTGCATAGCGTGTGGGAGCCTCTCTCTGAGCTTGGCCTTTGTTCCACCAAAGGCATCTGAAGAGTTTAATGTAAGCCTGAACAAGATTAGTATTTAGCCCTTTGAATACACTTATGCCTGATTGTAGAAGGGATAGGGAAGATGAGGAATAAAAACCAAGGCTGCTGGGAGATCCGTTTGTATCATAGGCAGATTTGTATCGTCCTGTCTGTCAGAAGGGCCGTTGGTATACTAAAAATGTGTGCGCTGAAAAAGCCTTAAAAAGTGATGCCCAGCTAGATCTAGTGTTATATACAAGCTTTCATTACTAAAGACAGAAGAATTATTATGCCTCATTAAATCAGCCTTTTGGCAGGTGAAGGTGAAAACTCAGGCTGCAGAGAGGACTGGCTAAAAGCCCTGGGAGTTGTTCTTGTTTAAGATAGGCCTCATTAAGCAAATTTCAGTGTAGGAGAATGATAGTTAAATGCACCTCTTTGTGAAGTTATTAGAAATGTTATTTCTCAAGGACATAGTCAATCTGAAATAAATCTTTACAACAATGCTTTTGGATGGTAAAGGACATTTTAACTATAATAATGCACGAAACCCTTTCTTCAAATAATGGTGGATAATGAAGGACTGGGCAGTCAATATTCTGCTGAAAATGTATTTGCAAAGTTGCAGACCAGTAATTCTTTTTTTGTGGGTAGCAGTGTAGTGCATTTAGAAAAGAGAAATACAGAGCTTTGAGACATGCACATTTTAAATGGATGCCTCAACATCAGGTTGAGGTCAGAATCACAACCTTCATTTCAAATCAAATTGTTACTTGTCTCTTTTCTGCCAAAGCACTAGGAATAGCGAAGTTTCTGGGCCTGCAGCTAGAAATGGATGAACTGAAGACTTGAGAAACACACAAGACTTGCAGAGCATTTTAGGATGAAAATAGTTTGTCAAAGACTGTCTTAGGAGTACTGGTCATTGAGGTCACTCTGATGGATTTATGTGTGTGTGTGTCTGTGTATCTGTGTGTCTGTGTTTGTCTTTCTGTCTGTCTGTATGTCTGTATGTCTGTCTATCTATCTATCTGTCTGTCTGTCTATCTATCTTTATCTCAATAGCAAACCCAGAATTTCATGTAATGTATCCACTTCCATAGTCTTTCCATGAGTCCTAGACTAAATGGAAACCAAGTGTCTTGCTTACAGTCTAGTTCAGAAACAGAGATGAGTTGTTGCAGCTTGATACTTTGTAAACATGGCCTATATACTAGTAGCACCATGTGGTGACTTATTTCTTCTAGAAGGGCAACAAGAGGTCTGGAAGCAGACTATGCTCTCCTTCATCTTGGTGGAAGTATTCCCTCTCCTTGCTGTGTATTACCTAAGAGCCTGTGTGCAACCCATATATCCCGAGCAGGGTGAGGAGCAGGAGAAGTTACACGAGAGAGAGGGGAGGAGGGCACTAGCTCAGTAATCCCGGAGCCATTTGCATCATAGCCTTCAACCAGTTCGAAGTCCTCCAATGACACGTCCTCATTTCTTCCGTCAAGGACATCCTTAAGGTGATACAGTGATAATGTTTTGGTAGCAGCGTTGTGACGGCTATTTCAAATCACATATATAATACTAGCTGGCTGTGTGGTGTGGTCTCAGATTTGGCTGGGATTTTGGCAGAGACCAATTCACCATGTTATGTAAGGAATGTGTAGTATGGAAAATGCTGTTTGAGAATTTACAGGCAAGTCTGTTAGTTGATATTCATAGTTCAGTGGCCAGAAGGGCCAACTATGATCACATTGGCTGATATTTTATCTTATGTATCTAATGTAGCTCACATAATTTCTCTGTGTCTTGTTTCTTCTTTAAGTCATTTGCCCCAAATAAAAATAATTGTGATCAGCATGTCTCCATCTCCTTAGTTTCAGTGCAGTGTTTTATGCAAAACTTGTCTTTCTTCCTGGAAGTATATAAAACCTCCATTATTCAATGATTTTAAGTGTGATTTTTATATAATGATGCTACATAATCTTGGAACTTAGATCTAGGCTACAGAATACAGATGGTGACAAATACACATAATCTAGAACTGTAGATTTCAACATTTTTTTCAGAATTGATGTTTAAGCATTGACCTATGTTCTTTTGAAAGTTCTGCTTCTAATCTTCATAGAAATGAAAATAGTTTTGTGGATTTTGGTGGCAGGAGCCCAAGAACTAGGCAGCCAAAGAAGAGGTTAAGGTAAGGGGTGGTACCTAAAGAGAAGAAATGCAGGGTATAGAGCAGCTGGTAGGAAGGAGGTAGTAGTGAAGGAAAGATAAAGGATGTGAGAGACTTGGGTATGACTGTGGTTTGCCTTAGTAAAAGGGAGATGGAGGGGTGCTAATGGAGTTAAAGACAAAACCAGCTTAGTTTAGGTGTTTAGTACAAGCCAATGTCAGAGAGGTTAGATGTGAGGTGGGTCACTGAATTGGCATAGCAGGACTTTTCCTTTGCTTTTGCAGATGTTTAGCTGTGAGGGAATCAGCTTACTTGAGAAAATGGGAGTTGTCCTGACTTCTGCCATAAAATCTGTGTGTGCATCATTTAGAATGGTTTGTTTAGAGTTGACTAACTTGTGCTTTAGAGTAGCCATGTGAGGACTGATTTATAGAAGTGAGGGAAACCAGTACCATCAGCCTGAATAGCCTGGAGGGCTGCTGTGAATGCCAGGATGCTAAGAATATGTGACATGCTTGCTACAGTTTGGGTCCCTAAAATTAACGGAGTGCTTTAACAAATTTGATGCTAACGTTTTTGCCTTGTTTCCTAGCATATGTTCTAGCATATTTTCTAGCATTTTAAATAATAATGTATTAATAATAATATTATTAATAATAATGTACAAGGCTGGTCTCTGTTCAGTTATCTTTATGGAAAGTAGGAGTTTCTGTGTTCAGATTTTCCTTCTTCACACTGAAGTAGCAATCAGAGTCATTTGCATTAGTTCGGTATTAGTGACCCAGGTCACCTATTTCTCCTTGCTGAATTGTGATAGTGACTCCGCAGACAATGGTAATCTGCAGAGTGGCAAATACTAAATCTGTTAGTTGAAAATAAGTATTTTAGGTTTCAGGATCTCTGAGTTCTTCTGAACTTATCAAAACCAAAATGTATCTTCAAAGTTTAATAAATGTAATTACGAGTGATAGCTTTTGTGTTTGTATAGCAAATCTCAAAGGCATCATGGTTCAGGGATATAGACTTGGATTTCCTAATCTGGCAAGGCTGCTAGGAAGATTCATTAGTTAAGGACTCTATTAACAGAACTGCCCTTGAAGAGACTAACAGTTTTGCATTTTGTGAGCTGGAGCTACCTTTCCTTCTTATGTTGAGGATTCCAGAACTGGACACAATAGTCCAGGTGAGGTCTCACAAGAGACGACTAGAGAATCAACTCCTGTGACTTGCTGGCCACACTTCTTTTGATGCAGTCCAGGGAGGCAATTTAAAAAAAAAAAAAAAGCAACCATATACTTTGAGGAAATCCTTAGAATGAACTCACAATGCACTTTTTTACGTGCCTCACGGGTTCCACTAGGCATTTTGAAATAACCAGAAGACTCTAAGGAGCCATCACAAATTGTCCTGTAACAGATACCACTTCTAAATCACAGTTTAATGCCATCTTGGTAGCACTGAAAACAGAGCATTATGTGACACTAAGCACTTGACATAGATTTTTTAAAAAGTGAAATTAAATAATACAATGTTACAGAATAAAGAGATGAATTTCATTCTTGATGTGGAAGAACATAGTGAAATTGCTACCAGGTGAGCATAGTAATGCCTAGCTTTCTGATGTCTCCATGTGATTTTATTTTGAAAAATAAATTAATTTCAGAATTTAAAAAAGAGAGAAAATGTTAATTATGCTTTTGAGAATTTCCCAATATGTGTTTTGGTTAATTTTGGAAATAGTTAAAAGCTGCAGAATTTTAACTCTGACAAGCTCTACTTATTTTCAAATGAGGAAACAGCCTGTGTGAAGTGTGATTATGATATTTTCCATAACCCAACTCTGGGCTTTTGTTGCCTGAAATGTTTATCAAACTTAACATTTCTTTGCATCTACTGGCTTACATTTCCAAAACCTTTTCCTGGGCATCCTTTATGGAACTTTTTTAGGACTGCATTATTTATTCCATCCTTCAAACTCATGTCCTGTTCCCTTTCAAATCCTTGTTTCTCATTTCCTCTGCAGCACTTACAACAAGTGATAAGAAAGAGGTACATCTAGTCTACCATGGGAAATCTGCAGTGTAGCTCTAGTGAATATAATTGCCATCATTCATGTTCCTGTAGGAATAATCTTAATTTATAATAATGGGAAGTTTAAAATATATTGATAGTTTTATTCCTAATTGTTCTTTTGAAAAGAAATTAAAAAATGTCAAAGATAATGCATACCTTGATCAACAGCAGCTGTGCAAGCACAGTTTGATCTCACAATTGTAGTTTATAGGGTCATTCTCACATATCACAAACCTCATTGCACTAGTGATTCAGACCTGAATTCATCATCAGTCATGGTGTGCATGTTCACCTGGTTTTCTGTGCTTCATCAATTCTGTCCTTCAGCTGCCTTAAAAAGGAGAAGATGGAAGTCTGTTGTAAAGAAAAAAGCTAACCATCTCTCAGTACTTGTGCAAATGCTCAGCATGGTGCCAGTGTCCTAGAGCACAGATATCAGAACAGCTAAAGTGAGGAGTGTCCTCTGGAGATCGTCGGGTCCAACAACCTGCTTAGATCAGGCTCACCTACAAGCAGGTTGCTCAGGGCTGTCCTATCAGGTTTTGGATAACTCCAAGGATGGACACTCCACAACCTCTCTGTGTATCCTCTTCCAGTGTTCAACAACACACAAAGTAAGGATTTTTTTTTCTTATATTTAAAGGGAATTTCCTGTATTTCAGTTTGTACCCATTGCTGGCTCTGTCCTGTTTACACTGTCCTGTCAGATACTTTTACACATTGATAAGATCTCCTGAGCCTTCTCTTCTCCAGGCTGAACAGTTCCAGCTCCCTCAGCCATCTCTAATATATATGATGATCCAGTCCATTAATCATCTTTGTGACCCTTTGCTTGGCTATCTCCACTATGACCATCTCTCTTGTACTGGGGAGAACAGAACTGAACCCAGACGAGCCTCACCTGTGTTGAGCAGAGGGCAAGGATCTCAACCTGCTTGCAATGCATTTCCTAATGCAGTCTAGGAGACTGTTAGACTTGTTTACCACAAGGGCACACTGCAGGCTCATGGTCACCTTGCTCTTTGCCAGGACTCTCAGGGCCTGCTATTTCAAGCTGCTTTGCAGCCACTCAGCACCCAGCCTGTACTGGTGCAAGGGTCGTTCCTTCCTGGAGACAGGACTTGGCATTTCCCTTTGCTGAACTTCATGAGATCCCAATTGGCCCATTTCTTCAGCATGCTGAGGTCCCTCCAAATGGCAGCACAACCCTCTGGTATATCAGCTACTCCTAGTTTTGCATAGTTTTCAAACGAAGAATATACTTCGTCCCATTGTCCAGGACATTAATGAAGATGTTAAGCAGCCCTGGCCCCAGTATTGACCCTTGTGGTACACTACTAATGACTGAATGGTCTCTAGCTGGACCTTGTGTGCTAATTACAACCCTTTGAGATTAGCCATTCAGCCAATTTTCATTCTACCTTGCTGACTGCTTATCTAGTCTGTACTTCGTTTGTGAGGATGTTATGTGAGACAGTGTTGAAAACTTGGCTAAAGAGAACATAAACAAAATCTACTACTCTCTCATCCACTAGGCTAGTCAGTTCACTGTAGAAGGCTATCAGGTTGGTCAGGCATAACTTTGCCTTGGTAACAATCTATGTTGACCGATCCTCATCACCTTCTTGTCCTCGAAGTGTGAGGCAATAGCTTCCAGAAGGATTTACTCCATCACCTTCTGACTGACAGAGCTGAGGCTGATCAGACTTTCATTAACTAGATACTTTTTCTTGACCTTCTCGAAGACGGGAGTGAAATTTGCTTTTTTTCCCAGTCCTCCAGAAGCTCCCTTGATCACCACAATCAAAGATAATGAAGAATGATCTCACAGTGACACTAGTCATCTTGCTCAGTACTCATGTGTGCATCCAGTCAGGGCCAATGGACTTGTGTATCCCCAGTTTGTTTAAATGTTCCCTACCTTGATCATCCTCCACTGAGGGTAAGTCTTCTTTGTTTCAGACTTTCTTAAGGGGCTTGGGCCTGGGATTGCCAGAGCAGTTTTATCTGTAAAAACTGAAGTGAAGAAAGCATTAAATATTTTGTTCTTTTCCCCCTCCTTTGCCTCCAGGTCTTCTACCCAATTAAGACATTAGTTTGCCACTAATCTTGACCCATAAATTCTCAGCTGGCTCCTCATCTATCCCTAGGCAGAACTCTGTGCATTCCATCTGCTCCACTTCTTACTGCCCCAGTGGTCCTTGCTAAAGAGCCTGTAGCCATCCATTCCAGCTTACTAGTCACATGAGCTATATCATCTTTTCCCTGTGATCCCAGTGAGATCATAACCTTGCAACAGCACACAGACCTCTAATTTTTCCTCTATCCTCCCCATGCCACATGCGTTAGGATGCAGGCACTTATGAAAGACATCCAGTCACGTGGATTTTCCAGAAGAGGTGTTAGACCTTCTCCTCATGCTATCATGTAGGCACTCGCATGTTTGTGTGCGTACCCTTGGGGTGGGACCCATTCTGCCCTGTTTTGTAAATTATCTTCTGTTCCTGTCATCCCGCTCAGTTTGCTTTCCTCGCTCAACTGTTGGTCATTGGCTCCCTCCCCATCATTCCTAGTTCAAAGCTCTGCTCACAGGATGGCCAGCCTGTGGTCCTTTGCCCCACTGCAGGTAGATCCCATCTCTCTCGCAGTTCTTGATCCTCAAGGTGGATGTCATTGTTGTATTATCCCTAGAGCTAGGCAGTCACTCATGTCTGGTGTGCTCCAGGTCTGTCTTGACTGCTGTGACAAAACTGTAGAGAGCGAATAACATTATAATAAGAGCTGCACCTTCCTGCTTTTCTAAAATTTCACAGCATAGAGAAAGAAAAATAGGATGCTGAGCCTGAATAATTGTCTCTCATAACGATAATCTCAGTACTGGGATATGAATCTCAATTTTTTCGAAGTTCAGGTAGAGCACATATGGCAGCTTGCTCTAAAGGCAAAATCATGATATTCATCCTTCAGGAAAGCCAGCTGTAAGCGTCTAATGTTGGAAAATTGAAAATGTTCAGATCCTGGCTACTGGGAAAATGGAGAGAGAGGAGGAGACAGGATTTGATTTAAGTAGCTGATTACTTATCCTAAGGGCAGGTCGTCTGTACCACTAAGCATATTTATCTTTATTGACATCTCTTTTAGTTAAATTTAGTCAGATTCTCAGCCTTGTCTTTTTGCGCGCACAGAGAAATTGTATGTATCAAAAGGGAGGGAAGCATCCAAAAAATGTAAGCAGCAAGCATCAGTGGCTTCAGTCACAGTTATTCTTAGATCTTTTCATAGAGGATTTTCAATGTTTCACTTCTCAGAATGAACCTGACATAGGGAATCACTCCTCCCTGTGTTGGCCAACACAGTATCCGTTAATCCAATCTTACATTTATGAAACCTAAGAAAAAATACTTGCTGAGTTACTATAAAAAGCCCTCTAGTAAAAATAGCTTAACCAGAAGTGCTGAAAGCATCGTGTTAAAATTAAATCTGCAAGTTCCCTCTGGTTATCAAATGTATTTTTTTGTTTTAAAATGTAAGTAACTATTGCCTCCTTGAGTTGTAAGAACAATATTTTGTTAAATTTCAAGAAGATAACTTAAAATCTAATGACTGGCAAGGATTTGGCAATTTTTTTCCTCTTTTGATAGTGACGTCCTGGTGTTGTATGTATTATAAAATTAATGCTGCACAAAATGGATCACTCTGGTCATGTTTCTCATAAAGGGATGTGTTGTTTTTTACTAGCGTTCAATGGGAATTTAGTTGTCTGTGTTCTTCTGGGAGGACCTCTGAATGTCTTTAGTGTTTAGGTTAGTGAGTTTTTAATTTGGTGGTTTTTTTTTTTTTTTTAAGACTTTTTCTTGTCCTCAGTCCCTTTAGATACTCTCTTAGTTTAAAGACGGTTTACTTAGGAGCTGTATTTTGCCTTAAATGAACTCAAATAATGTCCAATCATGGACAAAAATATTAGATATCAAGAGGATCTTGGTCAGTGGGATGTCAGCATAATTTAGGCTCTGAGGTTCAAAATTGTGAACCTGTCAGTTATTCCTTAATCCTGGAGAAATCTGAGATCCACAGACACTTTTAAAGTTGCTCAGAAACTTCTCACTTATGCTTAGATGAACTTCAGCCTCCACTAAAGGAGAGTGAGGATTATTTTGGTAAGGGTATGTGCTTTTTTGAGATTTCTGGGCTTTTGGGAGATTCCTGATACTACTGCAAAGATTTTGAATTAGGAGATAATAGCTAAATTTCTTTTCAAGGGAAGACAAGGTCTTTCTCTAGGAGAGAATAGTTAAATTATAGATTTATGTGCTTGCTTTCCTTTTCTTCACCCAATGAATCTTGAATTTTCTCCTATTGATTTCAGAAGTTCTACAGGAATAGTAGACTGCTTTCCAGAGGTTTTCTCAGGGCAAAAGAAGGATTTGAACCCATGTTTGTCATCATTCTGAATTACTAACTGTTGTCTAAAATCAATTCCTTTCAGCTTTATATTCAAAGACAAAAGTGTCCTTTTCTTGGCAGGGGTTGGGAGAAAGATTAAGTAAGTGGAGAGTGATACCCTTTGTTATCTCTGAGGCACTGAGAAGGGTGGAATATCAGACTCAGCTCTGCCTTCACCATATCATGTCAGCTAACATAGGCGGTCACATCCCTGGCAGGTAGAGTTTGGTGAATCTCACTCACAAGTGCCTGAAGAAAGAAGTTCCTGTTTGGTGCACAAGGAAACAAGAACCCTGGACTCCCATGTTCCCGATTTGACAGTTAGACCAGCTGGACAGCTAAGGGCAGAGTGGTCAAGGCTGTGATAGTTAAGTCAGGGACTGAGAATTTTATATAAAAGTGTGAGTCTTGCCTCTAAAGCAGTCCTTTTGGATTCAAATAAGTCAGCGTTTTCAGTTTAAACCCTAGTCAGGAAGTTATGATCTCTTTTTCTTAGTATCATTGGAAAAGTTAATATGTTTTTCAGAGTTTTGTGGGGAGATATTTGTGTTTTTCACAAGTTATTAATTATTAATTACAACTAACAATTTTTAAACTTTACAGTGGTACTTTGCACTCAGATAGCTTCTAATAACCCAGCAGTAAGACAAATGATCTTTATAGAGATGTTCACACACACCAGCTTTTTATTTTTATATTAACAGGAATATGCTTGCTGTTAATGTAAAACATAAAAATAAACTTGCTAGAAGAAGCTTCTGCTCTTCAGAAATCTAAAGGAGTAACAATCTAAAGGAATAACATTGTTTCAGGGAGTTCCACTGTGGAACTGTGTACAGGGTGTGAAGCCGGTGGAAGATTTCAAAGGGCTAATAAAAAGGATATTGGATAGACTGCAACTTACTATAAAGAGAAGCAGAGAAGACATGATTTTTTTTAGTGCAACTTAAATCATAGAAAAATATTTTCTAAGAAATGTCAAATATATTAGCAAAGTAAATATTATATTTTAGGATTCTTTTTCTATTATTTTATGTTTTGTTTTTTTTCTCCAGGCCAAGTTGAATAAAATACCCAAAATGGGGATAAAATAGAAACGCATTGATGTGTCCTTCAAATACCCTGCTTGCTCCCTTATAAAAGCATAAGACAGAGCTGAGATATCACTGGTATGAGCCAAAATAAAAATTCAGCGCACCTCCTCTCAGCCTTTATCTCTCTATTCTTCCACATGCAGAGGAAGCACACTTCACCACCATATCTACAGTAATTTATGGGAGATAATTTTAGAAGCTCATATAAATCTTGAAAGCAGTGTCCTCACAACAGTTCTTGTAAAAGGCAGCAGTAACAAACCCAACTGGGAGCAATTACCTGCAGGCATGCTATGGGCTTTTCAAACCTTTCAGCAGTAACTGATATTGTAAGGTGAATTAATCCCTCTTTTGTCTTCCCAATAAGTATCAATTAGTGTAAAAGAAGGTGCTCTGTTTGCCAGCTCATGACAGTAGTTGTTCTTTCCTGCTCGATTTGTCTGCTATGGCAATGAATACTGAAAACACTCCTTGAGACATTACGTGGGCTCTTGCTGCAGGCAGCGTGTCTTGCTTCTCTAAGAACTGCTCTGGAGGACTGACTGTTTTCTGTTACTACGCACTACACTTTAAAGCTTGCACTTAATAGATATAGACCAGAAGTCAAAAGCAGGGCTAGAAACTAAGCAAAGACTTAAAGAGTCTAATGTAAAACTCTGACTTCTCATACACGTCAGATGCAGCAATAGAAACTCCTGCAAATAGTGAGGGAAACTGAACCTTAATTTGCCTCAGTGGGTAGTGGGAACAGTCACCTTGAGATGCAATGCATCTCAGTGGTCAAGTCACCAAAGGTCAAGTCATCAGTTTAGCCACAAAGGGTCAGTTTGACCAAGAGGTTTAGATACATGACCACTGAATCGCAAGCACCTTCCAAAATGTAAAGTTCTATGCTTCTCTTTTGCTGCCGTTTATCACTAGATGCTAAATATTTTATCCTTACAGTGTTCTTTGGAATAGGTTCACCTCAGGAAGGAAAGCTCCTTAGTTGATGAATTGGGAGTTATTACTGTCCCTTTGCTCCATCTAAGTAAACAATTAGTTATCAAAAGCAAAGTGGAGCAGCCTCCAAAATCAAAGAGCTTTTACTTCCTCTTTTCTCCTTGTCTCTCCTAAGCTGTTTAGGCATTCTGCTGAAAATTGTGTTAAGTCCTTTTGATCTCATGAGAGAGGTGAGCCTAGGCTTTCCAGCTTCTGGGCAGGTGTTCTTGTCCTTCAGGTACTGGTTAGGATGTATGAGGGAAAAAGTGTTACAGCAACAGCAGGGGTTTATGAAGTGACATGGAGATGGGCACTCAACAATGGAAGATGAGGCCGTGGCTGTGATTTTTAAACTAGAAGAAGGCATGTCCCTGAAATGCAGGGTAACGGCACTTAAGTCCAAAACAGAACTAGGGATTTTGGTGCTCCAGTTCTCTTTAACATTTGCAAATACTTTCTGTAAAGAAACCCTTGGATTTGAACTCAACCCACTCAATCCTCTATTAATGTCTGTTGCCAGATAACGACATTGGCTAAAGAGACTACCTTAAGCAGAATACTGAGGTAGTCTCCTGAGCTTCAGTTTAGGTTTATGACAGGAAACACAACACTCCTCTTTCTGAGCTTGCTTACTAGCATTCGTTCTTGTTATACCTTTGTCAAATATTCAAGATTGCATCTTACAAGTACTGTGTTTCTACATAATGCACCAAAGAGAAGCACTTAGACATCTCCACTTTTCTTGCCTCAGAAAGCAGAACTATCTTGTTATGATCTTTCTTTCACTTGTGGCTTTCCAGTTCATGAGCTGAAGAAAGAGGTGAACTGTTTTTAGTCTTGTTGCCACGCTAATCCATTTTGAATCATGAACCCTGTGAGAGAAGACATTGCAGGAGGACAAAGATCTTTCCTGACTAATTTTTGCAGGAGAGGTACACCCACTCAGCTTATTTATTTGAAGCAAGTACAAGAGGTAACTTACAAATAGGTAGTAATCTTTGTTGGTGCCACATGGTATGGCATTTCAGTGGAACATGAAGATACATTATTGCATTGAGAGTGCCATATGATAGTTGTGTTGTGAGTATGTGCAAGCATGCATAGACTCTGCTCAGTGAATTATTAAGCCTCTTCATCAAATGCATAACAGTCAGCAAACTATATAATTTACCTGAGTCATATTTTTCACATTTGTGTAGGAAGAATAATAGTACTACTTATAACAGGGTGAAAGGTTGTAAGCATGGGCTGTATATATTTGCGTATTTTTAAAGGACATAAAACCTAGAATTTGAAAGAAACATTTGTTTCTGATTTCTCTGGGTTTTGTTCTGTCTTCCTTCCTTTTTTATTTTCTGTTTATTTATAAGTAGCCCACAGTTACTAAAAAGAGCATAGGAGATGATTCATTTCAAAAAACCCACAATAGTAGAAAGAAAACAACTTCAAGTGAAGCTTTCACACTGGTCTGTATAATAAGCACTTGTAAGTTCTCATCAATTAGTGATTGCAAAAGCTAATTTGAAGTAGGAGATGACATATAGGAAGATGACCTTTAATGTGTCACTAAAATTCTAGATGTTAACAGCCAGTGGAAAGTGTCCTTTTGGGGTATACTGACATATAAAGTGAAAGAGTCTGTTTTTCCTCCCTTTGGACTGTAGAGATGATTATCTATGGAAAGTGCTGCAATTTCAACTGTATTAGAAAATCTTTACTCTCTTTGATTTCTCTCTCCTCTGAAATGTCTGTAGTCTAGTAAATTGAGATCTGTTCTAACTTCTAAAGTGTTCCTTTGTTGTTGCTTTTACCTGAAAGAATTAATAGAGTGAAGAAGCATGTGCATTTCCTCCAGAGAAAAACTGGAGCACATATGGGGAATGCAATATGAAGTTACTTGCGTGATGGATGACTAGAAACATGGATGTTGCAGTTGCATTTTTTTTAAAATTTTTAAATGTTTTTATGCATTTGAGGTGCTTGAAATGTTAGAATAATAGTATCTGTGTTAGCCTTATTCTTGCCTGTTTTGTTATGCTACCCTTAGCATAACATTCAAATAGCAATACTGTTCCTTTTGTAAGTGCCACTATCTTTATCTACTGTATATCATTTAATGCAAAAAGAAACCATTAGACTACTTTAGCTTTGATATTACTGGATTGAGTTAAGCATAATTCCACTGAAGTCAGTGGAGCTACACAGGGCAACAAGAATTTGAAGAAAGAGTTATCATTACTTGAGCTTACAGATTCTGTTTAGTATATTGATTTACTTAGACTGCAAGTTCCGAGGGGAAATGTTCTTCCTTTTGCTATAGATAACAATGGGGAGCAACAAGGCCAAGAGTCGTGGCAAACAAGGTCACTAAAGCCTTGGTCCTATGTAGTGTAGCTGCCAAGGAGAAAGGAAACAGCAACAGTAAGTTCTTCACGTACCTGGTGGTGCCTGGAGCCACATCGCCTTGCACTGCAGCTATGTCACAGCCAGTAAGTTTGAGAGGTTGTACAATGGCTGTATTTGATGGTATAGCTACCATGCAGTAACAGCAAATGCTGCAGGAGGTAGAGGAGAGATGCAATGGATGGCACTTTTTGGCAGAATTGTTACTGAACCAGTACTTCAGAAGGAGCTTGGCACTTGTATTACTAAAGGGTCTGTTGTCCTAATAGGAGAGAAAAATTAATTCCTGAGTTATGTGTTCATTAATGATTCAGTAGATCCTATTCAAAAGGAAGCCTTAGTCTTCTAGAATAAACTGCTACTGAATTGCCTTTGTTTTATTTCACAGTAATATGCTCTAATTTCTCACTTCCTGTTCAAATGTTTATATACTGTCAGATAATTTCTTGTTTCTCTCTTGGAAGGTAGTACATTTTACTGAGGAGCTGAAGCATCCATTACATCTTTTATGTATCTCAGAAGAACATTACGAAGTTCAATTAACATTTGAGAAGTGTTCTGCAATCCTCAGATGACACGTACGGTGGAAGCACACAAAATGGTTATTACTCATTGAATGTATAATTTTTCATGGATGTGTATCTTTCATCAAGTTACTTGGGTAGAAATGTTCTTTTCTTGGTTAGAAGACCACTTGAACTGGTGCAGTGGTACTGACCAAATATAGCATTAGGAGGTGTAACTTTTTTTGATTATTGAAATACCACACAATTGAAGGGAGAGTGACAAATTGCTATTCAAGACTTTATGAAAATCTTAACAATTCTCAGTCCTGCAATTCATTAGAGCCTATGAAGTCAGTATGAGAATAAGCACATGTGAAAGGAAGTCTAGAAGGCAGGAACCATGATCCTGCACAGTGAAGATTTTACCTACCATGCATCCTCACATCACTTCTAAGGTCAGGTAGAGTAAGCACAGTGATTAGAACATGGATTTAAAGTTCAGATCATCATTGTAGTTTGCCCTTTGATATAGCAGATTGTGGGAGGATGGATTGCCAAAACCTTGAAGTTTCATTAGTCCTGGAATGAGTCATTTGCAGAGAAGAAAGGCTGAAGTCAGTCTGCCCTCTGAATGAATAAAGGCTTTTTATATACAACTATGGTGAAGCTGATTTCGAAGCACCCAGTGATTCATGCTTTCCAATAGCCCACTTGATCAGTCAGGTGGCTCTCCTGATGGAGCTCTTCAAATGCAAGCGACCAACAGAGTATTGTATTGTCAAATGCTATTTAAGGTTAGAGCATAATTGCAAAATACAATGTAAGAAAATGAATACAATACTTCAGCTGTAATACAGAAGAGTTAATTGCAGCTGAGGATCTGGCTCTAATAAATAGTAAGCCAGTGAGATTATTTCTTCCCTTCTAGGTTCTGCTATGAAAGTTTTCTCTTCTGCTCAAGTATTATAACAGGGCAGCAACTTCCAGTATCGCTTTTCTTATGGCACATGCTGTTATTACAGCCCAGCTACAATAAGATTTCCTTCCTGCTACGAACTGAAGAAAAAGTACAAACTCTGCAGGATGTGCAAGAGGGACAGAGAACATATCTTCAGTGGGGAGTGAGGAGAGGTATTAGTTACTGGTAAGGTGCAAAATACATTGAATTATGTGCAAGAGGGATTTTCTCCCTCCTGGGGAAGTTTCTTTTCCTCCATTGACTGTGACCATGCTGGAGCAGCTGGACAAAATCCCTAACACAGATGCCTCTGTTAAGTGCACAAATGTGATTAAAATGAAAGTAGATGACAATGTCATTAATTCCCATATGTTAACTTGCCCATGAGTACATGTCATATCCCATTTTACCCTGGCATAAGCTGAAATAATTTTGGTGTTTAATAATAAGCTGAAATAATTTTGGTGTTTAGTAATAAGCTAAAATAATTTTGGTGTTTAATTATTTTGGTGTAATAACATTTTCAGGCTGAGGCAACAGGAGTTTGGCTTAAATTTATCTATTTCTTTTCTTCCATGACGCTGTAAGACAGAAAGGAGCGGATTTTTTTCTCTTTTGGGTGTAAATTGAGGTAGGCTTGCAGGAGCCAGTGGACTTCAGCCTTTTCAAAACAGCTGGTACTGTATTCTCTTGAATTCATTCTGCTTAGTTTTCCTTCTAAGTTGATGGTGTAATAGAGTACCAACTTTGTCCTTTGGGATAGACTCTGATGCTTCTTGTCACAGCCCTGGAGAAGGGAAAAGGATGTAGGTGAGCTGCAACAATTGAGTGGAAGTGGTTTGAGTCTTATTGTCTGTGTTGAACTGAGAAAGGAGTCAGGGAGAAAAGATCTGTTGACCTTATGTAAATGGCAGATAACAAGAGTTATTTGCTACTCCTCCCTTCTCCTCCCAGACACCAGTGGGTGCACAAAGGGTTTGAACTCAGAGCTGGGGCCAGGCACACTCCCTGTCTGGTTCCTTACCAGTTGGTTCCTTGCTGCTGGATCTATGAACATGCATTCACATCCCAAGCTTTACCCTCATCATGTTAGTGTGTACCACCTGCCTCTTCTGGCAGGTACACCTGGGATGTGCCAGGGCTGATTCCTTGCTTAGTACATATTGCTTGACATTTTCCTCAATGTCTTTTTCTGTGGTTTTCTATAAGTGACCCTAGCAAATAAACCAAAGTGTATTAATCACTATATTTGTCATCAGATATTAGTAGATGATGTGTCTTCTTACCATAAATATCTTGTGATTTTTAACTGTGGATTTGAACATTTGTTGGTGGTATAGAAAAATATGAGTAGAGTAACTTTATGCACTCTTCTTAGAAGGGCTAGTTTTGTCCCAATGTGTTATTAGAACAACCTGATATCTCATTTTTAAAGGATTTGCTCCTTTCATCTCATGGATATTTGTGAGGCATAGGGAACGAGATATCATTACTAGACATTTCCAGTCATCTTAGGAAATAGATTTGTGCCCTGCAGGCTGGAAGCCCTTCACTTCTAAAAAAAAGAGTTTGCTTGTCATCCCAAACAGTGTTTAAGGATGTATAGGCATGGGTATTATCAATATTCACTTTTTGTGATGTTCTTAATATAAAGGTGGATCTATGTTGTTATTTTGGCCTCAAGACCCTACTACTAAAAAGCCCATCAAACTTGTAAGCTTTACTTCTAGCATTAAGAGTAGAAGAAACGAGAAAGAAGGGAGAAGAACAGAGAAGAAGGCCTACCTATGGAGAGACATAATATGTATACAACACATGACTTCTTTTTTATGCTCCTCGAAATAGAAAAAGAGATCAATTCCTTTACCTCCCTCTGAAATCTCTGTCTGGAAGGACATCATAAAATAACTCAGGAGTCCAGATTGAAATTGGAGGCACTAAAAAATAAGTGACCTATTCTGATATAAGTAATTTATGTCCCAAACAGCTCCACAAATGGAGAGCACAGGCTGCTCTGTCTGGTCGTAATGCAACGTTCGTTTAGGGTATCTTCTTATATCCAAGCAAAGTTTGGATGTAATTTTCAAGTCCAGGAGCTAAAAGGCAATTCGGTTTTAAATTGCTTGATATTACAAATTTTAGTAAGTTACTTTTACTTGCATCCTTTTCAGTCTCCTCCTAAAATTACTTGCTCCTGTGTAAATTTCTCAAGCCCATGCAGAATCCCTGAGACACACAGTGTGGAAACTCATTCTCTCAGAGAAGTTTACAGGTTTTAAATTTTGCTTTCATTTCAATTCTGTATGGAACCTGACAGTTTAACATTTGTCAAGAAAGAATTTCCAGGAAAAGTTTTACACAGAACGAAGTTTTACTTTCTAAGCCTTATTGTTTTTGGTTGATTGGGGTGCTGGTGGTTTGTTGGTTTGGTTGTTTCTTTGTTTTTTTTCTATCTGTGACTTAGTTTTATTAGCCTCATCTGTTCTAATTGCAATTTTAAAATGAAAAGTTGCAATCAAAATGACTTTCCACCACAGTCATACCACTCTATGGACTGTTGTAACATTTGCAGAACATCCAGTTCAGATACCAAGATCTTTTATCTCATTCTGTCACTCCATCTCTACAACGTTCACCTTCTTCTGTGCATGGAATGGTCTTGTTCCACACAATGGCATTACTCAGTGTTGGACCCGCTGTTGTTTCTACCATTCTGTTCAAAGGACTGGAATTATATTAATCAAGAAAATGAACAAAGTCTTCAAGTTTCTGATCTTCTCCAGAGCAGGTTCAAGAGCATTCCTCTTCTTCTGGCTTTTAGATAATTAGCATTAATACCTTCTCTAAGTCACAAGGCAGCAGAATATTTAGGAGTTCAGTAACAGATATCTGCCTAAAAGCTTTGTGAAACGTGGGCTGCTGAACTTGAATTAAAGGACTCAGTCCTGAACTGCTGTAGCCTTCCTCAGCAACCAATCCAGATAGGTTGAAGTTCTGTTGCTTGAACACAGATATCGATTGCCATTAAACACATCCTATATAGTGTTCAGCAAGTGTACAGCAAGTGCTAGAATCCCATCCTGATGTTTTTTAAAATGAATCATCAGGTCTGCTGAATTCAGTGTTAAGTATATGTTGATGTTAACATACCACCTACTGACATGTGTCAGCACAACTCAGACCTTTGAAGGATCGAGGCTGCGTTCGCTTAGAAAAGCCAGAATATCAATAGAATATAAAAATGTTATCCTGAATCCTGGCTCTGGTAGTGATCAATAGCAGGTATTGTTTGGAACAGAGTAGTAGCAGGACAAACGCATAGCAGTGCTTCCTTAGATTTTCTTATTGTTTCCAAAGATTTTCACCTTGGGACTTGCCAGGACATGGAGGATATCTTTGCATTTACTAAGACAGAACTTACGTTTTTCTTGGAATACATCCCATTCCCATTGAACCTATGTAACATGTTACCATCCGTGGCATTCAGTAGTACGTGATTCAACAATCCATTATGTGAGGAATAAATACTTTTGTTCATTTTTAACCTGATACCTGCTACTTCTACTGAGGTGTTCTAAAAATAAATTTATGACGAATCACTTTCGAGACACTCTTGCAATGCCAGTTATGAATGTTAGATTTCTTATTCCTCAACCACCTATTTTTTTCTCCTAGGCAGAAGGGTTTTTATTATAAATATTACAGTAATGAGCTACAATAATCCATGAGAAACTCTCAGTGAGCCTTTCCTGGCTCCCACTGTAACCCTGCATTTTCAGAGAGTTAAGTATGGTATATGGTAACGCTATTTTCTACTGTCTGAGAACAGCCCATGCTTATCTTTATCCTCACATCATTCTGTCAGCTGTAAATAAGATTTTAATTGTAGGCATTTTGTGTTTAGCCTCAGCCTCCTTTTGTCTGAAATACATTAACATACATCTGTATTTAATGTAGTATTTCCAAATGTCAGTATTTCTTTCTCTACCAATACATCATGACTGACAGTAGGCAATACAATTAAGGATGGAGTTCAAGGATTTTCAAAGGCATAATGCTATAATATTAGGTATGCAGACATTTTCTACAACAATTCATATTTCTTCTGGTATGACATTCTGATTTTTTTTGACCACTGTTTTCCATGCACTAATATGCATTTTTAACAGTGACTTGCTGACCTCTAATTGGTTTTCTGATTAATCTGATGTCATGACACTGTCAAATCGGAACTTAAATAGTTGTCATCAGAATGATGCCAGCATTTGACTTTTCTATTTTGTCTCTTGCTTGCACAAGACTAACAGTATCTTCTGCCGAGTCAGTAGCAGCCGGAAAATCCTTTTTCCAGTACCACAGGGCAGCACTACAGGGCATTCTTGTGATTAATGAAACAGGGAAGAATGCTTCCGTATTCACTGATTCTGTGCCAGTTATAGAATCATAGAATGGTTGGTGTTGGAAGGGACCTTAAAGATCATCTATTTTCCACTCTCTCTGCCTTGGTCAGGGACACCTCCCACTAGAGCAGACTGCTGAAGGCCCCAACTCTGTCTGACTTTACAAACCTCTGTACATACTTGGACAGCACTACAGGTGCAAAGATTATGTATTTACTTGCATAGTTTTGGCTTTAGAAGTGCTCAGATTGGTCTATAAAGGCAGGAAAAAGCCCAGACCTTTCCAGCTGATTCCCATGTCTCAGACTGCCTGTGCATCTAGTACTGTCTTTGTAAATAGATCTTGAAGGGGAAAAAGATTTTGTCTGTTCAGACTTTATGCAGAGAAGTAGTTATGTTTGTTTGCTAAAGTTGCATCTAGTTTTTGCTCAGCACTGTCCTTTGCCACGTCAAAGCTGAATGAATTTGTTAGTCATCTTTTAATGTGCTATTCCATTGAAAAAACTAATGGGATAAGGCACGCAAAGCCAGAGGACCTTGGGATTTTAAATTTTTTTTTGGTAAAGAAACAATGTGCAAACTCAGAAAAGCAAGCTCTTCTTTTTTTTAGGAAAAGTGAAAGTTTCCTTGTTTCCTTTTTCTTTGCCCCGACTTCACAGCTTCAGAAAAACTGCCTTAGTCGGACTGCCAGTCTTACCTCATTTGGTTTCTCCTCAGGAAGAGAGTGCTGTTTACTGCATGAGCAAAACCCCAGTGATGGATTAATTTTTTGGTGTTATTTGAATCGCTCCCAGGTTTGGAGGAAAAAAGTCAGTCTGTGGACATGCTTTATGAATTTTAAGAAAGCTGTGACCTTAATAAATGAATTCCTGATTTGCAGTTCAGCCAGAGAGGTGTCCATGCGTTCGCCTCCTCTTCAACTTACAAGCTTTAGGATAATCAAAGTCAGAGCTGCATCTAAAAATAAACAAAACTTTGCTGTTTCTCCAGGTAATTGTATCATCTATACATTTAAACCAATTCTTCTATCAGTCCTAACTGTAGCATTTACTGTCAGAAAATATAGGAAATAATACATGACAACCACTAGGGACAGAATAAGTTATAAAAAGCAGTGTAGCATATATGAATAACTGTTTCAAGTGGTTTATTTCAGCATAGCTTTAGTCAAGTTGAAAATTAGATGATTGGAAAACTGGCATGAGAAAAAGTAGTGAGTTAGGGATTTCCACCAGCAAGAAAGTCAGTAGAACTAGCTTGACTGTAAAGGATGCAGTAGATGTATTTTATCTTCTTTTGCTAAAATGGAATTCAGTTATTTTATATCTCTCAACATAAGTTTATATTAGTGATTAAGATAATAAAGGATTAGTTCTTTGCTAATGTGTTGCTCCTCTGGCACTGAATTCATATAAATGTTGAGTTTCCCACATGTTCCAGAAACTTGCTTGAAACTTTCTCCTCATCTTAGGCAAAATTTTCTTCCTTAACGAGTTAGCTTTAAGTATGGCTCTGACTTCTGACTTTTAATATGTTTTTTCTCTTACATTTATTTCTACTTTCAGTTGGCATCCACATAACCACCAATGATATGCATTTTGAATGCTGTTCAATGCATCATCAAGTAACTAGAAGAAACTGTAGCAGAGATTCCTTTGAAGGCTCTAATTACATTAGCCATTCTTTCTCCCAAACTGGACAGCTACAGATTATAGTATTACTCAGTGCCTGAAGTTTATCCAGGTAGGCTGCCAGCTTTTGGAGGAAAGGAACATTTTTTGAATTCACCTGTATCAATCATTTTAGTAACCTGAATAATCAGAATAATTGATAGTTTCCGCCTTCCCTAATCTGTGGGCTTGAGTGAACACAGGGCATAAAGTTTAAAGGAGGAGATTTAATTTCATTCCAAAGGTGCTATTTCGTATTTGATGGATTCGTTTCATACTGTAATAGCTGAGCTCTTTTTTTTAAGTGCAAATTCTATAAGTACCTTAGTTGTCAAGCATAAACCTGATCTTTGAGACACACTTTGGAGCTGAGGCAATATAATGAGCTGTTGCTCTGCCTGATGCTTTGGACACCGTTGTGTCACAGGCAAGACAAGACGGCTCACTGGGACAATTCTCTGGCCCTGCAGTGGAGTGTCTTCCTTGGGGACAGCTAACCTTTGAATAGGGTAATCATGGAATCTTCAGCACTGAAGAGTTCTAAAAAAGCTGGAGAGCAGCCCACCCATCATTCATTAATAACTAAGCCTGATTAGGGAGACATAGAATAGATGACCATTTTTCGAGTCATGTTTAGTTTAATAATTTTTTTTGCGACATTCTGTCATTCTGAATAGTGTTCTCCATAATTTCTTAGTTGAATATTGTTCAAAACCAGAGGTAAAAGTAGTGTGTCTTGAAAGCTCTTGTCTCGTGGGATGCCCAAAGATTTTGTTATGTGAAGTCAGAACTACACAGTTAAAAGAAATGTGGGAAGGGAAAAAGAAGGAGAAGACTCAATAGGTACACTTTTGCTGCTGATAGTTCAGTCCTTCCAAAGATTTCAGTCCAAGGTTTGTCTGAAAACAGGATGGACCTGGTACCAGGGCAAGGAACTGCCTCATAGGCAAAAATTTGAGAATAGTTAAACTGAGTGTTATGACACCTGCAATTTGCTCACTGATGCATGAAAGAGAAGCACTGATAGCATGCCCCATGCTTTATGAAATTTTAAACAAGAGACTAAATATATGTTACATGCCTGAAAATACTTAAACAAACATAAGGAATGAAACAATAAATAGGCCCAGTTTTGCATTTTTTTCTGTGCAACTAATTCCCTCTGAGGTCAAATCACTCTGTGCTTACTGACTGAACTGTATGTAAGTATTGACCACTGACAGATTCTTTGAGGGCCAGTTAGGAATATAAGCAGCTTCCCATGGACTTCATTTTTTGGGTTGATTTGGTAAAATAACTGTAAGGGGAGAATGAGATGCTGAGTTTTGGGTAAGTGCAAAGAAAGTGATGTTTGTGACAAGCAGAAAGTCACAAGTTCAACATTTACAGTTTTTTTAATGTAGCATAAATAAAAGAACAGAAGAGGTTATTTTGTGTTTGATTTCTGTAAAACATCTGTACATTCCATTTTCTTTGGTGGTTGTGACATATTAAAAATGGGAAGAGGGAGATTTCCAAACCACTATAGCTAGCTACTGTGCATGATTCAGAGACAGTATTGTATGGAGGTATATGCACTACACAAATGTTAGGTTATGGCCAGATCTGTGAAAGGCATGTAGACATCTACGTTAAGACTTAATGTTGGACTTTGACACTTTAAAGTTCATTTCATTTCCCCACTGACAGCTATCTGAGAATATTTAACAAAACAACTAGCATCCAGTTGCCGCCCATGAGCTGCTAGGAGCTTTTCTCTCAGCTGAGTCACTCTATCAGACCGTAACATTTCCATTTTACTGCAAAGTGAAGCAAGTCTATGTGAGATATCATTGAAGGTGTTCCTCTGCCTGTCTGTATTGAGGAGTTTGATCTTGTGGGCAATTTCAGGTTGCAGGTTGCTATTGCAGTTACCATTGCTTTCTTTAAGTCCCCTTGCTAAGCATGAGCTCCTTGTTTACCAGATGTATGCAGATTTCTGCTTCACCTGCAATCACTTGCCATTTCCCTCTGAAAAATGAAATCTGTATTCTTTTCCTCCAAGGATTGTTTTGTATTAGGAAAATATTATCAGGTGCTTCTGTTACAGTTGTGGTGCTATTAACAAAAAAAAAGTAGAGAATAGTTGTGAAAGAAGGTAAAAATAGCTCTGATCTTAAACTACATATTTAGGATGTTCACCTGGGATACAGACAGCTTGAGGATCCTTTTTCAACAGTCTCTTGGCATTTGCATTAATTAGCTATTGGCTAGAATACACAAATGGTCTGTAGAGCAGGAGTGGGAACCTAGCACTCCTCACTTTAATCTGAACGCTCAAACTACTGAGCTACCAAGCCACATTTTTGCTAGTATTCTATCTTTGCTCCCTATTAATCATCAATGATCTTTTTTTAGAGGTTACATTCACTAAGCAATTCACAAACAGTAGTAAATCAGATAACATGGCAATAATAATAGAACATAAAATAAAGAAAACCCAAACTTGCCAATGCTATCTAGATGAGATCACTTTCAAAGTGAGAACTTACATACAATGAATTTTTTTATTAGGGTGCTATGAGACTAACATAATTATTACCCAAGTGTCTGTAGATAAGCTGATACCTGTGATAGATTAAAGTGAATCAGAACTTTAGACCCTCTGAAATAAGATAGCATTATACACAGTATTGTACTGTGGTCCATGAAAAAAAAATAAAACTTGCTAACTTTACTATACATTGAATGTATGTTATAGAGTCATAGAATCATAGAATCATTTAGTTGGAAAAGACCTTTGAGATCAAGGAGTCCAACCATACCCATCCACTACTAAATCATATCTCTGAGCACCTTGTCTACCTGCCTTTAAAATATCTGCAGGGATAGTGATTCAACTACTTCCCCAAGTAGCCTGTTCCTGTGACTGATAACCCTTTCAAAGAAGAAATTTTTCCTAACATCCAAGATGAACCTACCCTAGTGCAACTTAAGGCCATTCTCTTTCATCCTATCACTTGCTACTTGGGAGAAGAAACCAACACCCACCTTTCTACATCCTCCTTTCAGGTAGCTGTAGACAGTGATAAGGTCTCCCCCCAGCCTTCTTTTCTCCAGGCTAAACAACCTTCATTCCCTCAGCTGCTCTGCATGAGATTTGTTCTCCAACCTCTTCATCGGCTTTGTTGTCTTTTTCTGTACACTCTCCAGTGCCTCTAAGTCCTTGCAGTGAGGGATCCAAAACTGAACACAGTATCCAAGGTGTGACTACACCAAAACTGTAGAAAGCGTGTTAATACTGTTGGAACTGAAGAAATGCTTCCTCTTATTTTCTGGTCTAAAACCCCCAAAAAATCTATATTTTAGATGCTACAAGGTAAGCAATAGTTGCTGACCATTAAAACCTATAGATAAACAGACTGATTAAGGTCTGTGTGGAGTGAGAAATTAATACATACAGGAGTAGATTTACTCCACAGAATCGTAAGGCTCGAAGGAACTTGGGAGCATACTTAGTTCATCCCCAACCCTAAGACAGAAATAAATATGTAAAAATAAACTTTTGACAAATAGTTGTCTTTTTCTAAAATGTCCAGTGATGGTATGCTTCACCTGAGATCATGTCAAAGGTCCACAATAGAGCAGATGATAGACTCAGGTATCTGTATTATTCCAGTCTTCAAACTGATCCAGTGTCTTATTTCTCCGAAAGAAGTGTGTTGTATTTTAAATAGCTCTATAGAACAGCAGAATGGGTGAAAGTCTCCATAATAACCATTTTTTACTTACATCTATAAATAATTAAGAGAGAAAAAAAGACGTAGGTATAGAGTAAGATTAATTTCAACTTTCTCTAGAGAAGTTCAGAGAAGACAAAATGAATTACTCCCATTTATATATCTTATGGAACTACATTTCAGATAAGGAGAAATAGTGCATGAGAATTGGAAGGCTACTGAAGTTTACTGAAGATACAGAGCTGGGCCCTGCACAACGAAGAAAAAGAAGCAGAATATCATACAGACACAATTTCATTATACAAAATACAGTGTCGTGAATTTAAGGACAAATAAAGTGGATTTCTATGACAAGCTTGTAATTCATCACGTGGAAGTTGCACAGAAATGCAAAGACCTGACTCTTCTGTTTGGTCATGGCATGACTATGACTTGGAATGTCCTGCATGAACCAAACCCAGCTGCTGCTGCTGTTCTGTGAAGTCTCAGCTAAGTATTAACAGTAAAGATGGGAAATATTCAGCCCCTTTAAAAGGCTCTAGAATACTGTGTTCAAATCAGCTGCCCCCCATTCAGGAAAGAACACTTCAAAAGTCCCTGCTGAGAGGGACCTCTAGGGTGAGTAGGAGGAGGGGAAAAGAAGACACTTTATGAGAAGACATTAAAAGAGGTTGGCTTGTTTAACGTGGCAAAATGCAAGCTGTGAGAGCGTATGATTGCGCTCTGAAAATGTGTGTGCGTGCGGGGGAAACTCCTGTAGGGGAAGTAACTATGTTAAAGGTGATGGCTAGCAAAGCTAGGGGCATGAATTAACCATTAATTGGCTCAGTACTGGGAAGAGGTTTCTGGTCTGAACAACAAGGCTCTGGAAACACTTTCCAAGAGCAGTAAAAGGGATTGAAGTGCTAACTAGTGTTAGGACTGGAGCTCCACCAGTTTGTTAAAGGGATCTGTGTTATATCTGTGCTAGTAGGAGACAGGATAGCTGGAAAAATTCTCTATCTGCTCTATATTGTTAGGAGAACCTAAGTATTCTGCCAGGAATAATATTTCTTTTAGTTCTGGAGAAGCCAGGCCAAAACTTTAGCTAAGTTTAAATTTGTTTGCAGAGTAGGTGTAAGAAAGATATTGCAGTGCAAAGCAGCTGGGAGCTCAGCTGGGCTCGACCTTAGCTGCTCCTGGCCTCAGACAGGGATATAGGGAGGAAAACAGACACAGAAACACAAGAGAGAAAAGAGAAAGAGAGACAGAATCTAGCACATGTGATAGTGAGCAATCACTGTTAGAATTGGACAACCATGCCCATGTAGCTGGCTGGAAGCAAACTCAGTGTAATAGCTTGGTGCCACCAGCAAGCCTCCCATGCCTTTTTTCTCTTCCCGGAGTCCTAATAGCATATAACCACCTCTCAAGTGCTGTTAAAGTAACAAAAAAGGATAGTATTGAATCTTGTATTTAGGAAATTACCCTCCCTTTGCTCCCCTTCTTCCCTGGTAAAGTGGCTTTCAAATGTGAGGTAGAGCTGCATGGCTCTGATAGGGCTGAAATTGGTTCCTTTCAGCAGGTGTGTAATCACGGTAGATCATGGTTCTTGTTCAACTTAAACTGCATTCCAGATGTCCTGATATGCCACATCTCCAAATTAGATATTGTCTTACATTTCTCAGTGATTAAATAAAGATGTTTTTGGAATAAAACTGTTAAAGAAAGTAAGCTTTACTAGCAGTAACAAAAATTAAAAGTGAGCTGTCTTCAGTGTATGCAAGACAAAAAACTCCATGAATGTAGATAAAAGAACAGTTTTTATGCAATGACAGCCCTAGATCAAGAAACTGAAACATAGAAATGATAAACATACAGAAAAAAAGAAAGGCACATCAGGCTGCTTGGTACTAAAGACAACATCAATTTTATCTTGCGTGAACCAGCATGAGCGAAGAAAGTAAAATATGCAAGAAATGCTGCTAAATGCTGAAAATAAATTAGGATAGAAAGATATTTTGTCCAGATTTACTGTGTATTATAAAATTTTTCTTTTACGAAGGTCTGTCTCAGGTCACATCGATGCTGTTATTCTGTCGCCACTTAAGAGTACTGTGAATAGGTCCAAACTCTTGATGCATCCACAGAAAAAAACTTCATTTAAGTACAGGCCAGGTTGAAAACATATTTCAGCAGTTTAAGCTGAAATATGTTTAGATATATTTAAAGTCTGTTGCAATTAATTAGTCCCAAACCAAAAGTAACAAATAAAGATAATTTATTCTTAGGTAAATGTAAACAAAAAGCATAAGACGTTGTGTTTAAATGAGCTAAGAACTATAATATTCTCTTTCGGAGACTTTCAAAATTCTCACCTAATTGAAAGACTGCAAACTTGTTCACTGCATACGTTTTAAGTAGTTTGGATAATGCCTCCACTTTCTCTTCATTCACCACTGAAATGAACTTTTTTGGAAAAGATCTTGAGTTTCCTTGTAGTGACATTGTGTAAAGCCTACCATATTACATTTAGGTAATTTTAATGTTTGTTTATCTGAATTAATTTACACTATATTAATTTTTTAATTTTTAATTTAATTTCATTTTTATCTCCTCACTCCTTGATAGCCTTGCTATAAGAGAATATTAAGGCAAGAAAAGCTGGTAGGGATCTGGGGGAGATAGTCGGAAGAGAATGAGTTTGTACCCCCAGCTTGTTTTGTGGACATGTTCTGCCAGTTTGCAAGAGAGGTTTTACCAATGCGTTCAAGACCAAAAGGATGAGAACTGTAAATTGCAATGGAAAGCCAGTGTGTTTATGCCCCGTGGTGGGGTGCCTGCTTGGAGGACTCGTCATGTTTCCTTTAAAGTAGCTCACTTTGGTATGGATGCACTGCATCCATAAGAACAGCACAGGTCAACTACTATGGTATTTCCTTGTTATCTCTAGTTGGGGGGACAGCCTTGAGTTCTTCCAATGGTCTTCCTGGAATTCTCGTGCTGGGATGTGAAGTTGTCTTAGAACTCAGAGAGGCTTTCACATCGTTGGCTTGGTAATACCTGTTACACCCTGGTGTAACATTTATGCCAGCAGAAAAAAAAAAGAGAACTGAGAGGCACACTGGTATTTTTGCTTTTGAGTTTCACATGGAGCTGGTACTTAGACACTTAATGTAAGCCTTTGCTTTATTCCTTTGAAAAAGTGTTATCTTTTGCCTGTACTTCTTCCTACCTTCAATACTTCTCTTCTAAAGGGAATCCCAAAGCCCACTGAAGTCCATTGTAGGTTTCCTACTGGCCTACATGGATTTTGGACCAGATTCTAGTATGAAGTATCTTCGTCTGCACTACAAAAGGTCAGCTCTGAGCATAAGTTATGCTGTGTCTTGAGGTGACCTACCTATCATTCAAATCAAATTTTCTGAAAGTGGATAAATGATAAAATGTTTCTAAGTAGTTTAAAGGATCTGAATTTTTTGACATTCGTAATGAACTTAGCACAGCTAATGGCAAATCTGGGAGTCTTCTGCTTTTATCCTTATGAGTTGTTTGGGCCAGTAAAAATCCTTTCTTCTGGAATTTTAGCAACCAAATTATGGCCATCATGTGCTACCTTACCGTCATATAACCTGCCTCACCAATACTTAGTTTATTGTGAGCTACAAAGCATATAGTGTTAGATTCAGCATCTTCAGGTTATATTTATTGCCAATTGTTAAGGTAGTATCAATAAGAAATCAATGAATGATGTTGCCAAGTGGCCCAATAAGATCAGTATTCCCATTGCTAGTAAGAGGCCACAGACCCTATCCTAATTTTGCAACTTGAACATCAATATTTTTAGGGTTATAAATGCTTCAAATAGATATATGGCTCTGAGGCTGATCTGCTTTTGATTTAATGGCCTTCCAGGAGGAAGCCCTGAAAACCACTTTATTTTCAATGCACTACTAGAAAATATCTTCAGTGTAAAGGCAGATTTATCAAAGTGAGGGAAGGCAACAGAGTCAAGTTCATTGGTACTAAAGAATCTGACTACGTCTCTATGTGTTTGTGGTGAGACTGACTAGGGTGTCTCAGCTGAGCAGAGGAGCTGACTGTGGAAAACAGAAGACCAGCCAAATGATGAAAAGCAGCAACAGACCATTAATTTTTTAACAATGTATTTCCATAAATATGCTTTTTGTTGTAGGAAACTGTCTATGCCTAAGGTGGCTGTCTAGAAAATAGAGTAGTTTAAAGAAAAATTTTGTCTCATAATCAAAGAGAGCTGTCAAAACCACTTGGCAAACAAACACCCAAAGTCCTTAGTGCCAGAAATACTTTATTGCCAGAATAAAGTATTGCCTTTTAATGCCAGAAATGCATCATTCCTAACTAAAAAAAACCCAATGCTGAGTGTATCTGAAAGTCTGGCACAGGTTGCCACACAAGTACTTGAGGCAGAATTGATAGGATGTAAAAAAGCTCATAAACTGGGTTCCAAAATAGTATTTTTTGTCATTAAAAAAACAGAATAAATGTGCCTCTTGTTTCTGATCAATCCAATCTATTTTAAAGCAAAGATCTTTTTTAAGTAAGTATTTGATGAGTTTCTTGATCTCATTTCTAGTGTGGCTAACTGTATACATTGCCCTCAAATTCTGCTACCACAACGAGTATATTTGCTGGGATTTACTCTCAGTCATTGTTTCCTAGAAAGCCAACTGATGAATGCAGGGAAAGAAGCAGCTATAGATCAGGATTTCCTTGATTACTTTATTTACAATTTCTTATATGCTGAATCAAAATTTCTTGGTGATTCCTGCCTTTTTCGTGTATGATTTTTCCACCAAGTTTTTCCTTCTTCTTCCTTCTGGCTTTGTCCTCTAGCTAAAAAATATCCAAAATTGAATCCAAGGTGACTAGTCTGACAGGCTGAAGATACTGACTGAGAAACTGGATGGACTGCAAGTCTTCTGAAAGGAGCATCAGGACACCTCAGCCAAGAGTTTCTTAGCAATAGGGGTGTGACTTCAGGGTTTAGATCCAGCTTGTGGTGATGTTTGCTACTCCCAGGCTGCTTCAGACACTGGCAAGCCAAGAAGGGACACTTCATTTCCTTTATTGCCATTTATCTCCCTATGTCCTTTTTTTGTTGTTGTTTGAAGAAGAAAGAGCAAACAGAGCACCAGGGTGAGATTGTCTCCCAAAATATCTCTGTTCTCTGAATGGTCAGGTAAACCACTGCCTAGTTGCAATGTTCAGTTGGAGCAGGGTAGAGCTGTGGGCCTCTAGGACCTCAGCCTTGCTGTCTCCTTTGCGTAAGGAGGGAGACTTTCAGTTGACAAATTTCCTTTAGGGGTGTTTTTCCTCCTGTAAAAAAGAGAGGAGGAGAGGGGAAGTAAAGAAATGGCTTGTCTTTTTCTAACCTAGTATTGATTTAATGTTTGCCTACTTGAATAGCTTGTCAAGCAAAATCACGTACCGGACAACCAAGTTGAGTTACACTGAACACTGCAGCAGTGGAGCCTCTATGGTTCCTCCCCATGGGAAAGTGGCAGGGCACAGCATTCCCGGCCCTGCAGTTGCAATTTCAGACCCAACAGGTGGCAATCGCAGCCTGGGCTCTGTGCCTCTGCCTCCACTGAACACCTAGGTGAGAGCTTCTGCTGTTGAAATCCTCCAAATCCAGCAAAGCTGGCCCTCAAAATTCAGCTCTTAACAACCTGGTGCCTGTGACTTGTCAGGACATTTTCTGAGTCAGAAATAGCGTTTCACTCCATGTCAGAAGTCTGAAATAAGAGAAAGCAGCTGCAAACTACGGCTAAAGCCACAATCTCTTCTCAGTGATATTACCTGAAGTCACAGTGAAGTCCTTAGGCCCTTGTAGGTTTTAGCCTGTTGCAGGATTTGCCTGTCGTATTATATTTTCATTTCCATATTTGTTCCAGTGGTATGAAAACCTAAACAGTGTCAGAAAATGAAAGGCAGGGGATGGGGGATAGTGGGAGGGGGGTGAAGAACGGTGCTGTTAGTGAAGCTGAAGAGTTCACTCATTGCCATGGAAACATTCACATCCTAGCAACAGCTTATTGATAGCAAGATGACATGGAAAGACAAGAGCTGATGCCTTTGACTCACAGGAAAACAAGCTATCCTGGATTTCTAGTTCTTTACCTCCTTTTCTTTTCCAAAAATGCCTAGTGACATGAAAATGTCTAATGAATATCATTTTTCTTAATTGCTTGTGCTTTTGTGTTAAAACACACTTGCTAAGAAAAGTTGATACATTTGAGTATTATATTATCTAATTATCTGTCTGGTTAGAAAGATTATGAAAATGCAGCAAAAAAACCCAAAGGCATTAAACTCTCCCCTCTCCCCCCCAGCTTTAGACATTTAGCAAGGTGGTTTTGGATTAACTGCAAACATCAGAGGGTGATTGCAATGTTTTCTGTCCATCTCTGCACTTGCCAGAATGTTTGCCGCAGCTGACATCACTACGATGTTGCTCGTTGAGGTGTGTGTGGGGTGGAATCGGCTGCAGTATGGTCTGTGTTCCTCTTGAAGATGAGGGAGTGCATGTGACTGTGCTGGGAAGTATAAAAAAGCTTTCTCTATCTGTGTGTCCGTGGGTTAGGGTGGTTAGAGCAGCGCTCAGGTGTGTTTGCTGAGAAAATGCATTTCCCTCATTTTCCTGACATACAGTGATACAAGAAACTTCTCCTGGGTGAAGGCAGAGTACCGCAGCAGTCACTGTGCATGGAAGGAGATATATTTGAAAGCAAGAATCAGACCATTGTCAGTACCATAATATTATTTTTACTATTAAATACATTAGTGTTGTGAAATCCCAGTCATAAAGCAAAATTTAAATATGACTTGCTCCAGACCGATACCGAGGATCTTTTCCCCTGGCAGCTAGGACTTAATGATCAGTTTGTTTGCCAGTACAATTATTCATAGGTAGGAAGGAAACTCAACAATTCCTTTGTTGATTTTTTTTTTTTTTTTGTCGACTTGTTGGAAATGTTTCTGTTAATGTAGGTATTGCAAATAACTATTTTGGAAAAATGGGAGATGTATGATGTTGTTTTGTACATAGTATCACTACAGTGTAAACATTTGTTTAAGAGCTTTGCTGAACTGGATCCATATAAAGGAGTCCTTGAATGTTACATTTATTGTGAGGAGAACATTGAATCCGCAGCTAATAGAAACCACTTTTCAGAAATGTGACCTTTTATTTGTACATGAATTAAAAATGGAGCTAATCAAACATCCCAAGAGAAATCAGTAATGTTTACAGAGTTTATAAGCCCTGCTTATTTGCCTACTTTTTTGATAACAATAATATTTTAGGTCTTCTGATTTTTTTTGTTCCATTAGTAGCATTTTTCCCTTTGGAGACAAGGACTGCTTGGTTGATCAGCAAGCCAGGTTGACGTTCTGATATTACCATTGCATTAGGTTTACAATAAATGAGGTGACTGATGCTGTGGAGCCATTGGACCAAAAGTTAGAAATGTCTGAAGGAGAGGCAGAGTATGATAAGAACACCACCAAACTGGATATTTCCATGCTTGCTGCTCAGATGTAAGATTTCTATAGGAAGAGAGAAGCAGCATCTAGGAAAGGACTATGACAATAAAGCAGGACTTATATGGACTTCAGGATCCCATTCTGTGATCAGTATTTTCGCCGTAATACCAACAGTACTTTAACTAACTTGGTGCCTTCTGTTCTGACCTGGAGGTCCCTTCAGTACCAGCACTGCTACATTGCTGCATTTCCAGAGCAGGATCTACACAAGTGATGAGGCAGAGGACTTTGGCCAACAGCTTACTTGCTTCCCAGTAGTAAACAATAAATCAGAAGTAATCCTTGGAGTAGGAAACTAGGCTTGCCAGATTCTTATGAGTTGGCACAGACTTTTCTTTGCTCTTTCTGAGCCTCCTAGCTATGATTCCAGCTCTAGGTTTGAGAAGAGTGGAAGCTGTAGATGCAGAGATTGCCCTAAAAGACCATAGTGGAGGCTTTTCCTTTTCCTCACTACTTGCAAGGCAAAGCAGCATGTAGTGTAAATGGGGGACCACAGTCTGCCATGACTTTCATTTACTCATTTGTGTATATGAAATTCTTTTTTCCATTCCCCCTGCCTGGATTAATTTCTTTTAGAGTAAAGGGCAAGGGAGGCAATGATACAACAAATTCTTCTGTCAAGGCTGGTATGTCATCATGTAGCTTACGTGGAAATGCATTTTCCCTTCACTGAAACTTTTAGAGTCTTTACAGGTTTGAGAAGTTACATGTTTTGGAAAGGGAGAGACAGGCAGGGAAGAGCTGCAAATTTTGCGTCTCTCTTTCTGAAGAAGAATCAGCAAACAGTTCTGAATGTCAAAGCTCCTAATTTATCCCTCTTTACTGAAGAATAATATGCAAAAGGTACAATGCAGACTTTTCAAGAAATGTGATCAACAGTATTACCTTTCTTACGGGAGCCAGGTTTATGTTAACCTTGTGGAATTTCTTTAATTCTAGAAATCCACATTAATTCAGGGCCTAGGGTGTGCACCTAATGTTTCTGTGATCGTGATTTCTCTTGATCAACTTGATTCATTGACTGATTTGGGAAAATGTCATTTTACTTTCTTTCAGTTGAAGGTGTGTTACCTGTTAACAGGAGATTGATTAGTCAACATTAGCAGCTGGGAATACCTTTCCTTTTGTCACTTCAAGCAAATATGTCTACAGCTGGAGACATAATTATATGCGTTACTGAAACACATTTTTGCTATTCTTTAATTATATTTTGACAGAAAAGAAATGTCAAGGGAGAAGCACTTGCTTTTCAGCTCTGAAACATTTATATCTGTTGTACACGTTTGTCTCTGCTTTGTCACACCACATCCTTTCAAATCTTATTTTTGCTTCCTTATAGTTAGTGTCTTGCCATTTATACAAGGATTCTATAAACAGCAGCTATAGATTGTCTTCTCTGAAGGAAGAAGCCATCTTCACTCAGTTGCAGAAGTACAAAATCCAGTGGAGCTTTGATGATTTATACTGATTGCAAATCTGGTCAGTCTCTTAAGATTTCACTGCTGGCTCATGTTCCTCTCCGTCAAGTGCCAGTAAAGCCTCTATTCTGTGTGACGGGAGTACGAGGCATTAGCAAGGGTTACATATGAATTCAGTATTACTGTAAGCATTTTGATTCTGTTGTTCTGGTGTTTGCTCTGATATGCATCAAACAATTGGGAAGAAAAGATAAGAATTTCAAATGCCAAATATTAATTCTATCTTCCTCCTAAATAAGAAGTAACATTTATGTCTATTTGGGTTATTTCCCTATAAAACAGCCAAGGATAAATCTGATCTACAAGCACTTGTACCCATCTGAAATACAAAGTAAAATTTAGTCTGGGCTTATAACAATTTGATAATGAAGGCAGAGTTCATTCCACCTTCAATAATAACTTCCTTGTTCAAAGGCATATTCCTAAGAGGAAAGCTCAATCTTAAAAAACATCCAAAGCTAATTGAAAGAACCCAGCTGTAAGAGGATATAGGACAAGGTGTCACTTAATGAAGTCACTGAATTGGTGACAGTAAACACCAGGTCAGCAGCTGTCACTGTATCCCAATCACAAGAATTTACTAACAGGTCTCTTAAGTAATGTATGGCATTTCAGCTGTACTGAGTAGCTGATGAGGACACCATGTACCATGCTGTTTTCTTGAGGTGTTACATTACTTGTAATTGAGAAATACTCAAGGGAACAATCTACCATCCGTAAGCGATGCTGATGATTTGGGTGTCACATTTCCCATAAAATTATTACTGAGCAAGAGCTCTGATTTGATGTTGGAACACACTGTATTGCTTTGGAAAATTGTCGTACAAGGCACAGATGAGGCACAAACTTCAGGATCCTGCTGTTCATTGTTCTTGAAGGTGCTGCTGTACTGTTTAGAAACAAGAAGACATCCTACTGAGATTTCTGTTCATAACAATTCCTTTTTTACTTCATGTTGGCCTGCAGTTCAGGTTGACCTCTGAACTGCTGCTAACTCTTCTTCTCTAATTCCTCTTCTTTCTAGCACACAATTTGTAATCACACTTCTGAAGGATCTCGTATTTATTCTACCATCGCCAGCCCTGCAGAGACTTAAGACCGTGAAATCTGGAGTACAGAAAAGATGCACAAACCCCAAATTAAATGAAGACATACCACAAATTCTATCAACAGTTTCTTTTCTTCCTCACGTTGAACTCTTTCTCATTTGTTTTCTTAGGTTCTTTTTCCTGGAGCTGAGAGAATAGCTGTTAATGAAAGGTTATTTCAATAATGTTGTTCCCTTCTCTTTGCAGTGTGCAAAGAAAAAAGTGGCCATTCTCTTAATTGTGCTAACTGGAAAACAGTAATTCTTTGCATGCTTGTGTTTTGTCTAGGGCTCACCACTGAAAGCAACACTTGCTTTACTGGATCAACCAAGATTGCACAGTACTTCGGGGTGCTTGGACTATTTATCTGGAACATGAACTTGAACATTGCATCTCATTAATGAAATTTCAGACCAGATTCTTGGCAATAGCAGAAAGAAACCTACTGAATTAAGAGGAAAGTAGGAGTTAGAAGAAGGGTGGAGGGAAAGTGGAGACAATTTTATCTCCTGTTTTTTGGGTTTTTAAAATTTTTTTTATTGTTTGTTTCATTCAAAGAGCCAAACTGATGATTAATGACATCCCTAAAGCAGTCCAAGCCTTTCCTCAGCATCATAATTTCTGCTTTCCCTCCTTCTCCTGGTATTGCCAACTCAGCTGAGCAGGGTTCAAAGTTGTGCAAAAGTTGTTTCCCCCACGTCACTGTTCTCCGCCTTGTCCAAGAGGAGCACTACGTCTCTGAGCAACCTTAGATGAGTTGTGAAGTGGAAGAAATAGGGAACAGAAGGGCTCGAGTAGACAGGGAATAGTGGTGTGTGTGAAGGAATGGTTACACAGGTCTCCTGGTGTGAGAAAAGAGGACAGTGGTTAACAGGAATGAGGAGACCTGGTGTGTGGCAACATGGAAAATGGAAATATGGGATTGCGTGGATGAAGATGAGCTGATATCCAGTAGAGTGAAGAGAAGAATCCCCTAGATGAGTTAGAAACAGAGGGAGAGAGACAGATGGCACACAGGGAACTGAAGGGATAAAACAGAAGAAGGCAATGAGCCTATGCATGCAACACTTGCTCAGCTTTTAGAAGCAGTGAAGAATGTGACCTTTGAGGGCCGGGGCACATCTGCCCATTGTTATTTCAGAACAGCATGGAAGTTAGCTGATTATAATCAAGTTTTCAAGTAAGTTCTTTCGAATACTGAGTTAAAAAAATCTATTTACCTCAAGTATTCAAGGATGCATGTCTAAATAGACTTTCTACAACCAAATTATACTGTTGAAAGTCAGTCACTTTTTACCTTAACAGGAAGAGGACATGCAAGGAATGTGAAAACACAGGAACTCAATTAGAATAAAAATCTGAGCAAATACTTGGTGAATATATGACATTTTTTCTACTTGTGGTTCTTGAATAAAGCCTTTTCTATGCTTGAATAAAATTCAATTCAGCGATGAATAAAAAAATAGAAAGAAAACTCAGATTTATTTTTTGTGTTTTTAGAACATCTGAGAAAACGCAGTGGATTGGTTTATTGGTATTTATTTCATATTATTATTTGGCATGCCAATCGTAAATTTAAATAGATGAGAAGTAGATTTTCTGATATGGCATTGTCTGTGATTTAGGTTATCATAATACTTTTATTCAAAATTGACTTTTAGGCCTTTGTAGAATTGAAGTCTGAAATTTGTCTTATGAGTCAACCCTCTTTTTGATAAACCATTTAAACCAATGAGGTGATTATCAGTTTGCAGTAGGAAGAAAAACATTGAAATGCTGTAGAATGTGAGACCACAGAATGAAGACAGAAAGACTTGTGTTAAGTTTGCTTCAATGTGAGTTTCTGAGTAGTCTTGGCTCAGGGATCAGAATTTCATGTGCAACTGAAATATACTTTTGCACTTAATACAGGATGATAGATGGGTCAATGTCCTTGTGCTACATGCATGCAAATGCAGTTGAAGACCTTGTTCTCCTCTTGAGCTTTGCTAAGTATGCATTTGAGACCTTGGGAAGAACAGCAGATGTGAATAAAACCAGTTGTAGAGATTAAGGCTTAATCTAACCCATACAGCCTTAATATTGTGGTTTTTCCATACTTGTGTTTACGTCTGTAAGAACGCGTGCCTGTTTCAGCTTATGTAGTTCAGGAATAATTTTTTTCAACTCCAGTCATTTAGTATTTCCTGTATATTGTTAAACCACCAAACTGAAAGAGGACTTATGCAACCAAATAGATTAAACTTGATATTTCCCAAGATTTGAGAGCAAAAGTGATGTGCAAATTAGATTCCACATATTACCTTTATCCTTCAAGTATGTTTACACCTCAGTTTATGAAGTCAAGACGTAGGCTTCAGTTTAGAGTAGGAACGTTGAGGAGGGTATTTTTCTTGACTCGGATGCATAAGATCAAATGAGTCTTTGGATCTGTGGCTTTGGTTTCATTCATTTGGTTTCATTCAAAGAACCAAGCAGGAAATAAGGGTTTAAATCTCAATATGGATTTCTTCCTCACAGCTTCTCCATGTCTAGCTCATCATTCTGCAGCTATTAGATAGTGAGATTAATCTAAAGGCAGAAGATGTTGGCATACTGTAGAAGGAAGCACAGGGTTTTAATGATTCTTAGGTAAAGCAGAAACAAAAACACAAATGGAAAAGCATAATGCATAATATAGAACTTTCTAGAAATTTTAGAGAGTTTTATTGAAAGAATTAAGTCTGATTTCACATGTTTTTTACTTCTGGGGGTGCCTTTAGTTCAAAATGAGCAAGAGTCTTTTTGTCTACAGAATCTTCATAACAACTTAATCCCTTCTGAGTCCTGTAAATTTTGTACTGGGGATTTTTGTTTATTTGAATTTCATCTTGTACTTCATGCAGACGGCCAGAGATGGTGCTGAGTGCTCAGATACTGCAGAGTGAAAAAACAGTGGGAACTTGAACAGAAGAGATTTGGGGCATTAATCAAAGCTGCACTCAACTGCCACAAATTATGACTGCAAGTGAATTTAAAATTAGGGAAAAACACCGTGCTTGTAATACTTAGCCAAACAGCAGCAAATAATATTATTTTAGAAAATGAGGAAAGGATAAGGAAGCTGCAACACTGCAGAGATTTATTTGTTTAGTATATTTGCTGATATTTTATTGCTCAGTGAAATAAAGGCAATCTCTTTGGGATGAATTCATCTAGCCTTCATTAGTTAGGTATCAGAAATGTAAATAAGCTTGATTTACTAGGTAGTACCTGTGACTTGCAGCTCTTTTCTTCCAGTCTTTTATTAATTGCTCTCTCATTTCATATATCTCTTTTATTCAGGCATGAAAATCAGTGCAATATTGTGGCACTTAAGACATATGACAAGTTGCACCAAAAGTGGAGGTAAGCTTTGCAAACCTTTCCTTTGTTATGACTTCTTATCCAAACCCAAACGTATTTTAGTGTGCCAGGGCTCACTAGGGTAAGGACATCTGAGGCTTTCTGAGATGAGGTTGTTTTGCACTGTGTACTGGTCTTCTCCAGCTACTTCTTAACTGTTGCTTTTATGCTCTGATAATATCTTTTTTTATTTTGATTCATGTAAATATCATTAGAACATCAATACAAAGAACAAACAAAACCAGTTGAAAATTCCCTTTCACAACTTGATTTTTTTCCCCTGCTTTTATTTCATGTTTTCTGCTGCCAGCAACTTCGTCAAGCCCTTCTGATGCTGCATCTGTGGTATTGAATTAATTTGTTAATAACAGGGCCATGCTCCCTGGATGCAGCTGGAGAGCAATCTGATAGATTGAGAAAGGCTTGTCCCCACTAAGCTCTTCATTGATGCTTCTGGATGGCTCTGAGATGTCCTTCCTGCAGGGACAGGGGTATAGACCTGGAGCAACTTTAGGGCCTGGTCGCTTGACTGTCTAGGCACAGAATTTGTCTGAGTGGGCCAAGATGTTTTCTGGCCTGTATCAAAGCCACTCTGCCATGGAAATCAGTACACAGGGAGAATGATCTGCATTTGGATTTAGTCCTGACAGAACCTTGGCTTGCTGCTCAGTCCCATGATGTAGACGTTGCTTAAGGGGAACTTATGAAGCTGTTGCCACCCCATTCCTTTCCAAATTCTCATGCTTTTTTGTGTCTGTAATGCCCTTACTTGAATTACTTCTGACCTTACTTACCAGAATACAAGAGTAACTCTATGCCCCTAGTTTTATATCTAGAAGATTATCTGCAGCCATGCTTTCTTCCTCAGTTTGACTTCCTTTTCCTGTAGAGAGAAATATCTTCCTATGGGCAGAGCTTTGTAGGTTTTTGTTGTTTCCTTCTCATTCATTATGACACCAAAGTTCATCCCTTCCCCTCTCCTGCCAACCCGTGGCTTGGGCTGCTGTTCTGCAGGGATGCTCCTGTATCAAGTGTTCCTAACCAAAGGGCTGCCTTTGAGTCATAAAGTCAATAAGGACTGTGGAAATTATTGCACTTAGAAATCAAGGCAATTTTTGCTCACTATGACCTCCAAGATGTTTTCCCTTGGGCAATTTTCTGTTTTTTATTGATATCATTACACACTGGGGTGGGTATCCCCCTTGCAAAACTGCGAAGGCAAAAGCATAGGGAGACAGAGGGTACCCCAGCCTCCCGTCTCAGCAGGAAAGAGTGAGTTCCCAATGAGCAGCAGCTCTGACTCAGCATGGTTGAGGAAAAGGATGATAGGTAGCACTTTAAAACCCAGTTATTGTAGTTCGAGGTAAATTAGAGTCCGTTTTGTGACTAACTCACCTGTTGTAAGTAACATTTTTCTGAAAGCTAACTGCTTGTTTTTGAGACAGTGTTCTCAAAAGTGATAACACAGGGCATTGGTATGTAAAAAGGCCAATGCTTATGTTTAATCAAAGCCATCCTCAAGCTAGCAGAAAAGGAGCTGCACCTGCAAGGAGAGGCGAATAGGGCAGGTAACCCTAAACTGACCAACAGAGTGTTCTGTCCCTTAGAAGTCATACTTCACTATAAACTTGAGAGATCACAAAGGTCTCTTCCTCTTATGCAATGGCTGACGCCCAATGAGGAACTTGTGTCTGGTTGCTCCTGATCCCGGATCCATGCTTTCCTGAAATCACTTCCTTAGTCCAGCTTCCTTCTAGGCATGGACTCATTCCCTCGTGTCTGCTCTGCAGAATTTCTGGTGACGTATAATCATCGAGGGGAGGGGGCATGATCTCATCTATTTGTATATATTTTATTACTTTCTAATTATTTTAATTGTTATTATTATTGTTATAATTTCTTTAAAGATGTAGTTTTAGTTTCCAAAACATAAGTCTTTTTCCTCTCATTTCCCTCTCCCATTTTCCCTGTGGGGTGTGTATGGGAAGGAAGGAATTTTGGAGGCTCAACTGCACAGTTTTAACTGCTGAATTTGGCCAGGTGGGGCTAAACCATGACACCAGCGTACCCACCACTTCAGTGAAGCCACAAAGGCAAAGGGATCTGGAGCAGAGAATCACGCCAAGGAACCCTTCCTAGAGTGGCAAGCCAGGGCAAATCCAAAAAGTCAAAAGCACAAGGAAAGAGAGGGTACCCCAAATCCCCCTTGCCATCCTCCTCACTGCAGTCGGGAAAGAATCATAGAATCATGGAATCATAGAATGTTTTGGATTAGAAGGGACCTTATAGATCATCTAATTCCTTTTTGCGTTTCAGTTTATCCAGAAGTTCCTTGTTCATCCATGCAGGCCTCCTGGCATTTTTGCCTGACTTCATCTTTGTTGGAATGCATCACTGCTGAGCTTGGGGTAAGTGATCCTTGAATGTTAACTCTCTCCCCTCCAGGGCTTTGTTCCATGGTACTCTACCAAGCAGATCCCTGAAAAGGCCAAAGTCTGCTATTCTGAAGTCCAGGGTAGTGAGTTTGCTGCACACCATCCTCACTGCCCTAAGGATCTTGAGCTCTGCCATTTCATGGTCACTGCAGCTAAGGCCTCCCTTGAGCTTCACGTTCCCCATTAGCCCTTCCTTGTTGGTGAGATCAAGGTCTATCATAGCACCTCTTCTTGTTGGTTCTTCTATCACTTAGAGAAGGAAGTTATCACAAACGCATTCCAGGAACATCCTGGATTGCTTATGCCCTGCTGTGTTGTCCCTCCAGGAGATATTGGGGTGGTTGAAGTTCCCCATGAGGACCAGAGCTTGTAAACATGATCATTGTGGTGATAAGGTCAGGTGTTTATGGGTAAGGATGAGGGGGAAGGCAAACAAAAGGCAAACAAAGCAGATATCCTGCTGGGAGTCTGTTACAGACCACCCAGCCCAGATGAAGAGGTAGAAGAAGCATTCTGCAAGCAGCTGACAGAACACAATTGTTAGCCTTTGTTCTCGTGGGGGACTTCAACTTACTGGCCATCTGCTGGAAATAAAACCAGACGAGAGGAAATAGTCTAGGAGGTTCTTGAAGCGTATGGAAGACAACTTCCTGACGCATCTGGTAAGTGAGCCTACCAGGGCAGTTGCCTCTCTTGATCTGCTGTTTGCAAACAGAGAAGAACTGGTGGGAGGTGTGGTGTTTGGCGGCTGTCTTGTTCTTAATGGCCATTAAATGATAGAATTCTAGATTCCTGGTGCAGTAAGGAGGGTGTCAGCAAAATTACTACCATTGACTTCCCGAGGGCGGACTTTGGCCTATTAAGGACACTGGTTCAGAGAGTCCTTTGGGAGATAGTCCTGAAGAGCAAAGAGGTCCAGGAAGGCTGGACGTCTTTAAAGAGGAAGTCTTAAGGCCCTAGAAGCAGGCTGTCCCCATGTGCTGTAAGATGAACCGCTGGGGAATACAACTGGCCTGGCTGAACAAGGAACTTTTGCTGGGATTCAGGAAAAAAGGGAGAGTTTACCACTTTTGGAAGAAGGGGCAGGCAACTCAAGGAGAGTATAAGGATCTTATTAGGTCATGTAGAGAGAAAATTAGAAAGACAAAAAAGTCCACCTAGAACTCAATCTGGCCCCTGTTGTAAGTAATAATAATATATGGCTTTACAAATACATCAATAATAAAAAGAGAAGCAAGGACGTCCTTTATTGGACGCAGGGAAGAACATTGCCATCAAAGGATGAAAAAAGCTTGAAGTACTTAATGTCTTCTTTGCCTTAGTCTTTACTAGTCAGACCAATTATGCTTAGGGTATTCCTTGGACAGCCTGATCTAGTGGGACATGTCCCTGCCCATTGCAGGCGGGTTGGAACTAGATGATCTTTTAGGTCCTTTCCAATCCAAACTATTCTATGATTCTGTGATTCTATGGTTCTATTCAGCCCCCTGAGCTGGAAGACAGGGACAGAGAGCAGAATAAACCCCCCATAATTCAGGAGGAATCAGTTAACGACCTGCTATGCCACCTGGACACTCACAAGTTTATTGGGGTTGGATGGGGTATGCCTGAGAGTACTGAGGGAGCTGTTGGAGGAGGTTGCCAAGCCACTCTCCATCATTTATCAGCAGTCCTGGTTAACAGGATGACTGATGACTGGAGGCTTGCCAATACGATGCCTATCTACAGGAAGGGCTGGAAGGAGAATCCAGGGAACTACAGGCCTGTCAGTCTGAACTTGGTACTGGGGAAGATTACGGAGCGGTTCCTCTTAAGTGTGCTCACCAGGCAAGTGCAGGTCAACCAGGGGATCAGGCCCAGCCAGCATGGGTTCATGAAGGACAGGTCCTGCTTGACCAACCTGATCTCCTTCTATGACCAGGTGACCTACCTAGTAGATGAGGATGTTATCTACCTGGACTATAACAAAGCATTTGACACTGTGTCCCGCAGCATTCTCCTGGAGAAATGGGTGGTTCATGGCTTAGACGGGTGTACTTTTCACTGAGTAAAACTGGCTGGAAGGCTGAGCCCAGAGAGTTGTGGTGAATGGAGCTAAAACCAGTTGAAGGCCAGTCACAAGTTGTATTCCCCAGGACTCACTGTTGGGGCCAGTTCTATTTAATATCTTTATCAATGATCTAGATGAGGGGATTGATTGCACCCTCAGTAAGTTTGCAGATGACAGCAAATAGGATGGGAGTGTAAATCTGCTGGAGGGTAGGAAGGATCTACAAAGGGAGCTGAACAGGCTGGATTGATGTGCCAAGGTCAGTTGTAATGAGGTTTAACAAGGCCAGGTGCCAGGTTCTACACTTCAGTCACAACAACCCCATGCAACTCTACAGACTGAAGGAAGTGAGTTGGAAAGCTGCCTGGTAGAAAAGGACCTGGGGATACTGCTCAACAGCTGGCTGAATATGAGCCAACAGTGTGCCCAAGTGGCCAAGAAGGCCAATAGCACTCTGGCTTGTATCAGAAACAGTGTGGCCAGCAGGACTAGAGAAGTGATCATGACCCTGTACTCGGCTTTGTATACTGCCTCGAATACTATATTCGGTTTTGAGCCTCTCACTACAAGAATGTCATTGAGTTGCTGGACCGCGTGCAAAGAAGGTCAATGAAGCTGATGAAGGGTCTGGAGCACAAGTCTTATGAGTAGTGGCTGAGGGAACTGGGGTTGTTTAGTCTGGAGAAGAGGAGACTGAGGGGAAACCTTATTGCCCTCTACAACTACCTGGGAGGATGTTGTAGCGAGGTGAGTGATGGTCTCTTCTCCCAGATGACTAGCAATAGGATGACAGAAATGGCCTCTAGTTGCATCAGGGGAGGTTTGGATTGGATATAGGAAAAATTTCTTTACTTAAAGAGTGGTGAAGCATTGGAACAGGCTGCCCAGGGAACAGGTGCAGTCATAGAACCATAGAATCTCCAGCCTGGAAAAGACCTCTTGGATCATTGAGTCCAACCATTCCTATCTGCCACTAAGCCACGTCCTCACCACCTCGTCTACCCATCTTTTAAATACCTCCAAGGATGGGGACTCCACCTCCTCCCTAGGCAGCCGCTGTCTTTCCGCACCCCCAAGGCCTTCTCCAGGCAGCTTTCCAGCCACTCTTCCCAGTGTTAAAAAAGTGCATAGATGTAGACATAGCACTTGGGGTCATGGCTTAGCAGGCATGGGGTGTTGGACTGACAGTTGGACTTGATGATCTTAGAGATCTTTTCCAACCTTAATGATTCTATGATTCTACGATCTGGGACTAGTATTTCTTAGGAGGTCACTGGCTACATTGGTAGTGGCCATATCAGTAGCAACTGTGTTGACCTCAGCTGATACGGTAATGAACAGGGGCTTCTCTTCCATACTAACAAAGTTCAGGGACTTGTTACAAAGAGAAATGATCACTGAAGTTTCCTACTGGACACTATTTCCTACACTATGGGAGTTTTGGTGGAGAGGATATTCCAGATCTTATATGTTTATACATGTGCTTGGGAGTAGGAGAGACAGAAGCATTGATTCTGGAAATCTTTAAGTGATGCAGTATGCTTTTTATGAACTCAGTGAGCAGATAGTACTGTTAATACAGGAGCCTGAGTTTACTGCAGGAACAAGGAACAAATAAAAGATGGAGAATGATGAAGAATCACTCGGATTACCTATCTAGTCTCAAATGCTGCTGAAGAATTGGCCAATATTCAAAACCAGGTTAGTAAAAGTAAACAATACAAACACAGAAAAAAAAAAGTTAATGACTTTTTAGTTTTTCAACAGTGGTATTTGCTTTACTCAAAGTGGGCATTGTCACCGAAAATCTTTGAAAATAATTTTCCAAAGTAATAGGGCAGATTTGATACGATGGAACTATTACTAGTTTCCATATTTTCTACCCATAATTATTTTGAATATGTGGAAAGTCTATTTGACATCTATGTTACTTTTGAGAAAATTACTATTTTAAAGCTTTGTGAGCCAATAAAATTGGTGGACCTTAAATTGGTCCTTCTGCTCACGGCGTTTTGAAGATAAACAGGGAACAGACATCTGTATGTATTTCAATCCTGAATAATTTACTTCACCTAGCAAAATGAATCATAATTGGACAAATGAGTGGAACAATGTGATAATATGGTGCTTGATCCAATCACAATCTTTCTGTTGTGTGTTTTGGTCTGCACACCATGTACACACAAATAACAAGTTACTAATGTGTAATTATGATCTAAAGGGTCATGTTTTGTGGTCATAACATGGAAAGCTCTTTTGTGCTAATGAATAATCCAAATAATTATTTAATTTGCCAAATGCATCTTGACACCTTTTAAATTCAAGTTTTGCATTCCTTGACAGGCATAGTACTGGGCACCAGACAAATAATGCCTCAGTCAGTCATGTTATTTAGACATGTGTAAGATAGATAAGGAAATAGAGGGAAAATAAATATGAATTAATATATTCAGTGCTCCACTGCATTAACATAATAGCTAGAAAGACCTTCCAAGTAAGAGTATTATTTACATACCTGCTCTGAGAGCTTCTATAATTCACTGTTTTCAGTGTCACAAAGATGCTGGAATGAGCGATATACCGTGTAAAGGTGGCCAGTCTCACCTGTCACTCTGAAGCTTTATAAAAACTTCATTACTGCACTGATATTTTTGTGCTGAGCTGGTGGACAGTCCTGCTGTTTGTTTGTTGATAATAATGTCACTTGTCAAATCTCTCTGATGTGTGTTTCTCCATTGCTTATCCTGAATTTGTGTCTGGTCTTTTGTCAGCGCAGAACATTTTCCTCTATGATCTCTGACACCCAGGACACTTTCCCACACAGCCGTCATCAGCCTTATTAACTTGCCTGCTTTTTTTTCATCTCAAAATCTATCCTTTTCTGTTGACTAAATGTAAGAATGAGAAGGAAAGCCTATGGGTTAGATTACTAATTTGACTCTTGGGCTCAGCTCCTGCCTTCACCCTCCTCCATGCCCAGGTGTATTTTAGGTGTGCATTTTCTTAAACATCCACCTCTATTCTTAAATCAGTTGGTCAGAGGGACCTAAATAGGGCTCTTGATTTGCCATAGCCCTTCTGTCTAAGTGCTCAAGAAGTGCGATCAGAACTGTGACATGCCTATGAAAGCCCATGGTGTATATACAGGAGCCCTTCAGTTCACATGATTTTTTCCAAAAGACAGTGAAAGGCATGCAGGAGAATAAAAGCATATTGTCACACTAACTGCAGATGAGAAAGAAGCACAAGGCTAGACATTTTTTTATTATGGGAAAAGTGTTCAGGACTGAGGTGCGTAGGAAAATTTGTTTAGGTTTTTTTTTTTTGTGGCTTTTCTTTCATTTGATAGTGACGGTTAGTACAGTTTTAACTCACATTGCCGGGGAGCTCTTAAGGTTTATGTGCCATAAGGGAGCAGAGAGTTTCTGAGAAGAAGTTTAAAGAAGCAAGCCAGGGTTCTGATGCACAGCATTATTGACTGTAATGAGTAACTGCCTGTGTTCATGCTCGTAGCCTCTGCTAAACAGCTGCATCTGAGAGAAGAGCTAACATTATTATACAGTCTCAGGACCTGAAATTAAAGCAACATTGGCCTCCACAGGTCTTGCTGTTCTCTATGCTATTTTGCTATTTGCTATGCTCAAAACCAAACACGATCATTGTAATAATTCAATCACTGTAAAATTGTAATAATAACAGTAATAATTCCTCATGTGGCTTGAAGTATATTTGTCTCAATGAGATTTGTTTCTACAGCTTTCATGTAATCAGTGCTTTCAATAAAAATTATTTGCAAAACAGTGTTTCAATCTGGAGGGGAAATAATAAAATTTCATGCAAAGCAGCATTAAAAACTGTATTAACTGTAGAGAAGCTGAAAGAAAAATATGTTTGGCACTTTTTTTAAATTGTTCATGAGTAGAATTAAAGTAGAATTAATTGTAAAATAAGAAAGGAAGTAGAAAAAGCATTTTCTTTTGCCCATGAGCCAGTTCCCTGAAAACTCACTGAACTGAACTCTCTCTTATACTGTGAAGTGTTTTTATTTTCACTGATTAACTGCATAATAACTGCCTGTTTCTGTGTTCCCTTAGAACTAACGACATTATCACCTCTTACTTCCCAGAACCCTCTGTACTCCAAAAGTACAAACCACATTTTGTGTGAGAGTGTCCAATTGATTAAAATTATCATGTTAAATATGCAACATTTATTCTTAACTAACATTTATATTTGAAGATTTCTGCTTCTGGTTAGTTCTGAAATAGATCTTGTATTTTTGACAGCTTCTCATTTTTTTCAGAGCTAACAGCTGGTCTAAGAAAAGATGTTATTGATTTTCACAAACTTTGTCACACTTTAAATATTTAAATTTTTTTTGGGAAATTAGATTTTTATTTCTTTGACACTCCGTATAATAAGCCAAATTATTTCCTGCTTCAATATTCAAAGCTAATCTGAACCCTTTCCCTTTTCCTCCTGCAGAAATGCAATGATTTATTAGCATACCAGTGTATACTGTGCTATTAATGCCCAGCTTTTTGAGATAAGAATCTTGAGAAAGAATATTCTGGATTTGTGATGTGTCCAGTAGGATTTTTAGAATAAGGAGGGCAAGATGAGTGAGGATACGCATTGCCTACACTCTGCAGTAAACTTTAAGCTTCATATGAGAGCACTACAATTATAACCCCTTGATTTTTATTTCTCAGGGGCTATTTCTTATCTGTCTTATGGTATTTCTTTTCTTAGGTAGTTGGAGGACCCCTATGGGCTTGCCACTGCTGGCACCCCACGCAAGTGGCAATTCCATCCCTGGAGGATGCAATCTCTTGCCACGTAAAGCCTGGGAGGAAGGAACTTTCTTCATTCCAGCCCTGCCAGCAGGTGCACATGAATTAGCTTATCTGAACATCATACTGACCTCTGTGAACCAAGCTGCATGGGTTGCTGTGCCTGTGCGTGAAGATGTAGCTGGGGAAGGTGCCGGATCTGTAGCTGCAGTAGCTATGGAAACAGCCGTATTTCACCTGCTTGTCCAACTTCTATTCCCGTTTTCAAAAATACAGCTAGTTACATTTCAAGGGAGTAAATAGAGGTAAAAGTTTGGCCAGTGGGGATTATTTCCATGTGCTATAAGAGCAGAGGAAGCAACAGCATGCCAGATGCCTCATAGGTTCAAATCCAGAATCTGTCTGAGTTGGGAATAGACTGGAATGAAATCCAAGACATCTTTTTTCAGCAAAATCCAGCAAAGAACACTTCTCCAGCTTCACAGAAATCTGTTTCCTGTCACAAAAACTTCAGCACTGATTTTTGTTGTTGTTGATGACTTCTACAAAATCGGTGACCTTTTTCTTAAAAAAACAAGTTTGTTCTATAGTTTATAAAGGTTTATTTTTAAATTTCATATTTCATAATTTTTAAGTACTTTTTTATGCATGGAAAATTACTTCAGGCATATTTCTTCTCTATCACATTTGCAGTCTCCTTCATTTCTCTAAAATTTCACCTTTCTTCACTCTATTCTTCTCAAACTAATACAGTTGTGCTGTATACTAAGAATCTCTGCTATGATCTTGGTAAAGCTCTTTCAGCAATGTAACTTGTCTAAAGACTATTTCTCTGATATATATATGTTGTGGGAGGGTTTGATAGATTGCTGTACAATTCTTTAAAAAGATAAAGTGAAACAAATGAAAAAAGAGGTGGTAATTTAAAGGTCCTGAGTACTGAAATGATTCGTAATTTAGGTGGACAAAGAAGGTAAAATCCAGAGGTAGTTTAATCATTTATACCCAAGTTAAACTTAATAACCTCTTCAACCTTACCTTTTGATAGATTCCTAAGGAGCACACTCAAAACCAGATCTATCAACTCTTAATATCAAAGCAGGAGGACTGGGAGGAGAAGAACAAACAGTTCATATAGTTTGAGATGCCCAAATACTTCAAGCAAGGAGTAAATTAGTCAAAACCTGTTTTGGTTCCATGGGAAAGGTGCTTCCAGAAGAGGCAGCAGGAACTGCACACAGCCAATGTGGAGGCTGCTCCTTTTACAGCAATGTTCAGCATAGCCACCAAAACCTAAGTTTGAAACCTGTGGAAGAACAAATGTTTTTATATTGGCTGTTTCAGGTAGCTTGGGGCAACTTTTCACTACTGTGTAAGACATGAACTTCCTTCATCCATTGCGGCTACTTGCAATCACTTTGCCTGTGTGAGTCTGACATGGATTCAGATGGCATCCTCTGATGCATAAGAAAAGCTGTGAAATGGAAAGAATGTAGAGATAAGAATGAGGGCTTGTCAAACTGATGTTAGAAAGTTCCTGATAACATTGTGAACAGGTGAACAAAAATCAAAGAGAACTGGAGTGACAAAATGAAAAAAGATTAGAGGGGACAGCGGCAAACAAAGGCAGCTATCTATAGTCGATTCACCGTATGGATGCTACACTATCACAGTTTAGGCTGACCTTTCAGGCATCAGCTGTATCTGTATCTACTTCACTGCTCCTCCAAGTGGTGGATGTTAAGGTGTCCTTTATGGGGGATCTTGTTCAGCAGACAGGTGTCTGTGGCAAAGTTAAAAAACTAGTGCTGAAGACTGGACAGGGAAGACACTGAAACACTGATCACTGTAGGGCCATGGTCTGGAATATGGGAAAGGGGGAAGCCCGGGAGTCTATTAAAGCTCTTGAATAAATGGTATGAAACCTCTTATGTTCTGGAAGTGGAGAAGAATGTGAGTTTCTTAAATTACCATGAAGTTTTGGTTAGACTTTTGACTTGCTCATGTGGGTGGTCTGGTTTTCAACATAAGGGTGAAAGGAGGCATCCTAATGATGCTATGGAATAACCTGTCCAACAGTAAGTCTGTGTTTAAGGCTGATGGAAGATAAGTGGAAGTACCAGGCATCAGATGTAAAGAACATCCAGATGCAGTCTGTATGTAGAGCCCAGTTTCTAGTTTTTCTTCAGCATATAGCACAGGGATCTTTACAGGCATAAGGAAATGACATATACAAGTTAATCACAGTTTGCATTACGGGGAAGACTAATGAACACTCGTATTTTGTGAAATGTTTTCTCTTTAAGTCTTCAGCCTCAGCAGAATCAGCTAACTTTGTTCTATGATTTTAATTAACATGAAAATCTGAATATATCACTTGGGCTGGGAAATAATTGTTGAAAGAAATTCTACATCATCAGTTATACATGAGTGCCCCAAAAGAAGGAGAAGAGGGGCTCTGAATCACAAGGACTATAATTGCTCTATCTGCTTTCACAGGAATTTTCAACAAGCACTCAGTTTCTGGCAGTATAAGTTGTCTTGTTTTACACCCTTAAAAATGAACATGCCCAGGAGAAGATCAGCTCATAATAATAAAAAAATTAGCAAAAAAATCCTGGCGGCGATGAAATATCCTGTTACAGAAGAACACATACTAACGTTATCTTTGAATTTTGCTTTAGTTCTCTGCCTGAAATAGCTACACCTAAGACCTTTCTCTCTCAGCAGAGAGAGAAGCGAAGAAAATAAGCGAGGCTTGAACATGTCTAGAGAGCCTGTCATGAGTGAAAAGTTCTTTCTAAAGCATGACAATCCTGGTTTTATTAAACTTTCCAATTTTATGATTTCAAACTTTTGCTCTTTTACTTTATGTGACTCTGAGGTAGAGAGGCTGCTGCAAATTTGAAGATGGATTTTGCAGAATATAATAAACATATGTTGCACTTCTGCTGATGTAAGCTTTCTGCAAGCACCAATGAAACATTGCAACACATGAACTGCTCAGCAGAAAGGAAGAGCAAGTACCTCTGCTGCTCAGTTACTGGTGTATAACAGCAAGAAAGTGTAAAATAGCAGTGTATGAATCTCTGTTCATGCCAAGTAGATTTGCTCGAGGGAAGGTTTGTGCTCTCAGCATGGCTATTAAATAGAAGGCCATAACCACTTGCGGTTAGAGAAGCCTTGGGATTTTTTTACAGGAAAAAAGGCAGTGCTGTTTCTAGTGTACACTCCAGATTTGAAAGTACAGAATTCTCATTTACATGGCTAGTGTCTTGTGCTTTCATTTGTGTGGTATTGTATACTATCAGTAAGTTTTATGGGTGGATAGTTTGTGTTTGGTGTATTTCTCTGGTTAATGAAGAGAGCTTGGGACAGTTTCGAGTCTGATTTATTGGCTATTTTGTTTATGGATTTCACTGGAAACTTTGCTCACAGAACAGGCATAGAGCACAGTATGTAAATCACTTATGGATCTGTTGGGTCAAGAAGCGGTATATAAATGTAAGATCATCACAGCTGTTCTCTATATGTAAAGCTTACTTAAATCTCTAATGCACACAAAGGTAGAACCACAGAGCTAATATTATACCTCTCAAGCTATGCTACTTAATTAAGTTAACACTTTTTTTTGTGGATCTGGAGGACCAAAATATTTTCAGAAGCCCAGTTAGTCAAGTTATTCCCCAAATTCAATACCTTCTCTGCAGTCTATTGAAAGAAAAAAAAAAAAACGATTCGGTCAAAAATATCTTCTGATTTTTTTTTAGTAGGTCACTGCCAAAGTGTGGAGTGACTTGATCTTTTGATTGCTTGGTATTTATCATCTAAGGTCTGCTGAGCAAGTAAGTTATTATGTTATTAATGAAGGTCGTAAAGTATGTTTTCATTACTTGGCTAGTTCAAAGACAAAACTAACCCTAGCATTTATGTTGACATCTCAGAGCCTGCTTTCATTTAATGGTCTAATGTTTCCTTCATAATCACTAATTGGGAAGTCAGTGATTTACTAACAAATGTTTATGTTGAAATTAACACTAAGTCAGCTTGAGCCATGTAGACACAGGCAAATACTAGCCCCCACATTCTGTTGTTTACTATAGGTCGTAATCTGCAATATCACTCTTTAGTGCAGCATACTGAAATAAGTTTTAAAACTTTCCTATTAGCAATTCTTAAAGATGAAAGACCTTTCAGAGCAAAAAGAATGAAAGGAATGTGAGTAATCAGAGTGATTGAAATGGCCCCTTATTAAACTATGGTATAGAACAGGTATTTTAATTGTCAATTATAAATGGAAATGCTGCCTATCAGATTATACATTTAGGCACAAAAAGGATGCAGAAAGATTTAACAGGAACTAACAAAAAATGTTTCTATAAAATTTTCTGTGTTAAGTTATGTTGTAAGATATATGATGTTGCATCCCAGTGTAATCTTAATTCAAAGCCCTTTCTAATTCCTGATAAATTCCCTATCTTCATGCCCCACTCCCCCCCTCAAATTTAGAGGGTTCACAAGTCATAAGCTGCTTTTAGAGACTCATAGAAGATCCTGTGTCTGAAATATACTTAGTCCCTGGAAATACTAGCATCTTAATATGAGTGGTAGGTGCAGTCTGTAATAAAAATGTTAATGTGATCCTGGGATGTTGAAATAAGTGAGCATTGAGGTGATTTTTATGCCAACATACAACAATGCTGAGACTGGAATACTGACTACAATCCTACTGACCTCACTATAAAAATACTTGGAATGTTTGGAAGGAAGGCAAAAAAAAAAAGCAGTGCATTTATGAGATCCAGGGAAGATGCCTTTCACAACAGAGAGCTCTCAGTCTGCTCAGGGCAGTGAATTGTGATTCCTTCCTTGGGGTGCATAATAAAGGGATCTGGGTAGGCTGCATTGATTGTCCAAGCCCAACTGTATGGGGTTCAATGAGGCCATGTGTTGAGTCTTTCACCTGGGCCACAACAACCCTGTGCAGCATTATAGACTTGGGGACGAATAGCTGGAAAGCAGCCCAGCGGGAAAGGACCTGAGGTTGCTGGCTGATAGCCAGCTGAACGTGAGCCAGCAGTGTGTCCAGGTGGCCAAAACAACCAATAGCATCCTGGCTTGTATCAGAAAAGATGTGGCTAGCAGGACTAGGGAAGTGATTGTGCCCCAATATTTGTCACTTGCGAGGCTGCACCTTGAATCCTGTGTTCGGTTTTGGGACCCTTAGTACAGGAAAGATGTTGACCTGCTGGAGCATGTCCAAAGGAGGGCAATGAAGCTAGTGAGGGGTCTGAAGCATAAATCTTATGAGATTTTTAGCCCAGAGGCGACAAAGCTGAGGGGAGACCTTATCACTCTTTACAATTACCTGAAGGTGGTTGTAGTGAGGCAAGTGTTGAGCTCTTCTGTCAGGTAACAAGTGACAAGATGAGAGGAGATGTCCCAAAGTGCCAGGGGAGGTTTAAACTAGGTGTTATGAAATATTTCTTCACTGAAAGGGTTGTCAAGCACTGGAACAGGCTGCCCAGGAAAGTGGAGTCACCATCCCTGGAAGTTTTTAAAAGATGTGTAGATGCAGTGCTTAGGGGCAAGTGGTGGACTTGGCAGTATTAGGTAAATGGACCTGATGATCTTAAAGGTCTTTTCCAACCTGACCTTTGGTTAGTTTGACATGGCAGTTAACAATAAATTTGTTTCCTCTCTGGTAGTTTTACAGAAAGGAATAACTTGGGCCAAATTACAAGTCATTCAGATGTCCTTGAATGGAAAAGATGCAGCCACTCCTGTTCACAATTGTTGTACTAAGAAGCTGTATTTTAGCAGCTGTGCAGCCTTGCAAGCATCCCAGTTGTCTCCAGTAAGAGCTGCATAAAGTGAAGAAATGATTCTGTGAGTTCCTGGGGCTAGAGTGGTTATATAGGGAAAGTACTCACACATTCCCATGGATGCAGGTAGCAGAGAGCACCTCTCACCACCACTGGCTATCCTCAGTGTTGCCACCGACTTCACTGATAGCGGGTTTTATTCCAAGCACACTCTGAAATCTTAGTCAGTGCTGTAGATCAAGTGTCATTCTTCATGGGCTCAGTTTCCTGGGAAGTGTAATTAATTGCCCAGCAGGAAGGCTGTAAAATGCCCCACAGAGTGCACGGTCCTAAGAACATAGTGTTAGATGTCACACTAAGCCTGGTTTCAATCCATTGTTTCTGTAATTCTAGGAGTTTTGGTCAGACCTGTGGCAATAATCCTAGAAGCCTGAGCAATTTATGAGGGTATTTCATAGTGTTTCATGAGCTCACTAGATTCTGAACCAGAGAACTGGGGTCTTGTTAGCTCTAGGAAAGGAAAAAAAAAAAAACCAAACAGAAATATGGATTACTATACAGGTTAGACATCCCTAGATAACATTCATTTACAAATAATGGCCTTATACAAAACCAACCTGTTTGGGAAAATTGGTTAAGTGTCTTGCAGATTTACAAAATAGAATAGCAACTGATCTTCTCTCAGCAAGATGGCAAGGAATAAAACTGGCAATGCTTTTCTCAGTTTGCAGTAGAGACCGCTGTACCTTGATGTCAACAATTTACTAAATGGAAGGAAGCCACTTAATCACTGTCAAGGTTTCTATTTGTTAGGCAGCCTGCAGAAAACATCTGTGGATATTCTTGTCATTGGCTTTGAAAATACCTTTTATAAACTAAGCTGTACAATGACGTCTTAAGGTGATAAAGTGCTCAAGAACTCATATACTTCCTGGAAACTGCATCTGAAGGGTCTTCATTTTTTCCAGAAGGTTTTCTCCCATCTCATAAAATTACTTTATTAGAAGATCAATTAGCATTTATCAACTGTGTCTCGTCATGATACTTTCAAGACTCATCTATTTGAAGTCTGGTAGTCACTGTTATGCAACCTCAATGAAAGTACACAGGTCACTGCAGCACTGAGTGCGATACAATGCAAGTATCATTACACAATATTATGTAAATAACTGTACTTATCTCCAACTTCAAAGGAAGTTGGAGAAAACTGTAAAAGCTGAAAGACTTAAAAAGAAAGTTCTATAGTATCTGGCAGGAGTTGGAGATGCGATACTCTGAAACGTAAGCAAATGTCAGCATCTCATGAAGTCACCATTACCTTGTCTAGGTGATGCTGTTAAAGAGGAAGACAAGGGATGTAAGAGTTCAATGTCTCAAGTAAGCATGCTTATTTGTAAGAGACTACTGACTGATTCTAAGAGGATGTTCAGGGAAAACATTGAAGAATTTCAATCTGAAAGCTCTCCACAAAATAATTCTGAACAAATTTCAAGAGACAGAATGCCTCTAAATACTATTTTGTAGGGCACTTTGTCCCCCAAGTGGAATTTAGCTGGAGATAGTGTCACATTTCAAATTGTTTCCACAAGAATCTAATTAATATGAAAAAGTGTTTTGACAGCATACGTTTGATTTTGAATATTCAGACTGTTTTTCCCCAGACTCACTGAAGAGCTGAAGTGAAAAACTTCAGTTGTGTTTAAATAATATATAACTGCAACTGCTCCCATCCAGCTGCTTTCTCCTGTCAGTGCATGAGAGCTAAACTAATCATATGCTGAGTGTTTGCTGTTGACTTTTCATGGTGTTTGAGGATAAAGTGTTGAAATTTTGAAGCTCAGAAGGATCAAGGTGAACCTCAACATGTGTTTATGTAGATATAAATTCCAAGAAACCACTTCTAGAAAGAAAATCTAATTGGATACATGTTTTGGTGGATTTCTGTAATGTGGTAATTAATCCATGGTACTATTGCTGCTTCAACAACCTCTTACTGGGGAAACATAGAATCACAGAATGGTTTGAGTCAGAAGGGACCTTCAAAGATCATCTAGCTGCAGTTCCCCTGCCATGGGCAGAGACATCTTTCGCTAGGTCAGATTGCTCAAAGCCCTGTCCAACCTGAACCAGAACAACTGTCTCACTGTCTGCATCACTGATGAAGATATTAAACACCACTGGTCACGGTACGGACCCCTGAGGGACACTACTCGTCACAGATCTCCATCTGGACTTTTAGCCATTGACCACTACTCTTTCAATACGACCATCCAACCAGTTTTTTATCCACTGTACCATCCACCTGTCAAATCCACATCTCTCCAATTTAGAGAGAAAGATTTTGTGGGGGACTGTGTCAAAGGCTTTGCGGAAGTCTGGATAGAACACTCATGTCCACTGCTGCGGTTACCCCATCATAGAAAGCCACTAAGTTGGTCATACAGGATTTGCCCTTGGTGAAGCCATGCTGGCTGCCATTAATCACTTCCCTGTCCTCCACGTGCTTTAGCATAGCATCTAGGAGGATCTGTTCCATGATCTTCCCAGGCACAGAGGTGAGGCTGACAGGTCAGTAGTTCTCAGGGTTGTCTTTTCTACCCTTTTTAAAAATGGGCACAACGTTACCCTTCTTCCAGTCACCAGGGACTTCTCCTGACTGCCATGACTTTTCAAATATCATGGAGAGTGGCTTGGCAACCACGTCTGCCAATTCCCTCAGGACTCTGGAATGCATCTCATCATGGGCTTATATATGTTCCAAGTTCCTCAGGTCACGAACTTCATCCTCCTCTACTGTGGGAGGGGGTATACCCCCCTGGTCACCATCTTGCTGTCCCATGACCCAGGAGGGGTGAGGAGAGTGGTAATTGCTGAAGATTGAGGCAAAAAATTGTTCAGTACCTCAGCCTTCTCCTCATCTGTTGATACGAGGTCACCATTTCCAACCATCAGTGGGAGTATGTTCTCTTTGACCTTCCTCTTTCTATTGATGTGCCTGTAAATGTCCTTCTTGTTGGTTTTTACTTCCCTTGCCAAGTTCAGCTCCAGCTGCGCCTTGGCTTTCCTCACTTCATCCCTACACAACTGGGCAGTGTCGCTATACACATCCCAGGTTCCCTGTCCCTGCTTGCACTGCCTGTGCAGTTCCCTCTTCTTCTTTAGTTTAACCAGCAGGTTTCGACTCAGCCATGCCAGTTTCTTCCCTTTCTTGCCTGATTTTCTACATACAGGGACTGAGCACTCTTGCACTTTATGGAAAGCTTCCTTAAATATTTTCCAGCTCTGTTCCTCTCCCTTGTCTCGGAGGACCGTGTCCCAAGGGGTCCTACCGAGTAAATCCTTGAAGAGCTGGAAGTCTGCTTTCCTGAAATTTAGTGTCCTGACTATACTCCTCCCCTGTCCCATATCCCTCTGGACCTTGAATTCCACCAGTGCATGATCACTGCAGCCCAGGCTGCCTCTGACCCTAACGTCACTGATGAGTTCGCTTGGACTGGTGACCATAAGGTCCAGTATTGCATCTCCTCAGGTGGGGGTCTCCATCAGCTGGAGTAAGAAATTATCCTCAATGCACTCCAGGAGTCTCCTGGATTGCCTACAGCTTGCCGTGCCACTTTTGTAACATATGCCTGGGTGGTTGAAGTCCCTGAGTAGGATGAGAGCTTGTATATTCCTTGCATCTAATCTAAATCTGGCCTCTTTTACTTTAAAAGCGTTACCCCTTGACTTATCTCTACAGGCCCTTGTTAAAAAGTCTATCTCCATCTTTCTTCTAAGTTCCTCTTATGTATTGAGAGGCCACAACAAGGTCTCCCCAGAGCCTTTTCTTCTCCAGGCTGAACACCACCAACTGTCTCAGCTTTTCTTCATTCACAGAGGTGTTCCAGCTCTCTGATCATTCTTTGTGGCCCTCTTCTGTACCTGCTTTAACAGGCCCATGTCTTTCTTGTGCTAAAAGCCAATAATAATAATACTGGTAAATACCCTATTACTGTTTTACAAAACTATGCATTTGTCATTATAATTGCAAAAATTATTTTAAAAAATACTGGTTTTAACTACATCAGTATGCAGGTAAATTCCTGAATGACAGATGTTCATCCTCCCTCTCACACTCCACAAATTCCAAGTAACAAAGAGTAGAGTACAATAAAGAGTTGAGTACAAAATATTTTGGTTTCAGCTGGTTTTTTTTTTCCCCCCCTCCCAATGTTCTGTGGTCCTTACTCTACAGTTCTGGAAAAAGCAATACCAAAATATAGGCATGAAAAAGCTATTTTAACACTTTGAGTAAGTAACAGCAGCTTCTGATACTGTTCCCTGAGAAGGGGACATTCACAGATTTACTTTGTGATATTCATGCTTAAATATCATTCATCATTATTCTGTGTATTAAGAAAAAAGTCTTATGTTTACATTAAAAGTTTAAAAAAATATTTTTAGAGTGTCTTTTAGCTTGCTGGAAGTGATATTCTCTGTATGTTACCATTTTATTGCTGAGATTTTCCTAATATGATACTTTACTATGATTGTTGTTTAACATCTGGAGTTTTCTTAAAAAGAGATTTGGTTTATGCTTCAGCAAAAGGGTGTATTTGGAAAAGAAATTTTGTCTGTATCTAATACTGTCCCCTAATTTAATTCATCTGCGTGACATATGTCTTCAGTCTTTTTTTTATAAATAGAAAATTTTAAACAATTTTTTTAAAGCAAATTATTTTTCTGAAAAGCATTGTCTTTGGAGGAGAGGATTTTGACAGCATTTGTGAGAAATGAACAGTTTTTTAGGCTTGTATCACCTGAGAATGGCAAACCCTGTGCATGTAGCTGGTTTTTATTGATGGCGTATATTAGCAGTAGAACTGACCAGCAAACAGTAGTTCTCTTTTGTGACCTACTAAGGTTTAGTGTGTGTTTATTTCAGATTGATGGGAACTCTCCCCTCCCCTTTATTATTATTTTCATTAAATAAAACTGACAACATGCCAGTTTTTATATTAAAAGGGTCAGACTCCTAATTTTACATCAGTCTCACATATGAAATCACCAGTGACTCTTGCTCCTCTACCTTGTAAGTCATATATCCAAATTAACAAAAATCTAGTTCTCAGGAGTTTCTGAGGTAAAAATGCTCTCAAGCAAAAAAATCAATGTCCTTCTTATGTTTTAAACATTGAAGATTAAATGTTGAAGAATTTCATCCTTGATTTTTTTCAGTTGTATTTGTAGACCTAATGAATATATCTTTTTATAAACCCTGCTTCTCTTACATTATTATTCTCATGCTTGCAGAGAAACAAAATACCTAAGTTGAAATAAGAACTGGTTGACTTGCAAGTATGGTCATATTCTCACTAGAATCTGGGTTGCTGCGTGCACTCATTCTTTCCTACTATATAGCTGAAATAACTTTAAACTTCTGACATGGTCTGTAGTGCTGAAGTACTGTTTTCACTAGAATTGCACATACTGAAAATAAGAAAAAAAATTAAAACCCTCATGTTGAAAATACAGACCTATTTAATTGGAAATTTATGAGAATAGATTGTATTCTTTTTTTTTCCCCATTTAAAAGCAAATTTGGCAAGGTATGTTCTTTGTTTCAACTTTACAATGAAATCCTCATGTTCACTGTGAGTCTTCCAGCAGGAGAATTGTGCAGAATATCAGATTAAAATTGAACCATCACGAACAGCCGTGAAACTAAAGCTACTCATTTTTCATGAGAACCATTCATCTTAACACAATCGCTCAACAGTTCAGAGTTCACCTTTTAGACAGATTCAGTGCAAACAAAAAGAGCCAGGTCCTGAGCTGACAGGAGTCAGCAAGAATTCTGTCAAATGGAAATGTATGGTGCTGCATTAAAATATCTAACGAAGCTGCCTGAAAGATGTTTAAATATCAGTCTGATTTTGGGACAAGGCAGGGTGAGAAGCATTTAATTTCATCCTAAACACAATGCCATGCACAGCTGTGCATTTTTTTTCTGAGTGCAGATTGGAGCATCTTAATCGTTTTACTTTGCTCAAAATGGGCTGCATTTGTCTTCAAAAATTATGCAGACAAATGACGTGGATGTCTAATCAGGAAATTGTGTCCAGGTGGCACACACTCAATGTGCGGCCACTGTCTGACCAGACCAGCCATTTTATTAAAAGAAATTCCTGGCAGTATATATCATGTTCTTCTCCCATGTTGCTCTTGGTGATTTACCACTGTAGCAGACTAGAACTAAGGAAAAAAAGGAATTGTGAGAAGAGAGAAAGGAGGAGCTACAATGACCAGATACTCACTCCAGATTGTACCTTTGTGGGCAAGCACTTCCACTCCTGCTGTTTGTACTGTCACTCAGCCTCTGTTACCCCTTTTCTGAAGGGAGGACAGCGTAAAAAAAAGTTTCTGGGAAAATTTACCTCCATCTTGCTGCTTATATGATGATGGCACTCTGGTTTTGCTGTTGAGCTAGGTGATACTGGTTTAAAACATATCATCTACGTTCTCTCCTCATTTCAATTTAATCTGGGCCCTTCAAGGATGCTTGCTGGGGCCATCGCTGTGTTGGTGCCGTAAGGTTGAGCACACTGTCTGTGCCACACTGTACTGTCTTAGGGCAGATCAAAGTGCCCCAAGTACTCAATATGCTGCACCGTAGGCACTCAGGTAACCTTTGCTAGTCCACAACAGGTCGTTGAGTTCCTCCTCGTGCTTCCCAGGACGTCTTCTGCACTCTGCTCTGTGTCTCAACCAGTACTTGACTGACTGGTGCAGGCAGCAAACCTACAAGAATGAGGCAAGCGGTTGTTTCCAGTGACCAGCATAAACTTTCTGCTTCTTAAGACATGTCATTTAGAGGAATCAACAGTTTGAACTAACATCATAAACTGCAGATTTTAAGTACTGATCGGGCTTTTCCTCTCCTTTCAGGATGTTAGCAGGTGCAATAGGATACAAGAAGAAGCTGCCCTGCAGTCCTGGTGCATGGAGCTCACTCCACTGCTCCAGGGCTGTCAGACCAAGTAACATTACCACATATTTTCTGTTCATTTTCCAATTTAGGAGTTATCTGGTTTTATTTTGTGAAAGGCAATTACAATGGTAGCAAGCCTTCAGTTAAAGTAGTCAATGTAACAAATCCCCTCCACCCTCCCACCTCCCCCCCAACCACTCAGGTCTTTTAAGATTGCTCTCACAGCTTCTGTAGCAGCAATGCCTTGTCTGGGAAGTTATGGTCATGTAAAAATCCATCTACAAAAAGAGGTTTTCACTTTCTGCCTCTTGGGCTAGCTTCTGGGTGCAACTTGACACACTAACTTTAAGCACAGGTAGGTGGTTATCAACCTCCTCACACGGGGCACCAATTTGCCGCGATTGAGAGACGGGACGCAGCTTGATGCAAGCAAATGTCATCTTTATTGCGCAGCTAACATATACTTATACTACTAGTTACAGATAATTAAGGCTCATACATATTGCAAAAAGCAAGCTCATTATTGGCTACATCGTTAAAGGCCAACTCCTCCTTAAGATACATTTTTGTGATTTCTTGTACTTCTTTATCTATACCCTGTTGTTCTATAACAGCTATGCTCAAGGGTACTGTGGCCTTGCTTATAAGGATTCTAGAGGCTGCTTAAGCACCAAAGTTCTTATCTCACTCCTTCCCAGGGCCTGTGGCCGACAAGTTCCAGCACATCCCCCTTAAACAATCTTTCTGTACTTTGTGTTTTTCCACAGCCTGTCAGACCCTGTGCTACACTTCCAAACTTATTTTAACAAGCTGTATTACCAGTGACAATGTTGTCTTCTGCTCAGATTTGCAATGTGCAATAAAATGCACGGCAACATATGAAAACAGAGAGATTCATAACTGCTGCCAGTACAGCAATTCCACAGGCTTCACTGCAACTCATATGTCTTTTCTGCTGGCATCTTTTCTGTCCCTGGACCTGTACATCAGAAGCAGTTTAATGACTGTAGCATCCTCAGCATGACAGAGAACTGTAAGCATTCAGCTTAATATCCTCTGTGTTTTCTCTCTCTGAAATTATTTCAGTATCATTAGCTGGTCATGGCACAAACCCATTCCTATTGCATGAGGCTTTAACAAGATGGAATTTCAGTTTTTCAGTTTCAATATTTGAGAGATAGAATTAACTGTTTAGAAAGTGGTTTTGAACTCATTTAATTTGTTTGGAGAGGGGAGCAAGAAGGAAATCTGCATATTTCTAGATATATCTGGTAGAAATGTCTTGTGTCCTGTTTTGGTGCTCCATTTTCCAAATAAATATTTTAAACTTTCTAAAACTTATTGGCTTGGAATCACTTAGCCAGTGAGTGTCCAGAAGGTTCTCTTATACCTTTCATCATGCTTCTGGTCAGTAAACTCTCCCATACAGGGAGAGTGTCTCTAAACTTTTTGAATCTGTCTCTGCCTTATGGCCTGGAGTTGGTGGACTTGCAGGTAACTGCAGATATTTGTGTGCTTGAGAATATGATGAGACTATTTTCTGTCCTTACCTACACGCCATAGGAGACTAGTTGAAACCTCAGTATTGTCAGAGCAGAAATTCTGTTTTAATGCATTTCTTATTTTAGAAAGATATGGAAAGCTTCTGAAATGATGGAAATGTTTTTTTCTGAGATAGTAACAAAGACGGAATCTTAATTTCAGTTTCTCTGAAATAACGTTTTCTATTTTCACACTTAAAATGTTCATATTTCAAGTAAAATATTGAAATTAAAATAAATGAATGAATGCATCCATTCTGCTTCTTATAATCTTTGATTAAAACCAGACATACCTTTAACCTCTGTAGTGGACATTGCATGACTTGTGCAGCTATTTTGCATAGCATTAGGAATTGTGAAAATCCAATTCCTTGTATGGGATAATTAGAGATACCACAGTAGTTGCACTTTAAAATGCCAAAGAACTAAATACAGGGAAACATTTTGCTATGTTTGTTTGCTATATTGTGAAATTGAGTGAATGTGTTCATGAGTTGAAAGTCCCATGAAAAGGTAATGGGCATTGTTTCTAATCAAGTCTTGTGGAAATCTTACTCTCAATATCTGCTTTTTTAGGCTATGCGTCCCTTGAAAATGTGTTGAAAGATCCTGGGAATTACAAGTTTTCTCCTTTCATGTAGAATACTCTTGATTGTAATATTTGCTGGCCTCTCTTTATGCTCTGAAAAACAGGTAATAACAAAAGCCGGCATCTGTGTCCTACTCCCCCCCGTCTCCACCCCACCTTTGCTCTTTTCAGTAAAATGCCTCCTTTAGGGCCAGTTTCTACAAGCATTTCTATGCAGGGTAGCTCCTTATGTCATCAGGAATCCTGTGTAAATAATGCAGTTCCTGGTATCTCAGGTGTATTCTTAGAAACAGCAGTTTGGTGTAGCTCCTATATCCCACACTGGGTTTATGGCCATCTACTGTAGCTATGTGTAGATTTATAGCAGTAAATTAAATGAACCTGGGTCCATTCTCAGTGTGAAGGCAAATGACACCGAATGGCCTGTGTTTATTTAACTAAACTCTGTTATCTCCCTAGCTGGATAATCACATCAAAATTTCCTTTGGGAAGCTGGCCTCAGCCATTGTTTATGCCCCAAGCAGGTCTGAGAATCGTTTAGGTAAGTATTATTTAGCTAAAGCTGAAATCTAGGTATAGTTAAAAATATGCAAGGGACTAACAATTTAACAGGAGATTTGGTGGAGATCCATTTTCCTGAACATCTATCTCTCTGGCAATAGCTAAGACATTGGTGTAGGTGGGGGCATAAGGATCTTCTTCAAAGCACACATGTCCAAGTGCCTTCCTCTCCCTGAGATGTATCTGTGATTACACTGCAGCACGTGGTGCTAGCTGGCAGTAGCTTTGCTTGTGGATGGAAACTAATTACAAATACTTTTCAAATCTTCTTGTAAATAGCACTTGCATGATTAGTAAATGGCTGGGCTGACTTGTAGAAAAAAAAAGGGTAACTGAGATGTTCTTTCATTTTGTTTGCCGTAAAAGCCTATGTCCTGTTCTGCAACAGTTGAAAATAAAGTACTAACTCAAGGATGTGTGCAGTGAAATAATCATATTAAATACATCGCACCTGGCCCACCAGCACATCAATGTCCATGTTGACCTCCTTTCATCTCCATACTCAAAAAAAACCTGCTCTGGCCCATGTGTGTTAGGATATATCTTTCTCCACATCTCCACTTGAGACTTTCATACAGTGCTGATTTATCTGGGGAAAGAGGTGAGAGGTAATTAGTGTACAGCCAGATGCCTTCTGGACACTGACTGATTTTGGGGGTATACATTGTGCCCCATTTATGAGGTAGCTTGAGATGTGGTGCTCCCTCTTTGTGTCTCTAGTGTAGGCCACTGTCCACCTTAGCCTATACTTATTTTACTGTCTTAGCTGAAATTTGGTGGCAGTTCTCTCATGATACTTACTTTTATTTAAGACTGATTATTCTTATATCTTTCATTTGCCCCAGATGAGTAACTTGGCTGACTTTTACTTTTTCTGCCACTCTGTTATCCATGGCATGATTATTCTTGATGTAGGCTGCAGTTATGTGATTAAAAGCTAATCATGGTGAACTTAAAGACAAACAAGGACTGGAGAAACGATGACAGGCAGAGGAACCCTAATAACCTAACCAGTGGAAACAAACAACTCAGCTGCTCCCTAAGACTATGTAAGGGATGGAGGAAGGATTGTCCCTGGAGTGAAAGACATAAAGATGAGTTGGTGGGGAAGGACCAAAGCTAGGGAAAGGGATGGATCAAGGTGAATTGGGGAGGAACGTAAGTGGAAAAAAAGAAGGAAAAGGGGAAGAAGAGGCCAACTGAGTGGAAAGGACAGTAGGTTTTTGACAGAATCCAGTGCTTGATCAGCACTGTCTGCACTCTCCTCTGCCCAAATCTGATTTCTGACTGCCTTCTGTGTAGTTTTCTCTCTGCTTAAGTTGTATTTGTGCAATACTAGCAAACCTTAACCCACACTGTCTGGTGAACGCGAGAGGTCTATACGCCAGCACTTATTTGTCTGAGTGCTGTGTGTGTGCAGGTGAGTGCTAGGAAGGACAATGCTTTCTCTCTGCATGGACTTGTGGTGGCTGGACAGGTTTTTAGTGTGAATGCAACCATCAGGACTGGGTGCTTATTGTCTCTACTCCCTGTACACGGGGAAAGGGAACTGCAGCAGCCTCGCATCTGTTGGGTTGTGACAGCAGGAAATGTCCTGTCTCCCAAGGCCTACCAAGTTCAGCTACCTCTGACAGAAACAAACTTTTCCTCTCACCAAAATCTGTAAGCACTGTTAACTTTGATGGATTCCTTGCCAGGTTATTAAATTACCTAATGTTTATCTTCACTTCTAACTCAGTTTTTCCTGCTTCTCTTTGTGCAGGAGACTCAGTGATTTGTGACCTTCTCACTGCCCTGCTGAGGTCTCTAATCTTGTCTTTCAAATCTTTACCTAAATTGTCTTATTTTCTGTCTGTTCTTTCTTCCTCACCATTCCTCTTTTTAAAGATAATATATTTATTAAGGAAAAGAAAGAAGAAGCAAGTCTCTGCCTAGGCTTCTGGGCTATACATGATATCTACAACATTTTTCCAGGAACAATAGCATTATAATTATCTGAGGGTTTTTATTATTTGTTTCAAATTCTGATTCAAATTCCTTAGTGTACCCTAGATACTGCTGTACTTTTAAACTGAACACTGCAATGTGCGGAAAGAATGCATTAAGCCTTACTTGTAGACTAGTACTTACCTTTTGAACAGCTGGGTTCCTTCCCAGCTGCTCAAAAGCGAAATTCTGGCTCCCTGGGAGCAATAATGTGTACATTTCATAAATCAGTTTAAATAGATTGCCTTTGACAGAATAGCAATGTCTGAAATGGAAAGTTAACATCTAACAAAAATATATATTGCCCTTAAGAAAAAAGTGGATCCTGGACACACATCAGCCTTGGTGAATGGATTTATTTACTGAAATAGCATATCATAAACATGAAAAATACAGAACTCATGACTAAGTGAAAAAAAAAGTGATATGTATACGTACAGGAGAAACTTGCCTGCAATGAGAACTTTTTCTGTGCTTGACTATTTAACCCTGATTACATATATTCATAGGGAAATATGAGATTGTTCCTGAATTCAGTGAGAAATGTGAGGTTCACATGAATTAAGTAGAGCTTGTCAGGCTTCAATATAAAGAAAGTATAAAGTTCTCATCAGATATCAAAAAACTTTCTTTTCCATCTGGGAGAAAAACTGCAGCATCTTGCTCTAGCAATCAGTTCCAGAGGCTAGAGATGAAGTTAGCTTCGCTGAGCTTGGACTATATGGTCCTAAAGTAAAAAGACAGAAGGGCTTGAAACCCTGCTGGATCTGCGGGAAAATAAATAATTGTAAGACTCTTGGGCTGCACACCAGGAATTTAATTAAATGCATCAACTTATCTCAGAAAGGGTAATAGGATTCCATAAGAAGATAACACGTTTTATAGATACCTGTCAGAATTTCTGGAACAGCAAGATTGCCCTTGGCTATGATTTGCTTTTTATGGGAAAAGGAATATGTATGCTTTCTGTTGGCTCTTTAAAGTCGTTTCAATATATTGGCGTTTATATCTTAGAAAATACACCATGAGGGAAGCTTTCAAAGTTAGAATCAAAAGCAATTAGCTGAGATACTGCATTTCATCATGCTCACAAATCATCTCCATATGCTTTGCAGGATGTTGATATTGTGACCCGTTTTGTTTTTTTTTAATCTCTTCTGCTTAGACTAATGGATAAATTTTGTTTGTTATTTGGGAGTTGTTATTAACCTGCTTTTATGTTCCCTGAAAGACTTGTTCCATAAGTGATCACATTAAATAATTAGATTGGGAAAAAAAAACCAAACCCAAGACAGAAAACAGATAGAAGAGGAAGGTCGTAAATATGAAGGAAAAGCAAAGGAGGGTTTGGAAGGGGCACAAACAGTAGGAGGGAAGGAAAACAAAAAGTGAAGAAAGAAAGAGGCAAAGAAAGAGATCAGACTCCTTAGTAAGAAAGAAAGAAAAAGTGGTCCAAGCAGAGACAGTGGAACGAAATCTGAGAGTCCAGGAAGAGCACATGGGTAAAGTCTGAAAAGAAATGTAAAGGGACAGAAAATTATCAAGTATCTTATTTAAAACAACTTTCCTACGAAAGCTGTAAATGTAAGGTTTCACAACAATTCAGCTAAGTGACGTCTGAAGCTGAAAGCGATGGTTTGATAAAATTATTTAGTATAAATGTTTGGGTTTTTTTCCTGAATAAATTCCTGGTTTAATATCTTCATGGGAAAAAAACCAGTTATCTTAGTTTAAAGTGTTTGTTGTAGAAGCTCTAATGAAAGCCTTGGCATTTTTTTTCAGAGGTTCAGTACACTTATTTTACATCTATTTCAATTTAAATTGATCTAACCTCAGCTTTAGCTCAAAGTGCTATCAAACAGATTAAAGAGCCCTCTGTCAAATTTCTATCCTTATGAGGTACTTCTTAGATGAAGTAATTTCTGTGATAAGAAAAATGGTAGACATTTTCTGACTCTTGTATAAGACATGTTTTAAAACCTGTTTCATTAATCCCTTCTTGCCCTGACTTTCATTCTGCCTTTTTGTAAATACCCTTGTTCAAATGGGCACAGTAGTGTGGTAGCAGGCAGAGATGACAGTCTCTTGGGGTTTCTACTCAGCATTCCTCAACCTACATATCTAAAGACAGCACTAACATTTTTGGCCAATGATTTAGGTGCATCCCAAATACTGCTGGAAACAAAACTAGGTCTAACATTTAGGTTAAAACTTTGGATGACTGTGGCAGGGACTGCAAGCAGGGCTACTAACTGAGCAAGTTGAAGGAGAGGCAGTTCATGTTCATTTACATGTGCACCTCTATATCATGCTGCCTTCCCAAATCCTTCACCTAAATATTCACTCTGAGGTAGCAATGCTTGTCCTAGAAGTATAGTATCTATACTTTACCCCTGAATAGATGTCTTTTCCCTTGGATGTTCCTTTTTGTTGGTGTCAGGCTGACATGAAAACTGCAGCACTGTATGGCATTGACGCTACTCTTTGTCAACAAAAGTTTGATCTCAGTATCAATTAGTCAAATTAGTTTGACTTTTTTTTTTATTTTTCATAAGCTGTTGTAAATCTTTAACTGTTACTTTCCTTTGGTGTATTTAGCTGCTCCAATTTCAACATAACTCCAGTGCTTTGGATTCTCTATAAGGTTCAGAGACCTACTAAAGATCCCTGTTCCTGGCTCAGAAAGGTCACTTGCTCTCACTTCAAAGCTCCTCATAGGGGGTCTCATGCCCAATCTTTGTTGCTTTTGTGTCCTACATGCCCAATGACTTTCAAAGGCAACTTTCAGGACAGAATAAGAATGAATAAAGAAGTTTTGCATGGAAACTTCTCTGACAGAAGAACTTGTGAACAAAGGATGTGAACAAAGGTGCATCATTATTTCTTGGACCACATGATAGTGGTCTTAAGCATGTGTAGCCCCCAGGTGAATACAGGAGCTATCCTTGTCTGATCTACTTTGGACAAGGAAGGTGCCAAAAGATCACTGGCTTGGGATTTGGACTCATTTAACCTCATTGAGAGATAAGTTTGCTCTTTAATGTGAAAGAGTGCTTGGGTATGGCTCCCTTTCTGACACTCAGCTGCCTATTAATATAGGTCCTCTTTCGGCTGAAAATCAAGAGGAATTTCCCTGAAATGAGAGTGTTTGCAGCACTTTAAATCCCTTTGTGGAAATGGACTTGTTTCACCCTAGGTTCTATCAACAGCATTGAGAACAAAGTTGAAGTTTAATTTAGAACACTAAGAGCACTTGTAACTAGTCCTGAATAAAACACTGTGCTGAAACCGTACCAGTAACTTGTCACCTTGAAAGAGCAAAGCCGAAAATAGTGCAGCAGCTGCCTCATTGATCAACTTGCCCTTATTCAAAATTGTGCAGACCTGACATTTGGTAGAATAACTATTTCTTAGTTAATTGTCAATTACATTGTGGGGTTGGGTAAACTTTGCAATGTGTGCTTTTAAATAAACCTTCTTACCTCTGGAGTGAAGAATTTCTAATAAATAATTAATTGAAGGTTAAGTTCTACATCTTGAGACTATTACAATTTTGCAGGAACTGACCACTATCCATGTCCTGGGTTACTTCCATGTTTGTTTCTTTCGCTTAAGCAGTCACCGTTTTAAATCCAGACTGCATTATGCGTTCTAGGATCAGTATATTTTCTAACCTTATTATGCATTCAAAGTTACCGTCTTCACTACCAAACCAGGAAAATAAGTTGCATTTTTGAGCAGAGGCACTAAGCAAAAGTTGCAGGACCTCAGGGCTGACATATAGTCTTGTTATTACAAAATGAATATTCATTAAATTTCCTTTGTACGGGTGTATTTGTCAGCCACCAGACACCTTCCTGGTTCTGTCTGCTCACTGCTTGCAATTTTGCTTCTTGTATGTGACTTCCCTTTTGAAAATCTGTTTCAAAACCATTCTATCTCCCAAACACAACTGTTTTGTTACCTATTTTTTTACCTATTAGGCTGTAGTGTGTATCATTCTGCCCATTTTTTCCGGTCTGTCTTTATTTCTCTTGAAGAAACACGTTAAACCGCGCTTGAAAAGTGGAGGCAGGACTGCCAAGTACAGTGTTTTCCCTTTCATTTATCTGGTCAGAATTCCCTTGTAAACATTTCTCTCTGCCCTGTAAAGATCAGTTGGCAGAAGAAAAGTAGAGGATGTGGGATGATGAAGGCACTCCAAGATGTGACCTTCAAGAGATGCCAAGGAATGCCACAGATGCTAAAGGAACAGCCCTTTATCCTATTAGCAATGCCTGTGTGCTCAGAGTTGGGCACTTCTTCCAACTGGGTGATCTAAGAACTTGAGAATTCTGCTGCTTTTCTGAAACAACTCTTCCTCAACCCAAAATATGTTTGCACATGAAGCTGTAAATCTTTATCGGACAGTAGAACCCACAGCTGGTTAGCACAAGTGAGGAATAGGTCTCATTTAATTTGATAAGGCTGTGGTACCAGCATGTCAGCTTTTGTGCACAAATGACTATAAGCACCCTGCTGTTATATCCAAGGATTCTGATTGATATTCAGCCTTTTCCCAGCTCAGCTGAAGTTCAAAAACATTAAGCTACTTCTTTATAATTGTCAAAGAGGTGCAAAATAACTTTTACTTTTAGTTCTGGTTGCTTGAGGACAATGATCATCTCTTTCAAATATTGTGTGTGAATTTCTATGTGTGTGACAGTGCAGAAAATGTTTCTATTCTGTCAATTCCAACAACATCTGCTTATCTGGAAAAAAATTCCCAAACCAGCCCTCAAATATATTAAGAAATGATGAAAATACCTTGACAAAAAAGGACAAATAAAGTGTTCTGAGTATCATCAGATCAGATTATCTGCTCTGAAGGGCAGTTCTAGTATCTTGATCAAAGCTGATGCTACAGTTTACATCCAATCTCAGTGCAATATATGCACTGCAATAATATATGAAATAGAAATAACTGTACAACATTATATGACAGACATTCCATTTTGGTTTTTATTGGTAGGTAAGCTTTAGACATAGAAAATCTATACATAATAGGTTCTGGGTTATATATACATTTCTTAGCTTCTAACCCTAAAAACTGTCTTTGTTTTTTAGTAAAGGATTTTGAAGACTGAAGGATGTGTGTATCACAGTGGAAGATAACGGGGGGGTTGGAACTAGATGATCTTCAGGGTCCCTTCCAACCCAAACTATTCTATGATTCTATGATTCTATGATTCTATGATTCTATGATTCTATGATTCTATGATAGCTGTATAGAATGAGACAATAGTTAAATGACCATAAAGATTACTGTGTAATCAGGATATCTGTTCTCCTTCCTGATGTGAATATTTATTTTGTGGAAGGCTACTTTGACCTATCTTCTTCTGTCTTTCCAGACTAAATTGTGTTAGCAATGCTCATCAAAGGCATTATTGAAAACTGACTTTATTTTCCCTCTTTAAATCTCCTTTTGCCTTAACCTGAGTTACCCCCTCATTCTGTGGTTGACGTGGAGATAATTCTTGCTTTACAATTTCATTTTTCCCTAAAATCCATTTCCTTTTGTCTGTTGTTATGACTGACTCTCTTGTACTGTTTCTTCAGCATTTATACCTTACTGCAATCCAGTCAGTGAGTGCTTTTGGCATCAGGGTTGCCATAACCTAGCAAGCACACCAAGCAGGAGACCTGCAGGATTCAACCTTTCCTCAACAAATGCAGAAGACAGATAGTTTTCAGGAACAATGTTTAGGCTTGCGTGTGTTTCTTAGAATGTGCTCGGTGACAGTCCTCTGTGCGCATACTGCAGATCTGTGAGACTATTGTGCAGTTTTCTCCTGGTCCACTTACTGTGGAAATGAGGGTACAGGAAGGAGAATTATTGTGTCGTGGGATTTTGCCCAAGCGTGGCATGTGAGTGCATTCAGGACATGCATCCTCATGCTGGATCCGGGAAGCATTCAGTGGTCACAGCTAGAAATGAAGGAGGAGGACAGAGGGCTGCATTCAGTTTTAAAATTCTGTTTTTAATGGAATGTAAATCCCAACCCATTTTGGTACTCAACTTCTTATCTAATGGCAAGTGTTTGGAGCAACACAGATCTGCTCTGATGCACAGACCCTGTCTATATTCTCATGTAGGGGTTCAAAGCTGTTTGTACCTGTAATGTTACGCTCCCTGCCTGCCCTGCACTCTGCTTTTAAAGACCATGCTGTAAATCATCATGCAATTGGGCAACCAGTGGAATCCCTGCCTTCTGGGACTTTCAATATGCTTGTGTCACAGGCAGTCGAGCAGCTGAGGTTTGGTTGTCTTGACAGAGATTTTTCTCTCCAACTACAGCAGGAAGTGGCAAGTAAGGCTCTGCTGAATAAAAGGCCTTATTAGTCCCACAGCTCTTCACTTTTCCATATGACTGCCTGATTTCTGTCACTTTCTATCGGCTTTGAGTGCAGATGTTGGAAACATGAAGGCTTACAAGTATTTCCAGCTCCAAATCAACAGCAGTAAGCCTTTCATAAACCTGTTTTCTGTATGAAAGAGAGCTGTGCATGTTTCCAAGCTATTCGAAAGCCATGTGATCTTTTTCTCTTGTCGATGTGCAAAATGTTGCTCTGACCCTTAAGGTGGTTTTAGCTTCTCTTCCCACAAAATACTAGTACATGCCTAAGCTTCTCTGCTTACTGTAAAGCTTGTGCTTGTGACTTACTGTCAACCTTATCTTCCTCTGAGAAGTGGAAATTTAAACTACTGCAGCTTAATCCTTGTTCTCTGTTACCCTCAGCAGCCCACAATATTTGCTGTCAGGATATACATACAAACGGGACATTGAACTCAATTTTGGGGGAAGAAGAAACAGTGAACAAGAGAAATCAAATTGAGCTGCAAAGGCTGTCTTTCTTATATTGCTAACAAAAGTTTATGGAAACAGGGTGAAAGGAAGTGCATGACAGCTTTGTTTCCAAAGATCTATTCATACTAATGATTTTTTGAGCCTTAGAGAAAGAGTAGTCTAGCCTGTCCTTGAGTTGCAACTGTAGTCTCAACTATAAATAACTGCTTAAAAATCAATTTCAGTAAAATCTCGCTTATTTGGAAAGGGGCGAAAATGTTCTTTTGTGCGTCTTATCTTGCATGGGAGCAAACCTGAAATATCAACAATTAATATATACATACCCTTTATGATGTTGATCTTAAAAAGTCTGAGTTCATGGGGATGCTATGTCACAAAAAGAAAATCTGCTTCCACAAACAAGATAAATCATAGAAATACAAACCCGAAGATAAATAAAAACCAGCTTTCCCACCAATATCATAGAATTATCAAATGGTTTGTGTTGAAAGGGACCTTAAAGATCATCCAGTTCTAACCTCCCCACCGTGGACAGGGACACACGCTATACTAGGTTGCTCAAAGTCGCATTTAACCTGGCCATGAACACTTCAAGGGATGGGGCAACCATAACTTCCCTGGTGGTCTCACCACGGTAATCGTGAAGAATGTCTTCCTTATATCTAAGTATATACTCTTTCGGTTTAAAACCATAAACCTTTGTCCTATCACTGCATGCTTTTTTAAAAAGTCCCTCTCCAACTTTCTTGTACCCTCTAGAAGGCTGCTGCAAGATCTCCCGAGAGCCTTATCTTCTCCAGGCTGAACAACCCAAACTCTCTCGGCCTGTCTTCATAGGAGAGGTGCTCCAGACTGCTGGTCATCTTTGTGGTTCTCCTCTGAACTTGCTCCAATAGGTCCCCGTACTTATGCTGAAAGCCCCAGAGTTGAATGCAATACTCCAGGTAAGGTGTCACAGGAGTGGAGGTGGAGAATCACAGCCCTTGACCTGCTGATCATGCTTCTTTTGATGCAGACCAGGATGCAGTTGGCTTTCTCCAAGGGAGACAGATGCATGTAACGTATGGTTCTGCACTAAGAAGGACGTGATGTTCTGCAGTACCAAAGAGAAGGAATGAAATGTTTTTATAATTTGGCTTCTAAGCCAAGTCATAAAGATGTCCTAGCAATGATGCATGTGAATAGTTATGAGCGAACTTCAGAAGATATCTTAAAGATAATAACTCTTTTCAGAGAGGAAGAAAGGGTGGCATTTTGAGGCATGTAATCTAGATTCACTGAGAAACTCATCCCTCTAGTATTTCCTCCTCTTAATAAACAGTATTTGTTAATAAATAACATTGAGACTGTGAACTTCTGGTGCCTCTTAACTGTTTATAAAGGAGAAAAATCAGAAAAAAATGTGTTTGTGATATTGATTTCTGTAAATAAAACACTAAGGGCTGGCATAAATTTACACATGCTTCTATTTGGAGTGCTGTCTTTTAAGTGAAATGATGAAGTGGGACACTAATGCATTTGCAAACAAGATGAGGTTCCTATCTGACAGGCAATACAATGTGTATGGATTAATTTCCTATAAATACTTTTCATAGCTTTTTTATCTGGGTTGTTTGTAAAGTACACAGATTAAATAAAGACACTAGGCTTCGGGTACTATATGTTTCCTTTTACAAAGACTTCATTAAGAGGTCTGGATCTCAAAAACAAAACAGACATTGAGAACCAGCTGAACTTTACTGTCATAGTCGCAATCCAAGGGGAACAGCTTTTCTCTTGTATTTACCAGTCTACTTAACCTCCACTACAGTTTGTCACCATACACAGGACCTATGGAAGACGCCTTCTCTTTTTCAGTATCAGGTATATATCTTTTAGGTTGCCAACAAAGGAGACAAAGACATACTCTTGGATATTAGTGTTCAAAGGACAAAAGGCAGTGGATACAGCCTGGGACACAGGATTTTTTTCCCCTTTATCATGAGAGTGGTTGTATTAACAATGCAACGGTAGAAGATATTGTGCAACCTGCTTTTACTAGATCCACTATGAGCAGGAGATTGGATTAAACTAGTAGAGGAGGTTCCCTTGAAATCTGCATAGTTCTGTAATTGGTAATAAATAGTTCAAACATGAGAAAGTTACAATAATTTACCTCAATTAAGTGATGGAACTTCTTGTTTAAATATTCTTTAACATCTGAAAATGTCCTCTTTGCGCCTTATTATATAGTACATTATTAATGTGTTAAAGCTTTCTTTAGGAAATAGCAAGTCATTAATTGCTTTGTAGTGTAACTTTCCAGTGGAACAGAAAAATCAGTGATAGTTCCCTGTGACAGGGAACAGTAATTAAAACATTTGATTTTATAGTTAAAGAATCTGAAAGTTACTGTAATGATTCTGAGAAAATTTCTGTGTAGCCCTGTTGTCATACTGAAAGTGGTGAATAAAAAAAAGACGAGAAGAGGACAAGTGCTTGCTCAGGGCTGGGAAAGTACCATCACTTGATGCAGAAGCATTGCCTTAGAGTTCCTCTGTATTGCTATAATTTACTGCCTCCGAGGAGCCATTGAATCTTGCATGTGCTGGTTTCACAGTGATGGTCTTTACTTTACAGCACCAGACAGGCTTTCCTGTAGACAAAACAAATGCCTGTTTATCATTAATTAAGGCATCGGAGCGAGAATTTAAGCTATGAACTAGCAAAAAAAAAAAAAAAAACCACACAAAAAAAACCCCCCATAACATGAAGATTTACTCTGTACTTACAAATAATATAGCTTTCTAGCACTTCTAGTTTCGCCATCAAAGTCTTTGTCTCCTTTCCTCCTCCACTGCTCTGCCTTTATTCAACTTTTTATTGCCTTTTGGTACACCTTCCCCCCCCTTTCTCCTTTTCCTTCTACTGTTATGTGCCTTAACTTGCATATCCCTCCACTCATACAATGGGTAGTGATCACATCTGGACTAAATCTTAAACCTCTCACCCCCACTCTGGCACTATCTCTTTTATTTGTTAAAATAGGGACTTTTTTTTTTTTTTTCTAGATGTGGTTCTTTTGTAGCAGCCACACTTGGGGAATGGGACTTCAGTTTAGATTTTTCTCTTTCTGTCACTGCATGATGAATGTGAGCAGCTGAAACATAAAAATGAGTTTTGTAAACAAAGGGTATGCCAAATCTATTGATCCATTACAGCTTATACTGCAGTAAGCTAAAATGTGAAGCACTATGACTCCTGAAATGAGCAGGAGTTTCTGAAAGTTTTTTTCCTTATAGAAAACATAGTTAATTCTTTAACTATGTAGTAGAAACGTAGAAAATGTAGTAGAGTATGTAGAAAATGTGTGCTTTTCTCCGTAGAATACAATTTTTTTTTTAGGATTGGATGCATGATTAAAAAGCATGTCCTTTGGCAGATAATGGTGAATTTTGGACTTTTTTTTTTTTTGTCATTTAACAAAAAACTGTTATGGTCTTCAGGAGCAAAGGAGATGTGATTCCTTTTATTCACTCATGCTCAACTAGGAAGACCCACAAGACAAGATGGATGAGGGGAGCAGTAATGAGATATATTGCTGTTTATTTATAGGTCACTTACTTGAATGTGATCAGGTCATTACTGCCTGAAATTTCTTGTAAATTGGTAACTGTTTGGTTAAACATGAAATGAGTTGGCATGGCCACTACTGCATTATAATTTCTTTATCTTCCTTTACTTTTGAAGCTGAAATCACAAAAATTGCAAAATAACAACTACTGCTGGTACAAGTACAGCTGGATGGGTACTAGTGTTTTATCACAGAAGTCATTCAGCCAGCATTATCCGCAGGATTGACCGTGTGGCCAGATCCAGACATCCCTGGGAAGTTTTTGATTGCCTGGGTAACAACTCAAAATGCATGGATGAGACGTGTATTCTCAGGGTAGGTGCTATCTGGACCACCATTTCATGTGAACTGTCTTAGGGGCACAAATCCTGTGAATTCAAAAGTCTGCACCATGTTCTTATAGCACGAAGCTGTTCTCAGAGCCCTCACTCCAACTGATGTTTTCAAGACCTCAAGGAATCTGGATGCTTTGTCTGCTAGGAATCTGGGCAGTTTTTCCTTCAAACTCTATTTGTGTTCCTCAGAAGTTACCAAGCTGGTGATGTTTCAAGGAAATTTTGTTTCACTGGAAAATTTCTGACAATCTGTACTCCCATCAAACTTTCTTTCTAATGCTGCCTGTATGAAACTCTAATCTCTTTGAAACTGAATATCCCAGATAATGAATGAATACAAAGCAGTGTAACTAATGTGGTGTATGCTAATCTTCTTGGCTCAAACATTTTGATTTTTGATGTATCGTGTCCTCTAGTGATCGTCTGACAATTGTCTGTTTTTACTAGCTATTTCAATTGTGAACTCTGTTAGGCATAGATGTCTGCCTCATTTTTCATGCTCAGCAATTTTTAAAACCCTGTAAGATAGTAATTGCCCTTGTTACTTCCTTCTATGCAAGTCTTGTGGCTAAAAGGATAGAATGCTTTGCTTTAGCTTTGTGCTCCGACTCTGGCAGTGCTCTGTGCTTTTCATCCAGGCACATCTCATTTACTCATCTCTTATGTAGATTAGTTTACAATAAAGGTAAGAGAACATTTATGACATCAAAGACTTAGCGTCTGATGTGGGATTTACTTGTTCTGATCTGATAAGGGAGAACATTTTCTCTAATGCCTTATTCAGGTGCAATTTAGATTTGTAGAGAACTTTAGAGTCACCATCTGCTTTTGCTGGGATAAGAGTATGGTTGATATGATGACATCTTTGTGATGGACTGTTTAAGTGCACCAAAATGAAATAAATAAATGAAAAACAACAAAGGGGATTATCAGTTTCTCCTTGAGTAGTAGAGACAAAACGGTAGTGGTCTCCTTTAAAGTATATCTAAAATAAAGAGCCAAAATATGACACCTTTTACAGCAGCAACCACACTGGTTTTATTATGCTTGCAAATAACTAAGGGTAGACTATGCAAACAAGCTCAGACACTTGCTTTGTGCTTTTGTTTCTCACTTCACAGGTAATAAGTAGTACTGAATTGCAATTGATTTCCCAGATGGAGTTTAGGTTGGCTTAAATATTTTCAGTACAGGGTTAACAGGAAGAATGACTATTAAAAATGATTTTGTGTGTGCACCTAAAAGACCCCATTTTTGTTTTTCATTGTTTTTTTCTTACTTTCCCCAAGACCAGAAAATCTGTGAATACTTTTATTTAGCAAAAACATAGCAGAAGTCTTAATTATGAAAGAAGACTGTAATACATCAAAAAAACCTCTGCATTAGAAAAGTGACCCATAGTTTGAAGAATGTGTAGGAACTTAAAAAGTCATGCATACCAAGTCCTGTGGTTCAGTGTCCCAGCTGCTAGAGGAATGTGCTTATACTGGAGACCATCACTGGGCTCACAGGCTGGTGCAATACAGTTTATGTTCCCCTAGAGTTCCAGGTTCCTGGAGATAAACATAGGTAGAGCTTTTAAGAAAACGAAGGCCAATGCTAGACACTCATTATCCAACAGAAGGTGTTACGATGTTACTGCTGTGTAACATCCAGAACAATTTATAATAACCTACAAGTCCCCTCTTTTCCAAAGGGTTTGGGCCACCAAGTGTAGAGGATGCTGGAGGGATATGTGTATCCAAGTGAGGGCTGTGAGAGACATCCAATCCAAAATTGTGTTTTCCTACTTACAGAGAACTTCTTCAATGGAAAATTTCATGTTTTAAAATCCAGCAGCCTGGTACAGACTGAGAACAGAGCCTCTGCATATTCTTATTTTGTGCAGGGCTTGTTATTGAACAGAAGCCACTATCCTGGGAAAAGCCATCCTGGTTTGTCCTCAGTGTCAGAGATAAGATGGTACTCAGTATCCTGGTCCTAGCAGGCTATTTGATCAAATATATGCAAATGAGAAGACAAAGGACAATGATGCCCTAGTTGTGATGAAGAGGTCACGGCATATTTCAAGGTCTTGGTGTCCTTTTCAGGACAAAAGCTAGCTTAGAAACATGTGTGCTGGCCAATGACCTCCCACGGCACAGCTTGTCTCAGTCATGGTCTGGCCTGTCCTCACACAGTAAAGGCCCCAGGGGCTAAGTTAGACATAAAGATATTGAAGCTGATCAAAGATCAGGAATTTAGATGTCACCTAGACTCTGGAGTGACTTCCATAATTTGGTTAAAAGGCAGATCATTAAGAATCAAATTGCTGGGAAAAAAAGTAAAAAGTCAGAAGAAAGTAAACCATCTATCTTTTATTTTTCTTGAAATTATAAATTGGTCAAAGCTTCCTAAATTTGTATGTCTGTTTTAAGCCAATATAGAATATTGCCCTGCAGACTGTCAGACTAATTCCAATGTAGAACAGAAATTTAATAACTTGTTCTCTTCCACTCTCTATAGGTAATGCAGTATACTGATTTTAATTTGGTGTAAGTCCCAACCTGCACGTATATTCAAATGTTTATTGCAAATAATAAATTATGATTTATTAAGTGTGTGCTCTTTTCTGTTGCTGCTGCACTGCTACACTTAGGCACCCCCCTTCACAAGAAAGGTAGTAGGGAAACTTCAAACAGGCATGCCATTATCAATTTCAGTAGAAGCCGTTCCCCATTTCACAGCCAAATCCTGGAGGAAACAACAGGGAGCTGATGAACGTAGGGGCCCACTGGTGGGATACACAGATGCTCAGGATGGTGACTGAACACCAAGGAGGAAGAAGGGAGTGAGAGGGAAGAAGTCTTGTTACTGCGAATAAAAGAAGAGAAGGAGTTACTGTGAGGGAAAGAGAATAAATAATTGCCTCTTTTTAAAAACGATGAAACTTCACATCTTTTCCCTATGAAAAGAAAGAACAAAACCACCTCATTCTAGTAGTGATTCACAGCACATTAAAAAGAATATCTGATTATACATCTCCAAGACAGTGAGCAGCTGTGCTTTTGGAATTACTTAAGAAATTGAAAGGTATATCCAAATGGTCCTCTGTAGCCGAGTAATGGTGCTACTTGTATTAAACAAAATGTTCTATATATGTTATTTAAGTTTATGTTAAAAGTTTTGTACGGTCATGACGAAGAGCCAAGGCATTTTTCTAGAGAAGGAAGAAAGGACATTGTATCAGATGAAAAGATGATTGTAACAGCATGCACATTACTGATCTAGGAATAAATGATTATTCTGTTGCTGACAAAATGGAAGTAGAAATCTTAAAATACTCCCCAATTCAGTAAAAAAATAAAAATAAAAAGTCTTGTTACTGAAATAGTATCACAAAAGTTTTTGTTCTGATTAAATTTTTCATCCTCTGGTTTTAGATGAAAATATTCAGTCTATCACTAGCAACAGTAGAGTACATCCTGGCGCAGTTAGGGCACCTCGGAGAAGGCAGCGAGGCCAAAAGAAATCACAGTGATTGAGGTGGTCAGCAGTGATTTATGGAGGTGAGGGAGCTTTGGAGAATCAGTGGGAAGGAGGGCTAAGGAGACTGAAAGGAGGAGTCACAAAGCTGTTTCAGGGAAATTTTGAGGAGCTGGGTGCAGGTTTTCTTCTCATTGCTTCTTTTCCTTGACAATTACCCTCCCTTAGTACCAGCCTGACCTTATCCCTAATGAGAAACCCATCCTTCCTTTTTTCATCACCTACTGACCATGAGGAAAGAGGCTGCAGCTGGACAAGGCTGCCCTTCACAAGGGAGAGGGCAATAGGACCAGGAGGTACCCTGGGGCCCAGCTACCCTTGCTGGGGAAGAACAGCAAGTGGGATGGTCCCTTTAGATCTCCAGACCTTCCTGGGGCAGCAGACCCTGCAAGAACCAACCATGTAGCATGTACAGTTCTGTCTCTTGCTCCCATTGGCCCCACCAAGCCCACCTGTGGGACCACTCTGGTGCTTCCCATGGAGCTGCCCCACTGCCCAGCCTGGAACTGATTTCGCCTTTTTTTCCAAGTCTGAGTAATCTCTATCCAAACCCTACATTGACCAAAATGCAATTTGGCAATTTGACTGCTGAACTTGGTAATTTTACATTGATTATTTTGGCTCAGATGGATTCTCAGCATTCTTTTGGGTTCTTTTGTTTCCAGAGATAGCGTGATGACTATTGTTTCAACCTGTTTAATGCATCATCCTCATTCATTTAAAGAGCACCAACATATATTTACGTTGTCTTGTAAAGCTAGAAAGTATTTTAAACTTTCCAGTTCATTGTTTTCCTCCTCTTAAAGAGGAACAGGAAAGAAACACCTAAAGAGTTTTACCTTTATAGTGATAGTTGTCTATCTGAGTAAATTAAAAACTAAAAATAATGTGAAGGAGAATTCTTTAAATCCATGCAACTCAACTTTTTAAGATTTTATAAGATTGCATATAGACCCTAACTAATTGTTGGTTGAATTAAATTGAATGCTTTGTTTTTATTCCTTATATTCTTCCACTGTGAATAGCCATGAATTTTAATTAGCTTATGATTTTTTTTTTGTGATTAAAAGCAGTTACTGGAAAGGGTGAGAATTTAATTTTGTGAGTGTCATTTCCATTACTCATGAATAATTATTGTAGGAATACTTAAGATCAGAATAATTATGTTTTAAAGAGATGATTTATTGCCTTGCTTATATTTTCTCATGGCTAATAAAGAACTTTGTAGGTTGAATTTTTAAGCATTTTAATTTCTGTATCTGAATGTATTGACTAAAAAATTATAGTAGCATTATGTTGGCCACTCATTAAAAAATACATACTGGACAACAATAAAAGTTGTCCAGTTGTGGATGAACAGGTTTATGGTGTGCTGGGTGAAGAACTGGCTGAAGGGCAGGGCTGAAAGGGTTGTAGTGAGTGGGGCTACATCGGCTGGTGACTGGTCACCAGCAGTGTTCCTCAGGGTTCAATTTTAAGGCCAGTTCTGTTCAATCTACTTATCAATGATCTGGATACAGGAGTTGAATGCGCCATGAGCAAGTTTGCTGATGATACAAAAGTGGGAGGTGCTGTGCACTCTCTTGAGGGGCAGGAGGCCTTGCAGAGGGATCTAGATAGATTGGAGGACTGTGCAATGGTTAATGGGATGAAATTTAACAAGTTGAAATGCCAGATTCTGCACCTAGTACAGAGTAATGCCAAGCACAAGTATAAATTCAGAGAGGAGTGTCTGGAAAGCAGCCCTGCACGAAGGGACCTGAGGGTGCTTGTTGACAGCAGGCTCAATAGGAGTCAGCAGTGCCCTGGCAGCTAAGAGGGCAAACTCTATCCTGGGGTGCAACAAACGGTGTAACCAGCTGGTCAAAAGAGGTGATTTTCCTGCTGTATTCAGCATTGGTGTGGATTCACCATGAACACTGTGTGCAGTTCTAGGCTCCACAATTTAGGAAGGATGTGAAGGTCCTTGAATGTGTCCAGAGGAGGCTAACTAAGCTGGTGGAAGGGATGGATATTGCCCATATCCTATGGGCAGTGTCTAAGGATTTTGGGCTTGTCTAGTTTGGACAGAAAGAGGCTGAGGCGTGACCTCATTGCTTTCTACAGATTCCTGAAGAGGGGAAGTAGAGAGGGGAGATGCTGATCTCTTCTCCCTGATACCCAGTGATAGGATGCATGGGAAAGGTACAAAGCTGTGCCATGGAAGGTTGGTTGAACACTGGAACAAGCTTCCTAGAGAGGTGATCAATGCCCCAACCCTGTCAGTGTTTAAGAGGCATTTTGACAATGTTTTCAATAACATTCTTTAACTTGATCAGCCCTGAATTAGTCAGGCTTTTGGACTAGATGTTTGGTAGGTCTCTTCCAACTGAAAATATTCTAATCTATTCTATTAAAGGTAAGCAGAAATGTGTAGTAGCTGGGATTCAGCTAAATGATCCCACCTTTTGGGCTCTAATAGCAAGGACTTTGCTTTTACATCCATCTGGGTTGTTCAATATAATTTTTAAGAATGGACTTCTAATACTTGTTGTGAGGGAGGTTCAGAGGCCGCAGTGTCCTTGCCAGTTCGTGCTATCAACATGACTGTGCAGCTTCTTGGTACTCCTCCATTCGGTCTATTGTGCAGGCCTATGCCTTGCTTGAATGTAGCATTTTTAAAGAGCCATGTCCTTGTTCTTCGAGCCATTCTCCAACAATTCCCTCCCCCCTTTTTTTTTTGTACCAAGAATGTTTGATCTGCTACTTTAACGAGTAGCCGCTTGCAAGTACCCATAATACATGTCAAAACAATAGTGCTATCACTATAATAAGCAACATAATTAAAGATTTTAACAGTCCCAAAAGCCACTCGGAGAGATTAAACCAGCTGAAAAACTTGTCCAAACCAAAAAACCCTGTGTCTTCTTGTATTCTTTGAGTGCGTCCAATTAAGGCTTTTATTTGTTTATGTATGGATTCTGAATGATCTGCCAGATCCATACAACACATGTCTTCAAAATCTTCACACCCATGGCCGTGCTAATACTAAAGATCTATTGCAGCTCTATTTTGTAATGTAACATGCCTAACACTATTAACATCAGCTAACAAGCCACTCAAAGCCATTGAAGTAGCATTGGTCTGCTTACTCAACCAACATCCCATATTTGTCAGCTTTGTCAAGGCTGCTGCAGTTGCTACCCCAGGAGCTAATGCTGAGGCAGCTACAATTTCTCCAGGTTCCCAGAAAGGTGACTGTACTCTCACGGTCAGCCCCAAATTGATGGATAGATCATTTATTTTGTTTACTTCATTTCTTGTTATAAATCATAGTGAGATTGGGAGTTAGTAACGTAAGCCATCCAAGGCTACATAGCCTGCAATTAAATTTTGACAATATTCCTCCGCACACTTTACCTCCATTAATCAGAGAAAAAAAAAATGTCTACAGGCAAAGCAACTGGAAAAGAAAAAGAGCGTGACACTTTAGGAAAGATATGACTATACAAGGCTGTAGCATTTCTATACACAGGTAAAGTAGCATTTACATTCTGACCTTTTTGAGTGATGTTATAGGTACAATTATACGTTACACAAGCATCCATTATTACTGATCTATTTCGCTGGAACCTATCTTGGACCGCTGTCTGTAATGACACAAACATAACCTCTTCCTGTCATTTTTAGCTCAACAGGTCCTTCCCATTCACCTGAGTCCCAGTCTTTGTATAGTACTTTGATACCTTGCTGGTCCTGGTTATTCAGTCCTGACTCTAGCGATCCGTGATGGATTACAATAAGAGGACTAGTTCTATTTCCAGTTAAACGTAAAAAGTTCAACACATAAGTCTTTGCAATTCTTTCGCTAGGAGGTAACATTTCTCCCCCCCCTTTTTTTTTTTTTTTTTTTTTTTTTTTTTTTGCAAAAGTAACTTTAAGGTTGCATGAGAGTGTTCTACAATTGTTTGACTTATTGGTGAATGTGGAATGACAATAAGGTGTTGCACTCCCATCTGTAAAAACTGTCAGCCCATTTACCAGTGTGGTATTACACTTAGATTTTTCCTCTACACATTCATGTTGCGAAAAGGTTATCAATCGATGGCCTGGATGATGAATTTTAATTTGTCCACTACAGTTGGCCAAGGCCACTTGTAATTCTAAACTGTTCTGCATACTCCATTGTAAATACCGTTCTGTCATCTGAATGACTATTGTTTCAGGCTCTTTCCCATTCAATTCATCTATCCGATCTTGACCTTTCATGATTAACTGTGCAAACATTTCTACTCTTGTTACAATCGTCTTTGATGGCTGATTAGATAAGAACTGCCATTATATAATTTTTAATTTGTCCAAATCGGTTTCAACCCATTGCATTATTAACCCAACAGGCTGAGAAAGCATTATATATGATCAAAAAATTTTCAGGCCAACTATGTGCTACGCGATGTGCTTGTCTATTGCTTACTGGATTTTTTTTTTTTTTTTTTTTCAGTTTGGGGACCTTTATTTTTAAAAGGTACTAATTGTGCTATTAGACCAAATGCCTGACACAGAATAACAAAAACATACATATTGAATGACCATCAAGTTGTCTATGGGCTTTTCTCTGAGTAATGGCTTTTTCAATTTTGCCCAAAGTTTGTTGTGCATCACTTGTAAAAGTACGAGGTGCTGTTAGAGCCATGCCCCCCTTAAGAAGATCAAATAATGGACTTAGTTCTGCATTAGTTATACCCAAATAAGGTTTAACTCGATTGATTGTTCCTAGGAGCTTTTGTAAATTGTTTTAACTACTATTTGCAATTTGGCTTGCTGGGGTTCAATTGTGGCATTCAAAATTTTCCACTCAAAATATTTCCAGGTTTGAATTTTTTCAGGTGCGACTTGAAGGCCTATTTTCTCTAATACAGTCTTTGAAATGGTATTAATTGAGAAACACAACTGCGCTGGGTGATATACACAGGTGGGAAAGGAATATAAACCATAGCTTGTATTTGTCCAGTTAAATCAGAATTAATAACACCAGGTTACACAAAAAGACTTTGCAAAGTGACACTCGAATGACCTACTAACCAAAGCACTTAAACCGTTACCAATAGGACTAAAAGCTTGGAGCGAAACCTTGTGAGCGTTTCGATCCCTTATTATTGAGGAGGCTGTGGAGAAGATCCAAGCAGGAGCATTTACTGTTGTCACACGTCTCCGCTGCATGCTGGGTTGCTGGTTTCCTTGGTTCTTTAATGTTAACGGTTTACCCCCGGCTTCTTTTGTCTGTTTTTACCTGTATGGGAATTCTCAAGGCTGCAAGTGCATTAACTTTGCAGTTTTTTACTCTCAGAGGATACTCCTTTTGGGCTCTTAAATCATGTCTTCATTAGTGTCTGGCTAAAATTCCCTTTATGGCTGTTTGCACTAGGACCCAGCAGTTGCTGATCTGATAAGGGACACTGGAATGCAGAGTGTTCTTCATAAATTGTTACTCCCCTAGAGAGAGATTAGGACTCCTAAACTGAAACAAACCAAAAAACTTTCACTTTCAAACAAAATCAGGAGTAAGGGGGGGGGAGATGGGGGGGGGGAGGGAAATTCACACACAGCCGCAGGGCTGGGTTTTTTGTTGTTGTTTTTTTTTGGTTGTGTTTTTTTTTTTTTCTCTAGGTATTTTAAAGTCTTGTCATCTGCAGCCTTTCACTTCACAGGTCCCAGGTAAATCTACCTGTTTGCCGGCTTAATGGATGTTTGAGATTGAAAGGTCTCAGAGTTGCATTTTTAAGATTAATCAAAACAGAGGCTCAATATAACCAAAACCCAATTTGCAAGTCTTACAAACGTTTAAAGCGTTTTAAACACACACATGCATACACACACAGAACCACTCTTTTGAGAGCTGGATTAATATACCTATACTATATTTTTTACGACCGGTCAATAAGAATAGCACGATGGTATGAATATTTAAACTATACACAGTACCGAACACATACAACACTTAAAATATGCACATATATTATAAAATAAGGTTTGTATCAATTGTTTAACAGGTAATAGTCTTTGGTTGTTACAGCATTTTCGTGGCAGAGGACTATCCTATGACGGCTGTGAATTATTCATGCATACGATGGAGCCGGTGGCAGTTTTGAGCACTGGGGCAGTGGGCATCTTGGCGACAAAACAGTCAGTACTTTCTCTTTTTACAGCCTTTAGACTTTCTTTTATCGCTTCGTAACTAACTGATTTCCAGCGAAGATCTGGTGTTTCCTCTGCCACGCCATCTTCATCCTCCTCTGATTCCTCGCTACTATTTTCTGTTGTTGGATTTCAACATCAACATTCAGATCATCCTCAGGGGAGTTATCATGCCCCATTTGTATTGTAGGGCCACAGACCTTCACAGGATATCCTGATTTTTCCTGGCATGTTATCTGGACCCTCTAGTTTTTGCGTAGCTACTCCTGCTAACTGTTTTTCTACCTTGTAACGTTTTATACAATTTGTAATCTCTCTCCAAGCTTTCATTAGTTTCTTTGCAGTGTTATCATCATCTATAACTGCCTCCCACGGGATGTTCCCAAATTTGCGCCATTCACTTTCCTCAAGTACCTCATCCGGCTCCTTAAAACATCCCTTAGTTTTTCTAAGGCAATGAGGCCCGCAAGTTGTTTGAGATATTGTGAGTCAAGTCCTCGCTTCCCTAAGAAGCTTTGTAATATTTCATAAGCCACTTCTCTATACATTTCTGGCCAGAAAAAAAAACCCTTATAAATTCATAAAGTCTTATGTGCAGCCCTGTTCCATCTTATCTCTCCAAAGGCTTATGATGTCGGGCGGCGGATCCCTTTTGGACGATCCAGGCGTTCGGACTAGAGCGCGACGATCCCTAACGAAATCATAAGCTCTATTAGTCTTCGCCCTCCTGTTGCTGCATCCCGGCGCTTTTCCCGACTTCCTCGACAGACAAGAATCCCTCTGTTTGGGCGCCAATTGTTGTGAGGGAGGTTCAGAGGCCCTTGTTTTCTGTCGAGAAAGGAAGACGTGCACAACTCAATATGAGTTATAAGAAGGCTTCGTTCATTGCCTTCAGATAACTCAGTTATATACAGCGTGAGTTAATTATGCCTACTAGTCCTACTCTAATTGGTGAAGCCTAAGGGTTAGGTTTTTGCATGAGTCCTCCTACTTGCGGTTTCAGCTTAAGCTAGTTTCTCATACTTTCTACAGCTAGTTCCCTAAGGTTATTTATGGAACTAGTCAAGGCTGCAGTGTCCTTGCCAGTTCGCGCTATCAACATGATTGTGCAGCTTCTCGGTACTCCTCCTTTCGGTCTATTGTGCAGGCCTATGCCTTGCTTGAATGTAGCATTTTTAAAGTGCCATGTCCTTGTTCTTCGAGCCATTCTCCAACAAATACTAATGTACAAAATTTTATGTACAGAAGTGCTTATGTCCATACTACACAACTTGTACAGATGTTTTACCTACATTCACAAATAATGCAAAAGAATACAAAAGTCATATTTTTAGCTGTTCTTTCACAGGGTTATCGTTTTTGCACTGAAGTCACATTCACTATTCTGTACCGACAGGCTTTTTGCTTTTCTCAGGCAACATGATTGCTTGTAACTTCCATATTTTTCTTTTTTGGTATTATATTTTTCCTTTTCTTCTCTCTGAAGAAGCTTCCAGGCCAAATGAAAATATGTCGTCATTTCTTCTTAACTGTTAGACTGTGTTGATCCTTCCTGAAAGCTATCACAAGGAGCAGTTCTGGATGTGTTGTACTTTTTTTGCTTAGTTACTTCATCCTTATCTTCACTCTGTCCTATTAGAATTGTACCAAGTACTTCTGCAGTGATTATTTTACCATATAACAGAGAAAATAATTACAAGTTTTCTTGCAGAATTTACTGTGTAAGGAAATTACTAGTACAGCCTGGCCTTAGGGCTAGGTGAATCAATGTAATAAGATTTATCCACTGCTTTTTTTTCAGAAATCTTTCTTAGTTCTTAGGCTGTCAACAGTTTTTTATCTGAAAATATTTCATAACCGGTAGATTATATGGTCTGTCTTCACCCTTACTAAATTAATATAGCATAAAGTAGGATTGGATTGCAGGCCAGAATTAAGTACCACTCTGAAAACCCACCTAAAAGGAAGCAATTTTGCAAGTAATGTTTGATGATTATGGGTATGAGTTCACACATCAAAGTTTTCAGTGAGACTTCAACATTGACTCTATTCCTGGGTGTAATTACATCTTTGACATTTTCCATTTTATCTTCTCAAAGACATGCACCCAAGAGAAACATCACTAACTATTTTAATGCCAGCACAATGTTTCTCACTTTAAGAAGCACTGGCTGGTCTCTACTGCAGAGCTGCAGGAGAAAAGAGGGAGAGAAGCTCAAGTTCAGCTATGTTTGGAGCTTTCTTTGCTTTGCTGCTGACCAAGGAGGCTGACTGCCTCTGTGTCTTCAGACCTGTCCTTGCAAAGGCCCAAAATCCAAAGACCTTCAGGTGCACTAGTGCATATGCACAGCGTACCCCCGTGCTGTGTGAAAACTTCAGTCCATCCCAAAACCACTGTGGTGCACCTGGCCAAGAGCCCTGCTTCTCAGCAGGACCAGCTGCCTAAGGGCTGAGGGGATGCGCGAATTCCGCTGCTTATTCCGGAGCTACCTTGGCTCATGCTGCACAGGGCTTTTCTTCACTTCATTAAATCTTCACCTGATAGGTTATGGCTGAAGACAGTTTGAAGTGGAGAGTGACACTGGGACTTTTCATGGCACAAGAACATAATGATGATGCTTCCAGAATACTGCCAGTGGTCCTGAGCAGCACAACATTGTGCTGTGGTAGATATATTGGCTCAGTCCATTTCTTACTCTATATGCTCCATTGGTGCCTATCTTTGTGACACAGTTTGGGTACTATTTGTGTTCATTCCTTTTATTTTTCTGCCATCTGCAAACAGCAGTAAAAGGAAGAAGAAAACAATAAAAATGACATTATTTTTTTAGTCCATACAAAACATATAAATTAAATATTTCCTAGAAAAGTAGGAATTTCATAGATCACTCATACTTAAGATTCCTTTGATGTAATGAATTTAAACATCAAAGTACTACAATATCTAATATGATTTCATGTCTCAAATGTATTGTATTTAGATTTGTTTGCCGTTAAAGGGAGAAATTGCTTGCCCCCAGCATGTTTTTCACTATATTAGGGATAAAGTGTCTATCTATTGAGACAGTACTATCGGGAAAAAAAATTAGGGTCTGTTTCATCGTTGCCTAATCCTCTTTAGAGCTGCTGCCTCTGACTGAAATACAGTGAGTATATCCGTATTTATTTGTAAAGACAGGCAAGTTAAATGTGAAACATTTATTTCTGGCTGTTAGCATCTGTGGTTCCACAGATGGTCTAGCTGAGCCTACGAGCTACTTTCCAGCCTGAATTATGAACCTGGAAACGTAGCAGCTATCTCTCTTGTCCACCTTTGCTGCTTAATCCAAATGCTCCTTCCTCATATGAGATGCTGGCATGAAGCTTGTTTGCATGATGCAGGCTCTAGTAGAAAGCCCCATGGTATAGAGGAGTGGAAAAGAGCATATTCAAGATTAAAGTCCTGGACACCACTTTTTTAAAATTCTAAATGTCTTCTTGTGGTGGTGTTACAAGTTCTCTGCTTCCTACCAGAGCGCAAGATCAATTTCTAATCTTTTAGCATTCATGGTCACTTTATTTTATGTATTAAAGAGTTGGCTAATATCACCTTATAACCTTTTCAAATCCGTTGGTATTTTAACCAGTGTTGTATTCACCTCCCCATGTTCAGCGTTTCCTCTTTATTATTCTTTTCTGCTGCCGCTGGAGCCTCGTGTGCTTTCTGTTATGCATTTGAGAGAACAAAATACTTGAAATGAATACAGCAGTGCTCTGGTGGAAATCAACCATTTTAAAAATCACCTTTTAACATAACTTAATTTCATGCTTCTTTAACTCCCTGCCTTCAAACCTGCTTAATACCCGTACTTTAATTTTGCTCACATTTTTCTTCTAAATATGTTTCTGTCAAATGTACTCTTACCATTGAATTGATAATATATGCTGTAATCATTGCTTCTGAGAAGCAGTAAGAAAGATTGGCTTCCTATAAGGGGTTGTTATTTCCATGTGATTTGGATATGTTAACATGTGTAGCCAAATAACATAAATTTCAAACAACCAGGGAATATAAATGTCACTGAAATTCTCATGGACTTTACCTTTTTTTAAAAAAAATATTATTGTTTTATCCTAGCCTCTGAGTGTTTTGGATGGGATGCTCATGGCAACATTGGAATAGTTACATTTCTCTAGATCAAGGCTTATCTAGCTCCATATGCTGTCTTAAAGGCCTACAGTATGTTCTCAGGGAGGACTAAAAGACGTAAGCAATCATTTCACTAGGTTTCCCACACAAAAATTTCCAGTTTCAAGAAACCTACAGTATAAAGGTTTAGTTTGATTTTGGTTTGACTTAGCTTTTTTTTTTTTTTAGCGAGAGCCAATATCTATACCTCTATTTATTCATATATTTTTCTGTGATACCCTCATCACTTTTAAACCATACACTTTTTGGCATCTATGCAACCTGCGTGTGCTGATTTTGGCTGGGATACAGTTAATTTTCTTCATAGTAGCTGGCACGGGCTGTGTTTTGGATTTGTGCTTGGAAACCATGTTGATAACAAAGGGATGTTTTAGTTATTTCTGAGCAGTGCTTGCACAGTGCCAAGGTCTTTTCTGTTTCTCACCCCATCCTACCTGTGAGTAGACTGGGGCCGCACAAGAGGTTGGAGGGGATACAGCTGGAACAGCTAACCCTAACCAACCTCAAGGATATTCCCCACCACGTGACATTATGCTCAGCATATAAAGTTGGGGGAAGAAGAAGAAAGTGTGGTATGTTCTGACTAATGGCGTTTGTCTTCCCAAGTAACTGTTGTGCGTGATGAGGCCCTGTTTTCCTGGAGATGGCAGGACACTTGTCTGCCAGTGGGAAATAGTGAACAAATTCTTTGTTTTGCTTGGCTTGCATACACTGCTTTTCCTCTACCTATTAAACTGTCATTAGCTCAATCCACAAATTCTCTCACTTTTAGCCCTTCTGATTGTCTCCACCATCCCACCAGGGGGGAGTGAGTAAGTGGCTGTATGGGGCTTGGGTACTGTCTGCGGTTAAACCATGGCACTGTAGCAATGTGTTACAGAATTTACCATCCTATGATGTAAAAAACTCTTTCCTTTTGATTGTTTTCAACTACTTCTTGATTGTTGATGTGGCCCCTAATTTCTGTCCTTGGACAATGGACAGTCATTTTTCATTTACTTTCTCCAAGCTGTTGTTTCTTCAGCTTCTGTCACAGATTTCTTTCCCTCCTGTTTTCAGGGACTTATGACCTCTGTGACTTCATTGTCTTTAATGAAAAAAAGTAATAATTTACATTGGAAGGATGCAGAAGAGTGGCAGACTTCAGATATAACTTGTACATTTCCAATTTAACAGTCAAGTCAGTTCAAACAGTGAGTTACATTCTGTTATTTAAAGGCTTGCTGACCTCAGGATCTATGGTGGGCTATGAGAAATAGCACAGTGAACACTGCTTTTGTAACCTGTATGTCAATGAGTGCAGTTTTGTTTAGCAAGTTGATAGTATCATTATGTAAAAATTCCAAGAAGCAATGGTTAGCCAATATTGAGATGTCTGCTGAGCTGTTTGCATAAGAGATATCTATGTGATTGGGGTGAGATAAAAAATATTACATAAACAGAAGTATGACTGCATACATGCACTTTTACATTTAATGAATTGAATGTGTCCTTCAATAGGTACAGGATCATCTTCTAAAAATGCATTTTTGAACTTCTAGGATATGACTAAAATTGGTCGTATTAGAAGTTACAGGACTTCAGTAAAACAGGCTTAATTCATTGCTTTAATCAGCAAAAAAGTGTTTTATTTTGCCTGTGGCATTTTTGGTATAACCTTTCACTTGTGATAACAGCACCAAAGTTGGGATAACACGTAAAACTCAACTTGTATCCATCTGGACAAATACACGTTAGATTATCTGTGGTGCAACATCTTCTAGTGAAAAATTTAATGGAAATGTGCTAATTTACTGCTGCCTTCATACAGCTGAGTAAACCAATAACAATTTAAGGGCACATCAAGGCAAAAAACCCATCTTTATAACCTCATTTTTCAAACAGCTGTGTCTCAGGCAAGGTGTATGTCCCCCCAATCAAGAAAGTGCTAGCAAGGTTTTGCAGTTCCACTGTGTTTCTCATTTGCTAACTTTCCTTCAAAGTTTCAAAATCCAGCAGCTTTTGAACTTTTTCTTTTATACAGACTTTTCAGCTTTCACATACTCTGTAATTTATGTAACCAATCCTAATTAACCAGCACAGCTTGCATTTCAAATACAAAATTGTGACTGTCCTAAAATATTTATGAGATATCTTGGTGCAAAGGGGTAAACCTACTTGAGAAATGCTGTTGGCTGCAGTGATTTTGGATGCAGTTTTTCAACCAAGATTTAAAATTGGAGAACCATCACAAGAAACAAAAGTAACCTAGAACAAAAAGTTGTATCTCCAGGTACTACCTAGGAACAGATGAGAGGCCATGGTAAGTTAATATATAGTTTGCCATGAGTTATTAATTTAGTTTTACTATAAAAAAAATCACAGATAGGTATAAAATTCCGCATTGGCAAGGAAAAAGGACAGCAAAAGCACAAATTTAATCACCAGCTGAGTGTTTGTTCAATCGCTGTCAAACCAACTAATTTGGCCTGTTTTAATTAGGCACTGAGGGAGTGAGGGTAAATAATTAGCTGATTTTGGCTCATCACAGAGTTGTTTGAAAATTGGTGTGCACTGCAGATAAAACATTCCACACATATTTATGATGCAATATTACTTGCATTCTGAAATTCAAGGTAATATTTCATATTTATTGCAACAAATGTTGCCACAGTGAAACAGTTATTGAAACAGTAATTGACAATACAGTTCAGAAGTATTTAAAATTGTTTACATCAACAGATGTTCAGGCACATGCTGTTTCTTTTAATAAAGAGAAAACCAGTATAAGAGTTCTTTCATTGCATTAGTTTTCAAGGTAGTGAATCTGAAGTGGTGATATGTACAAATAGACAAATGTATAGATGGCAATTGAGCCATCAGCTTATGATTCATTTATTCATAGGTACAGCAACTGGGAATCCCTTCTGAGTCTGCCTGTTTCTCTCTGTCTTTAAACAGCCTGGGGTGAGTGGTTTGGGTGTAGATGTGCAGCATGTGATCCCTACCATCTGTTCAGTGTGTGACATTAGCTTCTCTTCTTGAAAGTTAAAGCTGCCTAAATTCTGTGATTGTTTTGCCAATAAGATCAACTCTTTATTCTGCACCGCAGAGGCAATTGCGATTTCCCCTCCAGGATATTTTTCACTCTCCTTGTCAAAACTAATACTTCACATTTAATTTGGATTGTTTTTTTTTTTTTAATCTATATATGGCCAGTGAGATATCTGATCTTGGGACTATCTCACCACTTATGGGTTTCATTATTAGGAAATAATGTTTTGTCTAGCTCTTTCTGGGTACAATTGCAGAGGAATTTTAAATCTAAGTTTCTCATTGAGGCATGGTTTTATAATTACAGATAGGAATGATAGAATTCTACCTTAAGCACAAATAGATTCTTGAATTTCATCAAATCCAAAGTGTTTTGATTTCTTTTTTTTTAATCATATTGAGTCATACTTTACTGTCTTTCACAGCTGATTCAAAGATTGATTGCTTTTGCAGCATGAATTTATTTTATTAATTTGATTAATTTGCTTAGCATATCTATGTCCAGGGTAGTAGTCGTCATAATCTACTGAGTACATATCTTCTGAATCCTCAACAAAAGCTGCAGTAGTGCTGGTAACTTAGTGCTGCCTGAGAATTTCTGGTTTTCTTTTACAAAGGTAACATATGTATTTGATTTGGACCTTTTGGATTTTTTTATGGATGAAGTCCCTAGCACATCAGTCTTTTCCAAATACTTGCAGCTTCTGCTCAGAACACTATGAGTGTTTTATTTTTCTTCCACATTTTTTTTTCCTGATTAGATCGAACATAACACTTTGTAGTTGGCTAGTAGGTCATTTGGTGAAAATCTATTATTTTTCTGGAATTTTAAGGACAAAGGCAGGCATGTAGAAAAGTTGATTATAGTAGTGTTAGTCTTTCTTTAAAAAGGATTAAACACACATTGAATGTCTGGTTATACTGCCCTCTCAGCTTGTCATCCACAGGTTTTTAAATGTAGAAAGCAATGTATCTTTTTCTGTGTGACTTGTAAAGACTAAAATATCTAAGGATTGTAATAGGCGGGAATATCTTAATTATATCAGCTATTACAAGGACTGGCATTTGAAAACCACTTCTGTTTAAGATGCAACATAATTTTACCAGGAACTGTAAGTATTGGTATCTCTTGCTTGGGTTTTTTTTGTTATTTTTTTCTGTCCAGTCAGCTGTCTCCGTTATGACCTTCATTAAGGGTGCTGAGATTACCTGAGATTATGTGCTGTCCTTCTCTGCTCCCTGCACATAGGACACAGAAGTAACTGATAGGTACAGGACGTCCCCAGTAAATTACTGCAGTGACTAACCTCCCCAAAAAGTTCTCATCAGTTTTTCATGAGCTAATATCAAAAGATCTATAAGAATGGTTTGATGACTGTCTTTCTCATCATTTATAACATCTTCCTGCACCTTCTTCACACTCTTCCACGTTTCACACCAGAATTACTTTCATACTAATTGAGGCCTGGATAGTGGTACAATACTTTTGTACCAACTGTTTTTTTTAAAAAAAAGAAACAAACAAAAAATAAACCACAAGCAGATAAAAAAACAAACAAAGAAAAGGAAATAGAAAAAGAAAAAGAAAAAGAAAAAGAAAAAGAAAAAGAAAAAGAAAAAGAAAGAAAGAGAAAAGAAAAAGAAAAAAAGCATTGGAATGCTTTGTTTTGAGATGACTGAGACCATCCCACTCAAGAGTCAAACAACTGTGATTTACAGTTGCTTGCTTCATTTTTCTAGCCTAAATCTTGTCTCTGTTGTGCTTCATAGGGTATCATTAGGGTCTTCCCTTCCTATTTTTCAGCACACTTTACAGTCTGGTCTTTTTTAATTACCTCCACTTTACCTTCTAAGTTTTTTGCTCTATAATTTGACTTAAAAGTAAATGTTTACTCCCTAAGCAGGTGTGTCTGCCTGGCTTCTTAATCCCAGTGTACAAACTATTTGGGTTTGGCTGTTTCCAACAAGTCCAGACGGTCCCTTGTGAGCAGTTTAATTGGCAAGTGGTCTGCTAGACTGAGAAATACTTCTTAGACCTCTTTCCTCACTTTCATACTTGCCATAACTTGCCGCAGAAATGCTGTCATTCCTGTATATTTACCTATGTTTTTTTGTTGAAGTCTGTCTTTAATGGTCATCTTTTCTTAGTTTTACCCTCTGTTCTTGATCCATTATACAATCCACCACAACGCTTTTCCCTGAGCATAAAGGTAAGGATAACAGAAAGGTCTCCCTCTGGTGCCTTATTTTTTAAAAAAAAGCTTTATCAAGAAAACAGTGTTGGTTTTTAAAGTCAGGAGTGTTTAACCTGTAATGCAGGTAGTCACAATGCTGCCATATCTACATATACCCAGGGACAGGACTAATAGGGAAACAATAGCCTGCTGAAGAGTTTACCAGTTTGAATGGGGCCAAGTATTAGCTGGGTTCAGCTATTTGCAGCACAGCTGTAATCTTTCCCAGTAGTAAAAATTTGATTTTCCGTGACGGAAGTAGTGTATGTAGGTATGGTGCCATCTGAATATTACTGTGTGATGTTTACAAAATATGTGCCATTGTTGATTAATAAAAATTCAGCCTTCTGCTTTAATGTTAATGAAGACTTATGTACTGATTTATTTTAGCCATCTGTTCTTACTTGAAAGCTGAACAAGGCTTGGGAAAAATACTTCGAATTACAAAATTAGATAACTAAATCTAACACCTAGTGGGCGGTTTAGCTATTTGAAAGTTATCAGCATATAAGCGCAGCTACTCAAGTCCATTTCCAACGGATCAAATATTGTTCATATCTCTAGGTGGCAGTCCTGTGTTCATAGTATTACTTTTCTATGAGGTACAAATGCCTCGGTTTTCTTTATTTCTCGGGCAGTAGAAGTGCTAACCAAATAACGGAAGCAGTTAAGAGTTTGTCTCCATCTCCCACAAATCCTTCCTCTCCAAAGAGGCACAGGTAGTAAGTGGTGGTGTTAGGTCTCCCGCTTGAAAGAATGCTATCCCAAACATGCTAGTCCAGGTGACCCCAAGGGTCAGATGGCCCTTCCTTATCTTCCCCAAGGCACCCCACTTGTGAATGACAGTTTACTCAAGCTCGCCTTCTCTAACACTGTGGTGTATATCCATTGTCCAAATGCATAATTTTCTCAGTGGGGGTTAGCTGTGACTCACTGCTCAAATTAAATGCCACTGGGAAATACAAATTGCAGGATTAATCTCCCCGGGGGGAAAAAAAACATTCACAGGTAGTGTAGCAGACTGTTGACTCCTACCTGTAGCCAGTTCTGCCCTGCTTGTTCACTGTTATGCTCATATTGTGCCAGAGGCTTTCTTCTTTGTCAAATATAAACATGTAAGGATATCTTCCCTTTTCATTTCTCCAAGTGGAAGTCCCAGAGCCTTAAACATTGAGCTTTAACACAGAAAAATAGATTTTGTAAGTGATCATGGGAGGTGAACATTAAAAGAAGTAATGCTTTTTATTTTAGGTTTGAAGCCCTTTTTATAGTGGCCCTGTTTTTTTTTAGCATTAATACCTTTATGCTAGATAGGAATTATGAAACAATTTGCAGTTTAGTTTGAATAAATATAAAATATTCATCGTGAATCTTTCTTGTGGACCTGCATCAGTGGAGTTGGAATAAGCTAAGCACTTATTTTTACACAATTCTATTTACAATACACTTGTCATTTTGAAATTTCCACCTAATAAAAAAAACATTTTGAGGCAATGATGCAGTTCCACATTATGCATGTGGTCACTTGCAGACTACTGAGGTTTTAAATTACAATTCTTTCTCGAGGAAAGAGAAAGAAAATTAAATGAAAATGAAGAGAAAATAGTACAATATGTTTTAGACTGCTTACCAGTTCTGTTCATCCAAAATAGCTTCAAATATTTTGTAGACAAGGAAAACAACTACAGCATATAGGTATTATTTCTTTTTCAGTGGAAATATGCTATAACTGTCTTTCGTTTTTATTGAGAAAATACAAACCAAAAATTTTGGGAATGCAAGTCCTAAAATACTTGGTACATCTTTAATAGAGGCAAAACATGGATAGCTATTTTATGTGTCGGAAAACAGGTAGTAAAGTCCACACTATCCTCTGAAGCTTTAAAGGACAATTATTCTGTGTGCATAGAATGTAGATATTGTTGCCATTATTATTGTAATAATATTGTTGATGGGAATTAAATGTGAGCGAGGACCAAGGCAGCATTTTAGCTTAGAGAGATATTTTGGTAGGAATTTTAATAATTAAAGTGAAGCAAATAAATATCCACATGTATTCTTTGCCTTTAGCTCTAAACCCTGTGGTTTCTCTCCCCCTCTTCTTTCCATCACAATAAATCTCCAGAACTCTTCTTTGTTACTTGCTTGAATTTAAGGTAATTTTTCTTGAATTTGTCTTCATCATTAGGAAAGAAAAGGTTGTCAGAAGTGACTCGTGGGCAAGATCTAGGAAACAAAATCAAAAGCAGATTGGTGCTAGATATATAAACAATGTTTTTGGCCAAATTTATTATTTTCTCTTCCTCAATTTCTCTCTGTGCCAAGGGAGCAGGAAAGTTTTATATAAGAATACAGTTATGCCATTTCTGTGCTATTTAGGAGTCTCTCTGGATCAAATGAAAAGTCAAGGTGATTTCACAAAGTCTCTGTGTCACTCGAGTCTTTGTAGAAGGGAAGATTTTGAAATCTTTAATCTTACTCCATGTTGCTGGGCCAAACACACCAGAGTTTAAAGAGATTCATCAACAATGATGCAGCCAAAGTGATGGGAAAATGTACTGCAGAAGAGATATACCTTGATTTATTGTATTTTGTGCACAGAGATACAATTTAAGGGCGTGAATTCTCTGGTTTTGATAAACACTTTTTCATTCCTACAGCCACTAACATTTATAAGCACACAGGTAAGTAATAAAATAAAATCTTTAAGAATTTTCCCTAGGACTGACTACTGAGAAATTAAGATCTTTCTTCCAGTCACTTGCTGCTCAGTCACAGAATCACAGAATGGCTGGAGTTGGAAGAGACCTCTGGAGATCAGCTAGTACAGCCTTCCTGCTAAAGTATGTTCACCTACAGCGGGTTGCACAGGGATTTTGAATATCTCCAGAGAATGAGACTCTGGAGATATTCTCTGGGCAGCCTGTTCCAGTGCTCTGTCACCCTCAGAGTAAAGTTTTTCCCCATGCAAAGGAGGAACGTCCTGTGTTCCGGTTTGTACACATTGACCCTTGTCCTGTCACTGGCCACCATTGAGAGGAGTCTGGCTCCTTGACTCCTGCCCCCTTAGATATTTATAAGCATTTTATAAGGTCTCCTCTCAGTCTTCTCTTTTCCAGGCTAAACAGACTGAGCTTACTCAACCTCTCCTCAGAAGAGAGGTGCTTCAGTCTCCTAATCAGCTTTGTGACCTTCTGCTGGTCTCTCTCCAGTAGTTCCTTGTCTTTCTTGAGCTGGGGAGCCCAGAATGAGACACAGTCCTCCAAATGGGGCCTCACTAGAGCAGACTGGAGGGGAAGGATAACCTCTCTTGACCTGCTTGCTACACTCATCTTAATGCACCTCAGAATACCATAGGTCTTCTTGGCCACAAAGGCACATTTCTGGCTCATTGTCAACTTCTTGTCTATTAGGATTCCCAGATTCTTCTCCACAGACCTTCTTTCCAGACAGTCAACCCCTAACCTGTATTGGTGAAGGGAGTCATTCCTCCCAAGGTGTAGAACCCTACACTTTCCTTTGTTGAACTTCATTAGGTTCCTCTCCAAACAACTTTCCAGCCTGTCCAGGTCTCACTGAACAGCGGCATGCCCTTCTGGTGTATCAAAAACTTCCTACAGTACTGTATCATCAGCAAACTTGCTGAGGATACACTCTCTGCTCATCCAGGTCACTGATGAATATGGTGAATAAGACTTGACTGAATTACGTACCTTACTGCTTCTCAGGATCCTTCAAACAGGAAGCGATTCTTTAAAAGCACGGAGGAAATTTATGATGGGTTAAATATACAGGGTTATTTTTTCTCATTACGCAAAATTCTGCATATGATCTGATTTGTAGCATCTGTCATAGACTGCAGTGTTTGAATAGTGCAATCAATGAAACCCCAAAATAAATAGTTGAAATAATCAATCTCGGAAATAACAAAGACCTTAATCTGCAGCATCCGTAGGACTTATTTGCTGACCACAGTCCTTGGACTGGCATCATTTCAGAAAGATAAAAGACAGCTCTTATGATATTTTCAAAGCGTTTGTTAAATAATAAATCCAAAATACAGCCTGTCAGCTCTCTAGACTTGACAGAATTTTAATAATAGTGTTGTAACATAAAGGACAAAGCACAAGTATGCTGAATGTGCCCATCCATTTACCACTGTCGTAGGGTGTTGCCTGTTTCTGTTAATGAATAATTAGATTTTTGTGAAAAACAAAGTTGGCATATAAAGATTCTGAGGTTTCAATAGCTTGTGAATGGCCAAAGGCTTGTTTTCAGAGGCTCTGGGACAAAATCCTTTCAGAGTTTTCCACAATACCAACTGCACGGGTGTCCACAGCAGTGATGATTTTCATCAGTTTCCTGTACTTAAGTCAGCATTCAACTGACAGTCATTATTTCCTCCTTCTTCCCCAGTTTGTCAGTTCTCATTCGTGCTTTGCTTATATTCTATGATGGAAAGACTAGGGCAGTGCTGAAATTAAATAGTCTGGGAAGTTACATAGTCACTGTGGCTTATGTCTCATTCTGAGAGCAGTTAACTCTCAGTACTCCATGGAGAAAACAACATCCCATTGTCTTCTACAGGAATCATAGAATCATAGATTCCTTCCACTAGATCAGGTTACTCAAAGCCTCATCCAGCCTGGCCTTGAACACTTCTAGGGATAGGAAAGCCATTACTTCTTTGGGCAATCTGTTCCAGTGCTTTACTGCCCTCACAGTAAAAAATTTCTTCCTGATATCTAGTCTAAATCTAGCCTCTCTTAGCTTAAAATCATTATTTCCATCATTCTACCACTACACCAGCTTTCTTGGGCTCCGCTTCCCTCCGGGGCTTTATCCCAAGGTACCCTACCAAACAGATCCCTGAAGAGGCCAAAGTCTGTTTGTCCTGAAGTCCAGCATAGAGAGTTTGCCGTGCACTCTCTTCCCTGTCCTAAAGACCTTGAACTCCACCATTTCACCTACAGATGAGGCTTCCCTTGAGCTTTGCATTCACCAGCCATTCCTTCCTAACAAGAACAAAGTCCAGCATAGCGCCTCACCTTTTTGGCTCTTCTATTACTCGGAGTGGAATGACAACGTGCCCATTACTAAGGTGTGACTTACAGCTGGGAATTGACAGCTGGAAAGCAGCTTTGAGAAAAAGAGCCTGGGAGTCCTGGTGGACAATGGGTTGAACATGAGCCAGCAGCCAGCAATGTACCATTGTGGCAAAGAAAACTAATGGAATCCTGGGCTGCATTAGGAGAGCTGCCAATAAATCAAGGGTGGTGTTACTTATCCTCTACTCAGCACTGGTAAGGCCACACCTGGAGTGCTGTGCGTAGTTCTGGGCTCTACAGTGTAATAGAGACCTGGTTATAGTGGAGAGAGTCCGGTGAAGGGACACTAGGATGATGAAGCACCTCTCAGATGAGGAAACGTTGAAAGAACTGGGACTGTTTAGCTTGGAGAAGGCAGGGCTCAAGGGCAACTCATCAACATATAAGTACCTGAAGGAAGGGTGCAAAGAAGAGGGAGCCATATGCTTTTCAGTGGCATCCAGCGAAAGGATAAGAGGCAGTGAGCACAAACTGAAACACAGGATGTTCTCTCTGACAATCAGGAAACACTTTTTCATTGTGGGGATGACTGAGTACTGCCACAAGTTACCCAGAGGGGCTGCGGAGTCTCCATCCTTGAACATATTCAAGAGCCATCTGGATGCAGTTCTGAGCAAGTGGCTCTAAGTGTCTCTGCTTGAGCAGAGGGATCGGAAGAGACAACCTTCAGAGGTCCCTTCCAACCTGAGGCATTTTGTGATGTTGTGAATTTCACAGACATTGCCACAGGCTGACCATTGCCAGTATGGAGCCACCCCTGTGACTGCTTTTTGAAGGATCCTGCACTCACCTACTTGTTTTGCTTAGCAAATATTGACTATTCCTCCATTTTAAGTGTGTGGCAATGAAGGTAGCATACACATTTTTTTTAAGGAAGTTATGTTAGTACAATGACTTTTCCTGTGATTTTGCTAGGATTTATGAAAGTCTGTAAAAAAAGTAATGTAATTAGGTTCTCAAGGAAGAAAATATGCTAAAAAGAATTAGTAGTTCAGGCAACTTTCAGAGGTTATATGTAAAGATCAGCTAGGTGAACATTTTGCTGGAGCAGCAAATTAGTGTTCTTAGTCATGTAATGAACTTACGCTATCAGATCCAAAAATCTACTCTTAACACTGTGAAAATGAAATATCTAGTGAGAAAATGATCATATTCCACCTTCTACAACAGGAGATTAGCATGGTGTTTGTTTAGAATATAACATGAGATACATCTGTTTTGCTGATGCAGATAGTGTTCAGTTCTTAACTCATGGTTCAGCCTACCTTACCATTAGTGGATGAATGTAAGCTGTTACATCTTGAGATGGCTTTGTCTAACAAAAAACTGTGAGCTGACTAGGTATTTTTCAACATCCCATGTGTAATGTACTCGTCAAACACTTCTGTTTGACATAAGCTGCTGACACTGCTGACATAAGCAGTGTCAGCAGAACATGGGGCGTCTGTGGATCTTGGAACTTATATCTGCTGATGAGCAATAAGTAATTATAAATAAGAAATCCCAGAGAAATAAAATTAACTTATTAATTAGTGGAGAAATTTATCCTTGTACAGCATCTTAACTGAAAATTCATATGCAAATAGCAATGTATCCAGGCATCTTTCAGACCATTTCACAATTCTGTGAGTTGCTTAAATATTATTAAAAGTCTTTATGGTTCTTTGGATTTCCATAGTAATTTTTTAAAGACCTTGTTTGTTCCATCAGTGTTGCATTTCATAGGACATTTGTACAAGAATAGAGGCATACAAAGGCCACTCGTTAAGGGCCCAAGAGATTTTTAATTACTTTGAACCTTTACGTGCAAGATGTTTACGTTAAAGTGCAAAGTCCTCTGAAGCCCTCAAAAGCATAATATATTTACTTTTCTCTACTGTAACTGCCTGCCTTTGCACTCATATTTTTATTGCATGTTATTTCTCTGTGCTGAAGATGCATCTCCCAGTAGCTCTTTGTCTTGCTAAAGAAGGTCTATGTAGGCTACACTAAGAACCTACTAATAATGGAATAAAACACTTGAGAATATTGACAGAGGTCCTCTCCGGTCTTACAGTTTCTAACACTGGGGTGAAAATACAATCCCTCCCATAACATCATCTGGATGTAGTGGGATAGCGCACAGTCACTAAGTCTGTGTATTAGTCCTGCACATATTCCTTTCTATGTTCTAGTAATTACTTTTCTTAAATGTGAATATTTTGGAGAAACCTCACATAAGAATATTTTCACAGTTTTAACAAGTAACTCCCTTGACAGATTTCTGTTTCCCACTTTAGATCTCAAATCCCTCTTTTTCAAATACTCCAAGCCAAGAACAAACTCATTACTACCATGTTTAGCATCTTGAAGTCGACAGGTTTATTTTCGTTACGTGTCACTAGTATTTTATTAGATACCTAAAAAATGCCTGATAAGATGTGTTACATGGTTGGTTCTTTTTTTCGTTGCTCTCTAAAAAAGGTTTCCTTTGTTTGCATAGAAATTTTATAAACCTTGTGAAAATAGTTTCTCTCAACAAGAATGACACATGAAATACGTGTATTTACCTCTTTTCCAAGTATCTTGGTTTTTTGATCAGTGAATTAATCCTTTCTCATTTAATAAAATGTCGAAATGTTTTTTATACATCCTGCAAGGGATGAATGAGAAAGAGAAGCTTCCTTTCAAATCTTGAGTTGGTTTTTCTGTTTTTATTCAGTGCCACAGCATTTCACAGTGGAATCTAGTTGATTTCCTTTTATGTGCCATTTATGGAATAATACTGCAAAATAGTAAAATGCAGAAAAAAATACATTATTTTAAATATTAATGTCAGCAGGTCAGATACTGTCCGTATTCTGCAACAATGTCTGCTGAGTCACAAAGTGTTATGTTTTCTGTTTTGTGGTTCATTTCGGTACCATAAATGCTTGAAATCTATGTTGTAAAATTTGACCTTTCCTTTCTGTGCTTCCATCAGAATCAATTTAACAAAACAAAGAAATAATGAGTTATTAGTGAGCTGTAAAGAAAAGCGAACAGAATCTCTTGCGAGCATTCTGGCAGGATTACCTTTTGCAAACCAATATATGTTGGTTGTCATGTATTTACTTCTAGCAAATAGCTGTTGGATTAGAAGTACAAGACAAATATATAGAGAAAAAACTAATTCAAATAAAATAAAAAAATAATGGGGTGTGAGTTTCTTAAAAGCCAGTAGGAGTGTTAGGGGTGTTGTCAGTACATTTTGAGGAAGAAAAACATTAGAACAAAGAAAAACCTTCAGTTCAAGAAAAAAACATCAGAGAGAACACCAATTGCATTTTTTTTTTGCAAGTCTTTATAGCTGTATTTAAGCTAAAAATACTTTTGGGCTCTTTGACTCTTCAAGTAATACGTGCAACACAGCAGTCAGATTAACCTTACAACATCTGTTTTTAGCTTGTTATACAGATTTTTGAGCATCAGAAATTAATGATGACAGATATCTTGCCTTCTTAGAATGTGTACATCTTAAAAAAGAATGAGTTTGTAGTCAAAGTGGCTTTGATGCTTGAAAACACATTTTACTGAGAGTCCCCATTATGCTGTGTTGCTATCAAGATTAGCAGTCTCCTAAGCCTTAAATATATCAGGCATTTTTATGTTGAATATTCTTTTATGGATATTACATCAAGAATATGAGATATAGTAGACAAACTATGTTTTATATAGTCTTCAAAGTCAGAACAGCATGATAATTTAGCTTCAGTAGTTGCATGTTAGAAGTTGATAAATTGAATGTTTTCTCTTAAGCAACAAAACATTTGGGCGCAGCATGAAAGCAGTGTTCTCCAGACCTAACATTAGTATTCTGCATTCTTACACCTCCAAGGGATAATGACAGCTTCAGTTTTTTTGTCTGGATCAAACCCAGATGAATGAAAGCAATTGCAAAGCCTTTAAACTGAGGTGGTCTATTAAGGAATGCATTTTACTTGCTGTTGCTATGAGAAAGTGAGCAAACTCCATGGCATACTGCAAATAAGCTTTTTAATGTCTTTCCCAACACTGCTATAGTAAAGCCTGCCATAATATATACCAAAGAGAAAAAAGATTTTCTACAGGGTAGATGGTAGGTAAAGATATACTATAAACATATGTAAAATGGAAAAAAAATATTTCTTTCACAGTTAGTGCATAGAGTCTTCTCATGTACTTGTATTTTCTCTGCAGCTCAACATTCTGCTTCTAATGAGGCTGGGTTTTGCTATACCAAAAGTGGTTTTGTAACTTTTAGATTATAGCTAATGCATTTCAAAAAGAAAATACACTATGTTGTCTCAAATATATTAACTTTCTTCCTACATTGTAGAAGAGGGCCTCTACCTTTGTAATATGAAATATCTCCTTAATCCATAGTAGAAAAGAAAAATTTTTACAGTAGCTATGGTAGCACTTCTCATTTGGAAAAATCCTGACTGTTTTTCATTCCAGCTGTAAAGCTGGATGGAAAATGCACAAAATAAAAGACTCAAAAAGTAACATAATCTTCCTAGAAGTATCAGACAAGTGGTGGATTTGATAAATAAACTAAAAAAATATTATTTATTTCCTTACTGCTGGAAGTGAATAAGGATTTTATTTGGTCATATGCGGCATAGTATAGATAGTATTATTAAATTTCATTAACACAACTCTTTGTATGACAATTTCTGTCCGGGTATTAAATGGCTGTTGTCAACTGCTCTAATAAAAAGCTTGAGATTCATCCTCCTGGGAGGAAAAGGTTGTCTTACCATGCTAGAGGTGGCAGACAAGCTGTTAAAGGCAGTATCCCGAACTAATAGGAGCCTCATAACGCTTGTTTTTTCTGACTTGTTTCTCAACGAAATTTCCAGCTTACTCCGAGGACAAAAATATATTCTCTTTAAGAAAAAACTGCTGATGCTGAGATCAAGAAGCAGATGTTAGAATGAGACTTGGAGCAGCAAATGATTTCATGGACTAGAAAACTGCTTTTTTAACAAATTGCATCATGTTGATGTAAGGACGATTTTATAGACAAAAATGGTCAATATTTCAACATTGATGGAGAAACATTTTCAATCTAAATTGAAATCAAGGTGGCATTTTATTGCTTTGCCTTTAAATTTATAACAGTTTCAATTCAAAAAGAGGTGTGATTTTATGTATGTAATATTTAGAGACCATAATGTTTCCAGCAGAGAATACTTTCATGTGAAAGCAATGATCTAAGAAGTGGGGTTTTCTTATTATTATAATAGCGACTCAGAGTTAGAAAAGATCACTGATTTCTTTCTTCTAAACATGAAAACTTCAGCCACATCTGGAAGGAAAAAAAAAAATTACAATGTTGATACTTAACAATGCCTGCATGTTTAGTTTAAAGAAGAGGTCAAGGACTTAAAGATTGAATAAATTTAGACAAAGATGTTAGAAAGAGTCCTGGGATGACTCAGCCTCCTATTTTCATCAAAATCATTTAGCCATGTTTTCCCTGAAGCATCCAGCATTGATTGCCTTGTTCCATATAATCACATTCTTACACTAGGAAATGTGACTGTGAGACATGACAAAGAAGACGACTGTACTTTGAGCAGTTAGATGCCAGACATGACCCTGCAAGACGTGGCCTTCCTGCAGGTCCAGTGAGGTGTTCTCAAAATTGCTTCTCAGCAGCCAGATTTGACCTGGCTTTCACGGCCTCATGCTAGTAAGTACTAATAATAATTTTTATTATAATTTTTACCAAAAGCAAGGGAAGGAACACCCAGGTGGAAAGCCAGTGGCTGTAAAATGAGAATCGATTAAGTGTTAGCAGGATATATTGTCACTATTGGCTCAGGGACAGTAACCACCGCAACCATTCACAACTTTGTTAATTTGCTGAAATGCTCTCAGCATGCTTGTCATTGTTGAGTGGAGGGAAGATAGACTATAATTTAAGCAGTATCATTTATATAATATTTCTGTGATTGGCTGTTTCATATGAAAGTCCCTTGGGCTCATTTTTACTCTGAACACTCACAACAGATGTCCTTGTGAATTTGCCCCTCTAGATGTATGTGGGCCATCTTGCTTCTTGATTCTGAGACTGGGCTTAAAAGTTAAAGCAAAATAGCTTTGCTTATCTCCTTGACTTTGTGAAAGAGCTCTACATCAGTATTGAAATGCATATGTAAGTTTATTAAGGAGACAATCCGCAGTGAATTAGGGTAGGTAAGATAACTCTTCTGAAGTAAAACAATATTCCATTAGCACCTGCACTACAAAATGCAGATTTGCTTGGGCTGGAATCGTCAGCCAAATTCAACACATCAGCTAGCAGCACCATATGATAACTATTTTCTTATACCGTTGGCTGTCCCTTCTACAGTTCATTTCTTCTCTTCTTAGATACAATTACATAGTTGGAAGTTGAAAATATCTAGTCTTTGGGGTCCTTCCTCAAGCACATTGCCTTCAGTTCCTTGTCTGCAGTCACACATTCTTGCCTCTTAACTGAAGACAAGGTTTTGTAATCTCATACCCCTTTAAAGCTATATACAGGAAGTGGGCAAAATGCGACATGCATAGCAATTGCAGAAATTTCTGAAAATAAGCAGGCAGTATCCATGAAAAAGAGTACTCTACTTATTAAACTGCTTAACTGCCAGTTAAGAGCACTGCTGGGTCACCCTGAGAACTGTAAACCTGTCTGTACTGTGCACGGACATGCTTCTCTAGACTTTGTGGGACACCATGGTGCAGTGTTTTATCTTCATTTTTCATTTCAGAATCTATGAAATTCAGTCCTTGATGAGTTCCCAGGCTGAAAGACAGAAACCGACCTTGAAAGACCAGCAGGCCCACTTAGCGCTGCTTGCTGCCCCAAGCTTGATATGAGAGAATAGACATAGCACAGGGTGCAAGCAGAAAGATTGAGTGGGAAGGAAAGGCAATAATTTTATAAAGTCATAAATTTGTTCTCCTGTAGGAAGTTCCTCTGCCTGGAATATCCACAGCTCAGGCTCATAGGATTTTTCCCATTCCCCTAAACAAAAATGTGATGGTGCAGGTACTTCACAGTAAATGTAGAAGTTCTCTTAAAAGAAGTAAAATGGCAAGTGATTTACCCGTAGACACAGTTCTCGTGAATACCCATTCAGAGAGTTTTGATTTGAATTGGCATTATCAGTCCCAGATCATTCATTTTTAGCTAGACAGTATTTAATAAGTTCTGAATTTCAGAATATTTGCAACAAATTAAAACTTATCTTTACTTTATTACGGTACTTGCTCATGAACTCACCTAAATATGGGGATACAGAAGAGCTTCTTTCTCGCTCTCACTCTTTCCCCTCTGAACTAGTTCGACCCTTTCCAGTGGAAGCCATGTCCCAAAGGCTGTGAGTGTTTCACATTACCTTCCGGAGTACTGCATGGACTGCAGAACCACAAGGTCCTCCAGGATGATACATTTTTTCCTTTCAGAATACTCAGAGCTATGTATGTGAAGGAAATATTTGGACTACGAGACCAGATTAAATTTATCACAAAGCAAAACCTCTGAATCACACACAATTGTGCATGAGATGAGAAGAGCCTCAAGAACAACCATCTGGATCTACTGCTCTGCCCTGTAACATCAAATCAATTAGTAATGCAGACATTGCCTATAGCATTAATGACAGTTTGGGAACACAGAATAATTAGATCCTAACTACTGCTGTAATGTTTTCTACTACATTAATACAAGAAAGCCTTGAAGGATTGTATTGAGGTACTGATAAATATTGTTGAGTAAACATAAGTAAAAGCAAGGAAATAGGGAAAAGCAGAGGCGAAAGACTGAAATAGGAACTGAGGTGCCGTTACAAATGTTTTACTCTCTATATTATTTTTTATACTTGTAAAAATAGATGTAATAACTATATAATACCTAATATCTAAAATACATAATTATTAGTACAGATTTTATTATCTATATTTTCCAGATTTTTAAAATGAATTGACTTAAATGGATCTATGCTGTCCAGTGGCACATAATTTCATCAAAAATTGTGATTTCTTCAGCCATCTGTGAACCAGTAGTGTGAGGTGAAGCCAAGAGATAAATGTAAGTTTCTAGCTGTATCTGGCACTTGATTGTCACTGGCTATTCATTCAGCATTAAGATGTTACAAGAATTATGGGAAATGTCAAAAGTATTAGTAAAAGACTGAAATAGCCTTTTTTTCCTTTGCACATCCTAAATGGGAAAGGAGTAGATGAAACAAGTGATAAAGGTAAAGGAATCAAAGATGGAGAGAAGATGGGATATAAGAAAAAATTATCAAATGAAACTGAAAGAAAGGAGAAGAAAATTGCCTGAAGTGTGTTTGATGTGGTCTAAGCAGTAAGGGTGTCATATACATTTTAGACACGTGAAAGACATTAGGACATCCCTGGTGAGATAGGCATGATGTAGTTGCTTTGAACACTTGTATACTCAGGCACTCATGGATCATTGAGAGGACATCTGATGGGTAGATCTGTTAATAAGGATGTTTGGCTCGTCCATGAGGACATTTGTTGCACTGTGTGGCAGAGTTGTATAAGCATCTGTAGTGCTCTAAATACCTCAGTTGCTTGTTCCAGGATTTAAACTCTGTAATTTCCTACAACAATTGAGATGGAAAATGCTGCTACTGGATAACACCTTTTCCAATAGCTTTAAATTGGAGATGAAGAGGTAGCTAATCAAGACTGAAAAAGATGACACTGGAAATCCATAGATTATTGAGGAGAAAGGAGAATTCAACAAAATAGAGGGAAACTTGGAAAATAAAAGTTCTTGGGAAAACCTTGGGAAATCACCTGGCATGCCTTGTAGCTCTGTGGTGGAATTAATGACACGTATTTCAGTCTTAGACTAGTTTCTCTAGCACAGTCTTAGAGGCATGCAGTGAGGGAGCACTTAGCCACTCGCAGGATCTATTCTGATACTTCACAGAACTTTATGATAAAATCAAAGTAATCTTCCTGACTGCAATTCATGCTCATTATCTCATGCAGAACAGATCATTCTCCTCTTCTTTGCAACAACTTTCTGTTCTAGAATATCAGTACTGTAGCACATTATCCCCCTAAAATTTTCTTCTTTTGGCTAAATGACCTAGACTGATCTAAACTGTCCTCATGCACACCTGTTTTCCCATTACATTCCCTTTTATTGTCTTAGTTGCACTATATCTTCTAAAGAATTCAGTAACTCAGCTGCAAAATTGCAGTTGAGGCTTTCCAGTGCTGTGGAGCGGAGAAATGATTTCATTTGTCTTGTGTGTACAACTCTGTCTACTTCTTGGAATGAGTTTTGCCTTCTTCACAATGGCACAACATTTTCCATTTCTGTGTGGTTTATAATTAACCTTAATTATCAGATATTGTTATTTCCTACTACCTAATCTTCATTAATCCACCCTATACTCTGAGAGTTTATTACTACTTTCCAATTTCTAAATTAAATAATCCATAATAACTTTTTCCTTGCTTCTATTAAAATGAAATTCTCAGAAAGCTTATTGTACTGTTCAGCTCCATATAATCTCTATAAGTTTTAAATATACATATGCTCTTTTTTTCTTGATTTTAATGAGATTACTGAACCAACCGGGATCCAGAATAGACTCTATAGAGCCCCGTTCAGCATCTTTTTGCTTGAAAGAAAACCACTGGCAAGTATTTTCTTTGGTACAATTATTCAGCTGCTTTGTTACTTACCTTTCATCTAGGTTATATTTCACTGAACTGCTTGTGAGAATGTCATCTCCAGCTGCATTAAAAATCAAGATACATGACAGTTACTGTTTCTTCTCTAGTCACAAGGCATGTTACCTCATGACAGAATTGAATTATTTTGAAGACAACTTATTTTTTTAGAGATCCATAATAATGGCAATTGATTTGTTTTCTTCCATATGCTCTTTTTTTTTTCTTCATTTTAATATAGGAACTATCTTGTCCCATTCCATTCTCTCACACCTCTGTTTCCTCTATGAGTTCACACATATGTCTAAGAGTAATTTGGACAATTTTTCAATTACTTAGAAAAAAATAAATCAAGCCTGGTCAACTTAATAAAATGTGTATGTCTTTCAAATTCTCCCTGACGTGTTCTTTCCTAATTGTACTATGAGAATTTATGCCTTTGACACTGACACTAAACTGTATTGCTTCACTAAATTGTAACTGACCTATTTAAGACAGATAGAAAAATGCCTAGAATTCTTTGGTCCACTATTTTCTGTAGTTACTTTTCCATTCCTGCTGTACAATAGATTTTTTTTTTCCACTATTAACACACTATACTTATCATATCCTTCATTTTCTCTCACAGGTCATGTTTTAGCTTTTCTAACTTCCTGTCTATACAATATACTAATTTGTACAAGTCTTTTATAAAGTACCCTAATTTCCAGTTTTGTATACTTCCCATTCTGTAGATGAGGTCAAGGTTCAGCCATAGTGTCCATGCTTTTCTCTGCACTGTACCTACTGTGTCATTTCCTTGAGGAAGCATAAGTTTTCTCTGAGAATTTTTCCTCTTAGACTCCTCTCTCATAAGATCTTACACAGCAAATTTCTGAATTCAGACTTTGCATCACTTGGTTTTATTTTTCTGTTTTCTTTCATTCCCTCTCTCTTAGCCAGGCACTTTTTCAGTTTATGGTCACCCTTACTGAAGATGCTTTCTGCCCTGACTTTTTCCCCAGCTGGTAAGACTCAAACTCGCAAGAAAATCTCTCTTAGCTGCTTTCTTAATTTTTCTATCAAACAACTTGTTTGAGCGCATCTCAAGAATTAGGATCAAATCTGGATCTCCTGTTTGCCTTTCGTACATGTTTTTAATGCCAGTCCTGTGTTTTAGATGATTGTTTGGAGTATTCAGAAAAAGAATAATCCAAATGATGCTTCTGGGCAAGTGGTCTGTATGTAGAGCAGTCTGAATATTGTTCTTTCCCCACTTTTTACCATGTAGCATATTTATCTCCTAGTTGTCATCCCTCAGTTAAAGAGTTTACATCTGTGTTATGTGAAAGAATGCCACCTCCCTTATTCATTCCCTAGTCAGCACTTCCTTGGACAATCTATTAATATTCCAGAAGCTACTATGTATCCCATCAAGTATTTGTTATACCAATTAAATAAGTTTTCCTTTGCTTGTTTATTCCTCATATATTTTGCAACACTACATAGACTACTAAGATGTTTGACAAGTCAATTAGTGTTCTTGAGTGACATATTGACCCAATCCCATCCATCAGATGCCATTCTTACAGAAAGTATAATTATACATAGCATGGGGGAATTATAGGATTGCAGTCAAGAAGATAACTTCATAAGGGAGGAAATGTTGCTGTTGCTATATTTAGGGTTTGGTAGTAGTATTAGGCTTCTTATGTACAGAAGTTTCAACAGATTGACTTCTCTCTCTGTTCTTGGAAAGGTAGCCCAAGGTGATGAGGTAACTTGAAGTAACATGTTGATTTACTGGAATTAGGAATCTTGGGGGTTTCTCCACCTGTGTCCCTTGATATCACTGAAGATCCTTCAGCTTATAACTGAACTGCACACAGATGTCCTGTCTCTTTTCCTGCAGTACTTCTCATACTCAAACTATTTTTTCTGGTTCAGTTCAGCACTTGATTCATTTTCAGTAACATAATTCAGCTTATGTTCATGTCCTATTTACTTCAGCAGGAGTCAAGCATGATTAATCAGGTAGCCAGGCATCTGCCTGAATGAACAGAGATTGCAGCTTAAATTCAGTAATGTGCCATTCTGAGAACTGTTTGGAAATGTTTTAAATTATTCATCAAGTTTTCCAAAACTTCTCCGCCAACTCTTTCAGTAAGGGAAACAGCCTGTTTCATAACAAGCACACAGTGTCCTTTCTTTTTAACTAAAGCTTCACTAAATTTTCCTTGCCAGGTCACAATGGGTTCACCCATCACCCACAGTGACCTAGAACTTGCAACACTCAGAACATACCTTATGAAGCTTGAAAGTGTTTCATTCAATAATTGATCCTAAATCTCTGATACCTTTCTTGCTCTCTAGTAATACACAGATGAATGGTTACTGCTTTCTGTAGTCTTAATGCAAAACCACCAGCACAATCAACTGCAATTGTACCTTACAATTTTGTGGTTTGTATTTTTATGTTATGGTGCTATTCCGTGGGGTGCAAATAACTGAAGCTCATGGTGGCTAAAAACCAAAAATTCCGTGTCTATTTGGGAACAACAACTAAACCAAAAGACTGTACTTGTTCAGAGATTGCTATCCCACAGAATTCAATTTCCATAACATGTGGGAAATGTGGGTTAAAAGCATGTTTTTATTCAACCTCCAAATTCATCAAATCCCCATGATCAATAATTTTAATTATAACTGTAAATCAACATAGTTAGGTGATTTTGCTAACTTTAATCTCCATAAAGTGGCAGTTACACAAAATGAAACAACTTTTTTCAAGCTTTCCCCCTTGCAGCTTTGCAATGCTGCTTGTTAAGGTAGGCGAATGTAAGGAAAAGATGCTGCAAATAAAGAGAATGTTTGTTTATGTAAAAACTTCAGCCAGTCTGTATGTTGTACGGCTAGAGGCACAGCCAGGAATATAAATTTCTCTCCTTTATTCTTCTTTTTTTTTTTTTTTTGCTAGGAGACTATCATACTGTAATACACAATACAGAATTAAAATTCCAATGTAAGGTTGGTAAATGGGTATTGCATGTGCTGAACAAAAATACCAGTATTGTCAAGTCCTTCCACCACACTCTCTGTAGCATGTATGTAACTGCAGTTCAGACTAATAAGGATGACATCCAAACACTTCTGATTAAACCTCAGAAAATATTTTACTTGGCAGCCAGGTTTTTACATCTATCCACTTCCATGGGACTCAGTGAAAGTCCGTATTTTCCATCACCGAGTCACAAATAGCAGACTTTTGCTTATATATCTGTATGTGTTTAAAAGTCTTTAAAATTAAGAGTACATTCTCAAAACAAAAATCTATTAGCATATGTTGAGAAATTTTCAGTGAATATTAACCTGAAGTTTTCCAGATTATGTTCTGCCAAAAAGAGTATAAGCTGCAAGCAGTATTTTCTCTTCCATGCAGTATGCAATTTTTATTGTTAGCAGTTACAGATATGCATTAATAGAATCATAGAATCATAGAGTAGTAAGGGTTGGAAGGGACCTTAAAGATCATCCAGTTCCAATGCCCTGCCATGGGCAGGGACATCCCACTAAATCAGTTTGCCCAAGGCCCCATCTAACCTGGCCTTGAACACCTCCAGGGATGGGGCATTCACAGCTTCCCTTGGCAGCCTGTTCCAGTTCCTCACCACTCTCACGGTCAAGAAAATCTTCTTTATGTCTAGCCTAAATCTGCCACTCTCCAATTTATGCCTGTTACCTCTCGGCCTATTACCACAAGCCTTTATGAATAGTCCCTTTCCAATTTTCCTGTGGCCCCTGTCATGTACTGGAAGGTGGCTATAAGATCTCCTCTGAGCCTTCTCTTCTCCAGGCTGAACAAGCCCAACTTTCTCAGTGTGTCCTCATATGGGAGGTGCTCCAGCCCTCTGATCATCTTTGCAGCCCTCCTCTGGACCCATTCCAACAGCTCCATATCCTTCTTACACTGAGGATTCCAGAACTGGACACAGTATTCCAGATAAGGTCTCACCAAAGAGGAAAAGAGGGGCAGAATTACCTCCCTCGTCCTGCTGGTAACACTTCTTTTGATGCAGCCCAGGATATATTTGGCCTTCTGGCCTGCGAGTGCACACTGCCGGCTCATGTCAAGCTTCTCATCAACCAGCACCGCCAAGTCCTTCTCTGCAGGGCTGCTCTCAGTCACATCACCCCCAATCATGTACTGAAAATGAGGATTGCCCCAACCCAGGTCTAGGACCTTGCACTTCACTTTGTTGAACCTCATGAGGTTATCACAGGCCTAGTTCTCCAGTCTGTCCAGATCCCTCTGGAAGACATCCTGTCCTTACAGTGTGGCAACTACACCACTCCGCTTGGTATCATCTGCAAACTTGCCAAGGGTGCATTCAATCTCACTGTCAGCATCGTTGATAAAGATATTAAACATCACCGGTCCCAGTACAGATCCCTGAGGGTCATCACTCGTCGTGGATCTCCATCTGGACTTTGAGCCATTGACCACTACTAATATTCATGTACACAGAATACTTGGTGCATTGTAGAAGAGTTAAGTATTTCTAGGAAGACTTTCAACTTTTTCCTCTGTTGCTATTAAATTTGTAAGAAATATGAAAAAAACCTACATCTGATTTCTATTCTGTTCATTATAGAAAGTTTTCTGTGCTGTTTTGTGTAACGCTGCACTGAACAAAGACGATAGAATAAGAGACATTCAGATAGAAAGCTTCTTGGTGCAATACATAATACAAATGCAAAATAAAGAAACATTTGCTAGTTTATTCTTTTTTTAAGTGAAGGTAATAAAGAAGTAGATTTAAGGGAAGAATTAATTTTTCTGATAAAACAAAAATATCAGCAGATCTTTGAGAGTGTTGTTTCAAGATTGCTGTAAAGTTTATTTCCTGGCTGCAAATTTGGTATTGTGATGAAAGATTAAAATTTTGATTTTTGACATGGAATAAAAATAGCAGTAAATGTCATGAAAAAAAAATTTCCTCCTTTTCTACTAGGAAGGATTAGGTCAACAAGGAATATAAATATAAAAGTTAATATAATTTGTATTCCTTTTTTTCCAGATGTTCCAAGCTAGATTCACTTGGAAAATGTACTTTATTGTTCTGGCAGTTCTGATATATTTTGATATATACTGACAGGTGAAGGAAAGAAGTGCTGACGAACACTGACAACCTTTGTAAGAATTCCTCTTAGTCTCAGTGTCCCTAACTTTGCAAAATGCTTCAGTACAGAGTTTTCCAAATTTGTGACACTTCCCAGTCCTGTAAACACATAGAAACACATGCAGAAGAAGGATAATTTTGAAAAAATTATAACATACTCTTTCCTAGTGCCTGTTCCTATGCCACCACAGATTTTAATTGCGATTCCTTTTTCCTTCCTCTGCTGTATGCATCTCCCATTGTGTCTGTGACTCTTACCTATCAAATTTGTGCTTCAGGACACCTCTCTTTAGTTTCTATTTCCCCAGATCAGTCTACCCTTATAATTTCTTTCTGTTCTATTAGCCCAGATTCCCTTGAATTGTACTTTGCTGTAAAGAATAGAAAAATTAATCATAGGTAGGATGTGATCATTTCATTTAAGGGAGCAGTTTCGTTAAGAGTTTTATATTATATTCAAAAATAACTTGGAGTCATCCATTTAGAATGCAGAAATTATGAGTATAAATCATGATTTCCGGTGTTTAAAAGAGCTTTCAAATAGGGTACTTAAAAAATGGAGAAAAACTCCCTGGTCATATTTTAAACTCCTAATGTGTTTGTAAATATTTTCATTTTTCCCAGAAAGCTTTCCTCCCCCCTCATGGAGATGTCAAAGCAATATAATCTACTTTGACGTTGATGTGCTTGCAAGATGGAAAACAACCTTGGCCTGTTTCTCTAGTAGCTTAACAAGTGTGTTAGTTATGACTGTTCAAACCACTTTTAACATTGCTTTTACAGCCTGATTAAAACCTTGCTCACTTCTTTTAGATCTTTTATTATCTTGTGATACAGTGGACACAACAAGTCCATTTTTCATCAGTGACTTAGCTCAAGTATCAAAATGTTCCACTTAATCACAGTGATAGTTTGTCTTTGCTGAGTAATGTTACTGCCACAGCTTCAGTTTACTTCAATTGATGAAAAATGGTTTGAATCTTACATGTTTGGGTGAACTCAGGAAGAAATTTATGGCTATATATAGGTGATATATTGAACCACAAGAAAACAAAATGTTGTTTGGCTGGAAGGTCAAATGCATACATTTAAGAGTGTGACAACATCATCATTGCTAAGGGTCATGTTACGTTCCACTTGATAGCAGAAAGAAAAAAATACAAGCCCTTACTTTTAGTTATAAACCCACTGCTTTTTGATACATTTGATAGATCAGAAGTAAGAAATGAAACAAAAAATCATTTCAATGTCCAAAATTTCAAATACGTCACACAAACCAATATGAAAGAGTTCATCTTCCTCTTTGTATCTGAAGTTCTCTACGCTATATGCATTGAAGAAATGATAGACAATTTGTTAGGAAAGAAACTTTGGAGTTTCAACTGTTCTTTTTCTCCTGTCTCAAGTCAACATTAACATTAACTTTTATTGCTGATATATTTGCCTAATATGCTTTTAAAGATTTGCAGTGCTTATGACTCCACATCACGCAGTGCTCTATCTCTGGCACCACTAGAAAGGTTTCTTCTCTGTTTCTTTCTTCCACTTAGGCTACTATTTTTCTTTCAATAATCATACTGCACAGTAAAGAAAGGTAGTTTTCTTCCTGTTTGAGGCAGCTTTTTACCTTTACTGGTATTTTGTATTGACTCAGGCAGTCGCTTCCACTTGTATAGATTTAGCTGCTCCTTGGTTCAGTCAATCTTTTCCCACACATCATGTTTTTTAAGCTTCTGGTCATTCTCATTACCCTCTTCTGGACTGGCTTTAATTGGCGAATGTTCCTAAAGTGCAGAACATGGTTCTTAAGCTGAGACCTTATCAATACTGAAACAAGTGAAAGGGTATCACTTCGTGTGATTGTAAATTACACTTCTGCTTACACTCTGAGATGATATTTTTCTTTCTTGCTGTGTTATTATTGATGCATTTAACTGGTGGTCAGATATTACCAAGATCCTTTGCTGCTGAAATGCTTACTTTTTTTTTTTTTTTATCTTTTATTTCTGTTGCTGGCTATACCTGCCAAGATACTTAACTTGCACTTATCAAATAGCGTAGTATTTAGGTTATTATTTCACTTTCTCATCAGCAAATTATCCTCTAAGATACCTCTCATGCTTTCCAGGATCATGTCATCTGGCAAATCAACAACGCATACTATTCATTCTGTTCTTTAACGAAGATTCTGTTCTTGTCAACGAATGTTTCATTAATGAAAATCTTGAAGCTACCGGAGTGAACAGGCTCTCTGTGCACAGTCATGTGATCCATCCTTCCATTTTGCTAGAGAATTATGTATGATGCTTTTTTCAGCGTGATTATGAAACCTAGTTTGCATCTTTCCTATAGTTATGGGAGCTCATGCATGTTAACCTAGCTTGATATTAGAATAACAAAGATTGTGTCAAAGGTGTTAAGGACAAAATAGATGACATTCCTGTTGCTCCTTCCACAAAGGCATTTTACCTGTTGATGAAAAAATCAAGTTTTTCTGAAGTGATTTCTTCTGGACATCTGTCCTGAGTTTTAGTCCTCTGTTTTTCTTCTGGTTAATCACAATCATTCTGGTTCATTTTTTGTATCTTTCTATGAGTTGAAGTAAATTAACTGATCTGTAATAGTTCAGCTACTTGTGCCCTACCTTTTGAAAAACAGGCATTGCAATGCCAGCCTTGTTAGCTGCTTGTTTCCCTCACCTTCCTTCCATTATTTCTTGAGGGTAGCTGAACAGTCTTGAGATTTATTCACTTCTCCTTTAATTTTTCTAATATAGCACCCAGACAGATTGAAACATCTGAATTCTTCAACCTCTGTTTCTCTGCCTTAATTCAAGAATTCTTTTTAAGGAAATCTCTAAAAATAATTTTAAAGACTCCAGTTTGCATGGCACTATTTTTAATAGGTTTTCTTATGTGTTCTGTGGCCTTTTCCTTACTTTATATGAGTACTTCTTGATATACTAGATATAACCTGTGAGATGTGCTTCATTTTGCATCTTGGCCTGTTTGATTTGTCTCTGTATATGTACAGTACCTATCTATGGGTCTTATATCAAGTACTAGAGCAATCTGATCTAGTGGAAGGTGTCCCTGCCCATGGCAGAGAGATTGGAACTAGATGATCTTCAAGGATCTTTCCAGCCCAAACCATTCTATGATTGTATGATTTTATGATTCGGCTCTATTTTCCTTTTTCTGTTTTTTCCTTGAGGTTGAAAACATGGAAGAACACATCCAGATTTGATTCTGACTACACGTCTCAATTCTTACCTGCAGTGGGATAGATTATTTCTCATCCCCAGTTTGTTCCTTGGAGAAAATGCCACTTTTCCATGTTTACTTTTGTCATTAGACTTGCCTAAAAACTCCCTGAGCAGATTGACATTTATTTTGCAATAAATGTTCTATTTCCTCTATTTGTAAGGATATGGAACTCTGACTTTTTTTCTTCATTCCTCCTAAAATCTCTTTAGTCTTAAAATTGTATTTCATGGAGAGGCTTCAGTCTGGAAGAGTGTCCTATCTATTTCCTTTCTTTATCTCTGTATTAAAGAGCATCCTAGGACCTCTAGGGACACACTGTCACCGACACACACTGACACACTGTGTCAGACTCTGTCTACACAGTACAGTTAAAAATTCACTCTCCTTGTTATATACACTTTGTAGGGTGATTCTTCCAGTTATTCATAAAAATACCTACTTATATAATCTGGTAGCCATGGCAGCATGTATACCTTTCTCATGCATTGTCATTACTCTTATAAATCCTTCACTCCGTATGTGAACAGAAACTTTTTCTTGTCATATATTTCCTCCCTTACTGACCTCTCTGTCTCTTGGGGAGATTTCATGATCTTTTGTGTTACATGTGAATAATCTTGTGAAGTCGCTGCTATGCCAATCAGTCATGATTTTCAGTCTGTTATTCTTTCTAGTCCCACTCATTGACTTTCTATTTATTTTTAAATGTGTTCAAATGTATAAGATCTTTGGCAGAGAGACACACTATCCCATAGATTTTCCTGTGAGACGTTTATAATCTAAGATCTCACTCCTACTTTTAATAATCTGTGCTAGATAAACATCAGCAATGATAATATCTCTGTGAAATATGGTATGTTGGTAATGAATTGAGGCTTATGCGGGTCAATATAATGAAATCGCTGTGATCCTTTCATATAAGTTGATAGCATAACTTCAGGTGATATACTTTTCTTAATGTGAACTTGACTTAGGTCGAAGTTTCGAGACTTAGTTTATATCTTGTTGTGGATCAGGGATCAATTTGAACCAATTTAAATGCAAAATCAGCCTAGAATTTCAAAGAGTGAGTGGGCAGGATAATAAACTTCAGGCATTTTAACTTCTTAGCATTTTAAGCTGAACAGAGACCAGAATTTATTTCTTGGGAAGCAAACACAGAAGAAGCACCTTTAAAAAAGACTTTGAACACAAAATACCTTAGCTCTCTGTGAATCAAAACTAATTAGTTTTATAACTGTCATTTTGATGAAGAGCAATGCCATTTGTGTCTAGGAGCTTCTGTAATTTTTTTTCTCTCTAAGCCTAAGTGTTAATGTTTTACTTATTGTTTCTTAATTTTACTCTCATCTTCATGACACCGACCAATTATCCAAACACTATCTGCTACTGTGCCAGAGCCTCCTGGGTAATAACAGTGCCAATGTTTGATAAGTGGCTGCCAGATAACGTGCATGTTGGTTCAGAAGCTGTGCCAGCTGTACTGCAAAAAGCAATGAATAAAGACAGCGAAAGACTATAGAAATTACTTTAACTTTTTGTTATTGAAACTATGTATGTTCAAATAAATCAAATGCTTCTAGAGGCAGTGCAACCTAATTTTATTTTCCATCAAATGAGACAGTAACTGAAAGAATGCTATTTTCTATGCATCAAGCACTCACTTGGGACTTCTAGCATTTAAGTGTTTGCTATACATGGCTATTTTACTATTTATAAAAAGTAAATTGGTAATAGAAACCCATTTTTAATGAACAAAAAAAGTGCAGAATTTAAAAGCTTAACATAAATCCAATAAAGAAGGAAAAATATAGAGATGGAATTACAATTTCTACATCTTCTAGATCAGAGTGCCATGGTTGATCAGAAAAAACAGCAGTGCAGTAAGATTACAGTACTTTTTAAATAAATGTACTTCAGAGAAGGGAGGGATATGAAGAGGGGCAGTGGAATCGAATTCTGTACATGCACAAAAGATAACTTTATCCACAGAAGCTTATGAGTCCTTTTTTAACAGCTTTGCATATATTTAATGAGAAATAAAAAGCTTAGGAATACTTCTAATTTAATGTATTTGCCTTTGTTAGAGAAGATCCATGAACTCAAGGCACACTGATAATTCTGTGCATGAAGTTTACTTAGTTCATCCATGCAGGGCATGTACAAAATGTCTCCTGTTTTGATAGACTTGTTCAGGCCAGGAAGGCAGTCATCCTAGATTTCTCAAATATTTAAATTACTGAGTAGCACAGTAAATTAAATAGTAACATCAACTCCAGATTGTTCTGACCAGAAAAACGGTGCAGTGCAAAGGGATACAGCAGTAATACTCTTAGAATGGGGAGCAAAGAGAAGGAATGAAGAATGATAGCTGTGGAAAAGCAAGTTACTTTTGAAGTGTTTACATTAGACTTTACATTACTCTTTAAGCATATCGGGGCAGACAAGTCAGGGCTAATCAGTGTCTTTTTAAGAGCTGCTTTGCTCTCCTGTCAGTAAAGAAAAGGAACAGAGAGGAAAGTTTCTTCTAGAAGCAGTGTCAGAATTCGTTCACAGAAAGACAAAACTAATCCAAGCACAGCAAACTTTGCTATGGGAAGGCTGGGGGACATTTAAGTGAGGGCTTCTGTGGAGTCCATCTATGTTCTTAGCCAGAAGAAAAATAGGTACATTTATTTTGAAAATGCATTCCAATATTTTAGTATTTGAATTTTTAAATCAGATTTTGAAATTAAATCTCATTCGAATTTTCAGATCAGGTGAAGCTCATGCGTTTAGGTGGATCAGCTCCAGAGGTGGCATCTGATTAATCTATCCCATTGCTTTTGTGGAAAAGGATGATTTTTTGCATTACCTGATGTGCTGGGTACTACATGTCTTATAAATTTAGGTCTCCTAATCTCACTTTTCTACAAATCAGCCACTCTGGTATGTATATTACTAGCTAGCTGGGGAAATTGTTATGTTGGACAGACTAGCAAAATACAATGAAGCATCCAACAACAGCCATGATTAGAAGACTTATTACAGTATTGAACCAACAACAGCCATGATTAGAAGACTTATTACAGTATTGAAGCATTTAATTTGTTTGCCTGCAGGGATAGAATTTCCTCTAGGCTTAGTCTTGATTTAAATGCCTCTGGGGTCAAGTGTATGTCATGGTAAAGTTCAGTAGCCCTATGAAGTTATGTAGCTCCCATCCATCAGTTTGACTGTATGCAGCTCCCTCTGCTACCACTTTTCCCTTGTATTCTCTGCACATAAATTATTAAATGTTCTCTTTCTTTTTCTCTCCCCCATTAATGACTTTTCTTATGTCATCAAAACTGTAGTGTGTTGAACTTTGTAACTGCCTTCTTTTGCAATGAGTTTCTTAGGAATAAATCCTGTCAAAAGTGCAGGATGAAGGGGGCTATTATGTCTGTCTGTGACGTCTCTTCTTCCCTTGTAAATTTTATTATTACAGTTATGGAAAAATTCAGAAGTCATATGCCTGTAATACCACTGAAACCTGTTGTCTTTATCCTTTGTACCAATTAGGCTAACTTAAGGATAGCATAAGTACCCCTCAGGGAACATCCTTGCACGCTGAGGTCCCCTTTTATGTGCACATTCATGCTCATGACATGCCCAGGTTCTTTTGGTCTTTAAAGCCTTCGGAACTAGGGTACAAAGTGAAGTCCACATCAGGCTGTCTTCTATTCTAGCCATCCTATTATGGACAGCTTTTACAGTGGTGGGAGGTTACCAGCAGAACTCGCTAAAATCAATATTAAATCTGATTCTAAGTATGTTTTAAAATTGCAATAAAAGAAAAAGGAAGGATGGACCTACCTCATTTGTAGATAACATAACAGTTTTTGGATAGTCTGTCTAAAGCAGATAATGAAGAGAGGCGTGCATTTCTTAGATCACTGTCTGACGAAATAGAAGGTGAAGTGCAATGAAGAAGGATGGAAAGATCATGGAACACATCCTATAGTGGCCTATCTATCAGTGAATACACACACACATTATATAAAAAAAAAAAGGAATCTCGGTTTTGCTTTCACTGTAATCACTGTTCTGTGCTGGGAATGTGGCTGTTATTTTATTTTCCTTATGTTTGAAGAACAACTTTATTTACTCATACAAAGAAGAATGTTTTTTATTTTATTGACCTTACAGACAGAATAAAACTGATGCTATCTAATTTACTGCTAAGCAGTACTGACACAGTGTTATGCATGTCTTTATAATGATTCTTTCTATGAAGCTTCCAGGAATCTAAATGTTACATTCCTTCTCTTATTCTATATTACTAGAACAAACTGATTTTTTTTTTTTAGATGGAAATTAACAAAGATCAGGTGATGTTCTCCTCTCTTCTGCATTCTTTTGAATGCAAAGCTACTAAAGTCACGGAGTTCGAATATTCTCTCAACTCAGGCCAACCAAAATAAAGGTTTTTATTTGCATCTAACAGAAGCTACACAATCAGGAACTAAAGTTCAACTTCAGTTGATTGGCTACAGTTCTGCTGTCTACTTTGGGCCACACTTTTGAATGAAACTGATGAACATGCTTCTCAGATTATAGAAGGTCTATGTTATGTAAAAAATCACCTAATAGTGTTTTCAAAGTAATTTCAGTGGTTGCATTTTTGCTCTGAACAAGATCTAGCTTGATGTAGCCACACAGGTGCAATCTGCTTTCCACAATGTCTAGAGGTACCAAATGGAAAGCTGTGTACTGGAAATTTGATGGTGCAGCTCTGACATATTTTCCTGCTGGCATCAATCCCTGCTGCTCTTAATGAACAGTTGTTTATTGTCTTTGTTTTGTAATACATGATAAAGTTCACTCAGCTGACAAGTAAGCATTTTAATGATTTTTATTTCATATTAAATCTTTTTGTATGAGAGTACACAAGACAGGGTCTTCAGCTAAACTGGCTCTTGATGATTTCCTACTGGATGTCATAAAGTTACATTTTGCTGATTAATCCTCCTACTTATCAGCATAGAATTGTTTCTGGTTTTATATCTAGTTAGGCTTTAATAATCCAAAATTATTTTTATGATTTGTTTTAGGACACTTCAATAATTTGTATCTAATAGTACCATTTCACCCTAAGTTTCTGCCTAAGTTTCTACCAAAGTTTGGCATTGGTCTTTTCCAGTCTCCATTTTTTTATGTCAGTTGCATTTTCTTTGTGCTATGGGAAACTTCTTACTTAATCTTCTACATGTACCATGTGCTGTGCTCTTTCTTTAGAACTATAGCAGAACTCAAAAGAGCAATCATGACAGGGAAAGATAAAAAAGCTCTAGAGACAAGGGGAGTAAGTAGGTAGTGGCTTTGCAAATCCTTTATTTATAAAAGTATTTGTTTTTCTGGTGAGAGAAAAAATAACCTTGTTCTGTGCTTCTATATTTTAAATTTTACTTGTGTCTGTTGATAATACTTACTGGTTAAGCACCACTGAAAAAGTAAGAAATAGGCATTGGAAAATAAACTGGATAAGCTGGTTTATAGATTAGTGATGCCAGAGCACTAGTGTTATAGATTTGTGGTACTGATGGTGCCTTGTCAGAATGAATGAAACTGTTAGCTCTGTTTTATTTAATCCCAGGAATTCAGAAAATTATCAGTATAAAAAGAAGTCAAGTAGAGGGCTGAATGAAAGTTTAATTAAATTTAAGATGACCACAGATAGAGAAGATCAAAGGAATGGTTCCTATCCAATTAGTTGCTTGGAAGCAAAAAATTCGCTTCAAATCTCTGTGGTAAATCAGTGTTAGATCATGGTCAGCAATGCCTCTGACAATCTTGAATGCAATGATTAATGTACAGCCGAGGAGGTGACATTTTAAGTCAAAAGATAAGAGTGATTTTAATGCCTTTTCAGCTTAAATGATGGTGATGGATTCCATTCTCCCGGAATACTTCCAGCAATCACAAGTGAATGCTCGGCTATTTTGGTGGAAATGCTGATGTAAATCTACATAAAGTATCTAGCTGAAAAGAGGGAAAATAGATTAGCTCTATTCCAGGTGGGACAATCATAGTCTTTAAACAAAAAGAGATGATCTTGCCCACTGATTCTTTGTGCCATGAGCTACATAGCCAGAAATTATAAGGGGCTTCAGTGACATGCAATGCACTGCTTTACAAATCTGAATTATAACAATCTGATGATATAGCAGTGTGCATAAGAACATTGCCATGTGTATGCAATATAGAAGTAGAAACACAGAAATTAGGAAGTTAGAAAAAAAGGGATGCCATAAGTACATAGAAAGTAAGTTGTGATTTTGTCCATTCTAAGCGCTCACGACAAAGTGACCTTTGTAAGGAAATTACCTGCCCAGAGCAAATGTAGATAATACTATAATTAAAAAAAAACACAAAAAAATACTGCGTAGCACCAGCTCATGATAATGCTGATCAGGATACTATTGTTACTACTGCCCTAGAAGCTGCTGAATAACATTGAAGAGACAGAACGAACAATGTTCCTGAGGTCCCCAATGACAGTTACGTAAGATTGGCTATGCAAATAAATTTTCAGATATTTTATACAGACTGTAAATTTGTCCTAAAGGCAGTAAATATACAGAAGCATGCTGTCCTACTACCAGAAACCACAACCAGCAGGCATTTCTGTGGCATTACTCAGAGACTGTCTGTAATGAGATCTACACTAAGTAAACTGAGAAAATGTCTTTGCAATATGATTTAAATTACATCGTTCCTTGGATTTGCTGGGGTATCACTCATATCAAGATCACCTCCATAAGGAAGAAAAGATTATAGAAAGATTATAGCTGTAGGCAACTCTCTTCTCAGAGGAACAGAGGGTCCAATATGCTGGACAGACCCTTCCCTTATAGAATTCACTGCCTATCTGGGTCCCTGGATTAAGGACATTGCTAAGAAAATTCCTAGCCTGGTATGGTTCTTAGACTATGACCCATTACTGCTTTTCAATGTGGGAAGTGATGAAGCTGCAACGCATAGTCCAACAGCAATCAAAAGAGACTTCAGGACCTTCAGGACAGCTAGGAGCAGAAGGTTATTTCCTCCTATCTCCTTCCAGTCATGGGAACCATTGGAAAAAAACAGACACACTTAGTCTGTTAACATATGGCTCTGTGGTGTCATTACCACAATTGTAGGTTCTTTGATAATGAGGTGGGTTACACAGCATCATGCTTACTGGCATATGATGGTGTTCAACTTTTCAAAGGGGAAAGAGGATCTTTGCCCTGGAGCTTGCTAGGCTCATTGTCAGGGCTTTAAACTAGACTTGAAGGGGGAGAGGGCTTCAAGTCTAGACAAGACAAGCGAATGAATAATATGGCAATGTCAGAGGGACAGAGTGCTAATGAGGGCCCTCAGTCTGTGTGAACACAGCTGAAGTTTATAGAGAGGTGAGCCAGGGGCTACTGAGGCAATAGGAGCCAAGAGGGAAACACCAGTAAAACACCTCAAGGGAATTGAAGGGTGTGCCTCTAAGAAGGTGACATGGAGGACAGCCCAGCTGAAGTGCCTCCACACTAATGCATACAGCGTGGGCAACAAATGGGAGGAGCTGGAAGTGATTGTGCAGCAGGGAAACCATGATACAGTTGCCATCACTGAAACACAGTAGGATGACCCACACAACTGGAGTGCTGCAAAGGATGGCTATAAACTCTTCAGAAGGGACAGGCAAGGAAGGGGAAGTGGTGGCATAGCTCTCTTTTTTAGGTTGTGTTTAATTGTTTAGAGCTTAATGATGGTAACAATAGGGTTGTTTATGGGTGACAATCAGGGGGAAGACCAACAAGATGAGTTTCATTGTGGGATACGGTTACAGACCGGATCAGGATGAAGTGACAGATGAATTATTCTATAAAGCTGGAAGAAACCTGATGATTACTAGTCTACCAGACATCTGCTGGAGAGGAAACAGTCTAGGAGTTTTCTGGAATGTGTGGAAGATAACTTCCTGATGCAGCTGGTGACTGAGCCAACAAAGGAAGGGTGGATTGGACCTGGTTTTTGCTAACAGAAGTTTGTGGGTAATGTGATGGTTGGATGCTGTCCTGGGCAAAGCAATCTTGAAACGAGAGTGGTTTAGATTCTTGGAGATGTGAGGAGGGGATTCAGCAGAACTGCCATCTCGGACTTTGGCCTGTTTAGGAGAATGATTGGATAATACCCTGGGAGGCAGCCCTGAAGGGCAAAGAAGTCCAGGAAGGCTAGACATTCTTCAAGGGGGAAGTCTTAAGGGCACAAAAGCAGGCTGTCCCCATGTGTCAGAAGACAAGCTGGCAGGCAAAAAGACCAACCTGACTGAACAGAGAGATCTGACTGGATCTTAGAAAAAAATGGAGAGTTTATGGCCTTTGGAAGAAGGGGCAGGCAACTCAGGAGGAGTACAAAGGTGATGTGAGGTTATGCAGGGAGAAAATTAGAAAGGTGAAAACCCAACTAGAACTTAATCTGGCTACTGAGGTAAAGGACAATAAAAAAATGTTTCTATAAATATATTGGCAGCAAAAGGAGGGCTAAAGAAAATCTCCAGCCTCTACTGGATGCAAGGGGAAATGTAGTGATAAAGGATGAAGAAAAGGCTGCGGTACTTACTGCCTTCTTCACCTCAGTCTTTAATAGTAAAACCAGTTGTTCTCTGGATATCCAGTCCCCTGAGCTGGAAAACAGGGACAGGGGGCAGAATGAAGCCCCCATAATCCAAGGGGAAACGTTTAACGAACTGCTACTCCACCTAGAAATGCACAAGTCTATGAGGCTGGATAAGATCCACCCAAGGGTGCTGAAGGAACTGATGGAAGTGCTCTTCAAGCCACTTTCATCATTTATCAACATTTCTGACTAACTGGGGAGGTCTCACTTGACTGGAGATTAGCAAAAGTGACACCCATCTACGAGAAGGGCCAGAAGGAGGACCCAGGGAACTACAGGCCTGTCAACCTGATCTCAGTACCAGGGAAGGTTATGGAGCAGATCATCTGGAGTGTAGTCACATGGCTTTTAGAGAATAACCAGGTGATCACATCCAGTGAGCATGGATTTAGGAAAGGCAAGTCCTGCCTGACTAACATGGTCTCCTTCTATGACAGATTTACCTGCTTATTAGATGAAGGAAAACCAGTGGGTTTTCTCTACCTAGACTTTAGTAAAGCCTTTGACACTGTCTCCCACAGCATTCTCCTGGAAAAACTTTTATCTAGGTGTCATGGAAAGTTATGGAGCAGACTGTCTTGAGTGACATCATGCGGCACTTAGAGGACAAGGTAATATCTCCATAGTACAGAACTATTCATTTCTTCATTCCTGCTATTTTTTCGTTGACTTAATATAGAATTGAAATTATTGTTTGAGTGCAAACAATAGGGCAAAGCAACAATTAATTTCTCAGTCAGGTCCACAAACCTGACCAAAATCCAAATGTCAATTGTGTTAGAGTTTCGAAGTGCCGAGCCACAGCATCTAAATGGAGGAGTACTTTGTTCCATTTTGAAAAACTAGGAAAATATATGGTTTTATTAAAAGTTTGTGAAAGTGAACCTGTTTCACATTCCAGCAGTAGAGAGAGTTCTGAGTGTTTAATTTCTCACCTGCTGATGTTGAAAGTGCAAGGGGAGATAAACATTGCAGTGGAAAATCTACTTCCTAATAGAGGATATTTTGTGGCTTGAAACATCATAGTGCTTGGAATAGTTTACTAAGCTGCTTTTATTTAGCCAGGACTCAGCCCAAAATACCAGCTGTGCAAACTTATTAATGCATTCTTTTGTTTATGGTGACTCATTACACAGGGGCGATGTATGAACAATTATCCTTGTTAAAGAAAGTGCCATTCCGTTCAGTTTAATTATGCGAGATTTTATGTAAACTGATTGTTGTTGCAAATGAGGACATAGGGACAGCAGGAATCTAAAAGCATGAAAGAAATGCATGCACAACCATGTATCTTCTACAAATGGCTTTGCCGAACAGCAAGAACATTTCCATATTGTTTTGCATATGTATTGCCTACTTCACCTAAATGGCAACGTAATTTCTGCTAGCAGTCTATTGGAGCCACTTGATTGTGATGTATAGTATGCATTTTTTTTGTGGTAAACTTGCATTGAAAAGTAGCTAAAATTTGGGATTGTTGAGGTAAAGACAAGAGATACAGCAATTTCGTTTTAAAAGATGACTAATAGGGTAGGCAAGCTATGCTTACAGTGGCAGTCAGCCTAATTACAACAATTCACTGCAGGTTTTGCCATGCCAGAGTAGAATAATTAAGTCTCCCATCATACCTTCAGCAACGGCTAACGCCTAATACTTCATCTAGAGACAAAAATTCCCCTATTCTACCTGAAGAGTTCGAATACCTGAACAGTTCGAATACCTGAACAGTATACAAACACCCCGAAAGAAATGTCAGGAAGGCTTATTGCTTCCTCAACCAAATTCAGCATGAATGTCTGCTTCTGAATCTTTTTCAGCTGAGATTTTCATCAGATCAGCCAAGGTTACTTTTTGACTGGGTTAATTTTGGCTCTTGGATAGCTAAGTAAGAATTCAATAGACCCTTCTAACAGTGAGCTGCGAAGCATTAGGAGGGATCAATCTTCTTTCTTTATTGTCTAGCACTCTTTATAATCATTCACATGGGTGTAAAAGCTTTCATGAACACTCTGCTCAAGATATCAGTGATTTATTCCCTATTTTTACATATATTATGCTATATTAGGTGACAGTAGGATGATGAAGAATGATGTCCTTTGCTTCTAATGTACAGGTAGTTTGACGTTCAGGAATAGGTAATTTTTGCTGCAGAGAATTTCTTTATACAGGAGTAAGCATTCAGATGAAATCTCTATCAGCTTGAAATGATGAACTAAGAGAAATGGAATTGCATTTTTATGTTATTTTCCTTGCTTTTTAAAAAGCCTGGCATCAGGAAATTAAAGTTCATTACCACATTAATCCCAAGAATGAATAAAGCTATAGAGGATGTCTTGAGGCTTCCGACCATCTGAAGTGTCTTTTGAGTTACTTTGAGGTCTCTATTAATAAGAGACAAATACACAGATGACTAATCAGACAGCACATCAGAAAAAATTGAGCTCTTCAGCATGTCTTTTCCTTCATACATCAAATTGAGTAGCAAAATAGGGAAAAGTTCAAATATAGTATTCCAGTATACAGAGATAAAACAAACAAAAAAAAACCCAGTACTTTGTGATGAAAATCTTTATACATGCTTTAGATCCACCGTAAATTTTCTCACTGCATTCCCTTTCTTCTGTGTATCACCCTATTGTTATGCTTTGTAAAAGCTTATTCTCAGTTGAGGTATGTAAGGCTATATAATCTCTTTATCCATACTAGGTCAGTACATTCCTTAAATTACCTCTGATCCTGCATCACTATAATTAAAGTAGAACTATTGCATGTAGGAAAATTCTTAGTCCTTGAGCCTAACGAAACCTTTATATTAGGTACTGTTACCCACTCCTATGCAAACTTTGTATCACATTGATTAGAAAACCCAATTGAAGCCTTCTGTCTGATACCTCCTTAAATTCCACTATCAGCAGAAGTATGTATCTTTTTTAGCTAAAAACTGAGGAAGTGATTGCTGTGATACTTGAAGCAACCCATTTAGTAAGAAGGCTTACATATATCTAACAGACTTTTAGGCATTAGGGCTGTCTGTCCTTTCATTTAGGGTCAGATAAATCATGTTAAATTGCTAATCAGGCAATCTAAGCAGTTATGATAAAATCCCTGTGCTGCTGTAAAAGGAACTATTGTCACAGAGCTATCTGAAACTATGTCAACACTAGTCAGTGGGCAAGACAGTTTCCGCTGGAATAAAATGATGTGACAAAGCCTGTCATTAAACACAGCATCATAATGCACAGACAGAAAAAGAAAATTTCATGGAGTAATTCTAGCATTTTCCAACTTCTGTGATTCTCTTAGAAATTTATCTCTAAACAGTCTTTGTTTGTTTATTCCACTAGATCTGCAAGCAGTGGTCCCATTGTAACACTTGTTTCATATGCAGAACAAAGAGAACAGGCAGGTATTTCCAAAGGTGTGCAAGAACGTGACTATATTATATAGGAATAAAACAAACAGATGAACAAAAATAAAAAAGCTAGTGGAAACACTAAGTGATCAATTATTTTTCAATTGCTTGGAATTATCTTATAAAAACAAGTAAGAGTGCCAAGTACTCCCTCTGTCGATCAAGGAAGTGATTTGCAGTAGACATAAAAAGAAGTATTGGAGAACTAATTAGACACAGTAGAACTGATTCCACAAGACTTTGGAATTGCCAGATACTAACATACTTATTACTATTTTCATTGGGTATCTATGAATATCTTTGAAATTTCTCTCAATTCAAACATAAATGTTTTATTATATATTTCTCACTTTATTTTTCATTGTTACTATTTCAGATTTCTGAGTTAAGTACTTAAGAATAAAAATGTGAATCTTCCTCCGCCCCTACAGACCTTTGCTTTTGTATTTAGTTTAGAGCTTCTGCCTCTCTTTAAATTTTCTTTCTTATTTCTTATACTATGTCGAACTTCTATGCTGGTTGGTTGGTACATGCTGATGGTCATGGCTGTGGAAGTGTGGTAACAACAGCAATAATTCTGTGAACAGTGGAATTGATGAAGCCTATCGTCCTATGGATGGACCCTTTCTATTTATGGAGCTGCTAACTTCACGTTAAGTTTTTCATGCTATTGGAGTGCTTGTGCTAGCTCTCTCTCATATGGCTCCTCAATGTCTGTAATAAAATTCATACCATGCTCTTTTGCTTGTCAAGGCACTAATAGGGTCATTCATGCAGCCTATTTTCATGACACTTGTAGATTGTTAATGCATCTGAAGCCACAGTCCATCTGCCAAATTACCTGAAATTGTTCAAAAGGTGTTAAATGGAGAGTGTGGGTCAACACAGATGTGTGTTTGCATTGTAACATTGAAAAACAGGGAGGGAGGGGGCAGAGTGGATGAGCTGCCTAAACATAAGAATCAGATGGTATTTTAGAAACCCAAGGATATCCTGCCTGGCTTCCAAGAGCCTCTCCTGAATTATCTGATCTAGCTGTTGTTTATAACTGCCTTTGAGGCTGTCTATGACAGCCAGGTAATTTGAAATAACAATAAATGCCTCTGTTTAGGCAATTGAATCACTCAGAATTCTGGTTCTTGAAGACGGTGACTAACTTTATAGAGGTAATTGCAAAGTGCCTGTCTAACTAGTACTGTTATAGAAATCATAGTAGTAGTCAACATAACTCTGCCCCCTGTCATACCAATGGGGACATTGCATTTCAAGGTTCTGAAAACAAGGATTTGCAGATTTCTTTAAAGTCAGGCAGTATAAATGGTTGATGCTCTTTGTAGCAATGTCCTGCCCCCTTATACAACTCATAATTTTTTCCCCTTCCTGCGAAGGCTTTCCTGCAGAATTGCGAGCACCTAAGTACAGGAAAAATTGCAAATGTTGTCCCTCAGGCTGAAAATGGGTGCTGCCATCCATATAAGATGTTTCCTTATTTGTTATGTCTTCAGATTTCAAGTAACATGATTGAAGAGAAGCGATATTAATCAAGTCATCATTCTCTGCTTTTCCTTTAGGTCTGTAAATCATAACAGCATTAACATGATGCAGTCTATTTTTCAGGATCTCCTAGGAACTCTCCAGTGACAATGGGTCCTGGAGAGCTTCTTTGCTAACTATGCTTCTATTTAGATTTCACTTAACAAAAAAATATGTTGAAAATTGTGAGTGTTCAGCTTAAAATTGAAGCATCTTTTTCAAAAACAAAACAAACCCAAACAGACCAAAACAGTAAAGCAAGCCACCTTTTCTTTTGAAATGGTTCTTATTTGGGGAAGAAGATTTTGAAAGATCACCTAGTGAGAGAAAGTAAGAATAAACAAATGAGCGTGATTTTCCAGGCTAAGGGAGTTATAGTTACTATAGGTATGTGTAATTAGAATGCTCTGGATAAAATTTGTAATCCGTACATGTTGTCAAAGAAAGGCTGGAATCCAGGAGTACCTCTTCCTCTCCATGCTAAGTGCCTTAGCACTGGTAACTCAACACACCTGATTCCTGATTTAAATTTGTGGATTTCATAACAAGAATCAGGCAAGTGAGAGATACATGTTGTTGTGCTTAGATCGCTTTAGATATGTGAGTCTATGATATGTGAGCCCAAAATCTTCTTCACAATATTTTCACTCAGAACAGTCTTGTAAATCGTGACTGGGGACCCACATTCTTCAGAGAGTGATAGATAGTCTTCATTCACATGACTTGTTTTTGAGAAAATACATTCTGTATCTATGAATCCTTCTGAGAGTAATAAATCTGCAGTAGGTTTTCCTCTTATTTGTGGCATAGAGACATTTTGATAAATCAGCTCTACAGATGCAAGAACATACTAACATACCCACATACTAATAAAATGTTAAAATGAGAGCAATGGAAAAGTTAATTCTTAAGCTATGTTACCTTTACTTTAAATTTAAGTAAATAAGAAGATGTACTAGAATAAAAAATGTATCATATTTGTAGGTTATTGATGAGTACTACAGCCTTCTCCTGCTTTTCATCCAGACAGCATATATACATGTGTTCCATAGCTTGAAAGCACCTCCTGCAATTTATGTATTCAGCTGTGGAGGGCCACAGATTTGACTTCAGTGCGCCAGTGAAGAGTCATTTATTGTACAGACTTTTCTGAAGCAAAAGCAAACTTGCTGCTTCCAACTGCTTCTGACGTTGGCTTTGCAGCAGTGATACCCAGTTACCCAGTGGTGCTCTTGTTGCCATTTATATTTGACCTTCATTACAGAGCTTTTTCTTCATGAAAATCATTGCAATTATATATTTAGAGGCTGTAATGCTCACAACAGTTTCCTCATATTCAACTGCTTTCATGCAGTCTTCAGCTTTACTCATTGCTTCATGATTAGACCATTTTCTTTCCTTTTTCCTTTAAAAAAGTTCATTTTCCTTTTTAGATTTGTTCTATCCCATCACCTGCTCTGAAAGGTTTTAATTCTGTGTAGTACGATTGTCTCAATTCTGGCTTTAAAATCTGTTCTGCTGATATTTGACCACATTACATTACTATTTTTTGAAGCCCTAAGAAGGTGCTAAAAGTTCATGGATCTTTGCCTATCTATAAAGATAGCTTTATTACTAAAGACCACTTAAAACTATGTTCAGCCACTCAGTATCACTTTGAGCACACGTCTCTTTTGTAATTACCTTTTGATTACTAAGCTTTTCATGGGAGATCTAACTTGTGAGGAACAGAAAGAATAACAGAATGTTATTTTGCAGTCAGTCCAGAGAGACCTTAATCAATGGACAACACAGCCAGCAGAAATAACATTAAGTTCAAGAACCACAAATCCCTACATCTGGGTCAAAGTAACCCCATGCATTATTGCACGATGGGAAGGGAATGGCTTGCTGAAAAGACCCTAATGTTTACTAATGGACACTAAGCTGAACGTGATCCAACACTGAACTCCTCTTGTGAAAAAGCAAACTGCACACTGGTCTACAATAGAAGGTGTATGGCCAGAAGTTATTATCTCTCTCTGTTCAGTGCTGGAGAGGTCACATGGATCTTGGTCTACTTACAGGCTTTCCAGTTCAAGAAAGATGTTGAGAAATTGAAGAAAGTTCTGCAGAGCACTCCAAAGATGGTCAGATGTGACTTTCTGAGGAGGACACAAGGGTGTGGGCATGTGTGTTCCTGCAGAGAGGAAGCTAAGATAGCATAGAACCATAGAATATCTCAAGCTAAATTGACTCATAAGGATCATCAAGTTGAATGGCTTGCTCCTTGCAGGACTACCTAAAATTAACCATATGACTAAAAGTGCTGTCCAGATGTTCCCTGTACTCTGAAAGTCTTGGTGCCATGACCATTTCCATGGAGAGTCTGTTCCAGTGACTGACTACTCTCTCAGTGAAGAACTTTTTCCTAACTCCAGTCCAAACTTCCCCTGACACAGGGATGGGAGATGTAACAACCTACACTCAGTAGTTTACATTAGAATTCAAAGATGATGGATTCAAGCTATTCTGAATGGTGCCAAATGATGTAGCAAAGAACATGGGCCACAAATTGCAGCTTGACAGCCTGTGTATCCTCCGTTGTTGGAAGAGTTCAAGATTTGGCTAGATAAAACCTAGGCTGATTCAACAGCCTTAGCAATACTTCTGTTCTGAGTAGAGCACTGGCATAGATTACCTTCAGCATTTCCTTCCAGCCTGTATTTTCATGTGCTTTATTTTTACATATTGTTTTTCTCTGTGCAATGCTAGATAGAAAAAGCACTACTGGTGTGCCTCAAGACTTGATACTGAGGCCAATAATGTTTAACAACTTCCTTAATGGCCTGTGTGAGAGGACAGAGAGTGTTCTCAGCAAGTTTGCAGATGATCCAAAATTGAGAGGATGGTTTTCCTGCCATTTGGAGAGAATGCCAACAAGCAGGAGAAATGTGCATAGAGGAACCTCATGAAGTTCAGCAAAGGGAAACACTAAGTCCTGCTCCTGAGGAGGAATAACCTCTTGCACAAGTACAGGGTGTGGGTTAAGTACCTGAAAAGCAGCTGGCAGGGAAGGCTGGTCCTTGTGAACAGGAAGCTGACCATAATTCATCAATGTACCCTTGGAGCAAAGGAGGTCAGCAGCCTCCTGGACATCTTTAGGAGAAGAGCAGGTTCTTGAATACCTTATCCATTGTTCATGAATACATAAGTGACTTTGGGGGATGTAAATAAGGTGGAATTAGAATTTTCTCAGTGATAGCCAATGACAAGAAAAGAGCCAATGGGCACAAACTGAAATACAGGAAGCTATGTTTAAGCATAAGGAAAAACTTATTTACTGCAAGGGTGGTCAAACACTGAAACAAGTTACCTAGAGAGGATGTGGAGTCTTTGTCCTTGTAGATATTTAAAGCTTGACTGGACACACTTGTGAGAAAGCTGTGGTGTGCAGGGGGCTGGATGGTTCATCTCCAGGGGTACCTCCCATCTTGGCAACTCTGTGATATCCTTTATTACAGGAAAAAAAGAGTCTCTCAGGGAAAACAAAAATGATTACTGGCAAGTTTCCATTGATTCAAACTCAGTAGAGACCACTGCTGCAAATTGTCCATTTGGATAGTCACAGTACTGCCATGTACTGATTCTATATTCACCAGAAATAAGTGAAAAAGAGAAAAATTAAGCCACTGACTTTGGAGGTATTGATATATGAATAAATGACTGAAATTCAAGTTGATGTCTGAATTTGCAATGTATTAGAAATTCTGCAGTAACAGGCAGGGTGTATTTTCTTTATAGCAAACATAAGAATGGTTGCAAATACCTAATAATAAGTATGCATATATACAGAGGCAACAGCCAAAATAAAAAACCGTACAAGTCCAAACCTTTGCTCATCTTATGGTCATTCAATCAAGTAGCTGAAGAATTTTACCATCAGTATTGCCAGTTTGAGCTCTAGGGCTAGCACTGAAAGGCCCTGAGGACAGAATTACATGCCATAATGACTGTATCTAATTACTACAGAGGCATTTTGGACTAAATGTCTGGAATGCTTAAGACTCAAAAAGAATATTTTTGTAAGTAATTTGCATGTATTTGACTGCATCAAAAGCGATTCTTAGAAGTGGAGTGAGCAGGTTGTCTAAGTAAATTTTCTCAATGCCTCTTGTAAATGATCCTGAGGAGAGGACAGGGAAAATATATTTCAGAGCCAATCAGAAGTTCAGCAATTGTTGCACACATGCTGGGCATCAACACTTTACTCAAATAATGGTGCTTGAAATTTCAGTAAACACAGAAGAGGAAAATAGAAATTTGGAACTTATGAGAAAAGCTGATTTCCATTTGTAGTCTAAATGTCCTGCTGTTTTCAAATAGTCATTTTAACTAAGTAGGGGTTTTGCACTAGTAGATACTGGTCTGTTATGATTGAAGTAAGAAAGATTAGACTCTGTAAAGTATCCTTTAAAATGCTGCTTATTAGAACTAACACTGTAAAGAAAGAAAGAAGAGAACAGATAACATTACATCCCTTTAGATGCTGGGAATCCTGAGATGTGCATCTTTGAAAAGGCCTCCAATCCATGTGCAGAATGTGCATACTCCAACCGTGAGAGGAGTGACCACATATTGGTCATTTGAGTTACTATAGAATTTCATTACAGAGAACAACTCTGTTCATCATTTCTACTGTCAAACAGAAAGCATGCTCACATAAGAACTCCTGATTGTACTTTTGGATAAAGGCAAGAACAGAAGGCATTGCAATTGCTTGTACCCAGTGGGAGCAGCCTGTAGGCTCTCCTGTTACAATAAGCCAGCTGATATGGGCCTGTAGCCAAGAGATTTGTGCAGTCCAGGACAAGCATAAAGGCCATGCTGGATGTGCAGCACAGCACAGCACAAGACTGAGTGTACTGAAATTAATTTCTTTCCTGGTGACTTAACTCCTCAGTGTATGATGGTCTCCTGGTCAGCATCACAACAATACTAGTTTTTAAATATTCACTGTAAATTGTTTAGAAAATGTTTAGAAAAATTATCTTGATTTTATTCGGAAAATATCTGTTTCATTCAGGCTGCGTTGTGATAAATAAAATTCTTGGGAGCTCCTTTTTTCTTTTATAAGGTTAGCTATTCTTTTCTAATAAGATATGTTACTAACACAGATTTACATTCAATGTTTTTAAATCACATTTTGGAAACTTCTTCTTTGCAAGATGAATAGATGGAAGTAAAATATCAAATCCTCCAAAATGTACTTGATTTCAGGGATTAGATTGACATAGCATGGAAATTTATGCTAATTATAGGCCACGTCGAACACTTCTGTTTTTCGAGTTGTGTCATTCATCTAATTTTAGATGTTCTAAGTTAAGATGCTGTTCTGATATTGTAAGTATATGAAGTCTCATACTAAGTTATTGAGCAATTATGGGAAAATGAACAAAAATTACTGATAGGAGAAAATATCATGCATTCTCTGCAACATTACAGCTTCTAAGTGATTTTGAAGCCTGGATATTAAATACTTCTGAGGTAAACTTTCAGAGATATTTTGTACTCCTTACATGAAATATGTGTGAAAGAAAAAAGAAAAAAAGCTCAGCTAAGATTTATTAGCTTGTCACTATTAATTGCAATGGACACAGTTGATCTTTGATGGACTGAGAAAATCATTCTAGTGTAAGAACAGATGCTCCCAATGGAAGTCTGTTCAGGTAACTTCATTTTAGGCTTTATAAAAGATTTTTCTAGAAGCTGAAAAGAGATACAAACAAACAAAGAGAATTAAGCAGACAACAGGAAGACCAGAGGGAAGAGTGAAAGAAATATTATATTCCCCATGTAAAGAATGGACTCTGGGCAATCAGTGAAGATTAATTTTATACAACTTCTTTTTTCCAAACACAGGACAAAGCAAGGAAAGCCTTTGCAAGGCAGTAGCCAAAGTAGAGAGATCAAAACCAAGGCAAATCTGTATGTCAGTCATCACAGTTGGAACTTCACCACAGTGAAAGGACACTACAAAACCTGAGCTGTTTTTATTGCCGGTTTAAAGTAGGGTCCTTTCAGAGGCTAGGGGAGTGTGTTAACTGTTACAGAAATTGAAGTGTTCAAGCTGTGTTCAGCAGGATGAAAGCACAAGATTTTATTTGCTATGAAGGTGATTGCAAAAGTGGTGAGAACTGATAGGAACTAAAAAACCCTAAGGTGTAGAGCTGTTGCTGTGTATTAAGCAGGAATGGGTACTGGTGGTTTATAGACAGAGGTTACTGCAAGGAACTGAGAGTCGACTTCAGGACAATTTACAGATTTATGGAAGACTTGACACTTTTGAGGCTGCAGCTAGCCTCAAAAAACCCCAATTTACTATCCCATGCAGGTGGTAGTGGTGGAAATACATGTGTTTGGCTTATTTTTTTGCCTTTTCATGTTGCCTGAGGCTAAGCAAAGCTACTGGATGGTACAATATTGAAGGTCTTAATTATACTATTGTGCTTTGATATTTTCTTTCCTCTCTGTGCTGTCCTGCTCTGTGAGAACTAAGAGGTATTTGACTGTGGAGGTGCAGCCTTGACTTAAGTCTTAATACTGTTCTGCAGCAACCAAAATGCTGGCATCTAAATAGGAAAAATGAGAGAGGATGCTGGTGATCAAACATTTAAGTTTGATCAAACATTTCACAGTGGATCACTTAGCCTGAGAGCAGCCCAGAGACAGAGGTACCGTGTCTGCTTCTTTATACACACAAACAAACTCCTTGAGTGAATGGCTCTGCCCATCTTCTGACAGTTGCTTTACTGGCAGGCAGATGTTAATGCATCATTGTTCCTTGATAAAGCAAGGAAAGAGCATCAGAGTAGTGCAATAGTTATGCGTTTCACTTCAGTTAAGAAAGCTGAGTGTCCACTCTCCATGGGATTATGTTCTGTGTTTCTTAATCCAGGGATCAGATCTCCTTCAGAAAGCTAGAGACCGTAAAAGAGTATTATTTATAAAACCATACTTAAATACGATGGTTTACAAAGTTGTTTGATCAACTCAAAACTTCCACAGGAAGGTGCCTTAAGGAAAAGACAACAACAAGACTATTTTTCAGGCTTCCACAGCTGATATGCTTTAAACAGGCCCCTTCTTGTACCTGTAGGAAGCCTGAAGATGTGCACAACATCAACATAGGAAAAAAAAAAAAGCAAGCTGACTGCTTCTGAAGGTAAAATAAATTTGGTGTTACAATAGCTTTGTATCTCCAGTAAGATTGGTCATCCATTCTTCACTTTAAAAGTTGTCCATAATGGCCAACAAAAGAAAAACCCCTTGAAACTAATCCTTTTGTCAACTGAAGCACTTTTCTTAGATAAATCACAACAGAAAAAGAAAGAGCCATGGTTAGAAGATACCACCTTTGTCATACCCAACCAAGGACTAAAAGCAAGGTACCTATCTTTTTGTCTTTCAACTAAGACAGAACTTCTGATTTACAGTATAGAAAGCAGAGATAAAGCTATTTATTTCAGGTTTCTGTAGTGTATGAATCAAATTAAATAACCACTGGCTGCCAAATTTCTACAAGCAGAGAGTAATGATTGTGAGGAGAAAACTCATTATTAATCACCAAAAAGAGTTTGAAAAAAGGCTAGTGGGGAAACAAAACAGCAACTTCAGAGACCTGAAGCAACTTCAAGTCTGACATTTTTTGGTTTATGGTTGTGTCTGCTTTGGCAAGTATTGTAGTACAAGGGAGAGTGTAGAGCAAAACGGTGCTGAGGACTGAGTCCCAAATCTATATTTAAGCTGGATCTTTATTTTTTCTATATTTGGACTTTCACTCCCTATTTGGTTTCTAGTCAGATCCCACGGACTGACTGTCCATTAGCAGTTGGAAAGTATTAGTTGCACTCCTGAAGCACATTTTACCATTTAGCATTGCCAAAAGTAATGCAGGTCGTACACTTCATGACTCACGTCATGAAGTGAGTCAAAGCACAATAATGCAAGTGTACTCCATTTACTTCTGCAGAGAGAGGTCATTTCTTTCCCTTCCATAAAGTAGCTCCTACACAGTTTGTTCCTTCCCTCAGCTGTGATGACCACAACAATGAGCAATGATGGTAGGAATTGAGTGTGATAGTTCAGTCTGGAACAGCCCATGTAATCTCTCCAAGCACTGGCAGGTGTTCAGGTTATTGAACCCAGCCTGTTGCCTTAGGCAGCTGACTCCTTATCTTATTCTTCAAGCCAAGACTATTCATATAATTGACTTCTTTTATAACTCAGAGTAAATAATGTCAAGCCTAATGCAGTTCAGAAAAGTTTCCGTTAAAGTACTGTTTAGTTAGCTACATAATTTGTTTAGAAATGGGTCTGTGTTTTGTGGTAGAAAAAAGAGAGTGAGGTATATGTTGTTTTGTTATTGGTTTCATAATTATGTAATTTTTACAGGAGATCTTTCAAGTTGATCTTGTTTGGGAGCTGAGGAATGGATGTTTCATCTCTTGAAGCCTCTTACAAATATATGTTTTATGGTTTAATTGCACAAATAATTTTGTGATGCTAGGTCTGAAGAAACATTTTGTAAAGGACTGAAGAGGGAATTTTCTTCAGTCCTTCTGAAATAACCACCACATTATAAAGTATTCTCTACCTGTTTCTCTTTCACTGATCTAAGAAACAAAGCAAAGGAAGAAAAATATGTTTCTTGTACTTCTGTAAAAATGAACTTTAAAAATGAAAATTTATAATATAGTGCTTTACTAAAATCCTATTGTTTATTTTGAACCTACTAGCTTCATTTGATGGCCCCTAGTTCCTTGAAAGAAGCAAAATGTAGTCATGCCATTCACCATTTTGTGCAATTTTACATGCATGTGTTTATAATTCAGTACCTCAGATAGAAAGATGGAAAGCTGAGGGCTGGAAGGAAATCCTTCTTGCTTAATACAAACTCTTTGTCCAGTCAGACTGTCCCTGCACTTACCTCCTGTGAAAAGGATTTTTTTTCACCAAAGATTTAAAATTTGTCCACATGGGGGGGAAGTAAGTTTTTTTAAATCAGGAATGGAGAAAGTCCTTTTCCTGGTAATTCCTAGTACAAAGGATGCATCTGACAAATTCTATGATACAGCTCCACTGCCAAAGTGTTGGTAGGGGATGTATTTTTTAAAGGGGACAATATTCCCAACCCATTCCCCAAGTCCTCTAGTCGTGGAAATGTATGGGAATTAATTGTGAAAAGTGAAAGTATGGAAAACAGAAAATGAAAAATTGGAACCCAAAGTTTTAAAGTTTAGATGACAAGTGTGCCAAAATTGTGAGGCAATTGAGAAGTTCAGCTCAAAGAAAGGACCATAACTATAAGCAAGGTGATGAGCCTTGTCTCTCATTCCACCATATCGATTGCTCAAAAAATACTAGATTGTAACAACAAAATGACTGTAGAAAATTATTAGCCTTGTTTGTATTCGGTAGACCTATTCTTCAGCATTATTCAGCCCAAAACACTTATCAGCTGATTGTTTTAAAAGGAGTTACTCCACTATTCTTCTGACAGATACGGAATTGAAAAAATGATGAAGGGTGGTGATCAACATTAATGTTTACAGCTAGTGTTTGAGGGCTCTGAATTTAACCCTTCTCCGTTTTTTTTGCAATGGACTCCTGCAAAAATAACACAGAGGAGAAAAGATAACGCCCCCAATGGAGATGTCCAAATTGCCACTTTTCTTTCATTCATTTACAGAAAGTGTGTTCATCTATTTAATTTCTAAGAATGCCAGTATATTTTATAAATCCCACATCATGAGAAGGATACATTGCACATGCCTCATATCAATCCATTCTTATTAGATCACTATCAGGTCTTCTGGATAAATAATGCATTGTGGGATAATAATACAAACGATAGCCTTCCAGTGTAAAGTAGCTTTTCTAAATAACATCTCCTCTGCTTCCTCTGCATCTCCCACCAGTTTTAGGGCTAACTGTTTCCAGAAGTTTTAGGGCTGACCAAAAATTAAAGAATATTTTTGTTTACCATACTCTTACATACTCTCATACCATACTCTTACATTCAAGCATTAGATTTTTTTTTTTTTAATGGGGCATAAGCATCAACTTTCATTGACAAAACAAATGAAAATTCTCAACCAAAAATACACTGCAGTGATGTTTTCCAGAACCTGGAGGGTACACTGTGTAAAGGGTCATTTGATGTGTGCAACATTTTTCATGCTTTTCCCAGGAGAATTGACAACTAGCACCTGCTAAAGATGATGCTGTTAAAGGTAGCCTGCAAATGGTGCTTAGCAACATTCCCCACTCCAATAATATTAAATCTTTTTAATGAACTGCTGTGTTAATTGGCTGAAACTTCAGCTAGAATACCGTTTGTGCAATAAACCATTACTTTATACCAAGGGAAAATTATCTTTTTGGCTTATTGACATTTCATCATCAAATTCAAAATTTCCCTGAATCACTGTTTATGAGACCTTATTTGAATCTTATGCTAAACAAGCCAATTACAGAGACTGTGACGAGAAGCAGCCAGAGCACTGTGTTACTCACCAGGGCTCATGTTACCCTAGGTGTAGTTTCTCCATGTCTAATGTTGATTTAGCTTTGATATTAATGATTCCTCAGCACCATTTGATTACATGGTTACTTAGTTTCTGTGATAGGGATCATGAGGCTGGTCAGCTTCCACATAGGAAAAAGCTCCCATTCCTGATTATTATGGAGTTTATTTCTGTGCTGAGATGGTTCCCAGGTATGTTTTATCTCATTCTCTCTTCCTAAGCTCTTATTTCCATGAGATGAAAACATGGGAAAATGGACCAAAAAAGTTCAGTGGCCAGGACAGATAAGTGAACTCGGTTTGAATGGCACTGGCACTCTAGGGCATGTGATGCTTTACAGCTCCCTTCAGTTTAGACATTGCTGTACAAGAAGGCAAATGATGCTGAGAAATATGCACAATTTCTCTTGGTTCAGTGAATACTTGCAGCCCAACATGGCTGTCACATTGGAATTATAGTTTCAAAGGAAGACTCATACTTTCTGCAAAGAAATTGCATTTCAAAATTTCAGATCAATTTTCAGATTCTGTTCCTAGTACACTTGTTATTTTGACAAAAGTTGAGAAGAGCCACAGAGAGTTTTTAGACTAAGCTCTCATTTTTATGACTTGTTTCTGGAAACACTCATTTCACTAGCATTTTCCTCTTTAGCAGACGTTTTTACTCATTTTTTTCATGTTCTAGTAATATGAATGACAAAGGACTGAGGAACATTGAAACAGATTTCAAACAGTGCTATTTTCATCTGATTAAATGAATATTTAAGCACCAACTTACAGATGTTCTATGTGTAATTAAACTTTCTTCTGTCAGATGTTCCCATATTAAGGCTCAGGTTCATTAGCAAAAGTCGCAATCTGTATTATAAGACTTTAAAACAGCAGTAAAACCTGAAATCTTATGGCTATCCATGCTACCCAAACAAAATAGAGCCCCACCTGTCTGGACATTGAGATGATAGATTCACTGAGCACGCAGCCAGGAAATTATCTGTGCTAATGCACATGAATCTGCATCAAAGTCAACAGAAATACTTTAGGATAAAATAAATATATACAGTCTTTGCGAAGAAGGAGAATTCTGGAGATGTGCACTAGTGAGGCAGTCTGTGGAGTGTTGGAAGCCCATTCATTCATATTGAACTATGATTTCTGGGCCAGATAGTAGCTGCTTACTAAACTGCTATCATCCCAACAAGACCAGCAGTTGCTTTACCACCACTACATCTCAGGGCGCTAATAATACATGAGAGCTTCTTTCAGGGTGAAATAATAACCCACGTCTAGATAAGGAAGGCCTTCATCATCTGGACAGGAAGGCAGCAGAGCAAGTCCCTTTACACAATCTCATGGTGGTAGTTTTCTGGAGTTAATGATGGTCACCTTAAGTTTGTGTGATGAAATAGCCTTACAACAAGGTGTCAGCTGTTGACTGACAGGTATCACAGCCTGCGTCCACTCCCCCATGTCTGTGTGTAGCCTCTGCCATCTCCTCATCCAGATTCTAAGCTGTCTTTTGAGAACATGGCTTCTGCAGCATTTCTTATATAATTTTCAAATCAATTACATTTGAGTAAGTTTATCAGACCACTTATTTTTCCATATTTAAATGCTATGAAGACAATATATATAAAAAGTGTTTAGCTGAAGGAAGTCCTTCCAATGCAGCACAACTGTCTTAGAACAGCATTCAGTTCAGTCTGAAAGAAGACCATATTTTTTAAGTAGCAGAGAAAGCTATAATACTCTGGAGAAGGCTGAAAAATAAAGGCTGACATTTCCTAAATGTTCTGCTCAATAAGGAGCTGGCACTGTGATATGAAAAAAAATCTTGAACTGACTATAATGCTGTTGCTAACCATTAAAAAAAACACCCTAAACTGTAAAGATGTAAAGAGCAGAGAGGTCCTTTAACATGTCCTCTTGCTCCCATCTTCCACAGGTTTATTACAGAGTGAAAAAAAGAATGCTCAGTTATTGTCACTTGACTCCCGGGGCTGATGTCCTCAGAGTTGTGTGGATTCCTGACAAAACTGGGAAAACTGTCAGTAAGCTGGGCAGAAAGATCAGACTCCAATGTGAAGGAGTTTATTCCTTATTCAGCTTCTGCATTTTCTTCTTGCAGCTTCTGTCATACACACAACAATAACATAAACGTGCACTGCTCTTATCAGAGTTTCTTTTTCCCTTCCTGTTAAATAAGAAATGAAGGTGTACTTATGTGAGTCCAATGGAGTTATCAAAATCAAGACTAAAGAGAGAAGTAACATCAGTTTTCAAAAGAAGTTTTGAGGGAGAAGAAGAAAGGATGACTACTGTATAAGGATAATACCTGCTGTTAACAGACTTGTGGAGTTCGTGCATAGCTGAAAGCTGTTTGTGGCTGATTTTTAAGCATATTAAGAGCCATTATTTAGCAGGAAGCATAGACATGGCAATCATAATAGCCCACACTAGCCTCATCAACCAGCTTGGCTAACATCTGGTGTCAAAAGGAGGGGTGATTAGATTTATCTTGGTCTTCAGAGGTACAGGGGTCTTTTTTATGGTAGTTGCTCCAAGGCAAAGTAGAGGGTAACTGCTAGTTTCATAACTGTAATAATATCTTTTCAAGTTTTCTGCCAACAGACAAATAAAAATCAAAATTGTATTCAGCCTAGAACAGAATACAGATCTTCGCCACAAACACAATAACTGTATTTCTAGCATTCATTTATGTTTGTAACATCTTAAACTTGCTTTGGTATTTGCAAAAACATGGAATTGAAGTGTTCATTAAGCTGTATGTTCAAAAAAAGTGAACATTTAAGCAACATCTGTGCTTTTTCCACTTGACATAAATAGAATAAATAAATTCAAACATTTCTAACCTTTAATTTTCCCAGTGTTTTATCCTATGAACTTTTTCCATGCTTGGTCACTGACATTGCATCATATTAATGGTACTTGATTCTATCTAACAACATAGCATTCTATCAACTTTGTCCACAAAGTTGCAAGGAAAACAGATAAAAGTAAATATTTCTATATTTAAATGACATTTTACATACACCTATATGTTTTATAGCTCAGAGTAATAATTACTTAACTGGATCTTGAATAATTTTATAAAGAAATTAATTATTATTTTTTAATAAAATCGTTGCAATGTCTGAAACTTGTCTCCACAGAGACAACGATAATATCATCTGTCTCCTGTTTTGTGGAAGACAATAAAAGAATAATTTAATTGAAGTAGGACCACAGATTTATACAGCAGAAGTAATTTCAGAAGAAATTAGAACTAGGAGAAACTTTTCAGGGGAAAACATTCATTTCATCAGAAAATATGACTTTATGAAAAACATGTCTTGTAGTGGAAAAAAAACCCTTCAGTGTAATTTTCACATCAATATTTTTACACGGCTTCAACTTCCTAACATATCTGTCTTGTATTCCAAGACATTTTATTTAAATGTAAAGTAATTACACTTCATATTTAATCATAATGGAAATCTTTAGAAGTAAAACTTGAAACAATACTTTGAAATTGCCTGAAAATTTTCTTTTTGACATAATTCCCCTTTCACTTAATTTAATTTTGACTTACAATCATTTTGATGATAAATAGATAAGAGACAAAAATTATATCCAATGAATTAGCATGAGCATTTAGAGAACACTTTCCAAAGAATAATGAATTTAGTGCTATATTTGAAATGATGACTTCATGGGGAACTGGAGTGAAATGTTAACTACTTTCTTTGTAAGTAGAAATGCACATTTATAATAGCTATTTCTTATTCTTAAAAGAAGTATAAAATAAAAACTCCATTTAAAGGTAATTGTTCTTTGGTGAGAATTCAAGGCAACTGCATGTAAAATGATTTACTGGGTCAAGACAAAATGGAAGAAAATGAAGGTATGCCTTATATAAGTTTTTTAATAATCTTCAGTAAACATCATAAAGTCATTCCAGTAATCTACTTACTTGTTAGCATCTCTGATTTAATTTCCCTCTGAGGCAAGATTCTGAGCAGTGAGGACCAAAGAGCAGCTGCATGGTTCTGTGGAGCTGAAGAAACTCTTCCTTTCCCAAGAAATCTATTTAAATCATAATGATTTGTACACTTAATCCCAGGGAGAAAAAAAACAGGCTTCTCTTTAATGTATTTTGTAGGTGGATGTGAAAGATCTGCCTATTTATTGCTTTATCTGAAACTCTAGGTGAATAAGGTGAGACATATTACTGAAACATATTTTTCAAAGGGTTTCCAAAATGGTTTAATATCATATTAGATCCTTTCTCATTTACTGTCGGCGTAAGAGGCAGTATAATAGATAAAAAAGGCAATGTGTGCCCTTAGACAGGGCCTCACTTAAGCGTCTAAAATTATATATGGGTTAGAAATCAGCTCTTCAGGAATCACTCTTCTTTATCTTGAAGAAAGTTGAATATTCACCAAAACAGTCTGAGATCCACCATACAGCATTTGATCCTATACTTATGAGATCCTGTTCATCAGAGGAAAGCTTGAAACAAATCTGTTAAGAAGGGTTAAGAGAAAGAGGCCTTCAGTTTGCAGTTGTGCAAACAAAAGGATCTTCCATGGTACCATGGATGTGTGTTCGAGTGTGTGTTTATATCTGTGTATGTGTATATGTATATGCACACAACAGAAGCCTTTAAAATCTTCCCATACACTTTTCTCCAACTCAAGCCTGGTAAAAAATCATACACCACGAGACATTTCTAAGAATAAGTGTGTTCTACAGCTTTTCAGAAAATGCCGTACAAGCAAATAGGATGCAGAATAAGACTTGGAAATGCGCTCTTAATTTCCAAGTGTGTAGTATGCAACTAAGAAAACTGTGTTAAAAGCCCACTGGTGTACACTACAGTTTACTTCCAGATAATCTTTCTCTGTATCTAATCCTCCATTTGTATCGATATTATATCCAAAGCCTGAATCTCCCTCTCTTATCTGAAGATTATTCCTGTATTTTTCAAGGAATTTACTTCTAGCAATTAGCTGCATGAGTAGGTTTGCTCTCTGGCATAAATATCCATGGGTCTGCACTTCTGAAATTTCTAAGCTCCTGGTCTTTGCCAGCTCTGGACCACATGCAATCATCTGTTTGTTGTACAGAAAGGAAATGCAGAGCTTTTATGATCTTGGCTACCTTTTTCTTCTAAAAAGAAGAAAAAATATCTATCTAAAAAGAAGAAAAATATACTAATAGCATAATCCCTGTCCTACCATCTCAACTGGCCTCCATTGAATTAAAATACTTGCTCTGGCTGCTTTTACCCCAGTTTTTTTTTTTTTCTCATTTACTGTGTCCTTGAGTTACTCTCGTGTTTATGACATATTGGGCTAAATAAAGTGCTCTGTGCAAAACCAATTGAATTTCCATGCAGCAATTGCTGCTGCCATTTACAGTGCATAATAAAGAACAACATGGGCAGATATTTTGTACTGAAGAGGAATCTAGCTTTGCCACCATAAATTCATCTTTTGTGTTTCATTCATTACTGAAGAATAAAAGAGATGGAAAAATGTTTGGATCATACAGCTAGGTTATTTACAACAATAAACACAAGTGAAAAAGCCCTCCCCTATCTAATTCAGATAAAGTAAAGGAAAACAATGAGAGGCTCAGCTCTTGAGTGAAGTCTTGAAAATGTCACCACATCCATAAGAATTGTTAAAAATGAGTTTCATGATCACGTTGCATTCACTCTGGATATATAAATTATCTGCTTCATGAATATAGAGTAACTGCTATCTTCATCACACATATCACTGGTTTTAATTCAAAAGCTGTCAGAAGAAATCATTGTAACTTTTGCATTTTATCTGTTCTATAATACAGGCTGAAAGCCTTTCCTGGAATAATTTTGAATGCTAGATGGGTAGTTTTCAAACTAAGAATATTGACAGCATTGATATGTAGCTAAGGGGAGTCCTTCCCTGATGAAGGAAACCAGCATATGGCAGTAACTGTCACCTTTTTTGGAGATAAAGATGTTTTAGTAAATAAATAGTATTCAGAGTTCTAAATATGTTTTTGGCAGTTTTCTTCATTAGAGGTTATTGCTCAAATCAAAATACTGTTGGAGAAAAGGAACATCATTTTTGTAGATGCATAATTCATGGAAGGATGGGAAAGGAGGAGCAAAAGGTCAAGTTTGTCACTAGAGAGAGATTGCTAGAAGAATTTCAAAGAGATCTGTGCTTTTCGATGTAGACATAACTGATCTGAAATGATGTAGATAGTAAGAGAAAAAAATTTACTCTTTTTATTTAAATATATTACAACTGAAAAGAGTTTTGAAGGGGGGAAGACCTTGCTGAGTGAACAGATGATAAAAACCCTATGCAGACACTAGGAAATACTCTAAATGGGAAAAAGCAGTCCTAACTAAACATAAACAATAATAACACTAAAATAACTGTTCTGCCAGGAAAGAAGAACACCTACACAGGGCACATAGTTCTGTGAGAATGTCAAAACAGCCCTCCGTTATTGCTGAAAAACCCAGCAAACAGATTAATATGAGTGACTAGAAAAGGACTCGAGAATAAACTCAAAATATCATTGTGTCATTTTAAGTGCCTATAGTTCAACTGAGTGTTCTTCATATTCTCTATCTGAATGAGACTATGACAAATTAAGAATGACACGCAGAAAGACAGCAAGAAAACAACTTCAAACTTCTATGCAGACTATCTTTATTAAGAACTCTTCAACCTGGCAAAACACCCCACATCTCAAGCTAGAAAAGACAAGAGTCTTTAAAGCAAAAAATGACACTGAGAAGGTGATGGGAATGCTTCTGCACCGTTTCTCAAAACACATAGTATGGAAGATACCTCAACAGGTTGACGGGGAAGGGCAGAAAATACTGCTACATATAGCCTACATAACGGGACTGTTATTTTTGTTTTAGAAAGTATCATTAGATCAATATATAAAGAGATCCAAAGAAAACTGAGACCATTTCATCAAGCATACGTCTAATCTGTCTATACTTTGATGCAGAAAGTTCTGCTTGTGTGCTGGTCTTCAATCTTACACTGTCTACAGACATCGACTTTGCTGTTGCCAAGGCCAGAACACAGTCTATGACTGACTGGTTGTCTGGGGCAGTGGCTTTTCTACTTCTGTATACTGTCATTGAAGGCAGTGTAGAATTGAAATAATGTTTTAAATTTATATTATAGTAGCTTGTTATTGCTTTGCTGGTCTGTAAGATTAATTCTAGTTAGGGCACAGAGTATTATCTGTGAAAGGACATGTTATAGGGTGCCCAGGGGTGTCAGTAAAAACAGAGTGTGAAACAGCATTTCACACTGCAAAACAGAGAGCTGTGAAAAAGCTTTCTTACTTTTACTGCAAATACTTCATATCTGCATGGAAAAGCTTAAGGAAATTACAACACAGAAACCACCCATTTACTATCAATTGTTCATAAGACTTAGGAAATATTCTGCTGTAACACAAGCAAGGTAAGAAGCATTTCTGCTTTAAAATATTTTAATAGGAATGATATACATTGATTGAGGCTTTTAGGTTTTTTTTCCTTTCACCAATCTGTCCTCGCTCTGGCATCTCTGGATTTATAAAAACACTTTCTCTATTATTTTATCGGGCTCATAGCATCTGCTGAGTGCTTTCTCTGGCAGCAGCAAACTGCTAACAGTTTAGTTCAGGAGTGATGGATTAGAGAAATAAAAGACATTGCCAGTATCACAGCTATTAATGAGAAAACACGTATTTATAGCAGTAAAGCACTTCTGTTAAACGACATGCTTTTAACTTGGGGCCACCTTATGCCTCAAAGAACATCCAAATAAGTGTATTTAGATGAACATCCTCTGCTGATGTTTGCTTTAAGGGGTATGTGGGAGCAGCTTATGCTAAACAGTGAGATTGCTTCAAATCCCAGCTGAAGACAAATATAATTTTGGACTTTTGGACAACAGCATACAGAAAAGGTGAATGGCACTCAGAGTGGTCTCCAAGGATGCTTTTAGACAGAACACTCATTGTTTCCTGCAAGATATACAATTCTTTCAAATGTAACATAAAGTTCAAAACAAGTACTGAAGTGGCCCTGACAAAGCTTCAGATGTGAGTGACACATCCCTTTCCTTCACAACTGAAGAGGGAATAATAACAGAGAAGAAAGACGCTGCAATGTTTCAGAGTCTTTGTAACATCTACGTGTAGCAGTCCATGTCCTCCTAGGATACTGGTATGGCAAAACAAAGCAAATGATATCTTACTGCCAGTTATTTTCATATGTGAGCAACTGTGCCAGTGCTGTATTTCTCTTCTGCAGCCTACCTCAAGCTCAGTGCAGGCCTGCAACTCTAACCCACCCTTACTGTGTGCACATCATGGAAATATGTGGCCTGAATTACTGAATGCATATTTTTCTACTGAACAGTTGTCTTTATTTTGTATTTCATTACCCAACAAAACTAAGCTATGATATTATAGTTTCTTAATGACTAACTTTTGCTACCTAAAAAGTCTCAGGACTTTAAATTAGAAGCTCACTCTTCATCAATTAGCACATAAATTAACACTTTGGAAATTATTTGAGATTGCAGCTTCATTCCCTCCACTGACCTTATCTTAGCACAGACTTCTGCACTCTTAGCACACTCTTCCTGCACAAGTTCTTGCAGGAACCACTAGGATAGCTACCCAGAGAGTTAGTACAGAAAGTACAAGAAAAATTGATGTTACAATGTGACTCAGAGATTTGGGTTAACTAGGAATCTGTTCAGGGTCATCTGATGAGAATAGGAACTTGTACTGCTTGTTAGAGCAAGTGTGATAATAGGCAATGGAACAAGTCAGCTAGTTTAAGAAATAGTGGAATTAGCTTTTCCATAATACCAGGAACGAATTTTAACTCATCCATTGAAGTCAGACTGCTCTGTGTTTAGGACTCAATAAGTTTGTTAAATCACATTTCAGATACAGCTCTTCATATGTCATTCGGTTGTCACTAATAATTTGGCCAGTGTTAAACATTTTGATCATATTGCAGAAAGGGAGATTGAAAACTAATCGAAGTGGAAAAACATATTCCTTCCATTGGGGAAATAAAGAAGGAAAGAAATATTAGGTTTTGTGCTGCCATTCTCTGAGCTTCCAATTTTAATAGAACAGATGCTTTATAAACAATCAGATTTGAAATATAGCTAAAAGATTAGACTTCTGCCATATTCTTAAAAAAATTAAGGTAGACAGCAATGTTAAATTAGCCACATCCTGAATCCTTAATATCAAGCAGAAATATATTATATTATGGAAACTAGCAAAGTAGAAATAAAATAAATTACAAAGGTATAAACTGATACATATCATGCAGAAAAACTAATTTCTGAGAAGTGGTTCCTAACATCCTATGAAAATCATTGCTCATGCCTAATATTGACAGAGATTCATATTTATGTTCACAGGGTAACAGCCTGTAATTTATTACTAGATGCCTAGGGGCATCTGTGTCATTCTGGAGGTACATGGGACCTCTGAATGAAAAATCAACGTTGTGAGCCCAATGTACTGCACACAGGCTTTGAGATGCGCCATGCTAATAGGCAGATGCCAGTAGTTCCCAAAGGAGCTGGAACTGGCCTTGGAGGAGAAGCAACTAAAAGTGGGTACAGAAGTGCTGCCACGGGAGGAAAAGTCTTCCAGGTTTAAGATAGCATTGAGAGAAAGTTTGGGCCAAAGTGCGTTGCTGCATAACTTAACAGGAATTAGAGGTCAGGGTAGAATAAAATTAGTCTACTGATTGAAGTCCTGAGCCCCACTGAAAACACTGCCTTTTGTTATTGATATGAACATGTGAGATAAAGCTGCGAAAGATCAAGAAGAGTTTGGACTGACCATGCCTGTCAAGCCCAATCCCAAACCCTTGCAAATTCATTACAAAGCTTGTGGCCTGTTACTAGCAATGGCGATGTCGTATTACAGGGCTGCACAGTTGCACAAGGCTGAGATTCTGCTTACTTCATAGAAATTATGTTCTGAGAAGAGTGAGATTTCTATTTGGGTGCAACTTTATTGGGCACTGGCATTTGTTATGGTTTTTATTTCGTGGTTTATTAAGCTAAAGAAACTACTATACAGAAAAGAGGCTTTGCATACAAATTAAATGGATGTTTGGGAGTTGTAATAGCTCTGCAGGATGCAACAGGTAGCAGACTTTGTGCAGTTTTAGTGCAAAAGGGACTAAAAAATGCCAGTCTCTTTAAATGCCATCTCTTCCAGATGGTCAGTGTGAGAGCATAAACTCTGCATTGGTGAGCCTTGACGATGAAGCATTTCTACCAAGCCTTCAGTGCCACTGAGGCTGTGGTTAGGCTTGTACTAGCACATCAAGTCCCAATGCAGGAGGAGTCCACCTCAGCACAAAGTTAGCCAAATTAATTTACTCTGTCAGGGCTCAGACCACTTCTTGCTCAAGTTAACAGAAAGCCTTTCATTAACTTCAATTGCGTTTGGACATTTTTCACACTGATGCTTGGAGAGATTTGGCAGTAATATTTACTAATCCATTTTGCATTAGCACAATGAAGAATAATGAGCAGTTATTTGTTCTCAGCTGTTGTAAGACTAAATCACATAGTAGGCAGATCTTACTGGATTTCCAGTAGTGACTGAATGTGTGGAACAGACCTGGAAATGTTTTTAAACCTTGAAAATAAAAATCTGACCGAAAGAAGACTTATAAGGCTATATTAAGAACCTAGGATAGAATTAGGAAATAATATTTTTAAACTAATGAAGAATTACAGAAAAATAATAAAGGACCATGTTGCCACCTACTTTAAATCTTTATTGCGTAATTAACCCTAAAGAAATAACAGCATTCAGGATATGCCCTGGAAGTATAAGCACCTTAAAAAAAATATTATGCACATATTACTCCCTTATTCTTTCCATTCTTTTCTAAGAAGTCCGAAAATCCATTACTATCATGTGATAATTCAAAGGCTCATTTTGTTTTCATGCAAGGAACTTAATCTTGACTAACTACTCTTTGTTCAATGGATCAGAATTCCTGTATACCTGTAAATCCTAAATAAAATGTGTTGCTGTAAAAGAAAGCAGTCCAACTGTGCATCCCTGTTCTCTTCTTATTCCTTCAGGTGTGCAGCAAATTCAATAATTTCTAATTCTCTTTGACTGCTTCATTGGCATCGAGATGATCATATTGTTATGCAAGTTGTTTCCCAGCATGCGCTGTATTCCCTGGGATATGAAAGCTGATGAGGTGAGTAGAAACACAAACATCACTCCTACTTTCTGAGTAATGCTGACAAAAATGATAAATGTAGACTATAATTTAACAACAGCGAAGTATGAAAGTATCCAAGCAGAACTACACCTACACATAAGAATGTACCATCCTTAGAATTGCTTCTGTGAGAAGAGAGATGTGAGTGAAGCCCTTGAGTTTAAAACTTTGCCTGTTGAAGTGAGAGCAGAAAAACATTGGAGTTTCTGATCTGCTGTGGCGTATGGAAATATTGTAGCAGTTCCCAAGATACAGTACCAGGCTCTCTGGCTGCTGTAGTTCTGTGAGAGAAGCATTTTGAACCTTTTTAAGAAAAGACTTGAGGTATATTCAAAGAAGAACCTAAGTAAATTTTTTTCTCTTGAAGTTATAGCTGCAATGACAGACAAAATCAAGTGGCTAAGACAGTGGAGACAAGTGAGCCTTGGGAGACTGAAGACACAGAATGAATTTTTACAGCAGACAGACAATCTGTTACACACACAAGTGTAGTATGGGTTTAGAGTACACGCTGCCTAATTCTGGCAGAAAAGTGAATGGCATTGGCCAGAAATGAGATTATAATTTGTTTTGTGGAAGAATACTGATTTTCCATTCTGAAAGACAGAATGACAACTGGCCAGGCCTTTGATGTGAATCTGATTCTGCTGTGGTAGTTTCTAAAGGAAGTGTAAAGGTCTTTAATTATAAAAAGCTACATTTTATTACATGGTCAATAGAACAAATTTTTTCAAATAGAAAAAAATTCAAAGTAAGGAAGATAAAATAAAAAAAAATAATTAAAAATAAAGCTATTACTTTACGCATTTCCCTCCGTGTCCATAGCACACGTCCTTGATTGTAGGGAGTTACACAACATCTTCCTCATGGCAGCAAACTGCTACTTCGAGAACTTATTTCACCCTGCCACCCCTTCTTGTCCCTGGAAATGAGGCTACATTCACACATCAAACAGATCCAGGCAACACTCCTGGGCACTGGTAATTAGTCATTTAAGGAGCCAAAACGCTGCATTGATCACTGATTGTGGTCTGTGCTGACCGAGGACATTCCTGACAAACCTGTGGCTCCAGAGCCAGCGTAGCTGAAGACCGTTCCCAAAAGACACATTGGATTCAGTCATCATGTTTTGGAGGGACAGAGAGTCTAATAGGACAGACAGTGGCTGCTCTGTGCCAGCTGAATGTAGTTCTAGAGAATGGTATCACAAAGACTAACAAAGGCTTAATTTCTCCAGAGGCTCTTAAGTCTCTGTAGAGCCTCTTAGCTTTGGCCACCCCACAGGAACTGGTGGATCTCCACATTGTGCCTCTCTGTGCACAACCTGCAGCTCATTTCCCTCCTAAGCAGCCTTCAGGGCAATGTTTCTCTCCAGTTTGAGTGCTTCTACCTTGGTCAATCCTTTTAAAACTGACCTGACAAAGTGGTGGACAAAATCAAATAAGAATTTGCTGTTTCTTTACGTATATATATTAAATCAAAGTGAATAGTGAGTAGCTCAGGTCATCTCTGCAACACAGAGGATTTCTGCAGTACATAGCTTACTCTAACACTGAGTGGTGGCTCTACATAAATAAGGAAATTTTCTTGGTAGACATTGTATGAGGAAAAATGGAAGAAGAATTGCTGTGTCTGACATGATTTTCCTCCTGGGATCTTCTCACTGTAATAGTTCTCCAACCATGAAGAAGCCTAAGGCACCCGTTGTGCTCTGATCTGTCTTTGCCTCTACCTACAGCAATTCAAGAACTGAAACATATGGCTTAAATAAAAGTTTAGGTATGGTTATGAAGTATTTGTGTGAACCTTATAGACTTGTGGTATATAGAGAGTCGGACTAGGTGAAATGATGTTCCCATTTGTGTCTTACTTCAGCAAGACTAGAAAAATGTGACATTTAAAAATGGTTTTGTTCAAAGTATGTCTGAAGCACAAATGAAGTTCCCTTGTGATGTAACTCTCCCAGGAGGCCTCTGGGCCAACCTGCAGTTATATCTCATATGATTATTATAAAACAAGCATCCACTTCCAATGAATATTCAGTTAGGTGAGAGCATAGGACAAAATAAAAGGTCAGCATAGCTCACTTCTCAGATCAGCTACCCACTGTGAAAGCTAAAAACCACTTTTTTGGGGACTCTTGATTTGTGATTAAGTAGAGAGATGAAAGCCTATAATAAAGAATTAAGTATAGAGAACAGAATCTTAACATGACTTCTGAGCATTTTTATGTGCATTTTATATTAATTTTACTTTTTCCTCTCCTCTTTCCTTAATTTCTCTGACATTTTAATGAACATTAAAGATTTTCATTAAAAAATGAACTTTTAGAAATAATGAAATGGTCTTTTAACAAAAAGTTACAAGCGGAAAATTGTGCTGCAACTGTAGCAGAGCATAGGTGTACGCTGTATTTTAAAGCAGAGGAATTATGTAGGTATAAAGAGAAAACAAGACAAAATACTGACAGAACTGTCTAGAAACAAGTCTCTTCAAAGGTCGATCTATCCATTCTTCAGGGAAATTATTATTAATCCCATTTTAAATGGTCTCACTTTTTTCTGTCTTTTGCTTACACACTTGTTTTGGGTTAATGGTTCTCTAATGCTTGAATGAAGCACAAACTTTTTTTCTTGCATTTACTCTAGGTTTCCAACTAAACAATAAAAAGAGAGCAGATTTTGCACTTTGTGGTGCAAAGAATGGGAAAGATTCTTCTTATGGTAGAAATTAACCCTAAAAAGCATAGAAAGCAGAAAATGGGAGAGGACTTAAAAGTGGAAAACGAATGAATTGAAAAGTCTGAAAGGGACCAAAGGGAAGAGAACACAAAGAAAGCATAGGTAGAGAAAGCATTTTTTGAAAGAAAGAAATTCATATTCCTGCAGCAGAATTAAAGCAGCTACCTGAAAAGAGAGGAAGACAAAAACTTTATTAGTGACATGAGGGAACAGACTTTGCAGGCACACTGAAATTACAGAACAATGCTGAAACCTTAAAATACAGCTGAAATACATAAGATGTTCGAACAGGTCTCAAACTAGTCCCAGAGAAGTCATGTGAATTCAGACTGAGGGACTGGGTTCCAGGTGAGGATGTGTTTTCCAGGTGAGGATGTGTTTTCCAGGAGTTGTTTTTAATAACTGTGAAGAAAAAATCATTAAGAGGAAAAAACGTTATTTGAAAACCCTAGGTGAAGAGGATTTAATGTTATAGACGGAAATCAGAAGAAACTGAGAAGAAACTTGGTAAAACTAGGTGAGAGAAATCTCCACATCGAATGTGAGAGCTGTACAGCAACAGGATCAGCTGATCAGTAGCATCATCTCCGATGCTGCTAAAAACATGTCTAGAGAGGGCCTGAGGTTATGCTGCTAGGAGTGAGACAGATGGCTCATGTACCCCAAACCCTTGTGTATACTGAGTGAAGGTGTTAAGAAAGGAGGCAATGTGACTTAAAGAAACTCTTAAAGTCTGCTCTAGCAGGGATGAAGGAAAAGCTGCAGGCAATTTAACAGTCAGTGATTTTGTGCTCCTGTCTGAAAACAGGCATTGATGGAGCACTGAGGTGAAAGAAGGCTCTTTGAACAGAAAGACACAGCATTTGGAGAGAAAAAAAAATGACTGAGATGGAGTAGGACACAAGCACAGCAGATTGATTCGTAGACTACTTAGAGTGCACACAAGATAACAAATAGCTTGTATTGTCACACAGAAGACTCCTCTTCTGTACCTTCAGTATATAAAGAATAATTTCATATTCTCTGGAGCAATCTGCAGAGCAAAAGTCATGAAGTAGGAGGTAGACTAAAAGGAGAAATGGACTGAACACAATCTAGAATTAACCTAATTTAATACAGCGGACATAACAATACCAGTTACTTTACAAAGGTACTTCTAGATTAAATATATGTTTAATACCCACGAAATTAGACTATGTAACCAGGAGCAAAATAGCCTAAAAGTTAAAGATTTTTCTGGTAGATTCAGGAGTAAAAACGGAAACATATTATCTGAAACATAAGGACACACAATTTGTAAGTCACAGCAACTACAATGCTTAAATCAAATCTAAGAAGAAAGAATTTTAAATAGTAGCCAACTTCATGACTAAGATGCCTCTAGTCTTAAAATTAGTGTAGTTATGCTTACATCACAACAGGGACTGAATGCAGAAGAGTTGCCCTAGTAAGGCACCTCCCGAGAATGCTTTTCAAATAGCAACGCTGCTGCTGGAAGTAAAAATTCTGACTGCTCCTAGTAATATCCCCTAGAGGCAAACAATAGTAACTTAAACTAACATTGATCAGAAAAAAAGTGAAATTACTTTCTTAAGATGTGGGTAGCATACTCAGGAAAGAATGTGTAACAGACATGTACTGAAAACTAATTTATTCCATTTTGTTCTCTTTAACTGTTTTTTGCTGCTGGTTTCTTAAAATGCATATGTCTGTTTGCACTTTATTCCATAATGAGAATATTCCAGCCTATATTTCCATGCTTACTCACAGTTTCCTTGGATTTAACAAGATATACTATTATTTCTTGAAATGTGAAAGATGAACTGATATGAGCTAACTGCAGAGATCCCTCACAAATGGCTTTTTATTTTTCAATTTTGTGTATAAAAAGGCTTTGATTTCCAGCAGCCTGTGGGGCTATTTGTACCCATTTAAACGGCATGAAAAGTGCTACTAAGTAAGAATAATGCAGAAAACTAAAAACATACGAGGCTGCATAGGATCAAACATAGTGTCTGACATTTCACTGAGCTTTGTAATGGACGAAGATAAAGTTGCTATTCTGCCATACGTATAGAAACATCAGAGTTCTTCCTGCAGAGTATTGACTAAAAATATGCTTACCCAGGGAAACACAATTTACCCACAGCATGTCATCAAGTTGACTCCTGTCGCTTGATTTCTAATTCCCAAGGCTAAGATATTAGACTAGAAAGTAGGCAAAGGTGTGAATAAGTGAATCATTCTGAACTACTGTGGTCAGAACCACTTTTCCAAAGTCTCGCATGTATTTTTGCCTTAAATTACATACACCTCCAGCATACTTGAAGTGAACAGTATGCGGAAAGAATATATGACTCCTTTGACATAAGCATTCAATAATTAAGTAAAAAGAAAAGCACTGAACTGTACTTTACACATTGTATTCTAAAGTACTGGAAAGTTGATACTAATTAGTCTTAAAAAGGAAAAGATAAAAGGATAAAAATTTTTGTTGCTGCCATTATTCTTGTATGGATAAAAGTAGGAAAGATTCACCAAAGATGCTGAAAAGCAAAAAGGACAACAATGAAACCATAAGAACAATTATCCACCTGTGCAATTTTGAACTTCACTTTTGGGGCAAATTTATTTTCAAACTGAAGTCGGTGTTATTCAGTGTTCATTGCTCTGATTTCCTTGTCAACTTTATGTTTTAGGACAGGAATTGTTATTATGTAATTAATTTTGATAACTCAAAACTGCCAATGCAGAAAGAACAGTGCTACTTTTATTATTTATTTTTTTCCATTAAAATGGCTATTCTATATAGCTCTCTTTTGGTTATGAATGTGTTAACCTTCCCTCGTAATTTCAAATGACAAAATGCCCAGTTGCTCATGGTCAACAGAACAATGTCAGTTAATGGATTAAGTAGCAATGAAAAAGAGTTAAGTTTTGTTGGGAAAAGAAAAACCATATACAATTGACTAGAAAAATATGGGGTTTTTTCTTTTTTTTAAATGGTGACAAGGATAAAGTCAATCTTCATCTTCTCTTTAAGATTTAGCTCTAATAACAATAGAACAGTTCAAACTGGTCTATCTTTATAATAAACTGTGTAGATTTCTTCTTTCTAAAACATAAAGCTAGATTGATCTCAGTTAATTTGAATGTAGGAGCAGAAAATAAAAATATTAATCCATTCAGTTTTCTTCACTAGAAAAAGTCAGAATGTCAGAAAGGCAATGTACGTTGTCTAAAAATGACTTTGGGGTTGTGTAAATCAAACACAAAGATATACAATGATCCAGATATCTGTCATTAGGCTGTTCAGAAAGCATATATTAAATGCTTTTAGAGAAGGAAATGGTTATGGACCATCTCCGGATATTGATTTCCTTTCTAATTGCTTACTAACAAACTATACAGATTGACTTTTTTTCTGATTTAGTCTCTGTTGAGATTACTCTAGCTATATTTATCATTATTGTTGTATGTTGAGAGATGACATTCTGTATTTTTTGCTCTTCAGATGCTATAAAAAAAGAAAAAAAAAAGGAAAAAAGAAAAATATAACCAGAAATATTATCTTTGCTATGAAGAATTTACAAGTTAAATCAAAGGGATAAAACAGGCAGATAATAAGTGTTGGGAAATACTGAGACAATATGGACTAGTCAACTGTTTCAAAGTCTTAGGATGCTGGTAGATGGAAGAAATGGTTGCTGTAATTGTTAGGTGTCTACCTGAACAAGTAAGAGTAAAGGTAATAAGTTAGCATTACCAAGCATTTCCATTCTACTTCTAATTCCATTTCCCCAAAATCTATTTCACATCTTAAGTTCTTTCAGCCACATTGTATTATAGGCACAAAAGATGCTCTTTAATGAGTGGTTATTGTTAAGTAGGAAATGGTGATACAGCCGTTATTGCTAAACAGCTGAGGTGGGAGGGACCCCTGGAGATTGCCTGGCCCAGGCCACCTGCACCAACCACATCCACCTGCAGCAGGTTGCTCACAGCTGTGTCCAGTTGGGCTTATCAATCTTTTGTGGAAAACCAGCTCTGCACAGTCATCTTCAGCCAAAATTAAAGTATTTGTGGAGGGATAACTTGTCATGCAGCTCATTATTTTTCATATATTTGAGCTGCCCTCTGGTGAAACAATTTGTATCTTTTAATTAAAAGCTTGGTAGAGCTCAGGGCCTTGTTAGGTAAGTATGCCTCTATCAGGAATTTAAAGTTCTAGCTACAAGGGATTCAGCGTTTTTGTTTGTTTGTTTATTCACATGTGCACCAAAGAACACGGCTTAAAACTATTTTCTTCTTACAAGTTAATTTTCCCAACAAGAAATGGAAGATAGAAAAACTGTATGTTCTCTACAGAAAAAAGTAAATCCACATATTTTGTTAATCATACTCAGTTATTCTCACCCATATGCAAGTATTTGTTTTGTCTGTACCAATATTGGGTACAGACAAAAAATATTACTGTGAGAATCAGGCCTTTTTATTCTGAGAATGAATTATTAGTGATTTTTTTTTTTCTTTTAAGAAGTTGTTTCAGCTATGTGAATAGATAAACTGAACTTCAGAAGCAGGTTATGTTCTCCATTCTGCTTGGTATGAATCCAATTTCCTGCAGAAAAGACTAGCAGTGAAGTTAGTGGGTGCTATGTCATTTCCATGTCTGCTTCAGTTGCAATAATAATCTATGTTACTTGCTGAGGAAAAAGTAAAAGCAGTCTACATTAAATACAGGTGATCCTTTTGTTTCACAGGTAACTGCTTGATACCTGGCAATAAGCAAATGCCTTGAACAACATGATGAGGTGCTTGGGAATGTGGTTTAGTAGTGGGCAAGTACAGTTGGACTTCATGATCTCAAAGATCTTTTCCAACCAAGTGATTCTATGATTCTATGATTCTGACACTAGAAGAAAAAAAAAATTATAAGAGGAATAAACTGCAGGAAATATTTTCAATTGTGACAGCTTCTGGATTAATGAATATTCAAATTATTTAGAAGACCGGATTGCTCAGAAACAGGAATCACCTCCTTTCATTGTCCAACTTTTACCGTCTTAGAAGCTGCAGTAGTCAGGGCTGTCAACGTGGTCATGGTGTAGCTTTACAAAATGCATCCTCCATGGTTCCACCTAGTGCTTCCTCCTCTCAGTATCATCTGCTCTGCTCCCAAATAGACCTCCACGTGCAGTGTGTTTGTCCACCTAGTGAGCACTGGTGAGTAATAGCATTCCTGCAGGCTATACACAGACTTGTTGAGAGAGGCTCAAACTTTGAAAATTACTTTACAAGTTGGGTGAAACAATATTTCTGTATTTATGACACCATATTTCCAAATACCAAAACAAAGGAGAAAAAAACCCCACAAAACCGGGGAAAAAAATGGGGAAAAAACTTCTGTAGTTGGTTTCTAAAACAAAATATTAATTTATTTGAATAAAGAATCAGATTATGTACCAGAATCTTGCCATGTGAAGAGTTAGATTTTTGTGATCAAAAATCTTTGTAGAAAGAAAAAAGAAAGGTAAGATTCTTTGAAAAGACTTTCATATGATTTTGGGGAAGAAATTTCTCCACTTTCTTGGTGCTAAAAGAGGTTTATCTGGGGTAGTATGCCATCTGGTATAGTTCTGAGAAGCCTTTTCAGGAAGGAAAGCTCAGTGATAAATTTCTCTACTGTGGAATGTTTCCTCCCAAAACAGCTTTTATTTGTGCTTTTCCTTAATTTATAGATTATTTCTGAGGAAGTATCTTCCAAATAACATAACTAGAGGGGGCAGACCTTGACAAATTCCACATGATGAAAATATTATGCTGGTATTAACTTGCTCTTAGCCACCAAATTTTGAGCTTACTCTTAGAGAAAAGGATTTTCTCCAGAACACTAATTTATCTTCAGAGGTAGAGAATTAAGAGAATGGTCTCCTTATTATTACTGTTTTTCAAGTGCTTTCTGTGATTTTAAGACTGAAAAATAAAAACCAACATGAATTATAGCTGGAAGTCTTTGAAAATTGACAGAAAAATTATCGAGTGATAAAGCATATCAGCATGTACCAAAGTTAACCCCACGAGTCCAGCTACCACCTCTATTTGCTTTTAAGATGAAAAAGATTTCAGTCTGCAAAATATTACATGGTTCTCATCAGATGCCCTAAGTCCAATTCCCTGCTGTTGGGAAACAGCTGGGTGCTCACAGAAGCACAGAATGAGCAATAGCAGTAGTTTCATCATTCACCCTATAAAAAGGAAGTACTTCAGAGAATTTTGAAAGAGAAGCAGTCAAGATGTTTCTAATTTTGAAAAAAAAAAAAATCCATAAAATAGAGAATACATTTTTTGTGGAAATTATTGTAAAAACTCTTTTTATGTTTTGTTTTTGTTTGACTGGATCTAGACTGCAGGAGTTACATAGTGCCATGGTTATTCATGTTTAAATGAGGAGCATTTTCCAATGGAAGTGATCTTGGAATTAGGTTATTTTTTGTTCAGTTACAAGATTATTTTTCCAATGATAATTTAGGGAATGGCCAAAAAGCCAAAAGGAATAATTGTATGACATAAATTAAGAAAAGTCCTACCTAGAAATCAAAGAAAATGTTATGTTTTCATAGAATAATAGAATAGTCTGAGTTGGAAGGGACCTTAAAGATCATCCAGTTCCAACCCCCCTGCTATGCTATGGGCAGGGACAACTTCCACCAGACCAGGCTGCCGAAGGCCCCATCCAACCTGACCTTGAACACCTCCAGAGATGGGGCATCCACAACTTCCCTGGGCAACTTGTTCCAGTGCTTAAACACCCTCATCATGAAGAATTTATTCCCAATGTCTAGCCTAAATCTTTTCTCTCTCCAATTCATAGCCATTTCCCCCCCATCCTGCCACTACATACCCTTGCAAAAAGTCCCTCCCCAACTTTCTTGTAGGCGTCCTTCAGGTACTGGAAGGCCACTATAAGGTCTTTTCAGAGCCTTCTCTTTTCCAGGCTGAACAACCTCAACTCTCAGCTTGTCCTCATACGGGAGGTGCTGCAGCCCTCTGATCATCTTTTTATCCCTCTTCTGGACCCATTCCAACAGTTCCATACCCTTGTTATGTTGAGGATTCCAGAACTGGACACAATACTCCAGACGAGGTCTCACAAGAGAGGATGAGAGCGGCAGAATCACTTCCCTCAACCTGCTGGCCACATTTATTTTGATGCAGCCCAGGATACAATTGACCTTCTCATGTTGAGCTTCTCATCGATCAGCATCCCCAAGTCCTTCTCTGAAGGGCTGCTCTCAATCACATCATCCTCCATCTTGTACTGAAAACAGGGATTGCCCCTACCCAAGTGTAGGACCTTGCACTTGGCCTTGTTGAACCTCGTGAGGTTCTCACAGACCTTCTTCCCCAGCTTGTCCAGGTTCCTCTGGATGACCTCCAGTCCTTCTGGTGTGACGAGATGCTGCTATACGCTTATGCTGCTAAAATTGTATTCACAGCTAAAGTACTCACACAAGGAAAACAGTTAAGATAATGACAACTGGTTTGTTCCAGATGGAAAACAATAAAGGGAATTGTTTGTGCTAGGCAGCTTGTCTTCAGATAGACCAAACCATGTCTTTTCCTCCAAACTCTCCAGGTAATATAAAAAAAGAAAAAGCCAGTACATTACAGTTCTGGTCTCTGCAGCTTCTTTTTGGAAATGTAAGACTAATGAATATGTGGCAAAAGTCTTCGTTTGCTTCTGCCTCAGTTTCATGGAAAGCCTTGAATGGCTTTAAATGCCCTCCCTCAGTCTGAAAAGCCCAGTTCATATGTTCTCTCAGTTTTATAGTTCTTGTCTCTCATATTCCTATATGACAGGGATTCAAACAATACTGCCATTGACTGGAGTGAATAAGTATTTCTGAGTTCTCGTGGCAGCTTTTATTAAGTTCAGGAACATGTAACTGATGATGAAGTGTGTCCTTTGACACATAATCATATCTGAAAAAGTTAAACTTCCTTCTCTAATAAATATACGGCAAGAAGAAGAAAATTATAGCAGGTCACCATGGGCAGAATTTCTAGACTAGGGGGTACTGCGGCTTCCTCAGCAAACCACCTTTAGATACATAACTATTTATCTGGCTGGTGCTAGAAAAGGCGTTTCTAGGCACACGTCTTCCTCATGGCCCTATAACTCCACAACCCAACACAGTGTAATCATAACAGTGACCCTGAGACCAGGAGCGGGTCTTTGAAGTCCTTCCTGGTAAGGGATGAAATCAAGCGAGACACTGGCAAGACACTATTGTGTCTAGAAAGTAGTGATATTTCCTTCTGTTTCCACTGACCTCACTATTACATATGGAATATCTTTTCGCCATTTCACTCCTCCCTCATTCAGCGAGCCCAGATCTTTGCTCAGTTTTGTATATGTAGAAAAATACTTTCAGACCCAAAAGTTGCTACTACTTTTAAGCACCTTGCTTTTCTCAGTTTTTTTGACATCTCTAGAAATAATGACCCAATTTTTGGTTTTGCTTTTCTTTAATGCCCTGAATATGGACAGTGAGAGATGTCAGACAAGACAAGAATAAATCTATTTTCACCTGCCTTTAGACACAGGTCTATATTTGAAAATTTTCTCCTAAAGCAAAAGAAACTGGAACTATTTTGTGAAAATAAAGTAAACTGAATTAACTTAATTGGGAAATATTTCATGTTGTCATTTTCATAAATTTAGTCACAACACCTATTATTTTAAAGTTTTTTTTTATTTTAATGTGGTGCATCACTCTTACAGTTGGCATTTAAGGAAAAAAAGTCTTAATATTCTAGTCTTTAAAAATATGATATTAAATGAATTACATTAGATTTAAGACAATGTGGGTGTTCAAAATTTTTGTCACTACAGAATTTGTCTCTCATGGATGCAGCAAAGAAAAAAGTGGCAGTTAGGGAGCATAGGAATGGTAAATTTGAACATTTCATCAAGAAGTACATATGAAATTTTATTGTGCTGCGTGAAATTCAGAGTGGATGCAGAATAGTGCTAATGTTCATCTCAAGTGCTGTGGAAATCTCAGAGTAATTGAAAAATGAGAGTGAGAGACAGAGAGAACATTGCTTGCCAGTTTCATATTAAGGGAAAAGATTATTCTTAATAGGTTATACAATTTAAGCAAATCTTTATTTTAAACAATATCAAAAGGAAATAGAGAAAGACTGATAACATAAGCAGTCTTCTGAATGAAAAGAAAGCTTTGGAGAAAAAAGAACCAGGTTTGAGTCAGCTGAATTCTGAGCCTTTGTAAACTACACTTTCAGTAGTTATTGTACTAATAGTTTTAACAATTATCCATCAGCATTTTGAAAGAATGGACAGTGTAAGTGAGACACATTAGTGAGGCAATTCAGATGTACCAAGGTGAGAAGAAGCTGGACTCATTCTAGGAGTTACACGGCAGGTAGTGAATGGCAGAAGATCTCTGCCTTATGATCTGCTCCTAGAATCATAGAATCATAGAATCATAGAATCATGGATCCCTTCCATCAGGTTGGAAGGGACCCACTGGATCATCGAGTCCAACCATTCCTAACACTCCCTTAAACCATGTGCCTAAGCACTTCATCAACCCGTTCCTTAAACACATCCAGGGAAGGTGACTCAACCACCTCCCTGGGCAGCCTGTTCCAGTACCCAGTGACTCTTTCTGTGAAGAATTTTTTTCTGATATCCAGCCTGAACCTCCCCTGGCAGAGCTTCAGGCCATTCCCCCTTGTCCTGTCCTCAGTCACTTGGGAGAAGAGGCCAGCTCCCTCCTCTCCACAACCTCCTTTCAGGTAGTTGTAGAAAGCAATAAGATCTCCTCTCAGCCTCCTCTTCTCCAGGCTAAACAACCCCAGCTCTCTCAGCCGCTCCTCGTAAGACTTGGTCTCCAGCCCCCTCACCAGCTTTGTTGCTCTTCTCTGGACACGCTCCAGAGCCTCAACATCCTTCTTGTGATGAGGGGCCCAGAACTGAACACAGTACTCAAAGTGCGGTCTCACCAGTGCTGAGTACAGAGGGAGAATAACCTCCCTGGACCTCCTGATTCTCATACAGCAAGTAACATCTGTCTGCTCACAGCTGGGGTCCTTCTGGACATATTGTGCAGCAGACAGAGCAGGACTCACTCTGACCACTTTAGATGACGAGATATGTTTGCAAGTTCTCTTAAAGACAATGCAGGTCATTCTTTTCCATATGGATAGTACTGTCTCACTACGTTGTAGACGTTTCTGGAACTATAGACTGGCACACCTACCCAAAGCTGACACTTCAGTCTCTAAGAATATCCTTTACTTCAAGAATAATAACGATTACAGTTCCGGTTCATTTCTCCTGAATTTGCCAGTCTCACTTCCTTCCTAAGAATTATGATCCTTATGGACATCCAACAGTTTTGACATTCCTCCTAGGTTGAAGAGCACTTGGAGAGATCACCCTATGGGTGAGAAGACATTTTTTTATATTAACTGCATTATTTATTCATTTTTCCTGGATATAAATGAACAATTTTGGTAAATAATCCAAAAAAAATGAAGTTCTTCTAAAGCTGCTGTTGGAAAGAACATTCTTTAAAGTGGAAAGATGTTATTTACAAAACAAGGATCTATGTTTAAAATACAAAGGATATCAGATGATAGCCATAATGGTCCCTTGTGACCAAAACTTCTGTAAATATGTTTCTTTTTCCTTGAGGGCAAAGCACAATGATTGATTCCAAACATCATTTCAGATTGTCATTTTTTTGTGGTACCTCTTGTTCTTTCTGGACATGTATTTCCTAAATTGTCAGCTTATTTGTGACATTTTCCTGAAACACCATCATTCTTCCTGCTATCCATTTAAACTTGATTTTCTTGGGGTTTTATTTTTTGCTTTTGATTTCAGTGCTCAGAAATTGCATTAGTCAAAAATACTGTATTTAAAGTTCATACAGAAGACACAGGACTGATATCTTGATTTTCATGAGACACACCATATACATTTCCAGATGTTCTTTGTTATACTATGTGTACACTTTTGCGTAAAATCTACAAATTACAAATTTCATGCACACAGCTGTCACCTTAAAAGATTTCCCTCCCAGTTTATTTCTCCATTAAATCAATTATTTGTCCAAAATCTTACACTCTTTCATATTCTCTGCCTGAAGCCTCATTTGAATAATTGTGATGTTAACTAAAAAGAGGCGTTTGTTTCCTGAACTGTTTTAAGCCAGGCTTAAACTTGTGGTGTGTGCAACAAATAAGACTGTTCTTTTTAACCTGCTGTACTTTTTTTTTCCAGTGATAATTTGGAGCAGTATTCCTCTTGGGTTCCACTAATACTACACTTGGATTGGGAGCACCTTCCTCCTCCTGCAAAGATTTACAGCAGAAAAGGACAGCTATAAATTCCAACCAAGAATTATGAGGCATTCAAGCAAAAAAAGCCAGTAGATCTTCCAAAAGACTTTTCAAACAGTCTCATCCTTTGATACAATTCCATATCTGTCTCGCTGCAATCAAGATCTTCAGTCCAGACAACAGTCTTTCCATTTATCTCTATTCATTTTATAGAACTCAATTTTTCACTAAATCTCTTGTTTACCCAGTTTTTTGGATTAAAGGTTTATTAAATCTGGCACATTCTGCAGTTTTCATAGCAGCTTTTTTTGACCACTCTAAGGTACACAGCAAGCTCCTGGAAAACAGATTGGGAGGTCCCCCACTGAGCGTTCACCTGTTGTCAAGTCATCCTGGAGAGCCTTTTAATCGTCGTCTAGAAGATGAGCATGCCAGCATTTGTAATTTTCTCCAAATATCTCCAAAAAAGATACAAAGGCTTTTGGGTGCCTGGCAGAGTTCCTCTAGACATTAATCATCATACTAATCAGGCTGTCCAATACCTCCCAACACACAGACAGCTGTGGCAAACGGCACAACTAGTGCCTGGGCAAATCCCTCTGAACCATTTTAATGCAACTGGAGTAATTGACTCCATTAGCTAGACTAGATCCGTCTACACTTAGAAATAATCAACCTAATTGCCATGCTAAGAGAATGAAACCCTTTCAATGAAAAACCCTTATCTCAGAGACACATGGTGGTTGGTAATTTGAGGAAAACAATAACCTGTTGGGTAAAAAACACATTGGGATGTAGCTGAAATACATTTGTAATAACCCCCAACAGAATGTAAAGCAAACCAAAATTTTTTGAGTTGTTTTAAATTATAAAATGAATTGTATAAATATATTAAAATTATCATATTTATGCCACATAAACTATGATAAAAAGGTTTATTTTCCCTTCATCATTCCACAGTTATAAGTTAAAACAATTCAGAAAATACTCAATATCAAATGAGCAAAGGCTTGAATTCCATCTAAAGGCACTGTGTGTGGTTCTGCAACTGAAACACAGTACCTCAGTGTCTGCAGCATTCCCTCCCAGCCACAGGTAGTTTAGGGTAGATCTATATCCAGTGATGTAAGCTTAGGAGCCCCAGATGATGGGAAAGTGGATTTTTAAGCAAGAAGTATCCTCCTGGGGCTGGCCCGTAGATCACTAATACATTTAGCACTGTGTTTTGTGCTATCAGACACGTCAAACTCGTACACCAGCGCCTTCACATAGATCTTTGTCCCTCAGGGCAAAGGAGCCTAAGAGTGTTGGATGGTCTTTAAGAAGGAATTCCTGGCAGCATATGAGCAAGCCATCCTCGTGTGCTGGAAAATGAGCTGGTGGGAAAGAAAACCAGCTTGGCTGAGCAGAGAGCTCAAGGTAGAAATCAGGAAAAAGAGGAAAATAAACAAACTTTGGAAGAAGGGGCAGGCATCTTGGGAGGACTACAGAGATGAAGTGAGATCATGTAGAGATAAAATCAGTAGGGCTAAAGACCAGTTAGATCTTAGATTGGTCAATTCTGTAAAGATAACAAAAAATTCCTCTATAAATATATCAACAATAAAAGGAGGGCCAAGGAGAACCTCCATCCTTTACTAGACGCAGGGAGAATGATAGCGACAAAGAATGAGGATGAGGTTGAGATACTTAATGCCTCCGTCTTTAATAGTAAGGTAAGATGTTCCGTGGGTACTCAACCTCATGACCCAGCAGACAGGGAGGAAGAGCAGAACAAAGGTCCCTTGATCCAAGAGGAAATGGTTAGAGACCTGCTAGGCAAATAAGATATTCATAAGCCTATGGGGCCAGATGGGATCCATACAATGGTATTAAGGGAGCTGGTGGAGGTGCTTGCCAGAGCTCTTTCCATCATCTATCAGCAGTTCTGGCTGACTGGGGAAGTTCCGTTGGACTGGGGGCTGGCAGAAATACCCATTTACAAGAAGGGCCAGACAGAGGATCCAGGAAAGCACAGACCTGTCAGCCTAACCTCAGTGCCAGGGAAGGTCATGGAGCAGGTCATCTTGAATGCTATCACAGAGTACCACAGAGTATCACAGAGTATGCAAGTGATCATGCTAATGGGGTGATCAGGCCCCATTAGCATGGGTTTATGAAAGGCAGGTCCTGCCAAACTAGTCTGATCACCTTCTATGACAAGGTGACCTGCTTGATGGACGAGGGAAAGGCTGTGGATGTAGTGTACCTGGACTTCAGTAAAGCCTTTGACACTGTTTCTCACAGTATCCTGCTTAGGAAACTGGCTATGACTGGCCTGGACAGGCACACCCCTGCTGGGTAAAAAACTGGCTGGGTGGCCAGGGCCAGTGTTGGTGAATAGAGCTTAATTCAGTCGGAGGCCAGTCACAAGTGGGGTTCCCCAGGGCTCAGTGCTGGGCCCAGCCCTGTTCAATATCTTTAACAATGACCTGGATGAGGGGATTGAGTGCACCCTTAACAAATTTGCAGATGACACTAAGCTGGGAGGAAGTGTCGATCAGCTTAAGGGTAGGGAGGCTCTACAGAGGGAGCTGAACAGGCTGGGCTGAGGTCAATGAGACCATGGTTAAAAAGGCCAAGAGCAGAGTCCTGCACTTGGGGCACACCCCATGTGCTTGGCACTGGTGAGGCTGTACACACCTCAAGTACTGTGTTCGGTTTGGGGCCCCTCATTGAGGTGAGGAAGCATGTTCAGAGAAGAGTGACAGAGCTGGTGAAAGGGCTGGAAAACAAGTGTTAAGAGGGGCAGCTGAGGGAACTGAGGTTGTTTAGCCTGGAGAAGAGGAGGCTGAGGGGAGACCTTGATGCTCTCGACAACTGCCTAAAAGGAGATAGTAGAGATGTGGGTGTTGTTCTCTTCTCCCAAGTGATAGGTGATAGGACAAGAGGAAATGGCCTTAAGCTGCAACAGGGGAAGTTTAGATTGGACATTAGGTAAAATTTCTTTACAGAAAGGGTTATGGGGCACTGGCAGAGCCTGCCCAGGGAGGTGGTTGAGTCACCATCCCTGGAGGTATTTAAAAGGCAAGTAAATGAAGTGCTTGGGGATATGATTTAGTAGTGGACAGGTATGGTTGGAATCGATGATCTCAGAGGTCTTTTCCAACCTAATTATTCTATGATTCTATGATTCTATTGAATAAAACAGGGACAGAGAGCAGACTCAAGAACCTGTCTGCTGATTATCCATACAGTTTTACACTGTTTTGTACCAAAAGACAGTTTTGTCTTTAATATAGTTTTGGACCATGTAAACTATCACTCTGTTGATGCATGGGCTTCAGCCAGAGCCAATACCCTATATAGGTATATGCTGCCAAGATACAACCCAAATGGCCTCCAACGTTAAACTTTATCCCTACTAACACCCAGATTTGTCTACATGCCAAACATTGAGCAATGCAACACAGACTCCCAAGCTTATGTTGGAAAAAAATGACAAGCTACTTATGTTACCTCAGAAATAGTGAAGTGACAAAAATGGCCTCAAAACATGTTAGTATATTGAGCCTAGATGGATGATGTATGGAAGCCATGGGAGATACAGTGTTGGTCAGATTGTGCCACCTAGTTTCAAGGCCAAAGAGTTGTCCCTGGTTCTACTTTACTTAAAATAGATGCAGCAATACTTGTTTTCCTTCTTTCTCAAAGGTTTGCACATATGATCTCTTCTTCTGTCCAGAACCACTGTTACAAGTCTCATGTTTTTGTCGTCTTTCACAGAAGAGACAAAATAAGGTAAAGATGTCAACTTGGTAATCTTTCTGCACTAAAATAAGACAGTATAAATTCTGGTAAAATATTGTACCAAAAGGCTCTGTGTTTCTGTGCTTATTGAGATTCATATTAAGACTTCCACTACCAGATCTCTTGCAGCCCTGCCCCAGCACTTCACCTGTCACACATCACCTGAAAACTAAGGTGATTTATGAGGATGATTTCAGGAAAATGGATATCGGAGGACCAATGAATAATCTAGCTGCCGATAAGGATCACTGCAAAGTCCTCAAAGCCATGAATACAGTGCTTACAGAGAAGGGGGAAAAGAAAGTATTTTTCATAATTGAACACTAAAAAAGGAATTAAATTTTAAATGTTTAGGGTTTTTATTATAAACCACCACAAAATAAATTAAAAATATTTTTGATACACCATTATTTCCCCCTAACTGTTGTGTCATTCTCCTTCATTTGCAAAACCATTTTTTTTTTAAGTGGAAGAAAGAGAAAAAGTAAAAAAGAAAAGCAGGAAAAAAAACCCAACACTGAAATTTTCAAATTCAAGAATTGCTGCAAAAATTCCACACTCTTCCAAACCTCACAGTTTAGACATATTCCGTTATTTTTCTTAATCTAACCAAATCACAGCACCAACTGAAACTGCAGGCTAAAAAAACGACTCAGCAACAGAGCAAAGATTTCAGAAATCCCATCTCTAAACCCAACTCAATCACATGCATCAGACTAGACTTAGAGGAAACTTTATTCTCTTATCTGCTCATTAAATGTCTGATTTTCATCGTATTGAAAAGTTCTTCATTTCAAAGAAACCATCAGTAGTGCATTGAATTACCAGCAGATTAAGATCTTGCTCACTATGAGGCAAGAAGGTAAAATGAAGCTGCTAGAAAAGACATAAAGCTGAAGGAAAAGCTATCGTACATTATTAACTCCAACCTTCATCTCTTCAGGTTGTGATATGCTTAACTACCCTGATGTCACCCTGTTTTTCTCCTTTCCCCCTTGTACTTTAAATCTTCTACCTCTGGTATACTTCATTATTTCCTTTAATCACAATTACACTTTTTAAAACCTTGTTTACATACCTCCCTGATTTCTGTCTTTAATAGTATGGGGGTTTGTAAAATGGAAAGAAAGAGAGAAAACACATAGCTAATATATATATATGAATATATATGTCTCATTGAAGAGAAATTACTCTGATTGTCTAAACGGGGTTTAGTAAGAGGTAATTTATATGGGACAAATGATGTATGACTGCTCTGCATTCATTTTCAAGTACCAGTCATCCAAACTCACTATGTCACAACAGGCAAGTTGTATAGAATAAATTAAAAAATATCCAAAACACCTCTCCTCACATCAGAAGAAGTGGCGGAGTTAACATCAGGCTACTGCAGCAAGGACAAGAAACATCCAGCTGGCTCTTGAATTATACAAAGGCATATTATCATCTTATTATGAGATGTGAAGTAATAACTGAGAAAAGCTAATTTCAAGTGACAATACATAAATATTCAAATTTTATTTGTATGTCCTGAAAATAGCGGTGAATAAGAGGTAGAAGAAATTGGACTCTATAAAGAAAATTATTAAAAAGAAGAAAAATTAGATTTACCTCTTGAAATTGTCTTGAAGTACAAATCATATGTTCCGTAAAAGATATCAAATGTTTTCATCTCCAAAAAGAACTTTTTTAGCCAAAAATCAGTTAAAATAGTATAGGGAGAAGCTGCTTGTGAACATCTGTTTGAGCAAAACAAATTTTTTTTCTAATGTTCTTTAGGACTAATTTTATTCACTCAACATGAATAATGACTTTTGATCAGAAGAGTATCTCTTGTAAGAGAAAATGCCATGAATGTTCAGTCAAGCTTCAGTTTCCATTTGTGTATATAATCTTAGACTTTTCCAAAGGCAAAGAGTATTCCAAACAGAAAGCAGAAATAAAACAATGTAAATTAAGTACCGCATGACATAAATAACAAATTACTAAGTACATATTTACCAAAAGATATATGCGAGACGTACCATGTGAACAAATCCCAGGCTAGGCTCTGCAGAAGCACACAATACCTTGAATCACAAATGATAAACAAATGTATCATCGAAGTTTAATCACTAATTATTCATTTTTTGAAAACTTGATTTTGTTTGTCAAGCTGAATGCTGTAACTCAGTTGCTCACTCTGATTGAGTGGAAGAATATAATCAAGGTATTGTTTCTTAACTTAAGCCAGTATTTGCTGAAGTCAGTGGGATTATGTGACCAAAGAATTTCGGGAGCTGGTGCACTTTCCAGTGATTTTACCATTAATTTCTAAATCTGTGGCCTCAATTTGTGTAAATTGATTGAATCTTTGGTTTTGTATTTTGGAGAAGGCTTTGTTTCATTTTCATAGAAATGGGAACTCATCAAGAAGAACTGAAAGATATACAAAGAGCACAGCTCAAGCTATGCTCCAAAATGGAGTAATCTATAAAGCGACCTGGATTCTTATGTGTTTGAAGGCAATGGATAAACCTGGAGGTTTGCTCTCCTGGCACCGTGCTGAGTCAGGAATATACCTGACCTCTGAATGCTCTAGTATTCATTCAGGGCATACTGCAATAGGCAGGGTACTTAGCAGGGCCAACCTGCAGGACATCTTGAGGTTGAAGGAAGAGAAGAATTAAACCACAGAGAAGGACTGTCATTTGTGAGGCTTGTAGATCCACAGCCAACCTCTTGTCAGTCAAACCTCTTATTGATGACATAGGGCTTAGACCAGTATCTGAGGGTAACTTAAACATTTCATTTTGACTTTCAGATGCATCTTTGGTGTGAACAGTGGATTTAGCACAAACCCTACTTACAGAAAATTATGTAGACGGGAAATAAAGTTTCTGCATCTTTCATCTTCCCTAGTAATCTGGGAATGGCTCAGACTTACATCCTCTAACTTAATTTTCTAGCCAATTGACAGAAAAAGAGCAGTGTAAGAAAGTGCTGAGGTGCTTTTTACCCAAGCTCCTCAATGGATTTGAAGAAGTAGACCCCCTCACACAGTGGAGAATGATCAGGTTCGCGAACACCTGAGGAACCTGAACATATATAAGTCCATGGGACCTGATAAAATGGATCCCAGAGTCCTGAGGGAATTGGCAGATGTGGTTGCCAAGCCACAGGGAGTTGGAACTAGATGATCTTTAAGGTCCCTTCCAACTCTAACTATTTTATGATATGATGATAAGTACCGAAACACTCACCATGGTCTAGATCTCATTCTGTTGAAATACTGCAGGACATGAATATCTATCTGAAGTGGCACACCATTCCCATTGACTCATCAGATGACACTGTCAGTCTTTGCCAGAAACAAAGTGAATTAAAACAAAGAAGGCGTCAAGATCAAATAGGCCAATTTCACACTTTCCACAAAGCCTAGAATGGTCTTGGCATTGATAAAATAAACATGTAATGAAAATAAAAGGAAAAAAGTTTGACTCACTGTTCTGAACTGAAAATTAAAACTTGACTCAGTTCTTCAGGTCAAGAATATTTCTCCACCAAAGTGAGATAAAAAATACCTATTGAAACATAATCACAGAAGAAAGCTCTATTGCTCATTGATTAGATACTTCTCACAAAGGGGCAGGTGCTTTTATTTATTTGTTCATTTTGGGACAGCCACAGATCTAAAATATTCTACTACAAATGATCCCAATACCTGTTTTTAACCTTTTCACCCCACAGTTCCAGCAAGAAGCAATTATGAAGGTGCAGAATTGCCTAATGGATATTTTCAGACCTGCGCATTGGAAATATTTTTGAAGCATAAATTTCTAACAATGTAAGACTCCTCTTTCACAAAATATAAATACAGGTCTTACATTTACTTCTAATAAGAAAACATGAATGGAATTTTTAATTAAATCTATTGTAGTGCAATTTTCTTACATAATCTACTGAAATTCAAAATGTTCCAAGCACTGCTATTATGTAAGTAGTAGTTCACTTTGTTTTTATTAAAGTAATTGACTTGTTGAATGGAAAAAGTCTGAGACATCCACAGGAAGAAATGGGAAAAAAATCCCAAAATTAAAATTATTGTGATATGTAGTATTGCAGTAAACAAATTTATAATGGATAAAAGCACCGTAGGAGCTCTCAGAAAAAAAATGATAAAGATTCCTATGTGTTTATTATAAACCTTATATAACCAATACAGTCTTCCATTCTTTTTTTATGTGGAAACATCTCTTGAAAATTTCACGTCTTGACTTTTCCTTGGCCTTATCAATTCTATCTGCCATTTGCCATTTCAAACATTCAATTTACAAAGATATTTCATAACTATATGAAAATAATGAAAGAATTATGTAGTAAATATCTATTTTATGTTTCTCAAGACCATTCAAAACACTATTCATTAATTTGAATATCATAGTGTTTTGAACTGTATACATACAAAGTAACTCATGTTCATTCAAAATTCTACAAGAGTATTTGAACCTTTGGATGCAAAACTATCCAAATGAGCAAGGACAATCTTGAAAGAAAATGGTAAACATCACTGGATATTTTAAGACCTATATCTACCCGCACGTGTAACATATTCCTATAAAATACTTGCCTTTATATAGAGTTCTTACTTATTTCAGGTCATTTTTATTCTATATCAGATATCAAGTTCTGACTGATTTAATGAAGCTTTAGAGATGCTCAGCAACAGCTATCAGTTGGGCTCCATTAAAAATGAGATGCTGATCTTACAGTGGAAATAAAGTATGCAAAGAAGTGAAAAAAAGAAAAAGGGAACCATATTGAATCATCTTTAAAAAAGGTACCATATACTTTTGAAATATTTCATAGGCCCTATTACAGACTCCAATCATTGGCATATTATGTTTTGAAGATATAGCACACCCACCCAAGAGATCAAGAATAATTTTTTTATAAAATGGATGTAAATAAACAGTAATTTTAACAACTAAGAATTTTAAAACCTACGATTAGTCTGTAGACTTTTTTTTTTTTTTTTTTTAAAAGAAAATGCAGCATTTTCAGAAACATTCAATCGGTATCTTCTGGAAAAAGGAAGCCATGTGATTACCATATGTCTAACTACCAGTGAAACACAGAATCAGTATTTACTGATATTACAAAAGGCAGTTGTTAAATCTAACTAGCAGACATTTATATTCCCTATCTTCTTAGCGAATCTGTTACTAAGATTTTTTTAGACATCTATAGAGAGAACAAAAATATAACCAAAATATTTTTGTGAATATTAGAGCCTAAATAAGATTGAGACTTAAATTTTCCTAAAGCTAGAGTTGATAATATATTTGTGCATACTACTTCTGTAAACACAGAGTAAGGATAAATTCATTAAGTGAACTTATGGAAGCATTTGACTACTGACACTAGGTATCTATATTTACATTGGCATCTGTATAATTTTAAATCCATAGTTTTCATGCTTTCTTACACAGTATTAAAGAGCTGCTACGCAAAAGAAGACCAACAAAAAAAACCAGACCAAGTCACTTTTCTGACTGTTTACATCTTCATTTGTCTTCTGTCTAAATTAAACAGACAACTAAATGGGGGACAACTGAATTGCCAGAGGAAGATCTTAAACTCGAGTCATAAGCAATACTGCTATCTAGTGGCACGATTTTAGTCCTACATCATATGGGGTCACGGTGACCTGCTAAACCTGTCCACAAAGTGGCTCTAGCATTTGACTCTCTCAAGTCAACGTCGATGCCATCTCCCAAACACACAAGGCAACTGCTCCTTCCACTGCCCCATTATGTCTCCTCTTCAGTCTAGTTTGTTTGACTTGTACCGTGAAAGCATTTGTTGACAGAAAAAAGCAGCAACATTCCAAAGCAATTTATGTGTTACCCTGAGTACATGAAACTTTCTTCATTTCATCACCTAGAATATAAATTTAACAATTTTTACAAACAAAGAGTTGTACACAAGGTATGCTCCATTAACATTTGACAATTACTTTGAGGTCTACCGATAGTAAATGATGTAATAAAATTAAGTATAAATTTGTAACATTAGTTTTTGGAATAATAGTTCCTCAAATTCCATGCGAGCTTCCAAACAATGCTTTACACTAAAAATAAATCACAGGTAGATTTGAGTTTCCCTGGTTTCCATCTCCTGCCAGACCTTCTTTCCTTTTAAAAGTACAATGTGGTTTTTTATAATTATGTTAGTATATGTCTTGTACATGTACTACATGGGTCACTACAATCTTGGTCAATTTGAGTTGTTTCTTTTGCATGGTTACATTTCAGGAGCATAACAGTAAGAAAGCCATTCCTTCACCAGGACACACCCTGAGATCACTGACCCAACAAGTACCCTTTCTTCACTGGTGAATGTGTGGCCCTGTTCTCAAAGGGTATTTTTGTGACTTTGATGGCTGTTCCTGATGATCTCATATCTTCATTTTTTTCCACTGCATGCCTGGGAGGGATGGCTGGTGCACTGGTGTCAGCAGAGGTCTTGCCTTGGAGTGGTGTCACAGGGCACATACTGCTAGAACCACTCTTGTGCTTCTGAGTTTTTGTTTTAACATAGCCAGAAAGACTACAGTGAAAAAAATGTCCCTGCTGGAAATGCTTTTGCTTTTTCATGCAGTATAGCTGCGTAGAACAGATCACAGCCACTAAGCAAAACTGCAGTTTGTTCGGGGGCTTAGATTTGGCCACATACAAGCAAATTTCCATTAAGTCTGCACAAGTCTTATAATTGCAGAAGTTTTTCTGCCTAATTTCATTCCCTGCCTCAAGGAGTGGGCTTTTCAAATAGGAAAAAAAAAAAAAAAGGGGGGGGGGGGAAAGTAACAGCAGAGATTTTAAGATGGATATACTTTTTTTCCCCATCTTCCTTCTTGAAAAGGCCTGAAAGATATTGGTTGAAATTACAGTCATCTGCACTACTTTACGATAATCACCAATTCATGTTGTGTCAGTTTTCTGGCATAGAATATTTCAGTCCAAATTGTTCAGTTTTAGAAAAGACTTATTCTATTGAAAATAGGACCTTGGTGAGTAATGAGAAAAGGCAGTGCTAGCAGTCCTGCCAATAATATGATTAAAAGTATTAGAACTAAAAGAGGTTTAGAAAATTGAATTCGCTTTACTGAGGTAGGTTATAAAAACTTGCAATTCTGTTGATATATTGCAATGGTACCTTGAAATGTTTCTCAGGACATGTTGTAGTGGCTTCTTTCAAACAAAAAGTGGCGAAGAAAGCATTTGGGTTGAAAAAGCTTTAAAATAACTACCCTTTTGAGGAAAATACTGGAGCCAGGAAGAATAGATCAAGAACAAAAATTGTTCTGCTGCTTTAATTTAAAATAATTAATTTTATGTTCAGGTTTACTTCCTGCTATTGGACATTTGAAATAATTGAGGTAATTTCTTCCCTCCAACTAGACTCTTTGTAGGAGCAATTCTAGTTATACCTTAAACTTTATAAATAAAGAGATGGTCTGGTATTTTTTACTATAAAAAGTAAGATTTGAAAGGTAGAGATTAAGAAAACAAGAAAAAACTTACTCCCAAAACATGAAGATTTTGATAGCATTTTTTTAAAATATTTTTTTCCACATACTCTGGCGTTGTCAGAAGGTGAAACCCCTTGACTGTTGGAAAAATGGCAAGAAGGATAATGATGAGCATTTGACTTTCCTGATCTGCTTTGCTACTAGGCTTCATGTGCTAACTCTGAGTCTGATCTAGAACAGGAAATCATTTCAAAAAATTTGAGAAAACAACCTTCTGTCATCCTCAGAGCAGTGGTAAAGAATATAAAGTACTTAGTACGCATAACCCCAAGGTTTCATAAGACTCTTCTTGCACTCATGAGTGCTCTGTGGGAGACTGTGGTCAGTCTTTCTGCAGCTCATGACCAGAAGAGTGGAACATATGTGCTAATTCACATTATTTAATGTTTCACAGGGAAAAGCAAGTTGCTAACTCCCTACATCCCTCCCACACTCAGAGTGGACTCCTTGCCTCTGTTATTTCACACCATCACATCCCAGTGCTGCAGCTGCTGACTGGCAGTCCAGAATTTCTTTCCCACAGTCTTCAACAGGATCAACATTCATCCCGGTTAAAATATTAAAACTTGCTTCAGATCACAAAGGAGCTGAAGACTTAGTGGCAGGTGGCGGGATTGTGCCTGCCTAATCCCAGCTTGATGCTGTTGTCAGGAATATTGCATAAAGGAAGGACTTCAGCATATTTTAGGGAGGAATTCACTGAAGCTTGTTCGGGAATACTACTGTTGTTATTTTTCATGCCAGTGGACCTCCTACTATCTATGAAACGTCTGTCCATGATTTTCACCCAAATATGCTATCTTATTTATCAGCAATCACATACCCTAACATTTCTCAGTAGCAAATGCAATATCAGGGCTGGAGTTCCAAAGGCCTCCTTCTGCTTTTTCTGTATAGCATATTTCTTGACTGCCAGGAGTTAGGTTGGTATAAATACAGTATAGGTATAAACCTCACAGGCTAAGGTCACGCAGGGCTTGTTTCATGATTGTGAGCTGTGAGGAAAGGTGACCTTCCAAGATGTATTTTCATGCTTATCCCCACTGATTTATTTTACCAGCCATCTTCATCAGAGGGGTGCTCCTGGGCAAGAGGAAAAGTCCACGCAGACATGGCAGTTCAGCAGATGAGAGGGAAAATTTTAAAAAGCTGCTTCTTTTTTGGTCAGGAAGAGTCTTTCTTTCCTGGGTCTGGCTGGAGGTGTCTCCTTCTACCAAGGTCTCCAGTGTGGTTGACGCACTGCCGCTTAAAGTTGTCCAAAGGAGCTTCCCATGTAAAGGAGGACTTTCCAAAGCACTAAGATGAGAGCACGCTGTCTTCTGGAGCCCTCTCTGAACAGGCACAGTGCCTGGGGAGATCCCAGTGATGCAGGAGGCCTGGTTTGAAGCTGGTCAAGCCAGCAAAGGCAGTGACCGAGGCTGCTCACTGTTGGAGACAAGCATGCAGGAAAAAGCAGGGGAGAGGGTTTGGGGACTCTCGCAGCTACTCAGATTAATTTGATGATTGGGTTCAAGTCGTCCTGAGGTAGTCCAGTGCCATGGCATTCCTGTTGGCTTCAAGAAAAGGATATGAATTTGATGTAGACCACCTCTTGTGTTTAAGTGTCTTTGGGGCTAAGGTAGCTGGTGAGTTTCAGGCAAGCCAAAGGGATAAGAGCATGTAGGCAGTGTGGGAGACTGGGATTGGTCATAAACTCTTTCCTCAGTGTCTCAGGGACTCCCTGGGAAACCACTGCAGCTGGAGTAATTTAAATAAGCTTTCACTCATTTTAAAGACTTTTTTACTGAGTCCATGTCATTGTCAAAACAATATTTAAAACTAATAGTTTCTAGGCTCTACCTGAAGTATTGAGCATACAATTAGCATAACCAAACATTCAGACAGCAGGAAAATATTTCCTGGCTGAAGATAGATTAGATTTTAATGGTAATGTGAACAACAACCTTGTATTATCAAATCATAATAATTCTCTGTGTGAAACCAGATACATTTTCTTATAGTTCCTGATAATAGTATTTTGTAAGCATCAATATAAACACTGATTCCACTTACTTTCTGTTCATGTAGAGGAGCGGTAGAGATTTCCAGTGCCTTCAGGGCAATGTGCTCCTGACTGCATTTTGAAATTGAGACTTTTTGTGACTGCTATCTGTAACTCAGGAATTAACCCAAAGGAAATGAAATTTCATTTATCTGCATGCTAACTGTAACAGATGTTATTCGCACTTCTTCAGAGAAGTAAACATAAAACTGACTTCTGGAAAAAAATTCTTCAAGATAACTTGTAAATTCTGTTAGAAGTTCACAGTATAGACACTGCTTATCATTCTGATAGCTGGCTTTGACAAGACTTTCTGAATTAGGAAAAAGATATAAAGAGGTGAATTTAGTGAATGGTGGGAACTTAGTTAATAAACTTGCAAAAATCTTGACCAATTCATCTAAGATGTATGGCCTCAAAGTAAAAACTGTCAGGAAAGGTGTGAAACTTTACATCTAAAAGGTAGAAAGAAATCACTTAAATGTGATAGTTTCATTCAAATATGTTGCATTTCAACAAGAAACATAACAAAAGTAATGCATTTTTAAGTGACTCTTAAGATTACATATCTGAAGGACAAATGTAAAGATTAATTTCGTTTCTTTTTGGGGTGGGAGGTTTTGTATTTACATCATGCACTGTAATGACAGGTATAAGAAAATTAAAAGGCTTTACAAATATTATAGTCTTTAAAAATGCAAAAATTCAAAGGAAAAATCTGCTACAAGTTATACAGAATTTTATTAGAAGTGTATGTATTTGGTCGGTGAGAATGTTTGGGGTTTTTTTTCTGGAGAAAGATAGAGAATGATTTTGCACTTAAAGAGAACAACTTGTAAATTACTTCACTTTTCCCAGATATCTGATGGTTTGAAAGTATTTTAGCAACACTCAGCATTTGAACAAATTGCCCATACAATGCATTTTACGCCTTCTGAGTGCTCTGGGACATCACAGCTGCCCCGCAATATGTAACACTCATTGTCCTTAACTCTGGTTACAGACTTACCCCCTCCTCTCCAGAGACCTATCCTGAGGTCTAACATGGCACATTTGAGAAACCTGGACTGCAAAAGATAGAAGCTATAGAGAGGATAGGATCGTTGAGATGAGAGCATCCATAGCTCAAGCAGCCATATGCTTTCACCCACTGAGCATTGAAAGCAAGTAAACAAGAGGGAAAAAGGAAAGTCCAGAAGTCTGTCTGTTTACCAGAATACATTCTTAACAAGATAAATAAAAGAACCCTTAAGGAAAATCACCTCATGGTAAGCTGTAATGAATTCTGTGATGGCAAGCCCACAAGAGAACCAAATCTGCTGGTTTAAGATAACACAGTCTTGGAAAATGAACAGGAAACTTCAATAAAAATGATATCGGGGTAACAGAAGCTGGGTTCTCTGAAGCATGAATATAAGGACCTACCTCATATTTCAGAAACCCATATGCATTTTTCACAGTGCCTCCTTTATTTATGACAGTATTGCACAATGCAATGAATCCAAAGAATCTTTCCTACATACAGTTCTTTGCAGACTTTGCATAGGTAAAGCCAGTGCCAAATGGAATTTTTTGTTCATTTAACAATTTAGAGCATTGTCCACATTTTGCATGTTATAGCAGAAGCAGTTAGAATCTGGCATGAATTTACAAAAATAAATATAACATGTAGCCCACATAGAGAAACAATACGAAGGACAATCTTGCAAAGCTTTGAAATCATTCTACAGGCTTGTTAAATCAGTACAATTGACATATACGTAGTGTGGTCATCTTGTGTCTCGAGTTGTCAGCTGAGGTGTGCAGGCTCTTCACAGTGCTCAGTGGAGATTCTCAAGGGAGTTGTCTACCGTGTGTACGAGCAATGACTTCAAATCTTTATTGTGATTTGGGGCTTACCAAAACTGAACTTTTAGGAGTCAGATATTGAGTAAGGAAAAGAAACAATGGGGAAAAGATTAGTATAGCAACTTTTAGATAACTAAACAGATGCAACTATTTTTATAGAAAAAGCCTAACTACAGATTCAAAGACATTTTGTAAGGTAATCAGCATTGAGAATAGAACATCTGTTTTAAAATTCTGAAATTTACATCAGGTACAGTTGTCTGTCCTGCCAGCACAATAAAACTGTTCTGAGAACATTGTTAGCATCAGTAAAAAAAAAAAAAAAAAAAAAACCACGGGAAAAGAAAGTTAATAGGTTAAGAGGTTTAATAAGCCCATGTATATTAGAAATCGCACCATATTATCTTTACCTTATTTAAACTTCCCAGTGTATTTGTATTCCGCTATTATAGACTTGCCTGAATGCAGTAGTCGGTAGAGGAACTTCCTTCTGGTGGAAAAGAACTGTTTGGTTTGAAATCTACTGATGCTCTTATGAATCAGTCACAATGCTCTTTCAACATAATGATTTGGAGTAATTTTCTGTTTTCTTATTTAGGAACAGCTCCTTATGTTTGCCTTTCACAGATTCCACTAGAGATTTTTATTTGGTAATAAGAAAAGGAACAGTCCCCCTAATGCCATATTTAATGAGGATGCCACCATTTCTGTTGCTGAAGGATTTTTCTTTTATTGTGCTCTAATCTAGTTGACGGTCCCTTCTGCATTTGTACATGATCCAAAAGATAAATAAGTCTGGCAGACAACCAGGCCTTAAAAGAGACCTAGACACCTTACTGGGATTGAAATATACAGGATCAGATTCCATCCTGGACACAACGTACCATACATCAGTTTTATCTCCACCTCTACTATTTTGTCCTTGAAGCCAATGTACTTCTGCATCTGCTTTGTCTCCCAGCATTTCTATAGAACTTGTCCTTTCTTATGACCTGAGTTTTCATTTTAGCTTGAAGGGCTGCTCCAGTTTCAGGATGCATTTGTGACTTTCTAATTACCAACAGGATCAAAAATATCAATTGTCCTTTCTGCATGCTCTCAATTTGCCTTCAGCAACCTCACAAGATAATTTCATCCTCAAATCTAGTTCCTTCATTAAAGACAACTTCCTTCCCTTCATCTTATTTTTCAGCTGAACAGGTAAAGATTTGGGTCAGTAACCTAAGTAAATGACCAAGAAAAACATCACAGCACAAGTCTGTGATTTTGGAATCTCTGTTTTAGTATCTCTGTATCTATACTTGTGCAAACCTAACAATCAGAGGAAATTCATATTCTCCTTCTCTTTTTTTTCCCCTTCATTCACTAAAAGAAGATAAACAGTTTGGTGTTTTTTTCTGGTACACTTCAATAGAGTACTAATGGAAGCAAAAAGGGAGGAATGAGATTTAGGGCTTTCAAAGCAGTGTCATTTCTTCAGGAATTGTGAGTTGGACAAAGGGATGAAAAAGATTTTTTCGTCAAAGATACTAGTGTATCTAAACAGAGCAAATGAGGTGAAGGATCTGTTATCACTAGTTCCGATCTCAGAAAACTTCAACAGTTGTTGCATACGTGTTTCTGAAATCATGGCACTGAAAATGTGAAATATACATTACTGCTTACTCAGCATCATATATGAGACCACTTAAACACTTCTCATTTATGCTATCCACCTGTCCATAGCTCAAAAATCTATCTGTGTCTGCTTTGAAAGGAGAGATCTTAGCTACAACCCCAGAAGAGTTTCAGCATTTCAGAGCACCAGCATAGGAGCACAGCAGAGCACCACATCAGGCTGAAGTATGGGCTTATTTCATTAAGCATAATGTAGTCATCTGCAATAGTTAGTCTGGTCACACAATGCTAGGGAACCTCGGGCACCAAAGAAATAGCAAAATGTTCAGATGCTGCCTGTTTCAAGGTCAATTAATATACAAATGGGGACATTTCAGGGAAAGAGTTCAAAGTTAAGCCAGAAATCCCCAAATCAATGTTTTGTACAACAGCCTTGGCATCATGTCAGTTATGTGTCCATCTTGTCAAATTTTAATCTGCCAAAAAAAATCTATTTAATCAATCTTGAATAGATAAACCCCCTGGAGGTCTTGTGGGCTTTTGTTGATAATTCCTTCCTGATCCTAAACTGCGTTATCAGAATAACTTCGAGTGCCTAATTAGACCCATCAGTCAAGCACCTTCAAGCACTGTGCCACCTCAGAATATGGGTACCCCTCACTCAATAGACAGCTGCAGTCAATTGCTAGTACTTCAAAAGAAAAGATGCATGTGTGGAGGAAGAAGAGAATTTACAAGTCAAATTATGGCTCTGACTCTTACAGCTGATCAGCTGAAGCCCTGAAGAATGAGATCTGATTATAATCACAGTCCTAATGCAAGACTGGAAGTGTGATGAGGGCATACTCAGGGCAATGAAATCTATCCTGTCCTGTTTGGGCGCAGTGGATGAAAAAGGAAATAGGATGACTCAGTCCCCATGTGTTTTGGATGCAGGCAGAAGAAAGCCTCCCCATAGTAAGGTTAAAGAATAACGTTGAACAAAACGTTGCCTTGCTTTACTGTTCTGATTTTAATATACACGTCTTTCTGTAGATGAAAAAAAGAGATAGGATTTTAATGTTAATTGTCTAAGTATGTCTTTTGCTTTTTTCCCTTTAACTGGAAATGGGGACAGAGTGAAGGAAGGAGGGAAAGATAGAGGTGTATTCTGAAAATGTGTGATGTACTTGAGTTTGAAGTTAGAAATCCCTGATATTTCAGAACAGGCTTGTCCATTTAGTTCTGGCTTTCTTTGTTGCTTGAACACTGCATGTTTTGTGTTGCTGCACGTCTGTGACTCTGTTCCTGATCTGTTCTGTTTGTTAGTTCTATTTAGACACATCTCTCCAACTGGCACAGTACAGATGAAGATTTTACTGCAGGTAATTATTAATTAGGCAATTATTGATTGCTTTATTGCAGTAAATGAAAGACATTTGATCTGGACCAGCACTAGGAATTGTTAGCCTTATATTGAGGCACAACATGTAATTTAGCCCTGCTCCAGAAGGTTTGGAGTCCAGTCATGAGACGAGAAACAAGCAACAGCAGATGAATAACAGAGACAGTTAAATTAATGCTCATGCAGTTCATTGTGCAGAAAGCACTGTTTATCTGTTGTCAAGAGTTTTTTAGGCATCCTGGCAAAATGGATTTTTCATGTGTTTCAAGGCTATTTGCTCTTGGAATTAATGCCTGTTCAGAAGAACTGTGTCTAATGGAGGCCAGATATAAACAGAACGTGACGTTTTCCCATCTTTCTCTTAAATGTATTTTTCCAGAAAAAGATATTCTTCTTTTACTGCTCTCCTTTAAGTAATATTTGTGCCAATATTTATAATAATGGGAGATCATGTATTTTTTGAAAGCTCCAACAAGAGATGCATATGTTCTTCCTACTATTTATCACATAAATTACATTCATCTTTTGTCAGCCTTTTGCCAGTCTGATGTTCAAAATGTGCCAGGCAGATTTTAATGCCAACTGACAGCCAACTTTTGAAATTATTTAACCAGGAAAATATTCTGTGACACACAGGAATACATACCAGCTGTCAATCAACCACCTACGGTGCTAAGTCTATATCAAAACCATTAGGAATGGAGAGTCTACCTAACAGACTTTGCACTGTGCTACTTGTCTTCAGGGGAGTGATAACCGAGGACAGCCGCAAGCTTGTAAAATTACAAGTCATGTTAGGCCCAAAATAGTGTCAGAATAGCATTGTCTTCCTTCAAGAAACATCTTAATGCACTCTGGATGTGGTGTTAAAACAGTAATAAGTTTCTGTGAGCCTTCAAGGTCCTTAACCAACCATGACTTGTCTGCTTAAGCTCTATGTATGTACTTCAGAAGAAACTTTCCAAGAAGTACGTTCAAATGTATGAAATAAAGACATAGGATTTGTTGCTAATTTGCTAGTAACCTAATAAAACTATAGAAGTAGCAATGACCAAATGGGAAAGGATCCTGGTCCAACCTTCTGCTTGCTTTTTCTTTTGGGATACTGAATCACAGTTACCACAGAGCGGCTGAAGTGGGAAGGCCCCTCTGGAGACTGTCTGGTCCAGCTCTCTGCTCAAGGATCACATACAGTAGGTTGATCAGGCCCATATCCAGTCAGAGTTTTAACATCTTCAAGGATGGAGACTCCACAATGTCTCTGGCAGATAGCCTCTTCCAGTGTTCAATCACCCAATAAGAAAGTATTATCTTGTGTTCAGACTGAATTTCCTGGGTTTTAATTTGTACCCATTGCCTCTTGTCCTTTCACTGGGAACTGCTAAGAAGCCTCTGATTCCCTCATCTTCATTCCCTTCCATCAAATATTTGTACACATTGATGAGATCCCCTCGAGCCTACTCTTCTTTGAGTTGAGCAGTTCCACTGTCTTAGCTTTTCTTCATAGGAGAGATGCTCCAATCCCTCCATCTTCTGTGTGGTCCTTTGTCAGGCTGCCACCATTATGTCTGGGTCTCTCTTGTACTGTAGTGCCCAGAACTGCAGACAGCACTCCAGGTGTGGAGTACAATCATTCCAGTACATTCGTGCCTTTCCTCCATTCAAAGTGCTCTAAGGATTGTGCTAATTTTTAAAAAGCTTTGCTATTAAAAAAATTCTCACCTGAAAATAGTAAAATAATTCCATGGTGAGGTCTGGGTAAAGACTGTCTATAGGATGATTACAGCATGCTTTCAAAATAGTGGCACTCATTTTTTACAGGGTGTTCTAAGAAAAATCAGTTTGCTTATTGATAGTTTGGGTATTATCAATCCACCCATAATAGTCATATTTCCTATGTTTATTTTTGTGACAAACTCCAAGGGAATGATTCATCCAGGTTTTGCTATATAAATTACTAGCTGTTATTAACTGTTAGTCTGACTTTTCCGTCAAGTAATGAAGCCATCGATTGGAAGTTAAGAAAAATACCTGTGCACGAATTCTAGATCTCCTGCAGCAAATCTTAACCACAGAAAGCTGAGGTTCAGGCAGGAACAATCAATAACTCAGTTTGGACAAACAACCACATTTACAAAACTCCTTTTCACTGTTCTGCTTGAGGATGTCAGACAAGGTGTCTGTGGCCTTCTACAAAAGTCCTTGCAAATGCCAATAATAGCTGAAGTTGTAATAAGAAATGGTTAATCAATGACAGAGAGATGTTTCTCAGTTATGCTCCCACTCCCAATGCCAAGGCAAAGTAATAAAAGAGCACACATAAAAAGCCATGCATTCATTTTCTCCAGACCAATGGATTTTTATTCAGCTTTTCATTTTTTGCACAATGTATAATGAGAAATCAGATCAAACAATAAAGCTCAGAATTTTTTATTTTATTAAATGTATTTTGGTTGTTTGCATCTAGATAACTTGTCAAGTGCAATAATTTGATTATTTGAATGGTAACTCTCAGCTGTTCCTTTTTTCTTGCACCATCCAGATCTGCACGCTATATATTTGGTTACCCGCAATACATTTGATCAAAAAACTTTTAAACTTCCTGGATATATTTCATTATATAAAACTTGCACTCCTTCCTGTTGCTTTTTTTTCCCTCTGTCAGGTGAAGATTGTCCATATAACTGTTAATTTTAGCACAACCCAAACCAAGACAATCTCATGCTCACATAGGTATTTCAAAACAAAGTTCTCAAACAGTCGATTTTATGTCTCTTTGGCATAAGCATAGTCATCCTCTCCTTAGTCTTTGGGTTAGTGCCAAGCATGGAAACTGTTGATTTAATGAGTCTGACAGTATATACTGAGATTGTATTAGGATGGCCGGGGAGAGAACATTTGGATTTATTTGGCAAATTAGTGCTAGAATAGGAGCAGATTAGGGACAGATAGATAAGGTGATCAGGGATTGAACAGATATTATAAAATTTGTACCTGAGACACAGGACAAGAATAGATGTCAAAGGAAAGGTTTATTTATTTTAGCTAAATTCACAGCAAATTTAGCTTGCAGACAAATGGAGAAAATATAACTCGATAAACAAAATGAAACTGTACAGAAAGCAAAATGCTTGGCTTAAAAAGAAGAAGCTATTACCTGATTTTTAAAAACATCTCAAAAGAATATTCCAGTATTACAAAATATCGTATTCTTCTAGACCTAAACAACGTTTTGAGGAGATAGAGTCCTGAAGTTTTCTTGGAGAATTAATCCGAGTTCTAAATGTCTCACACACTTTTACAATCCAAAAGAATGCATCAAATAGCAAATGCAAACTGTTACCTGTGCAGAACAAAACAATGATTTATCTACTGTATGATTTATCTACTTATATACACTTAATGCTCTGAAGACAAAATAACAAAGCTCAAATACATGTAATGGAATGCTAAAGCTTACTGTCGGTCCTTGAACAGATCCTAATCATTGATGTCAGTGGATGCTCTCAGAGCTCACAGGTCTTTCAAGAAGGCATTTATTCTTCCATACCAGATTAATAAACAGTTTTGCTGTTCTGTGTTTCTTTTTTTCCTGCTGGTTTTGTAAACTCAGTATTAGTGACTTTGAACCTGGCCTTTTTCTTCAGAAAAGTCATTATGTACTTTACCAGCTCTTTTGAAAGAGTTTACCATATGAAGACATACTGTGAAATTCTTCTGGGATTTGAGGAAGCCTCAGTTCTCAGCTCTTCATTCACTTTGTTTTGATCTTAGTTGCTTATGGTCATACAGTCTTAATTAGAAATTTTCTTCCCAAGATTGGTTTATCATTTTCTTTTCAAAGCATAAAAACTATGTGCAGTGGCTCTCTACCTCATCCCTGCTCTCCTGGACTGTTTTCACCCCACCAGTAAAGCATGATTTCTGGTAACTGCAAGAGTTGATATTTCATTAAACAAAAATGTAGAAGCAAGCAATCTACAGCTAAAGTCACTCATCTTATTTGAACAATTTTCTCAGTGTGGAATCCTTGTGATTTCTCTCCTGCCTATAGGAGGAATACACAATCATAAAGCATTTCCTGACTGCATTTCTCTGCTGGGTCCAGGAATGAAATTATGAGAAATTTGAAACAAACGCCATATGTATGCATGTACTATGTTAGTATTGTACAAGCTGGTACTACAACTCTATCAATTCCCAGGGTGGCTTTATATTTTGAAAGCCTGCACATCAAAATTTTGTTGATTATAACAGTTGATCAATACTAGTTTCATCTGCTGTGTTTTTAATATGAAATGCTGGCGTTCTTTAAAATGCCTTTTACTTATGAAAACACCAAAACACCCAGAGCAAGTTTTGTTGCCTAATGAGAAATCATAGTATATTATACATTTACATAGATAATTTTACTTTGAAAAAAAAAGCTGATTTAGAGGAAGAATTTTGAGGCAGATCTAAAAGAATACATGTAATCTTGTTCTTTTTTATTATAATTTATGGTAATATTACAAAGTATCATTCTTCAGGCATTGAATTTATATTTATTTATATTTATATTTTACTTGTGTGGTTTTCTGTGTGGTAACTCTGCATTGTGGTAACTCAACAATTCCCATAATAAACAGGACTGGACTTTTTCTTTGTTAGATCTGATACTTGCTACATATGTTAGCTTTGTGATATACCAGAAATAATTGGCTTGTATGTCTGAATGCCTGCTGGTAAATGCAAGAGTAGAATTATTGTTCTTACACTCTCTTTTCTTTTTTTTTCTTTCCTTTTGCAAGGTAAGGAATATATATATCGCAAGACCTTTTACCACCTTGGTCACTCTTCACTGGACATGCTCTTATAGTCTGACGACCAAGGCATCCAAAACTACACATATTAGTCAAGGTGAGGCCGCACCAGTACAGTGCAGAGTGGGATAACTAACTCCCTTGACCAAGTATCTACGCTGTGGTTGATGCATCCTAGGATACAGTGGACCCTTTTGGCTGCCAGGGCACGAGGTTCACTGATATTCGTCTCACTATCAATCCAAACCCCTGGATCTCATTCTGCAGGTCTGCTCTCTAGCCTTTCGTCCTCAAGCTTGTACATACAACCAGGACTGCCCTGTGTCAGGTGGAGAATCCAGCACTTGCTCTTGTTAAATTTCATATGGTTGATGATTGTCCACCTCTCTCACTTATCCAGATCTCTCTCTAAGGCCTCTCTATCCTCAAGGAACTCCACAGCACCTGCTAGTTTAGTATCATCAGTAAACTTTATTGCAAAGAAGGTTCAGGACTTGCAATTAAAATGATGAATGTATATAATCCATTTAAGATATAAGTTTCTCTAGTCGGAGTATTTGAAGCTTTACAAATTTTCAGAGATCATGGTATTTTTTTCAACAGACCTGTGGGTGTCAGTCCAGTATCCCACAATCTGTCAGCTTTGCATTGATTTAAGAAATATTTATGTAAAAAATATTTCTCCTTGTAATAAGAGTTCTCTGAGCTACCAAGAATATATTCATCATTATCTGTCAAGCTCTGCTTTAAGTATTAAATAAACAATGAAATAATCCAGAGGGAAAAATTGCAAAAAAACTATGATTTGCTTTTTTAGGCAAAATAACCTTCAATAATGTCTCTCTTCATGTACAAGAAAGCAAAAAATCAACTTACATTCTGAAATGATGGTTTTGGAATTATCTGAGCAGAACAACATTTTCTAGTGTGGAAATTCCTACTATCTAGGCTTATAATTGTTATTTAGTATGAAAATTATTTACATTCTCTGTAGTGAGGACTGGGAAGCTGATCTGTGCCTGAATCAGCAAGTAAATCCATACCTACTCAGGTTTGGCAAGCCAGGTTTATAACAAAATATAATTCTGGGGAAGGAGAAGGAGGATGAGAGAGGCAGGTTCAGCATTATATAGTAGAAAGTGGAGGAGAAAAGAACAGAGAGCAGGAGAGCCACAGTAGATGGAGTGGAATGAAACAGGCCAGAGGTAGAAGAGGATCAATATTTTCAATGTGCCACTGAAATAGAGTTGAAAAAAAGTTGATGTCTATTGGTAAGCACTGTTTGAAGTGTTTTTCTGATGACAGCTTGTACTGTCAGTAGTTAACAAAAATGCAGAATAATCCCACTTATATTGTGAGAAGGTCACTATGATATTCACCATAAAAAAAGAAAATCTGTGCATGGCAGATTACTCTGGGTTGACAATGCTTTTTGCAAAAGTGTCTGGAGGCAAACAGTTATGTATCTGCACAACTCTAAGCAGTAATAAGTGAGTACCTGTATTTAAAGAACAAAGCTTGACATTTATCTTCTGTGAAAAATAAAAAGATTGAACGCAAGTAGTTTTTCTTGACAGCATTGAAAACTCTTCATGATTACCTGGAAAATGAAATTAAATATCATTAAAAGGTCGTAAGAACTTGTGTTGTCTGAGAACTAGGGGAGCACAAGTTTGATAAAGAGTCTTGGAGAAAAATATTTTACAACTAGATGTGTTAGCAGGTGAGATTCTTCTTGGAAGGCAGGCACTGATATATATGAGGAAGCATAAATTGCCTTTTGTTTTATTTTGAAAAAATCTTTATATAGAAAAAAATCTATCATGAATCATGAAGTACCTTTAAAGTAATGTGAATAGCTGCACTGAATATCAAATCAGCCTTCATTTTGTTAAAAGTGACATTTCTTAAATAATAAATCAACACTTCATAAAATCTCCATCTCCATGTAGTGCCTCGGTTGTCCACAAATTACAGAAGATATTTATATTTTAAACTGTCTAAGGATAATTTCATGGGGTTGGCTCTACATAAGCCTTCTTTGTATAAATATAAGCTCAACAACTTAGTATTTTCATTGTATATACAAAAATGTTTTGACACTTTATTCTCTACAATTTAATTCAGGTTCATTTAATAGAAAAAATATATTTTTTCAGAGATTCTCAGTATTTTCTGGCTTATTAAAAAAGTCTTTCAGAGACAGGGGAAATATCTTTCTTTTTCAGATTTAGGAGGAAGCAAAAATAACTCTAAGGACCCTCAGTTGCTGGAAATTTAAAACCTTTATAGTAAATACTGTTAACACAGAATAAGTTAAAAGTAACTTGATTCAGGTTGGTAGAAACATTTTGTTGAAATAAATGTGTTAATTCAGAATTTATAATTCAGTTAGACTGCAAAAGTATCAAAAGCCTTCAAATAAAATTTTTAAACATATTTGTCAGTGGATTTCCCAAGAAAATGTGAAGCATTAAGAAACTTTTATAAGTCTATAATAAGTTAGAAAGCAAGATTTCCCCACGGCATGAGTCTTTAAAGTTTTTAACTCAAGACCTTCTGAAATAGTTTCTTTTTGTTTTCTTTAATGAAAAGTCTTAACAGATCTCCATAAATACCAGAGCGTGTCTCCATTAAAACAAAGAACAAAAAAGCATGGGCTCAGAACAGCAAATTATCTAATGACTAAATGCTTTGCTGACAATAAATTTGTCTAGCTCTTTTCTGAACCTGAAAAAACTGTCTCTTTCCATAAACTCCCATGACAGTAAATTTCAGTTGTCATGAAGTATTGTGCAAAATTATACTTTCTTTTGCCTGTGGTTCAAATGTCACCTTATACAACATCTTCATGGGTCTGGAAATCGCTTATCATATATTTCTTCAGGCTTTTCCTCTTATTACACATGAATGATCTGAGGTTTTCCTGAATTTCTTCTCCAACTTGCAACAAGCAGCCACCAAATGTAGTGGAGCATCATCTGAAAGAGACCTTTCATTGTACTCCTCCCTCTCCAAGTGACTGTAGAAGATGCTAAACAATGCAGCCCTTCCCAGCATGCATCCCTTGTGGATGCAAACGACAGCGCCTAAGCTTATAGACAGGTTAAAAATGGCTAAGTAAAGAAAAATAAAGAATATGCTAAGACGTGACTTTGGAGCAGTGGTAAAGATCCTTTCTCAGGCACTTTATAGTGCATTTCACTGCGGTTAAAGCCATAAGCTATCTGTCAGTTGGCATGAACTCGATTTTACAAGGAACCATGAGGAATAAGTTTCCAATACTAAACTTTTTTAATGGAAAACACCTCTGGAAAGAGTGACAAAAAAGGAGTTCAACAGCTAATCAACACAAACCTGTTTCCTCATTTGCTTACACATTTGGAAACAAAAATAAAGAAAGAAAAAAAGAAATGTAAAGGAAAATTTCCTGAAACAAACTTGTTTTAATTTTTATCACCCCTCTCCCTTTGAAGCCTTAACTGACTGGACAGACCTGTCTGCCTGCTTTTGTCTTCTAAATATTCACTACAAGTCTTGTTTCTACGGAGGAGTCTGAAATTACTCTGTAATTGCATCTGCTCACTTTGAAGAGGGTTTACATTCAGTTAAAGTTATACATGTTAATGTACATTTCTGAGTGTCTTTTTATTTCTTTGTATTGTATTCAATCTATGAGGTTTTCTGCTAGCTGACATGATCTTGATGATAACTGTTAGTTTTATGCATGCACAGCTGGTGAAAATTCCCCAGTAGTATGTAAAACTGATCATGACTTGAAAATACTAATCCCTGATAGTCTTGATTAATTTTTCTACAGGCTAAAAAACATTTTGCTAAATTATTTTTGCAGAATTGGTTGACTTTCATGAAGTGTTTTTCTTTTGCATAACATCAGTAAGACATCAATTAGTTCAAAGGACTCTTGCAAACTGGTTTGGAAAATGTTATCTCTCTTTTTCAGATGGAGAAACCAAGAAGTTCAAGAGGCTTCCTAAGGCAATAGGGCAAGATGAGGACAGACCTGGCAATTTGGATCTCTAGTGCCTGGCTCGTAGTCTAGAATTACAAGTGCCAAATAAGCTACATAGTTAGCACATAGTTCATAGTTTGGGTAATACTAGGTATGGTTTTTCTCATGGAGAAAATTTAAAATTAATACAAAGTCTACAGAATTTTATGTCAATCAGTTACTATGTCTGACATTTTGAGCAGATACTCAAAGTGTGGGAGGAGAAGAAGAAGGGTCATTTTCATCTTCTTGCCAGCTTATAGTCAAATAGCTTTTTTTTCACTGTTGGCAGTCTTAGATACTGTACAGAGTTCAGCTGTAAGGGAAATTTTGTTCCTGATTTCTTATAATTCATATTCAAACTTTTACATTATTTCATTATAGTTCTCAAGTGTTAACTTACACGTTATTGAAAAGTATCAGAATAACAACCCTGGAGAATGAAGTTTCATATTTATACCTAGATTAGATGTAGTGCAGCTTTTTCAAAAGGTGGTTAGCTACAGGCTTAAAAATGACCTAGATCAAGAAGAAAAGCAGTGATCAAAAGACTAATTGTCTTGGATGTCAGACATTCTTCTTAATTTTGAAATGAGGTACTAAGGGTTAATTTCCCTGTAATACTTGTGTTTGAAAGTATTAGCTTTTCCAGAAAGACATGAAGTAGTAAAATTTAGCTAAAGTACTCAGAACCACCTTTTATGTAGAAAATTAGGAACTGCTAGAGTCGTTAAGTCAAAGTTCCTTCAACAGAAGCATGGCTTACTGTCGCTCCAGGGTTCACATCTGACCAAAGTTTACCTTAGGAAAACCATTAATCATTAATAATCTTTATAACAATAAGCAATTATTATAGTATATTATAAAATTATTACTCAAATATCATAACTTGAGTGTTATTGTTTCCTAAGATCTAATTAGTTCCACATATTGAGAATGAAAAAACCAGGAAAAAAATCACTGCCTACAGGAAAAAAAATACTTGCATAAATGAGCACAGAGGCAATGTTTACCATCTCTGGAAACAGATAGAAACTGAACGACTGTATATAGAGAATAATATTAAACCCAAGTATAAGAACAGAGGAAAAAACATGGAAAAATAAAAGAAGTGAACTCATTCTACTTCAGCTTCTGGTCAATGCAAAATGAACACTTAATTGTTCTACTTGTTGTGAAAGAGGAATCACATTTTAGTATATGTATAGGAAAAAAAGGTGATGGTAAAACATGGTTCTACTTATTATTCATAGCTGCAGGCTCTTAAAAGGCGAAACTGAAAGAGAGAGGAACATGGATCATTGAGTTCCATGCAAGTATGCTCATGCTTTGTCAGAAACATTGTGAGTGTGGAAGTATTGCGTACAATTTATCAGCTACTGAAATAGGTGCTGGATGGTATTTCTTTTTCCTTTCTTTTGGACACACTGAGGAGGGTTTGTCATATGAAGTCCGTAAGAGAACTGTTTTTACAGAAAAGCATATTCATATTCTTCTTAAGAAGTCTTAAAAACCAACCTCTTTTGAAACAACTCTTTTTAACTAGTAAGGAGGATGCCAGCATTGATCTTTGTACAGCATTATACAAGCTCTCCACTTGTCTACCATTTCACAAATGCAAATTGGCACGCCCAGAGCCACAGATTAATACATTCCTCTAAAGAATTTTCCTGTGGATAAAATGGTCATTATGGTCAAAGTCCAGCCACTAAATTGTACCAAGAGTTTTCATATAGGCAAGTCAGAGACAGAAGCTGCTGCTGCTTCTGGTGGCCCCACTGCAACTTCATTGTGCCCTATAGGCCTGTGCAGAGCAGCACGGGCTTCCCAGGTGTGCTCTTGTGCCTTGCCTTTACCAGGTGGTTAGTTAGTTGCACAGGAGCTGATACACCAGACTGCTTCTCAGCGGCCATAAATGTGCAAGAATTTGAAAGAATGAAAAAGCAAGACTAGTCATGAAAGAGTGGGTACGATGCAAGAGTGCAGGATATAAAGGATAAAATCCTAAAAACTGCACCACTGGAAATCACTTCTGTTGCTGAATTATTACCATGTGATATGATATCATTATAAGCTTTCATTAAGGACTTGTCTGTGAGCATGAGTGAGACTTGGTCTTGCTTACTCTGCTGTACTTGATGTTCATTTCTTGTATCAGAGTCTATTAAGAGAGAAAAATAAAGTATTGGTTGTCTAAATTGCAGTGGCCTACATAGGGAACCCCATGCACCTACAGTCTGAGTTAATTTGTGGTCATCAGTAACATTGACAACATCTGCCTCCTAGATTTTGCCATGTGACATGTTCGTTCTGGATGTAGAATATAAGGCTTATAGTGAATCTCATATTAATGTACCAACTATTTTTTCTTATTATTGACAAAAATCACTTATTTTGTCTTGTTCTTGTTGCATATGTATATATTCATATTCTACACTTGAGGATGATTCCTTCTCCTGATGAAAATAACTGTTATATTCCTGAAACAATATCCTCCATAGGTAAGAAAAACAAATTAATCACCTTACTTAGATGTCAATGAAAGCAGAATTTAGCATTTCTTTTATTTTAGGCAGATGTACATGGTGTTTTCCATATGGTATTACACATAGGTTTTGCAGGTTATTATAAAGCAAACTGAGAGTGCTTAATGATAGCATAAAGACCTAGAACATTCACTGCATATAACCACTGCATGTCTTTTTATTAAAACTGGTGCGCTGTCATCACAACATTTCTGTTCAGGTTACCAACACCAGAAGCTTTTGCCCACAACAAATATTTAGCTAGTGGTATGTAGGTGAGTTCAAAGCAATAGTTGCTCTTTGATCAAGACACAAATTTTGAAAGACGTAATTCATATTAAGGCCAATTAGAATCTTTTCAGTATGCAGTACGTAACGTGTTCTAACAACACCAATACTTTCATCTATTTAATCAGAGGCATGAATCTCAGAATTAATTATTCTACTTAAATAGTGTAAAGGACCTTAAGATCAAAGAATACAATAAAATTCAGAATAATACTTTGCATCGTTAGCAAATGTCAATCTGTGATTAAGACATATTTTTGATTACTAACACTTGATCTAGAAATTATTTTGGCATTATGATAGGTGGATAATTAGCCCAAAGATTTTTTGCTGTACATAACATACTGTTACTCTCTGAGTGCTGGCACAATTGCTACTACCTTATGAGTAATTAACCTATGCAATGTATGACTTTCTTCTCTGCTCTCATCCTTATCTTTCATCTACTTTTAACTCAGTCTCATTTTACCAGAAAAGCAACAATTCATTGGTAAGTTCAGCTAAATAAATCTTACTTTTTTCAAATAAAACTAGGGAATGCCTTGGTAAGCTTTCCTATTAAGTTAGTCCCTCAAAACAAACACAATCACATCATCTTCTTGATCATAAGACTTTGACTGGAGAGAAATCCTTAACCCTATGTAGGCATACAGAGGCCATCTGCTGAACTGAATCATTTTCTGTAGTCATTTCACATGGATATATAGTATTCGGACTTTGTAACATACCAAGGGTGTGCACCTATTCTTCAATCACCATGAAGGGAAAACTGTATGCTAAGTTAGAGCCTTCTGATCATTTGAGCATGTCCTGTGATTAGGAGATCAGCGTTATTTAAACATTTATTTTTATTGGCTTTTAATGATAGAGGAGCTTGAGTAATTAGATACAGTAGGCTGTAGTAAATCAGAAATTAAACAGAAGATATAGCTTTCTTGGGCATTTGACTCTCAGTTCCAGAATTAAGTCTCTGTGAAAAGGTTTGGAGGACATTTTCTGCTTGGAGAACTGCAGAACTGGTAAGAAAGAGCTTGCATTTCTTCCTACAGAAAACACGCCAGAGGAAGGTAGAAATGACTGGAATCACATTTACCTTTCTGCAGGAATGTCTCTTCATCTATGTAAAAGCAGTCAGTTAGGCAGAAAACTGTATACTGGCATTTTGTGCTTTCACCTGGAAGAAATGGAAGAGTAAAGGCAAGTGATTAGAAAACGCAGCTTGGGGGTTAAAGAAGGGTGGGGAAGACAAGACTCAGATAATTTCATTTGCAGCCCTTGAGATAAAACAGATGACTTAAGTTGCAAATACATTCACTAAATGGACTTGTCTCCAAACCAAAAACATCCATGACATTTGCAGGTAAATTGCTCAGAATAAAAATTAGACAAGGAAGATTCCCAAGAAGATCAGAACTGATAAAGTTTGCATATCCCATGCCTTTCTAGTCCTGTATCATATTTTATTGCCTGGGAAATACTAAGCAATGATGTCTGGAAATATACTTTCTCTCCTACATTGTCTATTTACTGTGAACAGCCAGTGCCAGAAGTATAATTAGCCTTATTTGGAAAGTGAAAGCTACAATGGTAGCTATCCATGTATATGTTTTGTATGGGAAAATAAAATACTGGTAAAATAATCTAAAAAGGTTTTGGAAAAATAATGTATTTCTTATAGTACTTTAAAGAACTCTTTATATTACTAAGTATATAAATATAATATACCATTCTCTTGTAACTAAATTTAAGAAATCTACTTTTTTGGAGTTTCTAAGATGGGTTTAAATGAAGATCTCAGAAGAAAAGGCAGTTTAGCTGATGTTAATAGCTTTCTCTTCATGTTTAAATATAATTCTGACTATATATAGTTTTCTTCTCTAATAATTTTTATTTTTCAAAAATCCCTCAGATTATATGGCATCAGATATAGTATAAACAAGATGTACCTCTTTTGCATTATTTTAATACTGGAGCACTAGCAAAGAGTTCAAATAACAAGAAAATATCAAAAAAACTTCACAAAACAACAGAACATCTATAGGCTTTCAGTATTAGAACACCAAATTGGCCAGACTCATTTTGATTCTTTTTTATTTTTGTGCTTTAATATGCTCAAATACGGTCACATGCCCACAATTGTTTCATATCCCATTGTCTCTGCAACAGTTACCTGTGACAGTCTCATTTTATGGTTCTGGAACACAGTGTTTTGTAATTTAGAGCAGACAGCAAGAAAATCCACTACAGTCAAGAAGAAGAAAGATGAGGTAGCTTTTTCAATCATGTTTCCCGCTTTAATATTTGGTCTTTCCAGCGTGTTTCTTGTTTTACTCTCTCTTCTTATATGACTCTATCACTTGGCATAGCTTATATTACACAAACTCAATACACTAACATACAATGCCAGTTCAAGATCCGAATAATTACATCCTCTGCAGATATATCTCATCATTCTGAACTTGAATTGTCCAAAAGGTATGTATAATCAGTGTTGTTTGAACAAGGTTTGAAAAACCTTGAAACCTCTAAGGTCCAGGGACATGCCATCTGCTTTTTTTGGCCCAATGATGAAAAGATTAATGTGGCTGTGAAATTTTCAGCTTTCCTATTGCACAACTCTCTCTCCCAGTTGTTAGAATAATCCTGGTAAATTTACTAAAGAAAAGACTTTAGTATGCATCTTTTCTAATGATGTCCGAAAGTTGAAATAGTGGATTTTCATAAAGCAAATTACACAATATGCCATAGTTGTCCTTCATTTACTAATGTCGTTTCATTCCAAGAATACTATGCCAACTGTGCTACCAAAAATTTACATGCACCGAACTAGCACCATGGTAACCACTATACTATGTCTTTGCTGTTTCCCTGAACACAAAGTCTAATAACTCTGCAGATACTATTTTCATTTTGTACCCCATTATATTTTTACCCTTTGCAGATGAATTAATCTGTGGGTTTTCTCCCAGAAAGACTATATCTTTTGTCTTGCGTATGACATTACATTGTCAGCATATATATTATTGCTTTGCTGTGTTGTTTATGCTAAATCCACTTTATTCATTTTATAACAGTTGTCTCCTTCATGAAGAACTTTGATTAGCTGAAAATCCTTAGAGGATTTCAGTTTTTCTCTATTGGCTATCTCATATCAGCAATCTAGTATGCTGATAGTTTTACTGAGAAAACTCAGGAGAAAAAATGTCAGGTTTTCCTGAGCCATTAGAACTTGTGCATGTTGAGCACTCTGTGTCGTAATTAATATTGGTATAAAAAAAAATGCCAAGACAACTTGATGGAAGTCTTGGAGAAGTAAATTCTCTCTGAATATATATTCCATTAAATTGCTTCCATTTAAGCATAAGAAATCATTTTCCTATTTTATGGATGGTGAAACACTAGCACAGGTTATCCAGAGAGGTTGTAGAGTCTCAGTCTTGGAGGTAATAAAAATTTCCCTGACGTAGATCTTGTGCCATCTTCTGTAGGTCACTGTGCTTTGTGCAGGGGGATTGGACTAGGTGACCTCCAGGAGAGCTTTCTCACTTCAGTTACTCTGTGCTTTGGGAACTACAGTTTCTCTGCAAATGCTCTGATTTCTGTCACCAGTGGACAATATTATATTGCCTCAGGAGCACCTCTCAAGCCAGTTTTGGTGCTGACTACGTTGAAGAGAGTCATTGCTTCAAAGCAACTATCTTTGTTCAAGAATAAACCACCTATCCAAAGGGAGAGAAGTTAGACTGAAAGATATGTTAAAAAAAAAAAAAAAAAAAGCTAAGATTTAAATCGACTCTCAGTGTGTTTAATACTGAAAAAAATGCAAAAATTCCTCATGAAAACATTTTGTGTCTTCTTCCCGGTAACTCATGTATTCTTTTTTTCCTAGGAGGCAATGTTTTTGTCATTTAGGCAAGCATAATGGAAGAAATCCACAGACTAGAGACAGAAAACAGGTGAAAAAATACATATTCATATCTGGAATAAAAGAAAACAACCTTTGTCTCCTAAGTTCTTGTTTTGTCTTCTTATCTTTCTTTTTCAGGCTTTGCATAGTAAAAAGCCCAATCTGAATTCTGGCTAAGTCACAGTAGAAAGGCAGAGATAAGAGACAGTTGATCATTAGGTTATCCAGAGTTGAAGGATGCCTCTATATAACAGGATGTGCTACTTTCAGGAATAGGAGTCATCTTGTGCTATTCGAGTTCAGTATAGTATAAAGCAAAATAGTGTGAAAATTGGCTATGAAGGTGGAAGTTCACTTCTCTGTGGCTCACTGTTAATGCAGAACACAAGGAGAAATGAGCTAAGAAGGAAAATGTCAGAAAATGCAGAGGAAGAAGATACAGAGAAAGGTCATAATTTTTCACCTGCTAAGATCAGAGCGTCATGCTAGTGGAAATCACTCTCACATTAGAAATTTACCTTAATCTCCTGTGGTCAAATGCTTTACTCTGCTCCTCCTAATCAGCTTTTAACGTCATCGCATCTCTGGATAAACTTTCACTGTCTGTATAGAACAGGCAGGTGCTGCTGCCCTGTTGCATGTTTGTAAGGGAAAAGATTTGGTCGTATTTATTTATCTCTGTAGGGGCCCAAGGAAAGCAATCTAAGTGACTTTGTTAATTTGTGTTTATCTGATCTTGTTCTCCATAACAGGCTATATAGCTTCCTCAAAATCTCCAAGGCACAGTGGGACTCAGTGTAGAAAGAGAGAAAAAGTAAGTCCACAGAGGCAGGCAGCAGTCTGAGGCTACCCTCACATGTAATAGTATTTTCTTTGGCTCATTTTACAGGTTTTCAGGGTATTTACAGTTGCAGTAGATATGACTCAAGACTGAAATTGGAAAGAAAGGTGATTCTAAGCTGAGTGTGATGTGGGAGAACACAACAGAAAGTACAAGTTTAGTTAAGGCACCATATGTGGTAGGAGGAACACGGGAGTAAGAGAAGGGAAACAAGTGCAATGCTGCATCCTTTCTTTAATAGATAGACTATGTTGTAATAGTCCCAAAATCATGCTGGGGCTATTAAACCATCAGAAAATGTTCTTTCCACTGAAAATAAAACCAAACAAGACACAACTTTTAGTCTGCACCTTTAGCCTTTATCCAGTCAAATCATACTTCAGACAGTTCTTGAGTAGAAAAATTTTGGTGTAAAACTTCACATTTAATGACGGGTGTTTGAGCAGCTTATAATTGCATTAGTAGACACTGAATCAGCTTAGCAATTGACACTACAATATCAACTTTTCTAAGCCAACCTTTTTCTAAATCAGACAGAGAGACACAAGAAGAAAATGTCTGCTGAAAAATACTGACAGAGAAATTGCCTGTCAACCTGGCTGCTGAGAGCCTGTAAGCCAGTCCTGGGAATCAGAAACATCCTTAAAAATTGCAGCTATCCTCTTTGTAATACAGCTAACATACAGACAATCAAGATGCATCCTGAGCTACCATCAAGAAGGGTAAAATTAAGGAACTATAATGGCAGCCTAACATTTGAAAAAGTAGAAACCGTCTGGGAAAATAAAATTAATCTGAAAGAACCGAAAACCCTGTCATTTATTTATTGACTCTTACAGGTGCAAAATCAAAATTAATGGCATCTATTGGCTGCATGAAGTGGTGGTATCCTACACTCTATTATGTTTCTAGGATATAAAAAGGACTTGATTTTTACCCAAAATGTAGCTTATGTCTGTGACATCTTCCCTTGTTACATGTAATTCTACTTTCCTAATCAGACTGGATTCTGCGTGAACTTTCTACACAATCTTGGACTCTCACCAGGGATGTGCAGCTGACTTCAGACTCTATAGCAGACTTTCTTTGAACTGAGACTCTGTCTGCTATCTTATTGGCCCTATTTTGGTCTGTCATACTTTGAGGCCAGTTTAGTTTGTCCTCCCACCTCTGCAATGTTTGATTCCCACTCTGGGATGGATTTGTCCATCCTTTAGGATGCTTTGGCTTCTTCTGAAATCTGTCTAATTCACTTGATACAGGTATTAAATATCCATGTAAGTAAACTATCATAAACATATCTGCTCTTATATTGTTGATAAGTTGCTTCACTAATAAGTTTGTAGTAACCTTTAATATATCTACTCTGTTGTTGTTGTTATATTGATTGTTACTATATCATTGACTGCTGTTTGCTTGCTTACTGATAACTACCATATTATTGATTGATATTGTATTATTGATTGCTGGTAGTAATTTGTAATAGCTTGAGATAGATAGATAGATTTACTTTTTTACCCATAGGTATACTTGCTAGTTTAAATTTGTGTAATATCTATAATAATCTGTAATAAAGTAGACAAATTTAGAGGATAAAAGCCTCCATGTCTTTGTGTATTACAGAATCCTATGAGCCCACAGTTACAATCTCTACACACCCACAATCTTTGATACCCCTTTAAGTTGTGAGAGTTGTCTGCATAACTATCCACATAATATATGCACACACACAATATGACTTTTTCCTCTGTTTTGTTAAGTCTTTCTCTGCTCTTGGTAAAAAGTAATAGGAATGTTTTGATAGAAACTCACAAATCTGAACGGTGAAGCTGCATCAGTGAAACTGATATTTAGACTCCAAATTTGAATTTCACAGGCAAAGACTTTGATTCAACATATTACAGTCACACTGTGCTTTTCAGAACCATAATTCCGTAAGCCCTTCTATTCTATCATTTTGTTTGCTCTTACAAACAGATGTCTGATTTGAGATCAACCTGTTTCTATCCAGTAATTAAGTGTAATTATGTGGAAAAAGGAGCCATTGAAAAACATATATCTGCAAACCTGGGTTTTTAATAGACCTGCATGACATTTAAAATATAGCTTCCCTGACCCTTGTCTTCTCCAAGCACAACACAATATTGCAATGTAGGCTATTTAGTTCATTGCAGCAGATCTCAGGGTAGCTGTAATAAGTGATGATGTTTTCTGTGCAGTCACATTCATCTTTGAATCAGTTTTTCAACTAGCAATTCAAAAATGGATGCGTTCATTGCATGGAGAAACTGGCTTGCAGGCTGTAGGGCTAAAATCATGCAGCCATGAAGTCATAATTTGTCATGTGGATTCTTTGTTTCACCTTATCTATTCCACTTCAGAAGTCACTTATTCAGGAATTTTGTTAGCAGGAATGTTCTGTCCCTATGGCTGTGCCATAGGGAAAAAATATTTCTTCAGCATATTTCTCTGTATAGGCGATTACCTATGGTTTATCTTTTGAGTACTAATAAAACCTTCCTATATGAACTTAGGTAGGTAGGTATCTTTCTACACAAACAATGAGAAGAAACAGTTTATCTAAACTGCGCTATATTTAAGAAAGAATCTTCTATTTGATATTTATGAAGTTTAAGTTTTACTGCTATAGAGGAAATAACTCTGAAGAGAAAATGACCGTAATTTCATATTGTGATTAAATAGGAATTCCATATACACTGAAAACATAGAAGAGAGTTTTGTCTACTCTCCTGATGTTAACCTTTGAGATCACAATAAAGTAGCAATGGGCAAAAGTGAACATGTTCAGAACTGGTTTCTTTGTGGCTCCTTTGAATGTTTCTGCCCTTCAAGGAATTTAAGAAGAAAAAAAAAAAAAAACAAAAGATTTTTGAGTACTATACATCAAACTTGAAATAACCTTGCAGCACCTCTTTCCATTGTGTATAATTAAATCCATTTCAAGAAGGAAATCATAAGTTTGGTTTTGCTCTAGGGGAACATTTTTTAATATTTCCAAGCTCAAATATTTCTTTTGCAGACAAAAAAGACAGTTCCTTCTGGTTGAAGATAAAGTTACAACATACTTACAAATTAGCTGAATCATTTTACAAATTCCAATTATAATCCTATATATAATAAATACTATAAATTTACATATGATAAAAGAAATTAATTCTGATTAAATATGTGGAAGTACAAAAAGAACACCTGAGATGTAAATACTAGTAGCATACTTATTCATGTTTGTGTGTCCTTTCAACAAGCTATTGCCTGTTACTCTAAGCTATCTCTTATGTCCTTATAAAAATGGCTATAGAGTTCGGTCCAGTACTGTGAACCTCTTCAGAGTGGAATCAACTTGTGATCAAAGTCTTCAAATATGCATCATTTAAATATAACATACTTCAATCTATAAAGTAGTAATTTAAATAGACAATTACTATGAAATGCTAGAAGCTGTACAAAAAGAGTGCAAATTGTCGTCAATTCATTTCTCAATTTTTTTTTAATCTCCAAATTAGAGAATATTATCTATTGAAAATCTGCCCTTGGTTCCCTTATTTTCAAACTAACATACTGGCAACAGCTGCAATAAAAGATTCTATTTACTTTGTGTTTTGGGAGAGTGCTGGCATTGGTATTCTATTCCTTCTTGTTCTGGGACTCTATCATCAAATAAATATATCTGAAAATATCACTGTTTATCTCTCTGTAAAGGTCTTAGTCACTTTGACCGTGTTTGCTGTAGAAAATGAAAACCATTCATGATGTAATAAAAATATTTATGTATGTTTTCCATATCTCTTTGTGTTCCTTGAGGGAACATGTTTTAAAAACCAAATCCGCTTGCTGAGTAACTTGATAAAAGAGAAACTGAGAGGGCATTTCTCAGCGATTTTATACATGCAGTCAATTTGTCAATATTGAAGAAACAGCACAATATTATTCTATTTGATGCTACTGTTAAAGCAGCAACATAATATTTATGTTCTGTGTTATGAAATATTCTGCCAGTAACCAAGGAATTAAAGAAAAGGAGTGAAACAGCCAAGTAGATTGTGTTAACTGCAGAAATGCTACCTAGATTGGACAGTGAACTATCCTAAATGCTCAGAAAGAAGTTGTCTAAAGAATTTATTGAAATGTATAGCTTACGTGGAACATATGTTTCTTCCAGGGTAATATCAATGACATGGACATATGTTCATATGGTTTACATTATTAAGAAGAGATTGAGAGGCAATATAGTTTATGTCTGAGAACTGACAGAACTTTTTCTTTCCTGTTATATTCAAGATTACACCGTCTACAATGGAAATAGGATAAGCATCGTAAAATAATTTTGAGTCCTAGTCTATAGAATCAATCCTAAGCAATCAGTTGAAAGTATTTCAATCTCTTTGATAGATGCATTTTGGGAAGTGAGACATAATCAAGTAACACTGCTGTCAAAGTACTCTGAGGTGTCTCTTCTGATTCCTTGTACTTTCTGGTTACTATGGAGATAGGTCAGGGACACAGGTCAGACTTTTACAGAGACATTCTTGGTTTTATCTTCTTTCCTTGGCTGTGTGGATAGATGACTGCAGACAGCAAAAAACTTACATAAACCAATATGCCCCTTTCTTGCCACTATTGACTGCTGTACTTTTAGTGTAGGCCTGCTTCACTTTGCACCCGTCTTTGTCACTCAGCAGAAAAGTTGTGTTGCTAAATAAGCTTTAAGACTCAGCCTGTGCATGGTCAAATATTTTTCTATGACTGAACATCCCACCTACACTTTAATCAAGGGAAAGAAGACACTCCGCAAAAGAATGTCTGACTTGACAGTGGGGTGGGAAATCTCGTATGTGCACATGCTAGGAGTGTAAGGGAGTCTAGATCAATGTAAGCTAAAGAGTTGGCAAGAAATGTTATTAAGACAATAGTACAATAACTGTGGGAGAAAGGAAAGAATGAGGAAAACTTCGGGAGTGGAAAACGGAAATCTGTGAGGAAAAGAGGGCGACTAGGTGGTCAGACTCATTTAGGCAAGAGTTTAGAAATAGAATCAAGTTGCAAAAAACTTGAAGGTTTTTGTTAAGTGTGAGAAATTTGGCTACTAGTGTGCAGGTCCTTGGAAATTACAATATTCCAACAACAAATTAATATAGTATCTATCAATACAGCAGAGCACTGCTTGTCATAGTTTAAATGTATTCAGTCTGAGATTGCTGAGAACTGGGAAGAGTTATGAGTATTTTATGCGAAATATCTTCCACCACAGTGAAGTATACATGATGTGAAAGATGCTGATTAGATCGTTTAACGTAACACGGAAAGGTACTATGATGCTACCCTTAAGAGGGTGACACAAGGCCAACATAGATTGATGTAAAAGGAACCAGTGTTCTTCCCCAAAGTCAAAGAGTAGAATTTACAGCTCAGGAGAGCTGTCTCTAACAATAGCTTTCAGTCTGAGGTTCAACTTCTACAAAGAGAAACTGCCAAGAGTTAAGCTGATGAGAAGTTACTTGTGCTATATAGTTCAAGCAGAAAAATAATACTAACTCTGACTAACATAAAGTTTTGTCTGCAGACATCCCTAAATCTTTTTCAACATATTAAGTCTTCATGGGTCCTTAGACAAGCATATTAAATCCCTTTTAAAGAGTAAGCTTAAATAATGTACTGGACTTTATTAGTTTTTCAGACTAGAGTAATTCTTTCATTAAAAGAATCACCCATGTAAAACTTCTCATCTGTCAAAGTAGGCTGTTTCCATGTATGACAAAAAAACCTCAACCCTACAAGTGAGAAAAGTTTTATTGACAGAAGACGTTTCTGTACAATTTTTTTACTGCTTAAAATAATAAGGTTTTGAAAATCCATATTCTTCTTACCAGGCATTTGAAAGACTGGAAGGACTCAAATTAAGGCTGTGGAGACCCCACCAGTACTGACTGTTGCTGCCCAGCGCCAGAGCTCCTCTACAGTCCAGGGCCCCACATCGTCCCCCAGGGCTGTCAGCCTCTGCCCCAGTGGTGCCACAGCAAAGTCAGTCTCCAGCTCCCCACAACCATGCCCTGCCTACCCTTGGGCCCTGCCAAGACAAACCCTCCTGTGGCCCCATGTCTTGTCAATGGCCTTGGTGGGACCTTAACAGTTGGTTCTGGCAGACCGAATAGTCACAATTTTTCCTTCTTATAAAAAAGACAGCAGGGGTACAAACATGCCCACAGAGGATGTTCAGAGATCTGAAGGGAAGTGATGCTCTGGAAACCGCATCTCTGTGTTGTGTACTACTGAAATGATTTTAAGAGGAACATTAAATACAATTTTGCTTATGTTAGGAAAACATAAACCAAGAAAACAGGAGAAATCATTGTGATTTTGTAACAGATTTTATCCTAAAAACACCTTAAGAAATAGTTTCAGTAGAAAAATAGCTGCTGCTAAGGTCTCTACTTGTGCTTGTGAGACCACACCTGATGTTCAGTCCTGGAGTCCTCAGCACAGGAAGGACATGGATCTGTTAGAACAAGTCCAGAGGAGGTCCACAAAAATGATCAGAAGGGTGAAGCACAAAAACAGGCTGAGAGACCTGGGCTTGTTCAGCCAAGAGAAGTGAAGGCTCCAGGTAGACCTTATAGCAGCCCTCTAGAACTTAAAGAGAGGTTATAGGAAAGATGGGGCGGGACTCCTTATCAGGGATTGCAGTGTCAGGATGAGGGGTAATGCTTTTAGGATGAAAGAGGGTCGATTTAGATTAGATATTGAGAAGAATTTTTTTACAGTGAGAGTGGTAAGGTACTGGAACAGGTTGCCCAGAGAAGTCACGAAAGCCCCATCCCTGGAGGTGTTCAAGACCAGGTTGGATGAGGCTTTGAGCAACCTCAGTGAGCCTCGGGTGTCCCTGACCACGGCATGAGGGTTGGAAATAAGTGATTCTTAAGGTCCCTTCCAACTCAAACCATTCTATGATTTTGCTAACTTTTTGATTGCAGTTTAGGGTGCGTAGTGTTTCTGCACGTGCAAGATCTTCAAAGCTACCATCATGGTTAGGAGTTAGGGTTTTCTTGTCACCACAGTGGTCATCAGTCATGAGAGCACATGCTAGAAAATGCAGAATTATCTGTGTTATTCTGGTCTGAATTACTGGAAACACGAGGCTTTGAATACATATTTCTAAACTAAGTTGTCTGTCTTCAGTTTCTAGGTTAGCATTCACTCAACTACTTCATTTAAGGACATTTGAAATCAGTGTGTGAGGATCTGAGTATCAGTACTTTAGGTTTTCTGACATTATCAGTCACATTAAAATATATCCAGCTATGAAAGGTGGCTTTTCATAATGAATCATCTGCCTAAACCCATCTGTCTAGAGCCATCTCAGCATAGGTGAGATTATTTTAATGTTTAAAATTAGATTGGACATGTACATTTTAAAACTTTACTCTAATTGATATAATGTATTAGTCATTATATTAATGTAGCTAATAAAGTTAAATATCAGCAAGTGTAGTAAAATGGAATGGGTTATAAATCTTAGTTAATAGTCCCTTGAAATATTAAGATTCAGCTTATACATTTTTCTCAGTACAAGTTAATTCTAACCATTTTACTTTCTTCGTAGCCAATATTCTTCTAGAGCTAAGCAGAAAATAAAATTTTCATCTCATGGAAGCAGATAGTTTCCAAATTTCCTGTTGTTTTGACATGGAATAAAGAAAATAAACGTATAGTAAAATTAAACTGCTAAGTAATTTCAGTGTAAATGGATTAACTTTTCAAAATGCAGCCTTAACATTGAATCATTTGCTTTAAATATTTCATTAAATCTATATACACACAATCTCTGTTAATGTATTAATTCTTTGAAATATTTCCATTGCCAAGATATTATTGAGAACACTTCATTATGTTTATTCAAACAGGGGTTTTATTTCCACAGAAAATGCTCCTTAACATGAATGGTAAAGAATGAAACATGCTGAAATTTCAAGATGCAGTAGATTAAAAATAGTATTTGGACATATTATTGAAAGGATGAGTCTGTAAATACTGCAGTACCTGAAACTGATCTAAAACATAGACACAAAGAAAAACCTTGGGCATAAACATCATATTTCCTTGAAAATATATGAGATCATTGTAGTATTTTCACATTTGCCATTCAAACATGATATATTATTGAAAATACAATAAGTTTAGCATTTATATAAAACAGTACTTTACTGTTACTCTTCACAATGTTAACTAAACGAAGAGTTATAACTAGCACTCCTGATCTTACATAGGTATCCATCATGGAAAATAATTTATTGGGAAAAAGAAAATAAAGAATAAAAGATGTCAAGAGTTAGATTCTTGCCTTCCAAATTAAGGTACTAAAATACATTCTATAACACAACAAAGTAGCATTCTGGAACAGACATGCCAGGATGGGCAAGCTCCCATGAGATATTTGCCTTTCTTAGATGTTTTATTTAAGTCGTTGCAACTAGGTGGTATGAAACAAAAGCACAGAGTTGTGTATGCCCTTCCTTTACAGTGACTAGAATAGTGCATTTAGGAAGGCACTACTCATGATTCAGTTTGGGAATACATGCAACTGTTGGAATACCAGACTTTACAAGAACCTCCCCTTCCTAGTTAGCACTTTCCATGAAGTTATTGGGTGTAAGTGCCATACATTAATGCAGGTCAAAGAATTCAAGGTAAGAACTGAGGATTAGTTGTGATCTCCATCCTAAATGTCACTTCTGATTTCTTATATTTTTTTTTCATTTTTGCATGTTTACTTACCATGATAGTCCTCATTAGTTCATATATGCTGAAAACAGCAAGAATTGTTAAATGAAAATATAAAATAGGCTATTTTTGTGTCTTTGATATGAAACTTGCTTGATGAAGGTTAGAGGGGCAGGATTAGGTCATGACTGCAGGGTTCGAGCCAAGAGTGACAGTAGAGCATGGGAGGAAATAGAGTTTGGATGCATGGAGCAGTAGGTTTGTTCTACCACCACAGGCAAAGACTTAAGCTGCAAGGCAAGGCCAGCCCTTCCCAAACAACAACTGCTCTTTCCATGAACGCATGGCTTCTCTCCCCAGTGTGACAACGAGACAGCCCTGCTGGGTTCTGCTATAGATGGAGTACACAGTGATTGATAGTTATTTTGCTATAACGCAATAATGAGATTCCCTTGGAAGCTGTCCATTTTAGCAATTTCTAGGACTGATCCTGCCTGCCATTACTTAAAAGTCATTTTAGTGCCATTACTAAATGCTCATAGCAACAAGAAGCTTCTCAGAGATGAGTACAGCATTCAAACTTATTCTGACTTTGAACTAAAGTTTAAAGTAGAAACAGCATTTCAATATTTCTAATAATTTCCAAATTTTTTTCTTAAAAATATTAATTCCTGAACTAAGCATCAAAACTTTTTTTCCTTCTGAAGATAGCTCATTCAGCCACAGCATTTTATACTTAAAATGAATAACAGAAAATTACTTATCCACTCACTAGACTAAGAAAAAATTAAATCATAGCACAAATTCACCTAAGTACTTTTTATATTTCATTTCAAATTCTCAGCAGAAATGAGAAGGAAATGTCTGGGGAAAATCCTTTGAAAATACACAGATACATTAAAAGAAAGAAATATGTTAAAGTTATGTTCATAGTACTGACTTTTGCCCTAGAAAAAGAGATTGAAGTGAATAATGAAATGCGAAGGGCATATTGCAGAATGTTTGGCTCCACAGACAGCCATCTGTGAAAATGGAGACTCCCTCATTTGAACTGGGAACTTTTATTTCTATCCAAATTCACTTGGCTCTAACTTCCAAATATTGGCTCCTTGCCAGAATAAACTGCCTTTCAGGGTTTTATAATTTCTCCCTGTGAAGAATTGAATAAACTGTAATTGTGTTTCATTAATCTGCCCTTAGATAATCTAAATTATACCAAACTCATTAATTCTTTCTGTAATAAATTTTAAGATTTTTCTTCTCCTCTTCTTTTCAAAGTCCTTTAAAAATGTGGACATCCATGCTGAATGCACCATTGCACAATTATTCTCATCATCACAACAAACACAAGTCATGCAAACTTTTAATTAAATCTTTCCTGTTTGTGTGGTGAAGAATCACATTATTTTTGCAATGAAGCTTATTAAGTGGTTTGTCTTTCATGATCCAGGATCTTCACGAGAGTCCCTTTTTTCCAGTTTTTCTTTCCTTTCATTGCTATGATTCATTCTTCTCATTCCTAAATGTGTAACATCATATTTTGTGCAACTAAATCAGTTTTTTGAGTGGGCACAGCTTATGAAGAATGGTCTGTGTAATTAACTCATCGTAATCATGTTTCCTGTTCTGGTAATTTTATGCCACTGATAATTATATTTCTGCAGCAATTTCACATACAATTCTTCTCTTCTTCAAACTAACCTGATCGCCTTCTGTGACAAAGTGACCCATCTACTGGATGAGGAAAAGGCTGTGGATGTAGTGTTCTTGGACTTCAGTAAATCCTTTGACACAGTTTCTCACGCCATTCTGCTTAGGAAATTGGCTGCCTCTGGCCTGGACAGGCGCACACTCTCCTGGGTTGAAAACTGGATGGATGGCCGGGCCCAGAGAGTGGTGGTCAATGGAGTTAACTCCAGCTGGAGGCCAGTCACAAGTGGAGTTCCTCAGGGCTCAGTACTGGGTGCAGCTCTGTTCAATGTCTTTATCAATGACCTGGATGAAGGCATTGAGTGCACCCTCAGCAAGTTTGCAGATGACACTAAGCTGGGTGGAAGCGTCGATCTGCTGGAGGGTAGGGAGGCTCTGCAAAGGGATCTGAACAGGCTGGACTGCTGGGCCGAGACCAATGGGATGAGGTTTAATAAGACCAAATGCTGGGTCCTGCACCTGGGGCACAACAACCCTATGCAGTGCTACAGACTAGGAGAAGTCTGGCTAGAAAGCTGCCTGGAGGAGAAGGACCTGGGAGTGTTGATTGACAGCCGACTGAACATGAGCCAGCAGTGTGCCCAGGTGGTCAAGAAGGCCAATGGCATCTTGGCTTGTATCAGAAATGGCGTGACCAGCAGGTCCAGGGACGTTATTCTCCCTCTGTACTCAGCACTGGTGAGACCACACCTTGAATACTGTGTTCAGTTCTGGGCCCCTCCCCACAAGAAGGATGTTGAGGCTCTGAAGCGTGTCCAGAGAAGAGCAACGAAGCTGGTGAAGGGGCTGAAGAACAAGTCTTATGAGGAGCAGCTGAGGGAACTGGAGTTGTTTAGCCTTGAGAAGAGGAGGCTGAGGGGAGACCTTATTACTCTCTGCAACTACCTGAAAGGAGGTTGTGGAGAGGAGGGAGCTGGCCTCTCCTCCCAGGTGACAGGGGACAGGACAAAAGGGAATGGCCTCAAGCTCCACCAGGGGAGCTTCAGGCTGGACATCAGAAAAAAAAAATTCACAGAAAGGGTTACTGGGTACTGGCAGAGGCTGCCCAGGGAGGTGGTCGAGTCACCATCCCTGGAGGTGTTTAAAAGACAGGTAGACGAGATGCTCAGGGACATGGTTTAGTGATTGATAGGAATGGTTGGACTTAATGATCCTAGAGTCTTTTCCAATCTAGTGATTCTATGATTCTGTGAGTCTTCATTTTGCTATGATAATTATTCTTTATAGCTCAAGAACACAAGCCTTCCATTTTGCTCTAGGTTCATCTTCAATTTTTTCACATCCTTATCTCTACTCTTAACACCTTTACAGTGGAGAATTGTGAATCACAGAAAAATCAAGTGCTGGAAGATAAGAGAAAAAACAATGTTTAATGAAAACAACATTAAGATATTGCTCATCCTGGCAAACAGGGTGGGATTTGGGATTGAAGACCAGGCATTCTAGTTCTCACTGGGCAAATATCACCCAAAGGAAAGTTAAAAGAAAAAGGACAGTTCCATCAAAGCTACTAAAGTGAAGTTCTGAGGCTGAGACACTAGCAAATGCTATTTGACGGTTGAGGAAACTACTGAGAGAATTTATACCTCCACCTCACAAAAGAGACCAATGATATATTTGTTCTAGTCATCAGTGTGGTCAGCCATGTTGATACATAGCCATTAAATCTTACTGGAAAGGCATTTGATATGGCTCATTTTTAGCACAACAAGTTCTGATTACACTCACATTGCAACTGCTGCAGTCTTTCCAGCCACCTGTGCCCTTTATGTGGCTTCATCACACAAAATAAACCATGTGCAACGGAGCAAAAGGTAAGAAGGTACTGAAACAATTGTGGGGCCATTTTCTTTTGTAAATTCTTCCTTTTTCTACCTCTTTTCATTCTTTTCAAGTGTTCAGCTCATTGTGAAGTTAATTCTTTTTCAGAGATCTCATTACTTTATGTTCAGCCTTGATAGTTTTTTTAATTGAAAACAGACCCTGATGTTGAAGAAATATATGAGTTTTAGATCATTTACTGAATCAAATACGTAGACCAAACCCAGTAACTAGTAGTTTTAATATATAATAAAATAAATATATAATTAAAGAGGAAAAGGGTTTAAAACTCCTGCACTTCCCCTTTATTTGCATTTTATGTAAACCCAAACAGAAAAAGCAGAAGAAGGCATGACTCTCTTCTGTTCCTCTCTCTGCTGTAAGACACTAACTGTAGACTTGAGTGTCAAATTGTAGCACAAAAGAACTGCAACTTTTGGCAATGTTTTATTGGATCAGCTTGCCATACACGGATGGAGTGAAACAGAAGTCTTCTCTTATTTTAAAATATCGCATAGTGATAAAGTCTCTGAATTGCCTGACAAACACAGAAGAGTTCATGCTTTGGGAGTGGTATTTCCTCAGTGGGCATCCTTAGCAAAGCTCAGTCAGTCACATGAACAACAGGTTTCTTCAAAGCTAGAGCACGTGCTTTCGAATGATCCATGAAAGCTGGGGTCTGGAATGGTGGTATCATGTGTCAAAAGCAACCTGAGGTTTCTCTCGGAGTAAACGTTAATAGTGCCTTTTCAGCACACCATAAGAGTGGAGCAGGAAGCTTGAATGAAAGCAATATTCGTGCCCATGGAACCTATATTCAGTTTTTACTCTTCTGACCTATAATAACTCTACAGGGAGAAAGAATATGAACTGTTAAAAGATGCTATATTTTCACACTGTTGGACCTATTGTACTGTATTTTTTTTTCTGTGTTACTCTCCTGATATAAGTGATTCAGACACAGCAACTATAATGGTGGTATAGCTTCAAAGATGCTCTCATCTGACCTGCTCGTGTTCCTGAATGCAAATAACTGAAACAGTACGGGGAATATTTTCTTTATTACATTTTCTCTAGGTACAGGAAGCAAACAATAATTATGGAGCAGCAACAAACCTTTGTCTCTCACACAAATACAACATTGACAGGAAGACAGCATGGTATGCCCTGGATCCACAAGCTACACACTCAAGTCTGGATCTTCTTTTGACCTGCACAGTCAAAGAAAGTGGTTAGGTTATCTGTGTGGTGATCCAGAGGCCAACAAGGTCACTGTCAGAGTGAAAATTAAAAGCAAAATTTATTCTGGCTTCAACCAAAATAAACAGACCAAAATACTCAGGTGTGAAATGGTGATTTGTAAATGATGAGATGGAATGTCAACTGCAATGTGTTAAAACAAGATTAACGACTAAGGTAATGATAACGACCATTATCTTCTTGTTGCCCAGAGTTGCTAAGACTACCTGCTCATATGTGGCCAAGCTTCAACAACTCTGGATGAAATTAATTTTAACACCTTGGATATGCAATGAAGTTCCAGGAATAAGCTGCGTTTGTCATTTAGTGGAAAAACTGTGAGTATGAAGACACCTCTATGTATATAAAGCTCTCTGAGATCACTGTTGGGTAGAAGCACTCTGAGTACAAATCGCACTTCCAGCACTAAATAAAAAGAATACCTAATTAATAACCACATTGGTTATTGAGTGCAAATTTCTTTGTTTCAGGTGCACAGCTGAGATACGGGGGTGCAAATTCCCAGAGTGGCAGAAAACAGATTTCAATCTGTTCAGGTTGCAATCTGACCCCTGAACACAACCAGTCTCTCAGATTTGATCCGACACACACCAATACCAGTAAAGAAAACTCAGTAAGGTAAATTAGAGAGAGAGAGAGAGAGAAGGGAAAAAGAAAGCCACCGCTTCAATGGGTACAGATTCTTACTCATAAACACTCAACCTTATTGTCACCATCATTGAGCTCTAAATAATCAAACACAACCTAAAAAAGAGAGCTATGGCACCACATCCCTTTCCTTGTCTGTCCTTCCTGAAGAGTTTGTAACCATCCTTTGCAACACTCTAGTTGTGCGAGTCATCCCACTATGCTTCAGTGATGGCAACTATATCATGGTTTTCCTGTTGCACAATGGCTTCTAGGTCCTCTTATTTGTTGTCCACGCGGTGTGCATTGCCACCTTCTTAGAGGCACACTCCTTAATTCCTTTGAGCTGTTTCACTGATCTTTCCCTCTTGGCTCCTATTACCTCAGTAGTCCATGGCTCATCTCTGTACAACTTTAACTGTGCTCCGTTGCACCTAGCATGTCTCAGAGACATAGTATGAGCGCCCTCACTAGCACCCTGTTCCTATAACCTTGCCATGTCATTTGTCCTCCATTTGTCTCAGGCAAGCCTGATATTAAGCCCCTCCTCCTTCATGTCTAGTTTAAAGCCCTGTCACTGACCCCAGCAAACTCCTGCACAAAGATCCTGTTTCCTCTTTGAGAAAGGTGAACCTCATCTTATGGCAGTGAGCCTCATGCTGTGTAAGACACCCCATTACTGAAGAACCCAAAATTGGGCTGATGACACCAGCCAGGGAGCCATGTGTTAATAGACTGTCTGCATCTGTTTTTCCAGTGTCACTTCCCAAAACTGGAAGATTCAGATTACAGATTCTCTTCCTAGTCATCCCAAGGCCCTGACATCTCTTTTGATTGCCCTTGGGCTATGCATTGCAGTATTATTTCTTTCCACGTGGAAAAGAATTAATGGATAATAGACCAATGTCCATAGTAGGTTAGGAAGTTTCCTAGCAACGTCCTTAACCCAGACCCAAGGGAGGCAGCATATTTCCCTAAATGGAGGGTCAAAGTGTTTTTCAGCAATTTTTAGGACTGTCATTGACTCTGGAAAATCCTTTCATGGCAAAAGAGATCTTCCTTTCTACTATATGTGGGAGTTTAAGTAGGAATTTTTGCAGAAGAAAGACCATCCACTATTCTTTGGATTTTTAGATGAACTGTTATGCATTTCTCCCCCTCCATGTATGAATATTGGTACTTTGTTTCTGCAAAGTCACACTTTGGGATATAAACAAAAAAGTTGCCACTGATATATAGTGAACTCTGAAATAAATCACAGCACTTTTAAAGTATTGAGAAGCACAAGACATGCATTCTCTCATCTGCTGATTTTTGTGACCTCTATATGGTGGGATCAAATCATTCTATTTCACTCCAGCTCTTGTGAGTGTGCCAAAATGCAATACATAGGCACTTCGGTAGGGACTTCTTTACAATCCTCCTATTTCATAAACCGTTTTCCTTTGGAAACACCAGAGCCACTTCTCCTTCTAAGTTCTGTCTAACCATTGCTCTGGGACCAGCCAGGGTGCTGGATTCCTGAAGGGAAGGCAGCAGGTTAGAGCAGCAAGAAACATTGCAGAACCTGAGACTACTACTACACATTCTTTCTTCCAAGCTCATGATACAGCCAACTGTGTCCAAAGTGGTGTGAGAGGGAGCTTTGCCAACCTGCCTTCTGCAGCTGCTGCTGGGCTTGGTTTCAGCAGCCTGGGGACTAAAAGGATACATGGCTGTCCATGCTAATGACATTTTTTTTTTCCATCTATCCTGTCCTCAAGCTGAGCATCTATCAACCCACGCTGTGCTGATTATCACTCCTAAATCACAAATCACCAGGAACCCTTTTCACCATAAACTCTATGCATTATTAGGCTCATTTCAGACCATCTGCCTTGTCCCTATACTGGGAGCTGGTAGCAAAGTTGCCAGTGTGGTAAATAAATTCAAACTGATTTGAATTTTATTGTATCTAAGTAAACACATTGCTGAGAGGTATTAACTGCAATCAAATCGGCAGAACAGTGGATTCCTTTCTCATTGTACATCCCAGTCTGTATCTGCAATGTGCACATACTAAGCTTAATCAACTGCTGGTAGCACATGCCTACAACACAAGAGGTGTATTAGGCCTGTTTTTCTCTATGCTTTCTGGACTCTTAATGATTTGGAAGGATTGTAGCAGCAGACCTCATTCCTGTTCCTCTTGAAACGAAGAAAATCAATACAAGCTTTAGTTCCCTTGCATTCCAATGGGACCAAGATTTACCACTCTGTCCTAGAAGGGTAATTGACTACTTCAAATTTTGATAGCCTTGCAAAAATAACAATAAAATTCCATACGTTCTTAGAAAAAAAAAACCTAGTACTTATTAGGAAATGTGGAAAAAATGCTATTTTTCTGTTTAAATTCATTAACATCCCACATCCCCCCAAATCATATTCTTAAACATTCAGATAAGGTCAATGAAAATAGATTATTCAAGTCAGTTTTAAAATCTTTCTTTTGTTTCCAAATAATTTTGATAAAATATCAATTTTGTTACTTGTTTACCTTAGTGCTAAAATTATTTTTAAATTAAAAATTATTCATTTTTTTTCAAAATTGCAAGTAGAAAATAACATTACTTCAGGAAAACAGTCTGAAAAGTTTCTCATAAGCTTTTATTTTCAATACTCCAAATAGTTTTATTTTCCTATCTATTTATCATGGTAAAAATAAGCCCTTTTCTTCCAAACAGGGATAAATAGGGATAAATACTTTGATGCAAGCTTAGAAATGTCATTCTGATATAAGTTCTGTCCTCAAAGTCATGACATATTGAATATGGGTATTGTTTTAATGACATAAAACATTCTGCTATTAATACAACTGTCAGATATTTACAGAATGTTTCATTTTCAAAATTAATTTTTAATCAACTATTTTAACAGGTAATACATGAGAAGCATATAAAGGAAAGAATATCACTTTTCAAGAAATCAGTGTTTGCAGATTAGCACACTTCAGCTTTGCTTCACTACCTTGTCTTTCATAGCTGACAGACTGTTAAATCTTTGTTGCAAAATTATAGGCAATGTCAAGAATTTTTGGGTTTGTTATTTTGTTTTTTTTTTCAGGAAGAGTGACTGAATAATTAGTAAAAAAATAAGAACAATGCTTGATCAGAACAATTTTTTTAAGATAATGACATATCTTACTCTTAAAACTTTCTTCTAAACATTTTCAACTCTTTAGTTATTTTTATTTCAAAGTTTTCTAATTTCTCCTTCAGTATTTTTAGCTTTGTTGGTTAGAAAGAGACATGGATTGCCATCCTTTCATGTTCTCAAGTATAAAGATTTTCTGTGTGGAGGGTTTTACAGTCCATCATTTGCCCCTCTGGATGACCCGAGTTTAAAGAGACCTGCTCATCTCATAGAACACCACTGTAGTCACTTCTGTGCGGGGAACTTTGTCATAAGCTGACCTTTCTAGTGACAAAAATATTCAATTATTATGATAATTTTATAAAATCCATTTCCTAAAGTGGAAATTTTGAGTCATACCAGCGGGTGAATTCCACTATGTATTTTTTCTTTGCTGACCTAAAAATAGTTATGCCATATAAGACGGTGGGAAATGCAACACTCAGAAAGGAGAAAGGATTGATGATTTTTGGTTTTGTTTGCCTCTTTCAGATAATAAAGGTGTTCTAGCTATTACTTTCTGCATGCTTATTCTAAACAGAAACAACCTTGTTATTTTATAATGAAAGTGTAGTAAATTGTGCATTACAGAAGAAAAAGAGCATCTTTTAGAGAGGACAGGGGTCACTGAAATCTTTTCAGACAAATATTTTGAGGACACAGTTGTAGCTAGATAGTGGCACTGATAAACCAAGTAATCATTACCAATCAGAAATTCAATTGCCAATTATCATTAGTAAAGTTTAACAGATGAAATTTCAGAATGAAACTCATGGCATCTGAAATGCCATGGTTTTTAAAGGTAGTCTCTCATGTTTAGCTGTATCATCATATAGGACTTTAACCAAGTCCAGAGAAATCTGTTCTCAAGGGAAGGGATGGACTTTAAGAAATCATATTGTACTACAGCATGAATTTTAATTCTAATGGACACCTGGAAGAGCATGTGAGAGGGAGAGAAGGAGTTTTCTAAGATGCATTTCCACACAGCAAAGCTTAGAATCTGTAAAAAAAAAAAAAAGTGTTTAGAAAAGAAACCTAATTAGCTTTATTTAAAATAAAAGAGTACAGCATCTCCATGTAATTTTGTGAATAGTTAAATCCAGGGCCTAATTATGTTATTGCTTTGCAGTTCCAGTCGCATCCCTCATTAATGTCTATATTATAGCTAGCTATTAATTGAACAGAAACGAGATGGAAGGCCTCAAGAAATCTCTTGCACTAATTCAGGCAGTGATCTCAGTGTTGTTTACCCCTGTGAAGTGCCTGTGCTTTGCAAAGACTGTCTCTCAGTGAGTTTTTCCACTCTTGAAGAGCTAACTAACTGCAGCTCTAAATTGTTCAGAGCATTAATTTTCTCTCAGTCTGTTGAAAGACAAGGAGGAATAAACTTTAGCCCAGTAAAGGGCTGCAACTGATTTGCCAAAAGTCTGCAATTCTGCCTCTAGAAACCCGGCCCATCACTGAAATTATGAGGCTTTTATACAAACAGCTGTATTGATATTGTCTTATTTGCCAATTTATACTTCAGTCTCTTTGATTCACATACATGTAGCGTAGTGCATAAATCAATATTTAAGAGCTGACAGGGTGGGTGTTTTAAAACATAAAGGTAATCACAGAATCACAGAATGGATATGGTTGGAAGGAATCTTTAAAGATCACCTAGTTCTGTCATGAATGATGCCTTTAGAGCTAAAACTCATGTTTAAATGAAAGTGTAACCGAGTTTGATGGTAAGGTCACTTTATTGCATACTGAAAAGAGGAAATATATGAGTAGATAATCAGGTTATAATCAATGTGAAATGTTTTACACAGAAACTGGAGATGCAAAAAGGTAAGGGAGACCCTCTCATTGAGTCACAAGGTTCAGAATGGATTTCTTTGCTTTCTAAATTCCTTCTGAGAGAGGAGTCTAGGTGTGGCTGGATCCAAACCTAGTCTCAAACTTGGTTGACAGTTTATGGCTAAAAGATACAAAGGGTAAGGATTATATGTGTTTATAGCTAGAGGATCGTATGTGCATGCTAAATTCTCTGTATCACTTAGCTAAGATTTAGAAGTTTTATAGTGATTCCTCACTTCACTTACCTTCTGTCTGAGTTTCCTGCTGACTGCTGCCAGGTGTCAGTTTGCTCCCAAGTCCAGATCCAAGGTTTCATGAAGCAGACTCTTAGGCATCAGATTTCATAAAATAAATAATATCATAGAAGGATACATCATCATGGTCAGCTCCAGAGAGAGAAGCTGACATGAACAAAGAAATTCATGGGCTATTATGCCCTTACAGACTATTTGGCTGTACCTCTCGCAATGGTTCCATCCAGTAGTAACATTCCATTCTGGGGTCTTCTTGTTCTTTGGATTCCTTCACTGTCTTTCAGATCTTGTCTTAGTGAGCTGGTGTTGATGATCTGTACTCTTGAAGCCTTTGTGTTTTCTGGTTTTTCTCACTCTGGAGGTTGTGTTTTGACTAAATGGGTTGTATGCACTGGAAAAGATTTTAACAAGATATTCCCAGCTTGTGACCTGCTGCTTCAGGAAGTCTTGTTCTGCTTTCTAAGCTAAGCAAAACAAAGCAAACAGCATACTAAATCACACAATATTATAACTCTAAGTGATTTATTCTATTTAGAATCTTACTTATTGAAGCTAAACAATTAATCCCTGTTAAAGAGGAGAATTGCCTGGTATGCAGTCCAGCTGCCATCTAGGGAGGATTCAAATGGGGCACACCAGAAATCTGTAATCAGTAAAAGATATCATTACTTGAGTAGCACCCTTAAAGGGTTTCTCAGCATAAGGGGAGATCATCATCATGCAGCCACATTGCCTAGCAGGGACAGCTCAAGAAAGGCTTGCTTAGGCTCTCATATTTTGAGGGCAAAAATGATGGACTCGTACTCATATTGCATGTAATAGGAGAGGTATGCACGAGGCTCCTTAAGCCCACAGTTTATTGGTATTCACTGTGTCACTCTGCTTCTTGTGGGGTTCCTGGAGGAGTTCTTGGCATGGCTACAGGCAGCCCTTTACCTCCTGCCTAAACCAAACTGCTGCTGGTTTGGCTAAGACAGAAGGGGAGGGAGTGCATCCATCGTAAGTTCTACAGTTCCACAGTTGCTGTGGGCAGGAACTTTCACGTTGCCCAAAGCTGCATCCAAACTGACCTTGAACACTTCCAGGGATGGGACAGTCACAGCTTTTCTGGGCAACTTATTCCAGTACCTCACCCTCTCATCATAAGAATGTCTTCTTTAGAAGTTGTTTATCTAGAAGTCCGATAGACAACTTCAAGTGACAAAATGTAAATTTCATTTTAGGACTTAAACTAAAATGATTGTGATGTCCATTGTTTTTGTAATTGCATCTGAACGTATACACGTACATATCTGAAACAGTCACCTTATGAATTTCCAAAAAACAGGATAAAATAAGAATGTTCGGACAACCTCAAAATTTCTGGTTTTCATTTAAAAAAAAATTGCATAGGAAAATCATTGTGAGAACTGGTTAACCATTTCCTTCTTAAATATTATTCCTTGTAGTTGCCTGATTCCACACTGAGTCTGCTTAGGACCAGTTGCAACAGACCTATGTTTCATTTCCCAAGCATTCATGTCTATCCCAGGAAATTCATGTTTGAGAAGGAATATTCCTGCATCCAAAACCAAAACTTCCCTTATTCTAGGAAGCCTGAAATACAAGGTGCTTCCTGGTCCATGTCTATGGTGATGTACAGAAGACAACATGCCTGAAGATCCGTCTTCACACTGCCTTCTGTGCATGGAGAGATATATTATAAATCAGCAATATCGCTGGTGCATAAAGTTCTTTTTTGCCAGCTCTTGTTTGCCAGAACATTGTAAGGATATTGCAGAATGTAGAGATAAGTCTTCCCTACCTTTTCTTCCCTCTTTTGCTCAATTATCTTGCTCTCCATTGGTAGTGGAGAGGAGCAAATAATGGTTTGTACACCTCCCAGATCTTTAAAAAATCTTTGATTTTACAGAAAAGAAGAGGCAAAAAACTTTTGCAAGTTCTTGGAAGCCAAAGGCAAAGCACAGTATAACATGACATAAATATACCAGGAGTTTCATAGATTTTAAAACAGGCTGACATCCCCTGATTTCCCATTGGCATATTACACAATTCTATCTCCTTGGAAAATGTTATGTCTACTTTAAAAAAACCCACAACTTTTATTAGTTCAAACCTTTCCCACCTCGAAATTCTGCCTTTCTTGGTTATAAGCCACTAAATAAATCCTTTACATACTTCCTATCATCCATGTGGCTGTCAGGATGGAAACCTCACTGACACTAGAATTCATGTTCCAGATTAGAACCAGAGCCTATCTAGTCATTGATCCAACAAACGTTAGTATCAGATGCACTAAACTAAAGGTGTAATAACTCCTTGTGTAATTAAGACAGAATTCCTTATTGCTCTGGAAATTCTTTCTTTTATATTCATTTTTTTTTTTTCTTTCTTTCTTCTTAAAGGAAAATTTAGTGGAGATGCGATTTTTTTTCTGTGCCTAGGTCACAGCATGCATCAAAACAGAAACTATACTAAGAGTTCTTTCTTTGCTAACATCACTCATCTGAGCAAGGTGGCTGTTATGGAAACTTTGTCCTGGTTGGGCTGCTAACAAACTTGCAGTTGGGCTTGTGAATTACACTTACTTCTTATGCATGGGCCTTTCCCCTATGACAAATGTAATTCTATGACGTTTATCTAATTTTTGGACATGATCTCAGAAAAAGTCTCTCAGATTCTGGAAAGAGCCACAAAAAGGGAACAAACATAATCGCAGTAGAGGATGAAAATTAAATGAACTAGAGAAGCTGGAAAAAACCACAACAATAAGTCTTACCACTTGAAGACTTGTCCAAAAGAATTCAGTGACATACAAGTAGCTTTCTGGATACTGAGACTTGAATTTCCTTAACTTGAAGACAACATTGAAAACCAAAATGGCATCACAACAATGAAACAGCACAGTGAAAGTAAGGGGAACTTTCTTTTCCTCTGAATTTTTGTTTTCACATTTTACATACATGGGATCACATATTGTACATAATCATATTTTGTTAAATAAATATGCATTTCTTACATTTTAGCTGTCGTCACTTGATAACAATTCTGCTAAAAAATCCCTTCCCTAGAGGCCATTTGTTGTTTCCACATTTGAAAAGGTGCTACAGGGAACTGTATGAAAGATGATATTTCTGTTATAGTACATATTAAGCAGCTGCCTGCACTGAAGATTTCTTTAGCAAGCCCTGACTGTTATATATGAAGGCAGAAAAATCTGTGCTTAAAAACTTGAGATATCAAGTGTTAAATTAGGTGGCCATTCGACTGTTTCTCAATAGAAGCTGATAAAATACTTGTCGTTTACTTCTTATCCAAATAAATGACAGCAGTTCAAGAACACACAGAATGTACGAGAAATCTTTAGAAAGATGCAAAAAAGGCCAGCTATGTGTGCAAGGAAATAGATGAAAAATAATCTAATTAAAATGTTAGTTAAATGGAAACAATGTAAGGTTAATATGCATAAACTGAAGAACAAAAGCATTGATATTTTATGTGTCAAGATTGACTTAAGCATTTGGATTAGAAAGAGCAAATCTGTCAGAATAGAAATGAAAATACTCCCCCTGAGAATACATTAAGGGTATTTCAAGTCCTCTGTATCACTGAGATTGCTTTTTTGCTAGTTTAATACAGTGGAAGATATGTACAAGTTCTCATGTTAAGGTGGTCCTTTCAAGGGAGACTATATATATCATAAATTAGAAATGAATTGACAAAAATTATAAAGATGTCTCATTCACCTCTGTTTTTCATCCATTTCTATTTTGCCATAAACTCTTGTCCCATATTTACAATGAAGGATATATTTCTTAATCCACTAAGAAATATAGTGTTCCATATCACACAGTGGAGATTCTGCTGAAAAAAATGCCAAGTGAATATTACCTTTATAGACAAAGGAGATTATTTCCTTATAGGTACATAGCTTTTTTTTTTTTTTTTTTTTTTTTTTATTCAAGTGAAACATAACTTCAAAAAACACCTACTCCATTTTTCAGGTAATTTAGAAGAATTCTGTGAGAACTGGAAGATCTGAAAATGTACTTCTCTGTTAATTCAGTAAGATTCCTAGTTACATTCCTCTTATAATATTCAGTGAAATTATCACATTTGTGCTTCTTTGAACCAGTGCAGGATTAATTGCATTTGATAGAGCTACTCTCACATTTTCTTAGGCTTTATGCTACCAATAAGGTTATAGTTCAGTTCCTTGTGTTCATGAGTTATCACAAAAAAACAAGTGCCAAGATTTCAAAAGACCTAAAAGCCAGCTTTGGCCTCTAGGATGGTATTTTGAGAAGGGTTGTATAACAGGGAAATTAAAATAATCATAAGAGGATGGTTTACTTAAGACTGAAATTTAATTTCACTTTTTCAGTATATTCCAGACTAAAGTTATTTCTTTTTTGGAAAATCTGAGTCTAATTTCAGTTCACCTGAGGTGGTCAGACAACTACAGTGAAAGCAATTTTAATAACCTCCATTTTTTCAGACTAAATTGTAGAAGTTAAGCCCTGATTAAGCCTCATTGCATTACAGAGTTCAGTCATCTTATAATCTTAGATCCACGTTCCTTCGTTCCTTAGATAGAGATGCAAAGAAGAAAGTATGCTTTCAGGCTTCTACATAGATAGAAGTGGCCATGTAACCTTCCTGTTTAATCATGAAATATTAAATCATGAAATATTAAAATGAACACTGAGATACATTTCCATTTGTCTCTTGCCATTAGCAACACAACATGGACATGTCGTAACTAGTGAGAAGCAAATAAACCTGGACAGCAAAAGCTATCTGGCTACAGTAGTAAATCCAGACTAATTTAATCTCGTACTGGAGATGAGGACTCTTCCTTCCAGAACTTGAGATCTATTACTAAATTGCTTTGTGTACACAGACAAATTCCACTATGATTTTGTTATCTCTATTTTGTAATGCAGTGATTATCAAAACCACACTAAGAAAACACACAAAAAAAAGGGGCAATGGTTACTGTTTGAAATAGAATCCTCTTTCATGCAAATGTTTCTGAGTGACTGTAATGGCTTGAGACATCTCATTATCAGTAACGTGTAGAGCATACTCTCTCATTAATCTGAAGCATGGCTGCTGGTTTATTGACACCAAGTGTCTGAAATCAACTGGAAGGGATGTGTTTTGGGGGTATATAGAATTAATTGCACATCAATTCCTTTATACAGTTGTTCTTGTCCCATTAAACAGCAATTGTGGGGACATTGAATGATCATAAAGGCTTATTTATGAATGTCATAAAATTCCAAAGTGTAGCAATCTTAAAAATAGCAAAAGCATAATCCTGTCACCATGGTCCTCGAGGCAATTGGCCCATTTGTCTGCACTTCAAGTTTTGTTTTGTGAGAGTTGAGAAGAGCTACCTAGAGTTTAAGATAAGTACTTCTTTCATCTCAGAAATTCTTTTCAAGGCACCTAACACTACTGAAGCTTGATGTTCCCCAGTGATAAGCAGAATGAAAAAACCACACATGAGTTTTAACATGTGATCTGGGCTGACATTTCACAGAATGATTTATAAGAAAATAAGTCTCATTCCACATTAAATAAAACCCACATATCTTGTGTATGACCAGATGGAAAGGCTGACAAGACCAAGAATTGAATCTGCATCTCAGAGAGGAAATGAAAGTTTTATAAAGGTTTGTGGCAAATTCTAATATCTCTCTGTTCAGGATATGTCTTAATTAGGATTAGCAGAACTGATTTTTGCGTTACCCCTTGTGGTTAAGCTGTTTGGAGTTAAAAATAGCAAAAGCCTCTTTTTATGGCAACAGGAAAAGAAAAAAAAAAGCACATTTGGTAATTTGAGTGGCTGACAGAAGCAGAAACAGAAACAAAGTTCTGCTTTCTATTAGTAGATAAATAGTAGTGTGTTACCTGTATACCCAGAATGAGATTTAGATATAAATTATATAGGTAATACAGATCATTTACTTGATCTACATGGTATACTTAATACACATTATACAGAAGATATAGATACAAAAAGAATTAAACCAAGACTTTTCTAGAATTCATTTTGTTTTCATAAAAATGTGCAAGTTTGCTTGCCAGAAAAAAATGAAACAAAAAATTAAGTACCAAAGACAGGATATTATGCAGGACAGAACTGTAGTCAAAGAAAGTATAGCCTTTATTATGTCTAGTTCTACTATGAACTCACAAAACACAGTAAGAAAATGTTATAGTCTTCCACAGATCAGGCTATTTTGAGAACCTTTTCTATATACAAAATAGTGTTGGTATCCGAGGACAGACTGTCAGGGTGACAGCTTCTCCATGCTTCAGCATTTCCCACTTTGACACTTGGAGAGCAGCAAAACTCCTGGCAAACTATTACTAGAACATGGAAATCTCATCTGTGAAGCTGCTTAGTGCATCAGACTTTAAATAATTAGCATGCTTGTTTACAGTTCTGCGAGCTTTCAGAAAACTGCTTCTTTTTAGTAGAAGAGACAGGAAGCGTGTTTATCTGTGTGCAAATACATGCAGTTGTATTCAAAATTTTATAAAAATGCTGAAAACAACCAGAAAGCCACACAAAATATTTGGCAGTGAAGTTGACATATTGCATCATGTAAATGCTGCAAAAAAACTCTCCCAACAAAAAGATTCAACAACCACCAATTCTTTCATTACTAAAGGAAAAGTAGCCATACTTAAGTCTGATATATGAGATACATACTAAATATAAGAAAAAATAGTTGGGATTTTCTAGCAGTCTGATGGCTTTTACGTTCCTGTGGTTTTTAACTCTTCATTTGCAGTGTCTGTAAAGGGGTCTAATTTCCAGAAGCTCAACATCATTCTGAGGATTAGATATGACTCTGGGCACTCAGAGCGGTCCCAGCTCAGAAGATTCTGAAAATTATGCTCCTTACCTTTATCATAAAAGAGGGAAAAAGAGATAGCATTTCCTCAGCTTATTTATCTTTTACGTTGTGCTCCCAAAAGCTTTTGCATTCCTCTCACTGAAGCAGATACTATCCTGCAGGAACTACTCACTTTCACCAAGAGACACATCTAGTGAACAAACTACACACTACAAAGACTAGATAATTCTTCCTGAACATCAAGTACTCAATAACTCTTTCTAAAAATGAGTAGAAAATTAATTTGTAATTTCAATGAAAAATGTATAAACAATTTTCAGAGGGACTCTAGTCAACAGTTCTGCATTTACAATATGACCTTACTTCATGGTTACCTCTTGAGGACACTTTGAGAGATAAGGCAAGATTAATACTTGACAGTATTGGTGTGGTCATGTTTTATGAGTGGATGAACAGATTATGATTAGAACAACCTGAAGAATTGACAGGTCAAATGCTCCCAACCAGCTTGCAAACTACTCAGCCAGCAGTCTTCAGCTGAAGAGTGGCTGTTATAGATAGGGCTGATAAGCAAACAGTGTTGTCCTTCCTTCTATAATAGATATTTTTTAGCTTTTTATCTTAAAAATTATCTCTATAAAACAGAAACTCCATGTCTAGCTTGTGTTCTGTTTTGTTTTAAGTAGAATTTGGATATTCCTTAGAAAGCAGACAGACTAGTAGAATGCCTTGGTTGGAGAAAAGCTTTGAGATCATTAAGTCCAACTGTACCTGTCCACTACTAAATCACATCCCTAAGCACTTCCTCTACCCATCTTTTAAATAAGCTAAATCACTTCTCTGGGCAACTTGTTCCAGTGCTTGATAACCCTTGCCATGAAGTTTTTCCTAATGTCCTATCTGAACCTCCCCTGGCACAGCTTGAGGCTATTCCCTCTCGTCCTATCACCTATCACTTAAGTGAAGAAATCAACGCGCATACTTTCTATATGCAGTGCTCTGGTTGAAACCAATTTCCCAAGAAACAGTACAACATAGGCTTTTAGCTAGTCACACTTACAGAGCCACCCCTTGAAAAATTCAGTCAAAATTAGATTCACAAATATAATATGCAGTAGGAACATTGGTGTCTGTTTCCCACTTAGCAAAATAAGCCAAACAAAATTCTCAGGAAAAGAAACTTAAAGCCTCCAGTATAACAGATTTGCCAAGGGTGTCTGCCAAAAGACCAGATGCTCCGGCTGAGAAACAGATATGATTTACAATATTTGCCAGTATTTTCTGGTTGACTTTCTTTCCACCTAACAGTAAAGAGTGAGATTTCAAATATTTGCTTGTGTTGGAATAGAAGATTTTAAAAACAGTCATAAAAATATTTAGAACACAATCAAGGAGGCTCATATTAACAATTAGCAAATCCTTTGGAGTTTATATAGACAGCTGTCAAAAGGATGAAGATATTTGTGTTTTCAAAATAGTGACATTTTAAGCAAACCATTTATGACACATCAAAGTATGCTTATTTGGCACCACTTTCTGTATTCTGTAATTCTGGCTTCTCATTTAAAAGACAGAAAAGCATTACTCTAATGTATCTCTTACAAGGCATAGTGATTAAATGCAGAGTAGAGTTATGCTATGTTTAATTTTCCTCATTCAAAACTTTCGTGGAAGCAAATCTTGAGTAGACTTATTCTATGTACAATTCTGTCGTAGGAAGACTTATTCTACAGGGAAATATGTCTGCAGAATGATTACAGAGATCAGTAACAAAAATAGCGAAAGAAGAAATGTTTTCTTGTATATATCTTCTTTGATATAAATTTCTGGCATTGCAAATCAAATGCTATTCAAATTAAAGAGCAAAATTTACTAGACTAAGCATGTAAAGAGAAATTGCAGAGTATGTCCAATGTGATATATTCATCCCACTGCTTAATCAGAGAATACGTAGGCAATCCAGTTAAAGTTGCCATAGCAACACAATAGAAGAGCTCATGCTATAAAGTGTCAAATATAATTGATTGGAAACAAATCCTTCAAGCATTTGGAAGTCCTTTTGTGTTGTATATGAATTAGGCTTTGGCATGTTTCCCCTTTAAGTTCAGTAAAGGTCCTCAGTAATTTGCCTGCTAAACACAGTAGAGATATTTCTCTATAAAGAAAGGCAATGCAATTCCTAATCCAAAAAAAAAGCCGGAAAATGTTTCATCCTTAATATGTTCTTTAAGATTATAAAGAAATAAATAAATGGCTCATACTTAGTAGAAAAAAAGCTGCCTCACAAAAATTGCTGCTTGTGCTTGGAAGAGTACAACCTTCCTGTTTTAGAAAGGATGAGAAACAGGAATGGTTAATTAAGGAGAAATACATCCAACTCCAAAGGAAGTGTTGGGAACACAATAATCTTTTAGTTCTTACAAAGCGTGCATAGCCTGGCTTTTCTTAAAACAATCATTTAGGTTATGTGATCTTTTCTGATAGCCTATGTATGTGAGCTTGCTGAATGGAATGCCTCTAGGTTCTCCCTTAAAACTGAACATGATATGATTGTGAGAAGAAAGAGAGCATCTGGCGTTGGGGTGTCTCTTCACCTTACTGCGTAAAACAAATCACATCTTTGGCTTCCTCAAAACAAAACCACAGGCAGTTATCCTTCTTCCCTTAGCCTATCTCACTTCATTATTGTAAAGAGTTATTAAAGAGTAGCACCTTCCAAGAGCCTTCAGCATCTTACCAAGAGTGACTTTCAGAGAGATTTTCCTTCAGCCTGAAGACAGCAGACACAACACCCAATGCCTTGCCAGATCCAGGCCTGTTTGTCTTGCTGGACATCAGAAACCCTAGCAGAAGGCTTTCAATGTCTACAAACAGTTGGCAGATGTGGAGGAAAGGCACTCAGGCAAATGTCTCTGATGCATGTCTGAGGGCTTAAGCTACGTGGCAGCCACTGTGCATAAACTGGCTATGCCTTAGCAGTGACAGATGCTTTTACTGATTTCTTCATGAGGACCTCCTCACACTTGCATGAAGCATAAACCCCTTACCTAGTTCCTCTGTTACATAAATCTGGTAAAAACAGCATTGAAGACTATAGCAGCAGCAGTTTTACAAGGGATGATTAGGGTAGTGTTCAGGGATGAAAAGGAGAAGGATCTTATGAAGAAATAGTCAATATTGGTCCCTAAATGACCAAACTTTTTCACTTGTCTGGAGGCTGAGCTTAAAAATAACCCTTGGATATCTTTCTGAGAACCACAGTTACCAAGATGTAGCCTCTTTCAGAGCATTTTTTTATTTATTTCAGTAATTACAGACATTTTACTTGATCACAAAATGGTTGCTGAATATTTTTTATACACTTAATTAGATATTAATGAGAAATTTTTAATGGACCTGCTTTTGCTTAAGTATTTAAGTTTATCATAACTCTCCTCGTCAAAAATAGGATAAGAATAAATTAAATATTCTGAGTAATTTAGTTCAAGTGTGCACTTGATTTCAAATATAGGCAGGACTACAGATGAACTGATGAATTTTTGATCAAATAAATTCTACCATCTTAATTATTTGCAGCATAATTTTTACTGAACAGTTCCCTTTGAATATAAAGAGTGTCTGTTAATAATCGTGATTAGCAGAACATAATTTCAACTGCAAAATTGTTACTTCTCAAAATACAACACCTAGAGCTTCAATGAGCCACTTGTGATTTCAATGGAATCAGAGTAAGTAAACACATCTAAGAATCAGTATCTTGTATCAGTAGAAATAAAAAAAGCCTCAAGATTTTTTATGAGGTGTCAATACTGTAAATAAAGTAATTACTGGCTATCTTTATGAAATCATACTTAGTCAAGCAACAATATTATAATAAAAAAACCCTCACTATATGATATATCATATGATATATATTATAAACCTCATTATAGCATGATGATATTATCTAGACAATTTTATTGTTCAACCTCAACTTACTGTAAGAAGATTCTGTCATAAGGGCAGAGATTTAATGATGCAAACTGGCTATATTGCAAAAGCAGAGCAAAATGTCAATTTCATGTGGCTTGTAACTGCAAAACTTCTTTGGCAAGAAAAATGTTTGCTATTTTTCCAGCTGGCAGAATGTATCAGACATTGTTTGTCCTAGAGTGTTGATTTACAAGACAATAATTGAGTGGCATAGCAACCTTATATTCTACACCACCACCACCCTTTATTTCATTTCTTTCTGTGAAGATCAGAAGCTCAAGAACTGCAATGAGTGAAGCTTCAGAATTACAGAGTATATTTTATTTTTTATCAGGAAAAAAAAGATGTGGTTTTCATTAGCTCTGACTGGAGTGTTATGGTTTTACTAATATACACTATGAATAATACACTCAATGAGGATTTGAAATACATTTTCTCCTTAGGGATTTGAAGACTGCTCCACACGACATTGTAGATGTCAAGCCCATGAGAATAACTATTTTATATTTGAAGTATGACTGTACATGCTTTTTAGATTAACATTTTTGTACAGATTTTGAAATCTCATTATTTTACTAGTAATATATTAAGCAGAGCTCATATGAGTGGAGTTACTTTAGTTTACACTTGAGAATAATATTTTGTATTGTAGCTATTATTCCTAGAAATTGACATGTTGATGAAGCCAGAAATATTTGAATATATATATTTGATTTTAAAAGATCATTTTCTTCTTAAGTAGAAAATTGACTGAATACTAGTCATGAACACCTGAATAATCTTTTCACAATATTTCAGTTTATATTCAGGGACAGAGATTGTTTACCTGCACCTCATCTCCATATTATTTAAACTGTGTACAGCACTTCCACGAAACTATTTTTTATATTCAAAATCCTCACATAAAAATCTGCCATATCATTTAACCAACTTGTTACTTCTGAACCTATCTTGACAAAATAGTTGAGTTTTACTATACATCTTCCAAAGATCAGAAGAGGGCATAACCCACTAAAACGGAGCAAAGGAGGAAAAGACTGGAAATGTCAAAATCAAAGAACGAAAGGCAGGCTCTGTCAAAATCACTCAGTCATGTTTTCTTCATAATATGATGGAGAAGAAGAATACTGCTAGGTAGATTTTATGTGTGAAAATTGCAAAGAGAGGAAAGAAGTTTTAAAATGGTTATTGCACTGTCAGAGGAATACATGTAGAAGGAAGAGAGGAGGAACTGCAAAGTGAAATACCTCCTGATGGAGGCCAAAATCAGAAAGGAAAGTCAGAATAGGAAATATTACAGGATATAGTCTTCTTGAATTTCTAAGCCTTGAAACACCTACTTGCAATATGTTAAAGGAGCATGTCAGACAGGTGTCTTTTGCAGGTTTGGACTGAAGAGCAATACTTACATCTATGGATACAGATAGCAAGACTCTGCATGTTGGATCTAGCTTTTAGAGAGAGAAGCGGATTCTAGGGAAGCGTTGCTAAAACTGTTAATGAGAAAAGGTGTTGCCAAATGTATTTTAGGATTACCTTTCCTTTTTTTTTTTTCCTGGCTCTGTAGTCGTATTTATAATCCAAAACCTAGAATCTAGTTTTCCATCTTGCTAAAGGCAATCTTTGTCTGTCTTGTTTTGGAGGAAAGGCAATTTGAAAATAATAACTTAGTGTCCACGCTCCCATGCGGTTAACAAATACTCCAAATAAAACAAGATGAACAAGCATTAAAATAAAACTGGTCCCAAGATCCTCTGGTGGATCTAGAGACTGGAGAGTGCCACCTCTAGACACCACTGAGGTAGATGGTGCCACCAATTGTAATTTTCAGTTGTTTAAAACACTCCTGTAAAATCATAACAGCTCTAAGCACCTGGGCTAAGGAATTTTCTCCATAGGTGATTTGTATGCTTAAGACACTGACATTTCTGCGGTGAAAACCAGTTCTGGCATTTTATTTACATGGACACCAATTCTGGTGGCCATGAAAAAGGATTACAGATTATTTTGAGCACATAATTCCAGGAGAGCAATGAAATATAAAAAATACTTCCCAATATATGGTGTCTTGTTCATCATCACGATGCTGTACTGCTTCCAGTTGTCAATGTTAATTTTAAATGTTTTATACCTTCATGGTACGATTTAAATGAAATTGAAATACAATATTAGAATTAAAACACACATTACCTCTGGTGACAGTATTGAAGTGTTCCTTATATTTTTATTTCTTCTTTGATCTACCCAAATATTTCCTCAAAGTATTTAAAATAGTCCATTCTTGTTCACTCACAATGCTGAGATCTTAACCTGGCCTGATTACAGAGTTTGGCACTTGCCAGCCAATTATTAATACTTATTTGTGTACTATCTCATGTTTGTTGTTTGTTTTCCTTTCCTTAATGTTTTGAAGTAATTTTCATTGTCTAGACCTAATAGCCAAGGATCTGATTCTTTTAAATTCCTTTCTTGCCTCTTTTTCATGACCTTGTCAAATTACTTGCCCAGACAATGTTTTGTTTACAAGTCCTAAGGATTATAACATCTACTTAGCACAGTAAGCTAACACATTTCCCGTAAGAGTATTAGGCTTACATAGATAAAAGACATCGTATAAATACTATCACTGTCTTTGGAGAAGAGCCTTAGGAGGGATATTTTTCCTAAAGATTTTGGAACTATCAAATACATAAATAATATCTATAAAATAACCTTATCATTTTTAAAAGATAATTTAGCATTTACAACTGCAAAGGTTTTGTCTATGTTGTATTATTCTTCCCTTTCTTTGTTTATTTTCCTAAGATTTCATCCGCTGAAGGCATGTAGCTGATTTATGCTGAAATGCTTCTTGGAAAAACAATATAGCACACTAGAAAATGTGGGGGAGTCCTTTTTAAATTACATATTCTGGTGAGCAACTTGGATATATAAAACAGATTTGGTTTCAACTGGCTTATATAGGTGTTTCCACCTATACGTTTATCAGGGTTCAGTGTGTGAAATTCTGTTTCCTTCTTTGACACATTCATGTCTTCCTTTACCTGAAAGAAGCTTAAATTTGACCTTGAAGTAGACATAATGTTTACTCACATTCTTCCTAGTGATAAGACTCTGTGTAAAGAACTAATTTAGGAACAATTCTTTATTTTTATGGCGTCTGAGGGTTTGACTCCCGTGTATATAACACTTGCTTGTTTACACCTACAGATTCATTCTGCTGCTCTAGTAAAGATACTGTGTCTTAGAACTGACCTTTCTTTCTTCGGTAATCATCTATACTACTGTCATTTATTTTAAGCATGTCAGAAAGAGTCCGCAAGTTTACATTAAATTTGTTTTATTCCCAGCATTTTCTTTCTTAGAAACTGTATGATGCCCCAGTTCTGGATAGCACAACTACTGTCAAATTTAGAAGATGATTGGCTGAGATTTATCCTCCATATTATGAGTATTCAATGTTCAACAACTTAATGAAGTTTAAGTGAAGTCTTTAGTTAGCTATGGGCTTAGATCAGGCAAAAGTAGAGTTATATTTATTATACAAAAGTGTATTTGAATAAATGAAAGAAGTGTTAAATATCTTTGTGAAATACTCAGATTAGCACTCATGAAATCAGGTTTTCATAAGTTAGGAAAAAAGGAATACTGGAACAGATGCAATGTCATTTTTGAGAACAGTTTTGAGAAGTCTTTTCACCAATTTTCATGTTCATTACTAGCTACAATTATTCAGTATATACAACATATGTTTTAAAATAACCTCTAGACACCATAGTCTATTGGTTACTCTCACTTCATTTGCAGAGCAGAAATGCATCCCATTTACTTAACCACAATGCTAACATGTCCTTATTACAAAGCACTCCTCTTCATGCAAGTTATATCTTCATGCAAGTTATATCTTTTGATCTCCTACCTGAACTAGAACTTTATAACAGCTTATCTATTACAAAGTTGGGGTTTTTTACCTTTTATCATCTCAAACAAACTCTGGTTTGACTTACAGCCCTACATCCTACTACTTTTGCTTTCTAGGATTTCTTATCCTGTATCTTAGCCAATAGGGATAATTCACCTTTCTTATTTATTGCTCATAAAAGCTTGATTTTAGCTCTCCTGAATAAGCAAACATTTGTCACTGGCTTCATTTTCACCAAATCTTATAGACAAAAGCAACAAAACAATTGCTTCACAAACAGAGCTCAATTTGTAGCAACAGACATCTGGTACATCAATCAGAGTGACAGTTAAGATAGAAAACCAAAAGTTCCCTGAAGAAAGAATATTAACACTCTACCTTTCCATATGCCAATGTGTTCTTTTCATCACAAAACAGGTTTAAACACATTTATTTTGTTTCACCATCCTTGCTATTGAATTCTAAGTGAAGACACTCATATTTTCAAAGGGATTTATACTATTAGAGTCAATCATTTCATTTGGGAAAGTGATATTTGGGTGACATTTAAAGCTACTGAGTAAATAGACAGGCTTTTTTCTTTTCCTCAGAATGGAATTTTGTAAAACGACTAAGTGGGGGGAAAAAAGGAAAAATATAGACTTTTTCCAGTTAATTTGCAAGAATCCTTTATTATTGCTATCAGAAAGTTTAATTTTGTTGTATTTTCATAGCAGCTTTAGTTCATAATACTTCGGTCCAAATTCAGGGTTGACAGAATAGGATATTGTCACACTAACAGCAATAAATTTGATCAGCAAACTTTAAAGCCTTTTTGTTTGATCTTCTCAGGTTACCTGACACAATACCAAACAGACCTTTTAATGAGACTGAGATAGAAGATGTTTGCTAACTGGTAGGTAGGAGACCAGTGATGCAAAGCTTCCAGAGAGACTACCTTATAAGTTCAGGCTTTATTGTTTATGAGTCTCCATGAAATTAAGTCCTAGGCAGCTGCCCTCTGGGTGTTCAAGCCCATAATTCCAAAAGCGCCAGCTTTCTGCTTAACATTGGAAGCACGTAATTCTTCATCTTAAATTATTTTAATATCTACAATCAGTTTTTTGCACACACTCAAGAGACTGACAGCTTGATAAGCCCTGATAGCACTTAGAAAAGAAGAGTCATCCATTGCCTTCCATCTGCAGTGGCAGCCATGCTGGGTGTCTTGCAACATACCAAACCAAGTGAAACCTCATGGGGCAGGGCTCTCCTTCCTTCTCTACTCTTTATCATATCCTTGAGACTGGACGTCCCATTTCCTGGGAAGGTGTAAAAGCTGCAGTCTTTCTTCCTTGGGAGTGTTGTAACGTCAGGGTATCTTGGTGCATGGGATTATTCTGTACCTTCTCTTTCAACTGAATCATTTTGATCTGTTCATAAAGTAAAAAACTTCAGCCAAACGGTCATGACATTCTGTGAAGGGGAGAGGATGAATCAGGTCTTGCTCCAGTTAAAAATCTAAGGAATTACAACACCAGGAACTGTCTTAGTCTTCTTCGGTGGAAAATAACAAAGCAAAGAAGTGCAGAACACTAAATTAGGATGTCATTGCACACAAAAAGAAAATCATGCCAACGTTACTTGGAATGTCACTTTTTGAAAGGACTTGTTAAAACTGTTCTTCTAACTGCAAGCTTCAAATCCAGCTACAGCTTAGGAGAGAAGATTTTATATTTTTTTTCATATCTCTGTCCTCCTCCTGTTTGAGTTTTATTAGGTTGAAATGCCAGTATTTTCTAGACTAACCGTTTATCTTATGTTATTGTGGATGAAAGTCAGCTAGTTGTTGCCAGAAATATAAGTCTGCTGAAAAAATCACTATTTTAATTCAGAAGGATGAGGAAATACATGTTTTCTTGCCTTTTCCACTTCTACTAAATGACAGGGAACATCAAGCAGTGGATAGGAAAGGGTGTCAGCACTTTTGCGTCTTGATTTTCCAGTATTTAACAGCATGCTGCATTTGACCTGATTTCAGATGCTACTTTCAATTATTTTAGATTTTAATGTACATTTAAATTTAGGATATTGATAAAGTTTATTATCTTAATAAATTAGTTGCAGTGTCTACAGCTGGGTTGCCAAGAAAGATAATCTCTCTTACTGTTGGATTGTCATTAGAAAATAGATGTGTATGTAAAATAAGTTGTGTTATAAACACCACCGGTGAGACTATGGCACAGACAGAAAGGAGATAGAACTCATAATGTATATCTTCTACTATGAATTCTCTGAGATTATTAAAACCAGAAGCAACGAATAAAGTACCCTCAAAGTTAGTATCAAGCCACTTACCTTCCTCTCAGTCGTGACCATCTGAATATCCCCAATAACCTTCTCCAGTTCCTAACATCCCTAGTTTGGACACAGTTATTCCTACTTCTTTGAAGTAATGAAGCAGTGTATATATGTGGCAGTAATTATAATCTAAAATGTGGGACTGATGATAGAGAGCTAAATGAAAGACCATGGGGAACACTGAGGTTTGAAACTAATGTTTTTACCAGAACCTCATTATCGGCTGCAGTAATTGCCTATACATCAACTTGAAGCAAGACTTTAATTTTCCAACAAATAACCTGCACTCACTGTGTCATATATATATACACACACACACACACACACACACACAAATATTTGACATATTCATATTTCTGTAGAGTAAGAAAAACAGGTTTATTTAGACAGAAACTGAAAATTCCATGGAGGTATAATATTATTAAGGTTTTTTTATTACTTTAAAGCACTTTATTTCTGTTTTGTACAATTTGACATTTGTAAATGGCAGAAAAGTTAAAAAAAACCCACTACTTTCAATTTCACTATATTTTCAAGCTGCAAACTAACAATTAAGGACAAAAAGCTGTAGACTGCAGGCAGGACTGAATGATTTATTCATTGACAGGCAATGTACTTGCTAAGAAGCATTTCAGGTAAACAAAAATCTCTTCAGAAACTACAATCTCCTCCTTTTTCTTTTTTCTTCCCCCAAAAGTGGATGAAAAAGAGTGACAGAAGATGGGAAGAAGGTGGCAGGCCTGCATAAGTTGGTATTGCAGCCGAAATCTTTTCAAATTCTGGCCTAGGTGGGAAAGATAAGAGCAAGATGAGAACCAGACTTGAATCTAACTCCACAGACAAAGCAGCAGCCTTGTTGGAAAACAGATCTTTCAAACCTTGTCAAAATAGTGATAGATTTTGACACTGAGGTTCGTCATTGTTAGAAAAAGATGTCAGATTGTACACTAAACAATAAAAGGGTTTTATGGCATTGCTCTTCCATAAATAATGGCAAATAGAAATTTAGGAATTATTTGGGGTTTAGGAATAGTTACAGCTTTGTCCAGCTGCAACCTCATAGGTATGTCTAAGTCAATGTTAGAGCTAGCATCTTTCCATATAACTGATTTCTGAAGGACAATAAGTCTCTGTATGGAAGGAGCAAGTTGTAAATATTAATGTCATTCAATAAGGACATCATAACTCCGCATCTGCTTCGGTTTACATTGTGCACCAGCACAGGCCTGGAGGGAACTCAATATCCTCAGATGAATCAGTCAAGTACAGACCTAATGATTCGTATGGTTTATTATGTCTTATGCACCAATTTTAAGCAGCCTTCTTACTTCCTTAGCACATTCCCCTTTTTAAATCCTGGATTTTCACTCTTAAGAGTTCCAGGCAGGCATTTTAAGTCATTTTTCCAGTTGTTAGAAGCATTCTCCTCACCAACTGCAAGTGAACAGACAGGGATCAACAGCTACATAGGTCTGTTGGGAATATCATCTTTAGTCAAGATTCAGTATATAGGAGAATATCCTGTGACTGAGAGTTGGGAAGGTTTGCTCAGGTCTAGAACTGTCTCTTGCAGCTTGCCTTTATCTCTTACGGAGACATATAGGAGTTAATTGGGAAGTAAATTCTGAAATGTCCACTAAACTCTTGATGATAAAGGTAAATAGCATCCTTTGTTTCTTTAGTTACTTGATTTGAAATAATAAAAAATATTAGCTGTCTGATCTGCAAATTTAGTCTTTTTACAGAAAATGTAGAGTAGGCTAGTGCAGTAATTATAAGGTAATTAAAAAATATGGAAATAACTTTATTACTAACTCCCTTTATCTGAGTCAGAGGAGAAAGAGTAATGCAACAACTAGATGTCTTTGGGCCCTGCAGGGTAAACATTCTGCAAAAATAATTGCTGTCTTTCCTCTGCTGCTAAAATTGAGACCAGCAGTAATGTCCATGGTAATTATAAGTGGGTTAGTCATCCAGAAAACACCTCTGGCAATCAGAGCTGAATTTCCTAAGAAACAGTTTGAATCTCCCTTGGCTCCTTTCTTCTAGCTGGGGAAGCAGCTGCTCAAATTGCTCAAACATTTCCAGAGATCCACTGATAAGTGAATAGGAGAAAATTCAGCTTCCAAACCTAGACAGACAGTGAGGACAACTTGATCTTCTCCACTGAAGAACCTGGCAGCTATGTTTATTCACTTCCAGTCACTACTTGTGGGCAACTCAGCACAAGATCCCTTCCTGCCTCTACCTGGAAACAGGGGGCCTTTCCCAGCCATGCCCCCTCCTAACTTCAGAAGACACAACTTGATTTGTACTGAGCTTAGTTTGAGTTCAACGACCCTTTATACGAAGTTCATGCTCTAGAGTATTGTGTATCGTTGTCTAAAGTTAAAAGTGATTCTTTGTGACAGATTAATAAAACATTTATACCAAGTTGATTACACTCAACTCAGTGCCAAAACCTTACCTCATAAAGCAACCAAGATTGTTCACATGCAAAGTGCATTCCGGCTTCAGTTGCAGAACACTAGAAGGCTGATATACAAAACAAAGGAAGAGAAGATTCATAAATCACTGGAAAATAAACCTCTGGGAAATCATTACTGTTTAAACTATGTGTCTGTCTTTTTTTTTCTTTTCTGGTAGCCATGATAAATTCTGTATACATAAAAGAATTAGATATTTTAAGTGATGTGGATTTTTAATTTATTATTGTGAGAATGACTAAAGCTTAAACAGATGATAGAATTGACCAAATCTTTACTGGTGGGATTTATGGTAGAATCAAAACTTTAAACAGTGACTCATTGTTTTAAAACACTTAATTGGAACAAATAAAATATTTTAAGTTTAATTTTCTTGTTTTAATTGCTCACATAAATATTTCATAGTTACATGTGAAATGCCACACTCTGAAAGATCTACACGAAGATTTTCCAGAAATCTATTGCACAGGAAATGATGGTTCCTCTTTTTGTTTTGAAACGTGTCACAGAGTAAAACTTTACCAAGTTCTTCAGCTACCACTAGTTCTAGCTGCAAGGAATAGCAGTCACAGTACTTTTTAAACTACTGATTAACCATTTATGGAAATGATTGTTTGAAATAGTCAAGCAATGTTTTTTATGCAAATTGCATGCATGTAGACCAGTGTATCTGTATGAAGCATCTTCACTCAACTAAATCATGTTGTTTAAGACAGCGGCACTGGTCACTGGGAACACGACAATCTTCAGGAAAATTAGTTGTATTGTCTGGAAACGTTGATGCTGACAGATCCTAAGACTGCTTCAAAGCCCATTTGAGTTAATAAACCAACTAAACCTTCTGTTATACTTGAAAAGACAGGATAGAACTGTGTTTACTTTTGCAAGGGCTATGTTTTTAAATCTGTGAGGCATAACAGGAATTTGGTTTCTGAATCCAAAATTATAATATTCTAGTACCTATTTGTTATATATCCAGCACTAGAGGTTATTAGGTTTATCCTAAATCCCTGCATCTGGCTGCAAACATCCACATTTTACAGTGAAAGACTGGGATGAAGAGCAAGTAATCACCCTTCACTGGGGACCTGAACCTCAATTGTTCATAGAATCATAGAATCATAGAATAGAATGATAGAATAGCTAGGGTTGGAAGCGGCCTTAAAGATCACCTAGTTCCAACCCTCCTGCCATGGGCAGGGACATCCCACTGAATCAGGCTGCCCAAGGAGGCAGGGGCATCCCACTAAAGCGGGCTGCCCAAGGCTGTTCCTGGAGAGTCTTCCTGTTCTCATCCTGACTTTCCCACAGTGCTCCGAGCCTGGACATTGCATTTCTTGTGAGACTAAAAAAAACAACATATTTCTGAAACTGGAATAATCAGTGCTCTTTTGAAGACATTAGATGACTTCTAGAAAAAAAACAAAAAACAAACAAAAAAAAAAAACAAACAAAAAAAAAACCAAAAAAACCAAAACCCCAACTTTCTTAAATATTTTTACATAAAGCTTTGAAAAGACATTTGCTTGTTTAGGGCTAAAGGTAACTTTTACTTTATAGAGCAAACTAAAGAAATTTCTTCTATGCTGTTCAAAACAAGATATGTAGTCCGAGTCTCATGATAAAGCATAGCTAGCAAAAATCACCTGAAAAAAAAGTTTTTAAGTTCCACAACTGGGGAAAAATAACCAATTAGAAAGAACCCCACGCTTGATCTCTTCATGAGATAAACACATCAAAAGAAAGACCTTATCTTTGTACTCTTCTGCAAGATATGGAAATCTCATCTTGGTCAGTATTGTGCTCAGAAATAAGGGCAATATGATCAGAGAAAACTGACTCCTGATGCCTTCTGAGCAGGCACAGCCTCCTGCATGCAGGCGCCAGCAGCATGTGCCAGCTGCAAATGTCCTTAGAGTTCCTGGGCATTTATAGGCTCTGTCGCACCCCGACAAGGCACAAACATAACACCTTTGTGCTCTCACTCTGCTACTACCTGTGCAAACATCTCACACAAGAGCAGAACTGTGCCCTAAGCAAGCAATATGTCTGGTTTTTTTCTGATTTTGCACTTTGTCTAAAATAACTCTTTTTTCTTTTCATGTCAGATCAATTTTCTAAGCTGCCTTCCCATTTCTCTTTCCTTAATGTAGCTCAGAGGAGGTATAAAAAAGCAATTTTTCTTTTGTGAAACTAATTTTTGACAGTTCATGAGAAAAAACTGCATGTTAAAACAGAGTGCTGAGTAAACTAGGGCAATTGGCTTGTTCCTTGGTTTTAAAGAGAGTTTATTCTCCAAGCAGAGAAGGAAAATAAAATTTGTAGCTCTGCTGTAGTGACAAAGGCAGACTGCAATACAGGATATCAGCATTTAACTCTAGGTTTTACTGCCAGCTTCCTCTGTGAGTCTGTGTAAATGATTTGAATCATACAGTGGTTTGAATTGGAAGGGACCTTAAAGATCATCTAACTCCAACCTCCCTGCCGTGGGAAGGGAAACCTCCCACAAGATCAGGCTGCTTAAGGCCCCATCCAGCCTGGCCTTGAACACCTCCAGGGATGGGCCATCCACAGCTTCCCTGGGCAACCTGTGCCAGTGCCTCACCACCCTCATTGTGAAGAAATACCTCCTTATGTCTAGTCTAAATATGTCCCTTTATTTATAGCCATTGTCCCTAGTCCTATCACTACATGCCTTTATAAAAAGTCCCTCCCCAGCTTTCTTGTAGCCCCTTCAGGTACTGGAAGGTCTCTATAAGGTCTCCTTGGGGGCTTCTCTTCTCCAGGCTGAACAACCCCAACTCTCTTAGCCTGACCTCGTATGGAAGGTGCTCCAGCCCTCTTATCATCTTTGTAGACTTCCTCTAGACCTGCTCCAACAGTCCCATATCCTTCTTATGTTGAACTGAACTTATGTTCCAGAACTGGACACAATATTCCAAGTGAGGTCTCTCAAGAGAGGAATAGAGGGGCAGAATCACTTCCCTCGACCTGCTGGTAACGCTTTCTTTGATGCAGCCCAGGATATGGTTGGCCTTCTGGGCTACAAGCGCACATTGCCGGCTCATGTCAAGTTTCTCGTTGCCCTGGCCCAGCTGTAGGACCTTGTAGTTGGCCCTGTTGAACCTCATGAGATTTGCACAGGCCTACTTCTCCTGATTCTCCAGGGCCCTCTGGATGACATCCCATCCTTCCGGCGTGGCAACTGGACCACTCAGCTTGGTGCCATCTGCAAACTTGCTGATGGTGCACTCAATCTCACTGTCTATATTATCGATGAAGATATCAAATAGCACTGGTCCCAGTACAGACCCCTGAGGAACACCACTTGTCAGGGATCTCCATCTGGACATTGAGCTGTTGACCACTACTTTCTGAATACAACCACCCAACCAATTTCTTATCCACAGAACATCAAATCCATATTTCTCCAATTTAAAAAGAAGGCTGTTGAAGGATGTTGTGTCAAAGGCTTTACACAATTCCAGATAGATCATATCCATTGTTTTTCCCATGTCCACTTCTGTGGCTACCCCACCATAGAAAGCCACTAGTTTCGTCATACAGGACGTGTGCTTGGTGAAGCCACGCTGGCTACCTTTAATCACCTCCCCGTCCTCGATGTGCTTTAGCATAGCTTCCAGGAGGATCTGTTCTATGATCTTCCCAGGCACCGAGGTGAAGCTGACAGGTGGATGACAGAAGGCTGACAGACGGTAGGGTAAAATGGAATTGACTTAAAATAACAGAGGTTTGGTTTATGTATAATAAGGAAAAGATTTTTAACTACAAAGAAGGCTAACCAATGACATAAATCATCCAGAAAATCTGTAATTCTGGTCACTAACATTCTTTATAGGTAAACCTTGCCACTGTCTGTGAGAGAGGATCTAATGTGCTTCATCTCTGTTGGAGCAAAGTAGGTACTTACTAAGGCCTCTTCCAGCTCTTTTTGCCCTAACTATCCTTATACTTCCTCATATTTATATAAGTACTTTCTCTATTCGTTTCTCAATTTGTCTTTACAGGACATGTTTAGGGAGGAGCATAATTCAGATTGTATGCATTCAGATTACAGTCATTATTCTAAACAATGTTTTAGTATGAAATTTTCAAGGGAAGGTGCAAGTTCCAACTTTTTGTAGGGAGCAGGCATACATTTCTGTTTCAGTTGTTCTTTGTGTGGATTCAGGTTATTTCCAGTAGAGAATCCCTCTAACAACATCTGTGTGACAGAACAATTTGAGGAGTCATAGGATAGTTCTCTGACGCAGCTTGCCAGCGAAATGCAAACTGCACCTTTTAAGTGCAGAAAATTATCTCTTTTGTGTTGGATTGACAGATATATTCAACCCAGTTCTCTCTATTCAGTAGAGGACTTTGCTGTTATCAGAAGAAAGGGAATGGCTTCTGTAAATCATTTTCTCCTAGAAGTCATGCTTCTAGGAGTCAGATAATGCTACAAGATGTTTTTGAGTTAGGAAAGTGTATCAAAGCCCAATCTAACTGCAGATCACAAAATTACTTATTCAGCAAAATTAGTTATTCAGCAAAATTACCAACTGTAAGACAAGTAAATACCTTGTCCATTGATGAAGACTGTCTCTAGGTGCGACAGCTCTCATGAAAGCTGATTTCCAGCCGGGAGCACTACAGGTAGAGCCTGGTGACTGGCTGTTCCCCTCTCTGTGTCTTAGAACTGAGAATCTGTAACTTGGCTGCCCTCCAGCAATCATGTCTTCCCAGGTCTACAAGTTGTTCATGTTTCATACTTTACTGGAGACAAGGGATTGCTGACTCCTGCCAGAACCAGACAGTTCTTGAGAACACGTATAAAGTAGTGCTGTAGGTTTCCTGCATTACTCCTTCCCTCTACCATCAAGAGATTTGACTTCCCTACCCTTTATCCCTTGCTATTCCTATAGGGAATGACTGGATCATAGTTCACTTTGATTAAATTACCTTATAGAGCTCTTTATTTCCAATATCTTACCTGTGCAGTGACACAAGACTAAAGGCAGATACTTGGCTACAATTCATTGTTTGATTTAATCACCAGTATATAGAAAACCTAAGTGATTTCTCAGCAGAGTATAAGGACCTCAGTGCCAGCTCCTGGTGCCGTTCATTTCATCCAAGTGTTTCAAGGGCTGAGCCCCTATCATCTGGTCAAAAAATGGATAATACTGCAGACAGAAATTTTACTATGGCTGCCAGCTCTTGCTTTAAATTCTTAGGCATTAAAATAATGCATCAAATCTTTGTTACTATCACCTTACCACCTTTGTTAGGTAATCACATTTAAACCAGAGCCACAAAAATTACATTCAGATTGGTTTTGTTGTAAAGTCTTCAAAGCAAACAATAAAAGCAAATGCATCATGTAAGACATTGGTTATCTATTTGGTCTGCTCAAAAATATTTTTTTTAAATGCATTTTATGTGTGGACAACAGCATATCTTTAATTTGACACTGCATATAATTCATGGTTCAAAACAAGACTTTAGTCTTTTTAGCAATCTTAAAAGCTGCCCTATTACACTATCTTCTCTGTCATTTGTAGGGTATAATGCAGGATTTTTCAGAACACGTCATATCATAAAGAGGAGAACTGACAAAATCCAAAGTCAAAACAATGAGGTAATTGCTTCAAGTAGAAAAAGACAAATTCCCTCTCTCTCAGCTTTTATGTGGCATATCACATTGCATCACACAGATTGTTGGAGCTATTTCCAATGCATTAACTCCTACAAATACCTCAAAGTTTCAGTTTCAGTGTGCCATAATGCCAATCTAATTATTAAAGTCAAAACAGGAAAATGTATTCTCTGAACACTCTAGTGTGTCTCTGGTTCCTGTGCCACACTGTATGCCACACTTTCCAGCCCTGACTAAAACTAACACATACAGAACTCTAAGTTTTAATTCAAGGGGATTTTTTACATCGTCAGTCTGGTACAGAAACTTGACTGCTAGTCTCTCTCACCTCCTTAACACAGTTTCTTCCAAGTTTTTGTAGCTTGACATTTCTAGCTTAATCAAACATCAATTTTCTGAAGCCTCTGCTCTGACCCCAGTGCTGGATGTTTCTCTAAAGTCTCCCATTGGTTTTAATGAGATGAAAACCCGTTTCTTACACATAACAAATACAGACAACTCTATCTCAGTTTTAAACTCCTTATTATAGGCTCACAGTAGCTTCCATTTGTTACAAAACAAAGCTTATCTCATACGATGCTGCTTTATCTAAGTGACTGAGATCAGAACTAGAATTGATAATATGAAAAGTCCTAGATACATTTAAAAAAAATGAGTACATCCTACTTTTATAATTAATTTTATGGCAGTTGATTTGAGCCCTAGGTTAAAGATATTAATGCAAAATTTGACTGACAGTCATGTAGAGACTAAAAACCCAAAGTTTTCAACACCTGAATTTCTGTCAGGCTTTTGCTGAATTTGTAGGCTCAGAGAAAACTTCTTCAGCAGGGACATGTATCAACAGAGGTATTCAAAGCTATCAGAGCTGTTCAAAACTTGATTGGGTATGATCCTGAGCGACCTGCTCTAGCCGGCCAGACTCTGAGCAGTGGAGCTGGACTATATGGTCTGCAGAGGTGACTTTCCTTCTCAGGCACCCTGTGAAATCTTTCACTTTCTGCCATGATCGTGCATTGTCATAGCTGTTGCATGGCTGTAGGGAAGGAGAAGTAGCTTTGCAGAGAACTCTTTCTCCCAGATCAGATCCAGATTCTATATGGAGCATAGAATACAGGCCTTTTGTGCATATTTGAGTTAGCTTGCTGAAAACTAAGTCTACATTCTTAGACCTATTTACCTTGGGAAGATACCACTAAATTCTAGTTATTAATTTTTTTGACAGAGTATGAACGGGGGATACAGACCGGGGGATACAGACCGGGTGTTTCCAATTGTTAATCTTTCTATAGTAGATGCCTAAAACCAGAATCAGCAAAGAGTTTACCGTTGTCTTTCAGAGATGCAAAGACCTGATGAAGAGAGCTCTTTCTCCAGAAGTCTCTGCTGCTGACACTGCAAATTCACTGCCATATCAAGGACTTAAGTTTAATATTACTACTTGCATTAATAAGAGTCTCATGAATAGGTCATGTTCAGGAACTTGATACACAAGTGTAGCACTGCTGCAACAAACTTACATTCTGATTGAGGAGATTATTTTCCTCAACAGGAACCAAGCAAAGAATGATTTTCTTTTTTTTCTTCTTTAATACTTTCCCACTCTTATTCTGATTTATCGTTTTGCTTTTACTCTAAGTTTTTGCCTTCCAGTGTTGCAGTGGGAATTGGACTGACACAGCTGTTTTGTGGCAGTAGATTATGCACCTCATATATACATTCAGTTTGCACATATATAAGCGGGTAGCAAAGCATATTGCCTGGGGAACACAGACATTCAGAGATGAGAAAGAGTGATTCTCGTAAATTAGTTTTCTGTCTTTGGATTATATTACTGTTTTCTCCTTTACAATAAACCAAGTAATTTCTTTTTCTTATTAAAAGCAAAACCAGTGCAGTTTGTGCAAGAATTTGGTGCTCACAGGGAGAGGACTAAGAAAGAAAACCAAACAAAAAAGCAAACCCCCAAAAATCTCTTATCACTTCCTCTTTTACCAATACATAACTCTCTGTCTCCCTTTTGCTACCTGAATATTTCTTAGTGAAAATGTGACTCTATGATTATGTGATTCTGTGCTTGACCCAGGCAGCTCTGTAGCATTCAGCACTATTTGCTTGCTGAGATTCGTGAAACTCTGCCTGCACTGTAAGCAAGACCTGAAGTAGATATTTTGTCAATTATTTTGACAGCTGTCGAACACAATACTCAGAGACATTACGTGGTTTTGAAAATGTTACAAGGAGGCTATAAAGTTAAAGAGAGAGAAGATCTGAAGAAATTAGAGCCCTACTCTTTCTGAGCTTCCTGTGAACAACTTGGCTCTCTCTAAAGGGACTCTGAGCTTATGAGGTTGCGCTCGTTGCTGCACAACATAAATGTTGGGCAAACCCCCTGCAGTAAAATCTAGCATGGATGCTGCTCTTCTCCAGCAAATTTTCTGCTTCAGTGACCTCAGGCAGCAAAAAAACCTTTGAAAAATTTCACAGGTTAAAAACAAAGGTGATTTCTTGGAGTAGATATTAGTATTGATCTTGTATCAAAGCCTTGCTCCTTGCATTCAGCTTCCCCATATGATACTGGTTTGTGTGAAACCCACCCAGAACTTCTGATCTACTCTTCATTTTACATATAAATCTAGCAAATAGATTTTCTCTTCTGTTTTTTCAACCAATCAGTGTATTGATTATCTAAGGCAGGGTTAATTGAATCTCCTGACTACAATATCTGGTTTGGTAATAAAATTTCCAGTACAACTTGAAGAAATGAGGCACTATATGTATTTTTTCAGAACTCTGGCACTGTGCTGCTGTGTGCAGTTAGAAAGATGCCACACTATCCTGGCAGGTGCACTGCTGCAGTTCAACAACTGGCAAACAGGTTAATTTTTAGACAGAAGAGCGAATTGGGTGAACAGGTCAAGTAGTTTGAGACTGGCATAGACAAATCATCCTCATCATCATAAACATTTAAAGAAGCTACTATGCTAAAATTATAATCCTATGTCCTTGCTTGGTAACAGCAGTTCTTGCTTAAGAAGTCACCTCCCCCTCCTTCACTGGTGGGTGCTCTTTTCTATCAGACCCTCTAGTCAGTCTACTCATGCAAAATGCTCCCTAAGATACATCCCAATGAACTAGATAAGCAGTAACAAGTTAGACATGCAAGCAATTTATTGTGAGCAGAGTGGTACAATTCACTTTAATATCACGTAGGCGGCCAGTTGTTGAGAAGAGCTGCCTCTAGAAGGGAGTTGGGAAGAACAACTCAGGGCTGTAACTTCAGCTGGTACACCTGCAACTGGAAAATGTACATTTGCAAACTGGTAATTTTCCTGAGCTTTCAGAAATAACTTCCTTGAATTCAAATTTTTTAGCACATTGTACCTGAGATCAGAGCTGAGCCTGATGCATTCAGCGAGGAATTAGAGATTATCTTGTAGGTAATCTGTGTTTTATTACTGTGGAGTGCCTAGAGTGCCTGTGGAGTGTTCTAGTTTCTAGAACTGAACTTGAGAATTAATGATAATTTCACTTCTTTCTTTGTACAAACAGCTTTGCCAGATTGCTGGGAGTGATTTGCATTTTGTCCTTCATTCCATGAAATTATAGTCAGCTCTGCAGTAGCTCAGGACTGTAAAGTTCTTGCATAATATGAATCTATCATGCTGCACATGTCCACTTATTTACTGGAATGTGACAAGCTTAATGGCTGCATGAACATAAACCTTGCCACATTGAATCAGAGTAACTGCTCATCTAATACAGTTTCTCATTGCCAGCTGTACCAAGTAACAGATGTTTTAGAAGTTGTAAAAGTCTGGGAAGAGGCAATTACACTAAAACATTCCCATGGCAGGGATAATTTCACTGGCTTTCTAAAACCCGAGCCAGGCCCTCTCCTAGAGCTTGTGCGATGGACAGGTTGGGTCCTCCAGGCTAAGTATGCATTCAGCTCACCTGGAAAAGGGGAGATGAGACTTGTGGGCTTTTGAGAACACCAGTCTCTGGCCCAGTTGTACACTGGTCTGGGAGAGTACCTGTAGACTCAGTGCACAGCCGTGAACTGATTCTGGAGAAAGCATTAAAGGACAGTGCTACACTCAACCTGTGATGTAGCTCATGTGTGCTATTTCTCATATCTCCCAGCAATGGCCATGCAGTCACTTAAATTACACAGTAATAAACACACTGCATGTCCATGGCTAGTCTGCTGGAGACGTGTTAGATGTAACCCTTATTTCCTTGTTGATATGCCAAGAAAGGAGTGAGTGGGTTATTTTGCAAAAGGTGTTTTCAGTTGAAAGCAGATTAACAAGAAGATGGTGGAAGAGCTAAGGCTTTGGTCAGAATGTAGCTCCAGGCAGGTCTACTGAAGAGGCTGAGGATCATGTTCAGTCACAGCAGCAGTGAACAACAAGTCTGCATCTGAGGTTAAAATACTCCATTAAAGAGGTTTTATGTGAAGTTACAAGAAAAGGAAGTATCAATGTGGCGATGTAGCCCATTTTCATGCCTAAAAGCCATAGTAACACTTGATATGGGAAAGAAATTCAGGACAGAAATTCAGGACAAAATAGTCCCAGGGTCTCCAGCATTTAGAAAGAAAAACAGACATCTCCTTTAGACCTATGCATATGTTTCAATGATGTTTAGCCAAACTGAATACGAACTCTTAACTTGTATTTTTCTTAAGAAACGCAAGAGCCAGTAAAGAACATGCCCTTTATGTGCAATCTTGAGGCAAACTGCTTCTTGGATAGCAGGATCTAGTTCCAAAAATATTGGTGAAAGTCAGGAATTACTCATCTGTTTTAACTTTTGAAAAGAAAACTTAAAGTTTAGCTGAAAAACATCCCATCCAGTACAATTTATATTCCAGATGATAGCATTCAAATGGAGATCAAACAACTGTTGTAGGAAAGATGATGCACAGGCGTAGCAGGAGGAGCAAAGCTAAAGGACAATCACAAAGAAACTGTACTTCAGACTCCAGATGAAAAAGAAGACAAGTTGATAGTCTGCAAGGTTTGTGAAGAAAACAAAAATACTTAGTTTCTAAAAGGATGGAGCATGACCCTAACTGCTATCTGAGGAAAAGCAATGGTAAAGCCTAGTTAATATACAAACTGGAGTCAAAGGAATTGAAAAAAGAGAACTGAGACAAGTGTCTGAAGTCTCTTGTGGTTGGCTGCCAAAAATGTACTTGGGAAGGAATTCAAAAACACAGAGCTACCAGCTGATGGATTTATGAAGAGAACAATTACAAGATATTAAACCACTGCAAAACCATTACCAAGGGAATGTCTGGGGAAAAGAGAATTTAAGGATAAATAAAGCTATTTTTAATGAAACTTTGCATGTTCATTGGCACTACAGATAAATGGTCCCAGCTTGAATGATTCAGATATCTGAAGCAAGTTTTTTATGAAGTAAATATGCTAAGAATATTCAAACTCCAACAACTGACACAAATCCAAAACACTCAGGAATACGCTTGATGACAAAATGGCTCCAAGATACAGCTTTTTATGCAACACCTCTAAAATGCTTCTTGCTGTCGGAACTAAAGTGGGGCTCAGAAGCTCTGCTTTGTACTTGAAGGTTTTCAGCAGATGTCTGGTATGATATGACTGGGACATTTAATCTATCTTATTGTTGTTTAAGTGGGGGTAACAACTGATACTTTCTCATAGCTTCTATCTCTGTATTTAGGCTGTAACTTTCCTATAGGAAAGAGGCATTGCAAAGTAAACACGTGCTATACCTTTTTCTCTCCTGACTGAAGCTGCTTTTCCAAAGCACTTAATTTCAAGTAAGAAGATGATATGGGGAATCTGACTGCCATGAGTTACTTCTAGTCACTTTACTTGAAGAAGAATTTAAACTATACTTATTTATAATATAATATAGACTGATGTCTGGCAAGGTACTTACATCCATCTGTGGCAAAATTAGAGTTGTGGTTTCAAACAATATGCCGATATTTCAGTTGTTGTAAAACCTCTTTGTTCAGGAGTCTGCATAGGACATGTAATATAATTTATTTGATTAAGATTTGCCAAATAATGCTGTGAAATGTTACTTATGAGCAAAAATCGGTTTGTGTGAAATTAATAGTGATGAAACCAAAAACTGAGAACAATCATCATAATGTGTCAAAATTTTATGTTTTATGACACCCACAGTTAACACACTCTACCAAATAAGAACAATGCTTTGCTGCAGAACAGTAAACTTAAGAGAAAGCAGTAAGCACGCTGAATTTCATCTGTCCTAGAAGTAAAAAAAAAAAAAAAAAGGACTTTTGTCTATTTCAGCAAGCAATTAAAGTTTATTCAATTGAGGCATGAAAAGAACATTCTAAAAATCCCTGACTGAAAAGTCATTTTATAAAAAGAGAAATAGAAATAGCTGACAGGACACATTCTTTCTGACTAAACTTTAAAAAACATGGGTATTGATAACACTTGAATATTTTAAGGTAGTAGAGCTGAAGCTATAGTATTGTCCCATTTGTTTTTCATAGAATCACTTTTTTAAAAGCTGCAGAATAATACAGGGATAGGGTGCATTTCAAACAGCCCTTTACTGTGTTCCAGTTAAAATGAAAGTGTCAATACTGAGCACTGGAATGGATAATTTTTACAGTACACCATTCTCTTTTATTTTGAAGCATATGTGTCTATATGTGTTTGCTTATTCATAACATTTAGACTATAGTATTTTAACTGACATTTCATGAATTCATTTAGTTAAAGTGACACCCTTAAAGAACATAAAAAAATTATAATACTCTTGTTCAAAAACTATAACACTATAATCCATTCTTAATGGTTTTAACTTATGAAGCAGGAGTTGCTGTCTAAAAAGAGTTTCAGAATTTCAAATAACAAGGGAAGAAATAGCTGAGATAATTATAGTTTGGTTAATTGCTTGAGTAATAGAAATTTTATAGTACTTACTAGGAAGTATTTTTTGTGAGAAACCGACATCTTATAAGCAGTTACATGAGGACTATACACTGTGATAAATTCACATCAGAGACTACTAATTGATTTTTAGGTGAACTGTGAAACTGGTTTTCGGAACAGTAATAAATGTATTTAAGGCAGCAGGCAAGGTGTACGCAAGTGGACACATGCACACATACACACAAAAAGAGTGTCTTTCAATGAGGGACTCAGATCTTTCACACAAGAACAATAAAGGCATTAGGTTCCAAGCTGGTAACTGGAAGTCTTCTTAAAGTCTTCTTTTCCTCATACCTTGTTGAAAACTGTGATTCAGAAATACTAAAACAATTAGCAAACAAATTGATGACTGAAATATGTTATGGTTTTTGGACTGACTGAGACCAGGGGGGACAGGGTCATGTGGTCCCGAGTCATGCACTCTGATCATTAAGGTGTCAGAGTTCCTTGTCCCAGAATCACTCTTTTTTTTTTTTTGCCATTTTCCATTTCAGTGATAGGTATGTTAATATTCAAAAAAAGATTTTAAGCTTGATGGTACTAAATTCAGACACATAAGAAGTTAAAGAGCAATAATCTAGTTGGTACATATCAATTTAACTAAATTACCTAAAGATGGCTTATCCAAAGAAAAGAGTCCTTTTTTTTTTTTATGACAGCAAGTTATATAAATGTGCTGCAAGCACTGTATGAGGAAGATATGGAAGGCGTGTCTTTGAAATATGATTGACTGAGGCAGCGATTTGGACTGTCTTAGAAAAAATTATTCTATTTAGTGTAGAATTTTTTACTTTAGTAATATGAATAAAAATGAATAAAATATGCAAGAGAGCTCCAAGTATGCCTTTCATTACACAGGCAGTTGTAACAGCTGGGTGAAAGACACGTGTATATGAAGTGCAGTTTTCACAGGCTTTTCTGGTTTCTTGAATAGCTACTCAAATTACCACATTTATAGGGCTGAGTACCTTTAGGTAGCTGCACTTAACACATGACACTTCTCTAAATCCTTCTTTTTGAGGCTAGGGCACAAGGCACCAATTCCTCTTGTGTAAAACTGAGAGGATTGCAATGTTGATGAGTAAACTGCTGTCTTCCCTAGCCTCCATCCTTGTGTTTTATGGTATAGTACTGCAAAACACTTGGGAATAATTTTTCCAGTGTCTACAAATATAGATAAATCTGCCATATTTGACCCTGACTTAGGGAGGAAGGGGAGGGGAAGAGAGAGAAGAAAGGGCTGCTTATTAGTAACCCCTGCAGTGGTGATATGTGAAAACTGTGGATAAAAGCTGTAAGTAACATATGTGATGATGAGGCAGTGAATATTTAGCTGAAAATTACTAGTATTGTTCAGAAAGTCAGAGAAACTAAAAAAAGTAAGAAATTATGTCCTACAATCATACATTATATAGCAACATAAAAAAAGGTCTTTAGACACACCATAACCAAACTAAAAACAAAGTGCATCTGTGTCAAGATGATTCCCCATATTCTTCAACTGTCTCATTCAGTAACTATTGCTGTTTACATGCTTCAGATTATAGAAAACAAAATTGTAAACTTTAAATTACATAATTAGTTAAGATTTTAAAACAGAATTTGGTAAGAAAACATTTGTACCAACGCTATGCAAAGGTGAAGAGTTTATTAATGCCTTGTCGGTCCCTTCATCTTTTTTGACATTTTAATACAGTCCTCCATAAAATGTTTCAGCTTACATTCCCTATGCTTAGGTGTCTGACAGGCATAAAGCTTAGTACAATGCATTTCAAACAGAGTCAGGGGTTTTCACAACTCGTAGGTTTCTCAAGTCCATGTGATAAACATATGCTTTTCCCTAGTTCTTCAGCAAGGGTTGTTTAATATTAATTAATTTAATTAATTAAAATAACCCTGTTATTTGCATTACTTGTTTTTTCATATAGCATAGTGCTTGACCCACTGAGGCAAGTAGCAAATCCGCAGTTTTCTTCACTCCTTTTTAACGTTTCACATAGTTTTTTCACTTTTGTTCACCAACATCTCCTTTGTGTCTGCTTTTTCTCATCAAAATAGTGTAGCTCCGTAACTCTGTATTTTCCTGATCAAGTGCCCTTTCCCTGACAGAGCTTCAAATTTTATTTATGTGATGCTTACACAGGGTGTTTATGCAGGCAGTGCTGACCTCTACATCTATTTGGAGCTATCCAGAAAAAAAGGCAACAATTCTCAACCAACACTCCAAACACTTTATTGTCATTTACCACGCCAAAAACTAGGGAGTTAGTTTTATTCATTAAAATTAAGAGTTTTAGAATAATCAAACTCAAATAATATCACCAACATGCAAAGGAATATTAGCTGTTATACTTCATGAAACAAATTTTAGAAGGATGCTGCAGAATAATGTAACAAAGTGTTTCTTCACCTCCCAGAATACCACTGAACAAGCCTGAGATAAATTTTGTCCTAGTGAAAAGAATAAGGCATATTAAGCTCATATATTTTACAAGCACAAAAGCTGATCAATGGCAAATTCAGCTTCCTGGTTCAAGGTTCATGAGATTATGCGATAGAGAAATGTCTCCTCTGGTCAAAGTAGATAGTAGCGAAGTTTTTTAAAGTGTAATGTGTGGCAGATGACTGTTTTAATACATGTGAGAGAGTGAACTGTACCTTTGGGGTCAGGTTTCAGGGTTGTGGTTGTGGAATCTCAGCTCTGCCTCTGGGCTGGATGAGTCTGGGCTGTTGTAGTGCAGAATGCAGTAAAGAATGTTACAAGAGAATGACAGGAATATATTTTTTTAAGCATAACTTTTAAGAAATTGTGTCCTGTTCAAAGAATCAATTTAGATTACAATCTCATTAGTATCTTTCCAGATGGGGGAGGTTGTTTTGTTGGGGTTTTTTTGTGTGTTTATTTTTTAATTGCTGTTGCCTACTTCTTGGTAACCTTATCTCAAGTAAGGCAGCATCTGCATTGCTTCCATTGGAGGGTTGATTCAGAGAACAATCTAGCTTTGAAACATCATGATGCAAAGATGGATCTTCTGTCAGTTGTACCAACATGGACAAAGGAAACTTCATCATGCTAGCATAGTTACACTGGGGTGGATTAGAAAGTCAGTGTCATGGCAGGTTGGTGAGGATTTGGCTCTTTAGCGTCTTTTGGCCAGATGCTTGGTTAGCATTCACCTGCTTTGGAAATGTCATGGTGTTTTAACTCAGAAAATACAATGTGTACTATAGCCAAAGCATTAGCCTTACCTGACCTATTACACAATGAAACCTTATTACCCTCTTCCCATCTGCGTGCTGAAGTATTGATTTGAAGTATTACAGAGGCATATGCACTCTAAATAGGTAAGTATTCCACAACAATAAAAGAAAGACACTGAGGGAACATAAAAGCAGCAATGGAATTTAAAAAGCAGCTGCACCATGTAGCTCCAAACCCTTCAGGATTTTCAGAAGTTATTTTCATAGTGCTTGGTAGAGTAATGTCAAAAGGCAGAAAAGCCTTAATTAATAAATGATTTTTTTAATATCTGATTTTACAGGGTAGCACTAGGGAGGCAGCACATAATGCTACAACACATACTTTATTCTTCATTCCCTGCAAACTAAGAGAAGAAAGTCAAATGCCATATTCTCATACAATAACATCCAGATATATCTCCAATGACAATTAGCACCACAGGAAAATCAATGAAATGTCTTTATTGACTTTTCAAAATATATTAAATTGCTTCCAAAATTACTTTCCCTATTGCAATCAGTAATACAAACAAGTTTAGTATTTACAAAACCAGTCAAAAAACAGAGACATTGTAAGAGAGGCATTTTAATGATATTGTGCTGTCATTTGCAGCACCATAAAATCATGAGAGTTTACTAAATATAACTATTGATATATTTCAGGCTCCTTTATGTCCTGATCCAAATATGAATTCTTGTACATACTGCAAAATTTCCCTAGAATATGAACCATCAGAGACTCTGATTGTTATTTAATTTATCACAATGTGTACATCAATGTTCCACAGGTATCTGAGCGAAACATATGCAACAAGTTGAGCAAAAACCATAGAGCATTCAAATTATTCTTATATGATAGGGTGTGGTAAGTGCTCCAAAAGAATATTTACTAATGATACTAATTTTGGAATCTTAAGAAAATGTCATGAGCACAGAGAATCCGTTACTAAGTCCATGCTACTTCTTGGCAGCATTTTTTGACTGTAGAAGACAGGAGGAAACTATGGTAATCCACATGAGTATTTTCAGGTACTTATACAGTGTTAATATCTGTTTGTAATAAGAGCACTGTTATTACAATGGGAGGCTGTAATATTGAGCTATATGGAGTGGAAGTGTGCTGTTTTCCTGGGAGAGATGGGTTTTCAGGAGAGGCAAAGAAAGAATTTAAGAATTCTGATTTACGTAGCTAACAGGTATGGAAGATACATTAGCTGTACTGTGCTTTGTTGTAAAAGATTTATAGAGATATACCATAATTGAGCTACACGCAACATTCTGCTGTGACTTAAGCTTCATTTCTTAAAAAAGAAAATCAAGTTCATTTTATTAATAAAAGATAAATTAGAAGAATTTTTTTTAAAAAGCAAGCAAAACCAAAGAAAACACTTTTTTTTTTCTTGTGACCTTGTAGACATTAATAAAAATTTGTCTCAGCTCTTTACCATCAGGACCTGAGCTAGCAACTCATTTCAGATAACTGGTTCACTTAAAGTTGCACAAGACTTTCTGTCCTTTATAAAAATACCTCCAAATAAAAGAAAAAGTCTTCATGGCTTGATATTCATTATCTTTAAAAAGATGACTGAGCTTATTCTCTCGACTGGAACACAATCCACTTTTCTGTAGGTATGAAATACAGAGCTTTACTTATTTTGTTTGCAAAAGAACCTTCTGGGATTATTTTAATGTTTATTTACAACTACTTAATGCCAGACTGGAGAGTTGACCATACTACTGAAAATAATTAAATCACCTGTTTTCCCATCTTTAAGAATAATTTTATAAAATACTTGTGTTCATGTGAAGGACAGGGACGAGATTAACATTTTTTTTGTCTAATGAAACATTAGTAAACTAAACAGATATCAGGGGAAAACTTTTGGATATTTTACGCAGCCTCAGGGCTCTCTGTATGAAAATATCATGGATGAATTTTTGGTATTTTAGGTGATTAAACTTAGATTAAGACCTAGTTTTATTAACCCAGATGAAGGTCTTTGCATTTTCAGAAATGTAAAATCTATTTTTGTGGTCACTAGGAATAATCTTCAAAACTTTTTCCAGAAATGGACTCTAAATGAAAATCTCAAGAAACTGATAATGATTATTGCTGTGTCCCAGTGCTGAGCATAGGCAAAGCAGGTACATACTAAGGGATAAATTATGACTCTAATTCATTACAGACTGACTAGGTAACATCAATAATGAGCTGGAGTAACTTGCCAGTATGATTAACCAGGAGTAACTTGGTATTATATTTAAGGAAAAAGGGGAGAATGGGGAAGGATGGGATGTCATCCAGAGGCACCTGGACAGGCTGAAGGAGTGGGTCTATGAGAATCTCATGAGGTTCAACATGGCTCAGTGCAAGGTCCTACACCTCAATCGGCGCAATCTGAAGTTTCAGTACAGGATAGGGGATGACATGATTGAGAGCAGCCCTGTAGAGAAGGGGGTGCAGCTTGAAGAGAAGCTCGACATGAGCCCACAATGTGCACTCGCAGCCCAGGCAGCCAACAGTATCCTGGGCTACATCAAAAGAAGCGTGGCCAGCAGATCGAGGGAGGTGATTCTGTCTCTTTATTCCTCTCTCGTGAGACTTCACCTGGAGTATTGTGTCCAGTCCTGGAATCTTTAACATAAAACAGATATGGAGCTCTTGGAATGGGTCCAGAGGAGGGCTACAAAGATGATCAGAGGGCTGGAGCACCTCTTCTATGAGGACAGGCTGTGAGTAGTAGATGTTGTTCAACCTGGAGAAGAGAAGGCTCCGAGGAGACCTTATAGTGACCTTCCAGTACCTGAATGGAGCTACAAGAAAGCTGGGGAGGGACTATTCACAAAGGCATGTAGTGATAGGACCAGGGGGAATGCCTATAAATTGGAGAGGGGCAGATTTAGGCTAGGCATAAGGAGGAATTTCTTCACAATGAGGGTGGTGAGGCACTGTCACAGGTTGCCCAGGGAAGCTGTGGATGCCCCATCCCTGGAGGTGTTCAAGGCCCATGGCAAGGGGCTTGGAATTAGATGATCTTTAAGGTCCCTTCCAACTCAAATCACTCTATGAGTCTATGGAGAATAACTACAGTTTATACCTTACATATTCCCTTGATATTTTAAGCATTCTAGAATTATCATTTCATTAGTGATACATATTCGGGTCATACACTACTATTGCAGCCCCAAAAGTACTATTTGTGCTTATTCCCTGATTATACACTTTGTATAACAGCATTCCTTTTCCCTCAGGCACGGCATTTTCACCTTTTTTTTTTTTTTTTTTTTTTTTCCTCTGAATATTACTGATTGCAAGGTAAGCCTTCAGTTTCTTAAACTCAGCTTGAATTATGAATTTGGAATCACCTTACAGTTCAGTGTCACTGAGGAATTCAATCAGCGTGTTCTGTCATCTCAGTGGTTAACTGTTTAAAACATCAGCTCTACTCTTGCACAGGACCCCATTTGAAATGCCCTAAAATATCTTGGAGCCCTGCTCGATGAATGACTTTTTCAAATAGAAATTATCTTTCCCTGAGTCTCTGAAAACATTAAAAATAATTTATATAGAGTCTGAAGTTCCCCCTTCCATGCACCAAAGAAAAAGTTAATGTTGTTGATGTGATTTACCCTGACAACTCCACGCTGGCTTCTTATTGCTCCACAATCTGTGCAGTTTATACCAATAGCCAATTCATTTCTTCCATGACCTTTCTGATCGAATGTCCTCACTTAAGACAAGCTCTGCGTTTCTCTGAGGCCTCACCTCAAATTGTCAAACTCTGCGGAATTGTTTTGGCTAATTCTAGTGTAAGGAAGGGCCTGTCATCATGAAGATGCTTCCTACCAAAGTGCCTCTTTATGGTCATTGTGGTGATACAGAAACCAAGAAAGGGTTATTGAACATTTTCATCATTCCTTTTGATGACACAAAGAGTAATGGTATGTTTAAATCCCAAAGTGAATGAAGACAGGCAGATTGATGTCAGTTGAAACTGAACGGGTAACCATGGCGACAGGAAAACAGAAGCACAAACAATCACATCGACAAATATTACATAGCCAAACTCTCTAACATTCTTTGTCCTGGCACTAGGTTTCATACAAAAGTTTCTCCCCTGTGTAATCATAGTTTGAAATCTATAAGGACACAGACATGCACCAGTTTATAAGTACAGCATCACAAATACCACTCTGAAATCCATTTTCAGACTTCTCCACTCAGCTCCTGTTTTATCTTCATCCATCTAAGATTTACAAGCCTCTGGTTATGGTTTTGTTACTTTGTAGATGAAACTTTCCAATTAAGTTTCATCCTTGTAAAGTGCCCCTCTCTCCCCAGGTGACAACAAGTGTTTCTGCATTCCAAAGGAGCTATGACTGCTACCATTTTAGTGGAAAAAAACAACCAAGTTGCTGAAAATAAGTTCCTTAGCTGCAGGCTTACATTTTTCTTTTATTCTAATTGTGCCTCAGATTGCTAGAGGCAGACAAAAAGGAAGAGAACAGAAATGCCTCAGCAAAGGAATTCTCTAGTAATTGTCACTGGAGAAAATTCTGACTGTGCTTTACAATCAACCAGTCTAAAGAAATAAATGAATACAACAGCAATCGTTTATAGCAGGCATAATTTGTTCTTCCCACATCTGCAGACAGTGAAAAACAGTTACTTCAATCTTCCCCTAAAAAAAGAAGAGCAGATAGCTAGAGTCAGTCTGAGGCAGGCAATCATCCCCAGTGGATCATGCATACTACTAAAATTTTCTCTGATTTCTCATTAAAAGTCAGTCTCCAAAACTTACCGGAGGAAGATGTCTTAACATCAAATATACCAAATGGAAATGATATACACTTATTTCCTGATTTTTAGGGTCCTGCTTTGAAACCAGCCTTTCTCAAAAGACACGTAGTTATAGTGAAGCATAGAAAAGCGCCATTAATTCTAGGACAATGAGGTGAAGGGGCAAAAAGTACTCCTTATCATGGTCAGTGTTTCTGGATGTCCTTTACGTTAAAATATGCTCTATAATTGCTAGTATTATGTTACTAAGTATTCAGTATACTTGGACATATATCAAAACCTCCTGTGGTTTCAGAAGCCCACTTGTGGGCAAGGTTCACCAGCAGCAAGTCTGGATATGTTCCATGATGATTTTTCTGTGCAAATATATCATGATAGGATAAGGGTCAATGTCACAAATATCTGTCTCCTTTAAAGCAACTTACCTCTTGCTCTCAATTTATCTAAGCAGAGGAGACCAGGACTTATCAGTAGTAGGTCTCAGACCACAAGTCAATGCAGTAAAGCATGGCCTTCGTGGGAGCTTTTATCTCAAAAACCTCTGCTGCATGGCCCCAAATCTGAACTGCCAGTCTTTTGCTGAGAAACAGCACTCTCCAGAGCATGTAGATTTTATAATCCTTAGAACAAGTGGGGGTTTTATGCAGAATGAGATTATTATTGTTATTATTATTATTATTATTATTATTATTATTATTAATATTATTATTTAGGAGAAGCCTGGCCAATTTTAAAATAGGCATTTTTATAGGCATCCCTTAGATTGCTACAAAATGCAAATGCAGAAAAGGAAATCTCCCTGTTACTTACCAGAGAACACATGAATATATTTGCTATGCAGACTCCCATCTCAGCTATTGAATTTGCTTCTTCTTGCACTAATAAGGAAAAATTAAAAGAACAGTCTTTTTTTTTTCCATATGATTCCTTGGCTATTTCACCATCTGTATGGCAGCTGCTGCAGTGAGGAACTTAATGTAAAAATATATTATTCTTCCATCTATCTGTTTCATTAAAATTTTCTTAAAGCCTCACTGTTTGATTTTTATTAGAATTGTAGTGATCAACTACAGAATATCAACTCAGATGGATTATTAAAAGTTATAAATCAAGACCACATGAATTAAAGTAATCTAGCATTTTTAACTATAGCACCAAAATGACATTGTGCTGTAAGATGTAACACTCCTGAAAGTCAAAAGGTCAAGCTTTTTATACGTTTTGAACCAAGACAAGTTATGTATTATAGTTCTTTAGCATTAGACAAGTTCTAAATATTTAGTATACCTGGTCAATACAGATAAATATTGATCTATACTCAACTCAGTTCTCAACTCCTTGCTGAGAACATGTTATTTTTTTTCTGGCTAGAACATCACTGTGGCAGAATATTTATAGCAATTTGAAGCCACAGATGGAAGTAAGGGAAGATACCCAAAAGTATCAAAAATGGCCAGAGCATTCCAAAAACCCTTTAGAGTTGTCAACGGATGATTATCTATTTTTACTTCTGTTCCTACTACCTTAAGGAAAGTAAGAAAAGTCCATGGAAGGCAGTGAAAAGCATCAGTGACATCACTGCATACAGGATTATGCCTGCAATGAAGAGTGCAGTTATTATCATCCTTAACTGCTGTGACATCTATGAGGAATATCCTTATGATTGTTCTCTAAACAGTTACAGGTTTTTCTGAGGCTGTGTAATAAGTAATTGAAATGTTGAGAAAGATGGATTAGAATTTAACTTGTTATAACTTTATTTTCTGGCTGGTAATGTCAGTTAATAATCAACAAATCTTTTACTAATACTACCGCCAGTCATTGCTTTGAGTGGTTAATGAAATGGAGTACCTTCTGCATATTTTAAAACATGAATAATATTCTTAAAAGCTGATTAATTCATTTTATCCCGCTTCATATTATATACTATCTTTTTAATATTCTGTATTTTCTAATTTACAAATTTCAAAAACCAAAAAGAACAGTTTGGGGTATCAAAAATGATGGTCGTACTTCCTAACTGATTCTCTAAGCTAACTACAATAAGAATCTTTCATCATTAACTCTTTCTTACTGGCCATGAAAGATACATACCGTCTGCGCTCCAGTAGTCTGAGGGGGACTGTGTTCAACTGAAGGATCTTAGTTTCTCATCAAAAGCAATGAAATTTACAATAGCAATTTGACAGACTTTAATAGAAAGATATGCTTCAACCATTTGCCCATCACCACAGCAAAGATTTTAAAATGGAAAAAAAGAATACAAAAAAAAAGGGGGAAAGAAATGATTGTTGAAGGATTGAAATGACCAGTAATAACAATTGCAATGAAAAACATTTTGTATAAATGTCACTTCTGTAAAATTTCTATGGGCCAGATTGATTCTAATTTTTTTAAAGTTGTTTGACAGGTGGTAAAAGATGAATATTCAAGAAAGGAACTAAATTCTAAATAGATATATTGAAGTTTAATTGCATTGATCGGATTGTTTCTTTGAAGAAAAATTGTTTGACCTAGAGATGCTGAAGATGACCAGAGTCTTTGAATGAATATTAGGTGCAAAATTTTAGATAATCACACAGTAAAATTGTGAGCTATAAGACTGAAGGGGAAACCTGTGTTTAAAACTGAAATTTATGCCTGATTTTTTTTCTATGATCTAATGCTTTCACTCATGAACAGCTAAGGCCGTGCTAAAGTTACGCCCCATCTTTACTGTCCCTTATTCCCCAACGTAATTAGGTGCAGATTGTTGTAAATTAATCTATCACACTACACCATACTTGAGCTGTGTGCATGAACTCATGCAGAAATATCTGAAAAATGAGCATGCTATTCATTAAATGACCCTCAAATTATTTCAAATACAATCTTTGTGGTAAATTTGTAACTTCATCATTTGTTTTACTCCTGTCCACTATCAATGGAAGTGCAGCTTGTGTCATCTGCCATCAAATTCTTGATCTTTCTGTTAAATTATTCAATTGCACACATTAAAATTTAATTAAAAGAATATTAAGATACTAAAAAGTCGTGTACTCCAAAATCAGGCTTACATTTCCCACATTTATTTGTGCAATCGTAACTTGTCTATTTTGAACAAGATACCACTGCTTTGAGACCATATTTGCTTTTTACAGGCACCCTGGGTCATTCTGTGTATTTTGTATACCTTTTCATTGTTTCCTTTTGTTTATAATGCAACCCTACTGCTTATACGCTGCACATTACTTAAATATTGCTATGAATAGAGAATTATTAATTTATTCATTGGCTTTTATTTGAGGATCATCCATGCGGCATCTGTACACTTCAAAAATTAATTAAACCTTTCTGAGATATGATTGTTGCATTACAATGTTCCCATTTTCCGGAGGGGGAACTATAGCAAAATGACACTAATATCCCAAGTGTACATTAACTCAGAATGATCAATTTGATATGCTGTAGGACTGGCTTTTCAGACAACTTAACATTTTATTTTATATGCTCCAATTACAGATCTCACTGACAGTATCCGTGGGCTTCCAGATATTCTGCAATTTAGCACGGTACTAGTGACCTGTCAAGACTACCATCCAGTAGCATCTTTTGTATTACTTGTTCAATATTGCCATCAGATTTATGTGTTAGAAATAAGTATGGAAATCACTTTGCAGCACAGTATTTAGTTGTCAAAATTAAGACATATCTGATAACCCTCTATCTCAGTGACAGTTAGCCTTCCATTTTCTGTATCAGTAAAGGCAGAGGTTTGCTAAACAGCAATGTCTTTGCCTATAAAGTGCTGGTTGATTCCCTAATCACTGGTGGCATACATCCTTGGGAAATGGCATTCTAGCTTCTTCTAACTCTTGAAAGTTTGATTTTGCATACTTCTAAAAATGCAAGAAATAGCTGATAAAAATACACTAAACTTTAGTGGATGGAAATTCCAACACAAACCGACTTTGTCTTTCATAGCATTTATCAAAAAGTTTATAATCAGGCCTCAGTTAACAGAATAACCACTAGCAAATAGGAGACTGCCATTTCTATGAAACAGCACTTCTAGAAGATACAGTAAAATTTTGCTTAAAGTTTTTTAATCTGCTCACTGACAACAAAGTAATATTGAGACTCAGAACCAGAGGCTAGTTGTGATGAGGAATTATATGACAGGGATTTCCTGGTCTCATCCAGCCTGTCCCTCTCCCATTTGTGAGCTTTGTGGTCTCTCTAGCTGACAGAGGAGGAAATTGGAAAGTAGAAAGGAGGAACAATAGCAGGAGGCATTAAAATACCCCAATTTAATATCTACCTTCACCTTCATAGCGCATCCAGCAATTATGAGAAATCATTTAAGGGACTGTTTATCTCCCTATAAATAAGCAAACTAGGCAAAGCTTACTAAAAAACAATCACATTTACCACATTGGCAGTACACTTTTAGCTCTCTGGGTGACACATTAAAATGGCTGCAAGAATTTAAAATAAATAAAACCAATTTATTCCTACTTTTCTCTCCCCAAGATCTTTATTCTGACAAACAGTGGCTCAGTCAGGTCTGTGAGCAAGTGACTTCTTACCTGAAACAAGATGCCGGTTCTTCCCCGTCATCTGGAAGTACTTGTTATGTTGACAGACATACTCAAGGGAAATTCCACTGTAAGCCAGTCCAGAGGCAGCTTAACCCCCCATTGAGCTCCACGCTTTGGCTCTCCACATGACAAATTCCCTAAATCCTGCTAGACAGGAACTCTACAAATTGATCTTATGCTACTGTGGAAAAATAGGCCAACATCTCAAACTTAAATCCTTACATTCTTACATCCATTTTTTTCTCCAAACTACTTAAGTCCTGCTATACATTTAAACCAGAAATATTTCAGTATCTTTGTGTGCTATGCCCACACAGTATTACTATGCCCCTTGCGTTTCCCCTTAGCCATCAGGAAAATGTCTCGTTCTATCTTTCAGAAAGGTCCAGCAACAGATGCTACTTGCAGTTAAAATTAAATATTAGATGCATCAAAGCATTGCAAACTTATTTGAAAAGAGATTAGGATTTGATTTTTCCTGTATGCTATTTTGTTGGATGATTGACTTAGGGTCTGGTTTTTTTTTTATTCTTCATCTCTTATTCCCAGTTATTATTAACTTCCTGGCCACAAAAATCTATTAGCACAGAAGCTATTGATCTTGAGGTCTGATCAGTCCCACCCAAAAGTGACAGCCTGCTGGCTGTGCATGCTTGCTCTCTTGAATGCTGTGAATTCACCATATTTGTTCTGTATGGAATTAAAAATCTATACACCAATACAAACCCTTCAGCAGATCTCAGTTCGCTTGATTTCCACTTCTAAAACAGCTGCCCATGGCATTATCTTGTTAATATTAATGCCTCTGTGGTGACAGCTGATATAAATGAATTGTTAGTGGAACACTTAGTCATTAGATGACAACTTTTCAATTTAAATTTCTCACAGAAGTTGAATGAGGCGACAGCTTTTATGAAATACATGAAACAGGATTAAATCTGTAGCTGAATATTGCCAAAAAGTTCTAGTCATTTTCAAAAAGGTATAGTGAAAGGCAAAAGTACGGAAAACCTTAACAAGGATAATCAGAGGTGTAGAATGACTTCTTTGCAAGATGAGATTGAACAAGTCCTTCATCTAAGAAATGAAATAGTGGAAGGGGCAAAGGCAACAGCATAAAAAATTACAATTCATATGGAAAAGGAAAATAAGAAATTGCTATTGACCTGAAAGAGTTGAAGGAATCAGCTGGTAATATAAGGTGAGACATTTAAAACAATCAGGGAGAAGTATTTTTTATTAAGTGCATAATCACACAGTAGAATTGATTTTCCCCAGTTGTTATGGATGTGAAAGGTATAAATCGGATCAGAAATGGATTTTAAAAACTCAGGAAGTCCAAGTAACAGAAGAAGCATTTGCTAATGTCCAGTAAAGTTTGTGACAGTAACAAGACTAAAATTTCCTTGGAGGCCTTTAGGAGCTATATATAGTGGTAAAATAAGATCTCTCATACCCAAAACCAGAGATATTTTGAAAGCTGATAAAATTTTATCAGGTACATTGAATGGGTACATCATGAGAAAATAGGTGTCTATCTGTGAAAATCCTCCACGGCTGAAGGAGAGAAATCTTTTTGCATGCATAGAGAAGACACATAAAGAGGATGTGATGGAGACGCTGATTTACAAACAGAAGACAGGCCTCCAGCATGTACTTTCATATGAATGTAGGATGTACAGCTGAAGGTTCTGCCTTGGCACCCTTTCCTCTCCTTTTTTGCTGTATATATTAAGCATCAAGTCTCAGATTTTGAGAGCTGGACTGATTTTGCAAAAAGGCAAAAATCAGAGCTCTAGAAGCAAAATCCTGAGCTGCAGTGACAGTTCATATGTGAATTTAAGGTTCTTTACAGCACTTACTTCAGGAGGAGTCTGGACTGTCAGAGCAGACATAAACTCAAATTCTTCAAATCTATCATTGTACCATCCAGTCACACCAGCAACACTGAGTTTAATGTTTTTCATGCACAGATTTTGTTTCGCTCTGTTTTGGCTTTTTTCTAAAATCAGACTGCAGTGAATATTTTTTAAAATTAGCTGAGCCAGTGCTGGAACTATTGCAATGGTAATGGGACAAATTCCTAGTGCAAGCCCCAAGCCCCCTTTACTCTTCTTTTGCTTTTTCTGATAGCTCCTTAATTATTTTGGCAAGATGGTTTCAGCAGAAGCTTTAATGATTTGTGGTTTGGTTAATCATATTTCAAAGCTTATGCCCTCTCAAGCATGGAGATGAAATTTATTGTTGTATCAGGGTCTAGGACTACATGGATTATACCAGTGTTAAAAAAAACCCCAACCTTTAATTTTCTAAAGTTCACAAGTTTGAGAATAATACTTTTGATTTGCATTTTAAATTAGGAGGCTAGATAAACGTAGTGTAAAGGAATTAAAAAACTACTTCAAGGGTTACACAAAACACCTTCTTCAGATTTATCAGTTTACCCCAAAATGCTGCATTATTGATTAATATTCTGGACTATTCCACACCTTTAAATTATGAGAGCATTTTTACCACATTCTTTAAGTCAGTCAACACTCTCCAGAATAAAGAGTTAGCTAAGCTTCAGAATAGCTGTTAAGCCTGAGCAGAATTTGATCTGTATATCCTGCAGTTCTTCGGATGATATATTATTTTCTGAAGAGCATTCAAATCCAATAAGCACCCCATAGTTTATACCTATGGAAAATGAAGACAGTGTATTCATTGTGGTAGCATAATTCATGTCCTGCTTTAGAAGCAGGAATAACTATTTTCAGATTTTCCAGATCTGAACTGATTATAGTGTTTCAAAGGAGTAAATTTCCATGATTTTCCTAAGATGTATAGATAAGCATGAACATTAAATGAAAAATATTAAATAAGCAGTGATATTATGAAAAGAAACTTCAATAAACATGCACTTAGAGGCTAGAAGTAATCTAACTTATTTTCATTTATTAATTTTTAAACATCAGCAATGGTTCTTTTAACTTGTACTTTCAGACATTACGTATAGATACATCCTGCCCTTATTATGAGCCAAAATGCTTTTTTATTAGTTCTTTGGCTTGCTTTTAATGTCATGTCAGATCTTCCATCTTCATTCTTATTCTAATCTTCCACAAGTTTCACTGTTGCTAACAAGCCGCATAAGGTAATTAAGAATAAATATAGCCATAAAAACTCCCACAAGGACGCAAGAAATAGCTAAGTAGCCATCATCTAGCCCTGAAGTAATTTTAACAATAAACTGAAGTATAACCAACCCTATAAGAAAATAAAAAAAAATAATTCAGACATGAGGGAGAAGTGATTCTTTAAAATACAGAGATAAAGTAATGAGCCAGGATTAAGATACAAAGCCTGGGAAAGATGGGGAGGAAGAATCAGAGTAACCGCTAACTGGGAATTAACTCCAGAATGTGATAGTACAGCTGGACCATGACCCCAGACTTCAGTAACTTTGCAGTACCAAACTGAGCATGTGTGCAAAGCTGTCTCATCCTGAAACACAAAGTTTTGACTCTATTCTCAGTGATATCTTATGCCTGAACTGGGGACTCCACAGGATACGCTAGCAATTTTGTCTTGGTAGCATAGTGTGATAAACACGGAGATGAACATTAGTGAGTAATATCTTTTAGCTGCACATATACTGTTTTTCACAAAGCAACAAAGGTGATCATATGTAAGGAATTGATGCAACCCTTTCCCCGATGTTTCAAAAGACAGTGTTGCACAGGCGTTGGGGATAATGAGAACCAAAAAAACCCATACGCTCAGAAGTATGTGGATATATCACACGTTCCTATGAAGTAAAATCAGATCTACTTCAAATATTTACAGACAGAACTTTACAGGAGACACTTGTCTTAGGCCCAGAGCACTGACATTTGCAGTGGGATGCAGAATAAACATAGCATCTGCTGAAATTCTCTGCCTAAAGCTGTCCACTGCTTCAACTGAGGGAATGTGGCATTACTTGTCACTTGCTCAAAGGAACTGAAATTCTATGTAAATGCTCATAGGAACTTTTTAATATGATCAGCTAGCTGTAAAAGGTCTAAATCATTATATTTTGCTCTACAGGAAGTGCAGGTTGTGATACTTTCTCATCTCATGCTCTTGTATTTCCAAATGACCATTCTTAACAGCAGAAAAGAGGAAGAGACTATAGTGAAATATTTCTTTATAGTATCATCCAAGTAATATATTTTTTTTTTCTTTTTTACACTTCTCTCTTTCAGTCTTGCAAATACGGACCTATTTAAAAGGAAAGTATCTGATATAGTAGAAGATCAAAATCCAGACTATCTAGATAATTTAAAGAAGTGTGGAATGTCAAATTTAGTTACCTTTTTAGATATGGGGAATTCCTATCCATCTGCAACAACAGAGGCTTGATTCTTCACTCCCTTAATGTGTAGAAACTCATTATGGAAATAAAGCTATTAATTTCAATTAGATTTCTCATTGCAAATAACAATAGACTGCACAAATATAGGAGTATAGTCTAGACTTCAGAGAAATCCTTATTTGTCCAGAAAGTAAAGCCTCACAAAAAAAACTTAAAACAAAACCTGCCTCAAGGTACCCATGCAAGTTTTCAGTACTAATGACAGGAAAATTATATCTACTGAAGGTTGTGAAAGAAAGTATTCTATTAATTTTTCCACAAGAAGAACTTTCCTTTTTCTCTCATTAAATGAAGACAAGGTTTGAAATTCTGAAACTATGCAGAAAATTATGATTCCATTCCACAACTGACGTTTCAAAATTTGGTTTTATTTCAGATTGTAACAAAGCAGAAGAAGCCTCAACAGGCTGGACTGATGGGCTAAGGCCAACTATATGGGCTTCAACAAGGCTGACTGCTGGCTTCTGCACCTGGTTCATAACAACAACTGCACCTGGTTCACAACAATGCAATGCTTGGGGAAGAGTGACTGGAAAGCTGCCTTGTAGAAAAAAACCTGGGAGTGTTAGTCAAGAGCTGGATGAATATGAGCCAGTAGAGTGCCCAGGTGGCCAAGAAGAGCAACAGCATCCTAGCTTGTATCAGAAACAGTGTGGCCAGCAGGAGTTAGGAAGTAATAGTCACCCCTGTGATCAACACTGGAGAGGTTGCATTTCAAATACTGTGTTTGGTTTTGGGCTCCTCACTACAAGAAAGACATTGGAGCGCTGGAGCGTGTCCAAAGAAGGGCAACAAAGCTGGTGAAGGGTTTGGAGCACAAGTCCTGTAAGGAGTGACTGAGGGAACTGGGGCTGTTTAGCCTGGAGAAAAGGAGGCCGAGGGGAGACCTTATCGCTCTCTACAACTACCTGAAAGGAGGTTGTAGTGAGGTGGATGGTGGTCTCTTCTTCTAAGTCACAAGAGACAGAAAGAGAGGAAATGGCCTCAAGTGACTCCAAGGGAGGTTTAGACTAGACATATTCTAGTTTAAACTAGACATATTTCTTCACCAAAAGGATTGTCAAGCATTGGGATAGGCTACCCAGGGAAGAGGTCAAGTCATCATCTCTGGAGATATTTAAACAACGTGTAGATGTGGTGCTTAGAGTCATTGTCTAGTGGTGGACTTGGTAGTGTTAGGTTTTTGATGTTAGGACTCAACGATCTTTCCAACCTAAACAGTTCTGTGATTCTATGAGTAACAACCACAGCAGGTACAAATGTCACGTGAGGAAATGTCCGATTTGTATTGACTATATAAGCTAGCTGGCAGTACAGATGACTTCACAGTTAACAGGCTGTTTTCGATTCTGGAATGAGAAATAATAAATCCCACTCTTTGACTGGATATTCTCCGAGTCCGATTCTTTTGGTTGAGCTACATCTAACAACACACTCCAATAATAAAATCCCAGTTGCAGAGGAGGTCTTTCCTTTAAGTAAGATTGCAATCACAACATTACAAGAAAGATTACTAGAAGACAGTTGTCTTTCCTGTGCTACAGAAGCAAAGAAAATTTATTTATAGCTGCATCTCCCCTTGCCTTAAATTCTAAAATGCAGGAGGATAGAAGAGAGAACAAGACCAAGTTATGTGGTAAAATGAACACATTAGAGATGACATATGTCAGGAGTACATGTCATAGACTTACACATGCCATACATCAAAACGAGAGATTACAGCCAAAAATGTACTACATGCAGTCCTTGACCTGAGACTGGGTTCGCTGGCCTCCAGTTCTGAATCATGTCTTTCTCCTATGTCACCTTCTGCACTGACAGGGGACCAGCCAGCTCTGGAATAGCAAAGGAAGGAAGCGTTCCTCCCAGCCACCACAGTCTTTTCCCCCCTTGCTCTCACTTGCAGCAGAATCCACCCACAGTTCTTATCTGATAAGTAAAGGACAGATTAAGTGTGAAATCAGTGAGAGTTCTCCTCTAGGCAACCACCACACTCCACCCACCACCAGTTCACCACGAATCCCCTCTAGGCTTGACAATATCCGTATAAGAATATTTTTCTTCACATGCTTCTCTGCTTTTCAAGGACCCTAGTGACAGGGAAGGCAAAACGTCAGTAGATGAAATTTTTAACACCACTACAAGCACTGGGGTAGTTCAGCAGTGCCCTTGCTCAAGCCATGCCAGGCGAAAAAATATGCCCACAGGCACTGATCATTCTGGCTTCCAGCCCGACACTCAGTTTGCTGTTTTGTGATCTGCACACCCTACTAAGACCCTGCAGGAACCCTCCAAAAGGAACAGAAAGCCTCTAGTGGTCACAAATATACACACATCCCAGAAACATAAAGGGTAAGATCTTCCAAGGTAGAGAATGGCTTTCAGACCCTATAAAGACTAATTTCCTTGGAAAGGAAGAGGTTGTTATTCCTGCCTTGCTCATGTAGAATGGAGAGCCCAGCAGGCATAGCCACCTTGGTGGCCATGAGTCCTCTCCAGCAGGCCACAAGAGCTATTCGCACAAGTGGAGGGAAAGCCTTTGCAAGTGAAATACTTACAGGAGTCTTGCAACAAACATCAAGCAGAAATGGGAAAGGCATGCACAGCTCCAACAGCATTACGGACAGGCTTAGTCACCAGCAGTGATCTTGTGACTTCTGGGACTATGTCTGAGCACTAGGACATGTGAAGCTTCTAGTGAGCACTGGCACCGGCCCTTGCTTGGCAGTACTGGGCATTCAAGCCCTGAGTCAGTGAGGCCTCCAAGGTTTTTTTAAATATGAGCAGCTAAGCAGACACAGCAGAGCCTTCCAAGCTCACGGACACACACAGGCAGCACCTTGCCTCCAAGGGCTCAGCTGGATTGACTAGTCCCTCAGGCCTTACACACTGCAAGGAGGCTGATGTAGGGTTGATGAGGCAAAAGAAAAGAGGAGCTTCAAGATATTCAAGATAAACAGTAAGTGTGCAGGCCAAAGGTCCGTGGAATGCAATCTTGACCAGAGTCCTGGCTGACCAGCCTGCAGTTGGGATTGACCTTTCTATTTTCTATATACAGGTTGCTTACTAGTATAGATACAGACTTCCAGTACACTATGCATTTGCTGTCGGAGTGGAGGAAGGGGGAATGAAGAGCAAGTTGAATAGAGTTTTACAAGGTGTTATCTTTTCATCTTTTCCACAATTTTCTATAATCCATCAATGGCACAAATGACAGAAGCAAGACGGGACTTATTGAATTTACAAGTGGCACCAGCCTACGAGGTTACAAGTACATCGGAGGATGATGATATACATCAAAATTATCTCTGGGTAGTGAGATAAACAGGATTCAATTAACAAGAGAAATGTAAGTCATAAGGAAAGATAAGACTACAAATACAAAATGGATATTGAAATTACAATGGACTATGACTATGGAGAAATATTTATTGCTGTGCTGCTGTGAAAAAAAAGGCAAACAATCTAGTCTATAAATAGGAGCTCCGCATGAAATAAGACACCACCAGTAAGAAACTCTTCCGCTGTGCTTCATTGGTAAGTCCTCCTAGTGTACACCTAGCTTGTGGTTCAAAAGCTCAGAAAGAGAGCACGAATAGTGACTACAAGTATAAAAAGTAAGATGAAAGGAGAAAGAAGTTCAAAATGGTTGTATTTAGTCTTGAGGAAAGAAGAAAAGGGAATTCTCTACAGACATATACGTGGAAGCTAGAAAGAAGAAGAAAATGAACTTTTTATGACACATACGAAGGCATAGGTTTAACTTACAATGAAGTAAAGTAAAAAGACATTAGGGTATTTTCAAATTGTAAGGATATCCAAACTCTAGAGCAACTTAATAAAGAGTAATTTCTGAAGTTCTCACTTCAGAATTTAAGAACAGAAGCACATGGATCTGTTAGAGAGAGTCCAGAGGAGGGCCACAAAGATGATCAGAGAGCTGGAGCACCTCCCATATGAGCATAGGGTGAGAGAGTGGTGGTTGTTTAGCTTAGAGAAGAGAAAGGTCTGGGGAGACCGGCTAGCAGCATTCCAGTTCTTAGAGGGGGCCTACAGGAAAGCTGGGAAGGAGATCTTTAACAGGGAGTTCAGTGATGGGACGATGGGTACAGGTTTTCAGCTGAAAGAGGGTAGATTTAGATTAGATATTAGGAAGAAATTTTTCACTGTGAGAGTGGTGAGGCACTGGAATGGGTTGCCCAGAGATCATGGATGTCCCATGGCTGGAGGTGTTCAAGAACAGGATGGGTGAGGTTTTGAGCAACCTAGTCTAATGGAAGATGTCTGCCCATTGCAGGGGTGGTGGAACTAGATGATCTTTAAAGTCTCTTCCAACCCAAACCATTCCATGATTCTATGAGTCTGTGAAAGTGTACAAATAATAATAAGACAATATAACATTAAGGTCTCCAGAATTCTGCTGTATTTAGGTGAAGCTTGAAGGTTAAAAAGAACAGGAACCTCTCCTCTTTTATCTCTATTGCTTTCACCATCAGCAGACTGTGCCTGGTCATTTTTTTAAACTTTTATTTGGATCCTCAAGGGATAAAAATTCATGAAAAGTTCTAGCTCTACTAAAATAAAGGGTAATTTGCATCACTGTGTATAGAAATAATCCCACATATTTTTAAGCAACGAAAACTTAGAGGCTGCTCTCAGTATATGATCTATGGATAGGCATGCCTCCATAGTACCTAGGTCTTAATTTGTCTTGTAGCTCAAGTATTTCACTTCATTGCCAGTGTTTTATTTCTTATGAACATAATATCTTTATCTGGTTTAGTGTATTCTGTTTGATTATAACCTAAATTTTACACTTTAAAAACTTGGACCAGACAGTGTCAGTCTGTTGAAAGGACTCACTTCCAGTAAAGAGAACAGTCTTTCCCTATGTTGCTTCATAAATATTTCACCATAATCATTCATTAAAGAAATGTACATAACAAGGAGGCCTAATTTGGGCACTGATGACTTTCTAGTTTTTAATTCTATTAAATTTGACTGCTGAGGATTATTAGCTAACCTTTATTAAGGAACATGGTATTCCTTATGTCTTTTTCACTGAAGTTATGCCTGCCTTTGTATATTGAAAAAAAGCTATTTCCAATGCTAGATATTATAGTAATTTCCTCACAGAAATCTTCTCTGCATTTATTAGTATCTCTGAGAATCTTCTCCAAGATAGAATTTCAGAATGTTAATCTAAAAGACTAATTGGTGTTAAATCCACAATAGAGACACTTTTAAAAAAAATCCTAATTCTTTTCAGATATTTTTGTTAACATCATCTAAAATTCTATATATTCACTGGTAAACCTAAATCATGCAGTAAACCAAGAACATATAGCTTCAGGTCTTGGAACAGCAGATTTGTTTTCTAAGCAAGCAAACTTTGTTTCCAAATATTTTCTTGGCCTGTCCATACTAAGTAGATAGAGGACTTCATTGAGTCTATTAAAGTTGGTTGAAGTCTTCGCTAATCTGATGGCTCAAGATACAAACTAAGCCCAAATGCAGAGGAAAAACAGATGTAAATGAAATAGGGTTTTGTGAGTTTTTTATGATTCTGTCCTCTGTACCTGCACACACAACACTGTTCAGCCTGATATCCCCTATCTCTTCTATCAGTCTTACCTAACAACTTTTTGACAAGCAAGACAATTTCCCAGTCTACAGATTCATCATGAATGAATAAAAATGTTTTGTTAGAATCCCTTTAGACCCATGAAAGAGCACACCAGTCACTTGACTTCCCACAGTAATGTTTTAAAAATAAACCATAGCATTCAAGGTGAAGTCACTTAATCTTATACATCAGCTCCCCCACTGTGAACTCTATTTTAGGGTTTTACAACTATATGGATTTCCTTTTGCTCTTATTCTCCTGACTCACACTCTTCTCACAAGTTTTGTGTTGACAGTCAGTACCATCAGCGGAAATATGGGGTGTGCAGTAGCCCACAATGGATGCCCATAAGAGCAGCCCTCTTTTTCCCTTGTGTCCATTATGCAGAGTAACAGGAGTTCGGGTTAAGGACAGCAGCCTCTGCATCCTGCATACCACAAGCGACTGGTGCAACAGAAATTTGTTACTAGAAACTACTGACACTTCTGGTCTAGGCTGAGTGAGTAGCTTAAAAGCCTCACAAAGTGCTTTAGTCCACTCTGGACTCACTTGTAACCATTGGTAGCTAATGTACAGCTTGGGCTTACAACGTGAGCTGAGGGATATCAGGCCATGGTTCAAGACAGACCTGACTGCTCATATCATTGTGGTATGTCCAGAGTAAGCACTTAAAAGTGGCATATCCTTTGTGTGCATGCTGTGCTTACATGGGGAATGGTCAGGACAGATTACTTATTTGATTAGCTAATTCCTGTACAGCATGAAGTCAGAAGGAGCTTGAAGTGGTTTGTGCAAAGTCACCCAGAAAGACCAAAGCAAAATACAATTAGAGCTGCATAAATCTGGACATTTTCCTTACATACTACCTCTATTCATGACTACTGTTAACACTTACAGGTACTTTTTGCAGAGTTTTTTTAAAACAGGTTTTATATACAGCTCTCTACCTTTCTACCCTATGAAATGCTTGCTTCTGTAGTGATTTTCAAATCTGTAATTTGTTCAAATATGAACTGAAAAACTTATTGTGTTTACACAATAATTTTTATTGCGATATTGCTCTCAAAAATGAGCCTGGGAGGGAAATGATATTCCAAAGAAAAAACATTAAATGTAATGAAGACTCTTAAAAAAACCAATTTATTTTCTCATTTCCTTCAACTTATACTCTCCAAAGGGCAAAGTTTTTGCCATTATGTAGAACTTATAATTTGTCTGTGTGTTCTGCTAGCTGTGGCCTAAGGCAATCATTAGCATTTTGGTTCTTTTAGCTACAGTCTCGAAGAATTGCACACAGTTTCTTTCTGGTGCAAGTCTTTAGTGTACAGCACCTAGGCTAAGGGGTCTTTAAAAACTGCTAAGAATGAGGGAAAAAAAATACGTTGAACTTCAGAGTTACTGCTTCCTCAGTAGTATTTTACAGTTTACCTGTATATAAATCCCATTATTCCTATCTATCTAGGCAGGAAAATGGCAGAAGGAATAATCTCTGAAACTTTCTGAGTTCTTTTTTTGATAGCTGTGCAGTCATGGCTAAAAACTTACTAGTATTTCAGGAATTCCCTTCATTTCCATTATTCTAGCTGTGAGCCACTGATTGATTTATCATATTTACCCCTTGCATATGTTCAATGTGAAACCAAATAAAAGTAATCTCATCACTTTATGAAATATTAATGAAAGCAAGATTAGGCAGACAAGAGTCATTGATTTATAGTCAAAACCTGTTGCAGTTTGCGTTAAGTGTAACTCCTCCTTTTGAATCCTGAACACCAAAGGAATGCTGGATTACCTGAAGTGTTTCAGTTATCTGAAAGCACAGAAAAATGTATCTGAGCTCTAATATCTCTTTACTGAAAAACATCATACTTGTGTCAAAGTTTCTTAATAATTAGTACTGGAAAAGAGAAATTGAAAAATTATGTGAATCTATAGTCTTGTCAAGTTACAAATTTACAGTTGCTTTGTAGCTCTGAAGTGTTGCATGTCTTAAAAGAACTGCTAAATACTCGCTGGAAATTAATGGACTTCAGTTGCAAGTAATTCAGGTCTGGCAGAGCTGGCACTTGCTTGGGCTTGAAACCAGAATAATTAGAGTGTAATCACCAACGGATAAGTTTACCAAGAATAACACAGAAAAAGTATATTGCTTACCTTAATTAGTCACTGCAATTTTTTGAAGGAACTCATTTAGTGTTTTGTTTCTGCCTGATGTTCCATTGTTTTGAAATTTCTCCTCTTTTAAAATGATAGGCATGTTGTCATCCTGCCTCTTTTACCAGGGCTTTGAAAACTGTCAAAGTCTATCTACTGTCTCCTGTTTGAAGGAGTATGGTTGTTGACAGCAAATGACAGCAATGAGTTTCTATCCCAGTATTTTCACAAGTATTAACACAACTCCATGAAACAAGTTTCATATCATCATAATTTTCATATCATCATAAATAAGTTTCATATCATCATAGAATAGTTTCAGTCAGAAGAAACCTTTAAAGATTTTCCAGTTCTAACCCCCCTGCCATGGATAGAGACATATTTCACCAGATCAGGTTGCTCAAAGCCCCATCCAACCTGACCTCAAACTCTTCCAGGGATAAGGCATCCGCAATTTCTCTGGGCACTCTGTTCCAGTCCCTCTCTCATATCTAGTTTCAATCTACCCTCCTTTGGTTTAAAACCAATGACCCTCGTCCTGTTGCTACAGGCCTTGTTAAAAAGTGTCTCTTCAATTTTCTTGTAAGCCCCATTTTAATAATTGAAAGACCTCAATAAGGTCTCCCTGAAGCCTTCTCTTCTCCAAGCTAAACAATCCCAACTCTTTCAGCCTTTCTTCATAGGAGAAGTATTTCAGCCCTCTGAATATTTTCCTGGCTCTCCTCTGGACCCACTGTAACAGATCCACTTCTTTCTTGTTCTGGGGACGCCAGAACTGTATGAAGCACTCCAGATGGTGTGTCACAGGAGAGCAGTAGTGGGGAAAAATCACCTTCTTCGACTTGCTGGCCATGTTTCTTTTTATACAGCCCAGGATGCTGTTGACTTTCTGGGCTGCAAGTGCACATTACCACTCATGTCCAATTTTTCACCCATCAATATCCTCAAGTCCTTCTCTGCAGGGCTCCTTTCAATCCATGAATCACTCGGTCTGTATGGATACAATTTCACTAACCCAAGCGCAGGACCTCACATTTGGCATTGTTGAACTTCAAGAGATTCACATAGGCTCACTTGTGAAGCCTGTCAGGGTCTTTCTGGGCAGCATCGATTCCCGCAAGCATATCAACTGCGCCACTCATCTTGATGTCATCTGCAAACTTGCTGAAGGTGCCCTCAAATACCACTGCCTATGCCATTATTATAAATATTGGACCAATTCCAGTATGGACCCCTGAGGGACACCACTTGTTACTGATCCCCATGGGAGCCATTGACTGCAACTCTTTGGGTGCTACCATCCTAATTCCTAATCCATCAAACAGTCCACCCATCAAATGCTTATCTCTCCAATTTAGCAACAACTATGTTGTATGGGACCGTATCAACGGCCTTACAGAAGTCAAGGTAGATGACAACTATTGCTTTCCCTCATCCACCAACTCAGCTATTCAGCCGTTGAAGGCTGTCAGGTTAACCAGGCATGACTTACCCTTTATGAAGCCATGTTGTCTGTCTTTAACCACTTGCCTGCCATCCATATGCCTTGACATAAACTCCAGGAGGATCTGTCCCATGATATTACGGGCACAGTGGTGAGGTTGACAGTTTGGTAGTTCCAGTTTTGTAAAAGTCTCTCTCAAATAACTAGATTTCATTATAATGTAACTCTACAAGCTCCTCAATCTTTCAAAAACTTCCTGGTCAGGCAAAATTGTAACTTGTTAAAAAACAGTGTCAAGATTTTGGCATATCCAGATGTGGACAAGACAATAGAAACCTTTGTCTTTTTCCTCTTTTAAGTTTCTTCTCATACCTTGGCAACTGACACTTCTTGACATAGATCACAGCCTCCTAGAGCCTTTCACAAAAGAGAACAAACTATCTTTTAAAGTTTTGGCTTTTTATGAAGTACCTTAAACTGTAAATTTCAAAGCTTTAAGGGCTCTCTTGTGTGTCCATGTAAGAGATTAAAAGCTGGTTGCTAAGAGGAAAATCAATAAAAAAGGGCAGTTTCATTTCTGTTGTGAATCACCAGTTACACTGATAACCTAACATGTTCAAAAGATCTTCAAAATATGTTCATCATGTTGCTTTATATGCTGATATATATATATGTGTAATGTACAGAAAATTTGACTTAATATTCTTTCCAATCATAATTTACTTCAAAATTAATTGCATGAAGTTAATGTATGAAAAGAATTCCGTTAAGGCACACTTTCTGTGGAGTGCCTTTACATATAAATTCTAAAACATACAAGGAAACTACCTAAATATAGCAAAAGAGACAGCATTTATTCCTACATTTACTAATTTTGTGTTATAGCCTCAAATGGTTGATTACAAATGGTCCACCTCTTCATTTTGATCTTTATTTTCTGTCATTCTTTACATGATTGTGATCTCTGCTTCATTAAGGTCAATGTGTTTTGTCCACAGTAGTCAGTAATTTTCTCTGCAAGCATTCTTCCTCTTAAGACAGTCTGACCTTCAGTGGATGAGAGGAAATTAATTAACTCATATTCTGCAAGACACTTTATTAAGATTCTGGTAATAAGACAGAAAAACATGGAAGGAAGCTAAACAGAACTTAATCTTTCTGCAAATCCAGATGAAAACTACAAGGGACTCCAACTGGCTGTGGCAGCAATCAGATTCAATTCTACAATTTTTTGCAAAAACACCATGACCAAGAAGTAAGATTGCATATCTCCACTTCCCCAGAGTCTCTTACTTGCTACCCATGTACCTAATGGCTCTGCAGGTGTCTAAGTCTCAGAGTGAGATGAAACCAGACTATAAGATAGAGTTTAGATATCTGTGCCTTAGTTATTCCTTCAGGCATTTACTTTATCATAATAGTCCAGTCTCACTGAACAAAACCTCTGCATTTCAAGGTCAAGGCAGAAAGTCAAATGTCAAAACTAGGCAAAACAAGGGGATTTCATTAAAAATGTCTAAGAAAAACTGTTTTCTTCCTTCATATGTTTATCGTTTAGTGCAAGTTGAAGAAGGATTGTTTTCAAGTGAAAAAGAACTGAATAAAGCTTCTCTCTGAAGAACTGCATTCTTGAAACATGCAAGTAATGTCACTCACTTTCCTCCATTCACTGTCAGGTAGTTACACAATCAGTACTTGCTTCTGCTAGCATAAGAGGTGCCAGCTCATGTGGCCCCCCCAAAAGACTTGGGAAGAATGGTAAGTCTAAAGAGCTTTTCTGGGAAACATTTGTGTGCTTTCTGTTGTGGCCTTGTTGAGATCTGAATAAAAGAAAGAAGGCAGGAGCTTAAAGAGTGTAAACATTAGGCTGAGATGTACTTTCTTCTGCAGTCCTCTCAGCCAAGAGATGCAATGTTCAGGGAAATAACCAAAGGAAATGCTTATGTCTGTTAAAATGACCAGAGAATACAAAAGGCTCCTAAAAGCCTGAATCTACTGCAGGCAGGCAGATAATTTGGGGACAGCTGTGATATTTGTTTCTGGAGATCCTTGCCCTGCCACTAGAAGAAAGTTTTACCTGAATATTCCATGGCATTTCAACTGCCAGGGTCATCTCAGGGCTGAACTCTACTCACTTCCCACAACAGAGATCAGAGATCAGAGATGAGAATGAAAAATGTCTTTTGGTGGTACATAGTGACAGTGTCTTCTCCCCATTCTGCCCTCCTCCTTGGCATACCTAGATTTCTTCTAAATTAATGAAGCTGTCAGAAATGTCAGTATAAACCAAGAAATACTGTGCCTGTTTTGTTTGAAATAGAGAGGGATGTCTGGTTCCAAACCACTCAAATCAAGGTTTAAGAGTTTCACGGACCTGTGTTTTGTGATCAACTTAACATGTGATGGCTTTTGTGTTATGTTAAAATAAAACTGATAAAAGCCTGGTTACAGGAACATAGAAAATGGTAAATTGTCAACATAAAGGAATGTTGTGTGAGAACTGAGGCGGCAACTGTACTCATACTGGAATCTGAATGAAAACTTAGTCAAGAGCCAGAGAAGCTGCACGCTATAACTGTGTTCATGGAAGCCCTTTGTATAATATTTCAGTCTTTAGATCTCACTTATATCAGCAAACAAGACCTACATAAATTAGGTGATTCTAAAGAACACAAGGATCCAGTTAAGAAGCTCTGCTTTCTGCTGAAGTCCCTGTGCCATCGTGTCTCTAAGTTCAAATTCCAAGGAAAGCATTAAGTACTAAAACATTCAAAAGCTCAGCACAGATATTTTTTTTCTTATTGTGACTGTCACTGAAATGAGAATGAAACAGTTCCAGACTATTAACCCTAGTCTTGCTGGCTGATTTGATCTCTCCATTAACTCCTTTTTTAGACAGGAAGTTGTCCTCCGTAATAGTTATAACTTCTTCAAAGTGATCTGGATCAGAAGGGAAATTTTTCAAAATTTTGGAATCCATCTGGCAGTGGAAAGGGTAAGTAACATAGCCTTTAAAAGAACCAACATAACATGTTTTCCCTTGTTTCCCCTTTTGACTGGAGTAGAAAGATTAATGGAAAAACTTGTGAGCTAGAGAAAGGCAGAAATATTATCTTGATTATAAAAAGATTTTACGATTTCAGTCTATTTGCATTACATCCTCACAAAGAGCCGCCTTGTTATTTCTTGTTGGCCTAGAATGAGTCTTTCTGGTCAACTGCATGAAATCACAGTGCTTAGGAGTATAAATCATAACAATTCACTGACAAGACACTTCCAGCTACAGCAAAATAAGGTAATTTTATTTGACAGAAACATTTTGCACCCCTTGAAGAAGAAAACCAAATAGACTTATCATAAGCAATGCTCTAAAGAAAAACAATCCAATAATGTACAAGGGGAAAAAAAAATCAATGCAAATAAAAAGCAAAGCCAGCTGAAAACCCCAAAGCAATTATTTTTTTTTTCAGTTGATCCATTGTATTTTAATAAGAGCATTTACAACTACATAATGACCCTTCATGGTTAGCAGCAAATGGTGTTGGCTTAATTATGTGAAATTTAGTTCACCTCTCCAGAGCTGCCCACACATCTTGAGATAAAGACCTGCAGCTTGATAAAGCATGCATGGCAATTACAAATGAGTAAACAAAGTGCAGGGCAGGGCTAGCAGCATTTGTCCTTCAAAGAATACATTTTACCAGAGCAATTCTTAAGCCTCATATGTCAAATATGTTATTAATGAGCACACAAACCCCACACAGAACTGCAAGCTGCAGGACACAGTCAAGCCACAGATTTAGACTGGGTAGAGCGTGATGACAAAAGGGGTTAAATTGGTCTCCATCCTCCCATTAGCTGCAGTTTCTCCACCACCTCATCAGCAGGTGATGAAGCTGCTTTCCAGCTCCTTCAGTTCACATGTTGGTTCTGACTGATGGAGCCATCAAGAGAAAGTAGATATGGATTAGAAACAGTGGTGTATGTATACCTTGTCTGATGCACCTAATGTGCTCTTCTGCTGTGTCTCCTGTAAAAGGATAGGGGAGAGGAAGGGCCATTTCTCCTGCAAACTTTCTCACCTGTTCACCCAGCTAGCAGAGGAGTGTATTATCACTTTTCCTACTGAGAAAAGATAGCAGTAGCTAAGAAGTGTGTACTGTGAAAGTATTGATACAATACGTGGAATATTTTGAAACTTCACAAAGTGGAATATTTTTATTTAAGCTAAAGTACAATTAAGTTTCGTCTAAACAGTTATGGTTTTTTGAAAGTTAGACAGAATGTCCCTCTCATAGCATGTTTTCTTTAAAATGGTGCTTTCCAGACATTGTTTGTTCCTTGAAGATGATAATGCTTTGTGTGAAGTATGATCTGTGCTGAACAGATGTCTCTTCTTCTGTAATCACGTGTTTGCAGTATTTTCTATCTTAAAGCCAAGGTCAAGCAGAGAGCTGCAGTCAGCTCCAAATCAGCAAGAGTTTTGACTGTTGCAAAGTTTCATAACATTAAAATTAGACCCTGGAAAGTAATAGAATATGGATAAGATTTCTGGGAAAATTTATACATGCGCATGTAAGTGGGAAATATATTCTGTAATTAGTCTTTGTCTCATTGCTTTGTCTCCTGCATGTTGCCCAGGGCTGATAAAGGATGCTTGCTTTCTAAAACTCCCCTGTTTTGAGGCATTTTTGGTATCACTGTTTCTAGGTAATTTGCTTTCAATCACCAATTGAGTCTTTAAATCTTCTTCCAAATGTAGTTATCCAAAACACATCTACTATCCAATGGCATTTGCCTGCAACCTTTCATCTCCCTGATTACTTGATAATCACAAAAACAAGCATTGCTGATCAATTTGCCACTAGCCCAAACTAGTCTTTAATTTAGGGTCACGAGATCTAAAGCAATTGATTTTCTTTTACCTAATTTCAATTCTCTTTCACTTACCTCCCTGCTAAGAGCTGGAGAACTGAGAATCACTGCAGTAACTCCTGAGTTTTCAATAGAAGTTTCATTGGCTCATAGCCCCCACTAATCAACCTCAGGAACAGTTGGTCCAATTGTTTTCCATCCTGGTGAAAAAAATTAATTTCAATCATTTGAAAAAAAAGGCAATACTCTACATATAATTGTACCTTGCACGAGCTGTACTCTGAGTGATAGAGACCTGGACTTGACTACGCAGTAAAATGGTTAAATCTCTACGCTGTAGAACTCTATAGTCATTTTAGCTACTAGAAGAATCTAGTGTTTTGGGAGGAAAGAGTTCTGTCAAGGAGTAAATTTTCTCTTTGGTTTAGTTTTGTGGTTCAGCAGTGATTATTCAAGCTTGTTTATAATAAAGTGTGGACATATAATAAAACAAATTATTAGGGTTCTTTCACAGAGTTACAATACTCTTGAGCTGCAATGTTCTTGTTAAGCCCAGGGTCTGTTTTTCTTCTTTCAATGGGAAATTTTAGATCTTTCTGGAAAAATCAGCATATGCTATGGACCTGGAAGTGAGTTTTTTGCTGGATCCAAGTGCATGACTCAGTTACATCCCAGCAATAAATAAAAGCCAAAAATTTGGCCTCTTGCTATTTCCTCTTATCCTTCGACTTCTCTTAATTACTTTATGTGTTTATTAACCAAAATTTTTGCAAGTGTTTTCTTGTGTATGTACAATTCATCCTAAGGTATAAAGTCTTATTTCTACTTAAACGAAGTATGACTTACTAAGGTCTCCTCTCGAATAGAGAGCAAGGAATTTGCTCTAGTATTCAAAGTTAGAGGGGTTATAAGTATGCTCTTGAACTGCCTCAGGAGTGGGTAAAAAGGAATAGCTCCAGGTCCGTCTTGTAATTTCTGCTTCCAAACTCAATTTCTTATTAGTGAAAATTCAGAAATACTTAAAGACAAAAGTCTTGTTCATCCATCTGGAAGATACATATATTCCTATCAAATTTATTTGCTAAAGTATGTTTTCAAATTCCGTCCCCTTACCCTGAAGACATATTTCCTATCTATCCTCCGCTTGCAAGTGTTAGTCACATAAAGACTCAGCAAGCCTGGATTGCAGATAAGTCACTCAAGGGTGGCAGGCATCATAGTATCTCTCTATCTCTCTATCTAGCTCTGCTATTAATGCCCTTATAGCTCTGCCTATGCAGCAGAGAAATAAAGTTAATCCACCTGTGGCTTTCCTAAATAATTTACTTGTACTTTAAAATTAAAGTGTCTCCATAGCAACTCTGAGGCATCCAAGAAGGAAAAAGGAGGATGGCATTTGCAGAAAACATGGAGTGGATTATACTGTGATGTACGTGAGGACCAAATGCTCAGACTATTCCAACGAGGCACAGCCCGCGGCACCTAAGCAAAGAGAGCAGAGCTGGGTTGGTGTGGGTGACCCGGTTCTGCTGAGACCCCAAACTACTGGGCAAGTCCGCTGAGAAGAGGCAGATCCCAGCCCCAGCTGGAAAGTCAGGTCAGTGGGTGAAGGTCAGAAAGGCACAAGAATGGACACAGGCATGTCTGTGACATAGCTCAGGATAACAGCAAGTGCAGGAGCCTCAATTTTAAAGCACTTCCTAAGCAAAGGCAGGGGAGGCACCTGCTGAGCCTCTCAAGGCCTGACAGCTTCCTTATTAAAGCTGGCCTGGAGCCCAGGCAGTCAAACCTTGCAGAGGGGAGGGAATGCCCTGAGGGCTCCAACAGTGGCTGCTTATGAAGGCTAGGAAAGCATACCTGCAGCTACTTAAATTTCATGAGGGCCAAGGGAGATATTGCAATGTTTTGTACCTTTGAAAGGAATGTGTCACACTGTCTGCCCACTGGGAATAGGCAGTGCGGATGGCTTGCAAATAGCAAAGTCTCCTCTGCTTCGGGGAGGCCACACTTGTTCCTCTGTTGTCATTTTTCACAAGCCAAAAAAATGCCATCAGTCTAAAAGCCTATTTTGTTCTCCAAGTGGGAGAGACAACCTAAATGAAACATAATGTCTTTTAATAAAGTAATTCCAATAAAAGCTATATTTCTCCCTAAGATATCTACTACAACTACTTAAAAGGTGGTTGTGGTGACGTGGGTGTTGGTCTCTTCTTACAGGTAATAAGTGATAGGTCAACAGGAAGAGGCCTCAGGTTGCTCCAAGGGAAGTTTAGACTAGATATTAGGAAATATTTCTTCACTGAAAGGGTTGTCAAGCACTGGAACAGGCTGCCCAGGGAAGTGATCTAGTTGCCATGGTGGAGGTATTTAAAAGGCGTGTAGATATGGCACACAGGGACATGGTTTAATGGCAGATTTGGCAGTGTTGGTTTTAAGATTGGACTCCATGGTCTTAAAGATCTTTTCCAACCTAAACGATTCTATGAATTACTCTCCTAAGTGAAAAAGACTGAGCCTAAGTCTGTAACTTAAAAAAAGGGTGGTTTTACTTCATGACATCTTCCAAGGGTTCACCGTGACCCCTGAGCAGACATGTCTAAGAGTTTCTTTCTCCCTTAGGTGAATCTGAGAACTACTAACACACCCAGCTCTCACTGTTCCCACTTCCTAATGAATATAGATGTTAATCACTTCTTTTCTGAGAAACAAATTGGGCAAACCTTCCATAGCAGAAGAACAGGGGTTGAAAAGAGTTACGTTTAACACGGTTAAAATTAATCTGTTATGTATGTGAGTTGAGAATGATTATTATTCTGGTGGAGTGCACCTGTATTGATGCAGAATAGTTCACTTCCAAATCAGATTATCTACTTTGTTTCTTATGACTCCATAATTTTCTCCTTTTAATTCCCATTTTTGCAGGAGTTTCTAGGCATGACCTTTGTGATAACCCACGGGCAAAGACAGACTGAATTTCCTCCTCTCCACTGTTTCTCCCTTCTCTCACCCTACTCCCACTCTGTCTGCAGACAGGAAAAGACCAAGAAACCTATACTTACGTGGCCACAGCTGCAGAATACCTGGATTTGTGTTCAGTGGGCTGAACTACCCTGGGAGCAGGAGCCAGAAGTACCTGCATCTGGAGAATGGGAACACAGAGGCGCAGAGAAACTAAAAATACAGCTGGAAAAATGAACTTGCCAGAATATGAAAATGTCAGGTGAATAAAGTGTTTTGTCTCTTTGCATAAGTAAGAGAAATAAAGATCCTTTCTGAAGTAGGAGTATCAGGACAAGCATGTGGTGATAAGGGAAGAAAATAAACAGCAAAACCACTATGGCAAAATCACCTTTTTTTCTGCAGGAAAGAGAAATATTATTGAGAACATTGACCTCACAGGACCAGCCAACTAAAGTTCTCATATTCATATGTCTGCCTTGATGTGCTTTGTATACCACAGAATAGTATTTGTTGCAGTTATTTTTCTCTGAATTACTGTAATTGAGACTATCAGGACAGTAATTTCCTACTGAATAAAACAAAAGGAGGCATTAGGATTAAATGTCTCTTGACAATGACCATGTGCTATTAGCACCAGATTCACTGCAAAAAGAATATAAATTATTCAAGCTGAAAAATACAGTGCAACACTTAAGATTGTTATGCAAACCTAGCACGGCCCAGAAAACCATGAAAAAATAAGGCCCTTAACCCTGTATAACTACATTACACACTCTCTTTGCACTGCTAGAAAGGGATATTTCCATTAGCAGGCACACATTCTTTGGTCCAACAGCCCTTCAGAATGTTCTGAAGCAACCTCAGGGTTTCCACTCTCCATTCTATAAAGAACATTTCTTCCTACCACATGAGTACAAATATCTCTGTATTCCACCCGCTTTTCTTTCTGTGATGTGGGTATTGCTTCTTCTTTAGGCAGGTTACAAGTGGGCTGTGCAGCCCTGAACAACAGGTTTGATGGTAAGTGCTCAGAAATGGGAGTGAACAATGAAAGTCTGGGGTTATTATTCAGCACGCCTGCATCTTCCTTTTGTTAGCAGCTGATTGGGAAGTGCCAGAAATAAAAATGTATTTAACTTTGAATTTGCCAGGAAAGATGAGCTTTAAGCAAGCAAGTGGTAAATAATGTTGTTTCTGATTGGTTAGAAGGGGTTAAAAATAAGACTATATAGCAAGCACGGGAAGATGGCTTTTGATCACTACTAATAATTTATCTCAATCTGAAGAGTGCATGGTGTTGGCTTTCAATACAATAAAATGTTTCAGCTAGTATCTTCCCTATTTTATCTGTTTCTTATTTTATTGTTTTACCTGGAATTTGTATTACCGCATACAAAGACAAACAGAAACACTATGACTTTCAAAATCACTCTGATATGTGTCAGACATTTTCATGTAAAATGACATACAACCTCTCTCTTTCTTTTTTCTAAAATGTTATTAGTGCCTGCTTCTGACAGTCTGCCAGATATTCAGCTTTAACTGTTGGCTTTTATTCTTCTGTGTCTTCTCTGTTGGACATACAGATCTGAATAGCAACCCCCCTTATCACAAGAGATCTTTCAGAATCAAGATAATGAATAATTTCATCCAGAATCATGAGGAAGGTATTAACTCTCAGAATCATAATATTCTGTAAAATACAGAGGATTAACCCTCCAGAAAAGAAAGCATTGAACTCTACCTGGGCCATGGGATATTTTGAAAGCAAATGCAGGTCTTCTATTTTGCAGCTGTGTGTTCCCAGTCTCAAAAACCCATGCTACTCTACTACACTTGCTGATTTGGGCCAAAAACATCCTGCAGCAGTGAAATCTCTCCCATCAAAGATCTTACCAGAATGATACATTCTTTTAGACAGGTTCCCTATCAACAAATGAAACTTTTGCAGTAGAACGTAAAAAATCATCAGAAAATTCCCGATTTAATTCAGCCAACATATTGCTTTTCTTGGGAACTTCTCTTTTCCTGACCTCTACCTGTCCTGCTTTACAGCATAAAATCTCTTCAGTGCTGCTATGGATTGTTTTGAAGCTTTTAGTGTAAGAATTGTAAGAATCTCTCTCCAGTCCTCTCAAAGGACTTCAGAAATATTACAAATATCTTTCCTGTTATCCAGTCTTTAAATCTCTTCTTTAGTTCAGTCTTACAAGTTACAAGTGATTTAAACTTTCCTCCTTACTTTCTAAACACTTCAGGAACCCATTCTTTCTCTGTCATGGTGCCAAAGCTATTTATTTTCCTCTGATGTATGGGTAAATAATATTTGTATAACTAATAATCCAGAGTAAATTGTCTTAGAGCATGACTAGTCTGTGTGCAAGGAAACATGATGAGGAGGATTTGGAGGTTTTGCCATGTAGGTTTGCTGTTCAAGTGCTCCTTTCCTCACTTCCATCTCTGGTTTCTCCTGCTGGTGGCAGGAGAACAGAAATCCTGAAGGAAGCCAAGTTTCCAAGGGATGTCAGTCACCTTCGTCCCTCATGCTTAGGACTGGCAATTTCAATTTGAGCTATACTTCTGAAGCACTTGAACCTGGCTCTGGCATTTTCTCCTGCTTCTTCATGCAAACAAATCAAAATACAGAGTAAAGGCAGAGGTGGCTTAAATATGTGGACAAACTATTTGAAAAAAACTATTTGAAAAATTATTTGAACAAAAAACTATGTGAGAAATTAGTTTGCAGCACTGAATTGATAAGCTGGCTGAGCTGTTAGCATCCTAGCATCCATTAATACAAACAGAATATGCTTGGACCAAGAGCTAAATTTGATTATTTTTCTTATCACAATTCCTTCCCTTCCAGTATGAATTTCTCTAGTTACAGCCAGCAGTTTCTTTCCGGGTAAGTGAATTAAGTGAATGAAGTTTGATGTCAAGCTAAATCCAGCTTAAAGCAGTTAGTTACCACAGAAATAATTTCGTCATCATGTCTTCTTATCCTGTCTTAGCAACTGAAGTGAGAAAAATATTTACAAATCACTGCAGGTCAACAGGATGGGTATGACTGATTTGAACTATGCCAATGCACTTGCAGAACCTGCTGTGAATTGTTCAAACAATGAGGTCAAATAATTCAAGAAGGCAAATAAACATGCAAATCAACATGAAAAATGAAAATTCGTTCTGCTGCTACATCGAAATAATTGTATTACAATAAGCCCATTAACATTTCATGAAAACCAGTGCAACAACTTGCATTTGGTTTATGCAGGCTTTGACTTTCTGTGACTTACTTTATACTTGACAGTCTCTTATTTATCTGATCTTTGGGCATAAAAATATTACTCAACTTGAGTTCATCTTAACCCTCATCTGACATTTCAAATTTGGCTGATGTGTAGGACAAAGCTGACAGTAACATTACCAACAGTCTTGGCAGATTCTGGTTTAAATGCCTGAAGCCATATATTAAGTGTGTCTTAGTAACTGACTGGTACCAGGCAAGTAATTTCTGAAGCCATTGTGCCAGATAAAGAAAATCAAACCCTCATGGGACAGAAATGGATGCAAGATGAAGAGGATTTCCTGCAGTTCACTGAAAAGCCACTTTTGATATATATACTGGTTGATATCTTTCATAGTGATGTAGAGATGCACAGATTCCTAAACTCACGAAAGACATTGCAAAATAGAAAAGTAATACAGCAAAAAGCACATATAGACACATATATTAGCCTGGAATCTGGTTAGGGTTAGTTTTCAACACTGAGGGTTTTTTAATTATTTTTTCCCTTTTTAATTTTTGAGCAGTGGCTTCAAAATTTTGAAAAAAAAGGAGATTTTTTTTTCTCTTCCCTATAATTATTCACCATAATACATTTTGAAACATTTCAGTTAATGCTCAGGGAAATATCCTGATGAAGAGGAAAGAATGCAGTCTACAATTTTCAGGCTTACAGTGAGCCAGGATGCTACTATGTTGTTTATGATGTATGTGTCTGGTGTTGTTGAATATATACCTACCTCAAACACAACAGAAAAAGAAGGTACCTACAGTTCTAATCAACAAACAATAAAATCACTTTTACATTCCTTTTTATTTCCTTGAAGACGAAAAATAGCATACTGGCTGCAAAGCAAGGGATCATAGAAGAATTTCTTTTAGTCCTCATTTATTGGAGCAATGAAGAAAAATATGAGAGTGGGCAGAGGGTCAGTAGCAATAACAGCAGAAGCAGCCTCCTCTGGTTATGCAGCCAAGTCAGAAAGGTTAAAAGGGCAGTCCAGTCATCTACTAATACTTTGAAAACCTTGATATAACTTTCTGTATCTAGTGAGATAACACTGAAATATCTTTTGAAAGCTAAAAAGCAGCAGAAGTACTAACTTTATTTTTAATTTCAAAAGTCTGAGATGTCTGTATTTGGTTGCACATTTTTGATTTTTCAGTTTGCAAGGAAAAAAAGACCTCAAGAAGGAGAAATGACAATAAAGGGAACACATGTACACTGCATGTAGAATGGCCATGACATGTGAAAGGGTCAAAGTTTTCCCACAATGAGGCTGATGTAAAAAACCCAGACTGAACATAATGACCAAAATATACTTGTGGAAACCTCTTTCCTATCTCCCCTCCAACCAACCCACTCCCTCTCCCCACCTTTCATTTCACACTTTGCACATCTATTCACTTTCAGTAGTCCTCCATTTTGGTTCATAGGGATGTCCTAGGATCAGAGCTTGAGGCTTCAGGATGGTGACACCAAAATATCAAATTGATGCTTGCAATCTACAGAAAAGCAGTCTGAAGTTTCAAGACTGCTTTGTACCTAACTTTGGACTCACTTTGTTTCACATTCACAAGCAAAAGTACTTTTCAGTTGATGGGATAAAGGAGAGAACATAATTTCTTCCAACAATGCAGAGATCATTTTCTGTTCTTTTATTTTACTAAGACATCACAAGATCTAGAAGATATAGAAACAGCTAACTTGCTTACTTGCTTTGCTACTATCATTTTCTGTTCCAATGTTTTTTTTTGACAACCGCGGCAACAAAATATGCGATCTTTGTTCACAGTTTTCATGTCTAGGACAAAATACATAAGCACACACGAAAAAGGGGGGAAAAATGTCATCTAGTAATATTCAGATCTGCGGAATTTTCAAGGATAAGATGCTAGAAAGAACTGAAACTAAACTCAAATGAAATAAACACTTTAACACAAAAAAAAATATTTTCCACAGCAATGTAAGGTAGTTTTCCAGGAACTCGAGACAACGTATATATAAGAACATTAGTGTGTTGCTGATTAAGATATTTAAACTTCCTGTAAACAGTAAAGAAGATGTTGAACAACATTTTCAATTAAGGAAGAAGAAAATATGTTATGTTAATGAAGTCTTGGAAATAGTGTAAAGGTAACATTCTCTGCCTTTCACTAAGTACAATGTGACCTCGAATATGATTTCTGGCCACTGTCCTCTGAACAACCTAAAAAATTCAGATTTTAAAAAGATGACCACAGCTGTGAATGTGGCCAATGTGTGTAGACATAATAGAATCTATACAGCTGCACACACACAAGCTCGTACACCCTTCAATTTTCGTGAACACAGAAATTAGACATGTTCAAAATTGCATGCATGCCAAGCCATAATGCTAAGCTTAGCAATTATTTTAGGTTTTATCCTTTAGTAACAGGACAGAAACTCCAGAAAAAAAGGCTGCTTTTACATTTTCCCACAACTACAAAATAAACAGTAAAAAAGTTCAGAGACTGGCTCTAGTGGTATATCCTCATCACAAATCATACAATGATTATGAAAACATAGTTCATATCTAAAAATACTGAAACAAATATTTTTAATGTAAATGCAATAATTGCAAGTGGGCAAAACTCTTCTTATTTTTTTAATAAACATTTTGCCTTGTCATGGGTGTCTGGTTGAAATTTACTTCTTGTTTTGATATTCTTGCTAATTTAGAATTTTGGAGATTTCAGCTGGATAATCTTGTAATATAAGGATCTTCACCCAAACACTTCACAAGTCTTCAATGACTTTGTTTACAAGAGTCTTGTGGCTGGAATCAATATCTGACTGCATGTTTGACTAAATGTGCAGATGCAGGCATCTAATTAACTGTAGTGTTTATGAGACGTTTATACAGCTAAATCCTTCCCAGAAAGCTATCAAATGGTAACACAGGCTTCACTTTGGCACTTAGCACAGCATCGCCTAGTATTTTTTAGGGCATGGCTAATCTGTGAAATGCAATCCTCTCTGTTAGGAACAAAGGTTGTCCTACCGAGAGTGGCTCCCTCCTGCATATGGAGCCCATGGCTGGGCAACCCAGCTGTTCTTGGGCCAATCTGTTCACCTTTTCCCAACCACACCATTTAACAGCAGGAAAATCTTGCGTGTGAGTAAAAAAGGTGTGCTGATGTGGAGCCAAACACCTCGTAGAATTCGATGACTTATCCCATGTTTTGAATGCAGAAGACAGTATTCACACAGGAAAGTTGGGTGGACAATGTGCTCCGCGAATCTTCAGTCAACATACCACACCAGAGACCCTTGTGGCTGCCAACCTGCCAGGACGCCAAGGTGTCCTGCTGCAGAGGCAAAGGCATGGGGATGTGGGGAGTCCTCTCCCTAGACTTTGGCCAGAGCTTAGAACAATGCTATCAAAGCATTAGTACAACTGCTTTTGATGGTGGTGTTCTGGATCGAGCTAAAGTAGAATCAGTTTTCTAACTTTTCAGCCACGCCTCATCTGAATAACTGCATTGTCTGAATGTTAACTGCAGCTTTTTCAGACAGTGCTTCTCTCTAGAAGTGATAACACTCGCCATTAGAATGCAGAAAAGCCATTGTTTATGCTTACCCTTATAGAAACCAAGGTCATCCTTGAGTTGGTGGAATGCTATGAGTGAAAGGGGTGAAAAGGGGTCTTGCCTGCAGGAAGGGACAGACAGAACTGGTGACCCAAAACTGTTCAACAGAGTATTCCATTCCATATATGTCATACTCATTATAAAACTGAAACATCACAAGGGTCAAGCTCTGATCTTTGATGGCCAGTATCCAGTGAGGACCTCGTCTCTCTTTTGCCCCTGATCCTGAATGCCTGTGTTCCTGAATGCCTGTATTCCTGAATCCAGTTTCTGAGTCCATCTCCCTCCTGCCATTTAGTCCAGCCTGGGACCTTTTCCCTGCGCCTGCTCTGCAGCATCAGTGGTGACATAGTCATCAAGGTGAGGGTTCAATTTCCTATATTTGCATATATTTTATTAAGATTGTTGTTGTTTCATTAAGGCTGTTTTAGTTTCCAATACATAAGTCTCTCTCATTCCCTTTCCTCTTTCCCTAGTTGGGGAGGAGTAATTGTAACACAACTGCTCATTCTTAGCTGTTGATCAAGCCAGATGGGCTAAATCATGAAACATGGGAAATTGGTATTATCCAAAATAATCATCAATAGCAGACCTACTGATTTCAATGTCCTGGCAAGCAGAAAACTGAGTAACTATATTCCAGCTATCTAAATTCTCCAAACACTTTCCCTGAATAAAGCTTTGTTATTTTTCATATTAGTTAGTTGCACAGAACGATGAGATGACACATTTCACTGAGGAGGTGACAGAGCTTTAATTGTGAACAAAGTAATTCAAATTCATATAGCTCTGTTTCTGTGCAGTTAACAGAATAAATAAATACACTGTGTACTCTGTTCTTCTTCTTTGATGAAAGGCCCTACCCAGGATTGTTATTCAGTGTTAGATGCACAGAATTTTTTTGTTTTGTTTTGTTTGAGAAAAACCTGAAAAATCTATTAAGTAGCTGCCTGTTGAAAATAACAATTTTATCATTGTTATAATGTTACAGGCATCTTCCCAGAACTCCTTCAGTACATGTATGACTGATATCCAAACTAGCCATATTCTAGGTCCTAAATCATTAAAATTACTTGCCACAGTAAATGAGCACAGCAAAAAGCTAACCTTTTGCTCATCACCTCCTCACTTACACTACTTTATAACAGATATATTAAATGACCATAATGCTACCTCTAAGTAGCATCTGTGCATATGCAGGGTTTTATTTAGAATCAGGAACAGCTGCAGAGTGAAATGGATGTTGATTTTAAAATGTTGGGAAGTCGCTTACTGCAATGAAACTCAAGTGAATCCAGAGCTGTCTCATAAGATATGTTGTGCCTGGAGTAATTAGATCCCATGACTGAGGACATATACATTTGTCATTTTGAAAGGAGTTAATGTAAACCTGGGGAACAGACACTATCACTGTAATAAAAGACAACCATGCAACTAACTCTGTTCCTTTCTTCTCCCTTTCCTTCCCTTAAACCAAATTACTGAAGTAATAGTACATTTCTTAAAATGCTTGATTTCTCTTTTTCTATCACCTTCACCTAGGAAGAAAATGTCTTATCTACTTTATTAGGGCTATTGCTAAAGAACATCTGAAGAAAAATATGAAGGCAATGTGGTAAGAAAAGGGGTCTGCATTTCAGTTTCTCTGTCGTTGTGCTTACATTGAACTTGAGGCAGGTGTGGAAAGTAGGTCTTTAATCTGACTTCACTCCCTGAATTGAGGCAGCTTGTTCAGTGACTTGCTTACTGTCCACTCTTAGGAAGAACGAAAAGCCTCTAACGTACCTGTGGCTTGCCAAAAGCCACTCACAGTAAAGGCTGAGAGCTCTTTGAGACAGTTTGGTTTAAATTCATTTGCCAAGCCACTGTCATGGAGCAGATCCCAGAGAACATGTCCAGACCTGACCTACTGGGAGACCTCCTGGTTCCTCATAGGGCTGTGCACCTGCTGCTCCTTTTTTATAAGAGAAGGTAGAGGAAGGGAGCTTAGCCATGCTTGAGTGCCCATCTGGTGTGGTGCCTATCATGGGACCTTGGCCATAGAACGTTGGAAGTTGTCCTGGATCCTGTACAGCCAGATATGAACAGAGATCCTTCTACTCTTCCTACTTATTCCTTACAGTACAGGAATATAAACAAGACTAATTTTTGGTTGCATAGTATCTGATTTGAATTTTCTTCCACTGCAGTGCAAAAAATGTTATAATGCTGTGCCGGGTACCATATGTGTGATAACTCAGAAGAAAAAGACCTATATGATTTCCCCTCCTCAGGGAGAATGACACAGAACTTTGAAATTAACAGCTCTGTAAAATTAGGACGTTCTTAAATGTCAGTGAAATTCAGAGCTTCCTTGTTGTTCTTGATCTTATAGCTATCTTCATGCTGTGAAACTTAAATAAAAGACTTCATTAAAAACAACCACCACTATGACCTGCCGAAAATTGAGTTACTCTGTTTTGTCCAACAAATGGATCTCACAATCAGCAGCGAAAGCAAAAGTGACTCAATGAAATAATGAAACACATACAGTACCTTAAGAAAAAATGTTACTCTGGGAGAAAAGTAAATCAATTGATAACTAAGAAATCAGGATGTTCTTCAAAAAGCAGTTGTGGCTCCTTTACTAACATCAGTGAACCATGGAACAAAAGGGACCATTTAACTGCCAACTGTGAAGACATTAGGACAAAAAGTGCATCAATAGATGGATCCCTCCCCTGGGTTTCCGTACAGCCCTCTTCATTCATCAATTGCCAGCAGCTAATTGAGACATGTATTACTCTGTAGTCCAAAAAAGTTTATAACAGTTCCATCAAACCTCTCCCCTGCTGCTAGATCTCATGTGACGCCCTGTGACTGAACACGTTGCCCTGGAGAAAAGCTCCTTTAGAAAAGACCTAGCATTTACACTATCACAATTGTAATTACATGTTCCCAATCTCTAATTTGCCAAGACAGTTCTTTTAGTTAGAGTGATATTGTCTGAAGATCTGCCAAACTTCTACATTTATAAAGTAAAGCAAATAAGTATGGAAAGAGTCGAATAGTAATGCTTTTTCAGGTCACAGGCCCTTTAACAGTGAACTTCCATAGCTTCTTGTCTCAGCAAATTACTTAGCTCATGTCCCTTGCTACAAATGGAGCCTGGCTGGTCAGTGCAGAAATCTAAACCAGGAAATGTTAAACTACCTCAGTAAAGACGAGAATAATATTAATTGCAAAGCTCAGAATTCATTCAAGAAGCTGCTCTAGCTGAGTTTGTGGAAGGTGTTGCAAAAAAAAAACACATACTTTGCATATTCAAGTTTGTTGCGTAGTTTCTTTGTGAAAAGAGAACAGTTCAACCCCATTAAAACATTTTAAGATACCTTAGGGTTTAACTGGGGATTTTTTTTTTTTAATTTCAGATTATATTATTTTGATTTCTTTGATAGTTAGAACATTTTTCTAGCATTTTAAGTCCTAGCAAGAACTAATTTATAGCTCGTTTATGAATCTGATATTTCAGCACTGTCCTTTGGATTAGACATACTTTTCCTGCTATTGTGTTTCCCTTTCTTTCCTCCTCACCTCCACTTGTCCTCCTTGAATTAGGCCCTGAAACAGTAACCACAACTGAATATTACTTTTTCTTTACATGTGAAAACATTACGAACTCCTTAAAATTGTGCTTATTAACAGCTATTCTGCACTCTTCATTGTAGACCTTAGCTGTTTCTGCTGCAGTATTGATTTATTTTATAAAACATCTTATCAGTACTGTATACATTTTCACCCTTTCCTTTCATAATGCATATTAAGGTCATTTAACACGGTGCCAAATGTCTTTTGGCATGTATTGTACTTTGTCTGTTTCAGGGCCCTCTGGCAGCCCACGCTGCGGTCATTTGACTAACTTATCACAAGTTCTCTTTTTTGTTTGCAGATTCTTAGCTTCCATTTTCCAGCAGATATTCTTGTTCATCCCAAAAGATAAAACTTGTAGACTATACTACTGAATTGCATTTTTCTTTTACTCCAGAACTAGTAGCCATTCAGTTCTTCTTGCAGGGTTTTTTTGATCATCATCTACTGATATCTTCAACATTTGCATCAGCCCACGAGATCCGACACACAAAAAAACGAGGCTAGCCCTATATCTTGGGAACTAAGAGTGGGAAGGGAGAGACAAAAAGATGGTTATCGAACATGTTCTCACCTGTCATAGTGAGACAAGGCTCAACTGCATCACTTCACTCGGTGGAGGCATGTTCACATATAGAAGTTTCTTACCCTCAGTCAGAAAATGTTGTTGAGCAGCAGACCACAACACTTTGTCTGTGAAGCAGTTTTTAGCTAATAACATCACTAGGCTTGAGCACCCACCCTATTCACCAGACTTGGCTCCCTGTGATTTCTGCCTCTTCCCAAAGATCATGTTGGTGCTCAAGGGAAGATGTGAAAGCAAAAACAATGGAGATTCTTAATGACCTTTCAGAAAATTATCTGTGGAATTAATTTGAATACTGGCAGCATCATATACAGCTGTGTCAACTCAGAGGGGAACTATTTTGAAGGTGACCACAGTTGATTTCCTTAATTTGTAAAATAGAGTTACAGGCACAGTCTCATTTTTGTGTGTGCATTGGACCTCGTAGTTCCTTGGTGCTTTTCTGATTTTAATAGATTACAGACAGCATTTACAGTTAGTTCATTTCATAGAATCATAGAATCATAGAATCATAGAAGAGTTTGGGTTGGAAGGGACCTTCAAGATCATCCAGTTCCAACCCCCCTGCTGTAGGCAAGGACGTGTCCCACTAGATCAGGCTGCCCAAGGCCCCATCCAACCTGGCCTTGAACACCTCCAGAGAGAGGGCAGCCACAACTTCCCTGAGCAACCTGTGCCAGTGCCTCACCACTCCCATCGTGAAGAAATGCTTCCTTATGCCAAGCCTAAATCTGCCCCTCTTCAGTTTATACACATTGCCCCTAGTCCCATCACTACAAGCCTCTGTAAGCAGTCCCTCCCCAGCTTTCCTGTAGGCCCCCTTTAGGTACTGGAAGGTCACCATAAGATCTCCTCTGAGCCTTCTCTTCTCCAGGCTGAACAATCCCAACTCTCTCAGTGTGTCCTCATACAGGAAATTCTCCAGTTCTTTGATCATCTTTGTATCCCTCCTCTGGACACATTCCAACAACTCCATATCCTTCTTATGTTGAGGATTGCAGGACTGGACACAATACTCCAGATGAGGTCTCACCAGAGAGGAATAGCGGGGCAGGATCACCTCCCTCGCCCTGCTGCCCACACTGCTTTGGATGCAGCCCAGGACATGTTTGGCCTTCTGGGGTGCGAGTGCACATTGCCAGCTCATGTTGAGCTTCTCATCAACCAGCACCCCTAACTCCTTCTCTGCAGGGCTGCTCTCAATCACATCATCCCTCATCATGTATTGAAATCAGGGATTGCCCCTACTCAGGTGTAGGACCTTGCACTTGGCCTTGTTAAACCTCATGAAGTTCACATATTCATTTAAGCTTGCTAAAGAGGTGCTCAGGGACATGGTTTAGTGACAGATAGAAATGGTTGGACTCGATGATCCAAGAGGTCTTTTCCAACCTGGTGATTCTATAATTCTATGATTCTAGTCCTTTTTCCCTCTCTTCGTGGATTAGCCTATTCTCACTCACCACCTCAAATAAAATTTTTTTCCATAGGAAAAGAAAACTATAGAAAAAAAATTATTTAAAGTGATTCAACTGTAAGAAGAAAATTCAAGGAAAGTTATGATCCACCTTCAGTGATGGTCATATTGTTCTCCTAAAACATAGGAGACTAGGATTTACATTCATGTTTAGCAGTGAAAAAATTGGGATCTGTGTTTTTTCCAGACCAGACTGCTGAAAGGGCATCCTTTTCCCTTTCTAATCCCATTTGTTTCACAAAAAATTAGTTTGTAAATTTATTTTTACATGTAAATTTGAATTTATATGTGTATCATCCTCTCTCAGTAACTTCGTAAATTCCTCCCAAAACTTATAATCCCCAAAGACCAGATCAGACTTCTCAATTACAGCTTGTGTAGTGAAAGTAAACACCTGTGCTTGATGATAAATGTGCTCTTTATGTCTGTTGAAACAGGTATGCAGAAACCACTGAGAATGCAAAGTAAAATCTAGGAAACTAAGACCCTAAAGGAATCGGTCCTAAGAAATTACTTGTAAGCTGAACAGATCACAGGGCCAGAAATTTACACCCTAAATACAATGTGTCTGTTTTCAGTCGTCTAGACATTATCCTAAAGCATACTGGATGAACATTACAGCTCATTTCTTTTAATTTCAGCTCATCAGACGAGAGTTCCAAGAGATTATTTAAACAAATGACCTCTTAATATTGTTTTGCGATATCCTCTCCTTTAAACTCGTTAGAAGGAGTAAACAGCAGTACTACCTTCTGCTACAGGAACAGGAATCTCCTGATAAAGATCAGTATGATGGAGGGATGCAGATTATCTTTTAAATGGCTGCCTGTGATTCATTAATGCCTAAAGCCATTAAGCTGCATCTCACTAATAGTTGTCTGAACAAGTACCTGACAGCAATTTGATCAGACTAATATTCTCTGCTCTGTGGAAAGTCTAACATGGCACTGGCCATAAAAAGACAATTTAGCACTAATCAGTATATTTGTGAAGGGTAATCCACATACCTATATCTTTCAAGGACGATATTTTTGTTGTTGTTGTGTTGTTTTTTCCAAAATGCCTTATAATTGGGAGATAAAGATGCACAAAAGACAGTCATTGAAAAGCTTGTTCCAAACACACATAGCTTGAGAAAAATCTGGATAATGTGAATGTTTGAATGAAAGGGGCGAAAACAGGATTGGGTTTTATCAGACCTGGAGAAATATTTTGGATGTTAAGAGCCTAGTTTGTTTTGGTTTGGTTTGAGATTTTTTTCACTATTTTAAATCACTGAATTAATGGCTTTCTGCCCCTTATAAAGTACCTGACATTGTTGGTTCAGAGATGGGAGCATGGAACATCATCTGCCCTTTGCAATCTGTCATTCCCTAACCACAGGAGGTACTTCACATGCCATCAGAGGAGAGGTAACATTTAATCTAATCTTTAGCTGTTCAAATCTCTAGGTTTACCTTTTATCATAAACTCTAATGACTGCATTGGTTCTCTCCATCTGTCGGCTATGCATTTGCCTTTTCTAATTCTTGGCTGTGACATGCTCTAAAATATCTCCTTACTTTGCAATACTTACTGTAGAGGTTGTGCAGAGTTCAGTACTCTGGGAGAAATAATTATGTTCAGTATATATTTGCATTAATGAGACTCAGCTACTTTGTCATACACTTGTGTTTAGAGAAAGAAAGAAAACAAGAAAATTATCTGAACATTTATAGACAATTTGCTATCAGAGGACACACTGGGCTCTCTCTATGAAGTATCTGCAAAAATGAGTGCTTAGCAGACTGTGAATTTCATGTTTCCCTGATATGGTCCGAAGGAACTGGGACTTCCTATCCTATAAAATAGAAATATTCAGATGCATAAGAGATGTTTGAAGGGTTAGGAGTTGAGATATGTTTGAAGGTGATTGGATAATAGTTGGGTAATCTGAAACCAGATTAAGCCCTCATGAATAATACCTGGCTGGGTCACTGATTTAATTGTGCCAGCAATCAAGTTTTTGCCAGTTAGTAATTTTAATGTAACCCTTCCCTAAATGTGCTGTGAGTCCCAACCTAAGCAAAACAAGTCAGATATCTCAACTTTAGAGTATTGCCAGTTCAAAATAAGGATTTTTAGGTACTCCATGTTTCCAGAATAAAAGAACACGGTAAGAGATACAGACTGAGTTCAGAAGATAATTTCAAATAATTTTATAAGATTACTTGCACTTTTCTTCTATGATTAATTCTACACTTCAAATAAAAAGAAGGCATTGTGTGGAAACTTCTAAGGGTACAATGGGTTTGTTCTTCTCTTGCAGCAAGGTGTGCAACACTGACAGCCAGAAGTAGTTCTTTGCACATTGTTCTGAGCCTTGACTAAAGAAAAAACATTGTGAGAGCCATCAAGCAAGTCCAGAGCACAAGACACAGTTCGGTAGCATGACAGATAAGCAGTACACTGTGGTGATTCCCTATTTCATGGAGAAAACAGTGAAGTACTCATGGCAATGCTCTTTACTCATGCACATTCCCAAGGCCTAGCAGCCTCACATCTGCATATATAACAAGTCCTAAAATAAAGTAAAATCAGATTTGTTGTCCCATTCCAAATTCAAGTTCAGTAGTCAAGGAGAATCAGATAAAGCCATAGGTACTTATCATAGCCTCTTCTCCTGAGTATCAAGAGTCTCCTGGTCTTATAGGGTCAGTCTGAGCAATAAAAGCTCAGGTGTTCAATGTATTATCACGCTAATGTAACTATAATAAATACCAGCTTTTCCAAGGATTTAGCTCCAGACATTTGTGACTGCCTGATGGAAGGCAGCAGTAGTTTATCACTGACTTCTGACTGACATCTCACAGATGTGTGATCAGTTCTAACTCAGTAACCACCACACAATTTGGTCAGTTAGCAGTATATATTTCTGTATCTTATTATATATGATGGATTTCCTCTAAATTCAGCCATTATGATCTGCCCTTATGTCACCATTGCAGAACATTTGGAGAACATTTTCTCTACATTTGCCAACTGAGGAAGATTAGAAAGGATACTGAATTTCTAATATCAAAGCTTATCTTTAAATGTGTATTAAAACCCATTGTTTTGAAATGTACCTACTATCTTATTATAGGTTTTTATAATTTCTTGTAATAGCTATCGTAATTGGTTGTTAGATGTACTAACTGTGCAGACACCCTTGCAAAGATTACTATATTCCTCACAGGCTTTTTGGGTAAAATGTTAATGTCAAATCTTCATGGTTTCTACTTTAATTTCAAATATTTTTTTTTTTACTGGAAAAGTAGATCTTTTACATTTTCTTTTATTTTTTTACAGTCTTGTCAAATTAACAAAGGTCATAGAGAGTCCATACAGTGTTCTGCTTCAAATATCTTTTGCTACATACATAACTCCCCACAACAAAATCCTTTCAGTGCTGAGTACCTGAATATTTTTATCACAGGCTTCACATCTATGATGGTTCCTCCTTATAGATCATGGCATTCAAACCTTTTTGGGTTTTTTTTCTTATTTGCCATATGGCCTGTCTTAAACAACTGTTAGGAGTCTGCTGTAGTTGCATGAAAAAGCATTGAGGAAGGTAATTAGTCATATTGAAACTGAAGGTGAAAAATCCACTGGGTTTTATGTCCTCTGGTCTTAAATCTTATAAACAGCTGGTACTATACCAGTTTGGTAGCATTTATAATGTCTAGGAAAAAAACATGAAGAAAAATGCTTCAGAGTCGACTATGATTTACTCACTGTTACTTAAGTTTGCCTTAAAAAAAGCAAACTTTCTTAAATTATCTGGGTCAAGACAGTCCCTACTTTTATTCTACTTAAGTCTTTCCTAAAATTCCCAGGGGCTGAGTGAACTCCACCGCCATTGTTGTCCTTGGACACTGTAGATGCTGCCTTTTTCTGGAATCGATAATGCCAGAGTCTTAGGAGACTGAGTAATCCAAAACCAGGTGTGGCAAAAGGAATAAGAACTGGATAATAATGATGGGCAGGAGAGAACAGGTTTTGTTTTTTGAATTTTGCCAGTTTCATTTCCATAAAAGATGAAGAATGACTGCATAAAGAGAAGAAAAGCGATGCCCAAGAGCAATGATGTCTCCTTGAGGAACATGACACTGACTGAGAGAGCATTTGTGAAGGCAGACGTAAGGAAATGCATAACAGGCTGTGACATTAGCGGGAAGCCCCCAGATTTGCTTTTTATACCTATGCCAGTTTTGATGTGTGCCCAAAGAAGGGCAACAAAGCTGGTGAAGGGTCTAGAGCACCAGTCTTATGAGAGGTGGCTGAGAGAACTGGGGTTACTTAGCCTGGAGAAAAGTAGGCTGAGGGGAGACCTTATCACTGTCTACAGCTTCCTGAAGGGTGGTTGTAGTGAGGTGGGTGTTAGTCTCTTCTCCAAAGTAACAAGTGATAGGAAGAGAGGAAATGGCCTCAAATTGTGCCAGGGAGCTTTTAGACTAGATATTAGGAAATATTACTTCACCGAAAGTGTTATCAAGCATTGGAACAGGGTGCCCAGGGAGGTGGATGAGTTACCATCCCTGGAAGTGTTTAAAAGACACGTAGATGTGGTGCTTACGGACATGGTTTAGTAGTGAACTTGGCAGTGTTAGGTTTACGGTTGGATTAAATGACCTTAAAAGATCCTTTCCAATACAAGCATTCTGTGATCTGAATGCATTGAACTGGCAACCACTACAGCCAATAGATTTGCAATCTCACTGAGAGACTGTGTCCAGCCTGATATATAGATGGTGCATTCATTTATATATCTTTTCTCTTTTTTAAAATTTTCTTAATTTTTTGCCATAATTTTTTTACTTTTTTTTTTTTTTTTTTTTTTACTTTTCTTGTTGGTGAGAAGCTTTGGACTTCTGAAAAACAAGCCTCAAGTTTTCAGTCTTTTTTCTTCTTAGCACCAATGAGGCTTCTTATGATACAAAAGTTTTCTATTAACATAAATACCTATCCATGTATATAAATATTTACAAGATCAATGTCTAGTTATGAATAAAAAGGACTCAGTTCTATTTTCTAGCTTCTGACTTCTAGTGACTTTTATAAACCCTGGAATAAGATGTCTGGTCTCAACTATTGATCCATAAAAGCCTAGTTTTCCTGGGGTCACGTCTGACAGCTCCATGCTTGGATTATACCTTGAGCATCCAAAGATGTCTCAGATGGCACTTCATACATCAGTTCACACCTGTTGGCCACACCCAAATTGACTAGCTCAAGATATTTCTGCTTGAAAACAGTGGCGACGATTTTTATGCAATGGAAAGTACAAAGTTGAGGTTTTGAGTCAAATGAGAAACATGTTTTTCTGAAACATTTACAGGGTTCAGATCCAATACCTATTTGTCTCACAGAAATTTGAACTTGGTTTTGACATGGGTCTGATCTATCTTCATTAACTAATAATTGTCTTGCTTCACTGTTGATGAATTCATTTCAGTCCAGTGCAGTCATCCAAGTACTACCCAAAACATGGTTTGGTTTGCTTTGTTTAATTAAAAAACAAACAAAATAAAACAAAAAGTTGTTCTAGAAATAAATCTACCACAGGAAAATATATTTATCTTCATTCACATTTTAAAAGTTTCATTAAATATGCCACCTTTCAATCTTCTGCACAATTCTGCTCTATTATCACCACAGCTGCGCTCAGGTAGATTATCATGGCTTCACATTCTCTCAGATTACCCTTAAACATCAGCAGTTGCAACCCTTGTGTCTTGATGGTTCGTACTAGATCTTGTCTAATGATTTTTTATAGCCTCAGGCCTCAAAGCTTCCCACACTGATAAATGATGTATTTCTTTTCACTTCATTTCCAGGGTGCTGCAGTACGTCATAAGTCTTTTTGTAATAGAATTAGTTCTCTCTCCACCTCCATGGGCATAATTTCCATTGCGGAGACAAGCGAGATGATGTCAGACTTCAGAGAGCAGCAGAAAAGAAAGATGCACTGTCCTCTAGACAGAGAAGCGGCAGCAAACCAGAAACTATCCAAACAAGACTTCCATTAGGCAATAAGATTCTTGAAGCTGGACTTCCTTCAACTTCAGCTGCATGATCTTCCTTTGAACACTGTTCATTTTGGGGTGTAACAATGTGTCTTAATGTGGGATCCTAAGCAACTGAGGTCCTTTGTAGGAGACACATTTAAGCGCACATATCAGAAGATTTTTAGCTCCAAGAAAAAAGAAAGAGGTTCTCTAAAACCTTTTCATTTGTCTAAAACCTCTAAAACAACCATGAAAGCCGTACTCACTACCTGATAACACACAAAATACTTTTTATAAAGAAAAAAAAATAGATTGTAACTACTTATTCTAGTTCCAAACTTGGCATCCAGAGCTTATAATCAATTGTGTGTGAAAGTGCTCATAACATCATATTTCAGAGTAACTTTGCATCAAATAATCATACATCTGAAATATGATGTTGTGCTTATCTAGATTACAAAGTTAATCATAATAACAGCACATAGAAGGTTAAAAGTAAGCCAACCTACAGATGCATTATAATTCTGATCATGACAAAATAACACTCAGTTCTTCTCCTTCTTCTCCTCTTTCTGTGTGAGCAGGGAACATGATTGCTTCTGGAGCTGAGCTCCCCCTTTCAATGATTTTCTGAAGGAAAGGGAGGAAATAAAGAAAGAATCACACAGAATCACAGAATCACAGAATCACAAGGTTGGAAAGGACCCATTGGATCATCGAGTCCAACCGTTCCTAACACTCCCTAAACCATGTCCTTAAGTACTTCATCCACCCGTTCCTTAAACACCTCCAGGGAAGGCGACTCGACCACCTCCCTGGGCAGCCTGTTCCAGTACCCAATGACTCTTACTGTGAAGAATTTTTTTCTGATATCCAACCTGAACCTCCCCTGACGGAGCTTCAGGCCATTCCCTCTAGTCCTGTCCCCTGTCACTTGGGAGAAGAGGCCAGCTCCCTCCTCTCCACAACCTCCTTTCAGGTAGTTGTAGAGAGTAATAAGGTCTCCCCTGTAGAAGGACTAGCTACATTTACAGTATTACACAACCACCATTAATACTCCTCTATTTTGTTTTCATACCAATATTATGATGATTCATGTGCTCTGCTTGACCCTAATATCACTTGAGGTCTCCTTATCTTTCTTGTAGTACATCACATGAAGTATAGAGACCTACACCCTAAAAAAAAAAACGGCGGAGAATGCCTTTATTCAATGTACTAGTTTTTCAAATAAGGAAAACTAATGAATTTTTCCACCCACCTTGTTACATATTGAAAAATATTGCATGCAAGAAGCTTAAACAATTCCTGTGTCTGGTACAGTGAGAGAGCTTGAAGTTTCTTGGTTCTTCACTCCATATGAGGGATATAGCTTTCAAGAATGAAAAACATTACTGCTGGCCTTTGAACTGTTATTTCAGAAAATAACGTCCTGTATCTGTCAAGCAGGCACCATGAACATAACTGAAAGTGAATACTTTCAGTAAAGCATCTTGCTTTCACTGCTGCTCTTCCTGGATTGAGAGGAGAGCCATAAGGAAACCTGACATTTAAACTCTATCTCAGCTTCAAGGCAAGTCTCAGTGCCAAAGAAAGATGATCAATGTAATATCTTAATGGTAAATTTATTTGAGAGTTCGGGGAGTAGGAAATTCTTCCTTCCAAATGTTTGTTCAAATATATAGTGTGCATCAGATCATCACTAGATAAAATATTCAACTATTGCAGTCCCATGAAGTTTCACATGATGCAGGGCTAAGGTCAGTAATTGGCAATTGCACTAGTCTGGAGTAAGCCATAGACTGGTGCTTTTGGAACTTTTATGGGAGATGGGGCTCAGCGAGGCTTCAAGATCAGCTGAGCAAAGTGAACACAAACCTGCCACTGCAAGGGAGAGTTAAGGGGGCACTCCTATTCTCTTCCCTTGCGTTTGAAAACAGAATCAAAAAATAATATAATGTGAGCTTGGAAGGAACATCTGGAATGATCTACTCCAACCTTTTTAGGTGATATACAGTTTAAATGAGACGGCCCAGCATCCTGTCAAGCATCCAGTGTAGAGGAACCTACCACATCCCTGGGGAGATTATTCCAATGTTTAACCATTCTCATGGTGAAAATTTCTTTTCTGGAATCCAATTGGGATCTCCCAAGGAGGAACTTACACCCATTAACCCTTGTCTTTTCTATGTGACTCCTTGTAAAATCGGAGTCTCTATCCTCTTGGTAAATACCCTTAATGTACTGGCACATGGTAATAAGGTCTCCCCTAAGCCTTGTCCTCTCAAGGCTGAGCAAATATAGTTGTCTCAGCCTTATTTCATATGGAAGGTTCAGCAGCACATCTCCAGTGAAACAAAGGCCACCTGTGGCTTCTGAAATGCAAAGTATCAGGCCTTGCTGCTGCTATGGGCCTAGAGAGAAACTTTCCGCATGTACCCACCCACAAAATCCAGACTCCTGAGAAAAGGGTTCCTCAGGACAAACCAGTGATCAAACATGCAGTATGACATTTTATTTCATCCAACTGTTTCTATGAACAACTATGTGAAAGTGATGGTGACGTTAGTTTCAAAAGGATTATCAACATGATTATACTGACTAGGGAATTAATTAATCACTGACATTTGTCACAAAAAGAAGAAGTGTCATTGAAATTCTATTACTTCATTATTAGCATAATGAAGAGATCGTGTTTGCCCTCTCTGGCAATCAATCAAGCATCTGGGATACACTACAGTGTCAAGGAACTAAACTTAAAACCAGAAGGTATTTGGTTTTGAAATAGGTTACTTTGCTTGTTTGATGGGTGCTACGCTATTTTTCAACAGTCAAGTATTTATTTGTGTCTTTCAGATGATAACAAGTAAAAGTCAAAAGATCACAAAAAGCAAAGCAAAATGGCTTAACTACATTAAGAGAGTAATTTGAACTAGAGATATGAAGGGTAGACTTTTTTTTGGTAGAGCAACGAAGCTGGTGAGGGGGCTGGAGAACAAGTCTTATGAGGAGTGGCTGAGAGAGCTGGAGTTGTTTAGCCTGGGGAAGAGGAGGCTGAGGAGAGACCTTATTACTCTCTACAACTACCTGAAAGGAGGTTGTGGAGAGGAGGGAGCTGGCCTCTTCTCCCAAGTGACAGGGGACAGGACAAGGGGGAATGGTCTGAAGCTCCGCCAGGGGAGGTTCAGGCTGGATATCAGAAAAAAATTCTTCACAGAAAGAGTCATCGGGCACTGGAACAGGCTGCTCAGGGAGGTGGTCGAGTCACCTTCCCTGGAGGTGTTTAAGGAACGGGTTGATGAAGTGCTTAGGGACATGGTTTAGGGAGTGTTAGGAATGGTTGGACTTGATGATCCAGTGGGTCCTTTCCAACCTGGTGATTCTATGATTCTATGATCTGAGAGTGTTTTGTTACAGAGATAAGTAGCATTATTCCTGTTTATTAGTAGCAAAAGTGACAAGAGAAGTGAAATGATGTGCCCTTAGATAAGTACCAAGTCAAGGCCTGAAATGAGATCTCCTGAGTTCACTCCTCTATTGTCCAAGTAAACTGTGTTCGTTAAATTGATCTTGACTTTAATGCCATTTTCAAAATTAAGAGATTAATTTGACCCTCACTCATTACTGAACCAAAATATATTGATTTAATTACAGCATATGGTAACATAAGCATAGAAACTAGTATCTCATGAACTTGCTGCTAGACGGCTGCAAAGCTAAATAGTTGCAGTTAGAAGCAAGGCAGAATCAGCAGAGTATTTTTCTTGCTGTCTGGATGCAGACTCAGTTACCATCTGCTGCTCCCTCTCTATAGGAATCATAACCTCACATATGCTTAAGCCATAATCAGTCAGCAAGTCCTGCAACTCAAGGTCAGGAGTTGTTTCATTTGTTGAATGGCAAATGGCTTGGTTGTGCCTTTTGAACAGTATTCCCCTGAACATTCAGTTAAAGCTGTTTTCAAAGGTTTCAGCAGAACCTTATGATTTTTCATATAGCAGTAGGATATCTTTTCTGTGACACATGGAAAATCAGTGAAAACTTGAACAGAAAATAACAGCTGAAGCTCCTCTAGTAGTAGTCTCAGGCTAAATGTGACTGGTTATGCAGTTACAGGGCTGTTGGCTTTTTTTCAGTCTACAGTGACTGTGATGGAAGTAAAGATTTATAGTTATAGTATGTATGTCTTTTTGTTTTGATCATTGTGTTGAGATATAATTCAGGTGGTGAACAGGTGGATGAACACAGCTTTCCAATAAAAGAGGACAGAACAGATGAAATTTTAGATCTGGATCCATTTTGGATTATGACGAGATAATTTGTGACACAGCATGGCTGAAAAGGGGAACCTCCCAGCTTTCTTTAAGGGCAGAGAGTAACCAGCTTCCAAGGGATAACAGGATTCAAATATAGCTGTAACACATATATGTTTTTAGGTATATATTCTACATAAGACATATAATAAATAAAATAAATAAAGAAAGAAAAAAACGCTGCTACATCATTAAGGGAATTTTTATTTTCTTTCATTCTGTGATATACACAGTTTTTCTTGGGCCTTCTTTTCCTTTTTTATTTTCTCCTAAGATATTTCCAACGCTTTCTGGAGGGTTTTTTTGATATAAAAATATATATATATTGGTTTCTGGATTACTTTGAACAAAATTCATGTCTTTATTTCTGTTTTTCCCATTCAAAAATGAGGGAAATAATACTGTCCTTGTTTGCAAAGCATGTGTACATGTGTGCATCTGCTTGGGCAGAGAATGTTTCTATCACTGGGATAACCACATTATCAGCTTATAGCTTTGCCAGCTTTGGGTAATACATCTATTCCAGTCTCGCACTGGCAGAAATGTATTGCATTGTGTTAACGCATTCACATGCCTGCACAAAAATCCATGGGAAGAGATTACTATAATTGCATAGCTAAGCAGCATTAGCCAGGAAAAGCTGGTACAAATCCTGTACGATGGCCATACAGCATTCAGGCAGAAACAGAGCCCAGGCAGCAATCTTGGGAATTTCAAGCTCCATTTCAACAACTCCTAATAGCAGATTTCTTCAGACAGCTCTGCTGGATGTGAGAGCTCGCTCTCTGTGGATGGATGACTGCTGCAGCACCCCTGGCTCAGTACCACCCCGGAGAAAGGACTTGTAACAACAAGCGCTGTAGGCAGCAGGTACAGCAGCCAGCATGGCATTTCCAGAGCAAGGCTTGCAGTTCAGGCAGATTGGCACATTATGACTGTCAGCAGGAAGATTGCTACTGCAGAGAGACGAGTTGGATACTTACCAACCCTCATATCCTTGTGCAGCCCTGCTGCTGATTCCCACTCATGCTCATTCTGGCTCTTGGCATGATACCTGATGCAGGTCGTCCCTTCTCTGCATGATCTTTTTGCTCTTCCTCTTCTATGAGTACAGGCAGGGCTTAACTCTTGACTGAGTTTCCCAAGTTACTTTAGGTTCATTTTCAGTTCTGCATTTTCAAGAGAAACAGATCATTGTAGCCTGGTGGTGAAGACAATTTTCTAATACATCTTACCACTGCATAGTTCTGTCAGGAAACATAGGTCTGCACTGCAGAAGCTGATGTGAGGACAGTATGTGGTGGAGGTGAAGTACAAATTAATTATACTGGTAAATATTTTGAAAGTGTTTCATATTTGGTTAAACCTTTCCTTTGAACTGAATCTTTACACTTCAATTTCAAGGCAGAGAAAATCATATTTGTAATGTATTCAAAAGCAAATAAGTAAAGAAATAAACTTTGGAGGTCAGGTCAGTGTATCAAACACAGAAGAGCCTTTTTACACTTCAAACTCATCACTGAAAATGACAAAAGAGTCCAAATTTTAGATCTTTTATTTTTTACAAAAATTCTTATCATTAAAAAATATATTCCAAAACGGAGTGAACACAGCAGTGATTAAAAAAAATAAACAAAAAAAAAACCAAAAAACAAAAAAAGAAGGAATGTTTGACATAATACAGGCCACAGCTAACTACCCTCTTCATAGAAGCTGAGCTAAGCTTCTTGTGGGTACACTGCGGATACTCTGTTGTCATTCTCACTGCAATCCCATATCCTTCTTTAACACCATCTACCTATCTCACTGAATGGTCAGGAATGATAAGGCCTGTGATACAGACAAACTTGAACTATATGGGCCAATGTTATGTTTGGAGGAGGTTCTGAATCTGTCTCTGCAGAGACTGAAAGGCTCTCCTTGTGTCACTTCCCTTATTCCTACAAAATTTATATATATATACACTTTTTTTAAAAAAATACGGTTTTGTACTCTATTTAGTATTAGTATTATTCATCTTAGGCTTCATACTACAGTATATCTATTTTAGGAAATTGTTTTGAAGACAATGCTGCATCAGGAATGGGCATGAGATAAGGTTTCCTAGGTAAGACTCAGGTCTCTGATGGGTCTCCAGCAATGCTCTTAAGTTCCTGTGGAGTTTGGCTGCTTCTCACAGAAAGGGTCATCAAGCACTGGCAGAGGCTGTGCAGGGATGTGGTTGAGTCACCAACCCTAGAGGTATTTAAAAGACGGCTAGACAAGGTGCTCAGGGACATGGTTTAGTGGCAGATAGGAATGGTTGGACTCGATGATCCAAGAGGTCTTTTCCAACCTGGTGATTTTATGATTCACATAGCTCCCATGAGCCATTCATGAAATCTAGTCATCCCTTCACCGCCTTGGCTGCAGTATCCGACATTGCCTCACACTGCTGCCTGCCGCATCTGGCAGTTTCACCCATCATGTTTGGTAGTTTCTCATGTTCTGCTCACTTAGCTCAGCCTCTGGCTGCCACCTGCTACCCCAACACTCCGTCTCCACTGGTGCATTTTCTGTACTGCAAGACCCTGCAGTGGCCTGCCTTGCCAGCTGCCATGCTGTGCTCATTGGCCACCTGAGGGATTCAGTCACTGGTTAGCTCACCAGTTAATGTTGTTTTCTGCAGGCATCTCTTCCACATGTGGCTTTGGAAACTAGTTTTCACACCCAGATTCCCAAGAGATGCAGGAGGAGGATGGGAAGGAAGCATCAGGGCTGCACTAAATCTTTCTTCTCACTATTTGCTTCTTATATTGCCTTTCTGCTTAACCCAGTATCTATGCTGCTTTGTTCAGAAACAAGGAAATTTTGTTATCTTCTGTTTTGTGTCATCAGTCTTGAAATCATTTCAGGCTACCCAGCTGGTAACACTGGAACACCTCTAGTGAGATATTGCTCTGGAGGCTGGACAGCATTGTCCTGAAACTTGAGAGCCTTTTCCTTCAAAATCTTCACTCTCAGCAAGATATTCAAACATCCATCTTTAAAAGATGATATCACAAACAATATTTCTGTTTCTTTTTATCTTTTCTGCTTGTTATGCACCTTTTGATAATTTTCCCTAAGATGTTTCTACATTATTTTCCCACACTTCATTAAACTGTTTCTAAACCTTTTTTTTTGCCTAGTGAGCAATCACAAATTTACAGATTCTCAAGGCTTCTTTCCATAAACCTCTGCTTTTCAGCTTCCTTCAGCTTTAATTTATGGTTTGTTGGTTTTCTCACACCTTTCTAGAGACTCAAAAAGTAGACCCACGCCATGCTCTAAAAACTAAGATGTTTATATAAGTTTTCCATCAATGCAGCTTTTTTTCTTACCTCTTAAAATCTGAGCTTCTTTCTGGAAAAAATTAAATATCCACCCTGTGATGGAAAGATTTGCCAAAAATGAGCAGTGACTTAATATATGATTCTTTTCTTTTTTTATGTGTACTCTGAAATATCATTTCCAAAGTCACTGTATACCTCCAAGGTACTCTTTATTAAATAGAGAAAACTACTTCATGGTTTTGAAACTCTGTTCTGTGACATATCAGTGACTTTTAGGCTTTGTTCATGCATGTGATATACTAAGTCTATAATTCAAAAAAACATCTGCTATTCTAGAGACAAATAGGGATCATTTTTCCCATCTCTAACTTCTTAACTTAGCTATCTCTTTTTTTTCTCCTACATATAGCAAAATCATTGATAGACAAAGATAAGCTACTTTGACTATTTTATACTGATGGAACAAAAAAAGCTTTTAGTTAGGCTAAGAGTACAGGTGGCATTTTCCTTCATTTTCTTCTATCAGAGTTAAGTGCTCAGCTCTTTCAAAGTTAGAGTTTTTCCCCCTAGAAATCCTTAAAAATATCCTACTCTGAAGAATTTCATGGCTGTGTAAGCCAAAGAACCAAAGTGGTGCTTATGACTCCTTATGTGCTTGTAAAATATACAGTAGAAATGAAACATCTCAAAGGGCCACACATACCAATACAGGAAGTATTACTACAGATGGAAATACACGTCTTTATTATGCACATACCATCTTTTGAGAAAGACACTCTTTCATATATTTTATATGTATATTTTTATGTGTATATTTTTATATGTATATTTTGCAAAAGCTCACACCAAAATCTCATTTCTGTCTTGCACAGGACAAAAGGATCTCATTACTTTTGGAAGAAAAATATTTTTTCATCAGCCAAAAGAGAAAGATAAGATATACAACACAGCAATGCTCTTAAGTAGTCATGAGCCTTGGCAAGGCTGAACTGATGTATTGCAACTGCCTGTAAACTCTCCATCGGCTCAACACAGATGCTTGTCACTAAGCTATAGCCAAAGGCTGGTCTTTGGGCAGTCAAACCGATTTAGCTGATTTCCCAGTTTGTGGAGATGCACGAAATACCCAAAGCTCCATGCTTCTGTCTGTTTGGTCTCCTTAAAGAGATGAAGTTCCTTATAGTAAAAATTATTTCATCTTATTTCCTTTGCAAAGAATCTACTGTGCTTTCAAATGTTATAAAGTCTATAACACACCAGCCACTTAGACATATATATCTTCTCTTCAGTTTCTTACTAATCTTGTAGAGCAATCATGTCTCTGAAGATTAACCTCTGAAATTTGAATTCTCAGTCCTTTTAATCTGGACAGGTTCTGGTGGTGTTAGACTCTCCCATTACAAGTCACCTCTTCAGACTCTATGCAATTACTTCGTTTGTTTAACTTTTTATAAGAAAGGACATTCACACTGATCTCAGAGTGGGAACAAGTTGCTCTACAAATGCAATTTCACATTTTCTTTTAACCTTCTGCCTATTCCTTTCTGTTTCTCAGCTATGCCTTTTAAAATAAGAACTGGCCTTCCACTGACAAGCTCCCCAATGGTCTTCAATGAAATCATAAGCCTGTTTTTCTGACAGAAGGCTGCTGTTGAGGCATGAGTTAAATACCGTCATTTGCTGTACAGATGAAAGACAAGAATATGAATATGAAACCAGAGACTTCAAAGACAATACAAACACCACTTATCTTTATAGAAGGTAAAAGAAATAAAAACCAAAAATAGACACCTAGTAAAAGAATAAAGACATGCCAGGGATTTCAACTTAACATATTTCTCAAAGACAGAAATCTCTACAAATGGCAACAAGGCTTTAGTTCTCAGTCATCCAGTGAAGAAATATCTATCTAAAAGATGGCATATATTAACTCTGCAGTCATAGCCAAGCGTCCCTTTCAGTCTTTTTTCATTATAGTATTATATATGTATTCAAATATGTATTTTTATATATGTATACTTTATAGTTATTTTATTTATATATTTATAATTTATAGTTATGCATTTGTTCTTAAGAGTCTTTTGATCTTTATAACCTTCCATGGAAGGAAAGATGTGGATACTGTTCAATTGCTGGGCAGTCTGAACATCAGACTAAAGAAGAGCTGGCATTTGTTGAATGTCAACAGGAGCTACATCCAGCATTTAAGTTTTCAAGCCCATAATATGTTTGTGTCAATTTAGACTTTTTTATGGACTCATTACCTTTTTTTACTAGATTCATTAATACCACATTTCCGTACTCTAATTACAGAAATCTCAATTCTATTCCTCTTGAGTTGAAAGGTAATTTTCCCATCAGATTTAACAGTGCAATACAAGAATAGAGTTCCTCATCAGAATTAAGTCCCCGATTCAACAGGTTTTATAAATTTATGTGGGTCAAGTATATTAGTCACAACACTTACAAGTTGCTGGAGTCACTTTTTTTTTCCTAATGATGTTGCATTTTTTGTGTGCTACTTCTCAGTGTTGTTCTACATTTTTAATTAACAAAGGTTCTCTGTGGCTAGTTTGTGGCATCTTTTCAGGACCTGAGTTAATTTAGAAACAAAAAACCCCAAACATAAACGTTGCCTTTGCATATAATTTTCACAAAAAATCTCCATATGTGAGTTTTGGTACTTAACATAGAAAAAGCATTAAATAATTTGCTGGATACCAGTGAACATATGTTTTAAATGTGTTTAATGTGAAACATGTTTCTTTAAGCACTCATATAGAATTTGGGCCTAGTAAAAACAACATCAAATAAACTCTGCCATGTATTGTACCACTCTGCTGATGGCACCATTGATCTTCCGAGAATGTTTGACTGAAATTACATAAATTACATAAATTAATTACATCTTTATTTATCTCTCTCTCAATATTCTCAGTATTCTTCTCATGGTGCCTGTCCATGAAAAGAAACTCTTGTATTTCTACAGGCATCCTTAGTCTTCTTTCTAGGTGGAGAGACAACAATGTCAAAAGTCTGTTTTTATAGACATTCTTACTAAGTTCTCTATAAACATGGTGCACTTAACAGAAAACAAAGGAGAAGCAGGTAAGAAAGGCATATATCACACAGAAAAAAATGTGTATACCTGGAGATATCTAAAAGACACAACATGAGAAGTTTGCTTCTGAAATTCAGTGTTCAATAGCTAAAGTTATAACCCTTATTTTGCTAAAACTAAAAGGCAATCAATCAAACAAAAACCACTAAAAATTTTAAAAACAGTCCTCGAAAGAGAAAGCAGTTGTCTAGAGATTATGAAATTATCCATATTAAAGAAATACAAGCAGAACAAGTTTTGAGAAATAAATCCCTGTTATTTCATGCTGATATCAATGATTAGCAATTGATATTGTCATGCATCTGTAATTGTCAGAGGTTAAGATTAAATCTCCTAGGGAAGAGATTTCTCCAGAGAAAGAGTCACATGCTATTTTCTGTTTCCTGAAGTAGCTGATACTGGCAGCCTTCAGAAAGTTAAAAGACTGGGTGGGCAAGGTTGATTCAATTTCATAGCTTCTGGTCCAGTACAGGAATTCCAGCCTGGTCTCTGACAGCGCAGTTACACAATAAATTGACTTCAGCCGCTTAAGAAGGTCCTGTTCTTCCTTTCCTTCTCACAGTTTTTGATCCCTTGTTCTTACTCCCATTCAAGACCCTATCAGTTTTGCATTCTGTTCAGTAAACATGATGTTTTTATCTGTTTATGTAGAGGATTGGACAAAATGAATTTCTGAATCTAATATAACTTTTCAAATTCTTAGACTATTTTATGCTTGAAAGGACCTCTGGATTTTATCTGGTCCAATTCTCTATTCATACAAGTTATTCTGGCAGAACTCACAATGCTGCACACTATGCACGGAGATGTTTAACTAAGTACAACTGAGAGCTCCTGTCTGAACCATTTTCCCCATCGAGTTCATGTGGTGGATCACCTTTTCTTGAAGAAAACATGCAGAAAAAACACGGGTCTGAAATACATCCACCATGTTAAGGGTATTTCTTGTGTCTGCAAACTCAGAACTCTGAGAGCAAAATTCCTTCAAAGTTTTTTGCCACTTGGAACTGAGTGCAGTAGATAGAGGACTGATTGATTTCATCCCTACAACCCTTTATCAGCAGCCTGGTAGCAAGGCACAAAGCTGGACTTCTATTGACACACCTCCTTTTCATTCTGAGCTAACTAGTCTGTGCTTGCCCCCTACCTATACTGGAGGTGCTCTCTGCAGGCTTGTCAGTGTTAATAAAGTTGTTTTGATGGAATCTCATTAGCAACTGCTGCCCTTTGAACTGCTAGTACTTGGAAACTGTGACCATTAAAACAAGAAAACAACACACTTTCTACAGTACCCTCTACCCCTCTTGCATCAGAGAAAAGCAATTGTGATATGGAATCAAGTGCTATCACTGATTTACCCCCTTAAAATCATGCAGATACATTCCTTTACTTCCATCTTGCTATGCCCCTTCCTTATTTAGGGGGAGTATAATAACATAAGGCTTTGACTAAAGATGTTCTTGGTGCAGAAATTGGTATCTCAAGACCATATTCTTATGCTGGTTGTATAAATAGAAATCCAAAGTTATTTTTTGAATGTAAGCAAAACTGAAATATGCCTCTTCCTTTTGCCTCACTTTCTTTAGTGTATTTAATTTTAAAACGTCTTTACCATGTTTTATAAAACACTCCTTTTTATTCTTTACTTGGTGTTTTTTATAGGACCCCTACCATTGCATAGTCATGGCAGCAGATGTTTTTTCCTTTTGATGAGATTATCCAACTACTTGTCTGTTCCATCAGGTAAGGAGGTATACGACTAGCTGCCTGCATATGGCCTTCTCTCAACAATCTACAGGAAAAATCCGTACTTCCAAACAGAGCAGACATTAAGAAATGTATGCACAAATGTAAATGAGAACTAAAAGCATCATGCACTGTACAATAGTTTAAATCACAGTTTATCATTTGTTGGCATTAACTTGTGCAGCGTGTCTTTCTAGAGGATCATCAGAAAAGAACGTCTTTTAGACTGATGGATCAAGAACTGCAGTGTTTTAGTGCCTTCTTGTGCTGATGCTTGGAAGTGCAGTTAAGTGGAACATCTGAAGATTAGTTTAATTCAGCTCAGATATAATAAAGGAACAATATACTGCTGCATTTTTCAGGTCTTTACTGATAATACACAATAATAACCTAAAATTTCTCATAGAGAAAGACTTTTTCCTTCTGTGACAGAAAAGCATTTTAACCCAGTTAGCCTTTGTAATAGCTGTGGCTCAAAAGAAATATCTTTTATATTAAAAACTTCTCTGCTAGGAAAAGGTGTTGCCTGAGAAGGTGTCATGCTACAATAACTGCAGTTAATCCCTCATGTCCCACAAGTGCCTCTCTAAGACTTGTACTTGTACCAGACAAATTCAGTCACATAAAAAAGTCTCCCTGTGTTGTGCCCAGGGCATTCGGGTCATGCTGGGAAGCCACCTGGATTTCAGCAACGAATGCCAGACTGTTTCATGAATGAGGAAGGAAGGGATTGTGCCTACCACCATCTAGACCCATACTCTACCTGCCCCCTCCACTCTCAGTACAGTACTGGTTTTATTGCAAAACTCAGTGGGAAAGAAAGAACAATGTTAGAAGTCTGGTAAGAAAAGAAACCAACGAGGCTCATGAATAAAAAAACCTTATGCCCTTGTAATCACGTGAAGGGAGGAAAGCTGGAAGTGAGTTAGAAGGGTTAAGCAAAGGGGAGTTGAACTGAATGTACAATCTCATCACATTGCTCCTAAAAGCAGAGGACAGCGCTGTTTTGCCTCAGTATGTTCAGCATGCAGCACTTTCTTCTTCAAGCACAGCCATGACAACTCCTCACCCAGTTATCTGCTCCCACAGCAGAGCATGAAGGAAGACACGGGCAAAGTCTCTCCAGTTCCATATTCTTTACACCTGTACAGATAATTTGGAAACACAGAGAAGTTAGAGCTTTGCAGACACGTTTTCATTGCAATATCAGACTAATCACTTGTTTCCTCAAATGTCAACATTCTAGGTTGCAATATCCAGTCAGGTTTTACTCCTGGCTGTATAGAAAGGATCAAACATATGTTGAAAAGGCTTAAGAAACAGAAGGTAAGTAAGAAGACCAAATTTGTTCTATTAATAAATCATTTTGGATTTTTCAGGCTACATATCAAGAGTGTCACTGTTTCAGAATTGTTTATAGTCTGCAGAAGTGATTTTCTATATGCCTTTCTTATTATGGGATTTCCCATTTTCTCCCCAAATACGTTGCAGGGACAGTGGTGTTCAGATGACACACCTTTCTGAGGTCTAAGGTTCCTACATACTGCATGAAATGAAGTAGAAAAAGTAATGGACAGAAATTATAGAAAACAAAATATCTACTGGGTCTGGAAACACAGATCAAATTATCAGTAATTTCCATATCACAGGACCTAAATTCCCAAGTAAGATGTCCTCCATAGCTGTCAGCCTTGAACATTCAACCTGAGTGCTAAGGTACAGGCTAGATTATTTCCACTTTATGCATTGTCATCAACAATAGAGATTATCCCGTGTGAATTATGTCCACAGAGACATCTATATCACCGATGTGGCTTTGCACAGATGCAGTTTGTGGAGTCGTTGCAAATATTTCTTCTGTTGAGCCATGAGACCTAATGGATTCTACACCTTCACAACTGCACTGCACCCAGCCTTGCAGGACTACAAGAAGCAAAAAGCAGGAAACACAGAGCTAGAGGTTTTTGGTTTTTTTTGTTTCAGCTAGCCAAGAAAACATTTATCTTTTCATTAAAATTAGTAAAGAGGATGAACTGATCTTCTGTGCAGTAGAATGAAAGCATTTTTACAGAGCCACCAAAAATTACTCTAAATTAAATATCCTGAAGTACAGCACAGGATACCGTCATCTGTTCACAGAGGGCAGAAAAGACTTAATACACATTTCCAGATCTAATTAGTGTTAAGTTTTCTACCAGTTCAGCATGCATTTCAGATAATGTTTTTAAAGAAACTACTTTTAAAGACTGCATCTATTTCATCAAGAGTAATCCGTCACTAGTCTTCCACTGGGCCTCCAGCAAACTAATCAATTAAGGGCTTTTTGGAGCAACAACAAAAAACCCAATCCATTTGGGTCACTGTATGAAATAAAAATGTCATTACTGTGGGAGTGCCTTTGTCCATGTGCAGAAATATGATTCAGCCTGGAGCCAGCTTTCCGTAGGTCAAGACATCAGCTGATGTTAGTTTGAAGCAAGTTATTTTTTTGCAGTAAAATGCCATTCCTCTTAACAGAATTATTCTCGTCTTGCAAGTAAAGGCGTAGCTACCAACAATGCTTCACTACTTCACCTCCCTACTAATATTCTTAGCATTTTCTTCAGTTTTCTTTTTCTCTGCCATAACAAGCTGTTTCACAAACTGGATTCAACCAGTCATGGGATTAACCAGCTTCAATGAAAGAACACATACTTAGACTACTTTCAGTTTAACAGGAAGAAGATAAATTAAGCACTTATATTTCCAGGTGGATCTCGGTACAAGATTAGAGAATAATACAGAAGAGAAATAACATGTCTTCTGTTGCTTAGGATCAATCAAGATCAATCTTAGAAACACCCGCAGTAGCTTGCGTGTGTGTATCTATGTTATATACGACTAGCTATTGACCAGATCTAGGTATGAGTGCTCTGTTAAATCTCATATTCCAACCCAGTAGAGGGCAATAGAAGTTTATGATCAAAAGCCAATGTATTATCTAAAGCCAGAGATTTCCTACAGCATCATATGAGTTGATGACCTAGACAGAACAAGTAATATTTTCCCTCCTATGTGAGAAACAAGCTGCTGATGGAGAGGAAGGCAATGCACTGTTCTCCACGCACATTTGATTTAGAACAATAAGTCACAGGTGGAAATCGGAGCAAATTAAATAATTCTTAGACATAACAGAAGGTATTACAATTGCAAGGACAGTTCAGCATCATAGTAGATTTCCTGACTGTAGGTTCTCTGTCACTGGAAGTCTCTGAGGACAAGCTAGGCAGATGTCTGTAGGGAACAAGTTGGGGATCCCCCTTGGGGAAAGCATGGAACAAGCAAGCTCTTGATATCCCTTCCAGCCGTATTCCTTATGCTTGATTCCAGGACTGAGTGGTTTCTCAGACATACTATAAACAGCTCTTAAGTGAAAATTAAGTTCTCAAAGCTAGGGTACAAAAAGCCCTTTAAAAAATAATCTCTACCTCTGGTTTTGGAACCTCTATATGAATACTGCATTATAGCGACATCCCTATACAAGCGAAGAACAGTGCTGGTATCAGAAATGAATGCCTGTCGATCTGTGCATTTACTTAGGTCAATAGGGCTAGATGTAAGTTTATGGTTACTTGTGGTAATCAAGCAATGATATCTAATGAAAACAGAAAAGTACAGAACTAGGAGATGCATTAGAATTACTTGCATTAAAGATTGTCTTCTTGTCAAATCCTTTTTCGGTTAAGCTGAAACAACAGTTGACTGCTCAGTAATATTTTTCAAAAGAAGGAGAGAAGAAAGAGAATGTCTTATTATTACTCTATTTTCCAATAAATCCACTGTGTATACAGAATATCATGTGGGCTACTGCTGATCTCATAGAAGTTTTTGAGTTGGCTGATATATATCTAGAATAAAACTCTACCTTCAGAACTGTAGCATGTCAGTTATTACCATATATTATGATTCCCTCTGCAGGCACAAAGGTATAAGTCAGGGTCCTCCCTCGATGTTTTCCAGATCTCACTGAATCTCTGGAGAACTGAGAATGTACTTATTTTAAGAAGTAATAAACTGGGGGGAGGGGGAATAATATAATACAGTCATTGACAATAACATCAAGTAGCAGATTAAACTGAAAAAAAAATCTATATCATTCAGAATGGGTTGATTTTGCAGATGTCCTGAAAGCCTCACCATCAGACATCCAAAGTCAAAATCTAGCAAGCTGGAATCAAAAGACATATCAAACTGTGTATACTATACTTTAATCATAAAGTTCGTCTATATTCTCACACCAGAATTAGAAGGAAGACATGTAAAATAGATTTTGCATTTACAGCTGGATAAAGTCCATTCTTTTATTTTTTCCTTTTTTTATTGTTGTTGATATTCAGATGCCACAAAAATGCAGGCATAGGGGCAAAAAAAACGGAGAAGGAGACCTGAGGTCTGGAAGAAAACTGAACAAGTGGATAGAAGAAAGCAAAGGAAAAACAAAGAAAGAGAAAACAGCAGGAGATGGAGAGAGCAGGAAAGTGTTTTGTCTCCCTTTAATTCACACTGTTCTAGAAGGTGTTCAAGCCCCTGAGGGAAACAGTAAAAGGGATTCATTATAGCAGGTATAGCTTATTAATCTACCCTTGGAAGAAAAATTGGTTTTTCCTTGAAGAGGAAAGAAAAAGTGGTTTACAGAAACATATCTTTGTGGAATATAATTTACTGATGGAAATTAGTGCTGCAGGCTACTCTATTGGAAAATTGTGCATGATAGGAAACAATGTTCTGTGAAAGAGGTCATCTTTGCAGCTTAGTCTGGTATAGATAGCACTGCAACAATTCTCTGTGTTTGTCTTCATAATGTGAGGTATATAATAATCATCAGCTATATTCATCATGTAACACAATTATATACAAAATGTTTGTGTTGCACCTATCTGGAACATTCCTCCACTAAGGGAACAGAATATCAGGCTTAGAGGAATCTGAGACAGGAATAGTAGTGGTTTTGGATTTTTTTTTGTTTGTTTATTGGGGGGGGATTGCTGCAGAAAGTGGTATTCTTCATATATTAAAAGCTTAATTATTTGTATGCTTAGACTTCATTGTTCAGGCCATTCAGGGGAGTTTGTCTTCTATAATTTTAGGCAAATATATGTGTAGCCTGAACTAGTTCTGACTCTTGTACTAGTTAATGAAAAGAGATAGGCAGAGATGTTCATTCAGTCCATCGCTAAAGTACAACCAATGCCTCTCAGGAGATGCTCTAGTTTCTCCGTTGACTACAGAGAGAGCTGGAAGTATTTGAGATCAGATAACAGACTTTTAGGCAATTAAATGGAGATTATTCATACCCATAAAGTCACATCCTCCTCAGTCACTCAATTTACTTCAAGATCTTGTATAATGCCAGAATTTTTAGTTGTAAAAGAACTCCAACAGTATCTGATTAGAAAACTTCTTTTGATGTATTACTGTTTGTATACTGAGTCCAAACTACTGGCAGAATGCAATTGTGCTGATTTTTGTCAAAACACGTAGCAATAAAAAGATATGCCAAAAAAAATCAGTCTGGATAGATGAGTCAAAAAAAAGACAAGATAAGAAACAGACATTAGGGCTCAGGTGGGAGGTTGTATGGGGTTGTGCAGCAGTCTTTCTGGAGATCCGGATCTGCATGCTAGCTCTTGTGAGTCACAGGCTGACTATAGACACCTAAGACTATGCCTGCTTTCATATACGTTAGACACTTGCATTCTTTTCTTCACTTTTTGTGCTCCTGTTACTGTGTATACCACAACTTTATGAGGTTAGGCATGTCTACTTATAAAACAGGCAGCAGTTTTTGTGCCAAGGTGTGTAGATTGTACATCAAGTAACTCCTTTAAGAGACAGCTCCAGCACCAGCACAATGACAATTCATCTACTGTATAAAAATCACTGCAGGGAGATTCAGGAACATTCAGACTGAAGAAGCTACTTGATGTGTGTGTGCGTGTACAAACATCTGCTCAAGTTCTATGCAGAAAACAAGGTAAGACTGAATTTATAGCTGTGTTCCAAGCATTTTGGTTGCCAATGGGGATGTGAATTTACTGTTTTCCTTGCAAGGATACTTAGTCTTAGATAGTTGTTCCTTGGTTTTGACCATGATTCCAATAGCATGGTAATCCTGATTAGTATGACGAAAGGAATACTGTGACAGCTAAAATTCATGCATTTGCTTAGTTTCCCAAACCATCACTCTAGGTACAGTATTTACTCAATAAATATTTACTAAATAAATACTTGTATGTGTGCAATATGCTTCTGATAATTATTCAACAGAAAACCAGGTTTAAAATACAAGGCCATAGTAGACTTCAGTTATAGGAAAAAAAAAAGAAACGAAGAGGAATATACAACTACACATGACCATGCAATGGAAACTAAGAGTAGTCCCTCTCTCAACAACAGTAATCTTATGCCTGTGATGATTAGGACTCAATATCTGTCATTAAAAAAGGAAAGAAGAATGCACAACCCCAAAACTGAAGTGTGCAAAGTGTAAATTGTGCAAAAAGACCTCCTACAACAGAGAGTTCTAAGACTAACTAGGTATTGATATTTTTACTTATCATTTAAGTAAATACAGTAAACCTGACACTGCTCAGCTATCTGAAGTAACTGATATTCACATCAAGTCTCATGCCACTTACATGTGTCAACCTCTCTTGTACTTGGACTTTCTTTTTGCTGGAGTTATATAGTTTTTTTGACAACTTTGTCATTTTCCCAGCTAATGCTAGCCAAATGCCCTAACTCATGCTGTCACAGACTCATTTTAGAAGTTGTTGCTGTTTCACCTCTAATCTTCCTCTTTCCTCAAGTTCAAGGGAGTAAAACCAACCAATTCTGTTCCCTCAGGCAGTGAAGGTAGCTGCCTACAGCAGCAACATTCATGGAGAGGTAAAACAACAGTGGTAACAACATATAAGGGACATCACAATCCAAGCAATGGCAACTGTCAAAGAGAGCAGAAATACACAACCTGTTGTGGAAAGACAGGGAAAATCCACTGGTGCACATAGGAATTGTTCTTTCCTTTTACATGTTTTCTTACTCTGGCATTGTCTCCTTCCTCACTTCCTTAGTGACTTTGTCAGAGGGAGCAAAGGGGAGAGATTCACAAAAACCAAGTGACATCATCTAATATTCCCTGTATTTGATGCCTTTTCATTTAGCAAACTCCTTTTAAACAACACAATCTATTAATTAGACCTGCAAAAGAGTGTCCATGAAATGTGTTTCTATAGCTACCTATTTTTAACACTTTATTTTGGCTGCCACCACTTCAGGAAAAAATAAGATCAAAATGTTCATCATGATCTGAACATAGCTTGAGGGAGATAAAGGTCATGTTGTGAAACACTTAAAGCAACTTGTGCTCCAGTCCAAACTTTCCATTTCAAACCTGAACAAGCTGCTGAAGCCAGATCTTAAAAGGTCGAAATATTTGTGAAAGGTACATGCAATAGTGAATTTTTCAGATACTATCTCTCTAAATGGATAGTGAGGAATGACAACCAAATGACTTGTCCTTGGTGCTACGTCCTAATGCAGGAACCAGCTGAGGCATTCAAAGATACAGCACTTTCTGAAGTCGACCTCACTTCTGTCAGATCCTGAGTGCCTAAATGGGATCATGACAAAATTTTGTTGCATCTGTGATCACAACCATGACAGTCAAGCCTATTGCCTGTTCCACAGAGCCAAGTCCCATTTGTCAAAGCACTTAACTAGTCCATTGAGATATAGTGGATTAAGGTTTCTGAAAAGTGGATCCCTGATGTTCTGGACACTTTATATGACCCTTATTCCATCCACCTTTGAACACAATGTCCAATGCAATTAATTAATTAGAAAAAGGAGAGGAAAGTAGAAAAGGAAGAGAAGAAAAATTTTTAACTTCAGCTCCTTTACAATTTCAACGCAAGCCTATCAATGGATCAAAACCGGTCACTTTTTTTTGAAAAGAAAATATGTAAAAATTTAAAATCTTATTGAGCAGAATAACCATTGTATCAGCGTTTCTCTCTCAGGAGAATCAGAAATGTTGTATTGACTGAATAGTATTTCCTCCTCATGAACAGGAATCGGCATTGATTTTTAGTTAAGTGACCAAAGTCCATCAGAAACCACAAACAAAAAAAATGTTCTTTGAAATCTTTTAGGAATTGGATTTTGCTATATGAAAGACAAGAAAGCATGATGAGAACACCAGTACCTAATACTGCCTTGCACCTTCAGGAAAAGGATTAATCTATCTGCAGAATGAGATCTGAAGTGGCTTTAGTTTAGTCTGATTGCAACTCCACTCCAAAGATTGGCTTTTAGTGCTTTTTGAAGATCAATTTTGTTCAGCTTTAGTTGCAGCTTTGATCAGCTTTATACGACACTTAAGCAATTAGAGCAAAATTTAATAAAGTGCTTGCCTACTTTGGAAATATGCTGCTGTTGGTATTTGCAAGAGTCTCTATGCACTTATCTCCTGTTCTCTTAAAAATACCAGTGGGCACATATCTGCATATTTTCACGCCTAGATAGTTGTGTCAACCTGCATCATAACTGAATTTTCCTAAGGTGAAGAAACTTGCTTGTAAAAGGACAGACTATGAATATCAAGTGCTCAGCTTGAAACATTAATTATTTTTATCAGTTATCTCGTCAGTATCATCCTATTTTTTTTCTGTCTTTTAACTTAAGATTTTAAAATTACTAAGAAACTGTAGCTGATTTAGAGGAACCAAACTAGTAATTTACCCATGATGCTTAGGATTTTGTTGTGGATTACTAGGAAAGATTTTATGCTATGTATATATGTTTATGCAAGTGACAGTTACACAGAGGTAACTTGTAAGTCCCTCTAATAGGTTTTCAACTGACAGAAAAGTCTTTTTTAAGATCTCGTTGTTACGAACACTGAGCTAAGTAAGCACCTTTTATTTGACAATTAAGTGAATTCTCATGGTCTAATATCCATGTGACCTAGCAAAAAACTTTTCCAATATTTAAGAGTAACAGAAAGAGACAGTGTAAAACACAGTTAGCGGTCTCTATGCACCACTGTACGGTAACCTAGGCTGGATTTCAAGACCATCTTCATTGTGTTTATAGCTATATGGCATGCTGAGATCTTCAGAGTATCACAAATGATAAACACCTTACGAAAGACTTTTCACTTATTCTGTTATTTAAACACAGTTAGAAGTGATCATGACATAGTGCCTAAGTGGTATTTTCTGACTTGACGACTTTTTTCAGTAAGGTTTAAAATATTATGTACAGCTGATCCTATCTATCTTAACTTTGGCTAGAAACTCTAGCTTTTTCCTTAAATATTTTGGTTTTAGATGATAATGCACTGATCAGGCTTATGTTTCTGTGGCAACTGTTAATGCCTGTGAATATGTTGTATTGCACAGTCTAGCATTAAATTCTGCATGAGGTTTGGTAAAATCTTGAGTCAGTGTCTTAGTTTTGATTTTATCTTCCACATAAAATGCCGTGTCTTTGCTTTTTAACAGATAAATTTCCACTTATTTCTGTGACTAAATGTTTCAGTTATGGAAATATGCTATCATTTTTATAATTCCAATAGAATTAGCATCACTTCTTGTGAGAATTAATTTCTGGAAGTTACTTGAGATTACTTCCCTCTAAACAATTATTTTTTCAGCATTGTGAAATGAACTTATTGTGAGATTTTTTTTTGGTTGTCTAATGATAGCAATTAAGCCAATACGAGTCACATGAGAAGAAAAATAATTTCTAATTCTGAAGGATACTGACCTGAAATTCCGGAGAGAGACTTTTTTTGCACTTAGCATAGAATCAGAGAATCTTAGCATGCAGTTATATTTGTAACAGGTTTGGATCAGTAGGCTTAAGAAATTTTTGAAGAGCTAGCCCAGAACCTTTATAATTATAAATGCTGATTTGCCAGTAAGTCTTAGAAGAAAAGCAAATTCCAAAGATTTGAAAGAACAGTGCTGTGCCAACACTTGGGAAGTGTAAATAGAAATTGTCCACCTAGTAATAGTTCTGTCAGTCTGATTTTGTTCCTAAAAATATAATGGAACAGTTCAAGCTGGACTCAGCTAACAAAAAGGGTCAGCAATTTAATCAACACAGTTCATTAAAAAAAAAAAGAAAATTACAAGTTTTCATTATACCGGTAGATGGCAACATAATATATTCCATTTTCTGAAAGACATTCTATTAAACTAAATTAGGCTATAAAATAAACACTGCAAACATTAAATTAGTAAACTTACTATTACATTTTGACATATGTCAATAGGTAGTTAATACTGGAAGTGTGTGTTTCCCTTGGTCTTAATGATATATAGTTTTTTTTTTTGGTAGAAAACACATAACCATTACTAATGAATTATGCAAGCAAATGTAACAGTGTTGTGAATCACTAGGAATGAGCTAGACTGTCTTGAAAAGCAAGCTAAAAATATGCATTTAATATGGCAAAACAAGTATTCATCTATCTGACGAGTCAAACGGCCCATTTTTGCAGACATGGCAATTCTAAGAAATCATTTGGGGTTTATGGAGAATGATCAATAAATATGAACTTTCAGAACAGTATTTTCACCAGCAGGGCTAACATGCTGTTTTAGAGGAATTGGGGAATATAAGCTTACCCTTACCACAAGCACAGCCACCAGAAACATCTGAGCTAATACTAGGTTAAACTATAATAAAAAATAATGAGGAAAGGAGCACAGAAAAGAGATGGATAGATTGGACTCATCCTGAAAAAAACTGAATCAAAGCTGGTATTCTGGTATGCTGAAGCACATCACTCGTGGACCAGTGAGTGCTCCAACACCAACATTCATGAAACATCTCACCTACCTCCTCTGTCCAGGAAAAGTGGAAGAGTGGGGAGTGCAGATGACCCTTGTGGTCCTACCAGGATGGGGAGCCAGGTAGAAGCCCATTAGTGTAGCAGCCTGCAGGGTGAGCCAAGACTGGAGGAACTGTTGCTGTTGCAACTCGCTGACTGGTCTCTAGCATTGCATGGGCAAAATACATGTGGCTTGCTTGGCTTTCTCCATCTTCTATGGATTTCTTCATTTCCAAGAAAAGTCAAGGGCATTTTCTGAAGTTATTCTTTGTGGAAATGCTGAAACTATTTCAATCGTAAATTTCGTATAGTGCACTAAAGACACTGCTCTTTTGTTAATTTCCAAGAAAAGGGGATAGAACCAGAATGGTTATGTTATCTATGATGTATTTAGCAGTGATATGGCTGCAATACAGCCACTGTGCTTAGATTCTGGCAGTCACGGTGCAAGGAGAGAATATTACTACATTGATGAAATCTTACAAAAGATCCACAAGGATGATTAAAGGACTGGAAAATAAACATTTTCATCAAGGATTAAGAAGAGACGGAATTAGGACATGTAACTATCACAGGGTAAAATCACATACAGTATTTGACAAGAAAGTCATAAATATTTTTGCCAATAAACATTTGTAACAGCAAAACAAGGTATAGCAAAGATCAATGAGTAGGTGAAGATGAAGGAGGAGAAATTCACAAATATGCAAAAAAGAAGGAATAAAAAAACAATCTCTGAGCAGTTGTAGTCTAATATTCATCACTGAAAATTTTCAAATCAAGAGCATTTCTCCATAGAAGATATGCGCTCAGTTTCTAAATATATTGTTTACAATGTCCACATTGGATTACATCTCATGGAAGGTAACATTCTGTGGCTTTTTCAACTAAGACAATTAGACTTTTGAAGTATCTCAACTAGTATTGGTTAGGCTCTATTTAGAAAGTACACTGTATTACAGAACAAAGGATGGAACCAAATAAAATACACTTAATCTTCTAATTTATATACTACATTTGTAACCTAACTTCTGTTTCCATATCCACAGCTGTACGATAGCATCTTGTGGTTGCATAGTGCTTGACAGCGAAAGCACTGATGTTTACCCCATTTAGACCCACAAAACACTCCTCAGCAAGTAGCAGGCAACTGTTCAGTATCATCTATTTAGCGATTCATTTGCCTCAATGGATTGATATAAGCTGCATTGATAACCCATTCACTTGCATAATAGTCATCATTATTCTGAAGTCAGGCTGGCCAATTCACAAATTTATATCTTTATAAATGTATAATAAAAATATCTTTATTTTAAATATACTTGAGCATTATTCTTATCATTGTCTGTCACGCCAATTTAGAAGTTTAAATCCTGGTTTCAACAGTATTTTACACTCAAATCCTCAAAGGAATTTAACTTTCTAACAGCCAGTAAAATGACTGGGATGTAATGGGGTAATTATCACTATTTAGTAAATGAATTACCTTATAGCACTGCTGAAAAAAAGGTTTGAATCACTCAGAAAACATCAAGCATACAGAAACTGTGATATTAGGTTCTGTTCTCAGTAGCCTGAAGTAGTCTGGATCAAGGTGTCAAACTGTACAAAGTTGGATTCTTTTGTGAATATGAGTGGGCTGAGAGTTCTTTGCTTAATAAACAGTACAACACCACCCACTTCTTTCCATTCAACCTTAGGAGGTTGCCAGCCTTTTCAGACTGAGCTGGTCTTCACTTTCTCATTCGTGCATGACACTACAGAATCCTCCATAAAATTGTTATTTCCACTGAGGTTTATTTTTGTTTCAAAGACAAGCACACAAACTCTAATTGCAAAGGCATTAATATTCCCTGATTAAACTCTTCTTAGCCCAAACATTGTCAAATATAAATGGATAATTAACCTGAATGAAATGTTCAAGTGACTTATTGAGTATTAATAACATGTGTTTAGCTTTATTCCTTATGTTAGATCATGAGTGACTTATTTTGCTGAAATTGTGGCAAAACACAATCATACTATAAAGAAAATGTAATTAATCACACAAGAAAATGCCACATCTTAGGAACTAATATCAAAACCTGCATTCCAATTGAAGTTTGATGCAAAATGGAATTCCAAATGGATGTAGGAAATATTTTGCTAGTATCTTCTGTCAAGAATGTTTGGCTAAGCAGAAAAAAGCTTGTAGGTGTCTGTGTCACGAAAAACCTAAAACCAGATAACTGAATAATCTGGCTTTGAATTTCCTTTGCTATGAAAATTCCATGTCAGAAATACTAGGCAAAGTGAGTGAAATTTTTCCACAAGATTATTTTTTTCAACAGAAAATTCAAATTGAAGACAGTGGCAGCATTTTTACATGTTAGCGTTAGTTTCAGTAAATCTATTCCTAGGGTAAAAAAAAAAAAGGTGAAAACTTGGTAAGCTTGATGCCATGATTCTTTTCTAAGCAAAAGAATAAAATATATTACAAAAGAATATCTGAATTATAATTGACTTTTCTTTTAAGTTTGAACAAATGTTTACTAAGGCTTGAAACACCCACAATGAAACTTTGTCTACTATGCTTTCAGCTATCAATGTATAGAATAAATAATTTGATATTGATCCCAAAATCTTTCTTTCCACTGTTCATATCTAGACTCAGAAATACTTTCTATTCTTCTTTTCATTATTCCTTTTAATTTGCTCTGTTTGTAGAACTATTTTTAATAAAGAAGCTTTTGTCTAAAAAAAAACACAGGGAATTTGCCTACTGTCTCTTTCCTAGGCTAATTTCTTTCTTTTTTGTTAAGTGTAAATGTGAACTTCGTTCCTTTGTGTATATTCATGTAGATTAATCACTTTAGAATACAGTTACTTGTAGTTGTTCCTGTACATTTATCCTGTACCTAGTGTTTTCTGATTGCATTAATTTTAATGTTTTTCACCACAAATCCTTTAGTAAGCTTTTCAGCATAATAACAAGCATGCGTTTTCTAATTCTTCAGTACCAGTAATTTGTCATTCATCTATTTGTCAAACTGTAGAAAAGTTCAGAACTGTATAAAGCTTGCAAACTTCATTTACTAAAGCTTTAAGATGTGCTTCAGGTCAAAGTTGCAAAGAAATATCTTTGTCTGATGTGATGCAGAATCACATTTTTTACTTATGTATAAGACACCAGTGTTCCTAATTGCCAAATCTCCTCTTGGACAGATGTACACTGTGATATTCCTTCCATCTAGAAATCAAATGCACTTATAAGAAACTTGTTAATCTTCTCAGCCCTGCTTCTGAATAACAAAAGGTCACACTCTGAAGTTCTTATTCCTTAGATATGCATTGTCAGTACATTTGATAGCATTGGAGAAGAAAGTTCCTGAAGAGCACAGGAGAGTCCTTGTCACTGATATCCTCATTAGATCAAGCTTTAAAAGACATATTAATTAACTGGCAAGAAAATAAAGAAAAGGAACAGATAAAAATATGCTGTCACCATCGATTAGATTACCATCATTATTAGAAATACTTTGAAAGAGAGAATAACATTGACAAAGGGGAAAGAGTTTCATGGGTGAATTTATATCTTGTGCATTTACATGGTTACCATGACCTTACAGAGAGTATTGTGGATCTATTTCACCCATAAGCCTTCAAGAGAAAACTCTGATAAAGCAACTATACTGAGAATATAGAAAGTAAACAGTTATCCATGTGAAATTCCGCAAGGTTCCACTGCTCAGAGAAACTTAGCCTGCTCAGGTAACCTGCCAGTGTTTCTGTCCCTGATTCCACGAACTTTCATACAGGTTTTTGAAGTCAGAATTTGTAGAGAGGCATTGAGTGCAGCGATGGTGTTATGGTATGATGGGTTTAACGATTAATGGGGGTTGTGACACTGACAGCTCCATTACTGCAAAATTTTTGAGGCCTCAGAAGTTTTGTGCATTCTATATCATTATCAATGTAAAGCCTTCTGAAGATTTACAAAAAAAGAAAGCGTAGTGATGACTTGGTTAATAAAAAAAAAAGCTCCCCTTTTTTCAAGCAAGTTTTCTTCTTTCCCTTGAAATAGACCAGACACGATATGCTGAACTGCAAAGAATATATTACCAAAACCAGTACCTGTAAAGACCTTTCCGTTTCAGTGGAACAGTATTTTATGAAAAAAATAAAAAATACTCAAAGTGTTTTGCATGTTCTGTTGACGAAGTAGGCAACAGCTGGCGTTCTTTGACAGCACAGAGTCCTAGATATGTTGTGGATGCAATTAGTTAAAACATAGTAACGTGAAATTTGGCTCCAAGACTATGTTTGTAATGACTTCATAAGTAAAATAGTATCAAATACACCTCTCTTTTTGGACTATTGGCAGTATTCAAGCCTGGCTGACTTTCTCTCATAAACTGGGTTTATTGTCCAGAGGATATTCTCCCATTGCTTCTAGGAGAACACTGACACAAGGCAGCCTTTGTAAGAAGTGCTATATATTTTTTCCTGTTTCGGATTATACTACTGTACTTCACACCGCAATTCAAATTCCTATGAGGATGAAAGGTAGTGAAGACTTCAGCATACCCGTTTTTCAATGCTGCGACATTTTACTGTGACACTTAAGTGCATTTTATCATGCTTCAGGGTCTCCATTCTTTGGTTTTTGTTTTTGGGGTTTTTTTTTAATTGATATTTAACAAATAAAGCATAGGGTTTGCTTGTGTAAAGCTTTTTCCCTGGCACTCATTTAGCGTTGATACTGCTACAACCATGAGAGAAGACAACTGTCTTTTACAGATTAGAAAGTGATGCTTGGAGTTGATGGCTGACAGGACCTTGCTTTTGGAAGCTGCTTTCCAGTTTTTGCCTGAAGTATGGGATGTATTAAGTCTCAAGATGTGGTGCTGGGTCTTTCTTGTCTCCCTTGCACAAAGGACTCTAGAGTGAAAGGCTGAAGTTAGCAACCTGGAGGGGATTTATTCCTAAATCTTCGTTATACCTGTTTTACTGCTGGAGTCTTGGCTTCAACAAGTTAGCTGATGAGTTTATCACGTACAAGTTAGAAGACTTGGTTAGAGATGTCCAAACCCAAGGATGCAGTGTTTTCTGTGACAGTTTGGTGTTTTTGTTGTTTCTTTAGGACTTAATAAATAAATTCAATACTATGTCTTATAAATGCATTTTACAAATAAAAATTGTTCACACTGAGGTGTGGGGGCTTTTGGAGAGGGGCACTTTTCTGTTTTGTTTTAGTTAGTGAATGCCCATTGAGTTTAGCAAGAACATAGAGGAACAGAACAAGGTTCTCACCCAAATAGAGGCTTTGAGATTTGAACCTTTACAGTCCCTGTCATTCCACTACCATTCACGGATCATTTTGAGAATTACTTAAAAATGAAATGGTGAACTAAGAACGAAAGTTTAATAACCAATAAGAAACCTAACTCTTTGAAGAAACAGAGAAAGTTAAGAGTGTAGAGTATGCAAGTGAGACTTAAAGTCTTTGTCTATGCAAAAATAGCAGCCAAACCTGGATAAGCTGTACCTCATTTATCCTCATCACTATTTTTTTTATTTAATATGAGTTGGTAGTCAATCATAGAGCATATACACATTCAAAAATAACAGATATAATATTAGATTGTTTAATGTATCTGGTAATACACATATTCTAATTTGCAATAATAATTTGGTAAAATGTAAAATTCAATTTCAAGAGAAGAAATTTGCAAAGGCATTTAAACTCCTTTTGTCAGAACAAGTCAATCTTCAGAGAAACTTGATATTTCAGCAAGTAAAAAGTAAATTTGTTCTGAAAATTGCTTCCACAGAAAAAAAAGTAATGCCTGCTGATTAAGAATTCATATTCCAGATAAACTTTTATTGCTTTTTCTCATTGTATGTAATGTAATTGCTACAATCTTTTCTATTGAATTGGTAAAATCTTAACAGTAAATTGTTAATTTTCCATGCTATTCTGAAAAACTATAAAAGAAAGTGCACAGCCTTTGTACTGAATTGGTCAGAAATTCGTAATATAAATAGTTAGATTTTTATTAATTCTTTCAATAGTCTACTTCTGAAATTTGTTACAGATAATCAGTCGCTATACTAATGTAGCCTAGCAATAATTAAGATTCAGCTTTCTGGCACTAATCACCGGAACCATAGCTCGCTTCCTAGCATTCAGGGCAGCCCTTGGAAATAATGTGATAAAGCACTCAAGAGCGTTCAACCAATTAGCGCACTTGGATGAGTGAGCTTTCCAAGCCATCTGATTTTAAAAGTGGGTGCCTCACACTGTGGAATATTGTCTGCTGAATTTTTGAAAGGCTGTTCCATTAAATGGTGGGGATGGAGAAGAAAACTGTAATCAGAATGGACTAACCTGAAAGAAAATTCTGCTGGACAGTCAAAGAAAAAAAGATGCTATTAACAAACAAATAAATAAATAACGGGAGGGTCTGGGAGAAAAGGGTCTACTTGTAGTTGTGAATTTTTCTTTCCATTCTAAATGACAAATTTGCATAATATGAACAAATATGCAGTGGGTAGACACTATGATCAACTTAGAGTCAGTATTAATCTTCTAAAATGTTTAGTAGAACCAAGGGAGCTTTTTTAAAAAATGTAAATTTATGCAACATCACAGCAGTGCATTTGTGTGGCAGACAGTATGAATGTTACACCCTCTATCTTGTTTTATTTACAATTGAAGTAGTTCAGAGGTTTTTAAATTTCATGTTCTGAAAATGTGCTACTAAAGATTTACATTGTATTCAAAAAGCATCCCATAAGTTTCAGGAAAAAAATTCAACATATTCACAAGGTCTAAATACAGTTGAAATATCTGGTTGGTTAATACATTCTATTAAATAACTAAAACATTGGGGGTTTTGTATTAGGTAAATTTGCATCCAACATCTTAAAAAAAACCCTGTTATTCAAAGTCATGCTGTTAAGCAGAATCTGCAAATTATGACCTGTTTATTCTCAGGCAGATTTTATCTAATGTGACTAAGTAAATATCTATTTTATAAATTTGCTTGTTTTCAAGCAGTGACTGTGTTGGCAAAAAATTGATACAATAAGATACTTCACGATCCTACCGGGATTATAATTCAGTAATAACACAGTGCTCACTAGAAAAATCTAGGTTAAAAGCAATTTTAGATTTTTTTTCTAAAGTATTTAAAAACCATTAATATATGGAGTAATGGAGGGAAATTAGATCTTAGTATATTATTAAAAACAACTGAGCGATTTTAATACAGATGATGAAACAAATTTATTTACATCTCTGCTTTCTATTTTTTGCTAAAAAAATAATAAGATGTATGCAACCATGAACAGCTTGCATTTGTTTTTTCATCAAAAAGCCCAAACCACAAAAATGCCTTGTGAAATATCCTGTGCAATGAAGCATTTTATGTGCGCTAATAATGTCAACTTCCTAACTTGTTCTAACATTTCCTAAATCTCTCTGCTAATTTATAAGATTTATGAGACTCTTCCACAGTTACTTTAAAAATCTGGATATCTTAGGGTCAAAAGGGATAGAACTGTGTAAAGGGCTACAGCATATTAGTGGGTACGACTACTTTACATTTGCACGGTACTGTGCTGCTAAACGAATTTCTAGATCTGTATGAATTCAACACCCATAATTATAATAGTATTGCCTCACATTTCCCAGAGCCAGATACGTTTCTTGGCTTCATCCTGTATTAGAGCAAGATCTGGATGTCATTATGTCCTACCTGTACTCACGCACCTTTGTTTTCACACAAAGAAAATGTGAGTGCACACTAGGGACAGGAGCCACTGCAGAACACCTTGAAAATTACATCTAAATATAGCCTACACACCAGCCTGTGGAGAAGTTGCTTTCTCCCTTTATGGCAGGGGCGTTAGAATTACATGATCTTTAAGGTCCCTTCCAACCCTAACTATTCTATCATTCTATGATTTATGATTCTATGATTCAGTGTGTACTGGAAATGGGGATTGCCCCAACCCAGGTGCAGGACCTTATATTTGGACTTGTTGAACCTCATGAGGTTCTCACAGGCCCACTTCTCTAGCCTGTCCAGGTCCCTCTGGATGACATCCCATCCTTATGGTGTGGCAACTACACCACTCAGCTTGGTGTCATCTGCAAACGTGCTTAGGGTGCACTCAATCTCGCTGTCAATATCATTGATAAAGATATTACACAGCACCGGTCCCAGCATGGACCCCTGTGGGACACCACTCCTCACAGATCTCCATCTGGACTTTAAGCCATTGACCACCACTCTTTGAATATGACCATCCAATCGTACTATCTTATCCACCGTACCATCCACCCATCATATCCATATGTCTCCTATATAGAGAGAAGGATGTTGTGGGGGACCACATCAAAGGCTTTACAGAAGCCCAGATAGATCACATCCATCAGTTTGCCCGTACCCACTGCTGCAGTTACCCCATCATAGAAAGCCACTAAGTTGGTCATACAGGATTTGCCCCTGATGAAGCCATGCTGGCTGCCATTAATCGATTCCCTGTCCTCCACGTGCTTTGGCATAGCTTCTAGGTGGATCTGTTGCATGATTTTCCCAGGTACAGAGGTGAGGCTGACAGGTCAGTAGTTCTCAGGGTCAACTTTTCTACCATTTTAAAAATGGGCACAACGTTACCCTTCTTCCAGTCACCAGGGACTTCTCCTGACTGCCATGACTTTTCAAATATCATGGAGAGTGGCTTGGCAACCACATCTGCCAATTCCCTCTGGACTCTGGGATGCATCTCATCAGGTCCTACAGACTTACATATGTTCAGGTTCCTCAGGTAGTCACAAACTTGATCCTCCTTTACTGTGGGAGGGGGTATACCCCCTGGTCACCATCTTGCTGTCCCATGACCCAGAAGGGGTGAGGAGAGTGGATATCGGTGAAGACTGAGACAAAAAATTGTCCAGTACCTCAGCCTTCTCCTCATCTGTTGATACGAGGTCACCATTTCCAACCATCAGTGGGAGTATGTTCTCTTTGACCTTCCTCTTTCTATTGATGTACCTGTAAAAGTCCTTCTTGTTGGTTTTTACTTCCCTTGCCAAATTCAGCTCCAGCTGTGCTTTGGCCTTCCTGACTTCATCCCTACACAACCAGGCAGTGTCGCTATACACGTCCCAGGTTCCCTGTCCCTGCTTGCACTGCCTGTGCAGTTCCCTCTTCTTTTTCAGTTTAACCAGCTGGTCTTGACTCAGTCATGCCGGTCTCTTCCCTTTCCTGCCTGATTTTCTACATATGGGGACTAAGCGCTCTTGTGCTTTATGGAAAGCTTCCTTAAATATTTCCCAGCTCTGTTCCACTCCCTGGTCTTGGAGGACCATGTCCCAGGGGTCCTACCGAGTAATTCCTTGAAGAGCTGGAAGTCTGCTTTCCTGAAATTTAGTGTCCTGACTATACTCCTCACCTGTCCCATACCCCTCTGGACCTTGAATTCCACCAGTGCATGATCACTGCAGCCCAGGCTGCCTCTGATCCTAACATCACTGATGAGTTCGCTTGTATTGGTGACCATAAGGTCCAGTATTGCACCTCCTCGAGTGGGGGTCTCTATCAGCTGGACTAAAATTATCTTCAATGTACTCCTGAAGTCTCCTGGATTGCCTACAGCTTGTCGTGCTACTTTTGTAGTATATGTTGGGGTGGTTGAAATCCCTGAGTAGAATCAGAGCTTGTGAGCGTGAAGCCTCCTGTAGGTGGAGAAAGAAGACTTCATCAGTTGTCTCTCCTTGATCGGGTAGCCTGTAGTATACAGCAACCACAAGGTTCCCATCGTTTTTTCTATCTTTGATTTTGACCAACAAGCTTTCAACCTGTTTGTGGCTACTCTTCAACAACAGCTCTTCACATTCTATCCCTTTCCTGAGATAGAGGGCAACGCCTCCACCCCTCCTTCCTAGTCTATCCCTTCTGAACAGCCTGTAGCCAAACAGTTAACCAGTTAATTGGTGTTAGCTGCTTTGACCAGCAGTGCTTCTTTCAGTTTTTCTGCCCTGATACAATATTTGAATTTCAGAGACCATCTACAACTTGCGCAAGTGTCTATCAGACTGCCCAAATCTTATGGGAATCATACCATACGTAAGCCTAGAATGCTTCCGTTTCACAACCTAATTGCAGACACAAACCTGAGTGCTGGTAGCTCTCCCTACAACTGTTGTGTCCAAAATCAAATTTAATTAACTTCATGTTTCCCTTTAAATAAAAAGGCAAAATAGTTTTGGAAGAAATTATTGTAAGGCTGTAGGGTGTGAAATGCCCACATATAAATCTTTCAATTGATCTTGCACTTTCAGAGGAAAGCTTTGTGATGGGAAAACTCTTAAAGTGTGCTAGCTGCCATGAGGCACAGCAGAGATTACATGCTAAGGAGAAACCTGAGATGTAGATCAACGAATGTTTGCAGAACATTTCTTCCATCCAGATATCAAATTTCTCAAGAAGATACCATACAACAAAAGGTAGGCAGCCATGTGGAGAAACACTTATTGTGTAAAAATGAACCTCCTTCCAAGAATTACAGAATAAATGCAGTAGGGGATACATAAAGCTGAAGTTTCCTTCAGAAATGCTATCTTCCTGAAAGATGCTCCAATTGATCACACACCTCTTCATCAAAGAAATCCAAAACAGGATTCCTACCTAGAGGTACTAGCCCAGTCGTGTTGCATTCATTATGATCCACGTGGCAAGTCTTTTCCCACAGCTGATAAGAAAATCAAATGGTCTAAAGCATATATTCTGTTTCCTGAGACTTTTCTGTGCTCACAGTCCTCCAAACCAAAGGGAGTATGTGGAACAAGGCTTCCTCTGTTCCTAACATTGTTGTGATTAATTTCCATCCTTCGTGTGCCGTTGTGCAAAAGGGAAACACATGCATCTGCTTTCCTACTTTAATCATCCCAATCAAGGCATCTCTTTGATCAACATCACAAATCACAATACACTGAATATTCTACAAAAAATAAATGTGGGGTGTGTTGCAGATATATATCCAAGTGGCACATAAAAGATCTGGAGCACAGATCAAAGAGGAGAATGTTGGATTTTGGCTGGTCAGTAATAGTAGTGTTGTATTGTATCACTCTTTTATATCTTTGGCTAACAAGACTTCTGAAAACAGGCTAGCTCAATGAGCTCCCATGGGAAAATTCAATTTTTGTTCCTTATCGGTGTCATCTGTAGGCTATTCAGAAAGCTACCATGCAAAACTTTTACTGTCTCTGTTTTCTTATTTGATCACAAATTAATTTAGGATGCACAAAAATATATATACACACAAGCAACACCTGAAACCATCACTGTGCTTTGGGATACAGCACCTCATTTTTCTGCCTTTTAAGTTCTTATATACGGTCTCCATGAACACGCTTCCTCTGGTGAGGAAGGAAAGTTCTGACATCACTTTCACAAATGGGAACCTTGAGTACAAAAAGCTTAAGCTCAACACTTCTTTTTGCCTTTTCTTCTCTGCAAGATATGCTGTGCATTGCAAGGATCCCACATCAATTCCCCTGTGGTACTCTAACCACTCACATATCAGCAAGTCTGTTCGTACTACATGGTTGTGAACTATCAATAACTGTTCTTGTGATTCTCTGAAAATCAAAAGCATGGCCCTTCTGTTCAGTTCAGTTCAGTTCCTTAAAAATTATGTGAAGCTTACTTTTTTGCCACTGAGTATTGGGTGGAGCTTTGGGGGTTGGTTTTGTAGTGTTAGCGTTAGCGTTAGTATTAGTGTTAGCGTTAGTGTTAGCATTAGCACTAGTATTAGTATGCTTGTTTTTTCCTCAATAATCCTATGTTACTGTCTCTTTTCCACATTTTAAACTTTACAGACACGGTCCACTCACAAACACGAGCTACTTGCATAAAATAGAGCATATGCATAACTGTTTGCAGAAATACGTCTTCAGTGTGCACGTTATAAATCTGAATTTGATTGCTCCTGCTGGGCAATCAAACTATTTGGCACATAAGGAGCCATCAGATACTCCTTTCTCACTGTTTAGGAGTGGTCAACACCCCAAGGCATATACCTATTCAGTAAAAGAGAAAAGCAGGCATCTCTTCCTGTGCTTCTATTTCCCAAATTTAGACTGGGGAATGCATGCAGTGGGACAAGTAACTTATACCGAGGCACAGTGGTTATTCGCATTGTAGTCATCACGGTGTAGGGCAGGACTGGATGGTGACTTTCAGCATTAAATACCCTGCTGGTCTTGGGGTACTCAGCAGAGAATGATTAGCTAATTAGTAATTTGCCTTGGTGTGGTACAGTCAATGTGACTACCCTCAGATTTGTCTTCATTCAGTTGGAAGGAACTAAGCTAAAATAAAGTTCAAAAGGCCTGATGAATTTTTTTCCCCTAAACCACTTCAGGCTCTTGAGCTTTTACATGGGGCTCGTTGGCACATCTGAATGCCCTCGTCTGGTTAGCTCTGACAGTATGCTTTTATGGAGGTATTCTTTTACTGAATTCACAGAGACCCCATGCACTGGCAGGATTTATCCTTTTTGGGCATTGTATTTGCTGATGATCAAGGAGTAAATCCCTGTGAAGATGAAACACCAGCATGATCACATTTACCGAGCATATTTCCATGTTTCACCAAGCCTTCTAAGTACGTGGTACAGAAACAGCTCTGTTTATTGGAGGTGCTTGTTCCCCATCTCCTGGGACTGTGCCCAATTGCAATCACAGCAGTGTTATTGCAGTTCCTTCCTGTCCCTTTGATGTAGCATTTGCTTTTAAGTTCCTGCTGCTTTCACTCATTTTTCTCAGCCTGCTTTTTGGCTTGATTTCTGAAGGTACTGGGGCTCTTTCAGGGACAAGGCTTTCATAGGGAGCGCATGTTTCTTCCAGCTCGCTGTTTCACTAATTCATAGTGTTAAAACCTGATTGATTTACTAGTGCCAACAACCCCTAGAAACACAGCAAGGAGTACATCAAATACAGCATCCACTATAAAATTTTTAGAAGAAGACAATTTTAATAACCAAGAAACTGAACCCTGTTTATTTCCTAGCTTCTCTCCTCACTCCCTCAAATTACTGCAGGAGTTTAAGGAATTCAGGACCCTGGAGGAGGTAATTGGTGCCTTGGAGGATGAAGCTATTAAATGTTTAATGCTTCACAGCAAATAGCATAGGAACATAACTGTTAGCACAACAGAAGAGGCTCTCCTGTATTCACTTTCATGGTTCAGAAGAGCAAGATACAGATGCAAGATGCAGAGCAAGAAGTAGACATCAACACCAAACCTAAACGGGTAAACCTGACATCAGCACTGAACCTAAGTAGAGTATAAAGCATTTTGAGTTAGATTGTCCAAGGAGTTCTGTGTAATCACAAAAACTTGGGTTTTACAATATTTGTGTTATAAGTTGGCTGACACCCTACAGCTCCACACTGGATTTTCAAGGGCATTAACAGGTCAGAGCGCAATTGACATTTTTCTCTCTGTAAACAGAAGGAGATTGAGGGTATAAAACTCAAACAGAAACAATTAGGCATTAAATCTATTTTTTCCCCTGAAGGTAGTGCTCTAAAACCTAGAAAAATATGTACTCCAGGTGTGCCTGGAGGGATTTATTTTGCCTTACATGACTCGTTTAAGTTACTTTTTTTTTTTTTCACAAATACAAAATATGAGAGCTCAGGATTTCACAAACAAATTGAAATTTATGGTAAATTAATAGCGGGACTTAAGGAAAACTGTAAATGTTGTGATTTAATGGACTGAGCAAACCTGTTGATCTTGGCATTGTGTTACCTCTGCATTCTTGGGTAAGCAACTTACCTTAATGTCCTTACAACACATTCTATGAAGAACTAAGGTTGCAGTTCTACTCTAATGAAATCTAGGAGAAGGAAGATCCAAGTTCATTTTAGGAAATGTCAGACAAATTTTGCTCTCAGCTAGACCCTGTGGACTTGTGTGGGAGTGAGAGGGTGGCAAAAGAAGCAGAATTACTCTGTTGTCTTTTCCTATTCATGCTGTGCCAATCTGAGCACTTTCCCAAATTAAGACTAAACAAAGAAGACTAATTGTCTGTCATGTGAAATTTCCTCTTTGTACCTCCTCCACAGAGAAAAGTTACGTGAATGCTGTGTAGGAGGGATGTCATGATATTCACATAAATAAAAAAGGAAATGCATATTGAAAAAAAAAAAACCAACCCAAAACAGACATGTGTGTTGGGAAAGAAAATGTTGAATAAAAGAGCTTTATAACTGAACTGGAAAGGCCTCTAGTTTGTTGACATATTGTTCTTTGAAATAGGTTTTCAAACCCCAGACCAAATTTTCATTGACTGCAAATTTTTAGCAATGAGCACTGGGGTCGATATGATGGAAGGCTGACAGTGTGGATTTATCAGTGGAAGGTGTTACCATGATACATGGAAAAGAAAGAAAATAATGTGAAGGACATCTTCTACCAATTTGAATTGTTTACTAAAATTTACAGTGATACTGTTCATATTCTTTTAGTAAAGGATAAACCTTAACCAGTAATTCATAGGGTGAGGAAATTCCAGAGGATCAGCTCATTTTGGAGGCCATCAGCAACAATGCAGATACAAATCCTGGCAACTGCATTTCTAGCTATGCCTCTCAATACTTAGACTTACATATCCTCATGTCCAAATCTTCTGCCAATGTTAATTACTATACAATCCATGATTTCAATGTCCATGTGAATCTATTAGTTGACATGATGCTTGCATAGACTGCTTGGTTTGCAGACTTGCAGAAATTTTGTGAGTGCAAGGGCTAACATCACACAACAAGGAGAAGGCAATGCAGAGAACAGAAGGACATACTCCTGCTCAATTCACATCGCCGCATCAGGCATATGCAATCTTGCTGCTGCACAACCTAAAAAATCTCTACCAAGAAGGTTGTAACATTTAAATAGGACCTAGGCTAATATCTAATTATACTGAAATGGCATTGTCTTTGCTAGTCAGAAAGCAGGGAAACTACACAATTCCTTACACAAAATAAGACAGCCCTTTCCCCGGTTATACACTCTGTGCTCTGGCTGGTTTCAGTAACCACACTAACCACTGATATTGTAAGTGTCGGGTACCCTGACTTCAGTAATTACAGCTCTTTCTCCAGAAGACAAGCATAAATGTACACATCTGTCTGCCCTGATGGTCTGTGCTGGTAGCTGCTTTACAAAGAAATTGTAAGCTCTCTGCCAGCAGCAAAGCTGAGTTCTTAGCTTCATGTTCCTTTCTTCTGGAGGGAAGGAGGAAAGGTACAATTTCAAAATGTTCAAGGAATAGAATGTATTTATTTGGAAATACGGTTAAAAAATTGCTATAGTTGAAAAAGTTTAGGTCCTTTTACACATTTTCCTCTGGTATTTTTCCTCTCTTCTTTCACATCAGCAAAATTCTCTCACTCTTACGATTGCATTTGTTGTGTGTTGGTCATGTTGTAATACTCTTAACTTGGATGTTCTCAAGCCTCCTGTTTTTATTTTTTTTTTTTTACTTTGAAACACAAACTCTGTTCCCCATTCCAACACAATAATTCTACAGCAAAGCCCAGGGGAGATTTGAGTGAGGAATGAAATACAGGGTTCACTTAATAGTAAAATTAGCTGGAGCCACCATCTTACTTTCCATGCATATTTTATAAAGGAATCCCATCCAATAGCTTCTGTTTTCACTGTCAGGATTTCCTGATATTCTCGTACATTTGGACTTACCTTTGGCTCACAGTAAAATGATAGACAGGACCAAGACTTAAGAGCTTTCATAATTAAAAACTTCCCTGCCATTTTCTGTATGAATAAGCAGATTATTTGGTGCTTCAGAGACACTTACAAGTGATATTCTAGCTGCCAGCATTTCCAGAAAAGCCGGACACATCGCCTTGTATTAAGTTCCAAAATAGTACATGGTCTAAAAGCCTCCAAAAGATGTTGTTGAAGAAGACAGGCACTGACAAGGTCAGGCCTGGTCATAGCTGGAGAGATGGGGCTTATCAATAATCAGAAGAGGTCTGGAAGGCAGCTTGGCTTCTAACATGAAGCACAAATGCAGACCGATTGGTCAGCTTGCTCAGTCCAAAGGAACTGAATAGCATCTCCGTCTACCCTGTTGTGAAGCATATCTAAATTTGGTGAGTGTGCATAACTAAAAGCACAACTTTATCCAGGACAATTAAAATAATGGCCTAGCTGGTTGCAAATTCTATTTGTATTGTTTTCTCCTACAGCCAGTGATGATGTATGCTCCTTAGAGGCTGCTTCTGCATGTAACTCTATGACAAACAGCAGATTTTTTTACAAAATAGACAGACAATGCTTATATCCCTCTTTTTTTACTAGTGACAATATCAAAAATCTACTAGGACAGGAAAAAAAATACAGACACAATGGCAAGTTCTTTCCTTTTTTTTATAGTGCTGTAGACACGTGCTAGGAAATAGAGATGGAAAACTGCTTAAGAGAAATGGCATGTTAATTCAAACCAAGAGCAACAGAAGATGATAATAAATTTTGATTTTTTTGAGATAGGGAGCCTAAAAATGAAATAACGAGCTTATGTGGCTGCCGGGGTATAACTTCAGAATTGCTTTATCATGTTTAAATAAATACAGACTATTCTAAAATTCTAAAATAAATAAAGACTAACCCAGAAGTCTACTTAGGGAAGTGAGTTCTGACAGGTACATAATAGCCATACATGAATAGTAACTACATGCAGCCTGTTAGCTTCCAATCACATGCTCTGCTCATTAAATCATTATGCCTAGTTAACTGATAAGTGTATAGGTCTTCTTATAATTAGGATTGATGTCATAATTATAATGTACTCAAATGTAAATGCTTTCAGTTGTGCAAGTAAGGCAAATACCCTTCTCTTTTACCCTCTAAATGAACTGTAAATTTAGGACATGAAATAGTCCTAAAAAATGAAGAATGAAGACTAAAAGCATAGGAGACAACTGCCACGCTGCTCCGCTTGGCCCTGTCACAGTCGTCAATACTTGGCAGAGGTCCCTGAATAGGGCTGCTGTCACACCTTTGATTCAGGACTTTGGTTACATCTAAAATGATGCACAGCCGAAATAATGGACAACCACCTTCTCTTGTTAGTTAGAGTGCAGTTTCCAGTCTTCCAAAAGGAGTCATAAAGTTAGAGGTCAGTAAGATTGCAAGAGTAATAACAGAAACAAAAAGCTAAACAAATCCAAACAGAGTAATAAAAAAAACCATTTTGCACAAACCAGCATATTTTTATATTAGTGTTTTGCAAATCACTAGACCTACATGTGTTGCCTTGCTTTTCATCTACTACAAGTTTCTAAAAGCATCAGTGACATTCTTGGATTGAATTCCTGAGAACAGGGAGGTGATTAATGGTAGCCAGCATGGCTTCACCAGGGGCATGTCCTGTCTGACCAGCCTAGTGGCTTTCTATGATGGGGTGACCACAACAGTGCACAGGGGAAAACCAGCAGATGTGATATATCTGGATTTCTGTAAAGCCTTTGACATGGTCCTCCACAACATCCTTCTCTCTAAATTGGAGAGAGATGGATTTGATGGGTGGACTGTTCAGCGGATAAAAAATTGGTTGTATGGTCGCATTCAGAGAGCAGTGGTCAATGGCTCAAAGTCCAGATGGAGATCCGTGACAAGTGGTGTCTCTCAGGGGTCTGTACTGGGACCAGTGATGTTTAATATCTTCATTGTTGATATAAACAGTGAGATCAAATGCACCCTCAGCAAGTTTGGAGATAACACCAAACTGAGTGGTGCACTTGTCACACCGTGAGGATGGGATGTCATCCAGAAGGACCTAGACAAGCTGGAGAAGTGGGCCTGTGAAAACCTCATGAGGTTCAACAAGGCTAAGTGCAAGGTCCTGCACCTGGGTTGGGGCAACTCGCAGCTTCAAAAAGTTTCATCATGGTTACAGGATGGGGGATGATGTGACTGAGAGCAGCTCTGTGGAGAAGGACTTGGGGGTGCTGATTGATGAGAAGCTCAACACGAGCCGGTAATGCACACTCACACCCCAGAAGGCCAACTGTATCCTGGGCTGCATCAAAAAAAGCATGGCCAGCAGATCAAGGGAAGTGATTCTGCCCCTCTATTCCTCTCTTGCGAGACTTCATCTGAAGTATTGTGTCCAGTTCTGGAATTCTCAACATAAGAAGGATGTGGAGCTGTTGGAACGGGTCCAGAGGAGGGCTACAAAGATGATCAGAGGGCTGGAGCATCTCTGCTATGAGGACAGGCTGAGAGAATTGGGGTTGTTCAGCCTGGAGAAGAGAAGGCTGCGGGGAGACCTTATAGCAACCTTCCAGTACCTGAAGGGGTCCTACAGGAAAGCTGTAGAGGGACTATTTGAAAATGTACGTAGTGATAGGACAAGGGGAAATGCCTATAAATTGGAGAGGGGAAGATTTAGATTAATTAGACTTTAGGAAGAAATTCTTCACGATGAAGGTAGAGAGCCTCTGGAACAGGTTTCCCAGGGAAGCTGTGGATGCCCCACCCCTGGAGGTGTTCAAGGCCAGGTTAGATGGGGTCCTGAGCATCCTGGTCTAGTGGGAGATGTCTCTGCCCATGGCAGGGGGGTTGGAACTAGATGGTCATTAAGGTCCTTTCCAACCCAAACCGTTCAATGATTCTAACTTGATGCAGTTTACAGCGGTGATGCTGGGAGAGGGGAGCATGATATGTGTCACTGCTGCTCAGCTTGGGGTTGCCTCACAAAATGGCTCCGGGGAAACAGGAAACAGAATGCATCCTACATCCCCTAACACCTGCAGCTGAGAAAAGAAGCTACATTGGCAAAAAGCAAGCTATATACGAGCATTCAGAATTTATGCTAATGTTAAGCTGTGTATAGCAACACTGCACAGACACTGAAGCGTTTTAAAACATTTTGGATGGTATCTATTAGGAAAGGCTGAGAAGCACTGTCCTCTGATCAGCTGCATATATCCCTCGCAGGTCAACATCACTCTTGTTCTGCAAGAAGGACATGGAGGTGACAGACATCCTGACCTTTCAGTATTTGGATTGAGCCATTCATTTGCAGACTAAAAGCTAAATTGATCATGCAAGAAAATCCAACAGGGGAATTATCTCTTGATTTTCAGGAGGATATTTCAGAAGTCAGGAAATTGCCAGTGAGTTTCCAATTTGCCACAGAAAACTTAAATTGAAGTAAAACCCATAATTTTAGTGGAGCTTTGACAAAAGCTTGCTTTGTATTGGCTTTACTGGTAGTTATTCTCAGTTAAAGCAAAAAGAAGGAAAAGAAGTGGATGAAGAGGAATGACAAAAAAAACCCCAAAAACCAAACAGGCCCAACATTTTTTGGAGGACAACTGCTATGAAAGCCATGGTACTTGCACACAGTGTATTGCTTCTGTGAGGGGGATTAACTTAGCTAAATGTATTCTTTCTCAAATAGCTGGAAAACAAATTTCTGTCCTACCTGTGAGCCTCTCATATGACCAAATCCATGCCCATCTACGAAGTCTGTTGTTGGCTTGCTAATGAGCAAATTGTATCTTAAGATCATGAAGTCATTAATCTGTAAGAACTGATGGATTTTGCTTTCATAACTGTTGTTGAAGTTTATTTGCAAATAGAAAGTATTACTTCTGTATTACACAAATTTAAGGCTATCTGATCAGGGCAGTGACCAGCTCATTGTTTTTACATCATATACAAATGCTGCAGTGACATCTTTCATCAAATATTCAAACAATCGATCAGATATAGTCAAAAGCAATTAGTTAAGAAAATGACCCAAGAAGGGCCTGACATTTCCTTGTGAGGAACAGACTAAACAAAACGTTGCAATCCCTTTTGAGGCCATTTTTTCTGATCTTGAAAAAAGCTCCAATCACTTTTGTTGGACATTATTGACAAGTACTTCAAACACATTAAATTGTCTGAAAACATTTGCAGAAGAGCTTTCCAGACAAAGATGAAGTTGATATTTCCCTTTATTATTGGTTTGAAGAGGGATCCCATAAAAGGATACAGAATACCTGAGGCATCATTCACAAGGACAATTTTGTGACATTTGCCTATTCTCTTGGTTATATCTGCTAGCGATTACTTACCTAAGTGATCTCGTGTAGATTCTCTCCAACTGTGCACCACTTCTACTTCAAAAAGTTTCATCTTATACATCATAAAGAAGAAATAGCAAGTAACAACCAGACAACAGTGTTGTCTATGTGCAAATACAAATATAAGTAGAAAGATCAGACACCCTCTAAAGAGGAGTGTGTTTATGAATACTGAGTAATCTACTCTGTTGAATCATATCATCAAATTATTTCACTGCATTTGAAGGGCTCTAAGTGCATAGGCAGCACCGGCACCAGAGAGGGAGTGCTCTGCTTCCATCTCTCGGTGAACAACAGGAAGGGCAGCCAGATGTGACTCACCTGGATTCTTCATTGATCCAAAAGCCAGAGAAACGGATGCTCCAAGTGGAATGACAGCTGTGCTATGACAGACAGGGGAGATGGATAGATATTCATTCATGTAAGCTTTTCTCCCAGGGTGTTCCCACCACTGCTCTGGGACTCATCATAACTGCAGCTACATGCAAAGCGTACAGGTTGTGGCACCAATCCCAGAAAAGAGCGGAAAAAAGTGTCTAGTTTGATAGTACGGAACTTTTTCAAATTACTATCAGATGCTGATTCCTAGTCATTAAAACCCACACGGGTTTGGGATGTTTCTTCAAGACACAGTGACAAAGAGGGAAATGGGGACACAGAAATGCCTTTACCAGAGCATACGGCACTGGCTGCTCAAGCCAACAATGTTGAAAAACCAAAGAAACAAACAAAAACCAAAGCTGAATCCCTGTTTGTGGGCTCAGGGCAAGCTCCTTGCCCAGAGCATTTCCTAGCTACCTAGAAGCGAGGCTCCCACACGTCCCTAGGGACTGTAAGAACACACAAAACTTATGGCACCAGCCTGTGACTGGCACAAGACCCAGGCAGGAAAGTTGCCCCTCTGAGGCTGGTTTAATAAATTCCTGCCAAGTGTATTGGGGATGGATGAAAGGGTGACACACACCATCCATAGCACAGGGAAGCTGCTCACCCTACTCTTCATCTGTAAAATAAAATCTTTGAGACTGGGAGCTACAAAACGTGCCTCATAGGGTGCTGAGGAAAGGGGTGGTCTTAGCCACAGATCAGACCCTCACCAGTTTGCCATCAGCTGCCTAGGACAGAGAGAAATATATAGAATTAGAGCCACATGAATATCAAAAGCTACAAGAAAACTTTTAAGGGACATCATTACCCTTTATTTCCATAACAGAAATTTCTGTTACAGTATTTCATTGTTCTTTTCCTTTGAAAATAGTTCCTGTTGATTCTCTTAGAAACTCCAGGTGGACACTTGTCTGTGCTTCCATCCCAGCTCTGGTTACTGCTAACAGCCCTGGCAGAAGAATTACATGTATTTCAAAAATAACAATGAAAAGAAATAGGCTAATTCAATTACTAGGCACAAAATTAATTTCTTCACATTATACTGAACACACTGCCTGTACTTATAATAGAGAACAGACACTATCCAAAGTCTTACATGAAATAAAATACCAGATTTTATTCCAGCACATCTACCTTGTTCTATATTTAAGTATAATTCTCCACCTGAAATATTTGCCTGTCTTAAAAAGTGGGCTTGTATTCATCCATACTCTCTGGTTTCAAATGCTTGGAGGTTTTATGTTTAACCACACCATTTTGAGCTCCCACAGTGTAAACTTTCAAAGCCACTTTTGTGCTATGAGGTATAAAGCCTTTGGGGTTTTTTACCTACTATTGCACATTGACTCTTAGTTTCGGCTTAACCAAGATTTTCATGGAAATTAAGTAGACAAACTAAGTAGAAACAGAATACATAAAGCACAAGTTTTTGAGCTTTCATTTTACCTTCAGAAAACTATATGAGATTATAAAACGTGTATTATAAAACAATAGAAAATACAAACTCCCACTCAAGAATGCAATCAAGTATGTGCTATTCTTATACAACTTCTTAAGTATGGTATTACCTCTACATCTATATTTAAGTCCCACTTACCGAGAACCTGTATGTGCCTAAAAGCTTTCTTGACTCAGGAACAAATTTTAAAACCACTACTTGTTTTTCAGTGAGGCAAAACATAAGTCCTATGACTTTTAAAGGTAATCAAGAATGGCATCATTAAAGAGAAACATTAAATAGCTTGTGGATCAGCAAGCTAAGTAAAAATTAACATTTTGTTGTTGAGTTTAATCTTAATAATTTATTGTTAACTTACCAAGACTCACAACCTTGGGATTATCATTCACTAGAAGCAGACATGTTCAAAACACTACATATTTCTTGGCATCTTAATCTAATTTCTTGGGAGATATAAGTGGCCTTTATGACTATGAGCCTTAAAAAATTACTTGCCCCCTACTGCTCCTTTCTGTTCTCTTCCATTTAAGTACCAGAAGTGTTTCGCTGTAGAGTGCTCAGATCACCTCATTACTGAAGTGGATCTCCATCTTCAACTCCTGTGCAATAAAGCCTTTTAAAATCTATTCACTCTAGCTGCTGAAGAAGGGGGATAAAATATATTTAGCTCTAGGAATACTGCTAGGAATCTTTGTCTAGCTTGTGACAGAAGAATATACTGAAATGACATTTCATTTCGTGAAATGGTAAAATGATAACACCATTTCATTACGGAGCTAGGATCAAGAGACCACCAGGGTAGCTCAAGCCCATAGGAAAGAGTCTCAAGCACCAGAGCTGTAGTTCAGTCTAGTTTCAGCCATTTAGTGCCAGTGACATTTTTCTTCTCATTTGAGTCAGCAGACTTTTGGGGTTTGGTGGCTGTTGGCACATAATACCAGCCTTTGAAATACTGATTGCTCAGCCAAAGCTAACAGAAACAGCTGCAAAACAAGATGTCATTATCTCTAGGTCTTGCTCTGACTGAGCTAAAAGTGCACTGCCATCTGCAAAGAGCAGTTCTTTAATAAGGGGACTTCTGAAGCCTTTGTGTCTGCATATAAACAAGTCAAATTATAAATGTCGCTTGAGGAAATCTGAAGCTGGACTCTCAGAGATAGACTCTGCATTTGTTCAATTTGTTGCTACTGCAAAAATAAGTCTCTGTGACACTGAGATGCTGTAGCTCTAATCACGCTTTGCAAGCCAGCTTTCCATCCAAACAGCCAACTGAAAATGATCACTTCTTACAATTCGTTTGCTTTGTGTCAAAGAGGAAGAGTTAGGTTGGGTGTTTGGCTTTCTTTTTAATTTTCATGGTTTTCTGCATAGCAGCATAGAAAAGTCTATTTAATTCCTTAAACTCTTCCTAATAGTGTCAAATGGCATTAGACACCCTGTTAGTTATAAAGCTATGGCTTTAAATAACATGGTATTGCACGGACATAGCTAAGAGAGATTCAAAGAGGTATTTTGCTTGAAGACCAGAAATACAAAGTCATCTCTGTAAGTGCAGTGCATTTTTCTAGCCCATTGTCTAATGATGCTACAAAAGTAACCATCTTTAAACTGTCAAAACACTATCGCTTACAGAGGAATATATATATATATATGATCAGTGACTCAAACACATTTTACATATTTCATTTTGTATCTATATTGAACCAATGCTGAGGGCATGAAAAAAAGATCATGTCTTGCTGATCAATTTGAAGTCTTTGGCTTTTGATTTTTTTTAATGACAGTCTGATTTTTTATAAAGTTGAAGATACACAGATGTAACCTTGAATTTGTGACCATGATGAATTTTAAACAACTTGTACTCTACAGGTAAAATATGAAGTTGATGCAAATTATACGGTCAACTAATAACTATGTAGACTTAATACTGGTTAATAAGGAACCTAACTTCATGTCCATTAATGTCAATAGCAATCCAGACAATAAAGATCACAATGTTTGAGTAAAAGTTTTTATTATATCTATATGGACTCTTTGTACCAGAAAGACATCTCACGTACACAGCGTTCCAGATTTTCACAAGCCTTTTTATAATGCATTGCTCCATCCATTTATTTCTTTTTTTTCAAAATGATAATACGGAAACTGGGTTAAGAAATGCAAGGCAGCACGGAACAAGACACATGGACCAAGGAGAGAGGATAGAAAAGCCTGGAAGAAAACATCATTGAATGAAACTATAGGCACAAGGATTAGGCCTAGGAATGGAGTGACTAAACACCCATTGAAAGGAAGTGGATTTATAAATAGGAGTACAAGCAACAGCAAGGAATGGCTTCGGTGCAGGAAACTATGGTGAACAGGAATGGCTGGACTTGTTCAGTGCTGTGGGAAATATTAAGAGTCATAAAAAGCTGAAGTCTTTTATTCAAATAAACATTTTAAGCATAGCATTTTCAAAATCATACAGCTTTAGAATCATTGGGGTTTCTTTCTGGTGCATGGATAAAATTAGTTCCCATCATTCCTACCCATTATTCAGTCTCCCTTTTAGGTTGAACATTTGCATATACTTTCTATGTGCCTACTAAACCTTTAGAACAATACCTTTGCTTTGATCAGTTTCATAGCTGTTGTTAGAGCCTCCCTAGTATTAAGCAGGTACTGAAGGCTTACTGACTTCAGTGCGGAGTCAATAATCTCCAACATATCGGCTTAAAGTTAGACAAGGCTTAAGAGCATTTCCTAAACACAGACGCTTTTCTAAATTGAGGCTTGAATAGAACTTGTTCTCTTTACAGCTGTAGGAAGATACTCAAGTAGTATTTTAAACATGACATTTAACAAATAAAAACACTATTAACACTTCACAAATACTTTTCATTCTTTTTAATACCCTTTCTTCCCTATTGCTAAAGAAAGGGAATGTAAGCTAAATTCCCATAGACTTCCAGACTGCCATGCGCCTGGATGTTTAACTTGGGAGTTACACCTATATCTTTACTTAGGTATGTAACTAAAAATGGCCTAATTTTCTGAGAGCAAGACTCTACATGTAGGTAGCATTTTTATTAGGATACTCTGGATAGTTGGAAAAACAGTTTTTCAGGCCCTCAAGCTCTTCTTGGGTCTTAAACCTTAAACATCAAGCTAAATACCAGTTGCTCTTTGTTTAATTATTTTAAACTAGCTAACAATTCAAGATAAGTCTGTTAATACACAAGAAGGAAAGGTGAATGTTTGCCAGGGAAAAGGTGATAAGGTATAAGCAACTACAAGACAAAGGAGACAGACTGCAAAAATTTTGCTTGGCCAGAACATGGTACAAAATCAGTGATACAAATATATTCACTCATCCAATAACCTTTGGTATCAAGCAGAGTTATGCCTTCTATCTTTCAACTTTCTTTTCCAAGAGGATCAAGAACAGAAGAAAAGAGAAATGATGATTTGTGAGGAATGACTTTCAGGAAGGTTAACACTGACTTTGGTTCTTATAATTCAGATATTGAAGCTTCTGTCCCAGAAGCTAAAAAGTAAGACATAGTGCTACTGCCATATTGTTACGTTAGTCATGTTTTGAACACAGATTTCTGGGAGCTGAGATGGTTTTGATGTGCCTATGTTTTAACAGTTCCCATGCAAGTTAGCCATTCTGAACTGCTTCCAACCCTTTTAATTTCAGCCCTACTAACAAATACACAGTTTTGGTTTCAGTTTTCATAGCACTCTTCTTTGGGATCTAGATGGGATACACAGACGTCTAGCTGCTTTGAACAGAATTATTACAGGGTTTTGGAAAAACAAAGTACAATCTTAATCCAGCCTTGTGCCTTTTTGTATTATCTCATCAGATCATTTTGGTGAAGTAATAAACACAGCAATATGTTGTCTCTTGAGATATTAACATTTCTGGATTCGTGGCATGATTTGACCAGATACAGTTGGATCCAGATGCCAAATACATATTTTTTCCAGTGCTGTTGCCTTGAGGCATATCAGGCTCTAGATTTTTAAGGGGCAGCAGGGAAACTTAATAATGTTCTCTACTGAGACAAAATTTGGACACCAGAGTTCGGAATGGTGGGAAAAACCAACAGGCAAGACCTGGCAAGATTTAGATTCAGAGCCAGATTACCAGAACATCCTGACCTTGATTTTCATGGTTGCAACCAACAGATCTATGCTAGCTTTTTATTTAGAATCATAGAATCATAGGACAGTTAGGGTTGGAAGAGACCTTAAAGATCATCTAGTTCCAACCCCCCTGCCACGGGCAGGGGCACCTCCCACTAGACCAGGCTGCCCAAGGCCCCATCCAACCTGGCCGTGAACGCCTCCAGGGATGGGGCAGCCACAGCTTCCCTGAGCAACCTGTGCCAGTGCCTCACCACTCTCATGGTGAAGCAATTCTTCCTAACGTTTAGCCTAAATCTTCCCCTCTCCAGTTTATACTGTTCCCCCATCATCCTATCACCACAAGCCTTTATGAAGTCCCTTTCCAGCTTTCTTGTAGGCCCCTTCCAGGTACTGGAAGGTTGCTATAAGATCTCCTTGGAGTCTTCTCTTTCTCTTCTCTTTCTCTTCTCTTCTCTTCTCTTCTCTTCTCTTCTCTTCTCTTCTCTTCTCTTCTCTTCTCTTCTCTTCTCTTCTCTTCTCCTCTCCTCTCTTCTCTTCTCTTCTCTTCTCTTCTCTTCTCTTCCCTCTTCCCTTCCCTTCCCTTCCCTTCCCTTCCCTTCCCTTCCCTTCCCTTCCCTTCCCTTCCCTTCCCTTCCCTTCCCTTCCCTTCCCTTCCCTTCCCTTCCCTTCCCTTCCCTTCCCTTCCCTTCCCTTCTCTTTTCTCTTCTCTTCTCCAGGCTGAACAAGCCCAACTCTCTCAGCCTGTCCTCGTATGGAAAGACATTGCGCTTTATGTGCCTGACACCAAAAAGTTACTCAGCCACTAAATCCCTGCCTCTCTCTCGGATGCATGAGGAGAACGAATTGCTGGATAGCGGCTCACACACCTACTTTTGTTTTTCCACTTGCACGTACCGATGAAGGGACAGGACTATACACAAGCAGGAGCCCAGCGCTGCTGGGTTTTCACCCCTCCTGCCCTAACGCTCTCGAGGCTCGGGTGCTGCCTCACTGCATCCTCGCCCCTGCGCTGCCCTCACAGCCCCCGGGGACCCTTCTCCCGCCCCGCAGGCTGCCGGGGAGCCTGGCTGGGACCGGTCCCGCACCCCCGGGGCCGGCAAAGCTTATCGCGGGGCCAGGGCGGGCCGTGACTCACCCGCCGGGGCCGAGCGGGGAAACTCCCGCAGCCGCCGGGCTCGGTGCAGGGCGCATGTGCGGAGGCTCCCGCGCCGCTCCTCGCACCCTCCCTCCCTCCATCCCTCCCTCCCACCCTCCCTGCTGCCTGCCTGCTTCCCTGCCGCCGTCTCCCTCCCTCTCCCTGCCGGCTGGGTGCTGAAGTTGGGCGGATGGCAGCGAACCCGCTCCGCTAGGGACGAGCCGCTCCAGCCCATCCCGGGATCGCTCAGCGCCAACCGCACGCAGCCGGGCGGGGGTGGGTAAGGCGCTCCTCTTTCATTTAAGCTCGAACCGCGTTAAACCGCATCAAAATGTCTGCTTTATACCGATGCACGGAGTCGGGGGGGTGGGGGGGGGGGAAGCTGGAGGGGAACCACCAACCAAACGGGGGGAGGAAGAGGAAAAGGAGAGAGGGAGGGAGGCGAGACGAAGGATGGATGGATGGATGGATGGATGGATGGATGGATGGATGGATGGCGATAGCGTGCAACAGAAAATGCATTCAGCGAGGGGACAGGCTGTGTGTCCGTGTGCGGGCGTGTGTGTGTGTGTGTGTGTGTGTGTGTATAACAACGGGCGGCTGCGGCGCCGAGGCTGCGAGGTGGGGTGTGTGTCTGTGTGTGTGTGTGTGTGTGTGTGTGTGCGCCTCCGTGCCCGCGATGCACAAAGGGGTGGGGAGAGGTGCCACCGGGCTCTACCCGCACCCTCCCCCCGCCTCTCCCCTCCCTTCTCCTCCCCGGTTCGTGCTCGGGGAGCCCCCGCTGCGCCGGGCGATGCTGCCCAGCCCGGGGGGGAGGGACCGGGCTGCCCCCAGGGGAGCCGGGGGCACGGGCTGGCGCTGTGACAGCTCGCAGATGAGGCAGCGCTTCTGCCTTTCCTCTTGACCTTCCTCTTCCCTTTAACGCGAGTCCACTCGAAGAGGGGGTGCGTGTTGTAATTATTATTATTGTTGCTATTATTTTAACCCGAGGAGCCAGCGGAAGGCGAGGGTGCACGAACGAATCGTTGCTCTAGCGTCAAGAGTTGCTTTCCCATCCCTCCCTCCCCACCTTCTCGTCTGTCTCCCCCGGGCTGAGGAGTCCTCCGCCGCCCCCGGGCGGTACCCAGCCTCCCCCGCCCGTACCCTGCGGCACCGCCATCCCTCTGCCCCTCCCCGGGATGCGAGCGGGGGCGGCAGGGCGAGCCGGGGACCGGGATGCTCCATCCCCATCCTCTGGCAGCTCGGGAGAGCGCAGCGCCGGCGCGGGGCTTCCCTGCGCCCAGGGAAACACCAGCTGCTTCCCGGTGCTGCGGGGGATGCTGTGATGCTGCCAGCAGCCCGCCCTGTGCTGCTCCAGCGGTTCTTCAGCTCTCCTTGGGATGGAAGCGCCCGCAATTGAAAAAAAAAAAACCAAAACCCTGAGGTTGCCCGGCTTGCTCAGCTGTCAGCCCTATACGGCACGATTTATAGCTGCTGCTTGTCGATTTGGAAGGAAACCTTACCTGCAGTGGCAGGCTTAGGGCTGGTAGGCATATAATTTAGGATTTTCGGTATTTGATTTCTTGATTGCTGTGTCTGGATTTTCAGCAACCTGTGTCATAGGTTGCAGCCAGACGCTTTTGCAAAATGGATGAAATATCAAATGCCCTGGTAAGTGTAAGTTAGTTGCATATCATCTGGTAATAGAATTATAGGTAACAGGTGATAAGTAGCTTTCTACGAATGTAATATTGATGCATTGAAAATGTGGGGAGTTCTATAAAGGTAATTAATTTTTTTCACAGCTATGGATGCTCCTGTCATCATCCTTACGTAAATCACTAGGGAATTTTCCTGTGGCACAAACCATTTAGGCAAACAAGTTATTTAACCTTTATAAAGAAACAGTGTTACACACTGTTGTCACTGTTATCAAATATATATTTTTGTTTGAGTTCATACTCAAAATAAGCAAAGTCCTAACAGGTGACAAATGTGCCCCACCCCAGTAGGTTTACCGCCTAAGATGCGAGAGCTACAAGTACCCCTAAAATACATGAGCGTTAGACATATAAATGCCTCTCTGCATCAAGGCCTTAGATCCTTTTAAGTAGCCAAAATAAGAACATAATTTGATTAAAAAGATACAATCAAAAAAATTGCTATAGTGAGTTGGACATCAGGAACAATATCCTAGCTCTGACTGTAGTCATTAGCAGATGCTGAAGGGAGAAAAACATAAGAAACAGAATTGGAATACTGTGATCTTTTCCTAGTATGTCCTTTCAAGTTCCAGCAAACTCTAGTACGGGGATTTCTTAAACTGGGGTTTGCACCCAGATCATCATATTTAATAAGCCCTTGAATTATGCTACTTCCTTTTTTAAATTAATTTCTATTTTGGTCTCAACTGCATTCTGTGGCAATGAGTGCCACAATTTAATTATGATTTGTGTGAAAAAGTACTTCCTTTTGTTTGCTATGAACCTGCTGCCTGATAATTTCATTCAGTATTCTGTAGCTTTTGTATGCGACAAGGAACACGCACTTTGTCTGTAGAAGGTGCTGGGAGTATCCTCTCACATGAGAGCAGGTACAGCACTGGCAGATCAAGTCCTTTCATTTTATCTATCACTGGGTTGAGAGGTCTGCCTAGGGGTGGAAAGCCGCATTCAGCCCTCGGTCTTTATGTTGAAAGCTACAAATAAGAATAGTCATTCTTTTTCTTGTTATGCAACATGGACACTTGTGCACAAAGAATTGCCCTCAACCCATGAACTCATTTCAAGAAGGATACTGAAAAACTGTCTGCTGAAAATTAACTCCCTGATTAAACTATTGATTTGAATCGAAATCTGATGGACAGCTTGGTGAAAAATTCCCTATTCTAATCCAGTTTTCTGCCTATCCTGAAAAGAAGATGAGATGTTTTATTCTCAGTCTGCAATTCTTCTTTTTTAAGATGTATACTATGTGCAAAATGCAAAGTACATGTCACGGGACATACATCTGTGAACTCTGTATTATAGTTTGAATTAGCATCACCTCCAATTGTTCTGTCTAAAGTTCATCATAGGGATGTGCATGTTGAACAACATGCATGGATTCAAAAGTGAAGCTTAAATGTCCCATAAAGTAACTGATTTGGAAGGAACTGTGACGTTAGTTCTTCTCAGAACAACATCACAGAAATATTGGTATTCCCTGATCTCACTTGTAGGCCCACTTTGATTTTATCACAAGAATAGTGAAGGAATAAGGAGCAGAGAACTACAAAAGCTCAACCTGGACCTAAAGACCCAGAAATTCTCACCATTTGAAATCAGCAGCAGACAGAACTTGGAGCAACACAATACACAGCAGAATGTGGGCAAGTGGAGAGCAGGAGAAACCCATGTGAGGTTCAGAAACCCTTCACAAAATATAAAATACTGGCAACTTCAGACGCTGTGATCATTATCTCCCAGAAGTCTAAAAAAAGAAGGGACTTGAGCAGTATCATTATGAAGAGAGAATAGGAGGGGTGTTAGCCAGCCTCAAACTTAAATGAGTCTCAAACTAAATAGGAGAACGATTTTCCACTTACAAATGGTATATTTGTGTATGTATATGTGGCAAACCCTATATATATGTGTGTGTCTGTAAACTTTCCTCACAGAAAATACACTAGCTTGAATAAACTTTACAATCCTAATGTCTTTTAAATACCTTTTTCTAACTTGTATGCTTCCCACACATGCCTTTAAGTATGAAACGTAAGGAGATTCTTATGAATATGCTGGAAGTGTACTAAGTGCAACTTTATTCAGTCTTGCAGAGATTTTCATCACAGTTCCATTAGCTCCCTCCTGATTGCGTCTCATGATGTTGGGTAGGGATTTATTTTGCACTTGTGAAAAGGTCTGAACTTCACCTTTTTTAATGTACAATATATCATCACCTTACTTGTAGTGCTTGCTCTGTGACTACAGGAGGTGTTTTCTAAGAATAAAAAATTCATGTGCTAATTAGCTTGAATTAAAATTACTTGAAAATTAAAATCCTTCAAGAAATTTCACATTTCTGTTGACCTCTTCTTTGTCCTAAGTTGTCTTTACGATGAAACAATGCAAACAAACTTTCCATACTGTTAATTGATTAAAAGCTTGTGCGTAGGGTATAAAAACAAATGAATAGTTAAAAGTGTAATTAAGTTTATCCATTTGTGGTTATAGCTATGGCTATAACTATACAGGATGTAAGCAGGCTTGTGTGAATAGCTTTACTGCTGATTCTTGGAGGGCTACTGCATCCTCTGAAGGAGCCCAGCCCTTCATCTCAGCACTTCTGTGTGTCTTGGATGCCGTAGGTCTGAGAGAGCAGGTGCGTGCACTTTTAGCTCAAATCTCCAGCAAGTTAACCGATCCAGAGATCTATTTTCTGCAAAGGTTGTGTGTCTTTCGACCTGAAGTCAGCTGTCTGCACTCAAAAGGTTTCCCTTGGTTGCTGTCCCTAATGTGCACAAAGGAAGCAGCTATGCAGTGTGGCTGTGGCAGGAACCTAGGAGAATGCTTAAAGCACACAAACTGGTGAACTCAGGGTCTGCACTGCTCCTCCTGCTCAGCCACCATGTAGCCTGGGCCTTGGCTGAACAGTGGCTTCTGCAAACTAGTGTAGGGACTTGATTCCTTAGGATGCTTTATCTGCTTTTCAGTGTTCCAGTCATACAAAATAGATGTAAAATCGATTTAAATGATGGGTATGCTTTGAATAATTTGTGCTGTTCTGGTATATTCATAAATCTGGGCTTAAAAAAAAAAAAGAATAAAAGTAATGCAATCAATTTAAGATTGATTCTATCCTATCTTCATATATGTTTTGAGTGATAGCTTTGTTTTTAAGTTCCTCATTTGTAAAATATGGATGAAATGTTTCTTAGCTTTCATATAATTGATATTGTCATACATTATTGACTTTGTAAGCAAACAGCATTAAGTTCTTAGAAATCAGAAAATTTATGGACCGAATGTATGTGGGGAATTACAGGTAGAGGAGTGGAATAGATATAAAAGGTTAATAAAATCCTAAATCCTAAAGCCAAGCATTGCATATTACCTAGAGACACTCAGACATCTTAAACACTACACCTGCACTGCATAATCTCTCTCCATGCAAAAATACTATATATTTAGCCTTGTTTCTTCAGTTAGAAAGGGAGTAAATTAGTGAGCAACGCTTTAACACAGCTATGCAGCTTCTGCTACCAAAGCAGCTTCATTTAAAGCAGTTTGTCTGCTACTGATGTGAGCTCTGTGCTTGCTGAAATATGAGGGAGATCACATGCTGGACCACTCTATATCTCTGACTCTATATGTACAGAGAGTATACCAGAGTAATGCTGCCTTTAAAGGTAGAGTGCCACTCTGTCAAAGCTCCCTGCTGTTAAAGTCTGTAATTTTAGGTGAGCATAAGTTCAAGCAAGACTCGGTCTTACTGTTGCAGGAAGGCTGAGTATGTATTGGGCTGTTTTGCTGTGTTGTGTTATGTTTATCTGTGTTGTGACATGCTGTAACAATGTCTTCATTTATCAACAACTCATGTAAGTTACAGTAAAATAATCTTATGAGACAAGGCAATTAACCGACAGGAAGCATTGATGAAGGCTGTCATGGTATCTTTATCACAGCACTTCTATGCCTACTGTAGTTCAGACAGCTTTCAAATGAGAGAGATCAAAACACTGGGCACCCCAAGAGGCAATGCATCCTAAGCACATCACAAGGATCTTCAGAAAATCCTCATGTTTCTCATAGTGCCACTGCTGGGCTAGTGTCACCATATGCACACTGATACCCTAAAAGCCTAAATTAGAGGGAAATGTGTAGTAAATTTTTAATACCACAACTACTGTTTATCATTTATGTAGTGAAAACAACCTTCTGAATTAAGGAGTTCCTTATCCAATCCAACTTATCATGACAGCACTGCAGGCAGCACATGCTCTCCAGTATTCACATTGCACCAGACCATTGGGTGGTGTAGATGCTGCTTCGTCAATTATTTGCATCAGAGGAAAATCAAGAACAGTGAGTAATAACTTCCTGTACAAGGGCTTCACAAGTAGCCCTTTTTTAATGAATGTAGGTGGGAAGCGTAGTCATAATTACTCAGTGTCCAAAAGGTACTTTTATTTCCAAGTCTTATTATCTTCAGAAATTACAAAGTCTTACAATATTAATCAGATACTTCATAGCTTTCAAGATGGGCTTGGAAAGAGTGAGATATATAAGTTATTTTTTACCAGTCAGATAGAACGGTTTAAAACTATGTCCGCAAATGATTTTGATGCTTAACTCTTAACTAGTTTGTTGGAATGCAGTTGTCGTGTAATGGTCTGATAATCTAACTGATACAGCTTGGTGTATCTGATAATTTGGTAGCCACGGTTTAATCTGTAGCAATTTTTTAATTGTTATACGTATTTTATGTGTTCTAAGGTTTTTGTAAACACTTCCTGACCTTCACAATGGAAAAAAAAAATACTACTACTAATAATCAGTGTCAGCTACATGTCGAGCATCATGCTGACCAGAAGAGACAAGGATGTTTTCAAATTCTATAAATTCTATGTCTGTTTATTTGATATGTGAAATTAAGTTATAGAGCTACCACAAAAAAATTATTTACTCATGTAGTGAGGATCTTGAAAACGATAGAAGGAATGACTCTACCCAGTGAATGCAGCAACTTTGTAAATTATGAAGTTGTGAAGGTGGCAGCTTTGAGCTGATTGTTCATGTAGGACTGTGCATTGGTCAGTAATTTGGTATATGATGATTTACTATACAGATATCTGACTGTTTATTGGATTTGTCCTGATCTCTCTGTGCAGAACCATCCCATATGAAGTATCCACCTTAAAACATATGTCTGTGCTGCAAATTGCTATATAAAGTAGAGATATCTGACAAAGGTTGGACACGCAAAAAAAATCTAGTTAAAGCAACACTGAGCCCTGTGCAAGAAAATTATCTTATTTTGCCTCTACTATCTGTATGTCATCTTGCATCCTGCAGTTTAGACTACTCAGAAACTGAGACATCCACTCCTGATTCTTTTTTATTTTTAAGCTAAATGGCTCCTGAGGGCATTTACTGTGAAATATTTTCCATAGTCCTTTAACCATTGCCTCAGCTTTTCTTAAACCTGCTTCAACTGATCAATAACCCTCTTCATCTAAGGATATCAAAACTGTTTTTTGAATAGCAGTCACTGAAAAATACAGGAGTAACATGGCTTTCACATGGCTGTCTAAGATTTTGGCTTTATGTAGCCAAGGCAGCACAGCTCTTTTGGGTGCAGAATTATACTGAGCACTTTGTTTACTTGCTGTGACTCTCAGTTCACCCAGGTTATGTCTCTGTAAAATAACAAAAGCCTGTGCTTGTGCATCGGAGCTTGATCTGCTTAGGGATATGATTTAGTAGTGGACAGGTATGGTTGGACTTGATGATCTCAAAGGTATTTTCCAACCTAGGCGTTCTATGATTCTGTGTTCATCTATAAACCAAATCATTAGAATTGTCCCAGACATAGCTGGAAAGTTACCACAGTCCAGGGAACATTCCCGATAAAATGCTTGTATGAGGCTGTCGTGTTATCCAGAGCACGTCAGTCTAATTATATGAATATAAGTAAATTGGCCATTTGGCCTCAGAGCCAGCGAATAAGCCCTGAAATTGCTTAGCTTTCCAGTACAGACATCAAATCTCTTCAGGTTATAGCTTGCAGCTTCTGACTTTGGCCTGCATCCTTTCTTCTTAGGTATATGATATTAGATTCAAACAAAGTAAATGCATCTTTCCTATGATTTACTTACCAATGGATGCAGATCACATTGAGTCAGTGATTTGTTGTCATCAGCTTATTTTGTTCCCTTGATGTTAGCCTACTACAAACAATAGTGATTTTTATAGTTCCTTCAGTTTCGTTCACAATAGAGGGGAAGGTTGTCAAGTTGTGTAGAGGAACATAAAAGGTCCAATTAGAAACACACCCACATAATAATTATTACCTATTTTAAACTTTGGACTGAGATTTATCAAGTTTTAATACATTTAATGTTTATCATGTTGATTTTTTATCATGTTTATTCTACAATCTACAATGTTGTAGTATTAACAAAAGTGAACGTATTTATATAGCCATCATCTTTAGCCATCAAATTGGAAATCTTATATAAAGTATTGATATAACTGCATGTCAAATTGATCTCATATGTAGTTAAAAAATTGTATGTAGCATAACTCATATTGAATGGCTTTAATTATATTGAGTTCATTCAAGCCCTTCATGTGTTTATTGCTGTTAAGATTCTTTCAGATCTGTGGAAAAAGGTAGGTATAATTTAGGGTCAATATTAATTTCTTTCATGCCTAAGAGGAGAGAGAATCATTCGAGCATATTCAGCAAGAAAGTGTAAAATTTAGGAAGGGGGAGTGGCTCGTACCTGTATGTGCATGGTATAATAGGAAAATTGTTTACCTTGTGGGACTTAACTTCTCCTGAGCATTTTTCTTGGCCAAGTGTATAATGCTGTGACAAATACTGTGGCCTGGTTTCATACAATGTGTAAAAGCAGGTGACATTTCAGAAACTTGTAAGGAAACAGAGAATCCAGAGACCTCAAAACAGTTAAAGAGAAGGGGACTGTCTTTCATATTATTGTCTTGAGAATCTAGACAATTTAGTAAGCACTGAGAAAAAATGCAGAATACATCACAAAAAGGCTATTACTGTATTTCCAGATTTATGGGGTTTAGACCTAGTAAGTCTTTTAAGGTAATTGTTCCACCCTACAGTCTTTTCCACAAGCTCACTTTTCAACCAACCACACCACCTCTGCGTGCTGGTACATAGTTAACAGCACTGCTATTTCAGTGAAAAGAAAGACAGATTCATATAAATTAAACAACTACAGGATCACACAGTAAAATAGTGCTAGATTCAGAAATTAAATATAAAGGACAAAGTTAAAAATTCTTGTTGATTTCAAGAGTCAAAATCTAACATTAAGAATCTTGTCTCCCACTCCGCTAGACAGCCTCTCTTTGCCAAAAGTAATTCTCATATATACAACATCAGAGAGAGCTTAAGATTCAGAAAATCTCCCGATCCAGAAAATCTCCAGGACAAAAATGGGAATTTGCAGTTGAATGAGAAGTCAGTCTTTCTAATCAAATATTCTTACACATTCTGAAAATGAACAGAGCAAAACCCATCCAATATAATTACACTGTTCCCTTCAGTATGCAACTTGAATATCAATATGAAAAGTATTATTTATGGCCATTTTAGAAAAAAAATCTTCAGTAATCAGAAGTGTTAAAAACTGTGAAGACTTTGGATAGTTGAGCAATGTGGCCCTACATTTCAAGTCAGAAAGAGAAAATAGAGACGTATAGCAGGTAGCTTGATACCTTCTGCATATATCTCCTGATATTCAGCTCATCAGTTCTTTAAAACAGTCTGAGATTGTTGTGATCTGTTAAACCATTACCTGTAGATCTGTCATCCTAATAAAATGAGGTAACTCCAATATAGTAAATTTAGTCAAATAACACCTGTCTTAGTTTCACCAAATTAAGTATAAAAAATTCTATCCACATTTCTTTTGACCTGATTGTTACTTTTATAATAAAGGATCCTGTTGCATCTGAATTATAATACATAGAAGGAAATGTTTTTACAGGTAGTAATAGAGAGTGGACTAACTAGTCAACTCCTCCAGTAACTTGATCCTGAAGTGTATTGATGGCCCAAGTGAATGCAAGGTAGTTTATTTCTTCATGGAAAGTGAGTTACTGTGTGTCCTTTTAAAGATGAGGGGAAATGGCTTTTTGAATTCAAGTAAATATGGTCTAAAAAAACTTTAACGTAAGATGACTAATTTGGTCTGAAAGTATAATTTATCGCAGCCCCAGCTGTAGCTGGGATTCAGTTGGTTTAAGGTGCATAGGGGTTTTAAGACTCCAAATAATTTAATTGCTATTAAAGTATAACAGATTTTTCCATTAGCTTGAATGGATTCCCATGGCAGAAAAAAATTCTTGCATGCAGTTCTAGCCATCAGTCATATTTCAAACATGTGATTGCAAGGCTCTGTTAAGTAGAAACTGTTCTGTTGGGCAATGCGATTGTATGCAACTAGGATACTGAAAGATAGAGACATCTTGACTTTGACTGCACCTTCTACTGTGAGATACCAACAGGAATCAACAAAAGGCAGTATTTTATGTTTTAAAACCAAGCTGAGTTCTAGTCGTAGAGCAGACTTCCTTTTTTGTCCTATGTTAAACCCCAAGCTATCTAGGTGAGAGACTTAAATTGCGCTACAGTCCTATCCTCTAAGGTACAGAGTGTATCCAGCAGAGTGCCAAGCAAATCAACTGCTATCGAACCAGGCTGGCAGCATGTGCTCACAGCTCTGTGGATTAGACTGCTTTTCATTAGTATGGCCAATTCCAGCAGGTGGCTTAGTAGTAGTTTGGAAAATAAGAACATAGGCTGAAGGGAACACCCTGGCTAATTGCATCCCAATCTCCAGTTGTTTCCAGCAACCAGTTTTTACCCTTCCTTCCTTTTCTGGATCAAGTTCCTATTAAAAGCAGGGAGGTTTGGGGTTTGTTTTCTTTTTACATCTATTCTTACGCAAAGGTTGTTCCAGAGATCCTGTTCAAAATCTTTTTCTCATTTCCAGCCACATTTAACCAAAGACAGCTTATTCTTTATTTGTTCTTATGCAGACATCCATGTTAAATTCATTTGCTTCCCTTCCATTTGTCCATCTGACACACTCATCTCCCTTCCCATTAAATCTTTGACCCAGTAATGCTCTTCAAATCAAACAGATGTCAGAAAATGGAGAGAACCCTCAGAATCCAAAATCATTGTGTCTTGTGAAGAAAGGGAGCTCAAGTGTCATGGCAGCAGCAATCCTTCCGATCACAGAACCCCTCTTCCAGCCATTTACCTACATAAATTCATCTGTGGAGCCCCCCAGAGCTGGAATGCAGTAGGCTGCATGACTACTCCAACGAGCATCCTGTCACTCCAATTTATGAAAAGAGAAACCCTTGCTAAGGAGTATTCAAGGTGCAGGTAACACCTTAAAAAAATCATAGAAGTGTCCGGCTTGAGTTGCAGTGCTATGATGCAGTGCGATCCTTGCCGTGAATAGTGGTAGCGAGACACATAAGATCATGTGTTTAAGAAAAGACTCACCTACATAACATACTACCTGCATAGTCCCCCCACCCTTTGAGAGACTGTCTTGTTTTGTCTATCACCAAAATGCATTTCCATGTTGATTTGAATACAAGTAAGCTTCGGTATTAGTATAATTTCTCCTCTCATGACAAAATAGCTTTTTCAGGAAACTTTTCTCTAACTTACTTAAAAGTGCTAATCAATTTTGGCATCTTGTAGGGCTAGATAAATAAACAAAATATTAGTGTAGACATTTAAGTATTAATCTAGAAGAGCAAGGTTCCAGCAAGAACTGTGTGATACAAATGCTTTGGTTCAGGCACTTGAGACTGCATGGGACAAAGAAAAAAGTTCTAGCTTTGCTTTGTTGCTATATGAGCCACTGTCAAAAGAAAAGTCAGATCACAATAGAAAATTAAACATTTGTCAAAAAAAGGAAGAATGTGGGCCCCTAGAATGAAATGGGTGATGATGACTCCTAGAGTTCAGTTCTGTTATGAACTAGGTATTTTTGACCCACTTACAGACTTGAATGGAAGCAGATCATGCTGCTTTTTGGGGCTTTTTACACTCACATCTAAAAATCAGGTTTTACACCTGAGAAGAGGTCTGAGCTGACAATAAACATGCCATATCCTTTATTCTGCTTGTTATGATCCTACCTGTTACTATGTCCCTAGAAAAATACTCACCCCTAGGAAACTTTCAGCACATTGAAAACATTTCCATCTACATCTCCTTCCTAATATTTTAAATGGGTGACATACAAGCAGGCAACATGTGTCACGAGTGTTATCTAAATGTGTCAGCAAACAGTCCCCTGACCAGAAAAAGCTACTTTGAGGTTGTAGGTATGCATATACCATTTGTTAAAGACAGCTTGGAACTCAGACACCCCTAACAAACAGAGTTGGTCTGGATGCCAAAGTGATAGACACTTATCTTCTGAGTATCCAGTGGATGGTTACTCCATCAGGCACTCCACATCCCACCCAGGCTTGAGTGCCCGAGTCTCCTTGGCCCTGCTGCTGTCATTATGCCACATGCAGTCACAGGAAATCTTGTCCCATTGTTCACGAGGCAGCAATGTGCATGGACCACGCTTAGAGCTTGCAAGCAAACTCCTTGCAAGGAAAACTTCTAAAAGGCAGACAGAGTTTCCGTGGCACACATTTATTTGTGCTAGGACTCTAAACTAATCTGCAACTCCTCAAAATAAAAATTTCTGTTGGGAATTTAGACAGAATATTCTTGTCAAGAGTATCTAACCTTTGTAATCTTTCTCCAGAAGTTATCTTTCATAGCAGAACTATAGCAATAAGGCTGTAAGGTAGGTGAAGCCCAAGAAGATTGGCTTTGAGAAGTATTTAAAAACTTTTCCATAGTATCAGTGAGAATAGGAAGGATAGAAATAGGTCTTCAGTGGTATAGAGCTTCAGTGGCTGGGGGTGGTTTCTGACAGTAAGAGCAGATGTATAGTTCCTTAAGGTGCTTGGTGCTACTGTATCCTGAAAGAGAGAATAAAAGATACTCTCCCCAAAAGTATCATAGCACTTGCCCGCAGGTCTATCTGATGAAGAAGGCATATTAGTCCAAATCAATAATCGCAAAGCAAAAATCCTTCCTACACTTCCGCTTAATGGAACAGTGAGCAGGAACACAGGCCTCCATCCTAGCAGAAAAATCTGCAAAATCTTACTTTGTGACAAAACATGCAGGCGGTTCAGTTTAATTCTGACTAGTTCTTTCCAAAAAACTACAAAAAATTTCCCTGCAGGAGGAAGTGCTTGAGTCAGCTCCACAGAGAACAGAAGTTTATCCTATTCACTAAGTGGGATGAATCTTCTATTGAGATGCTAAATATTGTTTCATTGCCTTACATACAGCCCTTCCATAAGATCTAAAGAACTTTTTATGTCACATTTATATTCATTGTGAGCCTCTTGCCCTTGGCTCTCCAGCTGTTTCCCTGCTTACATCCTGAGGCAAGAACTGCTGAACTTGTGGAACAGCAAGACTGAATTATTGACAGGGATGGTCTACAGAAAATTTTACAGAGTGTATACACTTCACAATTGGCTATCCAGGTCTTGCAGGAAAAGGAACAAATCTCAAGAGCAGTGGTAATAACCAGCACAGACTGTTAGAGCACAAAGATGTTAAAAGGACCTTTAAAGTGTGAAAGGGCAAGAAACAGCCATAATAGGCACTGAGATCATAATGGTAGATAGCAATGAAGGGGACTGAAGTGAGAACATGAGGCTGCATGGTAGTTAGTGACTAAAAAAAGGGAATTAGCGAAGACAAGGTGAATTAAATGACTACGGTGATACAATCTCAGAAGTATGGAATAGGAGAGAGGATGCTGAAAAGTAAAGGTTAGGGGGCAGGAGGAGGCTTTTTGCTATGGAAATGGGAAGAAGAGAGGGATTTTAGATCTTAGTAAAATGAACAGCGTTTTGCAGCAGATGTGATGATAAATGAAGGAGAGAAGAGTTGATGATGACTGAAGTTTAAAAGGTTGGGAACAAAGTGATTTGAAAGATCATAGTACAGAGCACAGAGGAAAATTTGGAGATGAGATAAAGACATTTTCTCCCTATCAAATGAATATAAATTGCCAGTGAAACATCAAGGAGAAGAAAACCATTCATTAGTGGGTGACAGGCTGAAAAGAGCAAGATCTCACCAACAGTAAATGCTCTACATGGGTGCCAGTGTAGACTTAACACAGTAGGGGAACGTGTGGGAAAAGGAAATCTAGCATTAAAGAACTAGAAAAATAAGCAGGAGATGCTGAAGAATTGTATAGTAAGGACTGAGGGGAATGGAAGGAATGTATTATGGTCACTTTTAAAAAATAAAAGCTGATTTCTAATAACTTGTGATTATTAGAAGTTATTTGAGAAATTCAGTCTTTTTAAGGAGTTGTTTGTTCAGCCTGAATATTAAGAAAGATATTATTCAAGTCCTGCTTTTTAAAAAGGTGTTAAAAATTAAAATGATTCCTTTATATGATGTACATAATGACATACGGACAACACCAGAAAAGCAACAAAAAATCCACAAAAACCAAGTTCCATTTTCCTTTGCTATCTGCAACTAGAATTTCCTCCTGAGGCACTCAGTGCCATTCCACTAAATTTCCTTGATCTGGAGATACTAGAAGATCAGAACTAACAAGTAGATAAAACTTCTATTCTGTCTCCTCCTTTCTTATCCTACCCCACACTCAAAATAAGACACCTCTGGCTAAGAAGGAGCAGACCACCTCCTTCAGTAGAAAGATCAACTTTTCCAAAGCTATTTTCTTTGTCTCTGCAGATTGCACACAAAGAGAAAGAAGGCAGACAACTTTTGGTAGCAATAAAAGCTTGTGCCATTCCTTGAATTTCTCTACATGTCAAATCCACTGGAGGCCTTTCTTATCCACAGCATGCTTTCTATTACAGGGCGAAGGTACAAAGGAAAAAAAGATACTATTGAGCCAACTGCAAATATCCCAAAGATATTATTGCTGTTAAAGATAATTCAAAATTTCATGGTATCCTTATCGATATCCTTAACATTTTAAAACTTACCTTGTTTCATTTTTTTTAAGAAAGCCATTTTCACCATCCAAAATTTCCCTAATACTATTTTTCATCAATTCTGCATAAATACTACAGAAGCACAGTTATTGCCAACACTGGTGTCCGGAGTACCAACACTCTGTTAAACAGAAAGTGGCCATTTCAGTAATGTCTGAATATACATTCTGGGATCAAATCTAAGATTTCCATATTTTCAGGAATAGAGGCATTAGTAATTGTCATTCTTTTTGAGGAAAACAAAATTTTTAGACAGAAGAGGACCAAAAAAATGGAATTAAAATGTTTCACTTAGTTTAAGCATTTCCTACAGCTCCATTTTACATGCAGCCTTCCAGGATGAGGTATTTGTGCATAGGTTGAACTGGCCTAGCGCAGAGATAGGCAAGGAAAAGTTTATCTTGTTTACTCGAGACAGGGTGACTATAGGTGCTCTATGTACCTTGGCCCCAATCTGCTATAGAGGTTGGGCATCTAAACAAGGGCTTAGTTGGCTTTCAGTCCACTGTATCTAAGAACCCAGACTATCCTATTCCCCTCACAATTTCAGGTACCTGAATCTCCGCAGTCAGGTGCCCTGAGTGCCTATTATACATGCTTGGAACTGCTTCCAGCTAATTCACAGCTAGCTCTCATCAGGACACGTTTTCTGCTTGAGATCCCAGAGGAGCTCAGTCTAGGAGACAGGCAGAGAGTGTGTTTCTTATTCCCTAAAATAGCTGAGCTGATCACAAAAGACAAGACAGAAACAAACTGTCATTCCAAAACACAGACAGAGAAGGAGGCTAGTTGGAAGAAAGTTTTGTGCTTGTATCATCTCTCCTACCCTCACCAAAACCGTTGTCATTTTCTCCATACTTCTTTCCTAAAATGAAGCAGGAGAGACAGCTCTGGCTAGGATGTGATACATCTGGATTAATCCCATTTGAATCTAAGGGAGTTCAGACTTTCCCTTGCTCAGCACAAGAGGCTTGCCCTAATCCCCAGTTTTGTGTCTTCAAGATATTCAGAGGAGCCGTTGACACTATGCTGCTTTGCAAAAAAAAAAACTTACCCAAAACTACATTGAACAATTAAAGAGTAATTAGCCAGGGAGGCAGCAAAGTACCCACCATCGCAATGTTGAGTACCAATCACTCACTTGGGAGCAGAAATACCTTGATTTCCACCCCGTTCTGAGCACTCAAGAGTGAGGCAGCCACATTACTTAACCTTTGCAATATTGAATAAAAGCACGAAAGCACATCTACCATTTCTTTTTTTCAAAACAAATCCTAGTCCTTAATGTTTTTTCAAAAGGGATGACTCGAGGTCCTAAATCTAGGAGAGGACAGTGGCTCAGTCATTTCATGATTCAGACTGGGTTTCTCAGTCCTGAGAAGGGACAGCGTAAGCTTTCTCTTGGTCACTGATCCTCCACTCCTGGTTTTGCAGCAGCTTAAGCCAATCTAAGCCAGAACTGTTGATCCTCTGTCACTTCCACATGTAAGTGGCCATTACTTCAGAGAGTTAATCCACCTGACAGATAATCATTTGTTTCTACAGAGTTAGTTTTCTGCCATGGCGCCTACTTGATGTGGGTTACCACATGGTAGAAACACATCACCAGAAAGCAGGAGACCAATGACTTGGACTTAAATTGACCAAAGCTACCAAGGAGCCTCATACTTTGGGAATTCATTCTGAGGTGTCTCATCCTGTTAAGGTATTGCAGATGCCCAGATACTTTACAAAAAGCTATTTCCTTCTAGGAGGGAAAAAACCAACAACAAAAAAACCCCCTACTCTAAAAGCAAATGACACATTACCTCTTTGCAGACAGACAGTTTTATCAGACAGTTTTGAAATTGTTGCTTTCTGAAAAGAGACCGTTTGTTTTTAATCTTTCAAATGCCGTGGAAACATCAAACCAGACTGTAAGGCAGTTACTTCTTGGAGTCAGGACCCATGCTGATGGAGGCAGAATGTGGATGTATTTAGGAAACTGTTTAACATTTCTGAATTACCTGTCAGTTCCCGTTCCAGAGACTCATGGAAGAGACAAGAGAGACTGTTCCCTTAGTTTGTGAAATTATTGGTATGACAGGATTCATGTATGGGAGATGAAAGCTGCTGTTTAAAAGTGATTGTAGGACTGAAACAAATAATGTACAACCCTTTTGGTATTTCCAGACAGGGCTCCCTTGATGCAGAAAGATCCACTGTTGTGGCTCTGCACAGTAGCTTAGAGAAATGCAAATAGCAAATTTTTACAATTTAAATGTTTTTCTCTGGTTATCTGCATTTTGTATGTATCTCCCATTATCTTGTCTAAGTGCTTCAGAACCTATGTCTCAAGTCCAAGCTTGACTTTTTGACTGTCTAGTAAAAAGAAAAGACTTTTCTCTGCTCATCCAATAGTCAATCACTTGTTCTTCCACTTGGACTTAGAAAGCAAGGTTTAAGTTCACAATAAGCAGTAAAAGGACTTATACCTATATCTCTTGCATCTCCTAAATTTGTATCTGCTAACAGTTACATCGTCTTTGATGCAACCTTCATGAAAGCGTGAAGTCTGAAGTCACTCAATTCAAAACTGGAAAGATTTTAAAGTCATAGATATGTTTCATGAAAAGGAAAAATTATTTTGTACATTAATAACTGAAATACGTCATTTCACAACCTGTAGTTTCCAACACCTGTTGGAAGAAATAACTCACTAAAAGACAATAAGCAACAATTTAATCAGGCTTCTTAAATTTTAGAATAGCTAGCAGTCCAGTTTGTTGACTATCTGTGATAAATTTGGGATGCTGCTTGATTTGGGCACAAGGGGAGCTTCCTTTATTAACTATTCATTAAAGTTGCGGAAAATAGCTGTTGCAGAAAGTTTAAAGCTTGTGTTCTGTAGTGGAATCCGAACACTTACTGTTAAAAACTTCTGGTTCATCTACTGACACTGCCTGATGTCGATCATAGCAGGATTGCATGCTGCCTTCTACGTAGAGTTGGACACACTGACAAAGTGTCCTCATCTCCATCGCCAGATCTTCTAATTAGTTAATGTAAACATTAACTCTACACTACTGTGTTTCTTCCTGAACGGAATGTCTTGCTTGTACACTGCCAGATTTTAGAACATGAGAGAGCAGTGAAGATGAGCACTGAAAGAAAAATCAAATAAAGAGTCAGTGTGGTCTGTTCGGGGAATACAGTGGCTTACTGTAAGGGAACACTGTTAAAACCAAAGTGCAATAAGAGAGAAGTTTTTATGCTAAATTAAACTTCAATTACCAGGATTGTACCTGGAGCTCAGAATTCATTTCTTCAGTTAAAAAGCATGCAAATATCTTTCTGTGAGACTAACAGACTGACCAGCTACTACGAGCCTCCAATGAAAGTGACACAAATGCGCAGAAACAGGAATAAATGAATTAATGGGCAAGCAACATTTCTATCCATTGCTGCAATAACTTAGAGGGGAAAGGACACGCCATTAAAAGAGAAAGGGTGATAAAAGCATATCACTAGACCACTAAGTTTGCCTTGTACTTTGCTGTAAAAGCTAGGGATGATCAGACTGAGTGTTCTGAAAGCTTCTCCATTCAACAGGACTCAAAAAACCAATTCCTACATTTTGTAACGAGTCAAGCCAGCAAGATGCTTTTAATGGGCTTTCAGGCTTGATTTTGGAAATATCATAGTGTCACTTATGGTAAAACTAGAGCAAATAATAGCATCTGTCTTGAATACAGCCATCTCAGCCCCATTACACCATAGCAATGCCATTAGAAGCAAACTGGGTTTCCTGTCCTGTCTGTCTATTAAATTATCTTCCAAAGTGACAGCGTTCTTACCAGGAAAATTTGCCAAGCATTTCTAAAGAATGATTAACTGTATATATTACCTCAGTTCTCCATCTATTGTAGTTTCTGATTTTCTTTTTCCTTTTTTATCACATCAAAAAAGTAATTTATTGCCCCCGTTTGATAAAAGTAACGTCTGCATCTGAAGGAGGCTAATGTTTATTTTGTATCTAGGTTAGTATAATGGTGGTTGGTAGATATTGGATTATTTACTCCAGATGTAGTAGAGAAATCCAGCTTTTCAAGAAACAGTATATGAAGTTTGTTGCAGGATTTGAATTTGCGGTTTTTGTGGGTTTTTTTAAAAGACATTGTCCTGCTACCTTTCCTGAAGCAAGCATACTGACAGAAACCCACGTAGACTGCAAGTGTGCTCACAGGGTGATGTCAGCTGTCACTGAAGAAAACGTTTGAGCGAGCAATAGCATACACCATTTAGCATGGTACGGAAAACTTTAAACATCAACAAGGAATTGAGATTAAACTGGCCTCTGAATTTGACCAGGAGTAATCCTGACTCATTTAGGAAGCACAGGGTATCCAAGATATTGCTTGGCTTTTGATAGAAATAATGACTTTGTTTCTGCTAGTTCTACAGCAGTTTGACATCTCAGTTCCCAATATCAAGCTTCTTGAAGCAAATCAATATCGAGCAGATAAGGCAAAAATCTTAGTCCCATACCATTCCCTCATTCTTCACAGAAGTAAAAACCGCAAGGGCTATCCATTCTGTGTTAAGAACTTGGTCCCTGATTTCTCCCGTCATAAAAAGAAAAGAGTAAGAAAACAAACAAAAAGTGGCCCTTTAACCGTAATATGAAATATATGCAATTGTACCTGGGGACATCTAGGAGATTCAATAAAACCTTGTGCTCTAAATCCTCACTTGGTGGTTACCTGCTTGACTGTGCAATAAATCCCACCAAACCCTTATGCACTTTTATGCTTATATAACCAGTTATAGGAACCCGAAACTTCTTTTCCTTTTGAGGTTATTTGGGAACTTGATTCGTATCTCAGGCACTTGGAGGCTGATGGAAATTTTATGCAAGTGCATAAAGCTGCTTTTCTTACCAAACAAACTGTGGCTGTACAATAGCTAAGACAAAGTTAAACTAGAAATACATCTAGGCAGCTTTATTGGGTCACTGGTTAAAATGATTACTCTTCCATGTACACTACAGCTGCTCTTTAAATGTTGTGTCTTCTTGAACATTTAAAGCCTATGTAAAGCTTACTGCTCACTATTCACTTTCTCATTTAAAAGACCAGTTTATATAGCTTGTCCAGTATTTGAGTAAAGGGATGGCAAATGGTGACAGGCAATTCCTACATATATTGATGATACAAATCCCCTAGAAAGCAGCTACGCAAGTAATACATACTGATCTTGTGAAAGGAGTACCAGGGAAATTTCTTATCTTTGAAGCAGAACTTTGCAGGCAACAGTCACTGTGTATCACTCAATTTTGCATCCCTGACACATCAGTTGTCCAGAGAGGAGACCGTGCAGACAGTTCATGTGCTGAGGTGCAAACAGGACTAAATAACTTATTATAATATTCAATAAACTTGTTTGTGGTCGTTCAGTTACTGTAGGCATGGACAGGAGTAATTATATGGCAGGTTATTGTTTCTACATATAAGATTCCTTATTGCACAGGTTTGCATTAAACCTCAGTTATTATAATTATTTTAATAAACTACTGGATATTATACTATTATATTATTATATTTCTCTGCATACTCCTGGACTATTTGGCACTACTTGACTGAGAAAAGCTCTAGCTTTTCTTCCCCAGTATGCCCAGGGGATCCCATTTCTTCAATTAAATTATCTACTCGTCTACTGGTGTAGTCAAAAGGAGATGAGATAATTAAAAGATGTAGCCTAGGTGTCTGCAACAAAAGAGATTATATTGTCAAAATTTCTAAATATTCTTTTTTTCTTCTCATTGTGAGATACTTAGAATAACCTGCTTGCTTCTATCTACCATGTATTTGCTTTAGGAAAAAGAGTATAACCCAGTGCCTTTGTACATACTATTGCCATTCAAATATAATTGCTTATTAAGTGGAAAAGCTTTGACAACCTAAAAAGCTTTTGTTAGTATTTATTTGAAGTTAAATACATAACTTGCTATGAGGGAACACTGTTTTCTGCTGTAAAATAACCAGGTATAGCCAACTGAATCAGTAGCAATCAGTTAATTAGAGCCACATTCAGGGTATTTGTTCATATCATAAAACGGAAGCAAACATGGCGTGGGTACAAGAAGAACTCTAAATGCATTCTCTAAATATAGGTTTGTTTTTTTCCCAACCAACTATTTACGAATTCTATAACTTGAGCTCTGATTTCTCCTCTGAATTGTTTTCCCATTTTTAGTCATACCACAGCAGTTTTCCCTATTCATGTGGAAACACTCAGGGTTTTTTTTCAGCACAACTGCTTGAAAACAAGATAAATTGGATTCCAGAGGAGAATACAATTTTTAAATCTAGAAAATTAATGGTTTATATGCAGGTGGGAAATTGATATTATCGTATAAGCATTATATTCTACTTTTAGCTGATTGTGTTCTCTAGGAACTAGTGAACACAAAGTCCTGAAAAGTTCCAGTTTAGAGGCAGAGACAGAAAGATTTGTCCTGTCCCATAAGTATCTCTAAAATTTTCAACAATGTTTCTGCCCTGAACAGTGAAAAAATAGTTTTTCAAACATAACAACCCTTCCTAAATAGAATATATGGAAATTGGGTTCTATTAATTACAACATTGTTTTTTAGAAATTCCTTTATTTCAATTCCCAATATAAATTGATTAATTTCAAACAAAATGTTTCATTAAATGAAAAACTGGTCTCCATTAATACAAAACAAAAGAAAACAAAAGAAACCCACTTCAGTGAGATACTTGGGCAACTTCCAAACTTTAAAAGAAAATTTTTCTAAGACGACATCTGACAAAAACAACTGCTTCAGCAGTCAGTTTTGGTTTTGATAAACATGGACTTTTCTAATTAATTTTTAATTGAAAAATTAAAGACCAGGCCTATTCTAGATTGATGGGAATTGGCTAGCAGTTGGACACTGTGCAAAGGAAATATGATATTTGCACAGACCAAGGTAAAAAAATCAAGCTGGGGAGTGAGGGCATAAAATTAGGGTGATGTTATATAAAGCAGCTTCTTTCCCAGAAAAATCTCATAGCAAGCAGAAAGCGTTACTGATTTTGTTTGCTGTGACAGCAAGGGGAGCTAGCTGGCCAAATCATGATTGCTCCTTGCCTTGGCAGTGGAAAGCATCTGCATTTTTTAATATGTCCTCTGCAGGGCATAGCAGTAGTGTATCATCATACACAGTGCCAGTGGCTAAAATGTTGACATTTCACAGGAAATAAGAGTCATCAGTATCTCATTGTGATGAAAAAAAAAGATTAAAAATCTAGATTTGCTTTTACTCCATGGAATAGCCTCGGTGACCGTGGTTCCCACTAAACAGCTTATGTCCTGCTAAGTGCAGGGCTACAGAAAACTATGTACATGCACACAGTTGCAGAGCTTCGTGTTCCTATTGTAATACCTTAACAGAATAATGGCATTGCCAATTACAAATTAGTCCTGTTTATAAAGCATCTCCACATTTTCAGGCTAAACTGTCAAGAAAAAAAAATGGGGGTGTTCTTTTCTGCTGCTGTAACTCCCACCACTTTTGTTACTGCCACTACTACCACAGCTGCCACATCAGCAGAGGAGGTGGTGATGTGCACTGAGACAAAAGCAGTACTTGCAAAAGCAGCTGTAACTTTGAAGGTGGAAAAAGTGCAATGCTAAGAGCATTCAAAGAGTCAGGTATGTGTAGAATGAGTGGGAATTTCTGTACGCTTAGGGAGAGGAAATCAGATGCCTGAAAAGCTTTCAAAGCCTTTTTATTCCTCCAAATCAAGTCTTTTTTGGTTTGGTTGTTTTTTTATTTTTGTTTCCCTTCCTGCTAGCGCACAACAGGACAACCGTGATTCCAGCTTTCTAGCCACAGCCATTTTGGGGGGAGATATAATTAATCTTTTCCTTGTGCACTTGAGAAAGCACTGGGATACTCTCCAAGTCTCATCTTCAGCAGATACCTTTGTTCCCCAGGGGGCATTTATTCACTGCTATAAATCGTCCACTTTGAACATCCTAATCGATATGTTTCAAGAGAGTTTGAATAAGTGATGTTTGGAAGCTGTAGTGAACAATTCTTCATTTAGAAGAAAACAAACTCTCCTTGAGAGGGAGTGCACCACGTATAATTTTGGAGCAGAACTGACAAAATGGGCAGAGACCCCTTAGATACCTACTTCATTAAAGCAGCGCAGTTTTTGGTGGGAATTCCAGGGAACAGTAAAACCAAGATAGAAGATACTTAGGGTTTTTAGTGCAGTGACAGAAATTCTTTCAACCATAACAACAAAAATAGTCTCCTTTGCATAGGCCTCACAAACATTAGAGCCCTAAATGTACCAAGAGTACAACAGATCACTGTCTCAGCCTCAACAGCGAAATAAGCACAGTGGGTGTAACTACCCTCTTTTCCTGGCTTGAGGGCAGAAAGAGAATGTCTGTCAATGCTACGGAAATCCTTTGTAATGCCCTTATATTGATTAAAATTCTTCTTTACTTCATCTTGTGTGTACATGTGCTAGTAGGAATGGGGAGGGGAAGGAGAAGGAAGAACATGGGAAGTGTAGTGGCTATAGGTTACTTACCCAGCTCCAGCTTGATTTACTTCAGCCTACCAAAAGGCTGAATGAATTGGAGACTACAGTCTTAATGCTGAATGAGAAGTAGGGAGGTAAAGAGAAGGAGACTTTAGAAATGCCAGAGTGGCTGGCATTCCTGATTCGTGCAAGAAGACCCAGGCTTACTGAAACCTCTGCAAATTAAGAACAGCTGCAATGGAGTAGTCACATTTACCACTAAAAAGGAGGATCAGAGTTTTGCCTTTTGTCACTAAAGTGGCAATTCATGAGTACAAATAATAGTTTCCATATAGGCAATTAGAATAATAAGTGATGTGAGCAGGAAAGGACCCACTCCAGCAAAACTGTTAGTCTGGATTAATTTGAATTTGAAAAGACCACAAGACTGATACAAGTGCAAATGGAATTTTTAAGCCCCTTTTCTGGCTCTAAAACAGAAATTATCTTGGGCAAAAATGAGATTATCAATCCAATGGAAGTCCATCTTGTTTAGATATTTGGTTTATCTCAAATTATTGAAAGAACTCTGAAAAACATCTGGACTTTGATTTAGAAATACCAAAGCATCATTTGAACAACACCAATCAAAGTCTTTTGGGCACTAACTGCAGAATAGCACCTTTCCTTTGCATCAAGATCTTCTCTACCCACCATTTTGCATGATGAACTTCCGGTAATGGGACATCAGTGGTACATTATGGGATTTAGGCAGCAAAGGGAAAACCGTGCATCAAAGGAGATAAATCTAGCAAATGTTCCCAGCATTTGATGAATCATGGCATCAATGGTAGAAACATTTTAGTATTGAACTGAACAAATCTGAAGTGGGGGGAGGATTCCCAAATCAGAAACTTAGAACATAACCAGCAAACTCTTTCCATCACTACCACACCCCTGGAAAACTGTAATGTTGCAAAAAATGCCATTTTCCAGTAGTCATAGGGAAACTCTGACTAGTCCTAGGTGGAACCAGAGTAAATGTTGTTCAGTAATTTGCAGCAAGACACAACTATATATTTCTGCAGATTTTTTCATTTTTAGCTATATAACTGGAAAATATCTCTGAAAAGATTTGTCTACTATCTGCTGTAAATCAGCAGCATTTAATTTGAGGCTCTTTTTCTGGGAAAAAAAGTACAGTCAGATTTGTATTACTGAGTAATTCACAAGTGTTTCCAGATAGAGCTTGTAGGATTCCTGGTGACTGCACAAGAGCCTGATCAAGAATCTTAGAATCATAATTATGGAATTGTTTAGGTTGGAAAAGACCTTTAAGATCATCAAGTCCAACTGTAAACCTAACACTGAGAAGTTCACCACTAAACGTCCCTAGGAGTGGCCAGCTACATCACCTGCATAATTTTTCCCAAGCCATTTTTTGGTTCACTTGAATTAGCTTTTGTGTTGGAGTAAGCAACTTCTAGGTTCTCATCACTTTCATTAACTACATTCAGATTATCTGTAATAATTAATCAACTTAAAAAAAATTGCCTGGCAACCTCTTCCTGCTTGTGTGTCACTAAAAGCTCTGACCTTACATGGGAGGGACGGGTGGCAGATGTATTTACATGCAATTAGAAAAAACAAATTCTCTCATGTTGCCATGTTCCTCCTGCACTAAGAATTGCTTATGGAGTTATCTCAGCCTTATTCCTGTGGTTCCCTCTGCAGAACAGCATCCTTAGGAGGGCTGAGGTTGAGGATAGAGCCAAGCATTTGACTTGGAGGAGCGAAGTCACGCAGTGGCCTCAGGAGGGCTGCTGTCTGCAGCCAGGCAATAGTTCAGAGCAGTCAAAGTAGTAATGAAAACTTGCCCAGCTTTCGGGGAAGAAAAGAGTCGATCATCCTCCAACGAGAGCTGAAACTCTTCTCCGATTCAGGAGAAGGCTAATTGAGAAATTTCAGACATTCGGTCATTTTGGCAGGTGTCAGTGCTCTTCAAAACTAAGATGGGTTCATGTTTCTGAAAGTAGGTGATAATGAAGAATCTGTTGTTTATTGTTATTTTTGCTAACTCAGGTAGAGATGGTTAACCAGGCTGTGTTTGAAACAGCAATGCACAGAAATTGCACACAGAAATAATGTATTTTTTAACAATATATTATATCCAAATAAAAATGGAGTTAATGACTGGTCTCGCTTTCAAAGTTAATTTTGGGAAGGTGTGTTCAGATAGAAACCCAGACTAGGACTGCAATTTGAGGCAAAGCCCTTGGCCTACTGAAAGACACAGAATTAACTCCTAGCAGTATGTTTATTGATAGGCAAAGGAATTGCGCCTGCTTGAAATTTTGAATGATAAACGGGGCTTCAATACTGTGGAAAATGAGGACAAACATAGAACACATTTGAAGTTACACCTGAAATAGAATGGCATCACCCTGCAAACAACATAAGCCTGGCTGCCCAGTGTGGAGAAACTGAAGGAATTGCATTGAAACATGCCTTTAGAAGACTATGCAAACTTTAGAGAAGTGGATGAACAGAACAATGCTTCCTAACAGTCCAAGATAGCCCTGGAATAAGAGATAACTGTATTATTAACTGCAAATACATGGAATGTTCAGCATTGAATACTGATGCACAAGTTAGTGTAGTGCTGAAGTACTGACAGCACCTCAGTAATAAAAGCTACAGATCATAACAGGTAACCAGGAATAGGGTTTTTAAGACTTTTCTGCCATGAGAGAACAAATAAACAACAAATGGAAACAGTAACACCTGTAGTGCTGCTGGGGAAAAGTATTCCTGTTAGTGCTAGTATCTGTTATATCTTTTATTCTTCTCTGTAAGCTGTCCTCCCTTCAGAAGAGGCTTCAGGTGGCCTCCAGCACAATGGTGGTGCAGAGACCTCTGCCCTTGCATGCTCCGCAGGTGCTGTGGGTTCATGCCACATCTGCCTCAGTTGCTCCACATCTGTGAGCTCCTCTGTGCAACACAGGGCAATTCTTCTCCGTCAGTTGTCTCTAAGCATAACTGAGTAAATCTAATGGGATTTTTTATTCTTCTTGTCTTTAATGTAAAATGAAGTCGCTTGAAGAGATGTTTGTTAGAACTAGCAAGGACTGGCAGATTGGTGCTAGGCATGCTGACTTGCGTCAAGTATGCTGAGAAGAAATGCTGAGTTTTCCTTTTTCAGTTGTGCATTCACTGAATGTGCCAGAACTTTGCAAGACACATTAGTCAAATATAAAACATGAAAGCATGACTTAGTTTAAGAGCTCTTGAAACAAAGCAGTGTTCTCTGATTTAGAAATATTGTGTTTAGTATCCCTTAGTGAAGCCTCTGCTCTTATTTATCATTGCACTTAGCGGCACACCATTCAGGTGTCACCAAGGAAAGACATATAGATCTCTGAGGCTGCACAGTTGTGTTAAATATTCATCTTTTGCCTCAAAGGATAAGAATTTATTTAGCTGTAGCAAGTGTAATGTTTTTTGCTTTATGAAAGAGCTAGAATGTCAGAGGAATTTTTGATCCACATTATGCAACTTTGGAAACCACCTGTATGAAGCAACCTTATGTCTACTACTTAAAACACAGATAGACTTGCAGTAAATAAAATTAATTTCTTGCAGATTTTTGTTATTTATGCATTTTTTAAAAGATTCTGTCCCCAAAATGCTTTCTAAGAAGATTTTAAGAGAAAAATGTTAAAGAGATCTTCACTTTCTTGCTTCAAACTAGAGAGTTTTTAAGAGTTGGTTCAATGGATGAAGCATATTACAACCACTGGATATTTTTGAAAGTCCATTCATTCAGAACTTGTATTTTTCATAAGAGGAGAGGTATGTGTTGCTACTCGTGTAACACCCTAATTTCCAGCTTACTCGCTCAAAAAGGCTTCATTATTCTTTTATTGCAAAGGGTCTTGGGAGGAAAGATACTGTAAATAACTTGTGTAGAGATTTTAAAGCAACTGATTCAGTATTTATTTCTAATAACATAGAAGTATGACAAACTCTGCCATTTGCCTCAATAGAATCAACTGAGGCAACTAAAAATGGAACATAAACATTTTGACCTGAAATGGGAGGTAGATAAGGCCTGTCACTTGGCCTATTTTGGATTTTTGTATCTTATGGGACTAAAAGAAACAAAGTCTAAAGAAACTTTCTTTCTAATTGTTGCCTTTTTAAAAACAAGATGGATGTAGTTTCCATTATTAAACTTTCTCCTTAGCCATGTACCAATCTCGGCAGCTTCAGTCATATTTTCTAGTTTTATTGCCTAACTATTTTTCTCTCCCCAAGGCATGTGGTGAAGCTGCACAATTGTTGGGACTGTTTCTAGCCTAAATGCTCGCACTATACAAAATACAATCACGGTGAGGTCTGGTCCTGCTTTACTCAATAGCTGGGCTAGGCAGCGAGTACTACTTTTCTGTTCTGCTTTCATACCCTTCTCCAACAACACCCTTCAGCTTTCGCCTCAGTGACTGAAGATAGCACCTGGATCACAGCTGTGGCTGGATGAATGGGAATGTATCATTCAGTAGTGGGCTATTTTGGGCTGTACTGCTCAAAGCTTTTCACATAGATCTGGTTTCTGTTTTTTTCTTTCAGTTTCCTGAGCTGATGATGCTTGTGAGCATCTATATATACCTGTCTGTACCTCTCTACTAACTTATGTCATCCAATTTCAACCAAATGACAGGTCAAACTTTCAAAAACAATCTTAAAGACAGAAAATTAACCCAAGTCCATGGGAAAACCAACAGCAGCCAAGTGATGGAGAGAGGTCCTACTAAAGCTCTTGTGCAGAGAAGGTTTGGTCTGCGAGCTTAACCTTTACTGGCCAACACAGACTGTAAACCCTTGCTGCTTAAAGAGTTGCTGTGGCAGTTCACTGAGAAAGTCCTCAGGGAAAATTGGTGTGTGAGGCCTCAGTAAAATTTGGCCTTATTCTAAAGCTTCCCTTGTTTCCATCTTCTTACAGGTTTCATGTCAAGGTCCTACTTTCAAAGAGAGTTTTTGATAGAAGTCAGTGCCCAAGTCGTGATATAATTCAATGGCTAGGAAAGGGCAAATTGTGAGGAAGGTGGAGCTGTGGATAGCTGGCTGGGCTATGCCCATAATTCTTTTTAATCCACTTAATGCTGTCCTTTGACATACAATCAACAGGCTGCCCGGAGGTCTTGTACAATTCTTTTTAATTAAGACATTACCTCCTTCTCTTATCATTATAGACATAATTTTTCTAAAATTTATCAATAAAACTATCTAAGTATATTTCACTGGCTAGAGGAAATATAGCTCTTTATGCAAAGCTGCGTATTTTCTTTCAACGTAGGATCATAGAATAGTTTGGGTTGGGAAGGACTGGATAAAAGGATGCTGATGAGCTTCCCTCATGGAGCCTATAGTCTGTAGACAGTAAAAAATGACATTAGATAGGTTGCACTGCCAGTGAGCAGAGCTCTTGTAGGAAGAGGGGTGGTAGAACAGATATTCACATCAAGATTCACTCAGAAATCTGTGACGACAGTGTTGCAAGAGGTTTTGTCTGCTGATCTTCAGGGATCTATTTATGTAAATTAAATCTGTTCACTCTATCCCATTGCATACTCAAGTGGAAGAGCTACTTTAATGCCTTGCTATACAATAACACAGCTGGTGATTGTAAATCTGTGCTAATGCTCAGCATAAGAGTAGAGAGCTTGTAAATATACAGATATGACTAGATGTGGCACTTACATACCAAAATTTTCATGTTTCCAAAGACTTCAAAGGTTTCGAGTTTTCACAGCATATTTTCAATCCCTTGTATCTTAGTGGTATATTTTTTAATATTGCTACAATAAATAGACATGGATTATGAAAAATCATGAAATTTATATTATGGGAGAGTGGTTTCAAGTTCCATCCTTTAAACTTCATAAAAATGAGGTGTTATAAATAGACATTTTAAGTAAGACTTTTTTGCAAATCATTTATAAGTGGTCTTCCAAAGGTGTTTCTGCATTTGGATCTATTTTGCTCTTTTCTAGGCAGCAAGTGATTTGCTTTAAAAAAAAATGCAATAGCACCACAGCCTTCCCTAAGTGCAGACTGCTTCGAGTATATCATCATATAAAGAAAATGGAGAACAAATTAACTTCTAGAATATTACTTACTTTTGGTGCTTGTCCTCCAAAGTAAAATATCCTTTCCCAGAAGGAAAAATGGTGGAGTCCTTCTATGCAAATTCGTATCTAGCATTTGTAGAAATGCAAAAAGAGTTCACTTGCATTTTAAAAAGGAAAAAAAGGGAATAAAAACTGCTATATTGGTTTTTAATATGTAAGTTTTTGGTAATGTAATAGCTGTCAGATTCTGCAGGAAGACATTATTTTTTTCTGTTGGTGAATGTGAAAGAATACATGCACAGCTTGGTATAAAAATGTGTTTATTCAAAACAAAAAATCTGTTGGAAATCTATGTTTTAAAACTGTTAAACATTAAAAAACTACCATGGGAGGAGAAAGGACAGGAGAAGAAATCATAATTGGTTTTGTTTTCTTTTTCTGAACCTCCATACATCCCTTCCATCACACAACATGCTAACTAGCTTTAGGGATTCCTCACACTAGTTTCAAAACGTCTCAAGCCCTCTGCCTCAGTGTGGTATTTTGAGAATCTTTATGAACTTGGAGACAGCACTTTAACCATTAGGTGTTTTCTGTATAATTTAGACATTCATGGGGTTTTTTTTGCTGCACATTTGCATCATACCTCTATGTTTAGGGAAAAGAGACTGTACTACAAGTGTCCAGTACCTGATGTACCTGATCGAGTGAGTCCCAACAGCTACATAAATGTGTGGTAGTCAGAAAGTGACCTGTGAGTATCTCTGGAGAAACCTGTTAGTCAGAAAGTGACCTGTGAGTATCTCTGGAGAAACCTGTTCTTCCGGCAAACTAACAAACAAGTCACTACTGAGGACTCAGGCAGCTGAAGTAGATGCTGAAGTGATGAGGTACACAAAGGAGGCTGCAGCTTTCTACATGGGAATCCTTCCAACAAGGGAAGGGATAAAACAAGGGCAAAAGGAAAGGAAAGAAAACCTGCTTTCTCTCACTGGAAAGAACAGTGAATAAGTTTTGGAGAGCTTTTTTAATGGCAAGGGTATTTAACCAGGAAGTCTGATTTTAGTTTTTCTCCACAAATCTCTTTTTTTGTTTATTATACTGCTTAGTGATGGGTGAGTCGTAGCTGCATTAGACACTCCTCTGCCTGCCGTGTTGCTCTGCAGGTTATCAGTTTCACAGCAGAGCTAACAGACATCTTGGCCAGGGAAAGCCAGTAGGCTGGGGAGTGAGAAGGAAAAGAGTCCATGGAAAGGAGGCTGGGGTAAGCCACTGGGTGCAAACCAGGAGGAGGCAGTTGGTTCTTTGAAAGTCTGTTACCCTTCTATTGGCTGAATTCATTCTGTACCACTGCACTGAGTTGTTGCAGCTGAATGCAAATCAAAGCTCAAAGAGCACAGTGTCATTTTAACAAACTCTGTGATGCTTTTTTCTGCCATCAGAGAATCTTAGAAGAAAACAGTTCCATGGCCTAGACCAGTGTCTTCCACTGCCCAAAGACGTGTTAGGCATGGGGTGCGCTTCAACTTTTCCACAAGATCTAGGCAGAATTTTTACATTTTGATCAAAATAAATTGTTGCTGCTAAAATGTTTATTTAGTTCACATATATGTAGTTCAAAGCACCCAGAAATTAAAATCTGTGTATCTGTTCTTCTATATCTCAAAATAGCCTCCCAGTAAAATTTTGAAGTTTTTCAAGCCACATGACTTGTCTGTTCTCTGACACCCACTTGCTCCAAAATGGTTCTAACCCAAGATTTAGTCAGGTAAAATCCTGTCTTCCGTCTTCCATATTTGTTTATTATCTTCCCATTTTCCCACTGTTGCCATCTGCCCTTTTAGTTTCATGCCTGTTTTCCTAGTCACTTGCTGAATAAAAACATTATAGAGCCCTTGATAGCTCCTCTGAAAGACTGTCCTGTGCTTGTGGCTGTGATTAGTGGCTCCCACCTCTCTCCACACTGGTGAAGCCCCAGCCAGATCTCAAAACCAGCAGTGAGGGACGTGGAGCACCAATTACAGGGATGTGATGAAGGCTCGAGGAAGCATGTGGCCACAGTGCTCACTACAGCACCTCCACAAACCATTTTGCTATGAAAGAAAAGGGCAACATTCATCTTATAAGTGGGGAATGCTCTCAGAGTAGATACTGATCTCCTCTCTCTTCTGTAGAATAACAAGCATTAGCACTAACTAGAGGAGCAGAAATATCAGGAGTTTGTTAAGGATTTAACAGAAGTGCCATAGCTTCTGGGATGGAAGTGAATATTCATTAATGATGGGTATGCACCTAGTCTAACCACTGTCTGTCAAGGGTAAGTATTCCTTTAGTTACACAGTCATGAAGTTCACAGATATTGTAATGTGAGCAGAATGTAGTACCTGGATAATACCTGCCTTTCTTATTGGAAGAGCTTGTTTCTAGATCAAGTCTATCCACATGTGCTTGGATTAACCTTCTCCTACTAATCCAAGCCATCTAAAAAGAACCTAAGCTTGTTTCAACCTCGTGCCACCTGCCATTCCTCTCCCTCTCAGTTTTACTGAGTTTTATTTTGTTTATTATTGCTCTCTACAACTACCTGAAAGGAGCTTGTGGAGAGGAGGGAGCTGGGCTCTTCTCCCAAGTGACAGGGGACAGGACAAGGGAGAATGGCCTCAAGCTTCACCAGAGGACGTTCAGGCTGGACATCAGGAAAAAAATTTTTCATGGAAAGGGTCATTTGGCACTGGAATAGGCTGCCCAGGGAGGTGATTGAATCACCATCCCTGGAGGTGCTTAAGGGACGGGTGGAGGAGGTGCTGAGGGGTATGGTTTAGGGAGTGTTAGGAACGGTTGGACTCGATGACCCAGTGGGTCCCTTCCAACCTAGTGATTCTATGATTATAACTTTTGGGATTTTTTTTAACTTTTGAGGTTCACTGAGAGAATGAGGGCTGAAACACACAGAGCTCCTATCAGAGGATAACTCAGTGAAACTAAAATCAGCATGATCACCAAATATACCATTAACGCAAAAATCCTAGATTAAGGAAGCCTTTTTGAATCCACTTCTCTCCAAATTTCTGACTTTATTTCCAGAAGGAATTTGTAAGTAGAAGGTGCAAGTCTTCATTTTACGGTGAAGAATGTCGATTCTGTCACTTCAAAGACTAGAACCATGTCCAAAGTGGTTTCAGAAAAGCTGTTCTCACACTAAAACAATTTTCCTAATGTCTTCCTCTGTTTTTCAGCCTGTAGCAACGTGTGCCATAATCAGAAGTTCATTTATTTTATTAAATGCTGCCATTTCTGCATATGAAACTTCTACCAGAATGGTTTTAGGTGCAGAAAAAGTAGTTAATTAACATTAAAGCTTGTTTGATACTTGAATTGCATTTGCAAATCTTTTTGCTCTATGTTAGCTACAAATTTTTGAGCTGGCCCTATGATTATGTCTTAAGTTTCTACTGAAATTTGTACAGAAACTGTGCGGTTCACATAACCCCCATCTGGCTTTTTACATAGAGAAATGGCTTTCAGCACAGGGAAATTTAGGAATTACAGTGCTAATGCATGCAGTAAACCTCTGTGTTCTCAGGAGTCTTCTTAGTGTCTTCTTCATGAGGAATGTCATGAACTTTAACAAACATTTCTTTAATTTTCAAGCAGTATTTCAGGATCTGTATTTCCCTGCTGCAAGGATAGTATCTTTTCAGCTTTCTTAGGCATAGTGGCTTCATGTGTCTCAGTCAGCTGCAGCCACAGCGAGTAGATAGTAGATGTAGTGTAAAATGGTATTCTCAGGTGTTTTACAAATACATACAAATAAAAACAATATGCTTAAAAAAGATAAAAGGTTTCCTAATAAGTTTTATGTTTTGCTTTTTATAAAATGTTCCTGAAGACTGTAGAGTGCTCTTAGTCATAATTTTAGTAGAGGTCCTTAAAAACCACATGCAGGCATCTCAGACTTTTCAATAATGCATTACTGTCAGGCTTAATGTTTTGTTACTGAGCAGTAATGTCTGATTCAGAAGTACAAATGCATATCTACTTGATGATGCAGAGATTTAAGCAGGGCTTCCTCAGGATACTGAGTTCACCGTAAAATAATAAAAATAAATCTCAGACATCCTTTATGAGCACAAAAGCTGTCTGGCAAAGCCATAAAAATAATATTACTGTACAGAGGCAAAGATTTTATAATGTTCAGCTGAATCATGGAGTTTCAATTTAAATGAATATTCACGTAGCAGTGTTCTATCCTAATGAAAAGCTAATGTCTGAACACTTTCTGTCAAGTGTCCACACAATTTCTTTCTCTTCCTGTTCCATCAGTGGGCAGAATGTCCACTTTATGACCTTCTCAGGGCTTGCTGAAAGACTTTGGGAACAGTCAAACATCTTCAACATAGAAGACCTGACAGGAAAAAGGTATCTGTTTTGTAGAGGTACATGTGTCTTGAAACTCCTTGCTGAGCTGCAGTAACTGATAGACGAGCAAGGTGCTTTGCTGTAGACACCCAAGTATTCAGTTCCCCAAAAGAAAGATCCAGTATATGCAGTAGCATGTTCTCTGAGCCAAAAAGTATTCAAAACCTACAATTTGAAGTGAACTGTCGTGTATACAAGAAGAATGACAGAATAGAGGCCATGGGATGCCTTGGGCACTTTAAGCTACTTAAGAGAAATAAACTCCCTCCATGGTTCTGCCACCTTGTAATCAGTATGGTACCATCAAAAAGGGTACGTTCATACAGTTTGATGTAGACGGCCAGTGTTTTAAAACTAAAAGCTGTAATATATGCATGCCCTTTATTGTCAGGACTCAGCACGTACAACACAGAATATGTGCACTGGCATCAACGTGGGGTACGTATGCAATATTAAGGTCTAGTTACAAATACATGGGTAAACTTCTGTTTTTATTCAGACCTTCTTACTCTTCACAAGTTTTTAGAACTTAGATGTGGTACAAAATATAGTTTTTGAAGAATCCAGAAAAGCAAGTCTGTTAAAATTTAGGGTTATAGTTCAAATTCTCACATGACTACTGTTAATCAGAATAGTTTTTAGAAATTGCCTTTTACACTGATCTTCTTCCAAAACACAGGTTGTTAAAAATACAAAAATTTCAAACTTTCCATACTGCTGCAATTAATTGAAATTTTCCATGTAGGCTATATTTAAATCAGTCAAGATGCATTTAAAGTTCCATTGTTGCCAATAGCTTCTAATTGTTCTGTAATAGACTGCAGATACATAAAAATAAGTAAATGGAGCCCAATGTAACTCAATTACTTTTCTTCTGGTAGACTTATTCTTCTCTATTATTTCACATGAATTTATTTGTGAAATACTGAAAGGCTTTCAAGACTCAGTGGCAAAAGAGAGAATGTGCCTGTGTCAAGGTTTCTCTTGGGCAGAGTGACTAATATGAATGCCATTGCTCTATGAAGACTGTATAAGGGTGTGAGGAGATCTGATAAGATCTCTTAGACTGTCTTCATTTAGCTTATGGTACCCTAAGACACTCCTCTAGATGTATGAAGATAGCACAAATAAAAGATCAGTGTTGTGTCAGGGCTGTCTTTGCATTGTAAGAGCAGAACATGCATTTGTGAGATTATTCAACTGGCAGAAGCATCCAAGCTGTGTTGCATTGTTCTAGTATGCTATTAAGTCTATCCTTAAAACAACTATGGCTTTAAAACAGATAGCATATCACAGATCCTCAGAAGTAACATGTGATGACATTCTCTGAGGGTTTTTGCTTAGTGTTTGCAGTTAAAAAGATGTCATATATTAAAAATTCAGTAAGGCACCTGACCTTTCTGAAAAAAATAGTATTTCAGGTATATGTCAGTCACTTCTCCCACTGAGTGTTTTAGAAAATTAAAATCCAAGCAACCAATCAAAACCCTGTAAAGATCACTTGAATTCCCCTGAACAACCAGTTAAAAAAAAAAAAAAGTATCAATTTAACTCTGTTCTTATAAATGTCAAGATTTTCCAAATATGTGGAAAATATAAAATGATAGTCAGAAGTCTTGAATCTACAGTATAAAATGGTTTCCTTAGTGTATGTTTATTTCTTACAGCGAATCCTGAATGACGTCCTAAACGGGCAGCATTTACCTTAATGCTTGAGTCTTGATGGTTTTCAACATCCCTGAACTTAAACACAAATCTTGTTAGGAATCCATGTACCAAGTGAACACCAGTTAAGACAGTGAAAACATGTAGTATGGGTAAGAGATCAAGAGTTACATCTGGGGGGGTGGCATAAACTGGTATAAGGTCCAAATTCATGTAAGCTACATAGTTGAGGGCTTGGTTCTTTATTGGCAAAGTTGAAGGAAGCAAAGCAATGAAGAAGAGCTGAAGTGATAGATCACCCTCCAAAAATGTATTTTAAGGGCTATGTTTCTTGCCTGCAGAGTAAATCACTCTGAATGTCCTTAAGTCTTTGACTGCTCCGTGCTGATGCAAGGTGATCTTTCTTGCCTCTTGCAGAAGTTTGAAAAAGACAAATTTCTGTAGCTGATTCTGCTCCAATTCTGTCCTGAAAGCTAAGCCATTATGTGCCCTACCTACAACAAAAGACATAATGCCACTTGCCTGCTGTATAATGATGGTGTGTGTTTATTTGCACCTTTATATGATATCTCTCTTTCAAAACAGCCATTAGGGAATGGCTCCAGAAGATAAGAAAAATGTCTCAATCCCTAATGGAGTTTCAAGGTGTTCCTATGACTTCCCAGCATAAGAACTTCTCCAGGGAATGCCCTCTCAATCCTTTAGAGGAAACAGAAATGCTTACAGGAAGGTCATGTCTGAAGCGAAGCTCCAAAATGAGCAGAGAGAGTTGGATGGGACAGTGCCAAAAGTTCAGATAATTTGCAAGGCAGTAATGACAGGCTTTTGAGGGCTGGAAGGAAGATAGATAGATAGATAGATAGATAGATAGATAGATAGATAGATAGATAGATAGATAAAGATTGCTCTTGCTTCATCAAAGGATAGACATCAATAGAACCACTGAAATGAGTAAAGTGATGCAGCCTGTGTTTTGTACTGTTTCCAACACCTCAGGAATTTCTGGGGAAAACACTCTAAAACCTTAGCCCAAGCCCTGCAGGAGTTAGAGAATCAGGGAGGTACAGCTGTTCAAAAACTACTTTCTTTTCATCTTCTAGAGGCACTCTGTGGAATTTGAAATGAAGACAGTCAGTATTCAAAGGGGCTGACCAGGTATAAATGTAATAAACTAAATTATTCTTCCATCAGCTATTCCTTTTTGAGCTTTCTCCCCAAGATACTACTCTGTGCGCAAGGGGATTTCTGTAGTAATTACCCCTGAGTACCCTGTGGAATAAGTGGTAGTTACACTGTCTAAACATAGAAATAGATCTTTATGCTATGGATTTCAAAACTGACAGGAAACCTTACTGCAAATTTTTAATGGCTTTTTAGGTTTCATAGTCCTCTTGCACTGCAAGACTGAAGACAAATGCAGACTTTCTTGCTCTGCAGCTTATATGAACTACCTGTCTTTTAACTTGTGTAATAAACAGTTGTTTTACCCTTAGGTTCCTTTCCTCAGCTGCCGAGTAGGGACAGCAGATGTTCTGCAGAATGAAATCCTTTGTGATTATGGGATTGCTCAGAGGGCCATAATGCCTACCCACCTCCAAGAAAATGAGTCAGTCAAGCAAAACAGAATACTATTCCTATTTCTTATCAGCACACATGGAAATCATAACAGTGTTAGTAGACTATGTCACCAAATGGAGGCAAAGAACCAGATGCAAACTGACAGAACCGTGTTGTGATAGTCTGAGAGATCATACACAGTACCAAGGAGATGTATTATTCCTATTGGACAGAGGTCCACCTTCACCACCCAGTATTTTTGTGAAGTTAGAGGGTCTCAGGAAGAATGAAAATGTTGAAAAAGCTAAAGGGCAAACTGGGATCTTGGAGGCAGTATGTGCAATTTCTACCACTATTCTAGAAGGTCTAGTCAATACCATTCACAATATTTTACTCCTTCACATTTATGTACTAACTTGCACAATTATTTACAGAAAAATAATTTATGTCATCAGACTGATTTGCTGAATTAAATGTTCTAAATTTCTTTTTCGTGATTTGGACCAAGGCATCAAACATAAACTTTCTGTCTACAGTCAGTCTCGAAATATAGCCAAGGATTAAGATATTCCTGCTTCTGCATCCTAAATAATCTAATGGAATCACTTACGGTTTTGCATAGATGACGTGCTATTTGTAAATACAACACGGAACATGAAACCCAACCAAAATTAGCATGAAACTAAAGCTTCCACCCATCCTACTTCATCCACAGTAAATATGTTTTACATCATGGAGGGGATTTTTCATGTTTCTTACAGACTTCCGCTTAGAAGTTCTCCAAGACAATGTACCATTTGCAAAACAAAAGGGCTGATAACTTTGACTTCAGCCACTGGTTAAACCGGATGAGTGAACATCTTTAACATATCCACTGAGAACACCCTCTCATTGCTTTGATTTTCAGCTTTGCAGTTTTATTGATCAACATGCTGGTCACACCAAGCTAAATAACAGTTTGCATTGTCAGTCTGCAAGGTTCAGAGTGAACACCAACATCAGCTGTGGAAGGACAGAATCTGAAATGGATTAAATACAACTCTGTCCCACTGTGCCAGTAAGATCTTTGCCCATTATAACTGGAAGCTATGGATAGTCCCGCTCCATATTATTCATGTTATCAACCCATTTCAAAATATAACCCTTTGAAGCGCCCTCCTAGCATCATAATTAATGCTTTAGCCTTCAGTAGCCAAACATACTGTATTAGGACTAGAATGCAAACTATCCCTGGATTTAAGTACACAGTGTTTGGGGGGGGGTTCTTTTTTTTTTTAATTTATTCTTTCAAATACAGCCTAAATAGATAAATGTAACTGTACTTGCAATCAAGAACTGCCCTCTTCCTCCTGCAAATAATGCATAGTCAGGAAAGCAATGGGTCATGTCTCTCCCCATACTCCAGAGTCAGAGCACAGCAAAGCAAGCGGTCCCACTCTAAAGACTGGATAGCCTATGGGCTCTCAGCAGCTTTGGAGGAGACCGTCCCTACTGAAGTGCTCCACAATGAAGACCCGTGTTTCATTACAACTCCTGTTGCTACTGTGTTCTGCAGACTTGCAAACCTCTAAAGCAGCAGGCCATGGCAGGCCATGCTGAAAGGTGAATGCTAAAGAATTTTCAGTGGAGGAAGTTGCTGGGCAGGGCTGAGGATGTGAACCATTCCTGTGAAATGACACTTCTGACTCTGCTTTCCAGACATGTCATGTGTTGTGTGTTGTGAATTGCTGTTGCAGATTTTACCTTTCTGCAGATGAGCAACTCCCTTCACCATCAGCTCCCACCAGCACAAAGAACCTCCCCCTCCTCTCCCCTTGCCTGCTCGATGTTCATGCCACCGTGTTTTGTTTCCTCCCTTGCTCTGGCCCAAGTGCTAACATCTCCCCAAGGTGAACAAGACTGGGACTTCAACCAAGTTAAAACTACTTTTATATTTTTCTTTCCCCTCTGGATTAATTTTTAATCCTGCCTACTCTTTTATGCACAAATGCTGCTCCCAGCACAGAGAAGGGGACAGCTTAGGTAGAGGAAAGAATCACTGTGAGTTGTGCAAGAGAAAAGGGAAAGAGCCATTTACTTCAGTGGCATGGCAATTTGTGCTGTGTTAAAGCTGTTCTGAAACTACAGCAAAGTCACTGACTGTCATCATTACGTCTGAATGTATAACCTTTATCCTGCCTCCTTGTATTTAGAATGTGACAGATTTTAGCCTTAGTACATATTTAATATATAGCTAAAATTGTGTAAGAAATGCGTAATTTAGGTACACAAGTTGAATGTATGGGAAGTTTTCATGCCAAGATTATAGCTCTACAAATATTTAAGTATGAGTAATTTCACCAGTTTCTGAAATGAATAAAATTTTGTACAAATGTTTCTAGAATTTCTACCTTACCTACGAGAAACAGATGTTTCCTCCAAAAATGTCTGGCTTGAATTTCTTTAACCAGTCATTGCACTTGCTGAAGCAAGTACTGTTCACAGTATGACACAGCTATCTATGAAATAATTTAACTGTATCATGCAAAGTCAGCAGAAGTTCAGCACTATAATTTGCAGAAAGTGACTCTATAGTGTCATTCACTGCCTGAGATTCCTATTATGCTGTAACGCTTTTCCTTTCTTTCCTCTCTTCCGTAAAAATATGGGCACTTGTTCAATTATGTCAAAGGATCTCTTGTTAACAAAACATTTACATTTGATTTAAAAGAATGTGGTATTTTTTAATATGACATTGTAATCTTCAAGAGTTCATCAACTATAAGCCATAAGAAGTAATATCAATAGCATATGCAGGCGCCCTCACTGCAAGTAGTTAAATGGTTCTTCATTGTTTATTTGACTAAATAGTTTGGAAATTACTTGATCCTATTCAGTGATAGTGTACATGGAAAAGTTAAATGTGCAAGAAGCTAAAACAACCACCAACTTTGAGTTTGCACAAGTTCGAGTTCTGAATCTTAGTATCCTTGCTACATGTTGTTGTGTGTAAATACTCTCTAAGGTCATTACTACAGAAGAACTTCAGAGGTTTTAGTAACCATGTAAATGCAAACTCTCACAGCTGCTGCTTGAGTGCATGTAGATGGAGTAGGACATCTCAGTTGTCTGTGCATGATGTATGCAGGTGGCAAATCAACCAGAGCCTGCCTTTCCTCGGCACTCCTGGCTGCAGCAGGATGCCATGGGGCTGTGGAGCACAGGACATGCTGCTCACACTGGGTCATCTTCTCCCTGCTCCTGTTTTACACTGGGATCCTCCTCAGAGTAAATTGTACTTTTTTCAAAGATGAAAGTACTAGATTTATTCTAAGTTATATATTCATGTAATAGCCATTACTGTGGGAAGCTTATAGCTGTTGCACCGATGTGGACCATTAGAAGGATCCTGACATCTAAACCTTCCTGAATAACATAACTTAGCAATAAATGTTTTGCTTCTTTTGAAAACTAAGTAATGCATGAGATATTAGTTCCAGTGGCATATTGCAAGTCACCAGGAAGAAAAATATCTTGGCCTAATAAAACCTGGGCAAGACTGGTAACTAGCAAGGGAAAATCTTCTGTGACCAGAAAATAGTCCCAAAGGTGGAAAAGACTTTTGGAAATACATATTGATTATGCTTTTTATTTATGGAGAATAACTCTTAGGTAGCAAAACTCCCATTTATGACACATAATAACTAGGCTTTTAACAGACTTCTATTAGCGCCTTTGATGTAATATCACATATCAATTTCATTGGTCCAGCATTGAGCAGAGAAGTAGGAAAGGAAAAAAAAGATCAATTTACAGCTCATGCTTAAAGTGAATAACCATTCCACTGTATTTTTAGTACATTGAAAAGACCTGTCAGTCATATGGTAAGGAACAACTCAGTCCCTACCAAGTGCTACACAAGCCACGCAGCTTGCTGTTCAGAAAGGTAATAAACAGTCCCTTTAGTCCAGCCAAGTGATAAGAATAGATGTGATTCAAAGACACAGTAACATAAGCATGTAACTAAAATGTGGTCTTCTGTAAACTTCTTTTAACACATTAGCACTATTACTTGGCCAGTCACAGTTGATGCCCATGTGCACTTGTTGCCACAAGCTGTGAGAATCAGTAGAATCAGAGATTATTGTAGAAATGTGAATGTACTTTATGATGGTCTGTAGTAATTCTGTACATCTCTTATGTCTGTGTTCTTATAGCCACTTGGGCACTGAAGTAGCTGAAATGAGAAAGAGGCAGCAGTCACAAAATGAAGGAACATCAGCTGTGTCTCAAGCACCTGGAAACCAAAGGCCCAACAACACATGTTGCTTTTGTTGGTGCTGTTGCTGCAGCTGTTCATGGTATGTCCTGTAGTATATTTGGTTTCATATCCACCACAGGTAAACAATGAGAATGGAAAGCGCCAAGCGCTGGGAACATGCAAACTTCTGAGAGAGGATTGCTATCAAGAGGCACAATTTAACTTTTCACTTAACAATTTGATTAAACGATACCTTGACTTGGTTGAGCATCTTCTGAGAGGGAAGAGGAGAGAACAGTAAATTCAAGCTATATTTACCCTGCTTAAACTGTAACTTTAAAAGAGGAAATTTCAGTTGTAAAACCGGTATATGTGAATGAGAGACTTGATACTGAGTATTTTGTATTTTGTATTCTTAATGTTTTTTTTCCCTTCTTGTACTTTTGCTACTCCAGTTATCTGCATTCAGGAGGGAAAAAGGGAGATGGTCATAAATATGAACAAATGGTGACCTGTTTTAATATTTAGTTGTTGAATAATATATATTCTATAAATCTGAAAATACAAGCCTTAAATTCCACTATCTTTTCACTGGTGTGGCATAATTTTAGTGGAAAAAAAAGTTTGAAAATTGTGCCTGATTGTCTATTCCTGAACAAAGTGCTCACTTGGATAGTCAAAGAACTAAAGCCACTTTCAGAAACAGCCTAAAATTCTCAGTGTCTTAAGGCACATCAAGTCTGTCTTTCTTACCTTCATGAACACAGTGTTGAAACATAAAGTCATTGACATGCCGCACTTTTCGGAGCCTATGCGTCCTGTTACATACACAGCTCAGTCGCTTTAGAGTGACCAGTCCTTTACCTATCTGTGTTATTTTCTCTTGAATCAGCCGTCTGACCCAAATCTAAAATCTGAAGCTATTTGCCCCAAGTTTATTTAAAAATATATACCAGCATGTATACACCAGGCATAAAATGTGACAGCTTTTTCCAAGATGTCACATTCTGCAGGGAATACCAGGGTGGACCTTCCTTGATTGTTACTTCCAATTTCACCTGGAGGCAGAAGATATTTGGAGCAGGGATGAGTGAGAGCTCATCTTTTACAATGATACTTTGTAATGCGTTCAATCTGTACAGCAAAGAGATGGAAATGTATTAAATCAAAACACGACACGAGCCGGCAGTGTGCGCTCACAGCCCAGAAGGCCAACCATGTCCTGGGGTGCATCAAAAGCAGTGTGGCCAGCAGGGCGAGGGAAGTGATTCTGCCTCTCTACTCCGTTCTTGTGAGACCCCACCTGGAGTATTGTGTCCAGTTCTGGAATCCCCAACATAAGAAGGATAGGGAGCTGTTGGAACAGGTCCAGAGGAGGGCTACAAAGATGATCAGAGGGCTGGAGCACCTCTGCTATGAGGACAGGCTGAGAATGCTGGGGTTATTCAGCATGGAGAAGAGATGGTTGCAGAGAGACCTTGTAATGGCCTTCCAGTACCTGAAGGAGGACTATAAGAAAGTTGGGGAGGGAATTATTACCAAGGCATGTAGTGACAGGACGAGGGGGAATGGGTCTAAATTGGAGAGGGGAAGATTTGGACTAGACTTTAGGAAGAAATTCCTCACAAGGAGGGTGGTAAGGCACTGGAACAGGTTTCCCAGGGAAGTTGTGGTTGCCCCATTCCTGGAGGTGTTCAAGGCCAGTCTGGATGGGGCCTTGGACAGCCTGATCTGGTGGGTGGTGTTCCTGCCCATGGCAGGAGGGCTAGAACTGGATGATCTTGAAGGTCCCTTCCAACCCAAACTGTTCTATGATTCCATGAAAATAAGAGGGATGATATTTTGCCACTGTTATCTCCGCATTGCAACAAAGGCACAATGTAAGACTAGCCATACTGTTATAGACTAAAGGTTCATTTGGCTCAGTATCCTGTTTCAAGAAGTGGTCTGTAGCAGATGCCACAAGAAAAGGATAAAAAAAGGGGACATGCACCTCCTCAACCTATCCATATGAAGGCTCCTCACAACTTCTGGCAGTCTGCAAGTTAGGGACTTCCTGGGTCAGAGGTTATTTCTATGTGTTTTATAGACCTTGATAGAACTTCCTTTCATTAATTTGTCAAACCATTTTCTAAAGCACTTTCCTGAACTCTTCTAAACTTTTTGACATCCAAAGTTCCCTGTAGCAATAAATTCTACGACAGACTTGTGCACTCTGTGAACTATTACTCCCTTTTATTTGCTTTAAACTACTAGATCTTAATTTCATTTGATGCCTCCTTGTTCTTGTGTGTTCATATGAAGAACAGTGAATAATTGTTCCCAGGGTGATCAAGTTTTTATAGAGCACTCTCTTATCTCCCTTCAGCTGTCTTTTCTTCCATAATCATCTGTATTTTAATCTCTGCGATACAGAGACTGACCTAGACCATGGTTTACTCTATCTTTCTTATATCTACACACCTACCTTGTATCTGTCTATGTATCTTTCCTATTCTACTGTCTCCTGTCTGAGATGTGTGACTAGGTCTGTTGCAGTAAAGACATGAGTGTGCTGTGTTCTGTGTTTGCTCTTGATATTTTATTATTAATTCCTAGCAATCTGCTAACAATTCCTGAGGTTATGTTTTCATAGAATTATCCATCATGACTACAACATCTCTTTACTGAATGGGCATAAAACCCACCATTGTGCATGTACAGCTTTTGCCTTGCATACTGGAACATCAATGGCCATAAAAGTATTGGTCTAATTTCTAAACCTTAAAGACAACTGATTTCTTTTAAAATATGCTATAGCTCAAGAAGTCTTCTTTTGACAACAGTACTCTATTTTGAAGTTTTTGTAAGCTTTGTGATCCGTGGAGTGCCTCCACTCCTTAGAATGCAATAACATTACATATTTGAACAGCTTATGCATATTAAATCTAAATTAGAGCAATTACTGCTTTAAAATGTAGGGTATCCCTTCAGCTCCTTTAATAATTGTTAATATCTTATTTTTCAGATGTTGAGGGGTTTGGGGGTTTTTAGGTAAAGTAGATTATAGTCGGCATGGAGAAATCCTGTCAATGTAATCTAGTTTTCAGAATTAAGTCAGATAATGGGTCAAAGGGGATAGTGACATCATTTGTGTTTTCTAAAATCAAAAATGTAGAACAAATGATGTAATAAGTCTTTTAAAGTTTTGTGATTTTGTGATGGAAACTCCATTAGAGCAGTTTGAACAAAACTTTGGAAAAGGCAATATGAAGTGTTTCAGAATATCAGTTAAAATGAAGTAATTGGTTCTAATGTCAAATTTGTTTAGTAAATTTGGACAGTTTAGGTAGAGATTACTGTTCTCGCCTCAGTTGTGTAACCTAATAAGCTATAAAAATAATTGAAAAAATGCATAACACACTTTACTAGTCACTCATTATTTAGGGGATTCTAGGTAGGTAATTCTCTAGGGTAGTTCTCTGTAATAGGAAAGCCTAATCAATAATTATAACAGGCTCTCTGGACCAAGTGTAATTGCATGCTTTCCCTAGTTCCACAGGTTTTTGTATTTGAGTAACATGAATTTCTCAAGAGAAATGTTGCTGGGTTCATTAATAATGATGAGAATACTTTAACTGTCAGTATCTAGATTAGGAGACTTTAATCTGTTTTTTCACCAGCCTGTGTGACTGAGGACAGCTCTCATATTACTTGCCTCTTAGTTCCTGAGCTTCCTCGCCATTCATAGAAAGCGGGGGGTACGGTGTGCAGCTTTCAGTAAGAAGCTTTCATTTCTATCTGTTTGAAGAGTTATTTCAATAGCTCGTATATACAAACAAATCATTAGAATTCTAAAAATATCTTTTGTGAATCATGAGGTGTTTGTTTTCTTCTGTTCGACCCTGTGTTAATATCAGAAAAGGCATTAAGTCTTCTGTTTGAATAATAGCAGAGGCAAATATTCATGCTTTTGTTAGGGGAAATAGTGCCTTGCCTAATAGAGAACTGTTAACAGAATAAAGCTAGGTCCAAAAATTATTCAATATCTCTCATAACAAACTTTCTATTCTCTCTAAAAATTCCTTCTTAAAGGTAAAATTATTTGGAGCAGTTAACCCCAAAAGGCAGCTCAGCCCCACCCAGTTGTTCACTCACTCCTACCCAGCGGGATGGGGAAAGAAAATTGGAAGGTTCAAAGTGAGAAAACTTGTGGGTTGAGATAAAGACAATATAATAGATAAAGCAAAGCTGTGTGAAGCAAAGCAAAATAAGAAATTCATTCACTGCTTCCCACTGCAAATGTTTAGCCATTTGCAGGAAAGCAGGGCTCCATCACGTGTAACAGCTACTTGGGAAGCCAGATGCTACAACTCTGAACTTTCCCCTTCCTTCTTCTCAAGCATTTATTGCTGTGCATGACATCATATGTTATGGAATATCCCTTTGGTCACTTGGAGTCACCTGTCCCAGCTGCACCCCCTCCCAGCTCCTTATGTACCTCCAGCCTCCTCACAGACAGGGCAGTATGAGAAACCATGAAATCACAAAACTAAAACATAGCACCATATGGGCTGCTGCAAAGAAATTAACTCCATCGCAAAGAGACCTGGTACAGCTATTGGCACTGATAATTGTCAGGACGGTAAATTCCTCAGTTTACAAGGACAAAGCAGGGCTTATTACCAAGGTCTGCTCAAATTGGAAAACGTGGAGATAAACAGGCTCCTTAAGTTGGACATTTTATTGTAATAGGTATGGTCAGAATGTTGCCTACGTGCCTGAGCACCAGTAGTGAAGGATGCAGTCCTCCTTTGTAGAGAAAACAAAGGGCTTCTGAAGTCCCCAACAAGAAAAGCTTGACCGCTTACTGCAGAGGCAGGTGATCTGTCCCTGTGGAGATGTTCTATAGGATCTTCCTCTCTACACTGACCAGATATAGACCTTAGGAGTTTACTTTAGGAAGACTGCCTCACTAAAGCATCTAACAGGTAGGTAACAAAGGTGCTGAATTGAATCTCGCCCTGTGTCTTAAGCTTCCACAAAACACCATTCATACAGAGGACAGAAGAAAAGGCTTCCTTACTAGGTGTAATTTCAATTACTCGAGTAGCCTGACAGTTGCAGAATTTGCAGTAAGACTCCTGACATGACAGTCTATAATTTTGTTCAAAATTAGCCCTGTACAAAAGCTATGCTTGCTATTTGATTTCTTGTGACCCTTCCATGACTACTTTCCCACACCCAAGAGATGCTGAAGAAGATAGGGTATTTGCCAGCTTGGCAGTAAACAAGAGTTGCTCTTGGCAAGAAACCTCTCTCCTCCAGTTCTTATAACTTTCCAACGACTGCTGGGAGTTATGTCTGAAACTTCTTCCTTATGACCTTGTTACACAAATATTTTTCTTTATTAAAGGGAATGTTTTCCTTGCATGGGTTTAGCAGTTGACTAGGGCCTAAAAGAAGATATTTTTGTCACTTGTGCCATGAATAGGAGATGACAGATATAGTTCTAAGGACATTTTTAAATTATATTAATATTTTTTCTCTATGGGGTTCAACATTTTCCCCTCTTAACAAACAGATAGTGTACATGGTATTCTGAATGAAAAAAACAAGCCAAAACATTTTTTTGCAGTTCCTACCTCTCTAGTACTTTGAGATGAACATCTTTTTTTCTAGCATACGAAATTTTAGTTTGCCATCACAAAATTGTGTCACAGCTTTGCATGACTCTATATAAGATAATCCCTGGGGATCATAGTCATGGTTGCTTTATCTTATGTAGCTGTGGTAGAAGGTTCGGAGGAGACAGAAACAAAAAAGGATGGAAACAAAAAACAATGTAATGCAATAAATTGTAGCCATATGTTCTGAAATATGTTGAAAACACAATCCATGTTCTGCTTCTCATGTCTTTCTGCAGCAGAACTTTTATACTAGCAGCAGAACAGAGGTGGGCCTCTGACAGAAAGGCTGTCACCAGGCTCCAGCGTTTTGTTAAAGCTTTCAGCAAGAAAAGAAAATCTTTATCTTTGAGGCAAATGCACTTATTTTTAAATTTTTTTTTTACAAATCTATTTTTTTAAATTCTTCTTTCCTTCCCTGGACACATAGGACAACACATCTGAAACACATGTATTCAACTCTGTGCATTTTACTTTTTCAAAACATCACACCTGAGAAAAGCAAATATGGAAAAGTGCTTTGGGAAGTATTGTACTCTAGTGCAGAATACAGAAGTGCAGGCTACTGTATTTTACTGAAATAGAAGGCAATATATATAAAAAAATATTTAATGGGAAAACATGTTCTATTCTGAATCTTTTTATACTTTAAAACATCACAGGACATCCTTACATTTTTAACATTTGCTTTTGCAAAGGTCAAAGATTAAAGGCTTTCGTCTCTTTCCTGGAGAATAATTTATTCTGGGGGATAGTAGGCTTACTTAGAGTGGGAGCTCATGCTTTATGCATCTGTGGGACAGTGTCATCTTCTTTGTCCCGGGTCATAACAACGCAATAGACAGCATTGGTGCTTTCTTAGGAAAGAAGTATCAGTTCTTCTGACAGGTAGAACTTAAAGCTGGATAAAACCCATTATATGACCTGTCACACATGCTACTGGAAGTACTATGCTGAAAAGTCAGTCTTAAATCACCTTGTCTTTAAGGCCACATGTTCTCAGTGCTGAGGTCATGAGAGAAAGCTGCGTTGTCGACATTCCTGTTCTCACTGGAATGCACCATGGGGTTAGTGTGGGGTAAGGATTTAAATACATAGTCCTCAGAAATGGGCTTCTCAAGGTTCCCTGAGCTACTTAAAATAAGAAATTTAAATTCTCAGCATTTGGAAAAACAAGCAGAAGACACTCTAAAAATAAATAGCTTTTCAAGTATTTTTTTTCATACTTTGTAAGCTATGTTAACAGTACTTATTAAATAATACACAAATAAACCATTTCTTTTCCCTTTAAGCCAAATGAAAGGTATGATCTTTAAAGTTAAAAAATCAGAGGAGGGAAGCATATTTTCCTAATAAGTTCAATATTTCATAGAGTCACTCTGCTTTATAATTCAGACAGGGAGTTTTATGGATGTTTAGGTCCTCAAGACAGGCTGGGGACAGGTGGCTCTGTGCACGCTCGTTTGCACAACTCTCCCAGGGCATGACAACCTGACTTGCCAACCTCTGAGTTTGTGCCCTTCTGTAGTGCTGGACCAGATTGTTAGTATTAGCCTAATAATTCCTGGAAGTCTCCTCTCTCCCTGAGCCAGAACACAACTATACCTCAGGCGTTGTTCAATACCGGGTTTATCCCCGAGCTCCAGAAATGGTGAGTAAAAGGAAGCTTTGATCACTTCCTGCACCTCCCTGTGGAGCAGATATGAAAATTTACTGTTCAAAAGAGAAGAGAACATTTCTTTTACCTAAATGATGCCACAAAGTGCAAAAGTATGATAGATGAGGTCTAACTGCAGGAAACTACTTCTCTCTAATTTTTCCCACATCTGCTTCTAAAGATTAAGATGTGAATGCAGGACATCAGAATGTTACTAGCAAACCAAAAGAACTATAGAAATAAAATTTACAAAAAGCAGAATTTAATGTAAAATCAACTAAAGGCAGCTTAAAAGTAACCTATTAAATCTCATGAGACCCTACCTTGGTCACTGTGGAGCCAAAATAATCGAGTAGCTTTCATCTCCCCTCATCAAATCCCTATTTCTAAGCTCATCCACCACCTTTCATATTTTTCCTTTCTACTTTTCAACCCCTGCTACCTACCTCCAAAGCCTTCTGGAAGCACAAGGTCTTTTGCAGCCTTGGAGCAGGGGTAGGATCTGTGAGCCATCAGCTCCCACAATGTCAAGGAGCCATTGGCCAAGCAGAAGTGGCTTTGGTGCAGGTCATTGCCTCATGGTATGTGTGGAGTAAATTAAAATCACACACTTCTCTAGGAGAAAGTTGTAAGATGCACACTGCATGTTTGCAAGCAGTAGTCAGTAAGGTGCTGCTTGCCTACCATGAAATCATGGTGTAAGCACAAAGAGACACAAGACACTCTGCAGTCATTCAGCATGTATAAATAATTGAAAATTAAATTTCAACAAAGAACTCTGGTTTGAAAAAGCCTTTAACACTATAAATGGAGTCTTAACTCCAAGTCAGTTGATGAATGTTTCTGTTTTCAAAGGTATGAGGTAAATTTGTTCCTCCCCACGATAAAATGGAAGTCTAATGTTTAAGATTGGAGCAACGGCTTCTTATGCAGCCGATCTGTTAATTTGATCATAACCCAGTGGTAGAATCTTCATCAGCATCATAACCAGCCCTGGGCTCTCTTGGCCAGGCTTTCCTAGTATCAGGATTTTATCCTTGATATTTTAAAATTTGAAAGTTCATTTCATCTTGAGTAACAGACAGAGGCTCATGAATTTACTGACATTTTTACCGTATAACACAAGCAGGTTAGAGACTGTGTAGAACATAAGCATAATATATTAGCAATTTTTTATAACTATTTCTGAGCTTCACAACCCAAATGTATAAATTCCTATGAGTATAATACTTCTCAGATAAACTCTCATCAGTCTAACTGCAGAAAATAGTCATATTTCAATGAAACAATTCTGTGAATAAAATTGGAATGCAAAAAAAAAAAAAAAACTAATCAGAACCTCAATCCTCCTAAATTGAAGAATAAATACATACTAAGAGGGGATTTGGAGTTACGCAAGGCTCATTCTAATTCAGCCATGAACAAGGCTCTACAGTAGCTCCTTAGAAGGAGATAACAGACTAAATCTAGTTAACTTTAGAATATGATCTTGATTCTGCCCTGGCACAGCACACCAAGTGTATTCAAGGAGAGCTGTTCTTGAGGAGACTGGAGGGAGAGAAAGCAGTGGCAGAATCACATCCACTGGGGTAAAGTTGCTTGATGTCTCCTCAGAGGCTGTTTAAGAGATGGATTGCTCCAGAGCATCAGCATCTTGGCTCTCCCCTACCACTCATGCCTGTTTCCCACCTGCCTGTGCCAAAATGATATTCAGCTTGATGTCTTCTGAACAGTGGCTGAAGGAAGATTCATATTGTCATGACAGATTTTCTGTGGAAAAAAAAAAGAAAAACCAAAAAAGAGTCCTGAGGATGCCTGAGTCCAGTTTGCACTGTGATTTTCAGCCATTAGGAGTTTGGAGCCTTTGAAATCTCCCCTGATAGTGTCTGGGCTGCTTTTTTTGTTTCCTTATTGAAAAATTGACAATTATTTCTTTTCACAAAGATGCTTTAACTCAAGGGTAAATGGGAAAAAACGCAGAAAAGAAGGGTGTGAAAGGTCAAAATGGATCTGAGATCAAACTATTAGCTGAAGAAAGGCATATTGGTAGATGGCCTCATTTTAAAGGCACCAAGGTGACCTTGCAAATCCTCCAAACTTTATTCATTGTGAATTATAACAACAACTTAAATATTTAACACGCAAAACCAACAACAAAATCTTATCCCAGTTAAACACACTACCTGTGTCTCTACTAGGAAGCTAAGCAGAGGCAGTGTTCAATACTGGCTCAAGCAATCACCCATACAGTTAAATTGTTAGCAAGTGTTAACTCCCTGGCAGAGTTTTGGGCAGTGTCAAAGTGCACAGTCTGGGCAATGAGCTGTCGCAGGTGCAGAAACCATGTTTTGAGTGTGGACTTCATATGGAGTGGGACTACATGGTGCCAGCCAGCCTCAGCGACAGAGAACTCTCCCAGTACATTTTATCTGCAAGAATAAATGCAGCCTTTAGTTCCAAGCTGAAAGGTAATAAAATAGGCTACTTAAATCTGTTAGCAGCAAAACTTCCATCTCACAAAAGTTTATTTTTTAGCCATATATCATTCCAAATAGGTTTAAAATGTCACTTAAAATAGGAATATATGCCTAGAGCTTTTAAGAGGAAAAAATGGGAGAATGTATCATGGAAATGATTCTGCATCCATAGTAGATAACGCTTGTAATATGTAGATCATCTGACTAGAAAAGTGGGTCAGACATTCATTATGTGAGGCAGAAAGGCAAAAGAGATGTGGATCTTGTCTAGTCACCCTTAATAATTCCATATCACATATATTTGTCTAGATGGCAACTCTGGTTCTTCTGAAGTAACTGATTGAGGGCCTCATACCAGCCGATGCTGAGCATCCATTATGGAGCAATGGAGCATCCATTATGGAGCAATGGATAGCTTCAGTTCCTGTTGACATCCACGTTGAAAGAGTTTCCCAGTTCAGAGCCTTGTCTAACAGAAAATCTGGAAACCAGCAGTTAACTCCCATCAAAGCAGAAGCCTACCTGTAGTGTACACAGACTGGCATGGCTGTTCTCAGTCCTGTTTGTTAGTTGGACAGGTGTTAAGTGGAAGATCCCACATCTTATTAGGTTGTAATGTGGATAAGCATAAACAGTTTGGGCTGTGCTAGCTCCATACAATATGGTGTTCATAAATACCATGGTAGGGATCATACTCTGCAAACACAGATAACCCGTTTTAACTGAAGAAATTTACACCTTATGAAAAGAAGAAATGTCAACTTAGTATGAATGTTCCCAGGCTTCTCTTTCCTTTTGGAAACTGCAGCTAATTTTATGGAAGCAAATGAGTGACCCTAATCAAGCTCAATTCTTTACTGTTACTGATATTTTCATATTTGAAAACCAAGTATAATGGAAAAAAAACCACTATGGAAACTGAGACTAGAACTATTTATCAGAATTGAGACCATTAGGTTTGCTTGCCAGTGGTTTTATTCACCCAGTTACCCTTTCAAAGAATACAATTTGTATTTCTTTGAACACTAGACAACTGCCACTTTTAATTGCTTCAAGTATATGAAGGAATTGCATGCAAAACAGATGTAGCCAGGAGTAAGGAGACTGCGGTTTGTCTAGTAATTAGATGCATCCATTGTACAAGATGGAATATGAACGGTAATATTATTCTGAAGGAAGAAATGAAGCTGACAGCCAGACTAGTGAACTGTTGGGTGACCTGACAAGTGAAATACACCCTTGAGTTGAATCTTGCCTAAAGCAGAAACTAGCTCTACAGTAATAAAACAAAGCTAGAGTAACTCTATTAGGACTCATTCTCAAGTGAAATTGGGCAAGCCATAGATTTCTTGCCTATACGGAAATTACATTCTGTATCTGAAAACAAGAATCTCAAAAATTTACTCTAGAAGGGACTAAAAATTTCCAAGAAGTTGTAACATGATCTGATGTGGCTATCATTATGTAATCCCTCTTTAAACTAGAATCCAGCAGAATGCATATTTTCTTACAAATTTTCAGAAGAAGAAAACACATCCAAGAAAAATAGAGGGCTTAGGAAACTTAGATTGCTTTAAATCACTAGGTCTTTCCTCTATTGTACAATTACAACTTTTGCTGAGTGCTAGTCTAATTTTGAGGGAGATACTGTCCTTTATTTCAGCAGTTCAGGTACAGTGCACGCTGGTAGTTTCCATCTGCCTTTGGATGCCTGCTGAGCTGCAATATTTGTAGCTAGGTAGTTTAAAGCAGTGACACAACAAAAAGAGGAGGAAAGCAAGTTCAAAAAGGCTGTCCATTAAAAGGACCGGACTCCTTGTATCTACCTTTTAACCTGCATTGACCTTGACAGCATTTCTCTCCTTCACCCTGAAATCATCATGAAATGTAAATATCATTACATTTTTTTAAGCAGCCTCTGAAAATATTCTTCAGTTGCAGTCTGTCCTTAAATATGATTCTAGTAAATGCATTGATCGTGGCACTGGTGGTCACCCCTGGAGTACTGTGTCCAGTTCTGGGCTCTTCATCAGAGACATGGACATATTGGAGGGAGTTCAGCAAAGAAACACATGGATGGTGAAGGGACTGAAGCGTCTCTCTTATGAGGAAAGGCTGAGAAAGCTGAGACTGTTCCACCTAGAGAAGAGAAGTTTCATGGGCATCTTGTCGATGTCTATAAATACCTCAAGGAATGGTGCGAAGAAGGCAGAGCAGGGCTTTTCTCATTGATGCCCAGTGACAGGACCAGAGGCAGTGGACGCAAACTGAAATGCAGAAAGTTGACTTGGAACATCAGGAAACACTCCCTTAACTATGCGGGTGACTGAGCAGTGGTACAGGTTGCCCAGTGAGGCTATGGAGTCTCCATCTTTGGAGATACTCAAACCCCATCTAGATGTAATCCTAGGCAGCCTAGTCAAGGTGGCTCTGCTTGTGCAGGGGAGTGGACAAGATGACCTCCAGAGTACTGTCTCTTCCAACCTCAAGCATTCTGTGATTCTGTGTTTGATTTGGCAAAGACTAAACTCAGATCTTAAATGTTTGCAAAACATTTCTGGATATATTTTTGGATCCCTTTTTTCAGGGGGGTTCAAGCAGGTTTGTTTTTACCTTAACAATCCACTTTTTTCTAAATGTCAAAGGAATTGGGAAAAAAATACATCAGAGATAACATTGCAAATAGCAATCTTTGATGGAAGATTTATTGACACATGGATTTTTGATTCTGCAAGGCTTTGCTTTCAAATTTCTCATGGGATCCAAAGCAAAAATGCAGAGTTTGGACAACTTTGAAAGCTTGTCTGCCAAATGTATACTAAAGTCAACTTTTATGGAAAATACAGCAGGACAATATAACTCATGGCTTTAAGAAGAGACTGCTAGTTGGACTGTCTCTTATCAACAGAAAAGCTTACCAGATTTTAGATCTATTCCATTTTAAATAGTTAAATATACAGGAAAGGCAATAGAGTGGAATACTGCAGATTTGCTAAAATCATTTTAGTTATTTGCTTTACCATGCACATCCCTCTATGACTTGCTTTAGCTTAGCATTCTTATTTCAGTAAGGATGATCTACCTTCACAGTGGCATGTGGGATGCAATTTAATAACATTACATAATGATCTTACATAAACTTCAAAATCTTGGTCAAGACTTCCCATTAACAAAGAGATGATTATACTCTTAAGAACTAGATCACTTGGGTTCAAATCTGCTTTTACTCAAGCTGAGGAGTAGCACAACATAAGTAAGTCTATCAGGACAGAGCTAAATGTCTTAACTGACTAGACCTTAATAGCCTGAGATGCTCCAGATATCTTAAACCTTAATTTCCACCAATCTCCTTTTTCTTTTATGTTTTATTGTTGAATCTGTAATTACTTTGGCCAATTATGCTGAATCCAGCACAGTATTAAGAAAGCACTGAAAAGCAGTAAGAAAAACAGCCCACTCTCCCCCACCTTCAAAATATGGCAAAAACATACAAACTCAGATAAACTGGGAAGTTTCTTACTTCCTGAGATCCTGTGGGATCTCATAATTCTGAACAGTGATGGGATGGCCTTATCATAAGCCTTTGAACAAAAGCATTCAAGGACCTTAGTCCAGATTTTCACGAGGAAGAAAGGTAGGACTCCCTTAATCCATCATGATTTTATGTGTATTTCCTTCTATACTCTCAAATATCTCGCAGGGCTAAAAGCTTCACACAAGTCTACATAGAACTACAAGAGCAGAGACCAAAGACAGGAAAATTGTCAGCAGTTCCTTCAGTTACCCTTGGATTGCCGCTACAGGGTAGGTGGCAGAAATATGGCAGTGAGCAGGCCAAGATGCTTGTGTGTAGGAACAGCAGGCTTTGACCACAACTCTTTATTCATATGCTTATACACTGCACAGCCATACTGTCAATGCCACTCTTCTAGAAATCTCAAGACTGGTTCAGGGAAGGAAGAATTCTTCAAAATAATCCCAAAAAACAAATGCAGGTTTAGCCACGCTTGAGGATTTTGATGCTTTAAGGCATTGCTTTTCAAGCTTCTCTCCGCAGTTCTTAATATAAATATGATTCTGAGTAAAGGGTGGGTTTTCTCTTTGCAGGACTCTGAGATGTGAGGTTCTAATAAAGTCCAAGTATCATGAAGTTAGGAGTCATAGCTGCTGGATTTCCCGATGAACTGTTTTCTAATCAGAAAATCTCTTGTAATCAGAACGATTACTAGGAAAAGCATCTACAATGACAATGATTTCATTTTAATATGTAATGATAATTATTTTTAAAGCTATCAGAACAAACTATGACATTTCATTAATCTTAAACTTTTCCACAAACACCATCTTGTGGAAAATCCAATTCAGAAGTAAGTTATCGTAAACTGTCAGATTTGTGCAGAACACACTCAGTTCCAGTCAGCTGCATTCTTTATAAACCACAGTGGAAGGACCTGTGAAACAGCTTCTGCATGTTTCCTAGGTAGCAAAAATCAGACCAGAAAACTCCCACCTTGAGGTCCCCCTTGCCCCACCAGACTCGTGGTATGCAGAAAGGTGCATATGGGAGCCAGAAGTCTGCCTGCATTTAATATTACTTGATCCTGAGCAAAGACTAAGCTTTTCAGTTGAAAGCACGTTCACAGCACACATACAAGTGTCCAGCTGTCTGTTACAGACTGCTTCTCAGTTGTATACTCTTCAGACTAAGAGATGGATAAAAGGAAAAAAATCTGAAGTACACCACGCTACCTTCAACAAACTGAACTGAGGGTGAAAAATACCACCAAAGAAAACTGGAAAGTAAGAAAGATTTTTTTCCAGCCATTGAAAGAGGCAAGCATCTGTTTTCATCATTTGTTTCATTTTTATTTTACCTTTTGAGATCTATAAGGAGAAGAAAAAAGAGAAAAAAAAAAAAAAAAAAAGGCCAGTTATCACTGTGACTTGTATGGTTACAGGTCAAAATTCAAAATTATGAGACCACAGTGTAAGCTGAAAAAGAGCTCGGAGATTTGTGACTACACATCCCTTCCCCCATCTGAATCTTTAAATTGGAGGGGGTTTAGCTGTAATAGAAAAAAAATCTTCAAGATGCTAGCCTTGCACATACTTGGATTATTTAAAAAACAAAACAAGATGTTTGTTTGGGTTTTTTTCAGACATGAAGTAAAGCTTGCAGAATGAAAACTTGAGTTTATAAATTCTCCTTGCAAATGTATTTTTTTCATTCTAAAACAGCTGAGTGCAAGTTAGAGTCTATGTTTGTTTGTTTGTTTCATTTAAAAACAATTTGGATTATACATGTCTCTTGCACCATCTTTTCACCTAAGGCAAATGTAACTCTGGCACTCAGGAAACTTAGCACCACAGGTACCTGGGCTTTTTGAAAGGAGTTTATAGTTTCAGTGGACGCTGCCAACTAGGCTGATTATAGCCTTATGGTAATTATTGGCATTTCCTCAGCAGGCTGCTTTCCTGTAGTCTGTTCAGCACAATCTCCATCATTTCTGGTTGATATTAATTTATTTTAACAAAAGTGAACACTTCTCCTAACTTTGATAGAACCATGGCTTTATCATGTACTCGTCTGAAAAGAAAAGGATAATATTCCTCAGGTAAAACTTCATTCTCTTGGATCCCTATATTTTGCCATTAAAAGGAAGACAGATTGTAGCATTACTGACTAGACTCTAGGTGATTTTGAGATTAGCATAGCTGTATTCTTCTTTATGATTGGATCATGATAATGCAGTTATTTTTCATTATTATTGCTTTGTACAATATAGCAAAATCATCATGATGCTGCTCTGTTCATAAACACAGCCCTGACTAGTTTTCACTGCCGTCAGGCTTAAATCTTCCAGCTGGCAGATAAACAAGGTGTCGGAAAATAATTTTGTCTGCACTTTCATAAAAGAAACTAAAGAGTCCCAGCTGTCTGTTGCATTGCCATACAATATAAGGGCACCACATCCGTCGCTGATGTACTTCTACCAGAGCCTGCCTCAGCGTGTAGGAGTGAACTTGTGAACAGAGCTGTGCAAACAATTGATTTGTCAATGACTGACTGTTGAATGACAGTACAGAAGACACTCTGATCAGAATGAACCGCAATCAAAAATGAAAAAGATACTTTTCTGTATCAAAATTAAAACCAGGGAAAATATATTTCTGTTTCTACAGTACGTTTTATGCCAGGTATTTATAATGAAATTCAAGGAATCAAAGAGCTTGGAGACAGGAAGAGGCAAAACCCCTTTGTCTTGAAGTGAAGGTATTTACCCAGCTGGTGAAACATCATGGGTTGGTGCACATCTTTGTCTCAGACTTTTCTAATTCTCCTTCTCAGTTCCGGAAAATGCAGTAACCATACTTTGTTGTTTTCAGGCTCTCCCTTCAATGCTGTATAAAATATTGTACTTTATATAAAATATTTAAGTGTCTATTACACAATGATTTACCATTAAGTTCAGAGTCTCTTGTTTCTGTCTTGTATCATGAGTATTCTCTTATTTTTAGCAAAGTGGAATAGCTTCAGCCAAACAGCTTGAAAGACATATACCCCACCGCAGTACAAAAGAAGGGTTTCAAATCCTAAATGATCTCACTAACCTCTTTGTTTTAAGGAGGGCTCTTCCTCCTCCAAACAGATCTGAAAAAAATATTTCCTAACTGAATCTGTTTGGTAAATTCAACTTGTGTTTGTCAACATTTTAGGTGAATGGTCATTTGACATCATTTACCAGTGGGATTTGAAAACCACATGTAAATCTTGATCTCTTGTGCATTTTGAGAGGGGTCAGGGATTTGTGGTTTTTTTTAAGAAAGCTTCAATTTAATCTGTATCTACTAAATCACTATTATTTAAATTATGTCAGTCCTGCCTGTAGCTTGCTTGTACTGGCAGCTGGAATCAAGCATCAGAACAGTCCTTCTTGGCTTTTTGACCTATGACCTAAAAATATTTCAGCTCTTGATCTGATGATAATTAAAATTCCTAGGAGAAGGATAGGGTGGAGAGTAATGCCAGTGAGATATACTCTTTCAAAGGCTAAATCAGTGAAAGAAACATGTCAGAACATCTGTAATCTAGAGTCTCTTAACTGAATGCTGATTGTCATCTGAAAATCAAATTTTGCCTTTAGAATATGTAAGTTCAGCTGACTTCATGTGGCCTTTGGGCTGGCATAGGGGAAGTTTTTTATGTTACAGTGGTGGCCAAAAGGCTCATGTCCCTACTGTGTAACATACATAGGTTCAGTCTAAAATGTAATTGTTGCCCTGCAGGACCTGTCATGTACAAACTTCAGCCAAGAATTAGGAATTGATCACAGGTCTTTTGAGTGGCAATCAATAGCCTACCCACTATTTCACATTGTTGTGGTTTGATTTCTACTCTTTATCTTCATGGATCCGCAAAAAAATACCATTAAAGTAAGGGGTTTAATCATCACATTGTCTTCAATGCCAGATGTAATTCCAAAATATTGTGATGATATATTGCATATGATGCATATAACTAAGAAAATGCCTGAGTGAATAGTAACTAGTGCTAGAAATGCATGGGCAGAATATTAATCTTAGCACCTGTCACACCTATTTTCTTGCCATAGTGGTAACAGTAATTCAATAATTCACCAGTTTTAGGCAACTGATACATCAGAATCTGACCGTGGGAAGCAATTTGTGTACTAGACTTACAGAGAATGAAAGATCAGGTCCAAGCTCCAAATGATTTTCAGTTTTTTAACGGCAGTAGAAGGTAAGTACAGCAGTAGGGATGCTAAACAACTTTTAAAAACAGGCTAAAACAACCATCTAGAAACACCTGGAGGAAGAGTCGGTGAGAGTTTTGCTCTTAAATTAGTCCAACTCTTGATGATTTTTTCCCATTAGCTTGGCTTTTCTGCCTTACTGTGCACCAGTGGCCTGCAGTAATGATGTAGGAAAGTAATTATTCAACAAAACAACTATTTAATTGCTGAACATGAATATTAACAGCTGAATAATAGTAGCTATAATAAATAAAGATTGGTCCTATGAATCCCAGTGGTTCTTCCAAAACACACATCAGATAGGAACATGGACCAGTTTATCCTTCTATGTGGTAATTTTTCCAGTTTGCATAATTCTTCAAATAGTCCCTTGTCATTAACATTCTTACTTATAAATTTTATGAAGTTGCAGAATAGGAATACGCTTGCTCCAAACAGAAATTACTCATCATAATACTGTTGTAGTAGTTAAAGAAGCTATTGTTTTTGTAGAAATCAGGAACCCAAGACATATTTGAAAGATACACTGAGATCAGGTCACTTGGGCTTACTGAAATACTTTTTTACCATGCTCTCTAGAGCAATAAAATCAGCATAAAAATGGGCAGAGCAAACCTTAAGAAAACAAACCAGTGCTTGTGCTTTCCACTTAAGTTCTGCCTTTAGACACCCCAGACTCTCTCTTTTTAAGGCATTAGTAGTTTTGTTGTCCTTTTATGATGGCTAATTTACATCTCTAAATTTTAAAGGTGTCTGCTGGATGTACTACAGCTAATAAATAATAATGGCACCATATATGTTAATTTACATTAGATATCTCTCTAGAACACCTCCCTTTTCTTTAATTATTTCTTTAAGTATTTTTTTATAAGACTTATCAGCAATTTTCTCTTCTTAAACCTTTAACAAGTAAGATCATTTTGTTTATCTTTATCCTGTTAATTTTATTCTGTTTAGTTTTACGTTATACAGCTTAATTCTTCTGACATAATCAGCTAGCATCCATGATGGAATAATGTATCAAGGACACCAACTCAAGGTACGCAGGATGCCTTTGCTCTCAAGGACTGCTTGAATTCCAAAGAGAAATGTGAACAGATAGTGTATTTTCAACCAAAGATAGCAATGCAGCACACAGCAATGCAGTGCTGTCATTTTGAGCTGAAAGGTAGCAATCTGTTATTGTGATCTGAGTTATTTAAAGGTTGCTTTCAGATTAAATTTGCAGTCACAGATGTGTAAATATTTAATTTTTGTTTATAAGCAAGCATGAACAAGTTCCTTGAGTGAAAACAGAACATGACTACATTGAATGTACTTCTGTATGAAAATGATAGTTTCTTTCAGAGGAAAAAAATGCATCAAAAGTAATGTGTGCAATGGAACTCCAGCTTTGAGAGATGTAGATATATAAAAGCTGAAACCTAGTGCTAGTGTTTGGCACAGGAAACATGATGCAGAATTTAGGCCAAGAAGTATTTTAAATTTAGCACAGCTTTAAATACAATACCCAAAGTTGAGAAATTGTTCCAACCAAGTGTAACACTTCTTTCTTTAGAGTCTCACCTGTTTTGCAACGGTGACTCACTTCAGCCATTGAAGTCCAGCTATGAATGGTGAAATGAAGGAATTAGGGCCAAGTGTGTACCTCATATTGGCAGTCTGGTACAAATACCAGAAAACCGTACACTGCATTCTGAGCCCACTATCTGAACTTTTTACTAAGATGTAGTCTTGTGGAAAATCAAAATGCATAGGGCCTATACATTACTCCTTGGATCAAAAAGTGCAATGAAGTCAACATGACTTTCTTGTGTGTTTTTCTAATTGTCTTTCTTACCATTCATAACTTGTATTCTACCTGCATCAGCCCACATAGGTTTTCCTAAGTTTAGCAGAGATTTTGCATAAGCAAAACAAGAGCATTTGATCCCAGACATCAAATTAAATTAGCTGTGTTGATTAACTGCTCTCAGATGAATCACATTCTACTTCCAGTAAGTCTGCGTCCAAGCCTGCTGCCCAACAAGTAAATTACCTTAGTTCAGCTTAGATACTGCTCATGTGATGGAGGAAAGAAAACAACTAGCTTCATTCTTTATTGGACTAAATTGGGTGAACACTGTTACATTCCCAACCTACACAAGCTGTTCCCTCCTTCCATGGTGTTAATCTTCCATGGAACCAAAGGACAGTCACTGCACCCAGCAGAGAAGATAAATTCTATCTACCTGCAGACTGCAAGGGAAGGGGGGGAGGGAAGGAGGGAGAGGGAGAAGCTTTGTGCCTTCCCTCCTTCTCCCTCACCCCAACTTTGCGCTTCAACCAGATGCAAGGTGACCCTAAGCAGTTACATGTGTGGACTTAAAGATTACAAGACAGAAAGTGGATGGACTCTTTTTATTCTCCTTCTATATATGGAACTCCCATTGGCTTTTCTGGGCGCTCCCTCTATAGACTGACAAGTAACAGGTCAGAGGAGATGGAAAGGCTTTTTACCTGCCAACCCCAGAGTTCAGGATGTGTTGTTTCTCCTGCAGCAGTTGATGACACCCTAACACCTTAGCAGCACTGGAGCTGCATTCCTACGCTGTAACAGGGGAAGCAGAACCAAGGGCCTGAACTAAGGTCTTGGCAGGTAAGTGAAGGAGAAACCAGTATCAAACAGCTTCGTTTGAAAGTGTACGTCTTTGTAATGTTTAAGTCTTAATATGTGCTCTGCTTTACCTGGGAGCTTAAACTTCCACTTTTCAGAAGAGTATTTGAGATCACCTATTAACTTTACCAAAGACCTGAAACTGTTGATGAAACTCATAAATGTAGAAAGACTAGAAAGGAAGGTTATTGGTGCTAAAAATGGCTCAAAGCTGGGATTTCTTCTTAGAGCTGAGCAAAAGTTTTTCAGATTAGTGGGGGAGAGAGAAGCCTTATGCTACTAACATATTCTTGTGTATTGCCACCTAGGATGACTGACAGTGTCACAGAATGCTGAATACTCAATATTCAAAATATGAGCTTTGTTGAGATTGGGGATTTTTTGCTTAGTTGCTTGTTTTCTCTCAAATCAGATGAGTAGGAAACACCTGGTGAAGGGGACTCTCCATCTCCTTACTACATTCCAGTTCTTAAGCTTAATTATTTGAACTAAGTTCCCTAAATGAATACTTATGTTATTCAAAACGTGCTTCATTTCAGTAGTTATCAGAAATTGTGTTTTCAGTGGCAATACCATATTCCAGAACATTCACAGAGAGCACATACAGAGGAAATCTCTATCTCTAAAAGAAATCCAATTAAAAGGATATAGAAAAATGTGTGATGCTAGTTACCAGCTCAAAACAGAAGGGAAAAATAATTTTAAAAAGTCCTTACATAAAGGAAGTCTTTGTTTTCCTTGCTTCTGGTAATATGATGGTAATGGATGCTTTTCTATTGAGAGACCAAGCAATTTAACTTTTTTGAATGAAAAACAGATTTGAGTCAGAGCTGCAAATCATAATGAGCTGCCACACGCTAAGTCCTGTACCTGAGCCATCTACTGCCACTATATCCTGGAGAGAAAAAACAGTGTTCATAAAGGAAGAACAATCATCCAGAACTAATGAGGCACCAAAGCCTCATCAATGTTCAATTCAGATATTCTTACCCCCCCCCTTATTGTTACTAATATTGTCAGTTTACTGATATCACTCCAAAAGTGACTTCTAAGTTTGTGTACATCTTTCAGTGGTTAACTGTGAGCTTGTAAAAAAATACATATGTTAATATCAACTGTTAATTAACATTCATCAGAATTAAGGGAAAAGTCATCATAAAAAATTTCTCTCCAAACTGTAGGCGTAAATTTTTGGGGCAAGAGTGAAAAATTACACTTTACATAGGTTTATATATTTTAAAAGTTTGCATTACTATAGTCCTTGTTTTAATTTAACTTTCTCTAGACAAAATAAAGTGTTGTACTACATTGCAGCCTCACTGTTAGGAATGAAGATAGAGGAGACAATGCAGGAAGGCCAACACATACGACCAAAATGGAGAGTATCCAAGTCATAGAAGAATGGTAAGTTGGTCAAACTGTTGTCCAGTAAATGTTTTTAATTTGCCTATAATGAATACCAAGATCTGCCATAGGTTTTATGCTTTGGGAATGTCCTTCTAATTACCTTTCCTCCAAAAATTTCTATGCAAAAGGAAACAAAATCTGTCCTGAAAATGAAACATCGACAGAGACATTCATAAGTCAGCTTTACTTGTGGTTTCTTGTTTGTGGGTGAAGAATGGTAGGGAGGAGGAGGAGATGCATGCATAGTTCTATAGTTCTGTGGTCTCTAAAAGAAGCTTCTGCTACCTGAGGGATCATTTTCCTCTCTTTACCCAGACAAGAATTAAAACTAATGAGCAAAATTGTAATCCACGGTCAGATTTTTAATATGGCTACCTTTCATGAAACCACTTGGACTATAGTTTCACCTGAATTAACTAAGGAAACACCTTGAAAAAAAAGGCTAACACACACTGAAAGTCTGAGCTTCTGTTTCCGTCTAAAACTCAGGCCCTTATATATTATGTTGAGGAAAACAGTAACCTATCAGTGGCCTTGCATTCTCTAGTCCCATAAATGAAAATTGAAACTTAACTGTAGAGGATATGATAGATGGTAAAAGCAACCCAAACAATTCATTTTCCTCATTGCTACTCATGGTCTTTTATGCAAAGACAATGTTGGAAATCTCCACCAAATACTGCAGTGAAGAGAGCTTCTCAATAGACAGTGAGGGAGCACAGGTTGCTTGTTAGCTCTGTCCACCTCAGCAGATTCTTTTCACCCTCCTCAGAGGTAGGACTTTTTGCTTTGAAATCTGTATGTTTATACTTTTTGGTCCAGATTACAGTTATTTTTCTGGATAGCTTAAATCTTAAACACTTTCTCATTTATTAGATCACAGATAGCTTCCCATCATCCAGCCTGCCTGGCATGCAGAGTAGGAGTTGATAAATGGACTTGAAGAGAAATCATATGGACAAATGTTACTAATGCCACATGATTACATAGCAGGTATTAACAACAGCTAGTAAAGCTCTTGTGTTGGATCCTGTCAGAAAGAGGAGAGTGAGCGCTCAGAATTAAGTTTGAAACCATATTCAATTGTTGTTAAGTAGCTTGGAGTATTACTTTCTCAAGCTATTCATTCATACATTAATGGATTAGTGATGCAAATCAGATCACTTATCCACTGTGTCCATTGTTACAAGCCAGGAAGAGTTTCCTTCAGAAAAGAGAATAAGGACTTTTTCCCATTTCTTCTCTGTCCAGTTTTGCCAGCAACATCCATCACATCTCGTGCCAACAGATCATCATTCAGGTCAATAGCACGAAACAGGGGGAAGCTTAGCAACACTTAGGTACAAGCACAGAGAAATATGCTAATTTAAAAGCTCTCTGAATTACTATTTTGTTGGGCCTCATTAGTATGCTCCTGGCTGCCAAGAGGCTTTTGTTTTTCTTGTCCTTCCTGAACCAAATCGTGTGCAGGCAGTGATTGGCCAAACACCATCAGAACCAGGAAGGGACATCAGGTGTCATCTAAGCCCCTCATAAAAGAGAGTCTATTGCCAGCTCCCTGAAATCATATCTCCTTTATCTGCAGAGGCAGGAAGTCAGTGCTGTTGTGAAATTTTGTCATCGAGTCTGATGCCTAACAACGGTAGTAGAAAACTTGTAGAAAGCCAAGTGCATGTCTCATAACATTAAACACAATTATTGGGCTATTGAGATAATGAATGAACAAGTGAAGAGTGAAAAAAATATCCCTGGCATGGCTGAAGCCTTGTTGCTTCCAGTTTTCAGTCAGGACTAAAGTGCATTTGAAATGAGAAATTTTAGACAAATGTCTGAAAACACTATTACAAAAATAGAAGCATATTTGTAATAATACTTTGCTTTTGCAGCCAAAACCCTACTGCAGATGAAATTTTGTCTTGGGCTCAGAATTTTGACAAGATGATGAAAACACCAGCTGGGAGGAACCTTTTCAGAGAGTTTCTTCGAACAGAGTATAGTGAGGAGAACCTGCTTTTCTGGCTTGCATGTGAAGATCTAAAGAAGGAACAGAATAAGAAAGTTATTGAAGAAAAAGCAAGACTTATATATGAAGATTACATTTCTATACTATCACCAAAAGAGGTAAAGCTGTAAATGTTACATTTGCATTTTCTGCTATACCAGAGCAGAAATGTTATACCCTGGATTGCCGGATGGGGGCATGAAAGCCTGCCTGATCTGTCAGATGAAAGGCTTAGTAAGGACACTAAATCAGGAAAGGAAAGAACAGAAAAAGTAGACACAGGTGCTAAGCAAGCCACCTAGCATCACTAGCTACAACACCTCAACGCTCTTTATAAAAAGAGATTAAAAGAGAAGCTCCAGAAACAGAAGTATGAGAAATGAATATGCTTCTTTAGTAATGCCACATACCTGCCAGAGAGAGGCAGTAGGTAATGCAAAAGGACTTCTGCAGAAAAGGCACCAAAATTAAAGTATTTAAATCCGAATCATTATAGATTTATCTGCTGCAACAGCTGGCTGGGATAAAAAAAATCCAAATTTACACTGGCTACTCCTATGCGAGATGAACTAGTCTAGGAACAGAGATCAGATGAAAGCTACTATAATATCTAGAAACTGTATAAAATTTTCTTGCATCAATTCCTTAACTCGGCTAGCAGTATGCCTGCCATAACAGCCCTGCCAGCACAAGGGCAAGGATGCATCAAGGTGAGAAGATTGTTGCTGGCAGCTGAAGCAGTACCGCTCCCCAGCCCTAAGGGAGGCAAACACCTAGGAGGTCTCCTGCACCCTAGTTGCTGCGTGGAGGCATAGCCATGAGCACTTGGATAGAGAATGTGTGTTAAGCAGGTGTAGTGAGTGTTCTGAAGAGATAGCTTACTTGAGTAATAGCTACAGTTTGCTAGCATGGACAGGCAACAGTTCACTCACAGTTAGGCTGCATCATAGTTGTGCCTTGTGACTGATAACCAAGTAACAGTGAATCGTGGAGGAGAAAGAGCTTGCCTGCTGTGGCAGTAACATACTCCAGTGTGCCAACAAACCAAAAATGCCAGATTCTATAGTTGGCACTAATGAAAATGTAATGTTTATTTACATTGTAATATTTAAAAAGTAATATTTGTAATAAAAATGTATGTTTATTCCTCACTACCATGTCGTGCCATACCACTGTATTTCAAAGACTTCGTTGCACCACATATACAAACACACAAGCTTACACAACTATATGTGTTCTTAGTTCTCATGTCTGTTAGCATCCTTCACATATTGAGCTGTCTCTGTGTGTGGAGTTTTCCAAGCTTGAACTCAATCCTTTAGACAATATGAATATCTGTTTATATGGTTGCAGAGTTGTAGTGTCAGACTGCAACCTGGTATAAATCACAGTAGTTTAACTGATCTATACTTGGTATTACTCTGTTCAGTGTTTTAGCCTTTTACTTCTTAGCTGAATAAGTCCTTGCTGGTCCCAGTGGGCTTCCCTCCTACTGCCATTACATTGAATCCAGAAGGCATTAATTTTACTGGTTTTAGAGCATTTGTTGGGCAAGCTGTACATTCACTCAAGCTTCTAAATGATATTCTAAAATCATCCTTATATTCATCCCAACCATAATATGCCCTTTTCTGCCTAGGCATAGGAGTTAATTACAAATGGAAAGAAAATGAGAAACTAAAACTGCAACTAACAACCTCAATAGGGACGTGCAATATTCTGAAAATCAGCAGCTGTTAAAGGGTCTTGAAAAGCATAACAAATTGGAAGTAGTTAATATTAATGGAGACATTAACACAATAAAAATGACAAAAAAACTCTAGGTAATTTGCAAGTAACCTGTGTAGTGTCTGAAAAAAAATTGGGAAACAATCTGTAGGGCAGACAGATGAGAAAGCTAAATAGAAAGCTTCTAAAGATTTAACCACAAATGGTCAGAAAAAAAACCCAAAACCAAACATTTCAGCTCTCTGAATGACAGTAATTCAACATTCAAGAGAAATAATTTTAAATAAATCTTTTTTTTTAAGGTAAAGTAAAATATTGGGGGAAATCCAGGTTACTGTAGAGCTTTATGTAGTTGCATTGTAATTATTACTATTACTATTATTTATATATTATATAATATTATATATTATTATTATTATTATTATAGCTGCCCTTCAAAGATCGAGTCAAACCTGAAATAGAGTTGATGGTTCATTCTGTAATTCTGTGGTTGCTCTGAAAAAAGTACAGAGCATTACTTGAATAAACTGACATACTCAGCATGTTCTGTGGAGCCCCATGAAGTAAAGATATGCATAACAGCCTTTTCTATATTACTGTTTAATATTATTATGTTCTCATCTTCTTCAGGTTAGTCTCGATTCCCGGGTGAGAGAAGTGATCAACAGAAACTTGTTGGATCCCAGTCCTCATATGTATGAAGATGCCCAACTCCAGATATACACCCTAATGCACAGAGACTCTTTTCCAAGGTTTTTGAACTCTCAGATATATAAGTCTCTCGTCGAGAGTATCACAGGTTCTACTTCTGAAACTTAGTTTTAATTTTCAAAGAAAATAATTTGATTTTTGGGGAGGGAGGTGGGTGGGTTGGAAGAAAAGTAGTTTAATAACATCTGGAGCTGGGTTCCTGGAGAACTACAGTTTAGCACTACTCAGGCTACTGTGAAGAAAACAAATACATATTATGGTCTCTGTCTACATTTTTACCAAGGTCCTCCTTGCTCAAGATGACGTGGGAGGGGAACAATGGATTTGCCAAAATAAATTTTTTTCACACTCCTTTCACCCTACTACAGTCAAGATTGCAATGATGTATTTGTAGTTTTATGAACAGTCTCCTTGTGTATCCTCACACTGCATGTGCAAGGTAAAACTGCTTCACTTACCACTTAGTTGTTGCAATATTTAATCCAACAACATAAATTATATCTGTATTTAAGAACTTTTTTTGTGCAATACAGTCTTATGGTACATAGAAATAATTGCAGCACACCAGAGAGAGGCTTGCATTTTTTAACATCACTAACTGAAAAAAAGCCAATTTTTAAGGTGTAGCATTACTCAACATGCTCTACTGAGTACAATACACTGACTTTTTGAAGCCAATATTTCTGTACAGAAAAAAAAAAAAAAGCTATTTATCACTGTTTATTTAAAATAAATCAAGCGGAGGATTCCTCTGGTTGTTCACTGCCAAAACTGTGGCATTTTCATTACAGAGTTTGCAATGTCAAAAAAAAAAAATAAAAAAACCACAAGAAAGAAGGGAGAAAAAAAAGCACAAACCTCTTAAAGGGATCCATATCTGGGTGACACAATCTATGCGCTGATATTGTTTAATTGTTAAAAGAACAAAGATTTTCAATGTACATTTCAGATGTCAGATACTGTAATTGACTTATTAAAGACTGGCTATCCAGTTCTAACACTGTTGTATAATGTTATGTACTTCAGAGAAAAAAAAAAAAAAAAACAAAAACAAAAAAACAAAAGCTTGATAATTTAGTTTTTTGAATAAAGAAATTTAATAAAAGATTGCCTACATGTAGCATTTTAGAGCATTTTAGAACATTTTGATGAATTGCATCTTGTCTTGTAAGATTTTTTTTCTGAAAGTTAAATCTAGTAAGAAATGTTTTTAAACAAAGTAATGTTTTTTGAGGTGGTGGGTTAAAGAAGTCATATGTTGGCTTCTGGCCTCATTGATTTTGAGTAACTCCTTGAAAACAAGGGGTTTGGAGAGTAATATTAAACCAAACTTCAAGGGCTTCTAAACCTACAGTCCTTACCCAAGCAAAATGCCTACGGAAATGAAATGGGTGTCTTTCCTGGGTAAAGAATCTTGTACTGAGCCCTTAATCAGAGATAAGGCAGCGTGGTACGCCCATCACTTGGCTGCCATGGTGTTTTTAATAGGTGTTTGCTTGGCCTTTTTATCAAAAAATGTCCAACTTTAGGATGCATTTTGATGTTTAAAGAGACAGTGAGACAGAACTTATAAAAACCCATCTTCATACCAACCATGTACATCCAAAAGGAGCATTAGCATCCCTCACAAACTGCTAAAGATATACCAAGAAATTACTTTGAATACTTGTTAAATATATATATGTATGTATAAATATATATATATATTTAATACTGACAGCTCTGGTCTTTTACTAAGACTTAAGAGACAAGGTTCTTCTCACACAGGACTAAACATGGCATAAGCCTGTTGCTTTCAATGGGACTGGAAGGTCTGGAATTTGTGTCCTGGTGTGGAATCTAGCCCCAACACACTTGGCTCCAGCCATCCAGTTACTCCTTGTAGGCAGCCTCAGGTGCGAGCTCTCACTGGAGCCGCTGCTGCCGAGGCATGTCTGCTGCTACACAGTAACTGGTAGGATATAGGTCTTAGTTTATTTTCTGGGGCTTAATTTTTTTCCTTTGTTTTACTACCTCTCATTTTTTTAATTTATTGAACATGCTTCAAATAGCAAGTCTGGGGAATTTTTTTAATCATTCTTTTTACTTGAAACGTGTGTGCTTTTTTGGATATATACACAAACAATTTAACAAACTGTTTCTTAAACTCATTTGGTTTTGTAATTTATATAGAATTCAGGAGATGATTAAAAGGGCTATTCTCTATTCCCTATGCAAATATTTTAACTGTTGTAGTGTTTGACAAAATGGGATCTAAAAAAAAATTCTGCAAAGTGGAAAACAAATCTGTTTACAGTAGCGTTGCTGACTATCCTACCATATTCAGCACTTTTAAATATTGTTATTTATGAAAATGTAGTTTAAAATGCAAGACAAAATATTTATAAATGTTTCTTTTAATAAATACCTGTTTTGTCTGAAAGTGTTATTGTGTTATGACAACTTTATTCATGTTGGTTAGCTACTTACCATTATGAATAAAATATTCAATTATTATACTGACAGAATAATAGCTATGATGTTTACAAATCTTGAGGGGGGAAAATTCAGTGAAAAATTACTGCCTCCTTCTACTGTGAAATACTGTTAGAAAAAAAATAATTCTGTTTTTTTTCCTTAATTGGAATTTAACTATGGTCCTACATATGTCTAGTATCATTTGATTACATTTATATTTACTGTGGTACTAAACATATACAGCATCATATATGTATATATTTACATAGCGTAATTTCAAGTTTGTTGGTGTTTGAGGCGCAATACATTTAGTCCACACATCTAAACAATGTGCAAGAAACAAAACTGCATGCATAAGTCTTTAAATTGTAGATTTGAATATTCTTAATGTTACTATTTGATGGTGACCTGCTAGTCATAAGCTATCTTTATAAGATATTTCATACAGGTAGAAGCTCTTGTCAACATAGACAAGTCATCCTTTCAAGGACAATTTTAAAGCTAAATGTGCAGGCCCTAAAATATTACCTTGATTTCTAGCATAAGGTTCCAAAATCTGTATTTGGAAACTGTAACATCATTTTGAAAAATATTACACCAGTCTTCAGTGTAATACTGCAATGAAATCACGTTCAAAATTTCTTGTCTTAAAACCTCTATTTGGAGGGATTTAAAAATTGAGTATAGCATATGGAATTTCTTTCTTGGAGCAAATGCTTATATTAAAGTGATTGCTATATATTTCGTCTATTACTTGGGGTTTCCCAAATTTTTTATTAAAAAATGGATATGGTCCAAATGGACAACAAATCATGCCATAACATGATCTCATTGCCTATCATACAGTTCTTTGAACACAAATTGTAAAACATTTGACCTATTTAACTGATTTATTGTGCATGCAGTGTACAATACACTTTGAAAAACTGCCTAAATACACTTATTCTATAGCCTGGAATAAAATAAGTATGTATTTAACTTGTATTTCACTTTTTCATGAGAATGTATAAATTAAGTGACTTATGTTTTTTTTCCTTTTTGCCTAGTGATTAATCTTTTCTGTCAAGTAGAGACTAATGGTGAACAGCCACAAATAAGCAGAGTGCTTGTGTACACTCCTGTGACCTTTCAGTTTTAAAGAAATTGAATATATATTGTATTATGCATGTGTTCAACTTAGCTGTTTATATAGTCAACTTTCAAATAACTGAGCTGAAAGTAGTTTGGGATACCCAGGATAAAACAAAACCATTGACAACATCAAAAGTATTTAAATTAGATGGAAGCCATATACGGTATGAAGGAGATGGAAGGTATGGAGAAAAGACAAATCAGTGACATAGGTGGCTGGGATGCATGTTAATCAGCTGAGTCCTGGGGCAGCACAGTGTGGTGGAAGTGTGGCCATAGCGTTTCCAGGTTTACAGACTGCCCGCTCCTCACTTGAGTCCACATAATCCATTTGCAGGATAACACAGAATGAACACAAACCAGCCTTAAGCTAGTAATACCTTTGTTTGAAATTAAAAGTATGCTAAAGTGTCTGCTAACCTGTGGTCTAAACCAAATAGAGAAGACCTACCTTCTACCTTAAACAGCCTGGTTTTAAGCTGTCACTTGATGCCAAACTTGCTTCCTTAGGCAGCAAATTCAGTCACAAGGAGCATCTGCCTGTGGAACCAGTATCTAAAAAAGGTGGGAGGCTTTTTTGGTGAGAACAGCTGGACTGACCATGCATGAGCCCGGTCAGGAATGGGCAGCTTCTGTATGAAGTGCTTGCAAAAGACATTTAACCTAAGTATTCTGCAACACCAAGTCAAATGCAATCAAAGATGATACAAAAAGTCTCTTAACTTCAGTGCCTCTTCTTCACCACAAAGAGTAAAGCTCACATCTACCATGTCTATGAGCCTGGTGCTGGCAGTGTTAACTTAACCCAGCCAACAACAGCCTGAGTTCTTATCAAATCTAACAAAGAAAAAACATTCGGGTTGCGCATAGACAGCTGCAATGTCTGCTCCAAGCTGATTTGAGCCCAATTACCAACTACAAAATAGGGTTTTTCTCAGCCCATAATGCTGTTGTTTTGAGAGACACAAGAACAGCACTGTAGCACATGCTAGGACAGGGCCGCAGTGACAAAGGTCCAGTCCTGTTCACTTATAGCCTGAGTACCTTTGGAGTACCCATTCCTGAGGACTTCTGCCAGCACCTGAAGTGACGTTTGTGGGATGAAAGACCAAAGCAATAATGGTGCCAAAATCAGGTGGAAAAAAATGGACATAAACATTCCCTGCATATTAGTTTAATGTTATACCAAAAGACAGATTTAGCCTCTTCCTTTATCCATAAACTCACTCTATGGAAATTCATCCTTCTGATTTAAAATAGGCATATAACTCAGGTGATTCAAAAGCTGACCATCATTCATTGACCCAGGTCACTTTTTTTTCTTCTCAAAAGCTTTACACTAAGTCCCCTTCACTCTGAATTTCCTGAGTTCTGCATACTTCTCTCCCAAGCAAGGTTGACACAGCTCTTAAGACTCACAATTTCTTTCATTGTTAGAGCACCAAAATACTTGGTCTATTAAATGCATAAATTTGATCATTTTCCCTTTATGCTTCTGAAAAATGCTTCAGAGAGCTTCATGGGCAGGCATCAGTGCGTGTAAGGAAAGCTTTCAGTGGGTGAGATTTCATAAGCAAAGGCCTGGACTGTTAATCAGTGCCAGACTACCTGCACAGACTGCATTCTTCACAAAGTTCTTAGAGTGTAAATTTTACTTGCAAATTATTGTTACAGTGCTTTTGCCAATAAACCTTATTCTATGTGGTGCAATTACAGTCATAGGAAAACATTTTTATCCAACCATTCATTTTAATGTTTAATATTGCAAATAACAAATTCTCATGTTGCCTTTGAACTTCCACGATGGAACAGAACTTGCAAATTTTCATTTGTGACTACCAAAACTACTTAGGTTGCAAGTATTGCTCTTGCTTTTCATATCACACACATGAAAATAACAATTTACTAATGTATCATTTGGAAGTTCCATTGATATAATTAGTTGTAAAGTATGACTAGTGACTTCCGTTTAGACACGAACAAGGACAGAAGAACAGCAAAGACCTGACTTTAACACCTCCAATGACTGTAATACAAAATACTGCCTAATAAAGTTTTATGGATAGTTGCACATTTTTATAATAAAGTATATTCTTCAAACTGTTTTGAGTTTAGCCAAGAATCTTATTAATGATACTATCTAAAAAAAAGGTTACTGTGCCACTTGTCTGCATACCACAGGGGATTTGTCAAGATCACCCCACAACATCCATCACACCACATTTACTAAGTGACTGCTTCTTTACTGCATTTCCATTTAAACTTCCACATAAGACACTGTACTCAGATCTGTATTTTGTAAATGAGTAGTCTTTCAGTCTCACCACTAATCACTGATGTAAATGCTCTTCCCATTGCCCTTTTTTCTTCGTCTGACAGTGCGTTTATTTTCCTTTAAATGCTTCATTTTGCATCAGCTTTTACTGTTGTGTTGTACTTCCAGAAGCGTTTGCAGCTTCCTTCTTCTCCTCAGGGCATTTGAATTCTGAACATTCTCTGTCCAGTGAGAGAAAAGACCTGTAGAAGTCACCCAGATATGCAATCTCCCGCATGGAACTTCCTGCGTCCCTGGGAAGCATCGGGTTTCAGACCCTGTTTCAGAGGGCACTAAACTGCCCCAATGACAACCTTGGCACAGATCCCACGGGCCTTGCTTTGCAAGGTATGGAGGTAATACCGAAAATGTGGGCAAATAAAACTCTCTGAGACCCATTTTGGAGTTTTAGAAAGCAAGCATCCTTTACCAGGCCCGGGCAGCACAAGGGAGTGATCTCCATCAATCATGTGCAAGAAGAAAAAAGCTGGTTACAGAATATATTTCCCACTTATATGCATATATATAAATTCCCACAGAAATCTTGTCCACATTCTACTCATTTCCAAGGTCTAATTTTAATGTTATTATGAACATTGTAACAGTCAAAAGTCTTGCTAATTTGGAGCAGGCTCAGCTCTCTGCTTGTCCTTGCATTTGAGAGGGGGAGAGACTGCAAATAGAGGCGGTTGCAAAGAACACATCTGTTCAGCACAGATCATACTTCACACACATTATCATCTCCAAAGAATGAACCATGTGTGAAAAAAAAGTGAAAAAAAACATATCCGAGGGACATTCTAACTTTCAAAAAAAACAATTACTTAGATGAAAATAGCTTAAATCAAAAATATTCCACTTTTTGCAATAGTAACTACTTCTTGCTTGAGAGGATTTGGTGAGGATGGAGGCAGTTGGTTTTTTTGAGGGGGACTTGTCAGAATCATTGAATCGTAGAATCATAGAATAGTTTGGGTTGGAAGGGACCTTAAAGCCTGTGCAGTTCCAACCCCCCTGACATGGGCAGGGACATCCCACTAGGCCAGGCTGCCCAAGGCCCCATTCTGGCCTTGAACACCTCCAGGGATGGGGTATCCACAACACGAATGAATAAAACCCCACTCCGCAGCCCGCGAAGGGCATGCCCCGCCCCCTGCCCCGCCCCGCCTGCTGCTGGCCAATCGGAGCGCGCCTGTCCTCCCTCTCCCCCCCCCCGGCCCGAGACCCTTCGTCCGTTTCCGCGAGCGCAGCCCGATCGTTTCCGGCTGTTCCCGAAGCTAGAGCCGAGCCTCCTCGGCAACTTCCGGCAACCCGGAAGGGAAGCGGGCAAAGGCGCTCGGGTGTCTCCGGCAGGGCTGGCGGAGGGACGCCGACCATGCGGTTCCTCTCACGAGCTCTCCGCGCGGCGCGAGGCTGCGGGGCTGCGGCGCTGCCCCCTCGGAGCCCCCCGGAGGCGGCGCCGCTCGGGAGGAGCGTGCCGGGGACGTGCCGGCAGCAGCCGAGCCGCGGCCTGAGCGCTCGGCCCCGCTTAGACGAGCTGTTCGCCTCCCCGTCTTTACGCCGCCTGCTGGAAGCGCGGGACGGGGCGGGAACGGAGCTGGCGACGCGGATCCAGCGGCTGCGCGACAAGGAGCAGGAGCTGAGTGACACGCGGGAGCTGGCGCGGCAAGGTGAGGGGCGGGGCCCCGCGATTCCTTGTGGTGGGGAGGGGACTTGATTTGCATACGCCAACGCGATTGGTGGAGCGCCCCGAGAGGGCGGGCATGGGGCGGGGCTATCAGGCGCAGAGGGTATAATTTGCATAAGCCGACGCGATTGGTGGATCGCGCCAAAGGGGCGGGTGCGGACGAGGGCGAAGGGGCGAGGCGGCGAATGGAGGGACGCCGCGGTGCCTGCTGGTTCGGAGGGAAGGGATAATTTGCATACGCCAACGCCATTGGTGGATCGCCCCAAAAGGGCAGCTGGGGGCGGTGTTTGTTGGCGTGGAGAGAGGCGGGGCGGTGGAGGGGCGCCGAGGTCTCGGCTGGCTCGAAGCGGAGGGCTTTATTTGCATATCCCAGCGCGATAGGTGGAGCGCCCCAAGGGGGCGGGGCTCGAGGCGTGGAGAGGCAGTGCTAGTGGCGCGGAGGGGGGGCGTGATTTGCATACGCCAACGCGATTGGCGGAGCGCTCCCTTGGGTAGCGGCACGTGCCGGCGTGGGCGGTGGCGGGAGGGCGGTGAAGGGCGGGGAGGTTTCCTCATGGCCCCCATTGCGGGAAGGGAAACCGACCTGCTGGGCAGAGGTCAGGGCTCGAGTGAGCGTAAGCGAGGGCAGTGTGATGGCATCTGTTTCGCATGAAATAAAGATAATGAATCAGGGGTAGAAAACTTCTATTTTTTTTCGTAGAATCATTACGGTTGGGAAAGACCTCTAAGATCATCAAGTCCAGCCATCAAACACACCACCACCATATCCCAAAGCACCACATCTACATGATTTTTGAACACCTCCTGGGATGGTGACACCACCACTCTCCTGGGCAGCCTGTTCCAATGTTTCACTACTCTTTGGGTAAAGAAATTTTCCCTAACATCCAATCTGAACCTCGTACCAGTGCCCTACTGCCCACATCCCTGGGCAGCCTGTTCCACTGCCTGACAATTCTTTCAGTGAAGAAATTTTTCCTAATACCCAGTCTAAACCTCCCCTGGTGCAACTTCAGGCAATTCCCTCTCATCCTATCACTTGTTACTTGGGAGAAGAGGCCAGCACTCGCCTCCTTTCAGGTGGTTGTAGAGAGCGATAACATCTGCCCTCAGCCTCCTCTTCTCCAAACTAAACCATCGCAGTTCCCTCAGCCGCTCCTCATAAGATTTGAGTGTATGGACTTTTTCTTGTTGTAAAAGCAGGCCAGCGTGCCTGCCTACACGCATCTGTTATGGCAGTCATGGACCGTGGCATCTGTGCTGCCTCTACACTGTGATTTAAGTTTGAATTGTGTTGGTACCTGCACGCTTTTAATGTTGCCAATCAGCAAATATTTTTTTACCCTGAATCAAACTTTGTTTTGGTAGCAGTTAGAAAGATAAATGCAGAAAAACATTGCTATAGTATCAGTAAACATTCAGTAGATGATGATGTGTTTCTTAGATCCCCTGACACATATTGCTTCTCTAAGTATGGCTCACTTCAGCCTGTTAACTGTAGTCAGTTATTTCAGATGACGGAGATGACAAACACTGTCTGAAAGCAGATGGTCTCTTCTTTTTCCTGTTCACTCTGTCCCACCTCAAAGTGAAAAAGGAGAACTGCTTCCTTTGAACAAATTAATCAGTGACCCAAACTAATTAAATGAAATGAAATAGAGGATTTTTTCCCCTGCCTTTCAGAACCTGCTGTAGAAGCCAATGTTGGCAAAACCAGGTTTTGAACCTTTGCATGAACTTCAGCAAAGTGAAGTGATTACAAGTGCTTAATCAAGCAACTTTGAGCACCTGCATACTTCATACTTAAAATTATCTGTATATGTTATTTTAAACTCATTTTAGAGCTTATTACATTCACACCTCAAAGTATTCATCTGCTATTAAATAGATTATTTCTTAACTGTACAATAATTGCGCTGTGAATAACTGGTTTAATTTTCATCTATTTGTTATTATTTAATTCTTATCTTTCCTTCTGTGGGCCTTAACCTCTTGCCCTTGATCAGTCAGTAGCTATTGTAAAAAGAAACTAGATAGTTGGAGATGATCAAATTTACATGTTTATAGAGTTAGTCAGCTAGTCAACCATGCATGCTGTTAGCCAGCTGCAAGTAAAGTATGCTTGATGTTAAAACCAATTTGCACATGATTAGCTTTTTAATTTCCTTCTTACAGAAATGATTGGTGTTGAATGTAATTCACCAATGTTAGACTTAAATTCTGAAGTCAAAAAGTTTCATTTAAATATGTGCTAATGACTAAATGCACTTCCAGGGCTGAAAAGGTGTGGCGTTATTGTAAGAGTGCACCTCCCTTCTCAGATGAATGCATTTAAAAGACTGTTGTACACAGGGAAAAATAAAGAAATCTTTCATCTTTCTTTTTCTTATCTTGCTGCTAGCTGTGCAGTTATGTGTCCTTGTGCTCACCCTAGTTCCCCTTTCTTCTTTGTGTGTACCATTTTCTCCTTTGGGGGGTAATACTATTTCTTCTTGGTGAGTGAGCTGAATCAGTGTGGCTTAGAGGCTGCTTAAGAAGTTGATTTGGGGCTGTTTGTTTTGGTTTGGTTTTTTCCCTATTTCTGGAGGAGAGGAGGAAGTTTGATATTGACCAGAAAGAAAAGGAACATCTTAACACATCAAAACTGTAGTTCAGAAAAATAAGTCTTTAATTGTCAAGCATTTGTATTGAACAGTCAAGTAACACTTTAAAATTACAAGTTCCTCTTATGCAAGAGTTCTTCTGTACCTTTGTTTTTAGTGTTAGAAGTTCTGCAGCTATTCTGGAATAAATTGACAGAGATAAAATACTTGAAATTGCTACTGCTATCTTTAGATTTTTGTATACAGTGATAGGGGTAACGGTCCTTTTAATAAAGACTGACAACTTTGGGACTGCTTTGCTTTTTAAATTCTTGTTGTTTCTGTCACAAAGAAATACAGAAAGGATTTCTTAGAATCACAGAATGACTGAGGTGGGAAGGGACCTCTGGAGATCATCCGGTCCATCCCCCTGCTCACACAGGGCCACTTAGACCAGGAGGTCGCTCAGGGTTGTATTCGGATGGTGTTTGAATAGCTCATTGGATGGAGACTCCACAACCACTGTTTGACCATGAGCACGACAATTGTTGGTTTTTTTGGTTGGGTTGGGCTTGTTTTTCTTTTGGTTTGGATATTTTTCTTTAAATATTCAAGTGGAATTTGTTGTATTTCACATTTTCCTATGTCTCATACCTGAACAATATCCAAAACCACTCTCGATATGTATTGCTCGTCTTTGTTGCAAACCGTGTTATTGATCTCATTTTCTGACAAGTTTAGTGTGTTGGGGAAGGAGGGGAGCTTGTGTGGGTTTTTTTGTGTTTGTTTGGGGTTTTGTTATAGTAAGTTCTTCATGTGGTTATTTTCCAGAAGGTTTTCTGAGTGTGGCACTGGTGTAAGTCTGAGGATTAACTATACTCAAATATTCCAGATGAGAGTGAAGATTTCCAGAAGCTTGCAGAAAGGGAAATCGCCTCTTGTGAAGAAGAGATAGCTGAACTGAAACATCAGGTTAGATCACCTTTAAAAGCCTCTATTTCCTTGCCATTCCTAAATTAACAAAAAAAAAAAAAAAGAAAAAGAAAAAAGTCTTCTCATCAAAATAAGATGTCTACAATAAACTCTTCTCCTCCTCCCCTCCTTGCCAACTATACCCGTCAACCACTGTCTGCTATCCAAGGAAAATGAAAAATGCACATGTTGTAGAGACAGCTTGTAAGTGTATGCTTACCTGTATCTGAAATTCTTTGAATCAATAAGTCTTTATCAGTAGATGGTATAGTTTGCCTTGTCTGGGTGTACCTTTATGCATATCCAGCATGCGATAGGTATTTATCTATTGGAAATATTAAACTTGTATGCTATCAGGCAGACTAGTTTGGCTTTTTTTTTCAAAAGTTTAATACTATGTAATTACTTTCAACTGCTACCTTATATACACTGTATCTGTTGTTCAATAAAAAAATATGTTTGCTACATAAACTGTTGCATGTTCTTAATGTTACATGTGAAGTAGAAGCTGGCATTATTGCATAGTTTATTCCTTCAACGACAATACAACAATCACTTTATAAATAGTTTTGTAAAAACTTAAGACTTTGCTAAAAGAAGTAGTAGTCTGTGGAAAGAAACATCACTCAATGCTAAAGGAAGGTGATTGAAAAGCATTTGTAAAACATCCATACTATCGTGCCTGTTTTTTAAAATTGTGGTACAAGTTTTTGGTTCTAGCGTGTCTTTCTTCTACAGATTGATATAAAGCTAGCTCTCCCTTTTTTATATAAATGAATAATACAGCTGAGTTGTTATTGAAGTACTGTCCTGCTAAACATCCACACTTTCTTAGCTCTGTAGTTGAGACCAGGTTAAAAGGGAATCTGGCAGGAAGGGACATGCTCAGTTGTCTTGCAAGAACTGGCATGTGTTCTGTGGTGTCCAAATGCCACAGTGTTCCTGGTGGATGAAAACTTCTGTGAAGTTTCATAGGTCTTGAGAGAGACCTATGTGGCTCCTGCAACGGGACAGACACAGGGAGCCTTCCTGCAGTGCAGTGTCCCACCTCTTCCTGACTGATGCTTCTTCACTGGGAGAGGCATGAGAAGCCCGTCCTCTGGGTAACCAACGAGTTAGAGCAGGAGAACATGGCCTTGATCAGTTACAGACTTGTCTGGCATTTTGTACTATCTAAGTTGCAGAAAGCAATATCAGAGGGAAGTCTTAGCTGGGTGTTTTTGTATTCGCAGATAGTATTGCTTTTGATTCCTTCAGAAGAAACAGACAAGAGTGATCTTGTCATGGAAGTAACGGCTGGAGTTGGAGGGCAGGAAGCTATGCTGTTCACCTCGGAGATATTTGATATGTACCAACGATATGCTGCCTATAAAAAGTGGAAATTTGAAATATTAGAATACTTTCCCAGTGAAATAGGTCAGTAATGAAAATACTTGATCTTTGTAACTTTTTCATTTAAGTTGAAACGCTCATTCATGTGACACTTAAATTTCCTGACTACAGGAAGGTAATTCATTCTACCTTAATTTTAGAAGCAGAAGATTGTTTGAATGTCTGAATACAATGTTCCTCGGCTTCTGTATTTGATAACAAAATTCCATTTCAGAAGTACTATTAAAATACTAAAATAAAAGTTGTCTTTCGGTAGTTTAAAAAAGTAGAAATGAAATTAAGTGCTTGCCAGAAAAAAATTCAGAAAGTGATGCCGATGTTTTAGCTTTTGTTTTTTTAACAAATCTGGATTACACATACATTTTATTTGGATATGCTGTTCTACTTAGTTACTTAATATTTCTAGGGTTTCTAGATCACTTTGGTTGCAGGTTGAAAGTGTGTTTTATTATTATGCATCCCTTGGTAGAGAGGGATCAGTATGATTAAAACTGTTCATGAAATTTAATCGAAAACATCTTGAATTTGTCTGAAATAATGTCATCTGAGGGTTTATGTAAGGAAACAGGATGTTTGGGTATAGCTCATCTGTAACAGCTAATGGATGAGCAAAGTGGAGGAATTGTTGAGACTTTGAGAGGAGAGATAAGAGATGCATTTATTTATTAAAGTCTTCAACTAAAATTTCACAGGTAGTTGGTTTAACAGCTTGATGCCAGTAAAAGATGTTTCTCCTTTCTCCCCTCCATTCTTTACTGCCTTTTGGTTTTGTGTAGTTCTTTTTTTTTTTCAGTCTGTTTTAGTGGTCTTTCACTTAAACTGGCAAAGGATAGTTTTTTGCCTATTTAATTGTCAAGTCAGTTTTCCTGAGCCTTGAGCTAGCATAAGATAAGCAGCAACATAGAGCTGAATGCAAAGAGGTGGAAAAACTGGATCTTCTGGTAGTGGTGAGCTGTGAAATTGGTTCACTGTGTCTCATGGAACAGTGTCTTTGCAAAGATGAGGATTGGTAAGTTTACACAAGAGACTGAGGTAGTGGCACATGTTAGTGTAAAGTTGTTTCTTAAAGATCAGGCTGCTGTCTTTTTGTTGCTGTTGACTTCTTTGCATTGGCAGTTCTGATTATCTGTCTTCACAGAGTCTCATCACCAAGTAAATCCAGCCAGAAAACAGCACACAAATAAACCCTGATAAGTTTTCAGGTAATCCAGTAATGAGGAGAAGCACTCATGAGGGTGGTGGAGGTGGAGACAGTAGCGTGTGGCTACTACCAATGGCAGTGAGAAAACCAGTACCTTCCAGGAGGGAGAGGTTCAGTCAGCTGAAGCCACCTGTGAAAGTGCAATCCAAAACATGGAGACATGACAGGGATTTTATTTTTTTGCCTAACAGATTGCTAGCCCCAGTTCTCAGCATGCTAAATTTGCTAAGTTCCTCTGTGTTAACAGATCTTCAGGTTTACAGTCATCCATGCTGCCATGAGTAAGGGCAGCACACTTTACTTGCCTACATTTTCCTGTGGCGATAATTTGTATGTTATACAGGATACGAATCAGTAATGGGCAGTTGTGCAGTTTACTGCTCCTATCTTAATTTGGTTGTGAAACTTTACCTGTAGTCATACTTTCATCACTACTTTTTATTTTTTTAGTGACGACTTGAAGTGGAAATGGTAAAAGCTAGGATGTTAGGATATGCAATCTGTCAGAAAATCTCTGATCTCTATTCAGTCAACAACATAATTGCAGAGAGATTTTTAGCAAGCTCTGAGAAACGTGAAACATCTTCTAATGCTGCTTCAGTTCACTTAAGACGAATTTTGCGCTTGATGTTTTCAAGTATCTCGAGCATTTTCAGTTTCGACCATGTAGAAATTAAAAAAAAAATAAATATCCACAAGTCTCCTAATTAAGCTTCTCATGTTATTAAGCTACTTTACCCTCTTGATGATGGTCTTTCTGTGCCTTAAGACCTTTCTTGCATAAGTACAGTTTTTGATTCACTGTTACATATTGAGAGATTATGCATGGAGGAATACAGTTCAGAACATCACAAAACATCACAAACTGGTAACTCAAAAATCTAAGTACAGGCTTGATTTGTTATCTGTATTCACACCTCAAAAAAAGGGAGGCCCATGTCTTCACCTATCAGATACACAGATACAATTTAATTTAATGGATTTCACTTAACAGCATTTTAAAAATCTGTAATACAATTTTATAAGTGTTATATCTGTAACATGTTCAAAAAATAACTTTCTTTAGAGTTCCTGGCAGGTAATTTATTTCAAGTTGATGAATATGAATTCAGGTTTTCACAGTATCACAACTTCCTTCTAGAGTGGCTTCTCCCAATTCAATTAATGTACATTTTTTTAATTTCATGAGGCTTGAATTGTGTTGTCTATTATCTAAATCTATTATTAATAATAAACCTTTTTTTTATGGCCAAGAGGTCATTTGTCAAGTGAACTGTTTGCACAGTTCAAGTGAATGTAGGAACAAGAGGCTTTATGTTACAGTGCAGCTTGTTACTGAAAGAGGAAAGTCATATTTATCCCTGTTTGTGATGAGGCAAATACTTTGCCAGGAGCTGAGCCCGTTCAGCCTTCGAAGCCAACAGAAATTTATTACCTTTTCTTTAAAAAAAAATAAATTGAATAAATGTGGTGTGTATTAGATGAATGTAAAGAGCATGGGGGAAGGGTCCGAGTCTTTTTTATTTTGTATAGTACATGAAGGAGAGAGTTGCCCTTTCCACTGAGGCAAGACTTAGGTGGGGTGAATCCCAGCAGTCATACAACTTCGCCTTCAGGGCACATTTTCACAGCTTAAACAAGGGCTGTCCCACCTTCCAGCCCTTTGCTAGCCTATGTTCCTTCTGTGTCTCAGCTCTAGAAGTTTTGAGGCCACAGTGCTAATTGTATCAATCCACTGATTTGGCTTAAACTATGCTTTTGGATAATTTGAAGTCAGGCCTGACTCAACTTGCAGTCTTGTGATTGGAAAGCAAAGAGAGTTGTGCTTGACTACCCTTTTGGTGAAAGCTCATCCCTTGAACAAGGAGCCCACACTCTCAGAGCATTCTCTTTAATGTCTTAGATGGGAAACTGAAGTAATGTACTAACGTAGTATGTATCTAGCCATATTTTCTCTTTGAAGTCACTTGCTGGTGACTCTAGGCTATTGCATCCCATCCATGCTTTGTTTTACTGGACTGCATAAGCAAAAGCAAAGTCCTTTATTAAAACATCACATTCCCTCATTTCAGAAAGCTCCAGAATTTGCCTGAAATCCTAGTGTCAACATGTGTGAACAAGGTAAAAGTTAAACAAAACTGCAGTTAAGAATCAATTTCAGTCCACTCTTAATTGACTTAACTGACCTACCCCAAGGGATGCCACTGTGCAAAAATAGCACATCCAAGATTCAGCATGCACATTACAGCACAAACCCACACATCATTCATCTGCCTGTGGTGGCAAGGCAGAAACACAGATGTGGGACTTTGTCTCAGTGCCACATAAAGAAACAAGTGCAAACTCCCGCTGTTGTTCTATGTACATCAGTTTTCAGGGCAGAGAGGGGCATTTTAATTGAAAGGGTAAGCATCTAATTAGGAAGAACTAAGTATATTTGACAGACCTATGACATGTCTGCCAGGGTAGAGGGTCTGTTGAAATGTCATTAGATTTGGCTGTATTTCATGTTACACTTTTTTTTTGTAATGGTTGATTTAAAGCAGTATGAGCTGCATGCGTATCTTTTGAATCAATTTCTTGGTCATCTCATGCTAAACACTACAGTGCCACAGGCATACTGTTGTCACTACAAACTTAAACTGTCTTGAATGTGTCACAGATGTGGCTGTAGCTCAAATAGACAAACTGTACTCATGGTATATATATTGTGCCAGGAGAAGTGAGGGAGAAAAGACAGAACATTAGTTTTTGCAATTAAATGCTTATCACATCATTAATGCTTGTCAGTAGTGTCACAGCCTTGCGGACATCGACATTATTTTTACTCCTGACATAGCCTGGCTTCTTCCTCATGTGTAGAGGTTGCTTATGATTTTTTTAGTAGTTGCTTTTATATTAAAAGGAGTAAATTCTATTACTCATCTACATTAATTATTTTGGGTTATACAAGATTCTTTTAAAGTAAAGGAATTAATCTTTTGTTAATTTGAATAGGATTTGCATAGCAGAAAAAAACCTTCACAATACCTGCTAGAATGACACTGATATAAACTGAAGATTTTGACAGATATTCTTATTTGTTAAGCTACATGCTTTACAGTCAGATGTATGCTAAACATGACAGATTTATCTTACAGAACTGATAGTCGATAAAGCCTACAAATTGAACTAGTGAAGCACTAAGTACATTGGACAGTGTGATTGAATCAAAGTAGTACAGATTTGTAGAAATAGAAGAAAAATTTTAGAAGTCAGAAGGAGAAAAAAGATTAAAGACAAAAGAAGAGGCAGTTTAGGCTATTTTTAAAAAATATGTCTGTAAAAGGAAATATATTTTAGTGCAGTTATGAGGGAATGTTAAATTTCTGTAGAATAAAAACATTTGCAAACCTCTGTGGAGACGAAAAACTTGGCCTACATTGTGGCTGATGATTTTTTCCCTGCTCTGTAGGGCATTTTCAGATTCTACATTGTTTTAAGTTGCTGTCTTGTCCTATGGTTAATGTCTGTAGTCCAGAGGTAGCCTAAAACAGTATTTATGAGGATTTATGTGCCTCTTTTCTCATCTGAGGTTTTGTGTTGCAAGACTTCAACAACAATACACTTTCAAGGCCACCTATCTCCTCTTTATTCATTGCCTTGAAATACCATCCACTGTGCTGAGAATGGGATCTGAGAACTGAGCTGGATTAAAAAACCAAAATGAGTGAAAAATTGCATTCATTTATAGTGCCATCATTTCTCTGATCCTTCAAACAGTTATACAGGCATGACTGAAGAGTTTGCACACTAGCCAACATAGAAGAGCAAGAATGCCATAAATTAGAGTGGCAATAAACTTTCTGTCATGAAACCGTGATTGTATTGGGTTTTACTTCCAAGTTCCAAGCTGCTGAATGCTAGTTTTTAGTACATTACTGTTAAGTATTTAGCTAGATGTGTTGGTAGGAGGAGCAGAAGTTGGAGCTCTGCTCCAAGGGAGCAAAAGAGTAAAATTAAATACAAGAGAAAGATGAGACATGGGTAGACTGCATAGAGGAGAATGAATCCTTTAGTCAAAAACTTGGGGTTTTTTTCCCATTGAATGATAAGGTTCTGAACCAACAGTAAAAATATTGATGTAGTTTCTGAAGGTGGCTTCCAAAATTTGGTCTTTAGGTAAGCTTACTACCAGTGTTAGAGTTCTACTATAGTTTATGATTGTATGTGTATGTACGTGGTTTGTAGACAATCTTTATATGTATATATAAAATATATATATAAAAAATTAGATTGGACTCTATAAAAAAAAGTGACAGACCTTTACTTGAGATTGTGTGTAAATATGTATGTCTGGCTTTGTTTTTAAGAGTTTTCTTGCATTTTTAGTGTAATTCTGCCTAAGTATTTAAGTTGGAAATTCATAATTTCAAGAATCAAATGACAATGGTATCTAATTACAGTGTTTGAAATATAACAATATACAACAACAACAGATTCTCTTACGGTTTTACGACTGTTTTCCTTCTATATTTAAGGTGGCCTAAGACATGCAGTTGCCAGTATAGCAGGTCTTGAGGCTTACAAGTACATGAAATTTGAAGGTGGAGTACATCGTGTTCAGCGGGTGCCAAAGACAGAAAAACAAGGACGCGTTCACACCAGCACGATGACTGTTGCAATATTGCCACAACCCACAGAGGTAATATTTATCTTTCAGTATAACAGACTTTACCATGATCAATAGTTTTACATGCCATATTGCTGATACCCAAGTGTTTTCTGTCTCTCGTTATTCTTTCTTAATGATTTTTTTTTAATCTTAGCTTGAAACTAAGTCATATTTGTTTGTTTATTCTTGTTTAAGTGGGCAAAGTAAATAATTTCTGCATTTCCTTGTAATCCTAATTTCAGGGAAGTCACTGGCAGTTTCCTTCACTATAATTTGAAAATTAACCATGACTGTCTTTCGCATGTTTTGTGGAAAACTTTACATTTTTTACAAAGTAAAATAAGACTGAATTAGTTTACAGAGTTTTCTTACCACCTTGTCCCCGTTTTTGTAGTGTCCTCACTTTCTCCTTCCATTCTCACCATATTTGGTTGGTTAAAACCAACTGGCTAGGTTGACCTTTGTTTCATGTTAACATAGCAAATTGTCAAAGACATTACTCTTTCCTATTCTCTCCCTAACTCCTTCCTCCCAGAGACCGTCACCCCATTCTAGAGCCAGCCAAGGAAATATGTTCCATTTTATCTAAAAATCATCTTGTCAATTTCAGATTCTGGTTAACTGTGCTGGAAGAGGGTGCAGAGCTTTCAGAAGAGGGGGTATATTAGTGCTAAGGGATGGCTATGCCTTAAGCTACTATTTGCTTGATTTCCTGTCTCCCATCATAGCACATTCTAATCTAGCTACAAGGATTTGTTAATATCATTATAAGTAGATAGGAGCTACCACTCAAACTTTCAAAAGTTTGATCTTGTCTGAATGGGCCTTATGAAATGAACCAACTATACATATTTCACATCTGTCTAGAAAGGTGCAACATAAATAAGTTCCTTTTTTTTTTTTCCTGTTTCCCATGACAGATGAGGCTGCAAATTAGTCCAAAAGATCTACGGATAGAAACAAAGCGGGCTACTGGAGCTGGAGGCCAGCATGTCAATACCACAGACAGTGCTGTGCGGATAGTTCATATTCCAACAGGTACTTCATTTTTTTCCCAAGTACAAGATCTACATTGCAAAACTGCTGTCAGAATTTCTTTGGGAAAAAAAAAAAAGGTTTTATTTTCAAACCTGGACAACAGTAGAGCAGAGTTTTCAAATAGTTTTGTAGTATGCTAACCACACCGTCTCATGCCCACACCAATTTGTAATAGTGAAGACTACTGGCTTTTGTGAGTATCCGTTTTCCCATTAAGCAAGATGCTTTGAAAGCATCCAGATCAGTTTCTATGAAAAAATATATATGTAAGTTTTCAAATAATTGAGAAGAAACTGAAAAACAGAATAGATTAAAATCTGATTATTTGCCTTTTTTTGACTAGTCTCCAAAAAAAAGAAATTGCTCTACTTCCATATTAAAATGTTACTTTTAATTGCAGAGTCTACTCAGATTGCCGATTTCGCTTGTCTGTTGGCTCCTTTCCCATATATTTCACATATAATTTCCCATATATATATTTCACATATAATTAGGAGGCCTATCCCCCAGGCTCAGGTTAGGAAACATTAGGACGTATAAGATACACCTTCAAATGCTACCTGATTTTAGCTATTGTATCTTTTTTTTTTATTGTCATTCCTAAGCTTTTTACTTCCCGTTGAGCAATCCACAACAGCTGCCTTGACTTTCATTGCTTTCAACTTTTCCTCTTCCCTATCGCAAACATCAGTCAGGCTTTACAGCCTCAGGGTAATCCTGAGTGCTTTTTATCTTTACATGTCCAGGTTTTTGCCACCCATTTCTTCATATTTATTGAAGATATTAATCCATTCTGTGCTTATTCCATCACCTCAGTAAAGCAGAAAGTAAACAGTGGAGAGTATAGAATTCTGTTGAAGTTATGGTGACAAAAATATACTCCAGATCAAAAAAGTTTTGAATCGCCTGCGTGTTTGGGAAAAAACCCCACAAACTAAAACCAGCAAATAATCTTAGCTTTTGCTGAAGGCAGCTGCAAGAGTTTCTTATAAAAATCTTAAAATGTATTGCAAATTTTTTGTGATTATGCACTTCAGGATTATGCACTTAAGGCCTTGGTTCATAGGGGGGTTTATAGCTCACCTTATCTCCTGACTTTTTCCTGTTCCACCTTTTCCTTCTTCATTCCTCTAGATCTCTCTTCATTCACAGTTGTCCAGTTACTTCTTCAATTTGTCTCATCCTAATTCTGTTCATAAACCTTTGTTGTGACCCAAAAGGTTGTTTGTAAACAAGTCTTTCATAAAGTAATACTATGTCATCTTATAAAAGCATACTGTAGTCTTACCAGAGTTACTTAAAATAAATCCAAATAACAACTTAGCTTGTGCCGTTTTCTTGCTATATTTCTTCTCCCTACTCCTTTCTTAGGCTGTTCACTTCTCAACATAACTTGAATTGTATGTTTTTGGAAGGAAAACCACATATTTTTATTTTCTTAGAAAATAGTGCCCACTTGTGTATATGCTGATCATATTCTATATACTTACTCTCTTGTGTATTTTACTGCTCCCTAAATACTACATCTGCTGGAACTATGGCAAAAAATTACAGGTATTAAAGGTGTCTTCTGTAAGTCAGATCGCATCATTTATCTTTTATTTCATTATCTACCTGTTGTCCAACATATTGAATTAAATTTCTTGTCTTATCACCTGTACAACTTAGCCTGTGCTTCTCTCCCAAAATGTATCATTAGACATTAATAAGCCTGGACTTTTACGTTCCCAGTCCAAAATATGTATTTATGAGAGAAACAGCAAATTGTAACATAATAAAAGTCTTCTGGAAAATTCAAACCCCTTTTAGTATGTATTACTGTCAAGTGTCAAATGTCATGATATTTTTGGCAGGGATCGTGTCTGAATGTCAGCAAGAAAGATCTCAAATTAGAAACAAAGAAAAGGCTATGCAAATGCTATGTGCTAAACTATACAACGCCAAACTGGAAGAAGAAACCAAAAGGAGAAACAGTGCTCGAAAGATTCAAGTGAGTTTCACTTAGTAAAGGTATAATTCTCTATGAGTGTGTGTTCTTGGGGTAGCTTATCTGTTGAAATACAAATAGTAAATGGAAATATAGAGGAACAGAAGTCCAGGAGGGACTTAAAAGAGGCAAAATAATTACATTCTACTTGAGCAATAGAGGTCATATATTAGCCAGAATTAAAATGTCAGTAGTATGTAAATTGTAGAAGTCTAGTGAAACAAACTGGATTAGAGCATAAGAAAATAGAACAGTTTTAGGAAAAGATGCAGTAAATTTGTTCTCTGACATGTTTGAGAGCAATTACTGCAACTACTGAACCAATCTAAACACTATGTAACTATACAAATTTTGGATAATCATGGAAGGAAGAGAGAGCTTTTTCTTTAGATGCCTAATCAATATTTCATCCTTTTAATAAGAAACATGATGACGATAAACTGATTCTTCTTGTTTGATAGGTTGGGACTAAAGGAAGATCAGAGAAGATCAGAACGTACAACTTTCCACAGGACCGGATTACTGACCACAGGATAAGCAGATCAGTGCATCATATTGAGTGTTTCATGCTAGGGGAAGAAATGCTAGATGAAATGATACAAACTCTGAGAGAATACGCTGATTATGAATCTTTAATGGAAATTATTTCAGAAAATGAAAAAAAGAATGTGTCCTGAATATTGCTCTTTGTCAGGCCATTACAACAGATGTAGACGTTTGTCTGCAAAGGAACTTCTCCGAGCACCACCAAGAAAAAGCAACTGCTTTTCAGGTCATGAAAGACACCACAATTTGTTTCCTCATGACTGATAAACAGTTTTCTTACTTGCTGAGTGAAAGACTTTATTACCTTTACATATGAGACATTGTTGCTACAGTAGTCTACTTAAAAAGTAAATTTGGCCTGGCAAGAAGTAACTGCAGATTTTAACTTTCTCCACTGAGAAGATACCGATACACCACTCTTGAAAGGTACGCATTAAAAAATGAGGTATTTCTGGTTCCATATTTCATTTAAACAGTAGTTTAAACATCAGTACAATGTCAAGTAGCTTACTTGAGAGAACAAGTTGGATTTTGTTTGAGTGATTGGAGGAAAGTGATTAATAAGTGACCCCATGATCAATCTGCATATTTGTTAATCACTTACCCATGGCATGGGAGATGGAGTAAAAGTGTATCTCCTTCATGTTTCCATGGCCTTCTGGCCCTTATTAATAAACACAAAAAATTGTTTAGGAATATCCCTTTTTCCAAAAAACAAGCTGTGCAAGATGAGTGTCAATTTAAGTGAGTTGTTTTTTAAAAGACTGTTTCTGTTCTTGAGTCAAAAGCAAAAAGAATCATTACAATAGTGTTTGGCTGATATGTCAGTCTCCATTTGGCTTCAGTCAGTTTCTCCTTTATGTTTTTAATCAGCTCTCCAGTTTATTGATTTTCTAATGGTTACGTAGTGTGAAGGATGTAATCTGATATATGAACACGTGGCTAGTGAAAACTTTTAACATTTAGTTTGGACTACAATCTGTTGTATAATCCCAAATGCATATAGCAATACAAAACCTTCAGCTTCCATGCCGCATTCCATCATGCATTGCATCTATACATATGTGTATACACATACAGGATGTATCTAAAATATAAATACTAGTAAATAAGAAATTGGAACCCAAAGTAAATTGTTGCCATCAGTATAGGGTGTTTACTTTTCAGACATCTAATTAAAATTAGCGTAAAATATTAGAATAGGAATATAGTAAGTTAGCTACAGATAGCTTATAGGAATGTATTCTTTTAACATCTTATATAAAAATCAACTGATTATTATCAGTTTATTATCTTCCTCTATTACTTGAGAGACAGCAGTTTGAACCAATGCATGTTAAAACCCACACAGAATCATGGAATACCTTTATCAGGTTTATTTTCTAGGAAATACTGCATGGTAGCTATGATTAAGTTAAAATCTTTTAATTAAAGATGCATAAGTCGACTTTAGATGTAGGAATACCTCTATGCAAAAGGTGAGGCACACATATTGGTAAGTGTGAGACCTAGGTCAGATTTACAACTCCCAACTGCATCATAAGAAAGTAAAAATAAACAGTGATGTATTTTGCGTGCAAAATAGTTAGATATTGTTTGGAGCAGAAACTACAACTGAACTCTTTATTCCTACCCGATCAATACTATAAACAGAAGAGTACAAAGGCACATGTGACAGTCTTCTTGCCTTCATTTAAGGCCAGCATATGTTACACCAAGTAGAGGATGGAGTTTGTGATTCCTTGTCTCTCACTCAGCTTCATACTGTTGCAAACAAATAAGGGCCATCAGCCAAGTCTTAGAACTGGACTACTGTATTAAACTTACATAAGCGTTCAGGTCTTTGTCACATTGACCTTCCCTGGTGTTTCAGCTAGTGGCCTGGCTGGCCAGGTCTTGCAGCCTCCCTGTGCTTGTGTGTCTTCTGAACAGACGGTAGATGTGGTGTTGCTTCAATAGTGGCCAGCCCTTGATCAGTGTGAGAGAAGCCAGGTATCACATACTTCTGGCAGGAGGTGTCCCAAAACTGCCTGTGACAGTGTCATACAAGGTGGACTTCACGATCTTGAGTGATACCTCCTTGCCCTGTCAGTGGCAAACTTTGCTTTATACAGTCTTTAAGTTCTGTTCTTGCTCCATGTTCAGGTTAACTGAAGATCTGTTTTCTCACTACAAATGCAACCTCCCAGAGCTGTGAGGTTATGGGTTTGGGAGCAGTGGGATCCCTGCACTGATATCCAGCCTGCTTAGCTCCCAGCAGCACTCCTCGCTCTGCTAGCTATAATAACCTTGACCAGTACCTGAAGGGGGTCTAAAAGAAAGCTGGGGAGGGGTTGTTTACAAAGGTTTGTAGTGATAGGTCTAGGGGCAATGGGTATAAACTGGAGAGGGGCAGATTTAGACTAGACAGAAGGAGGAATTTCTTCACTGTAAGAGTGGTGAGGCACTGGCACAGGTTGCCCAGGGAAGCTGTGGCTGCCCCATCCCTGGAGGTGTTCGAGGCCAGGTTGGATGGGGCCTTGGGCAGCCTGGTCTAATGGTATCTAGCAATCTAGTGTCCTTAGCCATCGCTGGGGGGTTGGAACTGGATGATCTTTGAGGTCCCTTCCAACTCAGACTTTGGGGGATAGAGTGATCTAGTGTCCCTAGCCATCGCTGGGAGGTTGGAACTGGATGATCTTTGAGGTCCCTTCCAACTCAAACTGTTCTATGATTGTATGACTATAGTTTAAAAGAAATAGATTTCTTCCACGGTAGGAACTCTGATCTAAGATCCTCCCCCAGACTTGACAACTCCTTCCCCAGTGCAGGATCTTTGAGTGTGCAAGGATGATGGAAAGATCTCAGGCGCATCCATTCATAAGAGCAAAACGCAGATGTAGGCGGGCGCCAAGCAGTCCTTCGGCCTGTATCACCCCCACCATTACCGTAGCGAGTCAGTAGGGGGTTCGTGTAGAAGAGCGCCCCGAGACCGCTGGGCTGGGGGAAGCAGGCGGGAGGCGCGGGCAGCCCCGCCCCCTCGGAGGGCGAGGGCGCGCGCGCGCGCGCGCTACCTTCCCCGCCACTCGCCTGCCCCTGTGCCGGCCGAGGAGGGAAAACGGCAGCGGCTGCGGTCCCGCCCCGCGCCGCCCCTGATTGGCCCCCGCCTTCTACCCGCGTTCCATTGGCTGCGCGGGCGCGGGCGGCGGCGCCGGATTGGCCGGCGCGGTTTTGGATACCAAATTCAAAGTTTTTAAAAGTACCCGGCAAAGGGCAGCCGCGCATTCCCTGCCCGCGGCGGCGCAGCCCTGCAGGTGAGCACGGGGCGCTTCCCAGCCTCGCTCCACAGCCCGCCGGCGGGACGGGGTGGGAGCGCGGGAGGGTCGGGATGGGGGGCTGAGCTGGGAACGGGGGGGATTGAGGGGCTGAGCGCGGAATGGTGGGGATGGGGCTGAGTTGGGAAGAGGCTGAGCTGGGAATGGTCTGAGCGCGGGATGGTGAGGACTGGGGGTTGAGCTGGGAATGGTCGGGATTAGGGGTTTGAGCGCGGAATGATGTGGATTGTGGGAATGAGCTGGGGTGAGCTGAGCTGGGGATGGTGGGGATGGGGGCGCTGAGTTGCGGATGGGGGTGTTGGGGGGCCGACCTGGGGATGGTCGGGATGAGGGGTTGAGCGCGGAATTGGGGGCGCTGAGCGCGGAATGATTGGGATGGGGGGGCTGAGTTGAGCTGGGAATGCCCGGGATTGGGGGGCTGAGCTGAGAATGCTCGGGACTGGGAGGGTTGAGGTGAGAATGGTGGGGATTTGGGCTGCGCGCGGGATCGTCGGAATTGGGGGTCTGAGCTGGGGCAGGTCGGGATTGGGGGTTTGAGCGCGGAATGGTCGGGATGGGGCTGAGCTGGGAATTGTCTGGGCGCGGGATGGTGAGGATTAGGGGACTGAGTTGGGAATGTTGGGGATTGGGGCGGCTGAGCTGGGAATGGTCGGAATTAGGGGGCTGAGTGCGGGATGGTGAGGCTTGTGGGGCTGAGCTGGAAATGGTGGTCAGTTTTAGGGGGCTGAGTGCAGGATGGCCGGGTTTGGGGGGCTGAGCGCGGGGTGGTGGGGATGGGGGGCTGAGGTGGGAATGGCCGGGTTTGGGGGGCTGAGTGCAGGATGGCCGGGTTTGGGGGGCTGAGGTGGGAATGGTCGGGTTTGGGGGGCTGAGCTGGGAAGGATGGGGTTGGGGGACCGAGCGTGGGATGGGCTGAGCTGGAGATGGTCGGATGGGGGAGCTTAGCGCGGGATGGTGGGTATTTGGGCTGAGCACGGGCGGGATGGTGCCGCATGGGCGGCCGCGGGGAGCCCCGGTCCCGCCGCCGGTCGGGGTGGGGCGCGCCCCGCTGACTGTCCCGCAGCGCTGGGGGCGCATCTCCCGCCGGCGGGCAGCGGGGCAGGCGCGCTCTCTGCCGCCCACCGGGCCACGCCGCCCCCTCTCTAGGGGTCTGTCCTCCAGCGTGGGGGAAAGCGGAGGCCCCCGAAAGTGCAGGGAGCGCTTCCAGGGGCATCGCAGGGCCGGGGGCAGGTTTACCGGGCGCCCCGAAACACGGGAGCGAGGGAGCATTTTCCGAGTTCTGCGGGGGTTTGGGCCAAAAGCTCCTCGACGAGGGGGCAGGGGAGGAGTGAGCTTAGCGAGGGCTTGGAGGGCTTGCATCTCTCCCCAACTCACGCTGTACAAAGCCATAAGCGTATTTCTCCTTTCTTCCAGCAGATGTGGGTATCTGAAACTTTCATGAAACGCATTTTCCTAGTACTCTTTTTTTTCTCCCCAGACTACTAGAAGGGCTTAATTCGTTGAAAATTTCCACTCACATGGGAGAGCTTATTTTTCATACTGATTGCAAAGCATATTAAAAATTATTTTCCCCTTCGATTAAACACGACAGAGATGGCTTCCTTCTCCCCCTCAGCCCTCACCCATCCCCCCGCAATTGTTAGTATAGATAGCATCACACTTTGGAGGGAAAAGAAACGGGACAAGAAAACCTCGATTTTTCTTTTGACCTTCCACCCTCTTAAAATGATAGTTGCAAGTAGCCCTTATTTTACTTTGATCACGGTTTAAGGGTTGCTGCTTTCCATTGTAATTTACACATGGATGTGAGCAATCAGACTTTTCCTGTGCCACCCATCCTCCTTCCATCTTAAAAATGCCAGATACCTGGCTGCATTAGCACCATTGCCTCTGGCCTTGGATGCAAACTTCAGGCTACTGGCCTGGCTATAACCCTGCAGGGGTCTGCTGACTCATGGATCTTTCTGCCACTGGTGTCCCTTACAGGGACCACATGTGTTCTTGAGCGCACCCTTGCATTTAGGGTAGGAATTGGAGGCATTAGTGTGTGTAAAAATAATCTAGTGGAATGGTGGCAAAGTAAAAAATCTAGTCAGTTTTTTTCAGCCCAAATATATGCAGCATAAAGTTCTAATTTGAGAGATCTGACATAGGTGTAATGTGTGACTGATAAAATCCTTAGTTCCACCAGTTGTCTGTGTTTCAGACACTAGAGGGTGAGTTGGGTAAAAGCTTAAAATTCATAATGCAGAAGGAAGATGTGATTGGTTCTTTAAGGAAAATGTGTGGTGTAGTTTATGCTGTGTTGTGATAGTTTCCTTGTTGTGCCTTGCAGGATACAAACAAAATAATGAAATCAAACCTTAACCACTCCTTCAAAATGAAATGTGATTTTGATTGTACAACTCTTCACGCTGAGTTTACACCATTAAAGACTGCTACAGAGAAGAAAAGACTGGAGGAATCCTGCCCCTTGAATTATGAGGAAGGCATTTGTAAAAGCTGTGCTGAAGAGCATCAGAAAATACTCTTTAGTGACTCATACCACAGAACCACCAGGAATCCAGATCTTAAAGATGAAGGAAGACCTGTACATAATAAAGAAAATGAGCAAGTAACCCAGAGACTTGATGAAGATATCTATGAAATGGAGGTACTAGAAAACAGTAAATTTAATGAGGACAGTGGTTATTCCTCTATGATAAGTAGTCAATACTCTGATGCAATAGAACATGAGGATAGTATGCCTTTGGCTGGGAATCTCTGTGATACACCAAAGCATTGTTTAACAAAGAACCAAAACCAAGCACAATTTTCAAAGAAGACTTTGTTGCCAGTAAGACATTATGAAGAAATGATTTGCTCAACTTTGAAAAAAAATGGTAAAAGAGATCTCAGGTCTTGGGCTGCAGTAGACAGAATTGTTCTTAGGGGAAATATTGAACTTTGTAACCTAATTGGAAAGAAAATGGGATTGGATAGAATTGACATTCTTGCCGAACTCTTCCAAAAGAACCTGAAGCATATATTATCAAGCATCTTAAGACATCTTGGTGAGATGGATTTAATTAAGTAAGTATATTGATCTCATTGTATTTCATTGGGAAAGTAAACAATCTAGTCAGATGGCTTAAGAATTTTTTAGATGTGGGGTTTGTGACATTTACTAAGTGTTCAGTGTTGTGTACTAATAGATTGAAACATGAACTGTCAATGTAAGCTATGATAGATGTGGACAATGTGTCTTACTAGAAGGCAAATTAAAGACTACAACTATGAGCATATCTCATTCTTCTACATAAAAGAAAAAGATTACATAGTTATTCCCACTATTTTGCAAAAACTTTTCCTTTTCTAGGAGGTAACTGATATGTTTGTATTGTCGTTGCAGTTTTGCCAAAGTCAGCAAAACGTGGCTGAAGATTCTACGAGAAGATAAATGGATTTTACAAATGTATAGTAAAGCTATGAAAAATATTTCTGTAAGTTTCTGCACTTATTAGGTATTTCAAGCTTAAATCAGCAGTGTCTTTCTGCTATTTTAGAATTCTTCACAGCCTTAAGAGATTGCATGAGGCTTTCTTAGGTTGAAAACAGTTTCATTGGAGTGTCTGAGTTTGTACTGTTAGAATGCACCATCTGCATTGTTACTAGTCACTTCGCTGTTAGTGTGTAAACTGCCTTTGGAGCCCAAGAAAGGTTGACAGAGAAGGTTACCAAAGGGAGAGATGCAGATGTTCTTAAGAGCTTCCACATGGCCTGTGATGCATAGGAAGGCAGGAAGAAGAGTCAGTACCAGCACTGCCCACTGGGCGAGCCCTAGAGGCTCTCATCGGAAGCTGGCTTGCTTGCTTGCGTGTCCCCACTGGTGCAGAAGAGAGAGCCTGAAAGGAACCACTCAGGTGATTGTGACCCAGGTTCTCTGCGTGTACTTTCTACAAGCAGTCTCTAAGTTGCAACATGTTGGCTACAGATAACTGAAAAGCTTTTTGTGCTGTGAGCTACTCCTAATACCTTTTTGTTGTACGAAGTGAAAAATACAAGATCCAGCCAGACTGACGTTGCATTTTACCAAGCCAAGACTTTTAAAACACTGGGTGTGGTTTTCTTCCTTGAGACGTGGAGAGACAGTGAAACAAGGCTTAGGATCTGCCACAGAATAAGATAGTCAACTAGTCTCTGTATTTTATGTAGTATTTTGTGACGCTAGCTTGCTGGGATGAAACAGTTGGACACCACTGAATGTTCATCTGATTAAGTCTGATTTCCTCCCTGCCACAGTATGGTTTTTGGGTTTTTTTTTGTAACTTGAAGTGCAAACTTAGAAAATTAGGGGAAGGCTTACTTCTCAGAAAGAAAACTTCAGGCATCCTCGCTCACCAGAGGATTGCCTTGTGCTTTAAAACCTTGTGGTGACTATGTTACATGCTCTGCCTAAATAATTACGATATGGTAATATGAAAGTAAGTTGCATTACGTAATAGAAGGTCGTTGGTTTTGATGGTCTGAACTAGAGGTCTGTTCTATGCACTTACGACAGTACTGACTGAGAAAGCTAAGGTAATATTAGCTTACTTCTGTTAAATAAAAAGTCAGTATCAGATACGTTTATTCTCATTTTTTATTCTTCTTTGTTTTTCATTAGAATGGCACTAAGGCATCAGAATATGCTGCAACAAGGGAGTATGTTCTCTGCCGAAAGGCTTTAACTTCCGTTCAGAAAGCAACCTCACCAAACAACTTGAATAAAAAAGTCACCAGATCTAAAGCCTCTAAGAAACACACCAGGCTGGTAGAGTTCTCTGAGGTAACTGATGATTTTCATTGGTCTTTTCTCATATCATCTGGCACACAATCAGCTTGTAAAGTATATTTTTAAAAGCAGTATCTCAAATTTGGCATGCTTGTAACGCTGTTAGAATGACAGACTATATAGCAATTTGTAGCATTAGAAATCTGGAAGTTCAACTGTGCACTGAAGTAGCAGTCTAAAATTTTTTGCCTTGATAAACATATGTATGTCTATAAAGAGACGTTTAGATTACAAAAACATTTTATTTTAACACTTGAGTGATATAAGGAGTTATACAAGTCTAACTTTCTCATGCTAAATGATTTGAAGTTGTAGATCTGTTTTTGTATCAAAAATTATTTAATTGGAGAGAAGTAGGAATTGCTTCCGGAGTGCTCCGTGGCTGAGATTTCTGGAAACATTTGTCTTTTTTTACCTCAACTGTTTGATTTAATTGAAATTCAGATTATTTTTTTTTCTTTTTTAAAATGAAAGTTAACTAAATCACCGTTCTTGGTTGAGGCTTGGAGGATTCAGGAGGGCTGTTTTCTTTTACTGTTTTGTATTTAGTATCTCTGACCATTAAATTTAAAATTTAAATAATTTTAAACTTTCTGACTATTCCAGTCCAATGCACCTGCCGGCTGTAGGATGATTATTCCTGTTCAATTTCCATTAGAATTTGATTCAGTCAGAATTAGGCTAAATTGTTTATTTAATCTCTTGAGTAGGAGAAGTTTTAACATTTTTTATAACTTGATCATGGAATGTTTAGGGTGCTTTTTACCCTATGCTTAAAACTTTCTTTATATGCTTTTCCCAACAGGCTGCCAAGTCCCTGAAAAACACTGAAAGCTTTAAAGCGTGCCATCGGTGTGGCTCACCTGCAAAATATGACTCCTATCTACAAAGAGCAATATGCAGTCGTGAAAGTTGTGGCTTTGACTTTTGCACAAAATGCATGTGCTGCTACCACAGCTCCAGTGACTGTATGAGTGGCAAAGCAGTGAAATCCATCTCAAAGCTAGGGCCGCTTCCTGGGACTAGGAAAAGCAAACAGAATCTACGGCGATTATGAGCCATCCATCCCGATACAGATTGTCAGGTGTTCCGTAAAAGCTTTTTTTGAGTTATGAAGTTTTCCACAAAGAAAATCGAACAAGAAAATACTTACTGCTCTTCTGCATTTAAACAAAGTTAATTTTATTATTCCTCTATACCATCTGGTCATGTCAAAATTTGAATCATCACGATTCTCAATTTTGAAAAGTCTTATTAATTACAAATTTAAAAGAAAATTCTGGATATGGATTCTAGTGACATATTAAATACTATCTTAACGATGTCTATTGTGTCCAGTCTTCAAAACACCTCACAATAATATTGACTAAAACAAAAGTTTTGGCAAGTAGCCAAGCCTAGCAATTCTTGAATGCTACAAGAGGGAAATACAAACTGTATTTTATTTAAATGTTTACTCTTGTTCAAAAGTCTTTTTTAAAAGCATTTATAGTGAGAATGTTAAGTGAGGCGAAGTCCTTTTTAACATAAAATCATGAGGGAGTCTAGATTTTAAGGGTTTTCTTCAAGGCTTTGCCTTAATTTTAAAATGTGAAAGGTCATAATGCCATTTTTCTGATGGTTTGCCTTATGTGAATATTTAATTGTTGTTCTTCCCTCATTTCTTCATTGAGAAACTGCCAGTTTTCCTTGAACTGATGTGATACCCTTTCACACTTAAAAAGAAAAAAATACTTGTATCTTGGCCATACTGCTAAAAAATTTCTTCGTTGGCCATTTCTTTCCAAATGATAAGATAAAGTTTTAATGTTTGTATATACTTGTAAATACTACTTTAAATATTATTCATGTTTGTCTTGTAAATGTGAAAATAAATTGCTGTTTTCAACAACTTGGTTGGCAAATCTGGACCTTCTATTTATCATCTTAAAAGATTACTACTTGTATTAATTTCTCATGTTTTTCGCATTTCTCATCTTTTCAACATTTAAAAATGTTGATTTAACAAGAAGCAAATCTGGTTTTGTGTAAAATGTACTGAATCCATTCTCATGTGATGTTCCTGCAGCTTACCAAAGGGGTCTTAGCAGTAATTGCCGATAGTTTCTGAACCTATGTATTAAATGTTTTTGGGTTTTTTTAATTGGCTGAACTTACGCTGCTATTGCAGAGCTGGTTTGCTGTCTGTAGGGTCCATGTCATTCCACAGCAAAGGCAGGCAAGCTTTCAAGAAAAGGACTGATCCATTTTCTGGAAATGTCTGGGGTTTATGTGGGTTTTTTTTCCAGTTAGTAGAGAACAGACTGGGAAGGGTGCAGACTGGGTAGGTCCTGCTCCTTGAACTGGGATAGCAGCTATGTACTGCATAGCAACTTTTCCTGCGCTTGCTAGTTTTCCAATTGTGAACAGTTGAGCAGGACTTCTAGTGTTATGCTAAATCTGAGACTTGAAATAAGAGACTGGCTGAGTTATATCAAGAACCTCCATAAGTCTTGCCTCATGGATGTGCTCAAGATCTGGGAATGAAACGTAGAAGTCTTCCATCCTACTAAAGTTTGTGCTGGTGGACCATGCCACCTTTGCCAACCAGTTCTATACTGCAGGCCAGAAGAATGATGTTTGCATAGGAACTAACAGCCTTCAGCTACCAGATGTTGTCTCTAGCATTGTTTGAGATGTGGAAAAGGCAACAGTCGAGAGTATGATACGCGTGCAACCACGGTGAGACACTTAGGCTGTAGGCTGAGCACAAGTAGGTAACAAATATAAGCAGAAGTTTAAGTTTTTCATCTGTGTCTACTGAAATGCCTGTGCCCATAAGAGCATGGAGATCGTAATGCAATCTGGGCAGAACTGCCCTTTTATATATTGGTTTTGAGAAATGTGGCACAGGTATCCATACTCAGACTGGTATGACAGAATATGAAACATCTTGAATTAAAGCTTATGCCTATTTTTGGAGCTGAATGTGGACATTACAAACAACAGGTTTGCCTTTTCATGTTTTGAGCCTTACTAAGGAACTGTCCACTATCTAGTGGGCCAAAAAATTTGCACTCAGAATAAGGACAACTGTTTGGGGTTTTTTTTTCTGTAGAAATTCATCTGCTCATGCAGAATTTTGAGGAAAATTTCTTATTACCTGCAGGTAAGGGGAAAGAATTGGGCTACATGGTTCCAGTGGTCACAGCTGGAGATGAACAATAGGAAGAAACAGATATTTTTCTCTGTTCTGACTGACAAGAGACACCTACCTGAAACCTTGTTGTAAAGGTCAGATAACTTGACTTCTAATGAAGCTTTGGCCAAACTGTAACAAGTCTTCTGCACATTATTGTGGCTGTTTCTTTCCTCTTGCCCAAGCTGATCCTTGGAACCTCACCTACCAGTTTTAGTGTTAATCATAACAGATATTCAAGACTGTAGCCTTCAACAGGGGGATGACAGGCCTTAAAGGCATTGACCTGTTACCAATGCTTGCAATTTTCTTATGCAAAACTTCTGAAGAGCAGCATGACACCTGTGTTGGCCATGCAGCTTTTTTCTTCCTTTCTGGTAATCTTACCTAACTGTTGAAACCTTGCTCAACAATGGGCAGTGTTGGATCTGTATAAAAATGCTGTACAGGTTCCTGACAGCTGTAAGATTGTTGGTGTCAGAAACAGCAGAGAAAAACAAAGTGAATAATCCATCTCCACCCAGGTACGCTGGCATCAGTAGATAAGCAAGAAAGCAGCTCCTTGCAGAGAGAGGGGGCATTGCATGTTCGCGTGGTACCCCTACAAGTGCTAAGGCAAGCTATTTATGTGCCAAAGGTGGGACCAAAGTAGTAGATACAGATTCTTGCTAATGTCTGTGCTGACCTGCCTTTGATATGTAATGGATGTGAGAGTGTACCCAGCACAAGAGAAAAGTGAAGCAGTTGCCTTATGGAGATTGCCTCCCCAACTACAGCTGTGTTATCAAAACCACTTTCAGACTCAATGACTGGCAGCCCCAGTGACATTGCAGGAATGCGATAAGCCTCTTTCCCACATTACAGACTCCTTTCAGATCTACAGAGGGTGATAAATACCTGCTGGTTGACAGAGTCACCACCCGGTTGGTGGAACAGAGTATGGATTTCTCCCAGTTACTTGCTTATCTCCAGGCATGGTTCGGCATGGTGAGGAAGGGCGGGACAGTTCTCTTCTCTGCAAATTGCTGTGACTACCAACCATTCCCCTTGGCTTGAACAACTCTGGAACCTGAATATTCCTTACCTTCACCTTGACCCCAGCTGGCAGAGGTAGGGTTTTAGCACTTTCTAAAATCAATATTGAATATCCATGTTTTACAGGTCTCCTCTCTTGCGCTTACAATGTGGGTTTTCCTAAAACCCAAGGAGATGCTCAGTTCATGCCTGAGGCTTTTGAAGAAGCACTTAACAGCTTTTTGAAAAATGTTAAAGGCTGTCTCTGTTGTCCCACTACAGCAACCAAAGAAGTTGGAGAGAAATGTCAGATAATGATGATTAATCTGATAACATAATAACTTGTAAAAGCAAAGACAAGATTGTATGCACCCATCAGTGTAATTCATGCTCCAACAGCAGCCTTTGTGCTGCAAGGACCATGAGACATAGAAGAATCAAAACAGAACACCCTCTCCCCCCTTACTTCAACTCTGCAACTGTTGGTGCTTTGGCATAGGACACAGCCCGGCTCTTCACCTTGGAGGCGGATTTCTAATGTGTGGTAAAAGTGCAGTGTGTCACCTATGCTGTCACTAGGCAGAGTCCATGGCAAAGAAGCTACATTTTAGCATGTTGGAAGTGTTGTTGCAAAAATGTTTAAAGCCCAAAGTTCTGGCACTAATTACTCCCCCCGCCGAATGTTTAATAGTAAAAAATATAAAATCTGCCCTGACTCAAAGAATTTTTAAAAAAGGAATCTAGATTAAGATTGTGATAAAAACTGCCTCCCTACCTCCCAAAACATCTACTCCGAAAGCCAAGAGCTGACGAGTCTTTTGAGGAAATTGTGCTAATAGACATTTAAAAAAAAAATTAAAATATGTTCTAGAAAGTGAAAACCACCAGATGGTGCTCTTGAAACACTGCATGAAGCCGGATCCATTGACTGGAGAGTAAATTCCCTCTACTTCTGCTAACTGTAGCTATCCATCTAGTAACCACCGTCACTGGCAACTGCATTAAATCTGCGCCGAAAAGAACAAACCTCAGACTTTGAATTCAATTACTGATGTTAATATTTGTTTAAAAATATTTTTGTAGGATATGTATGTTTTCACTGCACTTAAAAACATACGGGTGCCTTCCATAAAAACTTTAGTCTGCCAGTGGATATACATGCCTTCTTCAAACAGTGATTGAATGCCCTAAAAATGTGTATTCTGCCCACCTCGTGCCCCTACAGTGGGCACTGTAGAGCAAAGCTGCCACTCCAAAGCAGTGGGTGTAAACCATCCCACCAAACCCTTAGCATGAATCTGGACCAAGCAGTGGGTAGAACTTTGCCTGCAACTGGATGTCGTGTTCCTGATCAGCCGAGGTTCATTGAACACCTCAGCTGTGCATCTGCTGTGGGGCCACCTGGATGTGTCTTCTGGCAGAAGCTAATGATAATGACTTACAAAATATCTAAAAGGCATAGCATGAATATATGAGGCAACTTCTCATATAGTGTCTTCACTGTGTTTAAGAGGAGCTGGTGTCTTGAGCTGAAATGCCATAACCTGAATGTAAGGATGGATCAGGCAATTCTGTGATAGATGCGTGATTGTGGGATACACTTGCTGTAATAGAAAAGATTCCCTCTCTAATATAGTTAAACTTTGGAGTAGAGGAGAAGGAGTTACAGATATGGACAACTGCTGCAATGTGAATCTTTACCTGAGGATGAAGAAATTGTTGTGTCAGGTCCACTCAATTTTAGTGTTGCCTTGTCAGTGTTTTCTCCTTTGAAGGAGTCCATGGGAACAAAAGAAGAGGGGGAAAAACAATGTTAACATTCCTAGTGTGAACTAAAAGCAACAAGGGTCTACTTGAGCCTGCTGGCACATGCAGAAACAGTTGTGAGGTTCAAATGAAGGAATAGACATTGCTGTTATGACCATTGAGATGATTCAGCAGCTGAGGCTTTTTCCCTTAAGGTTTTCTGTTACTCTGTTCTTTGCTCTCAGGATTACCCTTACTGTACCTCAGGACAGCATTCAAACAAGCCAAGGGCTTCGGAGGTATTTTGAGAAATTAAAATGCAAAAAAAAAAATGCAAATCCCTACATTTACTGGCTGCTCTGTAGGTTTCCGTTAGGTGTTGGATGCATACGAAAGCCTTCCACAGACCTCAGTCTGCAGTGTCAGGGCCAGCCCATAGTCACAGGACCTGAGGATGTCCCCTGGCTCAGCAGGGGACTGGCTGGGAGAAGGAGAAAACCCTGTCCTATTCCCATCTCCTCAGGGCTGGGATAGCTTTGGGGAGGTACAAGAAATGCAGCTGCCCTTGGGTTGTGAGGCTGTGCCTGGAAAGGAGGAGCAAGGAGTCTGATGCTGGAGCAGTGACTGTTCTGGGGCCTGGTGGGGAACAGAGGAAGGGTTTGGGAAATCACCTGCCGTGGCTGTAATGCCCAGAGTGGGGAACAGTCCTTGTGTAGGACTATGGCCTTTCAGTAGATAAGACAGCATGTTGCATATGTGTATGTTTGCTGAAAAACAAAGGTATCTGGACATTTGATTGCACCTTGTAGCCAAACCAGGATAATAGTAAAGATGAATGATGTAGTGTATAGTGTATAGAATGATGTAGATATTCTATAGTATGTAGAACAATACAGTAATAGTAACAGTAACAGTAGTAGTAGTAGTAAATGATGGTGTTGCTGTAAATGGTTTAGTACTCTGGCTTTCTCAGCCTATGTAGGACCTGTACAAAAAGCAATGTGAAGATCCAAGTTTGCTCTAAACAAATGTATTTGCAGTGGGCATATATAGTTCAGGTGGTCCTCAGCTGCTGAGCGGAAGGAGCGGGCTAAGACAATGCTCCTGCATGTTTCAGGAGGAGGTGCAGCTCCTCCAGGGCTGATGCATGGGGACTAGAGTTTCACATGAGTGACTTAGGATGGGTACAGCTCTGGTGACATTTCGCTGGCTGCCACTTTCTGAACTCCTGTTTTCTGCTCGCGCCTCTTGTACACCCACCAGAGAGCGCCGTGCACCTTTGTATAAGCGATGAGAGCTCCTCCAGGGCTTTGGTGGCTCAGGCATGAATCATAACGCAAGCACCACGACACAAGACCTCTGAGACTTACCTCTTATGTTTAGTGTCATTTTGTGAGGGTCTACCTCGTCTCGGTTAATTACATTGCACAACAGATTTTCGTTAGTCATATGTAGATCTAATTTTCAAGGTTGTCCCTCGATACTAAATTAGTAGAGAAGACATCAACTGCAATTTGCTTACAAGCACGCTTTAAACACCAGCTGCTTGTAAAAAGACAATAATGTTTTTAAAGTAAAAAGCTCTGCGTTGCCTTGAAAATACTTACACTGGGCAGCACATTACTACATTTACTCTCTGTAATGCATTTACTTATGTAACCAGCGGTAAAAAAACGGGGCAATGGTACAAAATCCAGAAAATCTGTGAATTGCTCACATGTTCCTGTCATTCTTTACGGCACATTGTGGTTGTGTAATAAGTCATGATGTTAAACTGTGGTAGGAAAAGCCCACTGAAGCAAGATAAAAAGCCATGTAAGGTGTCGTAAGTTAAAGGTAAGTAAATCATTAAGAATATCACAGGACTTCCAGTCTCACTGTATGCATTTTAGAAAGTTTTGGAAAAGCAGGCAGTTCATACTTGTTCTGATCTCTTCACTTCTATTAAATAGCAGTTGTATGCTCTGTTTGCATGCAACATACAAACGTAAAATATATAAATCAAGATGCCGTACGATCCTGCACCACTGCCACAGTCCCACCATTCTGCCATGAATCAACTATGAAGTAGATAAGGAGTAACATTTTTAATATTTCTGTTTAAACAGTCAGCATGTTAATATTCACAGGACTTATTTTCTTGTCAATACTCTTTCTTCGGTGTTCCCAGCACTCTCGTAAATAGATTACACCCCGAAGGGTGACTTGTCTAGCAAGAAGAAGACACCTCTTTGGCTGTGTTTTGCATATTGCAACAGAAGAAAGATTCTCTTCCTTTGGAATTTCAGTCAAGAACAAGACTTCCTTTTTTCATACAGAACATCTTTATCCTCACTTTAGCAAACTTGCACAAAGTTTCTGGAGTTGATAATATTTCATTATGTTGTTCTATGTTACATACTAGTCTTTATTATGATTAAAATGCTTTCATATTGACATATGGACACTGAAGCAAATTAAGTGTCTGTAATTATTGTTTTCCATATGAATTTCTTAAATTCTGGTGACCAAAATCAAAGGTACTTGTGTGTGTTTTAAGAAGTTAGAGCATATGCACTTCTTCCTCTGGAAATACTCAAAGAAAAAGAAACTGTTATAATATACTAAGTAATAATAATATTACTGAATGGAAACACTGACTTGTAGGGCAGCGAATGGTAATGTTCATGCGATAAGAACAAATTGATTTCCAGAACATGTAGCTCATATTTTTGCCAATGCATGACATGAGAAAGATATTCAAGGATTCCATGATCTTTTCCTGAATGTTATAGCTGGATCTTCATGAAATATGCTCTTCTTAAGCTTTCAATAGCTGGAGAAATGTTTAATCCAGGAAGATAAAAAGTAGCTGCTTAAATGACTCACATTTTAAAATGACATGTAAGAAAAAGTGCTGTGTTCCTTTTTAGGACATCACAAATTTTGTGGTTTACGGTATACCTTGTAGTAAAAGTTTTAAGGATTAGAAATTAAATTAAATCAGCATTTATTTTGGTTACCATTTTAAAATTTGCTCAAAGCCAGCAAGCGAGCCCATCATTTTAAAAATTAACATGGAAGGGAAAATGATTCAGAAGGCTTCTCTTTAAGCTTGCCCTTAAGGGCACGAAAGAAGCTCAATACAGGACTGTGACACACAGCCTGTGGGTAAGAAATTGATCCATAAATCTTTGCAAATTAAGATAGCATTTTTGTTACTGAAAAATGGATTTAATCTGCTGGTCAGCTCAGAACACTCAGTGGCACTATATATCCTTTATATGAATTTGCTTTCAAGTTGCTGCTATATTGCCATAGCAGCTGCCGCAAAATTGCTATGAAGAAATACGCTTTTCTGATTATATTTTCATGTTCTTGTAGTCTGGATGTGTTTTGCAGGTACTAAATGTTAACCTTGAGGTATATAAAAAAGCATCAATATTGGTTTTGTATTAAACCTCAGTTAGCATCAGTTCATTTTGAATTTAGTAGTAACATGTAGTTTTTTGTTTATGCTAAAATTGAAACAACATGAAAGGAACATAGCCTATATCATTTGGTAGTTCCGAGAGATCACAGAATTTAGTTCAAGGAGCAAACACACTTTTAATAAGACTTCCTTTTCTCCTTTATGTCCTCACTACATTTTTATATTTGTTGATTTTAAATAGTGTGAAATTTTAATAGTCTTAGACTTAATATTTTTTTTATTTCCATCACCTTATTCCTGTAATACCAATGACAGATTTAAATATTTTCCCAAATACTTCTGTCTTTCAAGAGACTCTCTGACTCAGCAGACTCGACATCTTATAAGGTCTTTGCTCTTATTTGAGAACAGCTATGAAGGAAAAGACTACTTTGCAACAGCACAGAAAAGTTTTAATAAACCTTTCTGCAGCCCAAGGCATTCAGAAAAGATGATGAAATAGAGAAAAAAAAGCTGCATTTAAGAATTTAGGTATCTGCTACTGTGTAGCTGTTACATTTACACATAACACTCGCTTGTGATGTTTAGCACAGTACAGAATTAGAATAACAGAATCATGGAATCGTTTAGTTTGGTAAAGAACTTCAAGATCATTGAGTCCAATCATAAACCTAACACTGCTGAGTCCAGGGCAAAACCGTGTCCCTAAGCACTACATCTACGTGTGTTTTAAACACCTGCAAGGATGGTGATTCAAACACTTCCCTGGGCAACCTGTTCCAATTCTTGAAACTCTTTCAGTGAAGTAATGTTTTCTAATATCCAGTTTAAACTTCCCCTGCAAAACTTAAGGCCATTTCCTTTCATCCTATTACTTTTTATTTGGGAGGAGACCAACACCTGCCTCCCTACAACCTCCTTTGAGGTAGTTGTAGAGGGCAATAAGGTCTCCCCTCAGCCTTCTTTTCTCCTGACTAAATAACCCCATTTCGCACAGCCATCTCTCATAAGACTTGTTCTCCAGGCCCTCACCAGCTTCATTGCTCTTCTCTGGACACATTTCAGCTACTCAATGTCCCTCTCATACTGAGGGGCCAAAACCGAACACAATATTCAAGGCGTGGCCTCATCAGTGCCAAACACAGGGGGACAATCACTTCCCTAGTCCTTGCTGGCCACCTTAAGCCTGAGTCAAGGTCTGACTCCTCCTTAACCATTAAGTGACTGCCCAAGAGATTCCTTTTGCTTGTAAAACTATCATCAGGTAGCTCTTTTGCCTTCAGTGTGATAAAGTGATGAGGGCATCTGTAAAGCCTTTCACATCTTTTTTTTCCAGACTTGTGATTTCTTTTGCCTGTACTCTGAGCTAGCAGCGCGCATGGTAGGTCCTATCCAAAACCAGGCATGTAACCGAGTCAGCACAGTCCTAAATGCGCACTGTAGAGTTCAGGATTGCCTCTCGGTTTCACTCCTTTGTGCTATTGAGACTGAAGGTGCGTCCATGAACACATGCATCATGAGCACACCCTGTTTTGCTCTTGTCCCATTGTTCACACGTACAGGTACTGAATATGCAAGTCTCCTGCTCTAATCTAACAGCACCCTACCACACAAAGTTCACAGCAAGAACACTGAGCATCCCTTATTGCTATTCTCATCAAAGACCGAGTGTGATAAAATATGTAGTTTCCCTCTCAGACTGGATCATGTTCAGAGCAAACAAGAGCCAAGCTTGAAGATAAAACTTTAAGTACCATTGTACTCCTACATTTCTAGCCACTCTGAGGCAGAGGGGAGCAGGCTGACAGGGACAGTGCTGCTTTCCACCACTGTCACAGGCAGTGTGGTAGAAACAGACCTGCAGCAGCACTTCCCCATTCCAGCTGCTTTGTCCCAGGCAGCAAGGGAAGTGCAACAGCACCCAACTTCACACTGGTGAAATCATGGTGTCCACTCCATCTTCTGAAGAAGCTGGAGACTACTCTTATTAAAGCTTGTTACTCTACAGTACTTAGTGCACATACAAGTCTTTCCTCTTTTTAAATAAAAGAAGCCCGGTTAGCACTTTACCATGAAAGCAGAGAAGACAGAGTTGCCCGAAGGGGTTTAAAACAAGCAAGTGAAAGCACTTGCACATACAGTTTCGATCTCTGGCCAGGGCAGAGTCTGAACTCAGTGATTTCAGCTGATGCCTGTGCAGACCTTCCCCGTGGAAGCTCTCACTGATATAAGCTTACAGAAATGGTTACACTATTTTGGTTAAAATATCATGGTTATGCTCCATGGTTAAATGGAGCATGATATGGAGCATGGTATATGCTCCATAGCATATATCATGGTTAAAGCTCCATGATATTGGAGCTTTTTCTTTCCTGCTGCAAGGTTTGCTATAAAAACCATTGGAGTTCATGTCATTCATGCCATCCCACATCCTTGGTGCTAAACTTGGCCCTGATTTCAAATTCACTACCATATTAATTTAGCCATCCAGCTTTTGGTTGTCTTTATATCTATGCTCTTTTATTTGCACTGCTATAAATGCATATAAAATTACATCTAGTCTCAGTAACTCTGACAGATCCTGTGATGTCAGACAATATCAGTACCCACGTAAACGTCTAAAGTAAGGGTCCTCTGCTAAAGAGGTACAAGGCGAAGATAAAGTGGTCTTGAGATAAAGCAAGTACCAAAGATTTTTACCTTTCATTAGATGTTTCCCATGCGTAAATATTTCAACTCCTATTTTGCACTAAATTCCAGCACAGTGCTCCTAAGTTGTTGATTATGATTAATTCCAAAACTCATTTGAGGAAGATATCAGAGTTCAACACTATAAAATATGATTGAATTTACCTGTTTATTGATGCATCTATGAGAACTTTTTAAAATATATGTATTTCTTGAATGACTACCTTGCTTTATAGCCAATACTATTTAGTTTTCACTATTACTGCAGTGAAGTTATTTTTGACACTTTCAGTTTCTAGTGCTTCCTGACTTAATAAGAATGTAAAGCCATTGCCCTGTATACAGTCTCACAGGCATGATGAGCTGGATTGAAAGTTAATGAATCTTCCTCTTAATTTTAACCCCTGAATAAAGCCATGAACTTTTCCTCCTACAGCACTGAATTACAATGAGATTGGGGGTGGTTTAATCTATTGATGCAGACTACATGTGCATACTCATCCCTTTACTTAAAAAAAGAGATGCTTTTCAAACTTTATATAACAGAGCCATAGTAATCAAGGCCGACTAGTACAGAGCAGTTCGTGTTTATGCTGATAGTTTGTCTTCCCCCTGAGACTCCAAAAGAGGGTAGTTATGTGCACATGACTTCCATCCTGGGGTGACTTTTAAACAGTGCCCAGGATCTGTTTGGGGAAAAGTTATTTGGTACAGGCTAACAGCGTGGCTCTAACATTATAAGGCAAACTGTCTCAGTGCCCAGGACCCTTCTCAGGTAACTTGTAATTTGCTGCTATAGAGGCAGCCACAGTGGATGAGCTAAGGTGCTGTAGGATCATCAGTTCAGCTTTTAGAGTAGAGAACGGTCTTTATTGAAACTACGATGTTTTAGAAGTGGTTAGAATTTGGCCCACACTCCTAAACACATTTATGGAATGATACACATTCTCAGATAACTGAATGGAAGGCAATCCTTTAGAAGGTTCTGCTTTGTCCCAGGCATGTGGAAAGAAAGCAGTTTGTCCTATCTTGGAAGGAGGAAACAGAGAGGTAAAAAGGGTTGTGTACCATGGTGGTAAGGCAGGGGGAAAAGGCTTCCAATCCTGACCAATGCCAAGGAAGTGGAAAGAAAGACTCTTTTCTTAAATCCGTGCTGCAAATTGGAAAGGAAAAGAGAGGGCTGAGAGCTGAAAGTATGACTCTACCTACTGAACTTCTCCTATGCCTCAGTATAACCTGCAATATTCAGCAACTAAAGATTTTGACTGATAATGCACAGACTCTGCGTTTGAAAATGGCTGACAGATTTGGCATCAGCTGAAGCTTTCCAGGGATTTAAACCTCAGATGAAGCCTGTAATTTATGCTTGGTGGTACAGATCTTTCAGCTGTTGTAAATCAAAACATCTACACGATTCACAGCATATAAGGACCCAGTTCACATTTTTCCCCCCTATGATTTGAACCAGAATAATTTTGGAATAACTGCAGTGAACACAGAAGTATTTAATCATTGACTGAGAGGTGAATTACTTCCAATGTGTGCATTGCAAAGATGTAAATGCCAGGTCATGCTGTGTTTCTTGCTATCACTGTCAAGTTTAAAACTCAGCAGGCATATTTTTAGAGTTCATTATAGTCACATTGTGTCCATCATGGTGTTGATAATACAATAGATCTGTGGCTAAATCACAATAAGTAATGTTGATTTTGTCTTTTTGATGCTCTTCTGGAGAAAACCACAGATTATTTAACTTAATTGATGATGCTAAAATATTGAGAATACTATAGAAAGCAACAGGCCTTTTTCAAGCAGAAAAGTAGGTGAACAGATATAATAGTCTTAAAAATACACCGCAATGTCATAGCTTTGAATAATTCAGCAAGGAGCTGTCATCAGTTCTGTGAAAGATTTTTATGAGATGGTTCCTTAATAACAGTGTTTTTTGAATTGGTATTCCCCTGCAGAGTATTTTTTGCAACTATTGTACGGCTAAGAGCTAACTTTTCTGCCTGTGCAAGGAGAAGAAAAAATTCTGTAGCAGCACAGTTCAGCTTGTATAGTGTAAAATGAAATTAGACTCCAGGATACTCCTGCATGGCTCTCCAACCTCTCCTTAAGTGTGTGGTTATTCAAGTAATGTGTATGGTCCTAGCAGTCAGCCCAGTAGTAGCAGACCGACGAGAGGCTCAGGTCCTGACAAAGGACTTCTGCCAGGGTGTGCCTGCAGATACTCAGAGCCCATGAAACCACCTGACACAGCTTGCTGCCACTAGGGTCTTTGTGCAAACTGCTTCCTGCTAGGTTTGTGTGACCTTTATTTAACTATTTATTTCAGTTTTAGAAAGAGAGAACAGTGAATAGCAGTTGCAGTGTAATAGGTCTGGGGTATAAAGGGCTACAGCATGGCTTTCGTGTGCAGTGCCTCCCAACAGCATTGGTTCTAGAGCAGTGGTCTTTCCCAATCTTCTTCCCAAATGTTTTTAATTTGGTTACATTCTCTGTCCTTAGTGTTTCTTTTCTGGAGAAGTAGTTATATGCCAACTCAACATTATATCTAACATTGCTAGCTTGCTGCTGTAGGCGTCCACACTCTCATTTCAGTCCCCATCCTCCCTCCCCAGCCTGACCCCGACCTTCGCTGCTGCTGCAAGTGTTGGTTGCTGGTTACACCAAGCACTGCTTACACTTTATGATCCTTAGGGCTGAAGGTGGGTCTTTCCTTCTGTTTATGAAATATTCAGCACATTTTGGGGTGCTGAAGGAAAATTATCATTAACATTCTCTTGTCAGTTGTTTTTGATGATGAAACAGATGTATTGCTGAAAGGAGTGATGGCTCAGTTTCAACCACCCAGTCATGTCCAGCTGAGTACGGTTTGTGTACTGAGGGCATTATTTGGCATAGAAGTTTTCATTTAAAAAAACCCAAACCCACCCCAAACCAAACATTTTGTGTACTGTGGACTAATACCAACTCATGTGCTGGAAAGAATCTTTCAGAGTGAAGTGCTGCAGTCATTAGTTTGGGGATGATGTCAACTGAAATCAAACTGCATGGGAAATCATGTTGTATCAGACTGTGTTATCTGAAAGAATGGCTCACACTGCAGGCATCGGATGCTGCCTATTAAATCTAGATAATTGTCTGGGGAAAGTGGATTGTGTTTGATTCCCTCAAAAGACCTAACCCGGGGGACACAGTAAGGGACCAAATGTCATTCTGGTTGATGTGGACATAGTTTAAAAGGGGCTACAGACCCAGGAGAGGATGGTTGCATTACCAAAATCACAACAGATATTTTTCCTTGGGAGCTCTGCACTGGCAGGAATGAAATCATTGATGCCACCTAAATCCTACACTTCCTAGAACATGCCTATGCAATTGTCTTTCTTGTTACACTGTTTAATGGATAAATCCTAGGTTTCTATTAATTCTAGGAGTTTTAAAACACTGTGTATTCATGCTAACTCTCACAAAATTATAATCTATTTACATTTCACAAATGAAGAGTCAGATGCAAGAAGTTATAATATTTGACAGCTCACTTCAAACCATTTTCAAAGCCAGGATTACAATGCATGAATACAGGAATGCTTGACTCCTACCCTTATCTTTGCTTAGTGTACAGCTCTATTCCCTTTATTTTTCTTTCCTTTCAAGAGACGAAAACACTATTTCATAAAGGCTCTGAAGATTTACATACAAAGCCTGAATCAAGACAAAATGAACAAAATGACTTCTAAGTGTGCAAAATCATTCTTCTCCATGTTCATCAGGTCTAGTGAATATTCTGGTCATTTTAACGATGTAAAGGCTTAAAAATTACTCAGTCAATCTATTTTATATTTTTAGTAAGAAAGTAGAAACTAAGACAATCTGCAAGAAATTAGATAATTTCCTACTTTGAAACCAGATGATCCTTTCTAATTCTTGATTCTTCCTTTCCCCATGTTTGACTCTCACACTGTCTTTCAGTGTATTCTAAGGATGGGGGAGTTCTTTTGCAATGTTTGAAAAATTCTGTCCAGCCTCTGCTGTATGTCTGAAAGCTTGTTGAATACAGCTCTGCAATGTCAAATGTCTTTGATTTGATTTGGACTGGACCAGATGTCAACAAATTGGAATTTAATGTTGTAGAGACAGATGACAATGTAGGAAGCATAAAGGGATTCATTGCAGATTAGAATTAAAGAAAACAGTCAGATGCAGTTGTGCAATTTATATTTACCACAACTTAGATCAATTAGGAAAAAAAACAGAAATTCTCTTTTCCTGTCATTCCTTATGAAGAAGTGAATGGGAATCTAGTATTTATATTGCAAAGTACTAATATGCTTTCTTTTTTTTGACATCCAAAATGGTATTTTTCAAATAACAGTTCCTGGTATTTATGGTGGCATTCTTCACTGGCGCTTCAAAAAGATACGCATTCCGATTTGCCTGGCAGAAGATTAGACATAAACTCAACAGAAGTCCAGTGTTAAGAAGCAAACCTCAGTTTTGAAGAGTCTTGGATTTATCTGCAGTGATATGCGTATATAAACCTGGCAAGGCCCTTTGCTTTCTTGATGTTGACACCGGAAAATATGCAATGGCATTTTACATGCACAAGTGATTACAAAGCAAGATCTAGAGCCAGAAATGCACAGGAATTAACAGTTAAAGCTTCCTGTGTGAACACTTGTCAGATGATGATTAACTGTTGCTTAACTATCGCTTAACTATCTAGCAGAACATATGGATGAAACAGGAAAAGATTGTCCCTGCAGCAAGAGAGCTTCCTCTGCACCGCATCTATCTCCTTGCAGGAGAAAGCTCTTTTTCTCTGGGATTCTGGGGGGTATGGATCACAGAGGCTTATCAGTTTTGCACCTAACTGGAGCCTTGGAGATGCCTGTCCTCTGCTGCCAGCGCTGCCTTCCTATTTTCTCTAGGAGAGCAGGTGGTCTGGCTTCAAGGAGAATTGTAATTGGCTGTTGTACTAACTGGTAAAGCTCAGGAAATTCAAAGGAGACGGAAAGGGGTTTGGAGCAGTTTTCCTCAGTCCTGAGCAGTCTCACATAACTTTCCTGATGCTGGCAGTATGGTGGGAATTGGCATATCTGGATGAAGGAAGGAAAAGCCCTGTGAGGCAGAGATTTGTATTTTCCCTTTAGGTAGTGCTCAGGTAGGGGCTACGTGAAAGAAATAGATCTGTTTCCACCTAACCTTGATTTCCATTCTAGACAGATCTGATGCAGAAGAGGATAGACTCACTTGGGGTGTACAAAAATCTGGGGTTTTGTTGTGGTTTTAGACGTGCAGATTATAGAATCATGTAGTAGAAGGATTTGTTTTCTTGCTGTCATTTTTTCTGTAAGAACTGAAATATGGATCCCATGAAAAGATCCAGTTTTTCTCTCTTGAGACAGAATGTCCTTCAGTGAAAAATTATGTTTCTTTTTCTGAAAAATGTACAGAGTATACATAAACACAACTTATATGGAAACATGGATTGATCTTTGCAGAATACGAAATTCATGTAGAAACTGGTTTTAAAAAGATATTATAGTGAAAGGTTAAAGGAGCAACTGTTGAAAATGACTTTTGTTTCTGTATGTCTTCCATTTTATGAAATGCACATGTAATTTATCTTTCTTGGTCCTAATTTCATATGCAACTCTATAAATATTCCCAGAGGTTTGGGTTTTTTTCTGTAAGGCTGTACAACTCAGATTGCTTTAGCTCTGCACACTGTGTTAGACATCCAAGTTTTAGCGTGTATTTTTCCTGAATTCAGACCTGAAACTCTCTGGAGTCTAATCTTAGAAAAATAAAAAGAAAATCATGGGATTATCCATGCTGTTCCCCTTCTCCTTTTCTCTTTCAGATGACTGGAAGAAGACATTGGTCAATTATACTGTTGGGTTTCACTCTCTAGTTTTAACTAAAGTTTGCAAAGCTGTTGATAAGCTTTTTAAGAATTTTGTCAAGAACACAAAAGTTGTCTAGCAGTGTTGTCCACCAAGTTTTTACATGAAGTAAAGAAGAAGCAATATTAAATAATAAGTATAAATCTTCCTCATTTCCAGAGAGTGCCCATTTTACAAGAGCAGAATTTTCTCTACAGGCATTCCAGCTAGCTCTTCTGTTATCTAGAAACACAAATCTGTCTTGAGAATGATCTTGGAAGTTAATTAGTCTACTAAAAACACCAACTAAATGTCCCTGCTTTTGTAGAAGCCAATAAAGACTGACTTCCTATCAAATGTAAGTGATAAAATCAGCATTTATGAGATTAAACCGGTGGAAGTACATGATTTTATTCGGTGGCTATATTCCTGAAGGTAGGAGATGCAGTGTTTATGCTTGATTTAGCAGGAAAGAACTGTACTTTTGATGAGCCACAGCTAAATTTATTCCTCTTTTATGACATTTAGTGAAATTTTTATATTAAGTGTCTATCTTGATGTAACTAATTTTGTAGGCAGTTTTGAAATTATGTAAAGCATATTCTGCCAGTAGCAAGGCACAACAACATCACAGTTTTCCTTGTCAAGAAAAATCAAAACTTGAATTTTCCTTTTTCAGAGTCCCTTTTCTCTTCACTCACCCCTTATCACACTTCCAGAGTTTTAGAGTAAAAGAAAAGATTTTATTATTATTGTTACTAGCTCAGACATCTGGAGAAAAAAAAAACCAAAAAAAAACCAGGACAGAGAATACCAGAGATAACACAAATAAAGAGAAAAAGCTATAAAAGAGGCTTTACATATACTCCAGAATAGGGAATAGCTAAGCAATATGATTTGAAAGGAGGAACACATGGCAATTGAACCTATTGCTACAGTTTAAGGTTATTCCTACTCACAAACGAAGCAAAGGGCAGACTATTACCTTCTTTTCTACCAACTTCTTGCAAAGCTTTTCCTCTTTACCCAGGATGATTTTGCTGCATTGGCAACAGCAAAACATTGTTAACTCATTGATTGATTTAAAAACATTATACTAACACTTGCTGGGTAACAGACTACAATCATACTGGAATATGTACTTCAAATCTCAGCGTTATCTACAGTCACAGCTAAGAAACAAGGTCTTCCAAAAAAGGCAGGACAAATCCACATGAGCGTCTTTCCTTAACAGAACTTTGAATTTATTCTCAAACTAGCAGGAATGTTATGATATCCCTGCAAAATTCCTCTTTGTCTCTTCATGCCTACAGTTTTGCTGAGTTTGGAAGCTAAAATTTACTAAACTGTCTAGTTTAGTAATCTCTTTGTACCGTACACATCACCATGGTTTCAGAACATATCTCTAATTATTAAAGCTTTATTGTGTTTCACCAGTGCATGATAGGAAGAAAACAAGAGTTATTTCTTATTATACAAGCTTTAATCTTCAAACAGGATGCTAAAACAGGCTAACTACCTATTACACATCATCTCAAACAATGTTGAGAACTATATAATGGTACTTCAACTATCACACTTTTATGCAGTGTAATTATAATTATATTACTGGAACCTGCACAAGTGCATTCTAACCCACCCAAGATAACAAAAGCTTTAATCTTCAATTAATAATTCCTGTGTTTGTTGCCTTCATATTCCTTCTACAGAGTACATTGGATCATTCCAGCATAAAATTAATCTATTGAAGAAAACATATAACCCTTTACTTTGTCATTAAAATGTGTTCTTGCTTTGCTATTAATAAATGCTTTATTTTAAAGAGGTATATTATTGCAGGATGACTGTAAGTCTTGAACATTTTCTAATAGCTGTCCTTTATCCAGATGTGTTAGATTAAACCTGGTTTCACTGGACCAGCTTTGAGTACAATGTTGGACTAGATGAGCTCTGGAGGTCCCTTCTAACCTACATGATTTTGTAGCTAACCCACATGTCGTTATTCCCAGTAGTCAAAACTTTCTTCTACATTTTTAGGAGATTTCATTGTATTTTCAACTTCCATAGATCTAACAAATGTATGGAATAGCAGAGGAATAGTTTTAGTACATGATCACAGGACCAGATCCTTGATAAATTTTAAATTCCTGAAGTCTTCAAGAGAGTTTCAGAAAATATTGGAAAACATTTGAAAAAGGAGACAAAACAAATTAAGTCAAGGAGCTGCAATTCGTTTTTCGACTTATTATTTCCAAACCTAAGATGCAGAAGTTATTTCTTCTGACCAATAAAATGTAAAAATATTTGTAGATACAGACCTTCAAGTTTGCTCTCCAGTGGATAATTCAGCAAATCTTTGTTTCACCCTTTTTTGTCAGCCAGGGTCAGGTAATTGTAAAAGAACTCCACCAACATAGTTTGGTTTGTCCTGTTGTTAATTAGTAGTATCGTAATAAACAGTTCCAAAACAAGCCAATGGGAGCTCAGTGAGAGCTCTGCTTTGATTCTGGAAGTTACAGGAATTTAAAAACTATTATGTTGAGATTTTCCTGCTAATTAATAAAAATAGATTCATTAAAATAAAAAAAAAAGTCTTCCAGGCTTTGTGGCTAGCTTCTGGGAACAAATAGATTTTAAAATTTTGATTTAAAATGCAAGAGAAAGACAAAATATTAATACTTAATGTTAGTGGGTTAAATCTGTGTTAACCTTAGTAGGCAGTGAACTGTAAGTTCAAATGTTATTATAACAAAAAGTAAATAGAAGTTCTCATATATTTGTCTCAGTGTATGCCTAACATATCTTTCCTCATCTCTCTGCTGACTAGTTGACAGAATAGGATTCTGAATACTGATAGCTAGAGCAACTCATAAAGTACCTAGCTTCCTACAGAAATTACAGTTTTCTTCTTTTCTTTGTACTTTATATGTTTGCTCCTGTATATCCCTATTAAGGTTTAATAATTTTGTATCTCCAGTCTTGCATTAAACACCAGGAGCTCAATTCATTTGCACGTGTAAACATTACTATTTTACCACCTGTGAGGCGCCGTATAGCTCTCCTAGGGCCTTAAGGAGACCCATATCCTTTTCCTGAGGAGGCTGGAAGGATGGACAGATGTGCCAGGCCATGCCAAAGGTAACTAGTTGCTTCTCCATGGGTCATTTTATGAGGCTATGCTGTTTGTATGACTGCTATGAGAACTCAGACCTCAAGGATGCCTCTGGGATCTCCATGAGATACTGTCCACTTCCCAGATGCTGGTAGATCCATGGGAGAGATGTGCTGCTCTGCAATAGCAAGTATGCAACAAATGGGTTGTCATAGAATGTATGAAAAAGCACTGAATTCCTATGTCTGAACAGCTGAATACTGCCCTAAGTGAACATGCAGACATATAAACACTACTCATTAATTATTCTGCTCTTTAATATAGAAAAACATATGCAACTCACTGATTATACCTCTATGTTAGCTAAGGATTCCTATAAATTAATTTTATTTCTAAGAATCTGGAGTTTCTTTGACCATGGCCTTTTGAGGTACGAAACAGTAAAAGTCAGACTACAGAAACTCACGTGGTTTATTTCCATGTCCTCAAAGCAGACTCACCTGTACTTAAAACTGCTCATGAGAAATGCTTGTCCTTGTAATCCTTTAAAGGATGGAGATGCTGCAGTTCCCATAGTGTATTGTATTAGAAAGCTACATCTCTCCTACTATGATTTAAGTCCATAAATTCTATTCAGAAGAAACGAAAACTCCAACAATTTATCCTTTTCTTCTGTGAGCCAAAAATCTGAGTACTTGAAAGTATTTCCTCATAAATGGCAACTTCCAGATGTTTTATCCTCTTCAGCTGATCACATTTTTCAATATAGTAAAAACATTTTCTGCACAAGACCTTTTTGTTCCTCAGTGCCCTATCCAAGTAAAGACAGACCATTGTCTAGAGTTGTGATACATGCTCTTTGCTTGCCTTAGTTTTGAACAATGTTCATTGAGATTAATTTATAAGTCCCTTTCAAATTTCTCGTAGCGATAACTTCTATTGTGTTGGGCCTTGGCTGCCTAAGAGATCATCTTTTTCTTCAGGTAGTAATGGTGCAATTGGAGTTTTCAAGTTTATGTCTTGGCTAGGATTGTAAAAGGACTGAGCGATACTTTGTGTCAAACAGTTGGTTCTAGTGGTGCTCTAAGCCCCAGTGCCTCTTCTAATTCAATAAAGACTTGATCAAATTCAGAAATGTAACAGTTAACTACCAGTGCATCATTCACAGAAATGTGAGGCAGCAAGAAAGGTCGGAAGTCAAACACTGCCACAATTTATCAGGTCTCACAGAAAACTGTTGTATAGAATCATAGAATCACAGAATGGTTTGAATTGGAAGGGACGTTAAAGATCATCTAATTCCTGCTATGGGCAGGGACACCTCTCACCAGACCAGGCTGCCCAAGGCCCCGTCCAATCTGGCCTTGAACACCTCCAGGGATAGGGCAGCCACAGCTTCCCTGGGCAGCCTGTGCCAGTGCCTCACCACCCCCATGGTGAAGAAATGCTCCTTTATGTCTAATCTAAATCTGCCCCTCTCCAATTCGTAGTCATTTCCCCTAGTCCTATCACTACATGCCTTTATAAAAAGTCCCTCACCAGATTTCTTGTAGCCCCTTCAGGTACTGGAAGGTCACTATAAGGTCTCCTTGGAGGCCTCTCTTCTCCAGCCTGAACAATCCTGACTCTGTCAGCCTGTCCTCATATGGGAGGTGCTCTAGCCCTCTATTCAAACTTGTAGCCTTCCTCTGGACCTGTTCCAACAGTTCCATGTCCTTCTTATGTTGATGATTCCAGAACTGGACACAGTACTCCATGTGGGGTCTCATGAGAACAGAGTAGAGACAGAGAATCACCTCCCTTTACCTGCAGCCAGGATACGGTTGGCCTTCTGGGATGCGAGCACGCATTGCCAAGTCAAGTGAAGCTTCTCATTAGTCATCACCTCCACGTCCTTCTCTGTAGGGCTGCTCTCAATCATGTCATGCCCATCCTGTATCAAAACCATGGATTACCCCAACCCAGGTGTAGGACCTTGCACTTGGTCTCGTTGATCTTCATAAGGTACACAAAAGCCCACATCTCCAGCTTGTCCAGGTCTCTCTGGATGATGTCCTGTTCTTCCGGTGTGGTACCTGCACCACTCAGCTTGGTGTCATCTGCAAACTTGCTGAGAGTGCACTCAATCTCGCTGTCTATATCATCGATGGAGATATTAAACAGCACTCATCCCAATACAGACCCCTGAGGGACACCACTTGTCATGGATCTCCATGTGGACATCGAGCCATTGACCATTACTCTCTGAATGTGACCATCCAACCAATTCCTCATCCATTGAACAGTCCACCCATCAAATCCATATCTCTCCAATTCAGAGAGAAGGATGTCATGGGGGACCGCCCCAAAAGCTTTACAGAATTCCAGAAAGATTACATTTATTGATTTTCCTCTGTCCACTGCTGCAGTTACCCCATCATAGAAAGCCACTAAGTTGGTCATACAGGATATTTGGTGAAACCATGCTGGCTGCCATTAATTACCTCCCCACCCTCCATGTGCTTTAACATAGCTTCTAGGAGGATCTGTTCCATGATCTTCCCAGGCACAGAGGTGAGGTTGACAGGTCAACAATTCCCAGGTTCATCTCTTCCACTCTTTTTAAAAACAGGCATAATGTCACACTTCTTCCAGTCACCAGGGACTTTTCCTGACTGCCATGACTTTTCAAATATCATAGACAGTGGCTTGGCAACCACATCAGCCAATTCCCTCAGGCTCTGGGATGCATCTCATCAGGTCCCATAGACTTACATATGTTCAGGTTCCTCAGATGGTCACAAACCTGATCGTCCTCTAAAGTGGGAGGGGCGTTCACCCAGGAAGAGGTAGGAGAGCTGTTGTCAGTGAAGACTGAGGCAAAAAAGTTGTTGAGTACCTCAGCCTTGTCTTCATCTTTTGACACGAGGGCACCATTTTCATCTATCAGTGGGGATATGTCCTCTTTAACCTTCCTTTTCTGATTGACATACCTGTAGTTTAGCTTTGCTAGAGGTACAAGAGCTTTGGTGTGGATGAGTCTCAGCAACGTATTGTAGCTTCATCTGAACAGAGACTGGGTCACACACTCAATAATGAGATGAGCTTCGCTGACTGAGGGACACATATACTGATTTACACCAGTCTCTTGGTGCCCAGAAAACCATTCTGAAGAATTGTGCACAAACCTTTCACAGTTTTTTGTTTGGTTTTTTTTTTGGTTTTTTTTTTTTGTTTTTTTTTTTAATATCTCTTCCTGTTTCAGTCACTGGAACTTCAAGCAGAGAGCAGAAGAAAACAGTGGTAGAACATGTCTTTATGAGCACACATTTCACATTTGAGGGGATCTTGGCCACAGGGATATATTTGTCACTACTTTTAATGATCAGATTTTGTCACTAGCAAACGGATCAAGTTTCAGGTTGTGGTGTCACTTTAACAGTTAAACAACAAGTAAGTGTGATTGGTGACCAGGTGAAATACTGAATTAATTTGGTGAGCCTGGAATATGTAAATCACAAGGAAAATAGACACTTAAAAATAGTTCGTCAAATTATGGATGAAGATCAGATGAAAGAAATAAAAAATAGAAACAGAACAGCCTCTGGGACGTCAGTGGGATCCATCAAAGTCTAATCATTATACAGCTCTGGCATTTAGCTTCAGTGTAGGGGGTGCCCCAAGCACTTCTGGTTGGTGGCTTGCTGAGTAAATGTCAGTTTAATGCTGTTTTCCTGTTTTTGTGAAAAACTCCTGTAGGGTCTCTCATCAGATAACCAGTTTTATTACAACCCCACTACTTCTAGTCAAGCATAAATGTTAATTCTATATGTAGCTCCTTTCTTACCTTGCTTCTTTTCATTCACTGACGTCAGGTTTTTTAGTCATTGAAGGTCTAAGACCAGCTATTTTTGAACCATGAACTATTGGTATCTTTCATGGTTCTTGCAAATTACATCCCCGGGTGCATGTTACTGGCTTTGACTTGCACACAGTTATGACAGTTACTTTAAAATTATTAGTTCCACTGTAAAGGTGATCCATGCATAATGCAGCCCAGTGAGTGCACAAGAAAATTCTCCCACCTATGCCAAAGAATGAATCTCTGATAATATCACAGAGCCCCCATGTGTTCTAACTTGCAGTCTTGTGTTCGCACCTATAGATAATGCTTTCCTAGCACAGGACAGTAAGTTTTTAAAACATGAGAAAGCAACATTTTGTTAAATATCTTTGATTTATTTAAAGATAGGTTCTTATAATTTTTTATGCTGGGGTTTTTGCACATAAAATATAAATGAAAGCAGCTATTAGGACTCAATATTTTTTCTGCATCATAGAGTGTTGCTACTTTTAAATAATCATTTCTTAATGCATCACATGGCTCATTTTCATTAAATAAACATTTTAAATGTGTAAAAGCCATATTCATTAATACTTTTTTAAAAAAAGCCAATGGATATGGCTCCCTGTGAATAATTTATATTTATTTTATCTCCTGTTTCATATAAAAAATGTTAAATTAATATGATTATTTTCTCATTTGTTTAATTCTTATTCTCTTCTAATCTGTCATTTGTGTTGAAGCAATTCACATACACTTAGCCTTTGTCTCATTCCTTCTGTTTCTTCCTAGTCCTGCACTTGAGACACAACAACCCTTTGCAGCACTACAGGCTTGGGGAGCAGTGGCTACAAAGCTGCCTGGCAGAGAAGGACCTGGGGGTGTTGGTTGTCAGATGCCTGAACATGAGCCAGCAGTGTGCCCAGGTGGCCAAGAAGGGCAATGGCATCTTGGCTTGTATCAGGAACAGCGTGACCAGCAGAACCAGGGAAGTGATTCTGCCTCTGTATTTGGAACTGGTGAGGCTGCAACTTGAAGGCTGTTCAGTTTTGGGACTCTCAGCACAAGAAAGACATTGAGTTCCTGGAGCGTGTCCAGAGCAGAGCAATGAAGCTGGTGAAGGATCTGGAAAACAGGTCTTATGAGGAGCGGCTGACGGAACTGTGATTGTTTAGCCTGGAGAAAAGTAGGCTGAAGGGAGACCTTATCACTGTCTACAACTACCTGAAAGCAGGTTGCAATGAGGTGGGTGTTGGTTTCTTCTTCCAAGTGATAGTTGATAAGATGAGAGGGAGTGGCCTCAAGTTACACGAGGGAAGGTTCAGAGTGAAAATATTTCTTCACCGAAAGGGTTATTGGGCACCGGCAGAGGCAGCCCAGGGAGGTGGTAAAGTCACCATCTCTGAAGGTATTTAAAAGACAGGTAGATGAAGCGCTTAGGGATATGATTTAGTAATGGACAAGTATGTCTTGACTTGATGATTTCAAAGGTCTTTTCCAACCTAGTGATTCTATGATTTTTGGCTCTAAGGCCCCAACTCCAAAAGGTCAACAAGTTACAACCATCTACGTAGATTTTCATTCACACTCACTGTATAGCACTCTTATAGCTTTGCCTAGTATTCATTAATTGCACTTTTCTTTCTTTATGGTACCAGGACTCATCAAAGCCATGCTCCTTGTAAAACTTGGACATTGATAGTGTGTTGCCCTCAAGTCTGAGCCAGATACTACTGAAAAGAAAGGCAGAAAGGCAAAAGGAGTTGTACAAAACACCTCCAAGTCAAGCTTTCAATACTTTTCTTCACCCTAGGACCCTTTGCTAGACACCTGTTTGTCCTCACTATGCACAACCCCTTTCACTGGCTTTATGCTCATTTGTGTTGTGCGAATCCTCCTGAGGACCTTAACCCCCCCAGCATTTGTTTCTGATCTCTACATTGCTGAAATTCCAGGAAATTTTTAATTTCTTAGTTTTTTTCTTTTTCTCAGTTGGTGTTTTACAAATTGCTCCTTGTGTTTCCTCAAATCCCACCTTATTATCCAGACAAGAGCGCTCTTTTCTCTTTGGCCTATGACCCCAACCTGTTCCCTAAATGTTATCATTTTTCTGCATTCAGTCATCCTGCATGAAATCAATCCGTTATAGTAACATTTGGGTTTTACAATGATTTACCAGGCATTGTTTGTACTGTACAAGCATAGTTTTTTATCAGCACTCTTCCACCACCAGAAAGAACATTTTGTTAAGTAGGCATATTATTTGTTAATCGGGGAAGGTACATACTAATTGTGGAAAGACTAAACCATAATTTTTATCAAGCTGAAGGTCAGTGTACCAAGGAAGAGCTGTTACTTATTCTTCTGGAGTTGTACAACTATGTTTGTACATCTGAACTAAAAAAAAATCATTTATTTCTGGAAAGAGTAGCAGTCTGAGCTGCCTAATACCTGGATTCTTATCCTGCTACAAGCCTTGCAATTTTCTTAGGCAAGCCATTGTTTTTCTACGTGTCTCAGTTTAGTCTCTGTAAAAGGAAATCAATAATTTCAAACTGCTTAAGAACTGTTTTTTCAGTCATTATCTTGGTAACATAGTTATGTCATACTTACCATCCTAACTGAATGAAATTACTTTAACTGCTCTTCATGCCTATTTGTTCTTCAGAGGCAGTGCACAGAACCAAGGGTGCACAAGAGTCAACTCCAGCCTATGTTTTGTTTGAATTCCAATGTAATTTGATGGCAATTTACCGAACCAAGTGAAGAAAATGTACTAAGTAGCAGCTGTATTTTTGATACATCACAACAAATGGAAATCCTGGGCTACAGAGCTGTGAGTGCATGGCTGGTGGTAATGACTATTTTAGCAGTGGCAGCAAGTTGCAAAGAAGAAGGTGGAAGATTTCAAAATATCAGGCAAAGATTAAAGCATTAGATCAAGTATATTTATTTTCAAAAAAAACATGCATTTAATATGTAAAAGACGAAGTTGGTAAGTATAGAATTCTATTTTTGAAATTTCTGTGTTGAGAATTATGAATAGCTCTAACTTGTTTCTACTTTTGTCCTCCACCTACTGCTAGGCTCTTGCCAGGAAGAAGTTTCCTCAGCCCACAAATGCACATCAGTTACTGTCATCAGCAAATGGTACTTCTTCAGACAAGGAACAGGCTAGAAGATCTGGGTTTCTAAAATGGAAAGTATCATGGTTTTGGTGACTGTGGAGCTGAATTTCTACTGAGTCTTAATTGTTATCAGGTAATTGCAGGTGTTCAACATCTCAATGTGTTAGATGTCTCAGGACAGTTTACAGAATCAACATAGGTGAGGTAAGAGGGATAAAGATGTTGCTGCAGAGAACACCTCTTGAAGGGTACTTTCTGGAACTTGGAGTCATGCTGTGTGGTGGTGTTGCCCTTGCTGGATGAAAATGCCAAAAAGTCACAAAGATATGCCAAAGGCAAAAGCTTGAGACAGTCTTAGTAGCACAAGCATATGAAGCAGAAGCCCACAGCTTGAACCTGATTTTTGAGTACATGAGAGGTCAGGCATAATTTTTTATATCTTCTATAAGTTGGATCTTAAAATAATAGCTAATGAAAAAAGCTTAGCCTTTCATATTCAGCCTGATCTATATAAATGGGCTTTTAAGCAGCATTGTAGCAGAGATCAGGTAATTGTCCTTATTCCTTTCTCCCAGTCTCTGAGCAGCCTGACAGGCTCAGATTCTGCTCCACTAAAGTGTTAAAGACTGGGTGTGCTTTGCAGTAATATGCTTTTTATATACATGATTGAATTTGCCCTCTAGGGTATTACAGCCTGGCTGCAACAGGGACTTTAGCTATTAATTGAGTGTTATCTTCTACATACCAACCTTTCATCTTTCCTCTGACAGTTTGACACAAATTTTCAGATGTTATTGTTTCATTAAAGTAAATGCTTAAATCGCCAGGGATCATAATAGTTTCCATAATCATTTTCTTGCAAATGAACTATTAATGTTTTTCTCTCACAAAGAATCATAGAATGACTGAGGTGAGAAGGCACCTCTGGAGAGCCCTTCTGGGAGATCGTCCAGTCCAACCTCTGCTCAGTCAGGGTCATCTACACCAGGTTACTCACAGCTGTGTCCAGTCAGGATTTGACTATCTCCATATATGGACACTCCACAGCCTCTTTGGGCAACCTGTGCCACTGTGACCACCATCACGGTACAAACATTTTTTCACACGTTTATACAGAATATCCTGTGTTTCAGTTTGTGTCCATTACCTCTGATATCGTCACTGGGGGTCACTGAAAACAGCCTGGCTCCATCTTCTTTGGACCTTTGCTTCAGCTATTTAAATACATTGATAAGACTACCTCTGAGCCTTCTCATCTCCAGGCTGAACAGTCCCATCTCTCTCAGCCTTTCTTGAGAAGAGAGAAACTCCAGTCCCTTCTTCATCTTTCTGGCCCTTCAAGAGACTCTCTCCATTATGTCCTCATCTCTCTTATACCCAGCACTGGACCCTGCACTCCAGGTGTGGCTTCACCAGCGCTGAACAGAGAGGAATGATCACCTCCCTCGACCTGTAGGCAGCACTTCTCCTAATGCTGCCCAGGAAGGGCTGTTGACCTCCTTTGCTGCAAAGGTGCATTGCTGGCTCATGATCAGCTTGTTGTCCATCACCAACCTGTTGGCCCTCTCAGCACAGCTGCTTTCCACTCAGTCAGACCCCAGCATATACTGGTGCACAGGGTTATTCCTCCCCATATGGTGCCCACTAAAGCCACCCTATCACTCCCCTCGTCAGCTGGACGGGGGAGAGAAAATATGTTGGTTGATATAAGGACAGGGAAAGTTCATTCAGCAATTACTGTCATGGACAAAACAGACTTGTGGAAAATTAGTTGAATTTATTGCCAGTCAAATCAGAGTAGGATAACAAGAACTAAAACCAAATCTTGAAACACCTTCCCACCAGCTCTCACTTCTTCTGGGCTTCAATCTTACTTCCCATTTTCTCTCTCTCCTCTCCTCAAGCAGCGCAGAGGGAAGAGGAATGAAGCTTATGGTCAATTCATCACAAATCTCTGCTGCCCCTTAGTCCTCAGAAGGAGTACTCCTCACAATCTTTCTTTGCTCCAGTGAGGGGCCTCTCCCACAGAAGGCAGTTCCCCATGAAGTTCTCAAATAAGTCCTTCCCACAGGCTATAGTTCTTCACAAACTGTTACCTGTGCTCCTTCCATTTGGTTCAGTCCTTCAGGCACAAGCTGTTTCAGCATGGGTTGCCCATGGGGTCAAAAATCCTGCTAGCCAACCTGCTTGACTCCTCTCTCCACTGGTGCACAGGTCCTACCAGGAGCACCTCCTCCCACTCCTTCCTTATTGATCTTGGTGTCTGCAGAGTTGTTTTTCTCACATACTCTCACTCTTCTCTCTCCATCTGAAGTTGTGCAGGTGTATTCCCCTAATTCTTCAATATTTCAGCCCAGAGGCTACTACTGTCACTGATTGGCTCGGCCTTGGCCAGCAGCACATCCAACTTGGAGCTAGTTGGCATTGGCTCTATTGGGCATAAGGAAAGCTTCTAGTAGTTTCTTACAGAAGCCGTCTCTGTAGACCCCTACTACTAAAACCTTGCTAAGCAAACCCAATACACCCTTCTGCTTAGGGAAGTGCTGGAGCAGATCAGAGGTGCAATGTTTAAATTCACAGCAATCCTATGAAAAGACTGTTGGGATAGGAATCAGCAGGGAAGAGCAGGTCTCAGGGTCCCCAGTGTAGTCTTCCATTTACTACTCCAGCATGGGATGAAGAGCTCCTGGGACCCAGGACAGCTCTCTAGTGTTGTTGATTTGGCTGGAGAGCAGAGGTTTGTAAAGGAAGAGAAAGAGAAAACCTCAGTAGCTGCCTCTGCTAACTCCTTCAAAAATATTTAATAGATGATTTTTGTAGCTTCATGGACAAAGACTGAAATGTCAGCACTTATCTCTGAGACTGGAACAAGTTTACCTATAAAAAGATTAAGCAAATATGGTCTGATAGACCAAATATGTGGTCTATCTTGCAAAAATTACAGTTTTTCTAACTGTTTCAACTGGTCAAATTGTGAAGAAATAAGCGCTTAAAATGTAAGCAGGTTAAAGGTGATCCCTTTAATGAAAAAAGGGTCAGAATTTTAAAATGTTCTGATTTAATTTGTTCTTTCCATAGCACCACTTTTCTTCAGGCTTTTGGGAAACTCAGTTACTGTTTAAAAAGATATGTAATGAATATGCTTAACTGCAGATTAGAGACTGAATTTTGGATGCTTCTGAATAATTATGAGATCTGATACACATTTGTATTATCTATCCAAAATACCACAATGTCCTAAAATAATAAAATCTTAATCGTATGATCACACTTGTCAGGGAGTTAAAACCCCAGTTGTAGACCAGGATTCACAGATCTCTTGAGAGGAATTTTTGTTAGTGTAGTAGGTAACAAACCAATTGGCAGTCATGTGCATTAGGGTCATTTCAGTTCACAAGTTGTGCATTGAAGCAATAGAGGATGTATTCTGCATGGTTCAGGGGTGATTTGGAGTAACAAAACTGTCCTAATTAGCAGCTAAATGTGAAGGGTTTTGTTTTGTTTTGTTTTGTTTTCCTGTAGCCATGGTTATAGGACCGTAGATTTTTGCACAACCCAATAGAAACCTGAGGGAAAAGCAGGAATTGCAGTGCACAGTGGTTATATCTTGTGTTTGAAAGAAAAACACTTTTATTCACTCAGTATGTAAACATGGACAATTAATCACTTCCTTTGAATTCTAACTTCCATGCATAATGCTTTCAAGGATGGCAGACATGAATATAATTTGTTACTCTATTCTTTTTTTGTTCTAAAGCTGACTCTAGCATGATATATCTTTTTTCCTCTTCAGATTTACTTCCCTTGTGTATATGAGGTTCTTGAAACTTTTTTTTTATACCTGGGGACAGATAGACACTTACCCAAATCCTGTGAAATAAGAGTAACTACTCTCTATGGAAGAGTGACTGGGAACTAGATTACGAGGTTAGAAGCCCTGGGATCTAAGATCACTTGCTTTCTAACTTCTGTTTTGCTTCGAGCACATCACTTTTCTTCTCTATATGCTAATTTTTCCATCAAGCGTATACTTACACTTTACTACTAAAGTAAAGACTCTTCATCCTGTTAGGGCAATTTCTATGCTTATTTTCTTTTGCATAATTACAATTATTTTTATTTATGTCAGTGTATGCATAGTAATTAAAAACCCCCTCCTATATTCTTCTTATTGAATTCTGAGAAAAATAACAAATTAATAAACAGTTTTTTCTGATCCCGCTCAAATTTCTTAAAGGGGGGCTATTGTTCATAAAAATGTCTTAAACTCTGAAAAAAAAAATCTTCCAGTTCATAGAAACATTTATAAAATTCAGTTAGACAACTCCAAATCCAGTCTGTGATGATAGCAAGTCCTCGTCAGCTGTTAACAAACAGTGTGATTTATATTCCTGAGAAGCCTTGGCTGAATATCACGTAGTATTATTCCTTGCATAACTTTATTTTGAAACCTCTTCTGCTTACACTTGAATCAGGACAATTCTGATTGTCTACAATGTAGAAAGTATTTCTGCTCTCCTTCATAAAGATCATGTTTATAAAGATCTGTGTAGCCTTTCTGCTGTTATCCCTCTTGAGTTCTCCTTTTGCGTTTTTATTGTGACCCTGACCAGCTCATTGCTTCTCAAACCCCATACAAAATCTGATAATTAGTTTTTATTTCTTCATCTAGGTACTACTCATAAATGCTTCTGTATGCCTTATTATGGGATAGGGAGTAGAGGATAAGTCAGTGGAATAGATTTGATGTAACTTCCACCTTTTGATCGATATAGTATTAAAACTGGGGAAAGATTCCATTTGCAAGCTACAGAAGTTCTCATCGATTGCGTTTAGAACTGACATGACCCCAACACTCACTGTAACTCTCTCCAGCATAAAGTTAATTGTGATGCCCTGTTACCTTGACTTATTTCTGTTTTATGTAAGAGGTGTACATTTTAATGTTCTCTCTTCAATTTTTTAAGTCTTTCAGACTTTTCTGTGTTAAAGAAATTAAATATGAAGACGGACAGTAAATATGAAATATTAAAGAATTGTAAGATTAATATTCAACACTGGGCTCTGAAATTAAACTTTATGAAGCCAGACTAACAGATTGTTGACTATTTAAGGCTTTGAAATACAATTAAATTTAAAGCTTATCAGGAGTGAAATATTACTGCATTTGCCTTAGGCTTTTTTTTTCCATGTGGAAAAGTGTGTGGCAAGTTGTCATTTTCATCTGAGTTCATAATCCATGCTTTTCAGTAATGCCTAGGGGGAACTTCACATTCTCAGGCAGTTATTCCATAGTTATTTGTGATGAAGTCAATACTAGTAAACCAGAAACTCTGGATATTAACACAAGACTGCAAGTACCTATACATATATATTCCTGTACCAAGCAAGTGTAAGCAGTACTACTAATGACTTTGCAGATACTAAATGCTCTGGGTATAATCTTTCTCTGGTGTCAAAAAAGGTAGATTAAGAATCAGAAATTGTAACAATTAGTACTTTTGGATACTGTTTTTTTCATATTTTATATCCAGAAACTCAGATAAAGATTTCACCAAGCATGATACAGATTATGGAGCATATCAGCTTTAATGCTGGTTGTTGAAATAAAAAATAAAGCCCTCAATCTGATCCATCCTTCTGAATAGTGTCTCACATAGTAGTCTTAAATCTCCAGATGTTCGATGTCTCTAATCGCTGGAGCCTGATCTTTTTTCAGTGACAGATTCTACTTTGTACTGGTCTTCAGCGTGCTGACATAGCATTATTTGCAGATTCATTTTGTGCATTCTAAAGTGGTGGCAACACTTGTTTGAAAGTTGTTTGAAGCCACAAGTAAGGTATGTGTTGTCAAAATATGTTTTCCTGAGTCCGCTGGAGAAAATTTCACAGACTGGATCCAATCTGCAAAACTTTAAACGGTTCAGTGGAAAACCATACGTTAAAAATCAAGCTATATCAATTAATTTATCACAAATGACAATAATTCGGTTAGGGCAATGTTTGTTTGGCTCTGTTGTTGTAGTTGTTTCCTTTTTTCATTATTTTGATGCACCACAGGAAATAAGCATCTGCTTTGGTTGTCATTTTTATCATGTCCCAAAACAGGAAAAAGAGGAGGAAAACTCTCAGCGATAATTTCTGCTCTGTTTTCCAGTTCTTTTATTAGTAATACAAAATTTTCACATACGGATGGCAGAGAAATCAAGGTAGATAATTCATGTGATTTTATGAAATTCCTCATGAGAAAGAATCTATTTTTAATGTTACCTGAATTCTGTAAAAATTAAGAAGTGTGTGAGGTTTTCAGGCAGTGTTAAATGTAACATCAGGTCCTACTTAGAACAGAATCTGGATAAGCCCGGACTGTAAATTTATATAAAATGACCATTGATTAGCATCAGAGGACTCTAAAATAGCTTCCACTGCATAAAGGAATAAACCAGAGCTGTATCCTCATGCAAATTTGTTGAATTGATTTTTATTTCCATGTACAGATCCCTAGCGGCCCTGTCATGAATCTGTAACACTTAATTTGGAAGAAAAAATTGGTTAGCTGTGTCAGTTATCTGTTCTGGGTCAATCTTGAACACAGACTGAATATTCAGCAAGCAGTGATATTCAACCTAGAACGACAGAAATAATTTCTGTGTATATCTGCAGCCTATCTGAAGTAACTAAATACTAAATGCCTATTATACTTTTACAGAACTCATTCTCTGAGCCAAATCTGCAAATCTAATTCGGTTGTATTAATTCCATTATATTTTTAATCTTTTTACTACTAATGGATCTATAGAAAAAACACTAAACATGTTAGTGAACTATAATTAACTATTATTCAGTTAGTACTTCTGTTAACGACTGTTCAGTTAATAGTTTTGAAAGTTACTATTAAATTTCCAAAGACAAGTTGTTTGCATTCTCTCTTTATATTTTAAAAGGAATATTTGCTTGTTGAAATAGATGCTACTGATCAGGACAAAATGATCGTAACAACTCAGTATTTGGGTTTTTTATTATTTGCTTATTTTGCTTATTTTTTTATTTTTTTCTTTAGGAAAATCATCTCTATTTTGTCCTGTTGTTTCAGCTGTAAGGGGGGGGCATCTTTCAGGTGACTTTATTTACAAATTAGTCGTCTTATTCAAGCTTTCATTTAGTTAAGAGTTAAGCCATTCATCTAGCCAACTCCATTCAAGAAAAAAGAAAGTCAGATTCCTTTGAGAACAAAGTCATCCCATCATGGAATCAACATCAGCTAGGCTACATCTTCTTTTCAGTATGCCTATGTCTCTTCATTGACGTTAGAAGTAGCCTGCATGACTTGTCTTAGTATTTCACTTCCATGTAACTAAAATCAGTGGGAAGAAGCCCAATCTAAGATTCCACCCCCGACCTGAGATGTTCAGAAGATATCTCTGACTGTTTTCTAATTTAATTTCTTCCTCATCTCTCTCATTTTTGTGGCAGGATGTAGAGCAATGACAAACAATTGTCTTTTTCTGTTTCCTGATTTTTAGGCCCTCATCTTTTTAACGTCTCTGCTATTTTTCATACAGCTTAATGACAAGACTGCAGATTTTTGTCATTAGCTTTTTTTAAAAAAACATCCAATAACTAACTCAAATAATGGTTGTCCAATAAATGTTCAGTAGCTTAATATAGGTGTCCAGGAATTAAAGAACCAAACTTCAGACTATTTAAAATGTCCATTATTTTATGTAAACTTGTCTCAGAGGGTCTATTTTGCTCATACTGACAGTTATGAAGTAAGTAGCTGTTCATTTGTTTAATTGCTAAAAGTTATCATATAGTTATAAAGAGGTAAACGAATTCTGTATATTAAACTCTATTTTTGCATCGTATAATGAGTAATGCTTCATTTGAAAGTGACTGACTTTATTATGCTGTGATTAATAACACTTATCTGTTTTAGTTTATAGAAGTATTCTCTTAAGCATATGTGGTTAGGACATACACTTCACATATTTTTGTTCTGTGACTTTTTTTTAAAAAACTTATGGAATTTTTCATTTTGATAAATTTCATAAATATGTGGAATATCTTTAGAGTTGGATTTGATGAAAAATAGGAATGTTAATGAAGGTCATTTTTCCTTTCTAACTTCTACAAAGCTAAAGATGTTATGAAAAGTTACAGCATAAAGGAAAATTGAAGGATATTTTTGCCATTACAGAGACACATCTTGGTTAGAAGTGCTTTAGAAAGGGCTGGTAAAGGTTACGTACATCTTTGCTTGCCAATGTATATTTCGGAACAACCTCTGGCAAGACCAAAAGATAAATTTTATTCTGTTACACCCAGCTGTCTCTTTCCTCGTGTTTATTTGGCCATAACCAAAGCAACACTGGTCACAATGAAACTGGCTACTGCTTTTCTGCTTATGTTTTCTGTGAAACTCCAAAGTATTTGGTCTTTTCATGCTCCCTACAGGAACTGCTGAACTGGAGAGAACATTTATCTTCAAGAGAGGGCAGCCAGCAAGGCGGCTAATAGAAGGAATTGATTTCATAGTCAGAGCTAAATGGCACCTTTCTGGCAACAGACACGTTGAGTCACATCTGCTACGCATGTAACTCTATGCTGTTCTCTTGGAAACCCTCCTGCACGGGGTCCATCTGCCTCTCTGAGCCCAGGCAGAAAACTGGGTTTTTGAAACTGTTCCTTCCAGTCATATTTTCCAGCTACTGAATGTCTGACACTCATTTTTGATAGTTTCCGCATGCCCTGCCTACAGATCATTATCTTCAGTCTATCTCGTAGGTTGAGTGGGATATCACAAACTACCATAAACTCCACAGTGTAAATAAATTAACACAATAAGAACCAACATACTTCCTATGCAGCTTTGTGACTCAATGCAGCTATGAACCAATTTCCCCAAACTTTTTGGAACAGCTTTCTGTAATCAAGACACGGCTTGTGCAAGGTGAGGCATTAGCTGCTTTCAAAATGTATTAGGCATAGGCATGTAAAAAAGAGTGAAATTAGTCAACCAACAAGGCTGAAACAGCAATTAGCTAAGAAAAATCCTATACGCTGACCTCAACATTCAAATCATCCCTCACATGTGCCTCCTACATGAAAGGTAAAGAATCACAGAGTTTTGTCATTTAACATGATTTCCCCTCTAGAAAGTAGATAATTAATCATCCTATTGCCCTTTATTAGGTAGAAGGAGCTGTGAATGAACTTACATGCTCATTAAAGTAATGAGATCCTGAAAAAACTCCACTTAACAAATTATGTTGATATAGTTTCACTTTTCAGATACAAAATAAGACATAGTCTAAGAAACTGCAGTGTAATTAGCACCTGTCTTTTCTTTCTCTCCAATCAATAACTCTGGTATTTGTCTTGACTCTGTTTTCTTCATATAATGGAACTTTTGTAATCTCTCCTAGAGATCTGTCAAATTGTTCCATATTAATTTTTTACTTGAATGTCAAATTATTATTCTCAGAAATATAAATAGTGATACCAAAGAGGAAAAAAAAAAAGAAAAGAAGCAAAAGTAGCCCTCTAGAATTTTTAGTGTTGAGTAATAAAAAAGTTAGTTCTTTTATTATAATGTAGATTCCAAGTGTTATGGGAAATTATTTGGAGCTTTAAAAATGACAGTGCAGAATTTCCTGTTATTCTTGTATTATTTCCTCTCTTCTTCAAATGTAATATACTGAAATGATACTTTGCTTTTTCTTTATGTTCAGGAAATATGATTCTACGTTTCTGCACTGTTTCTTGTAAATGGAAGTATCTGTATATTTCTAGAAAAAGTTATGTTCAATATTAATATTTAATATTAACCTCTGTAAGGAACAACTCACATGGACAAACAAACACAAATGTAAATGCAATACTTTCAACTGATTAGATAAAATAAGAAATCAGAAGTGTAAGGCGATTCTTTCAGAACATAGTGCTATGTTTTCTTCAACAGAAAAATGAGATTAATGAAAAAATAATATTCTGCAAAAGAACCAAGAGCTCATCTTGACTTTAAGAAAATGCAATCAGAAGACTATTATTCAATTATGTTTGTTGAGATCAGTTACTTGTTGACAAAATCATACATTTGCAATAGTATTCAGATATCAAAAATGGAAACAAATTTAAGTTCATCTAGTCAATCTCGCTGTTTAAAATGTTATTTAATTCTCATTTGAGTTTGATTAGCTCAGAGCAGGTGCAGTGAAAGCAGGTTGCTCAGGGAACTGTTCAGCTGAATCCAGTTTGGATGTCTCCAAGTCCATCTGGAAATTCTCCAAGGGCAGAGAATTCATAGCCTCCTCAGGGAACCTGTTTCACTACTTGACCATTCCTGTACCTTCATGGTGTCTGATGCCTCTTGAAATTTTGTAAATATTATTTAAGCAGCAATTTCAGATTACTTTAGAGCTATTTATCACATACAAAATCATTGTGAAAAACAGAGTATTTTTCAATGTTTAGAGTAGAAATTTTTCCATTGAAGTTGGCGAGATACCACTGTTCCATGAACTGTAAAGAGATAATTGTATTATAAATACCCTACGTGACAAAATGTTTTTAATTTAGAAAAACAATAGAGTGAGCTAAATTTATTTTAGTTGAGAAAGAATCTTCAATGACCTTATATACATTACTATAGAGTGATTTCCGTGTGAATTTTCATTGAGTTTATGCTGCCTTCCCAGGATGCATTAAAATCAATCCCACTGTATGTATAAACATATTTCTTTACCATGACCTACCAGGACCTTATTAGGCATTATAAAATGGAAAACCTTCCTTTGCATAGCCTATATGTGGCTTTGTGTAGTAAAACTGAGACCTTTAGCAAAGGGCAAGATCTCAGAGTGCAGAAAAGAAATGAGCAGAGACTACTGAATTCAATTAAACTTCTTTATATTTTCCATAGCTGACAAAAATTATCCTCCAATCACTAATGAAGGAACTCCACTAGTAATCTTTAGACAAGACTGACGTTATTGTTTTTATTTTTATGCCATATACCTCCACATCAGGGCAAGATTTGGAAACAGACAGAAAGCTTTTCCATTTTTCTCCTCAGTGTCTGTTTCCACAAGAAGGAGACTTAGAAATACTACTTGGATGTGATAGTGCTGCTTAATCTACAGCAGGCCTCTGAGAGAAAGAGGACAAATATAAAGTTTATCTTTAAGAGAGATTGAGGAAATCTTGGAAAGTATGGACGAGTTATCTTAAGTTCAGATTTTGCAATAATAAAAATATGATGAGTATTATTCTGCAATAATTATATGATGAGTAAATAAGATGAGTAACAATGAATATAAATTCATCGAGAATATATACCCTTGAATTTCCTTTTCTGTTGATAAGAAGTACTGAGTATTGTATGCTGTGTATCTTGACCTCACTAACATTTTCAATTGTTTTGTGTGATGTTTTCATAAACAAAATGAGGAAGAGAGTTATTCATGAAATTATTATAAGGCAGGTACACAAATGTTTAGGGAACCATGTTTAGTAGTTATTAATGGTTCTTTGCTGGCTAGCATTACGTATTGAGTAGTGTTCTGCAGAGATCAGTCTTGTGCCCGGTTCTCGTCAATGTTCTCATTAGTGACTTGAATCATTGGGTAGGTAGTCAATGATTAAATAGTGTAGTGTACTTATTAAATTTCCAATGACATCAAGCAATGAGGGTCTGTAAACGTATATGAGGACAGACTTTAAAAGATCTTGACAAATTAAGGAAATCATTTAAATAAATTTGGTGCAATTCAGTAAAGAGAAATGCAGAACACTAAGCTTAAAAGATTAAACATTTCAGGATAAGTCATAACATGTGAAGCAGCAATTTTCCAAATAAGAATCTGAGGCAGACTGAGTGGATGTTTCCCTTAACAATAGATATCCAAAATGCAGACATCTGTGTCTGATGTATTGGCTTTATTATCCCTTTATAGTCACTAGGAAGAAATACCTTTTCAAGGAACCTAACTTGTTTTTAAGATCTGTTTTAGATACAATAGAAATGCATATATATCTCCAATAATTACCAAAGAAACCTAGGATAGAAGCTCAGGTATAGATGTCTATACCATAGATAGATGAAAATATATCAAGTTTCAGAGTATGATAGATTTCTCTTATACCAAATGAGAAGAATCTCCCTTATTTGAAATACCTTACCATTGTAAAGGATTTCAAATTAGTTATAGAATGGGATATCCTAAATGTAGATCTACCAGGACAAGGATGGAGAATTACTGGTTACTTCTACCTCTTAGCTAAGCTCTTTGCCTACTCCCCACCACTGTTAGAATGCAAAACTTCCAGGAGGCTTGTATCTCCAAAATCTTGCAATCTATGAAAAAATATTTTAACAGCAGATGTTCAAAACCTTATGGGTCAACAAAACAAGTCGAGGAAACAGTGTCGCCGTTAAGTCTCTGAAGTGTGGTCCAATTTACCAAAGCTTTTCAGAGGTCTCCTACCCACAGCTTATGTTTGGTTGCTTAGAAATCAGTGGGATTGTTCAGACACTTAGAGTCATGCAAAAGTCATCCTGGCTATTGATTTGACAAAATTCCTTGAAAAGCCTGTCCAACACTGTTATGAGCAGCAATAGGTCAAGGTGCTTGAACACGTGCAGCCCAAATTTTATTCAAAGTATTTTCAGTTTTTTTCTGATCTGCGGACTTATTTCAGTTGCCCTCACATAGGTGCCTTCACATACCATGGGTTATTCTAATGAGCAAGAGCCAGTGATATCTGCATGCTAAAGATAGAATTTTCGCGTATTCATCCATGAACACTGGTCAGGTATTTGACAATCTAGTGAAATATATGAAAGATCTTTCAGGCTAACTTTGGTATTTTTGGGTAACTTACATTGACTTACAGAGGACCATGGATGTATAAACTGGCAAACCAGCAAAACCATCATGAATCTAGGAATAACTGTAAAGCACTGAAAGTCTTCTGCTGCACCTTACGTGTAACTAAGCTGATTTGGATTGACTGAAAATATTTCGGCCCTTTTTAGATGAAGGGCTTTGTAGGAAGCATATGACAGCCACTGCTGGCTCCCATCAGACAGATATTTTTTTAACACAATGTCAAAGGAATTTTCTGCAGCTTAGAGAACTATTTATATAAAGCCCTAGAACTCATTGTATTGTATAGTAAAAAAGAAGCCCTAGTGGCAGTTTGTTGCTTACAAAAATTTAAGTCTCATCTTCTCATACCTTCATCTTACGTGTTCTTTTCCCACCATATCAGACGAGCTAGACAAATAGAATCTGTCAACAAGAGATTGCATGTATTATTTAGTCCCAGCAATAAACTGTCTTAAAAATGAAAATACAGACTTAAGTGAAGTAAGCAGTAAAAACAGTCAAAAGCACAGGATTTCTGTCTTTAATCTGATAGTATTTAGCTTTTGAAGATTTGAGCTTGCATTAAGCAGTCATGTAGACCTTAAACCTGATACCTGCTGTCACTGTCTGCGTCAATCAATTGGCAGTGTTATTTTCATCAAATTTATTAGATCTGTGCGTCCCTGGACACTAAGTCTGAGAGCTGAACTGCCAGCAGCCTAAACCAGGAGAAGTTCAGTGACATTTGGATGAGAATGATTCAGTGCTTGTTTCTTGTTGAGGAAAGGGATGGGAAGAAATATTTTTATACATGCAAGGAGCTCTGTGCTCAAGGTCTGTAAACAACGGAAGTACCTATTTCATAAGCGTTCAGTGACACTTTTCGTATGAAGTAGTAAGCACAAGGATGTATTGATAGACATAAATGGGGGCAAATATGTCTCCCACGGGTGTAATGAGACCAACAATAAGCAGAGAAGTGAGATTTCTTATGCCCCGTCACAGCCAAATCAGGTCTCAGACAGCTGCCATGAGATCCGTTCCTCACTGTTTTCCTTTCCTCACCTCATCCCCTAACATCTCATGGATTGTGGTCCCTGTCACTGCAAGTGTTTTTTGTACACCCTTCAGTGGCAGTTCTGGTGGCTGCTGTGCCCCTTCAGCCCACTGTCATGTGCTGAAATTTGAGGCCACAAAAACTACTCCAAACACATCACTACTATAAGAAGAGAGAGAGAAATACTTGAAATATCTGCAGAGGTGAATAAATCTGCACTGACCCAGCCTCAAAATGGTAATTTACTGCATTGTTAGCTGAGGAGAGCTGTCCAAACCACAGAAACTGTTGTTCTTGTGGCAGAATCTCAGAATGGGACATGAGCAAGTTCTTAATCTGCCCACTTTATATCTTAATATGCTTATAGGAAATAAAATCATCACCAGTCTGCTTTGCTATATACATTCCTCTTTGGAAGTATTTGCATTGTGTATGAAGGACAATGCAGAGGTTTTTCTACCTGTTCCTTGCACTCAAAAACACTTTAAAAAAATTCCCATAGATCTGATAGTTATCTACAATGTGGTCCATTCTGAGAAGCCCAACTGCCCAGTTAGTATGAGCAGCTCCTATTTTCTCATGCATCTCCAGGCTTATTTTTCCATCCCACTGTGGAACGTTACTTCTATGTCTCTGTATCATAGGTAAAATGTCCTCTGAATCCTTAGTGAGGATTCTTCCTGTATCACAGCCATTTACTCTAGCATAACATTCTCTACTGCTTTGCACAGATGCAGCATAAATATGCCCTCAGAAGAGAACCATTACAGCTCAGGCCCTTGATCTCAGATTCTCATTATACAGTCCACCCTCTAATTCACTTGAGGATTTCCTTGATGTTAATTTGCACAATACTTTATTTTGTTAGCTGAATACACATCATATCTCCTATCATTACAAAGGGCAGATGTTTGAAACAAGCCTTTCTGTGGAAAGAATTTTATTTAAATTAGTATGAACTTGGGCAAAACATGGGCTAAGTTAAAATTAGGCTTTCTTCTCTATAAGAGCAAATGTCTTTAAGATATACAGAGGACTCATTTGAATTTGGGCAAGTCATAAGGTAGGACGGCTTTCAGGGCTCCAATAATCTTTTATGTTCCAGACTTCAGAAGATCATCCTCAGCATCAAAACTGCAGGTTTTCAGCAGTCCTAAAATACTGCTGCCTGATAAAGGAACAGATATTTAATCCAAGATTAGAAGTCAAATTGTGGTGGTGGTGGTTAATAGATGGAGAAAAATGGTTCCGCTGCTTATACACATATGGCGGGTTCTTTTGTGTATCCCATCATAAAAATATGACAAAACCCTTCAGTTTATGTCCAAAGCTGAAAGATGTATATAAAACAAGGACTTTTTGTTGTTGTTGTTAATCACCGCTCAATTCAGAAACAGCCTATTTTTTTTTACCACCGGAGTGTTCTGGATGATCTCAAAACTATAACCCCTGTCAGTCTGCGTGACCATACTGCATTTACAGTGTTCATGCTGCTGGCATGGTAGTTGATAGTTTTTTGATACTTTTGGTCTAAATATGGAGACACTTACTGTTCTCACACTGAAAAAGTGATATTGAGACATATTTGCATCTTTTGTAAGAGACATAACAAAAGTAATTCTTTTACTATAGCTAGCTATATCCTAACATAGGTTAGCTTGTAGAAAATGTTTTATGACTCTTCTTAAAACCATTGCCCTTCCTTGAGACTTGAGGCTGTTAAAAACTGGTTGGTAATAATTATACACTGAGTTTACGTGAAATCAGCTGCCACCATATGTGATAGTTTGACATATCAAGTTCTTATTTGGACTTTTAGTTCTACATTCCTTTTATGTAACATTGCATAGTGTACTCTGGAGTGCACTGGGAAGCTTTGCCACCTTTGTGAAGTGGAGCTAAGGAGCTGCCTCGATAATCCATTCCCTGTCCCAGGGCTACTCACTCCTTTCTGAGGAGATTTTTAAGAGGTAGGTCTGTCTGGGTTCAGTTGTAATGTGGACATATTTTCTAAATAAAGATGTAGTCATTTGGATATGGGCTAGCTATGTCACTGAAAAATCCAGCTTATTCACTTCAAACAGCCGTATTTCCATGTCATGCTTTCTTTGCTTACAGCAGATTACTAAACTAAGAAGTGTAAGATCTAACTACACTTTGCATTTGACTAAACATTGTTACAGGAAATTATAAACTAAGTTTTCTGTCAACTTGTCAGTTTTGTCTTTTGCCTTTGTTCTATTTTTTATCTACCTCATTCACTTAGAAACCTTCGCATACTTGGCTTTTCCTGCTATAAATTATATAAGACCCCACATTGGATGTTTCGTAAGATGACGGACAGAGCTCTGTGAACAAATGGTGCTACTGCCTCCAGCTGAAAAGGGCAAAAGGAGAACTGCATCACAACACTGCTGTATCCTGAGACAGTGACAAAACAACTTACATTGCCTAACAACCATGAACAGATCATATGAATGGTTTTGCAGGCATCTGTCATATTAGCCTATAGGTCAGATGTAAGTTTTTGTTAGTTTGTTTTGTTCTTCATAGAATGTAGTGAACTCTCTAGACGATAAGCATGTTCTTTGGCAGAATTTTAAACTGAAACCAGAAGCTTGTCGTCTATCTCCAATACTGTAAGGATATGACATTAATAGATTTTTAGCAAATTTCTGTTTCATGTCTCAGTATGAAAGTTTTACTCTTCCTGGTAGCAGTTCTGATTGCCCTACTGAATGCAGCAAATCTATAGCTCTGGGATCAGTGAGCCTTCAAATGTCTTTCCACAGCTTTGAATCACTCAGTGGTTGAATATAATTAATGGGCAGATACAGCTCTCATTTAGTCACTATTTTTAGCCTGGCTTCCTATAGAAATCAGGTTTATGTGAACATACTGTTTTTACTGGAATTCAGACCTCAGTTTTCCATATTAATATTTAAGTACAGTTTTGGTCATTATCAGCCATACTTGACAATGTCTAGGTATCTCAAATCCATTCAATTCCTTTGACTTCCTTGAAAGTAGCTGTAACTCAATTTTATCTCTTCTGTCTGACTGCCTAGCTGCAAAGAAAAATAGGATCTAAAGCCAGGCAGTAACTCATATGGAACAATCAGTCAACCCCCACCACTACAAGATTTGCTGATGACCTTCTGGCATACCGAATATGGACAGAAAACTTAGGAGGGAGGGAGTGGCTTGGGAAGGTTTGGGAAGAACTGCAGCTGAAAAGTGTTAGGACACAGAGAAAACTAAGTGGCTAATAAGAAGCCAAGGATAGAGCTTAAATAGGTAGAGAAAATCCAAGAAGGCTTAAGGGTAATAGCCTTAGTCCAGTGGAAGACATGGGACACATCAGGATATTGAAGTGGAGGAAGAAAACAAGGATTAAGGGAGAAATTTAGAACTCCAAATTTATGACTTTATTCGTCCTGCAACTTACTAAAAAAGCCCACTTATTTTTGTTTACTACAATTTAAAAGCTTTGAAACAGCTCCAAAAAGGTATACTTTCCACATTCAGTAAAAGTTATCTGTATCTTCAGTTATGGACATCTGTATTACTTTCTATAGTTCAGAATGTTTCATAAGTTGGAAAACCATATGCATATTCTTTTGCTCTTACTTCAGCCTGGAAGTGAAATTTGGATTGTTTTCTCTCTTCTGTCAGAAAAAGTAACAAATCTAATGCCTGCAGCTATCTCAGTGTATTACCCCTAAATTAATCTGTACTCACGTTTCTTTCCTCTTCTTCGGCACATTTCCCTTTTGCACTGGCATTAATAACTCATTGAGTTCTGGCCAGGGAACAACTCATTCAAATTCACCCGTTTTAAATGTTCTGTCTCCATTTGGAACTACAAGTGACATAACAAATCAAAGTGCCAAACTATTCCTCTTACTGCTTGTTATGCTTCTTTTAACTTCCTTAATTTCTGCAGTTTGTTTGGGACAGAGTGGGGTCTACTTAACTTTGCATTAATGTCATAAACTCCATTGAGAACAGTGGAGAATTAACCAAACACTCAAACTGATAACTGAAGAGCCTTCACAGATCGTTGTATTTAAGCACTAAAATGCATCTTCTGAATTGTGTAGGTAGTTACTAAATTTTGCTTTTGATTTACTATTGAAACAAAAAATCAACAACTACTAGTTCATGTTTTTCCAGCACCCTCTTCCTCAAAAAAACACACAGTAGGGAGTTCATTCTTCGAAAAATGAAATATTACCTGTTCTAGAAGTACTAAATGAATCTTTAATGTCTTTATCAATATCTATTTATGCAAAACTGTGATTCTTTTCTACAAAATATTCCCTAATCTCAATGTAGCATTTTCAAATTATTTCTATTGTCCCGGAGGCACTTCCTTTGATAGGCTACATTAAGAAAAATTAACATAGATTTAAACTCATTTATATCTTCATTTTCTCATCAAACATCATTAACTTTAGAGAATGTTATTCTGTCCTTTCTCCTCTCCTGTAACTGGAACAATATAAACGTAAGTGTTTAAGATATTGTCACATGTACTACAAAGTTGATGATTTGTGAAAAGAGAGAAAAATCCATAGAATTTCACATGCTTATTTTCCCAGTTATTCTAGGTTGTTTCCTCTTCTCCTTCTTGCTATTGATACAGTTTTGTGACGTGCTGCTAAGCAGTTTGCCTGAATGAGAAGTTGTCTGTACTGTGAGCAATTCATTTGAATCCAACAGTAGGAGACACGACAGTGGGAAATCCAAAATACTCTGCTTTTCTTCCAGGACTCTGCAGTGCATCAATGAAGAGCATCACTCTTGGAGTTCATAAAGAAAAAAACATATATTTTATTCTGAGATATAGTCTAATGGAAGGTGAGTCTTCTTGCTCTTTGATTTTTCTGCTAAATGCCAGTATTTTCTATTCTGTTTAAATTGTTACTACCTTCTTCTTGAATATGCTTTCTGCTGGTTTCCTTCTTCTGTGCTCAGGCCCAAGAAGGGCCAACTGCTGCCAGAGGGCAGGTGAGCCAAAAGGTGGGGTGGCTGCAGTGCAAGATGTGGCCTCAACCATGGGCTATATCTCACAGATCCCAAACACAAGGGGGAAAGCGGGGAAACAGGGTCATTTGCCAGTTCCAGTCATGCAAGGAGATGAACTGGGCTGGGTCCAGCCAGGAACTCTAGCTCCAGAAAAGGTGAAGAAAGGACTGGAGATAAAGCCACAGTATGTGTCTGAGGAGTTCAACCGGAAGACAAGTTACCTGCCAGGTCAGGACAAGGCTCATGCAGGAGCCAGGGCCAGAGCCAGGGCTGGAGACCTGGCAGCCCTTGGCTGGGCTGAAAACTGGAAGTTTTCGAAGATTGCTGTCTGCCTATTATCTAGGCCATTAATAAAAATATTGATGGATATTTTCTTCCATAGTGGTGCCTTTGGTAACCATTTGTAAGTTGACTTTGTATTACTACTCTCTGCCCTTGAGTGCATCCAAATTTTCATCCACTATATTGTCCATGTCTTTAGTCCTTATGTCACTATGGGCAAGTGTCAAAGACCTTGCTAAAGACATGGTGAACAATGTCAAATGTCATCTCCACTGACTCAGTCCTCTCAACATAGAAGGCAATCACTCATGATAGAAGGTGCCACATGAATATGAAACAACATAATTATTTGTTTGATCTGGCCAATATTTCACTGAATGTCGAATTAGGGCTTTGGCTAAAGAAACATTTGTCCTGTGCTATCTCAACTAAAAACTGTTTTGTCTTGTCACATATTGGTATTTTTCCTTCTAACCAGTCATCTCCCTTACAGAATATGGTTATATTATACACTTAATATGCTGCACAAGGAATATCAAGGTCCTCTTCTCCAGGTTTTTCAAGCCATCAGTTTTCAGTTATTTTCAGTAATTTTCTGAGGGTGTTATCTTGCAAATTCTTTTTCACCAATAAGTCATGACATTCACTGACTTCTCTTTATTGTCTGAAATTCAGAAAAAACACTTTTATGACCGTATTTTCATAAAAAGCTCACAATCTCTACAAATATCCATTTAATTTCTTTCTTCCCCCTTCTTCCCTGGTGGATTAACCTAGGGATATTATACAACTTCTACTTACCCTTTTGATGACTGAAAAGAATATTAAGGAAAAAAAGCTCAAGATGGAGCTCTTTATGTGCACATGTTTTCACAAGAAATTGTCAAGACAATAGTTTTGTTCAGAAAATCTTCTGTCTGAGTTTCTGCAAAGCAAGTAATAACACTGATATTGATGATATACTCATGATACAAACGACGTGCTCATGACAGAATTCCGGGCTTGCACATTCCGGCTATCACATTAGAATATTGAAGTTTTAATAATTTGGTTCAAACTATTTGACATTCTATCCTTATTCTGCAAACTCATAAAATGTGCCAAATGAATAATTTTCAGCCGATAGATTTGCTTTGTCTTCCCTTGCCTTACCATCCCTTTCTTTCTCCAAATAGTTGATTCTGTCTGTCTGGAGTAGCAGTAGTTGTGATTTGTGCATAACACTCAGTTTCATGGTTTGTTCTAATGCAGGCTCCAGAGGATGGACCAGCCACCTGACTAGCCATGGTAGCTATTGGAAACCCTTAAGAGGCTAGGTTCAAGTTTCAAACCAGAAACAACATCTTCTATTGATTACGTTTTGATATCCCCACAGTCATACCAAGTAGAGGGAATCTCAAAGGCTCAAAACTGCAGAAATGCAGTGAAGAAATTAATTTTGAGAATTTAATTACATAGATGATGATTGAAGTGTTCGTATTTTGAAAGAGTGAAATGCTTTACGTATTTTTATTGTGCTACATATTTTTCTTCTCAGACTGTGAAATATTAACTTTCTATTTTAAATAAACAGGTAAATTAAAGTCAAACACTTTGACATGAGGCCACAGAGGCCATCTAGTCAGATGCCTTCTCATTTCACCTACAGTTTCAAGTATTTTGGCCTGGAGGGCCAGTATGAGTCTAATTAATAATCTCTGTTTCGCAATTTTTCCTTTTGTAATTAGATTGGAAAATAAATTATACTTATTACCTTTGTTCATTTCTCATTTACTTCAGAAGTGCCTCAATCACTTTTACAAGGTTCTTTCTAATCAGTTTTCAAGCATTAGTTGCTAATTAAAGTTGATTTTTTTGTGATCAGGTAGGTATTCCACCGACTACTACAATCCAAAACTGATTTTAATAACAATTCCATGATGTTGAAAAATAGTTAACGTGAAATAAGATTAAATTAGTACTATTTGCTCTTTAATAGTCAGTAAAATGTGAATCTGAATCCAAGGTTCTTCCACCTTTTTTTCTATATGTATGTTTGCATTCATATAATAAATCTTGCTTAAATATCAGGTTCTAGCCAGAGTTTTAAAGACTACAGAGCTACAAACTTATGAGAAAGTAAATTATAAGCTTAGGGAGCTGGGGGTTTTTACACCATTTTACAAGTTCTGAAGACTGAGAGCAGGCGGGCTTAGTATGATTCCAACTTTCTCTGATTATGCAGGAATGATTTGCTGGTACTGATGATACTTTTTCTTTCTCTTGCTTAACTGTCTATTTGTTAAGTAATTTCTATGTTCACCCCTAGCTAATGAAAATGCATTAATCACATTAAATCTTATCAAAACTTGCACTGGACTCCCTGCTATACCTAGTCCTCTGAGTTATTCACAAAAAAAGAGAAAATTGTTAAACTTTTATGTTATGTTTTAAATTAAAAAGCAATACGATAACAAAAAAGTTCTGTAAAATGACTAAATAAAACCATTTTAGTTCAGATGTATTTGCACAAAACCACTGGACTCCTCACACCCAGAAGGATATTTACCAATTTAAATAGCTTCAGATGAGGACCCATCAAGCAGATTGCTTTAATTGCGAACTATAGACTGAGAACAATTTTTTTAGAACAACTTCTGCTCTTTGAATGTATAGGGTAATACATTTGCATTAATTATTTTTATGTTTACACTAGTTTCATTAATTTATTTTATTGTGTTTCTATTGCTTTTGTATAAAATTAATGTAGTTAAGTAATTAGTAGTCCTTGCCAGTGCTATTGTGACTCAACAATAATGAGTCAGACCCTCTCAAGCTGTTTCCATAAAAGGCATCCACCCAGTCCCAAGACCCACACCCTGAAATGTATAAATAAGTAAAACTAGAGTTAGATTAAGCTTAGACTGTTTCCCACAGATTGTTATATCTCCTTCTCCTCTTCGCTCCTTGTAGGTAGGAGGAATCTATATCAAAATGTCACCTGTGGAAAACTGTTACTATGAAACAATGAGACAGTTTCCAAACAGTTCTTACACTGTGTTATTTGACAACTGTCATGCTTAGTAAAACTTAAAAGGTTTTTAATCTGCAGTTTTTAACAGAAGGATATTCCAGATATTTTGGAAGAATAATCAGCCCCCATACATTAAATTTCGTCATGTTATTTATTAGTGAGCTATTGGGTTGAGCCCTGAAGCACGTTTTAATATCTCTTCCAGAATATATTTTTAGCAGTAACATTTATAACTCCGGAATTTTTGGTCTCTCTGTAAATGTGCAGTTTCTTTTCCCCTCTCACTATTACTTTTTTTCTCAGGGCTTCCTTTGGCAATAAGTTATGCAGTCCAATTATTTGCATCATGGGGAAGTATTTTTTTTTTGTTTTAAATATGCTAGCTCTTAATTTCAGAGTGTAATTCTCTGTTTTTGTGTTTTGATTCAGGATGAACAGTAATTCTCCCAAGAAAATCTTTATAATATATACTATATTTTAATCTTACACAAATATTATTGGTTAATTAATATAGTCCTAGAGTGCTGATTACTACCTAAATTAAATTTGTTTGGACTTTTCCTTCTCCTCTGCATTTTTCTGAACCAATTTGGAGACAAAAGTTGCAAAATAACTTGTAGGTTATTCTACATAGACATGTTTGTGCTGCAAGATTTTCAAATGCTGAAAAGCCATACAAAAATCAGAGACGCTTTTAATCTCAAATCAGTGGGTCTCTAGGCAAACATTAGGCTTGATCCAGACCATTATATGAATAAGTAAAGGATTTTTCTTTCACTGAGCATAACAGAAACTGGAATGAGCCTTGGTCGAAGTCGCCCATTACTTGGTTGCAGTACCACGACCACAAGGCAACCCCTGTTACTGTTCACTTCCTTGACTTTATGAAGGACTCATGCCCTTCCATGAACTAAAGACCCCTTTGTTCACTGTTCTGGCTGACTGATGAGCTCTTTATCATATTTTTTATGACGACATTTAAAAATACACTTATAGGACAATCCATGTGCCTAAGGAGCATATTAAGAAGTTTCTCGGTTGAAGGTACCATATGCGGAAACCATTGCAGTGAGTTAAGAAGATTCTTATTGAAGATTCAGCTTGGTCTTTTGAACTGAGAAAATATTTGTGGGCTTTGTTTTGAAACTTACTAAATTGCCTTCATTATATTTCTGCAGCTAACACAGATGTCTTTTGATATTGTGCCATTCATCTTCTATTAATTATCTACTTAGACATATGAACAGACCATTTGAAAACTATAAGTATTAGCAAGCTGAACTCTTCTGTATTGGATATATTCATAATCTTCCTCTTCATAAAAATGTATCTCATTAAAAGAAAACATTCAGGTATTGAGACAATATCCGCTGTATTCATAAACAGTCTAGAATTGAACTTATTAACTGGCTCATTTTTCTAATGGAAATCTATGTGTCTGTTGTTTGCATGTATTGATGTTCCAAATTTATTTCTCTTTCATGGAGAAATTAATTGACTGCTCTAACTAACAGCAAAATTTATATCATATCTATAAAATTATGTATACATATAAATATCTCAAAATAGATCTTAGGCTGGTGTTTTCACCTCAGGTGGGTTCTTAGGCATTGGGTTTGATATGCTACATAAACAGGTCATCTCTATATCACTCCGATTCTACACAACATTTTGGGAGATTTACAGTACAATTTAACAGGCCCCAAAAACATTTGAATCCATGGTGCTTTCACTCCTTTGAAATTGCTGAAGCCAGCTAATAAAACTTCTGAAACGTCCATGTACTTACTATGGGGGAAAAGAGAGAAAACAATTTCTACTTCAGCTACAGCCTATGAAAGAAAAAATCATACTGCTGAAAACCTGTCTATAGAATAAAAGAAGAGGAAAAAAACCCACCACTCATAAGACAGACAGTGATATCCCTACAGGGTTAAATTTCTTCACAGTTGCTTGTATGGTGCTCTGTTTTGGCTCTGTGACCAAAAGAGTCTTGATAAGATAGGGATGTCTCAGTTACTGCTGAACAACGTCTGTACAGTGCCAAAGTCTCTTCTGTTTCTTGCTCTGTCCCATCAGTGAGGAGGCTGGGGAAACACAAGAGCCTAGAAGGAGGCACAGCTGGGAAAGCAGACTCCTGCTGACAAAAAGGATATTCTATGCCATATGATATTGTGCTCAGCAACAGAAGCTGGGGGAAGAAGGAGGAAGGGAAGGCAGAAGTTTGGCATTATGCTGTCTGTCTTCCCAAGTAACTGTTATGCATGGTGAAGCACTGCTTTCCTGGACCTGCCTGCAGTTGGGAAGCAGTGAATGAATTTCTTTTTTTGCTTTGCTTGCATGCATGACTATTGCTTTACCTGTTAAACCATCTTTATCTCAACTCACAAGATTCCTTATTTTCTCCCTTCCAATTCTCTCCCCCCACTGCCCCAGAGCAGTTAGGTGGGGCTGAGCTGCCTCAACTCACAGCACCCTTGCATTAGTACTTTAGGAAATGCTGTTAGAAACATTCTGTAAAGAAAGAATTCTGACAACATTTTTTTTTGTCATATCTGTTTCTTTAACCCCTGACTCCTGCTCCCCAAGCACAAACTACTTTCTTTTTCTGAAATCCCATTTCTCCAAATATAATACTTCAAACACATTTTGAAAGGGAGGAAGAGACTCAAAGCTGGAGAGCTAGGTGGGACTTTTCAATCGTGTGAGCCGGCGCAGGAAAACGATCTGTGTGCAAGACCACGGCTGCCTATTTATGTCATTTACGATTCTGTTTTCAAATAGGAAGTGTTTATCTTGGTGTGCTGATTCATGTGTTTTTAAACATTAAAAGTATTTTCAGTTAACAAATTCTAGACTGTTTTTAATTCTTTTTTCCTGCTTGCTCACTTAAGCCATCATCCTATACCAGTGATTCTCATTACAAAACACTACTGCTATTTATGATCTTTACACTAGTGGGAGGCAAAACCCACTAAATTCAGATTTTTTTTATGGCCTCTAGGATTCTTAGTCCTTCTAAAGATATTTTTTTCAATCATCACAACTTACCACAAAACCCCCAAACACAGATGTTTCAAAAATTAGCTTTGAAAGGAAAATAATCCCCAGCATTTTATATGACCAAAGGTCCCCCTAGTCTGATATCCTTTCTCTGACACTGACTAATGAGAACTTCATGAATTATAAGACCATGGTAATCCTACAGTGATTATACCCCAGATCGCCTCCTTCTCTCTAGTGACCTGCAGCTCTGGTAATACCTTTGCATTTCATAGTCTTGATAGGTGTTTATTCCATGAATTTGGCCAGTTCTGTATTTAACCATGTAAGATTTTAGCCTCCAAAGCACCCTATGAGAATGAGTTTGACACCTTTTTTGCTTCTTGTGTAACAAAGTCTCTCTTCCTGACTTTAGAATTGCTCTGTCACAAGGCTGTCTTGTGAATTCATAATTAGCAATGTAGCACCCGTGCAGCACCTTAAGGCCACTGCAAGCGAGACTGGTGAACAGTATGAAGATCTTGGAGACATAAAGTGGAGAAGAAAAGAGAGCTCAAGTGCCACCTTGTGTGGCAGCCTCCACTAGCAGCTGAAATTACAGGGGAAATGCTTCTAGCGTCCCAGGAAGATCAGATGACCTAGAGATGAGGGGCATGCAAAGACTGGCCAAGAGAGAGGGAGAAAGCACTTCAGATACTTCATGTATTTGAGCCTATCCCAATCCAGCAAAACTGTGGTTTTGTCCAAATGTCTGTTGGTAGATTGATACTTGTTGTTATGAAGATAGCATGTATGAGTGCTATACCACTGAGGTTCCTTATCACCAGGACAAGCCTGAAGAAATGAAAGACTGAAATAATTAAACAGGTTGACTAAGGATTCAGAAGAAACAAGACAGTGGGAGCTGGACAAAGAATAAAGTTAAGGCTACTGAGTATAGACAGAAAGAAGAAGAAAAGATATAACAACAAACCATGATAGGTAGTATTTGTGATATTTCTTCCCACATGTCCATCCAGAAGAGACCAGAAATCTGAGTTTCTCTTCTGTCCCTTAAGTGAAAAATTCACCTTTTTCAGTGTCCTTGTATCAGTCTTTGCATATGCACTAGTAACCCATGTGACCCTAGTTATGCAAAAGTATTTAATGTCAATTTGTTTTCTTGTGGATGAAGGAGGAGTAGGGAACACTGACGTGTAGCTCTGGTGTCTTTCACAGCTGGACAGCATTTCGTTTGTTATCCAACTCCTCTACAACCAGACATGTACCAAGGTGTTTAGGAGATGCTGTTTCCTGCTTGTGAACACTTCGCTTTTCATATCTGTTAGTTTTAAGGAACTTCAACTACATCCTTGATGAACTATGACATAAACTCATGCAGTTCCTTAATGTCCGTTCATGGTTACAGCTTTCCTCCTGCTGCTGCTCCTACTTGAACCCAGGCAAGGAGAGAACACTCACCATGAATGGTTGAAGGCAACACCTTGCCTTTTCCACCAGTTCTCCTGTTTGATCAAGAAAAAGGGCACTAGCCCCTTCCTCATGTCGTGTATTCTGCTGCCATCATGTGGCTACATATTTTCACTCACATCAAGATTTATTAAAAAATAACCTGTAGTTTTTGCATCTTGTGCAAAGTGTAGGTACCACACTCTGTCTTCAAATAACTATAAAACCTTTTTTAAAGTACCGTGTTCCTTAGTTTTTAATATTTCTCCTGTTTATTGATAAATGAGGCATCTAGCCCACACATGTAACAAATACTTCAGAAGTTTTATGTTGGATGGCAAAATTTATTGGGCAAAATTAGACAAAATTTTGCACAGTGAAGAGTAACAGTGAGTGCACATATCATTTTACAATTCAGCAAGCAACTTTGCTCACATGACGCTCTCCAGTGAGCTGACACAGAAGGAACTACTCATGTTGTTTGCTCCCTGGCTTGACACCTTGAGTTGCCTCAACAAAATTCTACTTTTTTCCATATATTCAGTAGGAGTTTGATGTCATTAAAGCAGTACCCCAGATTATTTTTGTCCTGAATTACCAATTTGGAGATAGTAAAGATTTTTTTTTCCCTCTGAGCCTTTTCCCTCTGGTTTTAGTATTGAAGGTCTTACGTGATAATAAAGATATGCTCTAGAAAAGAAAATCTCTCTGACCACTAGAGTAGATCACAGCCTGTAACATCATCAGTCTTACTGTGTTTGACAAAACTACATTAGTATTTTTTTGGTTTGGTTTGGAGTCCCCGTTTTGATGAATAGTCTCCTCATCTGACAAGCCTAAACTGGAATTATAAGAGCTTCAGTGACTGAAGTGGACAAGCACTCCATCTATTGATAAAGTCTGCCTGAGAATGTGTCTCAACATACATGCACGCGTGTGTAGCACAGACAACCTTGTATTATTTAGAATGCACATTCACCACTCTCATTGACTCTGCTTTGTCTATAACGTTTTTTAAACACATTGCTTTGTGTGTCTGACCATGGCACACTCATTAGATTAGCCATATAGCCTGAAAAACTGTATGGAGGATGAGAATGTAGCTCACTTCTTTGAGAATAAAAGGACTTCAAAGTATTAGTTGTATTTATGGATTGGGGGCATGCAGGAGGAAATGTCTACCCTTCTGTAGTTGTCAGACTTTTGGCTTAAGCATCTAATACAATTTTGTATTAACAAACTCTTCCTGAAACTTGTTGTTTATATTACCTAACATGTCAGTTTTAAACAGATAAATGATAGTGGTTTTAACCAAATGTTGCAATATATGGTGCTGTTAAAAACAACAGTGAACGTTAACAGAATTAATAGAACTTCAAGCTTCTGACTAGTACACTTGGGTATACTGTAGTGCCTAAATTTTAACTTATAAATATGCGTAAATGCTGAAAAGCTTGCTGTTCTTTCAGCCTAGAAGCAATGCTATCTTGCTGAAGTTGAGCACTCCAGTACCTACCTCATGCTTAATAACATTTGGGATTTACAAACTGACTGATGCTCCCCAAGAGCGTTGAATTCAGTACAGATCTAAAGGGGGGAGAATGCTTTTCGTAATATGGTAAGTAGAACTTTATAATAGTTACACATCTGCATTTTCTATATTAAGATATACTTGCCTGTTGCTTCACTCCATTTGAAATCTCTGCAGTGACAAGCACAGTGATTGCCAGAAGTTAAATTTGAGATGCAGTTTTCCGCTGCAGTAATGCAATATTTTGCTTATTTATAACTGTATAAGATTCCTTAGGGGTAGAAGTTTTCTACATTTTATGTTAGTTTAGGTGGGAACTGATTTTAAAAGTTTAATCTCACACACCTGTGTGTATATGTCCATGTGTATAAGCCACATGGCTGAAGAGGATTTGCTCATTTATCTTCAGTCAGAAACTGTAATTCAACAATATATGAAATAAATTTTGATAAAATCGTATCTTCCTAGTGCCAGGTTGGAATATAAGCTGAACATGAGGTAGAAAAGTCAAGCTGACAGAGTGAATATTAAAACTTTGTGTGCATGAACAGGAGGATTTTTCTCATTACACTTGAGAATGGGAATGCTGGTGCTCATTGGCATGGGAGAGTTTCAGCTTTTTTTCTGTTCAGTTTAAAGTGACTGCAACTATTGACTGCACTGGGATACATTTCAACTTCTAAGAGCTTTAAAGCAGAGTAAACAAGAACAAGAAAGTGAAAAAAGATGTTCCCGAAAGTTGAATTACAGGCCTCTACAGTCTTTAGAAACCATTAGTAATTTTTGTAAAAAGTAGGGGTTATCTTCCCTTTTTTGATGCTGAATTTTCTCTGGGTCAATGGCCCAGCTTTAACAAAAGGAGAATGGTCAATGTGGCCAAAATAAGCTTTTATAGTCTGCTTAAAGATTGAGTTCAGTTACCAGTGTACTTCTCAGCAGAGTCGAATTCCCATGCTTTGGTCAAAAGAAGCGTGTCCTAAACAAGCATGTTTCAGCACACCAATGTGTCAGAGTCTGGCTGTCACTCTATAGCAGCACTGTGAATAGGTGGGGAATGAAGATGTTAGTTTTCCAAACATCTGTTTAGGAACAGATATCTTAAATTATTATCAGTTTTCATCCTGTTTTGCTTTGTTTGTGAGTTCATAATTTGCAGTGATGAATCTCTTGATAGTTGGAATCCACTAGTAAAGAAAATGAAACCTTAGCATCCTGGAGATCACCGTAGTTTGATTAATCTGAAGGGATGAGTACTTATCATCTAGCTTGACATGGTAATTTACTGAAAAGCAAGATAAAAAAAGCAATTTTCAGTTGTATAATTATCCGACTTTCTACTAGGAATCAAATTGGAGGAGGAATATAAAGATGGGAATTTTCCAGACAGCAGCTTTTTTAATCACTGTTCTTAATAGAGTGCACACAGATGTTGTAATTACCTCAACTGTGGTATATTAATTTTCTAGCAAGATACCAACACAGGCAACATGGTGTTATGATGTTTTTTCTGTCTTGGTCATAACTCTATGGGAATATTTCTTTCTAGGATAACTCATACAACCATAAATGTTCCCACATATTCTTTCCATTGATAAGCAACTAGGGAAGGCTAATGTTTGTGAAGATGAAAAAGTTCTCATTATTATGATTGCAGTTAAACAGAAAAGACATGAAAAGCATTTTAAACTAAAACTGAGAAGGGAATATTGAAATATGAAGTATTACTGTATTTCAGTAGGAAAAAAAATTCCCACTACAGTAGTAAAGCTACTTAAAAGCTACATGGAAAAAAGTATTTGGGTAAAGTTGTAAAGAGCTGTGCATAGTGTGGGGAAGGAAGTATGTCTAATTGTCAGAAAGGAGAACTCATGCTTACCTCATCAACAGAGATTAATTTATGGAGTAGGAGACTGAGAGGAATTCCTCTGGTAAAGAATGGTTTTGCATAGGAAAACATGAGTTGTACCTGAATTACTAACCATAGAGAGAAGTTCAAATATTAATTGAAACAGACTGCAATACTGCTTTGTAGTAATCCTTGCTTGTCTTCGTTCATGGATAATGAAAACAGAGCAGAGGGACCAGGACCTCTGTGACTTTAGCACATCAAAAAAGGGCTCATAATTAAGGCATATCAGTCAAAATTTCCACCACACAATGTCTATATGTGCCCAAATTCCCGTTACAGCCAATGCAGATCCAGTCTATGCTTGGTGGAGTGTAAAGAGTGACCCAGATGGCCACCAGCTGTCCAGCTTAGTGTGAACAGCATTGCTCCATATGCAGCTTTGAATTGCACAGCGAAGGACAGAATTCAGTTGCCTAAATGCTTTTTACCATTTTCTACTGTCTCACATTGACACCTATACATTTTTGACAGAACGGAGTTGAGGCTCCAGGCTTCTCAGCAATTCTGTAGCCTACTTAGTACTGAGCTTAAACTGGCAAGTCCTCAGCAAAAAACTCTCCTCTCTTACACTGAATTTGGGTTTAAATTGTTCTTTTTCCTCAATAAGTGAAATACTTTTTTTCTTCTCTACGTGTACTAGAATAAAGAGGTGTTATGAACGTATTACGACCAAATATATACGTAGGTATTGGAAATATAAATGTGAACTCAGAAGATCTCCATAAGATTATTAGACATATTGCTGTCTGCATAGGCAAGAAAAGCCAGCCTCATACAGCTGAGGCAGCACATTGTCTCTGCAAATGCTTGTGAAACAGAGTTCTTTGTGGAGTGCATTGGAAGTCCTCAAGAAAAACCTGTCCTCATTACATTCTGCAGAGTTCTTGAAGTTCATATTGCTCATGATGAGCCACCGCTTATGAATTAGCATATTATATAAATCATGCTTGATTATAAGGGTATATTCCCACTCCTTAACCAGCACAATGAAAATAGAACAGGAAAAAAGAACTGCATGACTGTTTTATTTACGTAAAGAAATGTCATTAAAATTCTTTTGATTTTCCTGAAGGCAATTTTTTTTAACATTAGTAGGAATGCAGATCTGGCCTAATTTCCTAACTGCAAATTAATGAGGATTGGAGATATTTAAATTACAGCCAATGAACTCAGATATTTAGAAAATGGAATATCTTTGGTGAAAGAGATATGTAAGGAAAAATACTGCAGGGAAGTTGGAAAAGAGAAGAACTTTTTGTGGATTGGTTGTACGCCAATTTTCTATATATAGTATTAAGATATTTATTTGGAGCACCAAGTTAAAGGAGGTACTGCGATAGAAACATAAATGGATGTTTAATATCTGCACAGTTAGATTTTTTTAAGAATGTGACGCTGTTTTAGTTTTTCTCCCCATTTGTTTTTATTTCTGTATGTGTTTTTCAGTCAAGGTTACACATCCACCCTTACCTGAACTGTCACAGACATATACTTTACTTCTCCAGTAGTGTACAGAGTTGTACAGAGAGAAGTGAACTGTTTCTTGGAGATAGTGTGCTGTGCAGGGTAAGAGCTGGCGGGCAGTCGAAGAGCCTGTATAACAGCTGTAGCAAGTGCTGCCTCACGCAAACACAGGCCCTCTATCTGTTAGCATCAATGTCAACAATTTCTCTGTGCTCTGTGGGCAGGCAGTGTGGATATCTGCCACACAAGCACACTGTACATTGTGCTGCCTCTATGCTCTTCCCTTAGGACATGTTCTTGAACCTACCGGTATTCCAGGCATTTTTTTCTCATTTTTAAACATCAAAATTTTTCCATTTTTTTCTCTTCTTTTTTACCATTTTCTTTACCATATTCGGGAAGGCAAGTTTGTTTAAAAACTGATAATTTAAAGCCTACAAATACTCAAAGTTAGAAAGCTGTGACTTTTCAAGAAAGCTTCCCTTTTTAATGATACAAATTTTCAATTTGACTAAAAAAGCTCAATCCTCCGACCAAATAAATAAATTTTCTCTCCTATTGATTTTGATTATCTCCTTCAGTTGCTAATTTTCATACTTTAATTTCTAAATAATATCTACTATGAGAGTATAAATTTACATTATATTTCTTGATACTTTTGTCTCTAGTGTTTCAGAGCAGTACCTTGCTGACAGCCCATTTCACACAGCCCAATGTTCTGTCATTTCCATCCATCTTGCAAAATAATTACTATATTCTTGGAAACAGACTACAAAGAAGTGAATGATCAAGTGAAACTTGAGGACTGGGTTTGAAAATAGTGAGGTGGTGACAGAAGAAGAAAGTTGGTACGCTAAATTTTATTGTGTGCACAAGGAATACACTTAATTGCCATTTTTCAAACTCTGTTTACTTGCATTTAGGTTTGATTTCCTCACTACACTTCTGTGCACAGAAGTCTCTTCATGCTCTGAAAGCAATTGGATAGGCCCAGAGTTTTCTTATTTTTGAGCAAAAAGCATAATAACCACATTTCTGAATATCCTTTATGTCATAATGCAGGTGGTTTACCCCATATCCAGCAGGACCCTGTGCCATCAGGTAGTTCCTCAAACAGCCACTTACTGAAAACAGGGTGGTGGTAACACTGAATATATTCAACTGGAAACCTAAAATCCCTGTGGGTTAAATGAAGTGAGTCTCTGGCAAGATAGAAAACGTCCTTCTACAGAGAATTCCAGCACATGTCTTCTAAGGATTTAAAGGAAATCCTTCCACAGATAGTATAAGGTGTGTGTGGATACTTACTGGTGACATAATCTGAATTAGTGACTTCTGCCACAAAGCTCTATGTTAGTTATAATCTCTGTGGAGATATGATGCTGCTTCAGTGCAAGAAGATGGAGTTGATGATAGATCTAAATTTCTTTTACACCAATATATATTGTTGTGATGTTTGTCTCTATACAGGTTTTGTCCACCTGGCCCTCTAAAAAAGTTTAGTACAGCACCTCAGTATTGGCAGGTAACAAGATATTTTCATTGAAAGCATTCAAGGAGGTTGGCAATGTTCCTCAGTCTTTAGGAGTGAACCTTTCACTAATTAACTATGGCCTTTTGTGCTGATGACATGTGGCAGGAAGTTTATGTGTACATATTAAGATCAGTAGAAAGATCAGCTGGCCAGGACACTTTGACCAACACCTGTTCAACTTAGCAATGGCAGCATCAAAAGAAAAGGAAACCCTTGCAAAGGTCATCCCTTTCTAAACCCAATCTTTAATCCAAACTGGTTCTTATAATTCTTTCCATGTGTCAGCTGGTATGGCATACTTACCTGGCGTCCTCTATAAGACAATCAATCTGAAAACTACCCCAGTAATTATACTATATAGTTACTGCATGTTATGAATGTAATATAAGATAAAAAATAATTAAAAGAATTTAAGATGTATGATATAGCTTGACATCTTTGTTACTTCTAGCTGCGGAAACTTAATTTTTTACTAAGTCTGAACAGTGTTGAACTGGTAAGACAGCAGGGAGAACAGGGAGAACAGGCAAAGGGAAATTAGTGCAAAAATACTCTGTTGTATTCATGAAGAATTCACAGTGAAGATATTAAGTTTTCTCTAGAGATAAGTTGAACCAGCAAGTGTGCTTTTGCAGCTGACATACATTTTTATATCTTTTTATAATTTTATATATTTGTTATATTTTTTTATATCTTCCTCAAAAAACATAAATAACCATCAAGTGAAAATTGAATGCTAGAAGTTCAACAACATCTTGGAAACAACCTGTTTTCTATTTAGATAACCTCAAAACAGCAACAAAATATTAAACATTGCTGCAGTCACAGTTTCCAGGCATCAAATTAGTTATAAGTATTTGTTTATATAATTTTAAAAATAAACTTATTCATAAGCATGTTACCTCTGATTCCCAAAAGCGTTCAAAGTCACATCTACGTCCATCTTCATCTGGGGAAATTCTCTGCTCAGGGTCTACTGTTTCAAGAGAACACATGCTTAGGTCTGGAAAAAAATGACATAGAGATTTTTCATTTGTACAATAATTATTAAAGAGCTGTATAAATAAAAATTAATTAGCTGAAGGGATTTACCTGAAAGTCTGTAACAAATATGAGAACATTTTTTATGAGAAAAAAGAAATGTCGCAGAAATTTAGCTCCCCTGATCTGGAGAAACTGTGTTAAGGAACAGTTCCTATTTGGCTGAAAAAAATCCACATATGGTATAGAAAGGAAAACAAAATTACAAAATTGTTCAGTTTTGCAATATTTGAGATAGGAACAAGGATGTGGAGACTAATTCATTCTTTCATTTGCAAAGTCATTTATAAAACAGTACATACACATATGCATATTTTTATATATGAACAAACATTGTCACACTAGGTGCATTTTGATCTGCCTGCCTACAGTCACACAAACTTGAGCTGAGTTTCAGATTCAAAGACAGAGTGTAAAAACATCTAATCTATTTACTTACAGTCACTAATAATCATAGAATCCTAGAATCTTAGAATTACTAGGTTGGAAAGGACCCACTGGGTGGAGCTTGAGGCCATTCCTATTTGTCCTGTCCCCTGTCACTTGGGAGAAGAGGCCAGCTCCCTCCTCTCCACAACCTCCTTTCAGGTAGTTGCAGAGAGCAATAAGGTCTCCCCTCAGCCTCCTCTTCTCCAGGCTAAACAACCCCAGCTTTCTCAGCCATTCCTCATAAGACTTGTTCTCCAGCCCCCTCACCAGCTTCGTTGCTCTTCTCTGGACACGCTCCAGAGCCTCAACATCCTTCTTGTGGTGAGGGGCCCAGAACTGAACACAGTACTCGAGGTGCGGTCTCACCAGTGCTGAGTACAGAGGGAGAATAACCTCCCTGGACCTGCTGGCCACACCGTTTCTGATACAAGCCAAGATGCCATTGGCCTTCTTGGCCACCTGGGCACACTGCTGGCTCATGTTCAGTCGGCTGTCAACCAACACCCCCAGGTCCTTCTCCTCTAGGCAGCTTTCTAGCCAGACTTCTCCTAGTCTGTAGCACTGCACAGGGTTGTTGTGCCCGAAGTGCAGGACCCGGCATTTGGCCTTGTTAAACCTCATGTCATTGGTCTCAGCCCAGCAGTCCAGCCTGTTCAGATCCCATTGCAGAGCCTCTCTACCCTCCAGCAGATCCACGCTTCAACCCAGCTTAGTGTCATCTGCAAACTTGCTAAGGGTGCATTCAATGCCTTCATCCAGGTCATTGATAAAGACATTGAACAGGGCTGGACCAAGTACCGAGCCCTGGGGGACCCCACTTGTAACTACATTTACCACCACTCTCTGGGCCCGGCCATCCATCCAGTTTTCAACCCAGGAGAGTGTGCGCCTGTCCAGGCCAGAGGCTGACAGTTTCTGAAGCAGAATGCTGTGAGAAACTGTGTCAGAGGCTTTACTGAAGTCCAAGAAGACTACATCCACAGCCTTTCCCTCATCCAGTAGTTGAGTCACTTTGTCATAGAAGGAGATCAGGTTAGTTTGGCAAGATCTGCCTTTCATGAACCCGTGTTGACTGGGCCTGATCACCCAGTTCTCTTGCATGTGCTTTATGATAGCACACAATATTAACTGTTCCATGACTTTTCCCGGCACTGAGGTCAGACTGACAGGCCTGTAGTTCCCTGGATCCTCCCTGCAACCCCTCTTGTAGATGGGCACAACATCAGCCAGCCTCCAGTCCAGTGGAACTTCCCCAGTCAGCCAGGACCGCTGGAAGATGATGGAAAGGGGTTTGGAAAGGACATCTGCCAGATCCTTTAATACTCTCGGGAGGATCCCAGCTGGCCCCACAGACTTGTCTAGCTGGGCAAGCAAGTCTCTATCCACCTCCTCTTGGATCATGGGAGCCTCATTCTGCTCCTCTAACTCTTGGCTTTGTACATAGGGGAAACAACTTCCCTTATTATTAAAGACTGAGGCAAAGAAGGCTTTAAGTACCTCAGCCTTGTCTTCATCCCTTGTCACCGTTGTTCCTTCTGCATTCAATAGGGACTGAATATTCTCCCTAGTCCTCCTTTTCTTGTTGATGTATTTATAGAAAAAACAAATACATCAACAAGATGTATTTGTAGCACAAAACTCACTGTCCCCACTTTCTCTGAGTCACCTGAGCAAAGTGTATTTGGGAAGCACTGACCTAGAACTTCATGAGAAATAAAATAACAACTTCTATAAACCTATGGATCTTGTTAGCCCTTGGTCTTAGCCCTTCAGCTTTTCTGTCTCACAACAGACCCTTTTCATCTAACTGTAGACAATAGAAAATAAGGATAGTACCTACCAGTGTCTGCTGCCAGCTGGGTACTAACAGAGTTTCAGGAGGTGTATTAGAAGTCTTAATTCAAACAACTTAATTCTTTCTGTGTAAAATGGAAAGGGTAGTAAAACGTACTTTAGAAAAGTTAGGAAATTTGTGCTTCATTTTTAGACAGAAATCCTACTGTTGTTAAAGGGATTTACTATAAGAGATCAACTTGTACCTCATATTCTTAACCGTTGAGTCATTATGTGAGGTAGAAGGTAGAGCTAGAGCTTCACCAGTAGCCCATCTCCCTTACTAGCTGGTATTTCATATTCAATTATTATCCTCGTGTTTCACTAAAATTAGTTGCAGTTCATATCTTACATTTACCTCATGTCCTTTAGTCAGCTCATTGTGAAACTGCACAAAAGGAGAGTGAGGGAAGCAGCTGTGATATCAGTGTTTTTCAATGCAGACAATGTGTTTGCAAGCAATTACTTTTCAGCATCTTTTCTGAGTTCATATCCTCTATGTCCATCATAGATGGTAAATTAACTAATATAATGGGTAGTATAATGTAATAAGGAACCAAGTACCTTCAGATCTAGGGATCAGTTTTGGAGACACTCTGTTTTTCCAAAGAAAAAAGAACAAAGCTTTAAAATTTATTTCTTTCTTTTTAAGAAGACCTTCCCAAACAAACTGCCTTTTCTTTTTGCCTTTTTTTTTTAATTTCTAAGAGATGGAGAGGCCAGATGTGCACCTTGTGACAGAAGACATCCCTCACCAAAACATCACAAGAGCAAGCATAAGTCTATCTATCTAAAATATAGAGTCCTCAGTAGGATTGCTTAGAAATGTGAGATTTAGTCACTGAAAAATACCAACAAAGCTTCTAAAAGGAAAACTACACAAATCTGTGGATGCTGGGTGGGCTTTTAGTGAAAGAGTTTCTTTCATTTATGTATAATATCAGTTAGGAGAGAGCAGAGTATGTAGGTCCTTTTCTCCTGAAGCTTTGCCCTCAGGGGAAGAATTTGAATTACAAAACACTGAGGAGGTGTGATTTCATTTCCTTCTTACATCTGAAGAACAGTGTGGGGTCAAGAGTCTTTATTTTGTTTACTTAGTGAGTGGTATAGAAAATGTGCTTTCTAAAGAACACGAACACTTCAGAAAAAGAGAGATCCATACAAACTGAATGAACTCTCTTTTCAAAATGAATCTCCATTCAGTGTTTTCCTTCTAGTCTCATAAAAGTCTGAGTAAGCCACGTCAAAGGTTGAAAACTCAAGAAGCCATTAGGCTTTTATTAGTTATTTGCTGTATTATATATTCTGCAGAATGAGGAATATAGCTGTTTTATTTCCTAAAAATATGCAGACTTCAGACAGTCTCGTTATTATCCTACCTGAATGCTCAGAGCTAGATCAGAAGAAACTGTTAGTGCAAAACCAGGAGTAAACAGATCCACTGCAAACACCAGGTCCTTTAGAGAACAAAGGGGAGTTGCTATTCATCCTCAAGTGGCGCTGGAGAGCCATGGGGACCAGAAGCAGAACAGTCTTCGTTCGAGCAAGCTAGTGGCCGGCAGCAGCAGCATCCCTAAATTTAGGATCAAAGCAAATCTGAAAACCTTCCTGATGCTGAGGCAGGCAGAAGGGAGAGCGAGTGGCTTTTAAACGTGATAATAGATACTGGGAGCAAGTGAAAGGCTGCAGCAGCTTGCAACCAGATTCACAAAGGCAAGGAAACAGGTAACTGTGTGGACACAAATTAGAGTAACTGTCCAGGAAAGACTGGGGTACAGGATTAGTGTGAAGCCTGTTGCTGTTTTAATACTTTTCCTTTTTGCACTGCAGTCACAGAGTAATAAACAACATTTTTACTTCACAGAAACTGGTTTTGAGCCTCTGAAATTAAATGTCATTTGGTTTATTGGTTATTTTATTGCCATAAGTTTTTGTTGTGTTACAGGGCTGGAAGGAGAGAGAGAAAGAAGAGCTGACTGAACAGAGCTCCTCTCCTGCAGTGATCGGCAGTGTCATCTGCAACAAGGAGACTGATGTTGCATCTCTCACTTTATGCAATCTCTTCAGAGAAAAAGCGATGTAAAAAATCCCACATAACTGCAACTGTGATGCTTCCTCATGTGACCCTACAGAGAAGGAGTGGCTAAATTCCAGTCCTACATTTTCTCAGGCGGCAATGGCCACAATTTTGGGTGTGTATCACACAATCAGGTTTTTCATGAAAGAAAATACTACAGCTCCACACCTGGAAAAGCCCAGGTGAACTTTGGTTCCTATAGAGTGATTTTTTGTAATGTGAAAACATATTGGCATTAATATGTTCTTATCATGGATATGGTCTAGTTTCAGCCCTTTTGTATCAAAGGTAAACTCTCAGTACTGTTAATGGGACTGTTCAAATTAATTTTGAAGCCCTTGAGACCTTTAATTTTTAATGAGGCTTCTGTTTCTTAAGCTTTCAGTTTAAAGCCGAAGAGGTATGCAATCTGCATCCAAAATTAGAAAAACTGAGCTAGTTCACAAATTGCACTTAGTGTTACAGCATCACAGTAAATGTATGCTGTGTTACTTTCGTCTAGGAAAACATAGAGTAGAACACTCCATCTGCCATATTTTAACTGTTTATACGCAATGTCCTCTGGAGGAATTTGATCCATTTGCTTCACTTAACCCAGTCATGATTCAATTTCTCACATTCTGAACAGCAGGCACAGATGTGTCTTTATTTTCTTTATTTCATTACTAGCTGATAATTTCATTGTATTTGATTTTGAGATTCATCTCATGAACACAGTATGTGTTTTACATTCAGCTAGATCTTTCTTATTTTTAGATCTTGCCTGAATCACAGTAAGCTTTAAAAATAAATCCAGCCAGCCACCCAGTACCTTTTGTTCTTCAAACCATTTACAATCCATTTGTGATCCTCTCCCCTCAATCTTTGTCTTCAAAGCTGATAATACTTTCTGCATGAAAAGTTGCTGACTTGAGAACAATAACATATGCTAAAACCATATATTCATTTTTCTTCTTAATTGGTTTTGTTATATCTGTACATTTTCTTATCACCTTCTTTGAAGATTGGATTCTATCATGAAAACTCTGCATAAAAGAACAAATAAAGGGCTCATCCCCTCTGTAGCAGCACTTACTGGAAAAAAGTCTCAGCTTGGGTAGTCATGTGGAAAAGCTCTCCATCTCCCCTTGGTTAGTCTAAGGGAAAAGTCTTGGATTTTTGCTCTCTAAATTTCTGGGAGGAAAAAGGCAAGAAGGGTTTTCTTCTTGAGACCTCTTGAGGAAGCCTCTCTACCCTCCAGCTCACGCAGACTCCTCAGTCTTGTCTACAGTATAGCATTCTAAAAGATGAGGTTGGTGAGCGCATTTGGGTAATTCCTAAAATGAGTATAAACACTGATTAACCCATCTGTAACATGCTAATGACAGCTTGGATCCTGATTTGGGGACAGTATGAGACCCACTCCTGTAGCAGGCAGAAGAGCTCTGTGTATATGCTCTGTGATGAGATTTACTTCCACAAAGCCTTCTGCCTCTGAACTTATCTCAATTTGATGCTCATTGAAATCCCTCAAACTCAAAATCTTTCACTGTTACAATGGAGCAAAAATGAAATGCAAGTTTAGGAGACTCTGTGGTTGTTTTTGTTTTTTTTTCTCCAATCTGTAAAGTATTCAGACAGTGTTAGAGGATTGAATAGAAAGTGAACTAGAAATGGAACCAGAAAACTCTCCTACATTCATTTTCATACATGAAAGTCATGTTGCACACAAGTCCAGCTGTTCTTTTTGTAACAAAGAACAGCTTTTGTAATGTAATTTGTCATTAACAATTATTAATTTATGGATGTATTTTAATTTTTAGTATTGTTTGTATGCCTGGCAATGATAAAATTTCTCTTAGGTTAATATATCAATGCAGTCACTGGGGAAAGTATAGCTTAGTTTTCAAGGTTATAAGCAGTAACAGAATTTATATACTAATTCATTTATTATACTACGGGTCACGTGGTTATAACAATGAAAAGTGAATATAGAGAAAGAAATTATAAAATATATTATCTCTACATTTAAATTGATTAATCATAGAATCATAGAATCATAGAATGGTTTGAGTTGGAAGGGGCCTTAAAGATCATCCAGTCCCAACCCCCCTGGGTCAGCAGGGACACCTCTCATTAGATCTGGCTGCTCAAGGCCCCATCCAACCCGGCCTTGAACACTTCCAGCAGCTGAAATCACTGGATCTGTTCAGCCTGAAGAAGAGGAGACTGAAAGGGGACCTCATAGCAGTTTATTGCTTCCTCACAAAGGAAGATGGAGGAGCAGGTGCTAATCTCTTCTCTCTGGTGACCAGTGATAGGACCTGAGGGAATGGTAGGAAGATGTGCCAGGGGAGGTTTAGGTTGCATATTAAGAAAAAGTTCTTCACCCAGACGGTGGTGGAGCATTGGAACAGGCTCCCCAGGGAAGTGGTCATGGCACTAAGCCTGACAATATTCAAGAAGGATTTAGACAATGCCATCAGACACAAGGTGTGAATTTGGGGGTTGTCCTATGCAGGGATAGGAGTTGGAATCCTTGTGGGTCCCTTCTTACTCAGGTAGTTCTGTGATTCTGTTTGGCATGTAAATCCTGCCTAGTGAAACCTTCAGTAACTTAATGGAACATTACACCTCCAAAGAAACTGAAGCATCAGTATTTTTTTCTGTGATTTCCATGTATAGACATTTTTCCTCCAAATCCCACTGGCTGAAAAAAAGATGATTGAGGAGGCAAGGGGAGGGAGGGCAGGAAGAACATGTAATGGCAAACTAACAATAAATCCCATTCACAAGAGAAAAAACTGAAATAGATTGTATTTTGTTCTGTTTAGAGGGGAGGAAACAAAGCATAGCATAGGCAGAGATTGGTATTTGAGATATTTTAAATTCACAGTTTATATGCAGAATTTAATTGAGGTCCTTCTCCCTTTTCTTGTTCTGCTCAGTCTTCTACCTGGGTAAACACAAATAGTTTGCCTGAGGGATTCTATGGTGAGTCACTGGTACAGGTCTCCTTGTCCAGGACCCATCTGGCTTTTAGGCATGTTGCTTCAGTCTTGTTGGGATTGTCCAGGTCCATGAGCAGCAGTTGATAAAAAATATATATATATGTCATTTAAAACAGTTACTTAAGAAATCAAGTAAATTGAATGTCCAAAATCATGCTACAAAGAAATTGTTCAAGATAGATGAATTCTCATCAATTATACCAGATTCCACCAAATGCAAATCTAGGCATATTTTTTTTTATAGTGGTACAGATGTTGGGTATAATAGAACTTTTGCACATGTTTCAGCAACTTAATGTTTTCCTTCCACTCTGTGCACTGTATATTCTTGGAATGAAAAGATGCTACAATTGTAGTAGCCCTGGTCTTTGTAAGTTCAGCAGCTGTTTTGAGATGTATACATGCTGCATATTTTTAAACATGCAAAACAATGGGGATGAGAGCAAAGAAAAATGCAGAATTCATATTGATTACCAGAGTAAGCTTCAAATAATATGTAAAACAATGATATGTAAATGTACCATGGTATCACACAGCTACAATACATTGCAACAAAACAATTTTATTTAATTACAAACCATTGAAAATTAGTCTCCAAAACTGGGCAGAATAGCAGACAAGCTAAATAGTAGTTTAATGCTTCATAGAAGGGGCAACTGCATTCTCACTTCCTGTTCTGAAGGCAAGCTTAAGACTAATAAAAGACATTAGATTAACAAAACTCTTTCACTTACGATCAAAGCAATGAGTGTCTGTAATGATCATCCAGTTGCAACTGGATTGTTAAAAATGATCTGCTGAAGTGATAAAATCTTCCAAGACATCAGTAATATGGCTACTACATTTAAATGGTGTACGTTGAACTAAACGTCCTGAATTCTATGGCAAGGAATCTCGGAAAAATATGCTATACAGAAGAAGCTTTCTCTTATGTCACCTATGTAAAGTAAAAAATTTTAAAAGACACTTTAAATAAGTATGTGTGAATAAAAGTACAGTAGTTTTTACCTTGTCAAATATGACTCAACAAGCATATACTTCTTATACCATACAGGCCTGTGATTTCATTTCAGTTCAGGAAAAGTGATTTGAAATACAAGTGATACCACTTGAACAGTTGGGTATATCTAGGAATTTACTCTCTGAGTTCTTATTTATGTTATTTTCGTTGCTAAGCAGTTGCAGTGGTTTTTAAGAAGATGGAATAAACATATTGGCAAACTAGATTATTACACTTCCTACATTTTCAGAGTTAATTAGTGGTTAATTCATATAGCAGAATTAAAAATAATATTGAGGTTGACAGACTGGTTCCTCAACTACTATGAATCCATAAATTTCAAACGTAAGCTGGATTTAGACTTGTATAGTCTGTGGGAATAGGCATTGTGCCAGGGACTTTTGATACTACTAGGATCACTCGATAATTTATTTTGAACTCTAACCATCTTTTTTATTTTTACTTTGTGGTAGGACATAAATACTCATGAATACTCAAAGAGAAAAGCCTGTCTGAATATGAAACAGAGGAATATATTCCACCAGATGATTTAAGTATGATCCATCTCGTCTTTGTGAGTTTTAAGTTGTTTCAGTCTGGAGTTGACTCTCCTCAGTTCTCGAGGCATGCCAGCTTCCATGCTGCAGTGCAGCATTGACCTCTACATTCTGGATGACTCCAACAGAGTCATTCAAGTCATTTAACATTAAAATAATGTTCAGTGACTCTGTCATTTTCAAGCAATTTCCTGAATAATTTCAAATCTATTAAAATACAGGAAGCTGCTGCTTAACAAAGGTTGGATTTAGTGAATCCAGGAGCACCAGCTAATTATTAACTTCCCTTATTATCTGAAATGAAACCTGCTACGATACAGACTAATTTTCAGTACCAGATAGTGAGGAAGATAGAGGTAATGCACATAACTGACATCTTTGTCTGAAAAATTGCAGTGATCTTACATTCTCCTTGCAGTCTTATGTTTTACATTAAAAAAAGAAAGCTGAGCTAAATATATAATCTTACTACATCAAACTTAGGAGACTTTGCTTCAAAAACTCATGGAAATATGGAGGGAAATAAAAGCTAAATTGTATTCCAAGCCCATACAAAACAGGAAAAGAAATATCTATTTGAGTTTAAATACAAATATTTCTTTACACTTACAGTTTATCGTGTTAATTGAACCTGTTGATTATAGTCTCAAAAAGCCCAGATAACATTTTCTTTCTTCAGCAGCTTGTTGACCTGAATGAAAACAAGAGAGATAACTGATCTATAACAGGCACAGCCTGGACCTTGTGACTGCTTCTTTTAATGCTAACCTTATTTTTAATTTCTTGATCTTACTTAATGACAATATTAAAAACCAAAAATCAGCTAACACATACCCAGATTATTTAAGGTGTTGAGCTCGCTTAAAAATTATGCTCAATGCATTTTTAATTTTCTTTTTAAATTTTAGATAGCTAACAATTCCAAGTTAAGTGTATACCTGGCTATTTTTTATGGCGTATTAGCGTATATGCACTTAAAGATGCCTATACCAAGCTACTTTATGCTTGGTAAAAAGATCATCACATTGCTGAAGTGACTGACTATACATTGTGAACCAGTAAGAACCCGATTGTTAAAGAGTTTATTTTCAGCAGCCAGAATAAGGAACGATGCTAGTGGATTGAAAGATATGACATATTGTTGTACTTTGATGAATATTGAAGATTGTCTCTTCAAGAAAAATTGAAGACCACAGACATTCCCATGTCAAAAAAGTAGATAAACCCAAGAGGAAAAAGGAAAGGGAACCACAAGATAAAAATGGAACTGTTGAAGAGTGATGAGTGAAACATGGTGATTATTGTAGTCATTATACTGTTGTTAATTAGATTAGCAAGTAGCTCTGGAAATGGTATTGGGTGAAGTGGTAGTGGAAAAAACTTATTTTAACTGTAACCAATAGGCTTACAGCAAATTAGATAACAAGTAACTTGAGTTTTCAACTCAAAGGTGGTTTTGTTAAATTTTGAGCTTCTGGACAAATATGTAAGATAAACGGGATCATTCTCTTCTTAGAAGCAATGTATCTGCAAGGCAGAAAAAATCGTCACCTCTCAACTTTTTCAAAACACTTCTGGAGAAATAGAAAATGTGCATGTCTCTCCTTTGGAATAAACAGAATCTGAATGCTCCCTTTGTAGTAAATCCCAGTACTCACAGATGAACGCTTAGAAAGGCATTAGGCTTCTGGTCAGGAGACCACCTTCAGCATTTGGTGTAGGGAAAGAGAAAACAATACAGCAGGACAACTTTAGGGCAACTGCCTTGAGAAGGGCTGATCGGAGTCCTCAGTTCTGAGAATATGGGCCCAGGACTGCCTAACAAGAACATAACCACATGCACGGATATGACAAATTACTTTGTAGTCTTGAAAGCATGGCACATCTCTTTCTGTACCCTCTATGCATGCTGGGTACGGTTTGGTCTCTGGCAAAAGCTAGAAATCACAGTGACAGTTTCCATTTGACACTGCTACATAAAACCTGACAGTTCATCAGTATATGAAGCTAATGTTAGGTCTGCAAGAAGCAGGAAAATGTACCAGAGACAGACAAAAGCTATTAAAACATAGCTTCCATTCCTCACCCATATTTGGAGTTGAGTCAATCTAAATAAAGTTTTAACAATATGATTTAACTTCAAAAAAGATAGTACTTTTCGGGGTGTTCTTAGTCTAGTCACAACATGACAGATGCAAAGGTCCATTAGTTCTGTTCTTTGTTTAAAATTAATTGATGTAAACTTTTTTTGAAATTTAAATACACGTGTCCATATCGGCTTTGTGCGTGCATATCTAAGTCACTTTTCCAAGTAATAGAAGTATAACTGGTACGTCTTTTAGTACAGGAAAACCTTGCCTAGTAGTTTAAAATAAGGCATAGAACAGCAAAATTTCTCTTGAGCCTCACATAGAGTAGGAAAGGAAAGCAATAATAATAGCCATGAGTCAAAGCAGTGGTAGTACATTTCAAACTGGAGCATCTCTTTATGTTCACTAAAAATATGGCTGTAATAATTTCGAGATCATTCTGTCCAGTATTTCTTACAGTGACACTATACCGATTACACAGTACAACTTTATAAAACTTGAAGCCTTTAACCAATTTTTATTGTCTCTTTAGATGTTGGCTGTACTTCAGTTGCATTACGCTGCTGACAAATCAAGGGAGAACGTAGAATCCCTTTTCTGTTAGTAGATTCACAGCAAGGTTTTCTATTCTTATTGTAGCTAAAAAAACTTTGCAGCTATGCTGGAGATAGGGAACCTGAGATGCCTGCCTATAACCTCAAGAGTAATTCAGTCAGGTGACAGAGAATTTTACCTTTCATTCATCTCATCGTTGGTGATTCCACACATTGTTTCAAAATTTAAGTCTTAACAATATTGTACAGGAAACAGAGATAAGGAGGAGAGTTTGGGTAGAATACAAGCCCATTTCAGCTTTGAATTTCCACCGATCTTTTCACTGTAAACTGAAGCGTGTTTTGAGTTCTTTTTTTTCCTGCAGTTCATTTCAGCTCCTCATTTCTCATAGGAGAAATATCAACTTCTAGACCTCTCACTACTCAGAAAGTAACTCAATGTAGAATAAAGATATTTCTTAGTCCTACTATATCAAGAAATCTGGCACAGCAGAAGCAAATCAGTTTTAATTATTGTCTACCATAAACACAATTTGAGAAGGGGTGTTCCTTCATAGTAGACTTCGGAAAATTCCTTTGACCAAACGTGCACAAGATGCATCGGAGGCGGTTTAGGCTTCTGTGTATCCATTGGGGATGGGGATGGAGCTGGAATAAATTTTCCCATATAGTTTCTCTTTGATAAGTAGAAGGTATGACTCTTCAAATATAGATTTCATAAAAGAAATTCTGTTTGTGTGCACCAAAGCTGTCTTTAATCTGATTTGATGTCCAATAAGTAAGGATGATTGGAGGATTTCCTTCAGAACTGCACTACTTCTCCAAAGAAAATTGTTAACATAGATGCATCCAGCAAGTATTACTTCCATGATGGATAAAGGTAGTAGGCTCAGTATTTGATTTAATCACATGGCACCATGATTCTCCTGTATTTTATTGACTTTTTATAATCACTTTTCCTTCATCTCATTTAATATTTTTTTGTGCACTACCATTTTTTTACATTTATGTCGAAAACAATAAGAAAGTATACCGTACAGCACATCCTATTTTAAGTATCTGCAGATCCTCAGTAGGCAAGTATTTGGTGCACTGAATCACTACCCATTTTGTTGACTAGCTTATCAATTTATCTGTGTTCTCCGAGACTAAGGAGTTTCTTTCTATTTTATATACTGCTAAACAACACTTGGTACACTGACTGTCAGCACCTAGTAGAACAGTCCTATAAAATTTAAAACCTAATACTGCATTTTGTAGAGGACAGCAATGGTGATAATGTGTAAGAAAAAGATAGAGAGTTTGGTTAGATACCATGAATATCTACATTTACGTACCGATTATCTGTAAGAGTAAAAAAGGTGGTAAGAATCAAGTTTTCATAAGAAAGTGTAGGAACAGACATAGTCTTATTTTTCATTTTTGAATGCTATGGAATGAAAGACATGCAATCGCTGTCAGGTGAAAAGGTCCTCCAGAGGACAAAAGTAGTTGCTCTACAAAGATAAGTTGACAGGAGGACACTGCCCTTTATCCTACATAAAATGGCTATATGAAAATTACATTTTATTGTTGAATTCATAAGAGCTAATACTTGCCATGTACATATCTTAAAAGAATAATAACATATCAACAAGAAAACCAAACATATGAACCCTAACATATTATTCAGTCCAATCCCAACTGAAAGGGTTAGAAAGACTCCCACTTAAAAAAAGGATTCAATCTAGCTATTAGGGATGTAGGCTTTTGAAGTTCAAGTGATTTGTTATTAGAAAGAAATTTTCAAACTTTTCCTAAGTTAAAAAAGTATTAATTTTAAAAAATAATATTAAAATAAATGGCAGAAAACCTGCGGCAAAGACTAGTAAACTGAGTGCAGTTTTTTAATCAAATTTTACTGCAGTAGATAACACAATTGATGATACACAGCTCATGGTATAATTGTCTCAAATTACTGATATGATTGAAACAGAGCAGTAGCTATATACTTCTGCTGCTTGTCTGTCCAAACACTATTTCTAAAATACTACTCACTTCTAACATAACACAGGACAGACTATTTTCCTTTTGCCAGCCAGTCCGTAGGGTCTCTGGAGCTGCCAAAACACAGCAGATTATCTATCCAGGCACTAATGATGACATGCAATATAGACCATCAGGGGAAAACAGGCTGCCTCCACTGCTTGGTATTGTTTCTGGTCTGGTTCGAATGAATACTTTTCAGAGGAGAAAAAGGGTTTTTTAATTTATTTCATGAAATCAGTCATCAGTTTAAAACAGCACCAGCAACTTGCTTAAAGTATCCAGAGCATTAATGTCAGGATCTCTTCAAGTATTTCTCTTAATAATACAAAGTTCCTTTATTTTACTGAAGTGTAATTCTACAAAGTTATTACCCAGCAGGTAGAGCATGAAAAATAGGCATCTGTGCAAAAACAGATTGCAAAGTCAGTGATGAAATTACTGATTTCTTAAATCATCAAATAAAATAATAATACTGACGTAAGTAATAACTGGCCAGTCCCTAAAGTGGGATGTAAATAAGAGTGCAATTGATCACAAAAATATTCATTGACTAAACTTCTTTAAACAGCAGAAGGCTTTCAGCAACAATATTTGCAATAATATTGCTTTCAGCAATAATATTTGCCTGAACCTAAAAGGTTGCAGTTCCAGTTCCTCATTCTGCAAGGAGTGTGGCAGAGGAAAATTGCATCACAGAAAGAAGAAAAATATTCAATTGCTCTGGATTTATACAGAGCTAAATGCATAAAACTAAACTCTTGCTAATTGGTCATAATAAGACTTGTATAATAGCACTGCTTGATAGGAACTCTAAGTATGTTTAGCATGCAATCAAATAAATCGGATAACTAATTCTGCCTTGTACTCCCTGAAGATTGAGCTACTTTCACCTATTCTGCATGTTTGGATTGTAGTGTAAAAATAGTAGGTGAATTCTGTGTTCCTTCACACGTTTCCACGGGAAAAAAATTACATAAGCTTGGCATACTTACCTGATTAAACTTGACCTGTGGCAGTTCTTCCGCCACATAAGTAATACATGGAAAGTGAGGGGGCGGGGGGAGCTTAGTAAGTTTTAAGGAATTGAGAATTTGTTTTGTTATTTAATAATGAAGGATTCAATTTTAGCAGATGTCACTACATTGTTTCTTGAGAAGAAGTGTTGTGAACAAATCTGTGTGCCACCATTTCCTCAGTACTTTTGTCCTCTCTTTGCCAAATCCATTTGTGTACTCAGCACTGTAGACTGATTATTCCTCATATCAAGCTAACTGGCCAGTTAGCTGAAAGTAAAGGTAAATTATACATTGTAAGTATTGCATAATTAGATTTACTTTCAGTTAATCAACTACTGCAGATACTGCACATCCACAAAGTACTATCAGGAAGAGGAATAAAACAGACGTATCTCAAAGTCTACATTGCTAAATATTATTCTGTTGAAAAGGATTGTCTTCATTCCTCTTTCTTTTGATTGTTATCAATATCGTTATATGGATATCAATAACATCCCAGTGTATAGGTTAAAAATTACTGTCTTTTTTAAGACATTGAGTGCAGGTTGTCTTGCTGAGCACCAGGTCTTTAATACTCATAATTTCATGTGTAATAACTGCACTCTGTTGACACTGTTAGATCTATCTAGTAGCTAAGATTTTGAAGTTCAAGGAGGAAAATAAGGATTGTCAAGAACAGGAATTTCCAAGTATATCTAGCAAGCTTTGGATGTTTCTTGCAAATAAACAATGAAAATCCTGAATGCTTACTCAAAACACAAAATATGTTTGAGATTGTAATCTCTTCTTTTCTTGTCTTTCCCTTCTCCACTCTCATTCCTCACAGCCTTCAGCAACATATCCATCAAATATTCTGATTATTCCCTACTGCTTTTGAAAACATTGCACACTTATTAGATCAAGATCTTGGTGCCCATCTTGGGTGGGATTCAATAAACGTAGGGATGCTGGTGTAATTTGAGATGCCCTAGTGTTGTTTGAATTGAATCATTAGTGGCAGTTAAAAGCTATGCAAGGGAATTCACAGTGCTTAAAGTGGCACCAAATCTTTTCCTTAAGCAACTGAATCCAACCTCTTATGTCACTTCAGCCATCTAAGAATAGGGGCTGGAGTCAAGTTTGAGGTTAAGTTAGGACCAAAATTCTGCATCCTGGGGCATGAGTCTAGGCGAATGCCAGACACCCATTCTTCCTTTCCAGTCAGCAACTTTTGTTTAGCTGCCAAAATGCCAGCTCCTCATGCTGTGATAGGCCCTGTGAGATACAAATCTTGGCCTCCATCTGCTGATCCAATAAGCATCTCTCACCTAGGTTCTGCAGTGTTTATTTGCCAGTGCGGTGCAGTTGTATAGGATGCCACAGGGCATTTCAAATGGTACTGGGCAGGTATATACATGGGCAGCTGAGTGGAGCTTCAGATGGCTTTCTGACATATACATATGATCAGATAAACTGGTTGGTTTGAACTGAATCCCACTGTTTGGGCCTGTATAAAATAACTAGATTCCTCTTAAAGTTGGTAGGAAAAAACAAGCTCTTCCAGAGAAAGGGTTTATGCTTAAATCTTCACTTCTGAGCATCACAATTACTTCCTGCTTTGAGGAGGACCCATTTCTGAAGAAGCCTGTGGCTCCTGCACCGGAGCTGATAGCCCATGCGCGTGTTTCTGGTGGCACCAGGGCACGTGGCTCTAGATCCCTTTGCGTGGGCAGCTAAGACGTGGAGTGTCTCATGTCTAACACTGAGCAGGCAGCAGGACAGGCACGTAAAAACAGGGGCTGAGTTTGGGAGAAGGTCCAAAGCTGTTGGGGATCTATAAAAAGCAGGTTCAGGCTCCACAGGCAGAGCGCTTCCCCAGCCAGTTAGCAATTTCAGCTGTTGAATGGTAAAATGGAAGGCTGTGATCAAGAAAGAACTTTTGATCTTTTGAATTCTCCTCTGTGAGGCTGTCCTGAGCTCTTGCCTAGTCAGCAATATTCAGCCTGTCCAGGACCTTGGGAAGACTTTTAATTCATTCTAAGTTTTGAATGGCCAGAGTGGTTGGAGTACTAACTTTAATACTAATTTTAGTCCCAGAAAACCACTTTAAAAATTTCACCTATATGCCATTTATGAACAAGACTTCAAGTCCTGCAGACTCAGTTTTTTTACTGATATGGGGGGGGCTATAGCTATAATTTTCTCAATAAAGAGTGGTTTTCTTGGACAAATGCATTACAGATTTTGAAGTTATGAGGTAATGTATGTCTTATAATTATCATCATTATTGACTGAATGCAAATTAATTTCTCATAGAAACTCAGATTATCAGAAGAAAGGAAACCTACCATTCAGTATCTGGATAACCTGATATTACTACTCTGCAGCAAAACTGTTTCTTACTTGTTTTAGTGGAATCCACCAGTTCAAGGGTTATCGTATTTTCTGGTGACTTCAGAAATTCTCATTAACTGTCATGATTTAATACTATTTTAAAGCTACTGTATGGCTTTGTAAATTACTATGTTGCATAGCTGAGTCTCATACCTATATTCTGTTAATGTAAAACACTTGTATTAGGTATATTGTTGGAGTCAGAAGTAAATTCTGAAAGTAATGTTATGTCAATGTAAAAGCCTCTTTCCCCAAAGGCAAACTCTTGGCTATATTTAGTATTATCTGGAGATATCTGCAAATGTCATCTACAAACCCTCTGTTTTCACTTGACCACACCAAGCTGCGTACAAAGTAAATATTTAGCTAAATGCTTTTCCATTTTTATGAATCCAAACCATTTCCTGCCCAAAGACCACCTTTGTAGTCTCTGCAAATATTTCCCTGTCTAGCTGTGCAAAGAGCTTTACCTGACTGCAGTTTAATAACTTTTTACTCACTTCTTTCAAAACATAAAGGTCATTAGTGTGCTCTTTCTTCTTTTCCCTCTCGAGATAAAAACTGTTATGAGGACAATTTTAAAACAAAACCCAAAAGAATAACATGACTTAGGATTCTAATATTTAGCTAAGGCTATTAAACTCCTTTTGTTCCACCTATCCCAGAATTATAACTACAGAGCGGATTCTACATAACAGCTGGTGAACTCTACTGTTGTTCTCTAAAACCAAGAGGAGTTTTAGGACAATAGAAATATTCAGGCTAGAAGGGATCACAGAAGGTTTGTGGTTCAATACTCTGCTCAGAGCAGGGTCAGCTGTGAGATCAAACTATGTTGTTCAGTGCTTTATCCAGCAGGATCTTGAAAACCTCCAAGACAGCAAAACAGTTTTGGGCAGCTTGGTCCAGTGTGTACACTGTTCTTGTGGGAAAAAGGATTCTTTTCAAGAACAGTTTGAACCTTTTATTTAAGTTTCTTTCCATCTTCTCATCTTTCCACCATGCCCTGCTTTGAAAAGCCCAGCTTCATCTTCTTGCTTACCTTCCCAGAGCTGCTATTAGGTCCTCTTGCAACCATCTCTGCCCAAGGCTTAACCAGCCCTGGTTCCTCAGCTCCTCACAGGGTGAATGCTCTAGTCTCTGACCATTTTGGTGACCTTCCACTAAAACCACTCCAGTTTATTAAATGTCTTTCCTGTGTCTGGGAGCCCAAAACAGAATGTGATGCTGTAGATACAGTCTACAGAGAGCTGCATAAAGGGATGTGATCGTTCCACTTCACCTCCAGGCTATCCTTCTTGTCATACACTCCAGCATGTTGTTGGCCCTCTTTGCTGCCACGGCACACTGCTGCTTATGCTCGGGTCCCTGCCTCCAAACACCTCATGGCCTTTTCAGCAAAGCTACTCCCCTCAGAAAAACACTAGCCCACATTGCTGCAGAGGACTCATCCTATCCAGGCTGAGGACCCAGCCTTGTTGAATTTCGTGATGTTTTTATTTGCCCATTCCTACAGCCTGTCTAGATCCCCATGGAAGGCAGCTCTGCACTTGAAGTATCAACTAGTTGCCCCAGTTTGGTATTGTGTGTAGTCTTGATAATACGCTCTCCAGTGCCACCTTCAACTGAATGATAAAGTTGTTAAATGGGACAGGTCCCTAAGTAAAATCCTTCTGTACTCCACTTGTTATTGGCTCAGCCTGTAGCTCCTCAGACCAATCATTCAATGAGTTTCTTATCCATCTAGTTTTCCCATTCATCTAGGCTGGAACATCCTATCTTGCATAGAAGAGTATTCTAGGAGACAGTGTCAAAAGCTATGGTCACAGAGTCATAGAATCATTTAGGTTAGAAAGGACCTTGAAGATCATTGAGTCCAACCGTTGAACTAATACTGCCAATTCCACCACTAAACCATGTCCCAAAGGACCACATCTACACATCTTTTATGTACCTCCAGCAATGATGACTGCACCACAGAATCACAGAATGGTCAGGGTTGGAAGGGACCTCTGGAGATCATCTAGTTCAACCCCTCCACTAAAGCAGGTCCACCTAGAGCAGGCTGCACAGGAGCACATCTAGGCAAGTTTTGAATATCTCCAGAGAAAGAGGTTCTACAACCTCCCTGGGCAACCCGTTCCAGTGCTTTGTCACCCCTAAAGTAAACAAGTTTTTTCTCATGTTCAGATAGAAATTCTTATGTTCCACTTCATGCCCATTGCCCCTCGTCCTGCCACTGGACACCTCTGTAAAGTGTTTGTGCTCATGCTCTTGATACCTGCCTTTTAGATATTTATAAGCATTGATAAGATCCCCTCTCAGTCATCTCTTCTCCAGGTTAAACAGGCTTAGGTCTCAGTCTTTCCTCATAAGAGAGATACTCCAGTGCCCTGATCATCTTTGTGGCCCTCTGCCGGATTCTCTCCAGTAATTCCTTGCCTTTCTTGAACTGGGAAGCTGAGAACTGGACACAATACTCCAGATATGGCCTCACTAGGGCAGAGGAGAGGGTGAGATATCTCTCCTCGACCTGCTAGCCACACTTTTCTTAATACACCTCAAGGTACAAGCAGGTTATAAGGCCCAGTCAACATGGGTTTATGAAAAGGACGTCCTGCCAAACTAATGTGATCTCCTTCTATGACAAGATTACCCACTTAATGGACAAGGGAAAGGCTGTGGATATAGTGTACTGGAATTTCAGTAAAGCCTTTGATACTGTTTCAACAAGGCCAAGTGTGGAGTCCTGCACTTGGGACACAACAACCCCATGTAGCACTACAAGCTTGGGAACAGTGGCTAGAAAGCTGCCTGGCAGAGAAAGACCTGGGAGTGTTGGCTGATTTCCAGCTGAATATGAGTCAACAGTGTGCCCAGGTGGCCAAGAAGGCCAACGGAATCTTGGCTTGAGTCAAAAACAGCATGGCCAGCAGGGCCAGGGAAGTGATTGTGCCCCTTTACTAGACACTGGTGAGGCCGCACCTCAAATACTGTGTTCAGTTTTGGGCCCTTCACTACAAGAAAGACATTGAAGTGCAGGAGAACAAGTCTTATGAGGAGTAGCTAAGGTAAATGGGGTTGTTTAACTAGAGAAAAGGAGGATGAGGGAGACCTTATCACTGTCTGCAACTACCTGAAAGGAGGTTGTAGCAAAGTGGGTGTTGGTCTTTTCTCCCAAGTGACAAGTGATGGGACAAGAGGAAATGGCCTCAAGTGACACAAGAGGAGATTCAGATTAGACGTTAGGAAAAATTTCTTCATTAAAATGGCTATCATGCACTGGAACAGGCTGTCCTGGGAGGTGATTGAGTCACTATCCCCAGAAGTATTTAAAAGATGGGTAGATGAAGTGCTTGGGGATATTGTTTAGTAGTGGATGGGTACGGTTGGACTTAGTGATCTCAGAGGTCTTTTCCAACCAAGCCATTCTATGACTTCCTTACCCTGATCAGGTGGTTTTCAGCATTAAAGCAGTGACAGGTTTCTCCAGGTGACGACCTTCTACTGTGGACCGTATCTGGCCAGTTCAACAAGGGCTCAGCCCTCAGAAGTTTCAAGGTCCCCAAATTCCTTTTGAAATAAATTGGTGTGAACTTCTAGCGGCCCTTGCAGATTTCAATAGGGAATTAGAGGTGCTCAGTGGCTTACAGGCTCAACCCAGATAAAAGAATTAAGGATACTATCCACAGAGGAGAAGTTTCTTACAAGGGAATCTCTTTTTTTTTTTTTTTATTTTTTTTATTTTTTGGGTACACTCACCAATTAAAGAGCTCTCCCCTGGGCTGTTAGAAGCAGAGAAGCACTGAAAATCCTGTGAGCTTGTATCCTTTCAGCAAAGGAAAAAATACATATGGAGCTTTTAACTTGCTCCGGAAAGCCCAATCAATTTCAAAATTAGTGACTCATGAGCCTTTGTTGAACTTAGTGCAAGAACAAACAGTTGTTTCAAGGAAATAAGCAACACGATCAAAAGTATATGCTTTAAGTAATTTCCTGGAGGGGTCTGCATACACATGGTTCAAAAAAAGAGAAGAAAAGAAAAAAAAAAGTGTGCTCTCAGTGTAGTTCTCTTTCTTTATTGAATCTTTAAAATTATAACATAATAATTAAGAGAATGGTAATGTCAGGGCCTAGAGTCCACTGTGCCTCCTTGAGTTGTGCATGTTCCAAGAATCTAAACACTCTTCAGCTAGAGATCTTCTTTTAATTTCATTGGAACTAACACAAGCAAAAGATAATTATGCCAGCAAAGATATGACCCTTTCAGACAATTATCTCAGCAGTAAGGCAGCTAAACATAATAGTCCCTAAATAGCCATCTTCACTTTATAATGTAATGCGGATCTGGGTTTGTAGCCATTAACAAATTTTACTAGAAAATAAAGCACTTGTAATAAATGCTACTCCTAGAATAAATATATAAAATCCCATTGAAAATTCTCTTCCTCAGAATAAAAAAAGAATCTTCCCTTATGCCTTCCAGAATTCAATAAAATATTCATTGATGTTGAAAGGGTGGAAGGGAAAATCTCACTACTTGTGTTTGCTCTTTTTTTCTTAAGTTTTACCTCTCATACTCTTTTCTCAAAGATAAAGGCAATTTATACTGATTTTTCTTTTTATTTAATTTAAGCTTTAAAAAAATAATTAATTTGTGATTTATAAGAAATGCATTAGCTGAATTCCAACTGTTTTCTCCTCTGAAAGATAGTTGTGATGTCTTTATACCCACTGGTTGCACATGAAAGATTCCAGGATAGCTTTGGAAAAAAAAGCAATGAAGAGTAGTTAAATGGGTAATTAGGCCTATGGTTAAGCTATGACTGTGGTAAGATATGGCCCTAGACAACCTTTTGAAAACATCATATAATATAATTTTATGGAGCCCTCCAAAACCAAAACTAAACTTGTTTTACCCATAGTGGACTTGGAAGAAAAGATTATCTCTGTCTGAAAAGTAAGTGCCCTCTCATCTTAAAAGCAACACAGTGGCCCTTCATCACTAATGTGACACCTAATTTGCTCACTTCTTCCTCATAAATTATTTACTTTTGGCCTTGGATTTATTCACATCTCTCTTGAAATATGGTGCCCGTGTGGTGCAATTTAGTGTAGCTAACCAGGCAACCAACACCAGTGCTGTGACACTTGCATTTCCTCATGATCTCCATTACAACAAATATCCCAGTCTCACAGCTGAATCTGAGTGGGTAGATCTTTTCTATCTAGATATAGATGCAGGTAACACTAAGCCAAGGGTTGCGGTTATCATACCAGAAGGATGGGATGTCATCCAGAAGGACCTGGACAAGCTGGAGAAGTGGGCCTGTGTGAGCCTCATGAGGTTCAATGTGGCCAAGCGCAAGGTCCTACACCTCGGCTGGGGCAATCCGTGGTTACAATACACGATGGGGGATGATGTGGTTGAGAGCAGCCCTGCAGAGAAGGAATTGAGGTGCTGATCAATGAGAAGTTTCACATGAGCCAGCAATGTGCCCTCACAGCCCAGAAGGCCAACTGTGTCCTGGGCTGCATCAAAAGAAGAGTGGCCAGCAGGTCGAGGGAGGTGATTCTGCCCCTCTGTTACTCTCTTGTGAGACCTCATCTGGATTATTGTGTCCAGTTCTGGAATCCCCAACATAAGAAGGATAGGGAGCTGTTGGAACAGGTCCAGAGGAGGGCTACAAAGATGATCAGAGGGCTGGAGAACCTCTGCTATGAGGACAGGCTGAGAGTGCTGGGATTATTCAGCATGGAGAAGAGATGGTTGCAGAGAGACCTTGTAGCGGACTTCCAGTACCTGAAGGTCGCCTAAGAGAAAGATGGGGAGGGAGTTTTTACAAGGGCATGTAGTAACAGGACTAAGGGGAATGGCTATAAATTGGAAGGGGGAAGATTTACATTAGACATTAGGAAGAAATTCTTCACAGTGAGAGTGGTGAAGCACTGGCACAGGTTGCCCAGGGAAGTTGTAGATGCTCCCTACCTGGAAATATTCAAGACCAGGTTGGATGGGGCCTTGAGCAGCCTGATCTAGTGGGAGGTGTCCCTGCCCATGGCAGGGGGGTTGGAACTGGATCATCTTTAAGGTTCCTTCCAACCCAAACCATTCTGTGATTCTGTGGTTCTATTTATATTTATCCCAACTGGCCTAATTTATCAAACAAAGACAGTTGTATCTGAGAAGAGTATTAGCATCTAGATAGATTTGTATGGGTTTTAGTGAGACACTACACATCTTTTCTTCTGGGAGGAGTTCCTTTCCCGAACTGAACCGACCTTAAATTTATGTACTCGTTTTAAAAAAAAAACATTCTGCTTTCTTACATTGCTGCTTTAATTTTAATTCCATGTTAGATTTTAATATAGAATAGTACTGAAATGATGGAGGAAAATACATGTCAGAAGGCTTGAATAGGCTAACATAGTGTTTTCCTTTCGAAAACTATGCCCAGATATAATGCCCAACATAAAATACACCAGAACTTTTACAGGTAGCTAACATCTTCACAAAGTCAATATGTTCTATTTATACTCCTGTAGAATATTTGGAATTCTTCTGGTTTTACTCTTTGTCCTTCACCAGTAAGCCTACAAAAATCTGAATTTACTCTCAGGAAAGTTTGTGCAATTTTCACATTAGTTTCCATCATAAATACAAAACAATTTATAAGACAATCCAAACAATTTATGAGAAAATATGAAAGAAAATTATCTGGTTTGAATTTCTAGAATTAATATTTTTGACAGAGTTTTAAAAAGGCAGAATATTCTGAACCTAATGAAGACAATCTCATTGCTAGTAAGGAGGAAATCCCATGAAAAGAGTGCTTGGAGAGTGCACATGACTTCTGAAAAGAAATTGAAGCATTTCAAATTAAGAATTAGAAAGAAATGAGATATTAAAATAATTTAACATGATGATGATAATATATTATTACTATTAAAATTTCATAGAAATAAATAAGGAATTTTAAAACATATTGTGGAAAGAAAATAACTGAAATTTTATTGAGTTCTGATCTCTACACTAACAACACAACCACATTCCTTTGTGGTTTTCTTGTACGTGAATGCTTTTTTCATTTAGTTGTTGAGATCATGGAATCACAGAATGGCTGGGACTAGAAGGGACCTCTAGTGATCTCCTAGTCCAATCTGCCTGCTAATGCAAGTTCACCTAGACCAAGTCGCATAGGAGCACGTCCAGTCAAGTTTGAAATATCTTCAGAGAAGGAGACCTTAAGTGGACCTTAGCCTTCCTTGTTGCACCCCTGTATACACTGACAACATTCTTATACTCCTCACATGCGGCCAGGTTTTTTCCACATTCTGTAAACATTCTAGATTTTCCAGTCTACTCTGAATACGGCCGACCTCCTTGTTACCTGGTATGCCTGAAATATATGTTGGAAAATCATTTCAGGAGAACTGTTCTATGATGATACTGGGTATAACACCTGATATTTTTCCCATTTGGTAGGATCTTTAGAAATTTTCCATGTTGTCTAAAGGGGAAATGACTTCTAATATTATTTTACACTACATAGATCAATATTAAGTATACAATGCTATAATTTATTCCTTTAATGCTACAATTTATTCCTCTAATACCAGGCATTGCAGAGGGTAAACGTTTACATTTATACACAAAACCACTCAAAATCTCTGACAAAATTTTCCTCCAACAATACTGGTACACATATAACCCAGCTATAGTCCCATGGTATAGCCCATTGCATTCTGAGGTTATAGTAACCGTACTTATAATTTTCTATAAATGTTCATATTGTACTGCCATATTTTTGTGATCTCTCTTACACTTTACCTGGTGCATGCTGGTGACCTTTCCCCTCATGTTAATGGCATAGTACACCAAGCTCAAATTTTATCTATTTACACATTTATAAAATTTATTTCATTTGATAGAGACATTGGGAAATATTTATAACCTTATATTAAGTATGAAAAACTGTCTTAATATTGCAAGTAAAGTTCATGTTTGCAGCTTTCTGTGTTTCTGTATATCTTTAAAGCTACCTCTTTTATCTGTGAGCTCTCTGTAGATGTTTGCAGCATTCCCATTAATGTGTCATCAGAGCATTAGTTGGGTAAGAATATATCTCTTGTTATCCACTGAAATATTTAAAGGAGTGTTGTCTTAGGGCCTAGATGGCTGGCAAGTATTTCAGTTTATTACTAGTTTTATTTATTGCGTAAATAAACTGATCTTTCATATTTTTCTTCCAGAGAAGTAGTATAAATGAGATTCTTGCATTTTAACAAAGATATTTTGGTTAATCTTTTTCACAGGTTAATGCCCAACATTTTTCAGAGTGAATCCTTCATGCTGGATTCTGCTTCCACTTCCTCAGTCTTCTCTGCATGAACACTGGGGAAATACTCCTCAAGTGTTGGTCAAAAGCAGAAATTTTACTAAACTTGGCATCTACTCTACTGAATGGGCAGCAACAACCTTTTTAGCACCACGATAGAAACTACTGAAAGCTATGAAAGATGTGTCATAAGAATGGAAAAAGTAGTGCAAACAGCACGAATAGCAAAGAGGTTTAAATTCTGTCTTCCCATAAAGATACCCTTGAGAAGGAGCAACTCTGGAGGATACTGAGGGATGAAGAAGTTCTACAATCCTCAGATATGTTTACACATTGAAGTAAGAACAAATTTTATTATTGTTCCAAATGCAGTCTTCATTTTGATTTGAAAAAGCCACAATTTCCCGGTCAGAGTGTTTTGAACAGGAATGTCTTTCCATCTCTCCTAACATCTAGGTAGCTGCCCATGGTTTGACTTCAGATGTATTGCAATTGCTGACATATGTGCAACTTTCCTTAACCTCTTGATCTGAAAAACAGTTTTGGATTGTTTTGCTCCAATTATATATTTTTTTTTTTACAAAAATAATTTGAACAAAACTCTTTTATTCTGCATTACAGAACTGGACATTCCTGCCTATAAAAGCATTCATGCCCTCATGTGACATTGCCTGGTATATCAGGGAAACAATGAACCAAGGTATCATTTCTACACATGACTGAGATCTGCCCCTACTATAGTGGTTGCAGTGATCTCTTTCTAAGAAGCACAGTATAAAATTCACCTGTAGCATGTTTTCTTTGTTCTGAAGGTGAGGATATCAGTATGGCTCAGAGCAGGCTCTTCATATTACTATGATGTAACAGCTATTCAGACCACGCTTAATTTAAGAAATTTCCTAAATGTGTTTCTCTATCAGACTATTAGCCTCCTGTCAAATGTCCACAGAACAACTGTTACCCACAGGTCAGTCCGCTAAGATTATTTTCAGTGGTATTGAATAGCGAAGAACAGCTAACATAAAACTGACTCAAAAGAGAATGGTTTATAATTAGTGTTCCAGCCACCCCTCATTCACTGTGTTCTTACTGACAACACTTGAAGAAGTACATATCTACTCTTGTTCAGCTGTTGGTAATTGCAAGACATATGATGTCAAATCATGGGCAGCTAATTAAATGCTTAGAAAAATAAAAGACAGTTTTCTTTTAAAAAGTTTCTGGCTGAGAAATTATGACAATTTTCAAGTCTAAATGAAATCTTTGACAAAGTTTTGGAATGGTGTAGGACACTAAGATGAACTGCAATGACTTAATGGAAACTAAGCTAGACATAAACACAAAGGCTGGGAATGCACAATGAAATAAAATGTATAAGCTAGCACTTTATAACAGCATTTTCTCTATAAGAAATCCCTGTGATATAACATAAATTGCAGTAGTCTGCGCATCTCAGCTTGGAGGGGCTGACAGAAGAAATTCCCTCTTTCTTTTTCTTAAATCATACTGAATGATAAGTGCTAAGTGCAGTATTAATGCATTGTTAGAAATAAATGTTGTCTCGAGTAGCCAAAACTGCAATAAGGACACACTACTGAGCATAGTTAATGGCTACATTAAGATATGTGTACTGTTCAACTGAGATGTGTGACTGAAGCCTAGGAAGCCACTTCCTGTCTACACTATACATGTATGAAATACAACAGTGCATGCAAATGTCAGTGGAAGCTAGCAAAAATATACATATGAAAGTTCTCCAAACACATCCTGGGAGTGGTGCCACACCTGCACTGCTTGCTGTCTGTGTGGTTAGTGTGGCAGTGCTCTTCTTATGCTACAGTCATGCCTTCAGCTACGGCGCAGACATACCCTTATGATAAGCCTCCTTATGCATATTGCAGTCACATCTCAAAATTGCACAGCAGACACCCCTTAACACTGCCATTCAGCATGCTCAGTCAGACTGTCTAACATGCCAAGAAATTCCTGTCTTGAGTGTTGCAGCGGATTTGATCCCTCCAGGCATCCATCTCTCTTTCTGCTCCTCCATGCATCTACTTAGAGTTAGCAGTTCTTAACACTAGAATATGATCTCTTCCACAAGGGCAGACAGTATGTATTATGTATTATGTATTTTATTTGTACCATTTGACTTTGTACCTATATCCAAAGAAGCAACACACTGGCAGCTTCAGAACGAGCGAAAATTAAAAGTGCACCAGGCTGAGGAAAAAATCCACCACTTCAATCTCTTCACAAATTCACAAATTAATGTCATTCAGGAGCATAAATGTCAAGTCAAAAGGTGGTCCATGCAGTCCTAGGTGCTATGAATCAAAATGTGTCTATCAAAGCTGGGAAATGCAGCATACTGATGTGCTGTGCACCTGCTTCCAGGTGAGCTGCCAGATCATCTTCTCTTTCCCAACAGGGCACGATGAAATGCAGTGGTGGCTGTACTGCTGGAAAGCATAAAGGAAGAGTGAAAACCAAGCTCCAGTAGCCTAATTCAGGTTCCAGAAAAATTCCTCTGAACTGATACAAAAATATCATCTGGACTTAAGACCTGAAGCCTTTCTCTTATTGAACGTGCTGTGAAAAGTAAGATTTTTTGGCAATAGATATTCATGAGAGTCTTGAGTTCTGTATCTGAAATTCTCTATAGAGGTGAACATGGAAACGCTCAGTTTGGTTGTCAGGTCTCAGAAAGATTTAAAGGCAAAAGAAGTGTTCCAGATTTATATGTATTTTCATACACATATACACATATGTTCACTTATTAAATTTGTATAAAGTTAAAAATAATTGCAAAGCTAGATAAGAAAATAAGGGTAAAAATAAAGTGGTTGCTCCTTTCTTTGGAGACTGTGGCTGGCAGAACTTAGCAACACTTTGTAGACTCCTAGTTAGGATTTTGCATAGGTTTCCTTTGGGGCAGTACTGGTGAAGCTGGACAGCACTGGCCTCTTTTCTTCCTTTCCCAGGAAAAAGCAATGCTTAGAATCGCTTTACTCTGACTTCGGGACACTTCATCTGCTGTTTTGTTAATTATTTCTCTTGATCTCAGGGAGAGCAGCAATGCCTGAATTTCTTGCATTTCCTCACAAGCCTCTGGCACTTTAACATTTATTCAGAGTTTGGTTGACCTCTGCTGCCTTTATGTATCTTTAAAGTTCATTTCTGTGCAACTGTCAATACATCTGTTTTGCAGCTTTGAAATAAAAACCTTTAGGGTGACTAAAATAACACTTGTAACTGCTCAGTCAAGTGTGGTTTTGATTTTAAAGATCTTGCTGTTTTCGGTTGACTTTTTACTAATATTGCATCTATTTTGATCTTCAGAATATATGTTGCATTTTATAACCACTTTACCTTGTGATTCATGAAGCAAAATATAAGGTAGAAATAGTTTTGAGGGACAAGATGTACCTAAAAAAAATTTTTCTGGGCCAATTTTTTCTTTACTATTCAATTGTTTATTATTATACCACCAGCCTTTCCCAGAATGATCAAAGTGATATGGGAACAGAAGTAATCCTTTCACTGCAAACTGTATAAAATGTACAAGTAATTGCTGAGTTTGAGATTGAGTTCTAGGAGTTCTCAGAGAGCTCCCACGGAAACAAGTGAATATCATGGGTCATTTTAATTCTCTGCTGGAAAGAGACATGACTGTTATCTAATCTGTCTCATTAGGTGTGACACTCTCATCTGAATACAGATGCAGGGGTTCTAGTACTGGCTCTGCTGCTGCTTTGGCCATTATATGTCACTACAACAGCACAGTAAGTCTAATATAAAGATATTTGGATGCCTTTTCCAGCTGTTTCCAGTGGAACCACAAAAATAGTCCCGTGCTGTACATTATCTCCATCAGCCCCATGCAAGGAGTAAGCTGAGAGGGGTGCAAGTCATTTGACGACCCCAGGTGTGGTGCAGTAAACTGAGCTGTTGTAGCTTAAAACAAGACCTATTCTGTCCTCTAGTTTATGGCATGTGATAAATGTAGGCTGCACGTATAGCATTAAAGGAGCTGAAATAGGGCATATTTCTTTACAAAAAACATCTATTTTATCCTCAGAAAGCCTTGCCTTTCAAAATTGAATTTGCAATGTGAAGCTGCCGTGTTCTCTATCTCTTTGAGTGTTTTTTAGACTGTCAGGGAAGGTAAAGAACCAAATGTAGCCTAACCATTTTTCCCACAAGTATGTTTTTTGCTAGTCTGGAAATGCAGCTCAGCTGTGGGCAGCTATGCTCTGCAGCAGGAGTAGATGGGTAGTGATGGTCTCAGGAAACTTTGTGATAATTGAGCCTGGAGGTGGTGTAGTCGCAAACTCATTCCTGCCCAGAGAGACACAGTCTTCCCTCTGAAATGAAAAAAATCTGCCATTCTTAATAACTCATGCCAGCTGGCTGCCTGCAAGCCCTGGGGACCAAGCAGGCACCTCAGGAGGTTTGCCTCACTAGCACCAGGCCAGCTAACTCCTCCTTTCAATAAGGCACAATTCAGGAACATTTCCCACTGTACTAGGCTGTGCAAAACACCAGCATCTCAGAATCTGCCATTCGCATTTAACTTATTTAAACCACAGTACCTCTACTAACACTCTGGTGCATATTTTCAGTTAGGTCTATCACTTTTCCATCTCATATATCTGCTCATATTGTCTGACAGCTTCTGCTTTTTATCAAATGAGATTGTTTTCTAGCATAGACAACTTCCTTTAGTCTTTTCTTTTTCTTCCTGGTATTTAATCTGATTTTATTCTTTTAATTGTTTGCTTATGTTCACATGTTTTCCCCTGTTGTTATACTTCCACTCTCCTCTTTTCCTGTTTCTATATCTGTGCCCCTGCAATGTTCTTTTCTCCCTTCTGTTTCCTGCTTCTTTTCATTTCTCCTATGGAGGAACCAATAGATTTTATGAACCTTACAATTAACAATTTCTTGTGTCCTCCTTCCTGATCATATCAAAAGCACTACATCATGGTGTTGGATTAATCTATTTTTCAGTGACATTTCCAGGCTGAGAATTTACATCAAACTAATTCATCCACTGTGAATATAAATCTATGACAGGAATTCTTTTGTATGAAGTTTTGACAAAAAAAAAATCTTCAAATCCAACTTCTTTAGTTAAAGCCAAATGCTGAATTTACAATTAATTCCCTCCCACACATACATCCCACTTCATTAAACACCTTTCCTCTGCTTAAGGTCACTGCAATAGTTTTGTCTCTTAACTTCACAGTGTTGAGTTTAGAATTACTCTCTTTTATATTTCTTGCTCCTGAAGGAGTTGTTTGGTTTGTGGGCAGTATCTGTTTTTCTGGCTAATTGAAGAAGGATATCATCTAGCATCACGTAGTAGATGCATAATCTCTCATTCATAATCCCTGAAACATACCAGAAATTTAAGGATTTTGTTAAGCTCATAGAAATGTTTTCCACTTTTGAAGCTCTTTTACCAAAAGCAATAGCTAGAATAATAATTTTCCAGGGAACGGATTTCCCTGTCTCTTGAAAGACAACAAAACCCCCCCAACAATCAGGTAGATGTCAGAGTTTAATGCTTCTCCTTCAGTTTTCTGATGCAAATGTTTTAAAGAGGACCTTGAATTTCTGTAGTTTCAGTAGGATTTTTCAACAACTTAGCAAATAGATGGTGGTCGAAAAAGCTGCATAATACAACCTAAGCTCATGTGAATGCCAAACCTGGTTGTCTGTGTCCTTTTGGAAACCCCCAGAATCCTCGTCTGACAGGAGTGTGATTAGCTGCCATCTTTAAATCATAGAAGCCTGAGATCAAACAAGGCTCCTAATCTTATCAATTCCTTTCCTGCATATCTTGGTGAAGTTGTCAAGGTCAGAACCTGCAGCTATAGTGCTTTTCCTTAACTGCAGAGACGGGAGAGAAGGAATTTGCAAATGAATGGGAACTGCAGGTGGGGCAGTGGAGAGAGAAACCAGAGTCCTTCAGACAAGAGAACCCAAATCTTCACATATTCTGTGTATGCTGAATGTGGAAAACAGTATTTAAACATTTTCTAACTATTGAGTAACAAATCAATTTGGCCTTTTACTACCATCAACATTTCTTAATGCTTCCTCTGCCCTACCTCAACTCGTATCTACTTATGCTAGTCAAGGGTTTTCTGTTATCCTATTGACTTCTACTACATCTTTTTTATTATAAAAGACACAGCACAGTAAGGGGAAGTTATAAAGAATTATATTTACTATCAATAACTGCTCAGCACCATGAAGACTGTTTTCTGACAACCCAGGTGCACATACATCTCTTCTTGAGAACTGTATTCATCACTGAGCAAAAGCTATCTGTGCCTGGGTCAGCCCCCAGGCGGCCACACAGCAACAGTGGGAAGGAAGAGAACTTACGTACAGTTAATAACAGTCTGGAACAACTTTTTAGGACTTAATATTCATTGGCAAACCATTGTTTTGAAGACTCATGTAGAAAAACCTGCACCAATATTTAGGGTAAAGGGTTGGGCCAGCCTATACATGTCTGAGTGGTGGTTCTGAGGTAAAATAAATGTTTATAATACATATAATGATGGAGCCAATAAGCCCCTCTCTGAGCAAAGCCTAACCACTCCCTTCCTTGCATGTCCATGTAATTAACTTTTCTCTGTCTTTCCATAGAGACGAGCATTGAATTAGTATGATAATAAAAACAAATTTCCTGCTGCAGGGGACAGGCCTTGCACTGATTTACTGTAACTCTTCAGTTGAATGAACACTGCACTGAATGTTCCTTAGGTTCCTGTGGTTGAGATTCACAACCTCACATTAGTACAGTGGTCTTTAAGCTTTTTTTGATGAAGGAAAACACTTTTACGTATGCACGCTCGAAATATCTACATTTATTTATTTACAAATTACCTACATGTACTACTGCATGATACATGACACACACTGTAAATCATACAAGAAAACAGAGATTTTAAAAAGTATGAGATAAAGATGAAATAAACACTATTTTCAATTTTTTAAATTTCCTATCTTACTTATTAATGGCATAAAAAATATGTTCTTCCTGCACCCCAGTAAATTGTCTCGCACGCCCTCTGGGCTGTATGCACTCCACACACTTCAGACACCACTGCTTTAATGGATGCATTATAGCGGACTGTGCATCTCCACAGTAGCAGTGGTAACAGCAGCAGTAACTAAGTGTAGCCAAGACCAGACATTTGAGTTTAACATCACATTCAGAAGAAATTTTAAATCTTTCTGGCCTTATTCATCTTCTGGTTTGAGTCTTCAGAAATATCTGTGGCTGCTTTGAGTTCAAACCATTGTTATTATGGTATTAGGAAGTGATGAAGACATGACCGCAGATCTCTGCTCACTTCCTTTTAAACAGAATCACAGAAATTAAATAAAATAGTGTTTGTCATTTATTTAATTGTTCGGAAACGACTGTTGATTAAAAAATACTGGAAGAAGGCTGGTGTATTTCCAGTATTGACTTCAGTACATGAATCAACATTGTAATCTGAAACACTCTTGCATTTAGACTTGAATGAATGACATGTCATAGATCTTTGGGCATAGCAAAAACATTATTTTTCATTAAAACCTACCTACTAAATTCTGACAATATTTTAAAACTTTCTTTGGACTTCCCACTTAAAATATTTATATAAATCCTCTAAAGCCTTGTTGCCTTTTTTTCTTTTTAATAAAGTTCAAACATTTGAACCCTCCAAATTTTGCCAGTGGCACAATACAGAAGAACAACCACCTCCAGAACTGTCCTTCCCTAGAAGGACTTTGATGTTCAGCCAGAGCACCATGGGAGTGTGACCTGGGCTGAACTGAACTGCCATTGTGAAGAGTAGACTTCAGTCCTCTGATTTGCTGTCTCTGACATGCAGGTCACTGCACGGTAAATCTTCCACAAAATCTCCAATCTTGGACGAAAGACATGCAAAAAACTTACATGTATCTGTTCTGATTATGCCAAATTTCTGCCAGTTTTTTTCCTTCTATAGTTTAAAGCCATTAAAGGAGTAACCATACAGTATCACTGCCTCTCAATTATAATACTATCCCTCATTTAAAAGCCAGAAACTATTATCCTGCCAAATTAAGGAAATCTCTTAATATCAATGGTGACATAGAGACTTATTCATTCCTATTTCATTTTTTGCCAGTGAAAATGTATTTGCACTTTCTAAAGCCACTTAAACACGAGAGGGCCCAATCCTGCTCATACTTAAGTAAAAAAGTTCCCACAGAATTAATTGAAAATGGAGAGCAGACATGGTCAAAAGCACTGTCTTGTACAGACATCAGATCAGCACCTAACTGGCAAGATGATTAGCTAACACATCTGCTCTGAACCATTAAAATGATATAAAGAAATTGCCTTTAAACCACCTGCAGGACAGTAATTTCATACAATCATTACAGAGTCATTAAGAAAAATTAATGTAGAAAAAGCTGCTGTGGGAAATGTTATCTTTTTCTGTGTTTACTAGATAGTCTAAAGATGTGAGCAGAGATCAGTCTGGAAACTAATGTGTCAGATGATTATGTCTGTCTCCAGAGCATATCTGCTCATGTATTTCTCACTTCATAGGCTAGAATACTTTTAAAATTTTCGAGCCATATTGAGAACTTCCATGTTGGATATATAAATATGGTCAAAAACGTGTACAGGCCAGCAGGATTTGAGAAGGTATTCCCTACTGAGAAGATATTCTTGCATTCTGAATGTGGTGTAGGTCTCTGAATTTCAGGTTTCAAAATCCTTTTATCCACAATACAAATAACAAGAGGCTGGCAATAAGCAAGATGGGCATAAAGAAAGATGTACTAAAATTGGGGAGATGACATAATTATTCATACTAAGGTCAAAGCTAGAATGAAGGAAAAAAAGTGAGGTAAAGAGAGGAACTAAATGTTTTAGATCAATAACTGTGCATTAGATGATGTAACAGAGCAGTTTTATTCAATACTGTAATATTTGCCTATAACACTTTATTTTGTAGATTATATTTATGCAAATTAAATGTAGGGGAGAAATAAGAAACATTGCTTATCAATGGGCTCATTTGCTCTGGGTCATAGAAAGTTTTGGATGACAGGCAAGCTGGAGGAGGTATATGGAAAGCACTAGTTGCTGACATCGGTAAGACTTTGACATTGTCTCCCATTACAGTCTTGTAAAAAAACTGTGGAAATACAAGCTTGAACAAACACGTTGGGAGAAGGAACATTCCAGGCGCATAGGGAAAAACTGTATCTGATACGACAGTGTCAGTATGCCACTGTTAATTGGAGAGCTAGACGGGGTGGGCTACTTTCCTTACTGACTAAAAGGACAGAATAGAAAATCTTATTAATTGCATATAAGATTAGAGGCAGAGGTAAAGGGGTTGCAAGCACACTGGAAGGAAAGAAAAATAGAATGAAAAATGAGCTTGGCAGACTGGAGGAAAGATTTGAAATTAAGAGCATGTAATTTAAGAAGAACAAGTGAAAACACTACATTTAATAGGAATAGTCAGCTCAAGTAACTTCATGTGGGTCAACAGATTAAGTAGTAATTATACAGAAAAAGCTCTGGATAGTATTATGATTTAATTTAAAAAACCCACATGATATTGAGATATATAAACTATAAGTGTAAATGTGTAAGAGTAAATTATAAGTGTAAAACCATACAATATGAAATATATACAAAGTATTCTTTTCAGTCTACCAAAATTTATGTAGATTATTTTTTTCTGTACTTCAAGAAACAAACATTAAAGTTGTAATCTCCAGAAAACAAAATCCAGAGCAAAAAGAATGGTCTGAGATATTGAAAATATAACTGATACAGGAAAACAGGGAGCCTTGTGTGGGCAAAACTGAAAGGTGAGATACTAGCCATCTACCAAATATAATCTGTTAAGATATATATGTTTATTTTGAATAAGTAAAATATTACTGCAATAATTTGCTCTCCACATCCACTAAGAAAGGTATGACAAAGTATACTTCACTTGCAGCAAAGGATGCTTAGGTTGGATACCAGGGAAACAATCTGTCAGGACAGTTGAGTGCCAGCAGGTTCCCAGGCATGCTATGGAATTCCCATCACTGGAACTTTTAAAGTACTGGTTAGTCAAATATCAGTCAAGGATGATATTATGCAATTGACTCCTCCTTCAGTCAGAGTCACAGCTGGTGTCTCAGGACCCTTTCCCTACCATCCCACAGTGTAGCTGCTGCCTGGACTTTTAGAAGAAAATCATTTGTCCAATCTATACTAAGAAAGCCAAAGAAATGAATCGTAAAGGAAGGAAAATTGTTGCAGCATTTTAAGACAAAAAACCCTGACATCTTTACACCATGGGTCAATTCTTACAGACAATACAGAAAGAGATACACGTCTGCAGAACTATGAGAGGGTGAAACGAATTCCTGCTTTACTACGTCTAAAACAGATGTTTCTTATTATTTTGCAGAAGAGCACGCCAGTGCCATGATGATAGGTTCATTGAAAAGAGTAAAATATACTAGCCAGCCATCACAGGTGAGTTACTAGAATGGTCATAGAAACAAAGACGGCAAAACCCTAAAATTGACTGCAACAGGGAGACAGTTTATAGCATGCGGTGTGAGATTGAGGCCAGTTCCCAGTGCAGAGAGGCTACCATAGAAACTACCCCTGCTGTTCGCCAACCTATGTGAAGTGACTTACAGGCTTCAGATCAACTCTCAGAGTTCATTTTGCCCAAAATTGCTACTTATATTGGCATAGAAAATCTCTTTTGAAGATGCTACAGTGCTTGGGGCCTCAATATCTCCAGGAAACCAAGCAGAGATGCTGTTGGGAAGCTAAAGGACAAAAGAGGTAGTAGGATGAAATCTAGCTACTCAGAAGTGATACATTCAGATGAGGAGCCTTCTCAAGGCTATATAATGCACCTTGCTGGTATTGTCAATATCAGTAGCCAAAGTTCACACTAACTTCAGACACAATTTTGGCACAGGTGCTGAAGAGGAAGGAGAACTGGACTGGAAGGAGGAGTAGAAGGAGGACTGGAAATGGGCAATGCTGGTTTGGAAATCAGAATGCCAAATAAACAAAGGAGCTTTTAAAAATTAATATTTTTTTAAAAAATGTCAGCAAAAGGTAAAGTTACAAATGCAATAAAATAACCAAAGGAAACAGTTATTTCAGTGGCAAAAAGCCGATCTTATGTCATTTAAATACACAAGTAAAAAGCCAATCAAGTATTCTGTGAAGCCACTAAGGGATATACAGAAAGTGGGAAGTTAATGACGTTAGTATTGCTCTGAGCCTGAATAAATTCTCTGCTTTCGTCTTCATGAAAAAAGCCAAAGGTCAGATTCTGAGGATTGGAATATTTTCCCAAGTGGGAGGGAAGGGAATGGAAGCGTTGAAAGAGTTTATGAGTACATCAAAGCAGAAAGGCAATTAGAGCTGATTAAAGTTCACATAGATCCAGATATAGATAAATTGCATCCCAGCATTTTTTTTTTTTAACCTAGCAAGATGTAGGAAGATGTAGCGGTTTCCAGCTCCTAAGAACTAAAAAAGCATAATATATTTAGGATTCAAGAGCACAGAGATTCAAGAACCAAATCAGGTCAGCCATGATATTGAAGTTTATTTGTTTGATGATTTATTTATCTGTTTGTTTATTGTCTCAGTGGGACATAAGGGAAAGCCTCTGCTATAAGGCTCAGTGAGGTGAGTTATACATTGATGAAGGAATGAAATAACAGTAAGCATTGATCTGAAATTGTCACTGGGGTGTTTTCCAAAGCAATTTGCACTTTACACAGTCTCAGGTGTTTGCTGCTGTTAAAGCTGGTTTGTTACTATCTTACACTTCAATAAATGTGTGTTACTTACTGTAGAATTATGACCAAAGATAATTCACTGACATTCTATTATGATGATTCCAAATTTAATTTGTTTATATCTTTTTATCTCTCTCAAGTGAATGAGTTAAATAACACTTGCTGTCTTCTTTAACCTATTCTAGCTTTGCTCAGTTGGCCCATCCTATGGAGAAATTTCCTTTTTTTGTTTATAAGCCAACTATGGAGACGACCTAAGTGTAGAGAGTTAGAATAAGTGTGTGGTTTCCCAGATGAGATGAATTAGTGTACCACCCAATGCACTCAGCAGGGGAACTACACTGACTTACAGAAAGAAACTGTGGGAAACCTAACATCTACTGATGACTTTAAGTTAGTGTGCATAGATACCATGTTATGTCCTACCCTTTTAGCAAAGCAGATGTTTTCCATGTAGCTCACAAATGTCTATTCTATTCTAATATCCATAATATTCTAGTATTTCTGCTCTCTTATCTATGGCACCCTATAATATTTGTCGTAAAGAGGCTACTGTCATGCCCTGATCCACGAGCTACACATTCATGCCTGGACTTATTTCTACCTGCATTCATGCCTGGACTTATTTCTAAAACAGGTGGTATGATTATCTGTGTGGTGATCCGGAGGCTGAAAATGTCACTCTCAGGGCAAAAATCAAAAGCAAAATTTATTCTGGCTTTGATCAAAATAAACAGACCAAAAAACTCAGGTGCACAGCTGAGATAAGGGGGTTCAACTGCCCAAAGTTGCAGAAAACATTTCAATCTGCTCAGATTACAGTCTGATCCTGAACACAGCCAAATTCACTCAGATTCGATCTGACGCACACCAATGCCAGTCAAGAAATCACTGTAAGGTAAATGATAGAGAGAAAGCGACAGAGTTGGGGGAGAAAGAGGAAGAGGAAGAGAAGGGGAAAAGAATCACCATTTCAGTAGTTACCCAGTAGTTCCTCAGGAGCACGTGGTTCTTGTAGCAGCAGCTTCTTCCAGGCATGTGGTGCAGGCTGGTCTGATTGGAGTGATGGGCATGTGTGCCACATGGCTCCTTGCAAGTTCTTTTATACATCCAGTCCGTGCCCAATCAGCACGTGGGTGGTGGTCTTGCCATGTGTGTGCATAAGCTCCTTCAGGAGGGTCCAGACAGGGCAGTCAGGTGTGGAGGAGGTGGGGGCAGTGCCTGCCACTTCATCTCCTCCCCCCATAGCATCTGGTCATAGGACCGTGATCTCGGCCAGGCAAGGGGGAGTGGTTCTTACTCCTGCACCTCCCTTGTCATTGGACCCAGCGCCACAGATGAGGCCCTCAGGTGATATCCTAAGATCAGTCTTCGGGGAGCACCTGCTGCTGCACCCCCTCTGCTATTCATTGCTAGAAAGAAGTGAAGTTGGACTTTATAGCTACCGAGCCTTGTACAAACCACCGACTACTATCCACTGCTGTTGTTTTACGTATGCCCTTGTGATACAGCCAGTAGCAGTCTGAGGGGTATCAAGAAAGACTGAAAAGCCCTGCAAGTGGTGGTAAGGGACTCTGGAAAACAGGTCCTCCTGGTTAAGGACCAGTCAAGTCTGGCAAATGAACCAATGTCTTCAGGACTAGTGCCACAGCCAGGACTTTGGCTACTTAGACCACGGGACTTGCTTTGAGAAGCCTGGTCTACTGGTGGCTGGTGAGGTCCATCTGTCAGAAGAAGGGGAAGAACATCTTTGGTCATAGATCTTCCAACCCAGTGAAAAGGCCTTTGAACTGAAGTTGCCGGGGGAGGGGAACCTCAATCCATCCCACCGATTTCAGTTTGATGCCAGTGCCAGCAACAGATGCCCAGAGCCTGAAGAAGGATCACAGGTCATCAGGAGAGCACCTGAAGAGCAACACAAAGGATTTCCAGCCAGTAAGTCAGCTTCGCTGGGGGTCCAACTTATGTGCCTGCAGGCAAATGTGTAGCATGGGGAATAAATGAGAGGAGTTTAGAGATGGGCATATGTCTGCAGGGCTATGATCACATTGGCTTCACAAAGACATGGTGGGATGGATCCTATGGTTAGAGTGTCAGAACGGAGGGATACAGGCTCTTTAGGAAGTGGGGACAAGGAGAGAGTGTTGCCCTCTATGTCAATGACAAGCTGCAGTGCAAGGAGCTCCACCTGAGGATGCATGAGGAGCTGACTGAGAGCTTATGGGTCAGGATTAAAGAGAGGGTAGGACAGTTGACATTATAGTGGGGCTACAGGCCACCAGATCAGGAAAAGGGAGAGGATGAGGCTCTCTATAGATAGATAGGCATAGCCTTGGGTTCACAAGTCCCTGGACTTCAACCACCCCGATGTCTGTTGGAGGGACAACACAGCAGGGCACAAGTAATCCAGCAGGTTCCTGGGATACGTTGATGATAACTTACTTCTCTAAGTGATAGAAGAGCCAACAAGGAGAGGTGCTATGCTGAACTTTGTTCTCACTGCCAAGGAAGGGCTGGTGGGGAATGTGAAGCTGAAGGGAAGCATTTGCAGCAGTGACTATGAAATGATGGAGTTCAAGAATCTTCAGGCAGCAAAGAGAGTGTGCAGCTAACTCCCTACCCTGGACTTCAGAACAGCAGACTTTGGCCTCTTCGGGGATCCCCTTGGTAGAGTACTATGTGATAAAACCCTGGAGGAAAGAGGGTCCCAAGAAACCTGGGTAATATTCAAGTATCACCACTTCCAAGCTCAGCAGCAATGCATCCCAACAAAGACGAAGTCAGGCAAAAATGCCTGCAGACCTACATGGCACTCTTGGACAAATTTAAACTCAAAAAGGAAGCCTAGGGCAGGTGGCCTGGGAGAATATGGAGAAATTGTCTGTGCAGTCAGGGACCAGGTTAGGAAAGCTAAAGCCCAGATGGAATTATATCTGGCCAAGGACATCAGGGGCAACAAGAATAGGTACCTTTTCCATAGGTACGTCTTCCAAAAGGAAGTCTAGGGAGTATGTGGGCCCTCTTTGGAAGGAAGCAGACCTGGTTATCCAGGATATGGAGATGGCTGAGGTACCCAATGAAATTTTGCCCTAGTATTCACTGATAAGGGCCCAAGCCACACTGCCTAAGTCACAGAATGCAAAGGCAGGGGCTGGGAGAATGAGGAACATCCCACTGTAGAAGAAGATAAGGTGTGAGACCTGATGAATTTGATGGTCTTCCACAATGAGGCTACAGCATTCATGGATAAGGAAAGAGTAAGTGACATCATCTACTTAGACTTGTGCAAAGCATTCAATACTATCCTGCATGATGTTCTTGTCTCTAAACTGGAGAGGAACAGGTCTGATGGATAGACCACTCAATGGATAAGGAATTGGCTGGATGGTCCAAAGAGTTGTGGTCAGCCACTCAATGTCCAGCTGGAGAGTGATGAGTAGTGTCTGATCCACAGGCATCAGTATTGGAACTGGAGTTGTTTAATATCTTTGTTGGAGACATGGACAGTGGGATCGAGGGCACCCTCAGCAAGTTTACTAATGACACCAAGTTGTGTGGTGTGGTGCAATTGACACACTGGAAGGAGCAGATACCATCCAGAGGGATTGTGGCAGGCTTGAGAAGTGGGCCTGTGCAAACCGCGTGAGGTTTAACACGATCAGATGCAAGGTCCTGCACCTGGGGCGGGGCAATCTCAAGCACAGTTATGGGCTGGGCAGAGAATGGATTGACAGTAGCCCCAAAGAGAAGGACTTGGGAATGCTAGTGGATAAGGAACTCAATATGACCTGGCAATGTGAACTTGGAGCCCAGAAAGTTGGGCTGCATAAAAAGTAGTGTGACCAGCAGGTCAAGGGAGGTGATTCTTCTGAGATACCACCTGGATTACTCCATTCATTTCTGGAGACTAGGGAGACCTTATAGCAGCCTTCCAGTACTTAAAAGGACCTAAAAGAAAGATGAGGAGGGGCTCTTTATCAGGGGGTGATAAAGAGTGACAGGATGAAGGGTAATGGTTTTAAGCTGAAAGAAGGTAGATTTAGGGTAGATACTAGGAAGGAAATTTTTACTGTGAAGGTGGCAAGGCACTGAAATAGGTTCTCCAGAGAAGACATGGATGCCCCATCTCTGGAGGTGTTTAGGACCAGGTTAGATGATGCTCTAAGCAACCTGATCCAGTTGAAGGTGTCCCTGCCCATGGCAGTGGGGTTGGAATGAGATGATCTTTAAGGTCCCTTCTAACCCAAACAATTCTATGATTCTACGATAATTTGCTGGCAATGACTTTGCTGAAGAAACTTGTAAGGTAGTTTTCTCTGGTTAATAAAAAGTCAAGGTTCATCAGATGTTTACAATACAGTTATATTTTTGAACATAAAATATTAGCACAGAATTAATCATTAAAAGGTTTATACTTCTAACTGATCTTCTGAATGTGTAAAAAAAAGATGCTTTGGCATTTCAGTCAACAGAAATAAAAATTACAAAACTGATTGTTAAATCTGGCCTGCAATGCATAACCACAGTTCCAAGTGAAAATGGCAAAGGGAAAGCTAAAACCCAAAGAACCCTTGAATAGCTCTATTACAGATAGCTTCAGACTTCATATACTTATAAGGATGGTTCTGGATAGAATTGACAGAATTCAGCCTGCTGCTGTGACTTCAGAAGCACCAGTTAAATTTCCTAAATGAGAAAAATATTACATTTAAAATGCTTCTTCAAGAAAAAAAAATATCAAAAATATTTAAAGTGAAAAGATAAGTATTTTTGAAAAGCATTATAAAAATACAATCTATGTGACTATGAAAAACGTTAAAAGTGAGTTTTAAAAGACCTAAGTGCTGTATAGGTCTTTGTATGTGGTTTACTAGAAAAACATTCTCATTTAAAACACAACAATTAAACAAACCAAAACCAAACCAAAATAAAGATTTTAATTGGAACATCATTTTCAAATGGTGTAACTCTGGTTTTAGTTTGTAAAAGACATATCTAGTAGACTTTCAATTGCTTCTGATCGCAAGCACTTGAACCTAGTTTATTAAAAGGATAGTTTTGAACAGAAAACATAAACAAGACTGCATAGTTTTTCAAGGACATTGAACTATCCAAAACTTTGTGTTGAGTAATTTAATTTTTTTGTTATGAATATAACTTAAACTTCATATTTTAATTCATTGAGCTCTAATTAGATGACTGTTGAATCCTTTCCACTCAGGTTTTATCAATGTCAGCGGTTTTCTGTAACAGTTGCAAATCCTCTTTAGACATAGAAAGCAGTCTTTGTTCCCTTGACATACACTGACTATATGAGCATTAAATGAACTGCCCTTACAGATCAGTTGCTAAATTCAGTGTTTTAGTAAGTGGATGGTGCTTTGCATTTCAAGTCATGCTGAAGGCATTGACTAAAAGGAATCAGCATTTTTCAGCTTATTTTTATCTTTTTTTTCCAGCTAGAAGATTGGAACCGGGTCACTGAATGTCACTCTGCTTTGTTGACACCATGTATTCCTCTACAGGACCTGCTCATCTGTAATTCTAGTTGAAGCAGTAAAGGGCTGAATTTTTCAGTGGACAGTTTTGCTCTTTTAATGTTTTAAAGGATATTGGATTTAATTTCTGGCCTTGTGGGATGTTAGATATGTCAGTTATATTCTCTACTGCTTAGTTTGTCCTCCTCTGTCAGATGATTTTAATGATTCTAGCTCTGCTTCCCAGGAGTGTTGTGGATAAGCTTTAATTAATATCTTTAAAGTGTTTGGAACTTCTTACCTATGCACTGTAATATCAAGATGAAATATGCTTAGGTTTGAGAAACAATGAATATCCAAAAGGTTAATATTAAGATTAATAGTGTATACAATTTTATGTCTTCTGTTAGCAGCTTACATGTCAGATATTACAGTTTTATACCCATACTCGCCTAGAGGAAGAGAGTTTTTCTGAAGATTTTTTCAACTCTATTTTTATGTATCATGTCTAAACCAGTTCTGTTAAAAAACGCTCTGTTCCTTTCAGAGATCTCAATAGTCGTCAGAGATTTTCTTTTTAATAAAAGTAACATATTATTCATCACTGAGGTGGTGACCAAAAAAAATTTCTAACTCCCACATAGGCAAATTTTATGAAAAGTGAATTTCATGCTTCTCAGAAAAATCATGTCAATTAATGCCTTCTTACTACTTTCTCAGGCAAGGCTGTTCAGTGTAGTTTTCACTGTTTCCATATTTAAAATTTAACCAATTGTGCGGTTTCCCTTGGATTCACATTTTAAGGCTGACTCACATCCAAATTGGCCAAAAGTCATTGTCATCTAATGGCCAGCCAGTGGACTGCTGAAGATGTTTTGAACGCTGTGTACTTGGCTTTCAGATTTCGGAGAAGTGTCTGTCACTCTTGTGTTAAAATCCTCATTCCTAATTGTCTTTAAGAAGTGCTAGAGTTATGAGCAGTCATGGAAAGAAAAATAAAGATCATGCTTTAAATAAAACCTTCCTGTGGGAGTCATACTGGTGTATGGGTACTGAAGACTTCTGTCCCTACTAACATTCTTTGATAGAAAAACAAGGCTTCTGGTACCTTTACACAGAAACTGCTGTGCAAAAACTAGCAGCAGTGAATGCTGGTGTTCCCCATACAGAGCAGAACTCTCAGCAGAGCATCTAAAAAACCTGCATACACTGAACAAGATATTTCCTCATCTAGGCCATCTTGATTCAGAAGGATATCTCGAGGGCTAGAGCACTTATCTGAACACTATAATTTATTATTGTTCATTTATATTCCATATTATAGGTGCCTGCACAATTCCCTTTCTTACAAAATTGAACAGCCTATATTTTAATTCAAAACACGTGAAATATGTATGAAGATTTTTTTTAGTGGTCCCCAGAATCCATGTTTCTCCCATCCTCGCCCACTTTTGCTTTTTCTCTGGCATAGTGAAGCTTTTATTAGCCCATTTAAAACAAAGCATTTTCAACAAGAGAGCACAAGAGTGTTCCTTCTCCCTGGCCGTTGCCTGAACATATCCAACCCTTCTGGTTAGCACAGTTTACCAGAATGCTGAGCTTGAGTCTGATCTGGCAGTAGCTGAGGACCCTCAGGTGTTCACACCCTCAGGCTGTTTGCAAAGGGGGATTTCCACCACTTCTTGGAGATGAAGGAAGAAAACTGGGACACTGGTGTGTAAGTGACTTCAGAGAACAGCCTTGGCTTAACACGCACCGGTGCAACAGGCAGCAGCACATCTGCTCTGTGGATAGTGATGAGATGGAATCTTCAAATCTGTTGTGACTTGAGGGGCTTCTGGACTCTTCCAACAGCTGATCTTAAGACATATGAGGAAATGTAGAAATTTAAATTACCACAGGTGTCTGTAGGACTTTCAGTTTCTTCAGTCAGGAAAGAGCAAAACCAGCTTTTTCTCTTTTTTCTTTTTCTCGACTACCATCTTAATGTCCTTTCTGGTCAGGATATCAATGAAGTTTTGGATCTTAGACCTATATTAAAAAACAGAGAATTAATACAGTGAGTTCACTATTTAGAAGCATCATTTCACTTTCATTCATTGTTAGTTACCTTATGACTGGTCTTTTGAACACCTACATAAGATTTAAAGTATTATTTACTTATTTTACTTTTACTTCCTGTATTGTATAAATAATTATATGTGATATATAATTACCATATGCTATATATATGTATAAAATTCATCTTGCTGTTGGCCATTTTAAATTTAAAATATTTTATCCTCGCTATAGCTAGTCCATTACTGATTTTTTCCCTGTTATGATGGAAAACATCAGATGCCATTTATTTTAGCTTGTTTCCAGCAAGAGCATCATCTAGCATCAGACTTTCAGTGCCTATTGGTAATTTCCTTGTTTGTTTTTAATTAATACTATCAGCCATTCTGCACATGACACTCAAGAGTAAATGCTAAAACTCTGGCAGAAAAAAGTCTGATGGGCACTTCATGTCCCACAATAAAATGGCGTGTAAGAGTCGGTATCATTTGGGAAAAGGGGTACTTTGCTGGGAAAATGGACTGTGATGATCAGCTGTCTTGACATTGAGAGCCACTTGAGCGTCACCAAGCTTATAAAACTGACCTCAGAGAGCTGAAAAGAAAGTACCTCCAACATGCTTGTGGAGACAGCACTGTCATCCATAGCTCCTCGGCTCCAGGTGAACTTCTGCATTTGCCACCATTCTCCATTCCTCCTCCCAGTGAGTGATCCAGTTGCCCTGAAGAGTTCCTCTAGCACAGCTTCTTCCCTGTGATAACCCAGAACAGAGGACTCAGGCTCTCATTGTTCAGGATATGCAGATGAGTCACAAGATATACTTTGGCCTCTCCTGAAACAGATGTCAGGTTTTTTTAATAGAAATTTACTTTTATTGAGAATGTAGCAGTATTATTATCTATCATCGTTATTAGTTTATGTAACTATACATTGTAAAGCCAATTCAACAATCATTATTATTACAATGATCTATCATTATTATAGGTTATACAGTTAACAACAAGGACTCTCTATCATGAAAGTGTAAGAGGAGGACCTAGGAAACACGAATTTATTGTATGGCTAACCCAGACCGACTTAACATCTTGATTTTGTTGCTGTACCATAGTTCTCCATTTTTCAAAATCTTATGTAAATATCTGTAGAAAATAATAAAATCATGCTCTGCAAACCACACTCACAAGGATTACAGGTTGCTGAGATACTGTATTCCTAGGGGTAGGATGTTAGTAATGCTATAAACATTAAGCCCTGGTAGGTCCCATGAAGAAGCCTTATCTTCATGACTGGCCCTGCCTCAGCAAGTGAGCATGTCTCCTTGCAGTCTGCAATCAGTCTAAGAACAAGTTTACATCAGGCTCACTAATCTTTTGTAGTAAGTGTCACCAGTCACCACAAACAATAGTGTTTGATTGAGATTTCTTCTCTTTTGATGGAATCAAATTGCAGTTTTGTCTTCCATGGAACAAGGCTCACTGGTTTGTGATTAAGATACATTATACATCATAATTCATTTCCTTGTTTATATGCCTATATATACGATGTGCTCAGCTAACATTCTGATAAACAGATTTCTTTCAAGAAAAATCTCTCATGGTTTGAGGTGATAGTTTCTTACTTTGTTTCTTGCAACTGGAAATAACAATACCTCTTTGCATAAAGTTTAATAAGATTCACTTCTGTACTGTTAATGACTAGCAGGTAACATTCGCTTAGAGGGAAATCTTATTTCCATGCAAATAGTTATTCCATTTTTTTGTGCAAGCACAGCTCATGACAGAGAAGATACTGGAGGATGTAGTTACAAAATTGAGTTCTAATGATGTGAAACAGGATTACAACAGGCTATTTTTGTTTTTTTTTAATTACAAGTGGCCATGACTTATGGTGAAATATCTTTGCGTATCTCACAATTCATATAAGATGGTAAGCTTACACTTCTTCAGGGTTCTGCTGTGGTACAGACACAAACCATTTTCAAACCATTCCGTATTTTATAAATAAGCAAAAGAATGAGCTTATGAAACCTTATATTCTAGAAATAAATTGGCAGGGGTGTTGAACTATGTGATCTTCAAAGGTCCCGTCCAACCTGAACTTTATATTATAACTCTATAATTCTATAATTCTATGAATGGAAGGGTTTTTTTATACTCAGGTAATAAACATCCTTATATTAAAACACAAAACCTTCACCTATCCAAAACATATCCTCAAAAAATGTATATCAAATATAAATTCTAGGAGTGATTTATACATCTAACTCTCAGTTCATATGAAACTGAGAGAGAAGTATTTTTCAATGCATTAAAATACATTCATAGTATCATAGTATCGTAGTATAGTAAGGGTTGGAAGGGACCTTAAACATCATCTAATTCCAACCCCCCTGCCATGGGCAGGGACATCCCACCAGACCAGGCTGCCCAAGGTCCCATCCAACCTGGCCTTGAACACCTCCAGGGGATGGGGCAGCCACAGCTTCCCTGGGCAACCTGTGCCAGTGCCTCACCACTCTCATGGTGAAGAAATTCTTCCTGATGTCCAGTCTAAATCTGCCCCTCTCCGGTTTATACCCATTCCCCCTGGTCCTATCTCCACAAGCCTTTATGAATAGCCCCTCTCCAGCTTTCCTGTAGCCCCTTCAGGTACTGGAAGGTCGCTATAAGATCTCCTCTGAGCCTTCTCTTCTCCAGGCTGAACAGGCCCAAGTCTCTTGTTTACATTATTTTACAACATTTACATTTCCCTACAGCAGGAGGGGGTGGAACTAGATGATCTTTAAGGTCCCTTCCAACCCTAACTATTCTATGATTCTATGATTCTATAAGTGGACCTGTGTGAACCTCATGAGGTTCAACAAGGCCAATCACAAGGTGTTACACCTGGGTCAGGTTAATCCATGGTTTCAATACAGGATGGGGAATGACGTGAATGACAGCAGCCCTGCAGAGAAGAACTTGGAGGTGCTCATTGATGAGAAGTTCAATATGAACCATATCCTGAGCTGCATCAAAAGAAGCGCGGCCAGTGATTGAGGGAGGTGATTCTGCCCATCTATTCTGCTCTTCTGAGACCCCACCTGGATTATTGTGTCCTGTTCTGGAATCCTCAGCATAAGAAGGATATGGAACTGTTCAAATGGGTCCAGAGAAGGTGATCAGAGGGCTGGAGCATCTCCCATACAAGGACAGGCTGAGACATTTGGGCTTGTTCAGCCTGGAGAAGAGAAGGCTCCAGGGAGAACTTATAGCAACTTTCCAGTACCTGAAGGGGGCCTACAAGAAAGCTGGGGAGGGACTTTCTACAGAGGCTGGTAGTGATAGGACTAGGGGGAATGGCTATAAATTGGAGAGGGGAAGATTTAGACTGGACATTAGGAAGAAATTCTTCATGATGAACGTGGTGAGGCACTGGAACAGGTTCCTCAGGGAAGCTGTGGATGCCCCATCCCTGGAGGTGTTCAAGGCCAGGCTGGATGGGGCCTTGGGTGGCCTGGTCTAGTGGGAGGTGTCCCTGCCCATGGCAGGGGGGTTGGAACTGGATGATCTTTAAGGTCCCTTCCAGCCCAAACCATTCAGTGATTCTGTTTGAGCTTTGACATTTTAATATGTCTTGTACTTACAGTGTAAACAGCAGCAGCATGCTGAATGTATAAAAGCAATTAGTTATGAATAATATAATAAAAATTTTCACAACATTTTCAATTTACTTATTCCAAACTATGGGACAAGGGCTGGAGTGGTAGAAAGTGTCATGATTCCTTCCCCAACTGACTATGCATTAAAAAGTTGAATCCCATTATATTTCTAAAATTCCACATTACATTTGTGATACCAGAAAGACATACATCCTGATCATTGTCTCAAGTACATATATTAGTCTTGTGTCTTTATTGGATTGTTTTCACCATAATTTGTTGCCTTGCCCTGGCAAAAAAACAACATAGAGTATAAGACTGCTAGGAAAAGGAGCTAGAATTACTTATAAACAACTTGATACCTGTAATTTTAAAAGTAAGACTAATAAGAACTTATTTCAAGATTTACGAGAGATGGATTAGATAAAAAATCCCTAAGCAGTGGAAGCTACGCCAAGAGTCTAATCTGTTACTCCTGGTCATGAGGTGCATATAGGATAAATTCAAAATATGCATAAAGTATGCTTAGCTCACTGGAGCGCAACTGCAGTTTCACACAAGTACAATTCTTGTGATATTTTTGGTGTTAAACTAGCATAAAACTGAAGTACCAAAGTTTTAATTGCAATAATGTATAGAGACAAGGGAAAAAAAAAACGATCAAGAGTGCTTGGAAGCCTCCTGTGTCAAGGCAACAGCTGGAAGGAAAACTAATCAGGCACAGCCAGAAACAGTTGCAACTGATAGACAGTAAACACTAAAAGTCATGATTTCTCTCTAAGTCACCTGACACCTTCATTACTGCAATTGCTTATTTAATCCCCCTCACATCAAGAAGCAAAGGCAGCTTTATTAGGCAGCTTGTGTAAGCTTATTATTTTCTCTTTATTCCTCACCAGTACTTACCAATTAACACTGTACATCAACAACCTGCATTTGTAGCAGCTGCTCAGCTAAAAACGTATTCAGATAGAACAGTATTCAGAACTGTCATACTCCTTCTAGGAACGTGACCAAGTGAACTTATGGTCATAAAATATATTTTGAACTACAGCTATACGATACCTGGACGGGACATGTTTACCTGTAGATTTTCCATAGCTGCCCAGCTTAATGGTCATTAAACTAATTCTGTAAGTCTCTGGTCATATTTTACAGAAATTCAAGTAAGTTTGGCCCACAGGCATCTTACAAAATACTGAATTGTAAATCTTGCCTTCTTAAGCCACATTGGTAAACTCATCTGTGGAATCTTGGTAGCAGAGCCATTGCAACCAAAACAGACTGAGAAAGTAAGAGAAGTTGGGTTTGTAAGGAGAAGGAATACCTTTTAATACCTTGACTGTTACACTTTGAATGGAAAAGCATTCAGACTCAAGCTTTTCTTAAAAGTGTGAATCAGAAATAGCTAAGAAACTTTTCGGATCCTATACGTGCATTTTGTGAGAAAACAAAATTCCCGGATTCTGGCCACAGAAATTTGACAATTTTGAAATACATTGTTTCCAGAGTTTTTATAACAACCATAGTTGTGACTTTATTTAGCCAAATTTCTATAATACATGTTTATTTTCTTCCCAATACTCTCCAGATATCAAGTGGAAGGCTTAGAGGGATTTTTTTCTGTTGCTTGGTTGCTTGAAAGTTTTTCTGTTTGTTTTTCCAGTATCCTGGTGCAGGTAAGAACACATTTGTATTATCTACAGAATACCAACGAAATGTGAATAAATCACTATAGCTAGAAATAATGGTTGATGCATTCAGTTACCAAAGGAAAATATCATCAGCACATTTTAACACCATTGTATATTTTAACCTTTTAAAGAAAGACTTTCATTGATTATATTACAAAGTTCTTTCCAAGTTATACGCTATATATTGTATGAGAAAATAAGTGCATGTTCTTTGCTTTGTTAATTCCCCTTTTCTAGCCCGACTGAGTCAGAAGTAGGTATATTCTCTTTAGAACTGAAACGTGTTCCCTAATTTGTCTTTGCATTATACAACAATCATTGACCTACACTTTGAGACTAAAACAGAGTTCTCAGATGGAGCTAAAAGCTTAAAGACGGCCTTCGGAAAATGTAAGTCAACCTTCCACTTTTTTCTGACCACAATATTAAATGTAAGAAATATACAGCAATTTGTAATGTGCAAAAGCTGAATCTATGACATGATGCTCCATTTATTTTTTTAATATATTTTCCAGATTAATAAAAGCCTTCTTGCACTGGGATTTTAATATTTATCGGTGAATTTATTCAATAAAAGCTATTTCTGCAAAGAATTGTCATGGAGTAGATAATGTTCTGTGTGCAACCTGAGTTGTAGCAGTTTCTTCTGTACTTTGAGAGAGTATGACTCTTGTACCTTGTGATCTAAAAGGAGGCAAGCAGCCCTTGTGGTCCAAGTCAGTCTCCATTACACTCTTGTAACATGCTCTAATCCAATGTTCCTAAGGGAATGCCACAGTGATATTTATTCTCTGCCCAACTGCTAAAAAATCTCTGCCGAGGAGGGGAGGAGGTATCCGTATGCATGGTTAAGCAGCATTTTTATCTTAGCAGGTATTGAAGGGCTCTGAAAAGTTTCAGATTCAGTACGAATTGAATTTCAGAGAAACACCTGAGGAAAGGGCATTTGGATTTTTTTTTCTTTAGTTTGGGGGCTTAACTTGACATTTGAAGTAATAAAACTATCTGTAAAATCATGCCTTGTCCAGGAGTGCCATTATAACAAGTTGAACTCTTCCAAACAGGATGAAATAACATGTTAATTGTGATCTTGATAGATTTCCCAGGTGCTTGCTTGCTGCAATCAGACCTGGCTTTATAACACTACTCATTGCTCATTAATTACATTTCCTCTCTTAATTTCTCTATTTCTTTCCTATTCCTTGAGGAGTATAGGAACCAGTACAACTAATCGCCTCTGAATTATGCATGTGAATCATCCCAGAAACACGTGGCTGGGTTCTTTCTCTAGGTCAAGAGGCCATTTTAGATACAGAACAATTTCTCATCGTGTGGTAGGGACTTATTATGAACTTCAGTCCAGCCAGAGGCTGTGAGTAACGACTAGCTCTTAGGCAGGAATTTTCAATCTAAACTAATTAATATGTCCTAAAACCTAAACTACTGTAAAAGAGAAATAATTTGAGATGACTGACTCACCTGATAATAATTTTCTTTCCTATTAAATGCATTGAAACTTTCTATGAAACGGACTTCAATTAACCGAACACTTAGGCTGCTACAATTAAATACTGTGTGGATATTATGTCATAAGATGACATAAGTTTCAAGTTTAAAGCTGTTTCTGCAATGCATTATTAATATATATGTGACCACAATGGTATTGTGAAGTCTAAATGGGTATACAATTAGAAGCAGAATGTGTATCTAAACCTGGTATCTGTTTTCTTTAGTATACTAGTTGAATATAAAGGTTAAGAAAATTATTCATGAATAGCACTTTACAGAAGACTCGCAGCATAGCAAAATGGCACATTTGGATCCTGAGCCACAGAAATTTCTGTTGTCTTGAATGGAATTAACTTTAGTTTTTCTCCTGATGTGGACCTTTCTTTGGCTTGCCCACAAAATCAGTGGGCCATCTTCATACCGTTCCCCATTCCCTAAGCATTAGGGAGCTTTGTGTGCAGAACAATATCATATGTGATCAGGATATATCTTCAGTTTTTGTGTATCTCTAGAGACAGTCAAGTATTCTTTGTTTATCTACAACTAACTGTGACCTTGCAAGGATTTACAAATTCTACAGACAATCTAGACCTCAACTGTTTCATTCCTCCCTGTGGAACCCCAAAGCAAAGAGTCTGAAAAATAAAGCATTTCTTTATAATGAATTTTCTAAAGAGTAAGGAAAGGTGAACTTCAGTGATACAGTGACCTACTTCAATTATATACTGAACCTGAAGGTAGCAGGAAAAAAAGCTTAGATTAACCATATTTATGGTTTATGTTACAGGATTTTCATCTGATTGTCATTTCCACTGGAAAGTCCAAGACCTTACAAGAATTAGAAACTAGCTACGTATGCAACTGTATGGGGGAATATACATGCATGTGTTGTTATAAACATTGACTGAATTAATAAACACTCAGTGAAACACATTTCCCCAAACGGTATTTGATTCATCATGCACTACTGAAAATGGTGTTCCATTTTTTTACCTGAATATGTAGACTTCCTTAGTTTTGAATGATATTTGTATATGTAAGAGATTTCACTTTCTCTGGACATATTTTGTGACCCAAGGCATTGGTTACTCTCTACATCTTTGCATTTAGTGGTAGTTTTGGAAAAAGTAAAATCAGTACAGCTGCAATATTGGCAACCATCTAAGTCTCTCTGTACATGCAAATCTCTACAACAAAACAGCCAAAATGAAGCTCAGTTAGAGATTGTTAGAGGTTAGTTAGAGACCTTTAGAATGAAAATATTTACTATTCACTAATGTGCAACCCTCTTATATTGGAGCATAGCAGTCAGATCCTTTGGATGTCCAAGACCGAACCCTTGCTATCACAGAAAAACCATATTGAATTATCCAATTCATAAATGAACTAAATATATGACGTACCAGTTAAAAATTCAGTTTGGAATATTCTTCTATAATCACAGCTCTGTGATGGCTAGAAATGTCATCTCATTTCTCACCTAAATTTATTCTTTGTCAATTCACACAGACTTGGTGTCCCACAAGTATTATCCTTTTTGATTAAATAACTTTCCTTCTCCTGTGTGTTTATCCCTGATTAATTTATGGAATGAAATTTGAGTAACTTAAAGCTGTCCTTTTATTTTGAAGTTATAGTTGGGGAAAAAAAATAAGAATCCAGTTCACCAAGCTACTCTTTTTTTAATATATATACATTGTATAATTATAAACTATAACACTCCATTAACAAACACAAAAGCAGTGGTTTAGATTACACAGTTATAAGCGCAGCTTCCTATGTCTATAGGCATGAGGAAATCTTTTGAGTATCTCTATAACTAAAATAAATTTGACCATGAATATGAAGTGTCAGGAAATGCATGAAATCATAATGGCATTCTCCATCAAAGATGTGGGCACCTCTGTCATATGACTGAAGAACGGTTCACATATGTTCAACATCAGAGAAGTACCACAAGCCTTTGACAGGTGTGTGCCCAGGTGGCCAAGAAGGCCAACGGCATCTTGGCTTGTATCAGAAATGGGGTCATCAGCAGGTCCAGGGAGGTTATTCTCCCTCTGTACTCAGCACTGGTGAGACCGCACCTTGAGTACTGTGTTCAGTTCTGGGCCCCTCACCACAAGAAGGATGTTGAGGCTCTGGAGTGTGTCCAGAGAAGAGCAACAAAGCCGGTGAAGGGGCTGGAGAACAAGGCTTACGAGGAGCGGCTGAGAGAGCTGGGGTTGTTTAGCCTGGAGAAGAGGAGGCTGAGGGGAGACCTTATTACTCTCTACAACTACCTAAAAGGAGGTTGTGGAGAGGAGGGAGCTGGCCTCTTGTCCCAAGTGACAGGGGGCAGGACAAGAGGGAATGGCCTCAAGCTGTGCCAGGGGAGGTTCAGGTTGGATATCAGAAAAAAATTCTTCTCAGAAAGAGTCATTGGGCACTGGCACAGGCTGCTCAGGGAGGTGGTCGAGTCGCCTTCCCTGGAGGTGTTTAAGGGACGGGTGGATGAAGTGCTTAGGGACATGGTTTAGGGAGTGTTAGGAATGGCTGGACTCGATGATCCAGTGGGTCCTTTCCAACCTGGTGATTCTGTGATTCTGATTCTGTTGTGACTGCAGTGTTTATTCCCATAAGCCACCGTAATTCAGAAAAGTCATAGATGTGCCAGATCCTTCGTCAAAGTAGAAAGATAACGGTGTATGTGGAAAATAACATGCTTGCAAAGCATTCTCCAAATATTTCCTAGTTGTTCATTAATTAAACAAATTGTGTCCTAATCAAATCAAGTTATTTGAGGCACTTTTCAAAATCCAGTCTCTTCAAGTTCTTGTTTGCTGGGAAACAAATGGAAAACAAGACTAAAAACATTCATCTGTATGGGCTGTAGTGCAACCAGCTTTAGGAAGAGTAAATAAATTTTTGTAGCCATTTGAAGGGTTCAGCTTAAAACTTTCAACAACTAGCAAGCACAGATAAAGCACAAGCTCTTTTTCTATTTACTTTTATTTGGGTTTATTTTTTCTTGTGTAAAACATTAGTAACGTGTTCCAGTTTAAGCATGCATCTAAGCTGTAGAATGAAAAGGAAAGATGACAGCTAGGCAAGCTGTTCTTGGTAACTTAATAGTTGCATAATTTACTTAAAATTATTGTCAGAATGAAATTCTTTAATCAATATGTTTCTGAAAAGCTGTAACAGAAGAAACAACTCAAAAAGCAAAAATAAAATTATGAATTAATTTTTCCCATTAATTATGTCCGTTCGGGTAATTACACCAAGAGGTTTGTGGTGTGTATCTGGTGAATTTAAGCATTAAAAAAACAGAAGACTTTTTGTAACATTTGAGCTGGAAATCTCAGGAAATTAGACCTGGCCAAGCCTCTGTTTCTGAAGATAATAATGTAGAAACTGTAAAAAATACCTAAATGTTTAACAATTCTTAAATTAAATCTCACATTTGGTTTTAAAATACCTACGTATTTGTATTGTTCTTATTTTTTTCAGCAGCAGATTCTCCCACAAAGGGTTCTCTTTTTTGTAGTGTCACATTTTTACTGTGATTTTATGCAAATAAGTTGCAATTAGATGCACTTTCGAATTCTTTTGCTTGTTTCCAGTAATAGAAAGAAGCCTAAAATAATGGCAGGTACTCTGGGAAATGGTTTGTACTCTGGTACAAAAAAGTCTTCAACCAATGTAGAGCTAAGAAGAAAGCTCTTTTAGCTGTATGTACATCCTGGGCTGAATTTGGAATACTGTAGTTCCTGAGTCTGTCAGAACTCCTCTACTGATGCACAATTCTTACAAAGTGTAACCAAACAGCCTTGATTACAGTAGCCTAAAATCTGCTTTAATTTTTACCAGAGCCAGTGTAGAAGTCCTTGAAACCATAACCTTTCCCACTGTGTTCTACCACTGCAGCTACAGAATAGAGCTGGGGCAAGAGAGGTTCTCCTTCATTGCTTCCTTCACTTTTTAATAGAAGATAATTTAATAATTTAATAGAAAATAATTTAATAATTTAATAATGCATTTTAATAATGTAGAATGCTGGTTTTACACGGAAGTTTTTCATTCACCAAACATAAAATTAGTATAAAACACGGTATGTCTTTGAAGCAGAATTTCTGATAGATTTCTCTCAGGGAATTGAGAAGTGGTAGTGTAATTAGAAATATAAAATAGAAAATTTATATGGATTAGCCCTTATTACAAAAATAAATTTTCTATTGGCTATGTATTTATTTATTAATCAGATTCCACAAACATATTTATAAAGAATAGCCAAGAAAGTCCTATTGAAATGTCATCCTGACTTTACCAGGCAAAGTTCTGTTTGTTCCATTGCCAGAAAGCAACCTAATTATCTCATACATTATTCCAGAACTCTTCAGAATATTGTAAACGTGCAAAAGCTATTCAACTGGGCTAAAACCAAGGAAATGAAATTTTGAATTAGCCATTCTTTGGGAAAATACATTTAAATGGTGCCTGAAAGCTACTGAACACGCAATGCCCAATTAAATTTGATCTTTACAGAATCAAGCCCCTTGTGTATGAAAGAAGGGTACATTAAGCACTTGTATTCTCACCTGTACTGAACAGAGAATGAATCATAAATCAAAGGGCAATGACCCAAGTAGTCCTCTCAGCTGGAGTTCTTTATTCCTGCACTGCAGTAGACTAATGATCTAGAAGGTAATCCCTGTCGTAATCCTTCAGCTATGGATGAAAGGAGACTTTCATCCCCTCGTCATCACTGGCATTACACTTTAGCATAATATTTTAATATATATGACATAGATACACAAGTAAGTGCTTGCATGGCTTTCTTCCTTCTGAAGCACTAATGCTGGTGACCAGCTAATTTGCAACCTATACCACTCATTACTCACAAAGCAGGTCAAAGGACATATAGACCTCTCTATTCTAATCTCCTGAACAACCTTCTAGGATTTTGCTGTGAATTGACCTCTATTTCCCCTCCCTTAAGCTGGCAGAAGCCAACTAATAGCCAAGGGTGCTGCTGCCCAATATTGCAGATGATCGAAGGGCAGCATGAGGGGTGCATTTGCCATCTCCCTTGGCTACAGGATTAAGGAAACTGGATTTAAAAATACAGGGTATAACCACGCAAAAGGATGCATTTCGAGACATAGATGAAACTACCTAACAATATGGGCATCTGCCTTTTTATTCCTTTACATGTATTTTAGACTGGATTGAGTGACTCCTATCCCCCTACCACTAAAAAGGCATTGTATTTAAATGCTTGGTGATTCTGCCTCCTCAGCTTTTGGAAACTCAAAATGTTTCAGAAGGAACAAATAAATTACCTAGACTGAAAAATCAGGTCTTCCAAGGCCCTCAGAACAGAGGACCCCAAAATCACTAGTCATTTTTCCAAAATAATTGCAATAAATAAGAAACATCCAGAATAATTTAGTAATTTTGAAGATAAAGCTGCCTCTGGTAAACTGTTATTTAGGAATGTTAAACTCTCTCTGAAACGTGACACCACTGGGAATGGGGCTCCAGCACAGCTTCAGAAATGGAGAGTCATTCACAAGATGAGACAAGATAGATTTTGTGTCTTTAGTCTAACAAAGCAAAGTCTGTGAGGGAAATGCAGTCTAGAAATACATCTAGGAATACAACTCCCTGAGAAGAGTAATGTACTCTTACAAAGAAGACACTAGGACAGTAACAAATGGTTGGTAAGGTGTAACTATTTAGGCTGCCAGTTAAAAGTTCCCAATGAGTACAGACACTAGATTCAGAAGCTGCAGTGCAGCAACAGAATTAGGAGACAAACAACCCAGCTGTGCAACTGTGCTGCTGACAGAGTTTGTTAAGTTAATGAATGGACCTGCATGATATGAAGTCCTCTGACAGCGAGAGATAACTTACTCATCCTTCTTAAAGCAAGAGTCCTAAATCTCCAGGGAACAAAAAGCCATATATACACTAGATCCAACACCAGGAACTTTTCTGAAGACACAGCTTTCACCTGCTCTACCTCAACATTTATCATTTTCTTCTTTCCTACTATATGCTCTGGAAGGAATCACCAAATGGGACTGAAACCATTGGCATCAAATCAAGAATTTTTCAAACTCCTGTAACTTTTTAACCAAGAATCAGTCTTTCCGCATAAATTATATATCCTTAGTTTTGTCATGGAGACTCTTCCTAGAATACAGCAGTTTTCTTTCTATACTCTCTAATAAGAGGCAAAATTGCTTGCTTAAAACAGCATGCAGATGTTCTGGCTGTGAATATGGGAAGAAGGATTGGCTGAAAGACAAAGACGAAGAGCTGTGTTAGAATAGCAACAAATGGTGATAAGGCATCTGTCAAACATACTTGTGACCACTTCCAGTAACAAGCCCTTCATTGTATATATAATAAGCAAACAACTAGGAGCCACCCAGGCTCCATATAAATGATTTCTTATCTATCAAAAAGCTGATGTGCAAGAACTTTACACCTCCTACCATTTGGCCAAGCGGTAACACTATCAGATAATTTTACACACAAAACTAGTGATTGTTCTGTCTTTGCCCTACCCAGTCAGTAGCCTGGCTATTTCAAGTGCTACTGGCAAAAACTGCTGCTCTGTGTATATTCCCAAAGTAGAAAGGTCTTCACTGACCCATCTCATCTAACAATAGAAGACAGTGACTGGTTTTAGCTCCTCCATTTCTTTCTCACTATTCCAAAAAGAGGATATGCGTTGGATAGGAGCAAATACTGACTTCACAACTATTAACAGGATCAACATATTAAAAGCATTTATAACCCATGTTTGGAAACAACGTAGGCTCCTAGATCCTGTGGTTTCATTGAAATGTGAAATAGGGCTTCTAAATATCCAGGCTAGTTCCAAAAAATATCCAGAAAATGGTTCTTATGCAGCAACCTCATGTAAACTCTTTTTTTATGTATGCTGCCCTATGCAAAACTCTATCTTGTATTAAATAATTTACTTAGTGGGGAAGGAGAAGATCTTTTTTCTCCTTTTGGTTCTCTCATTATTGAAAAAAACCAACCATTCTTTCCCAAAAACATGGTCTGCTGAAAACATCGTTCTCATTACGCCAGTGTTGATATTTAGATAAGAGAATTATCTTAATTATCTTTTTCACTATACCACTACAATTTGTTTTCAGCTTAATCTTTGAATAACCACTCATATTTCTATTTACAAATGTTGATGAACTAAGTTATTGAAAATACTTATTCTCACAAGGGAAAGTTATTTTCTCCCTCCCTGCTAAGTGGCCTGCATGTATCTGTGTATAAAACTGACGTAAAACTTTTCCTGTTTGCCCACTTCAGAAGCAGAAGATGTGTCAAATTATTCTTCAGACTTTTTTAATGATCGATGTAGGACTGCTGCCTAGTTTCTTACCTCCAATCCTAAACCAGCTTGCCAACCTGGCAAGCGATTTGTCTGTGGCTGTTCCAAAGCGTAAAGCAGAAAAGCTAAAAATGTTGTAGTTGCTTGAGCCAGCACGAGCCCTGGGAGGCAACGTGTTCTGTTTGATGTTTCCAAGGAAAGGTCAACCTTCTGCACCACTCACAAACCAAATGGGGAATGTCTGCTGGGAAGTCAGGGGCTGTTTGTGGGTAGGACAGTCTGCTCCTGCAAAACTGGTTGTGCCAGGTTCTCTGCAACACTCATCTCCATAACTAAAGCTGTCAGTTATTAGATTGCTGCACTGTAACTGTTCCTCTCAAAAACATAGGTATATATTCATACACTAGCTTGGCAAGCCGAAGGTGAGAGTATTAATAAAGAGTGGGAAAGCATGTGGTAAGTGAAGGAAGGAGAGAGAAAATAAGGAAAAATAAACAGATGGTGGAAAGTATAGGCAGCATCACAAAAGGCAACAGAGAGCCTTTGACATGTGCCTTTCCCTAGCGCCTTGCAAGCAAATAGATTTTTCCAGTATACATACATCTCTTCCCAAAAGGTCATTCTTTGGAGAGAATTCAGTATTCCTATACATGAAGTTACGCCTAAGCTTTAGATTCAAGTTACCCATTTTCATATTTTTAGACAGAAATTTTGTCTCAGACTTTCAGGTGCAACAAATTCTCACAGCCCCTCAAACTGATTCAGAATGTCAGAGGGGCTGTTAGGGTTTTATTCATTTTTAATGTATTTCTGATGGCTGCAATTTTAAAAAGTTTTGTCAACTTCTGTAATTCTCACAGTCTTACACACAATCCTGAGACTTGCTCTTGAGTGGGTGAGGATTCTACAGATGCACACAAGCATGCAAATCCTCTCTGGATTAAGGGCTGGAAAAATCTCTGTCAAGTACTGGTAAAGATGCACTTAAAGATTATTCTGTTCCTTTCTTTAAGAGATCCATGGGGTAGGAGCAAAAGGAAACTCCGTTCAACAAAACAAAAAATAATTACTTCTGTCCTCTATGATCGCAGGTATTCCTACCTTGTGATAGAAGTGAAATTCTGGAGAAACATGGTATTTCCCTAACGTATACTTCAGTAACCCTTCAGAGTTTTATTCCTTCCTTGTGACTGGTTGCATTCTCTCTGACAGGGATGCTCTTCTAAATTTCCTGGCTCTTAGTTTTCCTCCTAGCAGTCCTCTTGGCAGTCTCTTTGGAGCTGTCCCTTTCATTCTCCTAATTAACACTTTCATTCTTATTTTGCAGATGGGTTGTAAGATTGGTGACATGTGTCAAGTCTCAGTGACAGACTAAAAATTGGTCTAATTCAGTGAAATGTTGCCATTTTTCTCTTCAATTTTATCATTTAACCTTACCATAACCACTTGCCTGTGGAGTTGAGGTGACCAGGGTTACATTTTGCAGAATTAGCTAGTCTCAAGGAATTAATTGGGCTTTATATCTGCTGCAGAATGTCAAAAGTTGCTATAACAAGTTAAAAATGATCCTTTAACACAAATATGAAGTCAGGAATGTTATTCTGGAAGTTAATAATTCTTTTCAGTGCTAGGTTTTGCTGAAATGTACATAAAATTCAGCATGCCTTTTAGAATGTCTCAACATCCTAAGCCTCTGGGGAAGCTATAACACTATTATTTTAGTTATTAAAATACAGGTATTAATTTTATATTTTATAATTATATATATTATTTCCTAATAAGCTTCATATTTTCTGTAACTCACTCCATCTGCACCGTTACAGAGAAAACACATGTTCAAAGGTACTGTAATTTTCTACGGAGAACAAAATATTGTGGAGAGTAAACATCAGACATGGAAGACAAGCTCTTCCATCAGCTATCTTACTGGTAAACGGGAAATACAGAGAAGAAGGCAAATTTAGAAGATAAAAATTCTGGAATTACAGAGTTAAGAGTATGATGCCTCCAATTTTGGTTATTTTAAATTGAGTGAATGAACGTTATGCATATTTAAACAAAATTTTCTGTGTACGAAGACCATATGCAGCTTTGTTTCTAGTTCATTTTTTTCTCTTACTTTTCTAAAGATTAGTCATCACAGAAATCCTAACCAAGTTCAAACACTGAAGACAATTTCCAATTAAGTACTACGGCCTCAGTCTGTTAGTATCCTTCCAAGTATTTCTAAAGCCACTTTTGCACTCAAATTTTCACAATAAGATAGGAATTGAGTGGACCACCATTAGGAGACCCCTTTTCAAGAAAAGACTTCAAAATTATGTCTAACTTTTGTGAACCATTAATTGCCTTAGGCTAAAATAAATTCTGTCAAGACTAGAAAGAAACAGCAATAATAGCATCTCATCTGTGCATCTTAGTTTTCGACATTCAATACTCAAAAAAACCTGCAAATCAGGAGGCTACATACTTATGAGAACTAGTCTCCATAAATCTTGAATTTTATCATGTTTGAAGCTTCCTTCTAAATGGGAACAGTAAACTTGTAAGTGAAACTTGTAAATCAGTTTCATCACTGCCGATGTGTGCATATGTATGATATATATACTTGAAATTCCAAACCGAACTTGTAAGTAGGTCTGGTAAGTTTTTCTACTTCAAATTTCATCTCTTTCTAGGAGGTGGGAAGGGAGTCATGGGAGTGTTATGGCTTGTATCATGAATAAATATGCATTTGATATGTTGTGCATGCAGCACTTTCCTTACTGCAATGGAACTAATTGTCCTTACAGTACTAAATAATTCTTTAGAGAATGCTCCAATTGGTTAAATCTATAAATTTAATAAAGTACAACTAGATTCTGATTCTCAGCAGCAGTGAATCAGCTGCAAATTTCCAGTTCCATACTAAGATACAGTGACATAAAGCTAAAGAAATAGGGACTGGGGGCTTTCTTGCCTGTTTTTCTAATGTAGTGTGGTATAGTTTAGTTAAAAAAATACTATCTTCCTCTATTACCATAGTAGCAACACCACTTACTGGGACCTCTACTGTTTCAGGTACTTGTAGCATTGATTCAAACCAGTAATAGTTTGCTGCGATAATAAAATGATTTATTGTCTGCATTTTCTGTAAATTACACTCATTGTGAAAAAACTACAAAGGGTCTTCAGGTCTGTTTTATATTTAAGAATAGTTTTATCTTCAAAGCTACAGACAATTAGATGTAGAATAACTGATGAGTTTAGGCATCAAATGAATCAAGGGATAACATTCTTTGCATGCTTTGTCAGCTCCAAAGCATGACTGAAAATAAAGCATACAACTCTGGTCTTAATATAATTATTATAGTAATTAATTTGTATATTGCCTTTTTTTGCTCAGCAGTAAACTACAGAGACCTTTTTAATGCATTTTTACACACTTTGCACATCCTTCTCCTCAGATTTTTACACTTGTTTATGAAGCTATCCCTACAAAAATGTATCCCTATTATCGTACAGGCTTATCTGAAGTTGTACCACACCTAAAATAAGTCAATTAATTAGTAATGATGAGCTCTTTTCAGCTGCACACTCATTTTCAAATGAATTTATTGAAGTAAAGGATTTACAGCATATGGACTCACAGACTTCTTATGAGTTAAACTGGCATCCATATGTACAGCTTTCAGTAGAGAACTCTAGAGTAATATTTACAATGTAAATATCAACTTTTATTACATAAGAAACAAGTATATCACAACTTTCACTTCACAACATATTTGTTCTGGTTTGATGACTAAAGTCACCTCTTTGAAATACTATGTGGAACTCAAAAATAGCTTCTTCTTGTTATAGTCGTTACCAGGTGTCCTTCAGAGGTCCTGAAAGGCAAAGGAGAAAGATGCTTTAAAAGTGCTTTTCATAACCAGTTGCTTCATGAGGTGTATAAAGAAGACAGTAGACAAGAGATAACACTTGATATAAAACAATTGTTGACATTCATGAGATGGAGCTATTCGCAGGAGCTTGATCTGCATCACAGCCAGAAGACAAGGCTGTAGGATAAGGAAGAAAAGTTGAAGTATTAGGCAAAGATGATACTGCACATTGGCCTATTGTGCAGAACAGCTCACCCAGTCAATGCCAGAAATTTTAGAAGGTGCAAAATCCAGGAGCAGGTATTTTTGCAATAATCTTGTCTGGTAACACTTCTTACTGAACCCCATCACTTACAAATGGTTTTATTACTTGTGGAATAAGCAGTTTACACATTTTCTAATTTTGGGGAACTTCAGGGGAACTGCTAAATTAAAGGGAAGGAAAATAACATTTTCTTTCCATCTTGGAAGGAAACAACAGTTTGGAGAACTGTCTTTTCTTTTATCTGTCCTTTACTATCTCTCCCCTTGCCCAAAAGAAAGTTATCTTCAAGAGTAGCCTTTTTCTTACTTGTAGTTGAGACACATCTGAAAGCCAAAAACCATCCTGCCATTAATTTTATAATACACTTTTGAGAATACAAAGCCTGATTCATTTCTACATTACTCTCTCAATTTTATGTCCCTGCAAATGCTGTGATGTAGAAGGGTTTACATTTCAGTAAACCTAAGAAACATATTTGTGAATGATTTTAGAAAAATGGTAGTAGCTAAATGGAAAGCAGTAACTACAATATTTGCATGTCAGATGATCCCTCTGCCGCACATCTTAGATGGGTGTGGAGTGTTTTCTTCACATTTGGGGCTGACATTACTGGTCCTCTTAGTTCTAGGGGAAACTCCCTTCTAATGAAATACATGCTAAACAATGTGTACAGCTTTTTCTTTTTTAATTAAAAGAAATATTCTTGATTTTGTTCTCTGAAGAAATCATAATCTTTGTAATTAAAAATGAGTCAATTCAGATTTTATGCTGCAGTTGAAACACCCAAGTGAGTTAAGTGCATTATTAACAGTACCACTAAATTAGGAATTTTCAATAATAGTGATCATCGGATAACTTACTTATTGTTATTAAAAATTATTATTATATGCAGACACAATCCTTATAGAAACATGCAGCATTTCATGGAACATGACTCTCTCATGGATCATTCTTCTTTTCTGACAGCTATACGTCATGTATGATCAATCTCATTTTATGGGTCAAGTTAAGTAACAGATAGCAAGAGGAAAGAAAATCTGGGCATACCAGTGGAAGGTGCCTCAGCAGCTCATCTACAGAATCATAGTTTTCTGAAAAGGAAGGTTCAAGAAGTTCTGCTTCATCTCGAACTTTAGCTGGATTTAGCTCTTCCTGGCTGTTGTGGGTGAGAAACAAGTTTTATTGGTCTTAGAAGAAAGAGAAAATAAGCAAGTAAAGCTTTCTGCTAACTGTAGCTGTTGCATGTTCTGGTCCACTTAATCAAAGTGTTATTAAATAGTATTTTTAACAGGTGAAGAGACACAGCATCTAAAAGAAGCTGTCTAAACGAATGAATACAAAAACACAATGTAAGTTCTACAAAAACATAAGCAGGACTTCTCACCTATACTGATTAGCTCTTCCTGGGACTTCTAAATTTTCCTTACTTAAAGGCAATTTTTCAAGACACAGTGCATTTTCTTTATAAATAAACTGTCGTTCACATTCTGTGGATTTCTCAGTACATAAAACCATAAGAATCTGTCAGAAGGTTTTTAGAATTGCCAGATGCTCTCTCCTCTTTATTCTTTTATTCTAATCTGATTGTAGTGTCTGTTCCAGTCTGGAAGTAAACACTGTCTGTATTTGAAAACTATGTTATAAACTACGCTATAAAGTCATTAAAGTTCATTGCCTTTTATTTGTTCTCTCTGTATATACACGTGGGTATAAATCATTTCTGTCTTAATGCCATACAAGTATGGGAACAATATACTTTTGCTTCCTTTCAGTACCTTCTTTTTCCAGTTAAAACTGAGTTTAAGTATTTCTTCACAGCCATTTGCTTTCGAAAGCGGCTATAGTTGTCAGTGAAGACAGCATCAGAGTGACGTTTGACAGGACTGTCCTGGGAGCTGGCAATACAACAATTAAAAAGAAAAAAAATAACAGACAATACCCATTGAAAATAAAATACCATTAAATGAGTGAAACAAATTTTACAATGTTCATTAGCTAAATAAAACCAAATCTTCATTTCAGTTTACACTTTGAACTATGACTTTGGATCTTTCTGCTGTTGAAAAGAAAACGACTGCTTCTGCTGCTTACCATGTATTCTAGTTACAAAGATCAAATTCTAACATTCAGTGTTCAGTCTGTTGGGGCATAACATTGATTTCTTTCTCCTGCTCAACTTTGCCACTGCCCATGCAATCAGGAGCCATACTCAGGGATTTCTAGAGTCCCTCTCTCAGGAATTCTGCAGGATCAAACAGCTGAGTGTGGATTTTACGACCACTTCCAGTCTCTCCTCCTAGCCTAAGTTACTGCTGACTTTATCTTGATTTCTATCACTTCCATAAATATATTATAGTACAATCCCAAGGTGCAGACTGGTTTAAGTAACAGAACACTCTTAAAGCACCTGGTCACTGATCATACTGAACTCAGTGAGGACTAAGCCTGCCTCTGAGGAAAGTAAAAGTGTAGCATTAAATGCTTGCTTTAAGGAGGTACAAGGAGACAAAACACATCTTGTGAAATACTAACTTGGAGGCCTATTTTTCATGCACTATCTTGGGAAGTCTCAGTGTGTTCTGATTGAAACAATCTGTGTTAGTTTAGAGCTCATGAGAAACTGGCACTGCATGTTCAAGGCAGGACTGACATAAAAGCAGGATCTAATTTTCACTCAGCTTTTGAGCATATGAAGTAGGCACTCAAAGGAACTATCATATTGGGTCAGGCCAAAGTATTCTACTATCCTGTTCCCAAGAGCGCCCAGTAGCTGCTGCTTAGGGATACGAAAACAAGGGAAGCATACAATGATCCTTCCCAGCATCCAGCAACCACTGTTTTATGAACAACCTGGCCTGGTAGTTGCATCCAGATCCCTTGTCTACAGATTTGCCTCATTCTTTTTCAAATACTTCCATAATACAGATTTCCCAAGTATCTGGGAATATGTTAGAGTAAAAACAAAATAATTCATTTTGTCTTCACCATAAGCCGATTGTTTCTTAACCTCACTGAGCATTCCCTTATTGTTCTGTAAGAACTGAGTAATCAGTTATTTTGTGTTTACTTTTGCCATTCATCCACCGAGCTAGTAAAAACCACTACCAGAGAAAAAAAATAGCAAACTGGTGTTTTAAACATAATAATATTGCCAATAGCTATTATCAGCACTATATGCAGTGTCTCTTGCTCTAACACTCACTGCTGTATCAGGAATAAATAGTAACATTCATTTAGAAACAAACACCACTAAGTTGTCATATAGGATTTTTAAGCTCCCCCATCATTTTATCAGTTTCTTTTTCATTATCTCTAATTTTCAAAAATGAGAACTTAGGTACAGAAGGGTAAAAAAATGCCAGTGAAGTCACCTCGGAAAAAACTCTACCTAATGTAAGTGTCACCTCACCTAACTCGTTTTCTAATAAGCGAATGCAGATATCTCTTCACAGCAAGTTTAGCCAAAAGATGGCTGTAGACACTGGTGAAAATTCCATCAGCATGCCTTGCATTTCTGAAATGGACAATAAATAAACTCTACAGTACCACCTGAGTTAATATCATTTGGATAACTTTCACTTTTTAAACAAAATGTTTTCCTTAAGTTATCTATTGTACATATTAAATTAAGCTAATTTCATAAAATAAGTTCCAGGATTTTACAATAAACATTTTAGCTCTTCCTGGAAAGTAAATGAATTCATCATGTTAGAATGATACAATCAACATTTCTGCAGATATTCCTACTGCTACCACTATTAACACAGAGGCTAAGTGGGTTTGGGTTTGCTTTTTTTTTTTTTCTGTAATTGATTCTTCCTTTCCTATTTCTGTCAGAAAATGCGATTGATCTTTTGGCATAATTCAAGCAGTGCCTCATGATTTGTATTTATGTTTATAAGGAAACTCACCTATCAATAATTCTGGACAGATCAAAATAGAATTTCTCATTTTCAGGTAGTGTGCTCTGCAAAATGTCTGATTCAGACTTTAATGACCCATGCACATGGTCGAGTTCACTGGCTCCATCAAATGGCATTCTGTTTCCCAGTCTGCTGGAGAAGGAAACCATGTGAAGAACAGTTAGCTGAGGACACGCAACACTTCACTGCAACTTACATTCTGCTTTGTGCCAAAATGCACATCTACCTACTTTAATCTGTAAGGCATTTTAAAGTAGTCTGGATAAAACATTTTCAGGTATAACCCATGCTCAGTGATACAGTAATCAATATAACAGATCCTTCCCTTTAATGCATATTTTCTAGATACATGTTGTCATTGCACACAATTTATTTCAGCGAACAGTGCATAATGTATGGCAATTACAGCTCAAGTGACAATCATGCAAGTTTTCATAACAACTATATTTTATATAAATGATGAATGGAATTACCAGTTTCCACCCACTCATAGCAGAAACAGTTCCTGTGAAGTATTTACCTTCCAATTACGACCTAAAATGTGCACTGAAATGTTTCTTAGGAATTTTCCAAAGAAAATAAATACACCCTCAAGAACTTCAAACTAAATATAAAATGCAGCCATTTACGTCTATATGACTTTATCATCTCATGTTTAAATTAATTTGCTACTTGCAAGTTAAAAAAGGTTCACATTTAATCTTTTAAAATGTATCACAGCAATCGCTCTGTATAAACTGATTTGCAGTTACTTCACATATTCTCAAACTGCTGTTTCTGGTGATGTGTTGTATTTTATCAAGGGCCACCTGACCACAAAGCAGCAGACTAGCATCACACTTTTCTTCCAGCTGCTGTTATGGTTGGTGGTAGACAAGAGGCTCCCATTGCTACAGTAAACCCCTGTGTGTGATAATGCGCAAAAATCATATACCAAAACTGGAATAAGCTATTGCCCTTGTAATTTTACAGTCATCATTGCTAATAGGGCGACTTACGTATCTGGGACATGTAAGACTTCAGTCTGGTAAAAAACCTGAAGTGGCTGTGGCTCAGGTATCACCTTTTGAAAATCACTGTGTTGTTTTGCTATACCTTTTTCCTTTGGTCTTTTTACACTCTATGCTCCTTTTACCAAAATGTAAAACTCACCTTTCTGGCACCTGATTTAATTTAGTTAGACAACTGATAACAACTTCAACAATTCAAAGCACGCAGCAGCAGAAAAACTACACATCGGTCCATAGGAACTCCTTCCTTCACTCATAATTCAGCAATTTTTAACGTTCCATGTTGCCTGTTTTTTTCCCCTCTTTTTAAAAGATCACTCCACCTAGATGAACTTCCTAGATAAAGGATCTTTCCCACAACGAAAGCCTGTTTTGGTGGACACACATCACGTCCTGGAGCACATTTTAACACGCACCCCCCACGCCGTCTCCACAGAGGGTGGTCACCGCTGGCTCGCGTGGCTGCGGGTGACTTTGGGGGTGTCCCAGGGAGCTTTTACGGGGCAGGTTGGGCTCGGCCTCGCACGCTTCACCCAAGTTCCAGCACAGAGACGTGCCCCCACCACTTCCCGAGCAACCACTCCAACAAAGAGCGGTTGGAAGCGGTTGAAAAGCTGGCCCTTGCCGTTGTCCCCTCCACCTCCCCCCCACCCCCGGCTGCCGTTGTCCCCTCCGCCCTCCCTTACCGCGGGACGGGCGGGAAGGCGGCTCCCCGCGGGGGCAGCGCCCGTGCCCGCCAGCAGAGGGCGCTGAGGAGGGCGAGGGCGAGGAGGAGCGGGGAGGCGCCGCGGTGCTCCATGGACGCCACCTGCGAAAGGAAAAAAGCGCGGCCGTCACCGACCGCTCGCCCGCACCGGGCATGGCCCCCGGGCGCGGAGAGACCCGCACGGCACAGGGGAGAGCTGGCACCCCCGGCGGCGGCCGTGCGGGGGGCAGCAGCGCCCGCGGTTTAGCGATTAACGCCTTCTGAAATACAGATCTGTTTATAAAGCCGTAAAAGGAAGGGGTCCGTCCGCGGCTGCCCTGGGCGGTCAGACCCGCTCTCCGCCGGCCGCGGAGGGGAGAAGGGGAGGGCGATCCGCGAGTGCCCTCCTCGTCCTCTGGGAAGTTCGCGCTGCGGCGGAGGGAAAGTTACTCACGGAGCCGCGAGTCCGTCGGTGGCGCTTGGCTGGGCTGGGCGGGAGCGGAGCGTGGGGCTGCGCTGCTGGGGTCCCGCGCCCTGCCGGGATGCGCGGCTGCCGAGGCGGCGGTGCAGGAGGAGGAGAAGAAGGAGGAGGAAGAAGAAGAGGAGAGCTCCGTCCCGCCGCACGCTCTGAGCTGCCCGCCGCGCCGCCGCGTTTTATAGCGTTTACACGTTTCTGCTTCCGAAGAAGCAATCACGTTACTGGGGAGACGTCACCCTTCCCAAGGGGACAGTCGCTTTGTTCAGGACACTCAGAGACTTATATTTAATTCATGAGCAGCCACGCACCCTACCTCCCCTCCTCTGCCCCCCCCTTATTTGATTTATATTAATGAGTTAGTTTTGCGGGGAGCAGGGGCCCGTCGGCAGCGTCATTCCGCCTCGCAGGGCAGCAGAGCTGGCGGCGGCTAAGAGGGGGGAAGCTGCCCCGCATCCCCCTGCCCGCACCCGGGGCAGCCGCGGGGGGGGAGGTGGCTGCAACCCCCCGGGACTCTTCTCTCCTTCCCCAAGCGCTTCGCCGCGAAGCCTCCTGCCCGACCCCGAGCTGCTGCTTTCCCTCGCCCTCCGCCGGTGTTTTCAGACCGAGCTGGCCCCTCTCTGTCCCCGCCACATTCCCGTCTGTGCCGGGGGTCCCCTCCCGGAACGCGCTGTCGGACGAGCCGCCGCTCGCATAAGGCGCAGCACCTGAACACGCAGGGGCTGCGCTGTTGGTCTTAAAAACTAAGCCTTTCTACGGGTTTTAGCTTGATTTTACCAGGGAGGGGGATGTTCGCCAGTCTTCCCTTCTTTCGTTCAACACGTATGGTTCGTGGGAAACGGATACCCCCCCCGCCCATCCATCCAAGCACCGCTTGGAGCATCCAAGCATCCTGAGTGCTCTCAGGGATGCTGCGCTAACGTGTCGCAAGCCCACACCGCGGGGCTGGAGCCACCGCCACAGCAAGAGAGAATCAGATAGTTTCAAACCTTCGATTTTTGCCTTCGAGTTTTCCCTGCCTCAAAGAGATCTGTGGGCAGCGGGGAAAGAAGCACAGGACAAGTGGGCGTGCGACCCGCAGGGCAGGGCTGTTCCTGCGAACACCTCTTCAGTGTCGCACCGTGTTTCGAGTGCCTGCCATGAAATACCTGCTAAAAGATCGCGTCGAGAATTTTAGCTGGAAAGGTCATTATCCTCTTTTTTTCTTCTTTTTTTTTTTTTTATTTTTTATTTTTTATTTCTTGAGCTTTTGTGCCTCTAATCCTCCTACTTAGTGAGTAACGATTATACCAAATCCATACAGAGACTTCACCATTTCTTCTTACTTGTTATAAGTTTCTCTGTTTCATGTTTCACTAAAAGTTAGGCAAGCTCAATTCTGCGATGCTTAATCACATTTTCTAATTCAGTTACATAAAAATTAAGTGAATTAGATTAAAAATGCCTGGAAATTTGTTTCTCGGATGACAGCTGTGACTAAAACCAGAGTTCCTGCAGTAGTCTAATTTCAGGAAATTTTCCCCTTGTTACTACATAACTAGAGGTCGAAGATGCAATTCTGCTCTGGAACAGCGAGATGAGCATCAATAGCACCGTATTGCCCTCATCCCTTTGAAATCCCAGCTAGGGTTTATGCGCGTTATGCTTTACGCATGACCTGCGTGGCGATGTTCAATGGACTTCACCCAAACGCTTGAAAGAAGAGAGGGGAGGAGAAACCCATCTCCTGGTTGCTGAGGGGCTGCCAAGGTTGCGGGTGCCCAGCCCTCCTGCCTTGCTCCTCATCAGCCCGGCTCTTTCTCAGCCCTGCTCCCTCCAAGGGTGCCGCTGCTGGAAAAGCCCAATCTCAGCTGGCAGCAGGAACCGGAGAAAAAAGTTTCCTTTCAGCATGCTTGGAGAGGGGAATCTCGCAGGAGACCTGTGGGCTGTGGTCCCTGGGAAGGAGGAGGGGAACCGCCGATAAAATCTATGGGAGATGTGAAAAACAGATCTGTTGTCAGCTGCTACTGTGTGCTCTAAAGGTGGCTGTGCATGCTGTGAGGAAATGTATATAGACTGCACTGCCGAAGAAACCTTTGAGAGTCACTGGTAAATGAGTACTTTTTTACCACACATTATGACACCATATCCACTTATTTACCATACCTAGTAAATCTGGTTTGCTGCAGCTTTGCTCCCTTTTCGCAGGTAGTAAAGTGGATTGGACAAGGGAGTGATTGCTGTAGGGCTGGTAGCTAAAATGGCCTCTCAACCTCTCTAGGGGTGGCACTGGAAAAAAACAAACCCTGTCTATAGCCCCTGCACTGATCTGAGCAATCTTTAGTGCATCTAGTCTTACAATACCATTTGTTTCCCCTATTCTATAGACAAGAATTTGAGTCATCAGGGGATCAAGTGGGTTCTCCTTGTTTGTTCAGGAAATCTCCAGTAGAGCTTCAAATTGACCCCAGATGTCCCAAGCCCTTTTCAAGTGCATTAGCAATAGTCTTCATTTCCCATCAATACCCTGCTGCACCCACTGTCTCCTCCTCTTGAATGAAGATAAACTGAAAAAGAGATGCTACCTCTCCCTTTTTCTTTAGTCCTTTCTCTCCTTTCACAAGAGGATTTTCATTGAGGGAGGTTGTTTTGGGATGACTGAGAAGGGCTTGGGGTAGTAATCCAAATGCTATCTTTTCCAGCGTTTCTGTTCTTGAAGCTTACATGCAGTATTATTTCCACATAATTTGGAGGTGTTTAGATAAGAGCAAGTCATTAAAAAGAAACTAATTCTTTATAAACAGATAGAGAAAAGACCCCTGTAGGAGGCCTGAGTGAGTCCTCTTAGGTGGAGGCAGATGGATCCTTTCTGGATGGTAATGCCTACTGTCTTCTACGGACAGAAACTCTGCTCTTTCAGAAAAGTGTTACATGGAAAGAGATAGCGCTTGGGAGGTCCTCCAGGATAATTAGACACAGGCAACTCTTGGGAAATCAAGTATTTTGCAGTGGTTGTTGCAGGAATCTTTATGCATAGCAGCTCCACTTTTGCTGAACCTTTTATCTTTGGTTTATATGTTACCAAATATCTTTTGGTTACTCTTCACTCTTGCGTTATTTTATTTAATGTTCCAGTTAACACAAAAAAAGGATTATAATAATAAAATGATGGAAATGATGGGGGTGATGGAAAACCAGTAAGACAAGACTGAGTGAAGAGCAGGAACTTGTCTGAAAGTTTCTCTCACCATTTGTATACAAACTTGTGTGATGTGTATATAAATCAAGTATTACCTAAAATAGCTACATCATCTAGAGGAAAGAGGGTTGAGAGTTTTTAGGTTTGTTATATTTGATTACTATTTTAGCATGTAAAACTGTCCTGAAATTGATGGGCTAAAAAAACCCTCTTAAATTTGCTTAGTTCCGTGGAGGACCTGGTTAGCAGCTACCAGATTTTTCATGTAAATGTATTTTAAAAAGTGAAATTACAACAACAGAAATACAGTTTTACTTTAAAAAAAGAGAAAAAAAAAAGAAAAAATAATGAGTTGTTTTAGGACTTGTGTATTATGTCAGAAAAGGAAACTTTTACTGACTCATGAGCTGTGCCTTACGAATCATTGGGTCTGCAGAATCTCCCTTGTGCATTACAGCTCATGTTTCTGTAGATGCGTTCAGAAACTCTGCCTTTGATCCCATAGCCGTATCACATTGATCCGTGAGTTTTTAGAGCTTATAGAGCAGATTGATGGAGCATTACCATTCAGCAGCTAGCAGAAAAACTTTTCCAAGTTCCACAAAACAGATAATAGGAGAAGTGTCAAGAAACTGTATGTGAAGAGTGAAAAATGCAAATACAAAGTGATGAGCTAACTTGCCCTTCTGTAATCCTTTAATGGCATGATTAAGCATAATCATGCTCTCAGCACCCTGTTGCCTTGCTTGGTCCCACTCTCCCATAAACATCCGTATTTCTCATTGGTTTATCCGTATTTCTCATTTCATCACCTGGTTGGGAAAAATTGATAGAGTCGCTTGATGACACTTGTCCCAGCTTCACTCTTTTTGCAGTTATCTCTGTTTCTCAGGAGAAATAAGGGAGAAAACATCAGTTCATTATTTTAGGTAAGTTTTATTTGAAATGCCATCATACCTTTAGCCAGAGTCAGTTTTGCAGACTCAGAAATGTGAATAAAACACAGACAAATATTTTGCACTTAATAACTCTTGACTTGCTTCCTACAACAGATACATTCAGAAGAAGTGTGCTTCTCTCTTCAGTTGCCAGACCGTGAGAGGTTCACATGGGGAGTCCTCATTGCCGCTCCCACCTGTCTTGAGCCTTGTTCTCAGGTCAGAAATGTGTATACTTGGAGCAGGGTCATTAAAGGGAGTAAACTCCTACAAGAAGTAAATTATACTAACAAATATGCCCACTTGTACAACATTTGTACGTACAAGTCCCTCCTGTTTCAGGTGCCTTTGCTGTGTGACTCTGTGTGGGTTAACAATTGTCAAAATCAGTTTTCAAAATCACCAAAACATTTGTATTATGCCCATGACTCCCAGCCAGTCTTCCACCTCTTGTATTAGTGTGTCCTGACATGTTAACACAGACATGCATAATCAAAACTTCGCAGTGGATATCATGATGAGCAAATGCATGCAGGATTGCCACTGACTCCAGTGGCACTCCAAAGTGTGTTTTTCCCTTGTCTATCATGAGGCCTAGGAAAACTCTTATTGTTAGTAGGTTAGTTCTGTGTCTGCATACCATCTGCTCCCTCACCTCAGAGTGCAATCTCAGCTTCCTTCAAAGACTCCGAAGCAGTTTGGGATAGATATTTTATTCTCCAGGTGTTTATGCTCTGTGGTATGTGCTAGAACTACTGCTTCCTGTCCATCTGGTTCCTGGTATGCAGCTGTCCTAGAAACGTCAGTCCAAATTCCTACTCACTCTTTAGCATGGATATGATGTTTTTGTCATCCGCCTCTCAATATCAGACACATGTATTCTGCACTTATTCCTAAGGAAGATCTGTGACTACGCATGCTTTAACAGAAGCTTTAATATGCCTGGTTATCTTTCAAAGCAATCTCCTTGTAATGCTTCACCTAAATTGTTTAAATGATTTCATTCACTTTAAAACCCAGAAAATCATATGACAATACAGAGCTTGTCAAGGGGCAGAACAGTTTCTGGTTTGGTCATGTTGGGTATTCTTTGTTTTTAACAAGCTATCTGAAGTATGTCCTATTCCTACCAGTACTATTATGATCTTCAACCTTCAGTCAAGGATCAGATGATACTTTCATCACCAAAAATATGTTCCTCCTCCTGCAGCTGACCCAGCCCATTCCTTTTCTCTGTAAATATAAAAGAACTTCTGTATATGTCAAGAATGTGTGTCTTCAAGATGCCACAGCCTTCAGACTCAGCTTTCCACTGATTTTCAGCTGATTCTTTACTTCACAGAGTTTTGAGGTTTTCTACAGAAATCGACTTGTTGATACAAAACCAGATTTCTTTTAAAGCTACTTTGAAAAGCCACTTTATTTTTTTATGATATTCTGACATACATAAGTTTCTCTAAGCTAATATCTAATCATCTAAACAGATATTAAGAACAATTTTTCAAAGCTGCCTCTTTACATTTTCCCCATGCTTTCAGGGCTGTCACTTATACTATATCATATCTTCTGGAAGTCCCTTTGCCTCTACCTGTACAAAAGGAATGCAAAAATGGAAATAACCTCCAGAATCTCTTCAGATTACCTGCTAAAATTAAAACCAATACAATACTGAGGCAGTGGAGCTCAAAAGTTAGAAGGAAGGACTGATAGCAAACATGCTTGAGTATGTCATCTTACTGTAATTCAATGTTGACACGCACTTCCTGGAGTTTGGCTGAAAATTCATTAGGACCTCAGGCAATCCAAGGAAGTAACAACACTAATGGCTAGGAGCACATCTCCAGATGCAGCCAAGCTGTTAGAACTCCATTTGCCTTCCTATCTACTTCCCATACTAATTCCAATACGCTTCCCCCCCAAAGTACTAGAGAATTTAGTCCATTGGTACATTTGTAACAGTATGATTGGAAACTTTCATGTGGTATATACAATAACATCTGTGCTTCTCTAATTTTCATGGATCCTTTTCCCTTTGTATAGTACAATATCCTGGTTCTAGACTGTGCACGTGGCCACATTCTTTTTGTGTTTCCCAGTGAACATTGCTACGATTGCACTGTCTGGAAGCTTGTGAAAGCAGACATATCATCTCAGGGTATAGAAAAACCCACGTCAGTCAGGCTGGAAGGCACATCTTAAGATGCTAATTATGCCAGGATAACTTTATCCCTTGAACTGACCTAATCATCACAAGTTCTTTATTTACTAAGCTGAAAAAAGCAACCATCTAAAAGCTATAGCAGAAACAAGCTAAAAATGCTTCAGTCTCAAGCAATTACTGCTATTGTCTTCATGGAAAAAGAGCTGAGAGAGTTTTTCTAAAACTGTCCATGTGTATGAAGGGCATAGTGTAATGTGCTGTCTCTTAGCACTGCTCTAAGCCTAATGTATGCTATTATGGCTCTGAAAAATCTATATTCACATCTAGTTTCCATGGAGAAGCCATATAAAAGAAAGTATCAACCTGTTCGTTTACCATCCATAATAAATTATATAATTTATACTTCACTGTTTTTTGTATTAGTTCTTCCATAGTTCTGGAAGAACATTTGTAGTGTTCATGGACAGCAGAGATACAGTTCCAACCTAGTTTATCATTTAGTTCAACTCCATGGGTCATCAGAACAAATAATGAACTCCTACATTTTGTTTAATTGGCTTCTTCACCAATACGTCAATGTCTCATTATTCTTTCTGTCCTACATAAAGTGTTAAGAATGTTCCAGTGAATGTAGTCCTGCAGTCAATATCTTCCACTTTATTTGATACACATAAATAGATTTAATACTATTAGGATTCTAAGGGATTTTGGGAGGCAAAGATTGTCATAAAGATAAAAGAGATTAATAGGTACAGCAACACCTTTGCTAGTTATCATTTGTGCTATCATCATGTATGTGTATAATTATATTCTGCAATTTGTTTGGAGTTTTTTATTTGATAGATAAATGAAAGTGTCTTCTGCAGAAACAAGTGGAACATTCAGCACTGGTGCTACAACAACTAATGTAGTATTTTCATTTCTATTGAATATTAAAATTATGCTAACTATTGAACCTAAGCAATGAACCCTAGCATCTTGAAATTTGCTAAACAGATTGTACCAAAGCATGAATTTATAAATTATTGATCTAGATGTGAATCTTGCCTCTGATGGCTATGCACTGATCTTGCAGCTACATCAATAGCTGCACAGTAAAAATAACTATATAGCATTCTTCCAGCGTGTAACTAGAGGTTTAGCTTTCTCTCATATCTTGGAACAAATATTTTGAATAGCATAGCTATGCTTTTTGAGAGAGTGGGCAGCATAAACTGAAGCTGAATCCATAGCCTCATCTTGGCCTCCATTCCCCTATGCACAATGCTCCACCCGGAATTTTACAGTTAAGAAAGCTCATCCTCAGACCAACTTGTTGTCCAGGTATCTGTGTTTGAGCAAAGCAAAGGCTGCATCTCCCAACTTGATTGACAACTGTCTGACTAGGAAAAAACTTAGTGATTGTCAGCTTTGGAGGTAAAGCGTTTATTACTGTTCAGTGTAGTAATAATTTAGTCCTCGCTACCTACTGTGTACACTGCCCAGTAAATATATATGTGTACTCATAAGGTTGCGTACAATTCTGCTTACAGAGTTTGTGCATGCAGTAAAAGATATTTAAATGAAAGCGTCCTGATAATGAAAAGGTAACAAGGTCAGCAATGCATATCATGTACAAATTTAAGAATCTGAAAATGAGCCATAAGCAGGAGTCTCTAAAACAGTTTCAGACACTTATCTGCCTTGTCTTCCAGACAGCTCCAGATGAAACTGAACCCCAAGCAAGATCTCTCAGGATCTATCAGAATATAATGCATTTTGTCAATTCCTCATGCTGTCTAGGGGCAGTGGAGATTAGAGAAAGTCTTTTTATAAAAAGTCCGTAAGAGATTGTCCTTCTGGGGACAGTTTGTCTTCAGACAATGTTCATTATAAACGGGATTACTGCAATGTTGACCTCAAGAGCCAGAGGGGAGACTGGCTATCTGGTGCTAGAACTGTCTCTGTTCAGCTTTCTTATCATACCCATCCCTAAAACATCTTCCAAATGGTGCCCAGAAGTGATCTTTAGCAGCATGAGACTCTGGAAAAACTCTTTAGTCTTTCTTGCTATCTCCCTATTTCATAGGCATGTCATCCATAGAGATGAGATGATGTGATATTCTGCAAAAAACACCTCTGTTGAACAACAGAAGTGCTGAGACTCTAACAAAGCTATGATTCAGGAGTTCTTAATCCTGCTCTCACTTCAAATAATAGAAAAGAATGGCCAAGCACTGAATCACCATGCCCTCTGTTGTCAGCCCCTTGTGTTTCTGCATAAGGACGTAAGGATCACCCTTGTGTCCTCACAGAAAATTTGATGTTCTCCAAGAGTGACTGGGCAGGTGAGATTAGCAGAGTAGTTGTCTGTTTTCACAGAGAAGAAACTTTCAACAAACAGAAATCTCTTGGCTGATACAAATTATGATCTTAAATTAGGCACTAGAATGATGTAGCTTATGGAATTATATTCTGATTCAGCAGAGTTATTAAATATATGAGTAATCACACTGCAGTCAATAATACAACAGTATATATTGAATCACCAGTGGTCAGTTAAATCATGTAGGGGTTTATAAGTTAAGTGAGAACAATCTGTTTTGCTGCATTGGGCTTGTGTAGCAAGGCACTTAGTTGTGTGTCTAGCACACCCCAGTTGCAAATCTACCCCTAAAAGATAGCATTATGCAATACGATATATTTCTCACCTTTGTTTTATTCTCCGATCTGTTGTACAGATAAATGAACAGTTAGCGTTCAAAGTTTTTGATCACTAATGACTCAGATTTTGAGTTCAATGTCAAGCTCAACAAGATTGTCTGAAACATTCTTGGTCTGTTTTTAAATCTTTGTAATACCCAACATTGAAAGTAGCTCTTAAGTCACCTAACAATTCAGTGTCTTGCAGGTACCTTGAAAGAAGCAGGAACACCTATTTATACACTACTTGTAAATGCATTTAAATGTCTGTGATGATATTTATCCTTCGGTGCTCATGAAATTTCTGTGAGAAGGCATGCAGATGCATGTGCCTTGTTATGAATTAGAGGTGACCAAATCAGGAGAAACCCTTTCAGGCATCTTTCAGGAACACTATCAGGACATTAAACACAGTCAGACTTCACTTACTTTGCAAAGTCCTGGTAGATCTGCCATTCTTGAACTTATTTGGTTTAGTTGAAGCCTATCTTAATGTACACTGAGCTTTCTTAGTCCCTGTTTCTCTCCTCAATATTTTTGGTTTCCCTAGGGATACCTGTAGCCTAAAGCAGGTTCAAGTACAATTCAAACATGATTGAATCATGTAGGAACATATTTATTGTTCCATTTCCTTTTCAGAAGACATTCAATATCTAGAAGCATTTAGACACTTTGAAAGATTTTATTTACTGTATATACAAGCACCCAAAAATATGTTTTTTGAGCATACAGGCATTTTTACAGTAGTCAGTTTCATGTTACCCAAAATGTTCAAAAATATCTGCATTATGAATTTGTGCATTATAGAGTTATAAGTATTTTGTAGGGCAACTCAAAGTTTACTAAGTGACATCTATCACTTAGTACTGACAAAAAGGTGTCTGTATCTTTCCATGACATCTGCCCAAGACATTACAGGAAAAAAAAAAATGTGCTTTGATGCTGGCAAACTTGTGCTGGAAAGCTTATCACACGCAACCCAATCAATTCCTCAAAGTGATTCTCTGGATAACAAAGTCATCTGCTCTGTTACTTGGCAGAACAACAAAAGAATGGGACAAAGTGAAGATCTGTGTATTTTTATCAACATGTTTATCCACAGAAAGAAAGAGATGCTACTTACTATGGAACTAAATAGAGAAGGACTAAATAAGGAAAAAATCTGCAGTCCCTCTATAAAACGTTTAGAGGGAATTCTTGCCTTCTACAAAAAGAACATTAAAAGATCACTAGGATATACAGCACAGGACTAGAGCAAGGGTCTCCTCTTTGCCTCTCCAGTGTGCTTCAACACAAGCCCGAGACTAGTCAGTATAGAGGCTGAAGATTCATCCTGTTTCAGTGCACAACTAACCATTGTGAACTTCTCCATACACGTCCAAAGAAATGAAAATTACTGCTAGCTGTAATTTGTACCATTGTCAAGCTGGAACAAGAGAGTGGCATCACCTTTCCTGTATAGTCATCAATGTACTGCCATAAAATAAAGCTGATTGATATGTATGTGGCCCCACCCTGAATTAGATATGAATAATTTTGCATTCAAGTGCCTTTCTACGCTGTCCCTTCTCATGAGTACATCAAGCAGTTATGTCCTAAATCAGCAAATCCAATTTCCTGCTATCTCAGTCCCATCACTCTGTGTAATCCCTTTCATAATTAAGCTACTCTTGTTTAAAAGAACTCCTTGCTCTAAAATAGTGCAACTGCTATTTCACAGCCCTCAGCACACAATCACTTGATTCTGCTGCTAAATAGATGAAATATGTCTCTGATGCAGAATGTCACTGGAAAAGCAGACAGGAAGCATGTCTACTGACATAGCTCTGTGATCCATTCTATGCCCCTCTGACACTGCCACTCTCGTGCAGTAACGTCGTCAGAAATTTGATAGGAGCCAAAAGCTTCCATAAAGGTTAAAGACAAAATGAGACATGCAAGCCAGACTTCTGTTTCAGGGCAAAAGCACAGAACAATGCACAGCCCCAACCTAGGGACAGCAAGGCCAGAGATCCTCATTGGAGTCACTGGTTACAGTTCTGTTACAGTGTGAGGGAGAAAGTCAAGCTGTAAAATTCTTGTTGTTGCCCTGTGTGCTTCAAAATGAGCTGCTGGCAGCAGTAGCTCACCTGGTGATTGCTGCAGCATTTTTCTCAAAATTCTCTAACCCAACTGGATGAAAATCATTTAGTCAGTTATAGTCACTATTAATATTCCACTGAAAAAGATATTTGGGCCTTGTCATGCTTTTCATCATCTAAAAAGGTAAATACATAATTATGCACAAAGTAATGCATAAACTCCAAACACTCGACTACTTTGAGAACTCACTTTCCTTAAGAGACCCAAATGAACCCATAGGTTTTAAAACACTTTGTAAGGCTTATTTCTATAATTCTGTGCCCTGCTTTGTGAAGCTATGTCAGTGATGCTTTCTCTTAATCTGCTTTGGACTTGGCAGAAGTAAATTTCCAATTAGTGTTTTCTTTCTTTTTTTTTTTTTTTTAGCTGTACTGCATCATAGACATCACCTAATTTTGTCACGTGCCTATAGGTCAGGGTTCTGGCATGTGTCATTTCATCTCTGAGAGGATATTTCCAGTAAATGTAGTTTTCAGTTTATTCTTAAGAATGGATATTGAGATGACTCAAAAACTTCATGGTAAATTGCAAGTGAACTTTAAAAATTTGATTTGGCAGAGATACAGCGTGTTCAGTGTGTTACTGTATGATGATCAGTAGCTGTCTGAAGAGGCGATCAGTAGGGAAAGGTCAAGGAATATAGCACAAGCTACTTTTGTAAATACGCTGGAACATTACTATTCTCAGACAGAATGCTGCCTAGTTTAGTTTTTACTTTTATATGAAACCAGAACTGGAGCAATTGTTTTTGTGCACATAGACAATAATCTAATAGTGTTTCTCTTCATGAAGAGCAGTAGTAGCTCTGCTCACTTTGGGACAAGGTGTCAGGATATCTGGAGGCTGATCAAACCACTGCCTGTCATTCCCTGTGTGATTGTGAGAGCACCCTTTTAATCACTGCCTCTCATTGTGAAAACATATTACATGCAAAATTATTGTGAAGCTTAATTCATTGCTTGTGAATGCTTTGAAATCTTGAAATCTGTAGTAATGCATTTTTTAAATTCAGCTCTTCTCCCCAGTTTTTAAAATTCAAATAAAAGGCTAGAAAATATTACAATGAGCTAATATAATCATTTGCATATCAAACACCCAATGATTCCTGAATCTCGCAGTTCAGTTTGAGTGTTGATCCTGTCCAATGTGTTATTTGTGAGAGACATTCTCACTTTTAATCCTTGGAAGGTGTCCTCACGGGGCAAATTCTGACGCTGATTTCATGTAACATCTTCAGCTTTGGGGTGTATCCCCACAGAAGCAGAGGAAGGACTAGATCTTCGTTCTCACTTCCAACTGTATTGCCTTGCGTAATTACAGATGATACACTTCCCTTTAAAGGATCTTTTATGCAAGTCAACACATTTATCTTCAAGGAAAAATATGGGCTCAATATTATAACATCTAACTTTATTTCACATTCTGAAGCTTCCCGAGTGCTTGCAAAATATTAATTTCAGACATTGTTTAAACTGGTAGTTGTGTATCTGATAGCCATACTGATTATGCACCAAACAATCTGTGTTTGTAATTTCCCTTATTCAGGGGACAGTAAAAAATGCTTTGGTATCTAGTATAGCTTTTAGAAGGAAAAATATACAGTACATTTAAGTTTCTGTTTCTACATTTTTTACTAAATATAGTGTAATACAAGTGACAATCTGCTATGGAAAGTTCTACTGTAATGTAATGTGCATTTATAATACAGGAGTAAAAATTCAGTTATCTGAAATGATTCCACTCTCAAGGAGCAAGTAATTTTGGCCAGCTGGGTACACACTGTAGGCCAAGTTATCTTCTCAGTCCACCAAACTCAATAAGCCAAGGGGGCAGACTTGAATTCTGTTTTTCATAGGCGTGTTAGAATATGTGGCATCACCTGTTCTAGAGCTAGGACACAGTGAATGCACTTGTCCATGCAATAAAGTTCACTAGACTCAATAAGACTCCAAATGAAAAAAAAAAAATATATTATTAATGAATGAAATAACACAACTTTCTTTCTCCAGCACACTATTATTTTAAGTCCACAGCCTGTGAACAGCCAAATGCAGTTTTGCAGTCTTATCAGCAAGTCCTCCATGTACTAGAACCCATAGTGTCTGCAGTGAAATGCTCTGTAAACTCTGTAAAGGGTTGTTTTCTAGCAATGGCATATATCCCTCTAGAAGGAAAAACATAGCACACTAAAAATAACACAATGAAAGCCAGTCAGTAAATACATGCAAAATATTTTGCCTTATACTTGTGATTTACAATATTTAACACTTGTAAGTTCAGTGTTTGTAGACATACTTGCAAATGATGTGGTATTGGGTTGGAAGATTGCAGTCAAGAGATCAACACCAGTGCTTCCGGAGGGGTGCTGAGCTCAGCGAAGGGATACATGCTACCGGTCTCCAAAAGCCCAGAAAGTGAGATGTCAAGGATTTTGCGTGTTCTTAAAAGATGCTGAATCTTTGTTCCTCCCAGAAGACAGCTGAGAACTTGTTCTCTCTACAGAAGCATGGGATCAACGCCGTCAGAACCAGGAGTCCTGTGGCTGGTAGTTGTCAAGCCCTTTTAGGATGAAAAAGCTTATTTGGAAGCGAGGAGTAGGACTGCTCCTGTACTTGTGGAAATTCTTTACCCTTTATTTGAGGATGAAATATTTAACAGGAAACTGATACAGTAAGTCTTAAAGCAGTCCCCATTTGCCTGAGCTGTTTCCAGATCCTGGACTTCTCACATCAGTGTAATTAGTGTCTGCTAAGCCAGGGGTTAGCTTGACATGCTACACGTATAACAGTATGTTAACCTCAACTAAATTTTCCATATTTATATTCATATTTCAACTAATTCTACAATCCCATTATTCAGCTGTAGATGTCTAAAATCTTGGTTTAGTGAAAGACACGATTTCAGCTAATAACTTGCCAGGAAGAATTAAACATTGGTACAATTTGAGAAATACAATTTGAAATGAGGAAATGAGTAATCCCATAGCAAAACAGGAAACTTAATTAAAAAAAAATAGTTGTCTCTCATGCTGCTTATCTTGATAACCAGAACTAGAAAAATGAAACACGAGGAGTTCTGTTCCCATACAGCTTTACTGTGTATTAAAATGAGACCACCTGCTCTGCTGGCTACAGGCAGAAAACTCTTTGTTACATGTGTTTAATATGTTTGAGACTGCATGAAGCTTGGTATACTTCAGCTTTTTTTTCCCATACTGAGGAGGCAATTCTATACAAGTAGCCCAAACGTGAAGTCTTTTAAGACCCTCTACAATCAGCAGAACAGGATGCCTATGACCACAGCCAGCACTGTGACATTAAATCCCCTACAAGGTTTGCGTCTGAGGTTCCTCAAACAAAAGCTGTCTGAGGTTATTGTGATTGATGGGAACTGTCCTCTGAAAATTTAACATCCTTGGGATGTGATATGTAAACCTGGAATTTCTTTGGGTTTTTTTATTTTTTTTTTAAATGTGTGTGTCAGTTATCCCTAACATGATCTGTTTCTTCTATAGATGATCTGTTTCTTCTATAGATGATCTGTTTTTTATGTGGTAGCATTTTCTTTCCTCTAAAGTAATGATACAATCGTTACAATTAAAGATGCAACACTATAATTATGCAGGCATATGGCAGGACAGTAAATTAGAGCCAGTGGTACAAAGACAACTGATCACTTAGACAGTGGGATATTGCACTCTAAGAAACTGCTGCATCCCACCTTTTGGCAATGTATGTCCACTCTGCAATGGCAGCCAAAGATTTTTCAGAAGATCTTCATTGTGCACAGAAAATGGTTGAGACGATTAAGGTTCCTCCTAAAATGCATGTGTGTATTTGCAGCAAGGACGTAGCTCAAGAGTCTGGGAAAGCTTTTATGATGGTTTCATAGGCAGGAGGAGGGGTTTGTGTGGAGTGGCAGATGCGGAGGGTGTTGTTAGACCAGTGGAATTCAGGTCGACTTAAACTGTTAGTGGTGCTTCCCACAAGGGTTGTGGTGGTATTTGTGGGAGTGAGGGTGATCAGCTGACTGTTCGTCTCCACAGGGAGGGGGGGACACTGAAGGAAAGGGTGGAAGGTGGACGCGCGGAAGCTTGACTTCCTGGGGAAAGAGTTAGCTTGTTCCAAGGAGGCTTGTCGCTGGAAGGTGAGGCTGGCCAGGCTGAGGTTGCTCCGACGTTCACAGCTGCTATTGCGGTAAAATCCAGTCCTTCCGGTAGTGTGGCCAGGGGAGGAGGGTCTGGACCGACGGCTGAAAGCTGAGGAGGTCCCTTGGGAAATGTGGGCACTAGCTCTGCGACGGGACAAGCAAGTGAACAATGCCCAGATGATCCCTCCTATCACTAGTCCAACCACCATGGATACTGTGAAGGCTATTGTTATCTGCTCTGAAATACAGCAAAAATACACAGCAAAGTTATTTCATTAACTCTGAAGGATTTTCTGCCAGAAAATGAATTTAAGCTTCCTTAAAAGATAAACAGATCCTAGTGTCTTTATATGTAGTACACAAACCTTAAACCACAAACACAGCAGTTCAGATTGCTTTCACTATATGGTGAAAATTTTTCACTATATGGTGCATTCACTATATGGTGAGAATTTTCTTTAATTTGCATAATTCAAGAACCTCCAGAAAGTAGCTTGCATTTAATGCTATTTTCTGTACCAACGCATGGGAAAAGTCTTTAGTCTCTGCCAGAATCACCCATCAACCCCAATATTTTTCTGTTATAAAACTGCCAAGGAGATTTGATGGGGGAAGGGGGTAACACCAGGCTTGCCCATGACAAGCTGCAGGATGACACACCATGGTTAAAGGGACAGGATGCTAGCGAGCGCCATCAGCCTGTTACTCTGAGATGTACCTGCTACACTGCGGCACACTTGAAGTTTTACAGAGATAAGGCAGGAGATCCTAGGGTAATAGGAGCCAACAGGAAAACACCAATTAAACACCTCAAAGTAATAAAGAGGTGTTCCTCTAAGAAGGTGAAGTGGCAAACTGCCCAGCTGAAGTGCCTCTACACCAATGCACGCAGCACGAGCAACAAACAGGAGAAGATGGAAGCCACTGTGCTGCTAGAAAGCTACAGCCTAGAGTTGCCATTACCGAAACTGAGTGAGATGAATCCTATGACTGGAGTGTGGCTATCAATGGCTACAGGCGGTTCAGAAGGGACAGCTGAGGAAGGAGGGGCAGAGGCATTGCACTCTACATCAAGAATGAATAGAATGTGAAGAGCTGTCTCTGAAGAATAGCCATGAACAGGTTGAACGCTTATGGGTAAGAATCAGAGATTGAGGCAACAAAGGGAACCTTCTAGTTGTTGCCTACTGCAGGCTGCCCGATGAAGGGGAATCTATTGATGAAACCTTCTTTCTCCAGCTCCAGGACACATCATGCTCGCAGGCTCTAGTCCTGCTGGAGGACTTCAATCACCCTGACATTTACTGGAAAAGTAGCACAGTGAGCTGTAGGTGATCCAGAAGACTCCTGGAGTGCATTGAGGATAACTTCTTAGGCCAAGTAATAGCCCTACCAGAGGGGATGTGATACTGGACCTGAGGGTCGCCAATGCAAGGGCGTTAATTGGTGATGTCAAGATTGGAGGCAGCCTGAACTGCAGTGGTCACACACTGATGGAGTTCACAGTTCTGAGGGATATGGATCAGGCAAAGCATAAAACCAGGACCTTGAATTTTGGGAAAGCAAACTTCCAGCTCTTCTAGGAGTTAGTCAATCGGATGCCCTGGGAAACTGCCCTTAAGGACAAGGGAGCAGAACAGAGCTGGCAGATCTTTAAGGATGTTATGTTCCATTCTAATGCTAAGGAATGAGAAACAGGAGGTCAAACAGAAACAGTTGATTAATGCCTGTGTCAGAGCCTGATGTGAGGAGAAAGGCTTTGGGTTCTTTGATCATGGGGTGACCCACCCACACCCAAGCTTTCTTACTAGGGATGGGACACGCTTGTCTCCCAGGGGGACTAAAGTCCTTACTAAAAATCTAGCTAGGCTCTTAAATAGAGCTTTAAACTAGATGTGAAGTGGGAGAAGGGCGAGACCAGGTGAGTCGGGAGTGAGCCTGGAAGTGGGACTCCAGTAACTGAGAGATGGTGTGCTGGATAGGACCGCCAGTACATCACCTCAGAGCAAGTGGGGACGATTATACCTGGGGACAGTAAGGATGAAACTGGCACTGTGGAGTTAGTTATTCCAAAGACCAGTCAATTGGGAATGAACTCTATTCCCTTTATGATGGCTGAAGGTTTGCCAGCCCAGCTGAAGTGCATTTACACCAATGCATGCAGCATGGGCAATAAGGAGGAGGAGTTGGAAGCTGTTGTAGGGCAAGGTGACTATGATGTGGTTGCCATCATGGAAACATGGTGGGATGACTTGTATAACTGGAGAGCAGCCATGGGGGGGTATAAACTCTTCAGGTAGGACAGGAAGGATAGGAGAGGAGGTGGTGTAGCCCTCTATGTTAGAGAGTGCTTTGATACCCTCGAGCTCAATTACGGTGAGGAAGGGACTGAGTGCCTGTGGGTTAAAATCAGATCTACGCTAACAAGAGGAGCCCACAAGAAGGCAGATATTGTGATGGGAGTCTGCTACAGACCACTCACCCAAGAAGAAGCAGCTGATGAGCTCTTCTATAAACAGCTGGGGATAGTCTCTAGATCTCTACCTCTTGTCCTCGTGGGAGACTTCAGTCTTCCTGATATCTGCTGGAAGTACGATACAGCAGAAAGGAAGCAGTCTAGGAGGTTCCTGGAGTGTGTGGAAGACAACTTCCTCACACAACTGGTGAGTGAGCCAATGAGGGAGGGTGCCCTCCTGGACCCACTGTTTGTGAACAGAGAAGGCCTTGTGGGGGATGTGACGGTTGGAGGATGCCCGGGAGAAAGCAATCATGAGATGATAGAGTTTTCAGTTCTAGGTGAGATGAAGACGGGGATTAGCAAAACAGTCACATTAAACTTCCAGAGGGCAGACTTTGGACTGTTCAGAAGGCTGGTTAGCAAAGTCCCATGGGAGACAGTCCTTAAGGGCAAGGGAGCCCACGAGTGCTGGACACTCTTCAAAAACGAAATGCTAGCAGCTCAGGAGCAAGCCATCCCCATGTTCCAGAAAAGGAGCCAGCGGGGTCAAAACCAACTTGGTTGAGTAGGGAGATCTTGAGAGATATCAAAAAGAAGAGGAATGTCTATGAGCTTTGGAAGAAGGGACAGTCGTCTTGGGTGGACTACAGAGAGGAAGTGAGATCGTGCGTGCAGGGAAAAATCAGGAGGGCTAAGGCCCAACTAGAAATCAAATTGGCTAAGTCTGTGAAAGACAATAAAAAAAATCTTTCTACAAATACATCAACAAGAAAAGGAGGACTAGGGAGAATATTCAGTCCCTATTGAATGCAGAAGGAACAACAGTGACAGCGGATGAGGACAAGGCTGAGGTACTTAATGCCTTCTTTGCCTCAGTCTTTAATAGCAAGGGAAGCTGTTCCCCCTGTGTACAAACCCAGGAGTTAGAGGAGCAGAATAAGGCTCCCATAATCCAACAGGAGGTGGTTAGAGACTTGCTTGCTCAGCTAGACGCCCACAAGTCTATGGGGCCAAATGGGATCCACCCAAGAGTATTAAAGGATCTGGCGGATGTCCTTTCCAAACCCCTTTCCATCATCTCCCAGTGGTCCTGGCTGACTGGGGAAGTTCCACTAGACTGGAGGCTGGCTGATGTTGTGCCCATCTACAAGAAGGGTTGCAGGGAGGATCCAGGGAACTACAGGCCTGTCAGTCTGACCTCAGTGCCGGGGAAGGTCATGGAACAGGTGATCTTGAGTGCTGTCATGAAGCACATGCAAGAGAACCGGGTGATCAGGCCCAGTCAACACGGGTTCACGAAAGGCAGGCCTGGCCAAACTAACCTGATCACCTTCTATGACAAAGTGACTCGACTACTGGATGAGGGAAAGGCTGTGGATGTAGTCTTCTTGGACTTCAGTAAAACCTCTGACAGAGTTTCTCACAGCACTCTGCTTCAGAAACTGTCAGCCTCTGGCCTGGACAGGCGCACACTCTCCTGGGTTGAAAACTGGATGGATGGCCGGGCCCAGAGAGTGGTGGTCAATGGAGTTAACTCCAGCTGGAGGCCAGTCACAAGTGGAGTTCCCCAGGGCTCAGTACTGGGTGCAGCTCTGTTCAATGTCTTTATCAATTACCTGATGGAGGCATCGAGTGCACCTTTAGCAAGTTTGCGGATGACACTAAGCTGGGTGGAAGCATGGATCTGCTGGAGGGTAGGGAGGCTCTGCAAAGGGATCTGGACAGGCTGGACCACTGGGCTGAGACCAATGGGATGAGGTTTAACAAAGCCAAATGCCGGGTCCTGCACTTGGGGCACAACAACCCTATGCAGTGCTACAGACTAGGAGCAGTCTGGCTAGAAAGCTGCCTAGAGGAGAAGGACCTGGGGGTGTTGGTTGACAGCCGACTGAACATGAGCCAGCAATGTGAGCAGGTGGCCAAGAAGGCCAATGGTGTCTTGGCTTCTATCAGAAATGGTGTGACCAGCAGGTCCAGGGAGGTTATTCTCCCTCTGTACTCAGCACTGGTGAGACTGCACCTCAAATACTGTGTTCAGTTCTGGGCCCCTCACCACAAGAAGAATGTTGAGGCTCTGGAGCGTGTCCAGAGAAGAGCAACGAAGCTGGTGAGGGGGCTGGAGACCAAGTCTTACAAGGAGTGGCTGAGAGAGCTGGGGTTGTTTAGCCTGGAGAAGAGGGGCTGAGGAGAGACCTTATTGCTCTCTACAACAACCTGAAAGGAGGTTGTGGAGAGAAGGGAGCTGGGCTCTTCTCCCAAGTGACAGGGGACAAGACAAGGGGGAATGGCCTCAAGCTCAACCAGAGGAGGTTCAGGCTGGACATCAGGAAAAATTTTTCACGGTAAGGGTCATAAGGCACTGGAACAGGATGCCCAGGGAGGTGGTGGAATCACCTTCCCTGGAGGTGTTTAAGGGACGGGTGGATGAGGTGCTGAGGGGCATGGTTTAGAGAGTGTTAGGAACGGTTGGACTCGATGACCCAGTGGGTCCCTTCCAGCCTAGTGATTCTGTGATTCTATGATTCTATGATGCTTCCCATAGAGTGCAAGAGCTCTCTGTCACTAGGTGTAAGAAATTAGGAAAGGAAGGTAAGAGACTAGTATGACTGTGTTGATACCAGCTGGCCAAACTAAAGGGCAAGAAGGAAAAGCACAGGCAGTGGAAGTAGAGACAGGTGTCCTGGAAAGAACATAAGGATACTTCCTGGTTGTGTAGGGATGGAGTCAGGAAGGCCAAGGTGCAGCTGAAGTTGAACTTGACAAGGGACGCAAAGAATAATAAGAAGGGGTCTTACAGGTATGTCAGGTAGAAAAGGTCGAAGAAAGCATGTCAGCCCCTATGAACATGGCTGGTAAACTGACAAGGACAGATGAAGGCTGAAGTACCCAACATCTATTTGGCCTCAGTCTTCTCTGGCAACCTCTCTTCCCACATCTGTCAAGTGGATGGACCACAGGATCAAGTCCCTCCCCCTGTAAGAGAAGGTGAGGTTCAGGACTACATGACTAACCTAAATCTATGGAAGTCTATGGGACCTGATGATATGCATCGTAGAGTCCTGAAGGAGTTAACTGATTTAGGTACCAAGATACTGTCCATGATATTTGAAAAGTCATGGCAGTCAGGCAAAGGCCCTGGTGCCTGGCAAATGGAAACATCACACCCATTTTTAAAAATGGTAGAAAGAAGGACTCTGGGAACTACCAACCTGTCAGCCTCACCTCTGTGTTGGGGAAGATCATGAAACAGATCCTCCTAGACACTATGCTAAGGCACATAGAAGACGAGGAGGTGATTTGACACAATCAATATGGCTTCACCAAAGGAAAGTCCTGCCTGATCAACCTAGTGGCCTTCTATGATCGAGTGTCTACACGAGTGGACAAAGGAAGAGCTATGGATGTCATCTGTCTGGACTTCTATAAGGCTCTTGATACAGTTCTCCACAGCATTCTTTGCTCTAAACTGCAGAAATATGGATTTGATTAGTGGACTGTTTGGTGCATCAGGAATTGGTTGGATGGTTGCATCCAGAGGGTAGTGGTCAACAGGTTAAAGTTCCACTGGAGACTGGTGACAAGTGGTGTCCCTCAGGGATCCATATTGAGGCCAGTACTGTTTCATATCTCCATCAATGACATAGACAGTGAAATCGTGTGCACTCTCAGCAGGTTTGCAGATGATACCAAGCTGAGTGGTGTGGTTGACACACTGGAGGGATGGGGTGCCATCCAAAGGGACCTGGACAGGCGTGAGAGATGGGCCCATGTGACCCTCATGAGGTTCAACAAGGTCAAGTACAAGGTCCTGTACTTGGCTTGGGGAAACTCCTGGAATCAATAAAGGCCGGAGGATGTAGGAATTCAGAGCAGCCCTGTTGACAAGGACTTGGGAGCACTGGTGGTTAAAAAGTTGGACATGAGACGGTAATATGCACTTGCAGCCCAGAAGGCCAATGGTATCTTAGGCTTCATCAAAAGGAGCATGGCCAGTAGGTCTAGAGAGGTGATTCTGTCTCTCTACTCCACTCTGATGAGATCCCACCTGGAGTAGTGCATCCAGCTTTGGAGCCTTAAGCACAGGAAAAAAACGAACCTGTTGTGGCAGGTCCAGAGGAAGGTCACAAAAATGATCAGAGGGATGGAACATTTCTCCTATGAGGACATGCTAAGACAGTTGGGGTTCCTCACCTGGAGAAGAGAAGGCTCCAAGGAGATCTTATTACAGCCTTTCAGTATTTAAAGGGGGCCTATAAGGATGAGGGGGACGAATTTTTTAGCAGGGCTTGTTGCAATAGGACAAGAAGTAATGGTTTTAAGCTAAAAGAGGGTAGATTTAGGCTAGATATAAGGAAGAAGTTTTTTACAATGAGGGTGGTGAATCACTGGAAAAGGTTTCCTGGAGGAGTTGTAGGTGGCCCATCCCTGGAAACATTCAAAATCATGTTGGACAGGGCTCTGAGTTGAAGATGTCTCTGCTTATTGCAGAGGCTTTGAACTAGATGACCTTTATGAAGCCCTTCCAACCCAAACTATTCTATGATTCTTTGATTCTAAGTCAGGCCTTAGTGCCTAGAAAGGTTTAAACTTAAGGCAAGTCACTGCAGGAGGGGGAAAGCAAACATTTGCTTTCCTCCCATCAGGGGATATGTAAATGGTTACTGATATAATTGTACTTTAAGAATCAGTTACTATTACCTTCCTTTTCTAACTTCTTACTTTTCTCCCTTCAGTGAAAAACAGCTATGTGATTCATACTTGCAGTTGGGGAAAATTAGTTCCTTGAGCACCAGAAAGTTTAGCATAAAATGTTTGCAGGTTTCTGGGTGGGGACTCCAAAAAGTAGTAAATTTGAACTCAGCTGCTCCTGCTGCCCATCAAACCCTGTCAGAAGGGCAGTATAGTCACCTTTGAAGGTGTGCCTCTAAACAAGACCAACAGTATTATGAATTACTGACATTACCACGAATCTCCTACCCAGGTTTATTCACCTTACGTTTTTCAGTTTATACTTGAATTACTATGAAGCCCAGAAAATTTAAGCTTTAATCAAACCACTGATATTTGGGATGGCTATACAATCCTACTGTTGCTTGCTTGTAATCTGCACTTTCAGGTAGGCTTCTAACCGTTATCCTTTTCAAGTGGGAAAATAAAGCAAAGACTGGAAAGTATAAAGCACACAATGTTGTTGCAGATCGTTGCTCCTTTTTGGGGAAAGCTTTGTTGTCCTCTTGTTCAGGGGCAGGCTATACTTGACCATAAAATACATTTTTTCTTTAAGCCCTCATTTTACAACTAAGAAACTCTTGACTGGGCATACTAAAGTCAAAGGGGGGTTGTCTGGTCTCCTTTTTGTAAGAACCCAGAGACAGCATCCTGTGCTGCAAGTCCTGGCTGCAGATCAGATCTCCATCACCATAAGCAGCCTTCTGATAAATTCATGATGATTCTGCCCTGATGATAAAACATATCCAGAGACAAAACAGGCCTTATTTTGCTCCTTTTTGTCAGGAATATCCTATTATGCTATTTTAATGGATTTAATACATTCTGTTACTGCAAATTTCTACTCATATTCCCAAAGGGAGAGCAAGGACTTGGCCACCTCCAGTTGAGTAGATCCCAGAGAATGTCCTAAAGATGTCTCTTCCCAAGCACTAGAGCTGCAGTCTAAGTACCCGTAGCGCTGCCCTTGCATGGCTATAGGAAAGTGGAGGAAGAGCTAATTCTTCCTCTTGCACCTTGTCTGGAAAGCTAGTTATGTTGTTATATTTTGAGGCTGCCAAAGGATCTCCCGGGCACTGGATACTGTGCTGCCACCTGATATCTCTGTTCCTGTTTGGGCTCACAGCTCCAACAGGGAGGAGGAGAAGGGGATCTCTGCAGGACTGGAGTGTAAGTAGAAGCACAGCAAGTCACAAAAGTATAAATGGCTCTGGGGCTGCCATGGTGAGGATTTTCCCTGCATCCCTCTAGCCATAATTTGTAGCACCTGCACAATCAAATCAGCATTTCACACTGTTAAAAGTAGATGAGGGAATTGACAAAAGTATTGAGTGCAGCTCTTCAGTCCTTCCCACATGCTGTTCTCCTGTGCTGGAGGTACAACACAAACAATTATCTCTTTGGATAATGTCTTAATTTTCTTTAATTTATTTAATTCTTTTATTTTTTTACCTCTGTATATGAATGTAAAAATTCAATTCATACCCTAAGGAAACTCAGCTGCATTTATACTGAAGATTGCAGTTGCCATCTAGTACTCCAAGTGTTCTCATTTCAGTTTGGAACCACGTTTAATCTTTCTGGCTGTTACTACAAAAATATCACTAGATTCTTTGGTTATAGACACTTTATTCTTTCTGCTCCCAGACTTTCACTGACTTCAGTGGGAACTGTGGGTCACACTAACAGGCTAAACTTGCTTTTTCTTGACTCCCTACAGAGGATGAATTTCACTGAAATGTAATTCAGTTCTAAAAAATTACACTGAAGAATTGTAAATCTATGTTCATTGATTTCCTCTTTAGAATGTCCAGTGATCACAGCCCAGAGGTACATTAGAGAAAATACTACCAAACAGTGAAAAAGATCAAAGGCATAGTGGGACTTGCTGCACCTGGGATTTTGAGGGCAATAGCTGATTTCCACAGATTTCTTTTTCCTCTTCCTTAATCTAGACAGCACCAGGGCAGAGCTAGTCTTTTGGGACAGTCGCAGCAATACTGACATGAAGTGTCTCCTGAGGAGTCAATATAAAGCTTATCGTTTCCTGAGAGCTGTGCATGTCATTCTGTCCTCTGCTTTTAAGAAAATATATATTATACATATATATATATATATATGGGAATAAAGTAGAAATGCTGACAATAACAACAACAATGTTAACTCCCCAAATGCCAGTCCCCTAAATGTGTTTTGACTTGTATATTTCTCAGGCTGCTCACACTGCCTGCTTTATTTATTATGCCACAACTGAAAAGATTTGGTACCCCATCTCAGTCAATTTTCTCCACTCTCACCTCTAAAATCAGCTGAGGTGAAGAACAAAGTTTTTATGTTCAGCAATGCAGGATGGACTTCATGGTACAAAGCTGGAAATAAAAGGATATAAGGAATCAAAGTGACTGAATATCTTAGCTACTTTACCTGTTTTACCTGTGGTACTTCTGACATGTCCATGCCAAAAAGACTGGAGGTTCAGAACCCACAATAATACCCATGGATTTTGGATGTTACCCCCAGATCTGAATACTAAGCCAGCACGTGTCTGTCAGCCCAACATCTGTCCAGATGAAACAATCCTTCTGAAGTCTCTCTTTTCCCTCCTCTCTGATCTCTGCATGCAGTATGTAGCAAAAGTAGTACTAAAGGTTTGTACAAGGGATAATGGCCTCTGTTTTGCAAAGGTTTTTCTTGGTTGTTGTAACTTTCCTTAAGGTCTTCATAATTTTCCATGAACTATATGCATGAAGTGTTAGTGTATACCCTAACAAGTTGATAGCCTCTAACAAGTACTTAACACTCTACAGAAGCTACACAGGAGAAATTTGTTAGTAAAGACGATAGACCATCTGACAAGGTGTTTTTCCTAGTTCTGAAAAAAGTTCTTCCGATCCAGCCTGGACATCAAGAGCAAAGCCAACTAAGGGAGGGATCACATCAATCTGTAAATCTTCCAATAAGTGAACTACATTCTCTTCTTTATCACCTTGGAATATACTTCACAAAAAAATACCAGTCCCTACCTATACTTGTCAATCTGTGGCTCAACTAAACTCTTCATTAAATAGATTTGCTTTTTGTGATGGAGGATCCTACCTCTATCATGGACCTTAGCAGGATCCTTGCAGACATACTCAGATCAATCTCTTATTTTTTCAAGGCTTTCATTTTCCTTTCATGTGCAATGATCACATCAGATAACAAGACATCCTTTTGATTTAAAAGCACGTTTACATTGAGGATTCATTTGAATTTCACTCTGGATTTTGTAAATCCACCAGAATGTAAGAGTTTTTTAGTCTTTTAGTCAGGCTGTGTATATGACTTGAATTTGAACTGCATCTTTGCCAATAATAGCTAATAAGGCTAATAGTCAGTTACCTTTCCAAGCATATGTTCTGCTCACGCTATTGCTAAGCACAAGGAGGCAGAAAACACCCATAGGGTGGGAGGATATCTACACATTGGATTTGATTTCTAGTGAATGACTTTCAAATATAGCAATCTTCTTTATGTTATATAGCTGGGGTTTTTTGTTACTGCTTTATTAAAAGAGGAATAGTTAAGATTTATCTTAGAGTTGTTAGAAGTGGTAAGGTCAAGAGTGGAATTGGTCAGCATTCAGACTCAACTTGCTATAAAGATGTTGTATTACTTTAAGGCAAGATTCTGTCCATTTACTTCAGCAAGTGAAGAGTAATTTTCCCATTTTTATTTTCTTCCATTTGCCCAAAACTAGCATAAAGCATTGTGCACAAGACATGCAAACTTTATTCCATGTGGGCTCCATCAAGCTTGTATACAGAACATACAAGCTCATTGATTTCAACTGTATTAGCAATGAGAACTATCAGAACATACCACCACTGGAAAAAAGCCTATTTTTATAATTTCCATCCAATTGTTATATTTATTTCCATTTGAATTCTTTCCCTCTCACATTTTTGTGAGCTGTATTTCCTTTATGCAATTTCATATGTCAGTGACTCAAAACTTACTTACAAAAGTAATCATTCCTCCCCCTACATGCACACATACTTGTGCACATGAGCATTGCTTTGTCCCAAAGCTGAAAAGTCTTGACAACTGGTAGAGGGCTTCATTTTCGACATTGGGAAATCCAGCTCAGCCTCTGTCTCACCCTGTATTTTTTCCTGAAATGAGTACTCAGTGGTAAAACCTGGTATAAAGTCTATATTCAATGTCTCAGGTTTCAAATAACGTTCAGGTAAGTCATCAGCAGGTATTCATAACGGCCTCATTTGTGCAAAACAATACTGGAGCAGCCAGGGTCCATCACAGTTTCAACAAACTCATAGCATCTTCCTGTAGTTGCAGCAAATGTATGTCTTTAAGCTGGACAGACTGTAACTACTACTTCTCACGCACCACAGGCAGCAAGTTTGGAAAGGAAGAATACAGTGGGCTCAGAGAGCCACCACTTTTTCCTACCATAGAAGGTCTGGAGTGATTTGAGCTACTTGAAATTTTTTGCCAGTTATACCAACTTCAAGAAAACTTAGTTTAAAGCCAGGGCTGGTATCTGTAGCCAAATCCTGTACTGCTGTGGTCATGCTGAGTTAAAGAAAGCAATTTCTCTGTATCTGACAGGTGTTGACATTACTATCTTCCCAATTTTTGTCACTAATTATATTAGCAAAACAGCTTCTCATTAATCATTTGTAGGCTCTCCATGATTCAGTTGGCTGGGCAAATCAGTTGCTGTGTAATATCAACCAGCTGTGATCTTAGTCATAGCAAACGTTTAAGAAAAGTCACACAAGAATCTGTGGAAGGAGTGAGAGTGACAGGCCATGGTACCAGGTGGTTCAGGTAGTTGTGATATCCAGAAAACAAACAGATGAGGATTGTGGCAGCTGGAAAACATAATCTGTGCGGGGAAAGAAAGGTGAAAGAAAAGCAGACTGTGCAGGACATGAGAACTAATAAACAAAGTAAGTAAAATAGGCTGGCAGAAATATCAGGGCTCTGGTTTAAGATGCAGCTTGGTGGAGGGATGTTTTATTCAGCCTGTGCAAGCACAAAATGCTTTTCTCGAGCAACAGAGGGTAATTCTCCATCTTCACCTAAAAACTTAATAGTTATTTTTATGTCTGCTGTAGATAAAAAAAAGTTTAAAGTAAAGCAAACTAAATTAGAAAATGTGTTTCTATCTGTGAGAACAGGTACCAACTAGAATAAACAGCCTGGGTAGGTGGTACACGTACCGCCCTTAAAGATTTTAAAACCTAATATCAGTCAAGAATGGTAATATAGTTAATTCTGTCTTTAATAAAGAAGGTAGAACAGATGACAGCTCAAGGTCCATACTGACGTTATTTTATGCAGCTGTCTTTCTTCAATCAGGTAAGCACATAGGCTCCGGAAGCATCGGAAAAAATATTAAATAAATGACAAAGAGAAAAAAATGCAGTCTGTGCCCTTGGATTAATTCTCCGTTTGAAATGCAGTGGGGACTGCTGTTTATGACAGGGTTAACGTCATAAATGCACAACCTACCTAGGAGCAAGATTGCCCTCTGCTGGAAATTTATGCTGAAAAACTAAAGAATACGTAAAACACTAATTCTAATAGAGGATCAGAAAACCCTCTAACGATGTTTCTAATAAGAAACACTTCAAGAAAAGACTACAGAGACATTATTAATACCTCAAAACTCAGAAGAACACTGAATTACATTGACATAAGCACCTAAGTCTAACATTTTGCAGAGCCTTTGAAAGTAAGGTAGACTGAGGCACAGCAAAAATGTTTAGAAGTTAGTGAAGTAAAGCTTGTTCAGTTTTGTGGCTTTGTGCAAATATCTGTGCTGATGGAGAAGCATGAAGCTAAGTTTTTTCTTAAATTCTTATTTCTCACCATCCATAGTGATGTCTTGAATGATCTCTATGCATAAGAGTACATTTTATTTGTTTACTAATGCCATCATTTCTTGTAATAAAAAGCCGGAAGAGCGGAATATGCTCTCTGAATATCCCACAAACCCACTCAGAGTTAATGATGTTTCCTTAAAATTACTGGCAGTTGATTTTTACTGGAATGATAAATAAAGAGTAATTGTAATAATCAGAAGGAAACATCTAAGATAGATATGTCAGCATGTTTAATTTAATGCCTTTGGCATAACTATATAAAACAAAGCAAAGGTTCCTTTATGCAGACAGAGATAGAAACTATGTTACTGCACGGTTTCATTATGATTCCTAATGCATTACAAAGACAGTAATGGAATTCTGATCTTTTCTGCATGTGCAGCAAACTGTCCTCTCTGGGCAGGCATTTTTAACAGCCTCACAAACCCAGAGGACTAAGTTATAAGGCCTCTGCATGAACTTAAATAAAATAGTAAAACCCAGTTTGCCGGAGTGCAATATGGCATTTTAATTATTACTTAATTGACAGGATTATTTGACAGAGCCTGAGAATAAAATAAAATTTTAATATTAAGGAGGAAATACCAAAGTACGTATGCTACATTTAAGAAGACAGGAGACATCTAGGGTTAGAACAAAGCACAAGATTTTCGGGTTACTGGGAAGACTGTAGGGTAAGAAATACATTGAAATCATCCTCCAATGAAATCATTTCCTTTCCAGAAATTCTGTCGTCTGCAGTCTAAGAAGAGCCTGCGTGATCCAGACACAGCTTCAGATGGAGCTTGTCCTTACTATGAGAATCCACAAAAGGCTAAGAAGTATTTATACTCAAAGTCCAAGTTTTATCAGAATATAAAGCAGAGAAAACTCAGAGTGACAAAGCACACTTTGAGTACCTTGAGATAGTAGGTATACTAGAAATAAAGAACAGTTTCTAGCCTGTCCGGTACATCGTATAAAGTGTTTCTCAGCGCAGTGCTTTTTGGAAATGCTGCATTCTCTGCAGATTTGCCTCTAGGTCTCAAGTGTCTCTTTCCATCACTCAAGGGGCAGGACCTTTTTTTTGCTCCTTGCCCCTACCTGCACAATCTCTCTTCCTCTCCCCCTGCAACCTGCTCACCCACTTCCCAGGAGAGGAGCAATCTCCACTTCTCAGCTCCATCCCTTACTCTCAATTTTAAATATGCACTAGGATCTTTGTCTGGCATTGAACTGACTATTTTTTTCTCCACTAATTATTTTGCTGAAAATTGTTTCATAACAGCACTGTGTATATTTGTATTGTTGATGGAGTTTTGGTTGAGGTTATTCAGCAGATAAACCTTAAGTTACTATTGTCCCATTTTCAATACATGAAAATTAAACTCACGTTAAGCCTCTTTTCCATCTCTTCAAGTCAAAAGGGAATAAATTATCTTAGGAGAATAACTTAGGACTGCTTGGTGTAAACTTATACAATAGGTTCACTTATACAATACTTAAGCTTATACAATAGGTTTAAAAATCTGAGTGAACACCTTTTATTAAGTTTGAATAGGAAATAAAGCTTCTACCTTGAAAAACATGAAAAAAATGAAATTGTGTATACCAACAGTTACTGATAGTCTTTTCTGATTTTTTTCCCCCAGACAAAAGTATAGAGTTATAAAATGAAGATAATCTTACAACAATAAAAGGGTCAGTCTTGAGTCTTGATTTTAATTTTTGCTCTTTTATGATTGTAGACATCTCATTCCATCTCCATGCTTCAGATTAACCTTCTGTACAAGGGAGATGGCACCAGTCACAGACAATCATTTGACTCACAGAATTTTTTGACACCTGGTTAAATGAACTACAGTCATAAAATGGGAAGCTGCGTATAAATACACAGCATTCCCCTTCAACAGGATCTGCAAAAAGAACTGAGGCAGAAATATTGTACCCATGATCTGCTAAGACTATTTCATCTGAATATGAATCCTTCTAGGCTCTAGCAGTTGAGCATGCAGCTACAGGGGTTTGTCTTGAGGACAACGCATATCACTAAGCCCCTATTATTATTATTCACATGCCAATACATTCACTGGTGTGATGCTTGGAAGAAAGAATATACTGCATTTCCTAAAGACGAGATTTCTGTATTTAGTGGATGAACAAAACAATTATGTTTCTGGCAGCTCTTGTGACAATGAGCAGCACCACATACTCAGTCAATACAGCAGGTGTAATTGCCAAAATGTGTGTGCTGTGTGTGTGATTAATATTTAAATAATACTCTGAAGAAACTTTGCCTCTCCCTTCTACTACATCAGATCTGTGCCCTTCCTGCTAAAGATGGTTAAGTGTTTGATAAATCAATGGCTATACAGGGAGGGGGGTTGAGGAAAGCAGAAAAGAAGCAGTAATTAGGATGCAACAAAACACAGCCTGAGGATGATGGATTCACTTTAAAAGAATAATTTATATACAAGAAAGAAATCGTGCTCTGAATAGACATCATGCAAGAAGATTGGTCTCTTCATGACATAGTTTGTTGCATTTGTCCAACAACACTAATGCTCTTTTCTTTGAGTTTGCCAGAATAATGGCAAGAAAAAAAACAGGTGCCTCATTAACATCTACTTTTATCTTTCTGACAGGCCTGCACATAAGATCTTCCTAAATGTAAGGTCTGACTGTTTATATAATCCCCTTTGCTTCAGTAATGGAAGTGATAATTTTCACATGCTTTTCTAATCTTTTACTTAACTAACAGTAAAGTAAACATAGATATATTATATTTGGAATAGTTTTATTATTCTGCCTCTTGAGAAGACAGTATATGATTTACCTGTTAAGTTTTTATGTAGTGTTTATATTTGTCAAAACAATAGTAGTCTAGTAGTTGACACAAAATGGTACCTCCAAAAGCTACTTGGAAAATAAAACATAGCATAAGGCTAAGACGCAGTCCTGTTTCTTGGAGAAACTGGTATGGACAGAGTATGTTTACATTTGGCATAGGACCTTGAGCCCTGTTTCTGGTGGAGCACAGAGGATGCGCTAGCTTCCTACAATAGTTTGGTACCAGCATAAGTAGCACTAGAAGGTGCAATGCAGTATCTCTTCCCTGGGTGCTTCATGGTCTCTGCAGCAATACCAGAACACAATTAAGCACATGGACACTCCAGCAAACAGTATTACCATGTGGATAAGACATCCAAGTGAAAAGCTGCATACATATCATTCCTTCTCGAACACGGCTGAGGAGGGACAGAGACATGGTATATCCTGAAGCTGAGAAAGGAGATGAGTAATGCCTTCCCGTTTAATAACATCGTAAGTCAGAGATTCATTTCTCATTTGGTATAAGAATATTTTTTGAGGACTTCAAAGGAGGACTCTGAGTGTTACAGAGGAATGAGATTCACTGCTGTCATGTTGCCACTGAGGGGCTGATGTTCAAATACAGTGGCTGCCATTGCTAATGCCTCACCATCACATGCTTTCTTTTATCTTCCTTCAGTTAAACCCATACACTTGTTACCATTTCTCTCAGTATTAGCATTATTCATATCAAAGCTGTGTCCTGTGCAAGTCACTGGCCCGAGATGCTCTGCAGCTGCCTTGTGACACATCCCAAGTCAGCTCACACTGTGGTCAAGGGAGCTTGAAATGGGAAGATCCTCTGGTGACCTTAACCTGGAAGACAGGACAATAAGCCTCTTCCTTGAAGAGATCTTAACAGGTTCAGACAGAGGAAGGGTGGCATGTGTAGTCCTCTAGCTACCATTCATTATCAGAATTATGTAGAATACTTAAATCAGCTTCTTTATGTGACATTTTCTACACCTCTAACACAAAACTTTCATGTGGATCAGTATCTCACCTGAAGGGGAAAAAAAGAAATTGTCATTAGTGGAAATCTCTGTTTCTCTGGAAGTCATATAACAAAAGTTACTGTGATGCTGCTGGGCCTGGAGGATGCACAACACTACAGTCCTCTCCAAGATGTGAAAAAAAGAAGCCCTAATTTAGTTCCTATAGAAGTGAAGCTGAGTTTTACTTGTGTTGCCTTTATTTGCTTTTGTTGGTGTACTATGTTTTCAAGGTCTTTCTGAGGTCCAATATTTGGCATTTGTAACAGACAAAACCCAAACTGGTCCCTGTTGTAAAAACTCTGCTAAGCTGTATGGGATTTTCAGAGTCCTGATTTCTGAAAATTCACTATGCTGACACATTGTAATTATTCTTCCTTAATATGAAAAAAAGTTACTCATTTAAATAAACTCTTTGGTTAAGCAGCCTGGAAGTGTGACTGCACTGTTAAATTTGTGGCATCATGTCAAACTTCACTGAGGAGCAGGAGGGAGAACTTGTAGTTACACTAGATTTAACACTGTTAACGGGAGGGAAATATTCCAAGGATGTAACATTACTATAAAGATCTCATTGTTTTTCATAGTGTTGTTTAAATATATCATACTCCATATCTGTATTGTACAAATCCTCCAGATAAATGTACTTGGAAAAAAAAAAAGTGTGTTTACAGGAAGCATTTGCAAAACCAGAATCAGATTTCAGTGTGATTCCATGTCACATTTTACCTCATTGTCTTTCTCTTGACAACATTCCTACAAAGCAGCACACTAAAAATCTTCCCCAAGTATGATTATTTCCACAAATGTCTTTTGGGAGATCCAATAAACCAATCATAGATGCTCACTGAATTTAGGAAGAACCAATAGATTTCACTCCATGTTAGGAACCCTACCTCAGCAGTCTGAACACATTTTGAAGTGGATAAAAATTTTGTGCAGTGTTGACAGGTTCCATGTAGAAGAAGTGGAAAGAGGCTTTACAACACCATTGCATATATTCAACACAGCTACAGAGCCACTAAGCCAAGTGTGATTGCAGGTGTGTTATATGACAGAATTGGGGAAATCTGCAGCCTCAAGGACATGGTCCGTCCCTATCAGACTGACAGAAAGAGATATAAGCATATTCTACTTCCTTCTGCGCTGTACATTATATTATTCAGTCATACCATGCACACAACTAGAAATTTCTAGTGCTGACAACATGTTGCCCTTATTTTACAGGAATAATGCTCTAGATAGTCCATCTGATCAACATCCTCTGGGCTAGAAACAGGGAAAATGTCTCCAAGGCTGTATTTTTCCACCATTTTTTTTTCTAGCCATTTCATGCAGTGAATTGTGAGATCTTTCTGACTAAAGTAGGAAATACATCACTCCTTCCTATTTATTATTTTATACATTAGGCTACTTTTATATTGGGTTGTCCAAATTCACATGCCGCTGACCATATACTAGAACCAATCAATGAGGGCATTTGGATTATATGCTTTTCAAAACAAGCTCTTTTTCTACCATCAATAGATATAGTTGGCTGTGATATGGGAACGGAAGACAGTTGCTTTTTGTTATTAGAGATCTTAAGGGTATAGAATGGCAGCTCTGGAGATGTACAACTTTTGCTTTTGCTACAGGCTTCAGCTTCAGTAGCATTAGTCAGAAGATGGAAGTTTAGACAAGCAATAAAGAACTAGCAGGACTTTAGAAAAATCTATAATAACAAACCTGGAAGTATGAGCTATTTATTTGACTGGAAAAGACAGGTCAGAATCTTGAAGGAGGGTTTGATCACATACAATTGGCTCTCATATTAACTCCACCATGACAGGGACAGGAGTCTGCTCGATGATTTGAGTCCTTTAATATCGTAGACCATGAGATAAAGCCCTGAGTTGCAAGTCCTGAGTGATAGAACAGTATCCCTGCTGAGCCAGAAGCCTGACTCTGAAACTCAAGTGTTAAGCAAACAGTCTTGGTAAGGTAGTACATGATAAAGCATTCTGGGAAGTCTGGGCAGGAAAAGTGTCGCTGTAAACATCGTCATTGTATGCCAGATGGGGAGATGCAGACTCAGTGTGAAGGCTACATTTTACACATATATGGCTGTCTGTGACATAGAAGAGGAACTAGTACAGGCTCCTGGCCAAATGCAGATATATTCTTTCAGATATGTTTGACTTCACCAAATCAATATGGATCATTCCTTCCTCGGATGACATTTGCTGGGACCATTCTGCTCCTTTCCCTCTCACCATGTATTGCTTTATATTTTTATTCTTGTTGGGTAATTTTATCTATTGTTTATATATGGTATTAACTAAATGCAAAAAGGCTATGAGGTTAAATAATTAAAAATTGGCGAAGTCAGTTATTACTGGAATACAACTTTCATTTATTGTCGCCAGTAGTACTGTGAATGGAGAACTGCTTACTTAGTAATCAAACATATGGTGTGATGTTTTGGCTCAAGGAAATACACAAATTCAAGCACTAAAAGGCTCTATCCTCATTTTCAGTCTCTATTTTCCGAAGAGGACAATGTTCTTCTACTTTGGATAAGCACTGGAAGGAATTATTCCCTAAAACACTAGAGCAGAACTGCATCATGAGGCTGGAAGAAAGCATTTTGCCTCTTCCTCTCTCTCTCTCTCTGTTCTCCCATTGGGGCTGCTTCCAAGAATAGGAGCCTGTAAAGTCTGAAGTTGTCTGACTCCAGCAGAATGATTTCAAAAGAAAGCAGCTGACTTGCTCACATACTGTTTGCAAAGTTCTACAGGCATCAGTGATATAACCTAAAGATCTGCTGTGAAGACATCTTTTCCTTGTGCTACAAGCTTCTTATGATGTGTGATATACTGTTAAGTATTGCACTTTTAAAATCACTGGGGTTTTTCAAAACACAGAGAAGTGACAAAAAGATACCAACGGCAAGAAAAAAAATCCAGTTTATGCAGTGTCTTCAGTCACCTTGCTCTATTTTGGCTGATTGTCCCAAATTAAAACACAAGGAAGAACATGCATTCTAGGGTGAAATTTTGAAAAGGGAGAAAAGGGAATGGAAGAGAAGATGACAAATATCAATTCAGGAAGTGCATCCTTGAGGCTGGTAGTGCACCTGAATCCAAGGCTCTAACTTTGTTGTGTTTTCCCATGGCCGTCTGGGTTAGACTTTACTGCGTAACCGTTCCTGTAAGTGCTGCCCTTCTCAATAGTATTTCAGTTCATAAAGAGAATGACACAAAATCCTTAACCACCATTATTCCTACACCAGTAATACCATACCATGACAGTGTCAGCTGTCAGAATATGCTCCTCCCTAGTGACCATCTTTTCCAGCAGAGTATGTAGTCTGTCTTCTTTGAAACAATTAGGCACATTTTAATAGAAGACCAGTGGGTTGAGGGAGAGACAGGGCAAAATTTGCCATTATACTTAAAACCATGAGTGTATTTGTAGCTTATAAAGTCAAGTGATAATACCTAAAGTATTAGTGCCAGGCAGCTCACAATCTTAAAAGGCTGGAAGCCAGCTGATATATGGCATTGATTCCACACACTGGACAAAGAACACTCTGCATTCTGATTCAAGAAAAGAATAATTATCCTTTATATTTTTAATTGTAATTTCTCATTTTAAAGAGATACTTGAGTAAAACTAGATTGAAGGATAGTCTCGGGATCCGAGTCTATGTTGATTAATATCTGCTTACACTTTCTCTCTCTGCTGTTGTCATATTGATCAAATGTACTATTTAAATCAAATTTCCTAATCTGAAAGTATACTACTATCTGCACTGGAGAAACAGAATTGTCTCACAGCCATTTATTGTATTTAATGGTGTGCACGACTGAAAATGCTTTTAGGACTTACAAGAAATGCACTCCTGGTTAAAATGGAAACATCTTTGCTCTCACTGTTAACTTACAAATCAAAATGAACTCAATAAAGACTATATTAAAATAGTAAAAAATTAGATTAGTAGTTGATGGATGGGTACCAAACCCTGAATTTTTCACTTAGCTATTGCCAAATGATATTGATATTGAAGAACTTGGCTTGGAGCACCTGGAGAAATAACTTAAATGAAATGACAGAGTAATGGCACTACCAACATGGCCAGCCACATGCAATATGCTGTGGAATGTAAATGTTCAGTTCTTAGATAATTTTTTGTATCTTCGTGAGCATAGAGAACACCTTGCCCACAGTCTGAGTAGTATAGTTTATGAACACTTGGAGTTTCACATAACTTTGCTGTTTCACATGTATATTTCCATCATAATGAAGAAATAATTTACCTCAGAATAAAATCAAATCTGCAGTAACAAGGGGCAGCACATTTTACACAAGGATTCTTAAGGTACATATTGATGAAAGCACTTCCATTTTTGTTCTAGAAGAGCCATTTTAGAATTACATGTAATTCCACTGTACAAAGATTTTATTCTTCAGAATCCAGCAGGTAACTTCCAGACAACAAGAGACTCTGAAAAAGTAACAGTGGTACTTTTCCTCAGTTAGTCTTCAACTATTTCTCAAATCCAGTATAATTATCCTACTCCTTAGCTCAAGACACAAAAATGAAGTGAGTTGCTCATGGAGTACCAACAGGAAAATACATGTGTCACTGTAGGAAACGTGTGGATAGCGTGCAACAGATTCCTGTTTCTTATGATAAGGAAACGAAGGAACTTCTTTACATCCTCTTCTATAGTTATTTTTCACTCTTTTCCCAGCGCACTTCTGTGAAACAAAATTCCTATTTTGATAATGCATATTATTTTCTTAGTTCTAGATAGTGCACAAATTCTTTGAGGGGTCATGGCTCAATAGCCCTAATACAATAGACAAAACCAGATCATATGTTTCACTTTATTGCTAAATTAGAATTAGTGCTAAATGCTAATACATGTTAAAGTTAAGTATAGCAAATAACAGAGCTTTTTAGAGGAAAAGGTTCTCCACAGCTATTGCACAGAACACTTTAGGATGATGACACTTATTCTAATTACTTTGTATGAACTTCAGTATAACATAGACTTCCACCTCACATGCCATACTTTTCCGTTAATGAACCTCCCCACGTTTGGGTGAAAGAAAACAGTCTTAATGAATAATATCCAAAATATACATTGATGAAAAAGTAAGGAAAACCTGATCATGAGTCACACAACAAATTACAATTAATTTTTCATTCTGGAGGAGTAAGATTCTATTCCAAAGGTTGCAACACACTTAGTTTTTGCTAACTCTTTTTCATCAGAAGGTGAAACAGATCATGTCTGCTGTGTAGGTACATCCATTAAACGGTTGAGAATGCGTACCTCATCTGAAACACAGTGAAGTCAATAGACACCTCTTCAACCGACTTCAATAATGAACTTTGTCAAACAATCAATTCTACCCTGTCAGTTCCTGCTGTCTTGATTACTTTAAGACCATGACTAAACTTTGTCAAAGAAACATTTGGAAAACCATCTTTTGTACTGCAAGAAATACAAAATCTGTGCATTACCTTTTTCTTCTAACATGAGGCTTGAAAATATCTAGATGTATTTTTTAAGACAATCACTAGTGAATCTCAGCATCTACTTTAACAATATTCTAGAAGAACAAACAAATTCCTTACCCCAAAACTTTGGTGGCCATGTGATTGGAGAGTAAGTACTGTTTCTATCCATAACATCCAAATAACAAATATAGAATGGTACGTCCACAGAGGAGCAATGGATTTCTGAATGTTTGTGATTTAGCAGTCGAAGCAATGCTTTTGTGCTGCCAGGGAACTATGTTGTTTGCTTGAAAGGAAATGAATGTATCACGTTTCCTGCTTGTGGACTCGAATTAGCAAGTGCTTGCCTTATCTTGGAACACCACATGGTTCCTGAGACAGGGAAATAGTTTCCTTCTCGTCATTTCCTCAGACAGAGCAAATTGACTCAGAACAATACCAAATCTCTTCCTTCTCTGAAATTTCTGAACCCCAAAATGTCCAGAGATAGAGAGATGAAATTTCTTTTTCCTTTAATGATTTTCTATGTTGAAGATTTTCCTTAAACATACAAAACCACTTGTATTTGGTGAAAATTTTCAATAAGGAAGAAATGTGTGAAGAGGCTTTTAATAAACACAGTTTCATTAGTATATTAATTTAGGGTATGAGGATTGTTAAGCATGTGTTATTGTTCCTCATCTAGTTTGAGGAACTAGTTGAGCCTGACAGTGTAACTGTATGCATTAATATTTTAATCAGAGTACTTAAAATTTCCTTTGAAAATTCTTTTCTTTTCCATGCCCCATTCTAAAATATGAGTTCCCCGGAACACAAGCAGGCTTCGAGCTGATTTTTTGGACAGTTTTAATACACTGCAGTGTTAATTCCCTGTTAGAATTTGTAGGTACTGCAGCTAAATATAACAAATAGCAATAATAACACCCCTACAAAAGAAAATAACCAAGATGTTTAACGGCACAGACCCAGAATTAATGGAGAATGTATGGAGATCAATGTATGGGAATGATTTTGTATTTATGCGATAAATTCTGTAGGACCTAATTTTAATTATTTTCCACTTAAATGTATTGCAAATAATGTCCATAAATATTCTGCTGTGAACGTCAAATTTCTGTTCTCTGAAATGTTGCATGAGGTTTTGTTTTTCCCGCTGTTAAAAAAATCCCAGAATTAGCTACACCTAGTTTTCAAAACGAATATCAGGAATGTCCCAAATTTAGGAATATTTCAATCTTAAGATTTGGATCTGGAATAATTTTAATGTTAAATCTCTTGTTTTGTTTCATTTTGTTTGGTCTTTTTTTGCATGAAACAGATTTTTAAAAATATTGTGTAAAGTTACTTTGATGGTTAATGGAAGACTAACGGCTTTCAAAACTGGTGTTTAAAATTACAAATCCAAGTACTGAGTTAAGCAGCTGAACGAAAGATCTGATTTTCACATGTTTGTGAAGAAGATAGAACTTGATAAGAAATGCTGGGATTATTTAGTATGGTTGGGACACAGATACCAGAGCAAATGAAAAAATCTACAAATTAAAGAATCCTGTGACTAGGGTTAATTTTGTGCTCTAACAGTAAATGGAAATACAAGAAAACTGAATTCTTGTAAACTACAAAATAAGGATATTTAGTGATTTTACTTTACTGAATGCACGTATTGAGATGATAATTGTAAAGTAGAATTAAACACTGACCTTAATCTAGTTGAAAAGTAGCTAAATTCAGACATGGACATTTGCACAGATAATTAAATCTTCCATATTACCAAGTGCATAAAATATGAATCATAATACTTTGTGAGAAATTCAACAGCAATGAGAAGAAATGTGAGAGTTTCTCTCTGGAGAGGGTATTTCAAGATGGGAGTTGTTTTGTTTTCCTCAGAAACAAACAGCTGATATGGGCAACTGTCAGCGGAAGAAGAGAGAAGCGGGGCCACCAGAAGTGTTACCTGAGCCATACAGCTGTAATGCTTATCAACATGTTGCAGCAAATAAAATTTTAAATGAATCAAGGTGATGTGAGTTTACAAAAACTTGCTAAGCAGGAACCTCTCTCGGGTTGCAAACTCTATTTCCACTATACACTCCTGCAAGAAGAAGAAAGAACTCCAAGTTTGTTCAACAGAACTTATCTGAAAATCAGTACAGTGTATCAAATTTTGAGATGTCTAGTTGAAATAGAATCTTCTCATCAAAAAATTAAAGCAGGTTGATACATCATAAACTTTGTCTTAATTTATTATTTCAAATATTAGACTGATTTTGTTTCTGTTCATTTTATATCTGAGTATTGCAAGAATTTATTTTCTTGCTAACCCCTCTAGTTCTTTCCTTTTTCTCTGTCGAGAAGTATTTTTCCCTGAAAACAAAATCATCATTATTTGAGGTACCTTAATGGACAGAAATGCTCAGCACCTTTCCTTATACTAGTAAGTATAACACACTGTTTTTTCAGGCTGATAGGAGACAGAGTCATGTAGAAGATGAGACATCAAATACATTGGTAATGTGCATTCAATTCCAAAGAAATGAGTAGTCTTTTACTCTTTGAAAAGAGGAACTGAATTTTGTCTTCAGAAGATTTGATTTTATTGATTAAATGAGGGTTCTTCAAATTTACAACAGCACAAGCCCTAACGCTGAAGAAAGAGGAGAACTTCCAGGAGAAATAAATGTGAAGGGTATCATCATATATTTAAAAAAAAATGTGGGCAACCAAACTGTAGGTAAACAATGTAGTGACAATAGGTAAAGAGTTGCCTGCTTCCTTGGCCATATGAAGTCACAGAGGGAGCACTTAGTACCATTGCGGCAGTTGCTTTCTCTGAGGCATTTACACTTTCCCCATTGCTATATTATTATTATTCTCTTTGTCTTTGCCCTCCAGTAAAATCCTGATCAGCTAGATTTGTTTTGTTTAGCAAAACACATACTGTGGTGAGATACTTTACTGGTTGAATAGAGATTAATTCAATTGAAATTATTTTTTCAGCTGGACAGAGCTCATGGTGACGATATTGAAGTATGATCAGCAAGACCTACAAATTGAATCCAGATCTTAGCTACTGTCAACCACTACCAGACAGAAGGGTCATACCACTGCCACTAGAAGTAAAAGAAGGAACACTATCAGAATTTTAAAGCAACTTACTGAAAACTACTTTTTGGTTTTTCAGTTGCTTACCGTTACTGGCACTTCATAAGGAAACATAGGTGTATATATGGGGATGGGAGTGGTGGAAATAGATGATGTTTAAGACCCCTTCCAATGCAAAACATTCTATGATTCTATGATATGCTGAATTCTTCTGTATGAACCCACAAATCTTTTTATTTCAAATGTTAGCAGACTTCACTGAGAAGAAAAAAAAAAAGAGAAGAATGAAAAAGAATGAGCATCCAATTAAACTTTTCTTTTTTTTTACACTTTCCATCTGGAGGTTATGATTTAGGCTGGGATTTCCTTTAATTGTTTCATTTTTCAGCAGCCTCATATTTGTCCTTGGTTAGTTTTACAGCTCTCCGGATGCATGAAGAAAAACTCAGGAATTTTTGTTTCTTGATCAGTGATGAAAAATGTTCCTGTCTCCCACCAAACTATCAATTTTAAAGGCTGCTCAAAATGTGACAAAAAGCTACAGCTTGAATTTACTGCCCTTAATGACTAACTTTCATTCTCTTTAGGATCAAACAGCAGATTTCTTCAGTTTACCCACTACAGGTTAAACAGCGTATTTCCACCTGCTGACTCTATCAGAATACACCTTTCGATAAGAAATGCCTGCTATGAATTAAAAGAAATAGGGCTGCAGTAACATCATTATCTCAGAAAAGACCTTGGTTTCCAGGAGTGCACTAGATATCACTAATTTTTCTCCAGATTTTTCAGAGAAAGAGTCGTGGGTAGGAAATGTATGAGAATTTCAGACATTCAATATTTTTGGGTTGTGTGAAATCCTAAGGACATAAAATAAAAGAAGGTCCTTCATTGTTAATTATGTACCATAACATCACTGGGAATATAATGTCACTTATGTGAATACATTTTGTATTTACTGGAACATGTACAAGATTTTTAAATCTAATATTCAACTGAAAACTCTGAAACCATTCTTTTTTTGTGACATGGAAGTCTTATATAGTTTAGTGAAAGGTGACTGAGAGACATAAAAAGATCCAGCCAGACACTTTCGGATTACTTATCTTTTCATGATATTTGTGATTATGAAGACTGTGTTTGTGTATTTATACGTGTGTGTGAAAGTGAGGAGGGGATTAAAAAAGGGTTCATAGCAATATACATTTTAAATTAATGCATTTCAGCACTGGTTAAACTTAAAGCAAGAGAGAGAAAAAAAAATTGTTTAAGCCACGTTTTTATATTTCAAATACTTAATGAAAGAAACAGGCAATGGGTCCTGCTGGAAGCAATAGTGGTAAATCGTGAGGAGAAAAGGCAGTTTTAGCATCTCTGCACTATATTCTCAAGCCAAGCTAGGGAGTTCGCTGCTGAGAGTTGGCACTCTGAGGCTTGTGAGGGTCCGGCTGTGCACCAGAGTAATTGAGGTCACCCTTGAGGACACAAGGAGGTGAAAAATGGAGGGGGCAAAGATTAGCTCTTTGGGTCTAACAGAAAGTCAGGAACTTCCTCTTTCGCTGTTTCTTTCATATCTAACGGATTGCATAATATTTTGTGGAGGCCCACATGGAGCTAGCAGTTTCGACCCTAACTTGAAAACCTCAAATGCAAATGTATTTTATCAGGAGACTGAATTACGAGTAACCTTCCCAGAACAGAAGAAAAAATCAGTTATTTTCTTCATCTAAGATTTATTTCCTCACATGGAATCAATTAAGTAAAATGGAGGCATCAACTCAGATAGCTTCAGCTGTCAAGTTGAAGCACGATAAATTCGTAAAGCGGATTATATGACATGATTGTTCATAGGGGCAGAGAACCAGAGTTAGCAAGTCAAAAAGCCTCTCTTTGTTGTCTCTCTTCTACAAATGAATCCTGTGAGCGACTTCCCATTCAGCAGATGAAAATGAAATCCACCAATATGCACTCCAAAAAATGGATAATTTTTATCCAATGGCCAAATATGCCAGTTTTGCACAAATTCACAACCTAGGAAACATATTTGCTATTTTGTCCACAGAGTACCACATTTCCTTGTCTTTAGCTATGATGCTAGAGGTAAAAGGACGGGGCAGTAGACCTCAGAGTCTTTTCATCCAGTTCTGCCCCCCTGGATCTTCTGAGACCTGCAGTGCTGAAGCATGATATTTAGTAGGCTCGTTACCTTGACTCGGATCTTTCTGCTGCCCATTAAAAAGGGATCAATTAAGGGGAGAGTAAGAAACAACACCAAACACATTTCAGTATGACAACAAATTGTATTTCAACATTTTGGTAGTAACCAATAGAGCTCTACACTTGAGCTGTAAATTTTGCATTCAGTTGCCAATATTAGATATAAAAAAAATAATCTCTTGCCATTGTATTCTGTCCCACCTGCTGTTAAAAAAGATGGAATGAAATTAAATCCATTTTTCCTCCTCCCTAAGGTAGTCTCAAATTTTTAATTTCATTGAAAAATAACGTTCACTGGTATATCTGTATTTGTTCACAGAGTGACTGCTTCCCTTTGATAGACATCAGTTTGCAGGTGTGAGCAGCAGCCGTCTCATTTACCATTACAGTGCACGAACCATTTAGGAGCAGAATTTTATTTGTCTCAAGATGTCACATAGAATTTAATGGACTTGAGTCATCATGCAGCATTGTCTTAGAACAGGAGATAATTATTCCTGCATGCTACCATTTCCATGTGGACTTGTGCATCAGCGGATCCTAGGTGGATGTTCAGTACCTCTGCAGTGTTGCTGTCCCTAGGTGGGTAGAGACTGTTATCTATAATCCTTTTGCTGAGATATAAACTAGGACTCAGCATTTAAATGGTCTTCATTTTACCACACATTTTGGCATATGAAGGAACAGAGCATACTGGATTCAAGGCCTGTTTCTGGGCCCCATTTTTATATTCACCTTCCAGAAACAATCCCCTGCTGTCATTTCATTATGTGTGTAAGATAAGAGCCTAATCCAAACACATTGTTGCTAATGAAAATATCCCTACACATACTGAGGTATTACAATAAGTGCAGCATGGGCAGATGAGCATTTAGAGGGTATTTGTATCCCCTGTATAGCTGAAATATCTTCCAAAAATGAGAATAGAAAGGTGGTAAGAACAAAATCTTTAAGGCCATTTCCAAAGATAATTCTCCTATAGATTCCAAAGCTAAAAAATAGTAATCCCAAGCCACTTTACAACAGGATTTTTCCTAGTCTAATGCATTATGCCTGGATTACTTTGCTGTTTTTTCCAGATCTATACCTGGTCTACCAGAATAGTTGTAAAAAAAGTACTCTTTGCGGAATCATACACCACCACAGATACCATTTTGATTTGATTTAGTTAAGTTTACTGTGAGTGTATGGCGTAAGTTTCATGACTGCATTTCTTTAATAAACAAACAGATTGAATATTCTTCTCTAATTTTTCTAGGCAAATGGTCTAAACCAGTAAAAATCTGCTTTCTGAGTCACACCACAGGTAAATGAGTAATGTGAAGCAAAGCAACAACCATTTGATCATTATGGCCCCCTTCATCAGTTCACTAGTACCATAAGAAAATTCTAGAAAAACAAAACCTTTTCTGAAGTTTAGAGCAAGAGGAAATCCTATGGGGAAGGTTAAGTATGGAGGCATGACAAACAATTGAAGGAAATTGCCTTTCAGTAGTCATGAATGTTTAATTTTCTCTTCCTCTGACTGACAGGATCACACCATAGTCACAAAGTATCCACTTATTCCTATAAATCCAAGGAGCCTGGAATGCAATTCATGAGAAAATTAGCTGGACTTGCATTTCTCTGTTACAGTACTTTTGATTTGCTGACGGAAATTTAAGATGTGCATGATGCCAGATTGTTCTAAATTATAGAAAGCCAATATTAATCACCCAGAAAAGTACAGAGCACCACAACACCTCATAACACTGTAAGTAAAAATTTTCAGGACTATAAAGTCAATAGACAATGTCCTTTATGCCAACTTAGCTTCTTTTGTTTTGTTATTATTTATTTTTCTTGTTACAGTTTCCTTATGGCATCCCCAATGCAATCACAACGCTGTCATACTAAAGTACTGTATAAACAAATTACAGTGAGACTAGGCAGCTTATATTTCTTTTTTGTTGTGCAAATTATTGTTTCCTGTACTCTGCAGGAAAACATCATATCAAAAAGCATTGATATTTTTTCTTTTGAAGGTTCTCTTTGTCCTTCCCCTGAGAGCAGTATTCAAGGTTTAAAGGCGTGTCATAGGGTGCGTATTAGGCAAGTCCACCGTCCTCACTTTGCATGTCATTAGAGCAGGCCAATTACCAGGTGCTCTCAAGACAAGATGCTGGCAGCAAGCTGTTTGTCTGTCTCACCTCAGCATAAGCTGAGAAGTAACCAAAAGCAAAGGTAGGTACTTGGTCGGTTTTTGGTAGGAAAAAGTTAAAAGTGCTCTGTCAAGGAAACTGTATTGCCCTTAGCACACCCAGGAGTCCCAGAGAATTTCTCACCCAAACATACTATAGAAAGTTTGCTTCAATGGAAGTCTGCAGTAGTCATTCCTTCCACATATCTCTTCCTTCTTATCACAGCAAATCTAGACATCCCAACACTCTTCAGAGCTGCAAAATGTCCAAACCTTTGCCCTCTCCCACACTCATATAGCCTTCCTATCCACCACTGACAATCCCTGCTATGGCCTCTCTCCTGAGTGCCTGTAAACTCCATGCCGCTGAGCACCCTAGTCCCTCAGCAAGCTAATCAGAGAGCTCCACAGAGAATGGAAATGCAATTATGGTCCTTTGGAAACTGGTGAATAATTAATTTAACCATTTTCTGTTGCAGGTCATTAATTTTACTACTCTCAGATGGCTTGCTAAGGGCCAGGAGTTATGAACACAGACATCCTAGCACAGAGTGACTGTAGAAATTCCATCTGTAGAAAATAATTTACCAGTAAGTACAAGGGGCTTGTTACTGGTTTCATGTACACTGTCATGCACACTTCCAGTTTTACACTGATGAAACTTTCAGTAGTAAGTCCTGATTCATTCTGGAGAAGACGTGGGGGATAAGCACTTTGAAGAAGATAAGACTTCTGAAGCTGATTTTTAGCATACAGAAATACACATCAGTAAATTGAATTACATTGATTTACAGTGACGATCTGAACAATTAAGGAAATAAAATTATCAAAGATGATGAAAACATAAGGAAACAGACAGCTTACAAAAGCAAAGCAGTCAAAAAAATGACTACTTGACATGTGCCAGTCAAACTTAAGAAAGCAAGCATTCAATAAGACTAAAATGTAGAACTAAAGGGCATACTGTAGTAATGACTGCTGACTCTTCCAATTAAGATTGTGCAATCCTAACCAAAGAGCTTCGAACTAATTGGGTAACAGCCCTAGGGCATAAATAGAATTATCTTGACAGGGCATGACATGGATTGAAATTTAAAAATATAGGCAATACTCTGGAAATTTCAGTAACTAGACAAGGAACAGAAATGATAAGAGGAAGCAGTAACAGGGGAATTAATGTCAGCCAGAATGCTTCCACTTTCCAGTTTTAAAGACAAAGATAGCAGAGACAAAGATAGTCACATGTCTTTTGAAATGAGTGTTGCCAGCTCTCAGGAATATATTATGAAAGATTCTTGTTTGGTGATGACAATGTACATCTGATCTTTGTATAATATCACCAGAAATATCCTCTGACTGGCAGATTAATCACTTACTGCTGCCTTCCTTGGAAGAACAGTCAATAAACCAAGCAGGCAGACTTTATATCTGCACTCCTTGGTGACAGAAAGAAATTAGAATTAAATTTCTCTTGGGATGGGTTAAGCTGACCATAGTTGGACTGGATATTTCGAGGAAATTTTAAGATGAGAGAAGAGGGATAGGAAGCATCTAATATGTTTTCATCGGAAGACAATAGAAAACAGAAAAATCCCAAGAATTCAGAGTGGATCACCTCTGGGTCGTCCCAAGTCTACTCTGAAAATTATCAAGTGTCTTATCTCTAAAGCTGCAAGTTAAGGCACAGATCGGAGACGAGGAGACCCTGGTAGGCTTTGCCTTCCATTCAGGACTCATTGGTTCAAGTTCAGCTGGATCAAGAGAGGTATTTGTGGGACTACAGAGTGCTCAAGTTTGTTGAAGCACTGAACACATTATTTATTTTGTGGTTAAAACTGTAGTGTAGTTTCAGAGCCTATACTTAACACTATGTTCTGCCAGAAACCGGCAAAAGAAAAATGCTTTGGTGTTAGGCAGGGGAACTCCAAAATAAAAATTTAGACCTCAAAAAAATAATTAAAAATGCTTCAATGTCATTTGATTCATCATTATTATATCTGAAACCCTGAGGCTTATTATATTGAAAATCACAGGGTGGCCTGGAGTTGTCAAAGCCTTGGCAAAAGCAAAATGACCTGAAAGAATTCAGTGAAAAAGGCAGATATGGTCAGCTCTACACAACTCCGACCCTCTCATTTGTGTAAGCCACTATCAATCGTATTGCTAACTGTGTACAGAGGACATGAGTCTGCAGCAAGCCTTTGCTGCAGAGTATTGGTGATCCAGGTAAATCTGTAGAAGGCTGCCCTTTTATTTTTGTAGTGCTGGTCATCAGAGTCAGAGGTGCTAGTGAAAGCAATGGCTGGTATAATCATCTCTACAAATGCAACCTTAACACAAAGTCAGATCATTCTTTTCTGGCAGTACTTTATACTCGCTCTGAACTCCTGTTGTAAAAACTGTGTAAAGAGAAAAAATCCTGTCTCTGGAGAACTCATAATTTATGAAATCTCCAGACATAAGTGCTGAGGAGCTATAAACATCTGTGCTTTAATCTCATAAATTTGGCTGTGACTGACAGGGATCTGTAAACAGCACCACCAGAACTCAAAGTGGATAGTGCTCCCCATAATACAGAGGACCACTTTTAGAAAAGGTACCATTGGCAATTTAAAGAAAAACTGTAAGGATATAAATCACCTGTGGGTTGTCTGAGCTTCTCTTTCAGCTACAAATCTTAATTTTTGGAGGTCAGGGAAGACACAGTTAGGAGAGATTTTTGTCAAGAGATGCACTTTTCCAAAACTTTGTTTGTCCTCCCAAGCACATCATTTAGCAATGGTTTGCTTTAGGCAGAAAAAGATATTTACCCAAATCAATGAGGCATAAGGAAAGAGTTCCCATGGTGAGCTTTTGTCATAGTGGGGAAGCATATTTACTGAATAATGATTGTGATGAATTTTAACTACATTTTGTATTGCTGTATTGTAGCACAGTATTTTCCTGAAATAAACATTGCAGTGCAGAAGAGCTGTAGTCTTGAAACTGTCTAATTTGCTCCTACTCGCCGTTGAACATCGCAGACATTCAGTGAAAAATTATTCAGACATGGTAGGGATGAATGACTCACATGAAATGCAGCCACCTTCAGGATAAAGCACAACACTGTGAAACAGCAGACAGAGACAGTTAAAGACAAGAGATGGGTAACATAATTTTGGATCGCAAAGAAAGGCATTTTGCAGGCATGCTAGCTTATTCTTTCAATATTACTTGGCCTTTCTATTGACCAATTAAAAATCTTATAACTCCATTCTTAAATTTGATCTATCAATTCAAGGGGTGTTTGTTTGTAGTCAAATTCCTGTACATTTCTGTATACGTGAGAATTGTTCACCACTTTTTTTCATTGTCTATATTCTGTTCTACTCCTCCTTCTTAAAAACCTTGCTTTAAATAAGCATATTTTTTCATGAAAGTTGTAATATTTTTTAAACAACACGATGCAAAAAAAAAAGTCTTTCTATGCATCAGCTTTTCATAGAAAATCTCAAGCTTCCTATTAACTATTTTTTATTTGACAAGACATGGAGTTTCATTCTGGATGAAAATGATGATGATGAAAAGCATGAATGTCTTACAGAAGAATCCTGACACTACTCAGAGGAGCTTCTGCTACTACCTGTCAACATCAAAAGGCAGAAAATAATAACTGGTAAGATTAATTGCACAGAGATGACAGATTTCTGCCTGTGGAAGTACTCATTAATACCAAGATTCTTCTCTTACCTAATGAATTTAATATATATTCAAAACAAGTTCAGGAAGGGCTGTGGATAAAATCTTTCACCCACGCAGTGTACAGCGGCTCAGACATATGCTTTGTCTTTTAAAACATATAATATATTAAAATATTTAATTATTTAAGTAGGTTTTTTTATATATTTTGTATAAAGAACCATACAGAAGTCAGAAAATACTGATTTGGAACTGCAAGCATAATGATAGTAACACAGCATAGTCACTTACTATCAGTAAGTGGATAGTTCAGTAGTGATTGCGATGGATAAGCATCCTAGATATGTTGATTACAGGTCATGAAAAATCATGGGACCAGGATTTCTGATAATGTATGGTAAGGGAGACAAGCCTCAAAATATAGCCATATACTGCTTGGAACAACTGAAGTAAAGCAGAGAGATTAAAAACTCAAGTCTTCCTAAAAAAAATAATGCTTTCCCAAGAGGTAAGGACTGATTTCATATTCCTTCTCATGCCTTGACAACATCAGGTTTGTTCCTGTCATGTGCTGTAGCCATCTCAGGTGCCACACCAATCTTCTTATGCCTTAATATACACCCTGTTTTCTATTTCTGTTTAGATGTCCTTTCAGATTAGACCTTACAAGACACCTCTGCATCCCCTAATGTCTCCAACATGCCTGTGAGACCTTTGTTCTTATCAGGTTAGTCTTTTACTATAGTCAGCAAATCATCATTTTACTGTGACCACTGATATACTTTGTGGTTTCGGTCTTATTATTTTTACCACAAGGTCCTGCTATTTGACTGCAGTATCATACTTCAAAGAAGTAACTTAATTTATTTTTATTTAAAGCTAAATTATTTTTTCATTCACACATGTAATTCCAAAGAAGTAAAGAAATGCAATTATTTTGCCTAGGGTTAAACAACAAGAAGATAATTCACCAAGCTTTTATGACTTTTCGTGATGAATGAGTTGTCCATGTTTGCTTGAGATTGGTGCCAGCTGAAATTCTCCCCAGTGCTGTTCAAAGGCACGGTTGACAAAGAGAGATTCTCTCCGTTAGAATGTAGGGAAATTCAAAATAACTTCAGGTTTGGTAGCAGAGAGTTTCGCAGCACCTTTTTAGCCCAGCACTAAAGGAAAGAAATTTTTGGTGCAGCCCACATGGTGGCACTATCTGATCAGGTTTCAATCCTGAGATTGAATCCGTCAAACAAGTTATTTCTATCATCTACGATCTGATTTTTTTTTTTCCCTAAATTGAAGCATTATTAAAAAACGTTAGATTATTTCCACAACACACAGGAGCCTGGAGGCACGAGGGTGGGTGGAGGAGTGTGGGAAAATAAAGGGATAAAGTGTGCCCTGTAAACAGGCTGCTGTTCAGAATGCTTATCTGGCCATTCCCTGCATCTGATCAGTTCAGTCTGCCTTGGCTTCTCGTTAAACTCCAGTTCTAGCTATTGTCCCGGGAGAGGGGCTTCCTATTCTGTGTTCACTGGTGTGTACAGCAATTGGGGCAGAACCAGAGGCCACAGGGGCCCTTGCACCGCTTCTGCCAGCACCTGGTGAGACAGGAGAAGATGCCTACTGAGCGTGGGTGTGAATGTCAATGTGCGCCATCACTAACAAACTCAAAACCTGCCAGCCAGAAAGTAGGATAAGAAGCCAAGGATCCAAATATTGGAGTGTGTGTAATACCGTAAAGACCAGAGGTCTGAGGGTTGGCTACTGGAGGGACCAAGAGGTCCAGGACACCTACTGTGGTGAACTCAAGATTTGGTAAGGACATAGCCCTGGACCAGCTGCAGACCTTTTCGCAGATGAGTGTGTCTGTGTGAGGGCAAACAGGAGAGGAGTCCGGGATCAGCTGATGGAGAGACTAAATGGCAAAAGGCAGCCCTTTGTGGGGATTATGCGGAGTACGAGGTGTCTGTGCATGCATTCATGCTCATGTATGTCTGTTGGTATTTGTAAGCAGAATTAGGCCAGTGGGTGGAGGGGGGCTCTGGCCTGGGGAGCTGGCATGCCCGGGTGCCAGCAGCTGGAGAAAACGGGACTCAGGGGCCAAGCACTGACCCAGTGGACTGTTTAACATCACCCGCTGGAGAGATTCATACTTTACGGATATGTATGCGTTTGCATATATTTTCTGCTAACAGGCTTTTATACTGATCGGACATGACAGAAACAGGATCAGGGCAGTCTTGCATTAGTGTCTGCAAGGGTGCTGGATTTTTGTTCCCTGTTGACCTGTACACGCAGTCATGCATATACGTATACATATTTGATGAGTATGGACATCTATTTGGAGTACACACTCAGCCTTGGAGCTGGATGGAGGTGGGGATGTGGCAGCCTTGCTGATATTCAAATACTAAATTTGGGAGCTCCGGATGGAATGCATACAATTTTTAGATTGATAGTATTTCTTCTTGCTTATGGTCTTTAAATAATAACCTTTCAGTCCTACTTAAAAAAAATACTGGGGTGTCCATTTTTCACTTCTGTTTAGTCTGATTTTTTAGAAATGTTTTCTAACTTAGTGCAACTTATGAAACATACATGAGGACAAATTGGCACAATAATAAATTTCAAATAGATACAATGAGTTTCTTAACTATAATGAGGTGAGGTGACTAACATTAGAAATAAACGCCATTTGTTTTAGCTTGACTCCTGCCATATGGTAGACTGAGATCATTCTGTACATTTACAGAGATTTGAATCCTAATTAGGTATCTTTAAGTTGTTAGAAGTTTGATAACTTCACTTTCAAGGACATATCATCTACCATGGTATCATATACTACTTTAGCAGATGATTTTTTTTCCCTGAATTTTTTTCTAGTTCCAATTCACTTTTATCTCATCCTCTCATTCATTTCAGCTCAATGCAAGGGAAGTTTAATGGTCTGTTGCTACACTACAAGTAACTCAGTACAATTCATGCTAGAGGGGAAATATCCTCTGGCTTCTAATTGTGTCTTTAATTTACTGTCAAAATTTGTTCGCCCAAGTTTTGTTACATTTAAATATAAAACATAAACACAAATGTGTTTACATACAATATGCAAAACCTTTATGTAGAAAAATTCATACAGTCATACAACTTATACATTCATACTCCATACATTAAAGGAAAAGGAGCCCTAGAGCTGCACACATCTCTCAGGTGTGTGGCAATGTTTTAACATTGCACATCGATACTATGTGGCAATTTAGGACAGGAAGGAAGTGGCAACTAGCGCTTGCTGCAAAACCTCAGAAAGAAAAGCGTGTTTGGTTGCTCAAACCAGTCTCAATATTCACAGAATCACAAAAAAATGTACTTGGAAGAGACTAAGACACCTAAAGAGATATCCTGTGACAAAGTATCAAAAAAGTAAAAATGCTTTCCAAGAAGTCTATTTTCTACTCTGTACTTTAAAATCTCCCATGATGCAAATTTAACTTCCTCCTTATGGAATGTGGTGCAAAGCTTTATCTCCTCCTAAAATTTTCAGTTCTGGTATGCCAATCTCACCTGATGCAAGGCAGACACATTACTTCTTGTCCTGTTCACTGTGGGCACTGAGAATAGATTATTCCTTTCCTTTTGTTGTCCTCCTTTATGGCTTTGAATGCCTTTATACAGCCCAACACTTTCTAATCTCTAGATTAAAAACTATTTCAGTCTTTCCTTTTGGATCACGCCTTCTAGATCTTCAACCATTCTCATGACTGTCCTCTGTATTGTCTTTATCTGGTTTAGATCTTTCTTGAAGTTTGGTGACCAAAACTGGACTAAGCACAGAGTGAGGCACACCAAGACATCACTTTACCTTCCTTAAAGGCAATGATTTTCTGAGAAAGAGTGCCCCGAGTTCTTCAGTACCAAGTACGTCACTCGTGTCTCAGCTAAAAGCAGCAGCCCTCAGTGATGCTGTGTCATCCATTACACAGAGCCAGCATTGGTGGCCCTGGCTGTATTTCCTTGCAGTTTGTAAAGCTTCATCAGAGTGCTCAGAAGATGGATTTGTTAGAGGAAGGGCACTATCCTAGCTAGACCTGTCTACCAGGGCTGCCACCTGCTCTTAGAGTGCTCTTGGAAGCATGCTGCACAGTAAATAATTTGCTTTGGATACAATAGAGGTCTCTATCTGTGTTACTACACTTTTCTTTCTTGTCTCTGCAGTGAAAGTAATATTTACTCGTCACCTTAATCAATGTCAACACCTAGTAAAGAATCCTCATTTAATATGACCATTTAACATCAAACGTTGAAAATCATAGTGGAATCAAGTATTTATTTAGAGTAAGGATGTCAATCTAAAATGAGCAAAAACATTTTAATATGTTTCTACCTTTTTCCTTTCCCTTGCCGGAACTGCTATATACTAGCAAATATAATCTCTCTTCCCTCCAGAAGGGATATCTACAAACACCCTAGTGGCAACAGTTTCAATTTGTGATTTTTTTTTTTTAATAATGAAAAGCAAAATAAGAAAAGTAATGATGATAAACTGTATCGCATCATCCCTAGGATAGCGAAGACACTATTTTTCTAATAAAAAACTCTAGGCAAGTGCAGTGAAGCTTTTAACAGCTACCACCTTAGTTTGGAATATACTTGTCATACAAGTGGGCTCTAGCTCTCTCACTGCTGGAGTTGATTATTTGATATAAAAACTGGAGTGACATTATATTCTTATGTAATATACAAAAAGGATTTAAATTAGCCACATTTCTTTTCTGCATATTAAACTCAAAACAGCTACACAGAAATCAGTAAAGTTTCCTCTGGGTTTCCTGCTATAACTGATAGGCAGAATATACCTCAATCATTTTAGCTGAACATTTAAAACATACATTGCGGTATATAGTGCTGCAATTTAGAGAATGAAGGAAGCTTACTCTAGGAAGTACTTTTCTTCACTGATTTGCTTCAAATGATAGCAATGTTATTATGCGATGTCTAAGCTTTTGTAGTAAAGGTGTTCTCTCTGATGTTAATATTCATATTCCTATTAACAGAGGAAAAGAAAATGGCACTTTCTAAAAGATACAGCAAAAGGAGGAATTTATTCAGTATAAATATGTATGTGGAAAGTGGAAACTCAGAAGCATGTCAGCATCCACTTCCTTTGCCATCTTTGATGCTGCAACTGGCATGGGGTAAGACAAAGGAGCAGGACAAACACTGGAGGCAAGCAAGCACTGGATGAAAAAAGCTTTGTAGTTCTGCACAAAAAAACCCCAAAACCCAACCCAAACCAAAAAACCCCACATCAAACAAAAAAACCCCGCAACCCTCAATACAAGGAAGATTTTGGATACAATACACCTGGCCACACTCACCGGGAAAAGAGAATTTTTGTGGAGGGCTGGAGATGATCTAGATAGATACATCCCAGTTTCACAAGAATCCTTCTTTTAGCTCCTAGTATGTCTGCTTCTTCCACGCAGTATCCTGGCTTCAAGCCTGTGATCCATAACTGCGTATTTTGTTGGGATAGGTGCCACAAGTGTAAGCGTTCATGTCACAAGGATAGCACTAATGTCAACATGACTAGCACTACAGGAAGGGATGATGCTGAGTAATCTCTGCTGCCTAGCTCAGATTTTATCTATCCACTCAGTAAACACCCTGCATGCTAATGCTGTAGAATCACTGCAGCACTGCCAGAAAGGATGAAAACTAAGAGCACATTGGCACTGTTTCTCCCAACTTCTCCATTTCAGCCCTACATGAGTGTTTTTCTTGATACGGAGAAGAGACGATCCACCTCTTAAGTAGAAAAATATCCTTCTTCCTCCCGTGTGAAGCTACCCTTAAGTCTAACAGTAAAAATGAAGGAGGGAAAAAAGCATAACCAAGTATCGGAGTTCACGCAATGCCTTTCGGAAGAGGCAGAATCACATTGGATACCGGTGCAACAAACAGCGTTGCACGGGTAGCATGGTTTGAGCTCAGAAGTGGCAGACCGTCTTGCTAGCTCCTTTGGATATTTCTGTCCTGCTGCTGTTATGTAAGTGCCAGTGTCCCAGTTTGCTTGTGCAGCTCCCTGCCTTACGCACGACGATGCTCCGGAGCCTACGCCAAAGGTAATGCCCTACACAACGCTATGCAACGCAACAAGAATACGAGTAATACGATCAGCAATAGTAATTAGCGGGGACAGCTCGCTACGGTCGTTCTCAGCAGTCGCTAGAGCGCGCTTCGGGGGTGCCCAGGCGCGGGGTGGGGGGGGTGTCCCCGGTCCCCGCGGTCCAAGCTGCCCCGGCGCTACCGCAGCGTCCGCGGGGCGGGGCGCGTCCCCCCCGCGATGCGCGCAGGGGCAGGGGGAGCCGGGGCAGGGCTGCGGCGGAGGAGCGGCGGGAGCGCGGCTGCGGCCTGGGCATTGCCGCAAGGGCAGCGCACACGCACGGCCGCTCGGCCCCGGCTCCCCACCCCCGCACCTGCTTCCTGGCTGGCGGGGCGGGGCGGCGCGCTGTGGGCTCGGGAACGGCGGAGCCGCGCCGGGCGCGCGGAGCTGCGCCTTGCAGGTGGGGTTCGGCGGCCGTCGCGGCGGCGGGTGGGGGGGTGTCGGCCAGCAGGTAGGGATCCCCATGGAGCAGCCTCCTCCCTCCCCAGCGTCAAACTATCTTGAGGATTAATGCGCGGTGGTGGGAGTTTGTCCCTTTTCCTCGGTGGATTGGAGGTTTTGCCTTTTCTCAGTGCAGGGGAGGAGATCCCGGAGGAGGGACGTGGTTTGCTCCTGAAATGCACGTGTGTGTGTCGCAGAGAGACCCGTTTTTATGCTCGGTCACACACTGCAGGCCGAAATGTGGTTAATGAAGGAAGATGGGGCGACTCTGATGCACCCCCGAGGAGGCAGGTTTGTGTTAGGTTCCGTGCAGTGATGATGCAAAAAGGACCGGTAGGATGCATAGAGTCAGGACGCTGCCCGGTATGTGTGGTGACTCCCCGGAGGTAAGAGTAGCTGAAATACCAACAGACACGCTTTTTACTAGGATATTGACAACCATATTTTCAAACGTATTCATGCTGGTGGAAAGTGCTTGTAAGGACTGCCCGTAATCAGCTGTAACAGACCAGATCTTGCAAGTTGATGAGGAATTACTTGTGAAAATCATCTACATGATGTGGAGAGAACATCCAGTGCTCATCAGTGTGAGGAATTTGTACCTATGTGGTGTTTCTGGCTGCTTGCCAGCACTTTTCAAGGGCTAAGCCTGTTGGAAGACCTAACAAGCGTACACTTTCCTGTAGTAGTCCTAGTGATAGGCTGTTTGCCATCTGTCATCTCCAGTAATTATTTCTGTGATTCTTGTGTGCGCTTTAACACTGAAACAGGTCCCAAACTATAAATGCAGGTGAGTTATGTTTAAATACTGGCACTGAACCGAGAATATTGGGGTGCTCTGTTATTTCAGTTGGTAACCAGAAGGTAGTTTTGTTTGTTGCACTAAGCTTCATTACATGATAAAACTAGTTTATAGAGTAGTGTTAAAATTTGTAGAGTTACTTGCTTTTTTCTCATGGGAGTTCATATCTATTGTCAGCTGGGATGTTTGACACATTCCTTAAAGCACCAAAAGTTTCCCCTGGAAAAAGGAGTTTTCCCAAATGAGCACAGTGCTGCATGTTGGAGTGATTCAATTCTCATCTTTGCAAACTCTGTTAGATGTAAAAGTATAGGTAATAATCTCGTCAGTTCCCTCCTGTTCTTAATGTCTTTGTTTGTTTGTATGTTTGTTTAGTGTTGCCTTTAGAGTTTATACATGTCAATGTCAATTCTGTGTTGCTCAGTATAAAATATTGGTGGATAGGTATTAATCACTGATGAACTCAAATACATTTGTGATAGTATTCTTGTAAAAAAAAATCTAATTTTTACTTTAAATAAGTAACTGTGATAAACGCTGGTAGTGATTTGGACTGCTGCATTTAAAACATACACACAGGAATCTCATCACGACTGTACAGCTTTGTGTGGCATTACTTTCTCTTTATTAAAAGATAAGAATCCTCAAAGGATTTTTCTTGTACTTTGGGATGTTAGAAGCATCCTCCTGTGAACTTCACCAGAGCTGCTATAGCTACACTGAGTTACACAGCCTGACAGCCTGTCCACTGCTCAAAGTAGCACTTTGATACTGGGTCAGGGAGAGCAGAGGTGCACCGGGAAGGAGGAGCACCAACCTGTTAGTATTTAAATGCCATTGGGGAGAAGGTAAGAGTGCCTGGCCCCAAGGGAGATCTTGCTGGGTGAACAAGGCATGAATCGCTGGAGAACTTCCAAGGTCAGTGAAGTGATCGCTGCAGGTCCGCAGGACTTTGGTGGATCAAGCCCTAAGAGACATACATGCACAGGCACCACATTAATGCATCTCAGTTACACTTTGTTAGTTGTGACTCAGGTTTTTTTTTTCCTTTTCAAGTAGTGGCTGTAGTTATTGGGAATGTACATACATCAAACATAAACAATTGTTTCTATGCCTCCTCGTTGCCACAGCTAGTGACAAAACTTTAGAGCTCTTGTGTCTCCTTAGAGGTCACAAGAATAACAGCAGCAGCGTGCCTCTGAAGAAGCAACTGAACTTTTACCTTTGTTTCACTCAAAGGCACAGATTTAATGAGGAAAACAGAGGTGTTTTCTGCTTTTCCTTTCGTATGTCAGCTGTATCTGCCCCTTGCTCACAAACTGTACTTAGGCTAAGCTTTCTTGGGAGATGTGCAAAAATACCAAAGTATTTATACTTACTTGCTTATCTCAAACTTAGTTTGACCCACCCTTTCCTGAGATGCCTCAGTGCTTTCTATTTTAGTGGGGTATTTTTTTCTGCTGCAGAGGTACCTCTGCAAGAGCCTTCTGCTGTAGGTCCTGTCATGCTACAGAAGTTCTAGCAGCCATATCAGTATTAAAGCAGAAAAAGCTTTCCTATGGTTAACCAGCTTAGAAATTATATCAGACTTCACTCTGTCCTATTTGCCTGTGTATTGTGACCTCTGATCTTAATCTTGACCTGTCTTTGGCTGCACAGATAGTAAGCTCTTTGAGGCAAGGATTATATCCTGTTTGTAGATGGTAATAAGCTACTGATCCCAGTCTCCTGCTATTACCAACATCTATGTAAACTATAACGTAGTTCTGCAGAATTTCAATAGCAGGATTCCTAAACTAGCATACACTGTATTTAATTTTTCATATCAGAAAGACAGTGAATGACCTGACTTTGTATATATCTAATAATGTATGTTCTGCCAATTTTCCTAAACAATAGCAAGTCCCTGCCTGCTATTTTCTCCTAGAACACTTTCCATTTTCTGCTCAAATGGAATTATGGCTTTCAAGACAAGAATCAGAGTTTCACCCCACTGGATTTTTGCCCACCACTCAAAAAACATAATAGAGAATTGAAAATAAAATGCTTACTTGCTGAAATATAAGTACATAGGCATGCGCATGACTAGGGTCCTACAAATAATTTCTGAATACTAGATTATACAGTTGTAAGTAGAGCACAGAAAAATTGTGTGCCATATATGCCACAGATTTAAATGTCAGGTATGCAAATTACCTTGACTCTTCCAAATTATTATTTGTTGTCACAGGCCCTCAACCTTATGAACAACTTTTGTTCATCTCTAAACAATGCAGAAGCATAATGAGAGCCACCAAAATAATCTGAAGCTCCAAAAAGGATCAGAATTTATCTTTCCCCATGCCCCCATAAAACTCAAATTTCAATACCTTCAGGTAACTAATGCACATCAAGTCAATTTAGGCTTGGATGGTCAGTAAGAACATCATGTTTCAGTGTTTCCGTTTCAGTGTGTTTATTGTCAAAGGATGTAATCTCTCTCTTGTTCCACCTTTTCTCTTCCAAACTAATACATGCAGTAGAGGAAGGAAGCACAGAGTGATAGTGTTGGGATTCAACTATCAAAAACACCTTTCAGAGCCAAAATTGCATTTTCTATGATATTATGTCGTGCACAGTTATATTCCATTGGACTTAGGTAAGTTCTAGTGTACACTGATTTCTGTAGCATTGCTCAAGCAAACTACAACAGATTTGCCATTCAACCATCTGTAACAGTTACGAAAGGGACTGTTCTGATGGCCTGAATTTTGGAAGACCAGTGAGGAAATACGGCATTTTCTTTGAAGATACTGTGAGAATAATTTTGGATAGCTCAACTCCACTTTTTCATCCTAGCTCCTAATTTTAATATAGCCAATGGGCATCATCTGCAGCTTGACGGATTTATTGGAATAAGTTTACAAATCACAGAACGGTTTGGATTGGAAGGGACCATGAAGGTCATCTATTCCCACCTCCCAGCAGTGAGCAGAGACATCTTCAACTAGATCCAGTTGCTGAGAGCCCCATCCAACCTGACCTTGAATGTTTCCCGGGATGAAGCATGTACCACCTCTCTGGACAGCCTGTTGTGGTGTTTCACCACCCTCAGTGAAAAAAAGGTCTTCCTAATATCTAGTCTAAACTTCTTCTCTTTTAGTTTAATACCATTACCCCTTGTCTTATTGATACAGGTCCTGCTAAAAAGCTTTTCCCCATCTTTCTTATAAGCCCCCTTTAAATATTGAAAGACTGCAATAAGGTCTCCTTGGAGTCTTCTCCAAGCTGAACAACCCCAACTGTCTCAACCTGTCTTCACAGGGGAAGTGTTCCAGGCCTTTGATCATTTTTGTGGCCCTCCTCTGGACCCACTCCAACAGGTCTATGCCTTTCAATTAATCAGTTACAAGTTTTCCATATCCTGAGTTCACTTTTATCAAGTTTTTTCCGCTTTTAACTTGGATTTTATTTCAGTTGGTGCTGTTTGTATTTCTGTTGTGCCTTTGTCTGTCAGAATTGTCTTCAGTGGAAAAATCAATATAATACTAACTGAGGCAAATTAATCTCCACTTGATCTTATTTTCTGCTTTCTTTTTACTTATCTGGCTAAGAACCACTTGCTTGATGTCTTTCTGTACTTAGTCTGACTTGGCTCGCCTTTCAGCAATTCTCTCTTCGTCCCCGTAGACATCACACACTGTGGCAGGGCTCTTCATTTCTCGTCCTTTATTTCTACCTACTTATTTATGGGTGATGGCTTTTCTAATTATGTCTGGAGCAGTTTTATTCTGCCCTGTGTAGTTATACAGTAACTGCTCTTTGGACATGAAGAAATCTCCAGCCTGATTCACAAGGGAGGCACTTTGCCCAGTCCATTTGACTTCTGTAGCTGATTTTCCTTTCTGTTTTTACAGTTTGGACTACATCAGTCACTTCCTTAGAACTATTTTCTATGGCTAGGTTTTTATTATTATTATTATTATTATTATTATTATTATTATTATTTTTTCCTCACTACTAACTAAAACCCAGCATAAAATACCTGATTCAGTGATAGTCTGATGTTGAAAAATGCAGTCATGACCTCCAGAAAATTCTGTTTCCTACATTTATGAGAATCATTCATTCTTGCTTGATGCGAGAGTCATTACTGTCTCATAGAATCACATCCATTCCAGCAGTGTTTATCATTGTGGCAACATTTCAAAGACCTCTTCTGGTTCAGAAACAGAATCTGTGGATCAAAGTGGACCTCTAGCACTACAGCAGTACATGATGCTTGGAAATACTTTCCTGGAAATATTTTTTTTCTGCCTTTTAACAGTTCTGTACCTCTATTTCTTACCAGGGAAGTCTGCCTCTTTGTTAATGTATAATGACTCTTCAGCAATTGACCTTATTTCTGTCATTCCTGAGATTCTATTCAGTTCACATCCTGTAGTTATTTTAGTTATTCAACTGTATTTCTTATATTTATGTAACATATAAGAATGACTTATAGCTGCAGGAGTTCCTTGGATTTCCTTTTGTCCTCTCAAATATCTCTTCTTGATATGGCCCAGAGTCCTTTCACTGCCTGCTACCAGCCAGTTTCTTACTTTCAACACTATCTTTACTTATCTGTGTTTATGCTTGCTTGTCTGGAGTTTCTTTATCCGTTGCTGCTACAATTGAAGATTATAGAAGCCTAAACTATATTTTCATGTACAACCATGCTTTCACATCAGTAGCAATCTTCTCCAGGGTGGTGTATGTGCCATAAACCCAGTGTAGTGGAAATCTACGGTTTGTGCCAGCGTGAAGGACAATCAGAGAATTCTCTGCCCTTTGTTTCATCAGGTTTGTCTTCAGCCATTGTTGCACCTAGCAGATGTCTCTCTAATTTTTTTTAATCGTGTTGCTCATAGAACTCTCTGTTTTCCTTTAATATGTTTAATAAACTTTAAGAACTAAAAGCTATAGTACACCCTGGTGTTGCCAATGGTACTGTAGGTTTGCCAGTCAAAGGAAAATATATTCTCTTTCTTAATTGCAGGCAATTCAAATCAATCCTGAGCACAACGAAACAATGATAATTATACTGAAGACCTAGAGAATTTAAGCCAAAATAGATCTAGTTTGTTTTTTTTTTTTTCACATAGAAGAGACATCCTACTTTTCTAGGATTTGAAGAGAGAAGAAATACAGTACAGAGAACTGTAAACTGCGTATTACTGTAGCAGATTGCTAGGCCTAATAGTTTCTATATCAGAGAAGAAACTCATGTTTCCCCTTTTCATCTGTACCAGAGTACCAGGATATTAATCTAAGAAAATGGTGTCAGTGTAACTTCAAATCCAGTTAAGTGGCAAAACCATTCCGTTTCATCCTTGTGTATTCATTCCAGTCCGTTCAGACCAAAAAAATTAGTAATGAATATCACTTGTTAAATGCTAAAGCAGAGAATAGCTCATATGGACTTTCAGATTTATTTCATACTAAGATTTATGACAATTAAGCCACAAACTTTTCTTAAAACTTGTGCATTTTGAAACTATATCTGTCTGAAGAGACGTCTTTGTGTTTGACACTGAAATGAAGAATTCATTCCATTTATTACAAATGAAGTGCAACAACTATGAGAATATTTAAGATTTTAATGTTCAGTAGGAAAAAAGATCTTTTGTTGCAGGCTTTAATTATTTGTAGAAGTCAGGAACGATTTCCCTTCTGATACTGAAAATACCAGCAAATCAACTCTCTAAGACTCGTTTTGGAGGTTTAGAAAGCATGCATCCTTTATTTAGAGCACTGGACGCATGGAGGAATAATTCCACTAATCATGCGTAATGAGACAAGAGCTGGTTACAGAATATATTACCTATCTGTGTGCATATGCATAACATTTCTCGAAAGTCTTATGCGTGTTCTATTACTTTCCGAAGACTAATCTTAATGTTGTGAACTTCACAACAGCCTAATCTCCTCTAACTGGGACAGTACCAGTTCTCTGTCTGACCTTGCATTCTTTAGCTAGAGACTATAAATGAAGATGATTGCAGAAGAAGACACATCTGTTCAGCACATAGCATGCTTCACACGCAAGATGTTATCATTTCTCAAGAAACAGTGTCTGGGAAAACAGTTTGAAAAAAACGTGCTCTCAGAGGGACATTCTGTCTATAACTTCCAAAACTACAGTTACTTAAATGAGACAACTGAAATTAGAAAACTGATTTTACTTTAGCTTAAACCAAACTACTCCACTTTTTGCAGTAGTAACTGCTTCTTATGTCACCTCTGCATTACATTTACGGTGCATGTAGGCTTTTTGGTTTGTGGAGCTTTAGAAGTTCACTGAAGACAGACGAGAGGAGTGCGTGGAGCTTCATTTCATCTATTCCGCTAATGTCTTCGCTATGCTCTGAGCTCTAGTTTTCTGCCTGTGGAGGCTGACTGTGCAATTGCACATGAGAATCTTTCCTTCCCACCTGTGGTGACTTAGTATTGTCTTTAAATGAGTTAAATCCCGCTGCTTGCAAAGGAGCTTTTGAATGAGAAGCTGTATTTAGAACCGTAGATTCTTCTTATGCAGCATATAATTTATTATCAGCTAGATAAATTATTAATTGCAACTCTGCCATTTATCACTGCACAGTGACTCAGCCTGCTGTATGAGTAGATTGAACATATATCTTCATTACAATTTCCCAGACGCTTTTAACTTGGAGTTAGATCAGTGTCTTCCACAGCTCCTCTAAATCCATTCATGTACAGCTGATTTACACCAGCTCTGTCATGGCGTGAGTGGACTGGTGTACTGCTGTTGTTACTGCTCTTAGCCTAAAAAACAGTCTTTTTAATACCTCTTATCGCTGCCCAATCATTAGTCTAGCAGCCTGCTATTAAAAGTTGCTGTACCTTGCTAAAAATGTTAGCAGTGACACTGCTGCAGAAACAAGGCTTTATTTAACCCACTTTGTTACAAATATTTCTGGTTTGGATGGGATTAGACAAACTAGTGTTTCCTTTAAGTATCACGGAGAAAGCAAAGTCAACCAAGCTGACATATGTGGGCATGAGTAATACAAAACCTCCTCCTTGTCTACCAAGTTGGGTGCTCTTTGGTGTCAGCTGTGGAAGAGAACTCTGGTAGCCGATGCTTTATGCGGCAATTCAGTAACACCAGGGCACTCGGATGATGCTGCAGACAAGAGGTGTATTAGTGGCACCTTATCATGCCTAGCTTTCACAAAAGTGAGGCTTCCTTGCTGCCTTTTCATGTTTGGGAAACAGTGACCAATTTGTTCAGTATCTGTGCACCATGACGAGGGGGCAGGGCAAAGCCTGGAAGGAAGGGAGAGAGGAAGGAATGAAGGGAGAGAGGAGGCCACTGCTGAAAGACAGAGCAGACACGTGTGGGAAGAGTGCAGGGATATCATCATGCAGATGTCTTATGCAAAAATAGCAGTAGTGGGTCTGGAGTGGATGTTGGTACCAGTCTGGCCACAGCATGCAAGAGCGCAGCCCGTACACACAGATGGACTTCACAGTCTGTTCTGCTCTTTGTTACATCCAGAAGTGTGCTTCCCTCAGCTACACTGCTTTAAAGCTAGCTCAAGTCTGCTGGCATGAGCAGCACTTACGTATCGGGAAACATAAAGCAAGCATACAATAAAAACAGCAATAACAGAGAAAGGAAGGAGTTCCTAAGGTCAGGCAGGGTGAAGGATCAGAATTGGAAATGTTGAAACATTATTTCCTCTGGCAGCCCTTGCATGTTGACAAATCTCCTTTGGAACAGTTCAGCATGCTGAAAGCTGTGCAGCCTCAAGGCTTGTCAGCCTGACGCTGGAGGACTCCATTCTCTGACAGACCTCGGGGCCAGGAAAAGAGTGCTCAGTGCTAATAAACCCACCCATACTTATGATATTGATCAGCAAAGTATCATCTTGAATTTGGAATTCACCAAGTTGTGTTTAGTATGAATACAATTGTTCTTAGCATGTATATGCTCAGTTCCCTCTCAAAGCAGGTCCATAGATAGATGAAATGTACTTGTTTCTCAGAAGATAAGATGTTATTGACAACATTATCTGAAGAATCAAATTTTATTTCTTTTTAGACCAAATCTGTAGTCACATAGATCTTTTATTACAGTTATAACAGTGTTAAGTTCATGTAGCACTTCTAGTTCACGGCTTTTGATGTTAAATTGCTCAAAATACATCATCATACATTAGAAAAGTGAATGTAAATACAATTTTATTTAATAATAAAGTATGTGAATCTCAATATTTCAGACTAGAGCATGTAGTCCAGTGGAGATAGGGACTACACTGATCAGTGTTTTACTGTTGCATGCTCCTTACTAACACGGTGAAATAGAATTAGAGTTGTACAGCTTTTGGATTTTACAAGTAGTTTCATTTTTTTCTCCTTTACGCCTAATATTATTTACGTTAAGAAGTATTACAGTATTAGTTTTATTATGTATAACATTATTGTATTTCTAAAACAACATCCACAAGCATCTTCAGGAAGGCATTGCTGTCTGGTGCATTGCCAATTGTTCTTACTGGTTTGTTTTTGCAGCTTCATTCCACTGATGATTGTTAAGCAAGCTTTCAGCATTAATTGTGTCGCTGACTGGGGTGTACAGTATGCTCAAAACTTACAACTCTTTACTTGTTAGAGTAGCTGTTAAAACTCAGACTTCTTAGTCTTGCAAAGCTGGTATAACTTTCCTCTAAGCTTTGGTACTTTTTTTCTCAGGTGCTAAGGTTGCTCACTGGCGCCGTTTCCCAGCTCTGTGAGGACTGGCATTGGACTGGAGGCATCTAATTGCCCCAGTCATGCTGTGCCAGGGCTGAGGCTTGAATGCTAAAAGGAAGCCATCCAAGATCCTTCTCTCACCAAGGTCAGCGGCTTAGAGGGAGTCTTCTGTCAGGGGAAGTGGACTCACTGCAAAGAGATCATGGCTTCATCCCGACTAGTGGCAAGATCTAGGGATATTGCCAATGTCATGCAACGACTTCAAGGTAAGAGACTGACTTGGACTGGTGCTCTCTGCCATACATTCATAAACGGAGGTTCCAATTTTTTACTATAGTGCACAGTCGGGACATATTTCTGTAGTTTAATAACTGTTCTAAACTTACCTACTTAAAAATATTTGAAGCATATCTGAAGGGCTTTGATTATATGAGTCCTTTCGTATGGTATTAATAGTGGTCTTTAAAGGCAGCTGATATTATGAATGTCGATCCATGGGACAGGACACTGAATTGAAGATTCTGAGACTTCGGTTCTGTTTCTCCCATGTGTGGAGACATGGGAGATGTGACATGATTGTGCATCAGTTTTCTCATAGAAAAGAAAACAGAAATTATATCGATCCTCTTCTCAGCAATGAAGTCTAGAGGCAGATCTTCTCTACTGATAAACTAGCATTTATTAGTTTTATTAATATTTGCTGTCTCCAAACGAGAACTGTACCTCATTGTATCGTTAAGCATTGAAGAACTCGTAGGTTAACGAGCTAATTATTAGTCCTGAAATTAGTGACCTTTTAGATTCTATATCACAGAATATCTTTGCAGAATTTGCTGAGTATTCAGTATGTGTTTAATTTCTTACAATAAAGCATAATTAAATATTTAGTCTTTTCTTTAAAAGCTACACACCTAAATGCTGCAGCTAAACGGCTTGCATTCAGAATGTATGTTCTTGGTCAAGTGATGATATTGACTAGAAACAAACTGTCAGTGCTGCTGTAGGTTTCACTCCTGTTAACTTTAAAACTGTTATAAATTCCTGACTTCCTTTACACACCAACTTCCACTGACTTGCAAGAAAAGCTTACATGCACAGAAACTCACTACCCGTCTTCTAAATCTGGAAGCTTTATCTTCCCATGGCTTTTCCTTCCATTTATTTTTTATTTTAGTTCAGGATATCTGAACTCAGCTTCTAGCCACCAGCTACAAGTAGTATTCATAATTTACATGTAGCCTCAGTAGATAAATATAAGAATAAATAAAGAGGCAGAGTCTGTACTATTTAGACCTGCTACACCAATTCCCCTGTCCAGAACACTTATGTTTGATGTTCCTCATCCTTTTGTACAGCTACTGTCTTTTTCCTTGCTGTTTTTACTTGTGTCTGCTAATTCTCAGGCTGCAATCTAGGACAATAATTGTTAAAAGTGCCCACAAACATAAGCAGGGAAATATTCCCTGTCCAGGGAATTTGAGGTTTAAACGTTAGATTAAGACACTCCAGGTAGACACAAATCAATGAGAGAGTGCAAGGGTACAGTGAGGCAACCTTGCTCAGAGAACAGGCAGGGGTCTTGGGACACTGTGTGTATATATACATACATACATATATATATATGTATACTATATATTTAAAAGAAGTAATGTTCATAATAAGAGTTCCAGAAAAATAACAGAGAGGTTTGAAGAAAGAAGTGAAATAATTATGAAACCATGAGATCTTCTGAAAAATATGAAGAAATGCCTATGAGAAACAGCAGGTGTGCTCGAAGGTTATGGAGGCATACTGCAAAGGAAAGGATCAGGGAGCTGAGCTGTATTCAAGGAGGATTACCCAGGCTGGTACTTGGAAGCAATGAGTAAGGAGGATGCTACAGGAGGTATTTACAGAGCATGTGGACTGTTTATCAAACTGTTATTTACTAACTTTCTAAACATCTGCAAAGCTGTTGCTGAAAAAATGGCTGTTCTGCTTATTTGTACTTTAGTTTTTTTTACATAATTGTTTTTCATGTTTATGTATTTTGCTCTGTTGAAATCTGATATATAGTTCAGTCTGCTATATGTTTGACGTTTTTTTCTTTTTGGAAATTAAGTAGAAATAATTAAGCACCCTCTGTAGTGCAGACATTTTAGAAGAAAATAAATGAACTAAGGCCAAATTTGGTATTGCATGTTATTTCAAAGTCATGACATATAACTTCATTCTCCGCTTCTGACATGAAATCAGTTCAGCTTGGTATTTCAGGGGTCTGAGTTTTGCTACAGAAGCATTACTTCAATAAATCACTGGAGTGACTGGAGTGCTTGGAGCCTAATTCTTTTTTTAGTCTATAGTTCTGCATTATGGATGAACAGGCAAGCTGCACTGCAGTTACCTTAGCCCTTGTGAATTAAGGTTGCTTTACGTTTCAGAAGTTAATAGTCCACTGAAATAGGAGCAGGTATGGACACAGGGGCACAAAGATATCTCTTGGTGTGTTTGCATGGCAACTCGGGGTTAATGTGGTTGGAGCTGAGTGTGTAGCTCAAGGTGAGAGTGGAACTGAGCGTATTCGTGGCGTAACAGGAATGGAGGTGGTTTGGGGGACCTGCAGTTATGCCTTACAGCACATGCTTTTGTACCTGGTGTAAGGTGAAGCAGGAAAGGAGTTCTTGTATGAGCCTGTCAGAGAGTGCTGCAAGATCTCAGTGCTGCTAACTCATCAGAACTGAGGAAGAGAGGTAAAGCAGGCTGTGCTCCCTCCTCCACATCACTGTCTTGTATTCACCTTACTGATTTCCAGTGTTTACAGTTGAGTAAACACTTTTTCTGGGGAGAGTGTAGGAAAGACCAATGAAATGCTCTTAGGCACTGGGATTCTCAACACCAGTCTTGAAATCTCTGCTGTACATACTGCAAGTGAATGCAATGATATCAGCTCTCCTAAAATCTATCAAAGAGCAACAAAGTTGGTTCTGATGTTGTTTTTTTGTCTACTTTTTCATAAAAAAATAATTTCCAGCCACTTTCCTTTGGTGATTATGATACTTGCAATATCTTATTCTTGAATAAGATTGCCTATCACTGCCTCAAATCCACATGGGACAAACAATCATGAAGATGTGCAGTGTGCTGGTCTGGATTTGTATGCAAGTGTGTACACGACTTACCTTATCCCATGGTGTCCAGCTAAAGGCTTATTGCAATATTGCTCTTTCTGCCCAGAAACATGGAGGATCTACTCCTTTAGTCTGTGCCAGGCAGGGCACAGGAGAGAGATGGGCACTTAGCATAAGAATTATCATCTCTAACTTTGTCATCCCTGTCATCCTAATAAAAATTGAGGCAAATGGCTATTCATTATAAGTCAGTTTGCACTTAAGGGAGAGAAACAGGCTTCTCCAGAAGGACTATTGTGTCCAGCTCTGGAGCCCTCAGCCCAGGAGAGACATGGGCCTATTGGAGTGGGTCCAGAGGAGGGCCACAAAAATGGTTGTGGAGATGGCACGTCTCTCCTATTAGGAAAGGCTGAGATATTGTTCAGCCTGGAGAAGAGAACGTTCCAAGGAGACCTTATTATGACCTCTCAGTACTCAAAGAGGACTTAAGAATGATGGGGACTTTTTAGCAGGGCCTGTTGTGACAGGGCAAGGGGCAACAGTTTTAAGAGAAGGTAGATTTATACTAGATATAAGGAAGAAATTCTTGAAAACAGTGAGGGTGAAACACTGGCACAAGTTGCTCAAAGAAGCAGTAGATGCTCCATATCTGGAAAGATTCAAGGTCATGTTGGACAGGCTCTGAGCAACCTGATCTAGTTGAAGATGTGCCTGCTCATTACAGCAGGTGTGGACTTTATGACCTTTGAAGGTCCCTTCCAGTCCAGTCTATTCTGTGATTCTATGTGTATGATCCGTTATCACTTGAATTTTAATAAGGGTATGGTTTTGAAACAAAAATCCTTCCTATTATATTTTTATTCTGGGAATTGTATAACCTGTATAAATAGGAAAGAGTTGCAGAAGGGAGTTGCTGTACCACTTTAAATGGGGGTGGAAGTTCTCTCTGGGAAAAGATTAATCATAATCAGGAAGGTGGGTATAAATCCGTAGAAGAAATAGTTGCTTTCCATCTCACTTGTTGGCTAGACACAAACCCTATGCTGCACGTGTCATCTTTCCAATTGCTTCTGCTTGCTTTTAATTCTTCCCTCAGTACTTGCTTGGATGGTGCTACCCTGCTCGGTACTCAGGGGCCTGGGTCAGGCAGGTTTGGCTTTTAAGGACATAAATGGTGGCATGGCTGCTGCAGGAGCTAATGCCACCTAAGGCAGGTCTTTAACAAGGGTGTAATTAATTTTATTAAAGTGCCTGTCTCTCCTGATTGGCTACAGAGAGATGAAAATATAGAGACAACACCTGATTGTTTTCATTGCTGAATTTAGGCATGAGGAACCCATCCTCATGATACTACAGAATGAACTGATGATGTCCTATAGTGTCATTGTCTTTGCGTAATTTATTGCTTGCTGGAACAGTTCAAGATTTTCTACAGTACCCCATCCTCTGTAATTTACTTGTTCATATTATAATACTACTTACAAAACCTGAGGAGAATTGATTTATGCCTCTAATTTGAATTACTGGGATTGTCCTTGGGATTACTCAGGGAATTAAATGCCACTTCTCACAAAAGCACTGCTCCTTAGCCTATTGGAAATGCAACTTTCTCATCCATTGTAGCTGGTCTTACAGTAAAGATTCTTATAGCATCCTTAATAGCTGCAAAAATCAAAGCAAGGAATGCTGGCAAAAAAGATAGTAAAACCTTTATGTCCTTATAAACTCTGGCATTATGAAATTCATTCTTTTCCATAAGTACTATGCTGTTACAGGCAAATTGCAGTCATGCTTATGGTCTTCTGAAACAAAAGTTAGTGTACTTTTCTTCTGGGTCTTGTCACTCCTGTATGCTGACTTGCTCTTGTGACTTGTAGGGTGATATCAGTCACTGTATCATACTGATACTGTGGTTTTTTCTCATTCCTACTTTTTCCTCCTTCTGCTTCTTCCAATTTCTCATTTTATATTCTGTGCTGGGTAGAGATTTTTCTGAGTGGCATTGCATTCAGTACTGGGTGGTCCGTTTATTCAAGGAGGACATTTTTGTTCTTATCTAGAGTAGATCACAAAAATTCAGTCTGCACTATGGTTCTAACATATATGCCACCCCAACTAATTTGCTGTGGTATCACTGATGGTTTCAGACTGTTACATGCTTTAACCCCATTCAGTAAAATCAGTTCTAGGGTGTACAAAGTAGAACAATTTAAAAAGACAATAATTTTGTGGTCTTAAACTCTGCAAATGATAAGAAGTCATAAGAAAATTCTTTTCAGTCCTCTATTAGGTTCTGGGTTGTATCACTCTTCTTACAAGGCTCCTAAAATCGCTTTGGCTCGTGGGTATCTCAGGCTTTTGTAAACTTGCTGTAGAGAGATTTCATAGTGCAGGAAGAGCTGTGATGGGAAAACAAGCAACATTATCATTTGTGAAGACCTAGTGCGATAGGAAGAAGTCATAGTTCTAGTAGTCTTCATGCACCCCTGAAAATCTTCAATACACAAAGGTCAAATCAGCTTTAAGTCCAGTCCTTGTTTTGTGTGAAGTACCTACAGCTGTGTATCATCTGTAATTTTGATGCCTTCTGTATATTAGTACAGTTCACAGAATGCTGTAGATTTGTGGTTTTTTTCTGGATTGCCCTGCCTCTTCTTTTCCTTCGTTTTACATCTTAGCATTTCTTTTTCCATGCTCTGCAAGCAGTAGCCATTAACCAAACAGCAGATTTTTTCTGTTTAGCTGATAGGCACTTTGTTAACATGAAAACACCTTCATGGTTTTTTTTTTTTTTTGGTTGTTTTCTCTCCAAGTCTACAGTGCCAAGAGCCCCAGTTTGACATTAAGCTAAGCTGATTTAACAGATACCTGGTACTGAAAACTACCTTGCTTCACTGTGTGCATGTTCCCAATTTTCTCTCCAACAGTGCTCTTCCTCCTCTTACCTTAGCCCTGAACCAGCTGAAAACTGGGTTGTAGAGATTAGGTCAACTGTTGGTAAAAAAAGCAAGTTGCAGAGTCTCCTTGTTCATTGTCATTTACTGTTTTATCATTTGCGAAACCAAACTGAAACCTCATATTTTTAAATGTGAGTGAAATTGGAAAGGTGTGCTTGAGCAGGAGGGGTGTGCTGCACAGTTGAGTTGTACCCTCACATCAAAAATACGGCCCTGGTTAAGGTTTCCTTCTGTCCAGTTTGCTGGGGTATACTGGTTCAATGTAGTCCTGCTGCTGCTGCTTTTTCTTTGCAATCTTTCACTCTCTAAAATGTCCCAGGCTCAATTCCTGCAGCTCTCTTAAATTTGGAAGAATCTTGAGTTACAGAAGATGCCAGGTTAAATCATTAGTTTCTCAGGTGAGCAAGTCTTGTAACTAAGGCAATTCATTACTCACTGGCAGCATATTAAGGGAAAATAGACTCTTTTGACTCTGTTGACTTTGTAGAGTAGATGACCTGAAGGCCAAGTAAATCTAAATGATGACTTAGGAATTTGAATAACATTGTAGCCCATGTGTTACTTAGAAGGAGGAATTCAAGTAGGATTTTAATCTTATTCTTTTTTTTTCTTTTTTTCAGTGTGAGAAAATTTAAGTTAATATTACTTCAGAACAAAATATCGAAATAGAAGATTTATGCGTGAAGGTTAAGAAAGCTGGAAAAAATCATAGCTTAAAATGAAATCATTAAACAGTAAAAAAATAAATAGAAAAGAGATCAAACGTTTTCATTTACTACAACAAAAATGTGTGAAAGGGCTAGGCTGCAGCCAAGGGTATTCAGGTTAAATGTTAGTTCACATTCAGTAAGGCAAGTTGCTAAGGCTAGCTGTGAAATTACCTTTTGTAGAAGTATTTAATTCTGGTTTATGTATATGGAAACAAGAGAATCCACTTCAAGTTTCTTCTGACCCAGATATCTGATTGTAATAATCTGACATATTGCTGTTCTGAGACGCCTGTAGATGTTGCAGAAACATAGGGGAAAGGATAATGAAATATTTAACTGGTAGCACAAATGGCTAACGTATACACTAAATTCTAGGTGTCATGTTGTATTAGAATGTTTTGTCATATATAAAAAAATAAGTTTCTCTGTGAAAACAACCACATTATTTTATTATTTCAGTTAGATTTAATTTGGTGTTCTCAATGAGAACAGAGTCTTGGAGCATGCTGCAAAACCCTATTTATTTTAGTGCAACAGGGTCCTTTTTTTTTGGTGTTTTTTTTAGTCTTTCTCCTTTCTAAGGAATTTCAAGTTAGTGATATAAAATACTTATTTAAATTTTTTTAGGTTAATATTGTAATCTCATTGCTTCCAGTTTTTATTGCCTTTTCTTACAAAAATAATAATGTAATAGAAATCAACAAAAATTTCTACTTACTCTTTTCCTTGCTTGCCCTTTTAATCATCACATTACAGTTCTTGCAGGTTGGTAAACTAATTTGTACTCTTCTTTCCTCTTGGTTGATGGTCAACCAGGATACAAAGGCCAAAACATCACACAGGTGTTAAATGATATTTGTATCCCCTGGTGAAGGGGCTGGAAAACAAGCCATATGAGAGGCGGCTGAGGGAACTGGGGTTGTTTAGCCTGGAGAAAAGGAGGCTGAGGGGAGACCTTAGCACTGTCTACAACTACCTGAAAGGAGGTTGTAGAGGGGTGGATATTGGTCTCTTTGCCCAAGTGATATGTGATAGGATGAGAAGGAATGGCCTCAAGTTATGCCAGGGGAGGTTCACACTAGACATTAGAAACATTTCTTCACCTAAAGGATTATCAGGCACCAGCACAGGCTGCCTAGAGAAGTGGTTGAGTCACCGTCCCTAGAGGTATTTAAAAGATGGGTAGATTAAGTGCTTAGGGATGTGGTTTAGTTGTGGTCAGGTACAGCTGGACTCCATCTCAAAGGTCTTTTCCAACCAAGCGATTCTATGATTCTATTTGAGTTGCTCTTTAAGAAAAATAAAATATTTTTTTCTGTTTTCATCTGAGATAGATTATACGAGGCCCAATACAAAAAAAACCCAAGACTAACCCTATAGCTTGTGAACCAAGCTTGGGAGGGGAGAGACAAATAGATAAGACACGTTCTAACCTGTCACAGTGAGACAAAGGTCCACTCAATCACTTCACTCATTACGAGTGGACGCGTGTTCAAATATGGATGTTTTCTTACCCTCGGTCAGAAAATGTTGGTGTGTGCCAGCCCATGAAGCTTTGTCTGTGAAGCAGTTTTTAGCTGCACTGTGCTTGAGCATCCACCGTGTTCTCCAGACCTGCAATTTCTACGTCTTCCCTGATATCAATTCAGTACTCAAAGGAATCCACTTTTTTTTGTCAGTAGAAGATGTGAAAGCAAAAGCAATGGAGATCCTCAACAGCCTTTCAGAAAATGAGCTGCGGAATTGCTTTGAACGTTAGCAGCATCATGTGCGGCTGTGTGTCAACTCAGAAGAGGACTATTTTGAAGTTGATCATAGTTGATTTTCTCAATTTGTTAAATAAAAAGAGTTATAGTCTATCCTTTTTTTGTGTGTTTGTGTGTGTTTTGGGCCTTATATGTTTAGGGCAGAAAATAGTTGACACGATAGTGTCTCACACTGAGATTGCTTTCATTTGGTTCTGGAGTAACACAGTTCAAAATTGAAAGTCTTCTCATATGCTGTTATTAAAAATTAGAGAACAGGATTAATTAGATAAAATGCAGGAACTAAATGAAAGAGGATAATTGTCCTTGGCTCCCTTAACAGGCAGCAGTTAAAAATGGTGCTCCTGAAATATAGTAGATATCCAAAATGTGTCAGGCGAATTGCATTTTACGTGACTCGTGTCTTCAGCTCCACTCTTTTCAGTTTAGTTTGACAAGTTCATATGCAGGCATCCAGACTGCAGCTGTTTAGCGTTGGTTGTGATAAATCCCTATCTGAGGCTCGTGATCTGTTTTAGGACTTCACCAGAAAATAGCATTGCCATATTTGCTACTGGTGTGAAAAGGATGATATTTCAAGAAGTCTAAATAGGAACAATTACACGTCAGTTTTAAGGTTTTAGTGAAGATAAAGATTTTGAGAAGGAATATATTATAGTGATGAGTATTTTTGAGAGCAAGCCCTCTATATTCTGACGGGCCACTAGAGAGACAGTTATTTTTGTAATAATATTGGGTGCAGGGTATCGGGAAGCAGAGTATTATGATATCACGGTTTTCTATGCAGATTATGACATTTGTCATTTGTCTGTTTTGTGACATCTAATTAATTTCCTGTTTATATTAGAGTATACTGCAGGCGTGAAAAATTAAGCTTTTTCTTCTCTCAGCTCTGCTGTAGTGTTTTCCTACCATGCATCTTGTGTATTGTAATGTATTATTAAATTTTAACATAGCAAATTGTCTTGAGTAGTCTTCCCTTTTGGAATGTCACCTCTGTTGATTTTTAATACTAGAGGAACTGAAAATTACAGAAGGGCATGTCTCTTGTCCCTCGTTACTGATTAATAGGCATTAAAATAGTTTTGCATAGGTTTTGTATTGCTGGTCATGCTTGTTTACTAGTGTAAAGGCAACATATTTCAGTGAGAAAGTTCTACTGTTTTCCTGTAATCCTGTTTTGCCCTTTTCTGGAAATCGGAAGCCTTACCACCTTTAATTATTAGGTTGATAATATACTTCAGAGGATCTACTTACAGGTAGATAAAATACACAGATTAAAAATAGCCTCTAATAATTACTAGCACTTAATTCCGTAGACTATTTCTAGAATGCAGTTTTTATGTTATGCTTTAGACCTCATTTACTTAAAAATATCCTAGATTCTGTCACAAAGCTTCTCTTTGTGAGTCATATCACAGAATTCTAATTTTAGTCTTACACTGAGTTTTTTAGATTGCAGTTATATGTATCCAAGTCAATGGCTATTATTGTGTACAAGAAAACAGGCTACTTGTTCTGTCTTTCATCTAAGATGAAAGCAGGAGCCCTGTGAAAGAAGTGTCACCAACCCAATAAGAATTCAATAGTCTAGTAAAAAAAGGAAGTGTCGAGGGGATGCTGGTCCAGCTGGAGTCAATGGGGCTTAGTAGGATTCATCCAAGGATACTTAAAGAGCTGGCTGATGTCATAGTGAGACATCTCTCAATGATTTTTCCATGCTTTGGGGAATCCGGAGAGGTACCAGTTGACTGGAAGCTGCCAAATGTTGTCCCTGTCTTCCAAAAGGGCAGCAGGGATGATCCCAAGCCTGTCAGTCTCACTTTAGTGCCTGAGAAGATTATTCTCGGTGTTACTGAAAAACACCTGAAAGATGACACAGTTATTGTCAGCCAGCACGGGCATATAAGGGAAAAGTCCTGCCTGACAAGATTGATTTCCTTCTATGACAAGATTACCTATCTAGTTGCCCAAGGAAAACTAGTTGACATAATCTTTTTGGATTTCAGCAAGGCTTTTGACACTGTCTCTCACAGTATCCTCCCAAACAAAATATCCAATATGCAGCTGGATAAACACATAGTGCAGTGGGTGAACAACTGGCTAATGGGTTGGGCTCAAAGGATCATAGTAAATGCGGTTACATTGAGCTGGTGACCAGTCACCAGCAGGATTCCACAGGGATCCGTCTTAAGACCAGTATTCTCAGATAGCTTCATAAATTACCTGGATGCAAGACTCAAAGGTTTACTAACTAAATTTGCTGATGACACGAAACTGAGGGGAGCTGTTGACACTCTTTGGGGTAAAGAGGCCCTGCAGAGGGACCTAGACAAATTGGAGAGCTGGGTAATCACCAACCACATGAAGTTTAACAAGGGCAAGTGCCAGGTTTTGCATATGGGACATGACAACTCCAGTTATACATGCAGACTGGGAAGCAAGAGGCTGGAGAACAGCCCTGTGGAAAGGGATCTGGAGGCTGTGCTTGACAGCAAGTTGAACGTGAACCAAGAGTGTGCCCCAACAGACAAGAGAGCCAACCATGTCCTGGGGTGCATTTGGCACGGCATTGCTAGCCAGTCGAGGGAGGTTATTATCCTGCTCTACTCCACACTGGTGTAGCCCCACCTTGAGTATTGTGTGCAGTTTTGGGCACCACAGTATAAAAATGATATTAAGCTATTGGAGAGTGTCCCGACGAGGGCCATAAAGTTGGTGAAGGGTCTAGAGGGGAAGTCACGTGAGGAGCGGCTGAAGCCACTCGGTCTGTTCAGCCTGGAGAAGAGGCGATTGAGGGTGAATCTCATAGCTGTTTACTGCTTCCACACAGCGTAAGGAGGAGGAGGAGGAGGTGACCTCTTCTCTCTGGTGACCAATGATAGGACCCGAGGGAATGTCAGGAAGATGTGCTAGGGGAGATTTAGATTGGACATTAAGAGAAGGTTCTTCACTCAGAGGGTGGTGGAGCACTGGAATAGGCTCCCCAGGAAAGTAGTCATGATGCCAAGCCTAATAATATTCAGGAAGCATTTGGATTATGCACTCAGACACTTGGTGTAAATTTTGGGGTTGCCATGTGCAAGGACAGGAGTTGGACTCATGATCCTTGTGGGTCCCTTCCAACTCAGGTCATTGTGTGATTCTGTGACTTCACTACAACCTCCTACAACCTCTTTGGAATTTATTTCTCCACAGTGAACAAAAAAGAGATGTTTGAAATATATTTTATTTTATAGGGAGTTATAACTGATTACTGAATTACACAGCTAATGTTTATAGTCAAATTCTGGTGGTTTGTTTTTGGGAGTGTACAATTTATATTTCTTTTTTATTAGTAGACTAATTTGGGACCTCTCCTTGGATAATATTCTTTTTTGGATGTGTGTGAAGGAACTAGGGCTAACTGTAAAAGCTAGTGCCCATCCTGTCCATTGAAACAGATGCTGTTTTATTTTTAGTTCTCAGTGCTTATTTTAGTTCAGTAACAGGTCAGGGAACTAGTAGAAGAGCATGCAGGCATCTCAGGATAAGTAACCTCTGGGTGAACATGGAAGAAAGAGCAATGCCAGGTTAATACAGGGTGAGGATGTTTTCTCTTGGGCTCCAGCCCCGCCTCAGCACCGTTTGCCTGGAGGCCAAGACCCCACACCCTGACTTCCACTCCCCTCTCTCTCCTCTGTCTCCGATGCCCCCACTGCTGATGAGTCATTGCTGTTAACATATAGCATTGGGAAATATTGGTTTCAGTTTAATTTCATGAAGCATAGATGTTAATGTCATAACAGAGTCATAATTTGTGAAACTTCATTTACTATAGTGTCACTAGATTTTATGTAATTACATTCCAGTATTTGTTACACAGTCTTTAGTACTTTTAAGAGGATTTTGCCCTCACTGATGCACATTGGTTTAAGTGTCTATGGAGAATGTATGTAATCTCTTTACAACACTGTTGGGCTTGTGAAACAAACCTGCAAAACCTATGAATCTCCAAGCTAAAGACTGTCATGTATTCATCCTGATGTGAGATATGTCTGCAACCTTTAATAACATCTTGTATCTACATAGTCATTGCTGTGGAATGAGAGTTACAATTCAGTTTATGCCGCCACCAAGTTTCTTTTTAGCTATGCTTGTTTAATACCCAGGGAAAATTCATCCTCTTACAGTGGTGCCAAAGGCCTGTACAGATGTGGTGTACCATGCATATGCTTTATATATGTTACTCATACAGGGCAGCTGGTGTAGCTTGTCATAACTGCATAGGCAGTCGTGCCTCCACCAGCTTGCTTGGAGGTGTACCTGGAGAGGTACAGACTCTTCACCATACAGTGCCAAGAACTATATGTCATTGTGGACTTTCTGTATGTCTTTACTCAAGGTACTATTGCAAGAAAACTGCTCACTTCCAGACCTTGCGAATGCAGCAGCTGTTCTGTGAAAGCTTTATCTTAAGCTCATTAAAACAAAGGAAAAATCTTCTTTCCATAAGGTGAATGGAATCAACTGTAAAAAGCAATAGTAGGCGAAGAGCATTACTCTTAGCTTTCCGGTCTTGGAGGAAAAAAAAACACCCTTACATACAAGATCGAGTATTCAAGAAGATATGAGGCCAACCTAGTGTAGCAAAGCAAAGCAAAAGTAGCAAAAGTTTTACTTACTTATAGTACCTAATAGATTAAAAAAAAAAAAAAAAAAAACAACAAAGAAAAAAACCTCCTCACTTAGGAATGGAGGCTGTAGTCTTCACACTCTATAAGAAATTATGGTTATTTGTAGTAAATTCAAGTTTTGGACTGTGCTTTTGTTCTTCCAAGTGAATTAAAGTAAAACATTACTACAGTTCAGCGTTGTGTAAAGGCCCATCTTTTTATTCTTTTTCTTTTGGCCAAGGTCTTTATTTTATTGTCTCACTTGCCAACACGTCCTTAGGCTTTTCCAAGTTCAAGTGGTGCAGTTATTCCCAGTACTGAGTCAGAACTGGGAATGCAAACTGGTGCTTGCTTTGTAGACAGTTGCAGAAACAGAGATTTTCTCCTTCGTGACTCCTGTTAATAACATCAACAATGAAAAAGACCCTGCCTGTATAGCTCTGCTGGGTACTTCAGAAACACTATGTGATTTTTCAGGACAGAACTGAGGATCAGCATCACCAGTTATGGCACTTACAAGCTACTAATACAGTCACTGTATCAGCTAAATCATCTCTGTTATTAGTTGGATTTGTGATGTACTTGAGTGCAGTTTTGCAGCCTGGATGCTAATATTCCATTCACACATGGGTGAAGCTGATGTGCCTTCTTGCTATGAGAAGGACAAGAAATACCTTTTAATGGAAGTCACAAAGCTTGTCCTCCCGTCCAAACATGGAGAGAAATGTTCAGGAATGGATCCTTCACTGAGATTTTCAGCCCAATTGATGTTTTTCCCCCTGTGCCATGTATTGTCACAGAAACTCAAGCCATGGTGGGGTGACAGGATATTTAACGTCAAGCTTGTGGACAGGAGAGACAGAGGTGAGGCCATCTACCGATCCATCACTTATCAGTGAAAAAGCAAACACTGCCATCTTAGCAGAGGTCTTCTGGGCATAAAGCTCTGTTAGCAGATGTGAGTTGCAGTGATAAAACATGGATAATCATCCCCTCTTTTGAGACTGATTAAACAGGACATAAGGCTAATTAACGTGGATTTCTGCCTTCTTTGCATTATTGAAGTTGTGGAATGCAGGAAGAATACCATTTGCAAAGGCATTTGGGCACCTACAGATAGATATTGCTATAAAAAGGCATAGTATGCATATTTTACAAACCTCTTCAAATGCCTTTCTTCAACTTGAAAGACATAGGTACTTTATAACCTGAACCGTAAACACACAAATTAAGTGGATTTAAAATCTCCAATGGTCTTAGCAGTCAGGAATTAGAAATTTATTATTTGAAAATGTATTTAGAACCTTAAACATACTTAATATTTCTAAATCTAAACACTTACTTATCAGCAGTTGTGACCTAGTCAGTGGGCTATCCTGGAACTATTGATTTTGTTCTTTAATGCGATGTCCACTATCTAAAAGCAAAGCCATGTGACAACCTTCTTTACATTTCTAAAATGCATATCCTACCAAAACCCAGCAGTCATAATGAAAGACTGGATTCCAGCTTTTTCATTCCAATTAAACCTTTTTTTGCATACAAAGCACTGAATCTTACTATGATTTCTGCTTTACAAGGAGATAGAAATTAACTTTTTTTTTATTCCTAACCGACTGTCTCAGAAGCAGAAAACCTGCTGCCTCTCCATTGCAATGTATTGTGGAAGGATAAAGACTTTAGTTGTATAATTTGCTTTTCTGGTCTTGCTTTCCAGAGTTGCCTTTTGTTTGGACACTTTTGTGAGCTTGTACACAGCCTTGTTGCATAATTCTTCTTTCATAATTCTGAGCCTTCTTTTTCGTTCGTCTGGTTACTAAGCAAGCTGGAGGTGCGACCAACTGCCAGAAGTGATTTGAATAAATAAAAGGAATCATGAACAGTTAATTGTTGTGTTTACATCTGGTTTCTAAGAGACTAATAGTTCATGTTCACTGTCTCTGTGTGTTTATATTTGAGATCTTGGGCACACTCAAATCCTGTGTTCCGTGGGAAATTTGTGTCTACACAAAAAAATTACACTTCGTATTTATATTTATCAGTTAGCAGTCTTCAGGCTTGAATAGGAAAGTACATATATTTATGAATGGGATTAGATAATCGGATGCTTGAGTTCTTGAGTAGTCAAGTTTTTTTTAGGTTTTTTTTTTTATTTATTTTGGAAGAGTTGTGCAGATATGTAATGAAGCAGCACATTTGACCTGTGGCAGTGGTAAGGATACTTACAATCACTTTTCAGATGGGAAGGAAAACAGAAGAAGGTCTCATTCTCACCCACTTCTATGGAGGTGTAGGATGCAACATGGTCTTTACTGCAGTCAGGAAGAATAAATCAGTCCCTAAAGCTCTACTGATTAGGTTATGTACCAGCTTGGTGCACATCTGTGTACCAGCAGGGATCAGGTGCATGTGTACCTACCAGTAGCTACTAATAGCTATTTATGTTTATTATTATTAATAAAAATTATATAATAAATATTCTAATGCATAATAATATTATTATAGTAATTAAAATATTTATTATTAATAATAAAAATATATAATAAATATTATAATACATTGTAATATTATTATAGTAATTATAATAAAATAATAATAAGTATTATATTATTAGTAGGCTTTTGCTATTGAATGCCCAAAGTAGTGGGAACTGTGTCATCAGAATAGGAAGAAGCTTGAAATTTGGCTTAAAAGTTGCAACTAACGCATTCAGCAGCATGATGGAAGAGTCACACTAGAAGTTTCAACAGTATATTTTTTTTCAGGTTTCCTACATTATTATATACTAACAACCAAAGATTCTGGAAATTGCATAGGCTGCAGTGTTTTTTTTTAAAAAAAGTAATTTCTTGGCATAGTTAAAATGGCAAACCTCATAGTTGGAAATATGCAGCTATTTAAAACAGCAGGCATGACAATATGATTATTGTTCTCTGACTGAAATGCGGACTGCCAGCAGATTTGTACTTTGAGTGAGATCAAATCTGAAATCTGTGCCATTGCTCTTGTAGACTTCAGTGACATAGTTAATTAACATAACATTAGTGCTAGTGGTTAAGGAGCTCAGGTTATTTTCACAGGCTTATGATGAAGTTTATAAGCATCAAGCTGAATTATGGTAATGTCACAGGTAATGAAAAGCGATAAACAAATTTACATAAAAATGTGCATTGGACTATCTTTGTAGGGAGGGAAAAGATTAGAGTCTACTGATCAAAATTCTGGGCACTTGGCTACTTTTTGTTGCCAAAGGACAAAGTTTAAGTCACAGAAATAATAGTGAGTGCAAGATTAAATGGCCTTAAGAAGAAAAAGCTCGTTTCACTAAAAAAAAAAAAAAAGTCTTTTGATGCTTTCTTTGCATCTACCGACATTGTTATGGAAAGTTAGGTAAAGAGCTGTGAATAATGTTTTCAAGCAAACAAAACAAACACACATAGGAATACACATAGAAGTGAAAGAAAAAGTGAAGTGAAAGAAAAAGGAACCCTTCTGATAGGTTGGAATCTTAAAAAAAAAACCCAAAACAACACAGCAAGGAAAGGAGATTGGCTATTGAGAACAGCAGTAACATTGCCTTGCAAAATGAAAATGGAGAGAGGAGCTGCTTTACATCTCTAAGCATAAAAAATACCAAGAGTTTTAACTCTGTAACTGTTGTGAACTGCCTCTGTCTCAATTCACATCTAGAAGCATCTTTGCCCTAAAGTTTGTTTTTATTCTAGTAGTTTATTGTGGAGGCACTGTACAATATCTGCTAGCAAAGGGTAGATTTAGTCTAAGTTTTAGAAGAAATTCTTGAAAATGAGGGTCGTGAAACACTGGAACAGACTGCTCAGAGAAGTAGTAGATGCCCCATCCCTGGAAACATTCGAAGTCCTGTTGGATGTGCCTCTGAGGAACCTGATCTAGCTGAAGATGTCCCTGCTCACAGCAAAGGGGTTGGACTTGATGACCTTTAAAGGTCCCTTCCAATGCAAACCATTCTATTATTCTGTAAAAAGTCCCGTCTGTGTTTCTCTGAGGACCAGCCTCAGTGAGAAAGAAACCGAGAAATAAACCAAAATTTCTGATGATGGTCTCTGTATTCTGTTTCAAAATCTGTACACTGAAAAAGGATAACTCTTTCATCTGAGTTAGTAATTTTAATTCTGAGTAAAATCAAAATGTCTATGCCATCATTACTTGCTTGCTTCTTATCGAGGTTTGACTGTTTACTAGTAAGTGGGTGATAGGTGGATAGGTCATTCTTCCCTGTTTCTGCAGCGTTCTCTTTCACTTGCTCTGGTAACAAGTTCTGAATTATACAGCAAGAGCTGTTCATTAGTCTCTTATAAAGAAGTACTGCAATTTCTTCTTGTTTCCTAGGCCATTACTTCTGTTTCCAAGTATTTTGAAGTCCTGATTCCATCCAATTAAATTTCTTTTTTACCATTATCTAAATGTTAACATTTTTTACCATTTTGCTGCAGAATCAGAAATAATTAAAAGCTTGTTAATAGCTGATATTTGCATATAATTAAGAATGTGCAGTGGTTATTGGTTCATATTTGGTTTTAGGCATTGTCAGCTACGTTTACGTTTTGGCATAGAAACATTTAGCCTGAGATGTTGAGATCTAAAGATAAAACTCAGAAGCTTGTCACGGAAAGCCATGTGCTTAATTTACATGACCTCTTTCATTCTGTCTCAGACCAGTGCTAAAGGATGCTGATCATCTGTTCTCCAGAAACGTTTTTTCCTCAGTGACTGGACAGAATTTGTGGCCGATTGCCAGTAATGCTGGACATAAGCTGCTTTGGCAGATTTACCCTTTTAAAGCTGTGCTTTATTTGGAGGGAAAAATGTCTCCTTTCCCACACACATAAAAAGCAACGCCCCCTCTAAAAAAAAAAAAAAACAAAAACCCCAAAAAACCTCTTCAGAATGAGACTGAGATAAACCAAGTGCTAAAGAGAAAAAAATCACTATGGTAAATAAGATTTTTAAGTTCAAGTTCACTAGGTCTCTGTAACCACAGTGTAGACTGACTGTACTTTGCTGTTCACCAATGAAGACAAAATCAGATTAAGTTGTTGGCTAGTGATATAATGTATAATCTAATAATCTAATTTCTCTAATTTCCCTTTTTCCTCCCATTTTAGCATCAGAATTAAGATAATATGTATATCTAAACTTTTACCTGCAACTGAGACTCAAATATGGATTGAAAATGTGGTTGATCTACTAGTATAAGCCTCTTACTACTGTAGAGAAAACAGTCTCAGTGTGTGTGCAAGGCTGGATACCTATGAAGGGACAGACCTCAACTCTCAACTGAGCACTGTGCAGTGCATTTCACTGATTTTTCTTGTGGTCAAAGGTAGTTGCAGGTTGGGCACATGCTGCCTCAGGTCGTCTGGACAAAAAGTACACAAGACTGTGCTGGGAAAATGGAACAGGGAACATACAAGTACATAGAAAGGAGGAAATTGTCCAAATGAACGAGTACCTCTTACCTGTTTTGATAAGCAGTTTGCATTCAAGATTGCCTAACATAGTAGATTTACAGAAACAACAGAGTTGCTTTGTTCAAAGGCAAAGTCTCTCAGTAGGGACTTTCTGAGGCTCGGATATAATGAAACCATACTGTAGGGGAAAGTATTTGAAAGTATAACTTCATGCTGTGGAGTTAAGTGTTTCCTGCTCCTGCTTGTTGGCAGCAGTTTGTGTGGATGGGACTCGGGGAGGGATCCCTTCACTTGTTTACCCTCTACTAACTAGGTTTTGGGACAGTTTAAATATTGAATTTTTAATATGATATTCAGTATGATACAGGCATCTTAATTTGTGTACTGATTTTTGTTAATATGAATACTGTGCTCCTGCACATTTCTTTCAGCAAGTTGTGGGTTCCTGGTGGCCACTTTTAGGTCTTCAGTCTGGAATTAAAATCTCAAGCAGTATAATGCTGGAGATTTTGATCTAACCATTTCATGTGTGAATCTATGTATTCAGCAACAGACACTGATGTTTCAAGTCTAGTTGATCAAATTATCTGAATAAAATGTTTATTACAACCCAAACATAAAATAAGAGTACTTAATGAAGTACATAGTTCATTATCTATTTGGCAAAGCCTGAACACATGAAATGTTGTTCTGTTCTGTGTAAATTGAGTATTAAAACCAGTTGAAACATCCTTTTATTTCTTTTTATGAAGTACAGCTCTGCTGAAAAGAAACAGGAACATAGTCATAACAAATTCATGGCATTTTATCACAATTGTCTGATCCTCACTACCATGTTAAAATTTTTCCAGTTATTTAAGACATTTATCTTTACAACATCCTCCCTTGGGAGGCAAACCATGTTTTTACATATGTGGAGTGAAGACCAGCTTACAAAGAGAACAAATATAAGAGATGGAGGCACAAGCTAAGTACCTGTAGCTGCAGATTTCCATGCTTTTCTATAATTATTATGTAATAATTATGACATAAATAAACATAATAAACACACTCCTGTATACTTCCTGCATCTCTGTCCCTCTGTGCAGTGACATTTCATTACAAAACCAAAAAAAACCAACCCCAAAAGTACTGGGAAGTGACATCTCATAGAGAGCCTCACAGATCGTAAACACTTAACTGTGGAAAAGGCACTGACCCCTCTCCTGCTTTTATGAGCGTTGTAACTGAGGTCATAGCTGTCCTTTCCAGCCCTGGTGGTACTCCACCCATACGTTGTTTTTGTGAAGAATGTGAGATCATGACAAAAACATCAGAAGGAAATAACGCTTGTGTTGAATTTGTGTTTTGTATTTTTGTTTGTTTTCTTGGAAGGAGGTTCTTCTTCAGATGCTGTTTATTTTTAGTGCTTATGAAACCAAAAGACAATGAACACTGGACAGAGCCAGGAAAGCTGTGAGCAAATGTAGTATTGGTGAAAACTTGCAGCCATAGAATATATCAGCTGCCTTTGTTGTAAGCACCTCCAGTTCTGGATATTGGACTCGTTTTAAACAAAACTAACCTGCTTTGGGGAGCTTATCATGTGGGCGGGTGGTCTGTCTTCAAGAGATCATAAATTACTGTCTTCTGTTACTTAAGACAAATATGACTGTGCCTCTCTTATGTTTGAAATACCAAATCCCGTTCCATTGCAGAACTCTTATTTTCTATATGCATTGGCAAATTAAGCTTTAAGAGAATTTAACAATGCTACGAGTGTTTTTAAAATATTCTATAGCATTTTATAGGACTTAAAATTGTGTAATTTTTTTATATCAGTCTGTTATAATTTAGGTTTCATAGCTGCTTTAGTGAAACCTGAAATGAGCAGAACATTTTATTAATTAGAAAAATGTTGCCAACTCTGATCATAATGTGAGGTTCTTCAGATCAGGGGCAACTGGCAAACATTGGAGGAGCTGCTGAACTGTCACAAGTTGTTTTAAGGTTTGCACAAATTTGAAATGCAGGAATTGGAAAATTGTATAGTGGCAACTTCCTTCAGCCTCAGCTAGTCACTGGGTCCAGTGACCGTGGTAAAGTTTTTATGGGCAGTATTTACCTTCAAATGATAGTCAGAAGTAGTATTAACTAAATTGCAAAGTGTACATATACAGGGTAGTGGTTTGTGATTTTTCAGTAGATGTGATCTGGAAACATCTTCAACAAATTCTATGGATCTTTATGTTATCAGCTATGCAGTTAGGAACTGCAGATGAAAAAATATTCAAATGATCTAGTCTGAATTTTAAATTGTATGTAAACACACCAGCTCTCTTTGGACATACAGGAAAAGATACTGTCTGCCAAGTTTTTTACTAAAGCAATGAATTATATAGGCTCTTTGTATCTGTGAGCTTTAGGGAATGGTAACTTCCGAAGAGAGATTTCAAAGATGAAAGGCTCCACTGCTGGATACTGTGTGATGGACCAGCTATTTCAGTTAGGGAGAGCAATCTGAAAGCAAAGCAAAGCAAGAGAAATAAACTAGATTGAAGATGAGATTGCAGTAACAGGCAGCGCAGGAACAAATGGCAATTTAAAAGATTTATAGAGAACCTTGTGTTTTTAGAAAAAATATTTGTGTTTGAAATGGCAGAATACCAAAGAATTTATCATTTAGAGAAATCACATTGCCAAGGAGGTTGCTAAAGAAGATTGTTTTAGCAGCAGCATACCACATCCATTAGAGAGCACAATGGACTGTAAAACCAAAATGCTAAAAGGAGAGTGGGGTTGGTTAGGTGACTAGATAGACCAAACATAGGGATACATATTGACTGTAGGGAAAGAAAGAATGTCTTTGGTATTTTAAGACAGTGTGAAGGAAAGGCTGATACTGCAGAATAAAGAAAAAAAATAATAATTTCTGTTCTATAGCCAACTGACTGTAGGTAAATGTCTCTTTTGAGATGCTTGGTTGTAGCCATGAGGGACTAATATGCTGTCTTAATTTTACTGCAACTATAACACTGTAGAACTTGCTTAAAAGAACTTTACTTTTTCCACCTTGACAGCTTTGGAAATGCTGTAAGTGCAGAAAGTACAATTCCTCCCCAGTTTTGAATGAGAATCACCTTTTCACCTCTGCACCTCTTTTGTGCTCCAGTGAAGCATATTTTATTGCAGTAGTTTCATTGCCATGGTTCCTCATGTCTCTGCTCAATCAGCAGTTATTTGTAAGGGTGACTGCTTGACCTGACCATGGTGTGCTGTTGATTTGCTCTGAAACAGAAAGACTGGCTTAGTCTTCAGTGTGCTTCCATTGCTTTTATCCACAGAGTGCACGTGTTTATGGTCCAGCTGGTGAGAATGCTGACTGTTTATCCAGCAAAATCCAGCACACTGATTATCTGTGAAAATATAGATACCAGTTTATTTTCCTTTTATTCCTTTTTTTTTTTTTTTTTGTTAACAAAATGTACATTATTAGAAAACAGTGTCTGAGATCTAACAACACTCTCACTGACGCTCTTGGCCACAGGTGCATGTATGGAGCCCCTTCTGGTAGGGGCCTCCGCTAGGGAAAACTTTTGATGCTGTCCTACAAATCTTTCACAACTACTAGCCCTGGCCCATGTGAGAATTTAGGAGCTGCACTTTTAGGTCTCTAAAATGTTTCTGTAGGAGGGGATGGGTGGCTGGTTTGGCAGCTGTTGCAAAGAGATGGAGGTGGGATGTCCTAAAGGGGAGTCCGACTGCCCAGACCAAGTCACAGCTGATTACTTGCTAGTTATTTAAGCTCAGAATCTAGTAGGTCTGATCCTGCATAATATCTAAAGAAGGTTTATTTTAAGTACTAACACACAGTGTGTGGTTTGTTCAGGGGAATTTGAAAATTCAGTTATTTCCTCTAAGAAGCAAACTGTGATTAATTAATCCAGATCAATAGAAATAGCAAAGAAAGTTTTCATTTGTAAATTATAATTTAAAAATGTTAAATTATTGTCAGTAGATTTTGAAGGGAAAGATTGTTTCATACAAAGCAATATTTAAGTTGGTATTTTTCCCAGCAGTGCTGGAAGCACATTTTTCTACCTCAGCATCCAGAAATCAATGCAAAGAAGAATTTGTATTAGCAATGAAAAGAATGCCAATAATTTTTTGTATCAGGACAAAAGAGGATGTTTCAGCTGAAAATCTTAGTTCATATATCTACCTTAAGTTATAGATTAAAGATGTTTATAATGTGTAGGTTCAGTGACACAAGCCCCACCAAGCAAGCTATATACAAATGTGATTGTATCACAATAATGATAATCATAATTGAAACTGTCACAGGGAGGCCTTCTAACAAGATTGTCGGAGAAAATGGAAGTGCATGAAGAAGCAGTGACAGAGTGGATAGCTGAGAAATACAATTAGCATGTATGTACTTGGTTCCAATGGGAAGGATTCAAAAGTGGAACCCCAGAACTGTGATCGGGAATTAAGGACATAGGGAGATACCCTGCTGCTGAGGAAATGCTGGCCAATTTCTGAGAAGCCACACTGGAAATCAGAAAAGGAGGATGTATAATAGTGCAGAGCCCTAAAAAAAAACGCTAGTCAAGCTGGAGAAACTTCAGATGGGGTAAATGGGTGCAAGGACCAGATCTTGGTTGGCAGGGGCAAGCAACAAGGAGAAGGAATAACATTTCAGCCACGTGGAAAACCGAACATCTAGGAACAGCTGGTGGGATGACTCAGCTGACATTTGGGGAAACCCTCTATTCAGGCTCACAGCCCAGGCATTAGCTTTAAGGCTTATCCCGGCTTTCAGTTCTCATTTGTTGGTAGAACCTGACTGCTGAGACAGAGCCTGACAAAGGCTGAAGAACCATTACACATTTGTCTGTGTATTCTTTGTGCAGAAAACTACAATTTCAAATGGAGATTTATGGTGCTTCCTCCACCCCACCCCCCCAGTGCTGGAATTCTGTCCAGGATGTATTGTCAACACTGAAATTGTCACTAAAATAGTTATGTCTTTCCCAATATGTGTGCCTGTGCACACATATACGTATGTTTTGCATTCATGTATACATGCATCAATGCGTGAATGTAGACCGAAGGATATTAACCAGAAGAACTGGCAGAGACATTGCCATATTTTATTATTTTTTGTCTAAAATGTTATTTGCTGTGGGGGATGAAGAGAAACTGCAATCAAACAGTTTATTTTGTAGGGACACAAACAGTTTATTTTCTAGGTTTATGTACCTAAATACAACTGGCTTCATTTTCAGAAATTAAAGAGTTCCTTCAGTCCCGGCTGACATCACTGGGATTCCTGTGCTTCTCTAATAATAAAAATGAAGGTCCCTGCAAAATGTCCCATCATGCACTCCATACTAGCATTAAAATACTGATGTTTTAGTGTCTTCTGCTTCTCAGATTGTCTTCATGCAGTATTATATTGATTCATCAGGAAGGCAGACTGGTTTTGACCTTGATAGGATGTGACAGCATGTTAGGACTCTGCTTGCTTTTACACTGGAAGCTAAAAATATCCACCATTTTGCATTCCTTATTTCTGTCTGAAAGCTTAAGTAGTTTTAATTGCTACATCAGTTGTCTGTTTGTTTATTCTTCTGTTGTTTTTTGTAAGACTGCATACTCTAAATCTGGATGTCGCCCAACGTGGCTGAGACAGCACAAGACAGATAATTTTTCACATTCAGTTGTTCGTATTTCCCGGTTTAGCTGTTCAGAATGAATTTTTTGAACACATTTTTAAGTTGTGAAGTTCTACTATTTTATGGCCCAGGGAGATAACAGCTATCTGGAGGTTTTGAGTTAGATTTAAAAAAAAACACATAAAATCAAATAGTTACCTTTGAAAATACTATGTTATATATTAATTATCTAGGCTTTAGTGTTACTTAAACACAAATTCTAAGAAAAGATAAACTGTTGTTTGTGCAGCTCCTGGGAGACAAGTGTAAATCCATTTCTGCGTTTGCTTTCTACCTTACTCATTTTCTGCCTGTTTTTTTCCAGTGTTTGATTTAATTATATTTTACCTAATGCGAAGGCTTATATAAGGATGGAAATAACCTCAGGCAGGGTAAGTCAGCATTGCTCCATGTCATTTGACTAGAGAGCACTGTGGAGCTGGCCTGTATCGTTGTGCACATGCAGTTAGTGATATCAGAGGGATTACTCATGTGTTAAAGATCGAGGCAGACCCTTTGAGCAGGCACTGTGTGTTTTGTCGGTGTCCATATGGCACCTACCAAATGTTTGTATTGCAAGGGCATTATGCTAATAATATAAATATGCTTGATTAGAATTAGAAATGGGAGTTTTCTATAGCTGCTCTACCGAGGTGAACATACTGTATTAAGGCCACTAAAGAGCTTAATATAGCAAGTTGCTGTCATAGGGCTTTTGCATACAGGATTATTTTGCAACTTGAATGAACCAGTAATGATGCCTGGCCAGGCCTGCACTCTGGGGAGGTGTCAGCAAAGCACTCAAGAAATTATAGAATTAAATACTTCCTCCCTGAACTCTTCAGTCATGCTGCCCTACTTGTTCCTTGCTTGCTCCTATCCGTATCCCTATCCCTATCGCTGTGGTACTGCATCTGGGAAGAGGGAAGAATAATGTAGTCTTATCTGATTGACATCTGATTTTGCATTCCATGCAGAGCGCTTCCTTGCAGATCTTCTGGTATAGAAAGCCTAACTTAATTATTCTGAAAGTGTTTCTATCTCCTGAAGCATGAGTCCCATGGCCTCGTCATCTTTGTTAACCATGTTCAGCTGAAAGATGGAATGCACACTTCATAAAAGTGTGTAAATCCACAGGCAGTCCTCTCTCTGTATATATTTTTAATATGTGAAGTATTCAAAATACACTTGCATTTACACTTAATTCTCTAGGTTTAGGAAACCTAACTCTGTAGTCTGTATTTTTGGTAGATGCTCATTTTTTGAGGTGTGGATATAGTCCAAAAATCCTGATTTGGTTATTTCTCTGCCTCTTCTTTGCTTATATTTCCTAAATCAAAGGGAGATTACTTGTTTGAAACCAGAATTAAATTGATGTGAAAACAGGTTATGGACCTCAAATGTTTCCCACTGCATGAATAATGGAATCTGTAAGGACATAGCAGGAATACAAAGACCAATGGTAGGAACATTATATTGTGCTGAAGGCTTATTCTTGCTCTCTAGTATACCATATCTGGAAAGATAATATGTGTGACAATGAGAAAAGTCTAAAAGCAGTCGCATGAAGACTTTTTGTGAATAATTCAGTTTATTCCTTCAGATCCTTTGAAGTAGTTCAGTTATGAACTTGAAGATAAGGGGTACAAAAATTATTTGAAGGTAAGGGGTACAGAAGCATAGCATTTATTTTCAGTGTAAATACTGCTTGGAGGAATCAGTGCTCTGCTCTTAGCTCATTATCGTGACCCAGTCTGGACAGTCCAGGAGAGTTCTGGAACTGAGTTGGGGGTGGGCTTAGGGTCCCTCTGGGATCTAAGGTATCATTCTGCCCCTACTTTCCCTACTGGCAAGATCACACATGGCCTCTCTGAGCCGCAAGAGCAGCTGGGCTGCTTGTAAAAATAAGGTATTGAAGGGCACTGCCTCTGCTGCAGTCTCAACAGTGGTTTAAGGTAGCCAAAAGAATCACTTTTACACCCACATTACCATTTTGAAGGTCTTCCGTACTGTAATTTATGTACCCTAATTTGTTTGGCCAATTTAAATTTTCAGGAGCCGGGTGAAGATGGGTATGTGAAGTCGGCAAGATGGTATATATAGGCACTGAGCAACAAAACAGTGACTTGAGTGGACTGACTTGTAGTCTTTTTTTTTCCCCTTGCAGTTTCAGATATTTTTCACAATTTGCCTTCATTTTATGCATTTTCAGCTTGACATGTACAGGAAATTCCCAACAAGATGACATTGACAGTGTGTATATTAGGCAGAGGCAGTAAGTGCTGTAAACTTTCATTTAACCAGTGAAGAATCTTGAACAGTGCAGGTGTTAGAAATAACATTGTGTTACAGTTCAGTATTTTTGGTTGTGAGCTATAATGGTTTTATTTTAATGCATTTTTTAAGTTTCAAAGCAGTGAAAGACAAATCATAGGGAAACACAGTATTATAGTTGGAGTAAGGACGAGGTGCATTTTGGGGGATTTTCATATTTGAGTCTTTTTTTTTTTTTGCTCGGGAATTTCTGAGGTTCTCTACCATCAACATATATTTAAAAGACCATTTTCAGCCTTTGATTACATAGTGGCCAGCTGTCATAATACTTGGTGCTTCTGGGATCCAGTTATTAATAAAATACTGAAATAAACCACTAAATTATCTTCTGGGCTCCATGGCTAAAGAGGAAGGCTTAAAAATTAGATGCCTCAGCTCTAAGGCTACAGAAAATAAAAATCTTAATATAATTTAAAAAAAAAACAAATAAGCAAATCACCATTTTGGGTAGTCCTTATATCACATCCCGATATCTCAGTTAATCCTGAGGATGTATTATAACTGATGCTCATGTAGACCCTACAGGGTAGAATTTAAGAAACTTCTGTCATTCAGTTTGCAACTCTCACGTGAGCCTTTCTGTGAAAGCTGTCATTTGTGCCAGTTCTCAGACAGAGCAGTTCCATTAGTTTTGGCTTGGGGCTGCTCAGTGTTATATTCATCTAATCTCACAATGAGTGAATAGAGCTGATCTGATAACCACTGACTTTGGGAATAAGCTCTGTTTTCTGCAGTGGGTCACTTAGGTGATGCTTTTACTCAAATGTCTCGAATAATTAAATTATTATTTTTTTACTAATTGTGTTACTACTTTAATACCAGTTACCTATGAAGGTAGTGGTGCGGTAGTTTTGTTTTACACCGTGAAGGTGACAGAGTTGCCCTTCTTGTACTGAAAGCCTGAAAGGCCTACTGTCTTTTGACACTAATGAAAAGTGGTGTGCAGGCTATCTGCAGTTGTTTGCCTTCACAATCACTCTTCAGTACTTTTCTTGTCAGTGTAAGAAGTTTAACAATAAGCTTGAACTAGTCTAGAATACCAATGGGAAACTGAATTTTTCACAGATTAGGACACAAGCGTGTACCTTCTGAAGTTAATAAATACTTACTGGACTTGGATCAAGGACTCTAATTCTTCAGTCTTTCAGGAAGTATAATGCCTTTGCCTAAACAATTAGAAAATACTGTGGTATGCAGCTATCAGTTTCCGAGTGATAGATCAAGATAGTAGATTGTAGCATGTAATCATTTCCGTTTCTGTTTTTCTAGTTTCCGGGTATGAAGTATTATCGGTATCAAACATCTATGCCAAGGATATAAAAACAGAGCGAGCTGAAAATGCATTAAACAGTTTGTTGTAATGCTGTGAATGTTACATCCCATTAAGCAGCTGAGTGAAGTGTTTGAGCTCTGTATGCTGTTGCAGACATGCCTGGGCTTGTTTGTTGTCCAGACAGCGTTTAATTTTTCTACTGTGTCACAGATGAGAAATATTGCTTTCCCGGACTAGAGGGATAATTCAAAATTAAGAGGTGCAGTCTTTGAATGCAAGCATTGTCATAAAATTGTAATCAAATTGATACAGGAAGGGTTTGTATAAGCATGGTGTGAAACATGGCACTGAACTGGTGGTAAGGAATTCAGATCCTGCTTTTATTTCACAGCCAGACCTCCTTTGAGGAGACTGATGGTGTTTGATCCCTCTCAGGACCAGCTCTGGCCTCCCCACAGCACCCAGCCCCTTTGCCGGTTCTGCCACCAACCCAGCCGCTCGTGCCAGCCACTCTTGGCTGCCCTTTTCATTCTGTGCTCCCTGTCTGCCTGCTCAGGGTGCTGCTACAAGTTTGTGGCTTCTGGAAAGATTTACTAGAGGTCACTCAAAATTAATTACTTGAGCTGTGTGCTTTGTCTGGAGTATGGCTTCCCTTCACTGGTGAAGGGTCTGTTTCACCAGCTAAGAACCACACCAGTAATTAAATAACCAAGTAGCAAAGGGTTGAGGTATCCCAAAAATGTAGAGGCCAGAGAAGTTCACCCAGTAATATATTTGTTTGCTAATGGGTTTTTTTTCTGGGCTATGATTTTATTCTGGTCAGTCATACCTAAATATTATTAATACTAGCTTGTTTGTCTTTGCAAAAATAATAGGAGAAGTCAAAACCTTACTCTGAAATTAGGAAAACTCATTACGTGAACTGCTGATAATACCACATAATATAATTACTTTAAGTAAGTATTTTTTTTCTGACATCATGTAGGTATTTAGATTAGTTATTTATTTAGATTATTTATTAGTTCAAAATGTCCTGAGACCTCCTCATCATTCCAGTGGACGTACACAAACAGAATGAGCAGCCGTCTTCTTAAGACAGCACAGACCTCACTTTTTTTCTGAAACAAACCTGTTGCTATCTTCGGTAGAGATGATGGATAGGCCAGGTATACATTCTTAATACAAACTACAGAGGAGCTGAACAAATTCCATTCTCTTTTGTTTGAATAGGTGTTAACAGAGAAATGCCAGCTATTGGTCCATTCTTGTCATAAGGAGGGTAAGAAGCGAATGTTCCTGTGTTGCAAGGTTGTGTTTAGTATGAGTTTTCTCACTTGCCGCAACCTGGTAGGAAATACCTGTTGGTGTTGTAAATCAGGTTCACTTGTGTTCTTGAGCCAGTACCACAGTTGCATCTCAGTTACAGCATATGGCCATGCAGCTATATTTCTAAATAGGAAATGAAATTCGGCTGTTGTGCTATCCTTCCTGTTGCCATTGCATCCTTCTGCACCAGCAGCGTGCGTGATACTTCTTTAACACCTCTTGAGAAACCCAACAGGAGTGCGCTTGGCATACATAAAGTAAAGGCAGCATGTTACTGGACAGGAACAAAGGCACTGCTGTGCTGCCTATTTTGACTGTGCCAGAGCCTTGAAAGCCCATGCTGGAGCTGCTGCCTATCTTGTGGAGTCAGGGTAGTGGACACTGCTGTGGGAACAGAAGGGACATGACTCTTCAGAAGCAATTGCTGCTACGACTTCTTACGGGGTCCATGCTTCAGGCTGAGGAGGCAGCTTTACTATGATGTATCTTAACTGCTAGATGCTTTGCCTAATAATCCGAATCTTAATATGTTTTTGAAAGTTAATTTAGAAAGAAGCCAGTGTTTGAGGGTGGTAATTTTTGGTGAACTGCCAGTACCAAACTGAGTTCATCATGATATTCTGATCTACAGCACAGTCCACATGTTTTGCCTATCAGTATGTTGTTATCTGTAGACAAAATTGACAAGTGCTCTTATGAGTCCTGAAGGGCCTTGGGGATTTTGTTTGCTGCTGCTGATATTCAGATACTTTGTGTCCTTGTGTGTTCTCATGATAATTCTGTTTTGCTATTTCGGGAGTAAAATAGAAGCATACTATGGAATATCAAAATGAAAATGACTGATTAAAAAAGGTAAAGTTTCTATCTGTGTGACCTCTTTTCCTTTCATTTAATCTGACTTTACAACTGAATGTAGACTTCAGTCTATGTAAGCTGAGGTCACTGTGATTTTCATCATGGTCTAATTTACTCTCGTGGTAACTAAAAACAAACACAAGTAAGAAACACATCCTAGATACAGTGAAAAAACCCACCACCACCAAAACAAGATGTTGCTTTCTCAAGAATGGGTTTAACGAAGTTTTACTCAGGTGTTTTTACCCTGTTTCTATAAGTTTGTTATGAAGTGCGTAAAGAAGTTAATATCACTGGTTGTATCCACATTTTTATTTTGACTGTATCGAACATTTCTGGATACTTCTTAGATGATACATGCTTCTCAAAGCATTGCTTTTTTTGTAATTCAGTAACTATTTTCCATTTTAAGTGACTGTGATGAAGTATGGTATTACACAATAATAAAGACTTTTGTACTGAGTAAAACTTGTTAAGAGGACAAGAAACTTGGGAGTCCTCAGTAAGATTTGTAACAAAGTTGAACATACGTGTCCCAGACTCCTGGGATCTTGATCACCCAGAAACAAAGTCAACTGGGTGATGTCCTTTGTCTTCTTGATTGTTGCCCTTTTCTCATGCAGCTGAGGTTGGGATAATAAAGAGTTAATGCAGCCAAGTTGTCAACCCCTTATGAGTCAGATACGTGGTTACATTTGGTGTATTTCAGGACCACCAGATTCGCTAGGTTAAACATATCCAATGAGTTTCTGTAACACTTTTCCTGTGAAAGGCAGCAATTTAGGTAGAAGTGAAAGATTTTGAGTTTGTAATTCAGCTCACACTTAGAGGGTCCACAGGAAATTTGTGAAGAATTTTTTCTGCACAGTGAATGCTAATGCACTCCACTCTTTTCTGGTCCCACAGATACATAGAAATCCTGAAGCATGTGGATATTCTACCCACCATATTTTCTCTTAGTTCATGAGGTTGCTGTCTGCTTATGGATACAAACAGTATGTTGTGGCCATTGGGACATGTATAGGTATTATTATACTGATTGCTAATGTCTTCTGAACATGTAATTAGCTGCCTAGTCATTGGTATTGATGGCAATCAACATGTACTTGCCCAGCAGGAGTATCAGAAATGTGTTTGACAAATTAGCAAACAAACTATGTCAGCATTGACTTGGCTTCATGTTTGGATCATATCTCTGGTTTAAGGGAATCTACTTTCATACTAGTTATGTTAGGTGAAAATTAGATATACTTGAGAAATTTAAAACATCTGAGGTTCAATAAAATAACACTTTCAACAAAAATTTCTGAACATCTGGAGTTGTGACTGCTCTCCTTTTCTGTATGGATGACCAAACAATTTCATAACTGCTTTCTGTTGTGCATATGTATGCCAATATCGGATGAACGAGCCTCCTTAAAGCGTTATGCCTATATGTGTTTTTCCAGTTACTGTGTCTGGTGTACATAATGAACTTGACCGGGGTTTGCATCCATTAGTTATTTGCAAAGTGTGATTTTCATTACGTTTTTGTCAGGAGAATATGTGCCATAGACATGTCCAAGACATGGACTCTGTATGCAAAAGGTCCCCTGTTCAGGGTAAATTATTCTAGTTGCACATTGTTATCTGTGTGTTAGTGCCATAGTTTTAGAATTTTTAATAAAAACTCTGACACTATTACTATCATTAGCATGACATCTTGTTGCTTCTGGAGAGTGGGGTTTTCCTTCACTATGTTTCAGATGCCCCTGTAGAAAGTCAGTAGTTATTCACTTATAAAAGAGCTCTGATGCAACCTTAAAGGATTTTTCTGATTAAAAATATAAATAAGAACTGCTGGGTTTGATAAGGAATATATTAAAAGTCAACTCATAGTATGGTTCCTAGGGAAATTTGAGACGTCATTGTCTTTACGTGTTTTATGGTACGTTTCTTTTTGTTGTGATGGGTGTTAGTTTTTTTTTGTTCTGTTCTGTTCTGTTTATTGAACAGCCTGCTCTGAATATGCTTATCTCTTCTTTTTCATATAATTTTAATATATTTTTGGATATCCAGTGCATATGAAATGGCCTATGTGGAAATACCTTTTTCTGCTTATTTTTATACAGAAGAATACATCTGTCATCATCAAGGTGCTGTCAGTTTAACTATAAAAAGGATCCCATGAACGGCAAGGAAAGACATTCTGATTTTCAGGCTTCTTGTAAAAATATTATTTCTAGGAAAAAATTATGCTAGGAGGTGTTAAGTGCAGAGTTTATTCAGCAAGGCACAGTAACAACAAAACTTTTTGTGTAACAGGGAAATATTTCCTCTTTACAAATTCATATGCTATAAAACAATAATGTGAAGGAAGTGTACCTTTGCATTTCACATGAGAAATGGTTGACAAATTGTTGACAAATGCTCATTTCATTCACTTGCAAAATTCTCATTAGTTCACAGGGTACAGGATTAGGGAATGAATGATTACTGAGTTCATGGTAGTATTTAGGTAAATAAATAAGAAAATAATTTGTTGCTACAAAATTAAAAAAAAAAGGGCAGGAACAGGTATAGGAAAGATAGTAGCCTAGTAGACCTTTTAGAAAAACAATTGTCACAACACAAAATTAGCGTCTCACTTAGGGACAGTCCTCATGTATTGTAAATGCTTGAAATTAAGCCTTGCTTAGCCCTGGCTACTCTGGATGAAGAGGATTATTTGCTTGCAGACCACTGCTGCCTTTCCCTTTCCAGCAGCTTTGCCCAGAAGCCCCACACTGCTGTGCTGACTCTCCTGTTGAATGTGTTAAGATCAATTTCTGCTGAGCTGGTGAGGGCAATGTGGAAGGAAGGCTGCTTCTGTCTTCCAGGGCATGGGTGCTGCTTCTGCTGCCCTAGAACAAGACCAGAGAGTTTATCGTTCTAACAAAGCAAACACAGTAGTGACAGTACCATTTTGATCTGGTTTTTATTTCAAAGTGCTTACTGTGATGTTTTGCAGGAGCATGCCAAATCACCTTTAAAAATACTAATCAGTACCTAGATAGGTAGATTTTCATTTGAGAAATGTCCATTTTTAGGCCAGACTTGTTCTAGTTAGATCAATATGGTTCTGTTGAATAAAGTGGCTCATGGATGAAGGCACATAGTTGTGGGTTGTCAGCTTATATTCTAGGATTCTAGGATGAATGATATTCAGAGAACAGACTCTGATGTTTGTGTATGACCAGATCCATCATTCCTAAGATTTTTTTTTATAACTGATTAAATTTTTTTTTATGAACAGTAGTAAACATTTTGCTTTTACAAATTTCTCCTCAAAAGAGTTGGACTTTAGAGATGTTTTTGTGGGTTTTTAAAAATATTTTTTAATATTAATATTAAGCTTGTTTTTTAAAAATAAGCTTAATTAGCAAAAAACCCAAACCTCATCCTATTTTTCACAGGATTTTCATATCACAGACAAGCAATGTTACAGAAATAGTAAAAGATTGCAAAGTCATGTGCTTAATCATTAGGTGCGAAGTGGACTGCAAAGTTGTAAACAATACAAAACCCCAAAGTTTATTGATTGAACATTTTCCATTTATTCACCAGTAATGGTAGGGAGCATTTTGAGAAAAGCTATGTGGTTCTGTAATTAAAAAAATTATCACATGTGCATAAGAGGATAAAAGAAAATTTGTGCAGGCACAATTACATCTGACATATGTAACTTCTGTGAGTTGTCTTGGCAATGAAGATAATATCATCCGTTCCAGGACAGATGTTGCATAGCATAAGCAGATTCTGCCTGTTTCTTTCAGTTTTCCAGCTGCCGTTTAGTGGTTTTTCTCACCTCCTGGGTACATGCCCTTTAGATAAATCACACTTTTCTTCTTTCTTCCTCAGATTCTCCCATTAACCCAGCTTTTGTCTCTTCTGTGTCTGAAGCAGAGTTAAATCTAGATGCAGTCATGAGGATGGGAGGGAAAGTAGGGGTAGATGTTGAACATGCTGAAGAGTTTCTTTCTGGGATTACTTGGAGCTGATACAATTATGAGCAGTAAAGATTGATTTTTGCCCTTTATTACCCAAGGTGAAGCATGTTCAGCCACTCTTTGTGGGAACAGAATATGTACAGTCTGCTTAGTGCTTCATCAAGGTTATAAAGGTGAGTTGTGAGAGGCTAAGTGCTAAAATTTAAGGGTATGTGAGAATTTGAAAAGGCTTGTAATTTGGAATAGTTAGGATAGATTTTTGCAGGGATAGCCAGAGCTCGGCTTCCTGTCAAATGTATACCTTTGAAGTGCCTATGCATTCATTCATGCCTTGGGAAAAAAGTGAAGAAGCCAATCTAAACCTAGACTTTTCGCATCACAATTAACTTGTAGATGGATAGACAAAAATATTTTTATTTCCATCATCCTGTTAAAGCATTGTTTATGGTAAATCATAAGCTTGTTCTTATTTCTTAAGTGTTGGTAGCTCTTTAACAGATAGCTTCTTACTAGCTCTTTTTATCTTTCCGTGGTTGCACAATTATACAGCCTTCCAGGCCCTGGCAGCCTGTAGTTAACCATAATAGAACTGTCTATAAGAATCAAATTTTTCACTGAAGCAAATCCTAATAGAATTACAATTTGTATATCACCAGTTTGTCTTGAAGTTTCAACATCCTCTTTTACATTTGGCTGGCTGTATTGAAAACACAGATCAGGCTAGGATTCTTATGACTTTGGGGGCTCCTTGAATGCTTAGGCAATTAGATGCTTTCAGTAGGATATTTGGATGTTTAACATGAGAGTCATTGTCAGTGAGCATGACAGTGGTCGAAGTTCAAAATCATAGAATCATTTAGCTTGGAAATGACCTTTAAGATCATTGAGTCTAACCATAAACCTAGCACTGCCAAGTTCACAACTAAGCCATGTCCCTGAGCTCCACTTCTACACATCTTGTAAATACCTCCAGGAATGGTAACTCCGCCACTTCCCTGGGAAGCCTATTCAAGTGCTTTGCCCTTTTATTGAAGAAATTTTTCCTTATATCCCATACGAACCTCCCTTGGTGCCACTTCAGGCCATTTCCTCTTGTCCTATCGCTTGCTACTTGGGAAAAGAGACCCAACACTCACCTCACTACAGTCTCCTTTTAGATAGTTGTAGGAGAGAGATAAGGTTTCCCCACAGCCTCCTTTTCTCCAGACTAAACAACCCCATTTCCCTTGGTTGCTCCTGATAGGACATGTGCAACTAGACCTTTCACCAGCTTTATTGCCCTTTTTGGTCAAATGGTTCATCCATTCATGAATTATGGTGCATGGACTTCATCAAACATAGTAGTCAAAATAGTGCATCTTTTTAAGAGGATAATTTTTTTTTTTTTTTTTGTTAATTTTTAACACTTGAGAACACTCTTCAAGAATGAGGATCACAAAAGTAGCTGTCAGTGCACTGAAATCTCAGTTCACATTCAGGTCTAATCTGGCTTCCTTGAAACTCCTTCAGTTTCAGATAGTTAGCAACTCACTTTGCTGCCTGATATTTCTTTTTATGTGGTGCACTCTTTTTCATTGTACATGAATTATTTGGATATATTATTTGGTGCTAAAATCTTAGTATTACTTTAACTTTATTATCACGTCTGTGTTTGTTTCTTACTGAATTTGAGCTGTTCTACTGTTTTGTTGTAGTCTTTTTATTAATGTTAGGATTGGTTGTAGATTTGTTACTATGAGCAAATAGAAATGTTTGCTCTCATTACTGGCAAATACACAGAATTTATGAACAGTGTGCTAAAAATACCAGTACAATAAAGTAATTGATTGTGAGATCACATGTGGAACCCTTACAAGAAACTGATATTTAGTTTGCATTATGTAATGCTTATGGATGTCTTGGAATACTAAATAGCAACATGAGTCGGCAATATGCCCTTGCCACAAAGAATGTTAATGGTTATCCTAGGTTGCATTAGACAAAGCATTGCCAACAGGTTGAGGGAGATGATCCTTCTCTGCTCAGTACTGGTGAGAACACGGTTGGAGCACTGTGTCCAGCATTGGGCTCCTTAGTACAAGACAGACATTGACCTACTGGAGAGAGTTCGACAAAGGGCCACAGGTATCAGGTAGGAAATAGAGCATCTCTCTCTGTGAGGAAAGGCTGAGAGATCGGTGACTCTTCAGCCTGGAGAAAAGAAGGCTCAATGTGTATAGACACCTGAAGGGACAGTGCAAAGGTAACAGAGACAGGCTTTTCTCAGTGGTGCCCAGTGAATGTACCAGAGGCGATGGGCACAAACTGAAACACAGGAGGTTACTCTGAGCATCAGGAAATGCTTTTTCGCTGTGAATGTGACTGAACACTGGTACCAGTTGCCCAAAGAGGACTGTCCATCCTTGGAGGTTTAAAAAATCCATCTGGATATGGTCCTGGGCAACTGGCTGTAGGTAGCCCTGCATGAACATGGGTATTTAGACCAGATGACCTCCAGAGGCCCCTTCCAACCTCAGCCATTCCCTGATTCTGTGATTCTGCAAGGTTAACTGGTATCTTGCTTTTTCCTAAGGTATACTTCCTAGTGAAATTGATACTCTTAAGTTTTCACACTTGAGAGGAAAATGTACAGTTAGGGACTGAGCACTTGACACTTTTGGGTGTAATTTATTTATTTGTCTTTCATTGGTTATTCATATCAAATCCTATACAAATACGGAAAATTTCTCATTTTTTATTTGGCTCTTAGGTACATGAATGTAATTTTTCCTCTCTGGATGATTACTCTAGAACTCTGCTAACAGCAGTTGATGTAGTTTGGTTTAAACCAACTAAATTTTACCAATTAACTTTGTCTTTAAGTATGTAGGGAGAAAATTTTTTTTCTGTGGTGTTTGATTCCCACAGATGGACTCAAGCAGCAATTAAATTACAGTTATTAGTATAAAAATCTGCAGAAGATATTAAACAGCAGTGGGCCAACATTTTTCAGCCTCTGGTTTTCAAATGTAATTTCCACTAGCAAGATTTGTGAACTTCACATTACGTTCTAATATAGATATATTTTTAGCACAGAATATTGTTAATCCTCAGTAGTAAAAACATTAACTTTGCATTTCTGTAATTCTTATGCTTTTGTTTTGTTTTGTTTTACTTTTCTTCTGTTTAACTGATTTTAGGGTAAATTGGAGCCCTGTGTGATAAGGGCCTTAAATCCTTTTTGAAAGGACTCTGGTTTAGTCATCAGAAAAGTGTAGGTGTACCAGTGCCATGTGCTACCCAGTACAGGCAGAGAGATAATCCACACAGTGGAGTGACGTCACATGCACTGCTCCCATACTCGCAGTGATACTTTTGCACCAATAATATCACCTCTTTTGGAAGTTTGTGTTTTCATGGTAGGTGTACAGGACAGGTTAGAAAACAGGACTGGAAAAGTCTTCTAAATCACCTGTCATCTGCCTTTATAGGCTACCACACCAATAAAATGTTGTTGGAGTCTGGGGAGATTGCTTTGTTATTCTAAAGAGTAAAAATTTTGCTCTGACTCCAACCTAAAAATTTTCATATCCAATTGCAGTGTTCTGCTCTGGTACCTTTGCATTCTTTCTAATTTAAAGTTTTTCTTGCTCTGATCATTCCTTTCTCTCTGTACTTGCAAAGCACTTTAATCTTTCTGAGAGTAAGCAGTTGGCACAACTTTAATTTTCTCAGTGAATACACCTGGTGCTCACACTCTTTGAACATGGGTTGCCAAAACTCTTAATAATACTCCATGTGCGTGCTAATTGTGTCTCCTACAACAACTTTTATACTTCAGCTGATTATATCTTAGCTCATAGTATAATAAGATTGTATTTGCCTTTTGTCACAGCAGTAGCTTACATCATTCCTGTAGGAGAACGACAGAAGTGCATCTTCCTCTAGTTTCTTTTCTGTGTAGTGAGTTTCCACCTCACAGCAGAAGTTCATGTTACTCCCTGACTATGTAGCCTTGCATTCTGAGCTCAGTGATACAATTCTCTTTCCAGTCATCAGGGACCTCAATTTCTTTATTTTTTAAGATATTCCGATTCCATTGTAATGGTGTTTCCCAAATATGAGTCACTGGTAAACTTCCTAAGCCTTGTAGTGACTTTCCTGCCAAAATGACATTTAAGGAAGCTCCTTTGTCAAAGTAGCCCCATTTTTGTCTTTTCTACCTGCATAGTAACTCGCTTTCTGGGTAGCTTCAGTGATAGATAGTGGGACAGCTCTCTGAGTTAGGTACTACTCAGTGTAAAAGCGGTGGGATTTGTCATGTATTTTTTGGTAGAGAAATAATACACTTACTAATTCATAATTAATAATTTTTTAAGTGAGGAATTCATAGAATCATAGAATAGTTTGGTTTGGAAGGGACCTTAAAGATCATCTAGTTCCAACCCACCTGCCACGGGCAGGGACACGTCCCACTAGATCAGGCTGCCCATCCAACCTGGCCTTGAACACTTCCAAGGATGGGGCAGCCACAACTTCCCTGGGCAACCTGTGCCACTGCCTCACCATTCTCATAGTGAAGAAATTCTTCCTTATGTCTGTTTGGAGACACTTAGGAAAACAAATGGAACCAGATGAAGGTATGAAACCATTGTAAATATGCCAAAGTAAATTCAAGTCTTTTGTGAAGGCTGGCATTTAGAAGCAGCAGATGGTTGTGGCACTGAGAGGAGTAAGCACATGATCTAAGGCCATGCTATATTTGTACAACACCTCTGTTGGAAAGATGTGTGCATGTACAGCTTGCTGGCTGTTCTTCACTCCTAACACCTCTTCACTACCTGTACAAATACCAACCATAATCCTGTTTCTGGAATGTTTTCAGTATTAATTTATTTCATCAGGATATCCTAGATTTCTTTTTTTTTAATTGTTCAAGGAACAACGTGGCATAGGAGTTAGCATTTCCCCCAGAACTGAGTTTTTATATGTGTTCATATGTGGTTTTGGTGTATTCACACTTGGAAGACAAATTAATTTGTAAGGTCCTGATTTGAACCTGAGTTGGAAGATATTTGAGCATGTGCTTAATTTTATAAACACAATGAGAAATTCTTATGACTGTTAACTGATGTTAATTCTTAAGTAACATCGCACATTTCTTACTGATAGTACAGAACAATTTTTCATAAAATCATAAAGCCAAATAACAGGCCAGGATAGAAGAGTCCTTGAAAGATTGTCTGGTTTAACCTTTCATGGGAAAGGAAGCCTAGATTATGTAGCTTCCTGTCCAACAGCATCTTACAAACCTCCAGTGACAGGGACTCTACTATGTCCCTGACAAAGTCATTCCAGTGAATGATTGTTCTCACTGTAAAAAAATCATTTCTCATCAAGATGAAACCTCTGATGGTGCAACTTTCACCCATTGCCCCTTGTGTTCTTTATGTGGTTTCTAGTGAGGGTATGTGAACATTCATTGTCACCATGCCAGCCTGATGAATAAATAGACACCTATAGAGCAGCAATTCCTGAGTCTTTCAGAAGGCACTGAAGCCATTGTACATAATTGCCTCAAAAAGTTGACTATCCTGATTTTAGGAAATATCTTCTTCAGAATGCCGCTTTTAAAAATTAATTAAATGAACTCATAATGATTTTCTAATAGGTGCTGTTTTCATTTCTGACTGTATTCAGTTGAGTGCAGATGCCGTGAAAGTGAGTAATATATTTACAGCTACATGGAGATTTAAGACAGCAGTTAGTGGAGATGATGAGAATAATAGTAGTGCAGCAGCACAGGCATAAATACAAATACATTCATTGATTACTTCTGAATATGTTCTGCTTCTATATGTGGAAAAGAACAAAATGCAGCCCATCCAGGCAAAAAGTGGAGCCAAAAAAATTAATTACAGTTTTAATTTATTAAATATGTGGAGCCAAAAAAATTAATTACAGTTAATTACAGTAATTACAGGGATTTTTTCAGTCACTCAAAATATGATACAGAAGCAAGCTTTCTGCAGGAACTGGACACAGGAAAGATGCACAAAGTCAAAGAAAACAGACATTTTGGCCATATCTTCCAATCCACTGCAAAAATCTTACTGTTCTCATTAGTTTCTCCAAATGCTGAGGGAAGCCCCTCTGATCAACATGAAGAGCAGCCACAGGGACTACAGTTATGTCCTGCCTTCGAAGTATCAAGATTATATCAGTGGTAGTGCTCTGTTCATGCTTTGTTCCTTCCTGGGAAAACCAGAGCACAGGAAAGTAGGGGATAATGTGTGTCTGGATGGAGCAGGAATATTTCACATGTGCATATGAGAATATGGGCATAACAGGGCATGATCTTACATTTAAAAACTGGAAGTCTCTCAAGTACCACAATGTAAACATATACTCTGACAGTCTGAGTGCTGCTGTGAGATGGAGCCAAGAGCTCACACTCTCTGGTGCTGGCTAAACTTTGGGGTTTTCGGGTTTCAGAAGTTTAAACAACTTGCACAGATCACACAAAGTGCTTTCAGAGAGACTGATTAGTGAATGTGCTTGTATGGTAATAAATTAACTAGGAACAAAAGAAGATACTTTGATTTGGTTCGTATTTGTTTTTATTTAGATATTTTTAAAAATGCAAGCTTCTTTGGATGATGAATTGAGTCATTCTGTCTATCATTCTAATTTGTGGATGGATAGACACCTTCTCTCTTTTAGAAATTAAGGGAATAACTAAGAAACATGTAGAATCAAAATACATATTCTGTAAATACATTTCTGACAGACGGTAACAGCAGAAAGTTCTCAGCAGCCTTCCAGTTGCTGTTCAGCCGCATATTGCACAGCAGGTGACGTTTCTGCAGCTGTGAGGCTTCTTCTCTATACTTCAATTTCTTATAACTGTTCCACCAGTATGCATGTTTTTTTTCTCTACATCTGCTCTTCCAGATGTTATAAAACCTTTGGCTCCCAAACCACCACACTAAGGTTACCTCTAGATTGAGCAATGGTATGTGCTGGTGTGAACCCCAGAGAGCCATCTCCATCATTTTCTCGCAAAGGGGTTTCGCCAAAGATGATTGGCTGCTTTCTAGTCCTTGTGTATGGATTTCCTTTCCGCAAAAACTGATGGGGAACAGACTGGTGCTCAGTTGTGGATCAGGTTACAGCTGGTATGTGCACTTATTCCTCAAAGCCTGGAAATTTAGGTAATGGATCTGTTAGTGGGACTGTCCTACTGTCTCTGATAAAAGAGATCCAATAGAGACATATATCCCAAAGCCACACTTTGACAAACCTTTCTTTCTCCTCCAAATATAAAAAATGGAAAAGTCATAAGTGCATGAGATATTTTAGAATATATTCCCATTCTTTATACCAGTACTGCTAAGTCTTATCCATTGCATTGCAATGGCTGCTGATATCAATTTTCCCTCTCTCTATCACGGCTTAGCTCCAGCCTAGCTTGATTGGCAGCTAAATGCTAGCAGTTGTGATTCCATTCCCCTCATCCCTCAAGGGAAAGGGAAATGAGAGAAAGAGACTTGTGGGTTGTAAACAAAACCTAAAACAGCTTTACTGAAAAAACAGTAATAAGGAAAATACTATTAATAAGAAAACAATGAAAATATATACAAATATATGGAATTGCTTGCTCCTCCTGCCCATGACTACATCACCATTGATGCTGCAGAGTAGGCAGGAGGAGAATGTCTTCAGTGGCAGGAGGGAGCTGCCCTCAGGAACTGGATTCAGGTTGCACAGATCTGAGATCAGGGGCAAAAAGCCTGACAAGGTCCATATTTGTCACCAGTCTTCAAAGAAGAGAGCTTGACCTTCGGGATCTCTCTGTTTTATATCAAGTAGGACATACATGGGATGGAATTGTCTGTTGGTTATTTTGGGGTGACCTGTCCTGTCTGCTCCTCCCTGCAGGTGTGACCCTTTTTCACCCCTTTCACTTATGGCATTTCATCAACATGAGGATGACCTTTGTCTCCATGGGGACAGATGTAAGCAATGGCCTACGTGTTACCACTTCTAGAGACAGACACTGAAAATATGCAGTTAACTTTCAGAAAACGGAGTTACTTAGATAAGGCTTAGCTGAAAAGTTAGAAAACTAATTCTACTTCAGCTCAGACCAGAATACTTCCTTACTTTGCCGCCACTGCCCATAGCTCTCATCCTTTTTTTTCTTCTTAAAGCTTATAGTGTTACTATTAAATTTAGCAACATAGAAATAATATATTAACTTTAAAGCGGCCATCGTTTTCTTTTTTTTTGTTTGCTTATTGTATTTTACAAAGCAAAACTGTCCTGGTATTGTCCCATAAGAAACACTAACTCAAGATAATGGACATAAAGGAAAGGAAATGAGCTTGCATTTTTTTTTTTGCACTACTCCTGAATGGGGTAATCCATCTGTTATGGAGGTGTTGATTAAACTATGTAGCTTAAAATATTGCTCCTTTTCTTAAGTAGAGTCTCCATATTATTGCTTTGACTCTGCAGCTTTTCTACAGCTGCTTTAAGTCAACAATGTGTTTAATGAAGATGGAAATTGCTATAATAACATTATCTATTGAAAGCTTTAGAGAATTTATGCCATACTGCTGACCAAACAAACTTTCTCAGCAGGGTGCTGTTTGCCGCTTTCTGTCCTGTGCTGTGTTCTCAAGTGACATCTTGAAGCATTGCAGGTGGTTTGGCACACTTTTCTGCAATTCCAGTTTGTTTTAGCAGCATGTCTAAAGCCGCCAAAGACCTGGAAAACAAACAAACAGACAAGCCTCTTCATGTTTTTAGGACAGAACTATGAAAACCAAAGTAAACATAAACAATGGTGAAAATAAGGAGTTGTGAGCAACTTGAATTGAATTTCACTAAAGTTAAAAACCAAACAACTCTTCAGAATATTAGATCACTGAGAATGCATCAAGATGTGTTCATTAGGCATGTGTGAACTCAGCTCTGTCATGTCTCTCACTCTGTGCATCAAACTCCTCCTTGTATTACCTTGTAGCAGAGCCCTTTATTTGCAACCCTGCACTGCAACTACCTTGCCACCATCCAGTTCTCAAAACACCTGAGGCAGGAGGTGTTTTTTGTGCAATCTGTTGCTGACAACCGCGTGTCTGTGGCACATGGAGCTCTTCAGCTGAGATGGGGCTGCTGCCACAGCCAGCAGACAGGGATTGTGCTGCTCAGGAAGCCTATCTCTGGAAAAGTTCTTCTAGAAAGCATTCCACTATTATCTCTCCCAATATATATATATGATATGCATGATACTAGCTATTATAATATGCGTGCCTTATGAATATTTCATCAGCTTATTCCTAACAGTCTGAACATACAGGTGGTTTTGTTCATCTTTCAAAATAACTTGTTCTAAATTTTTTTAGGTAAATGTTTTGAATTGCATTTGTCTTTTTTTCCTGATCAACTTAAAAATGCAGTCTGTTGGTGGTGCTTTAGTAGAGAAGAGGTTTGTAAAAAATATGAAGATATTTCCAGTCAATTAAAGGAAGACATTTGATTAAATAAAACCAAACTTATTACAACTGTTCTTTTGGATGCAGAGTAATCTTGTAGGTCATCATGTTTTATGAAAAAAGAAATTTGAATTCTAGTATGCCATTTACTGTAATGGCATACTAGAAATGGGCCTTTTATTCTCATTTCAATAATGTGTACTACTTTGTTGGCCCCTATGGGTGAACAACATATGAATCTTCACAGTTTCATAACTGCCTTCATTTTACCAAAGCAACAAAGTCTGTTCAAGTGCTCTGGTGCTCTTATTTAATGAAATAGAAAATACTGCATATTATCAGAAATTTGAGTAGATTTCTGGCTGATCTAGGTGCACTCCAAAAATTCTATTCATCCTTACATATGTTTCATCCTTCTTGTACAACAATTCAAATATATTATTAAAAGCTATATAAATATATTATTAATAGCTACGTGGCCTACATGTCTGTTCAGATTCATTGCTTGCTATTTCTTCCACCTCACTGTTTCAGTTGCAAAGCTGAAAGACATCCATGTCTAAATAGAGCATACAGCGATGAACCCAAGTGGTTGCTTTTAAAAGCTACTTTCCTTTATATGTATGACAACTGAGAGAAGAGCGATGTCATTCAGCCATTTTTATGCTTATTGAGCAGTATATTGTTACAAAAGCACTCATGAAAAGACTGCATCGCTTTTTGCAGCCACACATCTTGCTGCTCTAAGATATCGACAGTGTAGTTGAGTTGTCCCAGTCCCTGGATTAATTATTCAGGTTCTTGACGTCAGAGGTTTCCGCTAGCAGATTGGCTGGTGCTTGAATAATAAAATCTTTCCTCGGGAAAACAGTGGAGAAGGATGATGGCAGTGAGACCTGCAGAGCTGCTACTTCCAATACAGCTGGCTTTGTCTGGCTGTTGTGTCCTCACAAGAATATATAAAAACTTTTTTAAGGTTTGGCTTCAAACCTTAAAACCTTGGCTTCAATTCTCTGATAAGAACAAGTGGAGGGATTTGTATAAGATGCCTGCATTTCCAGTGAAGGAAAAACAATCAGATTGTTCTTGAAAAATTACTTCTGCCTGTATTCTAAAGAAACGCTGCACACTACACAAGACAGGGGTAGCAGCAGCAGCCGCAGCCACAGCAGCAGCAGCAGCAGTGCTTTATGGCTCGCTTCAAAGGTGCTGGTGGCAGAAATATTGCATCATTAAATCAGCTTCCTGGGTTCTTTCCATACCGGCAGGGTAAGTGGTGCAAATACAAAGCTGACAGTTCTTGGAAGTGGGGAGAGCGTAAGAAACTGTATGACGCAAAGATCTCGTGTGTATAGATAAACAGTATCTCTGCTGAGAATTTACATCAGTTCAATAAAAATAACACACCTGCTTCCAGCAAAATTTGTGAAATGCATGTTTATATTGGAAATTGTAAGATCTGTTTCTTTTATGCCTATAAAAAGTAAGTGCTTAAAAGATGGAATCTTCATAGTTAATAATTGCTGCTGGGCTCGTAAAGAATGTATTGCTCACATGTATTGCCTTGAAAGAGATTGTTTTGGAAGGCTATTTCTGCTGTTTGTTGATGTGTCTGAAACTGAGTATGTCTTCTGCTGCTAAATGTTTAGAAGATGGGAGCTGGTTCTCTGATTTCCGGTCATTGTCGTCAGAAGACTGTGTCTTAAATCAGCGGGATGCACTGGAACTACAATTTAGGGAATCATTTTCACTCATTTATTTCATCAGAAGTTTGACTTCTTCTTTTCTTTTACCATGCTGTTGTTCTGTTGGGGTTGCTGGGAATTCTGAGTTATAGAGGTGTGAATGAAGCCAGAGCTGGACTGGTTCTGTGTATGTTCGATCTCCATTCCTACTCACACGTAACCCTATTGAAGTGTGCAAGGACTTCCATTGAAATTAGTTGGGCTACCTGTATACGTAATTGCTTGTCAGACCAGAGCTAACATTTACTGTATATCACAAGGGAAACATCTTGTTCATAGTTAGAAACCATACAGTGAGAGATCTGCTTTCCAGACTGTTGAAACAATTATTGCATATAAAGATACTCCCTGCAAAAAATAGTCCATACCGAATGAAGCACGATGCAGTATTTTGAGTGATATTTTTCATAACTTGCCTGTCAGCGCAACAAGTAGATTCTGAGAAGATGTGTTTTTAAAATATGAGACAACCTACACAATGAAATCAAAGAAAAAGAAGATAAAGAATGCAAAGTTATATTTTTAGACATGAAGCATGCTGATCTAACAATAGATTAGCTGGAGAGATATGTATTTTTTTTCTCCTGGTGGTTCTTATGTGTGAGATATTGTTTATATGTAAAGAAAATATAAAATCCTTGAGTCGTAATGCACAAAAACTTTTTGGGAGCTCATATCTGATCAGGGAGTTGTCCCACTTAAGATAACATTTTGCTTGAAGAATTTTGTTCTGCATTTTGTATCTTTATGTACCCTCATCATGGAGCAGCATTATGTGAATTTAAATCAGGGAGCTTATTAGTAGTAACTGATTAGTTATCTATTCCAGACCTTTAAAGGTGATTAAATAATATTATCTTTTAATTTTACAGGTGTAAAAGACATCAAATCACTATTCACTGCTTCATAAGTCAGTAGCAAAGGCAGTATCTAAAACTACTTTTTTCATCTGTAGGTTTTGGGACATGCAAGTGTTCTTATAAAGAGTGTGTTTTTAAGAGCAATTTTATTTATTTGGATTTTCAGTAGGACAATGAAGGCTCTCTTTCAGAACTGATGATGGCAATAATATGATTTGTTTTTTTGCTGTGAAATATGGATTTCCTTTTATTTTTTAAAGAAAAAATACCAACTTAAGTACTTGAATGCCAGCTGTATGAAATTATTCCCTGTGTCAAACCTGGTTCCCCACAAGCAAGGGACAGGACTTCATGGACTGGTTATGGCACTGTGATTCTCTTCTTTCTGCAGCCATGACCCTGTCTGCAGAATTTGGAGGAGCTCATTCAGGAGCTATTTTTGTCTGTGCAGCTGGCAACAGTCCATGATGGACTATCTGAGAATCACTGAAATTCACTTTAAATCAGACAAGTGCTTCAAGACGGGATTAAAGGAGGCAGTGAGTAGCAGTATAGAAACTGCCTGAGCTAGCTAGTGGTTCCAACCTGTCTGGAAGTCCCAGAGGACAAATAAGCTTGATAATGCAAATTCAAATCTCTAATTCAGGATTATAAACATTTTCAAAAGTACATGTAGTATTTTTTCAAAGTCTCTAGTTGATATTCTAAATAAAAGCAACTTCACTGTCGGAGACACGGAATATAGTTAAAAAGTACAGAGTTCTAGATGCTCAGATGGTGGGTAATTATAATATGATGTCAAATACGTCTTGGCATTCAGATTTGAAATCATGTCTTACTGTCCATTCACTTGTTAAGACTTGAACTTTACTGTGGAACTCTATAATTAGTCAAGTGTCAGAACATTATTATAAGAATATGAAGTATTTGTTGTGGGTAACAGTCTCAGGAGAACATAGTTGCGTTTCTAGCAAGTGCAGAATGTAAACATTTGTTGTCAATAGAGAATATTATTCTTCCATCATGTAAATCCAAAAGCATTAAGCAATGTCTAATCAAACTGATTTCCTTTTTTCCCAGATGAGCAAGAGTCAGTGCAGAAAAGGACTTTTACAAAATGGATCAATACTCACCTGGCTAAGGTAATAAATATATGACTTTGAAGTCACGTTTTTTTTTTAATCAAACCTTTTTATCTATGCCTGTATAGACCCTGGAGTGTCAAATATGTAAGATGTGGCTGAGCAGAATGCCTTAAACTTAAAACTTAATAAGTGTTAAGGGAAATGAAAAAATATTATAAATATATCCATGACGGCTTAAATATTATTGATAGTTGATTGTGATAAATAGAGTATTGTATTAAGAATATAACAAGAACAGGTGTTGGAAATTAATCTTTATGACAACTACTAGAATACCATTCAATTGTCCCATGTATAGCCCTAGTCCAGCTGAATCAACAGGTTTTGTAAGAAATGTCAGACATAGAACATAGGTATTAGATTTGATGATAATTGATGATGAAAAAGTCAACCTATTTGAGTGTAGGCATAGACTAGATGTAGGTATAAGTTAATGGAACAGCTTGAGGTTTTGTCTTTGAAGTTTAAAGGAGAATAGCTCTGTCTCAAGAAAGAAAATAAGTGACTTTTATGACTGGAGGAGGAACATGACCTGTTAAAACATCACTTCTGAGGGAGAACCAAAACAAGACAGTGAAGATGAATTATCAAGGTGGACTTTTGAGTTAATGAAGAATAAAGAACTAGGAACACATGGAAAAACACCAAGAACTTTTCGAAGAAAATAGCTATTGTATAATGCTATATCAAAATACGTAAATATCTGATGATTTTGTGTGGACCTTTGCCACTCACTGAGGTAATGGCCCAACTCTGGGTTGTACATAAAGCAGGCCTAGAGTTAGCCACTGTCTGGTGAAAATCCTTTAACAGAGAGAGGGATCTTTGTTATCTGTTCGCTAGAGTGGGTGAATCCATTTCAGCATCATAGTGATCAGCTTCAGTGTTATGAGTGGCATCTATAGACAACCACTCAGCAACTTTGGCCAAAACTGAAATGTAGTATAGTAGCTGCTATTTCTGCCAGAGGAAATATTTCAAACTGCTTTTTATGAAACAGAAGTATCAGCCTTATTAGATAAGTGTGTTCGAATAAAAATCAAGTCAATTGTATAGTTTGATAGAGGCATCTTGAATTGGTTGCAAACGTAAATAGTCCTTCGTGAATCCAGTGCCGAGTTAGATATCTGATGCATCTTGGGATTTATCGTTAAATTAGTCTTGCTGCTTCTTACCACAATCTGAAACTTCTTTTGTTTGTAGCAAAATAAAGACAGTAATATACATACAATTTTAAAAGCATTAAGTTACAACTGGTACCAACTTTACTTGACAACAAAAGCATTGAGATTTAATTTGGCATTCCCCAGAGTTTTCACACAGCACAGCACAGCACTAACAATAGTTATTAATTAGTCCAGTAAATTAAATATTTAAACATTTCAAAGAGGTACTCTTTAACAGGAAAGCTGTTTCTATGATATTTTTATTGATGGCTGTCAGCAACTTTGCCTCATTGCCTGTATCAGATGTATAGATTAGCTGATTTTACTTCTCATTTATGCTGTTATGCTGCCACCAGAGAAGCACTGTTTATAGACACTAGACTCAAATGAAGAGGAGTGACCTTATGCCATTCAAAATTTTACAGTTTTAACACTTAAGCTTTTAAATATTTGTTAGTCATGAGTTTGGAAAGTGTGGAAATAACATTTTCTGAGTTATTCACAGCTGTAGGAATTACTGATGGGTCTGTAAAACACACCGGACGCCCCCTACACTTGTGTGTCAAATTGTAACCCAGAAATTCAATCTTTAGGTCGCTTGATTATTGTAAAAGATTGTTTTGGTTTTTATTGCGTCAAAAGAAATTGGAAAGCTATAATATCTCTGTCGTCTGGAGACCTTTGAAATGTGATAATGAAAAATTCTGTAAAGAGACCCACTTTTAGGAAGAATTGTCTGTATTTTACTCTCATCATGGAATCCAAAAACATACGCAGCACCTGCTAAAGTGGTACCTGGTGCGGAACACCATGAGGTACTGGCCTCACACTGACAGTAGAGAAACAGCAATATATGCTTCTGCATTTGAGCCTGTATCTGTTAAAGCCAGTGAAGTTACACCAGGATTAAATAATATGTAAGAAGATGTAGGATTGGACTGGGTGGAAGGGAGGCTCTGTGAGGAGTGACCACAGCTGCCAAGGGCTGGATGCAGAGAGCTTCAGCTGGTTCCAGTGGACCCACTGCAGGACGCAGCTGCGCCCCTCTGCCAAGGTGGTGATGTCTCTGGGAAAATGTATTTAAGAAGGTGCACAATGCTGAACAGGCAGTGCAGGGGGAAGGTGTGAGAGACAGCCCTGCACATAAAGGTGAGAGCAGAAGGAAGGGAGGAGATGCCCCAGGCACCTCAGGCAAGCAGAGACTCCACTGCAGCCCCCCAATAGCCCATGACGAGACAGATTCCTGACAGCATCTGCAGCCTCTGGAAAGATACCCACTCAGGAGCAGAGGAAAAGTATGAGGAGGAAGGAGCAGCAGAAAGAAACTCTTCTGGACTGACCATAACCATCATTTCCCATCCTCCTGTGCCTCTGGAGGACAGAGGAGCTGGGAGTGAAGAAGAAAAGTTCCACCATAAATGGGTTTGAATGTTTTTGAAAACGTGTTGAAAAGTAACAGCATGAAACCTCAAAACCAGGAGAAGTTAATGTTTTCTAAACAAATATTGATGGAGTTTCACTGTAGCAATTTGAAAGATGGCTTTACTGATGACAAAGGAAAGGAAACTCTACTAAGATTTTCATCGTTATAGTTTGTTGGTTGAGTAGAGCAAAGTTAAAAAACAGTTTCTGACATACGAAGCATAGTGATTTGAAAGAAATCAAAATGCAAGACTGTTTTTTGTGTTCAGTAGATCTGTTTGTGTTAAGTAGATCTGAAAGCAGTTAATTTAAAATATAAAGCAGGATGTGATGGTTTCTCAGTGTTTGCTAGGAGCTGAAGATTCTTCATTGATAATCTTTAAAATCTTAGCATATGCTTGCTCTTATTGAAACAAAAACTAAACCAGTACCTAAATTGAAGTCATTAAGTACATTAAAAAACCCCAAACAAACGAAAAAATGGACAAACAATTTTTGGCTTTTTAACTATAAAGTTAAGAATGGATTTGAGAATATGGATACAAATAAATAAGAATGAACAAAACAGGTAAATGAAATGAGTGTAGCAGTGAACTGAACTTTATGCAAGAGAGTAGAAGGGTGGTATGATTTTTTTATTCTCTCTCTTGCTCTTACAATAGAATGCTACCATTTTTAAATTAAACTTCCTAATTCAAAGGTATATTTTTCCAAAAGCAGAAGATGAGTAGAGGACTTCACATCAGCTAATGATGTGACATCTCAAAGAAAGGCAGCTTTTGCCCTCACCCACAGGGCACTGTCCCACAGGGAAAGAACACAGAGGAAAGAGCTGCAATAATGATAACTAAGAGGTAGTGTAACACAGCTTCATTTTAGAACATCAGTTTTCCCTTTACTGTCTGTCTCCCTAACCCCTGCTGAATCTGTTTTGTGATTCTGACTTGCGAATCTGGTGAGACTCAGCAACTAGAAAATATCTGTTTTCTCTGCCACCCACTTGCAGAAATTGGGGCCCAGGCTACCAAATGAATATGATCTACTTTCTGGCAATGCAGTCTAATGTTTGTGCATCTGTGTTGTTCTACCAATGATAAGTGAGATTTGGCTGGGTAACAGGACAAGAAGTTTTCTAGTTGCATGTTATTTATTCGTATTTCTCCAAGATTCTAGAACTGGATCTCCCTCCTCTCAGTCTCAGCCTTCAAAGATATAAATTATTTAAGCATGCTTCTCAGAATCTTTTGAGGCATCTTTTCAAAGCCTACAGAACGTTACACCAGATATGTCAAAAAAGGAGACATCAGACCCATTCAGAACAGCAATTACTTTAACGTTTTTCATTTTATTGCCTGTGTTGATGTTTTAGATATTGAATTACATGAGTAAAGAAGATGAAAAACATGCCTCTTTATAAAACAGCGTAAGAATACACCTTTTGTTACCTTTGTTGTCTTTGGTGAAAACATTGGGAAATATTAGTTTTAAAGCTTTGGAACACAGACTGTAAATTGCTTTAACCAAACAACTAACGTCATTGTTCCTAGGTGTAAAGATAACTTCAGTTATTTGTACTCACCGACATATTTTTGTAAACTGACCAAATAGAGTGAATAACAAATACATACTAAAGAAATTATTATTCATTTTATATTTCCATTAAAAGGATGCACATATCAACAAACAAAAGCTAATTTTTAAAAATAAAAATAAGACTAACAATGGGTGAACATTTTAAATCTATACTAAGCAACATTTTCATAACACTGAATTAAACCTAGGAATTAAACTTTACATTAAGCCTTTTGAAATTACATAATTAAATGTTTTATAGCAAAGAAAGGAGGAAAAAGAAATTAGTATGTCAAGATTTATTCTCATATACGATGCTGTAAGCAATGGTAGTTTCTTCTTGGAATGTAACTTGGTCGTCATACAAGAACCTCATCAATTTTCATCAATGAACTAATTCTGTGGGTTTTGTTTTTTCCAAATGGGTAAACAGAGGCTCCCAGTATCTTAGTCACTGACACAATAAAAATTTAAACTAATGCCTATCTTGACTGCATGATGAGGAAAATCAGACTGGCGGTTTTCTGCTCCAAGAGTCACTGTGCATCTTCACTAGTATTGCATGTAACCTCTAAAGTTAAACAGTGAACACTGACTTGATTTTTGCAATTAAATAATGTAAAACTTAGGATGGAGTCCCTCAGACTTTAATTATAAAAATAATCATTAACATCAAGGAACATGAAAACCTATGTGCCTAAGGATTTGGGAATTAAATTCGGCAGAGAGGTGGGCCAGCTGATCAGAGGGCTGGACCACCTTCCATATGAGGACAGGCTAAGAGAGTTGGGCTTGCTTGGCATAGAGAAGGCTCTGGGGAAACTTTATAACGACCTTCCAGTACTTAAATGGGGTCTACGGGAAAGCTGGGAGGGGGCTCTTTGTCAGGGAATGCAGTGATAGGATGAGGGGTAACATTTTTAAACTGAAAGAGGCTAGATTTAGATTAGACATTAGGAAAAAAAATTTTACTGAGAGTGATGAGGGACCAGAACAGGATGCCAAGAGAAGTCATGTATGCTCCATTCTTAGAGCTGTTGAAGGTCAAGGGGTGTTGGAACTAGATTAGCTTTAGGGTCCCTTCCAACCCAAACTATTCCTTGAGTCTATGAGCTCTGAAATTTCACATTCTCCTTCCCTTCTTATATGTATTTCCTTCCAGAGACAAATTCAGTAGTTACACGTATTTGTTGCTGTTTGTGCATGTTGTTTTCACACATTTTTTTCAACAGTTTTTGAAACATTATTTGAAAATTAATGTAAAAAGGTAGTTTCCAGACCTTGCATTGATGTTCATTATGATGCAGATCCTGTTGTTTGTGTAGTACAATTTGTTCATTAGAGAAGTTAAGTACAGGATGTGAGAAAAAGATTCCTGTAGCAAAGGTGCAAATTAGAAATGAAATGTTGGAATAGAAGAGTGAAGCTTAGCAAATTTCCTCATCAATTCCCACTTGCGAACAACTCAACATAAAGTTTTTTTAAATAAATATGTTATAAAGGAAAAATCTTGTTCATTAACCTTTAAGATTGATTCCCAATTAGTTCATATTCCTCCTACAGAGCACATGAATTTACTTGTACTGTGTGACTCCCTCTTTCTGACTTAACTGTTCCTAAATGTCATTGTCACACTATTGTGATTGCGTTTGCTGCAATAGAATACATGCAATGCAGTAAGTAGCATTTCATTAGTATTATTTTGCTATTTTACTTTCTTGAATAAGCCTATGAAAAGGCAAAATCAAATACTGAGACATCTGAAAACTTACTGTAGAACGGACAGGTTCTAGATTTAATGCCTGATTGACCAGCAAAGTATATTCTAAGTTCCTCGAGGAATTTTGTTGAAGAAGTTTATAAATAACAGCTATTTTTTAATATTATATGATTTTGGTTACTTCATATGCTTTTAAATGTTTTTTTTCTCCTGCTTTAAAAATTACTTCCTCAAATGCTTTGCACAGGCTTTCGAGCAGTCAAAATAGAGTGTATTAAGGTCATTGCAGTTGATTGCATTGCTAGAGCTATACATTTACATGCAAAAAGCCAAAATCTGGAATGCATTAAACATTTTTAAAATGACAAAATTTTAAGTTAGTTTTCTTTCCCTGCTTTTACTGATTTACCATTAATATTTTGGCAGTGCATTAAGGCAACTAAGTGAATAGGTGTTAAGTCTTGTTGAGTCTCTAGAATAAAAAGCATTCAATAAATTTGCCCTGAATACAGCTTTTTAAAAAAGCCTTTCTTCTTTGGACACTAATAAGTAAGCATTGTACATTTTTGCTTTCTTCTTTCATTTCATTTGACATTATATGTGCAGCCAAGGAGGGGGTATTTATCCATTCCAACAGAAGATGATGTGTTAATATCAGTAGAGGATCTCCCTGAAAAAACAGTCAAGTAGCTTGATCAATCTGGCGCGATGGTCCGTTTACAATAAAAAACAATTATGAATTTGTCGGTATCAGCCAGTGTATGTATATCATCCTGAAATGCATCAACATGGAGAATAAGATTGTTATCTATGGAATCCTCAAATGAAAGAAGAATCTGTTCTTCTGTATATGCCACTAAAAATATAACTCATTACATACTTCCATGAGAGACTGGAGTCATAATAATAGTGTAAATTCTATACTATATGCCTAGAGTAGTAAAAAAAGAAGTAGCTTATGAAACACAATCAGAGTCTTACCTCTTTGTAATCAGGTGTTAACATCATCAGGGTAGTAAAAAATGTTGTACTATAAAATGTAATATGCAAAATGCTTTTGGCAGTATACATAAACAATTATGTATAATAAATATACAATTAGTTATAAATAATTAATTATTTTCCTTATTAGAGGAGTCTCATACAGGAGATCTTGTGACACAGCTGTTGTACCTTCTTTCTGTTCTTGTTTTGTTGGTGTTAAGGTACATGGTATGTGCCAGTAAACACTGTCAGGGTTTGTAATTATGCGGCTTTCCAGCAACAAAAACTACATTTCAGCCTGCTGATTTATGGGCAATTGTGATTCTCAGTCTTCAGAACAGCAAATCTTATTAACTTTGGTGTAAGTCTTTTGAAGGTTTCTTTGTTGCGTCTTATCTTATTCAATGCTTTCTTATACTCCCCTAGTTTTCCCCAAAACAATATTCAGTTCATGTCAGAAGAAAAGTACTTTAGGTGTAATTTATTTGGATGATGTTTTCAGGGATACTTTTAGTGCCTAACCTTAGTATCATGCCTCAGTTAGGGTGCAAATCTAGTTTTTGTTTCACTCTCTAGATATAAGCTCTGATCTCTCACGTCAAGCTCTTGCTCTGAAGCACCCTTCACTGGTCATTCAGGAGCTCAAGAGCAACCAGTGAAAGGTGGTTCTGAGCAAGAGCTTGGCATGGGAGGTCAGAGCTTATATCTGCAGTGTGAAACTATGCACTCTGGAAACCAGAGGTGCTTCCCAGACTTGGTTAGCATGTGCCAGATGACTCTTGAATTCATGTTGGGATGAGGCAAGTTCCAGCCTATGGGATCTGTGTTGTGCTCAAACAGGTTGTGTGACAGGCACATTATGAGTATCAGGGTTTGGGAACACTGTAAATCTCACCCTTTGATCTAAATGCATTCTAATTCACCCTTTATAGAGAACCTGTCTCTCTACATTACTGTAGTGGGGAGCTTCAAGGTACAAACCTTACTAACTGAGGCATTTAGCCTTCAAGTGAGATATTTTAGGCCTTCATCTCCTGTTGGATTAGGATGTCAGCTCTTATAATCCTCTTGTCTTTATTGCTGAATTATTTTAGCACAAAATTCATCAGTTTTATATCATGCGGTGATACTTATAAAACTGAAGCTGCACCGAACTTCAAACAGGAGATGATAACATAGAAGGTGAGGAAAATAAATTGCATTCATATCAACTGCCTGTGTTGTAAGACTAGGACAAATTAATCTCCAGTGACCTGTTTACTCCATTGATTTCTTTGGTGTTACATTTAGGAAGAACATGATCCATTATCTATTGCATTGCTAGGAAATAAAACAAGAACTATGATTAAATATACCATTGTAATGATTTGTAATATTGCTTTATTTTATGTACATGAGAAAATAGACTCTTTTATTATTGTGACTATTAGAGCACATCAAATCTTAGATGAAGTCTGCTTTCAGCAGAGGAGTTCTTTTTCCACTTTATGCCAAAATTATGCCTCATCGAACTATTAGTTCATCCAAGCTGAACAATGAAGACAAGGTGCTTTGATTTGAGGAACTAGAAGCTTTTGCTTTCTCCTTATTTCTCATTGAATTTCTACCTTTCCAAGAGCGGTGTTTCATCTATTAGGTTCATCTTTTCAAATCTGTGTTTCTTCAGAACAGAATTAAAAATCAATTTAATGTACATTCATCTTGTTTCAGAAGTACCCCAGAAGTAGATATTAAACCTAAACTAATTTAAAGAACTTTGTGGTCTGACCGTCATTGTAGTGAAGTAGCAGGTGTGAATTTTAGTATTATGTGACCAAGTTTAAACTTTTTTGTTTCTAACAGATATTTTGTGATCGTTGAAGTACTGAGCAGCTGAGAGCTGTAGTTCCAGGAACTGGGATGTATTTAGAGAAGACAAAAGTTTAATTATATGTCTTTGCTATTCAAAATTTTTAAAACATCACCTGTTTAAAGATTATCAGTATTATCGTTGTTGTGTTTGCAAATGTAAAGACATATGTTAAACAGTTTGTCTTAAGTAGAAGCTGACACGGTGCTGACAGCACTGGAATTCTGCAAGGCCTGGAGGAGAGAAAATATAGCAACTTAGTGTAACGAGTGTCAAATGTGAGAAAGTAGTAGCATTGCTCAAACAGCCACACTGCTGTAGGGAGCTTTCCTTCATACAGCTCCTTGTGTTTCTCAGACTGAGAGAGTGAAATTTCTGTGACATACTTAACACTAGGCAAAATATGCCGATAGATTGAAAGGTGACTGTAATAGTACATCGGTAAGTTGTGCATATTTTAAACTCGTAGGCAGTGGTTGGTGTGTTTCTTTGCTTATTTTAGGGAGCAGAAGGTTTTTCTGTTTTATATATGTATGTATGGCAGAAAACATCTAGTGTTAGTCCTGTGTCGGCAATGTTAAATAGTTAAACAATATGATGGCAAAGCAATCATTAAATGATGCATTCATATTAAACAACATAAAACATAAAGAAGGGGGCCAGCTACTCTTTGTGCTTCTGTTTGAAAGCAAAGGAGGTAGGCTGTAATGCTGGTAAGCCTTTATAATATCTGAAGTCTTCTTCCTTTTCAGCGCAATCCTCCCATGCTGGTGAATGATCTGTTTGAAGATATCAAAGATGGGGTGATGCTAATTGCCCTTTTGGAGGTTCTTTCAGGGCAGAAGCTGGTAAGAACTTCCTTCCTTCTGAAAATACATGATAATTGCATAACTTCCCTAGGATATAATTTTCTGCTATGTTTCAATATTGGAATACTGTAAAAAAACTGACTCCTACATAACAGAATAAGTTTATTCACAGAGTGGGCTATCTGGTTATAAAACCAAAAAAGAAATGATTACAGATTGACATTGTTGATTTTCTTTAATTTTCCATAAATTTCGTCTTACTAGTTCATAAAAATTGCTTATTTTTATTAATCTTTGCAGTTCATCTGGGTGTTACTCCTGTGACATAAACAAGATCTAAACAGCAAGATAATTCTATACACCTTGAAGAAATAGTGACATTTTTTTCTCATTAAATTTATAACTTTCCACCTGAAAAAAAATTTTTTAGTCCCTCAAATTCAATGAGGTCGTATATCTATTTACCTTGACAGCTGGTCTGCTACTGCAAAGAACCTTAACTGATGCCAAATGGCTTTTTCACAGCCAAGTTTTGCACAGGGGCCAAGGTGTGTATGCAGTAAATAGACTGTCTCTTGGGAGCCGAGCTAGTTTTGTGCATGTGATGTGAAAGAAAAAGAAAAGGGTTTAAGGACAATGGCTCTCACTTTTTCCAAACCAGCTCACAGATCGGGTGGTAGCATCTGAAAGAGTAGGGCAACAATCCATCTTTCAGCATTGCTCTCAGGTTCAGACATTACCTGTTCCCTCACGAGCCCGCAATTTGCAGGTCCCACACTTTTGCCCCTTTTTCATATTTCATCTCTGTTTTGGTTGCAGGTGCTACCCCAAATTAGGTAGTAATTCAGACTGCAAGAGTGATTTTACAGTAAGATGTGAAAAAGCTGTACTTTTGAAATATTTTCTGCTCTATTCAAATACACCTATTTCTGTTACTGTTCGTCTAAGACGGAAAGTCTCCCTCTTGTGGCAAAATAGAAATAGTAAAACAGGAAAAAAAAATTAGTGACGGCACCTGTTACAGTGAAATTCATTGAATTATATCCTGCCTATGTTAGTATGAAAGACAGCTATCACAGAACCAGACTGATGTCTAGTTTATTTTAAGGTCATATGTAGCAGAATATGATAGTCTGTAGTAACAGCAAGATGATTTTAGAGTCTATTGCAGGTCTTTGTTAATCCATTTGTAACTTTATAAACATGAATTTAAATGATAGTAGTGGAATATTTGCATTACAGTTGAAGATACAGCAAGGAACTAATTCCCCTGTAGAGTATTAGAAGCCTAGGATGTGTTCTCAATTTAATACAAAGAATTCTTTTTCAATGTACGTGTCTGAAGTTCAGCAAAATTCCTTGTTCAGTGAGACTCGGTGATAGCTGGTTTTTTTATACCACTGAGGTATTACAGAGAAAAATCTTCTAGGTAAACTGTCTTCACCGCAGGCTGATTTTTTTAAAAAATAACTACCTTGATTTCTCCTTTGCAAGCAAAAATAGTTTACTGAGAGGGTGTTGCCTTCTGTCAAATATATATCTGTATATATGTGTGTGTGTGTGTGTGTCCAAAGAGTAGTAGTTTATTTTGCAGAAGAAAAACAATTCTGTAATTTGATGATGTTTATGGGCTGAAGGCAACAGCTTGCATCCTGACTTTGTTATATATAATGTCTTAAAACTTTTTTATAATAGAAGTGTCACAGTTATATCCCCTATATCTTTTGGTCCTCCCTGTTAGTATACGCAAAACCAGAATTTGACTGTTCAAGGAATAATTTAACATGTAAATCCGACTAAGCTTTCTACATAGTCATTTGTAATAGTCTAGAACTGCATTTTTTGCTGCAAATTGGCTTAAATCTAATTGGACTTTACACTTCTTTCTCTTTAAGCCTTGTGAGCAGGGACGTCATCTGAAGAGAATTCACTGGGTTGCCAACATTGGCACAGCTCTTAAGTTTCTAGAAGGAAGACGGGTAGGTTTGGTACCACTTAATCCTGTTTCCTTCCTTCCTTCCTTCCTTCCTTCCTTCCTTCCTTCCTTCCTTCCTTCCTTCCTTCCTTCCCCATGTAGTGTGTCTAGTAGACCGGTGTGCTTTAGCAGGTAGGGTCTAGTTTGAATCCATCCTGAGGGATACATCTATCTAGTCTATCACCCCTTTCCTCCTAGAAGAGGTGAGGATGCTGTTTGGACAATAAATGCCTCTTCAGCAGCTGAGTGCAGTCCCTAGTCTGTACTTAAAGGTGAATGAAAAGAGCTTCACAGCCCTGAACAACAGTTTTGTGTTTGCTCTTGATTTTATATAGCGGGTTTCCAGCTGCTGATTCAGACACCTGCAGTCTTTTTTTCTGTTTGGGGGAGACAAATGAGGTCACCTGAAGTCATTCTCCTGCTCTTCTTTAAAATGTTCTCCAAGGTTTTTCATTAACCTCTGCCCATGAAAAAGCTTGCAGAGCATGAACACTTTAGCAGCCTTTCCTATTTATATCATGATTGCTGGCAAACTCTATTCCATTCCCTTGAGCACTATCTGCTTGTTAATTTCTTTATGACGTCTCTTTATCCCCTCCTTTACTACCTTTTATTTTATCATCTGATTTTAGGGAAATACTTTATTCAGCGTATAGATCAGCATTTAGGACTTCAGCCATGAAATCTGTTCCCATTTCTGTTGAAAAATTGCAGGTGACCTTTAATAGCTTAGTTTTTCCAGTACTTTTCTTATTTAAAAAAAATTATACTCAGGTTTTTCTTGCAAGGGAGCCTTAATCAGTGGTTGTTAAAATATCCTTTACAATAAAAGACTTGCTACTGGAGAACTGTGGTATTCTTTTTCCCTTATCTTTTATGCTTTCACCTTCTTTTTTCCTTATCTTGTTTATTCTTCAACTCCCTTTTCTCTTTCTGTTTCAAATCTATTAGAGCTATATCAAGAAGCTTCCTCATAATTTGAAATCTGTTATGGAGTATTTAATTAGCTTTCCTCATTAGTTGTGTTGTAGGATGTGCCAAAATTGTGCTTTCTTTGCATTATAAAATTGAATTAATGCATTTAAGTAATAATTGCTCATTTAAAACTTTTTTCTGTATCATCTTTTTCCATTTACTTTTCATGCTAGTCCATATACAGAGGATCTCCGGTTTGTATAATGGTTCTATAATTCTTTATTGTTCTTTCTACTTGAAATATTTTTTTTCTACTAATAATGGCATTCAGTGGTTTTAAAAATCTTTCATTACCTATGACTATACTTGTCTAAAAAGTGAAATGCATCATTCAATGATTTTTTTAATTAAGAAAATTGTTATTTGATTGCAAAAATGCATTAAAATATAAAACCTATTTGAATTGTATTTCATAATTGTCATAATTCCTTGTGTGTGATAGTAACAGGTTTTCTTTCCTATATAGATTAAGCTTGTCAACATAAACTCAACTGATATTGCTGATGGTAGGCCTTCTATTGTACTTGGACTGGTGTGGACCATAATTTTGTATTTTCAGGTACTACAGATTTTTATACTTCATTATAGCATGCTCAAATAATGGTTCAGTTAATAAATTCCTATAAATTGATGTAGTTCCAGGCATTCACTGAAGTTAAGTTACTTTATAATTAGCTGAGGATCTGATCCTATATAAAACAATGGTTGATTGGCAGGGATGCTTCACATTCAGTAAAATTAGATACTCGTCTTTGGAATTAGATCGGTCTGGGGCTAGAATGGAGTTCCTTCATCACTGGAATGTATTCTCCCACTTTCTTTGAAGAATACAACCGAGGAAAAAAAGAAAGGAATAGAACCCTCTGTTCTTAGTACAAATACCTTTAGCAACCTCAGTGATGATTGTGCTGTATGTCTAATTCCAGTACACTTGATGTCAGATAGTAATTATTTGCAACAACGCATGTAAACATGCTGATTTCACTTGGAGATGTAGATATTTGCAAGGACAAAAATTAGCTGTGAATGGTGGAGGTGGAGTGGGGTTTTAATTTGTAGAGAAGAAGTCATTTACATTCTGTTCAAATTGGGTGGGAGGAAAAAATGGCTTTCTAAATCCTGTCCGTATGAGTCAACAAAATGAGTCACTGCTTGACAATTAAAAAACAACTGATATTTTTACTTTTCTTTATGGAGTTCATTGGCTTTGTCTCTCTTCAGATGTAGCTTTAGTGTCTCAGGGATGCTATTCTAAGCATTAACCAGTACAATGCCTCAATGGTTCAGATCTCCTTCTCAGAAGAAATGTTAGCCAGAATGATATAAACATTTTTATTTTAATTTTTAGCTCATTGAGATAAATGGGGATTGTTGTGCTTCTTGGACTTACTGAAACTCTAGTTCTCTGCATCAGTTTTCCTTGGGTCCTTTTTTTTTTGAGTTTTTCTTCAGTTGTCATAGGCAGATACGTCATTTTAAAATTAATGAAAGAAAAAAATGCATGTGAACTGTGCTTCTCATTGATTGCTACTTGCCCCGTGCTTCTGAAATTTAGACCATCATCTGGGCACATATGTTGGCAGTTTTGAAACTACTTTAGCATACAGTTTAATAAAACAGAGCATGTTAATTATAGCTTCTGCCCAACTTATTTAGTCTATTGAATTAGGAAATCATTTAAGAAACTGGTAAGAATTAAGAAGATTTTCTGCAAACAGTCCATTAACGTTGTTCCCCACAGATTGAAGAGCTTACTAGCAACCTCCCACAGCTGCAGTCGTTGTCTAGCAGCGCTTCTTCTGTAGAGAGTGTTGTCAGCTCAGAAACTGCAAGTCCTCCAAGCAAACGGAAGGTGGTAACCAAGGTCCAAGGAAGTGCCAGGAAGGCTTTGTTGAAATGGATACAGTATACAGCAGCAAAGTAAGTAACCAACAAATAAACCAAATTTATATCTTAATTGCAAAGTTTTTCTTCAGATTCAATACTCTCTTAGTCAGGGATTGTCCATTTGGTCTGTGTTTATATAGCACCTCTCTGTGATCGTATTCTTTTTAACAACTGAGGCTGCTAAATGTTATCACTGTATAACAAGCAAGTACTAAATAACAATTTGCATTAATTTTACAAGCAATCACATCTTAATGAATGGGATCATCTTTGACAGAATTAGGAACTGAAAGAGGATTTAGATGTATTAGTATTAGTCCTGCTGCCAAAACGCTTGATGTGACAATGGAAGTCTTATACTGACTTAGCATTGCTCAGCTACAGAGTTCGTAGGAGTGCTAAATGCTGTTGAAAGGCAAGCGGCGAAAAATTATGAATATCCTTCTGCATTGTTGTGGCACAAGAGACATGTTACTACAAAAAATTGCCCTGGATATTCATTCTTTAATCCAAGTTATATTGGAGTTATATCTTGCTATCTCTTGTTAACTTACGAATCTTCTCCTTTATTTGGTATAATTATCTCACATTTGCTTTGCTTCCAAAAAGACATGAAAAGAAACCAGAAATTAGATCAAAGATACAATAATAGTCTGATGGTTTCCACAATAGGAAAATAAAAATCAAAGATGTAAAAGAATAAAATTAATTTATTTGTTCAAATTAAGGAATCACTGCTGTTTGAAGAGATCATTCATGTGCAAAATATGAAGGGAAAGTGGCCAATTATGGAATGTTGCCTCAGAGAAAAGAAATATAGTTGTAAAGATTCAGATTTTCTCCAGTTCTCCCTTAAATAAGTCGAATACAGTAGTTTGTGGTGCAGTATAGTCTAACTTGGCATTATTCCTATTACACTGTTGACAATAAGAGTCAGGCAACTGAAAGTGGTCAGGTACAATTTCCAGACATGTAAACAAACAAGATGCAAACAGAGAGGGAGGTTTGTAAATGGAATTGTCGACATTATGCGGAAGAGGAAGTCAAATGTGTTGAAAGAAGCTTGGAGGAAGGGTGGTGCACTTTGCCTAGTTTGATCACAGTGAGCTTTGAATGAAGCCTTCATTCAGAGTTACTGTTGCCATGAACTTCCTACTGGCAAGACTACCTTAGTGTCCAAGTGTGTCCTCAAAGAAAGTCTGCATGCTAAGATAAAGTAAAAGATGGTCTTACAGTTTGTGGGCCACCATACCTTTCAGAATTACTTTTTGAATAAGCAGTCAGAAATGTGATTCAGTTCTGATTGTTTTCTCATTATGTATTGTTATTTCTTGATAGTTCGTGTTTATTTTTCGGTGAGCACATGAGTATTGTAGGGGTAAAAAATTATATTCTTACCAAAAGCATGAGTAATACTATAAAGAAATTTGTTACATTTTTACCTCAACATCATTAATGTCACTGTTCATGCTTTCATTTTAAAAGATAACAGAGTAATGCGGACTTATTTTTTTTTCCCTATGGTACTAATGTACCTAACTGAACTTCAGTCGTTATAATGGAGGTAAATATGAAGTGCTTTGTATATGGAGATAATAGTGGATGGAGCTGTGTACATCTACAAACTGCGTGTGTGTCATACAAGAACCTCAACTACTTTAGTGTATTACATTTGTTCAAAACACCATTGGCTTATTGCCACTATCAAATCCACTGGAGATGAATAGAGTATGTACATGACAAAAAACACTCAGATCTTCATAGGCGGTAATGAACTTATGCAGTAGATGAGTGGACCTATATTTAACCTGATTAGCATTGCAGAAACAACAGGTAGTTTAGGTTTAATGATGGTCAGCCACTGGGTAGAGCATCCTTGTCTCCTCCCCTATTTAAGCTAGTCTTGTGTTGTTGCAAATCACTTTTTTGTCTTTCATATTCCTCAGGCAAGTTGGACTTGAAATAAAAGATTTTGGACAAAGTTGGAGGAGTGGCGTTGCATTTCATTCCATTATTCATGCTATCCGCCCAGATTTAGTTGATATGGAGAAAGTGAGGGGAAGGTCAAATAGAGAAAACCTGGAAGAAGCCTTCACACTTGCAGAAGCAGAACTGGGAATTCCACGTCTCCTTGATCCAGAAGGTACCTAATGCGTAGTTGAAAAGTTTCAACTACTTCCATGGGTTAAATCAGATGTACCAAGACATTTAAACAACATTTTATGCCATTCAGCGAAAAATTAATTACTGTGTTCTATACTTACATAGATGTGGATGTTGACAAGCCAGATGAAAAGTCTGTCATGACCTACGTAGCCCAGTTTTTGAAGTACTATCCTGATCCTCATCATGTGGTGACTGATGCGCAGGAGAATGATGTAAGTTTCTCTTGCATAACTATACAAATCAGTTTATAATGAGGGGGGCTTTATAAATACACTTTATAGCTCTCTTGTACTGTATTGTATTTCATTTTGCTGAGCAGTTCTAGTGAAAAGCAAGCACGATAAGAAAACAGAGAAAGGTTAGCTGTGAATGAAGGAACTAGTATTGCAGGTGTTCATTAGCAGATGTAGAAAACAGAATGGTGATCCGGCAGCGATTATCCTGTTTTCAGCAGTGGGAGCCAAAAAGAACACAAACAGGTATTATAGATAGTAGCAAACCAATGGAACCTAAAGTTCCCTAAGAATTTTTCAAGCCTAACGCTGATGAGATAGTAATAATTTGTTACCTGAAACAATGTGTCACTCCTGTTTCTGTCTCACTGTGTTTCTGGATAAGAACATGAGTAGTCCAAGAGATTGCTTAGGTATAGTCTTCGAGTTTTTAGGCTTGGGACGCATTTACTATTCTGACATAGGTTTCTTTCTGTGCACATTGATGTTTGGCTATTTGCTCTAAGGAATCATTTTCAGTTGTGTTTTTCTTGGGTTTTTTTTGTTGTTGGTGGTGGTGGTGTATGCTCTAGTACATTGGCTTTGCACTAGATTGGCTATACGCAGTGGTGCCAAGTGCTCGTGACTCACTTCCTAATCCTGATCATTTGCTTTCTTTATGGCAAACAGAGGAAACACTGCTGAGACAATCTGCCTAGCCCCCTGTAAGAGAGAAAGGGGAAGCACTTTTTATCCGTGTTCATTTGCATTCCCTACGGAGCTATAGAAGACCTTTGAATCTCTTTCCCTGTGGCTATGTGTGGCTAAGGCAGCTGTATCTTTGCTGTCCAATTGCAAATTGTCCAGTTTCTGAGTACTGGAATTTTTCATTTTCCTTGCTGTCACATTGGTCTGAGGACGTGTGTGCTGATGCCGCAGCATCCCACTGAGCAAGGGAGCTGCTGAAGTAGACAGTGTGAGCACTGAAGCCTTATGCTGTGGCCTGTGGCAGGCGAAGGCCATCCTGTCATCTCCATCTACCATGGCACAAAATGCAGTTTCTGCTGCCAACAGCTTCACCAGGTCTACTGCCTGTGCTGTGGTTGGATTTTGAGGAACAGCCTCACCACCTTCTCCTGAGCTTTACAAAGAGACGGTGCAAGTGAATGCAGGGCTCATTCACTCTGCCTCTGGCTATACCCACAGAGACAATAACACACAAGCTCTGAAAGGGAAACTAGAGTTGCTTCCAGAATTCCCAGTAAAATACTAGGAAATGAAACAGCACAAATTCAATCAGTTTGACATGCTAAGTTCAAGACCACTTCCTCTTTCTAGATATCACTAAGATATTCCAGTAGCAATCCAGGTGAATTTTGGTAGAACTGCTGGTCCTCTGCGTGTTGCACTGCAGAAATAAGTAACTCCCAGATCTGAGCAGAAAGTAAGAACTTGACATTGCACTAAATATCTAATGTCATCATTCTTTGTTTCCTTATGGAAGAATTGTATTCCTCCTCAGCACCCCTGACTGAGTCGCTGGCAGTTTGAGACAAACTCCACTTCTCCAGTGGAGTCTCTGGTCAAGAGCAGCGATAAGGCCCTCAATTTTTTCTTACACAAATTCTGATAATCCATCTCTGGAGAAATTCTCATCCCTATCAGGAGCCTGTGTCAACTCTATACCTCTCTGTCCTAGTTCTGTCCACCCTAACTTCCAGTTTCCTCACCTCTGGTGATGTTACAAAATGATGATGACGTGGTATGTGAAAAGTTGATGGTACAGAGGTCTGGATGGATCCAGGCTGGTAAGAAATGCAAAAGTATTCCAGGACCTCAAGTAGTCACTGGCCATAAAGCAGTGAAATACATAGTAAAACCAGCTCAAAGCTTTCATCTGCTTAGGACTGAAGAGATATAAGCTTTCAAATAGCTAAACTTTTGGTGTGCTGTGGTCTTTTATTACTATAAACTTTTTTTTAAAATGATATTTCTGTCATATATCACAAAGAGAAGCTTGTTTTGCACTCAGCTGCTTTACTTATGACTGTCCAGGGAGAATCTGTCAATAGATAATTGAATTTCTCGTACTTGGAACTTATATTTTAAAATATCTGGTCTGTGCTCAGGAAAATCACAATGATAGATTTGGCAAACTATCATGTACAAATTTCAACAAATATTGGGACTGCAGTATACACAGTTCTGGATGAGAGTGGGAGAGAAGCCAGGAGTTAATGCAGTTCATCCTGTTGACTGCAGGATACCTAGATGAAACAAGATATCTGGGTAATCCTTGGGAAAATAAGAATATCACTCATATTACATAATACTTATGGTGCGATTCTAGTGCTGAAAATCCAATAATACAGTTTAAAAATATACAGACATAAGAACTGTATTCGGTATTTATATAGCACTTAAAAGGAAAACTTCTTAAAAAAAATCTCAGTCAAATGTTTCATAATGAAATATCTTTTGGAGTTCTTTTTCACTGAGTGTTTTCATGTCTTTTAGCCCAAAATGTTAATTGCTTATGGGTTGGTGATAATTAGGCAAAGGATCATCTAAACTACTGGGTTAAGTAAGACTGTCACAATAGGACATCCAAATTTATAATGTTGCCAGCAAGTCAAGAAAGGTTGCAACCTGGTGAGGAAACACTTGGAGCACTGTGTCCAGCTCTGGGCAATTCAGTACCAAAAACTGGGATGTATTGGAGAGAGTTTGATAAAGGGTCACAAGGGTGGTGAAGGCACTAGAGCGTTTTTTCCATGAGGAGGGGCTGAGAGCTGGTGCTGTTCAGCCTAAAGAAGAGAGGGCTCAGGGGGATCTTATCAGTATGTATAAACACCTGAAGGGAGAGTGCAAAGAGGAGAGGACAGAAAGAACCAGACTTTTCTCAGTGGTGCCCAGTGACAGCACCAGAAGTGATGGACACAAATGGAAACAAGGGAGGTTCACTCTGCAGATCAGGAAATGCTTTTTCACTGTGAGTGTAATGCAGCACTGGTACAAGTTGCCCGGAAAGGAGTCTCCATCCTTGGAGGTATTCAAAAGCCATCTGGATATGCCACATCCAATGGTAACTGGCTCTGGATGTCTGTCCTCAAGCAGAGGGTTTGGAGCAAATGACCTCCAGAGGTCCCTTCAAACCTCCACCGTTTTGTGATTCTGCAATTCTGTGATAATGTTTAAGTGCGTAGTTGATGTATTTAAGATTTTTTTTTTTTTAAATGAAACGATGATAGAGGTCTTCTTGCAATGCAAGAGGAATGCTTTTTCTAAATGGCATCATACACAACTTGAGATTTAAATTCCTTTAAAAAAATAGAAAAGTGGATTCCGTTCTCTACAGCAAGAGCTATTTTTTTTAGTACTTAAGGAAGCATTTATAAACTCATTACTTTGAAAATTTAAGGAAAATTTTTTTTTTGTAGAATTAACTGCTTAGGATTATAGTGTGGCAATTGACTTTCTTGACCACACAAGGCATTTACGTGTCTTTTTTTAACCCCCGCCTTGCACCCATTGTTATTCTAATATTGCTAGATTAATTGACTGGAAAAATGTGAAAGAGAGAGTATTTCTTTTCACGGTGCACGGATTTGGCAGTGAATCACTTAAAAGATATTTGTGTGATTATATAAACCATTTAAATTTAAAATTAATTTATAATTTTTCTGGAAGCATTATCCACAGATTCTGTTCTAGGTATACAAACATATGAAAGATCAGACCAAACATGCCAAACTGGTTCCTTTTAATATAGCCATTTTGTGAAAACTATGTAAGTGAATTGGATACACTTCTGATCACCATAGCTAACAGTGCAAGGCAGAACAGTATTTATTGCCTCTTTCTTCCCATTAAAGTGACCCAGAGTATCCATGTCCATTATAAGGCTCAGCTTAGGAATTTTCCCTTATTTGGTTAGTTTAATTATTTAGGGCAGGATTCATCTGTCTTTAAGAATCTAAAAGTACTTACACTCTAACTGTAATCAGTGAAAGATAAGACACTTTTCTAGATATCATCTTTCTTAACAGGGTCTCCTGAATAAACTGTCTTCTGGAATTTTGTGTTGCATAATATTTCAGTATAGTTAAAGTTGCCTTGAATGAATCCTTCCTTAGGTAATGATGTTGTTGGCAGTTGATTAATAAGAAATCCAGACATGCTTTATGTTTTTGTGACTGGTATAATCCCCCTATTTTTAGCCTTTCTGCCTTTCCCCTGAAGTCTAGTATAAGGAAATATGTATCAAAGAATTGTAGAATTCAGGTATCTGGGAGTGAGAACCTCGCAAGACTCTTGTCTCTTAAATTTCTGGAGTACTCTTAATTTCTTTTTTCCTGAAGTTAAGCGCTTTTAGGGTGTATTTCATCTGACCCATGTTAAGTGCCTAACATAGAATGAAATGAGTTGCACAGGAAATGCTAGATACAACTATTTTTTTCCTATCTGTCAAAAAGATCGCTTTCAATTGCAGATGCCTTCATTTAGTTAAAAGAATGCTATTTCAGAGTGAAGTGTGTCTGGGTGGTTTTTGATGGAAGGGGAAAGATTTCTAACCCTCTCTAGCCAACTCGGCTGCCGCTGTGTTGTCCACATAAATTCCTATTCTTCTTCCCTCCTAATTCAATACTCAGTTTATAAAGAATTTGCATTGGAAGAATTGGAGTAACAATCAGAGCTTATGCCCCCGTTTATGGTCAGAGGGAACAGCTATTTGTATGTGCATTTCTAGCATTAAAAGGGATCTAATATGCATGAATCAGCTATATGTGAAGTTGTGTAGTCAACATATCTCAATCAGAGTTACCCCAAGGTAAGTAACTTTTTTTCCAGATAAAATAAATCATATAGTGACCAGTAATATGGAAATCAGATCTAAAATTAAAACTACTTCACTAGCTATGATACAGACATATGAATTCTGTAATATTTAAGTGCATCTTATATTCTTAACACATATGGCTTTTTTTTTATTATTTTCTCTGGACTTTTCAGCCTGCTTTGCTTTATTTTGTTTGCTTCTTTTTCTTTTTCCTTCCTCTTGTTTCCCATTTGTTTCATATTGCTAGGAACTTCAAGCAATCCCAACTTTTGTCATTTCTTTTATGAAATTTAAGGTAAGGGTAATGTGCTCCAGAATAATATATCGAGTTGGACTTTTTATGCTTATTATCTTTTTTATCCTGCACTTATTTGGCATTAGATTTTGGGTGAGTTTATATACACTGGTTTGATAGCTTTATGCTAATCTTTCCAAAAGAAGCAAATACATAAACGTAATGAGTCTCTACCTTCTTACATGAGCTGATACTGACATCCTAATGCTTAATTTTCAAATATTTTTACAGAAATATTATAGGAAATCAAGTCAACTACTTTCCTATAATAAATCTCAGACAATGCTTTTGCTTTTCTTAAGAATAGATATAAGTGTGAAAAAAACAGATCAATGTTTCTACTCATCTAATCTCATATTAGATGGGTATTTCAGTATGTCTTTAGATTTATATGGTAGATAGTAGATTGTACATGTGATTGTGTAAGTGATGTATGTGAACTGTGTATTGAAAAATATAAGTTTTTATTCATCTTGGATATTTAAATATTTACGATTTTCTGGTATTAACTGAGAGTTTATGAATCTAACATAGAGTATTAACATTCAGAGATGAAAATGGAAGACTGAAGTGAATACATTGTGAAACAATTAACAGGTGTCACTGTGGTCAGTCAACAGTGTTTATAGTTTGACCTAATCAATTATTTGCCTTGGTTCTACACTTTTTGGTGTTGTTTGGTTTTTTGTTTTTTTGGGTTTTTTTAATTTATAAGCAATAAGTTATTGTCAAGTAAGTGCAATCAAGTGTTCATCACCTATTATGTATATCTAACTAGTGATATGTGTTGAAGAGAAGATTAATACCGATAGCAGAATTATTCCCGTCTTCTGAAACCATTCAACAATTTTAATGGGACCTTGTTGTACATTCTTAGCCTTATGCATCCCCAGTGCATTGCTGCTTAAGCTATTGAAGATTTGAAGTGGTAAAAGTGCTGTCAGTTTCTTCATCTTGGTATAAATTTAACTATAGAGAAAGCACACTCCTTCAAAGTATTTCTGATGGATAGTCTTCCTCTTCTTTTGCTCTGATAAGCAAGTAATTCAGAAGATAATCCTGTAGCCTCCAACATCTTTATGCCAGCAGAGTGCTCTAATGTAAAATTAATTTCCTCAGCAGCAACTGCCGAAATAACTTTTTGAGCTCTTCCAGTGATTTAGTGTCAGCTTTTACAGATAGGCATTAGTAGCTTATCCCCCTGAAGATGACGCTTGGCTCAGCATTCACCATGCATCTGTGATGCTGTTGTCAGTGAAAATGTTTCAGCACATATATATTGAGTAGCACATATATATATGTGTAAGCCAGAGTTTTCAAAAGGAATAGCATAATCAATCAAATCCAAGTATAAGCATTTTTTTAGGGACATGATTTTCTCAGCACATAGATAATATAAGAGTTCAACATCCCTTAAAAAACAGGTGACTTAACTTTTTTAGATTTAAGTTCATATTTGAAAATTCTATCCTGCGTGTGCCTGGGAATTTGAACAGTTTACCTGGTGTATAAACACATATTAGAGAACCCAACAAAGTACTCCTTTCCAGGTTCGTAAATTAAATCATGAAACACATATGTGTATCTATAGCTCTTCAAACAACAAATTATTCTGTAGTATGTAATTTTCAAATTAACTCTGACATATCATTTAATAAAGTAATGTTTTGACTTTGAGTCTAGGCTGAAAGCTTTCTTTGTAAATTTCAATTATATCCCCTTATTGTACTGGAACTCATAAACACTTTTCTCTAGTTAGCTTCTTTGATGTGCTTTGGTGGTTGAGTGCTCTACTTCTGTTCATCTCTGCAATTTGGTGAATATTCAGACAATGATGTCAGGATAAATTAATCCTTTAAGATGCTGTTTGGAAGTAGCATGTGGAAAATAAGTCATGGTGGCTTAGATAAACTGAAATAAATGTGATCAGAGATCAATGATCCTTATACTGGGGAAAGCACAAATAATTATAATTATCTTAGATAACTTTCCTTGATGGTTTATGTCCTGTGTGCTACTTCAGGTGTGCAGGCTTTACAAAATAGTTTGTATATCTGTAAGAATATGCTTTTGATATTACTTTACTAAGAGTAAGAACTACTAGGCACTAATGAAAGTCTTGTTTTAAGAATGATAGCTCATTAAACCTGGGAGGTGTTGGTGACAGGTGCCTTGGTGGCTAATAAATTCGTAAAATGAATCTTTTATGTCAGTTACCCAAACGGAGACTTCAAAATGCTTTCCTGTCAACCAAGGACTACAGAACAAAGTTTGTGGGTTATAAGTGATGTGCTGAACTAGAAACCTGTGAAAATGTATGAATAAATGAATATAATGCGTATGTTGTTGCATAGTGTCTTTCCCAGTATTCAATTAGGCAGTTACTGAAATGCCTACATCTTCTGCAATTAAATAAACTAAACAAAAAATATATAGCTAAGTAGTAAAAAAAAAATCACGCAAGACTCAATGCCACCTCTTAACTTTGTCTTTTCACTTAGTATCAGAGAAATGGTATTTGATATGAGAGGTATGTGGCTGTTCCTGTGTTTTTTATCTTCAGGTACCACAGAGGTGTTCTGAGTGATATTTATTCCAAAAAAATTTGGTCAGACCCAGTTTTAGCTTTTATTAAATTTTTAAGCTAAGTTGATAGGAATCCTGCAAAGTAACTATTTTGGTCACGTTGCTGTATGAATATTTGCAGTCACAGATGCTTTTCTTGCAAAGAGTTACCTTAAGGAAGTGCTTCTCAACAATAAGAACATGAGCCATAAGGGACTAAAAGTCAGTGTTTTACAAAACTGAATTTATAGTGTGAACTAACAGTAATTTATATAACATTGTGACACTCTTATTCTCTTCTTGATGTCAAGAATATTTTACTTAAAGTTTCAGTTAATAGAATTGTTTTAGGACTTCCAGTTCTTTAAGATGCATGGTTTATTATTGCCTTTATGGAGCTGACAGCTAGATACTAATACAGATCGCAATAGTCTCACTAAAGTTATAGTTTCTAATGAATGGGCTACATTCAATACCAAAGTTCTCTTTTTGATGGCTGAATGAGTTAAGGATTCTGTCTTATATTCTGCTCACTCATTGAGGAATAGTCCTGGCTTTGCTGTTTATTTCAAAGACTCTTGACGTTATTTTTCTACAAACAGAGCCAACTACCAGATGAGAAGAGAAGGATTTTTATTCTCCTTCTCTATTTAAATAATTTTGAGAAGTTGGTCGCACTGGGAGTTTTGGCTTCTTGGGATGCTCTGTGTAGTCAAGGAAATCTCAACATTACAAATAGCTGGAGCTGGGAAGTGTCATGTGTCCTATACTGTTTCTCAGGTACCAATTTTTAGAGTGTGTTAAAAGACAGGAGCATGAGCTACAGCGAACGTAGGTCCAGCACTGCTGCTCTAATCATGTGAACCTTGCTGCAACTACCCAGCTATGAATTCACCTAGCAAATTAACAGATACCCGTGACATTTGCACAATCTGTTGTGTAGATTCTGTCCAACCAACTACTGCTGTAGGAATTAGTAGAAATACATGAAAGAAAGGTTTCTTTCCTGTCTCAGGATCCTCTCCTTTCCTCAGCTGTAGTGAAAGAATAGCTCTGTGCTTTTAAAATTATTAACAGAAATTATATTTTACATATTTGAGGCAGCTTACAAGCAAAGGATCCATAATTGGCTGCTTTCCCAGGTTAGGATCTTAGAAAGAAGATGTTTAAATACTTTCAATGGCTATTCTTTTTTATCACATACTCCAATTTTTCTTCTTTCATGTAATGCTTAAAACTCATTCACCTATCTTAGGTGATTTACTCATATGATGTGGTGTTGAACTTTTTTTCTCTAATAGATCTGTTTCTGACAAATTTTACTATAAAATGTCTTCTTTGGTTTCAAAGAGTAGCTTCTGATTAACAGCTAGCACATATAGTTCATTGAGTGGAGATCCGAGATGGATGCTTGTATCCTACTTGATGAGCCTGGTTACACAGTGCACAAAACACCTCTCTGTTGTGTGCAAAACTTTTCATATAACATCCTCACAAACCTGAGATTCGCTGTTAATATTTTTCCATTCACAGCCAGGTCAGTGAGTTCTGCAGAGAACTTTACAGACTTGCAATGCACCAGTGCCGTAACTGAAGTGCAAAACTGTAGAACAAATATGCTACTCTTCAAAGCTATAAAATGGCATGGAAGGAAAAGAAACTGAATACAATCTAGGTTGTTTTTTTTTTCCTTTTAATTTTCATTGTTAAAACATTCTCTATAAATATTTTGCCAACTTCTAAACTTGGAGCTTGATGTCAAGGATTACCCTGAAATCACTCTAGAAAATAACTTTTTTTTTTTTATTTATTTTTAAGCAATAGCAGACCAGCAAATAAGATGGTGATAAAAGATGGGATCCTATCCTGCCTCAGATCAATTGTTTTACTGAAAATTGACTCTACAAATATGTTGAAGACTAAAATTAACTGTTGATTTATATTTCAACAGATTTGTGTTACTTTAACATTATGAGAACTGCAAATAGTATCTTTTTCACTGCAGTGTCCCAAATTGACACGATTTCAGCACTGTAAGACTCATGCCTAGATGCTGAATTCTCCTCTTGCAATCAGAAAGTGCTTTTCAGTTAGACTGTATGAAGATAAGTGATGGGAGAATTGGGCCCTGATATTCCGTTTGCTTTCACTACAACTAATGACCTTGACTTCCTAGAGAGATGCTAATCTCTGGGCTATATCTGACACCTCTACTAATAGGCTGCGATGTTGTTTTTGTGTGTGGTTGTACTAAATCATAGAAGGAAGACAGACTGATGCTGAGAGACCTAAAAGTGTGGGCAGAACAATTTGAAAGAGACTTAACCCGAGCACAGGTGGCAGAAACAAGCTTACAGGAGAAATACCAGGTAAGCAGTAGGGGAAATTTTGTATGAGGAGACATTATTGTCGTCATTATGGGCAATGTGTACCTCAGTATTTTATGCATGCTGTGTATATGCAAGTTAGTATACTGTAGCTTAAAGAAATAAGGACACAAACTGTCTTGCCTTTTATTGGTGGAGGAAGGATAATGTCAACTCCAGCTTTGCTGTGTAGAACGGTGCACAGATGGTTTGCCTAACACAGAGCTTTTTCTAGCAGTGTAAAGAAGGACTGTCCTAGTTAGAAGCAAGCATGTGTCTGTACAGATCCTATGTGATATGGCTCAGATGGGAGGTGTGACTGTAGGCTAGATGAAGTGACAGGTGGAGAGGACAGGGCTTAGAACTTCATTTTTAACCCTTCTCTCAAAGGGTAACGTCTGAATTAACAATATAAATTTTGGCATAAATTTTCTCCTGAAGCTTGTCCATTCTCTAAAGCAGCCTCTGTCTGTCCTAAGTAGCATTTAATCAATTTGCTAGTTTATCTGATCAATTAATACTTCCTTTCATATAGGGTTCAGGCGTCTATTAACTAAAGGAAAATACTGGAGTCCTACCTCTTTTTCCCTGGAGAATTCTGCAGTCCATTAAAGCCTTTAATAAAATGCATTTCAGTGTAAATATACAAATTTACTGCTACTTCCCTTTAGGAAGAGTTAGTACTTCTATCAGTACAAGATTGTCTTAAGTAGTAGTACTCCATAAACACTGGAGAGTTTTATTCTTTGACTCTGTAGTACATTGGTTTGATTTTTCTCTTTGTGCAGTCATTTAAACATTTCAGAGTACAATATGAGGTAAAAAGGAAACAGATTGAACTTGTAACCCAGTCATTAAGGAAAGATGGTAAATTGTCACTTGATCAAGCTATGGTGAAGCAAGCATGGGAGAGAGTTTCTTCCAGGGTAAGTAGAAAATAAATTTACTATATATTTTTTATTTAATGAAGCATGAGAATTTACATTAGTTTAGACAGCTGTTTGCTGTTGATTTTATTAGAAACTCAAAGTGGACCGAATTTCTAGAACCGTTGAATTATTTTGCATTACTGTTGAGACTGTTTACTGCATTCTTATGTTTTAGTATTGTTCAAAAAGAGAATATGAACTTTAAGAAAAGGACTATGCTTAGAGATTTCTCTTTATTTCAAAGTGTATTAACAGTACATAGCCAAGTTCAAAACATTGTTGATAAAAAGCATGCACAATGCCTGTTCAAAATGCAGTGCTTTAATGTAAACTGGTAGAATTATCTAAGAAATTGTAATATAACATTTTTTAATATAACTAAAAATATGCTTCTCTTTATTACGAAATATGTTATCAATAAATTGCGGTTTGATGCTATTTTTAACCTGGTAGCAATGGTAATAAATCAATGTTAGTATTTTTGGTAGTAGTTTTGTAATAACTGAATGAAAAGTACTAATCAAGTTATGTCGTTTGTACCAAATAAGAAGTTATAAAATCATTACTCAGTGTATATTCATGGATTATTTCATTTTTTTTTTTATGTCATATGTTTAACAGAGTATCTCTTTAAATATATTCTGGACTATTAGTGTAATTTTCGTTGTTTTCCTCTTCCATAACTGGGATTGCCAATAAGATACAGTAGTTATTGCTATAATCTTGGTTCCACAGACCTTTGAGACTCATTTGCACTTTGCTCATAGAAAATATGTTCAAAATATAGAGAAAAAGATTTTATGCAAGAGCATGAAACTATGTCAGGTGGAAGAAAGTCTCATCCCTTGCTGTGCTTGTTAACTAATAAAATTTCAGATCTGTGTCTCATTGGTTGTTCTAGTTTATATGCGGTCAGTTCTGTGACTGCAATTACCATTCTGGATGGGAAATACATGAATCAACAAATCCTAATAGAGATTTTGTTGCCTGTGAGAATGCTATAGTTTTAGAACTAATATGAAGTAATATACCTAAGGTTTATGTCTTAAACATACACAGTTACGTGGAGTTTGGGTCTTAAAGTCTGATTTTTCTCAGTATGCTTGTTTGAACTCCCTTCCTTGCTTAATTATAGAATCCTCTTACTTTTATTTCCTAGATACTAGATTGGCACATATACCTTGACAAATCTCTTCCTGCACCTTTGGGTACTATAGGTGCTTGGCTTTATAGAGCAGAGGCTGCTCTGAGGGAAGAAGTAACTGTTCAGCAAGCTCATGAAGAAACAGCAAACATAATACACAGGAAACTTGAACAACATAAGGTAGAACTACATGCATTCACTCTGCGCTTTGTATGTCATTGTTTCCAAACCTGATGAGTAAATGATCCATACTGTACAATGAAAGAATATTATTTCTAGTTTCTGTGAGTGGTGTCATCTTGATGGTAGCTAAACCTAAGTGTGATGATTTGAACTGTGGTGTCTGTATGTCTTACAAACAATATTCAAAATTGCTTTTGAATGTTCCTGCCTCTTCTGTTTGAAAGATGTCAGATATTAATGTTTTAATTATCACCCTATTCTAAGGTTTCTGTTGGGCAAAATTCTGTAGGGAGCTCATAAGTTGGGTTCCTTGTTCAACCAATATGAACTTTTTAGGTGAAACAGCAGAGAGAGAGAGCAAAAATACTAGATGTGCTGATAGTCAGTTCAGGTGATACGCACTGAGGGGAAAAATAGGATGAAATTAGTTATCATAGAGTTGTGAGGAAAAATAGCATAAGTCCCCTCTGCTGTGATAAATGGGAAACTTTTCCAGATGAATTTAAATAGGTTTGCCATTACTCTTTACTCAGTCCAAGTTTTCATTTAAAATCAAAACTTTAAGGTTGTCTGTGCCATTACATAATACATACGATAAAACTATAGATAGAAATTGTTGATGAGATTATAAAAGAAACTGAACCAGTAAATATAATACGGAAAGGAAAAAAGTGGTGTAGAGAAACCTACTGCAAGTGCAGCCTAAGGCTCTATTGATTTATATTGCTTTTTTCTCTATCACTAACATTTTAAAACTTGATTGTAGTTTTCTTATTTGTTGTGGTTTGGATATGGGTGGGTTTTTTTTTTAATAAAAATGCCATGTAATGAAAAGCTGGTAGCTTCTGTGGTTATCTCAGAACAGCTATGACAGACAATTGTAGTTTATCTGCAAGATCAGTTTGGTCTTCTGACTACTCTTTATTAGAACAGTGGCAGCTCTTCTAACTTTAGTTGTAGATAATAAAATTAAACCAAAGCAATATTAAAATCTAAGTCGGACATACTGTTTTCTTTCAAGGTCTAGTCTCTTGCAATGCTACATTTCATTAGTTTTCTTGCTAACATCAAATATTTCAGGATTCATAACATTTGTTTAAACAAGCAAGTCAAACACTTCTTTTGTTGTAGATTTCCTTTTGATACATCCATAAGAAACACAAAAGAGTGTGTCCTAAACTGTGTTTTCTTTGTATCAGAAATGCTCTGGTGAGGGATTTCTACTCCAACAAATACACTTTGATTTAGGTTAGTCTGTGCCAGAGGAGTTTTCCCCTGGAAGTGGGATGGGGAAAGCTCCAAGAGAAGCATGTATAATTATGTCTGTTCCTGGAGTTTCTTTTGTCACTTGAATTTGCATTGATGAATAATAACATGCAACTGGGTAGTAACAGAAATGCATTCATGTATTTTTTTCGGTCCTTGTTTCCTAGGAAGTTGTTGGGGCTTGTATGTTAGCGTTTTGTTGAAGGAACATTATCACTTTCTCTATATCTTTGTCTCATCTGACAGTGGGTTATTTTAGTGAACTGTATAGCTTATGACTATTTTGAAACAAATATGAAATGTACCATCTTATTTGGACAAACTTGCATGGAATCAGGCAAGCGCTTAAATTTATTTTAATTAACATTGCCTCCAAGATCCAGAAATTAAAGACAATGTCTGTGCTTGTTGAGGGTCATTTTGCAGAGCAGGATTTCGTTTCGTTTTATTTCCTAAGTACATTATATAGAAGTTTTCATGAGTTCATGTTGTATGAAACTGCTGGGTTTTATTTTGACTTATCAATGCATGTGAGCTGCATCCCTTTTTGTTCAACAAGGTCTCAAGCACAGTTAGCTGAGATATTTGTTCTAAGTCTTTCCTTTATGTGAGAGTACATTAGTCACAGAATACCCTCAGTGGTGGTTTTGCCATGGTAAAATCAGTGTATCATTTGCATCTGAGAAAGCCTAGCTCATTTCCCTTCACAACAAGGTGTTGGCGGAAGTAGAAAACAATGAAAATATAGGCGGGTCAATAGGGATGGTGGGACCGCTTAGTGAGCTGAGCCAGTGAATTAGCATTAATTTCTGCTGTGCAAACACTGGGCTTTGACTGGGGAGTAACTCTTCTTCAGCGCATAGGAATAAATAGACATCTGTGATCAACACAGAAGTCTGCAAATTGTTCCCCAAGGTGAGAAAGGGGTACCTTTGTGTGATTTCCTTTGCTAATGGGCATCTGAGTGCTTTGTGCCAGAAGCTGTCTGTATGCAGTAAAATACCCACTGTTCTGTATCCTCATGCTGGGGGCTTGACGTGTTAGTGTTACGGTGTCTCTTCAAAGACTACTGCCAGTCATTCATTTAATATGTAATCTCCAGGAAGCCGTTTGAAGCAGTGTTGCTTAGTTACAGTTCAAATGCGCTCTGCTGTAAGGTTTTTGCTGGTACAATTCTTATCAGAGGAATACAGGTTGGAAACCACATTCTGCATCCATTTTTGTAATAGAGAGAGAGTGATCCTGAGATCTTTTGATGCTGAGACAGTGAAAAGTTCACTAAATATTGAATATGTACTTACATAAGGAGCTATGGATCTTCTGCCTGTATCTAGCGGAGTAGATTAGTTGCTGAGAATTTGAATCTATACTTATTAAAGGTTAGTATCTATTTTAAAGATGTAAAGAGTAAATTTAGCAAGATTATGCTATTATGGTACTAGAATATTCACAGACTGTATTTCAGGGATTATTTAGTACAGTTAAGAGTTCTTGTTTTGTTAAACCTTTGCAGTGTATTCTCGTTTTTAAAATCTTGCATAATTGGCTTTAGCAGAGCATCTTATAAGGGGGTTCCCTATGTAAATGTTCAAGTTGATGTAAATGCTTTTGTGATATGCATAATCTTGCGTGCAAATATGAGAGCATGATCAAATAGTTAACTACATTGAGTCATCAGTGCAGGCTTAAAATCGTGCTTATTAATTAGATAGCCTACTGTGAGCCTTCTCTCTCTTTCTCTCTGTCTCCCTCCCTCTCTCTCTCTCCTCACTCTCTCAATCTCTCTCTTAAAATCAAATCAGGATCTGCTGAAAAACATAGATGGTCACAAAAAGGCATTCCATGAGATCCACGGGGCCAGGTCTGTTAACGGAGTGCCTGTTCCTGTGGACCAATTAGAGGATATGGCAGAGAGGTAAGGCTTTCAATATGAAATAAAACCCCTGTGTGAATGAAAGGGAACCTGTTTTATTTTTAATCTGTTCGTATAGAAATCACTAATTATGTTTCTCAATGGCAAGTAGGAAAAAATTGGAAGGAAAAAAACCTTCTGGAATATAAATTAAAATATACTGAAAAGCCTGATACATTACAGATTGATGAGAATCAAAATAAGCTGTGGGGTTTGGGAGGGAATACTTTTTTACATTTATCTTGTTATTACTTGTCTCTGGAAAAAATGTTATGTAACAACAGCCAGGATGCATGTGAAAAAAAAAAAGAAGGAAAAAAAAAAAAGACTTTGCAAAACTTAGTAACAGATGTAAATTGATGATTTCTACAGAAATGCAATTAATTTCCTTTTCAGAAGTAGTCACCAGAATGATCATTATACATAATTGAATGTTTGTAGACTTAGAATTGTGTGAAAGAGTAGAAAAATATCTCAACTGTAATTAAAGCTTTCAGTCTTTCCTGAGTATTGGTGTATTTTACTATGGTGTGATTAATTTTATAGGTTTAATTTTGTTGTATCTTCATCTGAGCTCCATCTGTTGAAGATGGAGTTTCTGGAACTGAAGTACCGTCTACTGTCACTGTTAGTCCTTGCAGAATCAAAGTTAAAATCGTGGATTATCAAGTATGGAAGGCGAGAGTCAGTGGAACTACTTCTTCAAAATTATATTGTAAGTTGGAATTATGTTTCTCTTTTAATAAGTGTTCTTGAAATATCCATGTTTAAGATTCGTGGAAATTAATAAAGAAAAAACAGAAATGGAACCCACCAGCCATGAACTTTATGACTGCAGTCTTATGGGATATCTTTTCAGAAGTGAATCTGCCTTCCCCATGGAGGAACTTCAGTCAAAGTGCTATCATCTCTTCAGAACCAGAAATAATGTCCTAGCTGCTAACTCTCTCACAATCAACTTGCCAAGCATATCTGGAGGTTCCTAATACTAGATTTTAACTTACCTTAGGTATCAATACTGAAGAACTTAGTTTCATCTTCTTTTACAGCTGCATAGATGATGACTATACACAGACTAAGTGTACAGATAGAGGAGATTTTTGGCATGCAGGCTTCCTCAGTACTTTTCTTTAAAGTCCTCCAAATGAAGGGAAAAAAAAAAGAAGTTACGCTACTTCTGTGTACTTTTTCAGTATACTGTATTGATAGGGCTTTCATTTTATTCTTTTAAAGAATGGCTTTTTGTCTTCTACTCGGCATTAGTATATTGAACCCATTGTTTGATTTCTGTTCTGGAAGGAGATTGCTCCATCCCTATATCGTGTTAAGAAACAGAGGCTATTGACTTACAGATGAACATTGATATGTTCCTTTTCAAGTGTCAGGCTGCTGTATGTTGTTAAATTCACGGTTGCAATGCCAAGCGGCTGGTAGAATGGTACCACTGCTACTCTTCTGCATTAGGGCGTGAGGGATTCTTTGTAAAGCAGGACTGTGCTAACTAACTTTTCCCCCTTCTGTCTCATCCATACGAGGAAAATTGCACAGGAAAATTCAGTTTGGAAATAATCGATGGTTATAGAACTATTCAGAGCCAGAACACTGTGTAAAGAAAGTTATTGATGCCTGCACAGCCTCATAGTTCTCATTGCTTTGGGAGAAAACTTCAAACTTAATAAAGTTTCTCTACAAAATGAGAATTGAAGACCTATTCACGCTTTTCCCTTCATATATTTAAACTTTAGCAGTTAGGGACACATAAAAAATCAGAAATTAAGCCTTGTTTCAGACAAGCTTTACAAAATTCAGGTGGTTATTTAAAATAGTGTGCTAAAGTGACGTGTGGTAGCTAAGAGTTATAGTCCATTTGTATACTCGGTAAAACTGTTGCAAAACTACTAAAAGGTGACAAGGGAAATAATGGGGAAGTGGATAGCACTATTGTTGAGATGATTGTTAGGGGAAGGAAAATGCTTCCTTGCGTCATGTTATAAAACTGCATCGCATCAAAATGAGGAAATTGGGACAAGAAGATAAATAAAGCTCAGTTTCATTCCTTATGGCCTTGACTTCTGGCTCTTTGCAGGTGTCCAGAGATGAGAAGAGACTTTATTTGCTTTGGCTTAGCTGGGAGCAATTTTCAAGGACCAAGAGCCAAGTCTTCCTCTTCAAGTACATTAGGAGTCTTGCATAGGAAATCTGTAGTCAGTATGTTATAGTCAGTGACTATATTAACAGGAGATAAAAATATAAGTTTGTTTGTCTGCCAAAGCAGACTGAGCAATGTCAGCATTCTAGGAACATATGCAGTTAGGATCTGGATAGAACATATGCCTGGAAAATATTTGTGTACTGTAGCTGAAAAATAAAAATGGTTTTTGCTTTACCCTACCTTCTTTTCTCCTGTCTGTCATATATCAGACGTAAAGGTGGGCATAAAATGTACACTATCAACCTGAAAAATATACTGTACCAAAGTTCTGATCAGCTGTAGTGGAGATACTGGGTAGTTATGCATGGATTTAAACCATGGGACTGTGTTTTGGTGTTGTTGTGTTAGCACTGTATGCTACATGGATTTGGGAAAACCTATGTATTTTCTTTAAGGGATCTTGTCAGACGGAAGATAATATTAATCAGTAAAATGCCTATATTTTTAAAAAAATATTTCCAATTGAAAATATTTCAAATTGCCTTAAAGATCAGTATTGTATAAGTAGTTTGATAAAATCTTTTACTTCCTCATATGAAGTCTTGCTGGTTTTGATTGAGGGTAAAATGTCTGTATGTATGAGTCTGGCAAAAGTAAATGTCAGGAGTTTGCCTTGTCATTTATTGTAAAGTTGGTAGTTCTTTGTGCATGCCAAATTTTTTTTTTTAACAGTAGAGCAGAGGAAAATTCTGATTGTTCTTGACTTCAGGTTTCCTTGGTTATAAACAAATTTAAATTACATGCTAGATAACTGTGTTGATTTGACATAGCAACTGTAAAAGATATTAAAATAGAAGATTTTTAGATATATACTTGCAGGCACAATAATTTTTTTTTGTCTTTATGTAAGGTGAGTTAAAGAATACACAAGATCTAAATCTCTTCTTCAATGTACATTGAAATTTGACCTCATTTGTAGTTTTACCAAAAATCATACTATTACACATAGAATTTTGTCTATTCTGACATTCCAAAGATTGTGTTGACATATCAGAGATGTACTTGCCTTAATTTTGTAGATCTGTAACTGAGAAAACATTGGGAGGTAGCGTAGGTTACAAAACCATTCCAAAACTCTAGATAAGTACATCAGTAAGGCGAAATAAAAAGCTCTTTAAAAAAAAGGTAGTTTTTTCTCCCTTTAAAGTGGGAATTAAAGATATAATATGCTTACATAATACAGAGATGTATTTTTTTTTTTGCATTTTAAAGAAGTAACGTTTCTGAAATACATTTATTAAAACTAACTCCGTCATTTGCCATGAGGCATAGAGAGTTATAAATGATAGAGCTGTAACTTTGTGACCAAATTATTTCTAGATAAATTTTTCATAGCACTATAGCACATCACACAGCTAAAACATCAGACACAAAGGAAAAGCACTGTGTCACACTTTGGGAAAGCAGCATCACTTTCTGTAATGTTTCCTTAACCTCATTTTTTCCTGTTACAAATGAGGTAAAGGAAAGCTGAAGAATAAGTCAAGTGTTTTTCTTCTCTTAAAGTGAAAACTGTCTTTCTCCAAAGTCTTAATACAGGAACATTTTTTAAAGTTTAACTGGATTTTATTTTTGTGGTGACCTATATGGATGAAATTTTCTTTTTCCTTAAAATGATTTCACTTAGATTTCTGTATGAAAATGTTTCCATTAAGTAGTTTGAGTTAATTGCTCAGTTTCTGCACTGTCACGGTATCATATGCTAGTGAATTTTAACAATTCAGCGACTAGCAGACAAATTAAGAAGATATTAAGTAATCTTTGTATATGCAAAGTAAATAAAGTGTATTTGTAAAGGAAGAGTGCTGTACCATTAATTGAAAAAGGTCAAATTTATATATTATTTTAAAATGAGGAAAAAAATCAATGGAGAATAATGAAGTTGTCATTGTTATTCTGATGTAATTTCATGGAAATTATCATTATTCTTAATAACTATCTTAATTTTTGCTGTTGTAATTTTTTTTCTTTTCAGTCTGTTATTGAAAATAGTAAGTTCTTTGAGCAGTTTGAAGTTACATACCAGATCTTGAAAAGAGCAGCTGAAATGTATGCCAAAGCAAATGGTTCAGGTAAATGCCTATGTTTCTTTCACCACGAGGACACCATTTTATCTCTTTAGGCTTAAGTATCTCTTAGAAAGATCTCATATTTGTTTCCTTCATGCAACAGAGCTGTTCAGCAGCTCACCACAGAGACTACAGCCTCTGACAGCAATTTCACATGTTCTCTAATGTGAAGCCAGCTTATGCAGAGCAGCCTGTCCTTGTGCTGTTAAGATTTCTTAATCTCCAGAAAAAGATGATCATGTTCCGACTTCCTAGTGGGAGAAGTCTATGGACCATGCTAACTTCTGGATTGTTTTGGTGGTGTTGATTTGGCTCAAAGGTGTGCCAGAAACCAAATTAGGAGTAGGGAAGATCATGTTGTGGTGCCTGGAAATGCTCCCTGTATTGTTGTAGTAGCAACAGTATGCCCTCATTTAATGAAGCTTCTTCATTAACTCTGAAAACCTGCAAGAGGAACCCAAATGACAGTTGAATTAGGGATGTACATGAGAAAACCGTGTAGCTGATTCAACAGCTGCCTCCTGTAATTCATAAACACTACTGAGTTCAGTGAGAATGCATGAGGGCAATATTTGACATAGATAGTTACAGACATGAGATGACTTTAATCTCTGCTTAGGAGATAACACACTAATGTTGGTGGAGAATTGCCGCAGCTGCTGAAGTCATTAGCAGATTTGGAGAGAAAATGGATATTTTTTGTTGTGGAACTCGATAGTGACACCCAAACTTTATGAAAGTAAACATTTTTACAAGGTATTCTTACAAAGAATAAAATGAGTAGATTTATTAAATTATTAAATTTATTAAAACATCCAATAACAAATTCCTTTCTAAAGGGCAGCTACTCCCTTATATGAATTTTCTACATGGTTTATGAAGTCTCAGTATTTTCTTGGATCCTTTTTCTTCTCTCTGTTTTTTTCTTTGGGAATGAGGACATACTTGTTCCTTTATTGCCTGAAAAAGAAAATTAAATGGCAAAAAGCAGCAGTTTGACTTTTAAGCCAGTAGAAGGAAGATCAGAATTTCATTCAGTATGTTTCAATGTAGACATAATATGTGTTTGTATATTATGCATCTCTATTATTCTCTGCTTTTTAAGGAAACTTTCTTTATTTCTTTTATTATAGATTAGAAATTAACACCATACGGAATATGCAGTGTGATTGTTTGAATATAGCACTCATTTTTTTTTTTTACTTTCCTTAGTCTTGAATTCACAGGTTTAATTTCTCATTCATAATTTTGCGCTGAAATTGGCCTTGGAACTGAGCATATGTATATAAAAGCCTACTGAAATAGAAGTTATAGTAAATATAATTCTTTGATGAGAATAGATAAGCATTACATAAAATTAAGCTTTACAGTAATAATAATGAACCAAAATAATCAATGTCTTCCCTGTATCTCAGTGGAAGAAGTTGAGAGTGTGATGAAATTCATGAATGAAACAACAGCACAGTGGAGGAACCTCTCAGTAGAAGTGAGAAGTGTAAGAAGCATGTTGGAAGAAGTGATTGCTAATTGGGACAGATATAGCAGCACTGTGGCAGGTCTACAAGCTTGGTTGGAAGATGCTGAAAAAATGCTGAATCAGCCTGAACATTCTAAAAAGGTATGCACTGATAGCATGTATATCTGGCTATTTTGTAAATGATGAAATGCAGAATATTTTTTTTCCATTTGCTTACATTGTTTTACAAAATGTCATACAAGAGGGAGGGGTGTTTTCAGTTTCTGGCATACTGCCTGCATTCATCATAGGTATTTCAATTTTTGCACATGTATCATGTAGCATGTACGTACAGACATGTACATATATATACGCGAGGAAGGAAAGCATCATCTATGATAACATGGTTGGAGGCATCTTTGACATGAATGTAGGGCAGCGGTATTGCTCAGAGATAGGAATGATACACAGTTTACTCAAAGGTAAACACAGCTCTCAATACCAAAGTGCATAGTCATATGCTGCATACAAAGAAACGTAAAGAAAATTATTTTTCCACTGATTTTTCTCCTATATAGATGACAGATTGCAATATTAGTTGCCTTCACAAGACAAGATTATTAATATGGGTTATTATATTTTAATGTATTTATGTATTAATATGGGTGATTGAGTAATTAATCACTTCCCGTGGTGTTTTAGAAATGTTTACGATAGCTCCTTTTGGGACCTGCATTCATAAAGATAGTTCTGCTGTATTTTTTTTCTGCTCTAAAGATTTCAAACTAACATCAGGTCAGGAACGAGCATTTCATGTTACGTGATGAGACAGTATACTTTTTGGTAACAGTTTGATAATTTAAATGAGAGTAAAAGAATAGCATACCCTTTTAAAATAAAAATAAACCTGTGAAAAAGGTTTAATAGTCTCACATAATATTAATACCAACAGTTATTATTACTAAGCAGAGAGTGTGACCTCAGCTAATCAGGCTGATCTTAGCTCCTTGTGTATGTTTTATGTAAGTTAATTGACATCGTTTAAAATGAAATACGCTTATATCCATAAATATAAATAGGATAAAAATATTTACTTCTCTGACCTATCTTATAACTTTACCTTTAAAGATTTCAAAAGCAAAAATCTGAACATATCCATACAGCATATGCCTGTTGGATGTAGATTACAGAAGCAAATACTTCTTGCTGTTCTGATATATGAAGAGTTTCAGAAAGCCTTGTTGAAAACCATAGCCATGAAAGCATTGTCCTTCCATAATGCTAATTTCTCCTTAAACTTATAGTGGTTCAAAAGTTACTTCTTCTGTTAATGTTCAATCTAGCAATCCACAGCAATAATGTTCACTTAGATACTTCCAAGGATAGTTCTGATTTAGAACTTTTAATATTTGTTTATTAAAACAAAATACAATACTTACATTTTTTTGACAATTAATAGTCATACGGCCATCAACACAAGCATCTGGACCCCCAAATGAAAGATGATAACTATTGCTTGGAATATGACATACAGCCTTTTTAAACATTTCCAAATATTTGTACTGCACACCCACAAATATATCAGTAATACGACACAAAGATTTTGTTGATGCTTATTTGGAAACCTTACCTGCATTACAAAACCCCCCTATATTCTATCAAGGCAAAACCCATTGTAGCTCCTTACTATGCTGTCATGCTTTCTTCTTCTTTCCATTATCTCTGTATAACTTCAAGGCATACAAATGTTCTTTTTACAAAAGAAAGTGATATGTTGGATTTCTCATTGGTTTCCATTTTTGAGAAACCTTATTATGAACTTGTAGCACAGTTGTTGCAAAAAAGATCAGATCATGGCCAAAACCATGTCAGAGAAGATGTGGGCAATCGTTGGACAGTTAAGAGTCCTGTTTTGTTTATTGGTATAGCTATAGTCATAGTGCCTGGAGATACCTGCCTTAGGAACTGTTGCCAGTCCTCTTTAAGAACAAAAAGGAAGGGAGAGAGCTGGTCTTTGTTTTCTCTACCATGTGTACCTGCTCTCTTCATGTGTACCTGCCTACATGATGCACAGAAGCATTTTGGTGCTATGGCTGGGCCATTTAAGCTATTTCACTGGAACAGGGGGAAAAAAACCCCAAACCAGCGACAACTATCCTTTTCTCCTCCCCACTCACCTACTCTGAGATTTAAAGGCAGCAAATTAAGAAGTGATTTTCTTGGGTTTTCTTGGTTGCCAGGCCCTGGAAAGCTCCATATAGTTCATGGAAGGGGCAGAGTAGCTCTACAGTCTGTATATAGCCCAGGTTAATATCAGCCCATACTGTTTCAAGACAAGACAGAAATTAGATGAGCCCTGAGTGTTTTCAACTAAAGAGCTTTCTCTTAAGGAGCTCAATTAGTTTAACTGAAGCTATTCACTGGAGTAAAATGAGCTGTAAGTAAACCGGTGGTAATTTTTAATTCCGTAGGTTATGTTCACAGACTCTAAAAAGTCTATTATGGCATATCCAATATGAAGAGATTCAAAGGATAGTTTTTCAAAGAGTTTTATCAAGCCGATACATTTTTGTTTCGTGATTTAAGGTAAATACTATATGAAAAGGTTGTGTAATGGTGTGTTAATTTTCTTCTTCAGGATTTCTTCCGGCACTTACCTCATTGGATACAACAGCACACAGCCATGAATGATGCTGGTAATTTTCTGATTGAAACATGTGATGAGACCATTTCCAGAGACCTTAAACAGCAACTTCTGTTGCTAAATGGAAGATGGAGAGAACTGTTCGTGCAAGTTAAGCAGGTATGCATTTTTGCTGTTGTTGCTTTTAAATATTTACTTCATTTCCCTGTCAGCAAGACAGAGTTGCCCTTCTGTCAGGACTATAGAACAACTTATTAAAGTACCTAATTGCTCATCTTTATTTAAAATAGAAATTAATTCCTGACAGCAGGGTTTTTTTTTTTTTTAATTGGGGCTTTTCCTTTCTTTATCTTTTTGATTATACAGCTTTTTATTTTTGTTTTTGAACATTTTCAGCTAGTATAAGCTATAGTTTTTCTTGATACAATGAATATTATTTATGCATACCCCCCACTGTTCTTTGAAGAAAATGATTGTAGCTATTGTTATTGTAAGTTCTGTAAAACTGAACAATGAAAATAATGAAAGTTAATATTTATTATTATTTAATGAAAATTGCATTCAATTATAGTAATGTAACCATAAATAGGTACAATACAAGTCAGTCAACCAAATGTTTTCCCCAAATTAGTCAAACATTACTTCTGTTTTGTGTGCAAGGAGGCACTGATAGCTTGTGAAAAAAACTACTCTTTTTCTCATGAAAGAGATTCAATTGATTGGAAAAGAAGCATTGTTTCTGCATTTGAACTTGAAAAAGCAAAGAGAAGATCTGAGATAAAATTACAGAGAGGTATTTCACACCTCATAAACACATTAGAAAATATATTCCCCGTGGTCAATATACCACTAATATTTTCCCCCTTTTTCCCCTTATTTTCCTTGTGATTTAAAATAAAAGTTGCATGTTTAAAGATGCTGAATCTTTTTTCTTTACTGGCATGATGTTATTCCCTTTGCAGTCAAGTTAAATGGAGAACCAAATGATTTCCAATTTTTATTGTAACTTTTCCAAGCTGTTGACTAGAATGTTCTCAAACTTTATTTGCTGATATTTAGAGTGGTTCATTGTTGAAACAGTAGTGTCCAGGATGTAAATGTTTCTTCCACTACTTATGCAGCTTCTTTCATGTGCTGGCAATACGTTTTTTGTCATTGGCTTTTCAACATTTCTGTCATACTGCTCTTGCTACTTTAAGACCTGCATTTCCCCTTCCTCCAGTGAGTTCTATTATTGAATTTTCCTTATCCTTCAGCTTTTCTAGACTTTCCATTTTCTGTTATCTTTGCTGAATTTTCAAGATTTATACTATAAGTAATGAGAAACAAATGAGTGTAGCATTCTCCAAATCATCCAAACCTTAAAAATGACCAATTTCTTGTATGAATGTTGTTTATTTTAGTATCAGCACTATTGAAACTAATGTAGACAATTAATGTCTAAATAATGTAGAATATGAGTTTCCATTACATTGCATTTTGTTGAACACAGTTTTTTCCAGCAAGCAATGGCACTGAAAACATGCTAATTCTCTTAAATCATTACAGAATGCCAGATATCCCATTTTGGGTGGTAATTTTTCTTTTGTTTCTTTTTACTTTACATTTTCTTAGTATGCTCGAGCAGATGAACTGGAAAAAATGAGGAAGGAATACTTGGATGGTGTTGCCCATTTGACAGCTTTTGTTGATGAAAGCAATAGGAAATTTTCGGTTCCTGTAGAAGTGTCCTTCCTTGATGTTAAAATGTTTGTACAAGATTTAGAAGTAAGTATCTTCCTTCCATTCCTTTCCTTATCTTTAAGAAAGAAACTTAAAAGTATTTAATTCTGAGAGCACAAAATTATTTGAGGATACATTTCCATTGTTACTACTGCTTTTTAACTGATGGTGATTTACTTGTATGACCATATAATCATAGAATGGTTTGGTTTGGAAGGGACCTCAAAGATCATTTAGTTCCACCACCGCTGCCATGGGCAGGGATACCTCCGACTAGATCAGGCTGCTCAAGGACCCATCCAGCCTGGCCTTGAACACTTATAGAGAAGGGGCATCCACAACTTCCCTAGGCAACCTGTTCCAGTGCCTCATCATCCTCATCGTGAAGAATTTCTTCCTAACGTCTAGTCTAAATCTTCCCCCTTCCAAATTAAAGCCATTTCCCCTCATGCTATCACTACATGCCCTTGTAAGAAGACTCTCCCCATCTTTCTTGTAGGCCCCCTTCAGGTACTGGAAGGCTGCTATATGGTCTCCCCAGAGTCTTCTCCAGGCTGAACACCCTGAGCTGTCTTAGCCTGTCCTCATATGGGAGGTGCTCCATTCCTCTGATCATCTTTGTAGCCTTCTTCTGGACTCATTCCAACAGCTCCATATCCTTTTATGCTGGGGATTCCAGAACTGGACACAACACTCTGGGTGAGGTCTCAGGAGAGTGGAATTGAGGGACAGAATCACCTCCCTCGACCTCCTAGCCATGCTTCTTATGTTGCATCTTAATATGCAGTTGGCCTTCTGAGCTGCGAGTGTGCATTGTCGGCTCATGTCGAGGTTCTCATCAATCAGGACCCCAACTCCTTCTCTGCAGGGCTGCTCTCAATCACATCGTCCCCCATCCTGTATTGAAACTATGGATTGCCCCAACCCAGGTGTAGGACCTTGCAGTTGGCTTTGTTGAACTTCGTGAGGTTCACACAGGCCCACTTCTCCAGCCTGTCGAGGTCTCTCTGGATGACATCCCATCCTTCTGGTGTGACAACTGCACCACTCAGCTAAGTGTCATCTGCAAACTTGCTGAGGGTGAGCTGGATCTCACTGTCTGTATCATTGATGAAAATATTAAACAGCCCTGGTCCCAGTACAGACCCCTCTGGGACTAGTGATGGATCTCCATCTAGACATCGAGACATTGGCCACTACTCTCTGAATTTGACCATCCAACCAATTCCTTATCCACTAAACGATCCACCCATCAAATCCATATCTATCCTAATTTAGAGACAAGCATGTTGTGGGGGACCATGTCAAAGGCTTTATAGAAGTCTGGATAGATTACATCCATTGCTGTTCCCGTGTCTGCTGTTGTGGTCACCCCATCATAAGGTTGGTCAGGCAGGACTTGCCCTTGGTGAAATCATGCTGGCTGTCTCAAATCACTTTCCTGTCTTCTGTGTGCTTTAGCCTAACTTCTAGGAGCATCTGTTCCATCATGTCCTCATGCATAGAGGTGAGGCTGACAGATCAGTAGTTTCCATGGTCATCTTTTCGACCATTTTTAAAAATGGGCATATTGTTGCCCTTTTTCTAGTCTCCAGGGACTTCTCCTGATTGCCTCGTCTTTTTGAATATCATAGAGAGTGGCTTGGCAACCACATCACCCAATTCCCTCAGGACTCTGGGATGCATCTTGTCAGGTTCCATATACTTATATATGTTCAGGTTCCTCAGGTGGTCACGAACGTGATCTTCCCTTACAGTGGGTGGGCTATATCCCCCTGGTACCCTTCTTGTTGTCCATTGACCCAGAATGGGTGAGGAGAGCAGTTGTCAGTGAAGACTGAGACAAAAAAAGTTAAGGACTCAGCCTTCTCCTTGTCTGTTGATAGGAGGTCTCCATTCTCATTCATCCGTTAAGGTATGCTTTCTTTAACCTTCCTTTTCTGGTTGACATGCCTGTAGAAGCCCTTCTTGTTAGTTTTAGATTCCTTTGCCAAGTTCAGCTCCAGCTGTGTCTTGGCCTTCCTGACACCATCCCTACACAACTGGGCAGCATCCATATACTTTTCCCATGTTACCTGTCTCTGCTTGGACTGCCTGTGCAGTTCCCTCTTGTTCCTCAGTTTGACCAGCAGGTCTTGACTCAGCCGTGCTGGTTTTTTCCCTTCCCTGCTTGATTTCCTACATTTGGGGACTGAGCACTCTTGTACTTCATGGAAAGCATCCTTAAATATTTGCCAACTGTGTTCTGCTCTCTTGTCCCTTGAGACCATAATCCAAGGGGCTCTACTAACTCCTTGAAGAGCTGGAAGTTTACTTTCCTAAAATTTAGGGTCCCGACTATATTCCTTACCTGTCCTACATCTCCTGTGACCTTGAACTCCACCAATGCAGGTCGCTGCAGTCCAGGCTGCCTCCAATCTTGACATCACTGATGAGCTCACTTGCATTGGTGACCATCAGGACCAGTATTCCATCCCCTCAAACAGAGGGTGTCTATTACCTGGGTTGAAAAACCATCTTTGATGCACTCTAGGAGTCTCCTGGATTGCCTATAGCTTGCTCTGCTGCTTTTCCAGCATACATCAGGGGGCTTGAAGGCCCCTAGTAAGATTACAGTTTGCGGGCATGAAGCCTCCTGTAGCTGGAGGAAAAAGGCTTCATCAGTAGGGTCTTGATCAGATGGCCTGTAGTATACATCAACCACAAGGTTTCCTTTGTTGCCTCAGTTTTTTATTCTCACCCATAAGCTTTTGACCTGTTTGTGGCTGTTTTTCAGGGACAGCTGTTCACACTCTTTCTATATTCTGATATAGAGGGCAACGCTCCACCCCTCCTCACCGGTGTCTCCCTTGTCATCAGCCTGTAGCCACCAATAGCCACACTGCAGTCATGGGATTCATCCCAGCAGGTTTCAGTAATGGCAATCGGACCATAGCTTTTTAGCAGCACGGTAGCTTCCAGCTGCTCCGTTTTGTTGCCCAAGCTGCATATGTTTGTGCTACAGCTAGTATAAATTGCTTTATTCTTCAGTGCTCAACATTTCTAGAGCAAATTTCCAAAACATTATCACACTGGATATTTCTTTCTGTCTAGTTTCTAATCACATTCAGGTAAGCTGAGAAATACCCTATGGCACAGTTTTCTTGCCAAAGAAATATGATCCAGTATTCACTGGAATCAGCCATGAAAACAAATTATAATTGGAATATATCTCTGTTATCTGTTGAGAACAGACTTTTATCTCTCTTGAATACATAAATGCTGTTGATGAAATATTTTTTTGAAACATTTGTTTCAGAATATTAAGCAGAAATTGCCTGCCATGGAAGCTCAGTACAAAATGGTTACAAGAACTGCACAACTTCTTACGAAAGAAGTTGCACAAGAGGAAGTCAATGAAATGCTTGGAACTTTGGCAAGGATCAAAGAACAGCTGGGCAAGGTTGCAGAATACTTTTTCTACTACACATGTTGACTGTTGAACTAGTAAATAGTAAGCTCTCCTACATAAATGCTCAGATATATGTTTTTGAGCAAATATATAGTTATAGTAACAATAGACTGGATTAATGGGGGAGAAGATGTTACTTCTTTTAGACTTTAAGACTAAGACTACCATCCTTAAATGTAATATTCTTAGGACTCAGGAACTATATAAATCTGCATGCAGAGGAAGCTGCTATTTATTGAATTTTACAAATTTTTTAATAATTATTTTTCTTTAAAATGACCAAAAGGTTAAGGACTATTCCTGTGCCCTGGTGTACGAATGCCAGCGTCTACTGTCTCCACTGGAAGAACTAGAGAAACAAATCACACATTTTTATGAATCTCTTGAAAAAGTCAATGAAATAATTTCTATCCTGGATCCTGAAGCACAACCTACAACTGTTCTTAAACAAAAAGCCCAAGTAAGTTTCAAAACTGTCTTGCAACGATCTGCTGCCTCTATTTACTATTAGCTTTCTAGGGATTTGAATTGCAACTTGTTAAGCAGAGAAAGTTTCTTAATATTCAGACAACAAACTGTCCTAAAGTCAGTTAAGCATGAACGTACAAGACTGAAACTTCTATTCCATCTGGCAGTGGTTTCTTTAAAGTGCATTGTAGTAGAACATTAGCTTTTCTACCTGACCAAAAAATGTGTCATTCTGAGTGAATTCAAAGCTACTCAGAACTCACTTGGAAAGGTAAATTAGAATATAAGGATCTTGCTTAGGAACTGCGATTTATCCTTGTATATTTGTGATATATAGCCTAGAAATAGTGTTAAAAATGGATGTACATATTTCATTAGAGTTGGATTTGAGGGATAATATTTGTAAATGAAGCTAAAGTCTTTCAAAGCCCTTCAGAGTCCCTTGGAAAAAAAAATAATATTGGAACAAAGAAATTTAACTGGGTGCATGTATATGTGTGTATAATATATAAAATTAGTACAAGCCTACAGTAATGGTGGAAATTGACTCAATAATTCAATAAGTGTGTTCTCATCCAGTGACTTCAAGTTTTGATTGTATTTGGGTAAAAAGTGATCTGGTGAACTTGAATCAAGCCAGTCCATTTATCTTCCAAAGCAAATCTGCTTCTTTTTATGAACTCCAGCTTAGTCTTGTGACTGGCTTACAGGTTAAGGAGAAGCTCATAAAAGAACTTCATTCTTCTGCTGCTGAAGGTTAACCTGCTCCAGAATGTCATAATTAAAAGACATGTTTCTTCTGCATTTATTTGCCAACCAAGGAACCAAAAGCTCAGTTACCTGAGGGATGCTGGTTTCTGGTGATTGAGGAATAAACAGAGATTTGTCACGAGGAATATAGTTTTCCTTCAATAGCACAATGGTTTCCTCACCAAAGGCTTTTTTAAACCTTTTTTTTTCCAGCCTATGTAACTTCATGTATGTTTCCTTTCTTCTTCTCTCTCTTTTTTTTTTTTTAAAAAAAACACTATAATCCTTATCACTTAATGCCATTTGTAGTGCAATTTGAATTATGTAAGTTGACATGATATGTTAAACTGTTGAAAGACAAGAAAGGTTAACATCTCAGCCTGTAACTGTGAGTTATCATTCTTAGGTCCATTGTTTTCGCTGCTGCCTACTTACAAATATACAATAAATATAGATATCCCATAAAATTAAATCACAGGATAGTGTGTTGACTTACATTCTCTAAAACTATCCAAAAGACTTGGATATGTGTCAATGACTTTTTTTTATGGGTAGATAGAGCTATTTGGGTAGAGGACTCTGCATGCAAGAAGAAAGTTGCATGGCCTGTGTTATTCTGTGTAGTGTTTTGTGTAGTTTGTTTTTCATGGTGCTTAGACCTTTTCCTGTTCTTAATGTCAAAAAGTATCTTGCTGTTATTTTGCCAGCCTTTTCTCTCCTTTGTCCTGTCCAGGGTGGATATAAGTTTTTTTTGTTTTTTTTTTTTTTCTTTCAGGATTTGGTAGCTTACCAAGAAAACTGCAAGAAAGATGTGTCCCTGATTGAGAGAAATAGTCAGAGTATCCTGCAGTGTGTGGCTTCAAGTGAAGTGTTAAGGCATTTCCATCAGTCAACATTTCAGAAGAAAGTTACACAAGTTCAGATTACTTTTCAGGTAATTATGTCGTACCTTGGTGGATATTTTTGAAAGCTTGTTCATATGCAGCTGATCCATTCTACTGTATCTCCGTTTCATCACTCTGCAGCTACTGTTGTGGAAAGCTCTCCTCTCTGGTGTCAAGTTATTAATTAAGGATTTGTCTGTATTAGGTAATAACTGGTCAGGGGAGTGATGGTCATATTCTCCATGCAATTATTCAGAGGTAAGAATGCCTCAGAAGAACTCAGTATTTAAGAATTTTCACACATCTCAGGCTCCTTTGGAATGAAGGACATGAAATCCACCTGTTATGGCTGCACTGGTTTTTGTTTCTACGACTTTGTTATCTTGGCTAACTATTTGTTCCTATATTCGTATACATCCCCTTTCACAGAAAGCATGGAAGATGGAAACTCTTGCAAATGCTGCTGGGCATTGTATCTCCTTAGAAAATACAGTGGATTATGAATATAAAAAGTAGCAAATATGTGTTTGTGTTTGTTCATGTAAAGATGTGTACTTTAGGCTAGAATTCCAATTACCTGTACATTACTATGTTGTTGTTAGCCATATTGATACTTTTTTTATACTTGGCCCTAGTCTAGCCCCACTCTAGCATGGAATTAACCATTATCATGAAATCAGATCTCCAGATTTTGAGTTATGTTAGACTTATTTTCAGGCAATTACTGTTCAGTGTAAGGCTATCTAAAATGAATTTTAAGCTACAGAAAATCACCTGTCAGTAAAGAGCTGTCTCTGAGAGGTGGATTTCAAAATTGCCATTGTATTTTGTGGGTCGTACTATAAGATTAGTGGCTTTTGATTTACAATTTAAAAATAAATTGTTTACGTTTAGCTTGTAGTAACAGAAGCAGATACAGTTGTAGCTTGATAAATTTACCATGTTAAACATTAATTATTTTATTTCTATAAATATAGATGGTGATTTATCTCTTGGCATAACAATATATATGTGGTATAACAATAAAAAATGTGGCATACACAGAGTTAAAATATTTATGGATCTGGAAACTGACATCCTCTCCTGTAAAGAATACTTTCCTATATGATTCTAGTATTATACACAAATATCTATAAGGAAAGTTTCAAAAGGCTTAGCAAGATATTCAGTTTGAGAACTACAGATTCGATAAGTTCACAAGTTGTTACAACTCCTTACATTAGGTTTTGTAATCAGTGAGGATAGTGAAGTGTATGGCTAGTAAGCAGCGTTCAGCTGCAGCAAGCTAATTCCAGTTTGCGAACTCTTAATTTCTCCTGGTAAATTTTGTTATTTGCTTATGGAACTGTAACCATTGGATGATGCAGCACACTGAGACAGACTACAAAACAAAATAATGAGGAGTAGTGACTAAGGCTTCAAAACAACATGACTTCAGAGTGGCAACTAAATCACAAAATTTCCTGTCCTTCTTTTAATTGTACAAACCTCCTCCAGGTCAGAAGACCTGTAGCATGAAACCAGTTGGATCCACAGGTCAAACCTCCTTCATGCAGAGTCGTGCAGGAGTAGGTGGTCTGCTACTAGGAAAAATGGAATGGCAAGCTTTTAGCCATACCAGCTGCTTTACGTTCGGAAGCAGGTGCTAGGAAGGAAATACTAGCCAAATGGAAGAGCATTATGAAGGTATCAGAGAGATCTATATTAGATAGCTACACATTTTATTTGAATGAAGGATGACATTAGCAAAAGCCTTTTGCTAATGTGTAAGTATTAAAACTTGAGAAAATGGGATCATGAAAGGGAGAAGCACTTGTGAACGGCATTTATTTGAATGAATGACATCAATCAAATGCATTTTTTGTAAGATCATGGTAAAAAAGAACAAATCGAAATAAGTGAGAAAGTACCAGCTCACTTTCTTTGCTTACAACTCAGAATATGGTCAGGAAAGCTGGTGACTGGAGAAAAAACATAGAAGCAAATAGCCGTCTGATGAAGAAATTTGAGGAGTCTAGAGCAGAACTGGAGAAAGTCATACAGATTGCAAATTGTTGCTTAAAAGAAAAAGGAAATCCTGAAGAACTTCTCAGGAAACATAGTGTGAGTAAATTCTCTGACCTTTCTCTGTGGAATCTTTGAGTGCATGAGATGTAAGTGAAAAACCTACCTAATTTGAAAGTTGTTGTGGATTTCTGTTGTGTATAGAAGTTATACAGATGAGGTCAAACTTATGTTAAGATTGAAAAACAAAAAGGAGAAGATATCGCCTCTCTTTTTGATGAATGTTAGCAACCAGGAGGTGGAGAAAGAAAACCTCATAGAAATTAGGATTGGCTTTGTTGGTAGAACCATTGGAGTGAGGACCCTACATTTTGCCAGTCTTGTGCATCCACTGCCTTCCCCCCCCCAACCCCCCCATTGAATATCCGTGTCTGTATTATAACCATTACTTATGCATGTAGCTTTAAAATGTATTCTTGTTAAGCTACTATCTCAGTATACTGGCTAAGAATAAATTAATTTGAATGGACTTCAACTAGCTAGAATTAGTTTCTTCTTTAGCTCGAACTTCAGTTCTTCACTGCAGCAGAAGTAACCTTGAAATTTACAGAGTGTGTTAGGGAAATTCATATTGGCAGGTTACTGTATCAATAATCAGCTTCGTCTTCTCACCTTCTCACTTTCTGCCTCAACATCAGGAATTCTTTAATCAGTTGGATCAGAGAGTCCTAAATGCCTTTCTGAAAGCATGTGATGAACTTACTGACATCCTCCCAGAACAAGAGCAACATAGCCTGCAGGAAGCTGTGAGAAAACTACATAGGCAGTGGAAGGTTAGTGACATTGAATGATGTCTCTGGAAAATGTAAGCTGAACTTTGGAATGTTTCTGCATCATCTATATGTTGAAAAAAAATAATAATAAATTAAAAATATAGTTGTATTATTCTGTTTCCTGCATAATTGTATTTTACAACATTAGATACAGTTACACCTACAAATACCCTCCTGAAAAAAACCCTGTTAATTATAGTAGTCAAAAGTCAAGAAATGTGAAAAATGAATTATGAAACCTTAGTTCCTCCCCCTACGTGTACAGCCATAATGATACCTGGGTTAAGAACATTTATTGAGAATAGATGCTAGCTTTTCTTACTTTATGCTGATGTTGGATGATTACAGTTGTTTTCCCAGCCTTAACAAAACAAATTTGTAAGAGATCAGGCCATCAGTTTAAATTGTGTCTTCTGCCAAAGGCTCTAACAACTGAACAAGCATTGCTCATAGGCAAAAAATTCCACAGCTTGCTAGCTGTTTCTCACTAGTATGCAAACGGGAACGTCTGGTAGTAATCATGTATATAGCTTTACCATTATTGTTTGCTTTATTTTAGAAAGGAAATATTTTGTATATCCTACAAATATTTGTATAATGTGTATATTTATATAATGTTCCTTATACGTACATATTCTGGTCCCTCAAAACTCTTGACTTTTTTTATATATCTGAGATATTGGTAAAAGAGTTGCTTTATTTACTTAAATGAATACCGAGAAACTCTCATCTGGTCATGCATATATATGCTTTATTTTCTGCTTTAGCAGTTTTTAGATAATTTATATGTAGTAACTTCAGGCTGAGGTAATGGGAGTAGTGTTTTATCTCTGTGCTTGTTTATTGCCCCTGTGGGCATGTAGGATCTTCAAACAGAAGCCCCATATCATTTGATCCACTTGAAGATTGAAGTACAGAAAAGCAAGTTCCTGGTCACAGTGGAGGAATGCAAAGCTGAACTAGCTCGACAGAACAAGGTGTTATCAAGAGAAGGCAATGAAAGGATGATCAAGGAACACATGGTATGAATTATATGCCACCACCTGGGCATTTACAGAAATACATTTCAATGTCGATAATAAACAGAAGGTCTGATCATCTCTTAAGACACCACATGCTTTGTACACAACTAAATCACATCAGTCATTGAGGTCTTTAACAAAAATTTCGATTTGAGATTACAGTTTGTAGCAAATATATAGATATGCTTTGATTTCTGTCAGTTTGTATTTTTATTGAATTTTTTGCTTTGTCTCCCATCAGTTGTTCTTCGGTGACAAGGGACCTTACCAGCTGTGTGAGAAAAGGCTTCAAAGGATTGAAGAACTGTGCCAAAAACTCCCAGTTACTGATCCAGTGAGGGCTGCATTGGAAACTAGCCAGAGAATCCTGAAGGATCTCAAATTCCAGATAGACAGCACTTACATAAAGCTAACAGAGCACTCGGATACTTGGAAGGGCTATAAGAACAGGTGCCCGCTCAACTGCTAGCTGGGTCTTATAAAATCTTAATATGCAGTCAATCTCCTAAATGTTGATGTAGATCAGTACCACATGAAGAATGATACTGTGTTATTAGTTTCAAGTAGAAAGCTATTCTTTATGTAGTAATTCTACAAATTATAGTGGGGTTTTGGGTGGATTTTGTAATTTTTGGTTTAAAATTAAGAGGTTACCACTTGGTGGTGGCATTTTTACTCTAACTTTTTTCCTTGCTGTGCACTATGTGATGATTTGTTTCAGATTTTCTGAATTGGCAAGTTGGATTTCATCAACTGAAAGAGAGCTAAAGAAGATAAAGGAAAGTGTCAATGATACTACCAAATACAAGCAATTTAAAACATCTGTGGGGGTGAGCCCTTGGTTTATACTCTAGCAAAGTTGCTGTCGCTACCACTGAGACTTTGGATAAAACTCTATTCTGAAGTAGTGCAACTGTTTTACTATGGAGACCATACTAGCTCTCCTGATTCCTGGTATTAATATTTCCAGGAAAAAGTTCCACATGCAATAAAGTGTAGCACAAGTTCCCACTTTTAATAATTTAAAGAATGACAGGTCCCTTTACCTGTATATTCACAACATCTAAATTTTGCCCCCTATTTTGCTATGTACACAGTTCAAACCACTGTGTAAAGAAAAGCCAAAATTTTTGAAGGATCAAGTCACTGTTTTACATTTAGGGAAAAACAGTTCTCTTCTCTAATACTATAACAGCAGAGGTAAAGATATTCTACCATTCACTTTTGTGTTGGTAACCGGTAACAGAAGTGTTAGGATAGTTGAAGATTGAGTTGTTTTCTTAAAATAGTTTTAGCCAATAATATGTTGTGTTGCTTGAGACCTAGCTTGACCCTTAATTCTTTGTTTTATTTCACATACTAGGAGCTAAAATAGGAATGTCATATATTGTAGGAATTTCTGTCAAAGTCTTGAGTGGGTTGTGAGGCTAACAATGCAGAGAAACATAATCAGGTTGACCTTGGTAAAGCAGAAAGAGGTTTAGCTTAGTGGATATTTCTACTCCAAAAATTCTGATTTTGCAAAAATTCTGAAAATGCAGTTTCACTGCTGGCAACTTCTCATCAGCACTGACACAAAGATATAAAGGAACTACCAGGTGAAAAGAGGGAAAAAATTTGCTATTCAAATAGGGAAAAAAATACACAAAACCTTATGCTACATGAAATTTTATCTTTGGGAAAGTCAGCATTTAAGATTTGAGTGGTAACTAAGAAAATTGGTCAATATATGGAAAATGGATACAATGATCTCTCTCTCTCTCTCTCTCTCTCTCTCTCTTTTTCTCTCTCTGTAGGTAAAAATGTTATATAGTTTGTGAGGAAAATGTGCTCCACTATTATTTATTAAAAAAAAATGTAGTAAGTAGTAGTGGAGTAAAATCTGTGGGGGAAATGCAAAAATCTAGCCATTGACTAGAACAGAATCAGATAGGGTATACAAATATAAAAATGCTACATTTCTAGTGTTTCAAAATAATAAAGATAGTGTACACTACTAATCTTTGAACTGGTGTCATGAATGTCCCTCATTAACATATTTTATTTATTTGAAGAAAATATGTTTTGATCCTTCCATAGGAAATTAGGAAGCATATTAACAAGCAAGGAGAAAATCACAGCTGGCTGAAATCTACACTTGCTGTTTTGACTGCTGTCTGTCCTGATTTGGAGGCTAAAAAGACAGAGGATGAGCTTTGTAAGCTTTCCAGTGACTTCAAGGGACTCCTAGATTTGCTGGCTGAGGTACAGTATAAGAGACACAAGGAATCCCCATTTACAGTGTCACATGAAATTACATCAATTGTGGCTTCACAAGCGTAAGTTCCCTGCTGTGTTTTTTTAACAGAACTGCAAGCATTCAGCAATGAAAAACTCATTTGTACTCCCTGGGTAGGAAGGCCTTGAGAGTAGCAGGCAAAAAATACTAACATTATTATAATGGATCTTTTCCCTTTGCAGGATTGGGAAGCATCATAGTAAGTGATTTTGGAATCAAAATGTCAGTATTTTTAGGGGCAAAAGTTTTCTACAATCAGCTCTTAGTGAACAGCTAATGGATGTAGAATTTAACTTGAATCTTCCTTTATTCATCTTTTATGCTGCAATAATAAATGAACTACTGTGAGGTAGTTTCAAATCATTGAGGATGTCTACCATGCACTGAATTTGCAGGAAAAGGCTGTAGTTTTCTGGTGTGTAAATTATGATGAGATACTGTAACTGCTGAAGTCATGGGAAGTTTTTCACTGATAAGAAGCAGAACCTCTTGTAATCCACTAAACCCTTCATTTCTGTGGGATCTTAAAATTTACTGCTTCACAGTTTTCACGGTAAAAAGATCAAGAGACACTTAGAATGTCTTACACTTAGAAGGAACAGATCCATTTGAAATAAAGCATTCAGGCTTCAAATTCCATTATAAAGGTTGATTCTTGTGCAGACCTTGTAGGTGTTCCAAATGTATAAAAGTTCCATGTATAGAAACTTCCATAGTGTGAAAAGTGTGTTGGAAAAGTTGAAGGAACCAATTTTATGATTTTCAAGTGACTGCAAAAGTACTTTTGCTTTTTGTTTCCTCCAAAAGACAAAATTAAGGGGATCACAAGGTAAAAAAAAGAGAATAGGAACTAGAATCTAATTTTTTTTTTTAATAAAAGCATAATTTACATGGCACTTTATGTTATGTTATAGTTAAGAGACTGCTGGTTCTTAGAAGTCTGAATACTCTTTGCAGTTAAGTTTACAGCTTGTTGATCAGATGGATGAGACTGTTTAGATAAAGACTGTTACTAGGTGTTTCTAGAGTTGAGCAATATTTTTTTGAGAGTAAAGCCTAAATATTTATATAACAGGAAAGAGAATGTCTTGAATCTAAATGACCATCCAAAGTGAATGTGGACTGAAAGGAAAGAAAGAAAGGAAAGGAAGAAGGAAAGGAAGGAGTTTGTTAGATCTAGAATACTTTATGATTAAATCCTTAAGACACAGGAACTGTCTGAGGAACAGAGTCTGTACTGGGAATCAGCTACAAGTAGTTAGCTGAATTATGCAAAGAGGGAAGAATGTTCTGATACGTTGAATAGATGTATCTTTTTGTTTATAAAATTCTACAAACTGAGACGGGATATTGCACCATATGCATATTGTGGTCCATAAAACCAGGGGATCAGGGCATTTTAATGTATTTGTGATTCACCAAGGCGTTGCTGTAGGAGGTCCAAAAGGCAGCAAAATTTTTTGTGAGTTGGATAGCACAGGTATTTCGGAATCTGAGTCATCTTGCAAGAGTGAGGACAGCTTGTATTTTCTAAGTTATGACCCATAAGTGGCTATCACAGGCAGCTAATTACCATATGGCAATGTGTTAGGGAGTATGTCTGAACAAGTCGAAGGTTTCCTTGGCCACATTCTAAGTCTAGAGTCACTGAATGTAAAGTTAAAGATATCTATTAAGAATGCTGGAGGAAAAAGTGGTTTAAGTTTAGATAATTTACTATATTTTTTGAAAAAATATTCCAAATATAAATGTGCTCTTAAAATATAGATGTGCCTGTCAACATGAAACACTGAAAGATATCTGTAATTCTAGATTGAAAAAACATTAGGCGCTGTTGGAGACTGTGTCCAGTACAAAGAAGAAGTTAAAAGTGCAATTGAAGAGTTAATTAACAACTCTAAAGAAGCCCAAGCAGAAGCTGAAAAGATCCTGGATACAGAAAGTTTATTACAAGCTCAGCAGCTACTACTTCATCACCAGGTAGGGCAATCACTCATATCCATATTGAATTTTTTTTTTTTAAGGTAGAATGTATATAATAACTACATTTTATTGTATTCATTAGCATAAATCTTTACATTTGAAAGTTATAAAGGAAACAGTCTTACATGGTGTAGTATTGATTTCTTATAATGGAAAAAAGTACTCAGTATTTTTTAACTGTTAATGCCCAAAGAAGAGCTTGTTTTTTAAATTTTACTTTTATTTCACATGTTTTTTTGGGGCACAGAACAACTGAAAACCAGGCTTTGTTTACTAGAAATTTTGGATAAGTGTACTCTGCAAACAGGTAGTCTCTTTCTTTACCTTTTTAAAGACTGCATGTCAGATTTTATCATGGTAAATTTTTCCCAATCCTAGTTTTGGAAATTTCTTGACTTCAGCAGCTTTGGTGTTCCCTTAAATCTAAATGCCAGAGGGGAGGTGTATCTTCAGCCTCACATCCTCCTCTTAGGTAGCTACTGCAGAGACAAATCGGCCTCTAGACTGTAGAACAGGAGTCTTTTTATGCACTGATAATAGATCCAAATATCTGCAGGCAACAATAACAATGAACTGCATGAGTTGCACATAGCACAAATCATGGATTTTAAGACCAAATATGGGAAATTAATTTTGAAATCTGCTCAAAGCTAGTAAGAATAAATTACTGTCAATGTTTGGAATTCTGTAAGGGTTTTGTATTGAGATACATTTCTGTAAGGACAGACTTGTCTTATTGTCTGACCAGGCGCTACTACGTCTTACTGCTATGCTATCTAAACTCTCTGCTGTTTGTAAAAGCTGTTGTATGTGGTAAGGTTTTTATTTGTTCTGTCAAAACTCGACATTCCTTGTCCATCGTAGGAGAAGCAGTATGAATAGTTAACTTCTTGAGCTCTCAGACTCTTCATCTTATGATACCAAGTCTGTTAAGGTAAAAACAGACTTTGGCAAAGACCTGAAGGTGCTCAGAGTAGAATTGAGCAGGGAGCTGTGAACTTACCTAGCAAGGCTGGCAATGGTTCAAGTTCAAGTCTTAGGAGCTTCTGATAGAGTTACAAAGCAAAATGCATCAGAGAGAGTAAATCGCCAGGGAAGTGATTCTGCCCCTGTACTCTGCATTGATGAGGTCACACTTCAAATACTGTGTTCAGTTTTGGGCCCCTCACTACAAGAAGGACGTTGAAGTGCTAGACCATGTCCAGAGAAGAGCAATGAAGCTTTGTGAGAGGTGGCTGAGGAGGGAACTGGTGTGTTTAGCCTGGAGAAAAGGAGGCTGAGAGGGTACCTTATCACTGTCTACAGCTATCTGAAAGGAAGCTCTAGTGAGGAGTCTGTTGGTCTCCTCTCCAAAGTGACAGGTGACAGGATAGAGGAAATGGCCTCAAGTTGCACCAGGGGAGGTTCAGGTTAGACATTAGGGAAAAATTTCTTCACCAAAAGGGTTATCAGACACCGGAACAGACTTCCCAAGCTGGCGATTGAGTCACCTTCTCTGGAGGTACTTAAGAGGTGGGTAGATGAAGTGCTTAGGGATATGGTTTAGTAGTGGACAGGTACGGTTGGACTTGATGATCTCTAAGGTCTTTTCCAACTGAACAATTCTGTAATTATGCAACCTGGCTATCTCCATACTGCTCTCTAATGAAGGCTGATATATTGCTTTGATCAGTCTGAGGCTCCAACTTGTGCCTCAAATAGTGCAGAACAGACTTGCCTGCTTCTGGTCATGAGGAATACATGCACCTGTGGCTACGACTGCAGTTGTTCAACTGTTGTTGCTTCTGCTATCTAAGATACTGCTTTGGATAAATGACCGTACTGTCACTTTTTTTTGTCCCATTTGTACATTAAAATGTCCTATACACATTTTGGAAACCAAGCTGTATTTTTGATGTGTATATGAGACTCATCAGTTTATCCCTTTGTTTGTTACTCTAATTGCATATGCCTGCAGAAGCAGAAAGTGATTTCATTGTGCCAGTTTCCCAAAGAAACTAAAAAGTCTCATAAATCCTGTTGCATGAATCCTTTTAGCAAAGGACAAGGAGACTCCGTGCAAAGAGGCAAGATGTGCAACAGCAGATTTCCCAAGCTAAGCAGTTGCAGGTTGCAGGTGGACTGCCCAGCACAATGCAAGAGGATTTACAAAAGTTGGAAGGAACATTGGAGAACATGCAGCAGACTATGGAGAAACGTGAAGAGCAACTGCAGGTGGGTTGTTTTCAAGTAGAAATATAGCCCTGTGCTTTCTTCTTTTTTTTTTCTTATCTTAGCAAAAAAGTCGGTTTTCTTAAAATGTAAAAAGCTAACTTTCTCAGCTCTGAATCTTGATCCGTGGGTTTTTCATGATCAGTACCTCCATGAAAACATCTTGAAGCTACTGGATACTTCTTAATTAATGAAGAAACAGGTTTTTTGTTTGGAAGTGTTTAACAGTCCCAACTACTCAGTCATAATAGGTATTTTAAATAATTTATCTGTGAGTTATTTTTTGAATAGGCTGTCTCCCCTGGTTACTAAAGGTGACATTGGCCTTTAATTGAGAATCTTTAGGCTGGGTATCAGATTAGTAACACCTAATGTTGTGCAAATGTAATCCTCACAGCTACTCTGTGAAACAGAGTAGATGGCACTTCAGAAGAAATTGTTTTGTTTTATATCAGGTCTTGCTCTTTTTTTCCTTCTTCAGTAACTTACAATGAATTTGAGTTTTTTCTCCCTTTTAATCTTTCTGTGTTCCTGTTTTGGGTTTGTTCGTTTTTTTTTTTTTTTTTGTAGGTCACAATAAATAAATGGGAACAGTTTGAAAAGGACAAAGAAACAGTAGTAAGATATCTCAATCAAGCAAGCTGTGCTCTTGAACGTATCCTAAATTTTAGCAGTTTAGAGAGCCTCTCCTCAGAACTGGATCAGACAAAGGTATTCACTATGTGAAATACAGGAACTGAGATATCTTTCTGCCTTGCTTGTTAACATTACCTTCAATCTTTGCATACTTTCCTGTTAATGCCAAAGGGAATTACATATGCAGTTTAAAGACTTTATAAACTGTTAGCAGTAAAGTTATTTTATGAAAAGGCCATGAAAAATTACTCAAAATATGCATCTGGAACACACGTATGGAAGGTAAAATGATTTTAAGGACTTCCCATTTTATGCTCAATAATCATCCATACTAGTAAGATAAACAGTGTCAAGCATTGTCATACCAGCCTTGCCAAAGAGCACACTGTGATGTTATGTGGACTGTGACAAGTAGCCCTCTTTTAGCCCTGATGAAAAAAAGGAGAGACTTCTACAATATGGGCGTAAGTCCTAACATGCCACTTGTCCTTAGTAACAGACAATTATCCTAGCCCATGTTATTTGCTAATACAGAAGTAATAGTAGTGATTTGCTTTTCTAAGTGGAATGCTTTTCTCGCTGTTTTACTACTTGATGAATCTGATACTAAATTATACCTATTGTGGTTACGCTCAGCATCCGTTTTTCTGGTGTATGGATTTACGATCCGTGGCAGAAAATAGTTGCTAAACAAAGTCAGGTTACAAACTGCAAGGTGCTGCAAAATCCTCTTTGTAAATGGTAGGCTCTGAAGATTAAATAATGATGCATGCAATCTTCCACATTTTGCAAAAAAAAAGTTCCTGAAGAGCTGTAGAATAAATGTCGATTGGTTGAGTTAAAAACTTTTGGATATATCATTTCCCTTGCTAAATTTTATCCAAGCTAGTGTGCTCGAATACATGTTTCTTAAATGCAACATGAAAATAACCTTTTTCATAGTTTACTTAAATGTATTTACACACTCAAAACATTCATACAGGACACAGATACTTTTTCACAAAAATTGAGGAAAAATACTTCTTGTGTAAATATATGAAACTGCTGATGTGTCTTGCATCCTTACAGGAACTTTCTAAACAGACTGAAGCAATGGCAGTGCAGGCTGAGAATTTGGTGAAGAATTCTTCTGAGATACAACTTGGTTCAAAGAACAAACAGTCCCTTCAGCAGCAGGCCAAATCAATCCAAGAACAAGTGAAAAAAGTGGAAGCTACTCTTGAAGAAGAGTATGTTCTTAACAAGTCCTAATATTTATTCTCCACTATAGGATTGTATCAGATTTCTAGAATATCCTGTCATCCTTCTGTGTTGTCACATCAGCTCTGTCATTTCAGCTTGCTGTGACATAGTAACCAGTTTAAAGTACCAAACATGTCAAAAGTGTGTGTGCAAATAAACAAAATCTTTGTTTAATAATATGTAGTTTCTAAAGGCACTGTTAGTTGAGTTTTACCTGTCACTTATCTTTAAGCTCCAGTATTGAGAAGAAGGGCTAATTAAGCTTATTCATGAGGTACTAGACTCTTTTAGAAAGAAAAACTCAGTGCAAGTGTGAGAACAGCACATTTACTCTATTTGCCTTGGTTTTCAGTATTCCAATGTCTCCATAGGAATGTCAAGAAGTGCCTTGATCTTAGCTGAATGCTCAGAATTTGTTTCATGGGCTGTATCAAAAGCTGCTTCTGCTGCTGCAAATAACAAACATATCATTTGCCAAATTTTGTTGAAAAACTGAAAGTTCAAACTCCAAGAAAATCTTGTTAAACTCTGTAAATATTTGTAGCTTTTTGTATTTTTAAAGGTGTCAGCCCTTATCTCAAGTGACTGACTCAGTTACTCAACTCATGTTACTTAACTTCGACTGTTCCCATTCTCATTTTATCTATACACACGTACACTTGTATGTGTGGGGGAAATCAGTAGTTTTGCATATATTAGATCTGACACACAAGTCATGAATATATGTGCCAATTCTATGTTGTCTTAGTGGAATTAGTATGTAGAATAAGCTATACTATGCGTATAATTTAAACAGGTAAACCACCTACATCTGAATATGAGAAAAGGTCAGTGCCCATGTGGTTGTTTTTTTTCCCCTACTGACCGTTGTCATGCTAATCTGACTTTAATTTGGCACTTTTCTTCCCAATGTAAAACAACAGTTGTAAAACAGAATAACTACCCTCTGCAGCAGAAGTAACTTTTTGATTATTGGAAGTCTGAGTTTTCTTACACATCACTTTCTCCAATATGAAGTACTACAGTGATTTGCAGTCAAATTATGCCAATCTCACCCAATACTTTACTTTATACATAGTTTTCTCCAATACTAGGGAGAAAACTATTGTGATTTTTTTTTTCATGAAAAACATCCTTCCAACAATGAAGATTCATTTTTCATAGTGTAATCTATTTTTAAATGAAAGCCATCATTGATATCCCCTTTCAATGTAGATATGAAATAGGTTTTATTTGAATGTATGAATTATACAGAATGTCTGTGGTACTGTGGCAGATAATAAAAAAATAAATCCCTTCTGCAAAACATGCAACTATATGAAAATCTCTATAGTGAATCTACACAGCATATAATCAGTGTGTAAGGGTTATGTTCTACCTCACATCATAAATAAAAATCTTGGCCGAGTAATTTAAAGTGAAGATATCCCACATACATGTGGTATTTATTATGCCAATGAACAGGAAAGGGAAAGAAAAGCTCTTCATAGTCAGCTACATAGCAAACAGTACATCTGTTTTCCAAGGAGATCATGCATAGTTGTGCAGTGTGTTTGAGACTATATTCTTTACAGTCTACAGCTTTCTTACAACTTATAAGGAAGGCACATAGAAAGGTGAAGGATTTTAATCTGTTGCACTATTTATTTGGACCCTTGATTCTGTTTTCCAGCTGTTTTCTTAGGCTGGACTTTAGTGAAATATTTTTGCACTTTATTTTCCTACAAATAACTTGAATTTGAATACACTCTTATCAGTAAATAGCTGTTGACATTGCTATTTTTTTCATTTTGAAAATAAATAAGAAAAAATAAAAAGACCAATTTTTACATTTTTAGACTACATCTTTTCTTATTGCTTCCTCTAGCTTTAATTAAAGGGGAGGGAGGGAAGAAAATAAAAAAAAAACCCTGCACGTAGAATGGTTTTCAAGGATCTATTTAAAAGGAAAATTTTTGAATTTTGTAATATTCAAACTTCTCTGATGAAATTTTAATATTTTCAGTGAAGCAGAAAATACATGGTTTGCAAGCTGTTTGTAGGGCCTACATTAGCACTGGTTTCTTTAGAATGGTTTGAAAGGAGCAGAAACTTGTATACTGGAAGTTAATGCTATTAGGTCTTTTAAGGACCTTAGACTACTTGTGATAAAACTGGTCATAAAACCAAGGGTGCTTTGTTTGCTATCCAAGGTATACAAGCATCATTGATAATCTGTTTAACTTATCTGTAATGTATGCTTAAAAGAATATAAAACTATTAACTTTAAGGTAGTTGAGTCATATCTCTTGTGGATTCTTTGGCTTGGTATTTAATGATTGCCTCAGAAAACACAAACTTGCCATAAGATGGGCAAATTGCTGTTACATAAAACCAAGTTTAATAAAAGTGGTCAAACATCGATGAATGTCTGTACATCCACAATAAACTGGTTTTAATCATTCTATCCTCACAACTAAATTGCTAACATCTACGCGCTCAGTTATCTCAATATTTAGATATCTATTATAATTCCATATTATGTCATAGAAATGTTACTTTTTCTTTCTTTTCCTGCTATGATAAGATTCTTGATGTATGGCTGATGACTGAAACTGTATTCTGTTTTACCTCTTGGTGTCTCCAATAGGGCTAATTTCATTGTTTGACTTGGGTGCACAGTTTAAGAGAGAACCAAGTTTGAATTAGGTGCATGACTTGGTCCTCTAAACCCAAGAGTTTTTAAAGTTACTCTCCTGTAGATTGAATAAGTTACATATTTATTCTAGCAAGACTATGGGCAGCTTCATTATATTAAACTGTTTATTTTTTCTGATTGATTTGGTTAATTTTAGTATTAAAAGCATGGAAATGGTGAAAAACAAGTGGGATCATTTTGGCAATAATTTTGAAGCTCTGTCCATCTGGATAGCTGAACAAGAAAAAGAACTGGGAACTATGGAAACATCATCATCTCCTTTGGACATACAGATCAGCCAAATCAAGGTGATTAGTTCTTGTTATGCTTAGCATTAAAAGCCCATTTATCTTTCATTTTGCTAGAGGCAAAGTGGGAGAACAGACATTTTACATGTTTCAGAGGTAGTATGATGACATGCTTTATACACAAGTGTATCAAGCAGTAAGGTTTTACATGAACTGAGGGAAAAATCTTACAGGCAGCCTTCTCTGCTGGTGTTTAGTTTACATATATGGAGCCTTTGTGTGTAAGGGTAAAAATATTATCTACTCTTCTTATTTTTTGAGTAATCGCAACTGGTCTGCATTATAGCTACATAAATACCAGGTGCTTAAAGATTTTTTTTATTTTAAGATATACATCCAGTACTGGATATAGAATTGATTTCAATCCTGCAAGCTAAAGTTATGATTTGACCTATGTATCTTTTATGCTGAAATAATAAACTATTACTTTTGGTAGCTTGAAACCTGCATACCATTTATTGCTATTTAATTTTCATTGTCTTAAATTCAATCTACATTTTTGTAGATACACACTGTTTTAGTTTCTTATTGCTAGCTGAGGTGCATATTGCCTCCAAACATTGCGTTTCAAGGCCTGACTTCATATCCTCCCTTTCCCTTCTCTGAAACTGTATGTTTCTGAGGGGGCAGAGTTTTTCAGTGTTTTTCAGTATGCAGTATACATTGCCATTTTCTTTATTCTGTGACATACTTGCTCTTCAGAACGTGCACAGGTGTGCAGCTGCTTGTATTCATGGACCAGATCGACACCTAACATTTCCAAAGGATCCTGTAAGGCATTTGTTTCATGTGACAGAAACAATTTATCAGCAGATTTTCCTGTTCTTAATTTGATCACAGCTTCACATACACCAAATAAAGAAAATCTCGTTTTCATCATTGAAGAATCAAACAGTGCTTGAATTCTCGCTTCATCACCGCAGCAACTGAAAAACAGTTTCCTTGTGAAATACTATATTCCACTGCATGCACTGTCATGTAGACATATGTTTCAGTAGTTTCTAGGTATAATTCAAATGCTTAAGATAATAAATGCATTAAATTATATAAATATTGCATTACAGTGTGACTACAGCTCTTGTTGGTCTAAATGGTGCATAGTTAAGCCTTGCTAGTCCATTCAAGCCAGTTTCCCAAAGAGGCTGTTGCACGCTATATGTGCAGACAAACAGTAAATTTTACACTGCATTGCAAGCTTTTGAAAGTGCCAACATAAGTCTTCTTCGTTAAACATTGTAACAGAAAGAAAATGGTCAGTAGGTAATTTTTATAAACGTCTGAGTGAACAGACGTGAAGCAGAGAAAATCCTCCAGCTAAAGCTGAGGTTACATCATTGTGACTCAGGTGAACAGATGAGTTTTATGAACTGTAATAACTGAAATCAGTCATCTAAACATTGATACTTGAACATAGTTGGGGGTCTTCTTCAGCAGCATTGCCTTGCGCCTTATTTTGAAGGATTCATTGTTGGTTGTTGTGATTTTCCTGATTATTTACTCTGTATCACAATGCTAGTTGCTATACTTAGTTCGTGCTTTCTAGAACAACATATTGCAATATGATGCAAATGAATTAGGAGCGGTGTGTTTCCTGATATCTTTGGCTGACCAGATAAAAAAGCTGGGGTCAGCTGCATGTAGCTATCATACATAGTGGCAGTATTCTACTTTTGGTGACATTGATTGCAAAAACCCAATGACTTCAGCAGAGCCAAGTTTTCACCTATGCATTTCTCCAAAATTCCTGGTGGAACAAAATGACGTTTATCACAACTGGTTTACCATTGGTGGCAGACTTGGTGACAGTTTGAAGGCCTCAATTATGCACCTTATATAACTGAGTGAATTTAACAGAAAGCGTGGGAGTACAAAAGCACCGCCTCATTTCTGTCTACTGCATTGTTAGATAATTTCAGCTTCAGGGCAGCAAATCCCGTATTTTTCCTCAGCACCGTATTCTCATGCAGAAAAGGTATTTTATAATCTGAATTAATTCAGAATAAATTTTGTAGAGAGACACTGTAAATGCTTACAGCACCACATTTTCTTCCGTACTGTCACTCTGCTAATTCTAGGCTCTGCATGTTGCAGTGAACCTCTTCTGAGTTTTATAAGGGCAAGCAAGATACAATATTTTTATCACAATTATAGCAGAAGGTGGGTGCTTTCTGTGCTTTTAAGAGTGAATTTTCAGGAAAGTTTTTGATTGATAGATGCATACATATCTTAACATTTTTATATCTGAGAATGCTAGTGCCTATTTAAATTTCACAGAACGTTCTTTGCTCCTTGAATTCCCTCCCAATGAATGCTTATCACTGCTTTTTGGGAAATGCTCCATGGACATGGTATGTCAGCAGAAATTAAAAGAATTCTGTTGTGAAAAAAACCTTGTTGCCATGTTCTCTAATGCTTACTGAATACGTAGACACTGAATGTGAAACACCATGAGTGTCTGGGGTGATATAGCTTTCAGATTTGCTTCTAACCTGTAATAAAAACAAGTGCAAAGTAACAAGAGACTGTTGCTGTCATGCAGCTGATAAAATGTGAAAAGGTAGTGCTAGCTTGTTGATATGTATTTATTAATTGATATGGAAAACAGCTGAAAAGTACCAAAGGCCATTATCACCTTTGTTTCATGGTTTCATACTCATACTATGATGCGGTTCCTTATTTAATCCTCTGCCTGAGAGCACATGCACCCTACCTTATCATCTAGTTTAGTTTATTTTTCATTAGACCATAAGAATTTAAACTAGAAAATGAAAACAAGAGTATTGTGTTTTAATTTGCTGTGAAGAGACGCTAAAATATGAACCATCTTATCTAAGTGTGAAAATATGTACCTCAGCCAATTCTAATTCTTCTTAACAGACACTTCTTAGGGCAGGCTGGTTTTTTAAATCTTTTCCAGTGCCCATTTCAAGAAGAAAAAGAATTTAGAGGTCATATAAAAGACTTTCATAACTTATCATTTGAAGTGGCAAATGAACTCTCCTCTTACTTTCTTTTTTAATGAAGAATATTAGTAGCTCATATGAAAGGTAGTAGAAAATATTCTGATAATTAAAAACCTATTGTGCTTCTTTATTTATTATTAATTTACATTTTTAGGTTATTAATAAAGAAATAGATGGTAAAATAACTGGAATCTCAGAGCTAGAAGAGGAAGCCAAGTCTTTTTCACAATTTGTTACCTCTGGAGAATGTGCACATATTAAAGCCAAACTGACTCAGGTCAAAAGGTATTGGGAAGAGCTCAGAGATCATGCACAGAGACTGGAAGGAGCAATCACAGAGAACGCATCAGCACAGCAGAAATACGAAGAAAGTCTTAAACAGGTAGACAATGCAAAACCTAACAGATTGTTTGCAGCAGTTTATGAAGTTACTCTTTATTTTTCCAAAATTCAATATAAAATGCATGTTATAATAGGATAGACTAGAGTATATGAATAGATCTGTAAGGTAGTTACAAGACCTCTATATGTAAGTTTGTGTTTTGAGTGACATAAAAGGCAGGTTCAGGAAGACAGTAAAATGTGCACACAAAAAATTATGCTGTCTTTTGGAAATCCTAATTGATTCTCTTGGATATTTCACTAATAAACAACATGCATTCATCTTATAAACCCTCCAACTTTAATCTTGTGGTGTCAGTAGGTCATGAGTAAAATAATTTAAATATCATTATTTCCTCAGTCACAAGGAACTGAGGACAGTTAGCATCTTTTAACTTCAAAAGGCACTAAGAACTACAAACACTTAGGATATAATCTCTTAAAACTAAATATTTTAAAGATGTTATTTAAAGCATCATTTATGTATTCCTGCTGGTTTTAGACACTCTGGTTTGCCTTTTCTTCATAGGTGCAGCGGGCAGTGTCTGAATTTGAAGCTAAGGTAGCTGAGCCTCTCACATCTTGCTCTTCGTCATCAGCAACTTATGCAGCCCTTCAGGATTGCACGGTGAGCAAGTGGCCAGTGATCCCTGCTACCACATCCAGGGAAATGGTGCCGCACTGACCTCCTCACAGAAATGCCAATAACCTGAAGAGCAGGGGCTGCCTGATGCCACACAAGCCGGGGTGAAGGCAGTCGGCAAGGGCTACCTGTTGGGGTGGGCGGCTGCAGGGACAGCTGAAGCAGGCTTCATCACCTATTTCTTCACCATTTCAAATAGGCTTGAAAAGTTTTTTCCACACTCTAGAAAAGTAAATCTTTATGAATTAATCCTTCATGTTCTTGTTTTTAATTTTATGCATCTAAAACATTATGAAAAATAAGAAGATAAGAAATGTGTCTGTTAGACATTTTTCCACAAAGGTTTTGATGAAACTAAGGTCTTGGTACAAAGAACTGTGATTTCAAAACAAGGTATCTCCTTGAAAGTAGTTCTTCCTAGACAGCACAGAGACTGGACAGAGTTTCAACTGACAAACATTCATTGGTGATGCCAGAAATCCATGGATATTTAGACATTTAATAGAATCATAGAATGGTTTGGATTGGAAGGGACCATGAAAGTCATCTAGTCCAACCACCCATCAGTGAGCAGGGACATCTTCACCTTGATCATCCAACTTGACCTTGAATGTTTCCGGGAATGGGGTATCTACCACCTCTCCGGGTAACCTTTCCCAGTGTTTCACCACCCTCAGCCAAAAAAAAAGTCTGGCAATGCTTCTTTTGATGCAGCCTAGGTTGGCCTTCTGGGCTGCAAGCACACATTGCCAGTTCGTGTCCAACTTCTCATTGACCAGGACCCCCAGGTCCTTCTCCACAGGGTTACTCTCAATCTCTTTGTCCCCTAGCCTGTATCGATACTGACTGTTGCCTCAACCCAGGTGCAGGACCTTGCACTTTGCCTTGTTGAACTTCATGAGGTTTTCACAAGCCCACTTCTCCAGATGTCAAGGTCCCTCTGGATGACATTGCATCCTTCAGGGGTGTCAACTCCACTACTCAGCTTGGTGTCTTACACAAACTTGCTGAGAGTGCACTCGATCCCATTGTCACTTGTACATTTGTTTCAGCACATTACAAAAGGAAAATAAATGTTGGATTGGTATTCAAACTACAGAAAATCCCAAATTTTAGGGAATTTGATGTAGCAATTTTGTCTGTGTCTATAGGTCTATTATTGTGTTCTTCCCACAATAATTATTATCTTCTTTACTTTTAGTTGTATGGTTCTAACAGTAAAATAGGTGTAATTTCTTCTGAACTTAGTGTTAACTACCTGCAAAGGCAGTACACAAGGAAGACCTGGCCTGTCTGCTTCGCAAAAGCTTGATAATTGTTAAGGAGAAAATATTTTGCATATAGAGAATTTATTCACACTGCACTTATAATCATCATTGTTATTGGCCTTTAGATCTTATAAATATGCTCTCGTAAACTCCTGTCCTGCCAATGGGATTGTGAGGATCAGAGTCTTAATAGGAAGTTATTTTGTATCATATAGTTTAAACATCAGCAGCTTGTTGTTGTACAATTCACATTTCCTTCTATATATATGATTTCTTTCATAACTGTAATTATATTACTACTGAAGTTATTACTGCATATGTGTGAGTTGGAACTGTAGTGGTCTTAAATCTGTTTAATTTTGTGCTTTTCTAACTCACTGTACTACCTTTCAACCATTTTTATAGGAAAAAGTTTTCCAGCTCTCTAGCAATGACAACACTGGAATGTCTAGTTAACATCAGATGCCATTTCAATGGAAAACATTCTTAGCTAATTCTGACAAGAAGTTCAGAGTAACTGTTCCCTGCCTGTCCTGTGTCGTGGCATGGGCTGCAAGTCTGGCAGTCCTCACAAGCTGGAATGAGCTTCGGTGTTTTCTGTGCATATGTAAATCAGATCAACTCTTAGACTGATGTTAAGAAACTTGGAGCTTTGTCCTACACGACCATGCTGTGTCTCATACTCATTCAGAAGAGTTTGTGGCTGACTGTTTTTACTCTAACACTGTTCTTAGGAGAGTCTTCCACCACTACAAGCTAGTTGATTTATATGCTTGGGACATGTGCATTTAGGATAGATCTGAGTGAAATGTAAGCTGTGCAGTGACTTCATGATCTGGTGGATGTAGCATTGCTTCAACCTTTGAGTAAAAGTACAGAACTTTTCCCACTATTGTTACCGTAGCTCTGTTGTTTATGTAATTTAACTTCTGTTTCTTTTATGTGTTCATTAGGACCTTTGTCATACTGTGGAAAAACTGAGCAACACTCTAGCCTCTCTCACAGCCTGTGCCCGAAAGGTGGCCAGCAAAGAAAAAGCTGCTCAGGAGGTTACAGCATTACAGCAGAAATATGAAAAGTTGCTAGTAAATGCTAAAGAGAAACAGACCTTGTTAGAGACACTTCTGGCTCAGTGGCAGAAGTGAGTAGAATCTCATGTCTGTTACTGTGGACATAGAGACCTTCCCGCAGTCTGTGTATAAGACCAAGGGGACAATCTGAATTAGTAACTCTACATTGTGATTTTTTTAGGCAGGAGAAGGAGTTATCTGCCTTCCTGACCTGGTTGGAGGGGTGTGAAGCTACAGCCAGGCCTTCAGAGCAGTATGTTTCTTCTGACAGAGTTAAACTGGAAGTTGAACTGCAGTCACTGCAGGTACGTTTCAACTGAAACCTTGTCCCCTTGTGTTTCCTAATTTGTTTCTGTGTCTTTTAAAGGATGGACTTGCTAATTGTAGTCTGACAAGTCACTTGATTCTGAGCTTTGGAAATGTCCTAGAGAGGTGTTACGTGATCATTATTGTTATTTACAAAAGACAAAAAAAATTACAAGATTAATATTATTTGAAAATATAATATGCTGGCTTAAGAAAGTAATGCCCTGGGATATCATGTTATTTGTCGAGGAAGGACATTGGTCTGCTTGCCAGAGGATCCTTTATCTAGAGAAATTCCTTCGTTAGACAGTGCTACTTTCTTTTATGTTTGCATGTAAGAAAAGTTGCTCAGCAGACAAAATGCTCAAAGGTTTTGAATTCACAATGAAAGTCTGATTTTGTTTATTTTTTTTGTTTCTAAACACAAGACTTTCATGCTATTCTAAAGTGTGCCTTACCTTGGAATTTTTGCCATTTCTTTTTTAGATTAATATGAATCGTTTGGCCACGTGTATTATCTTTTGTACTCTCCATGAAGCCAATGAGTCCATAATTTCAGTTTTAAAGATTACTGAAAAGAAGTTATTTTTTGTTTTAGTTTTTTTGTTTTGGCCAATTTGTGACATTTCCTCACAATTTTAACAAAATATGTTGCAAAACAGTCTTGATTTTAGCCACATTTGTCATAGAATGGAGCTGTGTGGGAAGATCATACTTTGTTCTAAAGGAGAAAAAAAAATTTGAATAATTCTTAGTGAGCTACAGTTGCAGATTTAGCTGCTTGAGAGGTGTTGAGTACCTGCTTGTTCTAATAGACCTCAGTTCCTCCAAGGATCTGACTGTACTCATTCACTTGTCTCAAATCGGTGTACTGGAAATCCATGGCAGATTTTTTATTATTTTTGTTATTTTGTGCAATAGGATGCCATATTTACTCTAACGGCTGTATATTCTGTTGTTTCCCCAGGATTTGCGAGCAGATATTGAATCCCATACTTCAGTCTATGACAGTCTATTACAGTTAAATGAGTCACTATTCCCAACAGCTTCCAAACAGAGTGTGAAAACAATAAAAGAAAAATTTGAAGAGCTGGATGACAGGTGGAAAGCTTTACCACAAACTCTTGATAAAAGGTTTGTGCTTCAAAATGTTTTTGACATATTACATGAGAGTAACCAATATCCAGATAAGGAGTCCCAATCCTGAACTGTAGTTTTTTTTCAGTGTTATCATTAGGAAAACAAAGGTTTAAAATTCATATAAAACCCTGAGCTACGAAGAATGGGATGTGGGGAATCCCACAGATTTATCATGCTGTATTTTTGGCATAATCTCTCTGTATTTTTTCGATAGAAGAGTTCTGTTTGAAGGAGTGCAGGGAAGGAAATTAAGACAGTGTTGTGTTTCTTCAGTTACAATTCCCCAAGTAACTTCCCAAGTCTGTAATATCTGCTCTTCAATTTTTCAGTTATATGCTCTATCTGTGCAAAGCCACATTATTATATTTTTAAACCCATTTTAAAGTTTTCATTTCCCATAAATATTATATAAGGTCTGACACAAAAAATTGAGACTAAGCCTATAGTTCTGGAACCAAGACTAGGAGGACAGAGACAAAGAGATGGTTATAGAACATGTTCTAACCTCTCACAGTGAGAGAAATCTCAAATCAATCGCTTCGTTCAGTACGAGTGAACATATGTTTGAATATAGGCACATTCTTACCCTCCGTCAGAAAATGTTGGTGTGCACCAGCCCACAACATTTTGTCTCTGAAGCAGTTTTTAGCTAATAACAACATCACTGTGCTTGAGTACCCACCCTGTTTACCAGATCTTGCTCCCCCCCGCCCAAGATCAAGTCAGTGCTCAAAGGAACCCATTTTTTTGTTGGTAGAATGTGTGAAAGCAATAACAATGGAGATCCTCAACAGCCTTTCTGAAAATGGTCTGCAGAATTGCTTTGAACTTTGTCAGCATTGTATGCAGCTGTGTCATCTCAGAAGGGAACCATTTTGAAGGTGACTGTAGTTGATTTTCTTAATTTGTTAAATAAAAACAGTTACAGGCATAGACTCAGGATTTTTGTGTCGGACCTCATAAATGCTCAGTTTGTAGACTACTGGCTCGTGTTAGGCTCGGGAACACTGCCTCCTTTTTTGAAACTGTATGGCTTCAAATATTTATTTTTCGGTTGTTTTGGTGGTGAACAAACATATTTTAGTATTTGTAAAGGAGCTGAAATAATGGACCGTGGGTAATGACATCCTCTTCTAGGTGCTTTATCAGTATAAGTATTTTACAACATAACGATCTTCTACATAGCATTTCTAAGGAAATAGGAAGGTAAATGACAACACCCTTTTCAAGGTCAAGATTTAGAAGCTTTGTTCTGCTAGATGCTACATATGGCTCTGGACACAGTCTTTCTTTGAATTGCGTTCCTCTGAGCAGACTTGACCCTCACTCATTTCAGTGGAAGTTGAGCAACAGCTACTCACCTCTGTATAAATTCATGGGACTCTCACCTTACATGCAGTGTTGTAGATGATAGGGCAACCAGAGTTGCTATGTCTTGATTGACTGGGGCAGTTCAAATAGTGAAAACATGGAGATCCACTGGTGCTTTCAAGTGTTGTGTTATGTTATTCCCCAGTTAAGAAATCAACACAGCAGTCGTCACATTTGTATCGTAAGTTAGCATTTCCTTCTTTCCTTCCACATGACATTGATTTTAATACCGACCACCTGTGGTTTTGATTATGGAAGTGATTGATTTACATCAAGTGGTTTCATATTTACATCTGACATCCTATAGGATCAACTTCCTTCAGTCTCTTGTTGCTGAGCATGAGCAGTTTGATGAGCTCCTGCTCAGGTTTTCAGACTGGATTAAGCAGTTTCTTGCTGAACTACAAGCCACTTCAGAGATAAAGACAGCTGATCAACAACTAGCTGCATCTCACAATAAGGTAAACTTTTGGATGTAAATATTAAAGACAGAGAAATTGTACAGTGCATTCAGCTAAATATTCATCTAAAACTAGCATGGCATCATTTATTTGTTTGAAAAACACTACCTTCTTGCAGGTACAGTTTTCTGTTATTTGACCAGTTTAAAGCAAAATTGTAAAAATGAACTCTTATTACTGAAAATCCCTCAGTAGTATTGTTTTGCTCATAAGTCTAGTACTAAAATGTTTTCTGAGCTTTTGACTAAAAGAAAATCAACTTTCTTTTCTTTCTCACAGAAACACTTAATGGAAGTTGAAAGTAAGAAACAACAGTTACAAAGTCTGAAAAAACACGTAGATAAATTGTGTTCTTTCAGCTGTCCAGAGGACCAGCAGACATTGCAGGGAAAAACTGAAGATTGCTTTCAGATCTTTCAGGAGGCAAGTCAAATAACTTGCCAAAGACAAGAAGCTCTGGATCAGCTGCGGGTATTTCTGGAACTCCATAATGCTGTATCAGTAGTGCTGCACCACCTGAGGCAGACAGTGGAGAAAACAGGAAATATAGATAAAGCTAAGTCTGAATTACTGGAGAAAGAACTCAATGATGTTATTCAGGATCTTAACAAGCTGGAATCTGTTGCAATCAGTTTAGATGTTTCCCTTACTAAGGCCCAGTATCATCTAAAACACAGCAGTTCTGAACAGAGGACCTCCTGCAGGGCTGTGGTGGATAATCTATGCTTAGACATGGAGGCAGTTCAAAATCTACTGGGAACCAAACAGAGTGAGGCAGAAGCTCTTGGAGCCTTGAGAAAATCTTTCATGGAACGTAAAAAACAGCTACTGAAGAGTATTGAAGATACTGAGGAAAAAGCTGACAAGGAGGGCCTGAAGGAGGCAACTCTACAAGCCCTCCAGCAAAGGTAAAAACAATATTAATGCTCAAGATTGGCATTCCAGTCTTCCTTTCTCATCCTTTCTCTTCAAAAAAAGTGAAGATAAGTAAGTTTGAATCTGCCTTTTAATTTGCAGATTGAGGATCTTTAACCAGTTAGATGAAGAATTGAATTCTCACCAGCATGAACTCCAGTGGCTTAGGGACAAAGCAAAACAAATAGCCCAGAAAGATATTACACTTGCTCCTGAGATCAACAAAGAGGTTAATCGCGTGGAATCTCTTTGGGAGGATACCAAGAAAGTTATAAATGAAAAGTAAGTAGATCTTGGAGTTAAGGTGAGAAAGGAGAGGGTTCTTTTAGTGGGGGAAAGAGACCCAGCTATTTACGTTTAATATCGTCTTACTTTAGTAATCCGAATGAAAAAAACGGAGCTTGTATGTTAAATACTGAGTAGAAGATAAAGCACAGTATAGACTAGGATATTTTATCAGTTGCAATTCTTCTACTAATAAAGCCACAGATAGGTCCTCAGGACAGTATTTGTAAATATACTGAGCTTTTAGTTGCATGTTATTTTTTACTCCTCTGAAAGATAAGAAGTCTCCATTGAGATTTTGCTATAACTCCAACTAGCGCATTCTCTCCCTCTACTGTGTATTTTCCTTCTCTATTGCTTATGTTTTTCTGACAACACCATATTTAGTGGCCTTAAGCAATTCTTAGATTTCAGTCTTTCTGTCTGGCCAAGGGACCAGGCTCGTAACAATCATTACTGTATGATCAGTGGTGTAAGACAGTTTTGTATATCAATGAAAGCTGATAAAGAAAGAAAACTAAGGAAACTAAGGAAGTTTCACCTTAGTCTTTTATTTGTCTTAGCTGCCTCTTTGTCATCTTTAAAGAAAACTTCTTCAAGTGTTCTTTTTTTAAATTTGCATGGTAAAACTCAGTACTAGATTCATCCACTACTACATCATCCTCAAGGATGTACATAAATTTTGTGTACGCAGATGAAGAACAGTTCTAAGCCTGACTAATACTTCAATGGTATATGCAAACTGGTGATCCCCATGTAACTGCTGGGTTGGTGTACTGGAGTGGTGATTCAAAAGGAAATTTAATTTGTCCTGAAAAATGATTTTTTTTTCCTTTGATTTATATGCTGTACTGGTATTCTATTTTCTTGATTGTCACCATAGAGATATTTGTAAATATGCTGTTCTTTAACTGGGTCTGTGTATAATTTCACCTCTTGAAAATATCCAAAGCTACAAGAATAACATTTCTGGATGTTTTTTTTTGTTTTCCAGAATGCAGTCTGGTTTTCTAGTGATTTTTTTAAAGAAGTATAAATCTGAACTAAGTGGAAGAAAAGGACAGCTATATTTAAAAAATGTTCATCACTCCTTATTCTTAAGCACTACAGCTAATTTTTGTTTCATGTTGTGTGTTGCTGCAATGCATTTTCTTATCTCTAGAGGTCCTTAATAATAGTAAACCAAGTAATTTCTGCATATAGTTGCCAGAATCTGAAAAGTACCAGCGAAAAAAACCATGAAATAGCTATCCCTGCCTCACAGATACCTTATTAAGTGTAAATAAGATGTCCAGTTTTCACATACTGCAGTAGCTGTTGCCATCTTTATACCTAAAACTGAAAGATATGCAAGTACCTCATGATTCCTATCTAACATAAAAATAGTTTTTTTAATTGCAAATTTAATTTTAATTATTTTGAAACACTTTCTCTCTCATATAGACACAATTTTAGACCTGCCTGAACTTCATTATTTTGGAGGGCTCTTTGAGACATTCAGAGAAGAGGCTTCTCCTAAAGCAAATACCTCTCTTTCTTGTCAGTGTCATGTTTCCCAAATTTCTTTCATTGACACTATTTTACAACTAAATGTATAAAAAGTATTAGTTCTCCTTTTCTCTCTTCAGTATAAACACTAGGAATGGACCGAATAGGTATTTTTTCTTCTGTCCCTTGCTTAGACAGAAACAGGCTTTTCTACAGAAGGGGTGGAAAAAAAAATTAGACCTGTTCTTAGCAGATGGTTATTCTGTTCTCAGTATACTGACAGGTGAGTTGAATGTAATGTTTTAGATCAAAAACCATGCATCTGAGAATTTGAGGACAAAAAAGTTGGATTTACCTTGCATTGCTTTAGTCTTTACTTCTGCTTCTTTCAACCCCCTAAAAATATTCCACGTTAAAGAAACAAGTTAAAAAAATAGGAGCAGTGAATGCCAGCTTCATTATAGTGTAGTTTCCAGTCAGTAAGATTATAAACTTAGGAAATGAGAAGCTTGAATCCCAGTTTCAGTCTTTCTTTTCCTCCAGTCAGTTACTTTGACATCAGACATATGAGATGGTGATTCATATAATGTCTCTTTAGTGAGATGGTTTGTGATATATGGACCCATAGTGATCTGTAAAACCTAAATGTTAATATTTCCTTGGCTTATCAAAACATATTTAGCACTGCATACTGATTTTCCCATAGTGAATTGCTACATCACGTTCTTCTTTCAGAAACATGACAGCAAATGGTGCTAACTCAGCCTTTTCACATTGCAGAAAGGAGCAGTCTGGCATTCTTATCGATCTGATGAAGGAATATCAGTGCTTGAAGTCAACAATAATGAAAGTCATAGACAGTGCTGACAGTGCTACTATGATTAAATCAATTTGGAAGGATCGTGAAGATGTCAGGCGAACTTTGTCAAAGGTAATTACATATATTTCTATTTGGCAGATTTAAATAATTGATTTAGATGGATTTTTCTGCTTGAAAGTTGCCCTTGAGCTGTTTAAAATTCCTTGAATTTATTGTCAATTCTTGTCACAGAGACATCCAGGGTTTAAATTGCACTGATTCTGATGAGGAAAGAATGTAGTGCTTTCAGGATTTTGATGAGATCCATTAACATGTACTGGATTGGTTTTAATACTTAGAAATGCAAAATGTTAATTTATATGGAAAGCATAAGTTATCTGATCTTTATATAAAATATCTTAAAAGTATATTTCTACCGTAGCATGAAAGGATATTTTCAGTCAACATACTATAATGTTTTTTTCCATATTGGGTAATTTTTTTAATAGGTAGAAGTCAGCAAAAGAAAATTAATTCACACATTTCTGACGCATGCAATTGTTATGTCTATCTCTTTCCCAAAGATGACTTTTGCCTCGGGTTATAATATTGATACTGGCCATTGAGCAGAAATAAGGAATTTGGATCCTTGCATTCTGCACTTTTCACTGGCTCATATTTCTAAAATTCTGAATTCTGCTGTCCATCAACCTGTCAGAAAACAGTTCCGAGTTAAATTATTTCTATTCATTCAAAGTGTAATTTCATTTGGAAGCCTATTGAGTTTTTAATTAAATATTCTTCAGTCAGATCTGTATAAACGTCATTCTAAACTGTGCATATTTATGGCCTCTTTTTAATAGACATTTGAACTAGAACTGAAAGTCAGGACAGAGCTCATCAGTCTAACAAAGAAGTGCACATAACTTCTATATGATTCCTCTCCAGGCCTGAAGGAGCTGGAGTGCAATAAATATTTTGCACAACTCCTACCATAATGAAGTAGGTATGGCCACGTGGCCATACTAAATCCAGACTAATAGCTTATTTCTAATGCTGATCTATAATTTTTGCTAAAGAAAAAACTATGAGATGCTTATTGTGATCCTTTCTCAGTATGTCACCTCTTCAGTTAGTGTTTTGAAGATTTTCCTACATCTAGAAATGCTGTCGTATTAGTCCTGAAGATTTTGTTTAATTCCTTTCTGAGAACATCTGTACTTTTGTTTTCCGGAGTATCTAGAAGTGATGGGGTTTACAATTGTAAATATTGTTTGTAACAGCCTCTGTTTACCCTGTTGTAATTCCAGAACTAATTTTAGATAGTAGAAAGTCAATGATGGGTTCTAATTATTCAATTCTAGACATGTAGAATCTGAAGAATAGAAAGAATAATACTTTAAAAAATTGCCTTAAGTTCTGAAGATAGCTGGTTACCAAGTAGAGAAAATTCAGAATTTATTCTTCCCTCTTCTGTGCATTATTTATAATAATCATACTATTTGATTATGCCCGTGAGAAAACCATATCAGTTGCTCTGTATTTTGTGGCATAGTGAAATATTAGATGGTATGCAGAATGAGAATTATCAAATGAATAACATGCACCACAGAGCTAGGGATTGGTGCCTGGAGAACTGGATTTTTCTTTCTTTCTTCAAGGCTTCTTTAAACAAGTAAATGTTTATATCCACAGCACGCAGCTGCCAAGAATGATCTGAGTGATAAACAAAAAGACCTGGATACTTTCACCAATAAAGGAAAACATTTATTAGCAGAATTGAAAAGAATACATAACTGTGACTCCACTGCGGTAAAAACGGATATGAACTGTACAGTGGACAAATGGCTAGATGTAAGATTCTGGTGTTTATATGCTAAATAGAGTTTTTAAGTTGGGCTAAGGTTACAGTACTAGTATTTTCTTAAGATGTTAGAGTTCTATTCTTTATTAAAGTTTACTTCTACCTATGTCTCCAAGGATTAATCATAGGGATTTGGAATCTATTGTATGCACAAAGTTGTCACAGCCATTTAATATATTTAGAATTATCTTTTACAACAGTGTATGAATGTTACTAGTATAAATTTGCTCAATGCACACTTCTGAGTATTAATTTGGATTGGATTCTCACCTAAGGTGTGCCAGTATTACTTTATTAAAGTAGATTGGACTAAATGAATTAGGAAGTAAGTTGTATTAAGCTGCACCAGAAAAGATGTGAATTTATTAAGAAAGACAACAGTATAGCACAGAAACATAACATAGAAGTTAATATTTTACATTTTCGTGTTTGTACTACTTTATTAGCAAATTCCTACAGTATATAAGTAAGATAAATGTAGCAGGTTTTAAATATAAAGTTTATTTGAACATAAATCAATTTCCCAGTAAAAATGTATACTAACTTTAAAAAAACTGTCACATATGACTTTTATTTGGTTTATGATGTGGATAACTAAACTTAAATCATTATTTGGAACTTATACCTAAGTCTTAAAAAATTATTTCACCTAGGCTTTCTAATTATTTCAGATGCATTTGTCTTGCAACTGGCTGCAAAATAAAGAAAACTAAAACTAATTTGATACATTCTCTTCTCCCAAAAGGTGTCTGAAAGAATTGAAGACAACATCGACCGTCTGAGTGTAACCGTGTCTCTATGGGATGAAATCCTGAAAACTGGAGAGGAAATGGATGTGTGGTGCAATAAGTGCATTTCTCAACTAGATGAAGGCATCAGCAACTTAAGTAACAGTCAGAGAATGGAGGTCCTCCTGAAAGAATTCCAGGTTCTACTTATAAATCATTGACAAAAATGTATTGGACCAAAATCTCAAGGGATAAGGCTGTGCTGTTGTAGACTGTGTCCCCTGTTCAGGCAGTGGTACCACTAACCAAATGGCCAGCTGACAGCATTCTAGTCCTTTTTGGAAGCTGTTTGCTTCTGACAGAAACAAGGACTTCTTATAACTGATGGATTGGTCCTGCCATTTCAACAACTGGAAATAGATAAGCATAGGCAGAAATAACCAGTGTACTTCTAATATAGTCCATAGCAGTAGTCCCTTTCTTGATCACTCGCCTAATATTATATCCTCCCTAGCACAAAACACATCGTGAGGATTCTTCTGGGGCCACATGAACTTCAGCCATTCAGGGCAGATATCAAGTGCAGCAATTTAACCCTGACAGCCATTGTCCAGTCTTTTAATTGGAATGATCTGTTTGAATTTTCTAGAAAAGAAAATTTGAGTAATAGGATACAAACACCAATTACTTGCCTAATTTCTCAGAGCTACATTTATATAAATTATTATTTTATCTTTCAATTTGCTGTGATTTTTTGATAAGTAGAATATTTCTTTAAAACTTGGATCTATAGAACCACAATAAATATGGTGTCCAGATATATCATTGCATATATAGCAGGATTTTTTAATTCCCTTTTGAGGTTAAATTTTATTTCTGTGTCTGATTTTTTTCTGAGCTTCCTTGTAATAAAAACTGAAGAGCACATGTGTTATATTTTGCATGCCATTAAGTGGAACCTAACAACCACAGTAGATTTTTCCAGTTGAATAAACAATGACATACCCATCTTTATTCAGCCAATTTTAAGGAACTAAAGTTGTGAGTACATTTTAAATGCTAAAAATGTGTGTGGTTATTTTAATGGAGGGGAAAAAATCTCTGAACTGAGTCTAATAAAGAGAAAGAGATGGGAGATTTTTAGAGAATAAAACTAATAAAACAAGTGCTTTCTCTCTGGTTGCTAAACTTTCTTTACATTTTCTTTCATTTTTGCAATTGATGGAACATCTTTCTGAAGGTCTAAAACCTTCTTGTAGTTTGGTATGAAACTTTGACCATATCCCTTTTACAGTCTGATGTCAAGGACAAAGAACTGAAGTTGGAGCAGCTTCATTCCAAAATTTCAGATCTCAAAGAACTGACCCATAGTCAAGAGCCTCCTGCAGATCTCCAGGTAAAAAAAAAAGATATTGCTAATCACAGATGGTGCTCAAATGACCGAGAAGAAACTCCCAAAATTTCTCTCTCTTATACTGCCTTTTTCTTTCAAGGTGATGGATACAGCAGTATTTATATGTACCATAGCTATTCTTTGTTCATATTTCTTGAGTTAACTTTGATTTTTTTTCTGGAAAAAAATTATGCTGTAAAGTAATTAAACATTAGAGTTGTAAAAGTGTTTTTTACTAAGTTGAAATAGAGTAAATAGTATACAAACTAGCTGTTCAGATAAGAGACAAATTATATTCTCTATAATATACCATATTAAGCCCTATGTTATGTGAGTGCATACACAGTTTGCCTCTTTGAAAGAATTATAATGCTTTAAAATATGTCTATTTGCTTTATCAAACCAAAAGTATTCTTTAGTGGGCTGGAATTAGTGCTCTGAACTATCTGTTAAAGAAAAGGGTAAAATGTGAACAGTGAAGGTGAGCTGTTGAAATTTTTTATTGGCTAAGTCCCTATTTTTTATGTTCTAGAACAGATGCAAAACCAAAGTGTTACTATTTTGTATTTTTTTATTTGAAATGGAAATTAGTATGTGAGATTATTAATTTTAAGTGTCAAAAGTTTTGAAAGATATGCTCACTTTGGTGATTTGCACGGGCAGGGAAATGTCTCGGTTGATATTTATTTAAAAACTATTTATGAGATTTTAATGGAACTTAATGTAACACTCAAGACTTGTCCACATTTTGCCACAATCATACACAGATGCCTAAACTACCAATCCAATATCGATCGAGAACCCCATGAGGTAAAAATGTGCAAATTATATGGAAGTGCCTGTATTCTCCCAAATTGTTTCCTTTATGTGAGAGGTTCAGAACATTCAGGTTTAATCATATGTTTTGTAATAAATATCTATTCACTTATAGGGTGAAACAGAGTGAATTAATTTGCAGAATATCACTGTTAACCAACACACACTTATTTCCATCTACTAAATATGATAAATACAATAAAAAAATTAAATCAATCCAATAACCGTAGTTGATATATAAATGCAAATATGAAAATAAAGCCTAACAAACTAAACATAAATCCCCAAATTATTTGCCAACATGCAAATGCTAAATAAGTAAACTACACTATGATAGATCATATCCTAAGATCATATACAATTCCTTAATAGAATTTTCAGTAGATGCTCATTTATAAATGTTACCCTATTATGACTGATTTGATTCAGTTTTTATTAGTGGCATGTGCACAGCTAACATCTAGTTTATTTTAACATATTGCTGTCTTTTAGTAGCATAATGGGCAATATTCTAACTTATGTTTTTATTGTCTTAAATTTTCATCTGTTTTATGCTGAGACACTTCAAGCCTCAATGCTGTTAAGTCTTACCAGCTGATATTTGTTTTTATGGAGATAGTTGTGTTTAGGTCATAGTCTGTATATGTGGCAAATTAGTAAAGGAAAATGATCAACTGTTTAATTTTTCAGAAGAGGTAATAACTTCAGCAGTTTGCAGTTTTGCTTTTTATCAGTTATTATCCCTTCTTTGTATTACTGTGTATCTAAGACTTAATCTTGAATGGCTGATATTTTTTATTGATTTAAATATATTTAGTTAATGGATAATAGCAAATGATTATAGCAAAATGATCATTGCGTGTCACTTTCCTACCTTCATTTTTTTCAATCCACTGTAATTAATATTTTATTTAAAAGCTTTAATACATAATGTTTTGCTTTTAGTTTATAGAATCAGATTTGAGGCAGAAGCTGGAACATGCCAGAGAAATGTCAGAGACCGCAAAAGAGACACTGAAAGATTTCAGTGCTCAGAGAATGCAGTTACAGAAGTTTATTGATCAGATGACAGGCTGGTTAAAAAAAGTGGAAGAAACACTGTTAAGCTGTTCGTGTAACCTGGATCCTGAAGCTCTAAATAAAGTGAAGGTTGGTACAGAAGGAAGTGAATGTGCTTTTTCTTGGGCAGTTATCTTTATCTTTTTATCAGAGTTTTTGCTAAATGTTATGCTTAATTTGTATTTGATAAAAAAATATATTTCCTGCACAGTTGCTAGAATATTAGCAAATAATAGTGATACTCTTTAAGAAATTTCCCCAATGTACAAAAGATTCTGATCTATTAACTTAATACAAAACTTTCAAAAAATTATGATGAATATGTTATTTGTTGTGACAAGAACTGGTTTTATTACATTGAATGGTCCAGTCGTTACTCCAGCATATGTACAAGTCAATTGACTTCCTTACAATATAAGTGATGAGCTTATAACTCATCTCAGTAAAAGACAGTGGACTGAAATCAATTTTTACACAAACATCTACCTCAGAAGTCCTCCTCAGTCCTCCTCAATTCTTTAGTCTACATCCTAGAGCTTTCTTGATAGCGTACAGTTATGCACATCTTAACGTGACAAACCATATGGAGATTTTTTCAGTGTGAGCGCATGTTAATGTTGATATATACTAGACAATTCAAATTTAACTTTCAAACAACTATTCCTCTCTAGGCAGATGAAAACTCCCTTCCATTCTGAAGTACCACCGAATACCAGTGTCATACTCTATTTCAAATGTACCTTCAGACATTGCTGAAAGTAACTACTGCTGTTCAATATGTCTTGAAATTTATTTATTGTTTAATAGATAGTATACCATGAGAAACAGCATTTTTCACATTTCTGGGATGGCTCTTTAGGTTTAAGGATTCATCTCTTGGAAAATTCAGAAAACATCATCCGGTACTTCTTTCCTTCGTTGTGTCTAGGACTTGCAATACGTCATAGGAAGAAAGAGCATATGGGAAGAGTAGAAATACTTGAGGAGAAGAGAGGACTACTAAATATTAAATTTCTTTGCAAATGTCATATTTGTGTTGTAACTTCATTTTCAGGAAACACAAAAAGACCTTCAGCTTCAGCAGAGCACCATTGACTCAGCCCGTGAGAACCTCAACAGCCTGTGTCGCAAATACCATTCGGTAGAGTTAGAAACTCTTGGTGGCACTGTCACGTCTTTAATAAAGAAGTATGAAGCTGTGAATCTGCTGTGTTCCAGAACACAGGCCAGCATGCAAGAGTCCTTGGAAAAACATTTCCTCTGTGAGTTGTCAGGCTTGTTAACATGAGCCATTAGGCAACAGCCATGAATCATTCCTGGCATCTGCCAGAGTTTCCAGTGACATCACTTGCAATTACAACTTTGTTTTTGTATGATGCCTTTCAAAAAGTCCTGTTACCAAATGTTCATTTAAGAACTCATATTAAACAAAGCATTTTACAAAAATAGAATTAAACTTAAAACACATAATATGCATGAAAGGAAGCTCAGCTCCACCTTTCTTCACTCTTAGCATACATCTCTGTTGCAGATGTACACTTTGTGTATTTGCCACAAAGAGATGTATACAACCCAATGGAGATGTTTATAATATAAAAGTCCTCATTTGAAGTATTTGTTGGGCTCCCTGAATAGTCAGTAGAGAGAAGTAGGCAATTTTTCATCTTATCTATTAAAATATTAGTGTAGATATTATCTAACATTAACTTCAGACATATCACAGACTGAAAATGCCTGTCTTTTCCCATTGACTATAAAAGGGAACCTACTGTGGAAACATCTAACTTTTTGTGAAATGAATTCCACTCCCCAAGGCACTCACTGAAGGAAATGAGGCTCATCTTGTTAGCTTTCATACACTATGTATGAAATGTATGGTACTGTGGATAATGCTGCTTCTTAAAAAATATTCTCTTCTCTATACTTTTTTATTAAATAAGATTCTATGCAAGAATTCCAGGAATGGTTTTCTGGCGTGAAAGCTGCAGTAAAAGAATCATCTGACAGGTCTGGAGACAGCAAAGCCATAGAGGCAAAACTACATGACTTGCAGGTATGGTGATCACATTAAAGAGTAGTAATTAGTAATTTATGTTTATCCAATTATATCTCTAAAGTAATTTGCAGATGCTGTCATCTTATTTGGTTTGTTTCCAAGGAGGTAATGTAAGAATGGTTCAAGACAGCAATGTGTGTTGTAGAGGGAATACAGTGGGAACTGTTCACTGCTCTGAGAGATCAGAATTTAATTTCTGGAAGGTTTATGAGTAACTAAACTATTCTCATTCCCAATTTTAATTTTTTTTCCATTTTTTACCTTCTTTCACTTTTCCCTTTCCTATTTTTTCTTACGCTATTGCTTATTCAATCTTTCAGATTAACACTGTTATATCAAAGTTTATCTGTGTTGATTTTTGAAGGGACACAATACAAATAGCAGATACCTATTGCAAACAGCCCCAGTTTCCTGAAATGTGTAACATCCTCAGGAGGTGACTGAACTATCCAGAGAGAGACAGGACTGCCTTGGGACCAAATAGGAACACTGAGCTCTGTGAATTGTAGTGCCCATTAATATTGTTTTAATTGTACTGTCTCCTTAGTATTTTTTTCCATAGCTAGACATGGCTTTCATCTTGCTGGGTAAATCTAAACAGAAATACTTTAGTCATTAAATCTCACTTGTTTAAACTGTATTCTTTCATTATACAGAGTGTTCTGGATTCTGTTAGTGAGGGGCAAAACAAGTTAGATGTTGCCTGCAAGGAAGGACAAAGTTTGTATACATGTTTACCCAAACCACTTGTGAGCAATATTCAGGAGCAAATAGCGAGGTCTAACCAGGACTTACAGGAATTCCTCAACCAATGTCTGAATGACAAGAAGGCCCTGGAAGCTTGTGCCTCATACCTGGGAAGGTGAGTAATACCAGTTGTCACAGATGGACTGCATGAAATTGTCCAGCTGCTGAAATACAGGGCACAATTTGAAATGATGTCCAGTTATTCCAGTCCCGTTTGCTTTTTTCTTTAGAAATACTTAAGAGAAAATAAAATTCTCTGCTAAAAATAAAGCAATAAGTCTTGCTCAGTGTACTGACTTGAGTAAAGAATGGAAGGCTGGGATCATATATGTGGAAGATCTGTGTAGCTCATGCAATCCCAAATCAGCAGCTAAGATCTCAGTAATTTAAACGCAATTTCCTGGAAGGAATAGGTGTGATGAATATTCAAATTGTGCCCTGGGGTTTGAAGATAGCATGCTGTGTAAAAAGCATATTCTGTCCTGTCCTATTCCAGATGGACATAATTCCTAAGCAGCTAATAAGAAAACACTCAAAAATTATTACTTAGCGCTAGAATTTTGGGAGTTCAAATATTTTTTAGTATAGCTAGATTCAAACTATTGTTAATTGAAAATGTAGTCAATGTAGCAGTAATGGGTAAAACAGCTAGATGAGATGGCATGCTGTCATGTAAGGAGAAAGTTTTCGTGTTTAGGGGAGAATTTGTTTTGCTGCATTCGGAGCCCTCCAGATTCCATTTAGGTTCTTTTGGAGAAATTGAAAGCACAACCTTTCAGGTGTTTTAAGTGTCAAGACTGAGTAAAAGCCCGTTTTTACATATTTTTTAATCTTAGATTAAATCATTATAAGGATTTGGGAAAAAGCTTTCTCTCTGTCTGCCTTTATTGAATCTAGTGATAAACAAAAGCGCTGTCACTTTAAATTTTGGAAGCTTCTTTTCTCTCTGTAGTTCCCATGATTTTCCTGGACATTTTTAGAGAGTTGCTGAATATTTTTAGATTAGTAGTCACTGTGGAATTATGTTTTGTGGACAACTCTTATTCTCGAAGCATGAAATTGATACCTAGCTTTATCTTCCTGGTCTTGTGGATATTGAAAGAACTGAGTTAACTTCTTAATAACTTTACTGCACCTGAGTCATATTTTTAAGGGAGTATTTATCTGTTCTGTAGCTTTGAAGATCAGCACAAGAAACTTGGACTGTGGTTACGTGACATGGAAGAAAGAATAAGCACAGAAGCATTAGGAGAGAGCAAACAGCTTATTCCTGAGAAGCAAAAGGAGGTGCAGAAAGTGGAACAGTTCCTGGAAGAGTTACTGAATTCAAGGTAGTATAAAATACGTTTACTAAAATACTCTCACATTTTCATCTGCTAAAGTAACAGTGAAACTAAACTGTAGGAGTAAAGTGTGTTTGTGAAAGATGAGACAGGTGTTGCAGCATGTTCTGTGAAAAGAGGCTGAATCCAGATACTTCCAGTTTTAAAGAGATTGGAACTTGAAGACAGTTCTGAAATTTGATGTTGATACATTTTTCAATAAGAAAAGCTTGTCTTACTTCATGAATAAATGGAAACTGAAAAATGTAATCTTAAAAAAAAAAAGTAAATCTTAAAAATATTGCGTGTAGAAGCAATAGTCAAAATGACAAGTATCATTGTATCCAGTTTATAATTTTCTCTGTCCTGCACCTCTCTGATCTAGCTAGGTTGGCAGAATCCATTTTCGTGTAGAGCTGACTTCAGAAAAAATATCAGAGAACATCCACATTGGCTGTGATATCTTTCTAGAATTCAGGCTTAGCCAATAGACAATGAAGTAATTGCCTTTTTTAGTACATTGTGTTTTTTTCAAATTCTTTTTTTATTGTTAGGTTGGTGAAGATAGAACAGAAATAGTAGTCGGTTGTTCAAGCTTCTAGGCATGCTAAAAGGAATCATTTGTCTCCACCTATTCCCATGAGACCGATGCAAGATGGTTTGGTCTGATGTAAATTCCATGTAATCACAAGGTGAAGGGTGATCCAGCAGACTGAGAGTATTTGAAGCTGTATAAACCCAGAGGTTTAATACCTTCTACTGACCATCATACTGAACCTCAGATTCATTGCCTAATCCTGGACAAATGTCCTGAGTTTCCATCATGCCTTTCTACCTGTCAAAGACTATAATATAAACTACTTAGAAGTTTTTACAGGTACAAAAAGGAATAAGTCCATATAAACCTGTAAAGTCTGACAGCCGAAAAGAAAATCAAGTTCACTTTTAGTGCGAATGTGCAACACAAAGATTTCAGTGTGACCATGTTGAGCACCAAAATCTACAAGAAATGGCAGTGTACGCAGGAAAGATACTAATCAATATACACTGCTTATATTTCCTTTCAGTCTCTTCTAGCTAATTTTTCTGTTAAATATGAATTCTTTCACTGGTGCAGTAGGTGATTATGTCAGCAACCTTTGTAATTTCTGATATTTACTATAGCAATGTTTTCTGAAACTGATTTTCAGTCTCAATGTTTCATTTCAGGGAGTCTTTTGATAAGCTGTCCCAAATGGCACAGACTTTAAATGATGAAGGCCAAGGTGAGGGGAAGGAGGTGCGCTTGGCCTCTCAGCATCTCACTGATTATCAAAACATGGTCAAAACTGTCAAGGAAAAGCTGCGAACATGTCAGCTTGCACTCCAAGAGCATCTCACTTTTGAGGAGGCATTGCAGAGTATGTGGTCATGGGTGAAAGAGGTTCAAGATAAACTGGCGTCATCAGAGAGCACCGTTGGTAGCAAAGCCACACTAGAGAAACGACTGGCACAAATTCAGGTAAAGAAGGATATCACTAGAAATTACACATCAGGGTTAATATTGGGTGTGGGCCACGTCAGTGGAAGAGAAGTATTTTCATATTTTATTCTTTCTGTGATTATGAAGGAGAGGATTAAAATTTAAGGTGTTCTTGACAAATTTGGAGTTGCAATATAAAACCAAGATCACCTTTAATGGAAACAGGTGCCAGGTATTACATTTTAAGAAGGAATAAGGTGCTATGAAAAGGTGCATTCAGGTCCAAGAAAACGTTTCGAATGGAGGGGAATCTTTGGAATAATTGACACAGATAGAATGTGATGTATCTGTCACAGGAGGTTTTCAGCAACAGGTTAGATATACATCTGTTAGGAAGGTATTAGATACCACCATGGGCTTACTTGAGATTTCTTCTACCTATGTAATGCTATCTTTCTGTGCAGCGCTTGGCCTGCTCATTATCTACTGCAATGCGAGCAATATTTTAGGATGACCAATGCAGTGAAATACCTGTATGGTTGTGGGAAAACCCACTGGATCGCTTTCACAGGCACTTACAAGTAAAGGTGCCCATGAATTCCTGTTGGGCATGGCTGTCAAGGATAAATATGCTCAGAGAATATGGTGTTCACTGTTGAAAGAATAACAGCTTTCATTTCTCAGCAGGTTGCATTTGATGTTTTGACTTATTTTGCCTCACAGGAGATCCTCTTACTCAAAGGTGATGGTGAAGTTAAACTGAACATGGCCATTGGCAAAGGTGAGCAAGCACTTAGGAGCAGCAATGAGGAAGGACAAAAAGTGATACAAAGCAAGCTACGGACTCTGAAGGACGTATGGAATGATGTCATCAGCACCTCAGTGAACTGGCAGAGGTAAAACTCTCTGGAAAACACAGGTCAGATCCTGCCATCTTTGCTTAATAGTACCTTACAATGCATAGGAGTCCATTCATTCATTACTGGTATGTGAGGGGAAAGTTGTATCATCAGAGAGAATCAAAATTGCCTGAAAAAAATACATGCTTCTATAAAAAGATTAATTGACCCTATTACATAAATTGAATTTCATATGAGACAGTACTTGATGGTTAATTTCAAAATAAATAGAGATCATACTAATTCATACAGAGAAAAAGCTAGAAAAGGCTTTCTGAGTTATTAAACCTGTAATTGGGCAAGACCATGAATATCTGACATATTTGTTTACCTTTTCCTCATAAAGTTCTAATCTCTCAATTAGTTCTTTCATTATGTTTTTTAATTTTTAAAAAATTACTAATACCGACTCCAAATAATCTTTCTTCCAAATTAAGGTGATTTCTTCTTGTCTTAACCTCTGTAGAAATGGAAAGTTTTTCTCTCTTGTTGTCTGTGTGAGAGCATTTTATATATTTGAAGGCCTCCATCATCTCTGTTCTAGGCAGACTGATGTTTTTCAGTACTAATACCGTCTGGACCTCTTTCAACCTTGTTTATTTTTTTCAGTAGATTGCAGATTATAACTAGTCTGTCTACATATTTCTTAAACGATAACTGAAAGTTGGCTGACCTCTTTCTGTATGTGAGACCTTATTAATTCTGAATAGAGTCCTTTCCATTTTCTTGATAAAACACTCTTCTTAAACCACTTCAGAATGAGATTTTACATTCTTTGCACTGTTATCATATTGTTGAATTTTATTTACTTCTGCATCATCTACTATCTCCAAATTCTTACCTGTAGTACTAAGCCTAGCAGTTACCCCCAGTTTTGTATTCGAATATCTGATTTATCTGTCCCAAGTAAAGCATTATTTTCATCTTCAAATTCCATCTTTTTAAAATTTCTAGTAAGAATATGTGAAATTTCAATCCTGTCATCCAAACCAGTGGCAGCCAGATTATCTCTTAGTTGTCAACACTATATACATTTTATTACTCTGATCATAAAGAAGTCCAATAATGCTCTGTATTTTACTTTGCTGGATAGACACTGAAATGTGCTTTTCGTTACTCTGAGACAGACAGATTGCTCATGTAGGAAGTGGTTGTATATCAGTATGTATGTAGTAGCCCAAAGAACACAGAAATTCTAGAATAGCTTGGATATGAGTTAACATATAAAATTAAAGCAAGGTGAGGGGGAAAAGCATATCCTAAATATTGTTATGCATGGCTACAGAAAGCGTAACAATTAAAGTATAAGCAGGTTCTTTACAGATCTTTCAAAAGTTCTTACTGTGTATGTTTCTTTTAATGTAAGCTGTTTAGAGTCTGTAATTAGCCAGTGGAATGAATATCTGGAAAGGAAAAACCAACTGGAACAGTGGTTAGAGAAGTTGGATCACCAAGTGGAACAGCCTTTAGAACCACAGATTGGTTTGAAGGAGAAGTTTGCTCAGCTGGACCACTTCCAGGCTATTGTTTCTGAGATAGAGAATCACTCTGGTGATTTACACCAACTGATTGAAAAAGCTGTGGAAATGTATGAAAAAACAGAGGATTGTTCTTTTGGGGAAGCAGCTCAAGAAGAACTAAAATCACAGTTTAATGACATCACAACTGTAGCTAAGGTAAGATAAAGGCTGAAGCCTCCATTTGAAGTAAAATATTTAAATATCTGTATATAGGTTAAAATTTTTTCTTTCGTAATTTTTGACTGTGTTTGAATAGTCTTGCCTTTTGTTATAGTTGAGTCTAACAGAAAGGTTGGATGTAGTTTACTAAAATTCACTGAAATGCAAAAAAGTTGTTGAGAATTGTAATTGGTATGGTTATAATTTTTGAATACTGAAGGGAATGTATTTTATTCCTAGTTTCATATATCCAGCAATATTTGTGACATTCTTCCAGATTTACTTTCATCTAAGTCTTTTTCATTCATTCCTAGCACTTGTTTTTAACCTAAGAAGGGAAGAAGGAAGTGCTTCCCTAAGCAGAAAGCATATCGTTAGAAAGTGTTAGTAAGAGAAATCCTGTTGTCAGAAAGTTATATGCCCATATTTTGTTGTGTTTCAAGCCACTAAGCACTGCACGCTCTACAAATGTACTGTTTGTTTTCTAAGGAAAGACACATGAACTCACTGAGACCTTCTGCTAGCCAGATCAATGCAGTGACACTAAATGAGTCACATTTTCAGCTAATGAGGAAGTTTGCATCAAGAACAGGGCACAAAATAACATGCTGTTTTGACCCAACCTGGACAGCCCAGGGGCTGCTGGGGGTAAGACCCTGGGTCTCCCCATAAAATTTACGGGTTCGGTACCCACTGGGCTAAATGAAGGCAAACCAATGCCAAATGATTGGTCTGAAAAAGAAATTTATTTGTACAGGCAGCCTTGGGGATAAGATTTGCTTTGGCTTGCTAGATCTGTGTTAATGCAAAAGAAAGAAAGAAAGAGAGGAAAGGGAGAGAGGGCAAAGAGCAAGGCTACCGCCAAAAGAATCAGTATCTTACAAATGCTAACATGAGATATATATGTATATAGATTCCGTAATCTGATAGAAGTGTGATTTGAGTTTCTATGTGTTGTGAATAGAGCTGATGGCCTGTAGGTAATTAATCAATGGTCTATATAAAGAAAAAGTACCAAAGTGAAAAAATAAGTGGAAGATATAACAAATTATCTGTTAGGGAAAATTGTTAAATATAGGACATATGAATTTACTTCTTTAGCAAAAATCTGCATTTTTCTCACTAAACTTTGTAATGAAAAGTCTTTATGTAGAATCATGAAGTTTGGATTTGTTTTTCTTTTATTTGTAGGATAAGATAGACTATTACTGTCATTGTTTAATTGCTTTAAACACAGGCCATAAATATTATAGCCCTCTCAGATATGTCTAGTCTGTAATTACCATCTAGTCACACATTATTTTGTTTTATGATGAACTTCTGCTCTCTTCTTTTAAAGGATATTGTAAGCTATAGACTTCATTTCTAGAGAATCAGTGTAGTTTCATCCTTGTATAACTCTACTTCATTCAGTGGCATTAAATCTGGAACAATACAAAGATTACTGACTCACTTAATACAATGCTCTTAAACTTCTGTGAAAAGAGTGTTCTCCTAAAATCAATATGCATCTATAAATTTAATTTCTTAAGAAAGAAAGACTGTTTTGCAGTCTTTTGCCTTGGGAAAGAACAGCATCGACTGCAGCTGGTAGAAGCTGTTGCCGCCAGAAGAGACCGACTGAAGTTGCACTTTGCCTCCAACCTGCTCCTCTACTGATGTTATATTTTCGTGTGAGCAACGTAAACAGGGGCTGGGTGTGTGTGTCTCTTTTTCTTCACTAGGAAACTATCTATTTTGTTTCAAGTCAGGTGTGTGTGGACATTTTCTTACTCTGTTGTTGCATATAATGCATTAAGATGTAGAAGCATTGAGGTCGCCTTCGTTTAATTAGTAACCAACCATTGCCTACTTGATCTGACATATTCTGAGAAATTATTATGATTATTTTCAGAGGGAACCGTAGGTCTTATTAATCTAACTCAATTTTTAAAAGCAGTGGTTGAGGGTCGAGTTATTAAAAATTAAAAATGTCTGAAGTTTTATTCATAAGTGGTTTAGTTTGAAGCTAGTTTATGGACACTTAGATCTAGATTAGAGTATCCACACAGGAGTAAAAAGCTATTTGATTAGTTCAGTTCACTTTTGGTTAGTTTAGATAGAAATTCCTGAATGTTAGCTCACAAGAATCTAAGAACAAATCTATTCAGTCAGATCAAAGGCAAATCAAGACCCGTACACTATTTCACCTTTACATAGTAATATAAGCTGAGCCCACTTTAAGCTTATTTTAAAAAGCCAAGGTGGAGCCAGGAAGCTGTCGTACATCTGTGTCAGGGAATGCATCCTCCAGGACTGCCAGGCAGGTGACTGAGGATGGCCATCATTTCTGATCTGATGGTTAAAATGGGGCTCAGCACCTTTCGCACTTTTGAACAGCATAAGTCCTTTGTGGTCTTCACGTGGGACATCTCTCTGACTCTTTTTAGCATTTATAGAGACTTGGTGCTTCTAAATAAAAGCTGTGTTTCTGGCAGTATGTTGCTCCTTGAGAGGACTCATGGTAGGTATTGTGGACTCAAGAGTAGGTATTGGGTAATACCCGACGTGTCAGAGTTGCACAACTGCAGATGGGACATCTATTAAATGATATATTTTGTGATAAAAGATGTGTTAAAGTACATTTCTCCATACATTTTCAGAAGGCTTCTTCATCTTTTGCTCCAGCAGAACATGCCTGTTCAGACCAGTCGGAACCAAACCTTGTGTAGTGTAGCACCGTGTTGTGCTACTATAGACTGTGCTTTATTCAGCATTCAAAAGGATACTATAGAGTCAGACCAGCAGTCTATACCACTACATGCTTAATGGTAGGACGTTAACGGGCTTATTTTTTTTTTTTTTCATCTGAATGACAGGAGAAAATGAGGAAAGTGGAAGATATTGTGAAGGATCATCTGCTCTACCTTGATGCTGTGCATGAATTCACAGATTGGCTCCATTCTGCAAAGGAAGAGCTGCACCGTTGGTCAGATGCATCTGGAGATACATCAACCATACAGAAAAAGCTGGCCAAAATCAATGTAAGATAAGTTAGCTTTCACGTTTTTATCTGCAATTCAGACCCTATGCTTCAAAATAAGTCAGAGCCAAGGCATTGCAGGACTTTGTGTATTTGAAATGGTGATTACATTTCAGTAAGCTGAAAGTGAGCTTTTTAAGCTGTGCTTTGTTTTCACGACCCTTCCTGTATTAAACTGATGGAGTAAAATTACTGTCAGACCTAAGTTAGCCATAGCACACATGGAAACAATTCGCAAGAGCAGAAGCTTGGTGGCATCACAGAAGAATGTGGCTTAGCTGATTAATGCGTATTGCTCTGTCCTCATTCCTGAATATGCTTTCTTTATGAGCAGAGTTGTCTGAATCAAAGTCAGAAACAACCTTGCCTGATTTGCGTGAAATGGAGATGCATAAAACAGTGCAACGATTGTTCTGCCCAAACATGGTAGAAATGTATGGGTTGCCTCCCTGTGTATGCTCTCCTTACCTTGGCATCTATTCGTAGGCATTTGGGTGCCTAAGCAAGTTATGTGTTCCCGAGTGCAACAGTAAAGCAAGCTGGATGTTTTGCTCATGCCTGATATTTATGTTCAAATGCTCATATTAGCAACGTTTTACCCTGTTCCTAAACAAGAGAAAATGGGCCTCTGAATAGCCTAATAGATGGAGAGTCAGGATACCCAAAACCAAATTACAGATTTGTTGTATGCTTTTGGGTAGTTTACAGTCTCCTTTGTGCTCAAACTCCCCGTGTATAAAATATAGAAGGGAGAAGATAGTAGTTTCTAGTTTGTAAGAAGAACAAGAGAGTTCTTGTTTGAGACGATAGTTATGTTCTCCTGCTTCCTAAGTTGAGAACTTCAAAAAGTCCCTTGTAACATGTGTGAGATTGAAATAGGACACTGTAGGAAGAATTAATTTTTGAAAAATAAAATGAAAAGAGAAGGAAAAAAATAAAAGAGAAGAAAAAAAAAGACATGTGCAACCAATTATGGCACATCACAGATCATGGGTAGACTGCAAAATGCCTTTTTCTTTGCAGCACGGTTGTGTTTTAGAACTGCTATAAGCGACTACATACCAGTAACAGATCACAATGTTCATATCACTATGTAACAGGATCACAACAAAATTATTTTCAGCATCTTAATCTGAACAGTTTTGGGTTGGTTTTTTTTTCAGTATCTAAGAGAAGTTCTTTCTGCCCTAAGCTTAGGGAAGTTTCAGAATCCCTCTTTCTTTCATCAAATAAAGCCCGCACGCTCTCTCGATTGCGTTTCCTTTCTTCCCGTCCCTGCTCCCGTGGCTCTGCCACGAAAGCGCTGGCGAGGGGCGCTCCGCGCTGCCCCCCGCTCGGTGCGGGTCCCCCCCCGGGTGGCGGCGGTGGCAGCTCTGCGGGTTTCCATGGCAATGTCGCCTTGCAGGAGCTGGTGGAGTCCCGCCAGCTCGGCGCGGATCGCCTCGGCCGAGTGGAGACGCTGGCTCCAGCCGCGAAGCGCAACACGAGCGCCGGAGGGTGCCAGCTGCTGGCCGCCGAGATGCAGGGCCTGCGGGCGGAGTGGAAGGAGTGGGAAGAGAGCGCTTTCCGGAGCCGGAGCAGCCTGCGGGATGTGCTGAGCCAGATGGCCCTGTCGGAGCAGGAGTTCGCGGCGCAGGTCGAGCGGCTGGAGGCGGCGGCTGAGCGGTTCGGGGCGCTGCTGGCAGCCTGGTCCCGCAGCGTGGAGCCCCTCGACAGCCGGCACACCGACGCCGAGCTGGTGGAAAGCTGGCGCAAGGAGAAAGTAAGCTCACGTTTCTTTTCATAGCGGGTTTTCGATCTTAAACTTAAAGGTTTTTGCGCGCAGAAAGCTCCTCTCCAGCGGGACTCTCAAGTATGTAGTATTTATGAAACTTCTCTCTCTGAAATCCTCACTTTCCAGACTTTGTTTGGCGATTAGAATCGTAGCAAGCGGTGTTTACAGAAGGCGTTTCTCTCTTCGGCCTCTGCTGTGCAGTGCTTAGCAAATGCTGCCCCTCACTTAGATGTTAAAACCAGCGCTTGCCTCTGAGAAAGCGAAGGACTTCTCTTCCAAGTTTGCTCAGTGTTTCCAGATGAAGTAGTGCTTGATCCGGGAAACGTGAAGCATTTCCAGAAAGCCAAGAAGCAGCTGGAGCCATTTCTTACTTACAGTTTGTCAGGAGTGTGTTGAGCTTATACTTTCCATTTCTTGAAATATCCTTCACGTTATGCACGTTGAAGTTTTGTCCAATATTTAAAGTTATACTGGAAGCTGGTATTCTTGCTAATTGCTTTGATATGGGATGCAGTGGGAATTGGACAAACAGGTATTTCTGTTCCTGATTGTCTTCTAGCAAAAAAATCCACAAATATTTATCCCACACAGACGTTATTTACAAATATATATAGTCACAATAATCAAGACCTATGTTTGTATATATCTCAGCTACTGTGTATCACTGATGTTAAGAAAAGATACAGAGTATTTTTTCCCTCTCAGGGTGGCATTGCAATAAGGCAGTTTCAGTAAAGGAGGAGAGGGGTGTGATTCTTAATTTCTGTCGCCTTGACTGAAGAAACAAAAAAATAAATAAAAAAACCACCCCAGAACATCTTCTCTTTGAACTGAGATTATAAATCTCGTTCGATGCCTGTGCCAAGTGATTTCTGTGGCTTCCCCTTTCATAGAATTCCCTGGCACAGATTTAGGGAACCTGCTTGCTTGAGTACATAGCTGTAGGAGTAACAAAGCTGACATTACATTGGAGCAAATAATGGTACAAATATGCAAAGTCTTCCTTGTCTATGTGTTTTTAAAAAAGAAAGGGAGACGTGGAATTGTCATCAACATACAGCAACAACTGCTAAGCATTTTTTATTTTGTAAATGGAGAAGTACTACGTTTGAAGGATCTTGCTTTTCTTAGTAGTATAAATACTCTGTGTGTACTGTAGCTCTATGTAACAACACTTTAATTTAGACAATTGTAAACTTTGGCTAATGAGGAAAATGCAGAGGAATCTCAAGAATTACTATGCATAGCCCGGCTATGTAATTATTTAATTTTTATTTTTTCATAGTTAGAGGAAATGTGACAGTAATCCTTCCATTTCTGGACCCTGGGGATAAGTCCTATTGTGAATGTAAAATAGCAGCTTTCCATTTCCATTGTCTTGCAGTGATTCTGTTGCCATGTAAGCCAAGGCCATGAATTTGAAAGCACTTCCTAATACTCAGAATCAGCAAACTCATTCTGTTATTCTGTTATACACAAGATCCCTGCCTTTAAGTATGTGCAACATAAGAGCAACATATGTTGCACTTGGAAGTTGGTGCATTATTTTGGGAATGGTTAGATTTGAAATCAAATCCAAGTGGCTGCTAATAGTGCTAGGAGTGTTTCTGTATGAAAATATGCTGTGGCTAATGCTCCTGTTTGTTGAGAGGTTATGCCTGAGGCTATATGTCATCTGAATAATCTTTTAGTAGTTCTTAAGGCAGGTAATTTGAAACTGAAAAAATTCATCGAGAACAGGCAATTGTAACCCTGGGCTACTCTTAGGATGTTTTCTTTATCAAAAAAAAAAACAACCCCAAAACAACAAAAACCAAAACCCAAAAGCTGCTACTATTTCATTATGATTCCTGCCCTACGCGATTTGTGACATCCTGTATTTAAGTAGCAGTCGTTGTGTTGTTATTCCTAATGCTTTCAAAAAAGAGTTTCATGTGTAAATAAAGTAAGATAAACAAAAAGTAGTTAGTTTACATTATTTTCTATGCTTCATTGCTGTTACATAATTACTTAATTCAGATGCTACTTTATATGGTATTGAAACAAACTGGTAGTGTGACTATTTCAAGTATCTTTTAATTATGGTTGAACAGTTGTCTGATGTGTGAGTGACTCAAACCAAATAACATCCATAATATGAACATGAATAATGTAAATCAGAGAAGTCCTGAATATCTGTTGTAGGAAAATGTATTTTCATATTTACAAGAACGCATGAAAGTTTGGGCCCATAATATATCCAAAATGTCTCTAGACTTAAATTTCCAGGCCTTCCCTGTGATCTATAAAAGCAAATGGATTTCAGTAATGGTAAAATAATTGAGCTGTGATTATGGTCTAAATCACTGTTGCTTATATCCAACACATGTTTGTAGTTTTATTTTTCACAGAATGTGTTGTTGTGTTTTTTCTTCCTGGCAGTTGGGGTACTTGCTGTTCTTAGCATGTCTGTTGATTGGCTTGCTACACCCTTGCCAATATTTCTTTTTACTTTTGATTTGCATGAAGGTATATATGTTTATTGCAGAATCAGTTAATACTTTACAGTGATGTAAAGCATTTTTATCTCTATGACGTAGATTGTAATATTTCGAAAACATTCTGCATGTATTTTCATGTACATTTGTACCTTTACTGAACATTCAGTGTTGTGATGATAAGAGTATTACAAACTTTTTACTATCAATCATCTTTTTTTGTATAGATTTTATATATATAGGGGGAATGGGTATAAACTGGAGAGGGGAAGATTTAGACTAGATTTAAGGAAGAATTTCTTCACCATGAGAGTGGTGAGGCACTGGCACAGGTTGCCCAGGGAAGTTGTGGCTGCCCCATCCCTGGAGGTGTTCAAGGCCAGGTTGGATGGGGCCTTGGGCAGCCTGGTCTGGTGGGATGTGTCCCTGCCCATGGCGTGAGGGTGGAACTGAATGGGCTTTAAGGGCCCTTCCAAACAAAACTATTCTGTGATGCTATGATTCTGTATTTCAGAAACACGATTTGGGGACTTCCTTATCCCAAATCCATGTCCTCATTCAAATCTGTCTTCACTTTCATATGGTCTGTTTCTTAAATTTATATTGTACATTTCTTCCACGTTGGCACTTTGAATGAGCCAAACTAATATATGGCTATACATAATCCAAATAGTCTGGCCTGCCTGCGCTGCGGAACCTCTACCATAGTGAATGTAACTAGCTGGAAGATTGTCTTTTCTCTCTGGTAGCTTAAGAGGAATGCCTGAAAATTTAGTTTTTAATGAGATGAGGAACCAAGTCTGCATTGCTCGTTATGCTGGAGTAGCGGGCAGGATTCTGCAGTGCGGATGCTGTGGACATCAATGAGGAAACAAGGACTGAAAGAGTTGAAGCTGTAAAAAGCTTTAGTATTTGCTGTTCCCTAATTTCATGTACTTTTTACAGCTAGCATAACATAGCTCAATTATTAAAATTAAATTTATATCTCAATATATTCTCTCAGAACATTTTGTGCTAAGATATTTGAGGCTTCCAGAAATTTGGTCTGAAGAAGCTCATCATTTCAAATAAGGTTCTGTAGATTTGGCTGCTTAATTACTCTTGGAAGTGAACTCATATGTATCATAAATGAAGTTGAATTTAAATTCTGATAAATTTTTATTCAAAATTTTTTTTCTTATTTACTCACCAATATTGTTCATTTCTTTTGTTTTAACAGGAAACAATGGATGCTTTGGTAAAGTCTGAACATATGACAGATGAGCTCAAAACTCAGTTAAATCATCTTTGTAGATTTTCCAGAGATTTGAGTACTCATTCCTCAAAAGTTTCCGGGTTGATTAAGGAGTATAACAGGTACACATTCATTTTGTTTACAGTTAATCAATTCCATGGGGAGGGGCACGTGAACTGTCTTTTAGGAAACCATTAATTAGAATTTTAAAATTAGAAGCAGAGGTATACTATGATTAGAATCGTTGTTTTTATTTTGCTGTCAATAGGGGTTTTAAAAAGCAGCAATTTGGGTTTTTTTTCCTAAAAGCCAGGCTATGCCACTGAACTCTGCTGAAACTTATGTATATCCACACCTGACCTATTAAAGAAGAAATCCTTGTAAGAAACTGAGGGAGCACTGTGGCTTATTTGTCTGAAGGAGGAAGAAGCTATTCTACTTATTGAAGATCTTTTTCTTAACTTTGTCCCTCAGTTTCCTTGTTTTCTTGCTTTCTCTTAGGTCACTGTAGCCGATTTACTTGGGAGCGTGACACCTGCATTTCAGACATCAGATTGTTGTTTCTTGCAGAGAATTATAGCTTTTGGCTTCTGTAACTGCAGAAGGTGTAATGACCCAGACTGATCCCTTACAATGTTATGAATTTAACTGAGCCCCAGAAGTTAGAACTGTAATCAACATAGCTCTGGGTCCTGTCCCTAGAGAGAAAGAGAGGGAGAGAGAAAGGGGCTTGCAAAAACTGTTCATGCTTAGGTGCACTGAGTCATGCTGGAAACACTTGTGTGTGTCACATCTGTGACAATTATGTCCCAATTTACATGTTTTGCTATTAGGGAACTGAGAGCTTCTAATGGATTTCCTGGTGCCTCAGTTAAGTGCTTAAAGTTGGTGGGAGGAATCGAGGTTAACTTAACCTTACCATTGTATTTCAGAGAACTGAGTAATAGCATTGTCACCTAACAGAGTCCTGCCTTTTCTCCCTACCTCCCTCACTCACTTCTGCTTCCCTGATGTGAATCCCAGCCTCTGCCTGCAAGCTTCAAAAGGATGTCAGAGCAAAGAGCAGATCTTGCAGCAAAGATTTCGAATGGCTCTCAGAGACTTCCAGCAGTGGCTGGTCAATGCAAAAGTCGCCACAGCCAAATGCTTTGATGTGCCTCAAAATATCAGTGAAGTTTCAGCAAGTCTGCAGAAAATACAGGTAACTCTAGCAGTAAAATTTTGGTCTAAGGGAGACCCAATCAGTTTCATAGAAAGCTCAGATTGTTTCATTAGTTACTATGTTTTGTTAATGCTCTAAAGGGGACTAATTGCAAGGAAATAAACACTTGCTTTTTATTTTTTAATCTATTTTATTTATGTAGTCATTGTTTCTCACAGTAGTTTTCCTTGTTCCTTTCTTTTTTACAATAGGAATAAAATGTGTTTTTAAAATAGGAGAGTACTGTAAAATCAGAACAATATCAGAACTGGGACTTAGTACCTGGAACTTAGACTAATCAATAAACAAAGTGACAGAGGACAGGACAAGGGGGAATGGCCCGAAGCTCCACCAGGGGAGGTTCAGGCTGGATATCAGAAAAAAATTTGTCATGGAAGGAGTCATCAGGCACTGGCACAGGCTGCCCAGTGAGGTGGTTGAGTCACCTTCCCTGGAGGTCTCTAAGGTACGGGTGGATGAAGTGCTTAGGGACATGGTTTAAGGGAGTGTTAGGAATGGTTGGACTCGATGATCCATTGGGTCCTTTCCAACGTGGTGGTTCTATGATTCTATGAATTATTTTGAAGTAATGAAAATATTTTTCCTTATATATGAAAGTAGAACTCTTACAGTGCAAGAATGGAGTTAAATGTAGGCAGTGTGAGCAGGCATCTAAAAAGTGTACTTTGCACCTACATAAAGCTAAAACAAGCCAAAACAACTCTGCGGAAAGGAATGCCAATTTTAAAAGTTTAATTTAATAAAGCAAGAGAAAGAAATACTTTTATGAATAGAATATATCTATAATTCTATCTAAAACCAGCAAAATGAGAATTACATAATGAGGCCATTAAGCCTTCAGGTAGGTAGTATAACAGAAGAAATTCATATAATTTTTTCATAAAATACCCAAATGACTTCCTCCTCCTTTTGATAAATTAATTTTCCCTTGCTTATACGGTTTATGAGAAAGCATAAGCAATACTGTATTAACATATCAAATATTTTACTACCCTGAAATGAGGTTATGTTTAGAGAAAATACCAGGCAAAAAAATCCTAGTTTTTGTCATTAAATATAAGAGTTTTAGCAAGGTGGATTTTTTTCCAACACTGGTAACATTTTCTTCATCACTGCAACCCATTTATGGCACAAGACCTGAATTTGTTCTCCTCCTCCCTGAAAGCCATTTTAGATGAAACAAACTTTTTTTTTTGACTTGCAATACCTGCTTTAGGACTTCTAGAGATGTCTTGGCAACCTGTGTGAACTTCCAATTTTATTTCTGTAAAAGTTAATGTGTCTGTTAGCACATTTGTCATCATTAAGTCACAAGGCAATTATATCTTTGATTTTAATATAGCCAGGCCTTGAACCAAGTATTTCAAAGCTAACAGATTCTTTGCTTTCTCTACGAAGATCTCTCTTGTAACACAGAATCAGAACCGTCTCAGTTATTGTATTAAGCGTGTTACATCTGAAATTGGATTTAACCTTATGGATATTGATATACAACTATTTATATATCACATAATCATGATAGTAACAGTTTTATATATTGGTATTTAAGACTGGTAAATTCCTTTGAGTCCTAAATATTCACAAAGTCTTGCAATGATTACAAATTATATGAAAATTATCCTAGTACTTCAATTTTAAAAATCTGACTGTTTCTTCACATTTCTATGTAATTCTTGTGCATGCGTATTTCCATTCTCTTCTTGCACATCAGCACTGTGCAAGATTTCCATGAGTAAAAGTGCTTTCAAACAGGGGAGGTAAATTAAGGATGCGGAGGGATAAATCGCTCAGCTTAGACATTGCTTAGGGTCTGAGTGTCAGCCCACGCCCCTGGACACTCACTGGAAGTCCCGTGTGGCTGTGGCCCATGGCAAGGCTTCCATCCAGTGTGTGTCTCAGAGTGGGCCCCAGCTCCTTCTGTTACCTGTGCTAGGATGCTGGTTCCCTGAAATGAAACTCAGCACTTTCTGTAGTGTGGATATTTCACAAAGTACAATACCCAACTAAATGACCAGTAATTGTCTCGTGAAATGCAGAACATACAGGTAACCATAGAGTATTAATTTATACATTATATAGACACTTATGGATTAAGTAGCTTATGGATTAAGTAGCTGTTTTCTCTAAATCCCATGAATATGAACGACGTTAAAATGGCAGGTACCAAAAGATGAGTTACCATGTTAACAAACAGAAACAATAAACTCTTATCCCTGTTAGACTTTCTGGCAGCTTGCTATTGACCTTTACCAGGAACCAAGGTTCAACAATTAGCTCTTTTATTACTGTTTTAGGAATTCTTATCAGGAAGTGAGAATGGACAACAAAAACTAAACTTGGTAGTATCCAAAGGAGAAATGCTGTGTGCTGTTTTACCAAAGGAAAAGGCTAAAGTTATCCAGGACAAGTCTGCTGCCACTAAAGAAGACTGGAAAAATTTTATCACCACTCTCCACCAGAAGGAATCTGCATTGGAGGTACCAAACCAGTCACAGTGGGGAAAGCTTGGATCTAAATTTCCTCTTTGCCTTTTATTTCAAATGGCATAATTTAGATATGGTATATAGCTCTAAGTGTTTGTGATGTAACAGAACCAATAATTAGCTGTTTTCAAGAAGTCTCATTCTTCCACTTACGTTTTACTTTTGTTTACTTATCTCCTTATGACCTGATTCCACTTAAATCAGAATAGTGTATTTCATGCAGAAGAGTGTTCTTCAGGTTAACTGAAGGTAGCAAATACAGCAGCTACTCAAATTCATGAACATGAGTCACATCAAATGTACTGGATTAAAAAAAACCCAACACATTTTCTTTTTTTGAAGACCGTTTTATCACAGACTTCTGATGCTGTTGCTGATTGAATAGTCCCTGTGCAGTTAGTAAATGTCTCATTGCCAACTGGTGAAATGTAATTATTTGAGCAACTTTTTAAATAAGCCCTAGTGCCTTTCTGTGTTCAGAACTCACAATTAAAACAGAACAGAAGGTAAATATCTCAATAACGTAATCTGTTTTAAGGTCATACATTTTAATTCCTAAGGAATGGAATTCCCTGCCTATTGTAGGAGAATTGAAGTCCCTAGGCATTCCTGTTTCAAACCAATGCTGCTTAGCCAGCTGAGAAAAAAAATATAAAAAATTGATGCATCGTATAGGAAAGCCTTTCAAAGAAAATTCTCTGATAGCAAGGACTTACCTTTCTTCACCTCAGCGTTGCCATGGAAAGATGTCCTCAGAGACAACCATTTTTCAGTCTCATAGGCTTAGTCTATCATTCTGATAAGTTTGATTTAAGTGATGAAACTATAGCTAAAAAGAAAGTCGGGGTTAGGGGGAAGTAAATAACTAGGGCACATGGACTGTGCTGTCCAGGTTTTTATTACATATGAATTATTTCAGATGATATGTTTTTTAATTATGTAGAATTAGCCTAAAAGACAAACATTGAGGCTCTGAAGGAATGCCTACCTATGCCTTTATGCACACATTTTTATAACCAAGATTTTACAATAAAAAAGAATATAATAAAAAATTATCACTAGAATTGGGTTAAATTTAGTCATACATCACCTAGGAAGAGTGGCAGCCCGTTTAAGGAGGAGTTAGTGTGTATGACTGCATGCAGATGTTAGGTAACTCGTATCCCAAATTAGCCTTTCTTCAAACTGACTTAGCTGTCTTAGTTAGTCTTACATTGAGTCAAAGCTCATAAGACCTGTGAAGCTTTCAATTCAGATGAAATTTGCTTCAGCCTCTCCTCAACTGTGTAGACATATCCTACATTGTTTTGCCTCTTAAAGGGGTGTGCTCTTATACTTATATTGCAGTGTCTGTTTGCGGGATGGGAAGGAGCAGAGCTGGTGTAATTTATTTTTAAGAGTTATGTAGCATTTGGCTGCAATTGTATATAGGTGTAGACCCTTTTTGTGTGCTTGATCTGTTTATTGTGTGTTAAGTAATGCCCAGTACAGTGGAACTGTTGATGAAATTGTGCGTGTCTTCCCAGAACTTAAAGATCCAGATGAAGGACTTTGAAGCAACTGCTGAGCCTCTGCAAGAGTGGCTCACTGCAACTGAGAAGGTGGTGCAAGGAAGTAGCAGTCGGCTCCTTGATCTTCCTTCCAAGAGAAGAGAACAGCAAAAGTTGCAGGTGACTTCTCATGAGCCTTTTAAACACAGCTAGACTCTTCTGTTCCATCCTCTTGATCTCATTAATTCCTTATAAAAACTTGATTGTTTTGGCATCCTCACCTCTAAATGAGATGAGACCTGATTTCAAGGATTGCTGTTGTTGATCCTGGCCCATCAACATGTGCACCTTCATGTTTCTTCTTATGACATGCTGCTTCGTTGCTGTAGCTGTATGGTGTGCCTTTCTCAGCAAGCTCGCCACATGTCACTTCTGTTTTTCATGGTGCCTTCATGCTTCTGTTTCCTGCTGTCTTGCTCTCACTCAGTATTAATATACTTGTGCTTTACAGTCTGTCCTTGAGGAAATAAGCTGCCACGAGCATCAGCTCAACAGGCTAAAAGAGAAAGCTCAGCAGCTGTGGGAAGAGCAAGCTGTCAGCAAAGGCTTTATGCGCAGAGTGTCTCAGTTGTCTTCTCAATATCTTACTCTAAGCAATCTGACTAAGGTAATGCACCCAGTGTATGTGCTTTTAAGCAGTTCATTTGATGTAACTGGAGAAAAAGGAAGACTGAAATATGAAACACTGCAGTAGTCTTGCTTGTCTGCTCTAAAATATGTCTGAGCTGTGTTGTCTTTTGTGCTGGCAAGTGTTTTGATTAAAAAGTTATCCCCATCTGATTATGCCACTTTTTTCTTTTTCCAGATTCAAAACAATGTGGGTTTGGTTTTGATTATTTCAAGTATTCAAGACATTTTAGTTATCTAATAAGTGCCCCCTGAAATAATTATTTTGCTAAACTTAGGAGAGTGATTTTTTTAGAAAATACAGAATACAGAGAAGTTATTACTTCATTGCATCCTATAATGATGAGTATTTATTTGCATTCTCAGCTTCTTCATCTAAAACAAATAGATAGATCTTCTAGAAAAATTACCTCTTAAATGGCTTTTGAACGTTCAGCGGGGGGCATAGACCCAACTCTAAAGCACCAGGCTGGGCACTGAGACTTTAAACTAACTCTGTTTTGAATAGCGGTCCTTTTATAGCTGATGGTGCTAATTATTGTATGAATTGCAGGAGAAAGTTTCCAGAATGGACAGGGTCGTAGCAGAGCACCAGCAGTTCTCATGCAGTGTCAAGGACCTCCAGGACTGGGTGGCTGATGCAGTTCACATGCTGGATTCCTACTGTCATCCCACTGCAGACAAGAGTGTTCTGGACAGCCGGATGTTAAAGCTAGAGGTATGGGAGTGATAGACCCCAAAACTTGCTCTTTTTAGCTCTGTAAGAAGAATGCAAATATATGCTACTTTACATTAATTGCTGCATATTAGTGTGACAGTTGTTCAGGCACTGGTTTTCAATTTACTCAGCAATAACTCTTTTTATAGAGGAAGGAGATCATTATTAGAAGTTTTCATTAATAAGGATAAAGGGACCTTTATGCCATGGAAAACTGCATATATATACAAACTAAAAATTCAAAAGATATAGTGTGGCTGCTGAAGGTTATATGGAAGAAGGTAGGATATTAACTTCTGTTAGATTAATATATTATTTCTTAGATCTTAGAGGGGATATGGATCCTTGAAACAGCTTTTCCTATTTTTTTTCGTTAAAAGTAGTGGCCACAGTTAAAAAAATAGCATCTGCTGATATCACTGCTCAGAAGCTGTTAAAGAGAAACTCAAAAAACCATACTTTTCATAATACTGATGTCTCAGATTTTGATCTGTGACCAAAATATGGCCAGGTCCTCAAAATTATTAGGATACATACAAGAGATTCTAGCAAAATACTGAAAACATGTTTTGCCTTTTTGTTGAGTCTTCCAGGTTTGTGCTTTCAGGCTTTTTATGACTTCGCATAGTGTCAGAAGTGGTTAATTTGCAACTGCACAGCTCTATGAACTGAGGTCTTTAAGTTGATTTTTCCTGATAGTTTACTGAGTTATATGTTGGTACCTTTGTGTTGCAAATAGATCCTAGAATTGTAGAACTGTACTTCAGCCCTGTAGAAGATATTTGTCATCACATATTGTTTTCTATATAAATGAATCCTCCTCTTTTCCATCTAAATTACATTCCCTTTGGAATGTCACCTTTTCCCACCCAGCATTACCTTCTCTGGTACGTTGTAAGTACCTCCACAGATTCCATGAAAACTTCCCTGTCAATTAAGACTTTTTTTTTTTTTAATGGCCTAAACCTACCCTTTGAAAGTTACTTTCTCCTTGTGAAGCGCAGATGTGAACACCCCACTGTCTCTCTTCCATCTGTCTGTTTGTAAAAACTGCTAAATTCCATCAGCTCGTTTTCCTGTAAAGCCAGTTAGCAGTTAGGGATAAAAGTAGTATAATATCCACTCATTCTTTAGGGACTGCTAGCAGTGAAACAAGAAAAAGAAATCCAAATGAAAATGGTTCTAACAAGAGGAGAATCTGTTCTGCAAAATACTTCTCTGGAGGGAATACCAGTGATTGAACGGCAGTTGCAAACCCTGAAGGACAACTGGGCTTCTCTTCTGTCTGCGTGTATCCAGTGCAAGAGGTAAAATGGGTAGGAGGTGGAGAATGATGCTTAGCAGTAAAACTAAGTTAATTCCCAGAGTTTTATTATTTAAAGATTCAAATTTGTATAAAATGACTACATGTGCCTAACGCTGCAGGTCTACAGGATTTATTCATTTGAAGTAGAAAAAGGGGAGGAAACTGTGACATATCTAAGCTTTGATAACACTTCCCAATATACTCTTAACAGTGAATTCGATGTTGGTAATATTGTTGTAAATTTTACTTTGAATTGCACTTGGTGCCTAAAATTGTTCTTAGAAATGAGAAAAATCTTGCTGCAGACTTTAATGATTACTCTGCCAAGATCCTGTCTGGTTGCTAGCATTTCGCAGAAGGTACTGTAATTACAGTGTCCAATAGTGATGCTCAAACTAATAGAATAAAGACATACAGGAGAAAAAATGCAGCCTTCTGTGGGGGAGCATGACTAGTTGCAGATCTTTCCATTTAAAACAACAAAGGTAATTAAACATTAGAATGCACCAACTAGTGTATGTATAAAAAGGGACAGAAAATTTCTGGGTTTAGATCTCAGGCTTTCATTTGCACTTTATTTACTAAAGCTACATGTCAGCTAGCTACATAACTTACAAACATCCTTAATATTCCAAGTTTGGGAAACTTAATTCCTCTTTATCAGCCAAACAATGAGTTTGGTTCACTAGTTAAACCAGTTAAAACCTATAGCGGTTTTACAGCTCTGTCTTGGACTCCTTAACTTGTAATGTATCCTTCCTATAAATATAGTATAGAATAACTGTAAATGACTACATCTCCACTAAAATAGCATGAGAACCTCCACTATAACAATAAATATGTATTTTTAAATTACAGTCAACTGGAAGGAGCTCTCTCCAAGTGGACAAGTTACCAGGATGATGTTCGTCAATTTTCTAACTGGATGGATAAAGTAGAAGCAAGTATGAATGCTTCTGAAAGGCAATATGCTGAACTGAGGGAAAAAACAGCTGCCCTCAGCAAAGCAAAGGTGTGCTTGCTTTACAACAAACCAACAACAAGCCCTTATCACCTTAAAAGTAATAAAAAAGGCTGCAAGATTAATCTGTGGTCTTGTTTAATGTGGCCTGTTCATAAATATGTTCTTGTCTTTCTCTTTTGCAGCTACTTAGCGAAGAGGTGTTGAGTCACAGTAGTCTGTTGGAGACTATTGAAATGAAAGGAAGTGGGATGGCTGAGCATTATGTCACTCAGCTTGAACTGCAGGACCTTCAGGAGCGGTACAAGTTCCTCAAAGACAGAACGAGGGTACAGTTTTTCTTGATAACACTCTTTCTTGTTTTGTTGGCAACAAGGAAAAAGGGAGTCTTTTCATTGATCATTTATTATACAGTCAAATGAGGAATAAAAGTTTAGCGGCAGTTTTAAGGTATCAGAAAGTTTTTAGGGTGATTTATATATCAGTCTTCCTGTACCACTGAGCTTCAGATCTTTTCAAAAGGGTTCTAAAAATCTGAGTCTGGAAAAAAATCAGCAGGTGAATAGTCTGAGGAGTTCCATGTCAAAAATCTCGTTGACTTCAGTGCAGGTATGATTTTACCCATTGTGACTGAAAAGTTGAAAGCATGTCTGAATCTGAGATTTCCATAAATGTAAGTTTTGCAGTAAATATAACCAGTCCATCAGATAATTCACAAATGTTTGACAACTATAGAAGCTTAATATTCAACACAAACCTTGTTAGCAAGTAAACTGACTTAGCGAGTAAACTGATGTCAAAGGACCCGGCATGATAAGTACTATATTTACTGATAAGTGTTAATATCATAAATCTGGAAAAGATTAGGGCATAGAAAGTTAAAGATCAAGATGAGTTTGGATGTAAGATACAAGATAAAGAAGAAATAGTAGAAGACATAATGATACATTTAAAGCTAGGTGATTATCTCCAGTTAACTCAAATTCTTTTGTGGTAATTAAATCATGCCCAATGCATGTTCAGGCAGACAACTCTTTTTCACGACAGCAGTGTAATAAAATTGAATGTTCTTGTCTCATAATGCCTTTATCCTCTGGAAAGTAAGGCCAAAATTCACTTTTTCAAACTTCTGATTTGTTTTTTTGTGGTACTTCCTTCCACAACTGCAAAGAATGCAATGCACTGTCTTTCTTTAGACCTTCTGTGAATGAACTCACTCAGGTTTGTCAAAGAGATATGCAAGTCCTGGGAAGTGCTACTTAATACCTAGTATTTCTGTTAGCATGCTAATGCTTTAACCTTTACGTTTTGCTACTGCACAAGTCTATACTGACTTCCTGTATTTGCTCAGCTTGAGCAACACCATAGGAACAACGAGAAATGGGTGCTCTCTATCAGATGTGAGAGCTCTGTATCTCTCCCCATATAGCAAGAAGCATCTCTTCTTTCTCTTTCCACCTAATACTCCACATGACTTTGGTCTTCCCTACTCCCAACTGTGGTGATGATAGTAGGTGTCAAGAGGAAATTCAACCTTTAGAAAGAAATTCAATGTTCAAAGAAAAAAGCTGGAAATTAAGGAATGGTCAAATCCTTTAATAATCCTTTGGCCATGTGGGAAACCCAACAAGCTTCCCCAGGGGTTTGTGACCCAAGCCTAAGTAGACCAAGACCTGTAATTCCCTGCAACTAGTGTCAAGAGGCAAGGCAGTAGGTTCACGGATGCTGTTTATGAAAGTTTTTTTCCAGGCTGCCCTGAAATGCAGCCTGTCTTGCCTCTATCCAAAGTTTCACCATTCCCATAATTTCTTAAGGAGTGTGAATTTCATGTAATATACTTTTTTTTTTTGTGCTTAGAAAGACTAATCTTGTGCAAATGTATAATGTCTTTCCTGCTGTAGCCCAGATACAGTAATATTTTAATGCTGAGTTGTGAAATTATTGTAACTTGCTCACCCACATACACAGAAGAATTGCTATTTATTCTCACTCTGCTCTGTAGGAACTGCTTGCAAAGGACTTGAGCAATCTTCAGACCTAAATATACTAGGTATTCTTAATAGAAAATTATTATTCATTTGGCAAAAAAAAGTCATGCAAAGAAAAAATACACAATTTCTAAGCTCACATTCTTATTAGTAGATTCAATTTAAATTGTTATAAAAATTAAGGTGTTTTGTTACTAGACACTAAGACATTATTTAAAAGTGATCCCAGATGAAAACTTCTGATCACAGAAATCTCAAACTTATGTGAAGAATCTTTTAGGATAAGTATCTGTATCCACACATTTACCCCCTCTTTCCCTGTAATTGATCAAGGCATCTTCAGAATCCAAGTACTCTTGAATTCTAGGAAAGCTCAGCATCAGATACGAACTTTTCATCTTGATGGAAGTCCTTATGTTTTCGTTGATAATACGCTAAGTTATGTATACACATATATTTAAATACTTTAACAAGCAGGAGGCAGTAACAAAAGCTGAAGGACTGCTTAAGTTGCATCAAGAGTACCAAAGAAATCTGAAGGCCTTTGAAGTGTGGCTGGAGGAGGAACAGGAAAAACTTGACTGCTTATCACATCTGGATGGTGATGCCCAGAAACAAGAGGCAACACTCCGAGACTTACAGGTACATAAGTGTGACACTGTAAGGGAAAAACAAAAATGCTACTTGTAAAATAACAGAATAATTACCAGACAAAAATTGCATCTGTCTTTTGTCTCAAGAATAGCTTGGAATCGCACTGTAAGTACTTTGATGCTCAGAAGTGGTTCCACTAAAGCACATGGAAACCTTGTAACTCATTTCCAGAAAGAAGTGTTAGGCCTTGAATGAAATCTGGAGACATGCTAATGCTTTTTGCAAGTACTGAATTTGTTTTAGATGTTGGCCTACCTCTTCTTTTTCCTGTGTTTCACAGAATATTAGAAGTATTCCTTTCACTGGGTTTTCCTCTTTTTATTGCTTACAATGCAGATGCAGGTACTTTCAGGCAGTTCCAGTCATGTAGGCTCCCATGGTGAGGTGGGAAGACTCTTACCGAATCACTGAAGTGCCAGTGAAGGGTGAATGTGTAGTACTTCAGTAATTCCCCAGTTATGATCTTAAGCTCACTAAAAATACTTTCATACCTGTTGTTGAATTAGCAAATGGTCTGTACTTGAGTTATGAAATATTTATTACTTTATTCAGGCTACTGAGGTCTTCGTATGATCAGAGACTCTGCATGTATGTCTTGTTATTGTCGTTTACTTTACAAAATCTGAATCCATTTTGAAAATCTGAGTATATATCTCAAATATAAACTAAGGTGACACACAACTGTGTTTTGTTAAGGTAATTTACTGGTTATGTTTTCTAATGAGATGAACCCCTTCATAATTTCTAATCAAATTCTAATAAGCATAAAGATGCCATGCATGTCTAGAAGAGGGTATCAAGAATTATTTCGGACTGATGCTTCAAGCATATGTAAAAATAAATAGGTTTATTTTAAAAGATTGAAGCCTCACAGTGTTCAACTAAAGAGGACTATATAGGAAACATTGAGGTAGCTTGCTTTTGTCTTAAGTTGAATGAGGATTTTTGTTTGCTATATGTGAAAGAAGGCTGTTAACGTACAGTGTGTATCCATAACTCTGCCTTTACAGGAGCTGCAGGTCCACTGTGCAGAAGGACAAGCTTTATTGAATGCTGCAGTCCATGCAAGAGAGGAGGTGATTCCCTGGGGCGTTCCCCAGATAGAAGACCGAGCCCTGGAATCCTTACGACAGGATTGGCAGGTTCATCAGCACAGGCTTTCTGAAGCAAGAAGCCAATTAAATGCCACTGTGAGCAGACTGAGGTTAATGGAGAAAAAAATTCAGAAAGTTAATGACTGGCTAACAGATCTGGAGAAGAAAGTTGCTATCAGGACTGGGAGGCAGTCTGGTAGAGCAACAAAGGAGATGCAGCTTCAACAAATGAAGGTAAAGGGTATAGTTAAGGCATTCCTCAAACAAAATGCCATGTGAGGTTTCCACATCAGTGCCTGGCTGCACACTGAATATAACGGGAAGCATTGCGTTTCATTCTGAGGTAGTGCCTAGAATGATGGATCTAAGAGAGCTTCATGTCTTCTGGATCCAGATTCCTCCCATTTTACTCATAAAGGGTATACCAATGTTGAAATTTCTTAGAGACGTGGAATTCATGTGCTTTGTGATTGCATAACTCAGAACAACGATTAATCCTAGAGTGGGAAAGTGTTAATATGGTAACAAAAGTAATATGTGACCAATTCTGTAGTGAAGTGTCTGCTGAGTTGTATAATAATTCTCCTTCAGTCACTGCAAGGAGAAGTCGTGGTTCTGAACAAACACAGGAAGCAGATTTGAAGAGATTCAAGGTTACACTTTACAGTCACCCTTAAAACTTGGGGTAATTTCTGTAGGAAGTCCAGGTTGCATTTATATTATTAACTGGGAGAGGGAGAGGAGAGTATTGAATCTATTGTAATGAAATGCAGTCCACATGGTATGATAAAACTTCACCCATGTTCGTTATGTTAACCTTCATCAGATTCTGTTTTATTTTCCTGTTATAAATCCATGATTGCAACCATATATTCATTTTATTTTTCAATGATTTCATGACTTAGTTACAAATCAATGCATATTGTGTTTAAGATGTTTCAATCAGTCATATAAGCTGAATGATGTCTTTGTCATAGAAATGGCATGAAGAAATTGCAATCTACAAAGATGATGTGGAGGAAGTTGGGGTGTTGGCTCAGCAAATATTAGAAGAAAGTCTCACTGCAAGTAATATGGGAAGCCAGGCTACGCAGCTTACATCTCGCTACCAGACTCTTCTTCTTCATGTATTGGTGAGTAACAGAAGTCAATGCAATGTAGCGTCATAAATTGTCAGTTAAGAAGCAATTATAAACAGACTTTCTTAGTTAGACTTTATCAGAGTTTATTCATTATTGTAGACTCATTAATATAATATTCACATATCTATCCTTATATCTACACACATACATGTTGATTTCATTGAGTTAAATATATTAGAGAACTGTAATTGGGGTAGTGCCATTTCAAAAATATGCAGTGTTAATCAGATGTTGTTACTACCCTTTTTGGCAGTTTAAGGAAAGAAATTCATAATTCAGTATGTTTGAACTCTGAATGACCTCTAGAGAAGTGTTTTCAGGTTATCACTGAAGCACATAGGTATAGGGAAAATTTGAATTGATAAGGTACAGTCTTCAGATCGAGTCTCATAGCACCATAACCACAAGTCACAGTTCAGATTTCAAAATATGAGTACCTTTTCAGTGGTTAGTATTAATTCTGACATTAGTCATTGCTACATGTACATCCTGACAAGACCTCAGTGAGAATTATCCATAGATATGAAAGAACTCAAAACTTACGTGCTTAATCTTAGTATCTCAGGTTTTATTAATAAGTAACAATTTATTGCTTCCTTTAGCAATGACAATGATAAACATCTGGGTGGTTCTTGTTTCCTCACTTTACCCTTCATATTTGTTTGAAGGAGCAAATGAAGTTTCTGGAAGAAGAAATACACTGTATAGAGGAGTCAGAATTGGCTTTTAGTGCTTACACAGATTGGTATGGAGCTACTAACAAGAACTTTGGAAATGTGATCACCAAGTTTGATATGGTTGATAAAACAGCAATGGAGAAAAAAGTGCAGAAACTAGAGGTACAGCTTTCTTTAATACAGCTTTTGTTCCTTTTCACCAAAAAAAGAAGCTATATTTTAACATGCACCTTACCTGCTTAAAATTATGACTTCACCTTGCCCAGAGACCCTGATAGGATAAAGATCACTCAATGTAAAACTTTTTGTTCTTATGTCATACACATTAGATCACAGTTTGGTTCTTGAGCTTATGAATAGTCCTAAATAATATAATCCTATCCTTTGTAAGGCATGTTTGTGTGTGTTTTATTTTTGGTTAAACTTAAAATATTAATTACCCTTGCAAGGCATCTTGTCATGGGTTTGTTTTGATGGTTTGTTGTTTTTTTATTTTATTTTTACCAGTATGCACATTGTAAAGAAAAGCAAAAAGTGCTGTCTTTCTCCTAATTGAAATAACTCAGTAGTAAAATTCACATTTCATCTCAGGGTTGCAGATGAGTTTTTCATATGTCCTGCTGCTTAAACATAATACACTAAGAGAAAACTTCCGTCTGTTCAGAATTTGGAGTATGAATTCTCTTCTGATAGCCCTCAGTTTCTGTATTTATCTTCACAAATCCTGTGTGGAACAGAAGCATTTGTTTTCTCTGTTTCATTCTAGTTTACTGCACCTTAACTCCAGGCAATTTTATTATGAAAGGTCCATTCAGTTTCCCTAGCTATTCCTTCTGTGTCCTTAGCAGAATTAAAAAAAACAAACCACAATAGTTAGATTCTTACTGATAATAGAACTACAATGAATAATAATTAAAAAAGGTAAGAGCTAGCCTGCATTTTCTGTTAACCAACACTTGCTCCACAGTTGCTGCTGAATGATATGGACATAGGCCACAGTTTACTGAAATCTGCCCGTGAGAAGGGGCAGCGAGCTATAAATTACATGGAAGAAACTGAAGCTGACCAGTTAAGAAAAGAAATTGGAGATCACATGGAACAGCTTGAAGAGCTGGCTGGCTCCATCAGGAAAGAGCACTCAACATCTGAGAAGTGCCTTCAGCTGGCAAAGGAGTTCTCAGACAAGTATAAGGCACAGACTCAGTGGCTGACAGAGTACCAAGCCATGTTACATGCTCCAGCGGAGCTGAAAAGTGAACTCTATGAGAAGAAGGCCCAGTTGTCCAAATACAAGGTAAAAAGTGGTTTGTGCTATTGAATTGATTTTGACCTGGTGACTCACAGTAAATCCTCTGATCCGTGTGTCTCTTAAGTTTCCGCAATAGATGTATGAGATGTCTCTGGTCTGGATATCCAAATCAGCATCAAAGTGAAAAGATGCGCAATACCTGCATCTATGAACCAGAGGGATGAGCACTTGGGTTTGAAGTCTGAATGTCCTAACAGGACTTCCACATCTGAAAATTTTCTGTTATGGAGCAAAATTCTTTTATAAGTACACATATGAGTTACTCCATTGACATCAACAGAGTTAACTGCTCCTTAAGCAAAAAAAAAGAAATCGGTGACTCTTTCTTCACTGCAGACTGGCTGTAATTACATTGGCTTAATCAGCTTTCTGTTTAAAGCTGCGTGTCCCAGGTCAGCTCACAGCTGAGACGGTGGGCTGCTGTGGCTTCCTCTGGTTTTGGTTAGGATTTTAATGAAGTGTTCTTTTTTTTTTTTTCTCCCAGTCCTAAAAATGACAACAAACCCTATTGCTTCTTTTAACAATGTTTTGGTGAAATCCTTTGGGATTACAGATCTTCCATGACATGTACTGGGTCTAGCTGGGATGGAGCTAACTCTCTTTATAGCAGCTCATATGGTGCTGTGCTTTACGTTATAGGTTAAAACAGTGTTTCTAACAAACCAGTGTTTTGGCTGTTGCTGAGCAGTACCTGCACAGCATCAAGGCTTTCTCTCTGAAACTGCCCACTACCCACTGCCAGCTTCAACACATTCATATATCATAGCTGTGTGCTTGCTTTCCATACATTTGGGGAGCTGGTGTCTCACTGCTGTTTGATGGATGCTGCTATGTGCCATGCTGGCTGAGCCAGCCATGCAAATTTATCAGATTCCATGCTCTTCAGAGTAGTGTTACGTAGTTGTCTGCATATTATCTCATTAAGGGGAGGGCTTTGATGGTGCTTTCCCACCTATCTGCAGAATTTGTTTGTCTCAGCAAGTTATATCCCTAGCACTCGCTCATTCGCACGTATTAACCCTCTTTCCTTCACCAGCTCCAGATTATCAGCCATACTAGTAGCCACTCATAAAAAGTATAATTACTTTTAGATGCCTACGAAGTTGTTGTCTCAGGACATGGCTGAGAAACATTGTCCTGCAGTGGTAGCAAAGCTCTTCTCATCTGGGAAGGGTGATCTATACCATGATAGAAGACTGTGTCTCAGATCAAAGGGAAGTTAATGAATAATTCTTGTTTGCATTGTAGTCCATACAGCAGACTGTTCTGTCCCAGGAGCCATCAATAAAATCAGTAATTGAAAAGGGGGAAGCACTTTTTGATCTGGTGAAAGACGTGACTCTAAAGAACAAAATTCAAGACCTCCAAAGCACTTATGAGGAATTCTGCAGCACAACAAAGGTAAAAATTCAGGAAGAAAACTCTACTTTAGATTTGCTATGTTTTCTCCTCTCTTTGAGAAGTCTGACAGTTTGTCTCATGCTGTCCTGTTATACGCCATGCACAAGCCAGTTAGCTTTAAATATTTTTTCTTTTCTTTTGTTTGGGGGGGAGGAATTCTTGAATATAGAAAGAACTTCTACCTATGTAAATCTAACAAACAAGAGTAGCTGAAATGAATTTTCAATATGGCAAGTGAAGTCTTTGCAGCTCTGAGGGAAATACATCAGTGACTAGTTTGTTCTACTGTTACTGTTTTTAATTGCTTTGGATAGATTTCTTGAAGGGACAGATGCTCTTAAATTATACTGCTTTGTCTCTTGTTTCTGCTAGATCTCACACAAACCGTGTTTAATCTAACCCTAATTGTTGAATGGAAGTCACTGGAAAAAAAATTAATGGAAAGAAGGATATAATTTAACTCAGCAAGGGCATTAATAATTAACATTGATTCATTAGTCCACCTGTATGTAGTATGTTGAAAGGCCTAATACTTCTAAGTATAATACATCCTAAAGTATGATTATTCTTAAAGCTTTTAATAGGTTGTACTCGTCTAACAAGGATAAGCTCTGCAAACTGTGGTAGTATTTTTATTTGACCTAAGTAGCTTTGATTGTCAGTATATCCACCAATATCAGAGGATCTTGGTTTTTGATTTTTAATTACCAGACATTCTTCTAATCAGTTCCAAAAAAACTGCCATCTGTCGCACTAGATGTAATGTTGATGACTTAAATGTAGGGAAGATTATAAAAAATCTTTCCTAATAAGAATAAAGACATTCTGACTCAAGGTACATGTTCTTAATTTGCTTACCACAACTGCACACAATAGGTACCTGCAAAGGCTGTAAGCAGCAGGAACACAGTTGTAGCTTTTAGTAGGTCATGTGCACTCTCTGAAAGAGTGTGTTATACTGTTTCTAGGTGAACTTGATGTCAAGTTGATAGTGTTCCTTTTCTTAAAGTAAGGAGATCCTCAATGTTTTACTCAGTCTTCAAAGTAGGGTATTTCATCTGGAATGTAAATACAGCTCAGTGCCGCAGAGTTCACTCACACAAAGTAATCCCTTTGTCATTCTTAACAGTTTAATCATGTGAGAGTCCCTCACAGGAATAGACATTTAGAAGATAAGTCTCTTACTATGCTTTCAAGCTCTTGGTGGCTTTTGCAGTGTTTGTTTGGTTTTTTTGGGTTTTTTTTTGTGTGTGGGAGGTTGTTTTTCTTATTACCTGAATATTTTAATCATGGTTGTTGTGGTCCTGCAGGCATATGTTGAAACCTTAGAGGTGAGAGTAAAAGAACATGAAGATTACAATAGTGATTTGCAAGAAGTTGAGAAATGGTTATTACATATGTCCAGCAGACTGGTCAACCCTGACCTCATGGAGAGTAACAATCTTGAAATAATCACTCAGCAACTAGCTAACCATAAGGTGGGTTTCGTGTCGAGTAAACTTCCTTTGTCCAGTAAAATATAATTTAAATTCTTTGCTTCTCTGCCTCCACTCCACAGTTCCAGTTATTTGTCATTCACCTATTTTATTGCTCGTACTGCTGTGTAAATAAATATCAGTTTCATTAATGCATTTTTCAAATCTGCCTTGTTGTTAGCACTGTTCCTTGGATGAGATTGCATCTGCAAAAGAGCTTTGTTGTACCTTGGTCTAAATTTTGTGTCAGATTTTTCCTGGCCTGTCCCAGGAAATAGACCACAAAAAGCAGATTAGGGTCATTTTAATCCTATGGCATGTTTTGCTCTGGCACTTTTAGGGATGAAAAAATATTTTACATTTTCATTTTTTTTTTCTTTTTAAACTCTATTAGGTTGTATCATTTCCTCTGTTTCTTTCATTCAAATTATTTTTGTGGTTGCTATTAATGACAGTCTTACACTACGTTGATAGCCAATGCTTTGTAGAAGGCAAAGAAAGCAAAATCCAACCCTCCCCAACACTCCCTGAAACTGAGATTCCAAGGCTGAATATTGGAATCTTTTAATTCATTGTGATTAATGTGTTATTCTTTAAGTAGCCTCCTTGGGTAAAAATTTGGCTCCACCACAGTCAGTGGAAAAAAACTATCTGCAGTGGAATAGCTTATGGAATAAGATGTGATTCAGCATCAGTTTTAGTCCTCCTTAACAGACACAATCAAAGCTGGTGGAGCCCTAGAGAGCACACAACAAAGGAAGATTAAGGGTAATCTTGGGGCATGAGCATGTAATGCTTACACATTTGAACAGTGTTACTGATGTTTCTGTGTAATAGCTATGTACAGACTTTTGACAGTAAGTATGCACTCCAACAGCTTGACTGTAATAATACACGTCACCTGGAAACTTTTTTTCCAAATCTGAAGAAAAACAGTAAGAAAAAGAGAAAAAGAAAAAAACCACACAAACCTATTTTTTAAAGCTGTGAGGCAGAACATGTTTTAAGGATTAAATATTTCTTCAAAAGTATTTTACCTATTTCATAGGCTATTATGGAAGACATTTCAGGATTTGAAGATCGTTTGAACAACCTTAAGAGTAAAGGTGATCACTTGATCAATCAATGCACAGAACATCTTCAAGCAAAATTTAAGCAAAACATACAAAGCCATCTTCAGGGGACAAAGGACAGCTATTCTGCCATATGTAGCACAGCCCAGAGGGTGAGCCTTGTTTAAAAAATGTTTTCATGCTATTAAAGAATAACAGGCATTCTATGATTCTATGATTATTATTTCTACAAGTGCTTGTTGCTTTAAGTGGTGTAAACCTCTTTCTACTCTTTCTGTTTAAATTGAGCAAACAGGTTAATAATGTAGCACTTCATCATTACTGTGCTACTGTCAAATTCCTTGTGATCCAAATGTTGCCTTGCAACCAACAAAACTAGCTGCTTATCATTTTTTACGTTAATCTATCCACACCTCACTACCTTTATATTATGCTAACTTCTGAGTAGCTGCAGCAAAGAAATTAAAACTATTCTTACTTCATAAACTAGGGAGCAAATTGCACTCCTAGTGTCAGTAGTTTGCATATGTAATTATGTGCTAGAAAATACTTTCTCTATTAGTAAAATCAGAATATACAATTAAGAAGGGCTGTCTCAGTCATTCTGTTAATTCAGTTAGGAGATCAAGCCAGCGTAGGGGAAGAAAAAAAGTAGTCTTCATAGTAAGATGTAGAGTTAAGTAAAACCTCATATTGGACCAAAGACAAAATGTGATCAAGAATGCAAGATACAGTGAGAGCGTAAGGAGCTTTCATCCCTTGGTATTTTTATGTACAAGTGCTGAAATAACCACAGTTTTGATAATTCTGTTTTATCTGGGATACTCAAGACGGGAGAAGACAGACAGTAGTGGTGTTTGAAATTGTAATGGCATTACAAAATGTTTATTTTAGGTGTACCAGAGTTTGGAACATGAACTCCAGAAACATGTTAATCGTCAGGACACACTACAACAGTGCCAGACTTGGCTGTCTACAGTGCAGTCAGAGCTAAAGCCAACTACCTGGCCACCTTTCAGCCTGGCAGATGCGGTTAAACAGGTAAATGTTCAGCACCTGAAAATACTCAGTTATTCTTTATAAAGTGAGTTCAGGTAAAAATGTTAGAAGTCAGATAGATGCCAGATACTCTTCTAAGAGAGCTGTGTAGTCTCATTATTTATTTCTAGCTCCAAAAGGAATAGCTTCATTGAAAAATAAATGTAGGTGAAAAATCACACAGGTCCTTTGCTAGCTCTTCTTAATACTTAGAAATATTTTACCTGAAAAAAGTTGGCTAATTAGATAGATTTGCTCAGGTACTCCAAGAGAGGTTGTGTCTTTCTGCTTGTCCAGTTGCCCATCTGTCTACTAATGTTCCTATTGGAGATCTGGTTTCATAGCCCCATGGACACAGACTTTTTTAGCAGGCAATTAAAACAATTTTTTTCAGCATAAGAGCATAAAACTTCCTCTAGCTCATGTTAATCATTTAGAATGGTTTCTTTGATTCTTGGTTATTCTTAGTAACTTAATATATTTTACGTTGGATTTGAACCTTGTTTTCAAATTAAACTGGTATGGTACCAAAGATGCTGCAATTTAGAACTGTCTCATCTCAGGTATTCTTGTTAATAAAGTAGTTTGGGGTTGCCACAAGGGCACACTGCTGTTGTGTTCAACTTTTTGTCTACAAGGACCCACCGCTAGCCCTCTGATTTACTAACCCCTCCTCCCTGGGACTCTAGGAGGTATGTTATTGCCCTGCTTGTCAGCTCAAGTATCGTAATTTTCTTTTGGGATGAGGAAATTCATCATAGGGAGAAGTGAGTTCTTATGGGCAACATCGAAATCAAGAAACCTCAACAGCATCATGCTGTCTTACCGCGGCAATTGTAGATGTTGGGGACACTAGGGAGGTTTCAGAAGGTGTGGGAATGTGTGTTGTGCCAATGGGTTTGATCTCATATAATCTTTCAGACAGTGGAGAATTTTATAGATATAGGCAACATGACACTTTAGTAATTGGATAAAGCCCTGCTTCCTATTCACCTTGGGAAAATAAGTCACCCTGCTGAAACTGTGTATATAATGTTTTATTTATAAAGAAATAAGCTAGGTAATATATATGTCATTAAGTCCATTTGATAATTGGTTGATAACCAAGTTTTTAAGAGTTACTCTTCCCTAATTATGGCAAAGCAGCCTTACCTACTAAAGTAGTGTATGTCTGCATTTCATCTTTTGGAAATAATAAGCTAAGGTAAAAATACTAAAATGCATGATTGTAATAAAGTCAGAGATTATTTTCACAGTCTCAGAGTTTATTTGAGGATTGTGTCCCTCAGGTAAAACATTTCCGGGCTCTGCAGGAGCAGGCCAACACGTACTTGGACCTTCTGTGCTCCATGTGTGATCTGTCAGATGCTACAGTGAAGCGTACAGCAACAGATATTCAACAAACAAAACAAACGGTACAAGATAACCATAAGAATCAGCTTTTAATCCTATTTAGAGCTTTAACTGCCTGATCTGTCCTCTCTTAAAAAGGTCATGTTGGGTAATGGTTTAAAAAGGTGTCTTCTTACTTTCATCTGAAATATTTCTTGTAGAAATAGTTTTTTTCTTTTACTGTTTTTTTTTTTAATTAAATCACCACAGTACTACGAGAATAGCAATGCAAATACACACAACAAAGGTTGCTAAAGGTATTTAAGCAACGTTACAAGATGTTGATGCAAAGCCACCAAATAACATTCTGTGGAAGAAAACATGATCCAAATTATTTGTTTTCAATAAACACAATTCAATATATTCTTCTCTGTATTTTATTAAAGCTTAGACAGTAGACTGATGCTCTTATAAGCGTGTACTAATATATTAATTATAATCTTCATAAAAATATGATGGTTCAATTAATAAATCAGTGTATCTATTTTAGCACATGAATTTATAGATGTATGCCTCAGTTTTAAGTTTTAAAGTAGCTTTATGCTTGGATTTAAAAATAAAATTATAAATATAAATTATTAGAAAAGAAACATAATGCACATTCTTGTTGTGGTAAACGTGAAAAATTTAGTTTCACTTACGCATACAATCAAATTTTGAAACTACTTCTACCAAGAATAAAAATGCAACAAGTGCAGTAACAGTATTCCATACCAGAGAAGCAAATTGTACAAATCCAAATTATCTATGAATAAATAGCCGTCCAAATATTGAATAGCTAAAAAGCATCCCCAACATCATAATAAGATCCTACTATTGTATATAAAGCAGTGAAACATTTTTAGAAATCACAGTCAATATAGTGCTGATATTAAGCTTGGTGTGTGTTTAAACCTTAAAGATATGCTACTGCTGTATTTGGAGCAAAAGAAGCTATGTAACTATTGTTTTAGGTGATTGATACAAAACGCATATGGGGAAAATAACCGGACTAAGCAAATTAAATGGAAGTATTTAGTTTAAGCTTTTATTTGGTCTGTGTGAAGGCATGCAGGGCCCAGTCCAGCATATTCTTGACATGCAATAGATTAAATCATACAGTTAATTTAAGCTTTACCAGAAGACTAAGAACACCTCAAAATACACAGAGTTATAAATATACTTGCTTCTCTGAAGGGTTAATAGTGTTTTTTTTTTTTTTTCCCACAGCTTTCCTTTGATAGGTCTGATTTTTATGACTTTTAAAGGTTAAGACTCTTTGTGGATAATATTAGCTCCTTCAGAATCTAGCACAGAAATTCGCTTTTAGTACAGTATTGTGCTCAGAGGAAGAATGGTATTCATCCTCCATTCTCCAAAAATAACTACATTAAAGCATTCCTTCTCCTTTGCATTTCTTTTCTTCTAGATTGAGCAACAGGTAATGCACTCACAGTTTTTGGCTCAAGGTTGGGAAGAGATCAAACAAATGAAGGCTGAGCTCTGGATGTATTTTCAAGATGCAGATCAACAACTACAGAATCTGAAAAGGAGACGGGCAGAGTTGGAGCTAAACATTGCCCAGAATATGGTACTCCAGGTTAAGGTAAGGAGACCTTAGGTTAAGAACAGAAAGTAAGGTAGTAGTTCATCCTGTGGTTGACATTATAGTTGATTTTATATGCATATATTGCATAGAATTGCTAGGGCAAAGGCAGAGAAGACAGAGGAAAGTTTCCTTATTGATGCTACAGGGTGGCTAATTGCTGATCATGTAAGAAATGCAAATTGCAGATCTTATATTTGCTTGCTAAGGTCTTTGTTTTCAATACTTCTAAATTATTTAGATCTATTTAAAAATTAGCCTAAGAAACTTTTGAGTGTCGCTGGACTCTGAAAACCACTGGAGAATAGGTATGATGGAAACCCAATTTAATTTATCCTGTGGTGAAACAAATGCCTTCAGATCTCCACTCATTGTTTACAAATGAAAGAGTTTTTATGGCTGTTCTGCACATATCACAATCAGTAAAGTTACAAGAAGAAACAGGAAAACAGATTTTCTTTTTGATAACTGATGAAATGCTTGGATTTTGCATTTTTTGTTATAGATTTTTCTTGTATTCTTTTTCTGATATGCCAGAAGTTGAGTGAAAAGTAAACAACACTTCCTCTTTATGTCTCTTCTGTGCAAATGTGTGAACAGTGTCATACTCCTCGAAGATACCTTAGGACAATGTGGCACTGGGCAAGGTTGTTTAGTTGTGGTTATCGGAACTACAGTTTGGGAAAAGATAATATTTACCTCAGTGTGCAAGCACTGAAAAATATTTGGTTAGTTTTAGTTGTCAGTATATTGTATATTTTTGGGGGGTTCTCTTTGACTTCTTTATTAAGTAAGAAGTGTGAGTGAAGATGGACTGTTTTGTTTACTGGAATTTATTAACTCTAATAGCAATCATACCTGGATAATCATTGGCTTTGTTACAATAATGACAGTGATAATAAGCGCTATTGTAGAAGTAGGAGCAAAACAAAGTATGGATGTGGGGGTTTACTGACTCATGGACTCTGCTCCCTATTTTTAGTTTCTAATGAGAAAGGAAAAGGAAAAGAATGAGCTAGAAACAGTAATGGTAAAATGAATTCTCATGAGAACCAGACTATCTTGCATATTTTAGTGCATGGTGTGAGCTGCGCTAGTCCAGAAACCTGGACAACAAGATGCAAGTTGGTTGTGATTTCTGTTTATCACTGGCATTTGGGAACTGCTCTGGTTTGCTTTCACGCCTATAAACAACCTGTCCTCACCTGAGAAGATGAGTAGAAAGATTAGGGGAGCAGAAAAGGCACTTCTTCCAATTTACATCCTCACCTCATTTGCATGGGCAGATAATTAGTCCTTACACAATTCATTTATTTCAGAGTTTTAATTTAAATTCCATCTTATAATTTTGAGTATGTGTCAACAAGTTGGTTTTGACTTGTATCTTTTTCAGGAATTCAGTCAGAAGTTGCAGTCCAAGCAGTCGGCTCTTACCTCTGTAACTGAGAAGATGAACAAACTAACCCAAGGACAGGAATCACCTGAACACAAGGAAATAGGAGAACTGAGCAACCAGTGGCTGGACCTCTGCCTTCAGGCACACAGTTTGCTCATACAGAGGGAGGAGGATCTGCAGAGGACAGGGGATTACCATGATCGCATGAATGTAGTTGAAGTTTTCATGGAAAAGCTCACAAAAGAGTGGGACAACTTGGCTAGGTAAAAAAGAAGTAGCACACACAATGCTGAATTAGTGCATGTATACTGAAAAAAACTGTTTATAGAGTGTCTCTGAACTGGGTCCACAAAAAATCCCTTTTTCCCTGCTAAATTAAAAGCAGGTCTCCCTTATTAATTATAGGACAATTACTTATATATGAAAAAGACTGACTGATCCCATCTCAGGGTATAGTATTTTCTGACGTTTTAAGGAATTTGACTATTTTGTTTGACCTCTTTCATTTGTATTTACTGTGTTTCATGTCTGTTTTTCATTCTGATATTGTGTTTTATCTATTAGACTACTATTTTAAGTTTAGTTTCTGCTGCTGAATAATTACAGTGTTTTGTATAGCATAAGCACACCAGCTGTGTGTAAAATTGTGATACTGCTGCTATCGCTGTCATGGAACAAGATTCACTCCAGCCTTAGTACTTTTTTGTTCATATGTGCAATATACTACAGTATGCTCTGTAGTATTCATGTTAATTACTATAGTTAGTCTGATGACCACCTTGCACATGAAAGGGAGAGGAATAAAAATGTTAAAATTTTAATTAATCATAGAATCACTAGGTTGGAAAAGACCTTTGAGATCATTAAGTCCAACTGTACCTGTCTGCTACTGAATCATTTCCCTAAGCACTTCATCTACCCATCTTTTAAATACCTCCAGGGGTAGTGATTCAGCCACCTCCCTGGGTAGCCTTTTCCAGTGCTTGATAACCCTTTCAGTGAAGAAGTTGTTCCTAATGTCCAATCTAAACTTTCCCTAACACAGCTTAAGGCCATTCCCTCTCATCCTATCGCCTGTCACTTGAGTGAAGAGACCAACGCCCCCCCTTTCTACAACCTCCTTTCTGGTAGTTGTAGATGATAAATTCTCCCCTTAGCCTCTTCTCCAGGCTAAACAACCCCAGTTCTCTCAGCCGCTTCTCATAAGACTTGTTCTCCAGCCCCTTCACCAGCTTTGTTGCTTTTATCTGGACACACTCCTGGACCTCAGCATCTTTCTTGTAGTGAGGGGTCCAAAACCAGACACAGTATTCAAGGTGCAGCCTCACCAGAGCTGAGTACACTTCCCTGGTCTTGCTGACCACGCCTTTTCTGATAGAAGCCAAGATGCTATTGGCCTTCTTGGCCACCTGAGCACCCTGTTGGCTCACATTCAGTTGGCTGTCAACCAACACCCTGAGTTACTTCTCCTCGAGGCAGCTTTCCAGCCACTCTTTCCCAAGCCTGTAGCACTGCACAGGGTTGTTGTGTCCCAAATATTCAATATTATTCAATACTGGTGCCTTCCAAACAGTAACTGTAGGTATTTATACTGTATTGATTTCAGTATATAAAGTGCTTATAATTCATCCTGACTTATTTTAAAAGTCTGTTCTGAGTTAGGATCTAATAATTAATTTGTCCTGTCTGTTTTGTTAACAGATCTGATGCTGAAAGTACAAACATGCATCTTGAAGCTTTACAAAAATTGTCAGCAGCACTACAGGAAAGGAGATTTGCTTTGGAAGATTTGAAAGATCGGAAACAGAAGATGATAGAGCATCTGAATATGGATGACAAAGAATTAATAAAGGAGCAATATGGTCATTTTGAGCAACGCTGGACTCAGCTGGAGGACCTTGTCAAAAGGAAAATTCAGGTTTCCATTTGGACTCTAGAAGAGCTCAGTTTGGTGCGTTCCAAATTTCAGGAATTAATGGAATGGGCAGAGGAGCAGCAACCTAGTATGTCAGAGGCTCTTAAACAGAGCCCTCCTCCAGATTTGGCTCAGAGTCTTCTCATGGATCATCTTACCATTTGCAGTGAGCTTGAAGCCAAGCAGCTTGTTCTGAAGATGCTCGTGAAGGATGCTGACAGGGTGATGACCAACCTGGGCCTCAATGAAAGGCAGGAGCTGCAGAAAGCACTGTCTGATGCACAGCACCACCTAGATTGTCTCAGCAGTCTGGCTGGCCAGAGGAGAAAGCACCTGAATAAAGCACTGTCTGAAAAGACCCAGTTTCTTTTGGCAGTCTTTCAGGCTACAAACCAAATTCAGCAGCATGAGAAGAAGGTAACATTTCCAGAACACATTTGTCTGTTGCCTGAAGATGTGAACAAACAGATCAGGACTTGTAAGAATGCCCAGGCTAACCTGAAGGCATTTCAAAATGAACTCACAGGGTTGTGGGCTCAGGGACGGGATGTAATGAAAGAAGCAACAGAACAAGAAAAGAGTGAAGTGTTAGGTAAACTGCAAGAACTACAGAATGTGTATGACACTGTTTTACAAAGGTGTAACCAGAGACTGTTAGAACTGGAGAAAAATGTAGTTTCTAGGAAATATTTCAAAGAAGACTTGGATAAAGCTTGCCATTGGATAAAACAAGCTGATATTGTCACCTTCCCAGAAGTCAATGTAATGAATAGTAACTCTGAACTATACACACAGTTGGCAAAATATCAACAGATTCTTGAGCAATCCCCAGAATATGAAAATCTTTTACTAGCACTGCAAAGAGATGGCCAGGAAATCCTACCATCACTTAACGAAGTGGATCATTCTTATCTGGATGAAAAACTTAAGATTCTCCCTCAGCAATTCAATATTGTCACTGCTCTGGCAAAAGAAAAATTATATAAGGTTCAGGAGGCAATTTATGCCAGAAAAGAGTATGCTTCTTTGATTGAGTTGACAAGTAAAGCTCTGAATGAGCTAGAAGATCAGTTTATTAACATGGACAAAGCTCCAAGTGCTGTTTTAGCCAAAGAAGTTTTGTCACTCCAGCAGGCCTACAAAGATCTCTTAGGTGAAGTGGTGAGCCTTGGTGCAGCAGTGGATGAACTAAACCAGAAGAAGGAGGCTTTTCGAAGCACTGGCCAGCCGTGGCAACCAGATGAGATGTTAAAACTTGTCGCATTATATCACAAGTTGAAGAGGCAAATAGAACAGAAAATCAGCCTGTTGGAAGACACAGTAGAGGCATGCCAGAAACATGAGAAAATGTGTATGCAGTTTGAGGCACAACTAGAGGCAGTGAAGATGGAGCAGATTAAGGTAAATGAAGAAACGCTCCCAATAGAAGAAAAGTTGAAAATATACCATTCTCTGGTGGGCAACTTGCAAGACTCAGGGAGTCTTCTAAAGCAAATAACTGAACATCTAGAAGCCCTTTCTCCTCAGCTTGACTCATCTGCATATGAGACAACAAATCATCAAGTGCAGTCTTGGCAAGAGAAACTTAAGTCTTTGCATGCTACCATTGGTGACATCGTGATGGAGTGTGAGAACAGACTTGTGCAAAGCATAGACTTCCAGACAGAAATCTGCCGATCACTTGACTGGTTGAGGTGGGTGAAAACAGAACTTAATGGGACATTAAGTTTGGACCTCAAACTGCAATGCATCCAAGAAGAAATCCGAAAGGTTCAGATACATCAGGAAGAAGTACAGTCAAGCCTGAGAATAATGAATGCACTGAGCAATAAAGAGAAAGAGAAATATATGAAAGCAAAGGAGCTGATACCTGCTGACCTGGAAAACACCCTTGCTGAGCTGACAGAACTAGACAGTGAAGTTCAAGAAGCTATACACATGAGACAGGTTAGTGTACCCTAAGTGTCATTAGGTTCTTGCTCAGGAAAATGAAAAAAATATGGCTCTGTGGCTTGATGCTTTTAATCATCATGAAAGAATGATTTTAATAATGCTGCTGTTTGTTTTTTATAATTACTTAGGTTGTGGCCTGTTGCCATGAATGACTCAGGGGGAGAGATGGAAAAGTCTTCGTAAATAGGCATTTATACCTGTATATAGAAGTATAAAATCGCTTAAAAACTAGTTCAATATAGTCTCTCCAAACCTATATTTTAGATATAATAAAGGGAAAAGAAAGTAAGCTTGGGGAAAATCCAGATGTTCAGCAGAGGATATTTTTGTTGCTGCCGTGAATTTTATGTCTGTGACCCTCTGTATCATTTTCCCTTTTATTTCAGGCTACCTTGAATAAATTATATAGCCTCTGCCAAAGATACTACCAAGTGATGCAGATAGCAAATGACTGGCTTGAAGATGCTCAGGAATTTCTACATTTAGCAAGAAATGGTCTTGATGTTGAGAACTCCGAGGAGAACCTGAGGAACCATATTGAGTTTTTCAGCACAGAAAGTCAGTTCAGTGGTCATTTGAAGGAGTTACAAGGCCTTGTGTCTGAGATAGAGACCTTTATCCAAGCCACAGCAAGAGAGCAGCTGGTGCAAAGTGTAGCTGCATTGGAGGAAAAGGCCAAAGGGACAAAGCAAGAAGCCAAAACCCAGCAAGAGCAGTTGCAAAGGTATATTCATCTTTTTTGTTTTTCTTTCATTTTAAGATCACTTAATGATGAAAGAAAGAGATCACAACAGTAATTGAACTTTGCAAAATGTGATACTGATGAGAGAATTGGATATTGGAATTCGGAGCTCTCAGATTCTGTTTTCTCCTGTCACTGACTGACTAGATGTGTGATCCTGAGGGAGCTATGATAAAGTTCTATAAAGCTTGGAACGGCACCAGGATGACTAGAAGATGCCTAATACTTATTTCATCTGGCACAAAACCTGTGCAAAACCAAAGGAAATTGAAACAGGCAATCTGAACTAAAAGGAAATACCTTTTTAACCACTATGGCTATGTTACTTATTATTCTTGAATGTTCTCGGTTCCAAAAGTTTGAGTGAGCTTAAAACACAACCTAGACAGAGTCATTGAGGAAAAATCAAGTGCTATTATATACCAAGTTATGTCTGTAAGGCACAGCTGAGAATCAGGAGTGTATGCTTCTATGTATGCTCTTTCCCAATAATACTTCTTTTTCTTGGAAAATACTGCATAATGGCAAAACTAAGCAGTTACATTGAAAACAAGATGCAACAATATTCCTGATTTTTGAATGGTTTTATAGTGCATTAAATTGTTCTTTCTGGATCTATATTTGTTTAAGGTGTGCTTCTGAGTGGCAGGAGTACCAGGCAGCAAGACAGAAGGTTATTGAAGTGATGAATGAGGCTGAGAAGAAATTATCTGAATTCTCAGTAGCTAAAGCTGCTTCCTCTCATGAGGCAGAAGAGAAATTGATAACCCATAAGGTAATGTACTGAAAATTACATTAAATCCTTTTCCTTCCCTGAAAATAAATGTATGTTATGTAGGTCCCTGTGGCAACATGAATTTGAGTTTTTAGATCTTTTCCTGTAGTGCTGAAATGTATCATAGCACAGCAAGAAGTGTTTTGTATTGTGCAGAACATCCTTTATATTAATGGGGTCATTGGGACAGATATTTTTAATTGCTTTTCAGCTTAGTGTCTGTCTGTGTGCCTATGATTGTAGAGAATTGGAAGGAACTAGGAGGTTCCTAAAAGCCTTGAGTACATAACTCCTAAAATTGTATACCCTACAAGAAATTCAAATCAGCAGAAACATCAGTCTACTTTGGATCATGTGGAATAGTTTTACTAGGACTGGAAGGGTTGGAGTTTATTGTTAACTCTTATTTAATCTAAAAGAAAGAAATAATTAAATAAATAATAATAAATAATTAAAATAAATAAATAATTAAAATATTAATATAATAACTAAAATAATTAATATAATAATTAAATAATAAATAATAAAATAATTACTTTATCCACTAGCATTTAGGGTACTAATTAGATCAGTTGCCTTAATATGTGTAAGGTAGTGATCCGTAAGACATCCTTCCTAGTCTCCAGCTGTATCTCTGTGAAGTCAGGAATCTTCCCTAAAAGTAGTGTCATGTCTGGAATCTTCATGAGAATATACTGACAACCTTGGATACCTGAAATGGCATTAGAGATAAATATGACATAAATGTATGCTTAAACATCTGAATTGCTTCTTTCATTTTTAGCCTTTAATAGAATTTAGCCTTTGGTGTGAGAATGGTCCTGAACACTGATTTGCATCCCTTTTGAGAGATAAACAAGGAAGACATAATCCGATTACACTAGATTTCTTATGCTTCCAGGGAGTTGCATTTTGGACCAGGTCCCTGAAGTAGCTGTAGTTAACATATTGTGTGTGAAAAATAAAGTGAGACCTTAACGACCTCATTCAGTGTGGGGTCTCTCTTCTTTGCAGTGAATGGGAGTGGCTTATCTGCCTGTAAGTGTATTGAATAGTTATGAGTTGTGTGATAAAAAGGGAAAATCAGTTATTCTTTGCTTTTTCAGACTCTTGTGTCAGTGGTGAATTCCTTCCATGAGAAGATCACAGCTCTAGAAGAAAAGGCATCACAGCTGGAAAAAGTTAGCAATGATGCCAGTAAGGCGACTATAAGTAGATCCATGACAACAGTTTGGCAGCGCTGGACTCGTCTCCGGAATGTAGCCCAAGAACAAGAGAAAATTTTGGAAGATGCAGTGCAAGAATGGAAGGCCTTTAATGATAAGGTAACTTCTAGTCTTGCTAACTCCTTTTTTAATAGCACATGGGTTTTCACTCATTATACTGCCTTATTAATCATCTTAAGGTAGAAAAAGCTGATAGCAGGAGTCACAGCGATTTTTCTCAGGCCACAGTAAAAAACAACCATGGAAGACCTAGGTTTAGAACCACTGTCTTCAAGACCTGCACTGTTCTTCTGTATTCATAGATGTACAGGACATACAGAGTTTTTTTCATTTTTCAGAATCTTCTCTTCTACATTTCCCCAAATAGTCTATTCTAAATTAAGTCCACATCTTCTTTTTTTTTTGTTTTTTTTTTTTTTTGTTTTCTTCCCCTGAAGAGTTTGAAGTTGTGATTTCTACATGTATACAGTAATAGTATTGCTTGTCACTGCTCACTGATTGTTTGGTTTTTTTTTTCTTATAGCCTACTTGACTTTTTTATCTGTCGTTGTCCATTATTTCATGCTCAGTTTACAGGATCTCTGGGAATGGGGATAATCTTTTTCTTAAATGTATGCCTGTGCCAAATAGGGGGTCTGCCCTGGGGTAGAGCTCTAGGTCCCATGGCAATAAGGATAATAAATGTTAAAAAATATGAGGAGCCACTTATCACTTGACAAAAACTACCTTAGCAAATCCAGTGTGAAAAGCTAGGGCTACCTAGCTAGATCTAGAAGTATTAGGACATGATTTTATATCTGTTACAGAGACCTTTGTGCAAGCAACATATATACCACAACTGTTTTACAGCATCTAAATGTGCAGCACTGAATTTAGCACCTTTTGGTATCAATTGTACTACCTTCTTTTTAATTTGATTATTGCCAAGACTGCATCTCTTTCCATAGATTCAGAAAGCCACTGTAGCAATAGATGAGCTACAGGGTCGCTTACCAGAAAGCTCAGTAGAAAAGGCATCCAAAGCAGAGCTCCTGGAACTCCTGGATTACCACAGCAGTTTCTTTCTGGAGGTGGAGCACCGGCTATCATCTATCAGCCTGCTCAAACAGCACGCTGTCAGCATGCTTCAAGATGTGGAAATAAAGCCTCTGTCTCAGGAGGAACTACCAGTCATGCAAGAAATCAAAGCAGTTCAAGACCGATGCCACAAGTAAGGCAATATTTTAAGAGATTCATTAGAAGAAATATATCCTACAATTAATTCATTAACAAAAGCTCACGACTTATTTTTATTACCATTAAGAATCACGATGCTTAAAATAAATACTAGTTAGTATATATAAAAGAAGCATTAATTTAAAATTATCTTAAAGTAATTTTTACCTTTATTTTTTATTTCCATTTGCAGGATTATGAATTTTAGAATATATACTTCCTGCTTTGCATAATAAAACTAACTTATGTAAGAGCTGTATAAACAGCAGTAAAGTTATAACTGATTTTGGACCATACCTTATCCTATGTATTCTGCCAATGCAAATCCCACCAGTAGGGGGGAATCACATAACATTATATTATTATATTCTTAAATTATTCTATTATTAGATTGTAGGTATCCGCATCTGAACTGGTTAATTCTCACTCTCTAATTAGTGGAGTGAAATAGACAGGTCTAAGATGCAGTTTTCCTGACCTGTTTTAGAAGTTTCTTTTAGAATGTTGATGAATCATCCTAAATCATGCCCTAGAATTGCCTGCTTCCATCACTGTCAATAAGGGCAGTCTATAGGGATAAGATCAGATATAGGTGTTTGTATTGTAAATATTTGCATTTCTTCAAAAGAATTGTGGACTCAATGTCAAAACACATAAACCTTAAAAGGAAAGAACTGAAGAATGAACATGAGAAATTTATATGTGCTGCTTTAATAACCTGTTGCAACATTGCCCTATTTTTTATTACCATGGAGGCGAGGCTATCAATCTTTTTTTTTTTATTCAATATTTTTTGACAAAGCAATGGTTTTAGACATTATTTAAGTCTTCACAAATAGTTATTTATTTATTTGTTTCTGAAGTATGCAACAGAAAGTGAAAAAAGGTGTGAAGATGGTGAAACAGGAACTGAAGGAGCGTGAGGAGGTTGAAGCAGAGATTAATATTGTGCAGTCCTGGATCCAGGAAACAAAAGAATATTTATTAAGCCCCGATGCGGAAGTGGATACTCAACTTCAGGAGTTGCAGGTATATCAAATTGTCAGTTTCTTGATTGCAATATTTATCTCCACTGTAATCTGCTAGTGAGTGTTAATGAGTCCAAAACTACCACAAATTGAAATTAGGCGGTATTCATTAGCTTTTGAGTAAGTCACCAGACAAATTCATATAGCATAAAGTAGCTAGGGACCTGTAAAACTTTATTTTAAAGATATTTAAATATTTGCATTTATGCTGGTTTAGGTACCTTAGTAATTATTCCCCTCTCATATAAAATATGGGGGAACTATAGAATGTGAGTGGACAGAATGTGGCATTTCTTTTTTATCTCAGCAGTTTCAGTGAGGGCTGGGGGAGCAACAAAATAAAATAAATTAATTTCACTGGAGGTGCTGGAAACTTGACCTTTTCTATATACATATGGTCACATGGGAACAGAGAACTGGACAGCCATAAATGAGAATCCAGTAGATCCAAAGATACAATTATTTTCAATGAACTGATTAAAAATTTGAAAGCAATCAACTTTATTGAAAGCTGCATGTAGTGTCTGCATTTCCTAAGTTTATACAGACAGGTTTTTTCCACTATTCTTAACAAAAATGTTTTTCTGTCATTAGTCTCTCCTTGGTGAAGTAACTGCTCATCGCCAGGCTGTTGAAAAAATGGCTGAACAGCAACAGAATAAATACTTGGGGCTTTATACCGTTTTGCCTTCTGAACTCTCTCTTCATTTAGCAGAAGTTGGTCTGGCCCTTGTAACTGTACAAGATCAGGTAAAGCATAGTAGATAAATGCATAACAAATCTATAGCACTTCTTTTGACTTCATAACTTATTGAAATACAGTATCCAAGTGTAGTCAAACTATGACAATGTAGAGTGGTTTTATTACTTTCTTCCTTTACATTAAGTGTAATTTAAATGAAAGTTCATCTCCTTTCAGGAGGAGAGATTTCTGGTTACTGAATTTAATTCTTATTGTTGACAGATTCAAACAAAAGAAAAAGAAACTCAGCGGATCAAAACATTGAATCAAGAGTTTGGTGAGAAAATCCAGGGAATAGCAAATGAACTAAATGCTATTCTTTCCAAACTAAAAAAGAAAACAAATGATATAGCACAAGCTAAACTTGAACAAAAGGTAAGACAAGGCTTCTCTTATTTGCTTACATCATAAATTCTTCTGAATTGGGAGATTCCCTTCATATCAAACTTGTATTTGTGAAGACTTGCATGAGATATTTGGGTTTTGTAGTTCTACAGAAGAATGAGATTTTTTTACATTATATTCTTTGCAAACTGGCCCATAGAGGGATTTGAGCAAGTAATGGAACTTGGAAGAAATAGCTAAGAGTAAAAGCAAGTTAGGTAGACAAAGTTATGCTGTTCCTTCTAAATAATTAATATTATTGCAATCTGGGAAAACCTGAGAAGCTTCTAAACTGCTCCTTGTTCCGGTCTGTGCTGTAAAGACTATACAGTCCACCTTTACTTGTGGTAAATAGACTACTGTATCATCTGGTACAATAATGTGTTAAAATGCTACTGGTGCAGTTAAAGGTAATACAAAGGACTCTTTCTTTGTAGTTTTTTTTAATCTTAGGTATGCACTCCGCTCAGAAAAGCTCGTCTGAACTGAGGTGAAATGACCAAGTTAGGATTATCAAATGGAAGTATGTGATTTTTATTGAGGGGGAGGTAGAGGTTTTGGGTTGAGAATAGGATTTTTGTTTGCTTGTTTGCTTTGCTTTTTTAATGAGTCAAAGATAAACTTGATCAAGTTACTGTCTGAAAGTGAACAAAGCATACTAAATAAGAGAGAATTTGGCATGTCGGTATGTCAAGAATTACCTGCTTTTTACCAAGGGTTTTTTCTCAGTGTGGTCTGAAGTACCATTCACTTTGCAGAAAGTGTCACTGAACTATATCCCTTTAAAACTAGTGCATCTCCTCAATCCTAGTAATTAAGCAGAAAGCCAGAGAAATGTGCTTTCCCATGTTGCTTAGATGAAACCTCTCTGTCACTGGAGATTTAGTAAAGTTCCCTCAACTGCATTTATCTCAATGCCCAGCTGATACAACTGAGATTGCATTGGCTTTGATTACAGCAGTAAATATTTTTACATTAATATTGAAACTGATTGTGAAAAATAAAATTAATATCAATTCATTCACATTTAAACAGCATATAAATTTTGCATTGTTTCTATAGTAGAGACATTTATTTAGCCTGCCTGAATTATGTGTGCCTTTGTGTTTAGATGAGTTCAGCATCTGTCTTTATGTCCGCACATAGACAGCTATGTCACTAAGTCATGCGACTATTCATGGTATAATATTTGTTTCTCATAATGATTGATCATGACTTGCACTCTAAGGTGTGTCTGCCAGGCCAGCTTTAATCCAAAGAGCTTGAAGTAAATTCTTGAAGCACCTATAGCTAGAGCAGTGTTCTGAATAATTTTTTGTCTGATGATTGCCTATTTCTAAAACTAGTTGGAAAGGTGTTTCATGAGACTTACTTTATTTATATCACAAAGCCAATGAATTGTTAACACCTTAGGTATAAAAAACAAGCAACTGTAGCCTGTAGGTGAGTGACCAGTCTAAAAGAAACATGGAAAAGCTTTTAGTTTTTCTTTTTAAACTTTTCAGAAACTTTGTCGCTATGGTAATCAAAATCCATTACAAAATTGTTTCTATTCAAAGTCTAGCATGATGCAGACTGCCCCTATGTCAAGATCAAACTATGAAAATGCAAATTTCAAATGAAAATGAAAGATTTCATAGTGCATTAATAAGTGCATTTTGAGTTTGTATGGGTATATTTTAAGACAGCAACAAAATGAAACTCCTTTCCAATAAATAAAAGTCCTTGTCGTGACAATCTGTGCTGACTATTTATTCAGAAAGATGGCCAGGAACAGTTAATGTCACTCTGAAGTGACTCAGTCTTTTGCTGTGGTAGGGAAACGGATTATCCATTTCAGCCAGGAAGTCAGAGAAGAAAGAGTAATAGCACACATTTAAGAGATGACCAAACATCCAGCTATTCTGCCTTCCTGCTTGGACAACCATTGAGTTTCCAGCCAGTACAAAAGTGTAACAAACTATGGAGACTTCGGGCAGGGTATTGAAGTTGCAAGGTGGACTAGAAATGATCAACCTAATCTAATACTTCACTGATTTTCTTGTTTTTCTGTCTAGATCCTTGGTGAAGAGTTGGACAGCTGCAATATAAAGTTGTTGGAATTAGATGCATCAGTCCAGGACTTTGCAGAGCAGAATGTACCGCTGGCTAAGCAGCTGGCTAACAGGATAGGGAAGCTCACTGCATTGCACCAACAGACCATACGGCAGGCTGAGTACAGAGCAGCCAAGCTTAGTCAGGTATGATTTCAAATCCTTTCTGATGTTTCTCTTCACAAGCAGAAGAAGCATGCAAGCCTCTTAAGTATTTCCCTGTTGTTATGAAAGAAGGAGCATTTCTTGGCACATCTGTCCATTAATAGTCAGGGCTTGCATCTCACCTGCATGAGACGCATGGGTGGGTCATTATCATGTGATCTTTACTAAATATAATTGGATGAATCAGAAAAGCAGAGTCCTGTATTTTGGAATAAGAGCAAAGTTTCTCTTTTTGGAAATATGACATGCTGAGTGGACAAAGCAGGCTTTAGAAAAGTGATTTGGGGGATAACATGGAAAGAGATAAATTAAAATAAGGAATGACATAAAAGAGTCTTGCAGTGAGCCATAAACGGAGTAAGAAGGTATTTTGGAACTTATGTGTGAGGCTGAAATACGTGCAGCAAGCGTACCCTCTAGAGATATATATTGGTGTACTGTCCCAGTGTGACCTATATTCTTTATAGTGCCTTTTTTTCACCCTGGAATAGATATGCTTATTACTGGAAGCAGACCTATAAATGCAGAATTAAATTGTATTCGACAGTAAGGAAAAGCCGTTAAAACAATCCCCAAGTTAAAAACAGTAAATTAAATAAAATTTATTTACTGTTTTTAACTTGGGGATTGTTTTAACGGCTTTTCCTTAAATTAAATAAATATTTATAATATAATAAATAAAATAATAAATAAATAAATAAAATTTATTTAATTTACTAAATTTAATTTATTTAATTTTAATTATTTATTTAATTTATGATATTAAATAAAATATCAATTTTATTGATTTTTATTTTACTGTACAGAATTACATCTTACACTTCTTTTTTTTTTCTTTTTTCTTTTATGTCCAGGCTGCTTCACACTTGGAAGAATACAATGAGATGCTAGAGTTCATATTGAAATGGATTGAGAAAGCAAATATCCTAGTGCACGGTAGTATAACATGGAATTCTTCCTCTCAGCTTCGTGATCAGTTTAAAGCCTACCAGGTGATTATGTGAGCTATGAAATTTAAAAGGCAATGTATAAATAAAATTATTTTTCTAAGCAGTGAGTTTTTATTTCCTACACCTTTTTTTGCCTTCTTTCCTTCAAGAAAATAATCTTAAAATGCTAGGGTTCTTTGACTGATTCCCCAAGGTGGTTGTTTTCAAGATTGAATTTAAGATATGTTGTTGGATAACACTATGTGATTCAAAGTTGATCGATGTTTACTCAAGAACATTTGGCTTCATGAACTTTTGCTTCAAAAGTTGTTGTGGATATGGACTTAACCAATCCCACAGAACACTTCAGTAGCTCTTTTTCAGGCAGCTTTAGTGAGAACTGACCTGCTATAACACTGCACCTAAGTGCTTTCTGTTGCTTCCTATTCGGTACATCAGTCTTCCAGAATAAATCCTAACTGTAGATTGTGTATATTATATTTTTACAGCCAAGTGTTTATAGCAAAACACTGAAATGAGTGTGTTATATATAGCTGCTGAAGCTTTATGTTTCACGGTCTCCATCAGCTGAAGCACTTCTGTGTACACTAAGAATTAAGCATACTGCCCAAGCCTTATTGGAAATCAGTAGAACTTAATCATATGCTTACATGTGTAGAAATTGAAGAGTTTGCAGACCAGGAATATACTTAAAGGTGTGTTTAATCTGAAGTTCAACCCTGGCATTCAGTTTCTTCATATCTTCATCTAGACTATGCTCGATGAGTCTGGAGAGATTCATGGTGATCTTGAGGCTATGATGGAGAGGATTGAGTATCTGGCAAGTGTGTACTGTACTGAAACAATGTCACAGCAAGTGCTGGAACTGGGGCGGCGGACAGAGGAGTTACAGCAAGTTATCAAAGCGCGGATACCAAGTCTCCAAGATGCTGCCAAGGTAGACAAAAGCAGTTTTTCTAATGCTAGCTGACAGCTAGGGTGGTGTGTACATCATCTTTCTAAGACTATTAGCAGTTCAGATTATCTGTGGTCTATGGAGAGAACGATTGTGTTGTCTAAAGTTAGATGTCTTGTATCGTTTGAGATACTGCCTTTAGGTGCTCTTCCAGATGGAGACAAGAATCTTGCGGGTCCTGTCATATCCATCCCATTTTGGATGGATCATGATGTGTCTTAAATGACATGGAGTACCTCTGTTTAGATACTTCAAAAGTGTCTCTATTGGTACTTATACTGTGCCGTGTCCTTTTTTCTCTTACAAGATAACTAAAGCCTGGTATCTATTAATTCAGATCAGTGCTGGACCAGACCAGGATTCCATAATGTTAGACTTACTTCTGCAAGGGAGTGCAATGAGGAGAATGAATGTGCTTTTCCATGTCCCTGACATTTTTGTGTAGCTCTTCCATATTATATTATATTTTTAATGTAAATATGTGTTATGCCTATGCAACACCTGAGAGCATACTAAACTGGTACAAGACACAGGGAAAAACACAGAAGTCTTTTCTACTTGGTCTTACCTCGAGGGCAAGAAATTTTACCTTTAAAAAAAAAAAGAGGATGCAGTAATTCAGGGAAAAAAATGGAATGGTATCATTACTATATTTATAGTTTTTTTCTGCTTTCACCTGCTACAGCTGCACGCTATTGATTAGGAAAATACCTAAAAGCCACTAAGAGAATAGACTGTTGTAAATTGTTCAGACAATCACGTCTAAGGTTGAAAATGGTCCTCCATGTTTTACTCTTTGATAACATTTATAAGACACAGTACTGCAACTGTAACAGCCATAACAGTGTAACAGAGTGGTTTTGATGAAGATTTTTTTCCAATACAGAAGCACAAATCAGTAAACCACAGTTTATGACTTGAAGACTTTTCTAAATTTTTTTTTTTTCATGTAACAAGCTGGAGATTTGCTTATAAGTAAGCATAGCAGAAGTGAAACTTAGTAGCTTCAGTTCTCAGGGAAATATTGGAACAATTGAATAAACTCTTTGTAAATTTTTATAAGAAAGATTAATAAAAGCCAGCACAGATTTATGAAGAAAGAAAATCATATCAGAAGTGTCCAATTTATAATAGGCTTTATAATAGGCTTTGTAGATAAATGTACAATATGTCATATATCTTGACTTTAACAATGTTTTACATGATACTGTTCTTAACAAAGTTAATAAGCTTATCTAGTTGAAAATACATTAGGTAGATGTAAAGCTGGCTGGAAAACTTACCTAGTATGTAATTATAAATGGTTCACAACACAAAAAGAGGGGATACATCAAGATGATGTTTGTAGTGTTCTCTCTTGGATCTGGTACTTACTCAATATTCCCATTAATGGTTTGGGTGGTGATTTAGAGCTCATGGCTTTTGGGATGCTTGGGCAACACCAAATGTACAGGGACAATCTGAAAAAATATTAGTTTGTAAAGATAACACAGTTATCTCGCATCTTATTACAGGAAGATGACTAGAGAACATCTTGAGTTGTTTTCTCAGCCTTAGACTTTATGAAATTAGCTTTATAAAGTACATATTCTATTTCAAATTGAGGAAGTACTTAGAATAAAAATGCTGGCTTTGAGACCTCTTTTTCTAGACTGTCATTTGACCAGTATTTTTATCCAGTAGTTTAAATATTTAAAATTTATTGTTAGAAGTATGGATTAGTTTTGGAACTGTATATAAAGGATGTAGCTACAAGATCCAAACAGATATGTTTACAGTGATTTTTTTTTTCTTTTTTTTTGCTTATTCGTCCCTGATTCATATTTTTTGTGTTACAGGACATGAAGAAATTTGAAGTTGAGCTGAGAGCCCTGCAGACTGCTCTGGAGCAAGCCCAAGCCACACTGACTTCTCCAGAGCTTGGGCATTTGAGCTTGAAAGAACAACTTTCTCACAGACAGGTGAAAGCCTAGGACCTCAAAGTTAGCACTTGAGTAGCGTGAGCGTACATAAAGAATAATGAATGTTCATGAGACCAGTTGTGGTGTTTCTTAGATGGGTCATTGTTTCACAGTCTTGCCCCAAATTACTACCAAGGGAATAAAGGGTGGAATGGGAAAAATCATTCTCTCCAAGGGAATTGTTGAAGCATATTCCTTTATGATTCTGTTCTTAGGCTGATGCAATTCTGAAAAATGTGTATCCAGTCCAAGTCTAATCTGTATGGGTAATAATAATAATAAAGCCCATTTCTTATCTGGTGCTTTTAATCAATGCGTTCTTAAACTACTTCCAAAAGAAAGTCTGGATTGTTATCACCATTTTATAGATAGAGATGCGCTGAGATAGTGTGTTGCTAGCTCCCTCAACAGTCAATGGGAAAGCTAAGAGAAAATTCAGTCTCCTTAAGCCCTATTACTTTTTTGTATGTTTACTTGAATTACCTATGTAAGATGTTGCTGCTTTCTGTATCGCACTTGGCCTACTATAGAGATTTGTCAATTTGTTATTTTTGGTTTGAATGTCATGATAAGAAAAATAACCCAAGTTATAAGTTTCTGAGTTGATTAAGAAATATTTCTGACTTCAAGCTAATGTAGAGATTTAACCGTCCTTGTCAGCTGGTAAAAACTAAATGTCAACAGATCCACTTTATAATTAAAATCTGCAGGAAAACATATGGATGAAAGGTAAATTTGCAGAGCTTTCTCTCTTGATAAAAAATATGCAGTCTTTATTCTTGGGAATTGCAGCAGAATTTCAGAATATGGCATGGAAGTGTATAAGTGAAACATATCACCCAACATAAGAGTAAAGGAATATGAAGCATACGCTGTTGTATCTATGTTCTTCGTCTTCGTCTAGAAGGTCTCGCAGTACGACTTTCTTTTCTACAAAAAGAGGCTGTAAACCCTGCTCACATGTTTCACCAGACCTGAGAGGGAGTCTTGGCGAGTGCCTGGCTAGCATGCAGCTCCCAGGCTACCTCTGAGTGCCAATTGCACAATAAAGTCACTTATTTCCAGCAGTATGGGGTCTGCTAAAGGAAAGGTCTCACCAGTGATGCACAAGGAATAAGTCATTATACCAAATTTCTGATTATCCACCATATGTCATGAAGGCATAGGAATAAAGAGCAAACTACAATCCTCTCATCAATATGCACTTTAGATCCACTTAGCTATCTTTCTGCACATTGTCTGGGAGAAGGAAGACGCCAGTCTCTTGATCCGTGTTTGCCACATACATTGTCTAGCTGTTTTTTATCTATTGAACTTAAATCCTGTCTAATATGCTAAGGCATTTTCTAACATGCCTTTTTTAAAAAAAATAAAAATACTTTTCTGTCTGTGAGTACATTAAAATTCCCAATGAAGATAAGAATGCTGATGAAATCTGTCCTTCAGTCATTGCACTTAGACCCTTCTCAGGCATGTGAACAGACATCTTGAATGAACATTGTGAACAGAATAGAGACTATTAACAAAGGCATCTAGTGCATGATTTTTTTAAAGGAAAACATTTCTCTATAGCTGTGTTTTTTTCTGTGCAATTGCCTTTTGAATTTTAGGCAACATTTTTAACAGTGGTTCGTATTTTCAAAGGAAGACTGTGAATACAGTGGAATTTATTTGCTAGTTTGAAAATGTTTTGTGTCTCAGCAGGCAGTTCTGCTTACATTTTAATGTTAACATATATGTATATATAAATTACTCCTATGCTTCTTTGTTTTGTAGATTTTGGAAAGATATTTTTTTAAAATATATTAACAGAAATATTTTAGACATTTAGAAATAGGTACTACTATGCTTTTTAATTAATTATTTTTATTTCTATGATATGGGGTTTTTTTGCTTAACTAGTATTTAAAAGAATGCTGATTTCATGTTTAGCAAATGGAGACAAAGTATGACTGGATTATACTCAGTTTAGAAAATAGGTACTCAAATTTGTTGTTTGTTGTAGTGTTTGAATTAATTCTTATTTTACTGTATCACGTACTCTGGGAGTTCTGCAAAACTGACTTATTCTGGCACTGACTTTGTTTCCAGCATCTGTTATCTGAAATGGAGTCACTGAAGCCAAAGGTTCAGGCAGTGCAAGTCTGTCAGAGTGCCCTGAGGATTCCTGAAGAGGTTGTCACCAGCTTGCCGATGTGCCACAGTGCCCTCCAACTCCAGGAGGAGGCCAGCCGCCTGCAGCACACTGCCATTCAGCAGTGCAACATCTTACAGGCAAGTGCAACTCCATCCCATAAGTTACCCTGAGTAAATTGAATGGTGCCATACAAACTGTGATGAAAACAGAATCTCGTATCTTTGTGCATTCCTCTTTTCTGCTTCAGTTATTTCTGACTCCACATTTTAGGGATTTTAACATTTATAATCATGTTGTTAGTTGATTTACTCATCAGACTCTCATCTCAGTTCTTCCTTGAGAATACTCTCCTTGAGTTTGCTGTGTTTTTTTGTAATGCTGGTAGGATTAACTAGACAAATGTCTAATGTACAATTGCATATTACTTTTATAATTTACGTGCACATTAACATGTGCGTGTAACATTAACATGTTACATTAACTAATGTAACTAATATATCTTCATAACATCAACTGTTTATAATAATTGCATATTAACTACTGAATTCACTAAATATCATTGTACGATAAAAATCGTGATTTTTTTTCTCTTTATTAAAAATGTATGTATATGAAGATGTCCCTGGCCATTGCAGGGGGGATGTGGACTAGATGACCTTTAAGGGTCTCTTTCAACCCAAATGATTCTATTATATATTTGCTTTCTGATTTTGGAACCATTCAGCATGCATTATATTTGCATTTTCAAGTCTTGCTAAATACAAGAAAACCAAGTTTTGCTCAATTGCTTGAATTCATACTTAAACACGTAAATGATATTCCCAAAGAAGAGAAAAATCATATGAATGGTGGGTTTTTTTGGTAAATATTTAAATGGATTAAACCACTGAATTCAGTACAGTTCACAGTATTTCAGAACGGACTTTTTTCCTGACTATATTCCTGCTTTACTGATTAGATGAGAGTACAGGACAGATGTTGTTTGCCCTACTTCAGAAGGGAGATCAGTCATGCTAGGAATAAGTAAATACTTATTTTCATGTAGACAACTCAATATTTTTTTCCCCTGCCTAGGAAGCAGTTGTTCAGTATGAGCAATATGAGCAAGAAATGAAACATTTACAGCAGATGATAGAGAGTGCCCATCGTGAGATCCAAGACAAGCCAATAGCAACGAGTAACATCCAGGAACTCCAGCTCCAGATTTCACATCATGAGGTATGACAGCCAAAATGCAACAGCATGAGCTCAATGGCAGCTCATTGACCCCAAAAAATAAGCAACTGTCATAAATTAGCTGAGTAGCTTTTGAGACTTGCTTGAAGCTAGCTAAGCAGATAGACTTAAAACCAGATAAGAAGCTCATGCTGTTGGTATGATGTGGCTTATTAAATTGGTTTTTTTCAGTTAAATGTATCCTAATGTCCAGACAACATTATGGCAAATGAAATGGTAATGCATAGTTATGGGACAGTTATTTCTTGGGATAGAAAATGCAGTATTTCTCTCTGTGTGTCACTTTTGGCACCAGATGGCACCATTTCTTTACCTTTGAATTAAAAGCTATCTGCTATTATATAATAATAACCTGGCGTTATATGTGTTGCTCATTTTCTGTCCAGTTATTACAAAAGTTACATAGTGTAAACACACAGCAGATTGCTTAAACAAACACTTCTGTCTTTTTAGTAGTGAATTAAAAATGCTACTGTTCTCTATTCAAAAGTCCTGGAACAGCAAATGCAGGAGAATTACTTCAGCAATATGCAGTAATATGGCTGGAAGGTAGGACTGCTGCTGCAGGGAGGAAGAAACTGCAAATAGGGCAGCTGCCAAATAGGCAGGCTTCATACTTGCAAACTTTCCGTGTTTAAGGATAAGCAGATTTGAGAGACTCACATATGCATGTTTTGGCTCATATTTTGTCTGCTAAATACCTGTGGGAAAGCATAGCATAAAGGGGACACATTGGAGTGTATATTTTTATACTACTTCAAAACACAATTCTGTCAACATACTTATTACCTGTGTTATTAATTTAAGTAAATATAACTTACAATATTCCCTGTTGAAGCCTGCATGAACAAGAACTTAAAGGGACATTTGTAGCAGCTCTATTTCGAATTAAAATAAGAGGAAGAAAGTAAAAGTACACCTTGATTTGTTGGAAACTGTATGTATGCATGTATGTAACCAGTTAGTGAATCATGTTTCTTTAGATTTTCAGATAAGAATGTGGGCAACTATCTCCATACCTGTGAATTATTTTAATGGGTAATATAGTACCTCATAGGACATTGCTTTTATAAATTGCTCTGTTTTCTTTTTCCGATCTCATATTTGCCTTTTTTTACTTGCCTGTCTTTTCAGTTGAGAGAGGTATGCTAGGTACTCAGTGCACTGGACATGAATGCCACAAATGTTATTGCAACTCAGTAATGTTGATGGAGTTGAGTGTATTGAATAATAATAAATTCCCATTGAGCCCTGGAGATGCCATTCATTGAGCATTGGTGAATGACTGACACTTATGAAAAATAGCAGATAACTATTCCAGCTGCTAGACATCAAAACTATGGTGTGATTTGATTGCAGTTTGTGGTTCGATTGCTCTAGTTGATTGTTTTATACTCAAGACTTTGCTTGGTTTCCAAAGTAAACCTTGTAGCTCCAAGAGATCTTCTTTTATTGCTGATGTGGCAGATGGTGACCAGGTACCATTGAAACCCAGGCAGTAATGTGTCATTTTCAGTCTTTGTGATGCTTCCATTTGTAACTCTATATTTCTTGGTGGGACTACTCTGCAGTGTGATTTTGCGGAAATGTTTTCCTGAAAATCTTATACAACCCCCCAAAAATCTTTTACCAGCCTAAAGCAATAATCTTATTTACTTTTTAGAAGATATTGCAATTTATTATTGCACCTCCTAGATCTTGCAATTTCTGTTGCTATTTTTGCTTGAAAACCTGTGCTTGCAGAGAAATAAAAACAGATATGTAAATAAAGCAGAGATATGTATTTCAATGAATAATCACTGATTTAGCAGGCAAGCTTACAAATGTTTCTGCTTTATAAATTAAAATTCTTTCTTGTTACTGACCCCTAGGGAGAAAGGAACTGACTTTGACAGAAATATGAAAGTCTTCACTCTTTTTTATTTTAAATTTATGAATTTTATGCTTTGAAGCCAGATGGGATGCACTAGGCAGCAGTACAGAGAAGACAAGTCAGTTTCTAAGATTATTAATTTCCATCTTTCTTCTCTGACTAAACTTGAACTTATGGTAGTGTTTGTCCATGCAGATAGACAATTTCGTCGCCATAAAAAACGATATTTTAAAATATACTCTGCTTTAGGCCAGATTCTCCAGCTCTTTTTTAAAGAAACTACTATGTGCAGCTCAGCTTTTAAGACTGAAGGCTTACACAAAACCAGAACAAGATTAAAATAAATTTGCCAAACGCTGGTAAAAAGTTATCCAGTCTGCATTTAATCTTATTACGTGACTGATTGTTCATATCACATTTGGTCTTGTTAGTCCCTGTGAGTTATTGTTCGAACAATTCATTCTTTCTGTCGAGAGCTGAATGGGGCATTTTTTACAGTCGTGGTTACCACATGACCTCATTTCCATGGCATGCACTGTGCAGAGAAGCTTCATCTTCCTTAGATAAAATGAAACAGAACAGGGGAAAAAAAATAGGACAGGAGGAGGGAGAGACATTCCCCTTTGCTGCAGTGTGAACCGTATACACTTTGTGTTAGGTTCCGGCTGGATGCAAGTGTGAGGTGTCCCTCCCTCCCGTCTCTGATTATCATACACACAAGAGCTCTCTGCCACACTTTGCTGGTTTTGCTTCAAAGCTCTCGGCTCTGCGGTTTAGCTGTGTAGCCAGACGCAGCCTGACTTCCCTCCACTATCAACATCCTGCTTGTCAGCTAGTGCGGCAGCTTATGCGGGCTTTCTGAGAGGCAGTGCTATGATGTTATTGGCTGGACTTGGAGGGGAAATCTTGCCTTTGCCACGGAAGCTGAAATGCTGCTGGTCCTTTAGCCTTTATTGGCTGCCTCTGCATTAGGGGAAAAAAATGTTTCCTCAGGAGCTGGCACAGAAGATCAAAGGATACCAGGAGCAAATTTCTTCTTTGAATTCGAAGTGCAAGATGCTGACAATGAAAGCAAAACATGCCACCATGCTGCTGACGGTGACAGAAGTGGAGGGGCTTTCAGAGGGGATGGAGGAGCTGGATACAGACCTGCTCCCAGCACACCCCACTCATCCCTCGGTGGTTATGGTAAGAAATGCATTGGTCTCGGTGCTATTAATCTAAGCAGCTTGCTTTTGCATCATTGCAACACTCATGTATGGCAAGTTGATGCAGCTTGCAACTACATTTTGATTTTGAAATGGCCGGAGTGGGGCAAGACAACAAGCTACAGCTTCCCCTTCCTGTATGTTGCTTCATATGAATTTTCAAGACTTGTTGATTAATAATGGAGTTATTTAACAGACAAACACCAGTGCAAGTTATCTGTAATAATATGAAAATGTAGACTTTTTTCGTATCTGTCTGCATGCAAGAGCAAATGCCAAGAAACTACTGAATTGCACGAACAACATAAAACCAGAACAAGTATTAGTTTATAGAATATTGTGGTGTACAGGTTTTACAGACTATATTTTAAAGTTCTTGTATGGTTGATGATAATTGATGTGATAATTGATGGTATGCTGTTTTGTGCTGGAAATGACAGCTGGCTAAATACTGCTATAGTCCTTACGTCTGAATTACTCTGCTTTTGTTTGTTTCTAATTGGATCTCGTTACAAACATACCGCTTATGCTATTGGGACTTTTGCCTGAGTGAAAATAGAGTGCAGATTTCAGGATTTATCACTATATAAGAGCATTGAAGAAGCAAGAAAAATGTGTTGCTATTTGATTGTGTGTGTTTTATGTTTTAAGTCTGTTCCTTGCTTTTCTAACCAGGCTTGGGTACTGAGACAAATACCTCATTATTCTGTAGCAATCTGTAATAGTTCCATATGCAGCACTGGTTGTTTTAGAAGACATTTAGGCAAACCCTAATCTTTTAATAGAGTTACTTGCTATGTGTTCTCTTAAATTTATTGGAGTACAGGAGAATGTGTTCATATGAAGTCAATTCATATTAACTAAATAATTTCATCATAATTCTGGCAATGTCTTGTTTTTCTTGTTTTGATATCAATCTAAGTAAAACCTAAGTTGAGGTAACTGATTTTCTTCCTGTGCTCTGGGATTGCTTTTCCTGTGGCAGATGACTGCTGGTCGCTGTCACACGCTGCTGTCCCCTGTCACTGAGGAGTCTGGGGAGGAGGGAACCAACAGTGAGATTTCTTCTCCACCTGCCTGTCGCTCTCCCTCACCTGTGGCTAATACAGATGCTTCTGTTAACCAGGTACCTCCCTCTTGGCATCTATTCAGCTTTTCTCTTAGACATGCATGGTTCCATTCCACAGGTGGTTTATTTAATCCTCTGCAATAACATTTACTTGTAACTAAAAGGAGCTGAGGCTTAACCTCTAACCGAACTGAACTTTCAGGTTGTAATTCAAAATGGGTACAAATATTGACTTCTCAGTTTAAAATGTGTGAATCTGTTTTTACTGTTTGTCACTATTTTTAAAAATAAGTTCCAAGTAGCAATTCCAAAGGTCTTCTATGACACTACTATTTTCTATTTATAACCTAATATTTACTTCCTCAGTAATACTCAATGGAACCTAGCATCTGAGAAAAATTGTGATTTTTTTTACTCATCATAATAAAAAATTGCATTATGTCCATATCCATCTATCTTACCATACCGCTGGCATTGTAGCATTGAAGTCACAGTCTGGTATCTATCACGTAATACCATTTCAAGTGTTAACTTCCTTGTATTTTATTTCATATACTGCTCATTCCATCCTTTCCATGACAGTCTATTTTGAGTGCTAATGAGGCAGATCAGTGATTTCACTGAAGGTAGATTTTATATCACAACAAGGCTCTGGGACTTCTAATAGGAACAAGTGTACATCAGTATTGATTAAAATGCATGGAATGAACTAGCATCTTGAGCATCACACACATGAAAGCACATATCAAATGTTAAGCCTTAGAAGATTAGAAATGAGCTTTAGGAGTAGTCACCACTTCACTGAATATCATGTTGTGAGTTTTGTGGTTGGTTGGTTTGTTGGTTTTACATTTATGCCTGCTTCCAAAATTGATAAAAGGTAGAATGTGTTGTGTTGCATTGCTGAGTTGAATTTGAGAAGTCTGAGCAAGGTGCCCATTGATTCCTTCCACTAATTTCAAAGATGCATGTGAAGCTATAAAAGTTGTTAAATATAAATGATTTGTTTTCATGAGCTAATATAAGAAAGAATACTAAAGTAAGATAGTAAAAATGGTGACAAAATCTTCTACAGTGTGATAAAGAAGTTATATAATGAACGAGAAAGACTTTTCTAGTGCTCTATCATTTCAAATATCCAGAAGTTTCCCAGTAAAGTTTACTTACAGTAGAAAGGCAGCTATGTATTTCAGCAAGAAGTCTTATGACAATGTCCATTAGTGAAGGGGTTAAAGAACCATTAGCAACTTTCTTCCTAATAAACAAATCCAATGTCGCTTCACTACATTTCTCCAAAAGTGTAAAACCAGGCTGACAGCTCCAGGAATTCAAATAATGACAAAAACCCAGTGAAGATGGTGTTGCACTATGAGCTGACACCAAAATGCAAGTTTTAGAACCTGTAATTTATTAGGGTATAATTGAAGAAAAAGATCGTCTTTCATTTAGGAGATCTTTGAAAAAAGTAAAATTGCTGGTGTAAAAATTATCTTAAAAACTTACAGATGAAGGTTTCTTCAATGGTTAATGTTGAAATTAACTGCACATGCTAAACTATAAACGGAAGAACATTCCAAAATGCAGTGGTTTTCTTACAAAATGCTTTGGTTCACACTCACGTGAGATTAAAACTAAAGAAGCTGTGAAATTGTCAGTGCTGATCATGAGGAATGCCTAGGCAGACTTCAGCAAGAAGGTTGGTTACAAAAAAAATCTAGAGATTAATGAATTAGGAGCTTAAATGTAAGTTAAAATATTTTTTATTCAGTAAGAGAAATAATTTCTCACACTAAGATCACTTGCAGGAACTTAATCTAGCCTTTGGAAAAAAATTAAAACCTCTTATGAAGTGGGGGTTGAGTAGAGGAATGTTGAATGTTACGAGTGTTTTTACATTTAATTCCTAAGAATCTCTGTACAGTCTTTCTTCAGGATTTCCTAACATCTCTTAATGGTGAAGTGTAGCTGATCTGAATTCAAACATCCATGCACTATTTTTACATTACTAGTAAGTAATGCAAATATTTAAGTGCCAACTGCATATTAGTGGAAATACTGGTTCCACATATTGAAGTAGATTAAAACAAGACTGTAAATACAAGAAAATGACACATGTACCACTGCCAGAAGTTTATAGTCATCTAGGTTGTTTGTTTTATACTGAAAAAGATTGATGAATTTCATAATATGTAATATTTCGACGATAGCAGTCCTTCAATGCAGTTTTTTTTGATGTATAGCCAAATTGGACTCTTCATCTGTGCTGCAATACTGAATGACAGTCTTCTGGGGCTAAAACTTCTCAGACATACCCAAAGGTATTTTAACCAAAGTTGGTTAAAATTCAGCACATTTTCAAGAACTGTTTTTTCCAAATATGCATTGCAGAGCAATTGCATTTAAAAAGCTGAAGCATTGACCCTAAGTCTTGGAGGCCACAGCTGATCCTGTGATTCAAGTCTTTGGCACTGAGTTGATGTTAAATGTCTTTCTATCTCCTTTTTCCCAGCCTACTTAATCATTCTTTATCTTTCCTTTATGATAACTCACCTAATGTGCAACAGCCCTTGTTAAATATCTTTGAAATCTGAACACATCACATGACTACATCCTAACAAGAAAGCTTGGGTGCTGTTTATTGGAAAATTTTTGTAAAAGCGGGCATGAAGGCCTTTGCAGGGACGACAAAATCTGTGACTGTAAGAACATCTGAATTCATGCTATCATCATGTGAAAGCTCTGCCAAAAAGAAACTAGTGTGTTGTGTACCCCAGGAAGCAGTTGAAAAGGTGGGGAAAGGAATTGCTTTTCCTTCTCTGTAAAAAGTCCTTTACTCTGAAAACCATGATGAAGAAGTTTCAGAAGCACAGCTTTTCTATTGGCTTTGAGAGAGGACTAGTTAAGGGATGGAGAGTAGGTGCAGTCAAGGCAAAATGAGAAGTTGCCTGCACTGGTGCAATTTTTCACCATGACTTGGAAAGAGCACTTGTGGTTAGAGTACAAAGTACTGAATGCTGTGCTAAGCTGTTTCTTATTCCCTGTTGGCTCCTGACTGCCATGAACACCTTCATAATTTTTTTTTTTCCCCAAGTTTCCCAGTTATTAACTGTGAAGATGAACCTCTTCTGAGACTTTTGGGCAGTTTGATATGCTGTCCATTCTTGTGTTTCTTTGGAGAGACAGACTTTTTCAGGCACCCTCAGTAAAGAGGTGTGATTGAGCTATCTGTAAAATCCACTCTTGGCTGCTGCTACCTTTTAAAAATATTGGTGGTGATCTGTGTGCAGCAGCTTCTTCGTTAACATGTCCATCCAGGAAGCAGAAAACCTGATAATTTTCTTTATTCTTGGAGGAAGGAATGAAGAACTATACCTATTCAGCTGATGGATTATAGAGTATTTTCTGGGACAAGTGGGTGTTCTGTACTCCCTAGGTTTGATTAGAAAGAGAGACCGAAAAGATGACTGGGGCTAAGTGGTGACCTGGTTTCTATGCTCTTCCAGAGTTGTTTGTTTTTTTTCACAGATGGTATTAGATGACACATTGAAATAACATTGGGAAATAAACATTCTGCTCCAAATTAAGGTCCTAATTTTCCTCTGACTTCTGGTACCTCAGAAGTAGTCTTGTTTAGTACGTAACCTGTATATACCTATAGAGAATCATACAGCCTTGAGGTTTGAGTTGAAAGGGACCTCTGGAGATCACCTGGTCCAAACCCCCTTCCTCAAGCTAGGCCACATACAGCAGATTGTATGGGACTATTTCCAGGTGACTTTTGAGTACCTCCAAGGTACTTTACAACCTTCCGGGGCAACCCATGGTGGTGTTTTGTCACCTTCACAGTAAAAAAAGTGTTTCCTAATGTTCAGAGGGAACCTTCTGGGTTTCAATTTGTGCACACTGTCTCTGGCCCTGTCACTGGGTATCACTGAAAAGCACATGGCTTCCTCTTCTTTGCACCCTCCTTTCAGGTATTTTATACGCATTTATACTTTTAGATTTGCAGTGCAACAAATGGTCTGTGGTCTATTCTGTAGACACAGCTCTGTAGGTTGCCAGGTGAAAGGCACTTAGTTTTCTCTCACTCACATGTCTCAACGTGCTGAATTTTCCTCCCCATCATATAGGGTCAGGAAAGAAGAAATTTCAGAATTTGGCAGTCATTGTAAGAGGATTTTCCAAGTACCCTCTTCAGTAGATTTTGAGCAACTTTTTACGCCAATATTGTGGTAACTCTGAGACCTGCCTGAAAGGAAATTTTGTTCAACCTAATAATTTTCTACCAGCTTGGTAGAAAATCTCCTATTGGTTTCACTGGCAGCAAAACTGTGTCTTAAAGGTGCATTTACAAATTCATAATGATTGAGGAAACTGGAAAACAGCTGCTACATCACATGATCTGGTATAAATATTTATTTACTGGGTTTCTCGGTGGTTTCTTGGTAGGTTTGGCTTTGTGAGGTTTATTTTAATGGACAAATGCAATGGTGCAGTATATGGGGGGATATTCTTCTACAGTACCTTTCATTTTGAAAGTGCAATAATCTGCTTCATGCTTTTAGGACATTGCTTATTACCAAGCCTTATCTGCTGAACAGTTGCAGACAGAAGCTGCTAAAATTCAACCCAGCACTTCAGCCACCCAGGAGTTTTATGAACCAGGCTTAGAACCAGCTGCTAGTGCCAAATTGGATGATTTGCAGCGCTCTTGGGAAACACTGAAAAATGTGGTAAGTATTTATCTGGACATTTCAAAATAATCAGCTACCTTGTGAGGAATAAAATGTTAAGAACTGGCTCAGCTAATGTTCTCCTCTGCAATTCTTGATTTATAGGTGGGAACAAGAATTGTTAGGTGTGTTATTGTATTACACTGGGTTTGGTTTTTTGTTTGGACGCCTCCAGGATGCACCTCCATTAGGAAAAAAATAAAAGACATTAAGGCTGATGCCTTCAGAAACCATAGAATAGGTTGGGTTTGGAAGGGGCGTTTGAAGGTCATTTAGTCCAACTACTCCCCTGCAATGAGCAACGACATCTTCCACTAGATCTGGTTGCTCAGAACCCTCTTTAGCCTGACCTTGAATGTTTCCAGGGATGGAGCGTCTACAACCTCTTAGGACAGCCTGTTCCAGTGTTTCACCATACTCATTGTCAATAATTTCTTCCTTATATCTAGTCAAAATGTAGTCTCTTTTAAAGCTGTTATCCCTTACCCTATCGAAATAGGCCCTGCTAAAAAGTTTGTCCTCATCCTTCCTATAAGCCCCTTTTAAGTACTGAGATGCTGCAGTAAGGTCTCCCCAGAGCCTTCTCCAGGCGGAATAACTCCAGCTGTCTTAGCCTTTCCTCATAGGCATTCCATCCTCTGATCATTTTTGTGGCTCTACAACAGGCCCATGTTTCCTATTGTCAGACTATGTTCCATAACCTAACAGGGAAATCCACTCATGCTGAAGGAGTTGGCAAAAAAGGCCCGAGGATCTGCTTTCTCCAAATACTGAGTCAAATTAGCACTTTTCTACATAGTAGTGCAGCATAATCATCCAATAATATGGAACAGATCCTTCTAGAAGCTATGCTAAAGCACATGGAGGATGGCGAAGTGATTAGAGGCAGACAGTATGACTTCACCAGGGGCAAGTTCTGCTTGACCAGCATAGTGGGTTTCTGTGATGGGGTAACCACAGCAGCGGATGTGGGAAAACCAGCAGATGTAATCTATCTGTAAAGCCTTTGACATGGTCCCCCACAACATGCTTCTCTCTAAATTGGAGAGATATGGATTTAATGGGTAGACTGTTTGATGGATAAAGAATTGGTTGGATGATCACATTCGGAGAGTAGTGGTCAATGGCTCGATATCTAGATGGAGATCCGTGACAAGCAGTGTCCTTCAGGGGTCTGTATTGGGACCAGTGCTGTTTAATATCTTAATCAGTAATACAGACAGTGAGATCGAGTGTGCCCTCAGCAAGTTTGCAGATGGCATCAAGCTGAGTGGTGCAGTTGCCACATCAGAAGGACAGGATGCCATCCAGAGGGACCTGGACAAGCTGGGGGAAGTGGGCCCATGTGAATCTCATGAGATTCAACAAGGCCAGGTGCAAGGTTCTACACCTGGGTTGGTGCAATCCATGGTTTCAACACAGGATGGAGGATGACGTGATTGAGAGCAGCCTTGCAGAGGACTTGGAAGCACTCATTGATGAGAAGCTTGACATGAGCCAGCAATGCATGCTCACAGGCAAAAAGGCCAACTGCACCTAAAAAAGAGTGGCCAGGGGGCCAATGGAGGTGATTCTGCCCCTCTACTCTGCTCTTGTGAGACCCCGCTTTGAGTGTTGTGTCCAGTTCTGGAATCCTCAGTATAGGAAGGATATGAAACTGTTAGAAGGAGCGGGTCCAGAAGATGGCTACAAAGATGATCAGAGGGCTGGAGCACCTCTGGTATGAGGACAGGCTGAGAGACTGGAGGTTGTTCAGCCTGGAGAAGGCTGCGGGGAGATGCGGTAGCTGCCTTCCAATACCCAAAGGGGCATACAAGGAAGATGGGGAGGGACTTTGTACAGAGGCCTGTAGTGATAGGATGAGGGGGAATGGCTATAAATTGGAGAGAGGAAGATTTAGACTAGACATTAGGAAGAAATTCTTTGTGGTGAGGGTGGTGAGGCACTGGAACAGGTTGCCCTGAGAAGATGTGGATGTCCCATCCCTGGAAGTCTTCAAGGCTAGGTTGGATGGGGCCTGGAGTGGCCTGATCTACTGGAAGGTGTCCCTGTCCGTGGCAGAGGGGTTGGAACTTAGAAGATCTTTAAGGTCCCTTCCAACCCAAACCATTCTGTCATTCTATGATCCTATGATATATGAAAATGGGCAAAGTTTTGATGGCATAGTATAAATTTTAATTCTTTGCAGGGACACAATAGCTATTATCAGGTATTTAGAGTGGTGTCTAGCAAATTGTTTGCATCCACATGTTTGAGTGCATAAAATCTAAAATAACGCATGAAAATGTGCCTAGGTTTTCCCTGCTTATTAAAGTGTACATTTTTCGGTCACAGAACCTAGAATTTGACTGATGCATTTAGACAAATAAATATTCTTAATATGGATAATTTACTTTATAATTTATACTTTTGAAAACTGTGGTTGTGGTTTTTTTGTTTTGGTGTAAACCTAGAAATGTATGCATCCAGCTCCAGAAGGAGCAAATCCTGTGTCAGAAGTTAGAATTCTTACCTTTATTCCCCTTCAGATCAGTGAAAAGCAGCGCACCCTCTATGAAGCTCTTGAGCGTCAACAGAAGTATCAGGACACACTCCAGTCTATATCCACAAAAATGGAGACTATTGAGACCAAACTAAATGAAAGTCTGGAACCAGCCAAAAGCCCAGAGAGCCAGATGGCTGAACATCAGGTAAACACTTATATGTGAGAAATATATAGGTAATGCATGCTCTTCATCTATCTTTAGTTCCATTTTTTTAGATAGTGTCATTCTTCATGGCTGGATATCTCAAAAACATATGGTAGCTTTATGAACTTTCTCTGTTAACTGGGCCTCCCACTGTTTTAAAGATGGCAGCTCTTAAAAAACAGACTTTAAAAAGTAGAATCAATTATAAGTGTTTTTTCCAATCAAAATTTTCAGCAAGATCTTTTGTTGAAGATTTTGTTCAGTTACAGCTACACATCCTGTTCTTCAGCATCAGTGCTACTAGCATATAAAGGAATATTTATGATGTCCTCAAACTTACTAAGATCATAACCAATACTCATGCATTACAAATTGATTAAATACAGTCTTTGCCCTGCCAAACAAACAAACTGAAGCACACAAAAGAATTCTTCTCAAGGAAAATCTTGAGAATTATGCTCTGAATAATAAAAGAATACTTTATTAAGTAAACCAATCTGACATATGTTTCATAAGCTAACTCATCCGCTTGTTTCTCTCTCAAACACACATGTTATCTTCACCGTATCTACTAGAATACTGCCCAGAAGAGTTTCTGGCAGAATAGATCTATATGTATAATACTTCCAAAAGATTTCCATCTTGTGATATCTTTGAAATTAATAATTAAATGCATATTTAAGTTATGAGCTTAAACATCTAAAACCAGGATTCCGTCCTCCTGAATTCTGACCCTACCAAACCAGCAGTGATGTATTGCACTCTTCTTTGTTGCTTATGCTCCCCTGGGAAACTCATGTTGACTTTTATATTAAGCCTATACCTCCTGAGATACTTCCTTCTCACTGATGAATAAAGCAAATACTTTCTCTGTTCTTGTTTCTATATAGGCTTTGATGGATGAGGTTTTAATGTTACAAGAAGAAATCACTGAGCTTCAGACGTCGTTAGCACAGGAGCTGGTTTCAGAACCACTGGATGCAGAAGGAGCTGATCAGCTGGCATTGCAGTCCACTCTTATGGTCTTGGCAGAACGAATGGCCACAATTCGAATGAAGGCATCAGGAAAACGACAACTATTAGAGGTACAAAAAAACCCAAACCTTTAGAAGTGGATCTTTTAGACCACATTCCAAATTTTGAGAGGCACTTTTGACAGCTATGCTTCCATCAAATTCCGTAGTCATTTTTAGTTCTGCTCATTTTTCACAATACCTTCCACTAAGAAATTATTGTTCTTTTCTTCAGTGAGCCTCTCTGCATAATGCTAGTTGTTCAGTAACCAGAAGGAACTTGGAAAAACACTGCAGAAGTCATTATATGTATATAAGGGGTGTGTGTGTGTGTATATATATATATATACACACATATATAAAGTTGGGTGTTCTTAATATCCTCGTTGACATTTTCTAGATAGGTTCCCTTGATGTTGCTTGTCCTCCACAGGAGAAGTTATGGAGTGCAGATGTTAAAAATCATGTTACTTACGGTAACCTTTTCAGGAGTCACCCGTCCGAGCTGGGAGACAGGAGAAGAGAGAAAGCTTAGAACACCTCCTCTGAACCATTTGCAAATGTATGGGATGGAATACTCTGTTGATCAAATTAGGGTTACCTGTCCTATTCACTCTTCCTCTTAGGTGAGGCACTTTTCCACCAACTGGAGCATGGCCTTGGTTGCTATAGGGATCAATATAAGCCTTGGCCTTTTTTGCATACAATTGCCCTGCATTATCACTTTGGGAGAAGAACACTCTCAAAAACATGCAGTTAGCTTTCAAAGAATGAAGTTACTTGCAGCAACTGAGTTAGTCTCAAAACTGACTTTTATTTAGCTGAAACTACAACACTGTTGTATTGTTTTCTACACTCATCTTCCCAGAGATTTGAATGCAAACTTTTATCGTGGAAAATGCACACCTTTTATTTCTTTGTCTACCAGCTTTACAAAAAAATCCTTTAATACTAAAGCGATCTCTTTGTCTCCAGATTACTTGAGATATTTCACAATTACTGTTATTCTTGAAACTATTCCTACATGCAAATTTTAGTTTTCCCATTAAAATTAAGCTTTCAGAAAAGCTGTGCAAATATTTCCCTGTGTGAGGGATTTTCCCTGCACATCCAGATTTGTATTTCCTCATTACACATGTACTTGGCTAAAAGATGCCCAGTATACTTTTAAAAGCATGTCTTAGCTCAGACCTATAAAATGTGTTGTGAACAGAAGCATGGGAGGTTGACCTGGGACAGCAGCCAAACACCTACCCTGCTTCTCATTCCCCTCTCCCATGGGATGAAGGCAAAACTGAATACAGATAAAAAGACTATGGATGGGGATAATCACAGCTTAATAGGCTAAGGAAAAGCTTTGTGTGTAAGCAAAGTAAAATAAGGAACTTATTCTCTACTTCCCCATCAGCAGGCAGATGTTTAGGCACTTTTCTGGAAAGAAGAGTCTCAGCACATTTAGCAGTTCACCATAATCACAAATGCCCTCCCACTGCTTTCCTTGAGCTTTTATTGCTTAGCGTAACCTTGTATGTCATGGAGTATCCCTTCAGCCAGTTCAGATCAGCTGTCCTGGCTATGTACTCTCCCAACCTTTTGCCCACTCCCAGTTTACTGACCTTTGTGAAAAGCAGTTGGAAAGAAAGCTTTAATGCTGCACAAGCACTGTTCAGCAATAGCCAAAACATCGCTGTATTATCAGCGCAGTCTTGGACACAGATACAAAGCACAGCAATGAAGTGAACTCCATCTCAGCCAGATCCAGTACAATGTCTTTTCCTTGTTCCATACTCATACATATTTAATTTCCAGATTATCTGATACATCTAAGTATCCTCTGATCATCCCATTCTATCTATTTCTTATTTCCTAAATCCATTATGCTCTCTCCAAAGCTCTGTATCTCTCTTGTACTGGGGAGATCAGAACTGCACTCTGTGTTCCAGGTGTGGACAAACAATGTTAAGTAGAGGTGAAGGATAAACTCCCTCAGCCTGCTGGCAATGCTCCTTATAATGCAGCCCAAAATACCATTGACTTTTTTTGCAACAAGGGCCCATTTCTGGTTCATGTTCTACCTGGATCAGGACCTTTTCTGCCAAGGTACTTTTCAGGTGGTCAGCATATACTGGTACCTGTGGTTGTTCCTCTCCAGGTACAGGACTTTGCACTTCCCTTTCTTCAGCTTTGTGAGGTTCCTGCCAGCCCATTTCTTCAACCCATCAGGGTTCATCTGGATGGGCAGCACAACCTTCTGGTATATTAGCCACTCCTCCCAGTTTTGTGTCACCAGTAAACGTGCTGAGGTTCATTACTGGCCTCTCATTAGACTTTATGCCACTGATCACCACTGTCTAGGCCAGTTGTTCAGCCAGTGTTCGGATTCATGTGAGACTATTAAAAGGTAAGCGAATCTTGCTATCCACTCCCTGTTGGTCCAATAAATGGACCAGCTGACAGATGGAACCAGGAAGGCTATGTTTCTGCAGCAGACATTGGAGCTTAATGTCCTTCCACACCACACACCCCACAGATCCTTTGAGAGGCCAGACAAGGTAGGCAACTCTTCAGTCTTTTCTTTACCTATGGTAACTACACCATAGGCCCACCAGTAACCTGTTGGGTCCTTGAGGTACCCATCTCATGCCTCTCTTGAGAGACCATAAGACTAGCAGCGGGCTGCTGCCAAAAAAGGCAAGGCTGCTCTCCTTTCCCTGCAGCTCACTCCCACCTCTGTATCCCTGTGCATCTTTCTCCCTAAGCAAACAATGTTGTGCTAGTTGAGCAAACTGAGTCAGTATGGGGGAAACCCAAAGGAAAGCTGCAAGAAGAGGCAGAAAAGACCTCTTCTTTAGAGGCTGTAATAGCAGAGGTCCATTGAACGGCATAAAGATACAGTGACTTGACTAAAGTAGAATTTCCATCACTAGAAAAGTAAGTTCATCAATTGGAAGCAATAAGAAGTAAAATATAGTTGTAATTTGTACCTGTAGGAAAAACTGAATGAGCAGCTGGAAGAACAGAGGCAAGAGCAGGCTCTTCAAAGGTACCGTTGTGAAGCTGATGAGCTTGACCATTGGCTACTCAATACCCGAGCTACACTGGACACTGCCTTGGGTGCTGCTGAGGAACCTATGGACATGGAAGCACAGCTAGTAGACTGTCAGGTAAAATGATCAGTCCTCTAATGTTTAGATGAACAGAATTGGCATACCTTAATCTGTGAAGAGGTGAATATGGAACACTATTGTTAAAACCATTATTTAGTGGGGTGAGCCAGCATATTAGTGGGGAAGAATTTCTGAGCTCCTTATTACCTCATACATGCTCAGTTAGCTTCATCAATGATTTGTGAAATAAAACATAGCCTGTTCTTCACTTCTTATTAAAGATTGCCAACAGTGCTTTAGAAAGCACACATAAAGATAGCAGTAGGAAAACAAGAGATTCTGACTGCCAGAACATTTGAAACTTTTCAACTTTTGGAGAGGATTTTCTTTTGCTTTAAAGGCCTTTTATTTGCTTTACTTACTGTTTTTGCTCCACTCAAGCTAGAGTTGTTCACAGATCATTTGATAGGTATGAAAACCCCTGCAGTGTACTTTCCTACTCCTTTTTTAGCTGAAGAACGCGCTTCCACTAGCAGTGGTGACTGGGACAATGTTGTGTTTTCTTCAGGAGTAATCCCTATGAACATTCAGAAGTAAAGTATAATCATCAGTAGTTACTATTTTTATGAATTTAATATCAATCAATCCAGAATACCAAAACAACTGAGGAAAAATATTTTGCTGCAATAGGAGTAATTGCATATGCTTTTATTAACAAGACATGGATCAGTCATAACATCCAGATTCTCAAATTAGTGGGAGTTTTCCATTTTTAAATGAGAGTTTGGAATGATATAATTATTATATTTAACATTGCAAGATAGATAAGAGATGGATAAAAGATCCCTTTTCATATTAAGGAATGAGGATACTGACTATTTGAGGATAAATGGGAATAAAGTTCCATACGAGCCTGATGAATTAAAGATCTTGTTAAATTTCCACTGATACCACTTCATTATTGGAATTTTCGGTCTACTCAGCCTCGAGTATTGTTTCATCACCTCTCCTTGAGAGCTTTTTCTTGTATGAGCATTGTGAACTCAAACAAAGCAGTCAAAATTAAAAAGAACAGTTAAGTTTGTGGAAAAGTTGATACTGCTGTTCTTTTGCTGGTTCTTAAAATCTTAGTGCAGTAAGTTTTTTAAAGAAGTCCTTTATTTTTTCCACTTTTTAGAGCCTCTGCACATCTTATCCTACACATGTTTTTTCAGGAGCAAAATTCGCAAATTTATACTTAACAGTTGCTATGGAAACAAAAACTTTTGATATCAGGCTAGGTTTTTTAGCAAGAATTGTATAAGTTTGAGTTTGGAAGATCGAAATGTACACTATGTTTTTAATGCATGAATGGTTAATGGAATATCAGGAAAGTAGCTTTTGAGAATAAACATGCTAGAGATTGTCACTTTTAAGTCTCTCTTTAGACTAAAGAGGATTATACAGAAATCCTTAAGTCCATCATGCACCAATCAGAGAGAGCAAATAGTGAGAAGAGAAGCTTATCAATGCAGCCAAAGCAACACATAAGAGGCTGTAGGAAGCATTTCACTAAATGTACATGAAAGAAGGGGAAAGAAGTAATTCTAGCTGTGTGCTCTGTTTTTTATCATTTTGGATGTCAGTCTAGCATCTTAGCCACTGTTACCTTTAATGTGCAAATAAAGAGCGTCTCCTCTACAACAAATCCTTTATTTCAAATAATTTTTATTTTCTATTTTTAAAAAGATTGCAAACAGAAATGGCAAATGCAGATATTTGCAGACATATTTTTAAGGACTCTGAAAGGGACTGGAAGACAAGGCAATGACAATCTGACTTGCCTTTAGTTTGTTGACAGGCGAGGTAGGCCACAGGTTGTCTTGCCAGAAAGCGTAGCAGATGCTGGAAAATGTATGAATTTGGTTCTTTGTTTTTGCTGCTGCAGAACATGCTGGTTGAAATAGAGCAAAAGGTGGTAGCCTTGTCAGAGTTGTCTGTGCACAACGAGAACTTGCTTATGGAGGGGAAGGCTCACACCAAAGACGAGGCAGAGCAGCTGGCTATGAAGCTCAGGACGCTGAAGGGCAGCCTTCTGGAACTGCAGCGAGTGCTCCACGACAGGCAGATCAACATTCGGGTAAGTGGCTCTTTCCAACTGTCTTCACAGAGGGCAGGAGGTTGGGAAATTTCATAGCAGTTTTATGCAGCTGGGAAAAGGAATATAGAAGTATTTTACTAATTTAGTTTGAGCTAAATTAGTCTTTAGCTAGTAAATGGAAATACACTCCTAAATAAAGAACTGCCTAGCAAACTTTAGCTTATCAAGTTAATAGCACCGCTTCATAGTGAAACTATCCTAAGGTCACTATCTCCACTGAAATGACGATAATAAAGTAGATAGATGATTAGCTCGGTGTAGATATACTCTATTCATGTTCCCAGTCCCTTTAGATGGCATGTGCTCTGAGGCAGGATCCCTCTGCAACAAAACAGCAATCTTAAATACGTTTTCCTCCCTATAACATGAACAATGCAAAGAACAGATGACTGATAATAGGTGAAAGATAATGAAACATTTTTAAATATAGCTAATTCTTAGTGGCATCATGATCCCAAGCAACATTTTATGTAAACAAAGATACTTTTAACGTCAGTCTTGTCCTAGTTTTCTAGTCCTAGCAGCCTTGGTCTGCTTATTGCCTAGTATGTGGAGAACTGAATACATACAAAAAACCAAATTATGTAATGTGACTGACTGGTTTTGAATTTTCTTGCCTCCTGTGACTGTGTGACTTCCACCCCCCCTTTTCTTTTGCTTCTTTTCTGGGCTTTGCTGTGCAAATTAAACACGATAAGCTTCAAAGATTTCTAGCTTGTAATGCAGATTAAAGTCGGTTGAGAGGTTAGCTTGAGAAGTCACTTGAGTCCTAAGAACTATTTTTAGTCCAAAGCAAATGGATAACTATAAAACAACATAGCTTGAAAACAAACAAACATTAAAACAAACAAACAAACAAAACTTACCCCCCCCAAATCCTTCAACCAACCAAAAAAAAAAAAATCTCAAAACAACCTGCAACAAAAAAATCCCCCCAAAACACACCAAAAAACGGAAGGAAAACCCCAACGTATTTATTCCTATTGCTTCTAAGATGAAGTAACTTCAAATGTTATTTTTGCTTATTAAATCTCATGATTGGGCAACTGAAAAGTGTTATCAACAGCATGTAGACGTATAATACTATATTCTGATATATTACTTGTGAAGTGAAAAGGCATCATAAGTTCTATTGCTTCATTTAAAAATATGCGTGCTCCCTTTGGAAATATGCTTGCTGCATTTTAAACCACAATTATGTGATTTAGTTACTTAAACTTTTAAAACAGATTTTTGAATGATTTTCTGCTATTGAAGATAACAACAAAATAAATTCCAGATATAGAATATGAATCATTGAAGATTCTATGTGCATGCAAGACTTAAGTTTCTTTATTAATTGCAAGCCTTTTTTGACTTTGCTTAGAGATCATGAAAGATCAATGAAAGAAAAATAATATCCTAAAATTTTCATTAAGCTCTTTTTCTCAGATAAGAAATTCTATATTTTTTTTCAAACAATCAAGAATGAAGTATTTCTTATGAATTGAGGCTCAGAGCATCAGGTGCCAAAAAATGCACTATCTGCTGCCATTATTAATCTGAGGTACAGAACGTGCTGACAGCACTGTTACTCATGCATGCAAGAAATGTAGAGTTATACAAGTTTCTAGATGTAATGATAACCTTGTAATTGCCCAGAGGTATAGACTGACCTGCACTCAGAAAAGGAAGGTTCCTCCTAAGCTGCCCTGTAAGACCAGGAGTATTGTAAAAGCTGAGCTATATCTTCCTTAAAGCAATATCTGTTATTCCTGTGGCACAAGGCTTTTTAGGAGGCAGTGTGAGATTCCGTGACCTTCTTGCAGCAATTTCAGTTTTCCTTCTAATTTGAATTAATTAATGTCACTGATGATGTGGAAAAAGTGATTTGGAGACCAACTCTAAATAGCAACATGCTGGATCAGGAGAGTTCCAGACTACGTTGATTCTAAATGTAGCATTTTTAAAGCACTGTGTAAGATATACAAAAAGTTGCCTTATTTCTGTTATCTACTGTATTCTATGACATAGAGGCAATAAAAACAAATAGGCTGCTCATAAAACAAAGAATTGGAATAGATTCTGCAGTAAAAAAAAAAAGGTACTGTTTCTTTAATTTTTGTTAAAATTTGTGTGTGTCTGAAGGTTGATTTCAGTTCCACAAGACAAATATGCCTGATATAAATTCCTACAATTCTGAACTCCTTTGAAAAATCTTTTTTTTTCTTTCACCACTTTCTTAAGAGATATTCCAGTTATTTCTGTGCTAGAGAGGATAATCCCAGGAATGACAACTTCAAGCGTTTATTTCCCTATTTAAAGGAAATGTAATACATTTCTTCAGACAGAATTGAAATGAAAATGCAAGTGTATTTTTCAGACTTATTTGCTGTGATTTGAGAATGATAAAATCTGATTCACAAGTTATTTTGATCTAAACAGTATGCACAACAGCAGATTTGCAAAACCTCATTGCAGCCACAAATCCCTTTTATGCTCTTTACTATTGCAGAAACTGTGGGACTACTATTTATTTGTCTTAGTATAACTCCAAAATTGAAGCTTCTAAACCCTCCTCCCAGACAAGAGGAGACTCAGGATCTGACTGAAATCAATCAGCCTGCCCAAATACCACAAAGAAGTAGATACTGTTCTCTAAAGGAATTTACAAGCTGAACAGCTGTTGTCTCTAGACCATATAAAATGAAACAAACTTTTTTTTTTACAATTTACAGCAAGATTGTCTTTTTTCTCATTTTTAACAGAAAAATTAAAATTCCATCTTTATCCCTCATGTAATATTTTCATTGCCTAATCTGATATCCTGTAATGACATTGTTCACGCTCCAACCACGTCAGCTTTCCTCCTCTTACAGCTTATATCTTCTAGCGCTGATCAGTCCTTTCAACTCCAATATACTCATCATCTCCCAAATTTGAAATCTTACACTTCTACTATTTAGCAAAACTGCTGTTTCAGTGCCTGATGCCAGAGACACTGGTGGCAGAGGTCCATCCCAGGTGTTAGTATAAGAAGCTGAGGCAAGAAGGATTTCCTCAACTACATTCAGCCCTGGTGGTCACTGCCTGATTTGAGACAAAGACTCTCTGGAAGGTGGAACATATTTTTGTTTTGGAAAGCCTACTGTGACATCTGAGCCATTTGGCGCTCTTAGTCTGTTTAGAATAAGAGATGAATCATGATCAGAATATGAATTCTCAAAAAATTAGATATATAAACAAAATGAGAAATTAACTAAGCCTCTTCTTTAGTTCTTGAAGCATGAAAAAAAAACCGGTGCAAATTCTACAGTCATTGTGTGCCTGCAAGTAGTATTGAGTAAATCCAGAGAGGTGTGGAGACCTAAGTAGCGAGACCTACAAGCCTGTCTTGAATATTAGACATAGTGTATTAAAGTCCCTACATTTGAATACATTGGCTGCTAAAATAATTTAAATTTACAGTCAACACGGATTTCAGAAGTCAAGGAGTTGATAAAGTAGGTTTTGGAGCTACTAAGGTATTTGCTCTTCTTTTGTTTTGCTTACACAGAAAGCCTGTCTAATTACTCCTGCAGGAAAAACACAGTGACATAAGTATGAAGTGAAAGGACTGTTTCATTTGCAGTTCTATCATAACATTCTGTGGTTTGTTCTCTCTTATTGTCTTTACTGTTCATATCATAAAATCTACTGTTAACTGACTGTTTCTGCCAACCACAGAGTTATGTACTTATTGATAAATAAACCAGAATAACAACCAGCATACTCTCATTCCAGTTTACAAGTGGGGTTCCCCAGGGCTCGGTACTGGGTCCAGCCCTGTTCAATGTCTTTATCAATGACCTGGATGAAGGCATTGAGTGCACCCTCAGCAAGTTTGCAGGTGGCACTATGCTGGGTGGAAGCGTGGATCTGCTGGAGGATAGGGATCTGAACAGGCTGGACAGCTGGGCTGAGGCCAATGGCATGAGGTTTAACAAGGCCAAATGCCGGGTCCTGCACTTGGGACACAACAACCCCGTGCAGTGCTACAGACTAGGAGAAGTCTGGCTAGAAAGCTGCCTAGAGGAGAAGGACCTGGGGGTGTTGGTTGACAGCTGACTGAACATGAGCCAGCAGTGTGCCCAGGTGGCCAAGAAGGCCAATGGCATCTTGACTTGTATCAGAAACAGTGTGACCAGCAGGTCCAGGGAGGTTATTCTCCCTCTGTACTCGGCACTGGTGAGACCACACTGTGTTCAGTTCTGGACCCCTCACCACAAGGATGTTGAGGTTCTGGAGCATATCCAGAGAAGAGCAACGAAGCTGGTGAAGGGGCTGGAGAACAAGTCTTATGAGGAGCGGCTGAGAGAGCTGGGGTTGTTTAGCCTGGAGAAGAAGAGTCTGAGGGGAGACCTTATTGCGCTCTACAACTACCTGAAAGGAGATTGTGGAGAGGAGGTAGCTGGCCTCTTCTCCCAAGTGACAGGGGACAGGATGAGGGGGAATGGCCTGAAGCTCTGCCAGGAGAGGTTCAGGCTTGACATCAGAAAAAAATTTTTCATGGAAAGGGTCATTGGGCATTGGAATTGAGTCACCTTCCCTGGAGGTGTTTAAGGGATGGGTGGACAAGGTGCTGAGGGGTATGGTTTAGGGATTGTTAGGAATGGTCGGACTCAATAACCCAGTGGGTCCCTTCCAACCTAGTCATTCTATGATTCTATGGTTCTATGACTTTTAATTAGAGAAAAAAATTAGCTTTAAGTACACTATGAACCTGGCAGAAACAACCGACTTATTCACTGCACTGCCAGTTAAAGCTGCACCCTCCATTACAGATCAATACTCTTTTTCAGAGAAGCAGGACAGTCTTCAGAAACATATCAGTCCATGGCCTCTGATTTCTGATCTCTGATTCTGTTAAATGTAGGTGGTGCGTGTTTATTTTTGCACTTTTAGGGATGCTTTCTTGCTAGTAACCAATGGCCAGTAGAAGTCAGAAATTGAAATTCATTGCTCACTTCAGAATTTGTTTGAGCCAGCAGCTTGAGAGGTAGAAAGTGGCCCTACATGTGGTTTTGAGCTGATGAGCTGGACCTGCCAGCTGTCTAGCAACATAAGAGATTTTACAAAATCTTTATTTCTTTCTCTTAAAGCAGGGATCATTACAAGAAAAGGAGGAGAGTGATCTCGACTTTGTTTCTTTACAAAGCCCCAGTGTCCAAGAATGGCTGGCACAAGCAAGAACCACTCGCTCACAGCAACAGCAGAGCAACCTGCAGCAACAGAAAGTTAGTGTTTTGCATTTGTTTTACTCTCATCTTTAGATTGTGCTTAACACTGTAACTGAGCCATTCTTGTTAATATTTCCACTGAAAAAATCATTTTTTTCAGTTTCTCACTCAGTTACTCAATGCTTCTTTAATGACACATCTGAGCTGACTCTCCAGGCAGACTAAACTTCCTGGGTGACCATGGTTAACTTAATCACTCTATACTTCCATTATGCATTGATAGAATTAAATTGAATCACCATAAAAGTTACTCCAAGGAGATGATTTTAGCAAAGATATTTGCTAAAAATAGTAATCAACATTGTTTTTATAAAAGAAAAGATATACACATTACAAGGCATATTGTGTTGCATGATTCGCAGACATCCTCAGTAGGTTAGGTTACAGAAACTGCATTGCATTAGTCAAATATTTCAACCATCTGGTTCATGTGACCAATTTTTCTGTGTCCCTGTGTGGAGATTTTGCAGTGCTTTTGGAGTTGCAGCAAACCATATCAGAAACAGCTCAGCTGTCTCTGCATTACTGTTAGGCAATGTAGACATATCCTTCCAAGGTAAAAACAATCTGTTTGAGGGTTTTTTTTTTGTTTTTGTGACTTGCTATGCTAGGAGTTGGAACAAGAGCTAGAAGAGCAGAAGAATCTGCTTCGGTCGGTAGCATGCCGTGGAGAAGAAATCCTAACACAGAAAGGTGCTCCAGAAGGCCTTCATATAAGGTGTGCTTCTATGTGTTCTTCTGCAAAGCAGATTTCTAAGACTGTGCTTTGTTATGTTTATACCTCTCTTCTGCATATAATCCTCTAAGCTTGTTTAAAGGTTGTATTTCAAGGTAGCATGTATTTAGTCTGGTTTGTTTTTTTTTTATTTATATGGGTACTTGCAACTCTAAACATTTTTCCCATCAGGCAAGAAATTCTTGCTGTTACAAACCAGCCTTTGTCTTACTACCTGAAAAAAAAACTAAGTCAGATCTTAAAAAAAAATAGCACTTAATTTCAATGTAGGTATTCCTAATTGAAAGAGGAAATAAACACCTTCCAAAGTTATAATTTTTGTATTTCTTAAACATTTATGCCTCGTCCTATTCAGTGAGAAGCCCGATACACTCTCTGAGGAATTAGGCTTGGAAGGTGAGAAGCCATCATCTGAAGAACAGATGAAGGTGAAATGGGAAAGCCTGAGCCAGGAATTCAATACCAAGCAGCGACTGCTCCAGAAAGCTTTGGAACAAGAACAGCTGGTAGCTATTTTTAATTTCTCTTTGCATTTTCTCTGTGACAGCAATTGTAGCAACATGAGGTACAGTATGTGTATAGCAGGTGCATTAAGGTGGTGCAGTTAAAAGAAAGAATGTGCAACAATTAATTTTTGTGATGCCTTTGAAAATTACTAAGAACTACTAAATATTTGCACTAGCACTGCTCTTGTTCAAAGTGATTTGAACTGCACTGTTCAGGTGAATAAATCAGAAAGGAAGAAACAGCTCAGACAAAATCTTGATCTACTTATCTAACCCAAGATAATTCTATAACAAATCATCCTTCTGGAATTGACCAGTACTCTGATTACACTTAATTACTTGATTACACTCAATTATTGATCTTAGTGGATATCTGAAAAAGATACAAACCAAGATCTTTATTAAAGTACATTCTGCATTTTATTGTTAGTAGATCCAGGCCCACTATTCCTAGCTTCCAAAGTTCTAACTATCTTGTATTCATTCAACAGTAATTTTTTTTTTTGGTAAAAACAAGTCATTGCTAATTCTGACCACAAGAATGTATCCTGCATTTCTAGTCATCCTGCTGCTGAACAATCTTTTATTCAAGATATTCATGACACAGAACAGTCATAGGAGGACCATGACTATTTTTTGGTGATATCCTTAGTCAGTACTAGAATCAGTATAGCTGAATTTTGTGCCCTATATATGATAGAAGTATCCTGAATAGTACTTCTCTTTCAGCAGCTTTATGGCAGACCAAACAGACTGATATCTGGAATGCCTTTGTATAAGGAGGAAGAACACGATAAAGATAAATCCTCAGTGTCACCAGTATGGATTGAATTGAATCAGGCCTTTGAAGATCTGTCATCTGAGGTAACATTTCAATTGTCTTTACACCTGCAATGTGTAATGTCCTCCAGCAGAGCCACATTTACAATGAAAACTACTCTAGCATGTCACCTGGAAATCCAGTCCTTTCCAAAATATTAGACGTTAGAAAGATTATCTTATACTTCTGCTCTGGACTTCTCTGGTTCTTTTTGTCCAGGCTGGACGGGTGGAGGAGAGCCTGCATGTTGAACAGATGCTGTATGACGGTGTAACAGCCACCTCCTTGTGGCTAAATGGCGTGGAAGAACAGGTCTTTGCTGCTACAGCTCTGTTGCCAGAGGAAGAAACAGAAACATATCTCTGCCAGCAAGAGGTAAGAATCCATGTGTAGGACTTTCTTTAAATTGCCAATACGGTGCATTTTATACCTACCTCTGCAAGAAAGCAGTAAGGTGTCTATGCATGGGACTTGCTTTAAATTGCCAATAAGGATAAATTTTATGTACTGTTCACCAAGAAAATATTAGAACCCTGCATAAGTGACACGTTGCTGTCACAATCTCTATGAAATTGTAGTATTCTGCTATATGTAGAAGTAACTTTGTTGGCTGTGATGAGAATGTTGCAGAAAACAGTATCTGACTCAAATTTTTCCTGGTTTGCAGAGAATTAAACATAGAATCTTTCTTCTGTTTAACTTCTTTGCTAAGTAATACCAAGTACCACATTGCTGAAATTGAAATGAAGTGGAAAAGGGAGGATTGCCCTGGGATATAGAAATACAAATTCATTATCATGATATAGGGGGAAGGAGAAAGGAGTGTGCAAAGGGAGAGAGGTGATAGGACACAAGGAGTAATGGTTTTGAACTGAAAGAGCATCGATTTAGACTAGAAACAAGGAAGATATTTTTTACAATGAGCGTGGTAAAACACGAGAGCAGGTTGCCCAGAGAAGTGGTAGAAGCCCCATCCCTGGAAACATCCAAGGTCAGACTGGAGAGGGCTCTGAACAATCTGATCTAGTTGAAGATAACCCATCTTACTGCAGGGAAGTTGGACTACATGACATTTAAAGGTCCCTTCCAACCCAAACCATTCTAGGATTCTATGAATCTACATAATTTTGTTTTAGCGCTTAATTTCCTCAATAGCAGTCTGGGGTCTTTTTACTTTTAGAGATACTATAGCTGCATAATCTTGCCTAGTGTGTGCATATTAGTAACATAAAGAAGTCACTGCATCACTGCAAATTTTACAATGTTTATGACAATATGTTTGCTTTCTGGAATGTCTGATTATTACTTTGTTTTATTTTCTACAAAATCAGTCTCTTGCCAAAGAAATCAAAGATATAACAGAAGAAATGGATAAGAACAAGAATTTATTTGCTCAGATGTTTCCAGAGGATGGTGGTAATAAGAATATTATAGAAGACACTCTGGATTGTCTCCTGAAAAGACTGACCTTACTGGAATCAGTAGTAGACCAGAGGTGCCATCAGATGAAAGGACACCTCCAGCAAATAGTGACTTTCAAGGTATGATGCGCATCTGAAGGAATTAACAGGGGTACATGTCAAATGACGATATAAAGGATATGCTTCTCAAAGCAATGAGAATTTTTTGTACTAAATCAAAAAAAACGAGGTTGTCACAGGTTTTTACTGAAAAATCAAGCAGTTTCTTAGGCTATACAAAACCCATCACCCAAATCATGATCCTAAATTTAAACTCTCTACTAGAAGACTCCTGCAACTCATGCAATTATTTTAAAGTGTTTATTCATCCCATTCTTTCTCACCCTGCTGGCATTACATAAAAGGAAGTTCTTAACTACTGCTCTTGAAGGAGAAAAATCTTTAGAGTTCCACTCCATACGTTTTATAATTTCAGAAGTAATAGAATACACTGTTTTTCTTAGCTGAGATGGAGTAGAAAACATAATACCGATTCCCACTTTTCTGACCATCTTTAAGCCATACAGTTACTGTACAAGAGCTTGTACCTCAAGACATCTAAGCCATCTATATTAAGCAAAGCAGAAAAAAATGAAAATAAGTGGAGAAATGTGTGCTTTTAGAAATCTTTTAAAACAGTTCTTACTTGATCTCTACCTTGTCTCCTATTATTATTGTATAAAGCCTCCAGTATGGTTTAGTTTTGATGAAGACACATAGGTTGTTACTTCAGGATTTCTTTCGAAACTCTATAACTTTTCCTCTGTAGTATACAGGAGAAAAAAATTAACGTTTTTCAGTTAAAGCCCTTCCTTTGCTGAAGGAAGCAGACAAGTTAATTATAATCCTGTGTGTTTTACTGGAGATATTTAGTATTTAAAAGAATTACTACGTGGAAAAAAAAAAAAAAAGGCAGTAATGGGCCCCTTATGTAATCCTGAAAATCTTAGAAAAATGTATTAATACTTTCCTATTGGGATGAACACACATTTAGTTAACCCTGTAATGTGTTGAAGCCTTGTTTGCTACTCTGTTATATTTTTGTTTATAATGGAAAAAAACCCTTTCCTTAAAAAGAAAACCACACTTGTATGTGCCTGAATAAATTACACAAGAATAACATTTTTGTTAAATGAAGCTGATGATCCTTACTTATTAATTGTCTAACTGGAAAGTCAAAGCAGAAGTGTGTTCACAGGTGTGTTCACTTTAGCTTTTAGCTCATATATATTCAGTTGTGGATGTTCAGCGATGGCTAATTATGATGCTTCCAATTTTGAATAGATTTTGTGACTTAGTGTTGACATTGTAACATTTTAATGCTTTAAACTTTTTGGAACATAAAATATTTTTCAGTTTATTTGTGCTGTGATTGGCTATAATTTGTTATTGTTTGTTGCAGAATGATCTGAAGCTTCTGCTTGCATCGGTGGCAGATAATGAATACTTAGTTCTACATAAACTGGCAGAGGCAGTTGAGGGACCAGAAACAGAACAAATGCAGGTATTACCAAATGTCTATTACTTGTGGAATGGAGGAAGAGGTAGTTTCTATTCAAAGTATAAATGGACTGTAGAAAACAGTTGCTTTTAATGGGAGAACGCGTGTTCACATAAGTTAGTGAAAATTAGTACTTCCGAGAGTGCACTACATGTTTATAAATTAAAAAAAAACAAACCAGACAACACGAACTGCTTTTTTTACCTCCTCAGCTGAAGCAGTCGTGTACACTGAGCAGTATCTGAAAGAAAGAAAACATCAATGAACCAAAAAGAGTCTGAAGTTTGGCTAATTTGTTTGGCTATTACACTTTAGTAAAAAACAGACACTTCTGCACTGGTTTAGAGCAATATCTTGACTGTTTTTCTTTTAAAGCAATAGTTGTTTTTTCTTTATCAGGAACTGCTGGATGAATAATTGGTTATTAATATGACAAAACACATCCTGTTTCCTTGCTTCTGTTTTGCCAATGAGAAAACTGAATTAAGTATCCTAAGACCTACTTTATACAACTGTTCCTTGTTATCCAAGAGCTACTGATGTCTGGTGCCAACCGACGACTTAGGAGAAGAGACTTATCCTTCAGCTAAACAGAAATATTGGATTCATGTACCTGATAATCAAATTTTGAAGGAATTTTAAGTCTTCTGTATGTATGAAAGCTGGCACTCTGTGCTTTTCTTTTTTGCTTTCTACGATGCAAAAGATTGGCAAAAATTTATCTTCTGTGTGATTAACTTAACTACTAAATAGGAAAACAGTGTGGTAACAAAAGCAACTGATTTTTTTAACAAATCTACAAAGTACTTTAACTACAGGAGTCTACTTTGTACTTTTAACTATGTTATAGCTTGCATGCATTAATTCAGCAGAGACTCCCAGGTTGAAAGACTTAGGAAAGCTTGTAGCTTCCATTGAAAAAAGCCAAGTTATCACCTGCATACTCTTGCAAATACCAACCTGTGTTCTTAAGCTGTCGTTTTCAAAGTGCAAAAGGGTGTGTACAAGTCCTTTTCCTTGCCTGTAGTTTTGGCCCTGTTGTAGACCTGAAAGGGAGCATGCAGAGCTCTTTGCTATCATGCCTGTCTTCTGCTGTGATGGTTGTTTGCGTAGTGCCCAGATATGACAGGGATGAGTGTTAAAAAAAAGAATGCTTTAAAGGAAGATGTTAGAACAACTAACAGTACTTTTGTGTCTACACTATATAGTTAAAAGCATGGAAAGTTAAAACAAGGTTTGGTATAAAATAGTGTATGATACTAAAATGGCTTGTTGTTAAAAAATAATAATGCTGTGTTGTATTTAACTTTAAGAAACAATCTGGGCTCTCCCAGCTTTGAATTAATACTTTTTATTTATATTGTCCTTTAAAATTTCAGCAGATTGAATAACTGATTAATGCTTCAGACATAAACCAGAAAAGCCCTGTGGCAACTACAGTACTGTTATTAAACTTATAAACTAAAGGATACTATTTTCACATACAGGTCATACTTCAGGCAGAAGAAGGTTTGAAAGAACTGGATGCTGGAATCAATGAATTGAAGAAGCGTGTAGACAAGGTACAGATTGACCAACCTTCTGTGCAAGAACTGTCTAAGATCCAGGTATGGTTCATAAGTTCCATTCTAGACCTCTCTGGTGATATCAAAGACTGTTAGTATGCTCCTCTTTATTTTTCAAACGGCAATTTAAGAAAACATATTTAAAAGCATGTGTATAAAAGATTGTTTTCTCTCTGATTCACCTAGCTTTTCTCCTTTTGCATGGTAAGATTTTCTAACATTCCTGTTGCTAGCAATATTAATCATAGAAAGGAAAGAAAACAAAACAAAACAAAAACTATGTTGATATCCTCTTCAAATAGATAAAGTTAAACATGTAAAAGAAAATGCCTGCTGAAAGTTGAACCCTGTTTTCACCAGTGTCTCGTGATCTGGGGTTTAGTTCTCTCTAATCTTTGTCATTAAAAAAAAAAAAAAAAAAAGAGGGGTTTGGGAAGGGATGGATTATTAATTGTGACCTGAAATGGACACGTTCTGCTTTTACTAGAACAGCTCTCATGCTCCTGTATACTTCCAGTCTTGGTTTTGAACACAACTAAGAAGTAGCAGGGCTCAACTTTTAAGGGTCTCTGGAGCAGATACATGTGGGCAGTTGATCTAGAACTTCTATAAGGCTGTTGAAACTCCTTTGTGAGCAGTTTGTTGGTGAGGCAGGGGAATGCCTAAAGAAAGATCAGAGATAAGGTTTACAACTGAGTTTTACCATGCATGGTGGCATAATAATAAATTGGAAGCAAAGAAGACAGCTGAAACTGGACCATAAACTTGCATAAGCTTATTAAGCAAATAAAACAGTGATCTCAGTTAGAAATTAATTACAAAGAGTTTGTGCAAATTTGTCTTTTGCCCAGTTCTTTATCCTTTTGGTCTTAGAGCCTCTCCTGCTTCTGAGGTGTGGGGTTTTTTTTGTTTTTCGTTGGTTGGGTTTTTTTTCTGTCAGAATATGTGTAGATAGCCCCCTCTCCTTGTTTTCAATTTTTAGAAAAGTCTTACATTTGCTTTTTCGACAGTTGTGCTTCTCTCAATTATCTCTTCAAGACTAGGAGAGACAGCTGCAGTCTGAGAGCGGGCACTTTGCTGGGGCACTGGGTGACCATAGAGATATTTTGATTTATTAGTTTCTGAATGTCTTGTCTTGATCAAAAGTATGGACTTATCCTCACAGTTGTATGTATGTATGTTCAGAAAATACAATTCTCAAAACTGAAACAAGAAAGTAATCCTGTTCACGTGAAGGAAAGCGTCTATAGGTTGTTCTCTCTTTTGTGGTTGAGGTATACAAGATGAGCAGTAATAGCACATGGGAACTGATGAGGTTCTTCCTTTTGCTCATTTTGTAGTTTGGCAGTATGAACACTGTGAAATACACACTATGCTTTTTCTACACTTTACTGTTCTATATAAAGCATATTGCTATTTTAAACCTGGTTTGTTTTTTATTACAGGTTGTATGTATCTTGCTTGCTACTAGCAAGCTTTTAGGGCAGGAGAGGGAAGCAAATCTGCTGTTGAGATGCCTGTAGTCTGTAGCCACGATGGAGTCCATTCAGCCCTCTGCCTTATAAGAGCAAAATGTAAACAGCATCTGCAGTGTGTGTAGCCACATAGTAGCCTGGTTTTTGATAACAAGCCAAGTCATCCTACTCTTTTACTGCTTAAAGCAAGCCTTTGGAATTCTGCTAACTTTGTTCCTGAGTGAAAGCACTTGAAAGAGTTTCAGGTCATGCTTATTTTGTCTCTCTGTTAATTTATCAAAGAAGTCAGTGTCTCTGCGTAGCCTTTTTGACCTGGGAATATATGTTGTTTTGCTAGTATTCACAGAGGAACACAGGGATAGTAAGGTTGCTTCTAGGAAGACGTGTAAGGTGAGAAATAACAATTACCATTGCTGCTCTTTGCCCCCAAGGATAAGTATGATGAGCTGATAAAGATCGTTGGATCCAGGCGGAGTGACCTAAATCAGAATTTGGCACTTAAGAGGCAATACGAAAGGGCTTTGCAGGACCTGGCTGACCTGGTAGAAACAGGCAAAGAAAAGATGGCTGGTGACCAGAAAATTATTGTTGCTTCTAAGGAAGAGGTTCAATCACTGCTTGACAAACATAAGGTAAGAAACTATGATGTATTTCAGTACTAATAACAACTGTAAGCTTGTACACAGCTAATTGCCAACCTCCTGGTTCTAAAGGTTGTGGAGCTTTTCAGAAGGGTGGGTCAGTATTAAATCAAGATATATTAAAACTTACTTTATTTTAAATTGAAATCAATTAACTGTTCTGACTGAATGACTTTCAAATAATCTGTTGAAGGTGAACACAGGTTGATGGCATTTTCTTCCTTATTCTAATAACAAGTTCCTATTCTTATACTCTCATGCTACATAGCAATTTCATCCACCACTCCATTTTTTTCCCAACAGAAATATATGTTTGCTTATAGCACCCACAAAACATAAAATGTTGTTTCCAGATTTTTTATTGGGCAGAATTTTTTGGTGGTATATATGCAATTTAAGCTATTTTTCTTTATGAATGAGGGTTAGAATGGAATTTGCCTGGAAAGGATGACCTCTTTCTTCCTTTAAAAAGGCCATTGTCCTTTTTAAATTGCGTTGGATTTTGTGAAATGTTGGTAGAGTGAAAAGTTTACCTAATTCTATATCTACAGGTACTTGATTATACCGCTACGGTCTTAAAATGTTGATTTGGTGGTAATGAATTAACAATTGCGCTTTCTCTTTTCTGTTCTCTCTTTACCTTCTTCCTCACACCCAAATTTCTTAGGAATATTTTCAGGGATTGGAGTCTCATATGATCCTGACAGAAACACTCTTTAGAAAGATGAGTAACTTTGCCCTCTTGAAGGAAACTCAGTCACATTCAGAACTATTGACGCAAGCATCAGCTGTATTAAAGCTGGCTCATAAACGGGGTGTGGAGCTGGAATATATTCTAGAGGTGAGAATTTCTGTGGTCTTTTTTGTACTGCCATTGTCACCAATGTCACCATTTCTGTACATTCACAGCTATGCAGGTATAGGATTTCAGACTGAGAATGCACGTAATAAAATTCTAGATACTCAGTTTCATTATTCACTGTATACGTGGATAATTTTTGCTTGCAGACCTGGGTGCATCTGGATGAAGATTACCAGGAACTTACCAGACAGCTGGAGTCTGTTGAAGGTAGCATCCCCACTGTTGGTTTGGTGGAAGAGACAGAGGATAGGCTTACAGAACGTATTACGCTTTTTCAGGTTGGTGCTTTTCAGACATTCTTTACGAAAGAGTTGGCGGAAAGGGACCTCTGGAGGTCATCTAGTCCAACTTCCCAATTGGAGCAGGACAGTTGCTGTGGGCTGGATCAGCAACAGCTTTGGAAACCTCAAAAGATGGAGGTCCTATAGCAGTGCTGGGGACTGATTGTAGTGCTGCACCTCCTACTGAGAAGATTTTCTGTAATGCCCGATCTAAACCTTCAGCTTTCAGCTTGTCACCATTGTCTTTTTTTTTAATATTATGTGGCACTACTAAGGAGCATTTACCTCTATCATCTTTTTAATTCTACTGCAAATAGTTGTAAGCTTTTGTTAGACTGGCCCTTAGCGCTCCTTTTGTCAGTCTAAAACAAGCACACATCCCTCAGCCTCTTTTTGGAGGACATGTGCTCTAGGTCCCTAAACATCTTAATAGCTCTACACTGGACCCTCACTACTTCCTTCTTCTTGAATTTGGTGAAAGAGGGGCCAGAGCAGAATTTGATGCACTAGATCTGACCTCATCAGCGCCATTTGCTAAGGATGATAAAATAAGTTATTTTAACTTAAATAACTTAAGTTATAGGATAATAAGTTAAGTATATAACTTAAGTTAAGGAAATAACTTAAGTTAAGGATAATAAAATAATTTACTTTAACTTAGGTTGGCTATTCGGAGTCCTAATATAGGCCAGTGTTGTGTCTTGCCATATTCACCATGCCTTGGTTATGGCAGAAGCCGGCTTAAATACAACAGCTGTTCCCTTTCTAGACTTCCTGGGGTTATTACACCTAAGGCACAGAATTTACACTTCTTGTTGAGCCTCCTAAGGTTCCAAATGCCTCCAGGCTCAAGTTTATCAAAGTGTCTCTGGACTATGTCTGCCAGTTTTGGTCTCAAACACTTTCGCTACATTAGTGTCATCCACAAACTTACTGAGGGACCACTCTCAGTCATAATCTATGCAATTTATGAAGAAGTTGAAGATGTTTGGGTTCAAATATCAACAATCTCTGGAGTACTCTGCCAGTTATGGTCTGCCAGCCAGACATCAAGCCTTTGATCACTAGTGTTTGAGACTGGTAATGCAGACAGTTTTCAACCCATTTAACAGTTCATTTAACTGGCCCACATTCTCTGCGCTTCCTGAGGACTGTCCAAGGGGAGTGTCAAAGGCCATACTGAACTCAGTCTCATCCACAGAGACAGTAATTTTGTCATAAAAGGCTGTCTAGTTAGTGAATACAAATTGAATATCCATCCCTGGTTACCTTTGGGTCCTTTTTGTCCTTCAAAGTGAATTCCAATGGGATATGTTCCATGATCTTTCCAGAGAGCAAGGTGAGACAGAACCACCTGCCGTTCCCCAAGTTGCCTTCCGTCTTAAATGCAACAAGAACTAGTAGTTTAAATATAGGTTTTCTGCCACATCCTGTTTGTACAGCGTGTTTTTAAAATGAGATTTCTGTTCTAGTTGTTTTGCTTTGTCTTGTAATACATCAGATATTTTGGTTGGGGTTTTTTTTGTTTGTTTTTTTCCTTCATTTATAGAAAAATGTGTGCCAAATTTTTCTTCCAAATTGACTTCTTGTCTGTTCTGAATTTATGTATATCGTTCTTTTGCCAGACAGCTTTCTGCTTTTGCAATGGTATGAGGAGAACTTAAGCAATCTATTGTGTGTGGGTTTTATTTTCATTTTGTTTCATGTAAAAGATTGTTGGTCTTGGCCCTAAATTAGATATCGTCTTTTGTTTCTCTTGTCAGTTACATAAATTAGGTATTCAAATCCAGATTCTAGAATTCTGCTATGGCATAACTTTTAATACTTTTTTTCCTCTCCCTGTGGCCACATTTAGATTAAAAATGCATAATTAATTTATGTCTGTCTTAGAGTAATTTTTTTATGCTGCTGTCCGGGATTTATGCATTTATTTGCATATATATGTTATATGTAAGTACACACACAGAAACACACATATATAAATACGAAATACTGTTAAGTTATTTGAGCTCTATTTACATGAAAGAGACAATAAGAAGAGTCATAGAAAGTTTATGTACTCACCATGAGCTTGGTAGTTTTTTACTCTTTATCTTCAGATTAGTTTTAGCAGAACTGAAAGATGGGAATGTATGTACATATTGTGCCTAGTCTTAGTCAAATATTCAGATGTTTTTAAAATCTGTACTGTTTGCATAATGATAGTGGAATTTGGCAGGTATATTTGCCTATGTATATGAATTCTTTACCCATTCACAGCTTACCATTTAAATGAAATACGTCTCTGCTCCAGATTGGATTTAGTGTGAGAGTATTAACAGTATTTTCGGTACTTTTTTGCCTTCTTGTGCCACACCAACTGGCTTCTGTGTTTAGGGATTTTGATGGGTGGGGTGATCTGTTTTGTAACCATGGATAGTGGAAGGGCAGATCAGTAAAGGAAGAGTTAGAAGACCAGGAAGCTGACGGTAGGAATTTAAAGGGCTGGAGCAGCCACTGTTAATAAGTTGATTCTGGATACCTTTAACTTTCGTTGCAATAGGGTTTTCAGCAGATGGTAGACTAAATTCTGACATTTTAATCAGTTTCTCTCAGAAAGTATGTTGTCCCACAAAGATTCTTTTGATATTGTTCTTTTCAAATGTAAAATATCTACACCAAGAAGTTGATCATGAGGAGATGTCAGCAGACAAATTGAAGTGAGGGGTTTTGTGACAGCAGATTCAGGTTTTGAGCAGGTTACCTACATGATGGTTCTCAGGGGGTTCTAGAGCTGGAGCAGAGGGAAAAATGTCATGTGCTGTGGTGACATTGGATATGCTACAAAATGCAGTAGAAGAAAACTAGATGTTGGTAAAGTGTGGTAGCAGAGATCTGAAGAGCTATCTATCTGACCATCTCCTCTGTCATTACAGCATCTGAGATCTAATCTGACTGAATACCAACCTAAATTATACCAAGTAATAGATGATGGGAAAAGACTCCTTTTTTCTGTCAGCTGCTCTGATCTCGAAAGTCAACTGAACCAACTAGGAGAACATTGGTTAAGTAACACCAGCAAGGTTACCAAGGAGCTTCACAGGCTGGAGACAATACTGAAGCAATGGACAAGGTAATGCTCATGTAATAGTATAAACTTCCTCATTTGCGCTGCTCAGGTCAAAGTCATTCTGAACCTGAAGCTGTTAGATTTGACATTTAAAGTAAAGTACTTAGAGATGTATATGTTAGTTTGACTACTCTACAATATCCTACTTCTGTTCCATAGAAGTGCTGTCGTACTATCCGATTTGCAGTGAAACCTTTACCAGGTAACTGCTGGTGGGAAGTCAAAAGATCTTATTTAGATGGCTAAGTTAGAAGCCTCTTGTGCATACAGATTGTTGAGAGAAAGTGTATATTTTGCTAGGTAGCATGAGTACAACTCAGCATATTCTGGTAGGGGCGTTGCCACTGCTGTGTTCTGGTGGGTCAGTGCCATTGGACATATGGAAGGGAATTTTTAGCTGCCTTTACTAGTAATGTTCATATGCTATTTTTAAAATTAATTCTCTAACTGATATAAAGGCTTTGTCTATTAGTCATAGTATCTCTTGGGGTTGTTGGCTCACTAGCTGTTCAAGAGAGTTATGTAAAGGGGTTTTATGTATAAAGGTATAATGACATCTCATTAGTTGCTTTCCATATGAAATTATATGGAGGTAGTTTCTGGAAAAACAAACAAAACCAAAAACAACTCTGCTCTGAGATACCTTGTTGTAAAGCTTTTGGAAGGTTGATCCTTCTAATGGAAAGCAAAAGTCGGGTTGGGGAGTGTGTGCTGTTACAGCTCGCCCAAACAGATTTGTAACCTAGTTACTAGACTTTCATTAAACTTATTTTTTTCCTAAGAGGCAAAATGAATGCAATGTTCGGAACTGTGGTTGTAATGGCTAAAATAAGTGCTTCCTGATACCATGCCTGTCTTTTAAATTAAATCATATTTTTCTGAAATTTGATAAAGGAAAGAAGATATTTTTACTTTTATTTTAAATCTGGCATACAGTGTCTTCCTTTAACCACAGGGAGGAGAGACTGCTCAGTTGGAGGCAAGAAGTAGCAATGACTGTTTTGGTTTTCTTTAAACACCTTTACAGGTACCAGAGTGAATCAAATGAACTGACACATTGGTTACAATCTGCAAAGGACCGACTTGAGTTTTGGAGCCAGCAGTCTTTGACAGTTCCTCAGGAACTGGAAACAGTCCGAGACCACCTGAACTCATTTTTAGTAAGTCATTCATGGATCTAGGACTTTTTTTTCTCCCCAGTTACAAATAAACAATAAAGCAATCATGTGGTTACACTTTTTCTCATCATTGCACTACTGAGTATGAAAAAAGAAGTTTCTGTAGGTGAGTTGTCCTTCAAAAAACTAGTTTTTTTATGAACATTAAGCACTCCTTTGCTATATGCAATAATTATAACATTTGATTTAACCAATTTTTATTCTCACTTGGTCTGAAGTGTGGGTGGTAAACAGTAATGGAAAGTACATATTTTTAAAAGGAAGGGAGGGTATTCTTAGCTTTCTTAGGTAGAGTTTTAAGTACAATAAACAAGTAGATGACTATTTCCACAAAAATTACTCTGCTTGTAGGAGTTTTCAAAAGAAGTGGATGCTAAATCATCACAGAAATCTTCTGTCCTGAGTACTGGAAACCAGCTTCTCAAGCTGAAGAAGGTAGACACAGCAGCACTGCGTGCAGGATTGTCCCACATTGAGAATCAGTGGACAGAGCTGCTCGCACAAATCCCAGCAGTACAAGAGAAATTGCACCAGGTAAGAAAGGCCAGCGATGGCCTTTGATATTCCAGAAAATTCAGACCATACGGTTGGCACTGCTTTTGAGACATAGTTGCTCCTTTCTCCTCAGCTTATGCATGTGAGAGGCAAGATAGGAACAATGCTACTCTAATTTTATGTGGGAAAGCTTAAACTTATGTCAAAATCCTGTCTACACATACTGTCTAACACCATTTGGTGTTAATTTCAGAGCTTCATAGTTACATAGGTCTAAAAGTTGGGTTAGTATTTAGCTGCTAAGAGGTTGTCATAGAATCAGAATCATTAGGTTGGAAAAGACCTTTGAGATCATCTACTCCAACTGTAGCTATTCACTGCTAGATCATATCCCTAAGCACTTTATCTACCTGTCTCTTAAATACCTCCGGGGATGGTGACTCAACCACCTCCCTGGGCAGCCTCTGCCAGTGCTTGATAACCCCTTCAGTGAAAACATTTTTCCTAATGTCCAATGTAAACATCCCCTGACGCAGCTTAAGGTCATTCCCTCTTGTCCTAAGACCTATCACTTGGGAGAAGAGACCAACACCTACCTCTCTACAACCTCCTTTTAGGTAGTTGTAGAGAACAATAAGGTCTCCTCTCAGCCTCCTCTTCTCCAGGCTAAACAACCCTAGATGGGTCATCTGCTCCTCCTAAGGTTGTCAGTGTAAGCCATTGCTGCAGTTTAATTTTGAATGCTCTCATAGTTAGTAATATCATTGTAATTTAAGGGGAGAGTGAAAGGGTAACAAATGTGAACTGACTCTATTATATTAAACAAATCAATGTCATTCAGTAGTTCTCTGAACTATCTTGTAATGCCAAATCTGACAAGGTTGTAGAACATGTTTTTGAGTTGCCAAATGTAAGTGAGTACTACTGCATCAAATGTTAAAAGGCAGTCTTTGGAGGGAAAAACAGTTGCTGTTCAAAATAAACCTATTTAGAAATCACCACACAAGAAGAATAGTATAGAATTATTTTCCATGTGTCTATTCATTAGCCACATATAAAGATAGGAAAAACCTTGCTTATAGCTGAAGTTTTGCATAAGCCAAATACAAAGTTATGGAATGAGAATGTAGAAACTTTAGGAAGTCTGAAATGGATTCTTTGAGTTTGTCCAGTTTCTTTGTACAACAAAGAATGGAAATAAGAAGCCTTTAGTTTTCTTATTAGGATGCATGCAGTTATGAAATATATGTCCTATTAAAACCTTTATTTATTTTTTTTACTTCTTTTTATAAATTTCAGTGATATGTTAGGGATGTAGAATAACATGATAAGAGCAGTTAAAAGAAGTGTGCTACTGTGATGCAAAGCAAGGAATTCTTACCCATTTTCTTCACAGCATGTATTTTAAGTCTGTTGTCTCTACAGCTCCAGATGGACAAAATTCCTTCTCGCCATGCTATCACAGAAGTTATGAGCTGGATTTCCCTGATGGAAAATGTCATTCAGCAGGATGAAGAGAACATAAAAAATGTAGTAGGACAGAAAGCCATTCATGATTATGTCCAGAAGTACAAGGTACTGAGTGGAAATGTTATTAATCTCCATTTTGAATTATCCCAATTAAGACTATATACACATATTTAAAGGATAAGTGATGAAAGGAAAAAAAAGCAAAACTTACATCATGAAGTGGTTAGAATTGTACCCAAGTTAAAATTGGGTAATATTTGATAATGTGGAAAAAAAAGCTAAAGTTACTTTTACTCTGCAGTTCAGTTATGGTAGGAATATGATTTTTAATATGCTTACCTTAATGTCCAAGTAAATCCAAAGCAATATACACATGAATAAACCTTATTAGATCTGTCTTTCACCAAAACCACAAAGCACTTTGCAAATTATGTAAACTATTTTATGAATTCTCTGCGTGATATCATTTTCTCCTCAAATAGCCTGTTCTTGAATGTAAGGTCACTAGTGGTTTACAGATCAAGATACTTTTGATCAGCATCCAAAGCATGAATGAAAAAATGCTACATTTTGAAATAACTATTGTTATAACTATAGTTATAACACAATTTCACTTCTTTACCTACATCAGTAGTAATAGATCTGCACGCAATGACTTTCTTCTCAATATCAGAGATATTTTGAGACTAAATAAGTGAGTAAAATTATTTATACTCAGTTTTTCTTAGATCTGGTACTTGAAACCAGTATCAATGCATTTACAGATTATTTTTGGGAGGGGGAGAGGGGTGGAGCAGCAGCGGGGGAGGCAGATTCTTTATTCCAAAGGCAGTGTGTGGCTGCTGTATTTCTCAATATTTAGGAAAAAGTATCATATTTTTTAATTGTTCTTCAATTGCTGAAAAAACCTTTCAATTAAATTGTGAGAAAGTTGTAATTTATGAACATTTTTCCTCTGTTCTGTAGGAAGGTGAGGATTTATGGTCCTTATGGTTTGGGTGTTTTATTTTCTTCTTTTCTCTTAGGGTTTCAAGATAGACTTAAATTGCAAACAATTGACGGTAGACTTTGTGAACCAATCAGTGCTACAGATTAGCAGCCAGGATGTTGAAAGTAAACGTAGTGACAAAACTGATTTTGCAGAACAACTTGGAGCAATGAACAGACGTTGGCAGATCCTACAAAGCCTACTAACAGAAAAGGTAAAGAAAAAAACTAGCTGCTCTGTAATGCAAAATATGTAGAACTGTAAGATTTTAGTGGTTGGAAACCTCTGCAGGTTGTTTAGTCCAACCTCCTGCTCAAACAGAGTTAACTTTACAATTAGATCAGATTGCACAGGGACTTGCTCAGCTGAGTTTTAAAAATTTCCAAGGACAGATTTCACGATGTCACTAGGTGGCTCCTTCCTGTGCTTAACCACTCTTGTGAGGGACAAGTTTTTGCCTCGTTCCAGATCAGAACTTCCCTTGTTGCAATTTGTGACTGTTATCTCTTTTTTTTACCACACATCTCCAAGGACAGTCTGCCTCCATCATCCCCATACCTCCCCATAAGGAGTGAACAGCACAATGAGATGCTTCCTTTGCTTTCTTTTCCCCAGGCTGAATAGAACCAGCCTCTCCTTTTTTGTCATGTGCTCCAGCCCCCTAATGACCTTAGTAGCCATTCACTAGTTTGTCAATCTCTTCTTTGCACTGAAAGGTCTCAGATGGGCCAAAAGTGCCAAGGAGAAGGAAAGAATCACTTCTCTTGACCTGCTAGGTGCACTCTCTATAAACTTAATTTGGAATGCAGTTGACTTTCATCATCACAAATGCACGCTGCTGGTGTATTACATTCACATTATTGCCCACAGTAGCCCCTAGGGCCTTTTCTTTTATCCAGCCTGCTGACAGCCTGTATTGCATGAGGTTATTTTGTCCCAAGTGGAGGACTTTATATTGTCTTTGCTGAATTTTATGAGGATTGATGATTCTATTTCTCCATCTTGTTGAGGATTCTCTGAACGGCAGCCCTACTCTCCAGCATATCAACTACTTCTTCCAAATCAGTGTCATTTATTAATCCACTGAAAGCACAGTCCACTATGTCATACAATCATAGAATTGCCTGAGTTGGAAGGATCCCACAAGGATCATCTAGTCCAACTTCTATTCCTCCATAGGACAACCCCAAAATTCACACCATATGTCTAAGGGTGTTGTCCAAATGTTTCTTAAATTTATTATCAGGCTTGGTGCTGTGACTACTTCACTGTTCACTGTTCCAGTGCTCCACTACCCTGTGTGAAGAACCTTTTCCTAATATTCAACCTAAATCTCCCCTGGCACATCTTCCCTCCATTCCCTCGGGTCCTATCATTGGTCAGCTGCTGCATCTCCTTCCCTTGTGAAGAAGCAGTAAACTGCAATGAGGTCTGCCCTCAGCCTCCCCTTCTCCAGGCTGGAAAGACCAAGTGATTTCAGCTGTTCCTTATACAACATCCTCTCTAAACCCTACACCAACTTTATGGCCTTCCTCTGGACACTCTCCAGTAGCTTGTTATCCTTTTCATAGTGTGATGCCCAAAACTGCACACAATACTTGAGGTGGGGCTGCACCGTTGTGGAGTAGAGCAGGACAATCCCCTCCTCAACCAGATAGCAATGTGACGCCTGATGCACCACAGGACACAGTCCTCTTGGCTTCCAGGGCACACTGTTGGCTCATGTTCGACTTGCTGTCGACCACAACCCCCTGATCACTTTCTGCAGGGCTGATCTCCAGCCTCTCACTCCCCAGTCTGTATTCAGAGTTGCCATGTCCCAGGTGCAAAATCTGGCACTTGCCCTTTTTAAACGTTATGCAATTGGTAGGTGCCATTTGCTGTTGAATGACACCTAGTACAAGCAGAAATATCCAATTAACTTTAATGCAGTCGATTGATAGAGGAGGTAATATAAATCTTCATCTGCATTACCACATTTATAAGCAAGGAATATAAAATGTATGTTTGCATATTTAATTTTATTTGGGAAATCCTGAGGCCCTTGATCTCTGAAAATAGCTCCACTTCACAAAAAAACTGTGTCAAAGTGTTAGCTTTTTTAATATGTCATAATATTGTATATTAATATGCTATCTCTATATAATTATTTCTGGATAAAGCAGGGCTTTTATTATGAAATCTTTTACAAATAGTAGATATATTTAAATTTGAATGCATATACTGCTTTTAAATTCTGAAAGCACTAAATTCTGGGAAGGCACTGGTAAGCATCAGTCTTTACTGGTTTATTTAATTGACCCAACAATAAAGATAATTGTATGAGAGAGTATATACTTATATTTGTTTGCAGATCCAGATGTTGGAAAGTCTGCAGGAATCCTGGACAGAATATGAAAATAATGTACAGTGCCTAAAAGCTTGGTTTGAAACCCAGGAGAAGAAGCTGAAAGAGCAACAGAAAATCGGAGACCAGGCTTCAGTACAGAATGCTTTGAAAGACTGTCAGGTAACATCCCTTTATAAGTGACAACATTCTCTTTCCAACAGTTAGAAACAACACCTGATAAAGCCATGTGAAATATTCATATCAGTGACAGAATTCCTCTTTACTTCAGTGAGGGGGACATTTAATTCCTAAAGTGCCAGCAATAACAAGGATGGGAGGAACAATAATGTCCCAAAGATGTTTAAAAGCAACCAAAGTCATTATTGTATTTGCATTGTGTATTAAAGCATGGACCTTTCCAAGCATACTAGGTGTTCTGAACTAGAAGGCCATCAAAGGAACGTGTTCCCATTCTAGTTTAGCCAGTGTTGCGGAACTTGATGTCATGAACGCAATGCTTGACTATAGGGAAACTTGAGGTCTTTGCCTTATAGAATCATAGAATGGTTTGGGTTGGAAGATTGTCTAGTTCCAGCCTCCCTGCCATGGGCAGGGACACATCCTACTAATCATTTATGACTACCTTTCTTCTACCCCTCCTCTCCCACCCCTCCCCCCGCCTTTTTCCATTCTTTTTCCACTTTATGTATTTAACTTGACTATTCGAAGAAAAATGCTAGAATCCAAGGATGTCTTTCCTGAATGAATATAATGAATGGGTTGAATACGATCTAACTTTAAAGTCTTCATAAACAGAAGCCGGAAGTAAATTAATGAAATGCACAAGAGAATGTGACCTGTATTCACCAGTGTATTAAGCTCATCTTTTTTTCTGTAAAAGCAAATAGTTGGTGAGGCTAGATATGTTAGAAGTCAATTTATTTTTTTTTTTTTGCAAAATTCTTGACCTAAGTTGTCAAACTGGTTGAAGTGCTTAGTTTCAATTCAACTATCTTTATGATTTCAGCACAATAAGCCCATACAACTGAAGCAAAGGTAATGTAGTGTAGCCAGACATAATTGTCAGGCTGTGCGTGGCTGGAGTTCAAAGCTGAATCTGATTTATCACCTTTATAGTTCCTTTTGGTCAGGGAAGTTAGCAAATACACTTGAGGAGTCAGTTATGAATGGCAAGACTTTGATCAGCAGAGAAACAAATTGTTTAAGAAATAGCTGTAGCAGACACTCCCAAGTATTTGGTTCAACTAGTACAAAGGCTGCGGGTTATTTATTAACAGATGTTAGTTGCTGCCGAATGTCATATTAATAAGTGAAGGCAACTTTTTTTCCCATTGCATGTCAGAAACAGTAATGTCTTTAACTCAGTTATGAGTTAAAAATTATATATAAGGAACCCTTTTTCACAGAGAATCAGAAATAGTTGGAATGAATGGTGTTTGAAACTTTTGCCTGTTCTACATTCTGAATTTTTGAGCAAACTTGTACAAACTTAAATACCCTTTTTAGTGTTAAATTCTGCTTTTAGGAAATTCAGATTTACTATGTACAACTTATAAAAAAAAATTTGCTTTAATATCAGCTGATAAAAAAGATGTATTACTCCAAGGCTGCAGTCTGGAACAAGGTTCTGGCTTGAAGTTTGAAGAAAAGTTAAATAGTACAGAAGAAAAGGCTACGAAGAAACAGTACAGCAAAAATGCACTCACTTATGTGTATACAGACAGAAGTGTGTTGTATGTGTGCAAGGATGAATTCTGCTAATGGCAAGTGTTTGCAAGACTGGACAGAATTTGGTCTCAAATACTCTCTCCATTACCTAAAATGTTAAGTCTGTTATGGCAATGATTCACTTGTTGGGGTTTTTTTGATTCATAGGAAGAACAATATATTGAAAGACATGGGTTTTCAGTTTGCCCAGAGTTTTGATGAGTTGTTTTCTTTCCCTGATGGTCTGTCTCAGTAAGGAAAGGCTTGCAGGAAATTAAAATATAACCTGCTTTATCTCCAGACAAGTAAACACAAATTTGTGCTGGGCTGAAGCCTAGAAGTCATAATTCCCTTCTCTTCTCAGACTCAGTGTTTGCACTACCTGAAGCAACACAGCTTCCATGTGACCCTGTGCATTGCAGGACTTGCTTGGATCTCCCTCCACCGTGCCATGAAATTATATAGGTAGTTTCCTAGCTAGGAATGAGCTTGTGGGAGCATGCTTTATGACTCGCAGTTGCTCACTGAGTCTTCTTGTCCACTCTCCTTCATTTGGTAACTTCATTCTCATGCTTTTGAGACATGAGGAAGATCATAGGCTTTGTGACTAGTAAATGCTACCAGAGTTTTTGCACTTCTCTTATTGATAAACCAAGATAAAAGAGGCAAACGTCAGCCTTTCTGTAACCAATCTAAGGTCATGTTAAGTCAATGTCACAGCTAGCTCTTACTTGAAGCAGCAAAACAATCGGCTAACTTGTTGTCATGGCCTCAGTGCTTATTCTTCATTTGCTCTTTTTTTCACGTGTTTTCAAGCCAAACATTCATTTTCTTCCCATTTCCTTGGGTTACTGTGTGAGAACACTGAGCAAAGCAAATGCTATCAAGGTGTTTAATGCTTCCCAATGGCATTTCAACCTTGAGGAGGCAATAAAGATTCTTTTAGTTGTTGTCATTGGCTTGATTCCAATGAACTTGCCATCTAGAAAGGGAGAAGGCTTGCTGTGCCTGGGCAAGGGGCTTTGCTGGGGCCTGGCAAGGGAATGCAGACTCCATTTCATATGGGGAGGCACGCAAATTGACATCTTTCCCTAGGAAGTAATTTTGTCCTTTTCCTTGGGTGGCAAAACTCATTTTTTTTTCCAGAGGTTTAAGCCAGCTTTGGACTAATCAAAAAGCCTTCTCAATGTTTAAGGGCAAACTATGACACACAATAGTTTTCCTACGTATTCAGACTGCTATCCCATTTTTAATGAGTTTTGGACTCTTAGATGAGAGCAGAAGATTACACAGGAGTTTAATCTAGAGGACATGCTTCTATTTAGAATCATAGAATCATACAATCATACAATCACTAGATTGGAACGGGCCCACTGGATCATTGAGTCCAACCATTCCTAACAATCCCTAAACCATGCCCCTCAGCACCTCATCCACCCGTCCCTTAAACTCTTCAGGGAAGGTGATTCAATCACCTCCCTGGGCAGCCTGTTCCAGTGCCCAATGACGCTCTCCATGAATTTTTTTTTTGATGTCCAGCCTGAACCTTCCCTGGTTGAATTTGAGGCCATTCCCTCTTGTCCTGTCCTGTGTCACTTGGGAGAAGAGGCCAGCTCCCTCCTCTCCACAACCTCCTTTCAGGTAGTTGTAGAGAGTAATAAGGTCTCCCCTCGGCCTCCTCTTCTCCAGGCTAAACAACCCCAGCTCTCTCAGCTGCTCCTGGTAAGACTTGTTCTCCAGCCCCCTCACCAGCTTCGTTGCTCTTCTCTGGACACGCTCCAGAGCCTCAACATCCTTCTCGTAGTGAGGGGCCCAGAACTGAACACAGTACTCAAGGTGCGGTCTCACCAGTGCTGAGTACAGAGGGAGAATAACCTCCCTGGACCTGCTGGCCACGCCGTTTTTGATACAAGCCAAGATGCCACTGGCCTTCTTGGCCACCTGGGCACACTGCTGGCTCATGTTCAGTCAGCTGTCAACCAACACCCCCAGGTCCTTCTCCTCCAGGCAGTTTTATAGCCTGACTTCTCCTGGTCTGTAGCACTGCATAGGGTTGTTGTGCCCCAAGTGCAGGACCCGGCATTTGGCCTTGTTAAACCTCATGCCATTGGTCTCAGCCCATCGGTCCAGCCTGTTCAGATCCCTTTGCAGAGCCTCCCTACCCTCCATCAGATCCATGCTTCCACCCAGCATAGTGTCATCCTCAAACTTTTTAAGTTAAAGACAAACAGCTATGCTTTAAATGAAACATAAAATATTAAATAAAATTGCCAATGAGTTGAGATTCTCTTGAGAATAAAAAGTTAAAGTGTGCAAGCATGAATTTCCTTTTTTTTAAACTAAGGATGATTTGGCATTTTTTCTATTTCAAGGACTTATCTATGCAATTAAACAAATGAAAATACTGTGGTGTCTTCTTTTTCTTTTTAGGAATTAGAAGAATCAATAAGAACAAAGGAAAAAGAAGTAGAAAATGTAGAACAGAGTGGTCTTTCTTTGATACAGAACAAGAAGGAAGAAGTGTCTTCTGCTGTTATGAATACACTGCAAGAAATTAACCATTCCTGGGCCAGTTTAGATCACATGGTAAAGAACTGTCAAGGTGCAAATGATAGTTCCAGAAATAGGGCATGAAGGAGATGGAGAATTAGCAGTTTGCAGCTACTGGATTTCTTCTTGATTGTAGGGGAAGAGATTCTGAACTGTGTCTGTGTTTCTGTCCATCCCCATGTTTGTATGTACACTCCACATGAAATGGGTATAATACTTCCTATTTCAAAGATGCTTCTAATTCTTTTAATTGAAGCTTTTTAGATGCTTCCTGATATTTAATGGGAAGGTACTAAATGGTATGTAAGGAACTACCTTTTCAAGCACACAGGTCTCACAGGCTAAAGAGTCCTCCTTCTCAGGAGGAATGCAGTGTGTTGATCCCAGCCTCTCTGCTCACTTTCATAGGCTGATTCACTTGCCTTAAGGATGTTTTTCATATTCTTAAGGAGTTTCTCTTGATCCTGCTTTGGACCAAGGTAGAATGGACTTCATATCTTCTTAGTCCCTGCTATTTTACCTTTATAAAGTGAAACAAGACTTTATTCTGTACCAAGTGTTAGAATAGCTGATGGTTGTGCAAAATCATCATTCTCCAACAGGCTTAAGATAGGCATGTAGAACAAGTAGTATCTGAGATCAAAAAGGAGGAAATAATTTAAACCAAAAAAAGTAATAACTTGGATGCTTTTTTTTACTTCTTCTTCCATCCTCCTAGGTTAGCCAACTGAAGACATTATTGCAAACTGTTCTTGATCAGTGGAACATCTACAAAAAGGCATATGAAGAACTGAACAGTTACCTGACAGAAGCCAGATATTCTTTGTCCCGTTTTTATCTTCTTACTGGTTCTTTGGAAGCTGTGAAAGTCCAAGTTGAAAACCTTCAGGTGAGCAGAATACCATACCTCTTGACATACCAAGGACGGATTCAAGGATTCATTTTGTCCTCATTGCATAGATGCATATAACTATACATTTTGATTTATAAGAAATAGAAGTACTGGCAAATTAAAATAACATGATATTAAGGAAACACATTATCAGATGACCATTACATTTTTCATTTTGTAGAAAAATAAAATTGTGATAAATGTTTTCTTTTTGGTTTTTTATGTTGTTCTTTAATTTTTGAATCATACTATCAAATCATTAAATTTTTTTAAATTGTACTAGTGACCATTAAGACTAAAGTTTCTCACTTGGCTTCATCAGACTTTCGAGCTACTGATGTATGTTGAAATTGTGTTTTAACTCCACCCCCTCTGAAACCTTTGGCTGCAATAGATTGTAAATCAAATAAAATAATGTTCCAAAAGCTGAAATACTCACATGTTCAAGCGATTTTCTGCTGTATGAAAAGCATAAAATACCATGCACTCATTATAACATTCTGAATTAGTATTAATGGAAATAAATTAATTTAAACAAAATTATTTTTATATTGCATAGAATAACCTTTTATTTCAAAGAAAGTTGTTGTCTTTGAAATTAAAAATATCTATGCAAACATTTCCAGATGCTAAAAAACCTAGAACTTGTGTTATAAGTATTTGCCATCAAATTTAAGTTTACATTAACTTTTAAATGTTTTGTGTGATTTGAAGTCCAGACATGTATAAAACCAAATGCCGTAAGCATGAACAGTGCACTTTACAGCAACTCTTCTGGGTTTTTATCTTTTGCATGTCAGAGAGGAGGAGTCAGTAAAACAATAGGTACAGAAAATGACTTATTTTCCTTATTAAGATTTTGGTTACACTGTTTAATCAGGTTGAGATTGGCTCGACTGATCAAATTGTAATAATATGCATAAAAATATTTAATGTTAAAAAAGGGCATTTTCCCTGCCAGCAGTACTTCAGACTGATAAATGAAAAAATAAGAACATTATTTTCCAAATGAAGCTTTTCTAAGCTGTTACTTTTTTTTCATTTAATTCTAAACAGGAAAATGTTATTTAATTTATTTTCTTTTATCAGTTAAGTTGTTATTTCTGAAGCCGTTCCGTGCACTTACTCCTTCTGTGCAAGACTTGTTTAGAATAATCTCTTTTAAAACATTTTTACATTTTCTGAAAATATTAGTTTGAAATTTAGGTTTTGCTATACCTTAATATTGAATCAAATTAATCTAACAATGGTTTTTCTGTTACACAACTTTGATGAAACATACATGAAATCAAGTTTTGCATTCATAACCTGTGTGATGTAATTGATACGTGCTATTCTGAAATGTTTCTATATAGTGCCATATAGTAATACCTCATCTACCTTTTTTTTTTATTATTTTTATTCTATCTGTTTTAGAGCCTACAAGAAGAATTGGAAAAGCAAGAAAATAGCTTACAGAAATTTGGTTCTGTGACCAATGAATTGGTGAAAGAATGTCACCCACCAGTGACTGAAACTCTTACCAACACTTTGAAAGAAATGAATATGAGGTAGAAAATTTCTGTGTCTTGAAATTTACTTTTAGTGGTAAATTTGCATTTTTCCATTGACTCTGTTTTCCATAATTTTTATTTTTATTATATTTTATTATTTCATGGGGACTTGGAGGGAGGGCAGAGTTATTGTTTTCAACATGGACTGGAGAACTGTCTCATTTACTACTAATAACACAGGAAAATTTATTAAAGCATTCAAATGTTACTATCAGTAGCTTTGGTCCATGCATGGCTGCCAACGAAGGTTCATAAATACCATGCTGGAAAATAATAATGCACTTAAAATGGAAGAATCCTGTCTTGAAATTTTGTTTGCTATACATACACCTGGTCCCCCAGATTTCAGGTGCTATTTCTAGTTTTAGGAAGGGTATGATAGGCAAGAAAGTCTAAGCCTTCACCAGTAGCTTGGAAAACAGCTTCCCTAGTATTGCATGCAGGCCAGAACCAGTGTAAAGGTTTAGCCAGAAAAGGTACAGAAAGGTGGGATTCAGAAGCAAAAACTAACTTGGTGGAAAGTTGGTTTGTTTTGGTTTTTTTTTTCTGAAAACACAATCATGCCAGGTTTATTTTAATCTGTGGTCCATCTTGTTCTAGAATCTGGAAGTGGAACGAGGGATTATTCACTCCATTTCAAGAAAGGTAGTGTAGGATTTAACAGTTCCAGTGATGACTGATGGACTTTTCACTTCGTCATTTTTATCATATAATAATAGTTGCAAAATATTGTGATTTCCTTTAGTGAGAAAAAAATGAAATAATTTGATAAATACCAGCACATCTGAGAAAGTACATGTTTCTGATTGCCAGGAGACCCAACAATTTAAAGAGGGATTAGATATTTCATTGGATAATAGAAGTATAAAGAGTTTTAATCGGTCTGGGAGTATTTTAGAAGGTAGTTGCACAGAGCTTTATGACTTTAAATCTGTATCAGGGTTTGAGAGAAAATTGCAGCGAAGGAAATGTTTTCATGTTTACACCTGTTTGGAGCTTCTTAGGCCCTTGCAGGAGTTTGGTACTGGCAGTTCATGGTTGGTCATGGATGTTCTGTGCACTTGAACCAAAGTATGTTAAGTGGAAATAGCAGGAAGTTCAGTTTGTAAAGTACACTCCAAGTCCGACCTCAAGCATCAATATACAACATCCAAGATGCAGTGTGGATCAGACATGCTGTGATAGGTCAGAACAGCCTGCCAACAGATCTCTTGGATTCCTTGGATTTTCCCCCATAGGCCTAGATCTTAGTTATTACCAAATTTCTTAAAAGCCAAAAGACCTCGAGAAACAACAGAGAAGAAGAGGAGCAGTGATAGTTCTTGTGGACTCCCAGGCTTTGATCATTCACCCAATCTCTTCATCAGGTGGAACAACCTTCTGCAGGAGATTGCAGAGCGGCTGCGTGCCAGTAAGGGCCTCCTTCAGCTGTGGCAGAGGTACAAGGACTGCTATCAGCAGTGCTCTTCCACAGTTCGTCAGCGGGAAGACCAGACCAATGAACTTCTGAAGACCGCCACCAGCAAAGACATTGCTGATGATGAAGTTACTACTTGGATTCAGAACTGCAATGTATGTTCAGTTAAGCTTTGCACTTCTTCGTAGCACTCTGGGCTAAAAATTACAACAGGCTCTCCACTACTAAACCATATACTTGATGTATTGGAAACTTGAATACAAATACATTTCTTTTTAGTGATACATCTGTCAGGCACAGTAGAGACAGCTTTATGTCTGCTACTCAAATCCCATAAGTTTTTCAGACTTTTCATGTCGCCTCTCCTTGTTCTAGTGTTGTTTCAGAAGTTTGTGTCTGAAGTCCTTGCTCTGGAAAAGGTGGATAAATTATATAATTTGATTCAGCCTTGAGTCACTGCTTATGGAAGGCATTCTTGCTCAGAAAAATATCTCTACCAAATCCATTAGGTTCCTTATAAATGAAAGAAACATATGATTCTTTGACTATACATCCACCAGTCAAGGCTGTTGGCTTTTTCTGAATTAAAAGAGACTATATATGTCCTGGGGATGTCTTTATCCTTCCTTATAGAAGGACTGTACCTCTAAGCAGCAGGATAGTTTATCTCCTATCTGTGGTTACATTGTGGTGTATTTGAGTTTAAGTTGACGTTTAGTGTCATTGACAAAAAAAGTCATAATTTTAATTGTGTCAGAAAAACAATTGCAAGGACAAAAATTAACATAGTGATGAGATGAGATGAGGTTTTTGAGCATTTGCTGCCATAGTCATCTGGACTGGCAATTTAAATTCTTTAGTCTGAATGATTTCTTCACGTACTATTGTCTCATACTGTAGCGAATTATGTTAGGCCATTTACAAGAGTTTTTTCATCTCCCCTGGTAATTCATAGCAGGAAAAAAAGGGAGGTCTAATTCAGACCAGAATCAATCTACAGTGAGGACTCCGACTGCTTCAGACCAGCAAGTCAGTAGATTCGAAGTGTTTGTTTGAACAAGCATTGCCTCATGAGTAAATCAGGCTTGGTCAAAGATGGCTGAGCTCTCACTTCTTTCTATTACTCGGTGCACAGGTGCTTCAACATATTTTTTCATTCTGCACGTCATTTCCTTTGCATACAGAATGCGAGAGGAAACTTCGGAATTGAAATACAGTAGTACATATAAGCTTTTCATATAGTGGTGCTGCTTCTGAATTGTATTTCTCCTTTAGATCAGATGAGGATAACATCAGCAGAGTGTTAGATTTAACTATTGATATCTTTATTCAATGTGTTGCCACAGGATGTACTCACGGATTTGAAGACAGCACAGGAGTCAATGGTTGTTCTTCAAGAACTGGGAGAGGAGCTAAAAAGCCAGGTGGAGGCTTCAGCAGCAGCAGCTATACAATCTGATCAGCTTTCTCTGAACCAGAATCTGGCAACTCTAGAACAGGCTCTCTGCAAGCAACAGGCTGTACTTCAGGTATGTAGAGGGTGTTTTCAGTCCTTGAATCTAATCATCCTGTAATACCTAAAACCACATAAATGATTGAAAACTGTGTGGGAAAAGAAGTTGGTGTTACCTGTTCGTCAGCATTTCCTAGGCTTCCCTGAAGGCCAAAGTTAAGAGTAGAAAATATGCTCAAGTCATAGAGACCTTGTAAAATGGTCTAAATTCTAGAAAAAGGGTAGAAGACCTTGTAGATTAAAGTGTCCGTCTAGAATACCAAGGGCACCATGCTTTCTGCGGACAGCAATAGCACTAATAGCTGAGTCCACAGCTGCCATTGCCCTGAAGACCACTGCCCTTCCCAGCTAGTTCTTTAGTGGTAAAACAAACGAGAGATTCTGAGTAATTGTGCAGAACTGATTTTTACCCTTTCTGTTGGTGACCTATACAGTAGATGTTACTAATTGCTGTCTCGTCAGGTACTAAAGAGCTAAAAAGGAGTGGCAGCATATGTTCCATAGGAAAATATATGGGGAGAAAGCAACAAAGGTAGTGGCTTCTGTTTGGGTGATAAGAGGATGGACCAAAGAAATGCAACATTGTCTAGAATGTGCTCGCAAAATCACTGTGCTGTGAGGAGACAAAACATAAGAGAATTTTTTCATTTGAAATTGCAATAATAGCAACTAGTGGTTCTTCCTGCTGGCAATAAATTAAGAATTAGTTTCATAAAAGGAAGTTAGAGAAGCTTTTGTATTTCAAGGCAAGGAGATACTTCTGCACTTTTTTTTAAAGTGATGCATTTTTGCTATGATCAAAAATTCTATGTTCTAACCTAAGGACATCGGTAACTCCACAGTCTGTAGAGAAAGCAGCAGTTACAATTGTTCCTTGCCTATCCGGCTGTTTGCACATCTATAAATGAGAATAATGTCAATGAATGTAATGTCAATATGGATGCTATGCGGCCAAAGTTGTTAAACTGGTGGTCCTTTTCTATTCAAGGCTGGAGTGGTAGACTATCAAACCTTTGCCAAGAACCTGCAAGTCCTTGAGGCCTGGATAACAGAAGCAGAAGAAATATTGAAAGGACAGGATCCCAGTCACTCATCTGATCTCTCAGCAATACAGAGTAGGATGGAGGAACTCAAGGTGACTCATAAATGCAGAAAGTGTTGATTTTTTTATTTTATTTTTTTATATTAGCCTGGTTATTTGTAGTACAGGGTGTGCACAAATATTATACATGCATTCTATACGTATTAAAGTACTGTTACTCATGCAAAGTGTAAGATTGAGAACTTAGAAGTTTCATGGCAGTTAAGGAATGATTGTTCATGTCACATTACCCCTGAGTAAAGAAGAAAAGGAAAGGCAAACTAGAACAGAATTAATATAAAATCAAAATGGTAATGGAATTTTTAGCAGTTTTTGAAGATTTCCTTCATCTTGTGTTCTCTAGACTATTTTTGAATTTCTGCACATTCTTTCTCAGTGGTATTTATTTTACTGATGAAGTCATCTATTCATTTTGGTTGTCTTGATATACTGAAGAAACATTCAGACTGTGTACCATGTGGTATCCATTTGAGCTATTTCACTCTTTCTTTTTGTGGGCCTTTTTTTTTCCCCCCTCCTTGTCTTTCAGAAGCCCCAACAGGAAGTTGATGAGCTTTGCAATTGAGGCTCCTTTTGTCATTTTAAACTTCCATTATTTTTGTGTCAGGATTTACTATCTATTCCATTTAGAGTTTGCTAAAAAATACAGGACAGTTTTCTGCTTCGGGAATTGGATATTTCTATACTATATAACAAAAAAATGAAAATATAAAGTTGAATAAATTCAATGGGAATTTGGTAGCCTAACATTCAGGCTGAGAAACAGACTAAGGAAAAAGGCTTATTTTTTTGACACTAAAATCATATGGCTTCAAACAGTAGCCTGCTTTTGCAGTTCCAAATGGTAAATCCCCAATATTGCAAAACGCTTCAGTGCAATTTGAATTTATTTCTCTGTGCACATTTAAACCTGAACCTAAGTCTCCTGGGACTGGGACCAGAGACTGAAAACTGCAAAAGCAATCCTTTCCTGGCACAGAGGTTGCTTGCCACTTGGTGGCAACCAAGGCCATTCTAAATTTAACTGAGTGCTAGTTCATAATTTTGCAGTCTATAATGGTGCAATTACTGAACTTCCTTGTTATCACTTTTGTTGATTGTTGCAGAGCCAGATGTTGAAGTTCAGTAGCATGGCCCCGGATTTGGACCGTCTTAATGAGTTGGGTTACAGGCTTCCTCTGAATGATAAAGAAATCAAAAGGATGCAGACCCTGAACAGACACTGGTCTCTCATTTCATCTCAGACTACAGAAAGATTCAGGTGGGGGTCATTAAGTAGTGGTTTATAGTTTTCTTCGATACTAGAAAGTATACCTTTTGCGGAGCATAGAATGATACAGATATTTTATCAAGCAAAGCTGCTTTCTTTTGGTGTAGTTATAGGTAAAGAGTGAAGCCTGTGAGGTGAGGTATTAGTTTAGCCACAAAATAAGAGTTTGAAATATGGAAAACTGCTACTTTTCAAAATATTGACTAAATAAATTGGACAAGGCAGCTGAGTGGGAAAAGCAACACTATCTGATTTGGATTTCTGCTGAAGAGTTATTGCAAAACATTCTTAATGCAGTGTGTGACAGGATGAGACCTTACCTGAATCTGTCTTTCTTTCTTTCAGTAAGCTGCAGTCTTTTTTGCTGCAGCAGCAGACCTTCTTGGAGAAATGTGAGACTTGGATGGATTTATTAGTTCAGACTGAGCAGAAGCTGGCAGCAGAGATTTCAGGAAACTACCAGAGCCTTTTAGAGCAACAGAGGACACATGAGGCAAGTCATCATGTGTATTTATTCAAAACTATGAAACTACAACACATACTATTTATACATAAATTGAATGCATGTTCTTTTGTGGAGTAAGATAATAGCATGCCTTGAATTAAATTACATTTGCCTACACCCTCTGAGAATATCTTAATTTAAAAAGAGAAGCAGGCAAATATGTCAGTAATACCCGCTTTGAGGGAGGACTTGAATGTATTCATCTGTCTACGTTTGATCAGTATATATCAGTATCAATGTATCAGTACACCTTTAAGTGCTTGTCCACCACACTTGGTCTTCTTCAGATTGGTTTGTATCAAGGAAATGAAAGATTTCATTGGTCTTCCAATAGAATCCAATTATCCTCATGCAATTTGACCCTTTGTCTCCAGTCCTAACTGGAGAAAATCTCTATTGTTTCAGTTTATCCTCATTTTGTTTATTTGTAATTGAATTGCCGACATATGCAACATCTGAAAAGGAAGTTAAAGGAAGATTTTCTGTCAAATTCTGAGTTATATAACTCATCATAGGGCCTCCATTTGGTAACATTTCCCTGGAGGACAAACTGATTTTATCTTTGCTATGTGCTGGAGTCATTTGCCCGTTTGCAATAAATCCAGAACTAGCCCAGTTCTCGCTGCAGGGAAGAACTGATTCAAAGTTTTTACTAGAGAATGCCTTTATGATTCTTCAGTGAAATCAAGTACTGCACATTTTTCCTCCACCCATATCATTACTGCCAAGAATCCTGGTAAAGATCAAGTAAGACAAGTCAATTTTCATACCAAATCTCCCATGTGGCCAGAGTAGTTTCAGTTCCCATAACTTTTTCAGCTGACCTACCCATAAACTCAGGCAAGATCACAGGGAGAGTAATGTCCTTCCCTTCCTCTTGCCTTGTATGTGGCAGCATAGTGCTTGAGTGAATGTCCAATAGCAGATAGCAATTCACAATTGTTACTGCTTGCTTTAGCATGTATTTGCTTTAACATTTAATTGCCTTTGCTTTCACAAGTGTCATCCACTTAATTTTCTCTTGGTTCTGCCAGCGTTAACTGGGCAGAGTGTCTTTGTAAATTGAGATGTCTCAGCTCTTTGAGATTTAAATATCCTGAAATTATTGCTGTCTAAGTGGATAATTTCCTAATGTTGTTGTGTCCAGTCATAGCTATAATGTTTTGAAAGTGGTTATCAGCAATCTTCTTACATTCAATTGTCTTGATATCTTGGCTTAGTTCTTCTCTGAAACCTTGATCAGAACAGTTAGCTCAGTTAATCAGGCACTATAGCTTTTTTTATTACAACCATAATGTCATTTCTCAGAATTTAGAGAACTAGAGAACACTGTAGTGCATCCTAAGGAAATTTGTATAGCGCATTTTTTTCCCTGAAGTTTTTTTGCACTTTATATAATTTAAATGTATTCAGTACTCAGTGTTCTTTGCAGTGTCTCCTGATACTCGTGAAGGATTTTATTTCCACTCTGAACAGCTGAAAAGGTCAAATCTAAACTTCTTGAGATGAATTTACAAATTATTTTGCTTTATATTTTTAAAGATAGTCAGAAAATACTGTGATTCCCAGAATTTATATTGAAATGCCTCCAGGGCTATTATCAGCTTTCCAGTGTTGACTCATAACTTTGCTGGTGTCACTTCAAAGAGGACCCCAGATACCTTAGTGGCCTGATTTAGAAATAATTTCCCATTGAAATTTACTAATCAGTCATGTGGAGGTGATGCTTTTTTCAAATATTGTGCACTAACACTGGCATCTGCATCAGATGATCTTGTAGTCATTCTTGTGAAATTCTGCAGCTAGCATTTGTGAGCCTGGTACATTGCTTGGGATTCCCGCAAGGTGGGAATGCACCAAGACAAGCAACTAAAAACGTGCTGTCAGGGGAAGGGAAAGTTCCTTGTAAACTCCATTACTGAACTTTTATTCCAGTGTGCTGGTATAGTGCATTCCAAAACCTGTCCTCCTTTCCTCCTCCTTCGAATTCCTATTTCTGTGATTTATAGTGATCTATGTATAGATCTATTTATAGTGATCTATGTATGAGAAGAAAATGGGGTGGCGAATGTCCCACATATCAGAGTAAGCCGCTTATGTACAGAAGCAGTGTGGAAAGTGAGAGAGTATTGAGAGAAATATATCTCCTTTTGGGTAGGGCTTGAATACCTCCACTCTAAGCAGCGCTCCTCATGCTTGATTTTTTTCATCCGTCCTTTTTAAAAAAGGACCTTTCATTTCACCTGTCCTCTTAAAAAAAATACTAAAATTATCACTTTTAGTTCCAGTGGGTTTTGGTGTTTTTTTTAACTAGTTGTGTTCTGTTTAGTTTCAATCAACGTCAACAATGCTGGTAGATGCTATTGCCTACTGTACTTCCTCATACCCCCTAACTTAACAGAAATAGATGTGACAGGAAGTAAAATTCCTCCCCTCTTGCTCAGCTTCATAATATTGTCAAGCCGACAGTTGTGGTTTTGTTTTGTGAGATAATAAAGCAATTAATTTCCCTCTAGTTCAGTCTCAATCACTCATAAGAGCCAAGGTAGTCAAAGAACACTCTCAAATACTGCTTACAAAAATATCAGACAACACTATTTCTTTCTATGGGAAAATTTATGACCTGGATAACATTTTCTAAATAAACTCAGTGATTCAGAGAAGCAAAATCTCATTTTGAAAAACTATTCCATCATCTAGAAGTCTTAAGCTACATTAAATGTGCTTGAGGGATTTAATTGTGCAGGTGCCAGAGGGTAGTTTGCTGACAGTTGCAGATACAGGTATTGGTACTTCATGATTTGAGCTGGTGGAAAACTATATAACAGGGGTATAATCTGGATTTTGGGAACTGTAGCTCTCAGTTTAGTCGGGAGTGGATTTCTATCAACTGCAAACGCCATCAGTAACAAAAGAAAAAAGAAATCTCAAGCTTCGTACCAGTATACTTTCTCTTTTAATCTCTCTGAAGACCTTTCTAAATTAGAGTGGGTTTAGTCCTGAGGTGATGCCTGGTTGTACCTTTATCAACATAAGAATATTCCTGAAAAACTTTATCTAGAGATATTACTAAAAGAAAAATATCTTTAAAAATAAATTTTAGTATATACTTAAGTTATATTTGCTGAAGTAGTACATAAGTAAATTTTTTGTTTTAAGTCATATTGAAGTAATAAGGGAGTTTTAAAGATTTGATGTGAGTGCTTATTGTGACAGATGGAGAAAATTGGAAAATAAATTGGAAAAATTGGAAAAAGCGGAAAGTTAATTTCTAGCTCCTACGCATGGCTGCCTATTTTTTTAAAGTTCTTTTGGCATTGTAAAATTATATTAAAAGTTTGTAAGTCACTGTCACACACAGTCTGCATAAATTCAATTTAACAAGGCAAAGGACTATAATATTCTGAAAAATTTTAAAAATAAAAAGTGCCCTTGCTGTCCATGTAATAAATACCCTGTCTGGATTTTGTTGTAAATTATACATTATAGTGCAAGTCATGCAATTGTACTCAGAGATATAAAACCTAGCTCCTGTTGATATTATTTAGCTTTTTAATAGTTTTTTTTTAAAAGCTTAAGGGCTTAAGGAACTAATGATAGTTACTAGAAGCAGCGAGTAACTCCAGCAACGAGGTTTTTAAATGTGTTTCTACTTAAGTTTGTGACAAAACTCCCATTGAATTCATTTGAAATGAGACTAAATACATGAAAAATCATTTTTACCAGTGCATACAGAAAGTAATAAAATGTAAGATTTCATTTTAACATCCTTGTCTCCTGTACAACAGCTATTCCAGGCAGAGATGTTCAGCCGCCAGCAGATCTTGCATTCAATTATCTCTGATGGGCAGCGCCTCCTAGAACAAGGACAGGTGGATGACAGGTAGACATTCCTGTGTTGTTGCTGCTACTGATTATATGAAGTAATACTTAAACCAGTAGGACACTGCCAAATACAGAATGTCAGTGTTCAGATTATGCTCTTCTGAGGTAGAAATTACTGTCAGTGGTTATTTAAGATTAGCCATTTCTTAAATAAGGCAGTGTTCTTCAGGATGCTGTGGGGTATGTGAATGTTTGAATGCAGCTGGGAATACAACAGCCTTGAGGCTGCTTCTCTGACAAAAAATAATCTTGGATTGTCAAGTATGTTACATATACATCTATTTTGATGCACTTTCAAAATGTCACTTTCACCAAAGTAGCCTGCAGTGACAGATTTAGTGAGTTACCCTTGTTTTATGCCTGCTGGTGTTTTGCCTCTACCAAGAGGATACTGCCATTTAAGAATACCTGCAGCCTAAATTGGTGGAATAAGAATTCATAGCTGTGTGAGATTTCATTATAAACACTTGTGGTCAAATGAATGAAAATCAATAAAATACCAGTGGCTTCACACTTGTGCATATGCTTTTACTTTGTGAAGGCTATCATGGTCCTAATATAAGATGAACTGTTTATTGAAATTTGAGAATTGTGCAAATGCTGTCTGTATTTTTATGCCTGCTTTGAGCTCAGTGGTAGATCTGGGAATGAATTGTGAAATGTCCATGATTTATTATGAATTTGGCTAATCCAAACTGGAAAAACCTGTGGGTTTTCTTTGTATATGTCTGTGGAGAAGGTAGAAGAGTTTTGCATGTTAAAGGTTTTCTAAAGACTCAGTAACTGTAGACTTTGGATTTTCCTAGTGCACGAAATGTGAAGTTCTCATCCTCAGTCAGCTATCGTGAGACTTCAGTGCTTTTCTCCTAGTGTTTTGTAATCAGCGGCCAGAAAACACCTTTGCTTTCCCTTCATTTTATTTCATTAAACAAATAGATCAAAGTATGAATTTACTATGTATTTTTTTTTTCCTATTGATAATAGAGAGGAATTTAATCTGAAGCTCACTCTTCTAAGTAATCAATGGCAAGGAGTAATTCGCCGGGCACAGCAGAGGAGGGGGATCATTGACAGCCAGATTCACCAGTGGCAGCGCTATAGGGAAATGGCAGAGAAGCTGCGCAAGTGGCTGGTAGAAATGTCCTGTCAACCAGTCAGTGGCCTGGAAAATGTTCCTATCCCATTACAGCACGCCAGAGCACTATTGGATGAAGTGCAGGTATGTCCAGTATGCTTGAAGAAAGAGAAGAAAATCTCTACATTTTTTTACAGCCTTCATAATTTAAAACATTCGTCAAAAGGTAATAGATTCAGACTGTATGCTTTGCAGAAAGCAAGTTGGATGTTAGTTCTTTGGAACTGGCATAGCCTCAGAAGCAGCAATATAATGGAAACGAAGTTCAAGTTCATAAAGAATATGCATCGGAGAACTTACTGGGCCCTCTTTCTCAAGTCTTATTTGCTTCTGGTTTTGCTTTATATCTGACATCTCACTTAAACTGCCTTTGAAAAAAAGAACAGTTATGTCCTGTTTGAGGAATGTATTCTAGCTAACAATAAAGGATACCTTGATTGTCCATCTTAGTGTGAGGTTAACAGTGTTTGTTTGGCAGCTTGGTGTCTTCAAGCTTTTTGGCTGGAAGATATATATATAATGAAAAGTTTATAAGCATAATAGGCTCTAGAAGAACTATTTCTCTTTAAGTGCATTTGAGATACTGATATTAATGGGAAAAGAGAAGTCTTTCATGTCTCTGTCTCCTGGGAGAAATTTTCTAAAGGCCTGCTGCAGTAAATGATTGTGAAAAGACTAGAGTAAAGCAGTTGGACTGTATCCTATGCTTAAGCCAAGGTATGCAATCAATTAAAAGTGAATTGGTAAAGTATGGGCTAGGTATGCAATCAATTAAAAGTGAATTGGTAAAGTATGGGCTAGGTAATGAATGATACTGAATTGCTAACTGTAATTAAAAAGACAAAACTGACAGAAAGCTGTTAATATTTTCAGCTTAAAGAGAAAGTACTCCTAAGGCAGCAAGGGAGCTATATCCTCACTGTGGAAGCTGGGAAGCAACTGCTGCTCTCTGCTGACAGTGGAGCTGAGGCAGCCCTGCAAACAGAGCTTACCGAAATTCAGGAGCGCTGGAAGATAGCTAGCACACAACTGGAGCATCAAAAGAAACAGCTTGCTTTACTACTGAAAGTAAGTATGTGATTTCTTCTGTACTTCTTTGACAAGCTCTCTGTTGAAGAAAAGCATTCACAAGGGATAAGCAAAATAATTTCCTTTCTTCACCTCAGAAAGTAGGAGTGGTAATACTTTACAGTAAGCGTGTATGCTAGTTCATGTCTTTTAATTGGCTTTAACACTGCCAATAAAGGATATTCCTACAAGTCGTATTTTCAGCGTAGATTTAAAAAAATGTATTTTATTATATGATCTTGTTCTTACGCAGGACTTTTTAGTGGTCTTCTGACCACATGGGAAGTATAAGTGTATATTCTAGAAGAGTATGTGTTGCATTAAGAACATCACAGACTAGTGTCATGTATGGTCATATTGCTTACTAAGGAGAGAAGAAGACGACACTAACAAGAAGGGTTTGTTGCAAGACCTATTATTGTAATTCTTCATCCTTAAGATGATCATAAAATACTGGCATAAACTGGAAAAGAATTGAAGGAGATAAATACAAAGACAGTGCTAGAAGGAGCGTATTTTGAAACAGAACACTAAGAAAAACAAGTTCTGTGTTTTCAGCTATCACACAACTGGCACTCTATGGGTTGACTGGCTTATTAGAGATCTTTCTGTCTGTGAGTACATTTTTAATAGGTTTTAAGAAGCAGGTGATGCAGGTAAAACCATAGTGTCACATGACGATTGGTACAGTTTGATTGCATTGGACACATTTAAAACTTTGGAAAGTGTGCAAACAGCGAAGCTGGGTATAGCTGCTAATTTAGAGGAGATTCTGCTGCTACTTCACTTTGACCTGAATTTGCAGTATCCCCAACCACTTCTCTTTTTTTTCTGGAGATTGATGCCCCAAAAAGGAAACGTTGTCAAACAGTGGTGTGTTTAACACAAGTATTAAAGAAAAGAAGTGGGAAAACATTTTGGGAGGAGGAGGCTTTTCTGGAAGAATAGAGTTGTAGTAATAACACTGTAATAACAGGGGCTTTGGCTGATGTATTTCTACTAGCAGAAATCTACACACAAAAAAATTGACAGAGTTGTACATACAACTCAAGCTCTGGGACTAGGAGTATTATTTAGAGGGCAATTTCAGGGCATGTTATTATTATTATGGAGAAGTTTTCACTGTTTAGTGGTTGGTTAGGCAAATCAACAAGCATAAGCATAATCCAGATCTGAACTGAAGTGTAATAAACATTCTGCCTTCAGGACTGGGAAAAATCTGAAAAGGGCATAGGAGACTCCCTGGAGAAGTTAAGATCATTCAAAAAAAAGCTTTCTCAGCCTTTGCCAGAACACCACGATGAGTTGCAAGCGGAGCAGATTCGCTGTAAGGTAAAGCACTTGTTCTCTCTTGACTGTTGTCCCATCTTTGTATGCCTTTGTGCAGTAACCTTTTCCATTGTTCTTAGGCTTCACATTACTGACTGGGCAAACCAGTCAGCCATCCCTCTGACAAGAAACTATCCATCTAACATTTGGACAGCATAATACCGGAGTGATCTCACTATAATACAAATCCTGCAGGGTCATTATAGATCTTGTCAAAGTGAGATCGGAACAGGGTCTGAAAAAGTATTGTAGAAGCATTAAATACTGGTGTGTTTTATTTCAGAAATTCTAGCTTTAAATTTAAACTCATGGTATCTAAACTATTGTTTTAGTGCTTTTTATGAGCTGAGATTACTCTGGGAGATGTTAGATAACACTTTTATGTTATGTTCTTTGCAGTTTAGAAATGGGTTGCAACTTTAAAATATTTTCAGTATGGAGTAGTCCAAACCGATACTTGGAATTCTCAAATACCTTTGACTTTTAGAGAGATTTGAATAGCATATTAATTTGTGACTGTTACAAGGCTGACTTATCATTCTCTATTGGGGAGTTACCCCTCTATTAATTTTGAAGGTATTGGTACATATGGGATTGGTGTTTTTCTTTTAAACAAGGCTGAAACAGTCTGCTTGAAATGGTGAGTCTGCTCAGATATGACTTCAATTTGGAGGGATAACAATGCCTGTCTTCATGTTTCATCAACACCTTTGAGGTTTCATTTCTTAGCGAACTGGTACTTTTTTCTGTGCACTTCTTTTAAGGAGTTAGAGAATGCTGTTGAAGGATGGACAGATGACCTTGCACACCTCTCTCTGCTGAAGGAGACCCTGTCTATTTATATCAGCGCAGATGATATCTCAATCCTCAGTGAGCGCATAGAGCTTCTGCACAAACAGTGGGAGGAGCTGTGCCACCAGGCAAGTAGAGTACTGAGCAATGATACAAGTGTGCAGGCTACAAAAGTGTTGGGAGAAAAACTGAATGTGAGTGGTAGCTTTTAGCAAAGATGCATAAAGACACATTCAGATTCCATACTGAACTCTTGCTGAATCTGGGAAAACATCCGTTGAAATGATTCCTTTAGTTACTGCTTATATTTCTAGATTTATTTAACTTTGCCAGGGCTGTGAGGTCATTTAAACAGCTTTGAAATGACAACAAAATGCCACACTATGTGCTGTGGGACTGTGGCATGGTTGGCTGAGGAAAACACAGAAGTAATCCAGTTTACTCTGCTTCAGTAGAGGAGCTGTGCTTAGGAATAATTGCCCCTCCTCTCTCAACATTACTGTATTGTACCTTCAGTTCTGCTGGTGGCTTCTGATTCTTCAGATGTTGATGTCTGCATTTCACTTAGTCTGAGGATGACTTGCTTGGCTACAAAATGAACTGAGGGGTATTATTTGATTTTTCAGGGCATTGTACTATCAGTGTGGGTTTTGCCTCCATTTTGCAGTTAGGAAGTCAAGTAGTGAAGTCTTCCTTACCCAATTTTTCACATTACCCTAATGTTATTTTTGTGGTTCAGCAGTGATTGCAGTGCAGATAAACTGGGACTAACTTGGAAATAGTTGCATCATATAAGGTACCTGTAAAGGCTTCAAAAACACCCCCAAAGTAGGAAAAATGCTTCACAGTTAACAACACAGAACTGTGGATGGATTAGTTGTAATTAAATGAAGCAATGCAGATACACCTAAGTTACAATGTAGTCACTGCACATATGTTTATGGTACAGGAGGAAGACAAATAAAGAAGATTTATCTTAGTTTTATGAGTACTGAATGTTTCAGGATGTAACCTAGTGCAACACTCTGTTCAACCGCTGTTTTTTTCCGGAAAGCTGCCATCAGCTTTAGAACCGCAAAAAGGAAATGTGAGATCATGTGCATGCCCCTGTTAAACCTAAGACGATAGTTAAAAAACATATCACTTTTGTTTGTGAAAGAGCAGATGCAGTCTTCATCATCTCAGCTGAAATGCTGATATAAAGTCAGAAACAGTGCAGATTACCATGGGGAGGAAGTAAGTAGTTGTACAAATGTCTGAAACGGTAGGGATGACTTTGCTGCTTGCCCTCTGCTGCTATTTTGATTTCAAGTCCTGTCCTTGTCTGTCTGTTACTATTCATAGTCTGAGATGCTGCCACTGCTATAGCAATTTCTTAAACATAGCAATATTCTTCTTTCTCTTGTATTGATCACAGCATTTGCCTGTTTAATGTCTTGTGCCTCTTCTTTCCTGTCAGTGCACACTCTATTCCTTTGGAAATTCTCCAGGTGTAATTTAGGAGAAATAGTCGTCTATGCAACAAGTGTATTGGCACTCCAGTAGAAAATTGCTTATGCAAAATATAGTGTATCTTTGATTTAGTTTTGTACTTACAAATCACGCTTATGCATAAATTTCACAGTCCTTTTGAGTTTGGCATCTGCTGTGTATATATCTATTTTTTTGCCTTGGTTAAGCATTTGTATCTCCTGGTTTTATTTAATCCCTTGGACTAAAAAGAAACTATTAATATACTTTATAACATTTTATAAGCCAGCAAAAATTGTTACAGAATTTATTTATTATCTCCTAGTGAAACTTTTGAGTTTGAGACGTTATAAAACAAGATATTGACAGGCTGCTTAAGTCCTGGATGTCTCTGTATGCAGTAGAATGTAACTAACAGGAAATCTGAGAATTAACACCTGTAAACTCACAGAGTCACACAAAGTTTTTGCAGTGCAACTTCAGTTTGTTTTAATGGCAAGTGACTGGCTGGGACACTTTTGCAGGGCAAAAGGAGTTCACATTGAGGCACAAAGTGTTTCAAGCATTTCTTAAAAGAATTTACTATTTTGTTTTTATTTGTTCTCTGCAAATGTTATAAGGTCTCCTTACGTCGACAGCAAGTTAGTGAGAGACTGAATGAGTGGGCTGTCTTCAGTGAGAAGAACAAGGAGCTCTGTGAGTGGCTGACACAAATGGAAAGTAAAGTTTCTCAAAATGGCGACATCCTCATAGAAGAAATGATTGAGAAACTTAAAAAGGTATAACGAAGTGCATGTACACTTACATACTGTTCTTTAACTGCTTCCTCGTTTTATGTTGTAGAGAGGATAGTGAATTAGCTGAAGCAGTTTTATCTAGCACTCATGTTTCTACACACACAGTAAGATTGTGTGTTTGTGTTCTTCTCTTGCTACGTAGCATTTTCCTGTCTTTCTTAAGGATATAAGAAAATTAAGTGGATGCGAGGTCAAAGGCATCTAAATGCTTTGGTAAATGTCCAACCAGAGTTGCCTGTAATGAGTTTAACTGTAGAAGATGTATTTATAGGAGGCATTGTGGTTTGCACTGGTTCATTCTTATACATCTGATGTTTAAGAGGTTCTCTCTCCACCGTACCAGTCATCAAACAAACCCCTGACTTCTCATTCCTCCGTACTGTCCAGGATTATCAAGAGGAAATTGCTGTTGCCCAGAAGAACAAAATCCAGCTCCAGCAAATGGGAGAGCGACTTGCTAAAGCCAGTCATGAAAGTAAGGCATCAGAAATTGAGTACAAACTTGGCAAGATCAATGACAGGTGGCAACATCTCCTAGATCTTATTGCAGCCAGGTAAAATAGTTGTTTTGTTTCTAAATGCTACAAGGAACAGATTAATATGTCATTAATTTAAGATCTTTTTGTTGTCTTTTTATCATTAACTATGAACGAGTTTATTCTTAACCATCAGCACATTTCTGTGAAATTCACCTTCATGTCTTACTTCACGGTACCTGACATCATTTCTTCAAGAAGAGTCAATTCAAAACATTATCTGCTAAAATGGCATAGGATAAGTTTAAGTCAGATTTAGTGAGCTTTGCTCCAATACTATCTTACTTCAGATGAGTGCTTAAAACTGAGTGAAATGTTTTTCTAAAAGTTGTTGGCAGAGGAATCAAACCAGTGCATTTGTAGTTTTGCATTTCAAGAAGAGCAGTTCCAGACTCGAATTGTAGTTTTTCTGCCTGATTTTTTCAGTGATGGAGTAGCGTGGTTTCATGTAGACATATGCACATTGGGCTTAAAGATTCTTTTTACTTAAGGTAACAAGCATAACAGTGACTTTCATAATGTAAAGAAATACAGGATTGTTGTTTGATAGATGAAGAAACTGGTTTATTTGTTTCAGTACTTTCTGTTGAGTTTTACTACAACCTCCCTCCCATTACCAACAATAATTGTTTCAAAGTTTTGCAGTTCACAAAATGTACATATGCTTTATGTCTTACACTTCTGTGACATATGAATCAGTAATACTTAAGCTCTGTTATCAGCAAAAAGCTTTGTTTCATTTTGTCCATTCTTTTCTGTCCATTCTTTTTTTTTATATGGTTTTACTGCATTCCTGCTCTGAAATCTGTAGGCCTGGGAGCAGTAAATTTTATGTAAGCAGAAGCATTCTGGTGGCTCCAGTTTTTATAGTGGTTCATTTTAAAGTAATGAACGCTGTAAATATCTTACAGAACAATTAAGTCAGGAAGTGGCACATTATGGTCGAGGAGTCCCAGAGGATACGATACATCACCAGTTGTTAAACATAAAGTATAATTGCCATATATTTCTGTTTCCTTTGAAACTTCTAGTCAGCCAATTATGTTCAAATAAATACCTTCAGGAAGTTTCTAGTGAAAGCGATTGCATTCAGAAACTGTATTGTCTATTCGGTATTAGAGGTTGTTGTCCTCTATAGGGGCAGTAAGGGTTCAAGTTTCTGTATCATTTTGGGGGTAGGGAGATGTAAACTGCAATATTAGAGACTTAAACTTTCTCATTTAGTTATCGTGAAGCAGGGTGTCAAGTCTTAGTACTAAACTAATCTATATAAAATATTTATTTATTTTTATTTCCAGATGATTTTAATTCAACCTTCTCTATAGTGTGCTTAGCACTATTTACACAATTAAACATAGAGTCCTTTCTATTCTAGTGCTTACTGAAGTGAAAAAAAATGCAAAGTTTGAACGTTGCGTTGCTGGAGTTGGGAAGTAAATGATAGAGAGAAATTTTGCTAGTTAATCTGTAGCTTAGTCTAATAGCAGTTAAAGCCCACAGTTGTTGATTAATGTATGTATTGAAGTATTAATTAATTAATGTATTAATTAATGTATTAATTAATTAATTAATTAATGTATTAATGAAGTACTTGTATCAATGGCTAATTTCCACAGGACTAAAAGGTTTGTATCCTGAAGCTACATTTTAGAAGGGTCCAGAAGCTCTTTAGAACACATTGTTATATTTTGTAGTATGTTCCTGTTACGATATTTTGGAGTTTGGAATGTATCATGGAACATGAATTTTGGCTGAAGTCAGCTAGTAAATGCAGATTAATTGTACTGGTGTTGAGAAAAACCCACATCTTTTTATATTCTGGATCCCTGACAGTATTAATAAGTTACTATATCCTGTGTGCTTTTCTGCGAAGCCGCACTCATTCTTTGCCTTGAGCATTTTTCTTACTGGTTTGTTTCCTGCATCTGTGAACTAATAGAAAGTGTTCTATAAAAACACTTTAATAATATGGTATGGTAATATGCTTCCAGTCTCTCTGTTGACTTTATGCTGTGCACTGGAACTTCTCCATTTACCTGTAAAAGCCTCTCTGTCTTTCTCACATTCTGTTTCCTTATCCATTGTTTTCTCTGAGGAGGTCTGTAGCTGCAGAAGAGACAGCTACAGAAAAGTAGTTCTGTCTCTACATCAGATTTCTGTTTCTGCTTTTCTAGAATATTTTCATCTTTTCAAATGGATTTTTCTGACTTATCAACATGGTGGAAAAAAAACATTACAGATGTTTACAGTCAGGAAGCTTTGCTGTTGCTGCAGCTGCTCAGGCTTTGCAAAGACAGCTTTGTTGTATGTGTTTTCATCCCTTCCCCTAGCACTCACGGTCCACATTCCTGGAGATCAAGTCTGGCACATGTTGATGAATGCAGTTTTTATTTAGAAACATGACCACTTGTCACCATTCAGTCTCATGTTATCAAGCAGTGGCTACTAACATTTGTTTGGTGTGCAAGATTTTCTGTACAGTACTCACCAGCAAAGAGAAGTGTGTCCCTTTTCCTCCCCCTGCCCAAAGCACAGTGTTTGCAGGCTTTTGGAGTGGAATTCTGGAAAATTTCATGGTGGTGACGGAGAACTCGCATGCTGTGAGGATGGCGGAGGACAGCAGTGTGGATTCAGATCTCCCAGACTGTAATTGTGATATCACAAGGCAGGAAGTTATTTTTGTTTGTTTTTTATTGATTTCTTTCTGGTTTTGGCTTGCTGGGAAACTAATTGAAATATTGATATGTAGAAATCAGTACCTTAGCTAGAAATGACTATTTTCTGCTCTGTTTAAAAATAGTTGACAGTGATAACAGCATACTTTATTTTATAACTAGTACATTTTGATCCTAACATAATTTTTTGTTACTGATACAGACTTAGAACTCATAAAACCTCTCTGAAAGAGACTGTAGACTGGTTTTACTGATGGTTTTAAATACAGGAGTGTGTACACACAGGAGAGAAAGCAGACTTTGCATTTGTCTGCTCACAGTTCGTGTCATCAAAGGGGCATGGCTACAAGGAAAAGGCAGAGAAAGAGAGGGGCTGTAAAGTGTCTTGGACTTAACTTACTGAAGCTGCTCAGTTGTGTACATATTAATGACTGTTTTGTAACTTCATGTAATACTTGAACTCAGCCTACATCACCTCAGATTTTATCAGCTTCTATTTTTCTGTCTTCACATTATGTTTTCTAGGAGTTTTGCTGTTTTTCAGAGTTCTAGATATTTACTCTTTGAAAGGGGAAACTGTGATCAGAAAGGCAAAGATAACTGGCAGTACTAGTGTCCTGGTACACAGTAGAACTGTACTTTGGACAATAGATCTTTTTTAATCATAAAAATACTGTTTTAAACTTATCTTTAAATGTATTTTAATAGTGTAATATTTTTCTCTATTTCATGGAATAAGTATTTCTTGAAACTTTGTCTCCAGTTCAAAGGATATTTATTTCTAAAAACTTTTCTGCTTTCAACAGGGTTTGTGCAGTCTTAGCTAACATGCTTTTACTGACTTTTTTCATGTTGCTTTTAAAGGTTAATATTAGTAACCAGCTGTCTACATGACTAAGGCAGCAGCTATGAGTTCTATATGATGCATTGTTACATATTTACAGGGTTGTTCCTGTTTAGGTTTAAGTAGAGTCTAAGGCTGTCTAATTTAGGACTACTTGATCTGAAGTTATTTGTGCTTAATTTCAGCTCCAAATTCTTCTTCCACTGCCTTTTCTTAATGTAAAATAAACATTTTAAAGTTATTCTTTTCTTGGGGAAAATGAGGTACCATAATTTGAAAACGGAAACATAAGCATCGTAAGCCTACTCAGTTTCAGATGAGTTTTTTGTCAGTAAACCCTGAAACCAAATAATTGAAGTCTGCAGTATCTTAAGTATTTGTGAAATGTAGAAAAGTCTGATATGTGCATTATATATATAAAAAAAACAACTTTAAAGCAACCGTGTCATGCGACCAAGCCTTTGTTTTGAATGCGGAGTCGCCATTATCCAGCAGAGAAGTTATCTCAAGTCTCTTGCAGTGATGTGCACAGTGCTGCAACAGAAGCATGAGATGATTATTGGAATAATTAACTCCTCAAATGTAGGCATGTAACTGAAATTTCAAGCTATCAAAATTACTATTGGCTAGGTATCCCACATACTAGAATGGTTTATAATTTTACCTTTGTCTCTAAATAGAGACTTTAGTTTCATTAACTTTCATGCCCTGCCATTAGCATGGAAAGATGGGCTTTGAGTCCTTTCATTTTTAAGGGATAATATGTTTGTTGCAGATACAATAGCAATTTGTACCCAGACATACTATTCAGTGAGAAGAAGAGCACAGGCATATTGCCTGCTAAAATTCAGAACTAAAACTCTTAGGCATGATAGATTATATGTATTATTTGTTCTTAGATATGTTTTCAGAGTAGCTACAAGCACAACACTGTATTGCAGTTCAGTCAAAAAATAAGGAAACCCAGGAGACTCCAAAAAGCAATTAATTATTTGCTTCAATTTGTACCACGAACAAGGAACCTGTTATGTTAGACTCAGTACAAAAAAAAGAACAGTTGTTAACAGTAAATAGAGCAAGGGGAAGAAAAACCTTTGTTTTTCTTTTTTTTTTCCTTCACTTTTGGAATTTAGGTGTGGGGAATTGCAAAAGTTTGGCAAGAGGTCAAGTTTAGCAGTAGATTTTGTGTTTGATTGGGTGTTATTTTAATATGTCACTTTTTTTTTTCTTTTTCTCTCTTGAGTAACTTAGGTCATGTGACTGAGAAAAATCTATTTAGGCCTAAATTATAAGCCCTTTATCAGGTGTTGCAGGCAAAATGTAGGTAAAATCTGGCATGGAGATTAGGATACTGTACGACTGCAAACAAGAAAAGCCTAGTGTACAGATTGGGCTTGCAAATGATAAGAGTGACATTGCTTCTACACAGGACTGACATAACATTCCAATTCCAGCGTGCCTGCAATGGATCAGCAACATCCAGCGCTGAAAATCTAAGCAGAAAGTAGGCAGGATTTCTTTCCTCTTATTTAATGTCAGAGACTGCAAATCTGTATGTGATGAAGTATATGCAAATCTGTATGTGATCACAGAAAAGTGATAACCAACCTTCTTGCTCACCCTGTGTACAGGTTTCAATTGGTCAAAACCCACAAATGCCTGTATATGTAATGATAGGTGATGAGGAGATGGGGCCCCTAGACACTGTCGGTTCTCCTAGTATCCCTCCAAGGCTAAAACCATAGCTGTGTTTCAGGAAAACCTGGTGATGGGTGTTGGGGCAGTCTTTCAGCACGATTCTGTTGACTTTAGTCCCTTCATAGCCAGATTTTCAAATTCTGCAGATTTTTTTGAATTACTTCAGCATTTTTTTGATCACAACCCTGCAGCTGTTGATCATGAGAATGTAGCGAGGAAGGTGCATTCAAACTCTTCTTAAGTGTGTTTGGTGCTAAAAAGACAGTTTGACCATTTGTGGTCTAAAAAGAGGGCTAGAAAGAAGCAAAAATTTGAAGATTTAACTTTGAAGTTTTTCAAGTGGACATTAAGATCTCTGCATTTCTCTTTGGTAAGAAAAGGACACTCATATTAGACTCTTAATAGTCAGCTTCAACTACTGCTTTAAATATGGAAACACTTGATAATTTTTCTGGTTAGTATTATGGAAAAAAATGTGAATGACTCAGTTTGAATTATGGGATAGTCAGGTGGTATTTGACAAATCTGGCAGTCTTGCATTTTTCAACCTGATTTAGTCAGCCTGTTCCCATCTGTTCTCATCTCTCAAAGCTTCTGATATTGAAACACTTACATAGAAGAGCAATAGAAGCATAAAAGGGAATGTTACTCAAAATTGTTTGTGGTACTACATGAACAGAAAAAAACCCCAAAACCCAAACTTAGAAACAATTTCAGAATCCACTAATGTATGTTATATAATGTGGGAGTAGAAAGGCGGAAATTACTGACAGACGTTTCTGCAGTTGAAACAGGCTAACGGAAAAAATATTGAGGTAGGATTAAGGTTTAGTCAAATTTTCCCCACCCTCTAAGTTTAATGTTTTCTTCAATAAATTAAAAACACTGTTCAATTTCCTGGCCATTGCTGGCACAGCATCTGGGTCTCAAGAAAAGTACTGCTTAGAAATCATCATGCAATTACATTCTGGTTTCATCTGTTTAAATCTGAAGTAGTCCATTAAGACCAAGAACAGCTTAAAGTAGCCCTTGGGATTCCGGAGCTCTTGCTAAATTCTCGTCTGGATTTCTTGCTCTCCAGCTTATTTATTCAAGGACAGGTCTTCACAGTAGAACAGGTTGCCCAGAGAGGTAGGAGAAGCCTCATAACTGGAAATATTCAAGGTCAGGTTGGACAGGCTTCTGAGCAACCTGATCTAGTTGAAGATGTCCCTGTTTAGTGCAGGAGGGTTTGACTTAGGTGAACTTTAAAGGTCCCTTCCAATCCAAACCATTCTATGATTCTTACCGTAGCAGTAGATTAACTTTTAGATATCACAAGAGGGAAAAGGCCTGTTCACTTGGTGCGTTCAACCACCAGCAGTAGTTAAATAGACAAATTATTTCTATTCTAAGAAGGACTGTTGATTTCTGTTGATCAAATACACAACTAAATTACTTAAACTGTTTTGGGGTTCTGGTGTGTGAGAGTTCATTAAAAAAAAAATCATTTTGTAATAAACATTTGACTCAACTGATAAAGGTACGGAAGGTCTGAAAATGTTCTATGGCAGTAGTAAGCTCCTAATTTTTCTTAACTGGAACCTATGGATGCAGGACTACTTGCATATACCTCTGTTACATAATAAGGGAAGACTTCTGAACAGAACTTGCCATCTAAATGAAGTTTCTCTGGAAACCTCCAGAAACAAGTTGTAGAAGTTCTCATTCAGGTTGTACTAATGCTGTTTCTCTTTCATTACAGGGTAAAAAAGTTGAAGGAGACCCTCGTTGCAGTGCAGCAGCTGGATAAAAACATGAGTAGCTTGAGATCTTGGCTTGCCCACATTGAGTCAGAGCTGTCCAAACCTATCGTCTATGAAACTTGTGAGTCTGAGGAGATACAAAGGAAACTAAATGAACAGCAGGTAAAATACAACACATTTATCAGGTGCAAAGTGACATGGGGAGAACCAAAGTAGAGTGTTCTTGGGCTGCCCATACCCAGCTCAATGCTGAGAGGGCATGAGGCAAAGAAGTATTTAAATATCAAGACAAGTGGTGCTTACTGTGTCACTTATAGAGCCTTCTGCTGGCTTTGTCATCGAATCCACCAGGAGGTGATTGACATTTCTGAGAAAGGTAAGGCACCAAGAGACATAAGGTGAATGAGTTATTGCAATTGTTTTTCCTTTGGGGTTTGTGGTTTTTTTGTTTGTTTGAATTGTCTGTTCCCAGAGGCAAAACTGACACCTATTAGACCTTGTAAATTTTGCACATGCTTGAAAATGACAATTTTTTAGCAGCCTTTCTAACTCATTTTTATTTTGCAGCTTGTTTGAGAATCATTTTGCATGCAAAGATGCATGATCTTTACATGTGAAGTTAAAATTGAATGTTTTATAGAACACAAATACTTAATGCAGTGCTATAACAAAATAGCAAACACTGGAATGGGCAGAAAAATGTTAAGTCAACCTTTTTGGTGCCTCAGTGGTGATGAGTTAGATGTTTCTCTGAGTTCTTTCTCTGAGGAGAAAGAAATGTGTGGAAGAAGAGTGCCAGAATGTTTGGGGAATAATTAATTTATGAATCGTACAAACTGGCATTGTGCTCTTTTAAGGTGAGTGTGAGAATGAGACCCAAGAAACCCTCTCAGAGTTTTGATGGCTGCCTAACTTATTTGCTTTATGGCTGTGGAGAACTACTTATTAATATTCTATATGTAGTTTACATAGGAATAATATGTTACACACAAGCATCACTAATAAGTGGTGTTTCTGAGACAATACAGTGCTGGGCAGGGCTAAACATTGCTATCAACAAAGTAGATACTTGAGATTTTTTACTAGTATCCTTCTGCAGGCTTCCCACAGTTTGTCGCAAACATTCCTTATTAGGAATTATTCTAGCATATCTCTGCCTTCTTCTGTTTCCTTGTGGTGATTCCCATGCAATGACACTGTGCAGTGGTACTCTGTAGAAATGTGAGTGGTTTCCTTTGAACTGGAAAGGGAGGAAAAAGTAGAGGTGAATCTCTTCCTGAGAGGGTACCATATTTACAAACTTGATGATTATTTGATTTGATAACACTGCAAGCTGTGGTTGTCATAATAATTAAGAAAATCCACCCATCTTCAGTGTATGACAACCAGTATTTTTCTTAATTGAAGGCTATATCAATATCCACCAGATCTCAGAATTGGCTGTCTTCTCAAGTTTTTAATCCCTCTTATTTGTTCCATTAGTTTTATTATGTTCTTTTCTGTATTTGATCTCCCACTGAGGTCGTTATCTTCCCTGCTTGTACAGCTACCACTTGTTCATATACAAAATTGTGTTACAAGTATTATGCTGTGAAAAAGGAGGGACAAATTCCATTTATGTAACTCTGTTATCTACTTCTCAGCATCTACTTAAGCCAAGAATGGGTTTTGCAGCTTGCTGGTCTCTGTAGTGAAATTAAGATGCAATTAAAGCTGGATATCCTGGGGAAGATAGGGTAACTTTACTGCAGTATTTTCCTAGGATCACTGCATTTCAAAGATCACTTGCTTATTTCCTTTCTAAATCTGCTAGCACTTGAAATGAGGAAAAAGTGGTGTTTGCTTTGGGGTTGATAAAGGAAAAAAAAACCCTGTATGTGACAACAGTACATAGAAGTGATGCTCATTTGTGAACTAACCGAAAGGCTGAATGTTCTCTAATAAACATAGAAAATAAAAAATAGTAAATAAAAAATAGTAAAATCTGAGATTGAAATAAAAGGCAATGGAGAGGTAACAGCCTACACATTGCTTGTAGAAAGATTCTGTACATGAATAAAAGAGTTTAATCATTAGGAACCCCAGGACTACCAACTGGCAGCTCTTACTACCGCTCTACTCCAAAACAGCAGAGAGGAGATAGTGTTACCTGAACTTGCTTAACCTCAAGTCTCATAGCTGTCTGGAGTATATGTTTCATAGAATATTGCATCCATTTATATTATCCGCTCTTATATAATATTTCAGGATGGGTAGAAAAAAGAATAAGCACTTGGACATCATGATGAAAGAGTATTTTAAAAGAAAGTGAAAGTGAAAGAGCTAGTGATGAGGAAGAAAATATTGTGAATTTCCACTTGATTGTCTCATGTAGATGTTCATGAAATAGCATTCTGTTTCATAGATGAGAAGAGGAAATAGATTACTTGGGTCATTAAGTCCAATCCTGGTTATCACAAAAAAGCGGATCAGATGGCTGATACAAGTTGATTTTGCTCCATTTCCAATTCGCTGAGGTTTTTAGATTCTACGTTTAGATCTCATTTTCTGCTGGAAGACATTTTCAGAACAAAATATTGCTAGTTGTAAGAAAAGCTCCTGTGATTAGACCTTAAATGTATGTAGGCACAGTATGCTGACATTGTATTTCCCTTTGCATGTTATAGTTTGCTTCAGTTTCAGATTTATAAAGAGCGATTTATCTCTACGCATCCTCAAGCTACTAAGTTCTAGTAAATAAAATTCCACATCTCTAGCTGTCCTAATAGTTCTTTTCTTCATCTGAATCAAAAGCGAACATAGTATTCTAGATGCAATTTTGGTGTAATCACGTTAGTACTTCATTGTCACTATTGGAATTATGTTGTCTCAGCTTTGTTACTTTCTATCCTAATTTGCCTGTCTAATATTCTGATGAGTCATTGCAAATGTAGACTGAAGTCAAGCAAAGTTTCTTTTTCTTGCACTGATCTGACAGAAATAGCCCATTACTTTTGTGGTTTGTCTTGATTCTGTAGTTCAAAATTAAAGCTGAAATATTGCTTCAAGAAAAAAAACATTATCATCAGTGTAGAACAAGCCATTGCCACCAAGAAGCTGACAGGAGACATAGTACTAATCGTATATAATAAGTGCTAAGACAATGTAAGACATTTTCTTTAGCTGTCCTGAATTTTCCATTTCCAATGGAAATGCTGTAGGATTGGAAAGCTGACAGAAGAAAATTCTGCTACTAGAGATGCACTCTTCAAGATGTGCTGCTGCTGATCTCCATGTCAAACATGCCACTTCGCAGCTAGCTCACCTGGGGAAGAGTGGTTTCACAAGGGGCACTTCCACCAAACCCTCGCCATAGAAAAGAATACATTTTCTTGTCACACTTCTATTACTAACTCCTTCTTTACATTCTCTGTGATAATGGGAAAGGGCTGGGCATAATTCCACCATTTGTAGGTGGTGTTGGTTACACGTATGTGAAAGATACTCAGCTGAGCATGCAGAGTTTTGGCAGTTTGCCCCAGATGGTGGTCTGGTGTTTGTAGTCCTTGGGAGAACTGTGCATGCTGCCAGGTTCTCCCAGCCTCATTGATAATATTGTGACACCACTTGAGCAGATGCAGCCTCTTAATAGGTATTCACTGGATGCTTTTCTCCTGTTTGCGATTTTGTTTTGAATAAGTAGAGGAGAAGTGCATTTGTATTTATGTTCATTTGCAATTTCTCTTAAGAATTATTTTTTTCACCTGCAGGAACTTCAGAGGGACATAGAGAAACACAGCACTGGAGTGGCATCTGTTCTCAATCTGTGTGAAGTGCTGCTACATGACTGCGATGCATGTGCCACAGAAGCAGAGTGTGACTCTATCCAGCAGGCTACGCGTAATTTGGACCGAAGGTGGAGGAACATTTGTGCAATGTCAATGGAAAGGCGACTTAAGTAAGTCTCAAATGCCTACAAATTAACATTACCTTCCACAGGCATATAAAAGGCATAGATACCAATTACCAAAGTTTAGTCACAAAGCCTGCGATCAACTGATGTCTTATTTCCCATGCTTCATAAAAATAATGAGAGATAAACTAGAGAGAATTTAGATGACAGCAGTGACTCCAAGAGATTTAGAAAATGTGACCTAAAAGGGAGAGTTGTAACACTTACGTTTACAATAAAACTACCTAGTCTGGTGGGGAAACTAGTTATCAAGAGGGTGGAATGTAATTGCAGGTGTTAAGGTTTTTATGCACCTAGTATTCCATGACAGTTTCTTTTGTCTGATTACATTTTTTTTTTAACTTGGAAGAGTTTTAGGACTGTACACTCCTGTCGAATTTCCTCATCTGCCCACCTTAACTTTGCTGAGCATGTGTGGTCTGGTTTACTGCACGTGCTTAAACTTTCTACTCCCGTTTAGGGCAGCAGGGGTGATTTCAATAGCCAGAATACTGTAGGCTGGATTGGGATGAAGTTATATACTCTGTGCTGACCAGTAATAGCACATGTTAAACTGTTTGAACTCCTGTGTTTATAAAGAACTTTTCTGTGTGTTTTGAAGTTATGAATTTCTGTGATGTTTACAGAGTCATATCAAGAACTCAAGGTAGAGTTTGACTTTTCAGAATTCTGAATTGAACTTTAGATGATCTTTGGTTTTGTGGGAAATTCTTAACATATTTGGTAAAGATTTCCATTATTTTATGTAAAAAAAAGTGTTGTTTTTAAGTTGTGAGGCTTTATAGTCGCAGATAAGTATCTTTAAGTGTCTTTAAGTAATTTTATACTATTACCACAGTATTTCTTGTGTAGTGTGTGTGTATATATATATATATAAATGCAGCTTTTAAGTTCTATTTTTTGACAAAGTGTGTCTTGAAAATGTACAGGTTCTTCCTACCTTTATGTCCAGCAAATTAATTCAGAACTATTTTAAGTTCTATACAACAATACTTTGAACTCTACTTCACTTTCTTGCAATGTACACATTATGCTATTAGGAGATTTATACCAGTAAGTTAACTAAGCTATCAGTATTTAAGATCTTATTTGTACCAGAAACAGTTATTTGTATTAAAAAACAAGCTTCCAGGTGTCAAACTTTAGGTTAAACAACATATCATCAATAAAACACAAATAGTTTTGGCATGGATCATGTCCTTTTCAGAGCTGCATATCTAAGATTTGGGAAAGATGTGTTCTTTATGTCAAAACAGGCAAGGTTCTGCTGTAACACAACCTGTCCCAAAAAAGATCTTCTTATTTTGAACCAAGTGGTGTTGAAGTTCTTGGGATTTTACTGTCTCAGTATTAAGCCAGTTTAATTTCAGGATCAAGAGTCAGACACTATTTTTGCATATTCAGTTGAAGTAAAATTGTTTTTTAAACACTGGAATGACTTTTAATTTTCTTTTTAATAAAATATTTGTACATTGTATAAAGAGAGATAGCATTTTTCCACTTCTTGCTGAATGCAAAAAAAAAAAAAAGGTGTGTTTGTGTCTCTTTGCAATGCAGAATAATGACTGAGAACTTTAAAATATATACTGAAACATCTTTAACATTCTGCAGGAAATGGTTTTGCAGTTGATGGTGTTGCAGAATTGCTCATCTCTAAAATACTGGCTTAGGTACCTACACTGGACTGTATTTCAGAAGTTACTTAGCATGTGCTTAGATTTTTAGAGCTCCTATTGCATGCTTGTAACTTTCTATTCCAAAATTAGATGCACTAAAAAAAATTGCCATCATCTTATTCTAGTTCAGTCTGGAATGAGCCAGCCTCCCCTGTGGTCTGTTTATCAGCCTGGCTGTCTGAGTTAGATTAAGAGCCAGTTATTGTCTAATACAGCACTTGTTTGCTGTTGTAGGTGATTAGCTAAAAGTACTGTCAGTACTTTAGACCTCGGAGCTTCAGTCTGAGCGTTCCCCTAATTTTCCATTATCTATTACAGAATTGAAGAGACGTGGCGTCTATGGCAAAAATTTTTGGATGATTACTCTAGATTTGAAGACTGGCTAAAAACCTCTGAGAGGACAGCTGCTTTCCCGAGCTCCTCTGGTGTGCTCTACACAGTTGCTAAGGAAGAACTGAAGAAATTTGAGGTGATTTATAATAGTGGAAATTTAATATCTACTGATCACATTACAGCAGCCAGCTGCTGTTCTTCCTTCCCCTACACAAGTCACTCAAGACAGACACAGAATTAATATAGTGGCGTTGATTTTGCAGCTGCCCTCACTGTCAGGTTTCTAGGACAAAAAAACAGTGGAAAGTGGCAACTGAAGATGCTAATAAGCCTACTTTCACTTGCTGTTTATCCACCAAAATTAGATTTCTGAACTTTTTTATTTCTGCAACCTGTCAGTGGGTGCTCCAGACAATTTATAAATCCCCCTTCAGCAAGTTCCTCTTCAAATGCATGCTGCGTGTTTTAGTTTTGATGTTATCCCTCCTATTCTTCCTGTAGCTCTCCGAAACCAGCCTTCTGAACTGATTTCCTGTTTCAGACAATGTTCAATACCACTGTTTTAGATCCTTATGCCTGAAATTTATGTTTGTGCAAGTATTGCTTTATGTCCACATGGTGTCCCCAATGACTTAAAAGATAAGTGCATGCTTAAAAATTGACAAGCTATCGCTTCAGTCAGTGCTTGTTACATAACTCCATTGTGTCTACTACAATGTGATGGCTTGTCTCGTAATTGCAATGGAGTGTATACCCGTGGCTACTCACAGATGAAAATCTACTTGATTTTGTATCTGAATGGGGTATATCAAGGTGAGAGAGAAAATTAATTCTGAAGAAAGAACACAAATTGTTTAGGCAATTCTTTAAAGGATCAGGTGCTGTGAAGTATTTGCTGTGAAGAAGAAATGCGAATTATAACTCACATCCAGTTAATACTTTTTAGTTTAACCGTTAATTAAAAACCATAGACTGTGAAGTGCTGATCCAAGTTTTATAGTTGACGTTCACATTTCTGAATGTACTGGCCAGATTTTGTTGTTAAACACTGCCACACTATTCCGTCACAGTGAAGTAGGCTGTTGTAGTATAAAAATCTTTGCTTTCTGGGCACAAGTACTCTATCTCAGACCTTCTTCCCATTGTTCCTTTATTCAGTGATCAGGATCGAAGGCTCTTGTTTAACAAGTCGCTGCATGAGAAAGAGTACCAAAAATATATCAGTTTATCTTCAATTTTTGCAGCTAATCTGACTTTACCCAAAGTCTGTTTCATTGAACCTCAGCCTTTATAGTGACCTTACCTCTCCTGCAGACTTGCAGAATCTTTACTGGCTACAGTGTCAGCAGGAACCATCTGCGAAGAGAACAGTTTAGCAGCCTCTGCAGAAGCCTGTTTTCCTTGCAGTATGGTTGTGATTTTTCCTTCTTTTTCTTTCTCAGCACGTAATTTCTACAACTACCAAAAAGTGGGAATGCGAATCACAAAAGTTGTGGTGTTCAATTTCATCAGAATTCAGCTAATTCACTGTGAAATTGGCATAAAGTCAGTCACACATACATACTAACTGAAATGGTTTTCTTCTTCAGCTAGACATTTTTTTTTCTAATTTTATCTTCCCGTCTATATACACACTTGAATTTAAAACAAAACAGCAACAAAAAGAGCCCAGCAGACCACGTAAGAACTTCCATTTTTTGAGCACGGAGGTCAGAGAGGGTCACTGCCTTCACTGTACAAAATCAGACTCCTTCTTCTCCATTTCTTTATGGAGGAATGAAAAATGTTTACAGGAAGGGATGCAAGAGATGAAGTCTGAAGGTGCTTTCTCCAGCTTGCTTTGTGATAGCTAGTCACAACATGAAACTCATGGGCTAAGTCACCTGTTTTCTGCTCCCCAGGTGAGTGACTGAGGCTTTTGTAACCGTAGAGAAAGCACTGAAAGTACATGGTGCAACATTTGTGCAGGCATAAGTTGGTATGGGTGTTCATAACATTTTCTTTCCATGAACATTTTAAGACAAAGCTTACTCGTATGACAGTATACTAAAAATAGGTTATTCCTTCAGTACCATTTTTCACTATTTTTGTTAAAACTCAGAATAAACAACTTCTCAAATCTTTTCAATGTTTGCACTTAAGTAAATTCAGTATGCGTAAGGAAATCCAGTGAAGCCACAGGCATCTTGGATTTACGTTCAATTTTTCAAGAAAAAAGTTTCATATTCATTGTTTGTGTTTCTTTTCTCAAATACAAAGGGCATATGATTGACTGGAAAGGGGAGTCTATTTTTTTTGTGCTGATTTTGCCATTGTAAAGACTATTCATGTTGCTATTTCTCATTCAGTAAACTATGTCAGTTTTATAAACTCTTTTTTTCCCTCATTTTAACCAAAAGGCACCCTCTTCGTAGGATAGCCCTTAGGAGCTGTCTGCATCCCTAGCAAAATCTGTCAGTTAGCACAGGTCAGAGTGTAGAAGTAGGGTCATGCTTACATGTGTATCCTGATTTCAGTAATTAAAAATGTGATGATGTCTTTTGTTTATATTGCTTTAGGCCTTCCAGAGACAAGTGCATGAAAGTCTGACTCAGCTGGAACTGATCAATAAACAATATCGCCGCCTGGCCCGAGAGAACCGCACTGACTCTGACTGCAGCCTCAAGCAGATGGTCCATGAGGGGAATCAGAGATGGGACAACTTACAAAAACGAGTTACATCCATCCTGCGCAGACTAAAAGTATTTTTTTTCCCTTTTCCTTCAATTTTGCTACTATATTTATGAATCGAGGGTACTCCAGAAAGCTTCCAGTTTAGTGCATTTGCACACTGCTTTTGAGAGAGTTTCTACCTTTGGAAAAGGAAAGGACCTTATTAGTTCACTTTGATGTAACCAAAGCATGAAGTCTTTAGGGAAATGCCATCTCAAACACCATCTGTTTCGTAGAAGATAGCTTCCACTGGTCAGCTAGTTGCAGCTGAAGATGATGTTACTGAAAAGAAAACCTTAGAAAGCACATAGGAAATGAAAGATGAATGTATACTGAGTTTAGGTTAGGTTTGAAGGGCACAGAAACCATTTCTTCAGAGAATCATTATTGCTGGGGGGTGTTGAGTTGTTTGGTCATTTCATGCCATTCCGTTTTCCATCCCCCAGCATTTTATTGGTCAGCGTGAGGAGTTCGAGACAGCACGTGATAGCATCCTCGTATGGCTAACAGAGATGGACCTGCAGCTGACTAACATTGAGCATTTCTCAGAGTGTGATGTCCAAGCTAAGATAAAGCAACTTAAGGTAAAGAATGATTGAATAGTAACAGCAGAAAGGATAAAAGAAGGGATAAAAAGATTCCTGGTGGGAAAAGAATTTAAGAAACATTGTGTGAAAATGCAACCTGATAAAGTTCCTTACTTGCACACTGAGATTTCACCCATAGAATTTTTGGGCTATGTCAGGTTTAAATATATGCTTTTCTGCCAGACTGAAAGATCTTTGCACTGTGAAAAAATTGAAAAAAAAATCCAAGGGTGATATCCTCCGTTTCCTAATCAAAAGAAGAAATTTCGGTAAACATTGTTAATGTCAAGTCTTGATTATTGCCATTATTGCCATTATTGCGTGGCACCTAAGAATTATTACATTTGTCAAGCATTTCTGCATCAGAAAAATCATTATCTGGAGAGAAAAATATCAAATGTCTTGTTACCCAAAATTCCAGTGTGCTAGCTTTAGCATTTCTGTTGATTCTAGGCATTTGGTTGTGGATACGTCTTTTTTAGAGAAGAGCTTTCTTTCCAAATACAACAATTGAGGAATGAGATGGTAAACCATAAAGTATCACTGGTTTTGTCTAGAAAGGTGGTGGAATGCTAAATTTAATTGCTCGTTGTTGCTCATGCCACAATATTTGGAATGATCCCTGTTTTTTACTCACACCACTTTTGCTGAAAAACTCTAAGACGTGAATCCTTATTTGCTTAGGTTGTTGTAATATTAATATAATTGATAAACCATACCTTTTCTTTTATCTAGGCTTTCCAGCAAGAAATCCTATTGAACAACAACAAAATTGAGCAGATAATTGTACAGGGTGAGCAACTCATTGAGAAAAGTGAGCCCATGGATGCAGCTGTCATTGAAGAAGAATTAGATGAGCTACGTCGTTACTGCCAAGAGGTCTTTGGACGTGTTGAACGCTATCACAGGAAACTCATCCGCCTTCCTGTGTGTATACTTACATGCATACTTATTTGTTTGATTTGTTGCCATTTTACAAGTGTGAGAATAAGGACAGAGAAAGATGTTGAAATGAACTAACATGTAACTTCTGCAACTTTCCAAAAATCCTGTGGTTTAATTTTATTACAACCCTGACCATCTGCTTCCCTTCATTATATGCTATTTATGTCTTGTTCAGAGAGCAAACTCAGCAACTCTAGAATTTCTGCAAGTAATCATGAAAAGCCATGCAAACTGGAGATTTATAAAACTTTATTAATGAGGATAGCAGTGTGGTATTGGTCATGAGAACATCTCCCTGTTCTGTCAGGTAGTTCCACTGGAAGCTTATTGAGTTCTATTTTGTTTAAATACAATGCTAAAATGATTCTTCCCATGAGAAGAGACATAAATTTGTCTACAGAACTGAACACAGCTGAATAAGTGAGAGCAAAATGATTTTTGGTAGCTCAAGTCCTACTGAAGGGAAGGCACAAACCCCAGGGTTTTCCAAATATGAAAGAATATAATGAGAATAATCATCATGGTAAAGGTCACTTCTGCTTCCTATGACTTGATTTCAGGTTTTTCTTTAACTTGATGTCTGCATTGCAGTGGCATCAGTAAAAAAAAATGGAGAGATTTGCTTGATGTTGGACTTTGTGTCTTATAAATGAGCTGGAATTATGAACTTTCTTTTATAACTGAGCTGGAATTATGAACTTTCTTTTTGCTTTGTTTTCTACCCCTTAAAATCATGAAAGGGAAGTGCAAAGCAATCAAAATGGAAGCTACATCAGTCTGATTGTTGCCTAATGCTACTTTATTTCACTGACCGAGGCTGACCATGCAGTGCCTCTGCACATTTCATTGATCAGTTCTCTTTGCGTTATGCTTCTAGCTAACAGATGACGAACATGACCTCTCTGACAAAGAGGTGGATCTGGATGAATCAGGAGATCTCTCTGACGTACACTGGCATGAGAAATCTATGGACAACATTCTCTCCCCGCACCCCTCTTCCAACCTTTCGCTGCCTCTTTCCCAGCCGGTGAGAAGTGAGCGATCAGGACGAGACACCCCTGCAAGTGTGGACTCCATTCCCCTGGAGTGGGATCATGATTATGACCTTAGTAGAGACCTGGAGACAGCTGTTTCACGGGCACTGCATTCTGAGGAGGAAGACAGAGCACAAGAGAAGGACTTCTACTTGAGAGGAGCAGCTGGTATAGCAGGTATGGTGGCAAATTGTGTGTCCTGTTCTCTCCTTGTAAAACTAAGGAAATGTTAGTTACATGTGTGGTTGCTCGGCCAAGATGCTCATGGAAAAGTATTTAAATAGCCCCTGAAGATTTCAAATAGCTTTCTCTAAGTGATCCAAATGGCTCTCTGGCCTTAGACAGAGTGCTGGACATTCCTGGATGACTACAGCTTTGGAAAATCACAAAGGCATATATGATATGACAGGGAATTGGCCGTGTCTCTCTGCCTGTGGACTGCCAGATGGGGTCATCTGTAACAACAATGTGTCATAAGTTATTCTGACTAGAAGAAACAATACTGGATATGGCAAGAAGTGCAGAACAAACTGATGAAGAAATGTTGGGGGAGAGATCCGCAGACAAAATCATCAAGTGCTTAATTAAATCTTAACTTGGTCCCTACCCAGGCAAGACTCCAGCAATTAAGTGTTTAGCCTGAGATGGGTTCTTGGGTCTTGATCTCCAGCACCTTTTTAAGTATGTGTGCTTTGTGTAATAAATCTTAATGAGTTGAAATACCCAAATGCAGCAGTTTTGGGGAAAGACATGTTGGTATATTACAGTCTGATCTTGTGGCTGTCTTTTGGTTTCCAGGTCATTGCTCTGATAAGAGTACAGTTTGCCTGGTTACTTCATTGCAGGCTCCCTGTGTTTCAGTCTTTTTTCCTTCTCCAGAAAGTGTGTTCGCTATTGGAACTGTTTATACATTCCACACCAGGAAAAGGACTCGTACTATAACGAAGCAGCCACTGCTGAGCTGTCAATTTAGACTGTGCTTTTATTTTTTCAGATGTAGAGATCCCTGAAACTCTTGAGGCCTATGTAACACTCACAGAAAACGCACTCAAAACTGTCTCTGGTAGGCATCAAAAAGGAAGAAGTGTAACCAGATACAAAAACCATGGTGCACAAGCATAATTTTTTCTCTTCTCTTAGCATCTGCTCTACTTTTCACAACTTACAAGATCAATATTTCTTTTGTGGCAGAATTAACATATTAACGTAGAAGTATCCTGCTTTACTACCACGCTTGAAGGTATTATTAGGTGCATAGATGAAACAATGATGTTTAAAGTATTGGCCTTCCCACCTCAGCTAACTAGACTAAACTCATCAGTAGGTTAGTCTAATCAGTCTTTTCTCCCAAGTCCCTCAACAAGACCATTTCTGAGAGAACAGGGGTTTAAATCTTTACAAAGATTTAAGGCAGAAGGGAAAGATATAGAGCAAAACCTTATTTTTCAGTGTTGCACTTATTTTTTTTTTTTTAACACAGCCACAGCTTGGATTATTGCTTAGGTATAAACTTCTACATTAGTTGTTGTTTGATGTAACAGCAATGCCAAGGTGAGGTACTGTAGTCTTAATGTCTTTACTTGTTCTTTTATGCTGGAAGATCAATGCTTTTTCAAGTTGCATTTTTATACAAGATTAAACCTACTGTTTCATTTGTTAGATAATTCTCCCAGAGGGATTACATGCGGTTATAAATACTTTCATAATTTTACAGTTTTCCTGTTTTGGAATAATGACCTAATTGCAAATCTGAAATATCAAACATTTAAAACTTCAGCGTCTGTGGCACAGACCTTAGATTCACTGTCCATTTTTTTTTCCCCAAAATTAGTGAAATAATATTAAGATTGATTAAGAGTATAAATAATAGCAGTACATATAGAAAAATGTGTGTGATTTTCTGACCTGTAAACCCGTGAACATTTTGAAAGTACTGAGGGAAAATTAATAGTGAGCATTTTGTTCTGTCCATTTGGAGTGAGGTGGTGTTTCGTATGAAAAAAGGTTAACCATCCAAGAGGCTGCCTTTTCTATAATTAGGTGGACAGAAAGGTTCTCTTGTCTTTATGAATAAATTCAAACTGTCTTTGTAAATAGATGGAAATCAGGTACAGTGATAGAATATGGATTAGAGGTATCTCTAATGTGGTCATTTCGGCTACAGCTTTCTTCAGATTATTATTGGCTGTAGCTAACTCATATCATGGAATCCATTTGACCTCTCTAATGAAAATGCAAGTTAGTTCTCCTTCAAAAACATTGGTATGAGTTCCAGATGGCTTGGATGAATAATACCATCTTGTAGATATGTTAAACATAATTTTTGTTAAACACAATTTTTGTTAAACACCTAATTGGAAAAAATACTATAAATTTTGATGCTTCATGTGGTTGCCTGAATCAGTCATGTCCGACTTGAGAGTATAATTATAACAGTTTTGCTTTGTGTTTATATAATGCTGTTAATCTTCAAAATTGTGTACAAATCAGATCCTTTCACATACATCCTCAAAATTTCATTTTTTTAATGGAGAGAAGTATACAAAGAGACATTAGGAGAAATTGAATTTTAACATGGACTTGGATCAGGAGTTCAGGATACAAGGTTTCATTTTAAAGTGTTTCTGAAAGAGAGTAAGGCATTCCCCAAAATCAGTGAGGTTAGAGCATGCTTTCCCGTGAAGTTTCCCTTTCAGAGAGGTAAGGAATTCTCTGAGGGAAAAGTAACTTCAGAATAGTTTGCAAGCCTACTTTAAGCTGTGTACTCTTTGATATTATTCTTATGGCAAGCGTCTTCAGTCTTACAGTTATCTGTCCGCTGAAGTTTGCTAACACTCTCTAATACATATAGTTATCAGTTTGCTTTGACATTGTACCACTCATACTGCTGCAGTCACATTTCTGCTTTACTGTCTAATCTAGATGGTATCCTGATATTTATTCTGCCTGAACAAAAGATTTAAAACATTTTGGAAAAACTTAAGTGACAGTCAGTTTTTGGTTTTTGGTACAGGAGACCCTGGTGCCCTGGAAGCACATATGCGACAGCTGGACAAGGCTTTAGACACCAGTCGTTTCCAAATACAGCAAACAGAAAATATCATCCGCAGCAAAACGCCTACAGGACCAGAGCTGGATTCCAGTTACAAAGGATATGTGCGTGTCTTTTGGAGGACAACTTGAATAAACACTCCAAGATTAGATTTGCTATTGAAAGAAATATAACTGTTTCAACAAAGCAATTATATTACTGCTGCTCAGAATTACTCACTCATATGGTTGCTACCCTTAATGAACAATGATGTGTAGTTATTAATGTGTTTACGATAGCACATAACAGTAACATGACTCTCAATAACATGAACCTCAGGAATTTAGTTTCCTATTACAAATTTTCAGGTGTCCAAAAGTGCTTACTCAGAGGTATTTTTATCCATCTAATTATGATATACCTGTTTAAAATTCCTCTGCTTTTAAAAACAGACTTTACAGCATGATGCACAGTATTCATCTAGATGATGAATTATAAGCACATGCTATGTAAGCAAGGTTTCATATATGGAATCTGTGATTTAAAAGTTGACATATTTTTAAAGAGGGTTTCGAGAAGAAAAATCTCTCTAAATCATTAAAATAATTTCATTACTGACAGAATTGAAAGATTAACTGCTTGAATGCATAGTAATATTTCCACACTTATGTTTATTTTCTTTATCACATCTTCTAGTGTCTTTGCTGTAGCATTTTAACACTTAGGGCAGATGGCACCTAAAGTAATCCATCACGATTTGGCACATTGGCACTGAATTATTTCTATTTAGTCTGAATTTAGGCTTTAAGCCTCTATTGTCTCCATATAGATTTATTTGATAGTATCAGGACAGACTGTAAAAGTAATAGATTTTTATCTTCATACTTAGACTTGCTTTTGGAAAATTTCAGAAATTGCATTGTAATTTGCGTTTTCCATGCAATTAGTCCTGTGCAGTGCATATTGATATATTTGTTTCTTAACACAGATGAAGCTTCTAGGTGAGTGCAGTGGAAGCATAGACTCAGTAAAAAGACTTGGATACAAATTGAAGGAGGAAGAAGAAAAATTATCTGGACTTATTAACCTGAACAGTACTGAAACGCAAACAGCTGGTAAGTAACATTTAGTTCTTTGAAGGAAACCAATTATGACATGTAGCAAACAAGCAAAGTTTTCCTGAATAAATACTTCGTATTATTTACTGACGTATATATTTACGTGATTCTGTTACCATTTCTGTCTAACATCTCTTAATAGGAATAGTAAGAAATAGTATTCCTTGTATGTGCCCTATAAAGAGATTAGGCATACAAATTTGTTTTAAGAACCCCTTCATATTATGAGACATAGAATCATAGAATCACTAGCTTGGAAAGGACCCAATGGATCATTGAGTCCAACCATTCCTAACAGTCCCTAAACCATGCCCCTTAGCACCTCTTCCACCCATCCCTTAAACACCTCCCTGGGCAGCCTGTTCCAGTGCCCAATGACCCTTTCCATGAAAATTTTTTTCCTCATATCCAGCCTGAACCTCCCCTGTCACTTGGGAGAAGAGGCCAGCTCCCTCCTCTCCACAACCTCTTTTCAGGTAGTTGTAGAGAGCAATAAGGTCTCCCCTCAGACTCCTCCAGGCTAAACAACCCCAGCTCTCTCAGCTGCTCCTCATAAGACTTGTTCTCCAGCCCCCTCACCAGCTTCATTGCTCTTCTCTGGACATGCTCCAGAGCCCCAACATCCTTCTTGGAGTGAGGGGCCCAGAACTGAACACAGTATTTGAGGTGCGGTCTCACCAGTGCCGAGTACAGAGGGAGAATAACCTCCCTGGACCTGCTGGTCACACTGTTTCTGATACAAGCCAAGATGCCATTGGCCTTCTTGGCCACCTGGGCACATTGCTGGCTCATGTTCATTCATCTGTCAACCAACACCCCCAGGTCCTTCTCCTCCAGGCAGCTTTCTAGCCAGACTTCTCCTGGTCTGTAGCACTGCACAGGGTTGTTGTGCCCCAAGTGCAGGACCCGGCATTTGGCCTTGTTAAACCTCATGCCATTGGCCTCAGCCCAGCGGTCCAGCCTGTTCAGATCCCTTTGCAGAGCCTCCCTACCCTCCAGCAGATCCACTCTTACACCCAGCTTAGTGTCATCTGCAAACTTGCTGAGGGTGCACTCAATGCCTTCATCCAGGTCATTGATAAAGACATTGAACAGGGCTGGACCCAGTACCGAGCCCTGGGGAACCCCACTTGTGACTGGCCTCCAGCTGGAGTTAACTCCATTTACCACCACTCTCTGGGCCCGGCCATCCAACCAGTTTTCAACCTAGGAGAGTGTGCGCCTGTCCAGGCCAGAGGCTGACAGTTTCTGAAGGAGAATGCTGTGAGAAACTGTGTCAAAGGCTTTACTGAAGTCCAAAGACATAACCTAATTAAGCCTTTCTGAAACTCCCTGTTGAGCTGAGAAGAGGTTGCTTGTGTTGCTGTACAAAACATGTAAGTCAGGATTCATTTCTTCTGTTAGCTTTCACTTCTAATATTATCTGTCTACAGTATTGAAATCTATATTCACCTGGTGGAAGTATTCATCTGACTAATTTTAAGCATCAGCTGTAGAACAGGACATATTGCATTGTAGAAACGTGGATTTTTTTTCCAGAGCCTGTATAGGCAGTCTCCATTCTTAGCCTGGCAAGATATGCTACCAATGCATTCTGTTTTATTTAGATGTAAAAAAAAAAAATAAATCGATGGAATAATACAACTTGTCCTTCTGCCATAACGTTTCAAGATAACTACGAAGAAGGAATAGCCCCTAATTTATTTTTTTTTAGTGCACATATCTATCCAATACATCAGCAGTATCTTAGGAAAATGTGATGAGATATGAGTATTAAATTGTGATAGGTACAAATACCAATTAAAATGATCAGAAATATGTGCCAGCTAGACATATTCAGCTTCCTTTTCTGGTTTGCGTTCATGGCTTTATACCAGCATAACCTGTTCTAGAGACCTGCAAGTGTTAATTTAGTTCTGTTCATAGAAGTCTGACATTAGAAACTGGTGAAATTGCCTGCTGCTTGGAGTCATCTAGATTCTCCATTCTTTCTCTCTAGCATTGCATTCTTCAGTCTAACTTAGTTTTCAGTGTGGTGTTTGGTGGGTTAGAGGGTTTTTTTGTTTGGTTTTTTTGAGGAATTTTTTGTCCTGCACAGGATTCAATGGATGCAATTGTGCATGTGGCTAATTCTTTTGCTATTGTTGAATTTCATGTTTATCATTCCAGGTGTAATTGACCGATGGGAATTAATCCAGGCTCAGGCTCTAAGCAAGGAGCTGAGGATGAAGCAGAACCTTCAGCAATGGCAGCAGTTTAACTCCGACCTTAATAACATTTGGGCTTGGTTGGGAGAAACTGAAAACGAGCTGGAGAAGCTCCGCCACCTTGACCTCAGCACTGACATACAAACTATTGAGCTCAGGATTAAAAAACTGAAAGTGAGTTTTATTTTTCTTTTCCATGACCTAACTTGCAAACAGACCAGAATATAACAGGTATGTTGAAGAGATTGCCAATAGTTGCAGCTGGTTTGCTCTGTTCTGCACATAGTGAGCTACTTCTGATAACTGAAGTATCACTGGGGAAGTGATTTATGAATAACCTTTTTTTAGCAGAAAAGTGGACCATTAGCCTTTGCTATATAGTACAAATAAATTTTTGAAATAGTAATTCTATGGCAATTCTGTAATTTCAGAATGTACAGATTATTTTTATGTCAACTAAGCTGATGAAAAAAACCCAAACCCTGAGTTAAATCATATCTCTTCTAGTCAAACTGGTGACAAAATAACTACTTCTAAATAAATACCTCACAGGGACATCTTACTTTGCGTGGAGGAAGGAGATAGTACCCTGAGTGTTTGTAGCCTACCCATTTGTGTCACCAGTACAACACAGGAAAAATTCTGTGTCGCTTTGCAGAACTGCAGTTTCTTCTTCTGTTATGTCAGATGCATCAGGATCTGAATGCTATTTTGTGATCTCTCCTGCATATTAGAATCATAGAATAGTTTGGATTGAAAGGGACCTTAAAGATCACCTAGTTCCAACGCCCCTGACACAGGCAGGGGCACGTCCCACTAAATCAGGCAGTTGAAGGACCCAACCTGGCCTTAAACACTTCCAGGGATGGGGTTTGCACAACAACTATATTTTACAACTGTAGAGATCTGCAAATGTGATGGTCCACAACTTAACGTTCAGTTATTAGCATTTTATAAGCTTGGGCACAAAAATATGGAAACCAATGTCACAATGCACTGTGCTCCATGCTACGAATGAAGTGGACAGACAGTAAAGACTGTTTCCGGCAGTGATTCATCTAAAGCATATTAAATGCTGATCTTCACTGGAATCGAAATATAGCTGATAAAAGTACTACAAAGGTTGCTGTGACATGGAGCTTCTAAGCACATGCTGAAAAGTAGGTGGAAAAGGGTGCATTTCATAAGAATCCTGTTCTTATCACACCCACTCTTGGAAAGCCCATTAGTGCCTTCCAAACCCAAAAGAGGTGGGGTTTATTTTGTGGCTTCCAGTGTAAACAAATCAGAGGTTTTATACACGTTCTGCTTCTATAAATTGGAGTAAGTTGTTTATACTCTTTGTATGTTTTCTTTTCCCTCAGTAAAAGCTTTCATTTTAAAATACTGTTGACAGCAGTTTCCACTTGAAAACATATTGGGGTTTATGTTTGTGAGCAAAACTGAGAAGTGAGGGCAAAAGTTTTATTGTAAGCTAAAGTACAATTGTCTTACAGCTCTGTAAATATTGTTGGGCCTGCTCTGTTTTTAACATATCTGAAACATGAGCCAAATCTTCATTCAACTATGACTTTAGGCTTTTAAGACTGCGAGTTTAATTTACTTGTTCTAGTTTATGCTCACAGTAAAATTTTAAGAGAAGTTAAAGAGTGAACATTTTTGGAGTCACAAACAGCACAGAAATCTCATATCCAGAGCGAGATTGTTATGGTAGCGTACCATTCTGCAACTGCTGATGGCAAATCATTGCATTCTGGTGGTGCCTTTTTCTACTTAATTCTTCTGAAAGTCACATATTTTACCAATTTCCATCCTTTCTTCCCCCATCCCTCTTTGTTTTACTCTCAAGGAGCTGCAGAAAGCAATTGATAACCGCAAAGCAATCATCTTATCCATCAATCTGTGCAGCTCAGAATTCACTCAGTCAGACAGTGAAGAGACCAAGAAGCTTCAAGAGCGCCTCTCTCAAATGAATGTGCACTGGGACCATGTATGCAGTATGATTGAAGAGTGGCGCTGCTCATTGCAAGATGCATTAATGCAGTGCCAGGTCTGTATTCCACTTATTTTACGTTGTCAGCATCCCACATGTCAAAAATGTAAACCATATTGTTACCTGATGTTTTCATTATCCAGTCTGAAACTTGCCCAGGCCAGCCAAAATGCAGCTTTGGCATGGTTTCTGAAAGATACACCTACACATCCTGCATCCAAGATTTTCTATAATTGTTATTTCTGGAATATTGTTCTGATATAGTGTTCTACCCTTCCTTGTAAATTATGTTATTTAGCCAGTCGGACCTATCATAGGATAAACTAAAAACCTGAATTTGACTGGAATTTTCTGCTACGCTATTATCATCACTCATTGTTTGCAGGATTTCCATGAAATGAGCCATGGTTTGCTGCTTTGGTTAGAGAATATTGACAGAAGAAAAGATGAGATTGTGCCCATCAATCCAAACCTGGATGCGGAAGCACTGCAGGATCATCACAGGCTTCTAATGGTAGGGTAATTATCACCCCTTTCCCTCTCAGAATGCATCATCAGAAAAACACCTAATCAGATTTATCTTTCTCTTGAGGGTTAGCATAGCACATACACAGCTATGGGACTAATGTCAGAAACTGACTTTACTTGGTAGGGAGCGCTACTCACTTTTATTAGGAGCATAACTCGTGATTTAAAATCTCAGGCAACCACTAGGCTGATGTCTATCTTCCTGTCATTTTATTGTGTTTTGTATTTCGGAAGGTCTGTCCTCAATGGGAATTTGCTGGAAATAATAGAAATACTAAATAGTTATAGAATGAAGCACAAGCTATTGTTCAAATTTTAAGTGAAAAATTAGCAGTTCTGAATGTATCCACTGGGGATTATGATTTTTTTATTGCTTCTCTTTTTTTTCCATTTCAATAATTTCAAATGTCCAGTTTTGTGAATTCTAGCTCCCTCCAACCTCTTATTTTTTTTCAAAACTTCAATTAAAAATACCTGGTGCTTGCCTTGGCAACAGCAAATCAGACGTGAACTTCTGGAGTCTCAGCTGAAGGTGGCATCACTGCAAGATATGTCCTGCCAACTGCTAGTCAATGCTGAAGGCAAAGACTGCCTTGAAGCCAAAGAAAAGGTGCATGTCATTGGAAATAGACTGAAGCTCCTCTTGAAAGAGGTCACACGTCATATTAAAGACCTAGAGAAAATTCTAGACATTTCGAGTAATCAACTGGTAAGTCATATGTCTTTATCGCTTGCTGCTTGCTGGGCACACATTTCCAACTGTTTTGACTGTCTTCCTTTTATCAGTACTGTTTGCTACATTATTGCTGTTGTTTGCAATACTTATCAAGACGTTACACATGTACTTTTAAATATCATAAAGTAATCTTCCACTTCATTATATAAACGTGTTGGTTTTTTTTTAATCCAGTAATTTTTTTACTATTTGTTATAGGGAAAGTGTTGAACATCTAGGTTTGTTTATCCTGCCATTACTGAATCAGTCAACTGGCAAAGTATATTAGATAATTATTCTCGTTGCAGTATTGAAAATTATAGTGTGTCAGTTGTCACTGGAAAGGAAGATAATGCTCACTCAGTTGAATTAAAAAAACCAAAAAGCATAAAATAAAGTCTGTAGCAGGTTAACAGATCTGTCGTAGTACCTTCCCAGCTTTGAGCTGTACTCCAAATCTTTTCAAACTATCTCTTATCTCAGGGTATTTGTAAGGGAATTGTGCATACATCTTCACCAACAGTGGCAGGTATAAAGTAAAAATTCTGAGGTTCTTATTAGTTAACTTGTTTTCAAAGACTTGGATTAGCTGAATGCGTAAGGCATGAGAATTCAGCTCTTCACTCCTGGTGAATTTCTGCCTCTTTAAGCAAAATCTTGATGGCACCAACCTCTTCTTGTAATTAAAGACCAATAAAGAGCAACTATTTTTTTCCCCTGTATTGACTTTGGTGGAAAATGCGTCACCTCAAGCAATTAAGTTTTAATTACCCGTTTGCTTTTCCTTTCCTTCAGGGCTAAGAGAGGAAGCATGTAATGCCTTAGTCTTAGAAAAACTGGTAACAAATTTTAACTACTTTATTTTATTTGCTTTAGAAATAACTGCTGGGATTTCACTCAGGGTTTTTTTTAGTTTGCTTACCTGAACAGCTAGTTGCTGTATGTCTGAGCTGCATTCCTTCTGAACTTCAGGAATTGTCCTCATGGTCCTCTGCTGATGAATTAGACACGTCAGGCTCAGTGAGTCCTGTATCTGGAAGAAGCACTCCAAGCAGACAGAGAACGGTAATTTCATGTCATATACTTTCTGCCATCTTCTCAGTGGAAGCTTTAGATGTCCACAGTAGCTCTAGTCAGCTGGAAGGTCCCCCTTCACACTTGATAGGAAAGGAAATGGCATAAACCAAGAACAAAACACAGCTGCTTTCCCCAGCCCTGCTGCATAAACCATCCTGCATGAAATCAGAATTGGTAAATAAGATCTAAAACTAGGGCTGTCAGTGTGGTTGATTTACCATGGTATGGCATGTCGTGTCTCTTGTATTTTGCTCTAGTGATGACAGCACCCCAAAGTCTGCTCATGTCTGATATAATCAGTTCTCCATTTCTGTTTGGCCTTCTCTTCAGAGCTGCTTCATCGGGAATTTCGATAAGGTTTTTATGTCATTTCTGATGAAGATTGCAGATGGTCTTATTGAGACTTCAGATGAATGGCTAAGTAGAGCTGAAGGACATAAAACATTTTTCAAAATACCTAGTTGTGCAGGACCTAATCAATAGCTATGATGGCAACTCTGGAGTTGTCTATTTACATCGCTGGCACAAAATTCAAGAAATATAGCAACACATGCCTAGTACTTAACACTTCCATGCTCTGAGCCCAAAATGAAACTGCAATTATTTTGTCTTTTTCTGCAATTCTATTGGTTGATTACTTTGCTTTTTTCCTTAGTTCTCACAATGATCAGGTTGATTTTATTTTTTTTCCATTTGCACTTTTTGTAAAGCCTCTGAGTTTTGTCTTGTTAAATTTAATGGCTCTTGAAATTGATTTTCTTTTAGTTTTCGTATACATTCACTAGTTTCCTTTTAGATGCTAGTATGAGAATGTAAAGGAATACTGGCTTTTCAAAAGGAGAAAGAATATAAACCTTAACATTTTATTTTCAAGTTCAATACTTTTCTCTTTCAAATTTTAACTTAAATAATTATTAAAAGTTCTGATAGCGCAGATGTAGCTGACCATTACAGGGAATGGAGAAGTATTTTACCATGAAGTCTTTGTCTAAAGAGTATGTAGAATTATAATACGGTTCATCTTAACATTTTAATATGTGTTTGTCTATCTCTAATTTGTTGATCTTTATATGTACATGAGTACTTTTTTTTTTTTTTCATTTTTGTCCATAATGTATAGCTTAGTTGTATAATTCCTTGGGGTCTGGACTTCAAAATTCTGGGTTTTGTACCCACAATTTTGGAGACGGAAGTGATGTTTACAATTTCAGTGCTAAATATACTGATGCTAAATGAATAAATACTAATACCAAAAATACAATCAGAATTATAAACACCTTACTGCATTAAATTTTCCAGCATGTAGTTTTGAGTGCAGGAATGTACTACCGTTATTTGGCCTTCAAAACTGCAGGGGGATGTGAGCGTAGAAGTGGCCAGACTCAGAAAAGGAGACTCAGAAAAGATTGGACTTTTGTTGCTGAGAATTTTCCTGCATTTGCATTTTGAAATATCTATATTTGCTTATATTCAAACAATATTTTTTTCTATTTTGTATTACAAATTATTCAAGCTAAATTTCTAGTGATTTTATTAAAAAATCCAGATCTACTGTTCATAAATGTAATGAATAAACTGTTATTTTTGAGTTTACTATGTATTTTCCAGTCATTTTCATACTCAACTAGTTGCAAAGAAAAGCCAGTTTCCTTGGTTCATGGGTATTGATCGCTTCATTTGATTTTTTTTTTATGTTTCCTTTGCTGCACTTTTAATTTAGTTTCATCAGTAGCTTGTCTTTATTTGCCTGGACTGAACATTCTTCTTTCTTTACCCCCTGTTCATTGCAAACAGCCACGGGGCAAATGTAGTCTCTCACAGCCTGGACCCTCTGTCAGCAGTCCACATAGCAGGTACCTTATTCTCCTGGTTTCCGCACTCTGTTCTAGAACCCCAAGAGGATGATGGAAATTGGCCGTGATTCCTCTCCATCTGCACCAACTCTGTCAGGTGGACAGGACTTTATCGAGAAAGATTTCCCTTTTGTTAATAGTTTGGCAAAAGGGCTCTCAATTACTTCAAATTCTTAGTTAAATTGAAATACTGGGTAATCTTTTAACATCTACAGCTCATGCTTCCCAGGAATGCCATTCAATCAGTATTTGTTTTTCATACACCTTTTCAGGGTGAGTGTGTGCTTACACTAATGATATTTAATGATTATTTTAGTTTGGCATGATGTAACAGAAAAGCCAGTAGGTTCATGGCAAACACTTTTTATCATCCTCTTTACCTCTAGATATTAAATTAAGGCAGGTAATAGGCCAATACCATATTCTAGAAATCACAAAACCCACAGATCTGGATGAGACATACAAGCATCTTTTTCTTTCTTTCAGCACCCCCTTGCTGAAGTGTTTTGTTCACTCTGTGGGTTTTCAGTACTTAAGACTCAAACTTAAAAGTCAGAATTGGAGGATTTAAGACTTGGGGTCACTTTATCTCCCCTCCAAGCGAGACTGCAATATAACATGCTAACATTGCCATGACTCTTGCCAAGTGCTTGCATCCTTTTATTGCTCTGGGAGCAGCACTGCCCCATCTCTGTCTGACCAGTAGAGAGCAGGCTTGCTGCTACAGCTTTTTGCTTTCCATCTTGTCTCCAGCAACCTGTCATCTCTGCAGCTAACAGTGCTTCTGCATTCTTTGTTCTTGTCAGTGTGATGTGTGTACTTTCACTCTTTCACTGATCAGTTCACTAGCCTCTAGTGGTATGAAGTTCAAAAGAAAAGTAAATGAGTAGGATAATACGTATAAAAAGGAAGTTTGTTATTATTTCAGCATGTTATGTGTTGTAACACCTACAATAATTGAAGTATGATAAAAATATATTTGTTCATATTGTTGAGTCCTAGATCTCATTTATTCTATATATATTGAAAATGAACTAATTAATTTTTAAAATAGCTCCTGTTAAAGTGAAAGATTTGAAGTTGGAAATAAGGCAACACTAAATTTAATACAGTGATTAAGCAATAACCAAGCAGACAAAATGTACTTTGAGTATTATTTTTTTCATGAGCAAAATCAATGCTTTATTCAGCAAGATTACTCTCATAAACACTTCTTTAAAAAAGAAGTTTGCTCTATTAGTGTAGTTATTGACTATGAGTAAAGTGGCATAGTTGCAAAACCATAGGATTTAGAACAGGTAGAGTATCTTTCACTGCTTCTACTGGCACTAAGAAGCTGGCATATATTTTGGGATTTACCTTTTTCTTTGAAACATAAGGAGACCACATAGAAAACAGGTGACGTGTGCACTCCATCTATCTGTTTGATGCAGAAAGATATTAATTTTTCCAATTCCCATATATTATGAAGCTTGGCATTTTGTTTCTTAGAGGAAGTGGGGGAAAGGGAGGAGTGGGGCTTTACTCTGTATCCATTAACAGCTAGGATGAATGGCACATGTCTTCAGCAGATCAGCATGCTTGCACTAGCAACGCTGTACTCAAGAAACATATCGTGTGCGCTCTTCTGCTCTCCTGTATGGTCAGACCACTTCTGCCAACCATTTGAGAAGGCTTCTGGTTGTAGGTGTGAGCAGCTGGCTCAAAGAACAGCTAGCAGTGCTTTGCAGCTTTGAGATCAACCTCTGTTCTAGCATTGGCATTGGTGCGGCACCTTTTAGATCAAGTCTTTCCAGCACTGTTTATTAACACATCTTGTAGCAGTACAATACAATGTTCAATTTGTCATTCAGACAAGCATGGAATACGAATGAGTCACTGCTGAATGGGAAACTTAATCAAATGCGCAAGCCAGACAGGTTGTGGTTGATGTGTAATGTGGTTTTAACTGATAAAGTGGTACAAGCTGTCACTGTTCTTTAATATTTTGACATGCCTCTGATCAGAGTACTTTGTGTTTGATCTTGCACTGGATCGGCAAACCCTGTTAGAGTTTAGTATACAGGAGAACGAAAGTCAATTTTAAAAGCTTTGTCACACAGGAGGTTGTGAAGGAAAATTCATTTAAACATTAGAAGGGCCATGTTTTGTTTATAACAAATGTGATATCACTTTGCCTTCCCCATTATCACGGCAAAAACACAAGCATGAACAGTGTGATGCTAAGCAAGGTACAAGCTTAAACTAGGAGTTGCATTGTGGACTTAAAGATTCTTTCAAGAGGTATTAATAATTGTGTGCTAAGTGGGAAAAGCAAATCCAAGGAACAACTCCTCTTCATCAGTTTAATAGAACTGTCATAATTGTACACCTGGATATGTACCTCTGGATATTTTTTGAAATGATCAACATGTTAAAAAGATTAAAATTGTAGTTCAGTTTGCTCATGGGTGTTTACATTGTCTCTCTTGAGCAGCTCTATTCAAGTATTTGTGTCACAGTGCCAATCTCCATTTCCTGCTCTCCCAATATGACTAGTGGACCTGTAAAGGCTGCTTGCTGTTCCTGGAGCTGACGAGGCGACAGCACTCTCCATGCTTTTGGCCACAGAATGGGAGTCCTTGCCACACAGTATCTCAAACACGAGGTTTGGGTTTGGTTTGCCATAGTTCTACTCCCAGTTATCTCCTATACTCTCACATAGACCTTGTCACTTAAACTTTGTATTTATAAGTGCCTTTGAAATGGACCAATTCATCTTCTTTACAGGGTAAACCAAATCTGAGGGTGGTGTGATGCTGAGGGCTAGGGAGAGAATCAAAGTCAGAACGCACCCAAACAAGGCTATTCCTAGAGAGTCCTTTAGGCCATCAACATGAGTCATTGTCTGCTGTTTTAGGCAGAGTATCATATCTTCTCCTTCATAACTCTAGCAAACTCTATTTTAAGAAATTAGAATCAATGGAAGCTAGAAGTCTATTAGTCTATTAGAAGGTCGTTATTAAATTTAATTTATCTGATTATCTAGAAGTACAATCATTTGCACCTTGAATATATCCATGGTTAGATGTTGTAATTTGGGTTTGAGCCAACGTTATCCCTTCCTTTAACAACTGTTAAACTTTTTGTCTGTTCTGCAGTATTTTGTAGAGGGCAGTTTTAGTATCTCTCAGTTTTTATATTGATAAGCTCAGTTCTCTGTTTCCTTCATAGAAGAAATACTCCATTTTTTTACTGCTTTAAGCTTGTGTAAATTTGAATGTATCTTTCAGAAGTATGTTAAGCAAAATGATGAAGATTTCTCCAAGTGAGATCTGACTAGTGCCTTGCAGAGCATCATTAAAACAACTCCTTTTCTCTTCTGGAATTCTTGAACTGAAGTATATTTTAAAATGTCTTTTGTCGCTTTTCACAGCTATTTTCAAGCCACGTTATTTTTTGGTGGCTATTCTGTGTTGAACACGTCTAGATTTTCATCATTGTCTGGATTATCTTCATTATCTTTGGCAGTGTGGACTTCCAAATTTGTAGCAGAATTTTTCATTGCTACCTGGTGAGCTGTAATGTTAAAATCCTTGAACTACTTCTTAAACCTATTGGATTCATCCACTTTTTCCTGTTTAAGAAGCCAATCCTATTTTGTATTTGCAAAGATTTTCAACTTCTGTCATAATACAGATGAAATTTGCTGTCTTATATTTTGTGTCATAGTCTTTTCATAAAGATATTCAATCAAGACTCATCCTTCATTAACTCCAGTAATAACATTCTACTAGCCCAGCAGTGCCTCTTTCAGTGTAAGACTGTTGTCTGCATTCCATTAATCGCTTCCCCGTTAAACTCTATTTATTCTGATAGGCTTCACTACAATGATAAATTCTTCTGTTATAATCCTTCATATGTTTACTGTGATACAGATAGATTACTTCAACCATATTTTCCTTGGAAAAAAAAAATCTTTAAAAGAAGATACTTGTCTGAGCTGAAATTAAAGTTCATTTTGCCTGTCTGACCTATAGCCTGGTAAATTACCTTCTTTCCTCTCTTGAAATTTTTAGGAAAGAGTTCCAATTTCACTGGCATTACAAACTCCTAAAGAAATGGTTGCTAATGGCATAGGGTACTTCAGCTTTCCCTTCTTCTGCTGGAGGAAGTGGAAGTTCTGAACCTTATGAGTAGTGAGCCTTTTTTATTAACAATGTACCCTTTTAAGCATCTCTGCTGACTATATCCATTAAATACTCTAAACTGAGCCATTTTTCAGCCAGTTATGTAGATTACAGAGGCATACCTAAAACGAAGGCAGTACAGCACTTGAACTTCTTAGAACTCCCCCTCTGATGATATTTTCATGTTTTATTATTTGCTTGTTTAATTGTTTCTATGCAGTATAAGAAACTATTTCTGTTCTTCATTGAGATCAGCCATGCAGCTTACACTGCATGGCTTCTTTTTTTTTGTTGGTTGTTGTGGGCTTTTTGGTAAAACACAAAGCACAAAGTGCTGAATTGTGCTAATAAAGCCGTAGGAAAGGAAATGGCAAACTAGATGCTAACTTTGCCCACTCCCTTTTGATCCTGCTTTTTGGAAATTCCCCGTCTGACATCCAGTGTTGCCCCGGACTAACTGAGTGAATGAAGAAAATTCAGACTTTGCTTATTATGAAACAGTGGTTACCAGCTACAGAAATGTGGCCTTTTTGATTGAGATTAACAACATTTGTACAATGAGAGCCTTGTAAATAGGTAGACTGCGCAATCAAATGCTTGGAAGGTAATTAAGCACTACGTGTTCCCTTTGTTCCTACCTCAGTCCATTGACTTTCTATCTTGGCATTCTTGGACACAAGTCCTGATCTAATTGAACTTTAATATGGAATGCTCTGATGTTGTTAAATGTGCCATATCCGTTCAATATGTTCTTTATAATACGTAATGTTACATTCTGCGATAAACAGCTTTCCGTCCAGGCTACAATAACGTGGAGGCAAACAACATGTGATCTGACATTTTGATCATCACTGCTTCCTGGAATAGTTAGGTCAAGTTAATCATTTAGCACACCGAAGTGTTTATGTATCTATTGGTCATCTAAACTTTACCAAATCTGTCTGGCTTTCTTAAAGTCTTCACAGGGGGATGACACACATATGAACAAGACAATAAAAATAATCTCAAGTATAGAAAGATTTCTTTTCTTAAAATGTGGGAAGGGTACCCTTGCCAAGCCTGGCATATTTTTGAAGATGATATTTTGGGGTTTGCATGCTTTCTTGTGCAGATTCATATTTATAGGGGGAACAGGATTAAAAGGACAAGGGGGAAGCAAGGCAATACTAAGGAGCCGTCACTGCCTACTTGCTTTACTGGGAAGTATTTGATCTTGGCCTGATCTCCCACATCTTTGAGTTAAGGTTGCATTCCTCCTTATGAGCATTTTTATCTCTTATACTCTAAACAATATACGGCACACCATATATTTTCTGCAACTTCATAATTATAGCAGCCACACGGATTTATTTTTTTTTATAGCAACACGTTTGAGACAAAACTTGTGACCTAGTGACTTAATGCAAGAGTTCTTGAAGCAAAATATTTAAAGGCTCTAAGTTCTTCCATTTTGGGCTAGTGCTAAAATACATTACTTTCCCATGCCATTTAATTAGCACTCTGAGACTATCAGTTTTTAACTTGCGTAATCAATCTTTTCAGTCATCCAGTTACCTCAAAATCCATCATCCCTATAGGAGAGCTCTGTCAGTTTCAGTAAAAAAAGAAAATGTGACTTCTATGTTTGTATCCTTCATTAAAAAGAGTTTGGATTTTTGCACTTAAGTTGAAGTGTTCCTTTGGAAATATTTGTGTTAGTTCTTGCATCTCCTATAGATATGTGATAAATATGTGCCATTTCAAGTCAGATTCATAGCCACAAGGGAAAAAATCACTTGGAAGGTGATGGTGTCAAGTTAGTTTAGCAAATATATTTTAACTGCTGATTCAGTGCAAGTTTCAAAATACAAAATACAATGTACTTTGTAGAAAATTAGTCCCCGTTGCCTGCATGTTGGTGTACTCATTAACTGAAGGTCAACGTATCTGAATCTTAATGTATTATACCCTTGTGGGCACTATATACGAAAAATGAACATGAAAAATTCTACAAACCAAATGCAACTGCCATTTTAAATGAGGACGCTTCCTTTTTAGACAATGTACATTGAACACGTGTGACAGGCATGGCCCACCTTTTATTTTCATAGAATCATTTTCCCCTTCTCTAGAGCACAGTGCTTCAAGTGGAGAGCTTTCCCTATAACTGACAAAAGGGCTGTGGGAAAGCTCTTAGGTGTTTTCCTACCCAGTCTAGAAATGCGGAGTCTCTTTAGAGTGTTGGGGAAATAGCACATTCGGTGAAAAAAATACCTCTACGGCTGTCAGTCAAAATCTGTATGGATTGTAAACCAGCCTTAAGGGAAGGCTGAGTGCCCAAGGGCACCCTCTGCTGCAGAAATGTTTAAGTTTATTCACCTGCCAATCCTTTTTTCTCAGGTCCACAAGAGGTGGCTCAGGTTCCTCCCCTTCTGAGGCCAGGCCAGCATGGCATCGCCTGTCCTTCTTCCTCAGAGTCCTCAGAGCTGCTCTGCCACTTCAGCTCCTCTTACTGCTCCTGATTGGGCTGGCATGCCTGGTGCCAATGACTGAGGAGGACTACAGCTGTACTATGGCTAACAACTTTGCCCGCTCTTTCCACCCCATGCTAAAATACATGAATGGTCCACCTCCGTTATGAAGGAGACCCGTGAGACAGTGAGTGACCTCATAGGAGTGCTAGCTGTGAGGCAGAATGGGTGACAGCATTCAGTGTGGTAACTTTACTTACCTACTGTACCCACCTCTGTGTCCATATGGTTCTCTGCTGGTACTCGGCTGGTTACATGTCAGTACATCGGTACCAAACTGCAAAATCTATTAGCTGAGTAGCATTATTTCAATACACACATCCTGGGTACTAAGGAGGATGTGGCATGTGTGAGGAAAATGTCCTTCTGTCCAGTGTTCTGGATCTTTTAGCCACTTTATATCCAGGCCATCGCCCTTTACTATGCATAGCCAAGGACTTGATACTGTAGATCCTTTCCTATGTGCTGCTCTAAATGAGCCGTTAGCCAGTCTTTGTTAAATACCCTCTCAGTATCTACAGTATACAAAATACCTAATGCTAAAGAAATTTTAGAGCATTTGTAACATAAAATTTTAAAGGAGATTGTATGACCATGTATTATTCCCTGTGGTTTCTGTTTTGGGCATGGTGTTCTAACTTTTGCTTTGGATGCACAAGGTGAAAATCTGAGAAGCACTTTTTTTAAGGTTTAAAACAGTGGATGTAATAAATAAGATCATAAATGGTTTTATGAGGAAAAATGTTGAATGTCAAGTTGAAAAACAAAGAACATATTTATGTATGTACAGTTTGCTAAGCCAAGTTTTGTTTGTATTGATTTCTTTGCATTTATTATAGATACCATAAAATATTTTGTCTACGTGCTTTTTAATGACAACTATGGAAACTTCTAAGTTTAGAATGAGATATGTATGGTATAAAAAATTAGAAGATGTACATACGCTGCACTTACGAAGTGAATTAAAAATGCTGTAACAAATAAACAGTATTAGATTTATGTTTGAATAAGAAGACCTGGAAAACTTGAGAAATGGTAAAATACATGGGAAAGTGTTACGTTAGAAGTTGTGCTAATATTGAAGGCTGTCCTTGTTTAGAATTGATGATTGGTCATTTCAGTTTTTTTTTCCCCAAGCTGCTGCTTGAAGTTCATTCTCACCATGTGTTGTTTCTCTGTGTGTGTGTTTACGTATGCATCATACGCTACCTTTGGCATCTGTGGTTGTACCAATCCACATCAAAGCAGATTTTTCCTGTATGTGTACTGGAAACTTCTTAATAGTCTCCGTAGTAGCTTAATACCAAGAGTGATGTTTATGAAGTCTAGTGGAATATGCCCCAAACATAAGCATAAATAGCAGAAAACCAGAGCACACGGAAAACTCGTAAATTTTCTGGAAATATTGCAGAAAACTGCAACTAAGAAACTGAGCAGTAGCTGACACTTTACCCAGCTTATGAGTCAGAACTCAAACAAAACAGGATTCTATTTGAATTCAAAAAAATATAGAATGTTGCCGTAAGTTGTTGGTCATTACTAAGTTTGGGGCTTTTTTGAGCCATTACACACAATGGCTTAACTCACAGGATTTTTTTTCTGTGACTTAAATGGTTTTACTTAGAATATATTGGCCTATGTAACAGAAATAAGCAAGCCAAAAGAAAATGCAAGCACATTAATTCCAGTTATGCAGGATTACTTTTCTGGGATGTCATAATTTGAGCTGATATGAGGGAAGGGTTGTCAGAGGTGTAGAGTACCACAAGCTGAACTTCAGCATTAGGAGAAGCCAATAAAAGCTTCCTTTCTGGAGAAGTGTAACATTGAATATTATCATGAAAAGCAATTTTTATGCCAACAACATATCTTCAATGTCAGAGATACAGACTTGGACTGACACAAATATGTATTCTTTTCAAGGCTTAGTTTCCTTCATTGGTACTCAGAAGTTGTGTTAGGCTAGATTTGTGTCTATAGTCACTGATTCTGAGTAGACAAAGGTAAGGAACACATTTTTGAGGTACAAGAATGAGCTGTTAGTTGCAACAGGCCTGACAGATTCCGTAAGACTCTTTTCTGATGTCATTCTCTTTGGTTGATGTAATTTACTCCATGGTGATTAGTGCACTTACATGAATAAGTTAGTAATTCAGTCAGGGCTTTTAGTCCAGATCTCTGCATGCTTCAGGCATCCTTTCATCAGCCAGACCCTGGTGTTGATGGTTAATTTTTTGTCGAAAGTTATTTTTGTTTTCTATTTAAAGAAAATATTATAAATAGTAAAAAGACTAATTTAGTGAGAAATAACGATCTGAGTCTGTCTCCTATTTTCCAGCCAGCTATTGGTGATCTCATGGAATCAGATGTTATCTACAGGGTAGTAAATAGCCTGTGAGTATCAGCCAATGAAAGAGCTGTCTGTTGAAGGAACTGGGCAAAAAGTCACAGGTGAGAGCTGTGTTTATTTCTCATAGTATTTGAAAGCTGAGGGAGAGGCAGGGAGGTTTGAAAGTTGTTGGTTATGGGGATGAGGGAAGGGCAAGGAAGAGAGTTCAGTTTGAATGATGCCAGATGCAATTAATAAAGTTCATTATCAAAAGTGTACAGGATAGTGCCTTTGAATTTCAACTTCACATTTGGATTTTGCCAGCTATTTTGCCACTCCGTGGCCCTTGTTTTGTTGTTTGAATACCTTCCCCACTTTCTTGACATGTAGGGAAGAGTGGCCTGTCTTCTGCAGGAGGAAAGCAAAATTTGTGCACCTCACTCAAGCTCCCAGGAGAGTTTTGGGAGTAGTCACTAAAATGAGGCAGGAAGGGAGGTGTTTCCATCTTGTTCATGATGGGTATGCCCTTTTATTTTCTCTCGCCTCTTGAAAAGTTCCATCTAAGGAGGATGAGAAAGTGATGAACCACTGGAGGAGTGAAGGTTAAGCTGGTTAAATAGGCAGGGGGAAGCTGGTGTGAGATCATAGGAACTTTTCATAATTAATCTCTTAAATAGTTCTAGGGCTAAGAAGGAAAAGAAGTGATCATAATTATGGGAAGTAAAGAATTTAGAAGGTCACATCATCAAGTGTTAGTAGCCCTTTCAAATTCAGTGCATTTTGGGTGATGATTAGTGGCAGGACATGCATGCACTGCCTCGCTTCTGCCTTACTGATGAACCAAAAGGCAGAGTGTAGCTGCCATGCCTTGCTTCCTTTCAGATGATTCAAAGCAAATCTTCTGTCCATAGAGCTAGCTATGATTTCAAAGTATTGCCAGTTAATTTGAAAAGAGAAGTTAGAGAACTTTCTTTTGACTCCAAGGGATGATCACACTCAAAGCAATGCTCCTAGTAAGCAGAAAACTCTCTACAATACTTGTGAATAAGTCAGTCACAGGCAGTGATATACACACATTAGGAAAAATGCTATAGACAGGAAAATACCTATTTGTAAATCCGTAATATCCGATACCTTCAAGGCCATGAATGTCATTCTTTAAGCTGATGTCTCAATGGAATTTCAGGCAGTTTGTGCCAGCAGGTTAGAAAATCCCTTGAGCGTCCTTTCAGACTTCTTATTTTTGTGACTTTCAATCTCAACTCTGGACAAAATCAATGTCTGACCAGTTAAAGTGGTTTGAGTAATAGGCTCCTCCAAAATTAATTTCCTGACCCTGAAGCAATTCCCTTGCAACCTTTAATGTGATCTTGCAGAACTGGATCTTGATCCTAAAAATTGGCACAAAGCAATCAAACCAGAAACAAATAGCAAGACCCTTCACAGTATCCTGTTAAAGCAAGCTCCATCCAAAGAGCAGCAGTGATTTGAAGGTCTAGCTTGAGTTGCAAATCCCAATGCAACCACATATGCATTGATTACTATGGCATGAACTAAGGTAAATGGCGCAACTGTAGAAAGAGGGAAAAAAAAAACCACCTAGAAAATTGTCAAGCATTGCAGACAACGGCACTAGCCAGCTTTGCAGCCTGGGCATCTTTTTCATCCCGATAAGGTCAAGCTGCTCTCTCTGCCTTACCTTTGCCTCATTGGAACGCTGTCACAGAGGACTTGAGTGTGCACAAACTTTTCAAGAAATGTACAAGTTAGAGTCTGAGATGCCCCATCTTTGTGCTATGCCCACAATATGTCATCTACCCTCTCTCTGAAGTACCTCACCTGCTCGGACTCTGCAAATAGAAGGGACTGGTGTCTTGTAATGTTCCTTGAGCCTTGGCCGCAAGGCGTGAGGAAAGGCAGTACAAGAGCTTCAGAACTCTGGATCTGTATGGAAGGCACGTGTTAAAGCTTTGAGAAAGTAAACTCCTGGGGAACTCCAGTCATTAATTCGCTATATTTTTCCCCATTTTTGACTGTAGATAGATGCAGTAGCTGCTATAGGAATGTAATCATCCCCACAGCTGGATGTATCTTGCAGATGTGAACCTTACTTACTGTCGTGCAGTCACATCATAACTAGTGGGTGTTTAAAGGTATAATGAAAAGTGGTTGCTCAATGACTCCCAATCGTGTGGGAATATCAAGGTGCTATCTTATTATGCTTGTGATAATAATAGTGCAAAATAATGAACACTATTTGCCCTCAACTTATTGCATCTGGAGTTTCATTTGTGGATCATGCTTTACAAAGTCTGAAGGCAGACTGAAAAGTAATTATTTAGAAATGTCTGACAGTATTAGAAGTTAAAATTACCTGAAGTTGACAGAAATGGTGTGTCCTTATTCCTCACAGCTGTAAACATGATGATACCTATTGCCTATCTCCTACCCTGTTCCAGCAGTAACAGCTTTATTCTGCAACAGATCAATAGTTTCTCACCACTGATTTGCCACCCTTTCAGCTTCACTGCAAATGCTGCAAAAACCTGCAGTCTTGCTTTCTTCTTCCTTAGAACTTTCTCCTGTAGCTGGTTACTGAACAAGGATAAAGCTGCTGGGATTGTCTTATGAATAGTCAACCCTGGCCGTCAGGGTCTTGTGCTATTTGTGGTTGAGAAATCTGTTTTTGACTGATAGCATCTCTCAGCATGCTCATCATGTGCATCTGAGTGCATCTGTGCGTGTTCAAAGGCATGACAGAAGCTGGTTGCTCCCATTCTTCTGACTCCAGATGCTATCAGGATTTAGCAAATGTTGGAGGATCCTGGTAAACAAGAGCAGGGTGAAGGAGAGGAAATGCAGATCTTTAAGCAAGAGAAGGAAAAAAAAAAACAGATTGAACGCAGAAAGGAAAGTAGGAAAGAAAAAAAAGACAACATTGATCTTCACACTTACTGGCATTTCTTATATTTTCTTTGATGTTTAAAGCAATGAATTATGGAAAGGAAAAAGGCAAGAAATGCCATGGTGAGTTTTGTGTTTAATCTGGGTGGTCTGCCTATAAAATCATTCAACTCCTGCAGCAGACAATGGCAGAATTCATCTAAAGCAGTGTTTGTCTAAGTTAAGGGGAGTGTTGGAGGGAGGGATTCATTTGTCTTTTGGCTTTGAGGGAAGAATGTGTTTTTTATATTCAGAGTTCCCTACACAAGGAATTAGTCTAGGTACTGGCTGGCTGTTTTAACCTTGGCAGCAGTGTTGTTAAATGATACACAACTGAATTCTATTGTTTTTGCACTATTTGGCCATAATTAAGCCTAGACGGCAATGTGAAATCTGTATGAGAGAGAAGTTATGCTTGTTTTAATAATATTAAGAACATTGAAATATTCTAATAATAAATATTCTAATAATATTCCACAATCAAAAAAAAAAAAAAGGGAATAATTCAGAGAATTAGTTTGTCTTCCTAAAAATCTCTGAAAGGAAATTAGTAACTGCAAGCTTAAGCACTGATGACTTGTTATAGACAAAAGCCGGGATAAAGGATAGAAATATGAATTATGTTAAACAATTAGACTGAAAACAGACAGGAAGTGAAAACGGTGAGTTCTGTTATTTGGTGCAGCTTAATACGTCATTCAGAAAATGAACTGGTCAAAGCTGCTCGGTTCAGTAAAAGTCTGTTTAAAGACCTGAGATGTAGTAAATGGATTTGACCACAATGAGGTCTGGATAAAATAATGGCACATCTAACTTTTGGAAGAGAGAGAAGGGTTTTGGAAATTTGGAAATTATTGTCCGTTTCTTGTATCAGAGATGTCTTTGGGGGAAAAGAGGTGATCCACTGAGCTATTCTGTGTCAGGGATGCAGACGTGGATGTAATTTGCACAAATGTTACTCAGGTCACTATCTTTGCATTTTCAGGCACGTTGTAATTCCTGGGAAGCTGCTAATATTGATGTTATAATTTAAGGGGTTTTTCATTCCGTTTATAGAGAGGATGTTTTTAAAAAACAGCTGGAAACAAAAGTACCAGAGTCCACTTTTTTTATGTAAGTGCTCACAAGCCTATACAAGAACTGGGGCATTCATGTTTGTAGTATTGTCTTTATAAATAATTCAAACTTTGTCCTAGAGGTGCTCCTGACCATTGAGCTGCAGCTTAAAACACGTGGTTGCAACTTTGACTCCTTTGCTAAACTTGAAGCGTTGTGCAACCAAGTGTGCAGACCACAGTGGCAAAGGGGGAAAAAAAGTAGAAGAAACCATGATGCTGTAGCATTTTGGTTGAAATAGATAGATAGCCACAAAGAAGACATTTTTGGAGCTGATGTTTCTTTTCCGACTTTTAGATTGAACATAAGAAAAAATAATCCTGCAAAGGCAGACTGGAACTCAAACTTTTCTGCTTTCACACAAATGCCCTAAACTTTTAAGCTTTTGTATGACCTACTGTGACTCTCACTGCAAAGTGCATAGCACTTTCTGCTTACCTCTATGGCATAACATACTTGTTTCATCTTTTCATGGATAACAGGTTCTCCAGAGGTAAGTGGAAACTAAGACAGACATCTGACAAGAAGCAAATCTTTCTGTCCTAGAACAGAGCACTCAGTCTTTCCTCTCATGCATACTTTTCAGCTGTTTAAAATGGTAACACACTGGGGTGGCACACAAATGTGTAGGAATGGAAAACAACAGGAGATAAATTTTATCCCACCTTCAGTATGCCTTCAGAAATGAAGACATTAGCAGAGTGACACTGTAATACTGCAACACAAAGATCTTACAGGGATGTGAGAGCTAGTTAGCCTTGCTCCTGCTGAAATAAGTGCCAAATGTTATTATTTTGATGGTCAGTTTTCCCAAAGATTTCATGAACATTTTTACAATTCAGCCTCTGCATATGCAGGATGCCACTGTGAATGGTAGTAATTGGAGCCTGGCTGGGCATAAGAAAGGCTGTGTACACAGTACCCTTTTATGTGCATTCTTTCTCTGTGAGCATGCTGATGAGTGTTATTTTACATATTTGGATTTTCTTCTCCTCTTCACAGCCTCAGGGGCAGAGACAAGCAGTGTAATGCAGAGGAAAGAGATGAAAGAAACAGCTGCTTCATGGGACTTTTGACATGGCAGTATGTGGATAAAAGAAAAAAAAGGTTTTTAAAAAGGGAGTGTGCCCCACTGACTTGAGAACACCAAATTGTAGCCCATGAAGAAGCTGTTGTCATTGCATAACAAGGGAATTGCCTTCATTAACAGAAAAGTAAAAGCAGTTAAATACATACTTCAGTGATGCCTTAACTGTGTCATATCTTTGTAATTAGTTAAATAGAAGAAAATATGCTGAAACAAGACATGCATCACTTAAATGCTAGGAAAGAGAGAAGGCAGTAGGGGGGACCCCAGTGCATACAGCTGTGTGCATGTATATGGGCTTCTCAAGGGAGTAGGCAGCTGCTCTCCAAGATGTGTACACAGTGAGGGAAGCAAGACTAGTGGGCCTAGTAAAGGTGATCAGGAGTTTCAACTGCAAGAGCTCTGCAATGAAACAGAAAGATACAACCTTGCTGCATGATTTCTCAAATTATTTCAGCCAGCAGATATAAGAAATTGGGAATGAGGCTGGAGTCCCAGCTGGCTTCTGGTTGTGGAAATGCACCCAGGTCTGCAGTGGCCCTTTTACTGGTGGGTTCCTCCTCTGGGGGTCTGAACAAGGTGGTATCTCATGCACTTCTGCTATCACTGAAGACACCTGATGGGAGAGAATGAAGAAGAAGGAGCCAGACTCTTTTCACTTGTGCCCACTGACAGGTCAAGTGGCAGTGTGTACAGATTCAACCACATGAAATTCCATCTGAGCACAGAAGAACATTTTTTTAATGTAAGGGTGGACAAACACTGGAACAGGTTGCCCAGAGAGGTAGTAGAATCTCCGTTTCACAGAATCACAGAATCACAAGGTTGGAAAAGACCCATTGGATCATCGAGTCCAACCATTCCTAACACTCCCTAAACATGTCCCTCAGCACTTCATCCACCTGTTCCTTAAACACCTCCAGGGAAGGCGACTCAACCACCTCCCTGGGCAGCCTCTGCCAGTACCCAATGACTCTTACTGTGAAGAATTTTTTTCTGATATCCAACCTGAACCTCCCCTGACGGAGCTTCAGGCCATTCCCTCTTGTCCTGTCCCCTGTCACTTGGGAGAAGAGGCCAGCTCCCTCCTCTCCACAGCCTCCTTTCAGGTAGTTGTAGAGAGTAATAAGGTCTCCCCTCAGCCTCCTCTTCTCCAGGCTAAACAACCCCAGCTCTCTCAGCCGCTCCTCATAAGACTTGGTCTCCAGCCCCTTCACCAGCTTCGTTGCTCTTCTCTGGACACGCTCCAGAGCCCCAACATCCTTCTTGGAGTGAGGGGCCCAGAACTGAACACAGTATTTGAGGTGCGGTCTCACCAGTGCCGAGTACAGAGGGAGAATAACCTCCCTGGACCTGCTGGTGACCCCATTTCTGATACAAGCCAAGATGCCGTTGGCCTTCTTGGCCACCTGGGCACACTGCTGGCTCATGTTCAGTCGGCTGTCAACCAACACCCCCAGGTCCTTCTCTTCCTTGCAGCTCTCCAGCCATTCTTCCCCCAGTCTATAGCGCTGCATAGGGTGGTTGTGCCCCAAGTGCAGGACCCGGCATTTGGCCTTGTTAAACCTCATGCCATTGGTCTCGGCTCAGCGGTCCAGCCTGTTCAGATCCCTTTGCAGAGCCTCCCTACCCTCCAGCAGATCGACACTTCCTCCCAGCTTAGTGTCATCTGCAAACTTGCTGAGGGTGCACTCAATGCCTTCATCCAGGTCATTGATAAAGACATTGAACAGAGCTGGACCCAGTACTGAGCCCTGGGGAACCCCACTTGTGACTGGCCTCCAGCTGGAGTTAACTCCATTGACCACCATTTTCTGGGCCCGGCCATCCATCCAGTTTTCAACCCAGGAGAGTGTGCGCCTGTCCAGGCCAGAGGCTGACAGTTTCTGAAGGAGAATGCTGTGAGAAACTGTGTCAAAGGCTTTACTGAAGTCCAAGAAGACTACATCCACAGCCCTTCCCCCATCCAGTAGTCGAGTGATTTTGTCATAGAAGGTGATCAGGTTAGTTTGGCAAGATCTGCCTTTTGTAAACCCATGTTGACAGCTACATTTGTAGCTGTTCAAAACCTTACTCAATGTGTCTATGAGCAATGTTTTGTAGGTGACATGTCTGTGAGCCAGGAATTGGTCTAGACATCTCCAGAGGTGCCTTCCCACCTCAGCTATACCATCGTACTCTGTGGTCACATCATGACCTAGCAAGAGATGGGCAAAGGACTGTCTAATCTCAAGTACTGTAACAATCCTTTGGCCATTCAAATTGTTACAGTTTTTGCAGATGTAAGTATGCTCAGATTTTAGATGTTTGATTTTAATTTAGGAGTGTTAGGTGTTTGATTTCACAGGAGTCCGCAGCCGTCTGGCTGCTTTTTTGGTTAAAGCCCATGAGCTCAGTCTCATGTAGAACCAATCCTCTTAAGCATGACCCATAAAAGCATTTTGCCTCAGTGCTCATTTGGTCCTGTGGCTAAAAAAACAATCGTATAAAGCCATTGAATGCTGTCAGATTTTTTTAGTCAGCATTGAAAAGAATTCTACTATTTTGAGCACATATTCCGTTGCAATTAGTTCATTTCACTGTGGCCCAGCCTTTGTGGCCAAAATAGCAACTCTCAGTCAAGCTCTTGGTCACAAAATCACATTTCAAAATAGTCATATTATTTTGAACCGTTGTTTAATTCTGTTTGGCACTTAGAAATCCCAAAACTCCCCAACTTCCTTTTGGAGTCTAAATAGTCGATTTGCTTTCATGTTTGACAAGCTATAAGATAAGGTAGCACCTGGACAAAATATATTGTCTGTCTTGTCTTAATCATTGAGATGATAGTTAGAATTAAGGTAAAAATCTAACCATTTTTTTCTTGATGAGTTATGTACAGTGAAACACTGCATGAAAACAAAGAGCTTTTTCATATATATTCGTGTAGGGAAAGAGAAGAACCTCTAAGCCAACAGTCTCACTCAGTACCAGCAAAGCACAGAAAACAGATGAAAAAAAATCAATATAGAGACTGTATATTCTCTTTATATTACCAACAGATATATCTACAAGTATTGAAATACCTACATATGTGTGTAAATACTATAGATTACTGCCTTGATTATTTGCAGAGATCAGGTATGGGAGTACTTTACAAGACAGTGTTAAGTTTTAAGTGGTTTTTTTTGTCAATAAAAGTATCTTTCTTTTCTGTTCATCTCCTTCCTAACAGCTTAGTCTAGGTATTTTTTTTTTCCTTTGAGGACTAGCTATCACTTGGGAAAAAAAGTGCTATTTCACTTGATACTAGCTAAGTATCAAGTTATACATGGTAAGTGGCAGTACACTACAGAAAACTAAATTCACACAAATGGTCTCTTCCACCATAATCTGTTTCACAAGCCCAAATAAGGCACATAAAGCATATAAAATACTAAGCACATTAAAGCATATAAGATACTAAGTACTTAGGTGACTCCCCTGGTATCGTTAGGAATACTACAGACTAGACCTAACACATTGTCAACTCTAGATGTGGCCACTCTGATGCTTTTCGTGAAAGCTGAAGAAACTAACAGTATTCACTTAACTACACAGAAACAGGCACATTCTGTTTCTATAAAAAATAGTGTGCCATTTCACTGGCTACTGAAGAGCAATAAGCAGAGACATATTTTTAGAACTATGCAAAATATAAGAAATGGAACAAAGTGCTCTGGTTAATTCTTTATTTTCAACATCAAACACATTGATAAAAATCCTGCACCAACTGAGTAACTTAGTAGATTTTTCGTTTAGACTTTTTTAAGAACCTTTTTAGGTGCAAAACAAAGAAAAAAAAAACCTCACCAAAACAAAGACATTAACAATTTTATATTCATCAGTGAAAGAACAGAATACTTCAACAAATACATTATGGCAGCTGAGCCTATACCAAAGAAAGAACTTTCAATTGAGAGTCTACATAGTGCACACAAAAGCATTAATTTTATAGTATATACAGTAAGATGATACATAAAGTGGCTTGTTAATGCAAGTCTCATGGCCAGCAGTCTATGCCTTCATTTTCCAATGGGCACTTTCTGAAGAAATAGACTTCTAATTTATAGGCACACAGGAGTACAGAGCATAATAATTTGCAAGATGGCAGCATATATATTTTTTAATTTTTTTTTTTTTGTTTCTTTAGGCACATTTGAATGCAAAAGGTTTTTTTTATCTTTTTGGCTTTTTTAAACACAGTGCAAAACCAGATACCCTTATGGGCAAAAAATCACTTTGAAAACAACTTTCAGGTAACTAAGCTATCTACATTTGAAAGATGAAAGAGAATTGTGAGTAGACAGAGCATGACATTAATATTAGGGAAATATTAACTCAAAATTCCCAGATCAATTTGAGGTTATGCTGTAGTTGCAGGTGACAGCAAAGACTGGTTTGTATTAACATACCATCTTTAACATGACCATTTTTTACATATGTTGAATTTCTATCTGTAAAGCTATATGTTGTAGATAGCATTGAAAATAGACATCTCTTTATTCAAACTAAGAAATGCATTTTACTTAAAGTCAGCTGAGAATATCTTATATACAAAACTCCATTAGCTTTAGGTTGAGTTGCATTCTAATTTTAAAGCAGGATATTATATGTACAAGAGAGGCTTACCATGTTCCTATCAAAGCCTGTGATAAAACTAAGGCCCTAATGAGGCAAAATCTTTATTTTCCTCGTATTCTGTTTCATTTTAAATGTTTAGCACAATTCTTAAGGAATCAGTCAGCAGCAGCTGAAATGGATGAAGACTTCAATACAAACCCTGTCTTTGATGGCAGGGGAGTGATTTAGGTTTTCTTTTTTTTCTTTTTTTTTTTCAATGTAAAGTCCAGTGACATGGTGATAGTCTTTGCAATATGCTTGGGAGCTCACTTCAGATTTTTTTTTTTAATGTATTTTTAAACAAACCCCTTAGTGTACAGAAGGAGAAAAATCATCAAGAGGTGTCACTGAAAGATAATAGGAACTTTACCACAATCACACACCAAGAAACGTCCATTAAATTAATTTATCCTAGTACAAATCTTACTGCTCCAACAGGGAGATTTACCTGAGACAAAGTCTGCAAAATCGAGACATGGTTCGAACCACCACCAAGTAGCTTTCATGTATCGTTGGAAAACCAGACAACATTAAGTGCTATGCATCACCCTGATTCCTCTCCTGCCTCCCAAGCTTTTTTTAGTAATTCAGTAACAACAATATTCTTGAGAAAAGCAAATTCATCTGATCGATTTCTGTTTAGCTTGTGCTGTCATTCCAACACCTATGTTTCTAGAGGGTTTTGGGTTTGGTTTTTGTTGTTGTTGTTGTAGGGGCTTTTTACAAATTCATGTATAAACATTATAAAATAATTCTTTCATTACCTGTCCAGAGACATCACTATGAATATTTTGGTAGAAGCATAATTAGCTGCCTTGAATAGTTTTCTTTCTTTTTTTTTTTTTTACATGCTTTATATTCTTGTTTAATATCCAGCACCAGGTAATCAGGTAGTACTGGTTTGTCATCTGCAAATATAAAGTATATATATATATACACACGCACATAGACACATAGAATAGCATTCTGTGAAACAGCAATTACCAAATGTCAGGCACAATTGTTTGCATACACGAGAGCATAATTCAGAATTACCTATGAAAAAACATTGTCACTTTTTGTATCATAGACTTTGTTTAATCAATGGAATGGCTACATTCAGTCGTCTGGTATGTAGACAATCATCTTTATAGATAACTATGGGAAGGTTACTATATTCATTAAGGTGCTGCTTAAGTTAAAATCTCATGAACAAATTAATGATACTGCCCCAAGGTAAATGAATGTAATACTGGGAATTGGTGTTTTTCTTTCTTGGATGTTCTTCACCACTGTCGCCACAAACACGGGAGGAGTGGTTGAATCTAAATTACTTCCTTGCAAGAGCTGAGGAAAGCATTCAGAACTACGACTGTGAGCTGACTGAATATTGTGTTCCAAGACACATTATAACACCCTTCGATCTGCTGCATACCACTTCAAATCACACTTATCCAACTTCACTGGGAAAATCTATACAGTGTGACGATACTTGCCCTATGTAAGTGCCATCAGAATCTGACCCTCTGTTGTGAATTGCTCTCCATGAACTACATTTTTTTTATTTCTGGGGCAAATTTACACTTGTAGTGAATTGTTCTGGCATATAGGAAGGGAGGCATTCCTTTAAACCTGTTTGCTTTGCAGCTTAAGAGCTTCATCTGTGTGTTCTGTAGTACAGAACACCAAGTTGCATGTACAGTATTTAAAGAACAGCTGTAATGCACACTGGGCTACAAGTAATGAAGATAGTGTAAGCACATAAGTATCACTATGGAGATTCCTGTGCTCCATTTAGATTTTAGCCTGCCCTTATTTGAGGGCATTCATGATTTTTGTAACACCAGCTACTCAACAAAACAAAATATGCATTTTCTTTCAAGGCATTTCGGAGCACTCCAAGAGCCCTTAGGTACCAAATTTGCACACACACATGCACACACACTTTCTTACTGAATACACAAAAAGACAAATCCTTCAGCACATTCAGAAAAAAAGACACTATAGTATGCATCAATATAAGGCCTATTAACTTAACAGTGACTGCTTCACATGTTTAGGCTTGCACAGTTTTCAAGGAATCTTCTCAAATGAAGGTAGCATTTAGCTTTAGACTTTTAAACTGTGCATATCCTCAGGTATGTACATGAAACTGTTACAGACATCATTACGTACGTTCACTAAAGCATCAAATCCTTGACGTGAGGCACAAGTTTGTCCTGTGCCTTGCTGCATTCACAATTGCTGTGTAACTATCTCACTGCACACAGATTCTGCATGTGTGAGAGGGAGCGTAATTAGACATAGGCATTCTTGTATGGCATTATTTGAAATATTTCCTATATTTACTTACTACAGGATATTCCAATCAACATAATCTAGCATAATGGTTTAAACTATAGCAGTAAAAGAAGCATCTCTGAACCCCTCTCTAGCATTGTGGTCAGCTGCTATGGAGCAGCCTACACATGTGCTATGAAATGTCCTTACTGGCAGGATGGTTGCTTCCAAGCAGCTATTGAATAGTCCCCAGTCCGTGCTAAATCCCAGACTGCACCTGTAAACTACAAGTGCAGATAGCACAGGCAAAGTTTATCGTTAGACTAATAAAATATCCCTGGTATATGTAATTCCAGTACCCAGCAACATTCCCTGACATGTTTAATTTTCTAGCAATTTTCAGTCAAAAAGCAGCACCAACTCCTACTTTGAATGGCACATAGTATGAACTTCTTCAACCTCTCTCCTTCATGTTTTGCTGAAACTCTTGATGTCAGTGGACCTTTTGTATATTTACAGTTGGTCTGAAGAATCTGACTTACGAAAACCAGTTACATACATGCACAGAGGAAGCCAGATTTGTCTTCCTGGACATGCAGTTCCAGAGTCTTCACCACGTTTGCAGCTCATTGCCCATTTCTGGTGTCATTGGTGAACTGGCTTTTACCAGTGACCTCACCACACACCCCAATGAGAGCCAAAGCGAGCCAAGGCAATGCAAAGCCTACTGCTGCAGCACAGCCAGTCCTGCGGGAGGCCACAGACTACCAAGTGGGAAGGGACCATCCCACCTTGCTGTGCCAATCTTGCACTGGCATTTTCACCCCTTGGCCTGTGGCACAACAAAGCAAAGGACACAGAGAGAGATTTTTTTGTAAAATCATGCTGAATCATTTCTGTGTTTGAAGACTTCTTTTCTTTTAAAGACTTGATGATTTTTTTAATCATCTGGTCTGATTTAAGAATAATTATATTTGTTATCACTGCTTGACATGTTGTATGAAATATTTAGTTTTGTAGTATCAGACAAGATAGGATGCACAGAATGCAATTTGGCTGGAGGATATGTTAAGGGGACCGAGAAGTTTGGTCAGTATGATCTTGAGATGGAGTTGTCTGCTGATGTAAGCCAGCAATGTAAAACAGTATTATTCTCAGACATACGTTCCTTTTGTACTGTAGAAAGGAGAGGTGGGAATCTATGTAAACTAGCAAGGCTGTCACTAGCAATGCAGTTTCACTGTGGCACACTAAGATGCCAATCAACCAGTTTCTACGCCACACTCCCCGCAAACAAAAATAATCTGGAATGTCTACCAAACTGCTTCAAAGTTTCAAGCAAGTAAAGGATCAAGCAAGCTCAGAATTTGGGGCTACCACTCATGAAGGTACCAATATACATGGAGGGTTTGACCAAATAATTTACAGTGAAATGAGTGTTTGGTTTAGATAAGGACTTACCCAACTTACATGCAAAATTAAATAAAAACAATGCAAAATTTAAATCAAGGTAGCCTGGCAATCCTTGCTGGCTGTTCATAGCAATGAAAAGTCCTCAATTTAGGATAAGCAATCAACTTAGGCAAGCGCTCGACAAACACTCTAATGGAAAATGCAGGTGACTCTTGTCACTGGAGTGTTTACTTAGGTGGCACTGTAAACAAAATGAAGTGTGAGTTAGATAGTATGCTGCTGGGTTTCTCATACCATTGTATCTCCTGACTTTTGCTTATATTGTATTCTGCATGTTGTCCTCCTCTTTGCTGTTTATATAAAAAGACTGCAAGGAATGAGATGAAGCTGATGCAGTTGTCAGCTGGCTCCGGTTCTCCTGTTCCATCGGTGCAGCACTCCTGGCTGCTGGTGCATGCAGTCGGTGAGCATCCAGCATCTCCAGCAAAAGATCGTAAAGTGGAACTACATTTTTACACTTCATATTGTACAGGTGCTCCATTCCTTTGTTGCTGTGGGTTGTAACAAAACAACAATTACTTTCCAAATATGCTAAGAAGAAAAAAAATGCTATCAGCTAGTAGTATTTATTAGGTTCCTATAAATCCCACCTTTTACAAAACGACTAACTTAACATTGCTGTACCCTCCTGCTACAGTTACCTGAAGGCAGCACCTTTAAAGGACTTTTCAGACTGCTCATGAGCAAGTTGCCTTCTAAAGGTGGCTGTAGTTAGTTTTGCCCTTCTTTGCCTAAAAGGTGACCTAGAGCACATGGACTCCCAATAGAGGCACTGTGACTAAGTGGATACAATGAATCTTGGCTTTCCCATAATAAAAAGTAAAATATTAGATTTTTTTCCTAGGAAATAATCTGAGAAAAATTGTTAACAAATGCTCACATGTAGCCATTCACAAAACTACAGAAACCATAATTAATTGTGCATCTGAAACATCCTTAATTTTACACATTCTTATTAAGGAGAAAAAAAATAAAGAAGATTATTAAGATGAAGACAAAGAAAATCCACACAGACATGAGTGAAAAACCACATGCTCACACTCCTTGACTTTTTCCTGAAGGCCTGTATATCAGTCTACAAGGTAAAATCTGCATGTTACCGCTTTACTAGCAATGATGTGGTGCTTGCTTTAATTTTAATGTTGTAATGAAAATTAAGATCTCTGTAACAACATCTCTTGTCCCTTCAAAAAATAAAATGTATATGGTATCTTCGTATAGACTTGTCCTGTTGTTGACAGTGCAGACACGGAGCAGTAGCCTTAAGAATTAATGAGGTTTGGAAGAATCATTTTCCTGACTACCAGCAGAGTGCCTCAGACACCTCACCTCTAATTAGTAAAGGGCATAGTCCTCTAGATCAGTATTCAGTAGTTCTGCATTTAAAAATACATATAATGATTCTAATCTCTTTTCTAAAGTGATTTGCAATCAATCCACTTGTAAAAAGTGGCTACATAAAAGAGATGGTTTTATGAAATCTGATCTTACAGGAGACTAAAGTCTGCAGAAGTAGGCTACTGGTACTTTCGTCTTCTGGCTGATACTTTCCAAAGAGAATGCAAGATGCACATAACGTTAGAATTATATACTGCTTATGGCACTATCAAACCAAGAAGCAAAGGGAAATAAAACTAGAAGTAACAAATGGGGAAAACACTTACTCCTTTCACACCATAACCCAGTGTACTGTTTTGTGCATGTTCCATACTTTTTTATGGAAGGTGGACATACATTTTTTTTTAACAGCTCTATATACAGTTCTCCCACCTGTGAAGGAAAAGCTTGCATGTGCATTTGTGACACCTCCTTTGCACGGGACCAGTGCAGGAGGGCTGACCACATGCTTGTTCTCACCTCATGTGTCTGATGTGAGAGAGGATGAGGAGGAGCTGAGCCAGTCGTCTGTGTTGCTGCTGCAGAGAAAGACCTGACTTAGCCATTAAATGTATCAAAGTGTCTGTTATTTTGTCCAGAACACGATGAATATAGTCTCTCTCTTCCAGAGATTTCAAGGTGCTGGAAAGAAAAGTGTACACACCTAGGGTAGGAAGGAGAAAGAAAACAAACAAACCACAAACAAGAATTATTTTGATAGAGACAGGCTTGCCCAAGGTATCTTCAGCTGTGTTAAACCATGGGAGCTGACTTTCTGAACCCTCCTTCTTGCCAAGCAAGTTGTTGGTCTGAATGACCCTGGAACTTGGTAACTGTGGGCAAAGCCTGAGGGGGAAGACAGTGCCTCTTCCTTGCCCAGGTCCATCCAAAGCCCAGGCCAGGCGGCAGGGGACACCTGCAGCTAGACCTAGCTGCAGGCTACACTATTTTCTCAGTCACTCAGCTCTGAAACCTTGAGGAGATGCTGTTTCCCCTTAAGAGCTCTGCAATACTTACTGACAAGCCCAGGTCTTGGGCAGTTTTTGCCATTTTCTCTTTTGTTTAATGTTTGATTTCTGGTAATTTGCTAGGCTATCTAGAACTGAATAGTATGCTACCACAAATCATTTAAACTAGCCCAGGGTTTTTTAATGCACATTTGCCTCAACCATACCCTCCTAACCAAGCAAGAGCCTTGAAAGGTGTGCTCTTTCACCTGCAAACCAGAGTCTCCTTTAAAAAAATCATCCAAGTCTCTATAAATTTAGCTGATTTACATTCTTTACTGCTGGAGGTGAGCAGCCTGGAGATTTGAACGAGAAGAAAATTTTTCTGGAGATGAAAACACCCTGCATCAGCCCCTCTACAGTCCCATACAGTCTAACCCAGGCATAAGAACTTCAGCCAGCAGCAGTTCTTGAGCACATGAAACACATCAGCTTTCTAAATGGGATGTTCTAAGCTATTTTGTACTTTTTTATCTTGAATTTGCTATGAACCACAGCATGCAGCCAATGTGAATCAGGTTGCAACAGCACTGGGCTGCCAAAAGGTAGCTCTTGCATTCAACACCACTTTTTGTAATATTTTGATTTGGACCAATGACACTAACCAGGCCATATTACTACAATCCAGTCCTGAGGCAGCAAAGCTTTAGAAGTATTTACAGCAATACTGTCAAACCATCTTGATCATTGTCCTGTGTCTGTAACGTGCTTGACAAACCTTGTGCTTTATCCCATCTGCATCGGCTCACAGAGCTAACAAGAATTTGGTTTCTGGAATTACTTTTCATTTTGCTTTGTTCAAAACATCATATAGCACAATATACAATGCAGTTAGTGATATTAAGAAAAAAAAACCATGCACGCTAACATGCACACATACACATAGAGACATATCTACTCCAGGTTGTTTTGTTTGTAGTCTGGGGGTTATGCCATCAGATTTAAAGAAAAGATTATTTCGCCATGTGTCAGAGAGGTCAGGAAAATTGAGATTTTTTTTTACTATCTTCTTGGCATACCTCTCCTCACATCATCTTGGTATGTAAAGGACTGATTCCCAGGACTACTGTAACCTGCAAGTAGGTTTTATGACTTAGTCCTCTCTACTAAAAAGAAATATAAACTTGTGTTTGTGAAAATCAGTGTATCCCTGAGAAAGAGAGTGAGAGAGATTGCTTAAAAAAAGCCAAAAGCATCTCAAAAAGTAGCACAACTCCCGAAACACAGCAGTTAGATCTCTTAATTTTAGCAATGAATATTGCTTTGAATTTGATATAGATAGATAGATAGTGCAATGGACTTTCTTCTCACAAAGCTATTTATAATAATTTTTTTTACTGAAATGAAGTCACTGAAGAGAAACAGCCCCTGGGGCTTTTCTCAGCTGAATATCTCTTAACCACCCTCATATATGCCTACTAACAATACCAAGATTTATTGCTTAGCAGATATCTGTAGCAGCAAGATTCTGAAATACTACTGACAAAACAGAGTTCCTTAGAAGGTAAACATTAGTCTCACAAGCCCACAGTGTCTCCAGAGCAGCTTGCATCAGCCAGAGGACCTATTATGCCCTTGTAGCAATACTCTTTGGTTCCACAACTTTGAAACAAGCAAAAGAAAAAAAAATCTGTTAGGAAGACTTGTTTCTCACCTAGATCTTGTCCAGAAGCTATTAAAAATTACTTAAAAAAAAAACCCAACACTGCCCCCAAATTGTTGAGACTTCAGGCAATTGCCAGTCAATAGCTGCCAAGAAAAATGATGTTTGGTTTTCCTTTCTGTCCTCCCAGGGACTGATCCTGCCTCAGGCCAATCACTAGAAGTTTCCACAAAAGAAATGTCAGCTATCCATCGCACACATATGCACACAAGCAGAGTTTAAGAGCAAGAGTGCAGAAAATTGTCCTAACAAAGTGAAATTTAACAGTCCCAAAGGTCTTTCTAAGCTCCAAAGCTAAGGGCAAGCCTAAATTGAACAGCTACCAGGTTGTTTTCTATCTCTCTCTGTAGGTCAGTAATGTAAAACATAGCAATAAGAACAGAGAAAGAACTACCCTGCAAACCCCGCTGGTTCTTGCCGACAACACAAAGCCATACAAAGAACAGGGTCCTTTGAGGACTGTAAAGCTACCGTGGTATACAGTGATATAATTTTATATACGTCACTATGTACAGTGATTTATTTTTTGTGTATTACTGTAGAGGAAAATGCCCTCTACATCTTTTCTGTTGCAATGAACCCCAGTTTAAAACATTTTTATATTCAGAGTTCAGGCACATGAAACAATATCTAAGCTACTTCTCCTTCCATTGAGTCCCATTGCTCTGTATCTGTAGCAAACTAAGCTGAGCTATGAGCATGTTCAGCTCTGTACCATGTACTCATGTAATTATCCAGGCCTGAAAATAAAGAAATATATAAAAATACAGTTTAACAGGAGCTGGAAAGATCAGGAGAAAATAACAAACAATCACACGGAGTGGTGTACCAGAAGGTCTACAGGATGCATAAAATTAGCTAAATCTTTCTATCTCTATGGATTAAGCAACTAAGTAATAAAGTGAATCAGCTGCTAAGGCAGATGTGACCTATCTTTGTCTCCAAAATGAAAGCCTATTGCTTTGCCATATAGCACAACTCCCGTTTTTTTTAGATATACTCAAACTAAAACAACTGGCATTATGTTGCCCTTTCATGTCTCTAACACTTAATTTCCAGTGTTAAGAAATAGTCTTTTATTATTGAGCTGAATGTGGTTTTTGCAAATACAATTTTGCTTTTTAGTCAAAAGATATATTGCTGCAGCTTTAGAGGGGCTCCTTCTGGTTTGTTATTTAGCTAGAGACAGTGCTGTCCTTGTCGTTACAGACATGCTGTCTCCTTGATATCTCAGGAAAAATTTGGAAGTAGTGTAAACGTATATTATGCTTTATAAACAAAACCTTCCATCTTTTCCACATTTCACTGCGTGAAACTAAAAAATATTGCTTACATTTTGCAGAAGACGCATAGAAAAGGAGTGGAAAGATATTAAACAGCCTTGAAAGATGTTTTGTTGAGAAAACAAAAGCAATAAACTGCACTACCTCATGTAAAGAAACTAAGAGATATCCAGGGATTTAATAAAGAAAGGGTTTGTACACTTAGTGAATTAAATCCACACAAAACTTTAGAATGCAAATGCAGACTGTTTTAAAGTATGAAATGTAACATAAATGGTACAATTTGCTTAATTTGTCCACTTGTTTAAATCCTTCTGAGATTAGTTGGTCTAGTCATATGCATAATAACACAGATCACAAAAAGGCCAAAAATTCATTGTGCATCTGCCATTTCTTTAGCAAAATATTTGTGTATGTGTAATCACGTGCAATCATGAAAAAAAAATCAGATTAAAGGAGACTTGGAGGTCATGTATGTCAACCTCCTGCTCAAATAGCAGTAACTTCAAGCTGCTCAGAGCTTTGCCCATCCGGGTTTTGAGTATCTCTGAGGCTGGAGATCCTACCATCTTTCTGGCCAACCCGTTTCAATGCTCAGCTTCTCTCACTGGAAGACTTTTTGTTCTCTTCATCTAGTCAAGATCTCCCTTGTTGTGGTTTGTCCCCATTGCAGCTCATCTTTTCCTCCTGCACCTCTGACACGAGTCTAGCCCTGGCTTCTCCGTAGCCTATTCATCAGCTATCCTAGGACTCCAGTTAGATCCTCTCTTAGCTTTCACTTTTCCAGGATGAACAAATCCAGCTCTCTCAATCTCTCCTCATGCATTAAGTATGCTGTGTGCTTCAGAGCTCATAATATTTCATATGTGTCCAACGCTTTCCCTAAAGGAGGCTGATTATATTCTGTGAAGAAAAGCATCTCCAGAAGACACTTTAGAGTATCTATGCCAAAAAACACTTACACAGCTATTACACATACCCCAAATTATGCTACTTAGTTATCTCTGTAATTCAGCCTAGCCTCCTAATTTGGGCATCTAAGGGATCTGATAGTAAGAAACTCATGGCCACATTTAACTCCTCAGACAGTTAGAAAGTTAGTTGGTTATAGGAATGCAAAATCTGAAGTGTAAAATTAACTACCTTTGTGCAGAAAGGTAACTACAAGCAATACAGACAAACCTTCCATGGCCATACACACAACCCTTCAGTTTACAGTGCAGTCATATACTGCAATAAGGGCAGTATGCAAGTTACAATAAAACATGACACACTGCACGAGTCTAAATTACTTTCATCATGAATCTGTAACAGCTCAACCTGAACCATGCCTTTTGAACCATGCCCTCTGATCTATCACCATGAAGACTATCATAAAAATACCAGACTTATGAGCACCTATAAACCTCCATTTAATGTAAAAAACAAACCTCCACCCAAAATCAGGTGACTCATCTGATCATCAGATCAGCTCTGACCTTCTACCACACAGAGCACCATTGATTCCAAACTGCTGAATAAGACCCTCGAAGGAATGAAGATTTAGTATCTCCTAGCCTCAATCAGTGGTCTCATCTCTCTTACATGCAGAAGGAAATCTACCTTTAACTGTCACTGACTTCACTTGCAATAATATTTCTTTTACATTTTTACTTTTTAGAGGAATCTTGAAACAAAAAATCCCATTAAAAAAGTGAGATGTGCATATGAAGGATAGCTGGTGACATCTGACAGAGCTTTGCCTAAATAACAACTTCAGTTTCTGGGTCAATATTGAATACATCAGTGGGAAAAACTCTCAACAGCATGGCTTGAAGTCTTTGTGTTCGGGACATGAACATCTACTGTGTTTTTTTAAAACATCTGATTCTATTTTCTTCCAACTCTAATTCAATATTTCTATAAATCAATTGCATAGTCTAGATTTATATAAGAGGATAATTACATTTGAACATGGTTAAAAATCTGGAGAAGCATCACTTTTCAGGAAGAACACTTAATACTAGGAAAGATTCTATTATAATTATCAGGACAATAAAAGCAAAATAAAATGTTAAACAGTAATTACAACTATCACACTCTGGCATCCAGGAGAAAAACAAAAGCTTTTCATTCATAATATGACAGCTGCTTACCTCAGATGTTACTTTTTGGTAATCGGTGACAAACACAACAAAACCTGAACCACACTAATATCTCGCACAGCATCAGTATTTTTTAGGTTACATTTGATTGGATAAATATATAAATTTGCTTGAACTTTTTTTTTTTTTTGAGTAGACCAGGTTCAAGATTACATAAAGTAAGAAGTGCCTGATCAATAAATCAAAGTTTACTGTGTTTAGAGTTAGTCTTTGCTAGAAATTACCTAAATTCGTATTTCATGCAACTTGGGCAAGTAATCTGTTAAACCACCAGATGAAAAGGACATGCAGCCCTCCGTGTGTGTTGTGTCTAGAGGCTGATAATATACAAGTTCAAATAAAACATGGAAAGGGAAGAACAAGTGGGTTAGTCCTCAGGGTTGGAAGACTCTGGCATCTTTAGTTGTTAGGTAACAATTCAACACCGTATTCTGTATTTGAAAATAAATTGTTTGGAGTTTTTTCTCATGTCAAACTGAGAAGGATCCTCTGGTGTCAAACAGAATTTTTTTGTCACATGTCTCAACTCAAATTTGCTTATTTAAATCATCTCCTGCAGAATTCAAGTCAGCTAACCTTACATATTTATATCTGTACCCACACTTGTTTTCTAGTCACATACTTGTGATCTATACTTCAGGAGATTTACAAAAAAAATAAAAATATTTCTTTCACCAACTAGAAAGGAAGTGGAAGGTGATGGCATCCATTTTAGATGCTTGTATTTTAATATAAACCAAATTGTGATAAACTCATTCACATTTTTGCCATTATTTCATTTTAAATTCCTATTGCTATAAAAGGAAGGTGTAGTTTTACAACTAAGCATTGCCTTTGGGTGCCCTAGTGTGGCTTCAGCTACTTCAGTTTCTTGTAATCAGATTTTTAACAAGACCTATCAGCACCTAGTTCAAAATACTGCTCTGATTGCCCTCCATGTCAGCTATAAGCAGTATATTAACTACTTGCTACATTAATTTGCTAGATCCCATCTACCACTGAACAGGTTTGCCCACTTCCATCCCTGCCTGGTGGCTATGCCTGCATCTACCTTGATAGCCTCCTTCTGATTGCTGCTGTCTCAACATGGAGACGTCATCAGCAACAAGAAACACTCAACCACATGCATAAGCAATGAGAATTACTCAAGTGACAGTAAAACACGCCACTTACCAGAATTGAGCAGGATGATGGACTTAAGGCACACAAATTCCTCCCCTTGAAGGTTCATCATGCGAAACCGAGCAGCAGTAGCTAGCAGCATGTCAAAGATTTCCACCATGCCCTCTACACATTTTCCTTGATTCCTGTGTGAATACCATGAACGTGTAGATATTCACAGCTTTGACATTGTGACAGCATGAGATTCGCATCCCCCTAGATCATTCCCCTCCAATTTGATTTTATCAGTTCAGTAGTTAGCACATAGCTTCCTACTCAGAGTTCATTTGGTATATATCTGCTTACAAAAGAATAGTTCCAGTATCCCACATAAAATGGAAGAATAATTAAACACTATGTCGCCCCCGAAAAATGAAAATTTCATAAGATCATTACCAAGAGGAACATGTGGCAACTCAACTAGAACTTTACATGGAGGACAAAGATTTGTTTAAAATTACATTTTGATTTCTTTTTTTTTCCTTGTGTTCTGCCTGTGTTTTTTCAATTTTTTTCCCCTTTAATTAATTCTTTATACTTCTCTCTCCCTAACTTGTCATACTTGTTTCTATCTGGCCTTCCAATCTTATGTTCTAACACACTTTTCCTATTTTTCTTATACCAACATAACGGCTCCTTAAAGAATAATCTTATTCGTGAGCTCAAGAAGGACTGATAAGACCATAATCTTGTCTATTTGACTGAATCTGATTAAAACTATCACTTCATTCCACAAACAGATCTTTTTTTAGAATATGACATAAAACACAGGTAAAGTTTGGGAAATCTCAGAGTGCTCATTGGTAATGTCAACCACCTCCCTCTGCTCACAATACCAGCTGTTATCACTCATTAATTTTCATCTTGCACACCCAACCCCCAGTTTGAGTAATAATGTAGATTGTACTCATTTTTTATGAAAATTTAGCCTGCAGAGTTTTTGGTCATGGAATTTAAGATCATTTACCTTGCTACCTTTTACCAAAAAAATACTTACTTTTACTTTTAATAGGACTTCCTTAGTGAAATTTTAACATGTAAAATTTACTGAGTGAACTGATCTGCTGATGAAAAATATACTATCTTTTTAGATATAGCTTTTATGACAAATTTTGAAGATCACTGCTATAGGAAAATGCAAAAGAAATTTCAAATTTCCAGATGGCTTTTCCTCTATAATTTGTAATGTGAACACAGATTGAGCAGCTCCTAATCTCATTGCAACAGAGAAAATGCTGACTACCTGCACAGATACTCCTGCCTCAGTGCTGTTCAGACCCTGCAGCTAACATCTAGACCCGCACCAGACTCTCAGGCAAAGCAGCCACTTTCCTTTTGGACTACAGCCTGAGAAAATTCTTTGCACTTCTCAAGCATGTCTAAACCTAAAACTGGAAGGAAAGACATTTTCTGTGAGCACTTGTGCACCAACCTCCTTTCAAGTTCAAATCCCTGTTCAGCTTAGTTTGGTGCTTGAATTTAAACCTACGTTTCCCTAGTCTCAGAGCCATGCCTACAAGCCAATATCTATGGCATGTGACAGAAGCCATTCATCTGCTTTCAGAGATATATAAACAAAGCAGGACAATATCAAGAAATCAAAGAGAGGGATAGTCTCTTAAAACAGCCAGTAATATGGTGGTTAAAAAACAGTAATATTTAAAAATGTGGGGTCCTGAGCAAGTTTTCCAATCACTGTTACAACAGACATTCTCTGACTTTGCTGTGAGAAAGAGATTATTCAACCTTGGGACTGGAAATAGTAGAAAAGCATGTTTAATGGGTAGGATGAGTTCCTCCTTCTTGCCTTGGAGCCGTATGGGCTACCAGGCAGTAGTATGCTGAGCGTTCGTGTGAGGCATTTCAGTAGCCTTTAGTTCAGAGCTATGATTTCCACTGTGTGCCACGCTCCTGGTCACAAGCTGCAACTTTTATGGCCTTATCTTGCTCTTGAAAACGTCACTGATTGAATGATTGCTTAAACTATAACAGCTTTCCTGGTGTGACCCACAGCATTGATAATTTTAAGTATTATGTTCCCGTAGACTATGGGAACAAGTACGGTGTTAAAGGCTGGGAACAAAAACCCGAATCTTAATATCAGTCAGAATCGATGCTGTGCTCCATGTAAAGTGTGTGATGCCCTTTGCACCCTCATTTACAATGCTCTGACCAATGAGCTAAACTAAAGGATTGATCTCAGCCTGGTATACCTGAACACAGCTTTACTAAAATTCATAGTTCTCTCTCTTTTGTTTGAAGGTTGGATGTGTGCTTAGACAGGTAGTTTTCAATGATTTCAATGATCTGTTATACTGTTCAGTGCTGGATGTGGTGAGCTGTCTGGATATCAATAAAATAAACAAAGGCAAAATAGTATTTAACAGTACTACTGCCAAAAAGAAAAAAAAAAACAACCAAAAAAACCCAACTAAAATCAGGCACTCAAAACAAGACATGAGAATAAGAACAATTACTATTGCCTCAATATCTGTTTTGTTGGAGAAAACATAAAACCTAAGTAAAACAAACATGAAATTTTACAATGGGACAAGTTCTACTGCTTCTGATTCAATGATAATTTTTGCCTATAACTAGAGACAGAATAACTTTGGACATACATAGAGTTAAGCAGAGTTTCCAAGGACTAGAAGCCTTTAATATCTTTGCATTGACCTGAATAACGCCCCTAACAAAAGTTAAATAATTTAGAATATCAGGATTATGCAGAAAGGAAAAGTTTCTGTGTCTCATATGGCAAATTACCCATGTTAAGAAAAGCCCACATCTTTATGTTTGGCTAAGATATTGCTTCCTAAAACCTATCAAATTATGGCAGACAATATTCAAAACAATACAAAATATTACACAGTCTGAACAAACTGAAAATTTGCAAAACCATGTCCACAATTTAAAAAAAAATAGTAAGTTATTTGTAAAAGAAAACCTTCTAAAATGCTTTGTGGCATACCATAAAATGACAAAGAGGTTTTGATAGGAAATAAGGATTATTCCAAGATACTTTTTACAAAAAATATTTCAATGGACTGTAATTTATATCATCAATATTCCAATCAAGACAGTCTTGCTGACAGGTATAACCTGTAGAGAAAAGTCTCTAGTCCTGCAACACTTAGTCCATGTGTCTAAATCTCCATATGTGTCGGTTTTCTACCAACTGAACTCATATGGTAGATGATAAATAAAAATTATGTAAATTTAAGAAATTCTAAGTACTTTCTAATCTCATTTGTTTTGTTTTCTGATGTGTGTGAAATACCAGACTACATCATAAGAAAAAGAAGGGTGTCTCTTTAGGTAAAGGACTTCAGATGAAGTTAGATACCTGGCTTTAGGCATTCATGTGTGCAAGTAACAGTTTTGAAATTTCTGCTTTATTTACAGAGTTAGGCAGCAGATCCGGCTCCACTGAAATCAGTGGAAACTGGAGAAGCCTAGTATCTCTGAAACATAGGCTTCTAATCTAATGTTTTATTTATTATCTTGGCTACAACACTGATTTTCTCTGTTAATCAACAAGAAATCTGAAATAAGAATCTCCAGTCCTCCTGAATTGCTTTCTAACTTTCTAACATAAGTATTATCACATCTTCATAGCTATATGTCCAGTTGATAGGAAGGCCTATCTAGGAAGGCCTAGATAACTCTCCTGAAGGACAAATTAAAAAATAGATTTGAAAATTATCCTTAGCCCATCATTATGCTCTTGTCTTTGTGTACTCTCAGCTTATTGAAAACAAAACAATAAAAGCGTGTTTACTGCAATGTGTCAAAGGGTATTCTCAGAAGAATCCTTAACACTTGGATATTGGGAAATCTTAAGGAAAGTCAAAGCATGTGAATTAAAAATCTTAAGTTACTGCATAAAAGTACCATGTGCATTAACTTTGCCTACAGAATCACAGCATCATTCAGGCTGGAAGGCAACTCAGGATGACTTTAGTCCAACCTCCTGTTCAAAGCAGGGTCACTCATGAGCTCAGACCATCTCACTCAAGGCTTTATCCAGTCTGGTCTTGAAAACTTCCAAGGATGGAAACTGCACAACTTCCCTCAGTTTAATTATTTTAATCATAATTTTTTTAATCTCTATATCCAGTCAGAATCTCCCCTGCTTTAATTTATGAGGATTCTGTTTCTCAATCTCCCATCAGACAGCTTTATTACAAAGACCTTTGATAAAATCATCGTAGATTTTAGGTTAGGTATGTTCAAAAGTCATTTCTTCTCCAGGCTGAACAAATCCACCACTCTCAACCGCAAGGCATGTGCACTCACCTTCATTGCTTTCCACTAGATTTACTGAAGTTTATTAACAACTGTCATGTAGTAAGGGGAGGTAAAACTTGATGTAGTATTCCAAATAATTCTCATAAGTGCTAAGTAAAAGCAGAATATTCACTCGCCTTGCTCTGTTGGCTGTTCTATTGCTGATACAAGCCAGTATACTGGTGGCCTTCATTTCTGCCATGGTGCAGTAGTGGCCCATGCTCAGACATCTGTTGACCAGTATCCCAGATCTTTTTCAGCAGAACTGTTCCCCAGTTTGAATAGTGGCAATGGATAAAGTCCATCACAGGTGCAGGACTTCACATTGCTACTAACTGAATTTCATGAGGTAACTGTCAGCCCATTCCTTTAACCTGTCTAGGTCTTTCTGTATGGCAGCTCAAGCACATCAACTGCACCTCCTGCTTCAGTGTCACCTGCAAATTTGAAGACAGTGCACTCCATATCCTCCTCTAGGTCATTGACAAAGACATTTAACAGGACACATCCTAGGATAGACCCCTGAGGAACTTCAACTGTAGCTAGCATCAAGGTGGAATGTGAACAATTAGCAAGAGACCTAGACTTTTTAGCTCAGAAGCCAATTAGGTTGGTCAAGCACAGTGTACCCTAAGTTGATGCTAATTCACCCTCATCATCTTTTCCTTCCTGTTCACGTAAACATTTTCCAAGAGAAGTTGTTCTATGATTTTCTTGTGGTTTCGCACTTCGCCTTGGGGTTGAAGTTATGCTGACTGGCCAACCTGTAGTCCCCCAGACTGTCTTTCTCTCCTGGTTTGGAGATGGATGCAACATATGCCTTTCTCCTGTAATTGGAAACCTGTCATGGTCTCCACAGCCTTTCAAAGATGATAGTAACCAGCCTTACGATGACATCATTCAACACTCTTGGATGCATCCCATCCCATGAACTTTTCTGTGACAAGACTTCTTAAGAGATTTATGATGCAATTCTCTTCTACTAATTCAGTCTTTGAACGCTGTATATAGGTACTAGAACCTGGATTTTAAGTCTTGTAAAACACCTGTGTATCGGGAATGTCTTTTACAAAAACACAGGATCAAGTGACAGACAAGTAAACATTAACAGTACAGGATATCTAGGTGAGGGGAACAGGGACCCCGGGGATGTGCTCGTCAAACTTTCCACTCAAAAGGAATAGCCCAATTAGGCATAAATGCACACATTGAACCAAAGCCTGACTATGCACTTAGCGTCTCCAGTGAGACTCTGGCTTCTCTGACCACATTACATAATTCGATGACAAGGAACTGCCAAGAACAGATGAAATCTACCAGTCTATGAGGGGGAAGGTCGTCTTCCAAAATGAACTTGTTGAGGAAGTCTCTAAAGAAGCCTTGCCACAGGGTGGGGTCATAAACCTAAAGACACGGGTGAGGTATGATTGAGAGAAGGCTGCAGCGACAACATTCACATCCCCAGTTAGAAGGAAGGATGTTCACAGACTTATCTTAAATGCCTGTGCTGTAACACAGAGGAGAATTAGAAGTCCATAAACAGCTGTGATGGGATTGGAGACACAGAGCCTTGGTGGGATAGGACACAGACTAGATCAGATAGCACATATGATCATAGAATTGTCATGGACAGACAAGTATAGAAGAGAGCGGGAAATTAGGCTCAGTGTAAAGGGAGACCTTAACAGCACAGACCATAAAAAAAAAACCACAAAAACCAGAACCATGTCAGGAGTATCTGTGGATAGGTCAGAGAAGAAATTAAAAAGAAATTAACATTGATGATTTGGGAGGTGGGAGAGGGATTGTTGGGAACTGTCTGAAAAAGAAAACAGAGTGAATAAATCCTTCCATAAATAGCTCACAGAAGTCTCACAGTCACTTCTCTACAGTCTTGTGGAGGATTCCTACACAGCTAGACTGCAATCATTGGCTGGAAGGTCAACATAGCATTGTGCAAGCAATCCAGAATTTCTAGACTGGGTTGATGATAACTTCCTAATACAAACAGCAGAGTGGCCAAGCAAGGGCAACACTCTATTGACTCACTCTTCACAAGCAATGAGAATTTGCTGGTGAATGTGGCCACAGATAGACTTGGATGCAGCAACTATGACATGTAATTGAGTTTGGGATCCAGAAGTAAACGAGGAATATTAACAGCAGATTTATGACTTTGGGTTTCAGAAGAACAGACTACAGCTTATTTAGGGAATTGGTAGGCATAATACTCTTGAGACATGATGGGGAAAAGCACAGAAGGAGCTAGACAATATTTTAACGAAAGTTTATTAAGATCCCAGGAGCAAGCCAATCCCACCATACAGGAAGACCAGGTTTTTCAACAGGACATCCTCTTGGCTAAGCAAGGATCTCTTTAATGAACAAAAAGGCAAAAGAATACATAGAGAAATAAAAGGAGTTAGTAAAGGAGGAGTACCGAAGAACTGTCTAAACATTTATTTCAAAATAGTGAGGGACACAGAGGTTAACAAGAAAGCATTTTACAAGTATCAGAGCAACAAATGGGGTCTCAGTGAGACCAAAGAGCTGATGAATGAGGGAGAAAACCTAGTGACTGATAACACGAAATAGACAGAAACACACAACAGCTTTCTTTTTTGTGTATGTCAGATTTTGCAGGCAAAGCCTGCACAAACATATTGACAGATTAGGGAACTATTTAGAGCATTAGTAGTTACTCTGAAGAATAATTCCAATCTTTGAAGTCAAATGTAGTTCATTTCAGGATGCAGAAATAATTGGTCCATATATTTATCAAGTCCCTATTTATCACTTAAGGAAAAATCATGGAGATTGAAAGAGATCCCTGACAAATAGTAAAGGGTTAACTCAGCTTTTACAGCGTCATTATCTATAAGCCAGGTAAGTGCAGGCTGAGCAGACAGACACACAGATTGAAAATAGGCTGGATCAACAGACTCAAAGGGTAGCAGTAATGGCTCAACATCTAGTTTGTGGTAGATAATAAATACTTCAGGGACTGACTCTGGAGTCAGTGCTGTTTAATATCTTTGTTAATAATCTGGATGATGACAAAGAGTTAATCTTCAAATGTATAGATGATACTAAATTGGGGGTGGGGGAAAGTTGATACTCTTCATAGCACAACCTCAGTGCTAGAGGGACCCTGGAAGAATAAATCAACAGAAACCTCACGAAGTTAAACAAGGAGAAGTACAAAATTCTGCACCAAGGGTCAAACAAGTCCATGCAACAGTAAAGTCTGGAAAAGCACTGGGCTGAGTAGCAGCCTTCCTGGAAAATGGAAACCTAATAAAATACAAGCCAACAGCATGATCTTGTATAAGGCAAATTCCATGCTAATTATGTTAGGAAGAATGTGGCCAGAAGAACAAGAGAAATTATTTCCCCTGCCTCTACTTGGTCCTACTGAGGCTGTGCCTGCATCCAGTCTCATGCCCCTCTGCTCAAGGATGTTGGATATCTCCTGATGGATGATCAGAGGTATGCAGGATGTGACCCACGGGGAGAGGTTGAGTGACTGGATCTTTTCAGTTGGGTGAAAAGGAAACAAAGTATGTAGGGGAGGGGACAGAAAAAACTGCAGTCTATAACTGCTTGAATGGCATTGCAAACTGGGTGCAACCAAGGTCTTCTCAGGAGCAGCGAATATTAAATCAAAAGGCAACTAACCATTGTAAGCTACAGCTTGGATGGCTTGGCCTGGGTTTTGGTAGGGTGATGAAACCCTGAAACAGATACCCAGAGAGGCTCTGTGTTCTCCATCATTAGAGATTTTCAAGAAAGGTAGGCAAATTGTATTTGGCCTTAGCTGGTGTTGGCAATGGTCTTGCTTCAAGAAATAGGTTGGACAAAATGGTCTGCAATGAAAGTTTTTTTTTCTGAAGTAAATCATTGGAGAAGTCCCTGAAAGAATCTAGTTTCGGGGAGTACAATTAGAAATAATGATTCATTTCTTGTGTTGAGCTTTTTAAACAAGAATCCAAATATGCAGCCAGCACCTGAGTAAAGAATAAAAACAATCCTTAAATCATATAAATAAGGTTTAATGTACTAATGTAGTGGTAAAAAAAAATTAAAAAAAATTAAAAGTTAACCCACCTTTCTCATACTTCAAGATTTCTTCATCAGTTTAATCTTGTGTTGTGTTTTGGAGAAAGGTTTGAAAGAAGTGAAGTCCTTCCTATTCATTATAGTCTATTCATTCTCAATGCGTATCTTCTCAGCATTTCATCTTCCTTACATCTCATTCTTACACTTCTATTATATTTTGTTAGGATTAATTTCTAATTCATTAGCTTATTCTGTCATGGCATAGCCAAGAAACAATGTCTATTTGGCCAGAGGCAAGGGCACAAATTCAGAGTGAGGACACCCACAGTGAGAAGATGTGCATTTTTCACAAGGTTACTTTCAGGTATTAATCTTGTTTTTTCTGTGTTTTGGGGGGTGGGGGTGGTTCACTAAAATCTTTTCCAGTTGATTTACACACTGTTGCAGTAATTAGTTCTTCTTGTTTAAACAAAAGCAATATTTCCAGTTTCTTACTCAAAAATACATGTCGTTAGTGTCAATGTATGAATCAGTCTGAGAACCACTCATAGCTGGGCAATTGGAGAAGTACTGGACTGGAAGTAGCATAATTCAACACGGAATCAAGTTTTGTCCCTTCAAGATTTTCTTAAAACGGACATTTGCCAAATAAGTAATAAAACTGAAATATCAGTTCAAACCATAATTTTGAGGGAGGAAAAGAGGCAGGAGCAGAAGGGACCCCTAAGACTAAGGTTCTCTTTTCTTCCACTAAGCTAGGTGATTATGCTTATACGCTTACACATAACCCTTTGAGTTACTCCTATTGGCATCATCACTTCCCCAAAACAAATTGAAAAAAAGTGGTTGCCCATGCACAACAGCAGTTTCACCTAGCACAGCTCTCTCTTCCACAGCAGCAAAGCAACAGCCAGGATTGAGCCTGAGGCCCAAACAGGCAATTCCTACCTCTTACAGTACTGACTAAATTACTAGCCTGCTATCCTCTGAGGTTTGCTAATCTTTTCTAATGTCTCTTTGTTGCTCCTTGAGCTAGCTCTGAACCAAAAGTAGTGGCTAATTCATACACCAAATGAGAGATGGTAAAATAAAGCCAAATAAGTGAAAATTTAGGAGGTCTGGGGGTAGAAAAAATCAGAGCAGAAACATCATATCCTGTGCTATTTTTTAAGCAATAAAGAACTGTTAAAATATTTTACCTTTTTGATGTTCTGTCTGTTAGAATATTATTACAGGTTTTATGCATATGTGGTGCAGGTCTCCAGGAAAAGACACCGTTTTTGTATACATTAATGTTTTCTATATACATCTTTCTGTTAATAGACATCCATAAATATTTTCAAATCCTATGTAGAGTGAAGCTGGTTTAAGGAAGTGAGGTGTTAGGAAAGCTCTTTCCCCATGGCTTTAAGACCAAATCAAGAACAACCATCAGGATGCCATAAAGACTGTCAGATCAGTGTTGGATGGCTACTTTAATTGAGGATTTCCCCTTTTCTACAATGCTATGCTTTATCAATAATGAAAAGATGAGGAAAATATTATCAGCAGTGACATTTTACTTCAGTCCATGCAGTATTTAACCAGTAACTCTAAAGATTGTGGAAAAGGTTAGGGAAAGCAGGAAAAAAATAAAATCTGAAAAAAATTAGCTCCTAAAACTCTAGAACAAAACAGCAATCTCCAAAGAACAGGAGAAAAAGAGAAAAGCAGAGACTACTATAAGTAAACTAAACCACAGTATCAAATGCATTGCCTGCTGATGAAGAGAAACGTCTTGCTTGTTTATTGTTCTGTATCAGTTTAACCTCATGAGGTTAATTAGGATTTTGCTTTAAAAAAATGGCTGTTTTGATCAAAAAAATTAGGCTTGTACCACCATACAAATCGATTAGTAAGTGGTAGGTGGGCTCCTCTGAGAGCTTTCGAAAGGGAGTAATTAAAGCTTCTTCTGTATTGGTTCTGTTGTGTTGGGGTTTGTGTGGGGTTATTTTTAGCATCAACTAGTTCATGAACCTTTATTACTAATAGTGGTAGCAAACTCATTCAGAAGTAGCAACAGGTTTTATTCATCCCTAAACACTTGCTTCCAAATGACACACCCTGAAGAACTTCACAGACCACAGTCAACAGGTGGTATTACACCTTGCTCTTCCTGAAGCGTACTATTAAGAGCCTTTTGTTTCTTATTCAACATAAGTTTATTGGAACAGAGATTTGGATCAATTGCTGGATAAAATGTATTCAATAGCTCTAAAGTAAGTCCAAGATTTAAAAGTCATCATTGACAAAAAAATTGCAATAAATAGGGAATGACACTTTTATAAATGGAAAAAGAAACAGAAGTCAAGTTGAAAGTGGTTTTCACCTACAGTCAGTCACAGAATACTAGAATTGTTGAAGTTGGGAAGGCTGTCTGGAGATCACCTAGTTCAATACACTTGCTCAAAGCAGGGCCACTTGCAATAGGTTGCCCAGGACAATATCTTGTTGAGGTTTCACTGTCTCCAAGGGTGGGGACTCCATAACCTCTTGTCGTGTGAATGAGAAGAATGTTGCTCTGTCTTCTTTACTTTTCCTCCCCATCACGTTATTTACACACATTGATCAAATCTGAGCCTTTCAGCCTCAGTCCATTAATCATCTTTGTGGCCCTTCACTGGTCTCACTCCAGTATGTACACATCTATCTTGTACTGGGGAGCTCAGAGCTGGATACAATACTTCAGATTTGCCTCAGCAGGGCTGAGCAGTGAGGAAGGATCACCTACCTCTAGCTGCTGGTATAGCTGTTCCTATTGCAGCCCAGGAGGCTATTGGCCTTCTTTGTTATGAGGGACTATTTCTGGCACAGAAAGCACTCAGTTTTGCTGATTTCCCAGAAAACATATAGAGCTTCCCCCATCACACTGTCCTGTAGGTGTTTCACCCCACTTAGGGAGGGTCCCCTATGACTCCATTTGTTGATTAAGACATGTATAGTGTCTACATCACCCTGAAATCTTTTCTTGCCAGCCCTATCTACCACCTTCCTCTCTTGATTGTGGGTCATCATCTCATTTCACGGTAGTTCCTGGTTTAAAGTTCCCTCACCAAGTCGGCCAGCTTGTGGAAATTATGTTTATGCCCCAATTGATGAGGCAGATAGAGTCTCTTCCTAGCCATCCTCAACCCTCAGAGCAGGTTCCATGATCATAAAAATGGGATCACTGTTGTTGACACCAGCTGTGCAACCAGATCTACCAGATTTGTCCACTTTTCCTCAAGCCCGTTCTTCTCAGCTGCCCTAGTGGATTGACCGCCTGAGGTCCTACGCCCTTGCTGCTTGCCCTCAGAGTCGTGTAGTCATGACTATGCATCTTTTCTGACTGGATCAACAGAGGACCATCTACGTAGACGGATAAAGTGAGAGTACACTATACATTTCAACAGCGGTGAATCAGGTCAGAAACATAGAGACAAGTAACTACTAGGTACCTTCTTAATTATTTTTTTCTTGGTAAAAGTCGATGTGAAATGGATCCCCAAAAAAAATCAGATAGAAAGAAAATCTCCAAAAAGGTGCTATAATAATTCCAAGAAAACTCTTCTGTTTTCTTGACAAGTTTGATGACATTTAGATTAGAAAATTATTATGAAAGCTCTCCAGTTGGGAATAACAAAGGTACAATAATTGGCTGAAATATATTACACTGTCTGACAGAAAGACCTTTCTCAGTTTAATTTATATTTGGTCTGAATCACCTTAAAGACAAAAATATTTCAAAATTTTCTTTATAACAGAAATGCAAAGAAAATTTAATTTTTTAAAGATCAGCATCACAATTCAATATGACCTAAAACTGGAGCCTGAGCTTCCAAGGTCAGCGTGACTAGATGAACAGTTTTAGAATCTGTGTAGGGGCTGTCTTCAATCCAGAAATTATTTCATTCTCTCTGAAAAAATCTTTTTCTGTGCCTACAAATCCACCCAGGGAACTTTTTTCTAATAGCTGAAAACCAAGAAGACCTTTGTTGGCTTTTTTTCAGGACTTCATCACGCTGAGCATTGCCCAGCACCTTCCCAAACTTTGGAAAGGAAAGGTCCTCCTGGTTTATATTTAGGTTGATGGAATTACAGAATCAGGTAGTCTTTGAATTTTGCTCCAAGGCACTGTAAAGACTGAATTTACAATAAAGAGAAGTAATTTCTTTGGCATTGCTTGAAGATGCATAATTCAATATTTTTTAATATTGTTTTTCATTCTCTGGGGTCTAAAGTAGAATAGTACATCTCAAAATCCAACCATGAAGTGAAAGATGAAAGAGAAATTTAATTATTCCAACAGATTCCTTAACTCTCTACAAATTGATCCATTCATCTCTATCACATAAGTTACCTGATGACAGAATGATTGTTTGAGTTGGATTTCCAGCACAGAAATGATTGCTATTAAAGATGGGTCAAAAACGAAATGTACAATTGTTTTACAAATTTATTTTGAAGGGCAAATTTGCATATATTTGTTGCCCATGGCCTTTTTGCCTTTGAAATAAGTAAGAGCAGCAGTTCATTAATGAAGAATTATGAATAAAGCATCTGTGATCACTTTGCTTCAATTTTTTCCTATAATTCAATGGTAATTTTTGCACAATTACATAGTGTCGAAAAAAATGTTGTGCATTTACTCAAGTGACAGACAAGTGTGATGTCTTTAGGCACCTGGAACACTTCACAGCGTGAGGGATCAGCAAAACATGCTGTGATCTTATCCCGATGCTCTTCTATTTTATCTAATCTTCTGTCTATTAAAACATTGGAAAGCACTATCTGTACAGAAAACTTAAAAGATTCTTTTCAGATGTGGCGAGAAACTTTCAGACCAAAGCCATGGAAGTGGTAAATCATTCATCTGCCCAGTCATACTGTGATTGCTGTTAAGTCCTTACGCTTTTTGTGCTCTCTGCAGTTTAAAGAGATCCATGGTCTCCTGCCACTGCTCAACGTGAAAGGCAGCAAAGGGAAAATCTTCAATTTCTTCTGAGAGAATGAACAAGCTCATTAGATGAGGAAGTGAACAACAGTTTCCAAATTAGAAAAAAAAATGAAAATCAGACTAGTTTTTTCCATAGAAAGAAGGAAATAACCTGGTAGAAACATGGAATTACTGACTACATTTAAGTCCCTAGAATGATTTTTGCTACTAGACATTTTTTAAAATCATGACAAGAAAATAATATTAGAATATAACATGAGACAGCCATAATGGTTCATCTCAAAATTATATTTGGCTTTGGGCTAAGCCTATAGACATTTGGATCTGCTGGTTTCAAGCAATTACCGTTAGTGCTAGATTGGAAGAGACACCAAATTTTGGATTACCATACATTTTCTCAACATTCTCATGGCTTCATGCAATTCCTATCATACCGATTTTGTCTTCCATCTTCTATTAAGCAGCATAGGCAGAGAAATCATCTATTTAATTATTCTTCGTACCAAAGCTCATCTCTCTCTTTGATTGCCTATGCAACCCCTCTACATACCTTTCTTGGTTTACCAATATTCTTGTTAAGATAAGGAAAATCTGAAAGGCACAGTTTTCCAAGCACAGATTTGGCACAGATTTAGACAAAGGAATAACAGTGATCTCTGCTATTTCTTTTTTCTTGTTGCAATGATTCCTGAAGAGAAAGCTGCAATTTATTTGCTTTTTGACTGCTGGTGAGCAAAGAATTGCTGGTTTCACAAAACTGACTACTGTTAACAGCGAGATGAAAAGATCAACTCAGCATGCAGTTTATTAAGATTAGGATTATTCTTCTCCTATATGCATCAGTTCACATTCATCTACAATGATCACCAGGGTTACTCAGCGGAACTTCCAGCACGTTTTAAAACATAGCATTGCATTTTCAATTTTGCTGATACTGAGGATGTTTCTGGTGAGAAGACATCCATCTCGGTCAGCAGTTTCACTATTTCTACCATGAATTTCCTTACAATTATGTTTCAAACCTTTAAGTAACCTCTGATCAGCATGATATTCAAAAGCAATGAATCCTTTAAAAATATAATAAAATTTTACTTTCTTATTCATGAAGAAACAGTACATTTCCTTCAAAATATATTATAAACAGCCTACTGCGAGGCCTGACAAATTACAGACCTGAAATGGTCTAAAGACATTTTTAAGGTCTAGTTTCTTGGGAGCCCTCCAGACAAGAAACATCTGGTTTTACCCATTAGAAACTTAAGCCTTTATTCCTAGACTTGCCTTATACAAGATACTAAGTTTCAGAAAAAGAGTACAAAAGATTTGCATTTATCCTGGGTTTTCCTTGATTGTATCAGGTACTGTACATTAATTGCAAGCATTGTGAGTGCATCATTATATTTCCTGATTGGGCCTATTTTTCTACTCTATAATTACTGTCATTTGAGCTTTTAAATAGCATCAGTAGCACAATGTGAAAATGTATCAGTTATATATAACTGGCAGTCTGATAAAATTCCTGTTATTGAATCAAGATTCAAGTGGTTAGGTAGTGCCTTAACAGAATAAGAAAGAGCATATTACCCCACAGAATACCTGTCTAATTACAAGGCAGAGTGGAAATAGAAAGGGATAATGTGATGATATTCATCCATATAGAAGGCAGTAGCCTACACATACTGGCAGCTTAATTGCATATTTTTTTTATAGGTAAAGAAAAATATTAAGGTGTAATAAAATTAATAACACAGGGTTGTTTTACAGATATGTTCAAGGAGTCTTCAAAGTCTGAATTGTTATAGAGGAAAACTATTGAGGTGTTTATTTGAAAATGTGAAAACAGACCTTCACAGAATGAAACAAGGCAGACTTTAGATGATCTTCAGGACAAGACAAGCTCATGCTTAATAGGACCTAAGTAAGAGGGTGGAGCTAGAAGAAAAATCAGATTTGTTCAAAAAAGGGGGCAAAGTTGGAATGTAATTTTTATGGCATTCCAGACAGTTATGAACAAGACAAGACTCTATCTATCTAGACAAAAAATCAAAAAGTTGTAAAATAAAACTTGAAGTGACCTGTACTTTACGTACAGATATACGCAAACAACAATCTGCTTCCAAAACTATCTAGACAGAAAGAACCTGCTAGAGACTGGAGAAACCTGAATGTGAAAAACTGAAAGAGATGTGCAAATCAGAGAGAATATCTGCTACAAAATGATCAGGGAGCTAGAAGCATATACAAATGTGGCTCTATATCAACAACATTGAATTTTCACTTAAGTCCAGAAAAACACCTTAGAGACAGATTCAGGTTTTGCCATATGTAGTTGGTGACTCTGCATTATAGCCAGTATTTAAATTTGTATTTGCAAATGCTGTTAGCCCAACTGGAAGGACTCCATTGAGTTAAAGAGGCAATGAATCAGTCTCTGTCTTACACTCTCAAATCTGACAAATATGCTTTTGCCCTATAACATTATTACAAGGCAACTTGTCTAAATTGAAATAGCACATCAAGATATTGTTAACACTAATCAACATATAAATCAACAGATACTTAACTAATTCACATATTAGTGTCCCCAGTGAAGTAATTTATTATTTTAGTTTCAGCAAATAACCCTACCAAGTAGGGTGATCAAGTATACAATGCCTTAGCAATATGTTTCTTATTATTTGAAAATGAGATGGAATAGATCTGCATTTTTAGAAACAGTTTTGCTTAAAAGCCAGAAAACAAAGAGCCTGTTTTGATTATAAAGTTAATTCATTTTTGAGCCCTAAAGTAATATGTGGTTACAGTTACATGCAATTGTTTTTTTTAATTCAGCAGAGTTGTTTTAAACTGTGAATCAGCTGCTGAAACTCCATTTTATTCAGAGCATGGGGATTTTTATTTGAGGTAGACCGAAGTTTCAAGTGTTTCCCTGGCTGTTTTTCTTAGCTAAGAGGAGGAAAAATGGTACTCTGGCTATGCTCTTCAGTTTTCTATTTTTTCTCACAACCTGTATTATACAATGTAGAACAGACAGGTTGGTCTTTGGGAGCTACATGGCAATTTACAGCAGTTTTCAATAACATGCTATACTTACTTTCCTACACAGGAAATTTTAGTTCTTTTGTGCACTAAGAGATTATTTTAAAAATGTTGTGTTTTCTTGAGAAGACTATACTTATGTCTAGGCAAGCTGATATTTTCTGTACACAAAATTAGAATATGTTTTAAATGTACGCAGTTCCATAGCCCACATATCATGTGTTTACCCAAGTGAAATAGGGTTTTCGTAAGGTAATTAATATTTTTCTGTTCCTATGGAATATTATATTATATACCACTAGGCATTATCATTCATACTTTACAAATGGAAAACGAGTTGAGAGGTGAGGGGGGGACTTAAAGGGTTAAAACAGCATAAATGCAAACATGAAAACTCAGTACCCTATAGTTAACAGAGTATGCTGCTTAAAAGACATTTTCCGCTAGTAGGAGTTCCAATTAATTTACTCAGTTAGTGGTTGCAGTAACTGAAGGCCCTGCCCTTGACTTTTTGTTTCCATCTCTCTGCTGTAGGTCGCTGCCCCTGCAGCTACATGGTGAGATCAGAAGTGTGCCCAGCACTTAGCTGCTTCACCACTTACTCTAACTCTTCAGTTCAGCTCCTCCTCCACCTTCAGTTTACATCAAGATGCCAAACTCTGCACTGAAACGACCACTGAAGGGCACACATAAGCTTTCTCCTGCAAACTCTGCTGTTTGGGCAGTGGTCTTCAAAAAGAGGACTAGAAATAGCTGGGATAACTCTTTAACCAACTGTTACCAAAGTAGTCTGCCAAAACCTATGCTCACTCAATAGTCTCTTTTAACACTCTTTCCCGAGGCTGAAATATTTCATGACTGGGAAAAAAAGAGTATTTGAGTTTGCATTGAGATAAACAGAATACATTTTAGAAATCTATCCATCTTCCTGTTTTTATTTTTGAAGACTGGCAGCTAAACCCCAGGTTATCACATGGCAGAGATGCATATTTCTCTCTGACTTAGAAACTCCTGCAGCATTAGACTGTCTTAAAATGTCTTAAGGCAGCAAGCAGGATGCGTTTTACGTATTTTACTCCAGTTTTCAGGAAAAAAAGAAAAAAAAACACAGCCTTGATGTATTCTCAGCAAATAAAAGACTCTACTAGGATTTTCTTCTAAAATTTTATCTGGTTGCTTGGATAATTAAGACTAACTAAGAGGATTTTAGATAAGTAGAAATAATTATCTGAATTAAAATTATTATAGTTCGGTATTTAATTAGAATTTAATTTAGTCTTGCAACAAACTCTACAGGTTATAAGAGAAAGTTTTTGCTGCCTTTGAAACAAAGCACTTCCAGCCTCAGGTGACTTTCAGATGTTATTTGTCTAATAAATGACTAGCATTACATTACAAAGCATTTCTACGTTTTTAGAGTTCCTTTTCCTGTCCCACCTACAGTGACCTTGTTTAACTTACAACATACAGTGAAATTGTAGTATCAGACAGATGACTATAAGCTAAAAATTTATCTGATTGCAGTAGAAATACATTAATTTAAATCACAGCAACACGCAGACTGACCTGTCCAGTAACAGGTTAGGTGCAAATAAAAGCTTTCCTGGGTGTTCCATGGAGCGCCAGACTAAGCCAATCATCAGTATCTCTAACCAGGCACATTCCAGTAGATGGACCTGATCATGGAGTGTTAAATCCACAAATCCTGAAAGAATAAATAAGAGACAATAAAAACACTCCATATTTTTAAGTTGAACAACATTAGTCAGAGAATCAAATCACAAAGTGCATTAGAGCTGGATAATCAAAACAAAAAAGCAATAAACCAGACGTTTTTCCCTCTTTACATTTTGGATTGAATTTTGTCTATTATTAGGTCCTCTGTGGCTCCATCCTACTGAATAGTAAGCACTTTCTAGCCTTCTGTTGGCGTCCTGACTGCATCCTGCCCAAAAGCAGGGTAGGAGTCAGATGAGCATCTCCATCCCATGCCTTTTGCTAGTGGTCTGAGAACACATTGCAGAAAGGGACAGCCTTCTGCTCCAGTCCCACAGTGCCTGGGTCAAGATGGAGGGAAAATGGAAAAATGTCTCCTATAAAAAGAAATTATAGCTCTGATCAGCTAAAACCAGATCACTTTTCTGGGTGGAATGCTGCTTTTCAGACTTGTGAACAATTAATAATATTGCAAGTGTCATACTTGTGTGAAAGAGGTCCCAATACAGCATTTCAAAAAGGTAGCAAGCAAATGCTGATCACCGCATAATTAAAATTCACTAATGAACCATTTTCTTGTATTAATATTGGACTGTAGCACTTGGAGGAGGGAGTTGACTTTTCTTACTCTGTATTTAAACAATGACATAAATAATAAATTTAAAAAATCTTATAGCAATATTAAAATATAAATATGAAAAAATAACAATGAAGGTAGACATGAAATATATGCCTGTATTCATTTCAGAGAACAGATTATACCATTCTTTATTTGTGATTCTAACTTTTCATGAACACTTCTCCCATGAGGACAGGCTGAGAGAGCTATGGTTGTTCAGCCTGGAGAAGACTCCCAAGAGACCTTATTGTGATCATTCAGTACTGAAATGAGACTCATAAGAATGATAGGGACAAACTTTTTAGCCAAGCTTGCTGTGACGGGACAAGGGGTAATGAATGGTTTTAAACTAAAAGAGGGCAGATTCAGACTAGATATAGAGAAGAATTTTTTTTACAATAAGACTGGTGATGCCCCATCGCTGGAAATATTCAAGGTCAGGTTGGATGGAGCTCTGAGCAACTGGATCTAGCTGAAGATGTCTCTGCTCACTGCAGGGAGAGGGGGTTGGACTGGATGACTGTTAAAGGTCCTATCAAACCCAAACCATTCTATGAGTCTATGATTCAATGAATGTTACTTTCAATCCAAAGATATAAGCAAAGTGGGGATTCTATAATACAATTTATTAGATCCTAGCATAAGTTATTCTTTAAAATCAGCATGATCTTACTAACATGAAGTGTATAGAAGTTGCCTCAAAACAGGTATTATCATTTACTCAGTGTTATGTGTAAAACACACTAATGAACTTTGACTTTTTTTTTCAATCTTAATTAATTCACATTAGTCTTCAGAATACAAATTACAGTGTAAACTACCTTGCCAGCCCAGTAAATGGCAGTAACTTCACTTCTGCGTCAGGAAGACACCTGACATTCTCTCAAGTACTATCTTGGGAAAAAGAAAAACAGAAAAGGCAAATATTTTTAAAGTTCAATGTTTTGCTGTGTAATATTAAAAAAAAAGAAAACAAAACAAAACAAAAATGAAATTAAAGAGAGGGAAGAAAATATAATTCACAATAACTTATAAAATATTGTTTTGTTCTGCAAAATAGTTGTTGAAATGATTATTTTTAATTAAAACATTTGAGGGAGCAGATCAGTCTATTCATAAAGAATCACTTCAAAAGATGAAACAGCTTTGCCATGCCTGAAATAAACTTATCTATCAATCATTAGGAGTGAATTTGTACAGCTGCAGTGCTTGTTAATTTTATGAAAGTGGTAACTGTTGGGGAAAAAAAGTTGTCTTTTCCTGTAGTTTCTCCTTATTCACCAAACCCAAAAATGACTTTCAGACTTCACAGCCTGACAGAAGAGCATTTGCCTGAGAAGGCAAATAACATGAAACAATAGAGCTGAAACCTAAAAGAGCAGTATTCTTAAATAAAAAGCATTCATTTACAGCACTCAAGAATGAAACTGGCAGAAAAAAAGCAGCTGTCTACCTATGAAGAACTAACAATATCATGTTTCCTATTAAGTATTGCCTTAGTGTGACAAAATATAATAATGCAGTATTTTTATCTGTGCTTGAAGAGTACCACAGGAACACAAGGACACAAGTCCCCTTGTGATGTCTGAAGTCTGCAATCAGCACATTGCAAGTTAGTTATATTGCCACAGTTTCACATGGCTGCACACTATTCCACAGCAAATTGTTTTGATTGTGGCAGAAAAACTGAGCTTGTTACAATGGTGGCAATTCGCCTTCCTGTAAAATTCTTCTAATTCTAAAATATTCTGGGTGCCAAAATGCTTTGCTTTGTTCTCCACATCACCTCGGTCTTTTTTTTTACTACACCTGTTCTCAAGTTCCTTTTAAGTACTATCTTTTTATAGCTCAATTTTTACCGATTTCCTTACATGAAATTTCAGATTGCGCTGAGGCTAAATAATCCACACAAAAACTAAAGAAAGAAAGTACAAAATAAAACTAATAAATAACTTTACTAACATAGTAGAGGAGGGATATTTTGTTAGCCTGCTTTGAGAAAAGAAATATGTCATACAACAATTCTAACATCTATTAAAGTACCTGAACACGAACATTTTGCATCAAAAAGACCTAAAACAACTGGTCAGCAATATTGTTACTGTCTGGAGTATTAACCCTCATACCAGTGAAGATAAGGAAGTTTCAAAAAACCAGGATGAAGATGAAAAATGTTTGCAAGTCCACGTGATTTGTCAGCCTCACATCTATAATGAAACAGCTAACACAAAACTTAGTTAATACAGGTTTGAAAGTACGTGATACAACAATACATAAAAAATATGATTCATAAAAAACTTTATCAAATTAACTTCATGGCTTTATAACTGACGTTATATATTTATTTGATAAAAATTATAGTTTTGATGAAACAGACATCTGATTTAGTAAAAACATACAACAGATTAAGTGAATTAAAATATTTCAGAGGCCACATCTTTGTATGTAATGGCAAAAGAGTAATGAACTGAACTGAACTGTTTCTAGAGGAACACCAAGAAGTTTACTTCTTTACCATAGGCAATTTTTTAAATGATGAGATGAAAAAAAACAGAAACAGAAATTGTGACTTGGGAAATAATGCAAAAAGCAAGTTGATAATGTAAGTAATCTAAATCACTCACTTGTTCAGCACAAAAAAAATATAAACATAAGTTCAAAACCAATAAAGTTAGGCCTATATACCAGATGGAAACAGTAGCAGCTATGAAGAGGACTCGGAAATGATTGAGAAAAATAAGTCCAGTTTGAGGTTTGAGCTTCCAGTGGGAATATGCATTTAATAAGGATGATGAACTCTATAAAAAGCCAGGGAAACTCTGAAAGAGTAAGGAAATTAAATTACCTCTCTGTTACTTGGATCTGGTAACCATTCTTCAATCAGGATGAGAAGTTGGACAGAATGATAGAGAAATCTCAAAATGAATAAAGTATTGAAAAAGATGCCCTCTAGTGAAGAATAAAAGGAATTTAGTTACTCTTTATGAAGCTACATAGTCTAAAGGGATTAAAGGACTGCAATGGGTAAATGACTAAAGAAAGAGAGAATGACATTAGAAGAGGTAATGGCATAACATCGAGAAGCCCATGCTGGAAGCTATACGAGCTCCAAGTCAGACTACAAATGAGGGGCCATTGTTAACAACAAAAGTAGTAATTATCTAAGCAACATATTAAGTTTCCATGAATTTGCTATCATTAGAAATGTCAATCAAGATTTAACTATTATTTTTAAGGCATACTCTCACTCAAGCAAGCTAATTCAGAATAATGTTACAGAAGGTTAAATCAAAAGATGAATAAACCATTAGTCACTTCATCATCCAGAGCATGCTGAACTTTAATGCCACTAAAATTATGTGTAGATGTGCACTGCATTCTCAAATATCAGTGTTCTTCTAATGCTGGCAAGTTGTGAAAGAAAAATTATTTTTAAATTCTAGATTTTTTGTTATTGTTCTTCAAGGAAAAAGAACATACTTCACTGTTGATAAATTGATTAATTGCAGTTTGTGGATATAACTTACACCTAACTCCATACACCACACTGACCAATTTAATGACCTTATGAGATGTATCAAAACCCAGAAGACCTAGACTGCCATTAGACATTCATATATCATATGCTTGGCAGAAGCAAGACATTTACAGAACAAAAGCCATGGCTGGACCATTTCTTATTCTTATTCTTATACAGACAAATTAACAGCATTTTTTTATTGATTGCCAGTACAGAATACAATAATTGTTCCACAAACGCTTGCATGAATATGGAAATCTGAACGTCTGAAAAGCCAGAAAGGTCTTCTGAGAACTCAGCTAAGAGTAGATGGCAGATAAATTTATGTATGCGTAGAACATAAAACAGTAACATGCAAACTAAACTGATTATGTTTTCTGATATAAAGCAGTAGTTTGTGTCCCATCACTGACAATATGATACAAGCCTCTCTCTTCCTGACAATAAGACACTATGAAGTAGCAGTGGGTCTGTGGAGGAAAAGCTATAAAAAGCCCTGTTTTCGGCAAGCATGATTCTCTGGAGGTGACACTAGATTTGGGAATTCAAAATTGTATAACGTTACCATGCTAAAAAAAGGAAGGCAGCAATCATGTACAACAGATATGAGTCAATCTCCTTGACTCGGTGTACGGGGAGATTAGGCAGTTGCCCAAAGGGAACAGTTGCAATGAAAGAACACAAGAACTGCTGGAAGTAGTATTTGGTATAACCCCGACAAAAACAGAGAAGTGGTTTATGCTCAAGACTGTTTCGTTGCTGTAAGGAACAGCATAACATTTAGCAGGTTTTCATTCATTGGTACTATAACATACATTGTGAGGTCTGCGGTCCTACCAAATAACTACCAACAATATATATTTCTATATGTCAAATTCAGAATTTGCCTTAGTGATTTTACCTGATGAAGTAGCTTTTTGTTTTGTCAGAAACAATTTCTTTAGCAATTAGCATCCTCTGAGTCATTGCACATTTAATCCTACCATTAGAAATCCTTAACTGGGTACTTACAATCTTTTGTGGATCATTTAATTATCGTCATTTTGCAGCTTCAACTAAAATTCTTAAGACACAACTACAAGGTATCCAAGGTGTCCAGAATATTTGTGTTCCAACAACAAATGACTTAACAATGTTCTTTGTAACATTAGCTATAGGTTTATAGCATATGTCTAAATTACTATGATAAGTACCTGAAATATAAATTTCAGCCAATTTTTGCAAGATAGTAAACAACATTGTGCCATAATGAATTACTCAGCCTCCAGGTGCTTTCAAAGAAAGTAAAGGAATGGTAAAATGTTTTAAAAGCAATAGCAAAGGTCCATCTCACATATAGTATCTCACAACAGCAGTAAGTAGCACATGCTTATGGCAAAACATGCAGCAGGACAAACACATGCTTTTGCAAAAAGCTTTCTCAAGCTCCAATGGCATGTGGCTCAGGGACTTCAAGAGCCAAACATGGTCATTTTGAGCTCAATGTCCCTTAATATTTTTCCTCCAACTTTGTCCGGAAGTTTTTTGAACACATGTGGGCGTTTAATCTAATTTAGATTTTTTATATACTCAGGAAATTGTACCTTTTACTAAGAAGTTTCACACTCTAAGTTAACAACGGGAAAAAAATAATTTCCTGTTCTTCTGAAAAAAAAATCTCTTACACAAAATCTCCTAAACAAAAATTCGGTGCAGCTCATTATTTTATGGTAAGGTACCATTATTCCCTATGTCATCATCTCACGGCTAATCTTCTCTTTTCCAGATAATTTTAGTATATTCAGTCATTTCTCACATGAATGTTATCCTATTCACCCTTGAACTCAGTTTGCCCTTACTGACGTTTTTCTAGTTAAACTGTATTCTTTTAGAGGCAGTGACACTAGGACTGCTCAGTTTCTCAGTTTGCCCTTGTCTTCCTCACCCTAGTCAATTTAACAACATCCGTGATTTTTTGTCACTGCTATTCAATCCTTTCTTTCCCCAGCTAATTTATGAATGCACTATACTTAAAAGCATAAGATTAACTATTGAACTCCAAAGTTTGATTCCTAAATGTCCTGCCTGCTTGTCGAAAGTCTTTAACTCAATGTTAACAGGATTTTTTATATCTCCTATAGCAAAAAATATAAGATGCTATACTATACAAATATGTGGGAAATTAGAACATTCCCACACCCTGTGTCTTAAATTTGAACAGATAAACCACCATTTTTTTCTATCTTAATGCCATGTTCTGAAAAGCAGTGACAACCACAGAAACATACTTTTATTTACAACTCAATCTAGTATCTCATCCTTGCAGTGGTCATATAATAGGCCACATTTGGAGCAAAACTCTAATTAAGTTGGCAAAGACGGCAGGAAAATAGTGGTGAGTGCTGCAACCTAATAGCTAGCAAACATTCAATAAAGCAACCAAATTAAGAGACGTCTATATAGACAAAAATATCTAAGTAGATGAAACAGATAAACAGAAAAAAAAATTCTACAGCAAGTCTGGTTCTCAAGAAACAACAAGGAAGAGGAAGACAAACATCTGTTTCTCCTAACTCGAAGCAATTTGGAGGAACAATACCGGCACTATTGACTGATCAAGATGTGAAATCTGTGCTTGCTGTAGTGCCACGATCTCAGTGCCCAATCTCTCCATTTCAAGCAGAGATGAGACTGCATCTATGATTTATCCAGCACATAAGATGAAGTTTTGAGCTGAACTTGCATGGATCACTCATCCTTTTCAACAATTAAGGCTGAGCCTCAAAACCTCCCAGAGGTGTCTCAGAGGTGCAAAAACTTTTCAGAAGCAGCTAAAATCTAAGAAGTGTCTAAAACTGGCACCCCAACTATAGCCTTGCCTGTAAACAGCAATGGGGGCCAAACAGAGTCCAAAGACAAGTGAATCAGAGAATCTCAAACACATTTTTCCATGAGTGGCAGTATTCACACAGCTATTTCTATGCTACTTATTCCTACTTCTTTCCGCAGATCTTCACACCAAAATTATAAGAATATTTTATTAAGTTCTCCCCCCTAAGAGCACTTAAAGAATGACTTGACACATGGACTTAATTGTTTACACAACTCCAGTGTTTTAAATCAAGGCTTGTTTTGAGGAATGAAGATCAAAAAGCTCTAAAATCCAACATTTTCATTTCAGTTATTTTTCTAAAAAATTAGTCTTGATATTTCAGGTTTTTTTAAAGGGACATTAGTTTTGTTTCTGGAAGTGGAGTAAAAAAAAAAAAAAAAACAAACCAAAAAACCAACAAGTCACTGGGTTCCAGACAAGAAAGTTACACAGGCAAATACAGAGCTAGTGGCACAATTGTAAGAGCCTCTGAATACTTTGTCTGCTCTTTCAGAATTCTGTGTTTTTGCTGCCTGTATATTTATAATGTAGCAGAATACCAATCCAAAATTATACATTGTCTTCTCTAAGCCTAAACAGTCTGTCAGAAATCAAAAGAGATGAGATCAGAGAGAAGAGCATCTGCTTCTAATTACTGTTAATTCCTTTTAAAAATTTTACCTCACATTTGCCATTTTCTACCCTAATAATTCTAAACCTCTTTCAGAAAAATAGCAATTACAATTTATAGGCATAAACATAACATGAGTTACAAACGTTGGGGTTTTGGGCAAAACCCGAAAAGCCATGAGGGTCATAAGGCTCTTCTTTCATAGTCTGTATTTGTACTGAAAGTCAAGATCAAACAAGCTTTTGCCTTTATCCTCCAGAGGAGGTTTCCATCCTCCCTGAGCTAGCCTTGGAAGACCTATGTTACAGATTGAGAGGTACACCGCCACAGCAAACCTCCTCTCCTGTCCCTGGGGCAGGATGCTGCAGGGGTGTCATATTTGTCACTTTTATTTCAGATCCCATTTCTAGGAGCTGGTCTGTTCTGCTTCTATCTAAAAGCTGCACTGTGACAAATATATTTCTCAGTTAAATGAGAATGATTTCATCCATTTTCCAGGAATGTGTAAAGTTATCACAGCTTGAATGAATGGTTTCTGTTTGCCCAAAATACATATACTTTTTCAGGCCTGTCCAGTCCAAATTTTTTCAGAATGAGGCGACCAAAAAAGTCTGAGGCCATTCCTGCTCCAGATAGCCAGTGCCTTGTTCTGGGCAGATATCTCTACTTCTCTCTTCAGGTACACAACAGTCTAAACCACAACCGAATGTACCCCACATACATCAGATCTAATACTGTCTTATTTCAAATTTCCTATGCCAAAGCCAAGCTTGTAAAGAAGTTAGCCAAGCAGAACGTAATCTACTCAAAGCTAATAATTTGCACCAAGCACAATCTGGATTTAGAGCCATGGAAACTTCAGGGCTAGTGACAGATAACCACCATTGGTCAATACATTGTCTTCTCCTGATAAATCCATGCCACAGTATAACGAAATACTGCTGTCTTGCCTGACCAATATCATAAATCCAGAGCACAGCACCAGCTTGGCTCCCACTGCTCCTGGGGAAATGGACCGTGCACTGGGCCATGGCAACACCCAGCCCAGGAGCCTGCCCCTAGCTTTGGAGTGCTCCTGTGAGTTTTGGGGACAGTGAGATCTCCACTCAACAGCAGCCCAAGGAAATTATTCTGGAGGAATAGCCACGCTGCATGTCCAATGCTCCAGATTTCTTTCTCACTGAGCTCTCCCTGGCACAGATGCAGTTTGGAGAGAAGATAAGCTGGGTTGTGTTGTAGCTCCAGCCCATGGCTAAAACACAGCATGGCTGTATTCAGTGAAGCCAAGTGCTTTCCTGTCCTGTCTTTCCTTGCCTGTGTCACTGTGTCTGCCTTGACTAATAGGCAGCTTTTATTTTGCAACTGTTTCACTTTGTTAACCAAAGATTATTCCAGAAAGTGCATTAGCAGTACCAGTTAACACAAATATGTTGAGGCCTTCCATCAGGGAACATAATAAAAGTAATCAGCACTCACATAGCACTTTACATTTCCAAAGGGCAGTAAAGCCATTAAGTATTATTAAATGTATTTTATAGATAGAACACTGAGACATTAAGTGCCTCATCCAGGAGGAGGCAGGATGAGGAAGGAGGTGTGGCAGGCTCTCAGCACATTCTCCAGTCCTTTCAGCCACAAAATCTTTGGGACAGAGAAGCCTCCTTGAACTCAAGTGCAAGTTCTGTTTCCTGATAATCGGTAAAAAGGTTAAAAAAAAAAAAAAGAAAAGCAATTGAAGGAACTGAACTACTTTTCTCACAGAGAAAAAAGAAAGAAAGCCTTACCACATTAATGTTGCAGGAAAACTGTTTAGAGCATGAGTACAAAATCTGGATACGGTGAACTAAGGAAGCATTAATTCTTAGTTGTTTTTAAAACACTTACTAGTCTGGTCAAGATAACTGCCTATATAAGAAAATCCTGTGCCTAAGCTTTCTTCCTCCCTAAACAAGCAGGTTTGAAAATTATTAAAAATAACAACAAATCATAGTATCGATAGTAATTGTAACAACAACAATTATTGTACATGATTACTGCTAGTAAAGGCTGCCTGCTTGTTTCCTGTTGAAAGCTTATCACAATGGTTTTACAAACCAGGAAACGAGGGAGACACGTGTCTTTTACGCAAAAAACAAGCACTTCATCATCACTTTGATGAACAAAAACAATGTTCCTTATTACATGACAAATTCCCACAGCACTATATAGCAGTTATTTGAAGCATGTTAATTATCATTCATCTTGGATTGTAATCCAGACATCTGAGACTCAGTCAACAGTTTGATGATAGTAAGGTACTACTCCATTTTTCTCTTACCACTGAGAGCAGTGCTATTCTTCAGGGAGTTCAGGCTTACAAATAAAATACACAGAACATGTCTGCATCCTAGGAATGGGACAATGGCAGCCATTTCCACCGATTTTAAGTGCAGGAATCAGCTGCATGTGAAGGCTTTTGTCTTGAAGGATGTCCCCTGAGTCTTTCCCTGCACAGGTGAAGAAGGTTACTACACAAAATTTACTGTCTGCTGAATGAAGTATGCAGAAAGGAGTAATAAATCTTTACTGTCCCTGCAACAGTTAATTACATTACTCTAAATTTATATCAATACGTAATCAGTTGCAAGAGGTTTGAAGTTGCTTTTTTTAATTTGTCATTTTCTAAGAGGTCATGCTGTGCAAAATGTTTTTCATCAAAAGCAGGTCCAGCTAAAATCATTCATGAGGCTGGTTGTGCATATTTGCCTGACTTTTATGAACTCAAAAGACACGCTCATAAATACAAGCCGCCTTCTCTTCTTCATTCGGCCCCCTCCTCCTCCTCCCTCCCTCCCTGGCCCCCCAGGGCTGTTACTCTTCTGCTCTGTTCTGCTGTTTTAACTGTTCAGACAACTGTTCAGACAACTGTTCAGACAACTGATGAAACCCAGCAAGGAGGAGCATGAAAGTTGAGTGACAGACAGCCAGGGAGCACCAACCAGCTTGGTGGTTTATGTTTTATGTAAACCTGCCCCAAGACTTGAGGTCATGTCCAGTATGACTTGAATATTTTTGTATGTTCAGCTGTGTCAAAGAGAGCATGGGGTTTTCAGCATTCATTTGACCACCTTACTAAAGTACAAGACTGTGCTTCTATCACAACCTAAATAAAATATAAATAGGTGATGGGTTTGTGACTACTGAGAAAAATAATTTGAGGCAAAAGGTATCTTTAAGCAATCACTTATCAAGTTTTTAAGCAAATATATAGTCACTGCATCAGGGGGAAAAGGAAATAAATTGAAGTGAACTCTCAGAGTTTTTTAAATGAGGCCAGCACGTCCCTGTGAGGTTTTAAATTATTGCTTCAATACACAGTATTCAGGAGAGAACTTTAAAACCAAAGATCAACCTATGAGAATTCTCAGTTGCTTTCCTCATTTACCGAGTGCACGCGTACGCTTTTACTACACCTTTTTACTAATTTCGTAAGCACTTGAGTTGGCAAAGGCAGTTCGGATGGGGCGGTACTTCAACAGTGTCAGCAAGAGCAACGAGGTCATGTTTCGCACGGGGCTCTGCAGGCCAGCTCAAAGCTGGATCAGGCAGCTTCACATGCCTGGCAGTCACTGAGGGCCTGGGAGATGGATCTTCCTAGAGGAAGAAGATGTCTGAAAAAAACTCAGAGTGCACAAAGGCATTGCAGATAAGAGACACAGTCTTATGGCTGTATAGGTGGCGGGATAGGGACTGCAAGTGAAAAAACTTGGTTAAGTGAGTCTGGAGACCTACTCCATCTCAGGCATCTCACTTCTACTTCTCTGCACCTCATTTTTACCACAAATGTTAGGGTGTAAAAATATCTCCTTTGTTCCGTTTTCTCCCATTTTCATTTCATTAGTTAGAAATGCTATATTAAAGACCTGAAGGTCATCATAACAGAATCCAGAACGTTTTGGAAAAGAGACAAGATTACTTTTGAAAGTAACACAAGCAATGATCAGCTTCAGCTATGCTTCTAAACTAGCATTATTTATTTATTAAAGGAATTAGAATCTAAAACTACTTATTATTAACCCTATTCTTTCTGAATGTCCCCAAAATCCTGGATTTATTCTTTTGATTATTTCCAATAATTGTGCTTAAGAATTAAATTTTCACCATTTCAATTTATATCTTCATCCATGCCTGACAGTCTGAAAAATGTCAGTTTTGAATTTAACAACTTTTCTGACTACAACAACTTTCATATAATGAAATTGGGTGGGCCACCCTCTCCCTTCCTTCATTCATAAAATCCAGGGAACAAAGCACTAATTTTTTTTTGCTCCACAGTCTATTTCCTCCCAGGATCTACTGTACTGTCTACTGAACTTTTTAAAATCCATTACTGCATTATCCAGAATTAGCAAAACGAAAAAGGATTATTTTGCAATGCAAGGAGAACAGGGGAAAACTGTAAAGTCTGCAATGAACTTCAAGATTAAAACTGTTTCAAGACTACAAATAGAAATCTCTCAGAACATCATGTGCTGTACCCAAGAAATGAAGCATAACCTCAGAGTTCATGGTCTGGTCATTCTTTATGGTCATTAGGAAGTAAAACTAGCTTGACTAAGGCACCTGCATCCATTTTGTTTCTTCAGATTGTTCACTTTTTTAGAAGTCTTATTTTTGTCTATTGCATTGTCTGTTGTGAATGACAGAAACTATGTATGTATGTGTAATATGTCATGTTTCTTACATTGGCCAGTACCTACACCAAAATAGAAATACAAACATGTATAAAGAAGGCTTAAATGTTTATTTTCCCTTCTATTCTTTTCACCCCTACATGACTGGTTTTGAACAGAATCCGATCTCATCCAAGAAATTGCAATGACACATCAAAGAGAAGAAAGACAGCAAAATTAATTGCAGCAATTTCCTTTAACCACTACAACAACAAAAGCATATTAGCAGCTGTGTGGGAGTGTCATCATATGACAGAGCAAAGGAATACATTATAGGGAAAGCAAGACACTGGAATGCAACTGGCCATTTATATTCATTTTCTTGTCCAAGGAAACCTAATAAGTTAGCAAGCAGCATGTTTCCACAAAACACATCATTCGCTTAAGCCCTTTTTTGCACACTCTTCTTCAGTGGAAAACAAATCCAAGGGACGTTTCAGCATTTGCAAATCCTCAGGCAACCTCAGGAAGCTGTTATGTGTTGCATGGAGCTGGCTCAGGTACGCATACGAACAAAACACATTTGCCGCACTTGGAGAACCACCACTGTGAACTCTTCCTATACTACCTGCTGAAGCTAAAGCTAGTTGGAAGTGCTCTGACAGAACATTTTACTTTGGAAAGCGGCAGGTTGATGAGTTTAAAACATTCTGGAGGATTTCATATTTCACAAAATAAACAAATAAAACCTGACTGCTTTCTATCAAGGAACACAGATTTTCTCTCTCAGCTACCTCATCTCAGTTTACAGCACCCCACCAGGCATCCATACCTATTCAGCGTTGCAAAAGGTATCTAAATTTTATAAAATCTAGGATCTTATTTTCCAAAATTCATATTAAAAGCTTTAATGAATTTCATCCTTTCATATTAAATAAAATGTTTGATTTTACCCAAAGTAGTTATTATCTAGCAAAAAGGCCAAAAAATATCATTTTTATAAATTTAAAATGATTGCATTTTATTGCTTGGATCTGCCAGGAAGCAAAGAAATTAATTATTCACACAGCCTTGATGGAGACATCTGGAAAAGTTTTGGAACAGTGTACAAGCTCATCCAAAGTAACTGGACCCATAAATCATATTTGTCATCCTGTGTCAGGACTGGAAAGTCACATGGAATTCCATTGCAGTAAAAAAATCAAAGTAGTTTCTTCTAATAAGTACAAAAGCAGAAAATAAAATGTATAACTTAACATTCAGAAGGTTTTCCCTTGAACTATATTTTTTTTCCAAACTGCTAAAAAAACCAGTAGTTTTAATTTTTCTCATTTACAGAGAAAACTGAATTTATTCTGGTTTTTTTTTTTCTTTCACCTGCAGGTGGAATGCAAGTTTGACAGAATCCTCATGGACGAATATAAAATCTTTAGCTTTAGGATCAGGAAATAGAGCCACTTCATATAGTTCAGACAGACTAGGAGATAATTTTATGAATAATATCACCATATGGACCTTCAAGGCACAAATTGGTTCATATATAGAAGACTTTTCCCGTGCAAGTCTCCTATCCTCAGAGACAGAATAATCGCATTTGTAGGAGCCCTGAGGCAGCAAATACCATCTGATTGCTCCTCAAATGATGCTGCCCACATTTGATGATATTCAGAAAGTTCTGGGGTTCTTGATATGTATTTCTACAGGTCATGTATGTCCATAAGCATCTACAAACACAGTTAAATATAGTCATACCCCTATAAAAATCAGTTATTCTCAATATACTCAGAGACTTGGAAAACAAGAGGCAGTGTTACGCTGGCAGCTTGTTAAGAAGGGGGAAATCAGCTCATCAGCGTTATACTGAACTGCCTTTGACATGCCGTTATTGAATTATTTCAGAGCCGTTTCTGGCAAAGTAATACTTCTGTTGCCCACCTACTTTAAATCAACTCTTAAAAGTTATTTCACAACATTACTTGTAAATAAAATATCTTCTAGAAAAGCTGGTAACACTTACTGTCAGCTGAAGAAGAGCAGATCTGTATTAATCAGACTCCAATGATGGACTTTAACCAAAATATCTCAGAAACCCTACTACTGATAAAATAGGTGAAAAAAAGGGACTCATCTGGAGTTTAAAGAAAAGATCACTCTGACTGAACTATCTGCTGAAATAAGACAGTAAGGGAAATATATTTATATTGTCTGGTAGTGTCTCATTTCAAATGTCAGTATTTTTCTGAAACACTGATTAGTAGTGGCCCCTTTAAAAAAACGCATAGATTGGAACAAAGAGAGCACAGAAATATAACTGATTTCAAATAAAGTACATATTTTAGTATATTACATTATTGCTGATTAACGTATAATTAACTTTTACTGAGACATACTTAGCAGTATCAAAGATCATTTCTTGAGATTGTGATAAAGTAGCGTGTAAAATTCCTGCAAGATATGAGCCATGTTGTTGGGAAGACACGCATAGTGATGAGGCATAAACCAGGAGTATAATAAGCACTATTAAAAAAAATAGGAGATTTAATTCATATTTGTGATACCTGTAGGCTTAGAATCTTCAAGTTAGGCTTTTTTGTTTTGTTTTGTTTCACAACAGGGATATATAGTATGCTTCACGGCTTTCCCATGCAGCAGATAAAATCCTGAGATGGTAGTTTAGGGACAAATACACTATGGCCCACTTACAAGAGAGTTATACAAAACTAACACAGGGAGATGTTGACACAGCCAGGAGCAAAATTAGGCTTTCACAATGGTAAGATATATTCTTCCCCAAAGGCCCACTCTAAAGGAACGTAACCCTACATATATGGTTAGGGAAAAAAAAGGGAGTGGAGGGATAGGAGTGCATTTGGAATTCATATCAAAGTCAATGGTTCTCCATAGATGTGTTTATACAAATATCAAGTGGGGGAAAAAAGTGAAGTCACAAGCAGCATTGATAAATATGCTAGGTTTTCACAGGCAGCTCTTCTCTGTCAGCTAAGAACATGACTGTGGTTTAAAATTTGTGAGACATTAACCAATTAATACCAGCAGTCTATTCCACCATCACTGAATAAAATATACTAGAGTTTTTCTTTTCCACAGGCCTTGTAAAATGCTGCCCTTCACAAGAAGAATAAAAATCAGCAGCTGATTCCAAAAAGTTTGCCACATGCTTCTGTTGCTTCAGGTCCTTACTGCCTGTACAGTGCAAAAACAGCCCAAAGAATTCCAGAAAAATTTGCTGCCTTCCTGGAAGACAAAGATTTCTGACAAATATGCACTAGAATAGGCAACTAACCACTAGGAATCTCAGCAAAAAGAAAGCCTTAGGGTTCCTCTGTCTTCCATATGGCACAGGCAATTGAACAGCCAGGTTTTGCCTCCTCTCTCTTGTACCTCAGGGATAGGAGAAAACTTAGGAATTGCTACTCTCTATGAGCTAGGATGCATCTTGATGTCACTGTTTGAGTTCTCTGAGCTTTCAAAGCAGGGAGTGAGACGGGGAATTACCATGCTCCCTCCTTCACTTTGAGTCTCCAGCCTCTCACAGCTGTTGCATAGTATTATAGAACATATTACAAATTAAGCAGAAATAGGTAAAGTAAAAGCCATACAACATCTCCTGCAGCAGAAAGGATAAAAGCTGTTATTAGTGCCAGTAACTAAATGATTCTTGCCTTTTGTACAAGAGAGTTTGGAAAAGACCTCTCTGTTGGAGTAGAAATTAAATGAAATTTAGTTAGAAAAGAACTTGGAGTTGCATGTTACTATAGACAGTACAGATAAATGAATATTTCTCTCTAGCACCTTCATATCAATACTTGCGTGTTCATTCCCAATATACTGTCACCCTCACATTTCAACTGGCTCAACTGCTTTGTGGTGGACTGGACTGGAGAACTCACATACGTTATGGGCAACCCAAAGAACAGATGAAAAAAAAGTTTATTTTCATCACAGATCAATCCCACTACTTGCGCAGCCCCTCTAACCCAGGAAGGAGAAGAGGGGTATGAACCACTCTAGGCAGCACTGCAATTGGAAGAAATATTTATGAAACTACAATCCCACAAAGTTGCTCCTACAAATAAGAAATACTTCCTCTGTAGCACTCAAAGAGTGCTTCTGAAATAGGTCAGATACGCAGTAATACTGCATTCAGTTATATTAGTATGGCAATATTATTTTAGCTTTATTCTGGTCTGTTGCTTCTAATCTAATGAACATACACAGTTAGATCTTGTTCAATATTTTAGTAAACACTTGGCTCGCTTGTCAGCAGCCTGTATAGCCACTTCTCCATTCACAGCCATGTTTTCTGAGGGACATCAGCTGTTGTAGAAGTTGTATCATTATTAGACTATTGATCAGATTTAATATTGTCTGGGAAAACTTCTAATTAACCTAGTATGCCACATTCTCTGTCTTTGTGAATCAAGTAAAATGAGATTTCTTGAATTTTAATTTTCTAAATCAACTCAAAAGCTCTAGAATGTAATTTAACAGGGAGTACATGACAATTTGAGTAGAGTCTAAGTGAGATTTTGAATAGTACTTTTCCCCTCTTCTCTGTATTAAACTTGCTTCTGGGTTTCATGACTTCCTACTGGATTAAACTGAACAAAAAAAAAAGTAACTGAAATTTCTGCCAGCGTGCATTTTCTTTTTCTGAGGTCAGCCTACTCACAAGAAATGCCAGACAACCTGGAGAATCTCTGGGTATCATCCATAATCCTCAGCAGTGCCCCTATCAGGTGAGGAAAAGGGGCAGGACACTGAGTCAAGGTCCAGGTCTTGATTCCACCCCTTCTGTTTCCAAGACTTCTCAGGAGGCATAAGAAGCTCTGGATCTAGACCAAGAGTCTAGCTGCAGTGATAAATAATTTGTCTTCATCTCCCTGCTGAGGACAGTGGTGGACAGCTATATTTCTTTAAAGGAACAGAAGTTTCCATAAGGAAGAGAGAAAAACATATTTTCTTATGGCCACTCTTAGCTGAGAACAAACACTTTGAGAAACAGGGGAGTCAGAGATTTCTCATTCCCTGTTCCACTGTTGGATATTCTTTAACTTGCTTTTATTAGCTTAAATTTACAGCAGTCCATAACTAACAGACAGACAAAACACACTCTTTACACACATAGTTCAATTCCTGCACAGATAATCAAAGAAAATAAATGAGCAGAGTAACAGATGTGTCCTATAATGTATCATTGCAGCAATACAGATGGATAAAAGCCTATGCAGAACAAGTCTGCAATAAATCTTTCCTAATTATTTCTATGTATCTTAAATACTCCTATGTATCTAATGTGAGATTTTAGAGAATTACTCTCTTGAACAGAAAACTAATACAGATTATATTAAAATAACCTCTAAGCTGGAATTGCAGCTGATTTTGCTCAGAGATGTAGTACTGGAGAGAAGCTAAAAATATTAGGCTGAAGTTATTAAACATCAAGTAAAAAGGGCCAGTTTATGTGAGTTATGTGAAAAGGGAACAATGGCTATGTGCGCATGCACATACATATCGCATCAGTGCTTTCCAACAATTGCATATTCTTTTTGTAAATTATTTTAAGAAATAAATAAATCATGAAGGATCATTACTTACTGTTTACTTAGAGTAGAAATTAATGAGCGTTTCTTGGAAAGCTCCAGGGTTCAGCATAGCTGAAGACTTTAAGACAGATATGTTCATCCAAGAGTGTAAATTACTTATCAACTAAAGAAAAATAGCAGGAAATGTTTTTGTAAAAGGACCATTTATTTTAGAAATAAAATATTACTGTTTAAGTATTTAATTTCCTTCAGTTTTGGCTGAAAATATAAAATTATTACTGTAAATGCTCATTTTTGCCTCTGTTTGCCAAGACAAATAGAATTTCATCTTCAACTATTTGTTGTAAAATGAACTTGCATGTTATTGAACTCCAAATGTAAGTAGTTGTTAAAAGAATATTAGCTCCTTATCTGCTGGCTGTTATTACTTATTTGCCACCATGTGACAAACATGTGAACAACATTACTTACAGGAATTCAGTTTTGGTTACTGGAGATACTTGTTCTTTGAGAGAGCTTGTTGGGAAGCCCCAAATCCAAAATTTTGGAATTCAAGTATTTTTTGCTCTGGAAAAGTTCTGAACAGAATCAATCTTGTAATAGCACTTTGGGTCTTGATTTTAAAACCCCATACACAAAGGAATTCTACATATGAGAAGCAGTTCCATAATCTTAATAAATGTATTTGAATATGTGCACACTTGCAGAAGCAGAGATTTAGAGGCTAAGTTTGTCTTCAGATTTAAATTTAGATTTCAGCATACTCTGTTCAGGGATATTTAAATGAAGTATTTGAGATTCATCACTCTAAAGAAGCTTCTTTCTAAAAAAAATCACCTAGAGTAGGATATAAATGGCTTTGAAGGCCTCGATTAATGGTTAAACTATTTACTTCTATAAACAAAGAATGGAACTAAGATATCTCTGGGAAAACAAATATTATAGCATTTAAAAGACAGATCGTGGTTCCAAGTGTTGTTGACTTATTGGACAAATGTTAAGCAGAAAGTTGTTAGCTATATTTCCTTTTTTCTAAATACACAAAGCACACTTCATCTGAAAAAAACGAACCTTCCCAGCATGTTACACATTCACCTCCATCTTAGCAGAAACTCATTTAATTAAAAGAAAGGCCACATCCATTTTTTTGTCCTTTGCAAAGAGAATAACTGTGATTTTGCAACACAAATAAAAGACAGTCACTTTCATTTTATATTTGTTTATAAGCTTGGAAATACAGCTTTCCTAAATTCAAGGAGGCTAGAAGGTTGGATAACATTCAATTTAATTCAACAACTTTTGGCAGTCACCTATGTAAAGTAACTACTTCTTTGAGTGAGACGACAATATAGCACGTTCTGTGAATTATTCTAACACTGAATTTGTAATATTGAAAAGAATTACTGACATTTAATCATGCTTCTAAACAAAAGATCACCTCGCATATGAAGCAGAGCTCTTAATTGTGGCCATAGAATGTTGCTAACAGAGATTCAAACAGATGCGCTTGTCTAACAGCATCAACACAAGATTTATCCTTCAGAATCTCTTTCTTCCTCTGGACAAATAAAAAAAAAATCTGGAAAGCTACAGAATCATCTATAGGAGTAAACCAAAAATTTAAGAAATGTTGCAAGATATGTGTTAGAAAATGCTCTAGGATATACTTTTGAGCTTATTCAAAAATTGCATTTATTTCTGCTTAGGAGCATCACACATAATCAGGTGAACTGCATTGCACTTCCGTAGTGTCCAGGCACAGGTCTGGTTGTGGTTTGAATGCTGTGCACACAGTGTTCCAGTTAATAAATCTGATGGGTAACAATAGCAAGCTTTAAAAGTAATTTCAGAATCCCAGTCTAAAGGTAATTCCATGTGAAACATTTTGTGATAAGAAAATGTAATAGAAAATATAGATATGTGAGGCTAACAGGCAGCTATTCATTCTCCTAAAAGCATTAAAATAGCTATAGAAACCTTGATGACGAAAAGTCATACTATGGTCATGGCTCCCTATCTGCTTTTCCTCTCCTCACTCTGTTTCCTCTAACTGAAAAATTATGCAAATTGAAGTGCCTCAATTTGAATGTATTCTTATAATTCCTGCTGCCAGGAAACTTCTTTGGGAAGAGAGGGGCTGGAAACTCAAAGACTGTGTCTTGGAAGAGGAAATGGGACAGGGATAGTGAGCAGAGAACATCTCAAATCTCTTCCTCTGGCAGGGAGAACAGGCAACAACCAGACCCTTGAGATTCAAATAACCCCTGAGCAAATTACTGTCCTCCAGCAGGAGTCCTAGGAATGAGTAAAAGGCCTAGGGCTGAGCTGCTGAACTTATTGTTGGCTTATCTGACTGATTCCTAGCATTTCTTTCCTCTTGGATGCGCTTTCTACCTTTTCTCCCAGTTGGAGTCTCCTTGATGCTGGTCAGCTTGCTAGCCCTAGTCCTGAAGAATTTCCCCACATTTCGGACCCCTAGAGTCTGAAAACCATTGAACTAGGATACCTCTTAAATTTCCATTGTCACAGTTGTTATTTGAACCCTAATCCTTTTTTCTCCTGCTATCATTTTCTTCCAGTTTCTTATTGGCTCAGCTAGTGAAAGTACTTCTTACATATATTTTTGATCCCACACACACCTGCAGCCAAAGCCTATGAACCTTTCCAAGCACTTACACTTAACAGTTCCTTCTTAATTTTGGCTTTTCCTGGCCTGACACAAGCTCCTGTTGCATACAACGTTGCCAGATTTTTCCTTGTCCTTTAGAATCAGTGTCTTCCCCTGGGTCTCTTACTTGCAAACCATTGTGCCATACAGTCTTGTCCTTTTCTCTGACTGAAATTTCTTTACAGGAGGACATATCTGTCATTTTGTTTCAAAAGCACTAAAAGGCAATTCTGTAGACAATAAAAATAGAATTTGCTTGCAAAAGTGGCTTTGTCTCACAAAGCACCCAGAAGTTGGGGGAGGATGGAAAAGGGAAAGGGGGGTTTATTTTGTTTAACACAGTATAGACATGAAAGACCAAAAATGCTCCCCATACTAAGAAAATACAGGGATAAAAAGCTTTAATTTCATATTCACTAATTTTAGTTCTGCTGCTCTGCACAATCATGCTACATTGCACGTTAACCTCTCCCATATTCAAGTTCAAATGGTGATTACCTTAATCCACTATAAGGATTGATTCTTGTCTCTTACAGTCATAGTAATGAATTGAAACTTAACAAAAAAAACAGCAAAAGCAGCCATGCAGTAAGATGCAGGTGCTTGCTATCATTTCTCTTTTGCTAGAGATGTATTTGCTTCCTCTGTTTTTCCCTGTGAAGTCAGGAAAGCAGTTAGAGTATCACTTCAATAGATTAAACAGATAAGCAAAGGGGTGTTTTCTTTAATAACATTTTACAAATCTCCACAGCAACCCCATTTTTTTCAAAGGAGAAGAGACTATAAAGCAGACATTCTGTATGGTTTATTAAAAATTATTACAGGAATTGCAAGCCATTCCTTTTTTAAGTGTAAATTATGGCCAGGAGGATTACTACTCTTGGAGGCTCTGTAAACTGTCCTGCACCTAAAGACATCCAGGGTTATTAACACACACTGTTCTTACATAAGACTTCTTTCCTTCCACTGCAAGCTTTTTTTTTCCCCCCAAGGTTTGGTGTCACTGAAGTGCAGAGCAAACTTGTGGCTATTGTTGGCTTCTTTACACACTGTTCCTAATTTAACAAACAAAGGAGTTTAGAAGGTCAAATAGGAAAACAATATCTTAAGAAAATAGCAACTTCTGTGGCTTTGAAATAAAAAAAAAAAATCAGTGCCAAAATGTTTATCTCCTCGGTTCATGAAGCCATAAAATAAATGCAGCACTGTGAATCACCTCAAAACTTCAAAGCTTCTGTGCCCAGCATGCCATTTTAGGGCTATTAAGTTGTACTGCTACTGTACTTGTAGTAAATAGTTATACAAAACTGTAGCAGCACTGCCAAAGATTTCACTCTTGTAAAAAAATTTCCTTAAAGCTACACTGTTTAGCATTAGGTCACTGTACAAGCTCATAATTTCTTTTACTGACTCAAGAGCTTCTGCACAAAAATAATTATTATTGACCACTTAATTGAAAATACCACCTTCTTTTAGAGAATACAGTACTCCAAATACAGATATTAAATTATATGGACAACAAGTGAATAATTAAATACAATAAGTTAATTCCTTTGACTTATTAGCATTTCTGTAGAAAAGCAAAGTTACAGTTTTGCTTGTTGCATCAAAGACCATGATGAAAATTTACTAAATTAAAAAAATTCATTCTGTGAGATTGAAAGTGGCACTATATCTCCACCACGTAATGTAAAGGAAAAAGGAAACAGAAAGCTGTATCTTTGAGAAATACATGATTCAGAAATGAGAAGAACATTTGTCCATCTGCAGCAATATCTTGCTTTCATGTGATTTTTAGTGGTTTGTCCCACATAAATGGTAAAATGTTTGATTTACTTGTGTATGTAAAGTCTAATCCATCTAGTCTGTCTGCATCCACCTTATGTGCAACTGCTTGCTATTCCAACTGGCTGGAATACTCAGAAGGCACAACTGATGACTTACAAAGGCCATCTGGGAGGACTTAAGCCAGAAGACCCATTAAGCCACGTACAGAGCAAGTCCTATGAGGCATCCTGAATTTTTTGTATATCTCATAGGACACTGTACAAGATTTTTGTTCATGTAATCTGGCAAACCCACGTCTATCAGCTGCCAAAATTTCAAAGGAAAATTAAAACAAGCTTTTATGTGCTTGGCATATTACAAATTGCATTGTCTTGGGAGAACTATGTTATGACCTCAGTTAACAATCATGCTATACTTAAATATTGAAAATCATTTTTTAAAGTTATGCACAAGAAGCTGCCACATGTTCACTCTACCCCAGCAATTTGTAAATACCACCAAGATTCCAGAGTCAATTTAAGCAAGTTTGAACTAATGCTGAGCAAATTGCAATAAAGATTTAGTCCAGTTTTCAGTTTCCCAAACAGGACACGTCTGCAAAGATAATGTCATTTTGGAGATTGCATGGCTTTGTAACAGATCTATGCCTAAATTATACTACACAGTCAATCATAAACTAATTTTCATTACTCCTTCTTATAGAATAGATTCACTTTTATCCAGTGCACCTTCTAATTAGCTGTTTCTTCTTCCTTGTCCACCTATTTACATTGTCAGAAAGACTGGCTGACCAAAACAATATCTTTACCAGTTGCTTTGACACACTTCCTCTTCTTTAAAGGCTATGCAGCAAAATATACTCCAAATATGGCCCTGGAAGTCCTTATACTTATTTGTAAGCTGTAACTTCATTTAATTTCTGCTCTCTTAATGTCAATTTCTTCCTTCCTCAATAAATATGCTTTCAACCCAGCTACTTCTATTGACTTTGCTCCATCCTTTCCGTCACCAAAGTGCCTGCATTTAGCTAAATGAACTTGTGAGTGTTTCCAAGGTTTGAGAGGCATTCATAGGAGAGGCTGTTTCCTGCAATTGCTTTTTTCCTACTGCTAAAAAGCACATCCACTTTTAAAAAAAAATATGTTCTTATCCTTGATTCCAAAGCATGAAACCTCAGTAAATTATCTGAGAAAATAACCAAGTGGAAGTTCACAATGCACAAAACACTTCACCCAGCAGAAAAAGTTATTCAGTTCCTCTCTTTACAGATAACATACATGAAAATCCTCTCTAATTAAAGTATTGTATAATTCCTATCAATAATAGAGTATTCAAAGGTAACATATTGTTGAGGTGTGTGCAATATGACTTACATTGCCAGACACATTTCTCAATGTAAATTTAATGTCAGTATGTTCCAGTAGAAGGAACTTAGGAAAACAGTCCAAGCAAAGGCCTATTTTTGAAAAAAAATCAATACTTCTAAGATTTAATATCAGAAATAAGGACACTCAGACTTTCCTAGGGACAAATTAGAAATCAGAAAAAAAAAGATTAAAGTACCTAGCTCCAAAATTCCTGCTCTCAAAACCTGCAGAGAATCCAATTTTAGAAGTAAGTAAACAACTGGGCCTGATTTATTATAAATCAGCTTTCTAAAATTTCTGCTTTTGGTCGTATGTACAATCTTCTAAACAACACCACTAAGAACCAGCTAAGTGTCCAGCACTTTCAGAATCTCCAAACTATTCACATTTGATCTCTCCTGCTTTAGGACATTCCGATGGTATGATTGTTTCTAAAGGGTCTAGTAAATTAAACTGTGTCTGGGAAGGGATTTTTTGTGTTTGTTGGTTTTTTTAAACGAAAGTTCACCTGTTTTGCACCAAATCTCACCTGTTACAATACTCATTAATGTGTATACATAGAGTCATTTGGGTTAGTTCCTCCTCAGGAAATATTTTGGCAATTAACAGACACATTTATTTAAATGTAAAATCATTGGATATATACAAATAGTTGATAGTCTTATATATTTCATTTTCAAACTTTAGAAGCTTGCTTAGGAAATAAAGGATATATTTGGCAAACCAGGCAGGTTTTTAATCTTCACCAGAAGAAGTAGTCACTTTGTACAAGCAGTTTTAGAGAGATTTCTGAATAAAAAAATAAGTTCTGAATAAAAAAATAAGATCTGAGTGCTCTAATAGTGTTGCTTTGTATCTAAACACATTTTCATTGATTACATTAACAATCACAGAATCACTAGGTTGGAAAAGTCCTCCTGGATCATCGAGTCCAACCATTCCTATCAACCACTAAACCACATCCCTGAGTATCTCATCCACCTGCCCCTTAAATGCCTCCAGGGAAGGTGACTCCACCACCTCCCTGGGCAGCCTCTGCTAGTGCCCAATGACCCTTTCTGTGAAAACTCTTCTCCTGATATCCAGCCTGAACCTCCCCTGGCGGAGCTTGAGGCCATTCCCCCTTGTCCTGCCCCTGTCACCTGGGAGAAGAGGCCAGCTCCCTCCTCTCCACAACCTCCTTTCAGGTAGTTGTTGAGAGAAATAGAGAAGTGGAGAGGGGGTCTCCCCTCAGCCCCTCTTCTCCAGGCTAAACAACCCCAGCTCTCTCAGCTGTTCCTCGTAAGACTTGTTCTCCAGCCCCCTCACAACCTTTGTTGCTCTCCTCTGGACACGCTCCCGAGCCTCAACATCCTTCTTGTGGTGAGGGGCCCAGAACTGAACACAGTACTCAAGGTGTGATCTCACCAGTGCCGAGTATAGAGGGAGAATAACCTCCCTGGACCTGCTGGTCACACCGTTTCTGATACAAACCAAGATGCCATTGGCCTTCTTGGCCACCTGGGCACACTGCTGGCTCATGTTCAGTCGGTTGTCAACCAACATCCCCAGCTCCTTCTCCTCCAGGCAGCTTTCTAGCCACTCTTCCCCCAGTCTGTAGCACTGCATAGGGTTGTTGTGCCCTGAGTGCAGGACCCGACATTTGGCCTTGTTAAACCTCATGCCATTGGCCTCAGCCCAGCGGTCCAGCCTGTTCAGATCCCTTTGCAGAGCCTCCCTATCCTCCAGCAGATCCACGCTTCCACCCAACTTAGTGTCATCCGCAAACTTGCTAAGGGTGCACTCAATGCCTTCATCCAGGTCATTGAGAAAGTACTTGAGTGCTATCATGAACTAACAGGTTCACATTGATCATAGCTGCAACACAGAATGATGAAGATAAAAATATCTAGCTCCAGTAGGAAAAAAAATGTCATACAAAAATTTCTCTTCTGGCTTTGTTTTTCAGACCCCAAACTCATGGAAGATCTGTAATTTATGGTCAAAAAGGTAAGCTGGCAATTAAAGAAATAATACTAATACTTGTGTCAGTAGTGATTCTGAATTTATGGCTTACATAACAGATATGAGAGTAACCCATTTTTCAAAAGTATTGTAAATCATTAACAGTATTTGATTAGATCAGATAGATTAGATTTAGCTTTTAGTAATCTGGTTTTACCTTTAATTTTTCTGGGTTTTGTAAGGATATGTAAGCAAAAATTTGTCCAACATTCTATAGTGTGGGGAAATGACTTTTCTTGAATAAATCTTCCTTCAAAAGTCACTTACATTGCACTATAGTATTTTATCAACCAGTGTAACATAATATTTGTGAAGTTTTTATGTATTTATACTTAACTGAACAATTTATGTGAAATTAAAATATGCAGTATGAAAATCAGTATCTGGTTTTTTTCTATTGCTTTGCCATGTAGAGAGTTTTATAGTCCACTGGGGCTTTTTTCCTTACCTGGAACTCTCTTTGCCCAGTTGATCATGTGCACTAATTCTCTGTCTGCAAGGTTGGTCAACAGAGTCATCATAGAGGCTTCATTGAATGGCCTGTTTGGGTCATATTCAGAATAAACTATGGGTGGCTCAGCTTCCAGCAAGGCACTGACCATCTGTTCTGCTGTCAGGGACAGGGCCGGACTGTTCTTCTTGTTATGTTTCACTACCAGTGGACTTGTCCAGAGGGTGGGAGCTCGCAGCTCTGTAGAAGCCTCCCCGTTTCTGGAATCTTGCTCCTCTCTTTGACGTTTTTGTTTCATCATTCGCCCACCTCTGCGATCTTTCCGGATTCCTAGAGACACACAAGAATATAATGAACATCTTTCCTTGAACGCATGTATTGTATACACATGGCTTCAGCCAATCAGCAGATGCTGTTGATAAATCCTGGTAACATTAATTCTTGGTTTATTTTCTGACAATGTCTTCCTGTGTATGAGATCTTACACGAGTAATCGAAGAGAACAACTATTGTAAAAAGCATAGTGTCAGGAATGGTGCGCTCCTTCCTAAAATTCAGAGCAACTGGACTTACACAGGACTCCAAACTAGTGACATGGTATAGCCCCGCAAAACAAAGACACTAATCGTGAATAAATAAATATTTCTTTACGGCACAAACTTCAAAGTATGTTCCAGACTCTAGCAGATGACTGTTCCATAAATGATAATGATAACTTAATCATCTGGTTGGGCCAGAGGGATCACAGAAGTAGCTGTCAAAAACTATCCAAGAAAGTTTTGCTCACATTCACCAATTATTTCAATTAAACATCACCTTATTACTGAGCCTGTGATCTTCACAATTATATGAAAGCCATCTAAAAAAAGTTCCCATTATATGATATATTGCATATCCCATTATTGCTTATGCAGCAATAAAGAATGCCATAGAAGTAGATAATTAAGAAAAGGAAAGATAATTGGAATCTCAGAATCTAGTGTGGGAGAACTACTGTCAAAAGGCTGTAATAACTGCAACAGAAACTACCTTTGTCGTTACTGCACATTTCCACAATGTGCTTAGCACTGTTTGACCCTGAACCTCGGGCTATTATCAAGTCAGCTGTACCAATTAGAACAACAAACTAAGACCTTACAGTGGAACAAAATCTCCCTTTGTGGAAAGCTTACAAGAAAAATATAATGATAAAGCCCACATGGACTCCAGTCATAAAGGGAAGATTAAAGCCTGGCTCTGAGTGGAGGAGGCATAGGCATCTTGAGGCTGAGTTAAAAACTTAAATCAATCATCAAATGTGGGCAATGGATGAGCAAGTAATAGAGAAAGCACACAAGGATTTGAGCTATGAGAAAGCCCCTTACAGGGCTTATTCTCAAGTTCTCATGCAGCATGGAAAGGCTGTACTAATATCACTCTGAAAATCAGGAGTGTCTATAGAGAAGGAAGAGGCAAACTATTCAAATAATAGAGAAGAAAGAACAAAAAAAGTGATAAAAAAAGCAGCTATGAGAACTGCTGACACTTGCAAATGATCAATACAGGTCTTTACCATCGGTGGGGCCATGGGAAATACAATCCCTTTTCACACCACAAACATTAAAACAGTTTGATTCCAAGTCTTTGCTAGCTTCATCTTCATCTGAAGATGTTAGCTTCATCTCACATCCAACATTTTTTTTTGTGTAAATTTTGGACGATATTGAAAGGTATCCTTTCCCAGTTTCAGAGGAACAGAGAAGATCTTTAGCTCTGTTTGCCTCTTTCTTTGAATACAGTGATATTTTCACTGAATTGGTGTTTGAAGCTTAAGTACTTCCAAGTCTAATTCATTCAAAATATAGTAGGTTTCCTGATTCTATTCTATTCTACCAATCTTTCCAGATAAAGTGAGTTCAATAAATATTTCATCACTCCTACCACTTAACCTCTCTACATTTTCCCATTTGCTAAGCCAGTCGTAAGCCAAGAAGTCTCCAGTGCATTGCTGCTCCCAATTTTCATTTAGCAATATCAATTTTTCCTACCACTAAACTATTTATGTTTAGGAGAGGATGGGGTGATGCTCACTACTAAGAAAAAATGCAAGATTTATTTTGGCAAAATGTCATCCTAGAATTATTCTTATTGGTATCTTACTTCAGTGGAATACTCAATAGAATGCACGCTCTATCTGTAACTGATATTTTTGTTGTGTGCTTTATACCAATGTAACGTTTTTGAACTAAAATTGCACTATGAAACATGCAGGCATAATCATGTGAACAAAACCACATGGTTCATACACATTAAAGCATTTGTTACCTTTCTCAGATCCAAAATTTTACAGCTGCTCGTCTAACAATTTCTTTTTGAAGAGTTAAAAATATTCTTGGGGTCTGTACAGTTCAACTTGCTCATAAGGTAGACTCAGAACTGACGTCATTCAGAAACAAGATCTTGGGGTTAGAATAATACCATAAAAACATCAGATAACTTGGTTTAGAAAGTAAATAGAAGGCTAGAAATTACTAGGAGAGGAAGGGAGGACAAAGCACCATCATAAATCACAGATTTTATTAACTCATGAGGCACACGACAGTGAACACTGTGTGCAGTTCTGTTCTTCCATTTTAAAAATAGATAGAAAAGAAAATAAAAATGGATAAGAGAAAGAGAAGTAAGAAGATTCAAAGCGTGAAACAAGTTTGGCGCAAGAAACAGCTAAATTGACTTGGTCTGCTTAGCCCACAAACCAGATGCAAGACTACAAAGTCAGGAGTACTGCAAGATGATTAAGCTATGAACACTGATGCTTCTCTTCTAATACAAGGTGATATCAAATGAAACTACCCCATGCAAGGTTCAGGACCGACAAGAGGTTCTCTTTCACACCATGCAGAAACAAAGATGAAAGTGTGAATACTTTAGAAGCTGGTGAACTTTAAAAAGTTGTAGGCCAAATTTGATGGAGAAAAGAATCCATCAAGGGTTAATAAACATGAAAGGGACACCATTGGCTCCATAGCATAGATAACTGCAAGATCAGAGAGGGTTTTCCGGGGTTTGCTTTTCACTTATTCCAGCCTGTCTTGGTAAGTAAAACAAGGACGTGATGAAAATTTGACATAAAATAGGGAAGGAGGCAAGTGTAAGCACATTTAGCTGTTCAGAAATCAGCTAGATTCTTGATAAGAACAATGTTTTTATTTTTAATTTTTCTGCGAGCTTCACAATGGCTCTCCTTCACCTTGGGAAAAAAGTGGTGCATTGGGCAAAGTTGAACATAACCAGTTTGGAGGAGATGCTCCACAAAAATCTGTTTTTACATTTTTATTTCAGGTTTTAAAAATAACGAACCCACCCACTGTGAGACTACACCGGATTTTTTAGAGGTCAAATTTGAGAAAAACAAAATCAAAAACAGTAAGAGCATGCATTCCTTCTGTAACACTTCAGTAGTTTTTGTTGTCACAGACAGAAAGGTCTTTGAACCTGTATAGGCATCATAATTAGAGATTAACAGAAATTACTACTAACTCTTCACCTAATCCCTAGATGGACAAGCAACACAGTGATTTTATTATTCATTTTCTGGCACAGGAATAGACTGCCCAAGGAGGTGGTTGAGTCACCAACCTTGGAGGTGTTTAAAAAGTGTGTAGATGAAATGTTTAGGGACATGATTTAGCAGTCTTTTCCAACCTAGCAGTTCTATGATCCTGTAATGATTTTTTTAAATATGTGAATGTATTAATTTTGATTCCACACAGTTCAGCCAATAAGGAAATTTGGATTGTCAAATGTTATGAAAAACTATATTCTACCAAAAATGGAAGTACTGTCTATCATGAAAAAGCTCTAAAACAAATTCCACTTGAGTTTTAAGGCTACAAGAGCCAAGATTTTCAAAGACTGTTTAATAAAGTTTCATATGTAAATTCAGTCAGCCTTTTAGATATGGAGGCAAGTTTCAAAACGGCTGAGCAATTACACACTCCGGTGACTCAAACCTCAGTGATAAAATTGCACGTGAGCCATGGAGTCAATGTTAAACAAATGAAACATTTCATTAGTTTTTTCCAACACATGATTAAAATAAAACAAACTAAAAAAATTTAGTTAATTTAAAAAAATCCTAAATTAGCAATATATTGGATGAAAATTGAATCTCAGCCATTCAGCAGCCAGCTTCTTCCTATCTACTGTTAAGAACAGAATTCCACCTTTTTATCTTCAGTTATTATATAAAATATTCAAAAATACGTAGAGGAAGAAGAGGAGGAAAACAAATAGAATAAAAGTTACTTGTCTCTGTGTGAACCATAGAATTATGCATTTTATATTTAAAGATATATCTATAATCTCAAATTCTATTCCACCTAAATTTCCTAGGAACTGTTTTATATAATATTATCAATAGCTTTATTATTAGAAATCTTGTAGGAATATTTATCAAGTAAAGAATGCTTACTATTTGCAATAAATTGGGAGCAGATTTGATAATAACCAATAAATTTTTTTGGTAAGATTGAAAAAATTTGATTATTTCATAAAACCGAAACAGCCAAGATATTTTCACATCCTTCCTATTGTTCACTAGTCTGGAAATCCTAAACAAAACAGCTGTTGCTTTTAGTCTAGTTTATTATGCCATTTTCTATAATACAATATAAAAATATGCGGAATACCTTCATCTTCTCTTTGCCCCACTCAAACAACATTCACCCTGCGTGTTCACACAAGGGGTGGGTATTAGTATGGAAACTGCATCTGCCTGTCAGTTTTAAGCCTTTTAATGCGCAGCCTGTTTATTTACTCATCTATTGATGCTCTGTTTCGGTTTTGCTGGAGTTCTGAACATCTTCCTAATAGTTGCAAGCAAAAACTAAGGTAACATTGTTTTCTACAAATAGTACATTTCTTTAAAGGCTTAAATTCTCAGGTGAGATGTATGTTTAACTTTATCTTGTTTAGCTGCAAATGCAGAAAAAAAACCCCATATTTCTCAATATCTTTGGGACGAAACCTACCCCGAAAGCCTACAGAGGTCTAGTCCTCCAACCGTGATTTGCATAGAGTTTGAGCAACTAGGTTTTGGCTGGTTAGCGATCAGTGGTGATTTATATATGGAGCCCAGCCACATGAACACAAACTCTCCTTGATCTGTGAGCTTCTGGACCACCTCAGAAAAGACATCAGCCCAGAGCAATATTGGCAACCCAAGCCTATAGACATTCTTTTTGTTTCAATGTTTCAAATACATCTCTATGCTCCACCTTAGAAACAATCTGCTAAAACAATTACAATCAATCATGACACATATTTAACAGTGACTACAGAAACAAAGTTTTGCAGTTTTCTGGAGGACAAAGGATACCAATCAGCTCATAATACACTCAGTATAGGTGACATTGATAATTTCTGTATCTTCTAACATTGGAGAACTTCACTTTGCACATTTAATCAACCATTAATATAGTATATTAATATACCTCTTGACTGTAGATATCCTACATGGAATAGATTGTCTATGAATTTAATTGTAGCTGTCATTGCATGCCACACAGAAGTCATTTGACTGCATGTTCTGGTTCAGGAGAGGACATAACTATTTTATTTTATAGAAAAAGTAGGAAGAATGCAATTACAGAAATTTTGAATTTATGCAGACACAGTATCTCTTGTCTCGCAATAAGTGATAACGATATTGCAGTTGCAGTATTTTTCTCAGAATTTCTCATTCAGTAAACTAGGTTAGTCCAACACTCTCTATGTTAGAAGAACTTTACAGTAACACGACACTAAGATCGTTTAAAAATACCAGCCTTTTTCAAGAAACCTGGAAGTTCATTATCATTGTGTAGCCAGATCATGAAAATCTAATAACTTTTGAAGCAAGTTCTCCTTTTAACCCTCTATCAATAAATGTGCAACAGGGCAGTGCTCTCTCCAAGACAGATGCAGTAAGCACACACTGTGCAAACAGAAGTGGCAGCATATTTGATGTCAGAATTCCAGGTCCATGCAGTGGGATGAAATAGTATTTTATCCCAGAAACTGCAATATAACATCTACTGGAAACAGCAGGGTTTATTTCACGTTCAATAAAAAAAAAAAAATTTTCCTGTTTTTCCACACTTTTCAATGTGTATAATTCAATAAGATTTTGTTTTGCCTCTTGAGGGAATATTTGGGAAAAGAAAGATGACTGATGAGAACCCTCACTACCCCTCAGGACCTAATATTTGCAGGAGAATGTATTTGCTACTCTTTCTTACTTTAACACTGTTTTCAAGGAACTGCTATCACTCTTCTTCTAGTCCTGGACAGTAGGGCTGTAGCACATAAGAAGTCACAGGAAAAGCAGAACGGGTAGAAAGAAAAAGTTAAACAGCTATAAATAGAATAGAAATGCTTTTTAGGTAAATAACAGAAAATGTTTTTAATATTGGCGTTTACATATAGTCACAATTTGAGTAATGGCACAGTAGTTTTCTACTGCTGCACAGAAAACCTACATTCATTCCTATAGCATTTCAGATTCTCTATTTACTTAGGTTACCAGGAGATAACAGGCTTAGAGGGGAATTACAGGCATGTAACAAATCCATGAACTGTTAAATTGTACACTCGCTTTTTGATGAAGTACTAGCAGAGAAGCAGCATGCTGTTAGACTGTATATTAATCAGTTAATTAATTAGAATATTTCAAATCATAGACAAAAATAGTGTCTATTACAATATCTGGCGCTTTTTTTTGCCCCCTAACTGCTTAGAAAAACAGAAATGACATGGAAAATTTTTCACTAGTGTTTACTATTTCTCCATTACTACCTGTGCTTTGCCATTATACTGTTCCCATGCTCAGCTCACTCATGTAGTGATAACAGCATTAGTCACTGCCTCAGCCATGGGCAGAAGAATACTATTACTGCTCAAAAATCATTGGCACATAACTTTGAGCTGCACCGCTGACAGTCTATGGGCAGCACTGCGAATCTCTGCAAAAGTTAGTGCTTTTCAAATAAACCTCCACTTTATACTTGACAGATATTCAGATGGCAATTCAAGCACTTAAACTAGTGGAAACAAAGTAGATCAGAAACTTGACAAGTCAAAACATAAAGGGGAGTTAGGTGCCAGAACTGGAGAAACAGAGTTCAGTTTCTAGGCATCAAGTGTATAAACAATAACTTTGTATTTGTATCAGTGTTGTTTCATGTCTTACTGGAACTACCTGCCAAAACAAGTAACTTAACCCAGGGAAGAAGCTTCTACTTAAAACCTGTCTTGTCAGAAATTAATTTTCAGCTTTGAAGATTTTCTTCTGCATTTGTAACTACCTGGTAAAGCAGACATTTCCTTTTACTGCTTCCTTTCCATCTCAGCAACCTAGCTGATGCAGCTCCTAGGAAGAACAGGTTGAAAAGGGGTGGTGGAAACATTATGGAAAAGGGCAACCTCATGCACAAGAAAAGACTGCAACATCTAGGTTAAACAGAATCAAATTAAGACATTTGGCTCATAAATAAATTGGAGGGAAAAAGTCAGAGTAGGGAGAGTGGCTGTGAAGAGGGCATGGTAACTGGGCTGAAACCCCCTGTAGTAATGCTGATCCCTAATCAACAGTTTGTGGCCACACTCAGAGAAAATAATCATGGCAGGAAGGAAAAGTAATCACTTTTGTTTGTTTGTTTGTTTGTTTGGGTTTTTTTTCCTAAGAGAACAAACTAAAAAATTGATCTATGTTTTGGAAATAGCAATTGGTAAGTTGTTTACCAGCTCACCTTGTAGTCTAGAGCAAACTTTGCAGTTCTGCTCCTCAATAACAGAACCAAGGTGATAAGAGACATTTGACACTTCTACACACTCGCACACCCTTGCAGCATTAACAGTCTATAATTTTGTCAGTTTGACAAAGGAATATTCCAAAAGTGCTTGCAAACAACTCCTCTTCTAAATTTTGTTACTCTTCAAGACTGTTCTACTTCATCAGAATTATCCTGAAAATTAACAGAGAGAAGGAATATCTGGTGTTTTGTAAAACAAACTCTGCTTTAGAATAAGACTAAACACAAGTGGTAATTAGAAGAGATTCTAAATATGGCAGACTTTCTATGACAGAAACTCTTTTTACAGGAGTAGGGAAACCTTTCTGAAACTTAAGTAAGACTTGAAAAGGCTAGAAATCCAAAAGCCTCTCTCAAATGTCCTAATACAAGAGAGATTTACTAAACTGTTGGAGAAGTGGTCTGGGACTCAGTCCAGACACAATTTGGTGCCATTGCTGCCATTGGCGAAAGTAAGGGATTGCAAAAGGAAATCAGTGTGAACAAGCCAACAGTTCTCCTATGGATTCCTATTGTCCAGTTCTGGAATCCTCAACATAAGAAGGATACGGAGCTGTTGGAACAGGTCCAGAGGAGGGCTACAAAGATGATTGGAGGGCTGGAGCACCTTCCCTACAAGGACAGGTTGAGAGAGTTGGGCTTGTTCAGCCTGGAGAAGAGAAGGCTCAGAGGAGACATTATAGAGACCTTCCAGTACCTGAAGGAGGCCTACAGGAAAGCTGCATAGGGGCTATTCGTAAGGGCTTGTGGGGATAGGTCCAGGGGAATGGGTATAAACTGGAGACAGGTAGATATAGACTGGACATTAGGAAGAATTTCTTTACCATGAGGGTGGTGAGGCACTGGCACAGGTTGCCCAGGGAGGTTGTGGATGCCCCATCCATGGAGGTGTTCAAGGCCAGGTTGGATGGGGGGATGTCCCTGCCCATGGCAGGGGGTTTGGAAATATATGATCTTTCATGTCCCTTCCAACCCTAACTACACTATGATACTATGATGCTATGACACTACCTCAAACCCAAGTGTCATCTAAGCACAACTGGCTTTAGTATCTAAAAGGTGGATGCAAGCAAGGTAGCTGTCTCCTAATGACCTCTTGCCGATAGATCTTATTAGGCATACGTCTGCTGAATTCAATAGTTTTTAATGTTTCATGGGAAGTAAAATAAAATCCTATGGTTTCTTCTAGAACAGGTCACTGTATATAAGTACAAGTCATATACTTGTACACTTACATACAGTACTGTATATAAGTACAAGTCATATAATTGTACATTCTTAATAGATTTATAACACATGGAGATTGCTGAAGCTATGATTGTGATGTAGGTCCTAATATTGTAATGTATCTCAGCATGATGGTGCTTCTGAGGTGAATTTAAGAGCTTTCCTGCTTGGTTCTTTCTACACAAATACATTATTCAGTCGCAGGAAATCAACACCACTTTCCAAATTTAAATTTTATAGTCTTAAATTACTTCTTTAGAATATGATTCAGACAGTCAGCCCCATTATTTCATATCCATTTCTTTTTTAGAAAATCAAACAGAAATGTAAATTGTGCTGAAAACCCAGGTGGTTTGACAGTTTATTTGAGAAACATTCACTGAAGCCTTCTACAAAATTAATTAGAATTTAATATTTAATCTTGAACAGTCCTGCTTCAAGTGACAGTGCTTATTACCCTGGTTTCTGACAAGGATATCTAGTCACTCAGTAGTATCAATAAATAACAGATTTGAGTTTGATCTGTGCTCCTGGATGTTGCAATGTTTTCTACTCCTGAGCGGTTGACGGGTGCTGGTATGCCTGTATATATGGGAAGGCATTTTCCAAAAATTTCTCTCATCCTTTTCTTTATAATCAGGACTACTTTCTATTAAAAGAGAGAGAAAGGAAGAGAGAAGCCACAGAAGTGGTATGCAGGTTCCTGGGCTTGCATTCAGATATTCTGTTTGGATTCCTGGCTCTGCCACGAGTTTGCTCAGTGATCAAATCACATCATGTATCACATGTCACATTGAGCCTGTATTCCTATCAGCTCCAATGCAGATCATAAGGCTGGTCTTCCATGTAAAGTTTTTAAAGACCAGGTGACAAAAAATACTTTTAACAAGCAGAAAAATGTAATTTAGGTTCTCTAATGACTATTCATAACCTATATTTTGAGCCAATAATATACTAATTACAGATGAGGTGCCAGACATACTTCAGCCTAATTTGTATTTTGGCATTCAGTGTTTGTAGTACACATTTGTAGTACATGTTTTAAAGAGATAAATTAATCCATCATTCAACTGAATCCCTTTCAGTTCTGACACTCCTGTACAAATCATACTAAACTTTGGCTACAGTAAGTATAGCAACAGCCTCATTTCTAGGCAACATTTACAGTGAAGCCATAAACATTTCAGGGGTCTTGATAAAGCCTTTATAGGAACCATACATCAACTATGATTTGGAAAAGCAAAGTAGTTTTAGGAGTATGAGACTATTATTATTATTATTATCAAAGACAGCGAAAAATTGTTACTGCTACATTTTAAAAAGTAGATAAGTTAATTGGAGTATTGAAGTTTTTTGGCCTGATATATGAGGCCAATATAGTTGAACTGTAAATATATAATTGAGTGAAGAACCAGAAGTTCTAGTACTCTAGGAATTTCTCAGACTCCGGAAGCAGAAGACAGCAGTTGTCCTGACCTACACAAGCTTTTTCAAAACCAATGAATGGATAGTGACACCCTGAGGTACCTGTAGTATGAGCAAGTGGCAGACAGAGACACAGCAAGGATACTAAACATTTAAAATTAATCAGCAATTAAAATGAGGGCTACCTCATTGCTGTATCTATTCCCAAGTAACAGCACAACTAAAATAATTCCTAATTAGGAATTTTTAGGTATGTAAATGGCCAAAATGTAAATATAAACAAACATACAGAAATAAACAGGTTTAGAATTTCAAAGAAATTTTCAAGAGTAAAACATTTAAAATAATTCCTTGAAGTGGAATAGGAAGATAAAGCAATTTTGGCAAAAGTTCACAAAAAATGGTCTCTCTTTCTTATTTTGAAGGCAGAGTAGTGGAATATCATATTTTTGGACAATTCAGTGGCAACAGTCTACTTTGCAAGTGAGAAAAGGCCAAAATTAAATATTTCACTAAAAACTCTGGTTTCAGTTCTATCTTCTTTTCCAGGAGGCTGTTCTAAGCTCATAAGTTTGCTTCAAATGCTGCTTGAGTACATTCTTTCATCTTATCAATTGCATCTTAAAAAATGTACATTTCCTCACAGGTTGACCAAGCTCCACCCACACAGGCTGAGTACAGAACACCATGTCTAATAAATATCACGTAAGCTCTCTTCAGACAAATCAAAGTAGTTTTACACTGTTAGTCCATTTTCCTCCACTCACTAATTTCTATTTTTAAAAAAATATTTCTTAAAAGATAATTACATGGAAAACTCTGTAATGTGGAGCCCTTTCAGTGGTTGCATCAGACTTCAATTTACCTCTGCCTTTGAGAATGAATTTAATAAGTCTGACCTTTTTGCATGAATGAAGATAGCATTCAGCAAGGAAGCATAGCTCTCTCCATTTAAAGACAAAAATCAGCAAGATGCTTCTCCAAGAGGATGGCAAATTTGCCAAATGTATTTTTTTCTTTTCCCTGTAAATATTTGTCATAAATAAACATCAACACCATTGTCACACTGAATTAATTTCTATATGGCTACATTATGGCAAACATAGACTTTTATACTCTGGGTAAACTTTGAAGGGTTCTCACATACTTTATGAAACCATCACTGAAGAATGTAGGCTTCAAATATGCTCTAATTTCGTTATCACAACAAACAATACTCAGAATATCCTCTCTTTAACAAGAAATTTCAGGCTGTTCAATGACAGTTAGAAACCCTTGATTCATATAAATGATCATTATCTGGATGAGTGCTTAAATCCTTGATTGCCACATTTCATATGACTTGAGGTTGGGAAGCCATCAGCATTCAGCTATTGATGGGATTATATAGGTGTCACAGTAGTTGAAAAAGGACTACCAGGCAAGTAACTGATTTTTCATTAAGAACCTAGAATTTAATGTTATGGCAATTCTTTGGAATAGTCAGTTTCCACTAGTAGTCTGTTGCTCTGATACCACAGAATATTTCATGTTAGATCTGACTTGTCACATGTGAAAGGAGAGGGAGAAGGTACAACGCTAACAACTAGAAATCCCTGTTCATTTACCACATTGTAAAAATATTTAATGAATAAATAACAATAAAAATTGTTGCTTTTTATTTCAGAGAATAAGGTCACTTTGGAACCAAGTGATCCAAAAGCCACTAAAACAATGAAGGAACAGAAAACTTGATCTGTATTGGAGCAAAGGTATGTATGCTTGGAGCTTCAGGATTATGACTGCTGTAAACATTCCGTTTGGAAGCTGGGGCTCCCTAGCATGAGAAATAGTTAGCTGGAATATAATTCTCCAAACCAGAACAGAAACAATCTTCAAGAAAGCATCAGTGGATCATAAAAAATAACAAGGCTGTTCTTCCCTCTATCCAGAAGAAAAAGACAAGGAACTTATTCCATGTGACTGCTTTATCCTCAAACACAAGCAGAGGTGCACAGAATAAATAATAACATATAATTTTAAGGTCTTTTTGATTTATTCAAAAAGAGCTGTAAATTCTGCCTCAGACACTGACTACTTCTGCAGAGTGTCTGGCAGTTTGTCTCTTGAAGCAGAGCAGTAACAGGTGCAAAAGGAAACACAAATATAAGAGAAAGAAAATAACTCTTCATTACTGAGAGAAGTTTTTAAATGATGAAACAGCAAGACAAATTAAAAGATAAAATTTTCATAAAAATTCATAAAGAGATGTTCCTACAGCATAGCTCGAGAGCCACTTTAATCCTGCTTTTTTTTCTAACTGAAGTGCCAAAAAGCATATTTCAGTTATGTCTAGTCTATTAAAAATGATATATATGAATTTTTAAATCATAGAATCATAGAATAGTTTGGGTTGGAAGGAACCTTAAAGATCATCCAGTTCCAACCCCTCTGCCATAGGCAGGGACATCCCACTAGATCAGGCTGTCCAAGGCCCCATCCAACCTGGCCTTGAACACCTCCAGGTGTTAATGCTGCGTTAAATGACGCTTTATGAGGACAATCTCAGCAAACTTAGCTTATAACCCATGTTTAAACTTAACCAGAGACATTTAATTAAGATTTTATCTAGCTTCCCCAATGTTTACTGAAACTCAATAATTAATATCAGTTATTACTCCAAAGTTAAATGATAGACAAAAAGTTAGCAGCTTTGACATTTTTTGAGAGATCTCAGCTAATTCAATGCAGAAGAAAAACTGAAATTGCATTTAGAGAAAACAGTTTACAGCTGTTTTCCACTGTGTCTAAAAGGTATACCATCATAGGTAAATTAGATAGACATAGAAGTGAGATACAACACAACTGTTTCAAATGTGTAATCGAATTAATGTCTTTAAACAAGACAAATTTTTCAGTTTAAAAAAAGATGCTGTATAAATTAAAAGCTTCATTCAAGAGAATTATGAATTATTATAGAACAATGTGGACAGTGAGTTAAACACAACACTAGGTAATTCAAGGATGTTGAAAAAAAATTGTTATAAGAGAACTAGTGAAAATCAGATATCTTCAGGGAAAACAAAAAAAATCAAAAATATTAAAAAAAATAAAATTTAACAATTTAAAAGTAAACTAGTTGGTATACGGAGAATATTCATTTAATCTTTACCTTCATTTCAAAGAAATTATCAAGTACTATTTGAAGAAAGGATTCTTTCTCCCACAACTACGTGGACAATATGGGATTGGTAATGTTGCTAATGATTCATTGGTATGTCATCAGTTGTCATTCATTGGTATGTCACCACAGAACCTTGACTGCTTTACTTCATCCTACATTAACTTTACCTTTCTTGAATAACTCATCTGCAGGCATGCCAGATTTATAACCTGAAACTGAGGGATAAAGATTTTTCCCAAGCTTTATAAAATAAATATTCTTAAACAGTTTTTTACGAACCAGTGGTGGACTTCAATGCACTATAAGCTGTCCTATAGGAGCAGGCAAAATTTATGCACTGGATCTCCTTATTTGAAATTTTTTAGCTTAGTTTAAAAACAAAACAAAACCACCCACGACAATGCATATATTTCGATTGTCAGTTGCTGCAGTGACTACAGAACTCTTACAGCATCATAAAAGGAAAGAGTGAAATCCACAGGGCATTACCCACTTGAGGCCCACAGCACAAAATAAAAATTCTGGAACATCTATATTAGAAAGAAAATCTGGATAAAATTACAGTCTTTTTGGACTTCTTGAATATACAGAATGCTGTTTGAGAATCCTGTGTAAATTTCATGTGATTGAAACAATTACATATGGAACAGTGAAAAACCTCTTACAATATGCATGAAGATCTGAAAAACATCAAACTGGTACAGTGGATAATTAATTAAATACTCATGAGCATAAATGGACTGAATTGTGCCAAATGAAAGGTGTATTATCATCAACATAAAATATAATGATACATTTTAACTATGATCTGGCATATGTACAAGGGTCAAAACCAAAGCTGCATGGCAAATTTATCTATGGGATTTTTTGATTTCAGTTTGCCTTATCTGAAACTTTAACTTCTCCAGACCATAGCTGTGGTGCTAATTATATACATTTTACTGTAAAGAGTTCTAACTGTATACAACAGCATGTTCAGACATACACATTAAAACTCCTGATCCACAAACTAAATCTTATGGAAAAAAATCATCTTCTGTCTTAAGTCTTAGAACTAGAAAGAGATTCGACACCTTCCTCCTGCTTACATCCCAAATTCGAAATTAATGAAATCAGTCTCACTTCTTGCCTGATCCTTGAGTGGAGAAAAATGCATTCAACCTCAAAGCATAGCAACAACTGGCTAGTTGTCCTTTGCTCTTTCTCCCAGACTTGGCCTACCTTAACCACACAAACTAGACTTGCTTGCAAACATGGGCAAGAGTAATAACATGCTACTTGGGAGGGTTTTATTTTTTATTTAATCACTTTTTAATTTAATACACTTCAGCTCCATAAAACTAGTTACTTCCTCCTTTAAGAACCATATCAGGAAGGCAGACACCAATGCTGAGGATTTGTTGATTGCTGTGTACGTACCACCTTTCATCATTCCCACTTCATAGCATTTTCTGAGTCGGCAAGCCTGGCAACTTTTTCTTCTGTTCTTGTCTATGGTGCACTGGTTAGTAGCAGGACACATGTAGTCATTGTGCCCTGTAAAACCAGAGGGAAAGTAAGGACACAGTTATACACAGACATAACAAAACTCTCTGCAGTAGCCTCTCATTTTTCATTGAGCATTTAGTACAGCATCTAATATCTTGGGAGGAAGGAAGAGTTACCGCCACAATCTATTGATACGGATAGTGAAGCTAACGCCTATTCACAATACATTTATTTACAAGTTCTTTAAATGTACTATTAAAAGCATGTCCATTTCTGTAGAATAATTAAAATAACAAACAACTAAAGCAGTCACAAAACAGGACATATTAATATGAACAAGTCCCTTGACTATTGTTCTTAGCCCGAGAAATACCATGCCATCTAATCCATGTGCCTGTGTTGACATTTAACAAACAGACTGCACAAACTGTTAGCTGTTTATAGAGTTAAAAAGGCCTATGCACAGAATATTTTTGGTATCTACCACAATCTGGGACAGATAAAAAAAAACCAAACCAAAACCAACACCACAAAGTAGAGGCAACAACAACTAATTAATTGCATCTCAGCAATAAATGTCTCTAATTGCAGTTGCATGTCTACTGATATGTGCAAAAACTTTTGTCAAGTTAAATTCTTAAGTTCCTATATGCTGGAACCAAGTTTGGTACTGGTATCTTTTTCTTCAGAGCTCCACTTCCTTATTTGTTACCTTCTACATCTCAGTTCTCCTTAATACATTTTCAGTGTAACATATTCTGTTATGATAACAAGCGTCTCCTTGTTTTCTCTTTAAAAAATGTATGCTTAAACCTGCTATAAAATTATTTTCCAGCTATAGGCAAAGTTTAGCAAGGAAAAAAAAAAAAGACTATCCAAAATGATCTTATTGGTGCTCAGTATTCATCTAACCACAATTAAGGTACAGAACACAACGAAAAAATTTACTGCGGAACTGTTTGTTCTTTCTTCCAGGTCAAGGGATCAGCTTGAGGTAGAGTAGGGTGGAGATTTGACTGAGACCTTGTTCTCGTCACATTATCTATCCTTGACTAGAAAATAGAGTAAAAATTACTATCAGATTACACCAGGAACATCTGCTCTCTATTGCTACATAACTGGGATGCAATCAAATTAAGCATCCAAATTGTAAACTTGTTAATATAGTGGCAACTAACAACACGCTGTCTTAAATAGACAGAGCTATTATTTCTTTTTTTTTTAGCTCTACTTGGCAGAATGGTATAATACTGGAAAAATGTGAATTCACAGGCTTTGCTCTAGGAGTGAGGTAAAGAGGTATAACAGAAATGCTACCTCAAACTCAGAATGGAATATCGTTTTAATTTGCAGTTCCTCTGGTAGGATACAGAGTGTTCTATATCTGATTGAAAACATTTCACATGTAAGGAAAAAAACTGAGTCTGAAAGAAAACAGCCTCACCATACAAAAATGCAGTATCTACAAAAAGGGAAAGCCATGTTCTCAAGAAAATGCATTTTTATTAGGTCACACTGAAGAGCAGCAAAAGACTGTATGTAGCACCTGACCTCAATTGCCACCCTTGTTTTATAAGGAAACTCTGAAATAGCGTTTCTAATTTTGAAGACAAAAATCCTCAATTACTCTTCAGCCTCCAAAAAAGTGCCAGTATGCAAAAATCAAAAATCAATATTAAATAATACCAGCAGGGCAGATGTCCTTTTTTGTTACAGTGCTTCTGTAAGTAACAACTTTTGCTTTTCCTCTGAATCCGGACCTCCTTATGCAAACTCCAAGTGTCTGGAAATAAACACTCACTTCTTAGAAGAGCACATAAAATAATCTTATTTATGATAGAGCTACAGTCCCTACTGAAAATAAACACTATTCATATTGTCATATTTTTATACTGAACAAAAATTTATCTTAAATCTACACTTTCAAGCTTAGCATAATTATTCTGTTTTCAAACACATGACCTGTGCCTGGGACAATCCGCTATTCTTTCAAAGTGCTTGACAGATTTCACAGAATAAAACCTGTAAAATTTTGAACACATAGAAAGAAAAATCTGTGTTTGAGGGGTATATTTCAGATTATGAGTGCCATAGTAATGTTATTGTTTAGAATTCATATTTGCTGTAAAACTAGAAAGAAGAGAATGCATTTAATAATTCTCATCATTTTGGTTTAGTTTAACCAACATCCAGAGGTCTGGAAAAGATGTAAGCAACTAGAGAAAATGTTTGATAATTAGAGTATATAGTAGAAATCATTATCACATTAGTCAGGGAAGAAGAAAGAAACGAAAGGAAGAAGGAAGACAGGAACCTTTCCTGCTTCTCTGCAATACTATCTGATTTCAAGTATTCAGTCACAGGAAGTAAGGAAGTTTCCTTCGCAAGGCACAGACACAGACTAAGGCAGTCTAGCTTGGCATGTCATAGAACAGAAAAAGATAGAACACCGTAGTTAATGAATAGGTAACACACAAAGACAAGTTCCATTTTAAAGTGAAACAGTATAACTCTGTAACTCTGTTGTAAAGTGAATAATCTTTTAACTACTTAACCTTTTATTTTATCCTTAAGGCTCATCTCTCAGCAAAGCTAATTCTGAACAATCCGACTTATTAGAAGGGATTTCTCACTGGTAGGAATTATTGATGTGAAATTGGAACACATCAGCAGGCACCCAGCTGTTCTGCACTTCATTTTCATGTGATCCAAAGAGCAATACATACTACAAGAGAGGCTAATTAGGCTAGTGGTATAGTCAGTATCAAAAGGAAGAAATGTCTTCAGTGATCACTGATCCTCATAACAGGAGGCACATCCACTTTGAGTCTGTTGTTATATTGATTTTTTTGAAAAAAATTGTCAGATAAGCTGCACAAAACTGAAGACAGTGAGTTTAATAGGGTAGAAACCTGTAATCTCCCCATATGTATGACTTGAAACTATCATGGGCTACATGAAGGAAGAGTTTGAGGGAACTATTGGGGGAGTTTGAAGAGCGTTGGTGTGTTTGTCTTATTATATCTCACACATTGTACATTTTAAAACAGCAAAAATACCATAAAGTATTTCTACAGAATTCTACTATGTTCTAAGGTCTTCCCAGACCATAGTGCAAAGATCTAGCTCTTTTCTCAAAGAACTAATTTTAGTTGTTACAATCTGTATGATAATGACCAACAATGGAGGGTGGATGATAAGGAAGCAAAGTGTCAACTAGAAGATAATGGCTGAAATTAGGATGATTTTGAGTTTATTCTAATCCAGCCCATCATAATCAGATCTTTTCCTTTCCGCACAACGCAGTCTGACTTTCTTCGTCACTGGGAGTCATTTGGCTAGTATTTACATTCAGAGACTTATCACTGTTCATCTAAGAGTTCTCAGGATAGCTGTGGTATATGCAACAGCAGCGTGTACTTGAATTGGAGTAGGCGGATGTTTTACCTGTGAGGACTTCAGTCAGCAAAACACTCCATATTTCTTTGAAGTTAAGTGTTACCACATTCAGGAGAACATTAATGCATCTGTCTAATTCCAGCAAGTAGTCACAGTAGAATATATATGGTTAAAGTAAAGTACATGCTTGAGTGTTTCACTGAATTACAGCTTTGAAGAGCTAAATCAATTTTTTCCTTGACCAGCAAGGATGAATATTGGGATCACATTAACATATCAATCACAATCAGCATAACATAGAAATATTTTTTTTTAAGAAAAGTGTGAACAGTTTCTATGTTATATTCCAATAACCATGAAATGTGCCCTGAGAGAGTGATTAGTTTAAGTAGTACAAAAGTTGTTAAAAAAATGAACTAAAGAAATTGACATGTCCACATCCCAGCATGAGAATGCTTTATGACAGTGCTACAAAGTCAATAAAGGAACATTTTTGTCAGCTGAATTTTGTATGACAGTTACTGGTGTCATTGAACTGACTCATCCTACATATCAAACAAAGCCTGTAATAATTATCCTTTTACCAATACATGTTTTTCCTTTAGTTATTCTTTATTTTCAATCCTCATGTCACAAAAATGTCTTAAACCACTCTTTATGTATCAGCATAAGGCATCTGCCAGGTTACCATTACCTGTGGAAGCACTAGGTCCTTCTGCAGAATTTTATGTGTGTAGGTGAAGGGAAGGCTAGAGTGTAGACTTTACCCACACCTTATGGTGCCAAGAAACTGACAAGTGGGAACACTGCAGATGAAAAGTAAAACCTTGGAAAGAACAGCCTCAAGAGCAAGTGAAAAGTTTTCATAAACAGTAAAAAGAAAAAAAAATATCACCTGGATGTAGCATATGGTAACCCAGTATGAACAGATGTTGAATGTGAAATAAAATGTTATACCAAATTTAAGTTAAAGTGACCCAATGAAACTGCACTGATTGATTTTATAATCTCACTCTTTCTTAACAGGTTTCACAAAAGAACAGAAGATTATGTATAATTCCTTTATAAGCACAGACACTCAATTTCACAGCTTAATTACCCTCAGACAAGGTCTTGGGATTTGGAACTTGGGTTCTCTTAGCAACTACCCAGCCCTGATGAAAAGATTAATCATTTTCTGTTCTTAAACTAGCAATACATTACTAAATATGACAGCAAGGAAAAGGTCCTAGAAGATCCTAAAACATACTGCCTTTGCATCCGGTGAGGAAGCCCTCCTTCTACACATATCAGGAAAGAAAGATCACAGAATCACTGAAGAATGAGAAAGGAGGAAAGGCTAGAATCTGTATCCTCTGTATTATGTCCTTCTGGTGTGTCATGTAGCTCCAGTACTGAGCGTTCGTTCACCTTCTAGTGGAATCTGCTTGCCTTCACATATATATAACACTGTTCACATGAATAGTTAATTCAAGCCAAAACATTATGGTAATGACCTTTCCTAGAACTTTCTGTGTGCTAGGTCAGCTAACGGGAAAAATGAAGAATGATTATGGGCATTGCATGAGGATATCAAACCTGCTGCAATCTCACCAGTTTAATAACACGTGAGCATATAAATTGAGGAAGACTGACATATAAAAAGAAAAACGCTATTTAATATTATAGATATATAAATATGAAATTATATTTTCTACTATAGAAGATAATTTCAAAGTTTTAACTGTTGGCCTTAGTCCCAAAATTTCCATTGCTGTTTCATCTACTATTGCAGGATTATGATACCTTGTGCAAAGTCTACTTCTCTGCCAATTCCATTCCCATCTCTTTTAATTTTACAGAAGGTAATAAAATAAGAAGCATATTTTTTCCCTCAAGAGAAATTAAAAAAGATGCCAATCTAGATCCTAATCTCTACAAAATCTGGCAAGGAATGTGACATCTAGTTTCTGCTTCCCTATCTGATAAATCACAATTGTTTTATATCTTTGACACGTTATTAAACCAACAGCTGTGTTAAAGGAAAAGCTCCCACAATATATTACTCACAACCATCTCAATATGATCCCTCCAGAGACAAAAAGCATTTTCAGAGACAGTCGTAGGCAAGGCATAGACAACTTATTCCCATAAACTTTGAATGAAATCTCATATTTTTAGCTTTGTTTGAGCTAAAATGGGAAAGGGTGGAATTGGAATTCTACTACAGAAAACTCCCACAACTAATATAAAAAGGTCAAAAAGTATTGCAAATTATTCTTGCACGCTTAAAACTCAATCAGTTGTTAGCAACAAGAAAACTAGAATCATGGAATGGTTTGGATCAGAAGGGGCCTTAAAGATCATCCAGTTCCAACCTGTCCTTGAACACTTCCAGGGATGGGGCATCCACGATCTCTCTTGACAACATCTTCCAGTGCTGTACCACCCACACAGTAAAAAATTTCTCACTAGTATCTAATCTAAATCAATCCTCTTTCAGCTTAAATATTAAATTAATATTAAATATTAACTTAATGTAACTCTGTATTTAAGTATAAAAGCAGATTTAGTATTGTAATGAGACTTAATGAATAAGTTTAGCTAGCCTTAAACTATATTCAGATCTTTGGTATGTGAGTGGCTCTGCTATCATAGTGTTTACAACGACCTGTAATGTGTTCATCCTTCCATTACCCCTGCAAAGGAAGTGCATTTTACTGGGGTAGAGTCAGGATTCTTACTGGGCAGAGCATGAAGTGAGTGTGGACATTCCCAATCACAGTGAGTTTTCTGCGTTGTAGTGTATGAAACTGAAAATGCAGTACAGTCAACTCCCGATTTGTTAAATTATTATACTAAAATTTAACATCAGTATTTTGACTGAAAAAAAGCCCCTTTTCTGTCTATGTACCACATTCTTAAAAAAAAGTAAAATCTAGTTATGTTCTTCTTTCATTTACATCATGCGTGCTTTATAGAAGATTCATCCATTTTATAATCAGAAGGGCCAACAAAGATAACTTAGCCAATTGTCCTGCATATCTCTGGTCACATTTTAGAGTGAGGACTATTTGTGTTATTTACAACACAGGGAGTCCAACTATTTCAACAATTTGTGACTAAATGAAAACAAATCTTTGAGAGAAATACATAATCTTATTCAAAGAATTCAGACAATAGGATATTTACTACATCTGTTACTAAATTAACTAGCAGTTAATTGCCATGCTAGTACTTAATAATAATAATTCTGAAGTAGTAGTACACACACATCATTAAAGTTTGTTAATAGTGTCCTTTTGGAAATAAATTACATCAAAGATCATTTCATGCACGTCCAAAACTTTCATCAGTTTAGTCATCTTACACAGTCCTCTAGCTTGATTTCCACTTTTCAAAGGTGATTGTAAAGGACAACTTAACCTACAAAAAGTTTGAAAGTTTGTTGGATTAAAACTTAAGGAGCCAGTTTCGATCAGTAAATCCACTTGAGATAAATGAGGTTTCAAAAAGATATTTCCCTTCACTTTCTATTAAAACAAGTGGAACAGTTAAGCATTTTCTTGCCAGACAAACAAACTTGTTCTCCTGTAATTTGTAGGGGTAAGCCTCTTTTTTTTCACCCCTCTGTGAATATTTTAAACTCCTGACAGGCTCAGCCCTGAGCTAGGATTAATGTGAGTTTCTAAATGAAATATTCATTAAATATTTGCAACATGAAATACCGTTCAAGTTCTCTTGTTGCTTGATATGGCAAAAGAACCATATTCCAGAGGTAGTAAAACACCCTTAAAAGCTAATAATACAGGATACATTGAGTACGAATTTGAAGAGTTAGGAATTTTGTCTTGAAGGTGGGAAAAGCTTTGGACTTGGCAGAGGAAGAACCAGTGACCATTTATAAAATCAGATAACAATCAGTGAATGTTCTCTACTTTGTGGCAAAGTGTGTTCCCCAGCTTCAGAAAGGCTTTCAACATTGCCTGGGGTGACATTTCATATGTCAGCTGGGAGAATATAGTTTAGACGATTTCAGAAAAGCAGTCTCAGGGATAAATTATTGCAGTTCATTGTAACAATGGAAGCTGGTATTGAATGAGGCTCCACAGTGTCTGTCGTGGATCCAGTTCTATACAGTAAAGGGTATACACTAATGGGTAATGGACTGGAGTATTTATTTTATTAAATTTTATTCATTTGTAGATGACATTTATATGTGTTAGAAGAACAGAAAAAAGACCATACTACTCTTATAGTCTGACAGAACTAAATCTGAAATAAATGGAAGGAGTCTACAGAATAATAATTCTAAATTATCTTGGCAAACTGGAGAGAGCACATGTGGAAAAACAGCACAAAATTAAGGACCAGTACAAATCTCTACATTAAAACAGGAATAATCAGATGTACAAAACAAAATGGGAAAGAAGTGGTTTCTTCTCTAGAAAAGCATGCTTGAGTTTACTCTGCATCACTCACTGCTTGTGTGTGAGCAGTGTCATGTTTTTGTAAATAACTAAAATATTACATTGTGATGGATGCAGGCAAATACCACCAGCTGGGCTTGTCAGGTAAATCTATTGTTCTGTTTAGTACTAGCAAATTATCATACCTAATTTCCTTAATTATGCTTCAAGAAGAAAACAGGGTAAGGTGGAGAATCTCCAAAGAGCTACTAGGAGATTAGAAGCCTAGAAAAGAACTATGAGAAAAAGCTGAACAAACCGTGTTTCTCCAGGTTAGGTAAAACAGATTTTTTTTTATTTTTTTTTTTAAAGTGCAATAGCAATCAGCTGTCTTCTGAAGGCTGTTGCAGAAAGAAATAGAACAGCATGTTTTCTTTGGCATGATAGACAGGAAATTAAGCCTAACCTGCAGGAAGGAATTTTCAAATTTCATAGTAACTTTCAAAGATAGGGAGAATAAAACATTGGTTGAGGCTAGAAATTTTTAAGAAACTGTTCAATAAACGTATATAGGGAACTGAGAGTAGCTGATCAGGACATCACAGGACAGAAAGCTGGACTAGGGCTCAAACTCCACTGCAGTCCTATGATTTGCTTAGACCATGAAAAATAAGGAAGCATCCTGGATATAAAAATCTTAAGTCACTGGCACATACATGCTCTGTGCAGCACTTCAATCTTGCTGGACAAGGACCACTTTCAAAGTTGCCTTACTAGAAAGTATTGGCTCCTGCTTTTCCGTAACACCCAAGTTTCTGAAACAAGATCATTATCAATTAGACTGCTGATATTCAAAATGCATGCTAGCAGAAAGTGATCAGAGCATGTGTTTAACTCTAGAGAAAAACTAGCAAACCCACAAAACTAAATCAGAAGTTTCAGAAGAACCTGACTGACCACAGGGTGTTAGAGCAGTCTCAATGATGGTTAAACCCTGGTGGACTTTCCAAATGCACATTTTCTAGCCTTTGAACTCCCAACAGTCACCTACCTCTCAAACTGGAACCATGTATGATCCAACCTGAGACTGAATATTGGTCTGCAGCCCCAAATTTATTGGCTGAGACTACCTTTGCTAGCCTAATTCAGGTTCACCTTTTCTAGTTTTGTTCTTTCTGCTGACAACACATAGAATCAGTGTACAAGCAGTTTTATTAAGGAGGATTTTGTTTTCTTGGCTGCAGGAACTGTGCAGCATTTGTAGTTGTTATCAAACAGATTACAAAAATACCATGAAAACAGAAGACAATAATGACAAGTTAAAGGAAACATCCCAGAAAGCTCCCAAATTGAAGATGTTGCAATTGTTGCTCTGCAGTATTACCTAAACACTCACTCAGGTGTATTTTACCAGTGAAATTCTTGCCAACTCAGATGAAAATATGTATATTTTACCACAACTCCTAGCATTACAGTTTGAATTACGCACTTTCAAAGTACACCTCTATCGCTGTAAAGTTAAAACAATTGATAACACTAGAAGTCTACTGCCAAAACTCTCCTACTTGATGGTCACAAGGCATAACTGTTAAATAAAATCCATGTTTAAGACACACAACTAAAATACTTCCCAGTTTCAAGAGTTCCTGCACTTCAGAGACAACTGTATCTCTGTGATCAGGACATCAATGGTGGGCGTCTGGAATCCCTCAGCATGGCTATTCATCCATTCTCAGATGCCAACCTGTTCTTGCCAGACTAGCACTGTCTCCCATCATGCAGTAATTCTTAACTGAATATTTGTGAAATATCCCAGATTTTTGTCTGAGTATACAGCTGTGAGAAGAGTCAACGAAAGTACACCTGAAAAACAGCAGAAGGCCATGTGAAGAAGGCAGGGAAATAGAACTGATGATTCCTAAAATACTTCTGCAAATCTGAGATCAAGATACCCTGCAGTGTAAAGAGTTATTTCTTGTTTGTTCCAAATCCTTTGTGCTTCCACTTAGGGTTCTTAGCCCCATGTATGTAGGTATTTTTTGGATGCTTGTCAGAGATGGTAAGTTCTCAAGAGAAGGTAAGTTGTCAAGAGAAGGTAAGAGTAGTTCCTTCCTGCCCCATGCCCTTTGTTGGCTACCAAAATACCAGGAGAATTAGAAAGAGAGGGAAAGAATAGCTGAGTGGCAAGGGGATTCTTAATTTGTAAATGACATTTGTAAGGCTGATGTTGAAATACTTCATCCAAACCTGATAAACAAGTTTTAAAGGGGCTCTTATGGGTTTGAGTGTATCAGAAAAGGTGTAAATTCAGAAGATATAAAAATATACAGTGGGAAACTGAAACATTTTTCTTCATTTAAAATATCAAGACAATTTGATTGCAACAACTGAAGTTATAAGAACATCCCATAGGAGAGAGATACTATATACTAAGTCTGGTTTGTGAATGTGTAGTAGAAGCCAAAGTGATTCAAATTAGAAAGGTAAATTTTTAGCATATATACAATGATCTTAAGAAAGCTTTTGAGCCCACAGGACAAGGCTGGGCATCTTCTAAAAAATTAACCTCCATCAAGTTACCAGTCTTTGTACATGAGTAACATATAAAGTTTATATTGAGAGAAGACCAGACTTAATGATCTCATGGTACTAAAATCCATAAATATTTTAGCAAAGAACAGTGTGCTGTGATGTGAGGGCTTGTTATGCTTCTAGATTCAAGACAGTTGACCAAGTACACTGTTGAAGGCTACATATGCTAAGCAAAGAATAAAACATTCTTCTATCACCAAGCAACACAGTGTTCTTCATGTCATATGAATTTCTCTTTCATTAAATATTATACATTAATATCAGTCTGCACAGACTTTTCTCAAAACAAGGCCCAAATCACATTTGGGACACAAACTAACAAAATGAACTGCCATGGGCAGTTTCAGGAGGCCCATGAGAGATTTTCCACCAACTATCTGTTGTTTAAAAAAATTAGGGAGTTTCATGTACTAACTCAGTCACTAATTCAGGTTGCCTTTTAAGCTTAACTCTGACAGCAAAGAAAAACAACTTAGCATTTAAAAGTCACAAAATATTTCCAGAACCATTCCAGCCCCTCTGAATAAAAATCGAGACATCCATCTCCACCTCTGGAAATGTCCAATGCAGATGTGAGGTTTCACAGAATTCAAGCGCGTATGCAGGTAAACTTGATCATTGTTCTTGTCTATAATGACATTTTCCTGTGATTCTATTAAGAACCATATAGAATGTTTGACTAGATTCTACTGAGAACACCAAACTTCATCGTAGCAATTCTCCTATGAAATCTCTGATGAGAAGCAAAAAATGACCAGCTATCTCCGCATCTATACACATATTGAGAAATGCAGGACAGCAAGGCACAAAAGAGACCTGGTTATCTTGCATGTAAAGAAAGACACATTCTAAACAGAAACAAAAATCTCTGCTGAAAGCGTTATGTGTTACTGTTGTATATACAAAAAAATCCTGTATGCCTCAATACAGCTTAATTATATGATTCCCAGGCAATTTTTTATCAATGCATATCATATACACAATGCAGATATCATACTATTTAGTCCACATACTCTTCTACAAGTACACTTATGCATTAATAGAGTCCATTCCTTGATATCTGATCACAACCTATTTAAAATTATTACCATCTGCAAATTAAATGGCATGTTTTCTCCTTTATTAACAATTAAAAATTACAGTCATTTTCATAAACTGGACACATGTACAATGAGAACGTGCAATTGCTGAGACAGAGATCTCTTCCAAATCCAGAGGGAAATTAAAAGATTTCCTTAGTTTATCAAGACTGGATACATATGGCTTTAAAAGTCCTTTAGAGGGCTTTTCTTACCATCTGTGACCCAGTGATCACAATTTTCTCCTAAGTACTCCCATTCGAGTTACTTTCTTGATATTAATGGATGCCATTTTTTTATGACTGCTGTTAACAACAAAAGAAGTGGAACAACTACAGATGAGTTTAACAAATGGAACGAGAAATCCATTTGTTCCATAGGAACAAAGCATGTTCCTATGAAAGAACTGGGTTTGTTTGGTCTAAAAAAGAGACGACTGAGGAAAGATATGATAACAGTCTTCAACTATGTAAAAGGTTCTTTCTTCATGCCCACAAGAGATAGGCAAGGAGCAGTGGCTTTCAATTAGAGCAAACATGGCTTAAAGATCAAGAAAAGCATTTTATGGGGCACTAAAAACTTAAGCATTAAATTTTTAAAGCTTATTTACTTTAAAATTATTAGCAAGAACTATATTTACTAATTAGCATATACTGTAGCACAAACAATCACAGGTCCATTGTGGAGGACCACAATGTCTGTCTACATGGAGACTGCGGCAAGACCACCCAAGTGCTGACATAGAAATGTGCAGCTCCATGAAACAGTTAGATTCATTTCTTCTTCAGTAACAACCAGTAGCTAAATATCTGTGCTGTACAATTACTCGATAACTAACTTTTACTTAAGAATACTTAATTTTCACTCTGTGGTGACTTAATTCAATTTGAGTACATGGACAGATTTTCAAAATTCTAGGAATAATTCTGATTTGATCGGAGGAACTCAACAGAAAAAATAAAGAAAAACAGTTAGTAAGGGAGCTTTTTCCCCTATATCACAAGTTTAAGCAAATCCCTCAAATGATAAGAGAAAAATATTTCACCCTTTTCCCTCCAGTGTTGCTTATTATTGAGCTCTGGCTGTAACAGTTCTCTTCTGAAAATCATTTTGATGAGTCTGGAGAAGCAGAAATACAAGTAACTATTAACTAATCACTGAAATTTAAATTGTTGCATGAATGTCTACCCTGCAGCCAATCTTCTGCTTTTTTCTTTAAGTCAGGGAAAATTCCAAGGTGAATGCTGGAAGTCTTATTTAACTCACATCAGTGGTAGTCATACAACAAAACAGGCAACAATCACACTTTGTGACATGAGGTAAAAAATATTCCTCACTATATTTATTTTTTTTAAAAGAGTGACAGGATTTTTTGTGCCTATATATCTCCTGGGGATTTTAAACACCATAGAAAACCAACTAAAGCATACCACTTTGCTAGTTTTCTAGTTGGGAAGGAAGAAATTAGTTTAATTTTCTCCTACAAAATAAGTCTTATATACTGAAGAGTATCCATATTTTCCATAGAATCATACTTACCTCTCACTCAGTTTAAGAGCTATTGAAATCCATTCCACAGAGTGACAGGCATTGAAATCAAGAATCCTTGCTGTCACAGTAATTAATAGTTTTTCTGTTAGATTCCCTTTATTCAATCGGACACCTAGCACAGTACTTTTTAGCCATGATGACTGTGAATTAAACCATTTTATGCATAGTTCAAACCCTTATTTTGCTGACAGATACAAATACTATTTCATCAAGAAACTATTCCTTTTCAGTATTGGTTCTCAGAAAACATATCAAATCTTCAAAGAGTTTAGATTTGGATTAACTGTCTTGTTAATGGAGCACTAAATTAAGATTAATAAATCAATCAACATGAATTAATCTTTATCTGACAGGGAATTCTCAAAAAAAATTGTTTTGGATAAGAACTCAATCACAGAGAACAGATATATTTGTACACAGTGGTCAACTTGATCCAATACAGATTTTTAAATTAGATTTCTCATTCTGTCTCCATGGTCAGGTATACCTAAACCAAGGAGAACCTAAAGAAAAAATTCTTTCCCTCATTAATCTTGGACTAAGTAACAACATATTATATACCTCTTAGAAGCATTCACCGAATATAGAGCTAAAAATATATGGGAGAGCACGGCAGTTACTAACGAGTACCTAACAAATGTCATTGTCCTGGCCTCAGACTCTAATCTGGAGTAGCTTCACTGTTTTCTGAAGAGTAAAGAGTAAAGGTGACTCACTTTGACAGTTCATTACCTTGAATACTCCTTTTGAAAAAAGCTTTGCAGCCCTCACAAGACCAGACCCCATAATGGTAGCCTGAAGCATAGTCATTGCAGACAGCACAATACCGCGTCTCCTTGGTGGACTCCATGGACAAGCTCCCTTTCTCATTAGTATTGGACATCCTCTCTCGGATGCTGTGGCGCCTGTTATCAGAGCTTGGCCTGTTGATAGCAAAAAAACAAGCATAATTCTTTCAGTGAAGTTAAGTCTTATCCACTCCTGCAGATCATAGAAGAGGAGCAGATCTAGTTTTGAAGTGACAGATGGACAAAAAACCCAATCTTTCATCACCTTTTGTCCTGTTCTAGTTGGAAAGGTACAGAAACAGCAAAATACAGGGGATTTTCACACAGATCAGTCTGATGTTTTTAAGAGTTTTACCTTGAAAAATTAAAAAGCTATTTGATAAATCAATAAACATTTTTCAGGGAATTACAGAGGAAAACAAAAATAATCAACACCTTTTTTCTGTGTAACTGCTTCTGTCCAAAGGATTCAGCATGACTGCAGTACCGTTAGGAAGTCTGAGAATCTGAGGCAAAAAATGCACCTGAATTTGCAAGTCACTTAAATTATTAAGCAGTCTATTTTCAAGTATTAATGCCCAATTATATATGGAAACTTTCTTTACGTTGTCAAAGATGAAGTACTGCATAATACTGTCCCTATTCTCATTACAGTACTACTTTTATAAAAATAAAGATGTGGGTTTAGTACAACATAAAAAGGCACAAGATATTAAAAATTATTACCAAAGAATGTTCATTCTATTAATGTACATGTTGCTAAACACATACTAGATATTACTAGACACACTAGGCATGCACATAATTGACATGTGCAGTAAACTGCTGAGAGAAAACCGAAATGTATAATGTTAATGACAATGAATTCAAGTTTGGTGAATCTGATAAGAGATTATTATGGATAGCCACTGCCGACATGGTAAACAATATTAAGAAACAAAAGAAATTACGGAGGGAACCAGCAATGAACTCTGGCATTGCACCTGGAAGGCAAACAGCTCTTGCAAAACATGCTTTCTGGTAAAAGTCTGCACTACAAATTGTCTGGGAGACAAATACAATTGGGTGTGAACATTATCACACAAGCTAAAGCATGAAAGATCCTAATGTTTACTGTAATTACCCAGTTACTATGAATGTTTTAATTGCTGGTCAGTAAACAGGTGGCCCTTACCTCTCCAAAGTCCAAACATTTTCTCAAGCAAACATATCTTGGTTTCAAACCTAAAAAACAAGAGGGTCTCTCCTATAGATTTCTTTCTACATACTTAATTTTGCCTAATTCCCTTCACCAGTAGCTCAGAAATTTCCTTTGTTTTGATGAACCAAGATATCTGGCACCAATAGCACTTTACTGCCTCAAACAAGTTCTGCCTCAGAGCTTTCTGATTACTCTACATATGCTCAACCATCCTCTTTCATTTAACCAAAGTTCCCTGACATTTGCTGCTGTAATCCGTTTCAATGCCCAAAAGCTTTTTGACCAGCCAAAGCCACTTGGACACTCACACATATGCTTCCAAACATCCCCTTGAGATTTTTATATAAGATTTCTGTCTCCAAATACAAAGTATCTTTTTTTAACAGCTTTGAATTAATATAAGTCATTAGCAAAACATGAGGAATTATCATGTTAGATAGCATGAACTGCTATAGACAACATCCAGGAAAACTGTGTTTTTTAAACCCAAAGTTCTTTGTGAAATCTTATATACTAGCTAATTTTGAATACTTATTTAAATATATTTTGTTTCCCTGGGAATTCTGTGCAAGACAGAAGAAACTGCAAGTGATGAAGTCCTGACATGGTACAAGTCTGACTTTTTAGTGAGATGGGAAAACTGGAGAATGTCACAATTCTGACATGATTTTAACAAACTAGGAAAGGAAGAAAAGAGAAAAGTCTTGCATATTTTAGATGTTAAAATGTGAAAAGGTGAAAGCAACATCATAAATTGTTATGGATACAATGCGTACGTTGTTCACGCAACTGCTTTTCCAACCCACCTGACCTAGGTAGATTTTTGTTCTTCTCTAGGTCCTGAATTTTCCTTTGAATTTTCTTTATCCCAATGCCTCATCTAATTGACTTTTTATTTCTGCTAAGCACTGATCAAAGCTGTTGTTTCTTATCTTCTCCATCATCTTACATTCACTGGTGCCTGCAGCTAGATCATCTAATCCACCTTCTCAGTATAACTTTAAATTCAAAACAATTTCTTAAAAAAAAAATATTTATTTTGGGGTGTATATAGCTTCAAGAATGTTTTAAATATTTGAACTAAAAAAATCTAGCAAGTAAATAACTGTCAAAATAATTTTAACAGCAATCTACTTGTTTGCTAGATATATATGACCACCTCACAAATATTAACAATTTCTTGGGGTTTTTTTTTCAAAACTCATACAAATATACATGTTACACAAGGATCAAAAAAAATATATTTTTGTCAATAAAAAGTAGAGATAAATTAAAATTTTATAAATTCTAAGTTTTCTTTTACAAAAAAGAAAAACAAAAAACACCTTAAAAACAGTAAAAGGAAAATAACTTCAAGTTCCAAAGCAACTGCATGTGTTTGTAGGCATGCAGCAATTTTCCGACACCACATACACACATTTCCTAAAACCATCCTTGTTTCCTAGCTGAATATAAAAGGAAACACTTCAACTAATAGATAAAACCAAATAGAGTAAGGTAATACAGAAAAATACATTATCATTCAGTATATATTATTCAAATTTTCATCTTTGCTGAATATTTATCTTCACTCAGACCAATTAGGTTCACAAACACATTTTAATTAAAATTATATTTAAGAATTAGAATAAATGACTGAAAAATAGCCTGAAACAAAAAAAATATTTTTCTATCTGGAACAGAGAGTAAATCTCATGAAAAGTATATACTACAAAGAAAATAAGAAAATAATCTAACAAGGTTAGTTAGTAACAAGGAAGGTTAGTAAAGGGAAATATATTCGGCCACGCTGCTTGCGAGGAGTCTGTCCCACAGGGTTCTGTCGATCCTCAGTGACAGGACAAGGCCATGTTTTCATAGGGAGGCTGTAGGCAGAAAAAATGAGACAGGATGCTCCCCGTAAGCACATACACAATCCGTGCTGCAAGGGATCACAGACAAACTGGGGAGCACTGCCACAGCTCACACCTGCCCATAATGTCCATACATTTTTTCATATTGACTTAGACCTCCATTGCCTTCCTGCGCACAAACTTTTTACTTTGAAAGAGTGCTACAGATCCGTAATGCAGACCTTCAAAAACCAAAATTAATCCGAAGATGGCATTGCTGGCTCGCACTCCCAACCCCTAAATTAATGCCACTCGAGTACCGCTTTGAGCAAGGTTTTGCAGACTGGCCTTCCTGTTCAGGCTCTTGTGAACCACAGTGGAAAGCAAAAATACCAAAATACTCCTAGCCCAGTCCTCCCCAGAAATAACAGCCTGTCACCCCTTTCCACTTACACAATGGAACTGAAAGGTGGTAATAAATAAACTGTAGTACTTATTAAAACAAGTGAGGAGGAAATCTTTATTTTGGGAAAAGAGTATCCTAATAACACAGACCTTGCTAAATCGAAATAACATCTCAAATTTCATCCAGAAATCAGCTGCTAGTTAGTGCGCATCACAGGACACTAATGCTATGTCCTGACAAAGCATAACAGTATGATCTTCATCCAGTTTTCAGTTAGGTTTCAAGGGCTAGCTTGCAGGAGAACATATTGCCACAACCCAACCCAACTTTATTAACTTTGGCAAGATCATCATTCCCAAAATACAATAGCAGAACCTTTTCTGCAATTTCCTTTGTAATCTATGCAAACAATAACAAAAAAAAATAAAAAACAAAACACCAAAAGTTCTTGTCAACTATGTTTACCAAAGAGAAACACAAATCAAAAAGAAAGAACATCCCAAAGTCCTCCCTGCAAGGCCCCCACCAAAACAGAACAGATTAGAAAGCAAAAAACCTCAGAATTTACTGCCCATTTCCAAATGTAATGACACAGCAGACATAAAATGGAAAGTGCTTTGGAACAGGACAAACTTGTCTTCTACACTCTCTTTCATGCTTTTCCACCTATGTCATGCTAAGTCTGTTCTTCAATAAATGTGTTTGCAAACAAGATACCTTTACTTTAAACTTTCACTCATGACATGCAACTCTGAATCTGTTGATCATTAACTCCATGTTGACTGTAAAGTAAAAAGAATGTGTACATGAGGGAATTACAGTTTTGTAATGCAAACTCAGTTTTTTACATCACGGCAGGCAGGATTAATTTCGGATAACTCACAGTACACAATCTACCCAACAGTGAGGTAAGGCCCAATTTATTCACAACCTCAGCTTTATCTGAAATAAAGAGATTTCATAGATAGGAGGGCTTAAGATAGGTATTTAAGCAGTTAAATGAGACACCTTGAGAAATTCTAGTTTTCTAAATTTACTTTCATCCAAGAAACTTTAATCTGCAGCTGTTAAATCATTCTCACCAGAATAGATGGAAGTGTAAACAGCCTCAAAACCAATGGCCATTTCAAGTGCAGTCAAGGTCTAGCACAAATGTTTTTCCACACATTGGACTTATTATAACACTATTCTACTATTCAGCATGAAATTAATTAACTTCCTTTTAAGATGTGAATTTCCATATGGGGCAAAATATTTATTAAAGATGATTTGAGCATAATCAAATGCTTGAAAATACTTAAAAGATGTCTCAAGGAGAAGTACTGCAATACAAACGACTAAGTATAGAAATAAACAGAAAATTGCCAAGTACGTTAATCACCTCAGCACTGTACTCTCAGAAAGTAGCTCAAATGAATCTGAAAAAAAACCCCATATGCCATCCAAATGAAAATGTTGGCTTAAAACAAATATCCCAAAATGCCTAGGGCTGTAATTAAGCTAAATACAACTTGATGATGGAGATAGAAAGTCTTATACAGATATGTGTATCAAATAGACAGAATCACAGGGTGTTTTAGACTAGATGGGATCTTGGCAGGTTGGCACAAATTGGGCTACAGCAATGAGTGTGGGTTCCAGCAACAGGACTGGGGGCCAATATTCCCACCTGGCTAATCCTCTGCTGGTGATGAAGATCATCTGGGGCTCACCATGAGGCCTGATTATGAGTGATTCTTAACCCATGACTCTGAGCATGTTTCACCCACAGAGCTAAGCTCTCTTCCTCCCCAAAACAGGATAGTTTTGTCTATGCTACCAAGGGAGAATGACGCTTGGATAACTCCTGCCTGAACCATGTGACAGCAATGCAGGAAGAGAATTTCGTGCTGGAGAAATGCTCCTCTAGTCACTTTATCTTGTTCATTTGTGGCCAGCAGGACAAGGGAGGTGAATCTGCCCCTCTATTCTGTTCTCGTGAGAACTCCAGCAGGAGTATTGTGTCCAGTTCTGCAATCCCCAACATAAGAAGTATATGGATCTGTTGGAATAGGTCCAGAGGAGGGCCACAAAGATGACCAGTGGGCTGGAGAACCTCTCATATGGTACAGGCTGAGAGAGTTTGGGTTGTTCAGCCTGGAGAAGAGAAGGCTCTGGGGAGATCTCATAGTGACCATTCAGCCCCTGAAGCGGGGAATATAAGAAAGCTGGGGAGGAACTTCTTACAAGGGCATGTAGTGATAGGCTGAGGGGGAATGGCTTTAAATTGGAAGGGGGTAGATTTAGATTAGACTTCAGGAGGAAATTCTTCACAATGAGGGTGGTGAGGCATGGGAACAGGTTCCCAAGGGCAGCTGTGGATGCCCCCTCCCTGGAATTGTTCAAGGCCAGGCTGGATGGTGCCTTGAGCAAGCTGGTTTAGTGCAAGGTGTCCCTGCCCATGGCAGGGGATTTGGAACTAGGTGGTGTTTAAGGTCCCTCCCAACCCAAACCATTCTATGATTTCAAGGACTTGGCTCACATCTCCTCTTCTTCAAGGTTAGTGTGGTGACTCCTAAGCAGGACTGCCTGTGTAGAAGACCCTAAGCTAGTGCAGTAAATGGATGAGGTGAAAAAATAACTAACATACAGGAATGAGGAGAGACAATATGAAGAATTACTTTAAAAATAACAGAAGATATATGTGAAGGCAAACTAGGAAAAAAAATGGCAAGGAAATCAACTGAAAATGGATAGGACACACTGCAGGAAAAGAAAAAGAAAAGAAACCTAACAAGAGATAAATTTCAGAAAAAAATGAAAAGAAATTAAGTCATATGAAAAGTTGAATAAATAAAATAATCTTGAATTATTTACAGTATTTCAAAATTTATCAGAAAATTTTATATGCAAAGCACACAAGAATGTTTTCTTTAGAACTAGACTAAAATAATTTTTTTTGGTAACTAAGGTAAAATAACTTCAGAAAAATAGCTCAGTACTGACCAAGAAATGGTAGCATGGAGAATAGGTTCTTGCCAACATGAAAACAAAAGCATATCTTCCCAGGTCATCAAAACTTCTTATTCCAGATGAAATGAAACATTTCCTTTGGCATTAGTTTTATCACCTTCCTTGATCCTAAACTCTAGTTAATTTTAAAATGAGTGATCGAAATACTATATTTGGATGTGCCAAAATTAAATCATGTCAAGTGTGAAATCTCCTCTAAAGCTATTTGCTGAAGTCAGAATAAATTTGCACATCTTTTCAGTCTCTTAAAGCTTCATTTTTGACAAATTTAATTGTTTGCTCATATCTGTCACTAATATTTGCAGACTAGATTAAAGTCTAGAGAGGTTTGTCTAGGCACCGTCACTGTGTGGTCTGTGGCATCTCCACTCACCTTTCTGGAGCTTCTAGTGACAGGAGGGAAGGGACCCCAGGCTCTTTGTTCATATGCTTAATATCTGAATTTAGATGTTCTCAATATTTTCCTCTCCCATACTTCCAGTCCTGGGATCGTTTTCCCATGGTTTATAAATGCACATTGATAATTTTGCAGCTGATCCCCTTGACAACATAGAAGTTTGCCCAACTCCCTGAAAAAACGTGGAAGCTTTTTTTTTTAGGGATAGCAGGGGGGTGGAGGTGGGTTTAAGAGAGGAAAATTTGTTAGTTCATTGAGTCTGAAATTTAAAATCTTACTAAAAACTCACTGGAATAAATACTGAGAAATTTGTTCTGTTTCATTCTGGTTTTCAGTGCTGTTGATATCTAAACTACAACTTGCTTATAGAGTCAGTTTCATTAGAGTTAAGTGAATAGTGGTGATGTAGCTGTACCTCACAAAGCAGCCCAGAACTGAAACAGTACAGAAGAAATTGCAAGTTTCTGTTGGGATTTTGGTGGGGGTTTTGTGTTTTGTTTTTTTTTCTTTCTGCACAGTTTACTAATTTCTTTCAGTACATAAGGGCAATGTAAAACTACCCTGACACATGTTTTATATGAATATACATTAAAAGAAAATTAAGATTTTATTTATAGCACATATAATTATTGCACCTTGCAAAAGCAATGAAACCTTCATTTATCTCTCCTGTGCATATGCCTGTTATTTTTAATTATATGACCATTCTTTTCACAGGGCAACAGCTCATCAGTGCACACGATAAAAAGAATTTGTTAAATGAGTAGCTATTCTGTTCGTGGGGTTTTTTTCCTGACTGTTCAGTGACTAGCACCTTAATATCAGCACACTATCTGAATTCAGTTGTAACATCAGAGTTAATTTCCTTTCAGCATTTCCATGTCATTATAGCATTTTAGAAGTTGACAGGTGTTAATGTATGTATTTTTCCAATACTCGTGTGAGTTGAAAGGATAAAAGATGAGGCTGAGAGAGATTACGGTCAGAAGTATATACTGAATTATATGCAGCTAGAGTTTTTTAAGTGCCCACCACTAAAGAGCACTTTGAATGTTCAGAGTACTACTTTCCTTGTCTGCAATTGCAAGGGTAAATTTTCAACACTTGCATAAATCAGACTGTAGGACTTCCATTCAGCACAAAGAAAATTACAATACAACACAAGAATACTTGTGAAGAGTTTGATTTAAATTATTTCTGAACTTCATAAAAGCATTTGTGACAGAATTAGACAGAGAATTTAATTCTTCGGGCCAACAATCAGCTGCCTTCACATACTACTGCTTAAATTTTTTTCCTTATTACTTATTTTAGTTACCGATCTTTGTGAGAAATAAGTAGAGAATTTACGAACAGTGATACATTTTGCTATTCAAGCATGACACATTCCAGAATTCATCCTTTTCATATATTGAAATGGTAGTCCACTTTTGATCACCTTATACTTATGAAAATGATTATTATAATACTAGTCACAGAGGTGCAAAGGGACGAAAAAAGGTTTGCACAGGAGACCTTAATTTGGCCTTATTAAAAATAAAAGTTTGCAAATAATGTTTTTCCTGCATGTAGATTCTCACCTTCTAACGATGACACATAGAAAACCAAAAATGTTATCTTTTTCCCTCTTACTTATAGTCACAGACAGCAGGGCTTGGACATGTTGGTGTACCTCTCGCTTGCTCTAACGCAGCGGGTGATGGCAGGAGATCATGCTTAATACTGAGCAACAGAAGAATAATGTCAGTAATACCTGCTAAAAGCTGTAAATAGTGATGACACCATGCATCATTTACTCTACTCCAGTTTAGGACAAGGAGTAAAGGCTAGTAAATAAACAGCATTTTCTGTTATTGCCGTCAATAGGAAGGTCTTCCCTGTCCTCCTACAGATGATCTTTTTCAAGTGCTCTTGTTTGACTGACTCAGATCCTCTTGTCCCATTCTTACACTTGCCTCCACTTTTTGGAGTTTTCCTTCCAGTCTGTTTCTCTGTTCAGAAAGGGCAAAGTCTTCTGCTCCAGTGCCTGGCCTGACTCTGCCTGGCTCCTTCTCCCATGCCCAGACTCCTTGCAAGCAACTCATCCAAAGCTCTGCCTCTTTCTCTAATGCTACCTATTTGCTTTGCATCCTGGACAGGAATCCTGCACTCTTCTGCCTCTCTTTCTACCCTTGTAACCCAGTTTGCCGTGATTACTTAGCTCCTGTTAACCTTAGCATGCAATCAGACTTTCCTTTGACCTGCTCCGCTAGTTCCACTGCTTATACTGACATTTGTAACTAAAGAAGGATTGAGGGACCTTAATACTGACATTTGTCGGCCAGGTACAATTTCTAATCATAAAAGGTCAAAATTTAATTCTTTCTACCAAGGTTGAACTTAAAATTTCTGAAATTCAGTGCTGAGCCACTCATTATAAGTGCAATAAACTATCAACAAAAAAAAAACTATGATGTTGCAAGTCAATCTAAAAATGATCAAAATATTTCAAGGTTAAAATAAAATCATAAAGCTTTCTTTACGATACCTTTGAAACTTTGGGTTATCAGTTATGTATTGGGCCTTGCCTTATATGATTCATACCTTCTCTTCCCTGGACCAAGACTGCAGATTTTATTAGGCAAACCCTCATCACAATAACCACTCCTATTGCAGCCCTCAAGTTCTGTATGCCAGAACACTGCCCACAGGATAAAATGAGGGCCAGAAAAAGATCTTTGAAGAACCAGCTGAGACATACTATGCAACAAGCCATAATATGTAATAAATGCCATAATATTTCTTGCCAGAATTTCACTTCTGAAATAAGAAAAACATTATCCTCTTCTTAATGTTTTGAAGACTATTGAAATCAACACAGAAATCTAGTTTCTGAAAAGGAAAAGTTCAGACAGAAAAATTCATCTTTTTTTAATTTTCAAGGAAAAAGTACTTTCTGTGGGAATTTCATTTTGCAGAAATCTGATTCTTAAAATTTCCCACAGAAAAATATTTGAATACCAAAACATTTCTTCTCATTCAATACACATTTACAAATAAATAAACATGTATATAATAAGCAAAAATTATCTACAGACGCTTCCATAGGTACAGTTCTGCAGTGTTAAGCAGGGTAAAAAGCCGCTCCAAACTCTACCAGTAGTCAAACTGTCCTGCAGTCTCAATTTGAAAGTGACATAAGCAGACCTACAGAAATTACATACTCGCAACCACTATACTCCACCATCTAGTAAAGTAGGGACAGAGTATTGCTTCAAAGACTGCCCCATGGGAACTAATTTTAACTTGCCCTTGCAACATTTTCAGTGATTAAGGCTCTCTCTGTGGACAGCTTGCTGCTTCACTATCTAATGTCCAGCCAAAGTCCTCTCTGCTGGTAATTAAACTCACTTGTCCTCAGCTTTTTCCAATTAGCCCAGATAACAATTCAGCTGCTGCCCTCTTAGTACAAATTTTACCTTTGTAAGGTTCCTGCTATGTCACCCCTCAGTCTCCAGCCTTCCTTCCAGATTTTCCTCTCTAATTCTCGCATCTTCTTTCTGCTCTTAGAAGAACTTTACTTACCCCTTAGTGGGCACATATGTCTCAAAGAAGCCTTGCCAGTCTCTCCTAAAACACCACATTGACCTGTTCATTTGTTTTTCTGTTCACTGAACAAAATCTGCCATTTCTGCAAAAGATTACTCTGCTAACTTCTATTTAGCTTATCATCTTCTCTATCCCTTAGGTTATTTTTTATTTGCAGTCCTTTTCTCTACTTAGTAATTCCCCAGTTATGCTACTGTGCGTTAGATTTCTCTTTCCCAGGGGCTGGGCGCTGCACTGACCCTTAGTGAATTTGAGAAATGTTTAATGTTTCAGATTCTGTTGCAGTAAGCAGAATGAGAAAAACATTCTCTTACACAGTTACATTTAAAGTGGCCCGTTTTCAGTTCTCTGCTGGTTTTAAGAACTGGCAGACACCATTTACCTTAGTTTAAACATTAATGGCACTATTTTATCTTTGGAGCAAAATCTCTGCAAAGTAATGTTTCTGTGTATCTTTTGAATCCCTGATCACTGGATGAACTTTCTATGCTTCAAGGAAAAACAGCAGTGAAATAAATAATTCGATCCAACGCCCCAGGATCCAAACTAATGACCAGCAAGCTTGCTGAGTGTTTCTCTTCCTATTTCTGTCTCCTGCCAGGCACGGTTTTACCTGGGCACTATCTGTTTCTGACACTCTCTCATCAGTTAGGCAATCCTACAGACTCTGGTGTATGGAGAGTGATATAATCTGGGGAAATAATCCACTGTTTAAAAGCATGCCAAACTTGATGGAAAAACTGCTGACAGACAATGTGCCTCTGGGCACCACATAGATATGATTTTCTGGCAGCAGTATTGACTTGGTGTGTGGTTATGTTGCTCTGGGATAGAAGCCACAGGGGCCTGAGTGTGGCAATCAACTCTGCCCACAAGTGTGTCAAAGTGGAAGGCCCAGCGGGCAAACACTCTGGAAATGTGGACACAGGACATCTCACTTTAGTGTAAACAATCTGAAGAATAAAATACATTTAGAAAGCTGGAAGCATAAAAAAAAAAAAAAAAAAGGCCAGCTTCAATTGACAATCTCTGGTGTATCCTCTACAGCTTTCACACTTTTAGAAATACAGTCACTCTTGTCTCCATTAGAGCTGTGCTAAACCTCAAAGACTAAACTGAAAAATTGCACCACTGCGCCTCTTACATGAGTCTTAGAATTAAAATATGGCTTTTGTAAAAAACTTGTAGTGCTTTTATATAAGAATAAAACACATCTAGAAGTCTTTTTTTCCAGGTTTCACTGTTCCTAGTGAACTTTCTGCAGAATTACTCAGTCACTAGGTGATTCTTTTTTCTTTCCTAATGTTCAGATTTAACAACACAGTCCTGTCATCTGAAAGAAAAAGGTTAAATGCACTCAATAGAATGGAAAAAAGTGTTTCAGGAAGTGCTGTCAGGTTCTTACACTTAACTCCAGACTATTTCAAAGGTAAATGCCAGCAAAAAATGCAAGAGTCAGTCATAAATCCTCCTTCACCATGCCTTTACAGGGCTTTTATGGGTTCACGTGTTCCTTTTATTCTTGGCCAAGCCCTCTTTCCAGATATTTCAGATGCACGCATTAAGACTGCAGTTTAACCAGTTACTCAAAGCTTCATAAAATTATTAGGAAAATCTTTCAATGTCCAATGTTAAGCAAGACATTTTTAAAGAAAATTGTTTGAAAGATATAAATGCTCTCTTTTACATGACCCTTGAAATAATGTTAAAGAATAACGTAGATTGCATGACAGATTACAGTTTAAATAACACTGTTTCAAAAATTCCAATCTAAACCAATCTAGCATTTCAATTGGCCTTTTTTCATTAAAATTATATTTTAAACTGAAAATGTAACTATAAGAGGTACGCTGCATTTGAAAATGACCTTTTGAAACAAAACACTGTACAGCCACATATGGTTCCAACCAAGAAATCAGAGGGCTCTAGGCCACAGGAAAATAAACCTTGGCAAAATAAAAGGCTACTTAGAGTAGTGCTTCTAAGTTCATCAGAGTGCACGCAGACCTCTTGAACCAACTGATATAAAACACAGAGAAATGACAAAAATCTTTTCCCTAAAAGATTTCCACCCAGGACATCTACAAGTCAGTCTCTGCCAGCTGCTAGCAGGATTACTGGAAAAATGCAGAGGTGTCAGAAGGTAGAGGTGTCAAGCCCAAAGACATGATATGGACAGCAGGGCAGGAATGATGCACTTGGGAAGATCTGATACCTGCATGCTTGTGTGCTTGCCCCAAATGCCATGGTTTATCTGTAGGTGCTTGTTATTGCTCTAAAACAGTAAATTGTAGGAACAGAGCTTTTGCAGTCTGTGGACTAACAGTACAGTCTAGGACACAGTGAAAAAAAGAAATAGTTCCAAAACACACGGTTCCATTTGTACTTAAGCCGTTTTCATCAAAGCAAACTACTAGTATCACTAATACAAGCAGATCAAAAATCTTGCAGGACATGGCTATCCTGGACTATCAGCAGCAGATGAAAACCAGTCCAAGGGATGTACAAAGCATGCTCTGCTGCAACGCTTGCTTGACATCTGAAAAGACGTAGGCATCAGTCCTAGCTGATGCCCATGTGCAAGGAGTATGCATCCCAGAAATTCAAATATGACTTGAAAGTCATATGCTTGAAAGCATAAAAAGTGTAAAAAATGGGACAAAAGCACATGGTTGAGTATTACTGATCAAAAGACAGGTGACAAAAGTATGACAGAAGGCAAACAAATAGCCCGTCTGAAAATACATCATACCAATCAGTCATTGCATACAAGAAGGTCTGTATTTCATCTGCAGAGCTGGGCTGCTAAAAGTGTTCACAGCACTCTAGAGCAATCAGGCAAAAAGAATATCTGTGCTTTGTAGCTTGTTATATTCTCTTCTTCCTCTGTTAAGAGAAATTAGTAACAAATTATGTCAAGTTTCAGTCTTGAGATGTCTGGACCCTAGTAGGGAAGACTCAGATCTCAAAGTAGGATGCTTTAGGTTGTCCTTTCAGTCAAACTGGAGCAAGACAGATGCACAGAAATATGAAGCCTCACAAAATCTGAGTAGTTTGAAGAGAAACATTGCTGTGACTGAGGTACTTGACTCATACTTGTCCTCTAGAAAGTGCTGAATTCAGCTTTGCATTCCAATTCATTCTTTGAATATTAATGAACAGTAAACCATGTGATAAACATGTTATAGTTTGAAATAGAGCAGTAAAGTCTACAATGCCAAGTAGCTTACTTGTTACGTGTGTGCTGGCTTTATTAAGGCTAGGCCTTGTTGACATGGAGTGAAATAAAATTTATCTATTACATTTGTCACGGAGGACCTCCAGAAACAGAAAATTACATATGCTAAAAATATAGCTGAAAATGGAAGAAATAGAAAATGAAATTGATAAAAAAAAACCTGAATAGAGTTTTAAAGAGTATTATTTAAGACACCCCTGCCAAACTGATTTTCAGTCTAATTTTAAATTTCTTAGATTCTACAGCTCTCCTTCCCTCCAAGGACAGTCAAGTGTCCATCACCTCTCTAAGTAATCCCGAGTCATCGCTTCTGAAAACTTAACATTAAAGTCTGTCATTTTCCTTTTATTTCCAAGTAGTATCTGCAAATTGGTGCCAGACCAGGCAGTCTTCCTCTCCCCTCATTTCTGGCCATAGACACTTAGGCCCAGAGTAGTAAATTAATGCTGTTCAACACACAGTCACAAGAATTTAGGCAAGGGAGGAGGCCAGAAAATGCAGGGGGAAGAAGGAAAGATCCCAACTACATGGTCACATAGGCTTACTAATGCAGCCACAGGAATCATGACCAGAAAAGTGACAGGGGAAAAAGTCTCTCAGTGGCAGCTTTCAGTTGCTCAGACCAATGGTTACATTACAAGGGTGTAAAGTACTGAAACAGCAGATTGAAAAACTGGACTGTGTTCTTTTCCTCATTCCCCTGTATCTTCTCTTTCCTGCTTGCAGAGTGCAATCTTTTTTGTCTTTCCTCATATGCAGGTGTCTCAATCATCAGTACTAACCAAATAATTTTTATTTAAGTTTTACATATCTACATTATCTAAATCATCCTAAAGTAGTTATTCATTCAGATAATGTCCAAACATAAATTTGCATATGCTGGCTATGCAATCAATAGTAAGTAAGGAGAACGCAGCTCATGAAAGGCAGAAAGTTCATCCATGTAGCCAGCTGCACATAATACGTGTTTGCAAAATCGCTTGTTGACATATTTGGGGGGTAATTTATGCATAAATGTATGAGAAATTAGGTCTATGAGAAATCCATGCACTTGCCTTTTGTGTTGGTCACAACTTTGTTCCAAGACATTAAAAAGTTGTGGGTTTTTTGACAAACTCACGTCATTTATTAGTGTTATTTTTTATTCCTCACAGCAACAGAGAATAAGCTCAATTGCTTCAGAGGTGCCACAGTATAGCACTGCATTAATCTTCTCACTTTTTATTGTTGGTAGACAGTAATTGCTCCCTGCCCTATAAATTACAAAGGAAGGAAGAAGTCTATTAGACAAATTCACACTGAATTAAATGTACAGTATTATGGACATAGCAGCAACATTTCTCTCGTGGCATTTAAAAATATATTGTTACCTGTTCACTTGGGACACACAATACCAGTGTACCATACACAAGGAACCCCTCCTGAATTTTAACTTTTATTTCTTTTCCAGATATACACAATTCTTATAAATGAAAGAAAACCACCCAGGCTTCAACTTCTCTTTGTTGCATAGTGTTCTTTAATGGCTACCTATGGCAGAAAAAAACATTTATTTACTTATTTCTAATCAAAATATTTTCTGTTGCAAACAGACAAATGCCGGAAGTGGATGTTGCACTGAGCTTGGCACGACAAACCTATTAAGCTACTACAGTCCAGCTCAAGCCTCAAACAGAAAGCAGCAGCTCTGTGGAGCTGAGACTGGCAGCTAACTGCAGCACATCCCTCCTCATCTCTGCTCTGGAAAGGATGGCTGAATCTGGGGAAACAGACTTGGCCCCTCATGGTGTTAGGACTGAGCAGTAGCCTGCAGCTAAGGCTCTCTTGTCATCAAAACAAATTAACATATTTTGCATTTTCTTGCAGCAAAATGGTCCCAAAATTTTCCAGCACTGCTTCAGATGTTCTCCTTCCAGAATATGATCTGAATGAGTACCTGGTTAGGACATAACACTGGCTCTTCATCTAGGCTTACTGTAGTAAATAAGATCAAAATTGAAGCTTGATTTTCAAATAGTCCATGTATTCAAAAGTATGTTGAAAGTATTTTGTAAAACAAATGGGTCCATTTTTGAATTATTGACCAGAGGCCTCTGTTCTTTTATTTACTTCTGTTTTGGTTTTAATTTTGTTCTAAACATTTTAAAAATATTTTGAAACATCAATAACAGTTTTAAAATCATACTGTCTTTCTTCATATAGCTCCATCTAGCATATCAGGTACTTATTTTTTAATTCAAGCATTTAGCATTAGATATCCAGCTTGAAACAGTAGTCATTTGATTTCACATACATATTTGTATGGATTTACAGATCACCTCACTTGATAATTCTAATCAGTATCAGTCTGATGCCAAATATAGAATTCAAAATTACTTTCCATCATGTCATCTTGGGAAGTTCAATAATACAGAAAGTTAAGCCAAGAGTGCAGAAATTCTGACTGAGAATGTCTTAAATGTCTCTTCATTCTCCAGCCTCAGCACTGCTCCACAAAACCCAGTGGGAACTGCCACATGAGACATAGTCTTGATCCCTATTTTCACTTGCTGGTAAAACTTGGAGAACCCTCTGCATTCCTTCCCAAGAGCTCAGCTCCTCTCCAGCTCCACAATCTGAAGCACACACCCCACACAGAGCAGCAGGCTCTGAAAAGTGAAGTGCACGTAACTCTGCATCATGCTGCATAAGAAAAGGCTTATTGCTGCACTTGCTAGTGAGTCAGGAGATGAGACAATGACACAGGAAAAGAGATATAAACAGCATCTCATCCCTGATATGATACAGCTCTACCGACACACGGCAATGAACTGACCACAACATGCCATCAACTCTTAGATGAATTTACAATGTATATAGGTGCCTGCAAGTAGGTTTGGGGTTAGATCCGATTTAATTAATATTCAAAACACTATCTAACAAATGGTTTGGGTCCTTTATTGTTTGGGGAGACAGGAGACATTTTTCTGACCTTGTCAGAAATAATTCAGCTAATCCCCTTGGAATATACTATGCAAAAAGCAAAAGGACATATTCTCAAACAAGAAGTTGAACCGGCTCAAATTTTTGCTTAAGCAATTGTTTTTACTATTTTAGGCAAAAACACATAATTTCAAGTTTATCAACAAGATTCCTAATGTAATATTTTACTTCTCTTTAAATTTGCCTCAGAAATACTCTGTAGTAATTACAAGGATGTAATAAGGTAGCCTTGCTAAATTTATGAATCACAGATTGTCATGGATACAGTATGTTCTTGTCATGACAAATTCATTTAGTCAGAAAATAAAGTTGAAATAGGATTATAGATTAGATCTAAGCAAAATCATATTCAAAAGAAATTACTCTTCTGTAGGAGGGTGCTAATTTAGTTCATTATTACACTTTAGCTAACTTAATATGAGGTTTAATATCAGATCTTCTGTGTATCTGAATCCATACTGAACTTTAAACTTATTTCAGCACCTCTAACTGGAAGTATAAAACGATTTATTTTTTTAATGTAGCATCTTGTACAAGACTTGTTCCTTCTATGCAGCAGCTGCACATATATTTAAAGGTAGGAACACCTATTGTTGTCAGAACATTACTGAGGACTAACCAGACAAAGAAATTAAGAGTGTTGTTAGTACCAAAATGGAAACCTGAGGAATAAAAGCATCTCTTCAATTAGGTGTTCCCACCTGGACAGCACATTCCATTCATCTACATTGTAGAAATACCTGTTCTAAGCATTTCTGTAGTGATTCCCACATAATGATTCATAGTATGCAGTACATAAAACCTTGACTGTGCTGAGACAACTGAGATGTATGGTAAAACTGGTGATTTCAGATTTAATAAAAACTGTACTGCATTACATCCTTTCAATTAGATCCATATTTCTTACGTTATTTCTATTTGACGTATTCTAGTTGGACTAAAATATGTGTGACATTATCCTTTTTAAGGAGCCTCAGTTTTTACAAAAAAGGTGAATCACTTTCACACACAGAGAAAGTTTAAATGAAAACTCTGACTTTTAATCTGGAATTCAGAGTTGTCCATAAGATGCACATCTTGTCCTTACATCTTGAAATCTGCCCTTTGATGTCATCAACAAATGACCAAATAGTTGGCAGACACAGACCTAAGGAATTCCTTTGGGATAAGGAGTCTTTCTCCAAACAATCTGGTATTAGGTCTACCCTACAGAGATCACCTCCGGAGTCCATTCATTTTAGCCTGCTATGTGACTTAAACTTGACTTTGGTCATAATTCATGAAGTGGAGTTGCTGGACACCTGTTATCATTTATTTCTTACCCTATCTCCCCTGTAATAAACAAAACAATTATTTTTCTCTACTTTCTTGGGTTTCAGTTGAGGAACAACATGGAGGTACAGTGCAGAAGTTGGGTCAGTCTCTTAGGTAATGCAGCTTTCAGGTTGCTTGCCATTTCCGCATAGATCCACACTTGTTGACAATAAAGAGAATTAGAGAGAGAGGAAATAAGGCATGTAGGATTCAGAAAATGGGTCATATATGAATACAACTTGAAGCTATTGATATCTACTGTGGCTATTTAATAAATAATAAAGAAGCTAGTGTTAGCCATACAGCAACATTTCAATCTTCTTCAAAAAGAAGTCTTAGCCTAGGTAATTTTCTTAAATGCCTTTCAAAAAAGGGAGTACAGACAGCATTTAATATTTGCTTATGTACTGATTTTTATGCTGAAATGCATTTCTCTCTCTGAAGAGTAAGATCTCCAATGTCTTGCTGAAAGGAAACCAGAAAAATCCTTCATCTTAAGTAAGGAATACAATGAACTGGGGGTCATATCTCAGAGTACATGTCACAAGCAAATTAGAGAACATGAAAAACTGGCATATTAACTCCTTGCTTCTGTGAAGTCAACCCCTATCTACCTACAAAATAAATAAATTCAAGGAGCTGGACATGCAAATCCATACAAAGACTGAAGTAGAAATATATTTATGTTGTATTTGTTCCTAGAAAAACGCTGAGTATCTATGTTTAGTAAGCCTGTAAACCATTTTCGTCCTATTTCAAATACTATGTTTAGTAATATTATTGTTAGTTTCCAAAATCATATTAGCTGGCTGAGCACTTACTCAATATTTTGGATGTGTTCACCCTCGCTCATATGTAGCCTCATGTCTTCTTTCTTATTCAAGTCTGCTCTGAAAGTGTTGTCGATTTTCCACATGTGATTTTCAATAGCACTCTTCATTACAATAGTTGGGCACTTCACAGACACCAATGACTGTTTATTCATAGGGGTCCTGTGTGGTAAAGCAGTAGTATCTTCACTTCACACGTTAGGACATTGGGTAGAGAGAGAGAGAGAAAGAGATATGCACACAAATTTAGTTCTGGCATGCTTCAGCTTTGGGAAGGATGATGTTACAATCCCACTGATGTAACTTTACTGTATTTTCTCTAAGTGCATGAGAAATACCAAGGTTTTAAAGAAATTAAAGAATCAATACCTAAACAAGGATCTCATTGAGTCCTTCTGAGTGGCAGTTGGTGTTTCAGGAATAATGGAAGATCATACCTACAACATCAACATCTGCCAGCTGGGCTACTAAAGGGACCAACAGCTGGATTAATCTACTACCTTCTTGGTAAATCTGTAATGGACAGGAATAAAATGCAAGAGTTGCACGTATCTGTTGGGAGGAAGATTTTTCGGCGTAGTCCAACTCCATATTCCACTTTTCTCCCTGTCAGCCTTTTTATTTCCCCATGCTCTGCACCATGTACTTCTTCTGCTTCAGTCCTATTTATAGCTGCTGTCCCTAGTCCAAGTCTCAGTCCCTGAGTACCTTTAAATTCCACTCTATCTCCAGTTCAGTCTTCTTCTGGAATTTCTCCTTCAGCTTTGCTTTTCTTGTCCACACCAAACTCTTCCAGGTCTATATGCAATATATATTTTCACCTACCAGAGCACTCTCTTTTTTCTTCATTCATGTTCTGGCTACCAGAGATTCAAAGTTCTACTTCATCAGACCCACTAGATTTCTTCACTGTCCCCATTCTATTCCTCAACTTTATTTACTCTTTATCTCATTTTTCCATCCTGTGAGCTTAGTCTTTTACTGCATTTCACTGGTGTGACTTCTGCCAAACTGTTTAGAACTAACATAGATGAAACAGAAGAATAACAAAACCAGGAGAGAGATCATTTTTCTCATGGCTAGTGTAGCAGCCAACTTGGTGAGAGATGGGCTGCAGAGACAAACTATAAGGGGAGTGGAAAATGTCCAGACTGCTAGTCTGAACAGGCTTTTACCAGTGGTAAAAATTTGGCCAGGTACCTATAACCTTCCTGTGCAATCAATACTGAGATGAATATTTCATTAAGAACAGAGACGAAGGGGCAAACCATTCCCCTAGTTAGTTAATGAATGGTACCAAACTGAGGGAGGAAGGGGACATGTGCAGAGTGGTTGGTATGCTGCAAAGCTGCCAATCAGAGTAACCTCAAAAGGGTGGAGAAATGGCCTAACAGGAGTCTTATGGAGTTCAACCCTGGGAATGCAGAGCCATGCACCTGGGATCAAATCATTCCCTGGAGAAACAGAGAAGGGGCTAGAAAACACCTCTGCAAAGAATGATCAACAGATCCTGGTGGACAAGTCAACCAGGAGTCAGCAGTGTGCCCTGGCAGCCAAACCCATCCTGGGCTGTACTAATATAAACAGACAGGAAGGTGAGGGCAAAGCTTGTTCCCCTCTCCTTGACATTTGCAAGACTGCTTCCAGTTTGGGGTTTACAAGCTGAAAAGAGTCTTTAACAAACTGGAGTTAGTCCAGTGGATAGCCATTTAGATGTGGAGGGGACGGGAACAAATGACATATAAGGATATTCTGAGAGAACTGAATTTGTTTAGACTTCAGAAGAAAAGGGTAAGGCAGGATTTTATTGTTGTCTTCAACCATATAATGAGAGATTTTAAAGGAGATGGACCCAGACTCTTCTTGGAGGCATACAGTGGAAGGACAGGAAACATCTGACTCAACTTTGAGCTAAGAATATCATCATTATACATTACAAAAAGGTCTTTCACAGCTAGAGTGGTTCAGCATTGTGATAGATTATCCTGCATGGATGTGGACTCTCCATTCCTTGATATCTACAAAATTCAACTGGATAAGTGCTTGAGGAACCTTATCCAACTTTGAAGTTAGCCCTGCTTTCAGTGGGATGTTGACCAATCTCCAGATACCCCTTCAAACTTACATTACTCTGTAATTCTCACGTCTCAGTAACTTGCCTCAGCCCACAGTAATAATTGCAGAGAAAGTCCTGATCAAAAGCCATGCAGCTACACAATGCAGCAACCGTGCAATGCAGCAACCACACAGGTTTTTCAGAGAAGGATACTTCTACAATCTAGTCACTATACAATCACTAAGAGGTGATGGAGGTGCATGAGACATTAAATTTCATATAATCTAGCCATCAAAGGAAAAAAAAATCCCACTGTGAATAGTGAGATGATTCAGGAGTTCATTTCCTGTGGAAAATCAAACCAAAATAGACGTGATTTGATAGCATCCCCACATTACCAAATATCAGAACTGTACCTATAACACAACAGTGTCTAGGCTGTCCAATGAAAACATTAGGGGGGGTTGCAAGAGTACAGAAAAATTTTGTTTTCCCTTCATGATACTTATAAAGTTGAGCCCTTTATTGTCAAAATGTTAAAAAAAATTACCTGACATAATCATCCAGCACTGAAAATATGAGCCAAAGATGAACAACATAAATAACCAAAAAAAGAGAGGAACTTAGCCAGACTTAATAACAAGCAATATTACTAGAATTGCCTGTAAATAAATTGGAGCTTTGTTTCAGGGTGTTTAAAAATTTCTCCACAGAATCAGACTTATTTCCACTTTGGGGTTTTTTTACTGCTTGGATCAAGAAGAAATATTAACAGTAACTTAACTTATCCATGTGCAACCTGCTTTAGCAACGTTATACTCCTTAAGCTGCAATATGCCTGGCAGACATTCTTAATATCTGCCTCTTACAATTGCCTTGGTTCTGATAGTGTTGCCATTAAAACTTTCAGTTATGTTATTTTATACTGATTTACGTCTCACCACCTTTCTCCATGAACCTAATTTAAATGCTGTCAGATTTTTAATATCCTGTTGAACCACCATTTCCAGGATTGGCATGCTTTTTCTCTTGTTGATACCTTGTAGATGAAAATTAGGATTATATTTCTCAAAGCTTGGCAAGACAGTGCTATAAATACTTTTCAACCTATATGTTCTATATAATCCAAACCATTCAAAACTATTGTAAGGTAATAAATGTACTACAGAGGCTTATATGTTGCCAACATACAAATTTCACCTTGCTTGTGTTTATCAGTTTGGCTGAAGGAGGAGTATCGTTTTACTGCAGAATGGAAGCAAATAGACAATGCTGTTCTTTGACATATTAGCCCCCTAAACATATCTAGATTTGGCACACACTCTCAATAATAGTATTTCTCCCCACCGCTACAGTTTCTTGGATACAAGGATTCTGTGATAACGTAATATGAAACAAAGATCTTAGTATCAAATTCAAGTTGTAACTAATAACCAAAGCAGGGAACACTTATTTGAATTAATTTCCTTTAGACACCAGCTGATACAAGGTACCAATTAATAACTAGATACGTGTTGATCAAGATAGCTCAGCGAAACAAATGTCTTAAGTGTGCTTACTAGCTTTATAAATTGAAAACACAGATGACAAGGTATTATGTGACATTTTATCTATGCCAAAGCTGAGATTTTAGAGCACTTGTCTTCAATAGCAAAATTAAAGAATGATTTTTAGAGTTAACACCTTCTAAGCTTCCATTTGTTTACAGATTAACTTGAAGGGGGATAAAAAGTAAGTTTCCAAAACCTGGAACATTTTAAATGGCTGCATGGATTAATAGATCTTGTCTCACAATCTGGAATTATATTTAAAGTGAAAAAATAAAAGAAAATAAAGTAGAAAGAAAGCAGTGCATAATATATATTCCATTTTTAACTGGGCTATATGTGAAAAATACAGCTGTGGCTACCCGAAAATCATATCATATTGCTCCCTGTCTTGTGATTTATGATTCTAAAGGATTTAGGATTTGGGTCCCTAAATTTTATGCTACATATTCTTCTGCAGCTCCTGCTTTCTGCACAGCATCTCCCATTTTCCTGTGTTGCAGTAAATATCCCTTCAACTTTCTTCTTAACTTTGATGCCCCCTTTGTAGCAACCTAGATAGTTTTCCGTCATTGCATCTTAGCAGCACAAATCAGTGCACAAGTAGGCTGAAGCAATCAAAGCAGTGTTTCTGCGTAATAGCAAGTAATAAAATAAGAAGGTGGGAAGATTGGAAGTGGGAAACAAATTGGATATTTGCACTGCAGATTGATGAGACACTGAAAAAAATCTTCAAAGGAGACACGCAGCTTTTCCCTAGAAAATCAGTTAAAAGCAGTTTTCTGATTTGGACACGGTGATCCAGATGGAAAGATACACTGCTCCCTCACATAGTTTATGAATGGGAAGTGAAATGCATGAGCATTAAATGCAGCCCAGTGCTGCTTAGATGCTCAACAGTGTGTGATCCTTGAAGGGAGAGGAGTCCTCTCCCTGTGGCATTCAACTGTTACTCTACATAGATGCTGCTGCCTGGGTTCTGGGAGGTAAGTTTTGAGAGCTGACAGTGTTGAGAGACAGTAGCACCGAATGCAACATATTCCACCCCATGTTGTCTAATTTGAGGTGGTTTGTGCTCTTGAACCGTCATTGTAGACTGAAATTCCACCCATCGGACATAAAGTGGTTACATGCATGGCTGTTCACTGTTAGTCATCAGCTGCTTGCTATAGAAGTCTTCTTAGTTACTTCTGACTTTCAACTTTTACTGTTATTTTTCACTTTTACTAATGGCTTCCATGCAGTGAGGAAAAGCAGAGCATCTTCTTTTATATAGACGCTGGCTGCTGTGCCATTAGTTAAAACTGTCACTGCAATGGTTGGAAGACTGCTACAATTGTTATATACATCTGTCAAACAGGATTTATGTTTAGGACAGCCATATTTAAGATCCATGCTGGTTTAGGACCATATTTCCTTTCTCTAATAAAATGTTAAAATAAAATGCCCAGATCACTCCCAGATCCAATATTGTTATCAATACTTTGTTTAAGGAAGATTATCCTGTAGATTTATGATCTTCTTGCCTCTAACAGGGATCACTGCAAGGATGTGGTAGGTTAAATCTGGGATAGTATCTCACATCTTCATCTGCTTGCAGCAGAAGAAATATCTTGAGTCAGATGATGTAAGAAACCTCCCAGCCTCTGGAATATGAGCTTGGCAGAAAAGCAGAAATTACTTGCCTTGCCCAGTGTCACATTGTTCAGGGTTCCTAATGAGCTGTGATAAGTTATGACTTTTTGCAGTTCATTGGAAAGGCCACCCAAATACATAGGGATAATGTACAACCTCAGATGTGACTTCTCTCTATAGAGCAATGTTTGCTAACAGTCCCTCTAATGAATGCAATGAAAGCAACATTTTAAATTAGAATGTTGAAGGACAGCATCACCACTCTAATATCAGTTCTGATGCCTGAACAGATAACAGAAAACTCCCTGCAGACAGGCTAGAGAGCTCATGATTACTTTCAGTGTTTCACTGTCAACAACATCAAATTACCAAAATTACGGATATCTCAATTTGTTAGAAGTGGATGCACTTCAGTTGCAGGACTCTTCTCTGCATTCATTTGGAGTTATGCCTTAGCTCTGGTCAGCTTTTCTTGTTGGTTTAATAAAAAATGCTGGCATTTGGTGTTCCCTTTGCAATTGCTGAAGGAACTGGTGCCAGCAACTAATGTTTTCCCTATCAGAGCAGATATGGCCCGCAGTGTTTGTTGTCTCAATGGCCTCAGAGCGAGTGATCAAGGCCAATGACACAGAGTTGATTTCCCATCTTCCTCTCAAGAAACACACTGCAGTGTCTATCTGAAGGGAGATTACAGATAGTGACTGCTTTGACTCCTTATAAATGATATACATATGGGCAGGATTAATTTCATATGACTTTGAACACCACTTGGTACCCATCCTCATCCAGTAGATGTCTGTACCAGAAAGAGTCACTTCAGCCATCTTTTATAGCATAGAAAGACAAACTTGCACTTTTAGAGCCTCATGTACTCTGTGTGTGTGTGTGTGTTCACAGTGCTTCTTTGTCTCTATCTCTCCGTAGACTAAGAAGGGAGTAGTTGTGGAGGCCTGATGCTGTTGTCAATGCCACGTGCAATTAGAACTGTTCCAGGTGATGACCCTCACTGACACCCACCTCCTACTCCAAAAAAGTATAGCTACACCTTAGATCCTGTGTCACATCTTTCAGCTCCATCTGACTTTATGACCTTCTCAAACGGCTCCAGACAGCTAAAGAGTGGAAAAGTGAATGGAGACCTTAGTGTCTACCTTTAATCAGGTGAACTCCAGCCACACAGGCTTGAACAGCCACATTTTTAGACACACGTTTTAAATTCATGTGGAAAGGTCTTGGTATCTGCAGCACTTCCTGGGTCTGTGGTTTATGTAAAAAAATACATCTACTGAAGTGAGGAAAGTCATCTTCAAGAAGAAAAAAGCTTTGAAAAGGAAGGTCAGAGAGAGCAAGTGGGATCCATCTCCCTGCCTTGACAGAAAGGAGGATAATGGAGAAGTATAACAGCTTCTTCACTGCTTAGCAACACTGCCTGCCTTTATTCAGGAGCTCAAGGGGGCTAAGAACACATGTTCCTCAACAATATATGGGCTGGTGACTTCATGGTGCAAGTGCACTTGCAGCAGGATTCACATCAGCCCATTCTCTAAGAAAAGCTGCTAAAACAGGGAAGTTGGTTTCTACAAGTATCTCATAATCGTAATGTGTGAGTATCTTAGAACATTTAACAGGCTTAACTTTACATAATTTACATGAGATAGCATAATTCCACATTCTCCTGTCTCTTTCATTATAGTCACCTATTGCACCAGATATTACAAGCTCTGAAAACAGGAACACTCCTAGTGTTCAAGAAACTACCTGAACACTCAATCTATTCAAGAGAGAATCTCAGAACAGATTGATGCTTTAGAGAAAAAATAAACAAAACAAAACAAAACCAAAACACTACACTGCACTGTCCTCCTTCGTGTTACGGAATACCTCATACGAAAAGAAAAGAAAAGAAAAGAAAAGAAAAGAAAAGAAAAGAAAAGAAAAGAAAAGAAAAGAAAAGAAAAGAAAAGAAAAGAAAAGAAAAGAAAAGAAAAGAAAAGAAAAGAAAAGAAAAGAAAAGAAAAGAAAAGAAAAGAAAATTATGTATTTGTATTTTAACTTTGCATTTATTCTAACATTCTTTTAATTTTAAACTCTACATGAACAACTAGAAAGATTCATTATGAATCAAGCAAGGTAAAAAAATACATGTTATGTTAAGTAACTTTTTCAGACTGATGAATTTATGAATTACAGCAGAAGAGGGACTGATCTACATTTGTAGTATTTCTGAAATTTAATAAGCATTAAAAATCAAAGCCGTGACCATACTGATTGGAACGGCAGGTTTAAAACTTTTCAGTGCCAATTTCAGTATGATAATTGGGACTAAAGCTAAATACACACTTTATTATATAAGCCTAAACCCAGAGCCTGAGGTAGTAGAAGATACTTCCAAGGTAGATACTAAAAGTGAGGGAGCAATGGATTTTTTCATTCTGTTTCTATGCTGATTTACACTGCTTCGGTCACTCACTACGAACTGACAGACAACTCAGTTGTCATGTAACTGGTAGATGCAGTCCAATTTTACATGGGCTTTTGCCAAATTAGAAAACAGCAGTAAGTGCAGGCTACAATACAGGCATGACTTTACTTCAGATCTGAGAAGCACAAACTCAGTGGGATGACATTGGAATATCAGACACTGGCAGAAGAAAAAGGATTCATCTTTACTGTTGCTTACAGGAATTTACTGAAGTAAATCAGCTACTGAAAGGTTTCTTGTGTTTTCCCTGGATGAAAAAAAAATACCCAAAAACACAAGCAAATAACCAGAAACGGCCAGAACTCAAATTTAATAGTTAAGAACAAAACTAATCTTTCAGTTAGCTTACCCTCATATCCACAAGTACAAGATTTTCTGTGACAATAAATTCCTAGTGATCATTTAATAAAAAAAAAACTACCTTAAAAGTGATCAAGAAAATAAGATACGTTACATTTGAAGAGAGCTAAAAATATAACTAGCACCATGTGAGAAAATAAAATGTTACATCTGAAGAGAATTAAAAACATAACTAGTGCTATGCCTTCTCCTTCTTTTACTGGAAGATACTGACACTGTAAGATAAGAGAAAGGTATTTTAGCTTGGTTCCCTATAAAAACAGCCACAAGGTCAGACATAAAAGGGGCCAAGTTAGAGACAGCACAATTTGAATTAATTAAGCCTCTTCTCAGATTCCAATGTCTCATGGTTTAGAAACTGCAGAAAAGAGGAGATTGGTATTTTTTTGTATACTTTACAAAATCATTCTTTTCTCTATGTAGGATATTCTTCAGCTAGATATAGAAGTCTGTCATTATGCTGCAATAAGAGACAAAGGCTTTTGGAAAAGAAAACCCAGTTTTAGAGAAAAATATGTAACTTCAGAATTAATTCACATGTTGCTATATATGTGGCTGTTCTCAGCACAATTTGGAATACTTATTAATAAAATCAGATTATATTAGACATTTCCCTTACTACATACGGTAAGTTTTTGCTTTTGTGGCTGATGATATTTGACATTTTGTCTGAATACTATTAGAATATAATTTCAGTTCCAACCTATAAAGTTTATTTATTGTCCTAGCCACTTGTATCACAGAATGCCTAATTTGCATCTCAAATCCATAGCATAATAGTATGACACAATGAAAAGATTTCAATCTTACAAGAAAATAGCACAATTCAGCTATAGAGGAAGGTAAATAAGAACTGCAGAGGAGTCTTTCTGGGTCTTAGGTTACATTACTTATTATAGCATCAGGCAGCCATATCGTAAACTGATCATGGTTCATTTTAAATTTTGTTAGGTCTTCTGGTTTGAGAATTTTTTCCTTTATCAGTCCTACTGGTAGGTTGTTCCAGAAACTCAATCATCTTGGTAGTTAGACATCTTCTAATCTCCAGCATCAATTTATTCATTGCCAAATTACACTGCCCAATTATGTCTTTTCTCCCATAATTCAGCTGAAATTGATGAGATTAGCCAAATGAATAAATTAAACTGGAAATTAATGCATTGCAATTTTTTAAAATATTTTCTTCTTAAACCCCGTGAGTAGATATTCAATTATTTCCCAGAAACTGAACATGTATTCAAATTATTTTCACAGACTATTGGTAATTGGATTTGTGTCAAAACACAATAATAAAGACCTAATATTTAATGTTGTGATGATTGTAACTTTGTAAATATCATCTTACAAAACTGTAAAGAAAAAAAAAGCAATGCTTTTATCAATTTCATTCCAACAGTACTATGCCTGTTAACAAAAGATAAGCACAACAAGCACTTTGATACACATTACTTATTACTGCGTAAGATGCAGAATTGTGGCTGGAATTATGGCTGGAAGGGGCTAGTAAATCATCTGCATAACACTGTACACAGATAAACTCCCTGAATATCCAGGATCGTAAACTGACCTAATTGATGCCCCATCAATTACATATGGCTAAAACACATCTCCAGGGGAGACACCCTTCCTTGATCAGAAATGTCAGGAAATGAGGAATCCAGCACTGGCCTTACATGTTTGCTCCACTAATTAAACTAAAAAAGTATATATTGATTTTATTTGGAAGTGTTGAACCTCACTTCACTGTTTAAAAATTAAAGGACATTATTTCCACAGTTCATCTTCTACTTTCAGGTGAATCTTGGTTTTTAATCCTCCTGAGGTAAAATACTCTGATTATAGTATATTTTCAACTGCGTATTTCAACTTCAGAAACTCAACACTCCATTGTTCACATATCTAAGATCACTTATACATTTTGCACCATAGGTTTGCACTAGACGTTCATTTAAAAAAAAAACAAAAAACAACAGACTTGAACGCAAGAGGCAGTTTCATTCTCAAGTCACTGGTAATCCCTCACGATCTTTAGGCTCTGACATATATTCACACTTCCTAGTGCTATTGTATTTAGTTGCACTAAAACACATTTTGTTTGAACTAATTCAGTTAATAGATCAAGCTGTCAAACTGTCAAACTGTCATAACGATTATCCATCATTTCATCAGGTTTTATTCCATCTGCTCCCCAAAACTGATCAATCATTTGCGAAAAGTGCAATCACATCATCTGTTTTTTTGGACCAGATTCTGCTACCAGATTCTTATTCAGGCTGAGTTAGACTGTCTTTAAGAACACATGTTACTGTTTCCACCAACATATTATATTGTGCAAATAAATCTGTCGGGGTCTGACCCTCGAGAGGGAAAGAATAACTTGCTTTTATTTTTTCAGAGTCATTCCATTTCTAGCAAAATCACCTGTATCTTCCAAATTAACAGATACAGATAAAGTTTAGGGAAAAAAAATACACCTAAGTATTCAAATTGGTACACTGCAGCCCAGTATAATAAGCTGATGTAAAACTACGCTATTAACACTGAATAGACTTTAACAGTATGCCTATTAGTGTGTATTAATGTATTTTTTTGGAAGCCACAATTTTATCAGTTTCTACCACTTTCTTCAGAAATTACATAAATGTTTTCTCAATTGGCAATAAATATTTAAACCAAAGGAAATTATCTCCCCAATCTCCTTCAAAGATATCTTTATCCTTCTTTTCCAGACCAAAAGAAAAAAAAAACACAAAACAAAATCATCTTTCTATTCCGAGATAAAATCACAAAAAACACCAAAAACCTTGTCTTTTTAAATGTAGCATGCCAGATTTATGGTTCATACATGTACCCTTACAGTGAATAATGCAGGTTAATATGTACACAGCTCGTAGGATAGCTCATGAAGGTGGTTACTGACTGAAATACTGTCACTGAGTCAGCTCTAACAGTTTCATTAGGAAGGATATTGTGCATCTGAACTACTTCCTATATAAACCACTTCTCGCATTGTAAAGGAAGCCAGAGGAGAAAAACACTCTTACTACCAGTTAAGAGCTGAACAAACAACCACTAGCATCTGAAATGTGTGGTAGTGGAATTCTTTTTTGAATGCTTCAGAGAGTAATTTTAATATACTAGTGCAGAGAGGTCATTTGCCATTCTTTAATCAACTATGATGTCACATTTTCCCAGGAAACATTGTCCAATTTGTTTCTCATTTGTGTACAGTTTTGAAAATTTACAGTTTACAGTCACAATGAGCTGTGAATTAGTTTTGTTTTACTCTACAGGGGTTTTTTTGTGGTCTAGATACTGTGGCTAATTCAACTACATCCCACGATCTTTTACACATACATACAAAAAACAGAGCAAACAGATTTTCACATTCTAATTTTCTCCGTTCTGCTGGCTTAAGAAGAAGAAAAAATATATATATATATATCATTTACCTGTAGAAGGCTGGAGGAGCAGTTTCCCTCATGCCAAAGTTTCCCTGTTCATTTTCAAGGTAGTAGGGTACCTGTTGGCTGTGATGATGGATGAAGGGTGATAGCTGAGGCGCCGTTTGCAAGAACACCACTGGGCTTGGTGGGACATTGTTCAGTGAATGAAATCCTGCCAGACTGCTGGACCCAAAAGATTCAGAAGTAGGGGCATAAGTGAGAGTAGTAGAGCTGTACACTGGAGCTGTAGTACCGAAATCATACGTGGCCCCTTCTGGGTAGTTAAAAACTCCTGTCTTGTTGCTCTCCACATACATGTCGCTGAGCGATCTTTCCAGGGGAATCTTCAGCTGAGGTCTGCTCAGTGTCTCCAGTTCAGTGCCTTGAATCTGGTGCAGCAGGGTAACTCCAGAGGTTTTGGTGTGAAGGGTCATGGTCAGTGCTAATGCCAGTGACCAAGGAACATATCTGCTTTTACTGTCAACAGCGAGATCGGCAGCTGGCAGTCCACCTAAAAAAAATACCAGAACCTATACTGAGGCTCAGCAGAAATCATAATAAAGCAGCACTACACAGGTACGCCTCTAATCTCAGCAAGGAGGAGGATACAAACAAATGCAGAGTGAGCACTGGAAATGCATATTCTCTCTCTCCCTCCCTCCCTCCCTCTCCCTCTCTCTAACTTTTAGGAACTCCTCATCTGTGCTAATATGCAGTACAAGGTGCTGGCTGTGAGCCAAGAAATCTTGCCTTGTGCCGACATTGGTTTAAACATCATTTCAGAAACAATTACTTTTGGAGTTATACCAAATAATTGTCCCACTAAATGTTACTACATTCTTACTAGTCATTTAATTTTTTACTTCAGGGTAGCAAGCGCTCCGCAGTGACTAACGGGAAAGAACACTGAAAACCAACCAGGAAGAGTAGTCCAGTGGTCAGGCAGATTACTGCCTTTTATTTCCTTAGCAGGCTCCAATCTATCTGTGCTTATCTCTCCTCCTGTTTGATTCATTTTCATTTTTGCTAGAAATATGTAAAGTGTACATTGTAATGACCCTGGGTAGGACTATGCTGTAACTGAGATAGGGCAAAGCAGAATGCATGTGTGTAAGCACGTGCATCTCTGTGTGTATGTCTGTGCAATGAGCCTCACTTTAAAAAACTAGTTAAGCTAATTAAAGGGTGTAATGCTATCCACATAGAAGAAAGGTTTGCAATGCACTTTTATCAGTAACAGCAACTTGAAATTTTTAGAGTGTAAGAGTAACAATAAAAAGTGAGGAAAATCTTCGGATTAACCTAGGAAATTTTGTCTGCTTCTTTTAAGGCTGTAAAATGATGAAACAAAGCATCGTTCAGACTTTGCCACAGGAAGATCCTGAAAGTTAGGAAAAAACTATTTGGTTGCATGACACATAAAATACAGGAAATTCTCTTTCCTAGTCCTGTGAACAAAAGCTCAATAAACATGAATTTTGAAATAAAAATAAATTAATCTAAAATAATTAAATAATCAAATGGGACTGGCTTTAAAATAAATGGTTCTTGAAGTTATATTTAGGGAAAGAAAAGGGGAACAGATAGAACATAATGAAAAGGTGTAGCATGCATTCTTCATCTTGCAATCTTGTTCTATTTAATTTTAACTTTGCACAAACCAGTTATCCTGAATCAGCTAAATTAAAACCTCCAGACACTGTCACAAGCCCTCTAGCTTTATTGCTGTGGTCTGTGGTTCAGTCAGTGAAATGAAATAGGTTAATGCCAACCCTGAATGCATTAATATATGGGCTGAAATTAGTATGCTTTGAATAACAGCAAAGTGTACGCTGTACGTAAATAACTCCACAGCTATTGAACTCAAATTCAAAAAACCCAAGAAACTGAAAAACTGAATATGTAGGTCACTAATAGCTTCGAGAAAAGTTTACTACAAATGATTTTATTTCAGTAATAACACCGTGTGTTTAGAACTTCTACTAAAATAGCTGAAGTTATTTACATGTGCAAGATTATTCTGAAGCAATACACATTTGTACCTCTGCAGGTACGCACCTAAAACAGCAGCACACACATAGATATGTACTTGATAGATTTCCTCACCCACCAGCCACCCTCCCTACCCTGTTCAAATTTCAGGTTGTAGACTTTGATCAAAGAGATAAGCTTGTTTAAATAATACTGGACTAAACGTGTTCCCACTTAAAAAAATAATAATCAGACAATCATACCCAGCAGTTCAGAAAGTCTTCGAAGAGTTATTCTGAAAATATGCCAGATGGTATGAGAGAAAAAAAGACAGTGTGTGCATGTTTGCGTAGAGTGGGAGAACATGCATCTGCAGAGACTCAAAAAAGAGAAAGCAAGCATAACTCTCAGCAGCCAGTCTGCTGGGCTACACAGACTGAAATGAATGGCAGTTAAGAGTTTAAGGTCGGTCACTTACAGATTTCATTTTGTGCTTCTAGAATACATAGAAAAAGCATTATCTTATATTAAACTATAAAATCTGAGAATTAATGTGAATCTGCCTGCCACAAGAAGTACTTGCTTCTACAGGGTGCTACAAAATGGACTTTAATTTTGTATTTAAAGCATTTTCCAATGTGTACACTGTTTTAAAATTACTATATTGACATGCAATGAAATGCTTCAGCATAATAGCTATGTAGAAGATGAAAGTGTGCATACAGAAAGGTGACTTCTGAGTTAGTCTTCTGCAACCCCAGTGTTCCCTACATGCAGTTTTTAAAATCGTCATTAATTATTTTGGGAGGGTTGGCTGTTTTCCGAGAGACAAATAGTTTAAATTTCCACCATATGCAAGCAGCATTAAAACACACCTTAGAGCTAAATAAAAGCACCATCACATCTACTCCATACCATTTAAATTTGGGACGCTTTGAGAAGCTTTCCACAAGCCAGTGTAGAAAGTTACAGTTCTGCGCCCTAAAAGGGCTCAACAACAGACAGCTGCAGTATCCCTGCAGCACACAGTGGTACACATCTGGGATGTGAGGGCCACCAAGGTCTTAAGGGCTGGCTGGCAATGCCTGTGAGAGCATCTTGTAATGTTTGACTCAGTTATCCTGTGTAAGAATAGCAAGTGTAAGGCATGGGGTTTAGTCAAACGCAACACCAGGAAGAAGCTGATTTTTTTATTTGTGTATACTACATAGAAACAATTTTTGATTCTCCATACTATATGTGGGATTTTTAGATACAAAAAAAAAAAAGCTGTGAAATTGAGCAGATTATCAGAGGGAGGTATTTTTCTTCTCCTACATGGTGATGACTATCCTGCTTGCTCCAAATCAACACGTAGCAAATTCCACCTACTTTAGAGATGGCATTAGATCTGTCTGCTTGTGGTCTCAACTTCCAGAACAAAAGATTTATGTTTTTAAAACATAGTCTTTGTACTTAAAGGCCAGGAATTACTCCATCACCCAGTTTAATCTCTCTGGTCTATTAGATGTCAGATTTTACACATTATGACAATGTAGAAATATGTACAGGATGTAGCAATAATACTGGCTAGTTTTTACAACCGGACATGAAGTTTATGCAAAAACTTGGTTTCACTGAGTCCCATTTCACGTATGTCTTTAAAAATATGCACATCACATGCAGAATGTCTTGCTTCATTCACTGTGTATTTTTAGAAGTCATATGTAGTAACGAAATAGAGAAGATAACAACACTAATTGGCTGCAACATCTTCATTTCTAGTGCTAGGCAGATGCATTAAAATAATGCTTAGTCAATAGGAAATCTATCTTTTCAGATTTGGGAATTTCTCCATGAATGTGTATTCAACTGCAAAACAAGCTGTCCTTTGTATTTCTCTCACCTAAATAAAGGCCTAATATTGTTTTGGAGTTACCAAACACATGCTAGAGGAGAAAGTTGCCTACCCAATCATACACCATTAAAAAACAGAGGGAAGCTGGTTCTACAAAGTCTGACGACCTGCTAAATTTATATCAAGTATAGATAGGGTTCTTGCTGCATTTCTGAAGTTTGGGAATATACAAATAATATTAATGCTGGTTTTCATCCATCTAGTTTTATGGATATGTGACAAGTTACACCAAAAAAAATGCCAAATGTAGTAAAACATTAAAACTAAATCACATTTCTTTGGTCCTGTGGTTAAATTAACATCATCTAGAGATGCATAATATTTAGACATTAGTTTCTAAGGGCAATTTCTCTTCATTTCAATTTATTGATGAACAGTTTCTTTCTAGTTCTTATATTTCTGTCTTTTTGTTGTTGACAAACAACAAGAGTGATCAGATTAAACTAGCCGAGTTGTGCATAATGCACTTTGGCTCAGTTGGACCACCAGACCAACCTTACCAGCTACAAACAGGAGGGTAATGAAACAAATTCAGAATTTTTTTCGTAACAGACAGCATGGACGTATTTTCTCATCAAAACTGGAATGTAACTTAAAAAAAAAAAAAAAAAAAAAAAGAGAGAGAGAGAGACACAGGTAAAGTAATTTCCTTCCACTGCTTGCAAACAATGTGGCACCAGCAAAATGGAAAAAGATTTACAAATTATTACTCTACTTTTTCTAAACCAAAAGAAGGTTTGGGGATTTCCAGTGCCATCAGCAATTTTCTGTAAACTAAGTCCTAGAAGCCAGAAAGGGAATGACGAAAGATAAGTTCATTTTATAGGGAGAAAAAAATAAAAAGAAAAGGAGGAAGAAAAAGCCTGAACAGACTCCCGATTCTGGACAAGATAAAATAGCAGTTTGAGGGGAAGAAGATGAAAGCAAAAACACGGCACAAAGACTATTCAAATTATAGCAATCTTTAAAGACAGCGAATCTCTCAATCCTGTAGTGGGCTTTTTTCAGCACTAGCTTTAGTAAGTATTCCAACAAGAAATGGTAAACTTAGAACATATACTATAAATTTTCCAGAAACCTGCTGACAGTAAGAGACCATAAACTTTGTCGTTTTGGTTCCACAGCTATAAAGATAGAAGCTTTTTTTAGCTGCTGCAATTAAAGAAGAATCTATTGCACATAACAGAAGGAACATTATGTTTTTCCAAGATTCCACAGTAACATTACAGAGAAACTATGTTGTGTGTAGTTCAGTGAGGAAACTCCTTAAGACAGACAGCTGGAGAACAGCACCATCTACCCCACTGCTTTATAAATCTCTGAAAAAAAAATTAAAGCTCTTGATAGCACAATGCAAAGCAAGAGTTATGCTTAAAAATTTCTTAGCTCTTAGAAGAGAGAAGGGCTTCACCTTGTTATCAGAAGTTTTTAACATTTAAAGTTTTATAAGTCGGTATAAAGATGCATACATTTTTGTCCCTTCACCCCCAAATAACTAATTAATCTAGCCACTAAAAAGCTGGACCAAAGATATTTTTATTTGAAATTTATGTTTTAGGCTGAGAAGCTTCTGTTTTCACATAACAAATGAAAGTAAAGAATTTAAGAGTATTTACTTAAAATAGTAAGTATTCTCTTATTCCAAACAGAGAACTGTGGAATAAAATTATTCAATATATATGTTTCTTAATTTACAACATTAAAATATACCTTCACTTTTACCTGTACTTTGTGTGAAAAGATCTATTACATGCTTCAAAAGTATATGTGTAATCAAGAGAAAAGTTAGGCTGACATGTCAGCCTCATGTTTTGTTAACATGTTTTGCTTTAAATTTGTTTACTTTGTTTACAGCTATTTATGATACTATCAAATTTTAGCCGCTCAGGTGGAAATTTTACATGTCAGTGATGAGCTCTGAGAAAAAAATTTGGAAGTATCTGAGCCAATTGGAGAGAAATTTTTTGCTTTTCATTCCTTAAAGATTTCTAGAAACCTTTTTTTGAAACAAGAAATCCTTTCTGCTGTAGCAAATGAGAGGTTTGGAGGAGGAACTTTGAATCTGGCAAGGAGATGGAATTGTGTGTCACAAAAAGGTCTTTTGTTATTCTTCTGAAACTCCATTCACATGGGGCCAGTTTTTCAAAACTTGAAAAATTGCAAGTTTTTAAGAGTTAAGATTTCTAACAGCTTTTCCTGACTGAGCCCACTCTCTCTGATCCTAGTCCTGAACAGACCGGGCACAAAACTTGCCAAAAGAGGGAATGGCATGTTGCTATCCAGACAAACATAGATAAAGTTTTCCCCTTTCATTAGTCTTCTGGGGCAGAGTAAGAGTCTGGTCTTAAATGCAGATTATTGTGTCAGTTATAATACCAAATTTCAGTCCCCAGATGTAGAGACTGAATTTCCTGATGCTAAAGTGGGGCACCATCTGCCTTTTCAATTCCGCATTAGAAAAGAACATGTAGAAATGTACCCTGTCATAAAGGAGTAAAAGACATGCTGTAATATAACTAGATTGGACATTTCTTCAGCTTTTTTTGTACTTAAGAAAGATGGGAGAGGATAAGAGTAATTAATTGTGCCCAACTCATACAGAATAACGTACTTACTACATACATAAAATGGGCCAAAATACCTGAGTACTCTGGACAAGCTCAAAAGACGTTAGCAAATATCAATGTTTCATTGGGTTAGCAGATGTTTCCACAGAGGAGAAAAAACAGGAGAAAAAAAAGATACATCTCTGCTTTTCTACACAAAAGGTCAACCACTTGTCATAAAAGATGCTCACTAGTAGAAAAGCAATAATACCATGATTTAAAATTAAGAAGCATTCCTTGCTTACTCACAAACAAAACATCTTAACAGACCATTTCTCATAGATCTATCTTCATCTGAAAACAAGAATGGGCTCTAAAGTCCAAAACTGGAGCTTAGTATCCAATGTCCATATTCGGTTATTGTGGTCATATCAAAGACAAAGTGAATGAAGCGACTGAACACCATGAGTTACCATTCTGAAAACAGCTAGCAAGAAAATTTTGGAAGTCTTCAGAAGACAGCTTTTTATCTATTGAGACCATTAAGGGTAAGGCATCTTCTAAATGATCAAATATTACCCAGTCTGGGCTCCCAGAAATAGCCCAGGAATTAGTCACCTGCTTAGTCACCATTTAGATGGTGATATTAACAAAATTGACTAGTTTTGTTTATGAGATTCGAGGCACAAAAGCTGAACACATTTCAGCATTGGCCCACCATATAAGACAAATGTTGTGCAACTTATTTCTAGTTGCCAGAGGATAGTTTGAGGGAACAAGTATTGAAACAACTCCTTAAATCTAGGAAAAGGATATGCTGGAGGAGAGATGTGGGAATGGTGGGGGTAGAGGGAGGGACTTGTATCTGAAAAACTGCTTCTTCAACCCAAGAGCATAAGCTTTGCATAAGAACTGACACTTCAGACATGGATTTAGCGTGTATCTGAATTAGAAGACAACATGAAGAAACCTCTCAGATACAATTATAAATTTGTAACTCTGATATTTGTATTCCACATTTGTAAATTCTTTATTTAGATTAACCTTAAAGTACCCTGGGGTGATTTCAGGCTAGCTGGCACACACCCCAGTACAACATCCCTATAAAAGAGTAAATTCTTGAACTGGTAAGTACTATTAGCATAACACAGTTCTTCAGATCACTTAAGATAGTTTGTACCTCCATTGAACTACACGGGCCAATTTGAATGCTAGTAATACAGGAATCTATGTGGAAAAAATATCTTCCAGATATCAGGATTAGTCAAAAAAATCACCTTTTTGATGTGGAAGTATTGCAGAGCATGTGGAACACACATGAACATTTTTCTACTTCCTGCCTTTGTCCTTCTACCAGGGACTTCCATTGTTTCAGCAGGTGTGCCCCATGGATATCAGTTCCATTTGCTAATCAGTCATATTTCATAATTAATTGGCCTCACTCACAGTATTATTTCTCAAGGCTCGTTTTCCTGCTAAATGCTTGGCTGTGTATCGAGCAACAAGAGCCCTTCAGACTTCAAGTTTAAACATGTGCATGCAAGTGCTCTTGTGCAAGTGCACCCATGGGCATGCAAAATATGCATGATGACGTTCTCCTCAGATAAACTCTCTCAGCTCTCTTCTCTCAAATACTACATGCATCATGACTACTTTTTTCACATCTCTTGCTGTAGTTTCAAGTTACACTGCAACTGATACCTAAACAAGGTCCAAGTCTATTTTTTTTCAAAAGACACATCTGCTAGCAGATGAAGAATGGAAGAGAAATCCAAATGCTTGGCCATTTTGTAATCTCCACACTTACGGAAAAGGCCTTAGATTAAGCCTATCAATGTGACCCACTACCATCGCTCCTGTTCGGATCTCCCTATACAAGAAGCAAGTTCAGAGACCCCAAGCCAGTCAGGATATACAAGGACAGCCTGAGGTAGCAAGATCTGCTCAAGTTGTAGGAAAAAATATCTTGGGAAGGTCTGCTGTCTACAACTATCTGACTGGAGAACACAGAAAATAGAGCCAAACTCTGCCTGGAGATGTGCCGCAATGGTACAAGAGGCAACAGGACACAAGTTGGACTGGAAAGTCCAGTTAAATATAAAATATAAATTTTTACCAAGACAATGGTCAAATACTGGAACAGGCTGTCCAGAAATGTTGAGAACTCACTGTTCGTTGAGGATGAGTCTCTGCTTTGAGTACAAGACTCAGACAGAGAAGTCCCCGAGCAATCTGATCTAAAAATACCTTCTTTGAGCAGGTGTTTGGACTAGACAGCATTTTGATATCCCTTCCAATTTTTTTCTATGGTTCTATGTATCTATTACACAGATGTGCAACAAAATACTCAAACAGAAGCCATGTATTACTTAGATGATTGTCTATGTTCCCATTCTCCACAGATGACTGATTTCAAGATCCCATTTCATATTTTTAACCCTTCTCCTAATCTCTCTTGCTCATCAAGCCACCTGCCTTTTTTAATTGATTTGCCATTTTCCCTAAATTATAAAGGAATTAAGGAAACTCCATGGGCAAATCCATCCTTATCCTCAGTTCATCTGCTTACTGGCCTAGTTAATGTATTAGAGTCTCAGTTTCCTATCAAAATGAGAGTTAGAAAGAAAAAGAAATATCTCTATTGGCCTCACTGTACCTTTTCAGCATTTCTGTAAACTGTCCAGTCCTTATCAAACTACCTTTGTTGCCCATTTCCCTGTGATGGACCTACCTGTTCTCAGTAGTCAATGGCAAACACGTTTGAACACCCACCAAGACTGAGGCAGTGAGTAGTCAGCCATCTTTTGTGGCTTCCACAAAAGAAAACCAGATGCCTCTTTTAATGGAGATGACTGTCTTCAACAAAATACTCAGTCTCAAGTGTCATGCCATGGCACTAATTCCCTCTGTTCCTATTTTTCCATTCATATATATGATGCAAGGACATGTACAGTAAAGCAACAAGAGTGTCCAAGTGCCTAGAAGTCAGAGCCTAACTCCAAACCAGAATACAGTGTAGAATCAATCTTTCAGCATGATCTAGTTTCTTCACTGTATTTCTCTCCAGTAATGGTATTCAAATATGCTACATTTTGGTTTGACACATTCACATTTCCTTTACAGAAGCTGATGCTCTAATTGAAAGGTCCTTAAGGTGAGATTAATCCCATCACCTTAAGAAATCATTGTGACCATGAGGCCAAGATTCAAAAGGCTTGGACAAAGTCTCGGTGCTACACCAGCCCAATCTTCTAGGAGAAGTCCTTCATTTTCTGGGCATTTTCAGAGAATTTGATTTGCTTTAGTTATTCTACTAATTATTGTTAATCTTCTCTGCTATTGCAAACATAGATACATGTACCTGTGAATAATGTTCAGCAGCACAAGTCCCATTGTATAATTTACCCTTTCTCTATCCAACTAAAGATTATCACAAGACTACTGGACGGTTGCCAGTGCCACACAAGGAAGGTGTGTCAATTTACCTCTGGGCCTATTTTCACAAATCTCAAGTCCAAAAGGAAAAAGTCCATAAGGGGTATTCAGTTGTTGAACTAATCAGTATTGCTATACATTATACTGTATTATCTCCTCAATGTCAAGAACTGTCTTGTTATTGTTAGCGCCAGTCCAATAACAACTATAGCCACAACTGAATTGGCTCATTGCTGCCACCAGTCATCCATCTGGCACATACTTGAGAAAAACGCAGTCAGACAGAACAATGTTCATGTCCAGCAGGGAAGGTATTGTCTGCAGTCATCCTGTGCAGATTCCAAGTGAAACAGCAAATTACATATTCTAGATAGAAAAATTGAAAAGAAAAATTTTTCTATTGAAAAATAGAAAAGTATAGAGAAAGATGCTGTGAGTTAGTAATTAATTAGACCTTTATAACTAGGAGTCATGTCTTCTGGTGCATTTTTTAAAATTCTCGGTCGTCAGTTAACAAAACATTTCTTAATTCTAGAAAAACATTCAGCCCTTCTAGAAGAGAAGTCTCAGTAAGAAGTTACCTCAGAAGATACAATTCCAGTTAAGTAGCAGAAATGTTCCATCTATATTAAAAGACTCATTTTGGAGCTCAGTATTAGCTTCTCCCATAACAACTAAAGTGAGGACATGCAGGACAAGGAATATCTTGAAATGGATCCTTATAAGACATTCTCTGATACATTTACAATTTTTATTTGCAGAAGAGTGATAGAGAGTGTATTGAATATATATTATTAAATAAAGTTGTGCTGTATCTCCTGTGATAATACGAACCGGTCACTGCCTTCAGTAGAACTGATCATGGTAAGCTAAAAATTACTTTAAGTGCTTTGCTGGATCAGGGCCTGAGTCTCTGATCTTCATACACACATCATCTACAACCATCAGAGAAGTCCAAAATTAACATCCACAGAGGTTATATCTCATTCTTTGGGAATAACTTGCAAGCTTTCCAAGATTCTGTTTCTGTGATGTAACGTATACTCATTACTCCAGAGAAGTCATCCAATTTTAAAACTGACTTAACAAGCCTACAAACATGGCAAATGGAATCTGAACCAAAAAGCAATGTGAAACAGTCAGTTCTGTAGTGATTGTTATTTGTACTCGGGAGCACCTAAGATCACCATCAGAAATCAGGTTCTTGTTGTGCTAAGTACAAAGTATGCTTAGAACAAAGAATGTTTACTTAAAGGCTCATATTTAAATATCTAGGATTATACTAGTGACTGAAAACAGCACCCTTAAAGAGTTTCACCATCTCTTCACAAAATTCACATACACCTGGTAACATATCTCCCGCTTCCATTAAGATGTTGCACTGCTGAATAAATCTGGAGTATGTTTTCTAAATTCCAAATATAAAATCTTTTGATCAAGCTATCAAACAATACAACTGTAAACACAAGAAATCTATACAGAACTGGAGAGATAGTACTAATAGCAATTGTTGAAAAAAAACAGGGAATTATAAAATTGGCAGTTGCAAAGGGCAGTCACAAACTAGCCATAACATGGCTGAAGCATCAATATATGTTATAACTGCTGAAGACTTCTGTTCTTGCCAGAACAATCAGGAGCAACAACAAAATCATACAAATTCATTGTTATCTAACCAGCATAAACACAACTATTTAAAAAACAAACAAACAAACAAACAAACAAAAACAACTAAAAGCAGGGTAGGAAAAAAATGAGGCTTCCCATTTGTGGAAGCTTTCAAAGTCACTTCTATGCTTCTGTAGAAAGACGAAAATGCATTGTCATCTGTCGAGCGGAACAAATAGGACCATAGTCATTCAGTAACGGTTGGGTTGCACTCTCTTGGCAGATATTAGCTTGTTTAAGGCAGGGAAGATCAAACGAAGTAACTGGATGCCAACATAAAAAAAAAAAATGCAGGGGGGGAGGTCAAAGTTATTTATTATTTCAGCATTCCCTTATCTTTATTTGTTCTTCTACCATTTTCATTGTTTTGTGCAACATGATGGAGGTCTTCCTGAAACGGAGCAGCCAATATTTTAATGCAATGGCTCTTTTGCAATACAGGCTCTCCTATAAGTTCAGAATCCCATCAGAGAAATGGGTTTCCTATTCCTAAGGGTGTGTGAAATGCACAGTTCCACATGCTTATTTAGCACTATTGTCTACAAGCCACAGAAATTATAATCTATTGGTAATATTGAATTTGAAAAACAGAAACAATGAACAGCAATCATTGACATTTGAGAAATCTATTAGCAGAATACTGATATTTATTTGATTTGAAACAATAGGAAATCCAGAGTTAATATTAAGTAATTGCCAGTTTTTTTGCTTGAAGAAATATCATAGATTAGTTTGGATTGGAAGGAAACCCTAATGGTCATCTAGTCAATCCTCCCTGCATCTTTAAGTGGAACAGATTGCTCACAGCCCCATCCAACATGACCTTGAATGTTTGTGGGGATGGAACATTGACCATTCTCTGGGTAACCTGTTCCAGTGTTCCACTATCCTCATTGTCAATAATTTCTTCCTTATATCTAGTCTAAATCTATCTTATTTCAGTTTAAAACTTTTACCCCTTGTCCTACTGCAACAGGCCCTGCTAAAAAGTTTTGTGGCCATCTTTCTCATAAGCTCCCTTTAAATAATGAAAGGCTGCAATAAGGTCTGCGCAGAGCATTCTCTTCTCCAGGCTGAACAGCCACAGATCTCTCAACCTATCTTCACAGAAGAGGTGTTCCATCCCTCCGACCATATTTGTGGCCCTCGTTTGGGCCTGCTCCAACCACTCTACATCTTTCCTGTGCTGAGGGTTCCAGAGCTGGACACAGTACTCTATCTGGAGTCTCACCAGGGTATAGAGAGGCAGAATCACCTCCCTCAGCCTGCTGGTCACGCTTCTTTTGATGCCTAGCCAAGGATATGGTTGGCTTAGTAGTGTAGACTCTCCACTGTATTGATTCGCCTCCCCCGAGTACAAATAGTCCTGCCATCATTAGAGCTATATGGACTGGCGACACATTACAGCCCAGAACCAACACGGTGACATTGTGAATGGCATCAGGTAGGCTGAAGCTCCAACAAGGAGGCTAGCATGCAGAAGCCAGTGTTGGCCATCAGATGTGGCTGAGCAATCAGGAGGTGACAATGAAGAGCATCTTCCTCACAGGAGTACTGCCTTTAGTAAGATACAGGTACATTAAACTCCAGGCCACCTCTATTCTATTGAAAATGACACACCTGTAGACTCTCTGAAATTGTACTATTAACAATTACAATTGTAGTATTAACAGTTGCAATATTCCACGGGATAAGTTTTGCATGTGCCAAAGAGCACTACTCCAAACTATTCCTGAGTTGGTTCAGGATATGTAAAAATTACAGGATCATTCCTATTCATTTGCACTCTTAAGCTCGATCCAAAAAATTGGTTTACGAACTGTTTGTCAGGTGCCAAAGTTGAATCATAGAATCATAGAATCACCAGGTTGGAAAAAGACCTCCTGGATCATCGAGTCCAACCATTCCTATCTGCCACTAAACCGTGTCCCTGAACAAAGTTGAAGAGCAATGCTGACTGTTAAAGACTGGGCATGCCTCACTCCCAGCAGCTTTTTCATAACTGGGAGCGTGTACAGAGAGTCACTGGGCACCTCTGACTTGAAATGGTCACAGGAGCATTTGCAAGGCAGAGAGGAAACGCATCCCTGTCTTCAGTGTTCAGGGAATTCAGCTTCCTGAAGGCTAGCCTAGAAAGTCAATCTTTCGTGCTTGTCAGGCTTTTAAAAAGAACAGTTCTGCAGGACAGCCCAAGTGATTTAGCTGCAAACTGTTCACAAATCGATGGTATCCGTCCTCCTGCTTTTGCATTCCCGCCTCTTTCCATGATTCCGGTCTGGAGACTGATGTTAGAAAAAGCTTTTGTTGTTTTCTAAAACTTAGGTACCATGCTGTTGCAGCTATTGAGCCAGCTCGGGAGAAGCCGCAGGAGCACGCGGCCAGACTGAAAGAGTGAAACCACCTTGTTCAGCAGCAGGTGGCCTTTAATTTAACAGTGCACTTAGAGAGAAGAAACTAAAGCAGTAAGTGTGCACACTGGCCAAGGGACATTTGCCTGCCACATATTCACATTGATCATAAAGAAACTGGATCAAATACGCCATAGATTACATATACCTATTACATAGATTGTTTGTTTTCTATCATCTGTATTATACTATGTAAATAAAGCAAAATTATTTGTTAAGGACAAAAGACTGGAAGTTTGCAATAGAAAAAAATGCTCAATGCTTAAGATCAAGAGGTATTTTCTTTTCACAACTTCATATGATGATTTTCAGTTCAGTTTTTTTCTATGCAAAAAAAAAAGCAAAAATATAAACTACTTGTAAAAGGAACTCCTAAATGTTTGTAGTTTGCCAATATTGACAAAGAATAATATATGTGAATACTACTAAAATTATTTGACTAAATTCCACAGTGACAATGAGTTTCTAGTTTTTTAACTAGAAGAGCAACGTTTATCTAGGATAAATACCACTCAAATTTAAAAGTGAAATAAAATCTACTCTTAATTTTAATGACTAAAAATTACTGGATGAGTGACAGAAAGATCAAATATTGTTCATCCATAATATTAATATAAGTACATTACACATTTTTTTTCTTGAGTGTTAAAGGTATTTTCACACAGGATTTCAAACGCTATTGGAGGCAGAACACTATGATTGACAGAACAATGATTTGCTTTAATGTAGCAGCAATTTCTGTATGACTATGTTTCTGGTTTTCAGAGAAAGACTAAATATGAATAAAGTGAATTAAAAGACTATTCGTTATCGTATTATCATTAAAAGCCTGCATCTACTATTAAAGGAGAAAAAATACTTGCCCTTACTTTCCCGCATCATCATACGGTCACTGCTCGTTAACCAAAAGAGCTCCAAAGCTATAGCAAAATCTCTAGTTTGCAAAACCTGCACCACCCAGAAAGCATACACGTAACACACGACTGATCACGGAGGATCACTTCTACTCTTTTACTGGCAGTCAATACAATATCTTCTAATAATCTAAATAAGTATTACATAGTATTCTACCTAAATAACAGCTTGTGCACTAAAATATATCCAAACAAAAATACACACACTTCAGTCTTCAAATATTAAAACTGCTGGAATGTATTTTTTTATATAGTCTGGTCCTGAGACATAGTATAGATCAATAAATAATTTGAAAGCAGAAGTAAAAGTTACTCTTCTCATAAAAAATTTTATCCTGCAATATTCACAGTTCTAGTTTGGATGAAAATTAGTTTGTATTCTTTTGCAAATGTCTCAGTGAACCATTTTTTAAGGGACTGACCCATGGAATGTCTGTTTTTGATTTTGAAATATATTTATCAAGATAAAGATTTTAGGGCAATTACCTGAAATTTACTTGAACGAGTGTTTTATGGTTACACCCCAAATCAGTTTTATTAGTTTCAGAATTGAGACTCGAGTTAAACTCATTCACATTTTGTAATTTGACTATGCTGAACAATGCTACAGGAGTTTCAGGACAACTGTAAGCACTGTGTGCTCAGAGACCGCAATACTTGTCAGGTCATATTTTGGGTGATAAACAAAAAATGGTTGCTTATCAGCCCACACTATATGTTGAACACTGATCATTTGTGAAGTTATCTCCAACTTCACTGTGTGGAACCATGTTCCAAAAACTTCCACTGTATAATTTTACCAGCGTAAGTTCTTGTTTCATGACTTCAGACAAAGCTTATTTACCCAGGGCGTTCAACCCACTCTTACCTGTGTAGCATTCTTAAGTTGTAGTTCATTGTTCCTGATCAAATAACATGAAACCTACTTTTCTATGAAAAACTAAAAATCTACGTCTGCTTTGTGACAAAACTTAAATGTGTGCCGAATGCAGATGCCTACTTTTTTTATCTGAGATGTCCAAACTGCATAAGAATGCCCCTGATAAAACTGAATGGACTTTAGATAAACTTAAGAACTAACTGAAAAATTTGCATAATGAGCACTACTGTGTCCTCACTTAGATGAATATATAAATCCTTTAAAATAAAGAGCATTATCCACAAATAAATTTTCAGCAATCTTATGTTAAAATAAAATACCTTTATTAATAAAAGCAAAAAACCAAAAAAAGTCCACTGCTAAGTAGTATTACTTTACCCTATTCCTGCTTTGAAATATGGATTCTGAGGAAATACAGGAGAAAATGTTGTTACAGAGCCTCACTGACTGAATTAGCAGCTGATTTTGTGACAAGAATCTCTCACAGATTGCTTATGTTCTATGAATCTAAGCAAAAAAACCAAAACAAACCCCAACCTAAAAGGTACTGTACAGCAAAGCTGAATGATTTTTATGTTAAGTGCCCAGTTCTTCTGCTTTGAAGGAATAAATTGTCATATATTTTAATCTTCCATACATTGTCAGTAATAGCTATCCAAGAACGTTTGACTTTTTGCTCTCGTGGATGCAAGTTTGTGAAGGAAAACAGAACAATCTTACAATCTTAAATACATTCTAGATAAATTCACTGAATTTACAGAGCAGTAACACAATATATTCATTTGCACTTCCTGCTCTTTTCTTTTAATACACACAGCAACTTTGAAATCGTATTTGGCAAAAATAAAACAGGCTTTCTATCAAAAGGCATCATATTTCAAGAAAATATTTAAAGGCAAGAACTACCTGAATCTATAGCATTTTATTTATCTCTACCTAAATATGTTAAAAATCATGAAAATGGAGTCAAGTGCTTATAAAAATTTGTAGCTAAAAATGCTGTAATAAATAAAACAGGACCTTAAGCTCAGACAGCACTCTACAAAAATCCTGAAAATAGTCAAAGCCTTTAACATAGTATTTTATCCAGTCTTTCTTAAAACCCCCCAAACATGCCAATCTTACAACAACGTTTGCAAGACAACGCATCTCACCTACACAGGACAGATATGAGGATATGAGATCCAAGCAGTCGAGCCATTTACTTCACATTTCAGGTAAGTTACTTAATAGCATCATGTAAACAACTTCCTTTCTCCTAACCCAAAGTATTAACACATCCTCCCCGACTGAAACTATAGCACAATCAAGCTGAATCGTGAAGTATTTTCTCTAGTAAAGTTTCATAGGGTCATGTTGCTTAAAAACATAGCTCAGGAAGAAGCAATCAGAAGACAACATTGTGAACAATCCCGTGTGAAATTTTAGATACTATAGCCTCATCTCAAAGAGAAGGAACAATGTGTAGGGTCACAGAAACCAGCCTCCAGAACAGGCAGAAATTGAAAGAGCATTGATTTTGGTCAAAATAAAGGCCTGATCATCTCCCAGAAGGTGAAGGTTTGCAAACATTAGCAAAGTTATCTCTTCAAAGGAGTAGAAAAATGCCTATCTGCAGCTAAGTTACTAGTAAAGACTGTCAGTGCATTGTCTTGTTTGCTTTGGAGAATCTTTTAATTCCAAGTGAATTTCTCTTTAAATTCTAGCTACGTACTCAAATCTTGCTCCATTTACAGCCTGTCATAGGTAATTACATATTATGTCAACAGAAAAATTAATCAATTGAATAACCTGCATGTTAAAGGAAACCACAAGAAGTTAGTATTTTTAGATGTAAACAGTCATAAAATAACAGAAAACAACTTCTTGTTGTTATGTATAACAACAATGAGAACACTTTGAAAATGTTAAGATTATGTTCAACAGCCTTAAATTTCCACATCCAAGTGTTTAAAAAATCTTATTTTTATTTTCATTAAAATTCTGGATCAGCTTATAACCCAAAACATAGATGTCTGAATCTACAAAGTGTTTGGCTTTTTTCTAACAGTATCTTCTACTCACAAGAAGTTTGAAGAAAAATGTGAGCAGAGCCTGCATGGGTGGCTTAATCCACATTGTTTAGAGGAATGGTAAATCAATATATACTACCTTTGTCCCTCTTACTTCCAAACATTCCTGCAAAACTTCAAAATTGTATCCTTCCCTAAGTATAATATCAAGTCAAGTTTGTAGTCCTTCTTTAAGACCACAGAAATTCCTTCAGACCCATGAAAAAATAGCGTCCAAATAGAGGTAACAATTTGCTGTATGTAACACTTAACAGCAGTCCTTTTGAGTGCAATTCAGTAGCCTCACTTTAGACAACATTATTGAGCAAAGGTCATCACAGAAGTTCACTCACATTAAGAATCTTTCCTATCAGGCTACTTTTGATGGTTTGTATTGAATTGTTCACTGTTTCATGTTTCCTTTAGAGACTTACTATCTACAACTGATATTCAAACCAAACTGCAAGAAAAATTAATCACTCTACTGGTTTTCCAAATTTAACATAAGCATAGTCTTGGAGACACCAAGGAGGCTCAGATCTACTTATATGATTAAAATTCAGTAGATGAAGTGTGTGATATGCAAAGGTAGTGGTTTATGGACAAGTAGAACATTGACTAGTTGAAAATCGATATCTAAATTCGAAACCTTTACTCAATAATGTTGTCTAAATGAGTCTGCAGAACTAATTACAAGAGCAAAATTTCCTAGGAACAGAATAGACAGGTGACTGGAAGTGGGCTGGAGATGTGAAATATCTATCAGCCACATTGCTTCATAGCCAGGATCCCTATAGCCCTATAATCTTGTCTTCAGCAATAGTGGCTACAAATGGATGTTCAGTGAAAAGAAAGAACAGGACAAGTATATGCAATATTCCTCCTACCATTTATTTTCTGCTCACAGGATTTGCTGAGCCTAATCCAGTTTTCTATTCAGCAGTCCACAGTGGAACTCTCTTCCAAGGTGTTTTTATTCTCCCTTCAACCTCTACAAACTTTGCATCCGTGACTTTTTATTAGGGAATCTCACAAATTCCTACTTTGTGGTAAATTACCTCTTTCCTTGTTCTGAACCTGGTTTCTTGAAGCTTCACTGCATGGTCTATGAGTCATTCTCTTTTTGGGAAAACTACTTAATACACAGTCCCTACCCATTCTCTTCACTAAATCCAAAGTTAGGATCCAAAAAGACCCATCAAACCAACTCCGAAGACCCCTGGAGGAACCTGAAGGCATTAAACACCTCCTTTCTGTAACTGAAAGTCCTGGCCGTGATTGCTTTTCTCCTTTGGTACAGCAGCACTGAAGCTGTCCTCACTTAGTAGCTAGGTTCCCAGTTTCATGACTAAGGCAGTCTATGATATGAAAAAGAGGCAGAAAAACATTAAAATTCTCTATGGACAACTTTGAAAGAGCTCTCTGAGTATGTCTAGCACAGCAATGCACTTAAAGAAGGCTTAAAAAGAGGTAGTTGCTGATTCAATTTTTCAAGTGACTAAAGTATGAGTAGAAGTAAGACTGTAGCTTGATGGCTAGAAATTTCACCAGGGAAAAGGAAAACTTGCATTTTGGTCCTGATCCAAGAACTATCTGCACTTTATTCAAAGTCTGCTTTTATATAACACTCAAAGTAAGTTTTAGATGAACATTGTAATGTGCAACCTCAAAAATACAAGACCAGCGTTGTCTCATGGGATCTATTTAAGAACAAATAGTTTCATGTGAAGTATACATATTATGGAGAGTCCATAGCACCAAAAGACAAAGGCAGGCTCAGAAACCTACTGTGGAGTCAGACTACGTAACCATCCATTGCCACAATTAAGGGAATATTTCTGCCTGTGAGACTGAATTTGGAAAAGCAGATTCCAGACAGAATCTGGATTCATTAGATCACTAGATCAAAATTGTTACATACAAAACAAGATTTATACTTTCAACAACCCTCTCTGGAATCTCCCTTCCTTAAACACGTATCTAAGTGTGATGTCAAAGAAATAAAGGGTTTCTACATTCTCATTACGGTTCTAGATGACAATGATACATACAACTCTTCCTTTCAAAACATAATGCGGCAATTACAAAGTGTTCTCATGTTTTCGGGGTAGAGGGGTTAAGGTATTATATTTACATGAATTACAGTTTTCCAGCTGAAAACAATAAACTATTTTTCAACAGAATATTTATCCTCATTGATGACTGTCTTTCTGTCAGATTTTCAAGCAATGATTATTTTTATGTTTAAGCCATTAGGATAAGAATAATGGAGTTGCCAAGTGAATCTGCCATAATTCTCAGAGCATAGCTTAGTTTTGTATTTGTACATGTAATTGCATACTTCCGCTGATGTATTATAAAAGCAGCACTCCAGTGCAATAATACCATGAAAAAAAAACCAGCTATCTTGCCACTAGTGTGTTTACTTATCCTTGCTAAAGTAGGCTACAGTAATTCATAAAAACATTCATCTATAACCCTTTTGAGCTTCAAGCATCCAAAATAGTTCATGATGTTGTCATCTTATATACATCCTCTAAATGCCTAATACTCCACCCCATCTCAATCTCAACAGTATGTTTCATACACTAGCACTAAACAATGTCCTCAGAACTGTTTATAAACAGTAAATGTTGCAAATGTTTTTCCTTATACAACACAGGGAGTTTGCACGTACCAATTTAGTAACAGAGTAGGCTGAAACCTAGAAGAGAGAACAGTTCCTGGTTTCTCCATCTATGTGCATTTCTTCATTGAATATCGTCCATCAATAAAGCCTACAACTCAAAGCCATACTACATACAACATAATTTTGCAGCATCCAAAATTCTGAAAAATTAAGAAATCTGGAGCTGGAATAAGGCAACTTTTGAAAACCAAAACTATTCAAATGATATTTCTGCCAGACAACTATGCAATCTTATCTTTGTTGCTCTTAACATCAATGAAAATGTTTCTCGGAATCACAGAACAATCTAGGTTGGAAAAGACCTTTAAGATCATCAAGTCCAACTCTAAAATTTAACCATGCTTGTTAAAGAGATGAACACATAGGGAAGAAACCACCGTGCTGTAATCCAGAGAACTGTCTCAGTATTTCACTAGAGGATCTGCAGCTGAACCTTATGAAAGTGTACTGAGAAGTGGTAGGATTGGTCAAAATAGTCTAAGAGCCACTCTAAGTGGTTTAATAAATAAATAAATAAATAAATAAATATTTTCCCCTAAGACATATTTTTCAATTGTGTGGTTTTCTTCTTGTGGCTACTTAGCAACAGCAGTCATGTTCCATAGAGGAATCCTCCTGGTACATTGTAAGAGCCCCAGGCAAACTACCATACACTTTCATTATTCTGAATGCGCAAGTGGAAAAAAGGAGGGAGAGGGGAAAGTAGTACTGAGTTCAAAATAACAGTTTATTGTTTGGCGGTTGTTACAAAATATCTTTTGCCTCTATGCCAGACGCAATTTTACATTAATCATAATTGGCTTTTCTCAATGTAAGAAAAGGAATTCTAAAAATCTGCAAATCACTGGCATCAGTCCATTGCCACAGTGTTCAGCCACATTGGGAGCTACTCTGCAGTTCATTAGCTCTGCAACCATTTTAAATAACATTTTCTATAATCCTAATCAGAATAAGTAATTCAACATCAAAAATGTTGGACACTGAATTTCACTAGAGTGTCTAGCGATATCAGCAGCAATAGTACTTTGGGAAAAAAATGAAATATTTGGAAACCATAATGTGGACAGAACCATACCATTTCATCATCAAAATATACCTAATGAAAGATCAAATCAATTTCTAGTTCATTATAATTTAGTAGCATTGTGGTTACTCTAATGTACTAATTAAATTCTGGCTCTACTTAAGTTCAGTCTGTTCTCTCTTCCCCTGTTATCCTGTTGGGAGATAGGTTGGAATATTCATATCCACAGGAGCAAATAATGTCTTATAAAGATGTGTACATGATTACAGTACCTGACGGGGTGCACAAGAAAGCTGGGGAGGGATTTCATAAAAAGGCATGTAGTGACAGGACTAGGAGAAATGGCTATAAATTGGAGAGGGGGATATTTAGACTAGACATAGGGAGGAAACTCTTTACAATGAGAGTGGTGAGGCACCGGCACATGTTGCCCAGGGAAGTTCTGGATGACCCATCCCTGGAAGCATTCAAAGCCAGACTGAAGGGTTTTGAGCAGCCTGGCCTAGTGGGGCATGTGCCTGCCCATAGCGGGAGGGTTGGAACTAGATGATCTTTAAGGTCTCTTCCAACTCAAACCATTCTACAATTCATTCTATGATTCTATGATTAATACAAAAGAGGTGCAGGAAAAAAAGTCATATTGCTACTGTGTCATGACTATGAGAGGTTCAACAAAATCTTTAAGCATGTGCTCAAGCTTCTATAAAAATTCTTTAAAGCTATTATCAAGAGTTCAAACACTGATAAACAAAGATCCTGTACTCTGAGGTCTACCAGATTTCAAGCATTTTTTGTCTCTGTTTTTCAACTTTTCAACATCCTTCTAAAATCACGTACAAATGAAATAGTATTTTCTGTGTCGGTATGCTTAGAGCACTCTTGTCAATCCTTCCTGCTATTTCCCTGTTTCAACATCCAAGGATTACATTAGCTCTTTCTGTCACAATATTGCACAGACAGAATACAGTTGCTTGGTTCACTCAATGTTCTTTCCAAAATCCTTGTTTCCCCGAGATGCAGAATAAGATTATAATAAATGTGCAAGTACAACATTTGCTTGGCTCATTCTATTATTCACACCCAAGTTCCTGCTTCCCTGTCTGGCTGCAGTGCTGTACTTCTAATCTCATTTCTGGGATCACTGCTGGAGTGATCTAACCAGCTCGGGGCAAGAACTGCAAATTTTGCTGAATTTCCCAGGAAACACAAGCACAGCTGACAGCCCCGTTTGTTGTAGGATTCCCTTCAGATAGATTGTATGAATACAATACATACATGAATACTCGGTTTAGCTTTTCCCTTTCTGAACATCTCTATTCCACTGAACTCAGAAGGACCTGCATCTTCCTCACCTGCAGCTCAGCGCAAAAAATGAACATCTTATCATTAGGATACACTGATAAAACCATTATCTAGGACATAAAATATATTAAGAACTGCACCTCAGTGCTATGTGGGTGACATGAATCCCAGAGCTATGTAGTATAGGTGCAATCAGCCACTCAAGGGAGGGCTAACTTTGAGTTAGTTCATTGGTGTGACCCACAATATGAGGTCAACCAAAGGGCTTCCTTGCTTTGGAGCAAATGGATCATTGTACAGTCCAGCACGAAGAATCAGATTTACATGGAGGAATACTATGTTACTCCATGACACCTAGATGAATGAAAAGTTTCTTGCATGCTGATTAAAACCTACTGAAAAGAGATAATAACGGCATTTGCAATCAGTTGAATGAACTTCTCTACAAATATATTTGCCTCTACTTGACTACCAGACAGGCAAATAGATTATCATTTTCGTTCCCTGGCTTAACTCACTCAGTCTCTGAAAGATTTGCAGGGTTTTAACTTTGAAGACAATAGAAAAGTATGAATGTCATGATGATACCTCAATTACTAGGAGACACTTAATGGAAACATGCAAAATTTTGCCCAGAATTAATGCTTTCAGCAGAAAAAGTAGTGTGTCACTGCTAAAATGCCCATGAAATCAGAGCATTATGACTAGCAGTAAAAGTCAACATTGACAACCAAATGCGTATATGCGAAACAGCACATTGCTTTAAGATGATTCATTCTGATCCCTTTCAAGGCAGTAGTACTTTGCCTTCAAAGTTAAATTAGTATTCTTTAAGACCTTGACAATGAAAACTAGGAAATAACTTTGGAGCTAGCAATCTTGGTTATAAAAAGTAGACCATTTGGGCTAGAAAAAGAACATTGTCTAGAAAAACTGCAGAAGGAAAGAATTTGTACAGCAGCAGATAAAAGCTGGCACTCACTAAAAATACATCATAATGACTACCATTTGAAATAAAAATTCGGGCAGGGGTCAGGGTGGGGACATCAATACAAAAAAAACAACCAAACAAACAAACCAACCCCTCAGACAGATTTAATTATCCACTCAGAGTAACTGTGGAACCGTTGGTCTAGGATAAAATCCCATGTTGTTTAAGCCAAAACAGAATAAGGTAATTTTACTAAAATTGGGAGGAAATAAGTGGGAAAGATCACCCATGAAAAAAGCTTTAATGAAACGACCAAAGACAACAGCTATTTCAGCTAGATTTCCAAGTGCAGGCAAATTTGCAGAAAATACAGCATAGAGGAATGTTCTCCAGGTGATCCAGTGCAGGAAAGCATTGAAGCAGAAAGTGGTATGTCTTAGAGCAGTAGGAGTATAAATTTTAGAAAGGAGCAAAAGGCTGAGCTATTTCATATAGGAAAATGGGCAGCTGTTCAAAATAGGACTAAGTAAATGTAAATTACCTGTGCTTACCTTTGATTTCACCACTGGAAAAGCTGTCTTGGAGTATTTAGTCTTAGGATATTCTTATCACAGTGTATTGCAGGAAACGTGAATGTCAAAAATGTATTTTAATTATACCACAAAATGTTCTAAAATTTGACAAATCATTTCAGGACTTAGCTATCAAAATTTAGTACCAACTGCTCTGCTAGTTGTGTAGTCTAATAACAATGGATGTTAACCTTAATTTAGACAAGGCAGGGAGGGACTAAGTGGTAGATAACTACTTATTAACCAGAAGTCTGGTTTGTAAAAGGGACCTCCTACAAACAAGATAAATAAATTTCAAACTTGAAGAATATTGGTCTAAAGGAACGACAATAAAGAAATAAAAATACCTTAGTGAATACACTATGCAGTGTAGCTATTTCCAGTGCTTCCAGAAGAGAAAGCAAATATTAACAAGCGTACAAACACAGACTTCATAGAGAAGAGTAGTCAGCCAACGTATTTGGATATGTACCAAGAGTCTGAGATGGAAAAGGGAATGAAGAGTAAGAAATTATACAGATTCAGCATTGTTGATTAGGCAATGAACTCAGAAAGCTTTGTTTTCTACATTAGGTGACTGTTGGTCAGAAATCGACTGAAGCCTGTGCTTTTCTCTCACAACACTATCACTGCATTTTGGAAGACACTTCTGCCTAATGGTAATGTTGAAATAACATCACGTATAGTAATGCTTGGAATATTGTTTTTTCACCATTGAACACAAATTTGAAATGGCCTTTTAAATGGAAATAAATGTCTAAATTCTGGAGCATCACAGTAATAACAGTTGTCAGCAGAGCTGTCACCTTACAGGTTAGAGTGAAATAGGGTAGCCGTCCTTGGCTCTTAAAAGAAAGATAATTGGCACATGTGTACTAGAATAACTGGCCTCTGACAAATAAGGTCTGCCAGGTAGCAATTGCCATGGGAGACCACGGAACTTCCCTCCTCTGAAGTGAGGTGCCACCTTCATTCTCACAGTTCATGAGTGTGGTTCATTAAGACAAAAAAAAAAACCCAAGAAATAATAAAAAACACGTGCTGCACTTACATATGTCTGCGCATAGACATATCATTTCCACAATGATACTGTTTTCCTATTTGCAAATGTCTAGCATTTCAGATTACTTTAAGAAAGGTGCTTATGCAGAGAGAGGTCTAGTCTGGCAGCACAACTTGTTTCTCTTGCAACCATGTTTTGAGCAGCAGAGTCTACTGACATCTTTTCCTTCATTTCAAAATTAGACAGTTCTGCCACCTTCCACCTTCCTTGACTATGCATCACTAAAACTTGTCAACCAGCTATTCTTTTCCTTTTTGTCTTCCAGGCCCTCCCTTACTCGTACTGCTGGGAATACACTAGAAAAGAAACATATTGCCACTAACCCAGGAAGACTCTGAGCTTCAAACTGCTTGATACTGGAGGAGTATTCTTGGGAAATATTATTATAAGTAGATTCTATTCTTATATCCTTAAATATGCATCCACTTTTACCACTGCTGAAGACAAGACATCATGCTACATAAACATTTAATCTCAGCCAGCATAGTCATCCTTTTGTTCTTGGAGTTCATTTGAATCAAACTGTTTACTTGGCCTGATAAACTACTTAACTTCTGTTTCAAAGACAAAATCAAATGTCTTTGATCTCATGCATCATAGGACAGCAAGGTATAAGACATGTAAGTACATATGTGAGAAATGTAGTTTAGAAATGTTTCTACATCTACTGATAAAAACATATAGGAGAATAGCATTTTTTTAAATGCTATTTCCAAGTATATGGACAAGAATTACCAGCTTAGAAATGCTCTACATCTTTTCCTCACAACATATAGCAGAATAACAGTTTTTAAAAAGTCAAGTGTATGGACAAGAATAAGGAAGACTATATGACGTATTTTGAATTAGCTTATAAAACCAGAGAAATCTCAGACCAAAGAGAAAAATGCCATAAAGCCTCTATATCATCCACAGAATTCAGTCTTGTAGATATACTCTTGTTACAACTATTCTCAGGGTCCATCCTGGGACATTTCCCAGAGAGAATCTTCTCTAAAGAAAGGGTAAAGAAATTCTTCTGGAAACCTTTGAAAGCCGCAAACTATTTACGATTATTACTAGGAAATAAGAAGTTTTACAAAACTTGTACGCAAACATAAAAGGCAGAAACAATGCCACGAAAGCAAAGCTATTGCTCAATATAGACTCAATTTCTGAGGTCCCAGCTAAACCAAGTCTTGATTACAGTAACTCATTTCCACAGCTACAGGTGACAGGCAGCCCAAAGTGACCCGCGGTCATAATGACATTCTCACATTCAAGACGACAGAAGACATAACTGCTCCATGTTTGCAAACAGTGCTGAACACTATGATTAAAATTAAACAAGGGCAAGTGCTAAGTTAAGAGAAGTGAAATCAGGGGCGTAACAATACACAGCTGTATGAGCCCTTGAGCACAGAAGATCAAAACGGCAGCCAGTCATAAGAATTCCCTCTACACCACAAACAGGGCAGACATAGATCCAAACTGGGGTCTGCTCAGCCATTAATGTACCGTGAACAGGAGCACAAACACCTGCCAACTGAAAGCACTGATCTAGCCCACAAAGCTCCCACAAAATCCATGCTCATTTGTCCTTATCTTTTTTTAATTAGATTCACTACCGTGATGTCTGGACATCTTTTAAAATGTCCATGCTACCCCAAGTGGTGTTTCTACTTCTCTCACCCAGTCTCTGTCCTAAATTTCTCTTTCTGAGTTTGATAACACTGTCTTCCACGTTACTTCTTCCCAAGCATTCAGTACTATGTTCCTCACTCACAATGAAAAAAAAGAAAGAGGAGGGAAGGCAGCAATGGGTAAGAGTAGAATTCATGCATTCTCCCTGGAAAACAGGAAGTCACTGCATTGCTTAACTGAAAACAAAGAGTTGGAAATGGATTGACAAAAAGGACAGACCACTGATACTCTTCCCAGGGTATAACTCCTCAGGATACCCAGTAACACATAGCAAACTTTCCATTGTCCCTCAGGTTTTCACAAGATAAACCTTTATGAATTCTTCCCCATTACTCAGGGAGACCTGCAGATTACTCTAAAACCAGGAACACGCATGTGTTATTTGCATTGCTTTACAACCATCTTTCCGTCTATCAATGCAGAATAGCTAGTTGTATAACTAGCTGGAATTCAAAAAGAAGGTTAGACAAATTATTCTCGTATGTGACGTCTAAGAGTTATGAAAAAGAAGACAGTCACTGTGCTTAAGGATCTATTGAAGCATAAGAATTAATAGGCGGTAGAAAGAACTGGTGATATTGGGAATAAACTTGATAGGATCCCTGTCACTATTTGGTTACTAGAGCTTATCAAAGGAAAACAACAGTTGTATTTTTATTTTTCTATTTCGAATGGATTGGGATTTATTGAAGAAGTGAGAAAAATTAAATACAAATCAAGTTAGCTTTTGCAATGTAATTCCATTTTCTCTGTATAAGTGCTCCTCTGACCTTGTTTGCTTAAGTAGCAAGCTTTCCTTTTATCTTTCAGGCCCTTCGCCAGCTTTTTCTCCTTTCTAAATTATTCTAACCTTTTGTGAACTGTAGTAAAATCTCAGACATTCATGCAGCGACAGGATGATGTTACTAACAACAACTTTCTAGGAGGGTACATGTAAGAAAATAAGGGATCATTTCAGAATGAGAAGACCCAGCTGAATAGAATGTTAGCACTTTCCTGCAACATATTAAAAAATGACTGGAGATTTGCTGTCCCTGCATGTTAGAAAAATAGGGAAAATAAAGAGGGGGGGAATGTTTCTGAAAATATCTCTCCTTTTTTCTTAAAAATCCTGCCTAAGCCTAGGTATCCATAGGTAATCAGAGCAGTGCTTGGGACATAAGGTGGTTAGGAAACGCACTTATCTTTTTATGCACTTAAATATTCTTGTTAAATGTCTGAGAGTTTCCTGATAAATTAATTGAGTTTGATTGTTTCATGGAGCAAATAGATAGTCCACAATAACAGACACAGTGCATCACTTGGTTGAAAGAGTGGAACAACCCTTCTATAACAGCAACAATAACATACCTAGTTTCAATGTCTGTGCAGAGATTTGAAACTCTGAATAACCCCCACAACAGTCCTCAGCCTCAAAAAGGGGTAAAAATAAAGAGTCATGCTAAGAAGCCACAGGGGGAGCTGAGAGAATTAGATCCTTAGAAGTGGCTACTTGAGGACACCATCAAAGGAATACAGAGCTGCTTAGGGAAAGCTTGAGAAAGGGTAATGGCAAGTCAGCAGGGAAGAGGGGGTAGATTAGAAGCACAAACGAATATCTCTGAAAGCTGAAATTGTATCTAAACAAAGAAAATAAGGGCTGATGAGCTTTAGGAGATTAAACATAAGCGCACAATAAGGCAGGCCAAAAAAGTGTTTGAGGAACAACCAAAGAAGCAAAACTAACACTACATTTTTCTTGAAGCACGTCAGAAGCAGAAGTGCTTCTGCTAGGGTGTCTGTAGGGCCAGCTGAAGATCAGGACACAAAACTAGCAACCAGAACAAAAACATACACCCTTTGCAGTAGTATGTAGAAGTAACTGGAGAGCTTTTAGAGGAAACCTTAACTTGCTTTGTGATGGACTATGGAAAAGGTCTGTCTAAAATTCAGATGAGTGTAAAATAGACTATAGAAAGATTTGACAAAGTGAATACAAATCAGTTACCACAACTGGGTGGTATTAACTCAGGATATCTAAAGGCACTCTGGAATAAAATCACTGAATTATAATAATGAGTGATACATTCTCAAATCTGTCTTTGCACGTTATGGTCAACGAATGGCAAATATGGCAATTTTTATAAAAATTGCAGGGTAAGATTGTGAAGCTGCAAGCTATACTACCAATTCAATAGAACATATAAGAATAAAATAAAGACATCTGTATAAAACCAACACAGCTTTTGCTAAAGAAGACCTGCCGTATTGACTTCGTGGTATTCTTTGATACAGTTAACACAATCCATTTCAGTTTTCAAAGGTTTCTTGACAAAAATTTGAGGAACTGCTGAAGGCCTTTATTAAACTGTATGGTTCGCCACAAATCAACAGATGAACTTCAGAGTATGTAAAGGGGAAGGCACATGAGGAAAAATTACCTTAAATTTTTGTGTCAGATGCCACAAACGTACACTGAGCTGACCATTACCATGAGTTATGATGGATGTTCCATGAAAACATCAATCCAGTGATCAGTTTAGGTCAAAAAAGGCAAATCAGATGTTGGGAATTCAGAGAACTCTGTCATAATTCTATGTATAAATCTACTGTTTGTCTATACCTGGAATACTAGCTGCGGTTTTGGTCACATCCTCCTAAGGAGGGTATGGAAGGACATAAAATGTTCAAGACAATCAAGGATGACCAAAGGTCTTGAATACATGCAAAATGTTCCCTCTGTCTGAGGGATGAAAGATGAAGTAAACTGGGATTGCACTTTGAAAAACAGGTAACTTAGAGGGAATATGATAGAGGTCAATTACGTCATAGAAGTGGGCTTTGTTTACTCTTCAGCAGTACAAGAACCACAGGGCATCAAATGAAGCCACTAGGAACCATGTTCAAAACAAGCAGAGGTTATTCTTTGTATAACATAATGTTCATTGCTAAAAGATTTCCCAGATACTGTTAAGTTCGCTAGGATTCAAAGGGAGATAGAGTGAATTTAGAAGCTCCATCTGCCTCAGGAAATCCTTAAAATAACTGAAAGCAGGGAGAGTATTAGAGGGAGCATGTGCGTTTACTTTTCCCTCTTGCATGTTTCTTACCTTTCTCATGGCTAGCAACAGAGTTGGGCTAGCAGGAAGGAGAAGCACATTGTCATCTTCAGGCTTTGATTTTTTTCAGAATTATAACCATCTCTCAGTGCCAGAAGCAGGGTTTCCAGCACGTGTGGAAAGGTGTCACAACAAATCTTTTACCTATTCAATAGGTCTTATGCCATAGGTCTCTAATTACTGTTGTGTGCCCTAATTAGACTGTGCTGTTAACAACGTGCAAATAGCAGAGGTCTTTCTAGATGCTGCACAGTCTCAGTAGAAAATGAGAAAGGGGAAAGAGGGTAGAAGTGTCTTTGTGTTTTCAGCAGCGCTTAATTAGAGAGGCCCATGACAGACCATAGATTCAGCACAATGTCTTGGAAGATTAACATGCAAATATTGTCACGTGCAGAAAACCATTCTAAATCTCTATCTGTTTACGCAAATCCTGTCAAGCACAAGAGATTAGGTAAACAAAAATCTTTCTAACTAACCTGATCATTTTCCTTCAGTGCTCTAAACAGCAGTGATACAAATTACATAGTTCTATCCTGCTACATAATGCAATTCTTACCACTTCATGCATTGATGCACCTGGCTCTAACGAAACACTATGGTTTGATTCAAGATATATTATAGGACTGCTTTATAGGAAGTCTAGTGACACTGCCAGTAATTAAGCTTGTGCAATTTTCCCCTTTCATATATTCAGCTTCTTATAACAGTTTGGGCTCAAATATATTGCAATGATTTTCTGTGCTGTGCGCAGGATAATTTTTTCCATGGATAATACACAATGTTCCCAAGGACAATACTAACGGAAGTACATCATTTCACCTGCATTAAAAAATTCGTTGTCCTTTTATTGACCATCTGACACACTTCCATACTTTGAAGTAGAGATCAAAAACACAGAGCCTGACCTGTATGTCAGGGAAGTCTTTAGTTTCTCTGTGAAATTCTACTTCAGTTTGGCCAAATTAGATAGTTTTCATCAGCTAAAATGTCTCCATCTAAGAAGAAAATTATTCTTAAATTTCATTCTGCTTGTTTTAAGAACATCATCTACTTTCATATCAACTTTCAGCCCAGTTATTCCAGCACAGCTTTTTAGCTTAAATAGCATTATCCATTACCTGATAACTACAGTCCTTGACTCATAGACTTCTGCCTTATTCCTCATACCTCTCCCAGACCTCTTCCTTTCAAATTACAGTTTATACATTTTTTGTTCATCTTCTAGTTCAAACCAATCTTCTAGCACACAGGTGACCTGAACAATGCTAACTAGGATTATATGAAATATAATACTGAACCTTATAAAACTGCATATATATTTTCCTGTATCACAGGATATAAGAATCACTGATGTGGGAAGGGACCTATAGAGATTGCTTAATCCAACCCTCCTGCTCACGCAGGATCAGCCAGGGCAAGATGCTTAGGATTGTGCCCAGCTTGATTTTTAGTATCTCCACAGGTGGAGACTCCATAACCTCTCTGGGCAGCCTGTTCCAGCATCTAACCACCTTCACAGTAAAAAATAAGCAAACAAACAAACAAAAAGTATTTTCCTTTGTTTATGTAGAATTTCCCAAGTTTCAGTTTGTGCCCATTGCCTCTTGTCCTGACATTGTGCATCACTGAGAAGAGTCTGTCTCCCTCTTCCTTACTCCCTCCCATGAGGTATTTATAAATATTGATAAGATCACCCTAAGACTTCTCTCCTCCACGCTAAGTCCCAGCTCTTTCTTCCCCTTAGATGCTTCAGTGCCTTAATCATCTTTGCCAGTATGTCTGTATCTTTTTTGTATTCTGAAACATCGACTGAAACATCTGAGCATGTTTCTTTGATTACAGCTGTCTTAATGGAACCAGTTCAGAACCATCTGATTAACAATTAATATAGTGAAGTACCCTTAGACACATCGAAAAATACGTAAGTACATATGAGTTGAACTGTACTACTTCAGTTTCTTTCAAGTGCAGAGATCTCAGTTTATAGGGGCAACTGATAATATTTCTTGCTAAGTAAGCTATCTTTTGGTTTACACCATTACAATTCAGTTTTACATGCAGTAAACTTTACAGTTCAGTTACTGTAAACCTTATGCTTCAGGGAGTTTAATCTTCTCCAATTTAGTTAATACTTTTCCCTGTGATTTCCCCCCCATATGCTTCAATTAATGATGATCAAACTGATCCATTTTTCTTTGGAAAATCTGTTATCAAAGAAATAATCAGATTACATTGGCACTATCCACTTTTGGTGTATCAATGTTTCATTTCAATTAATTTTCTCTTTACCACCTCATTTTTAAACCCCCTTTCCTTGAAAATGTGGTCAAAAGCTTAGAATATAATTGAAGTCAGACTGTAGTTAACCACTCACCATTTTTCTTTTCAAATAACAGATACTGTCTTTGTATAAAATATTTACAACTTGACAGATGATAAAAATACTGGGTTTGGAATTTCAAGAATAATTTTTCTCAAATTGTTTCATCATCCTAATTTAAGTACATTCAATTTTATGTTTTAATTTCACTGTTTTTTTGGTCATTTACATGTCCATATGCCTATTGTTTTCAGCTATCCTGCCTGTATGGTAAACCAATATTGAAAACACAGGCAAAGAAGGGTTTTTTTAATCATATCTAAACTATTTCCAGGAACATAGAATCATTAAGGTTGTAAAAGACCACTAAGGTCATCAAGTTCAATTGTTAGCCCAACACCATCATATCTGATAAATCATGTCCCGAAGTGCCATGTCTACATATTTTTTTAACACCTCCAGGAATTGTGACTGCACCACTCCCCTGGGCAGCCTGTTCCAGCATTTCAACACTCTCTCAGTAAGGAGTTTTTTCCTAATATCCAATCTAAACCTCCCTGATGCAACTTGAGGCTCTTTCGTCTCGTCCTATCAGCTGTCACTTGGGAGAATAGACCAACACCCACCTAGCTACAACCTCCTTTCAGGCAGTTGTAGAGAGCAATAAGGTCTCCCCTCAACCTTATGTTCTCCAGACTAAACAACCCCAGTTCCCTCAGATTCACCTCAGCATACTTGTTCTCCAGACCTTTCATCAGCTTCATAACCCATCTCTGGACATCTTCACCTCCAGAATCTTAACCTACAAAAGCATGTCTCATTTAAAGAGGAAAGTGAAAACTTAAAACTGCCACTTATGCCTTAGTTTTAGATATGAATGTTTAAAGTCCTTTATGATGCTAAGTCCTAAGAAAAAGATCTCCAAATTGTCTAAATTCTACTAATATTTTTATCTGATCTCTGACCTCTAACAAAGGAATAATACTACTCTTTTAGCCTCAGTGATGTGGAAACAGTATCTTATATTAAAATACTAAAATGCTTACAAAAACTAATAAACAATGATACCAAAATACTTTAAAAAATTTAATGCAATCTCCATAGTATTTTTATAGCAACATTAAGGTAAGGACTTTACCATACATTACACAATGATGATGAAACATTGTTCATCAGTTACATATCTTCTATTTTGTGCCTGAAGAAGAGATTAAATAACAAATATCATGCAATCCTGTAATTACAATTCTATCGTGCACTATGCATACACAATAAAGCTGAATTAAGGATGAAATAGAAGTTCTTACAAATTTTGCAGTATTTTCCTCTTGATATTCAGTATTTACTGGTGAACATTAAGAGCATCTTTCTCATTTACAGTAAAGCATCAAGTATAAGCACCTATGTATATTTTGCTTTTGATTTCCTAAAATACAGTTTCACAGCTGAGAGAATACTTTAATATCAAGAGAGAAAACACATTGTTTCCCAGGCAATGTGCTAGAACATACGCCAACGGATATTGTCTGACACACTAAGGAGTGCTGTGACATCTGCCATTAAATATGCATTTAGACAACAAAAAAAAATTCTTTCCTTATTCTCATACAAAACAGCACTCCAAAAATAAATGGAAAGAGGAAGGCAAGAAATTTTCATAGAATAACCACAACCAACACACTATTCTTTCAAAAGTTTCTTCAAAACTTCCTCTTGAATTACAGTTATAAAAAAACTAGTGAAACCAAGAATCCGTTTCAAACTACTCTGCCTAGTTTCCCTCTTCTCTTCCAGGATTAAATCAGAACAAAAAAAAAAAAAAAAAAAAAAACAAAAAAAAACCTCCAAAACAGTAAGATACCCAGATGATGATATTCAATTCTCTAGGAAAATATTGCGTTTATACTGTGATCAGATACATACAGTAACCAATGACAAAGACATTCTGGTGGTGAGTTGAAGTTGACCTTTCAAAGAAAAATCATTTTGCATATTATAACAACATATTTTATCCAATGGAGGCTTTAGAAGAATTAATGTAGTCTATATTCAGCCTAAAGGTGATTTAATTGGGGCACTGAATGTAGGTAATACTGATTACCTTCAGGGGACAAGGACATGCACTATCATCACAGGTCAGAGTTTGCACACTGAAACTGCTGTCATGCCAATGTGACCAGAAAAATCAGACCGAAATAATTTCTATACAGATCCACAGAGATGATCTGAATCTTAGATAATGGCTTCATGTTGAAAACCCCCTACAGATACTTCTCCAGTTATCGGTGCAGTCATCAGCCTAGGACTCTACTTGCAGAGGTATTATGTCTTTGTTTTTCCTTTTAGAGGTATAAAGAAACAATGAGCCTAAAACCAAACTCTTACATGAAGAAATTATGTGTGTTTAGACTTACAAAACCACCAAAAACATGGATCATATCCTTCTTGCTGTCTATTTTAAATCTACAATGCCATGGTCAGCACCTTCCAATGCACAGAGACACCTAATGCCTTCAAATTCGTGTTAGGTTGCCTATAGGACATAGAGCACGAGGTGGGATTTTGACAACATTTCCTTTTCATAATGCTTATTTTCTGACTTACAGAGTTCTTGATCTTCCATTTCCTGGTAGCTCCTTCCTGAACTCCTTTAGTGGGATCAGAAGAGCTATTGGTGGCCTGCATGGTTTTCTAATCCAAGATTAAAACAAACACACACACTTTAACTCAGTTTTTTTAGATCTGTTCTGATTACAGTACAGATCAGTAGGCAGCGGAGCCTGTTCTTCTAAAGGGGTAACACAGTAACTCTACAAGAATCACTGGCAGGAGGGCAGGAATATTTCAACATTGCTAACATATTCTTCATGCTGTGAAACCACTGCCTTACTTATTATCATGAAATGTCAATATCAGTGTGCTGAGGTCACAGCCTTTTTCTTGATGGTCCGTTCATTTTAAAACGGGTAGATAAATTTTAGTATGTGAAATGATATTCTTATTAGAAATTAGGTTTTGTTTTTATTATTTTTAAAATATAAAGTTAACTCCAGACCCTTCCATATCTGAAATTATTTTCAAATGTGAAAGGTGTGTAAGTCTGTCAAGATCGCTTGGAAACAAACCAAAACATTGCAAAAACCTCTGTGCCAATACATACATACATGCACAGCTCCATACACTTAAAATGAGCAGACATTATACACACCTGCAGAACATGGCCATGAGCTACTTTGAAGAAAGGAACGATGATTGCATTTAATCCTGCACCATTTGGAATAATGTAGCATATTAGAACAGACAATCAGAATTTATGATAAAAAAGGTAATTAAAACCTAGAGGTCCAGGATTTAATTTGTGCAGTCCTAAATAACTACTTCAGGGCAAACACTGTAGTGTTGAAAAACTTGGCCCAGGGCTTACTACCCACAAATCGTCTGTCTAGTCAGTGATTAGTTCAGCAGAGACTCCAACACACAAATGAAAACAGATGTGATACACTCTGTGTCAATTTACTGCTGTCTCCGTTGCACTCGGGCTGTATGAATACTCATGCACATTATATTATTGTTTTGTGAAAAACTGATCGAACTTATACACTTTCTTGCTGTTTACCCACATCCGAATGATTAGAGCAGGAGAAAAGGAATACCAAGTGATTGATTAACTCAACTGCCTTTGAGGACATGTAATTCAAGTAATTTAGTTTTGCCTACTATTTAAGTAAAAAAAATTTATTTTCAAATGAAAATGATTTGATTAAGGTAGTATTTTTTTCAAAATCTTCCCATTGAGAAAATAATATAATCACACACTTAAATACTTTTTAATTTATACTTATTTATATACATGTGGTTTAGCTGGGAAGTAAGCTATTTGTCTCTCATTTCATTCCATGCTGTAAGTTCTCTCCCCTTAACAAAATAAATCATATTACCGATATAAACTTCACTGTTTCTTGGGACTGAATTCTTAGGCCTGAACCCCATTTATCCATTCCATCACTCAGGTAAGATGTGTATACATAGACATTGTACTAGAAATCCAAGTACCTGCCTAAAGCCAAATCAGGGCATGCACACATCCACATTGTTTATGCCACTGAAACAGTTTCTTTAAGAAATTAAACACTCAGAATCCAGAACAGCAAGAAAATAAACAATACAACAGTTTTCACGAGCCCTCTCTGTTGAGGGCATAGATTATAAGGCATATACCTATAGCACCCCCTGGCCTCCAGAATTAAGGGAGTTTATACAAACATTGAGACTGTAATTCTTACAGAGAAATCCTCAGGAATAAAAGGAGAGAGCAGTGAATTTTCACTGTGTGACCCTTTTGTCTATAGAGGAACTCTGCAAAGTGATTTTTCTGGAGACTACAATCCATAACATGCAATTTACAAAACATAAAGGGGAAGACTTACTTTACCCAATCTGGAGACAGAGATTCTAAGTATGCAAAGTTAACTACTTTTCCACTTAATTCTAGGTAACATTGTCATAACAACAATAAAAAAGATAAATTAAGAATCTGTAGATCTCCTTAATGCAAAATATTAAGTGTTCAGGATAATAGAAGGAAGGGTGGGACTGAAAACTGAAATGCTTTGTCAAGTAAATTCTGTTTCTGATTCAACCTCACTGAGACTACGGAAAGCACTGCTATTCTTCCATTAGCAGAAGATGTTGCCAAGGGTACCCAGACAAATGAACAGGCTAGAGATGAGAGGAAGGAAAAAATACAAGCAAGGATGTCTAGCAATAAAAAAAAATTCACAAGGTGTATAGAGCGTATTTTTGTCCAAGTTGTTAGATACAGAAGTTGTTTTCCAAACCATTAGAAATCTTTTAGAAAGTAGACAGCCTTTTAACTGATAAGTACATCTAGAAAAAAGAAAGAAACTGAAAACATTACATTAAAAGATTCCAGGATGTATGTGACTAGAACTGTGCCCAGTAACACTCAGACAAAATTTCACATTAATATAACACTACCGGTACGAAGAATTCAAGAAATCCAGTGATATTCATTAGTTAAAGGATTATCACAGCCATATCTAATGCTGCCCCTGCCTAAACAAGAAATGGCAATGGGGAAGAGGAGACACAAGAAATTATCAGCAGAGCCAGAAGAATTCAAGTGAGGAGGCTATGGGTCAGGTGTAGTAAAGGTTCTAATAAGGCCTAGGCATAACCTGTGCATATGAAACGACCCAGGAATATTCACTTTCAAATCATGTATGACAGTCAGATAGTTGATCTTAATCCCATATGCTGCTCACTTTCATAAATTATAGTCTAGCTCGATGACTACTATCTATCTATCTATCTGAATGGATGTCCTGGTGGATAATCTCTTCCTTGAAAATTACGTAGAGAATTGCAGCTTTTCCAACGGTTAGTTTTTCCCTTCTTAAATATTTGCACCTTTTTCCCAAGCTTTTGACCTTAATATATTTTCACCTGCTATCTCAAGGAGGTTTCTATTCTGAAACTATTATTCATATACAGAAATTAATAAACCACCACCATTTATAAGTCTATTTATGTTCTCCTGAAGAACTCCTACAGCTTAAAAGCTGGTTTAGTTTACAACACCAGACTACAACTTTTCCAAAGTAAAATCCCCTTAAGCACACACGGTGTGGAGGTGAGGATCCTCAACACCTGCTGTCTTGCTTTCTAGGCCTGTTATTCTCCTGCTGCACTACTTCCTAGTGTGTGCACATCCACAATACCTCAGGACAAGCATGATGCACAGTCTTTATTTCCAGACCAATCATCACCTATGTGACCAAAACAAAACATGAATTATTTGTTTGAACTAAACTAACCAAACTGTTCAGATCACCCTAGATAAAAGCCCTCTTCTTTTACCACTATTTTGTCCTCTATAAGCTTTGAGGGATGCTTTGGTATTCCTTCCCAAATACAACTTTTATTATGTTCCCTTGTTGAAATACTTCCTTTACTCTTCATAGTGAAGAGGAGTCTTTCCATTTCTTCAATTAGGTTTCTCATTTCTTCCAATTTTCCAGCTGTGGCAAGCTCTCTTAGAACTAGGAAATAGATAAAAATGTGTCTCTCTTGCTGGATTTTATAAATACTTTGACTCTATATAACAAATAACATTCACCTTCCAATCACCTTCACAAGAAACAAGTTATTACGGAATTTTAAAAGTAATTTAGGTAAAATATGAAGCCCTCTGCCCATACTAAAGAATAATCTGTAAAATCTCACTTGTGCATGAATCCAAGTATATTTACTGTTTGCTTAACAAATATGGCTTTGTAGGACAAGCCATACTGAAAATTGCCATTGCTGCGCTTTAATAACCCGAGTATTGCCCAAGTAAAACACAAGAAAATCTATACTGAGTGCATATTTAAGAAATTTGATAATATGAATATAGCAATACTTTTCAGAGCAAAAGCAAAACACGCTTTCAGGTCAGAAAGGAAAGATGTTAGGACATCAGGGGAGGAAAAGCCAAACAGTATCTCTCAAAAATGAACTTCTTGATATATGACATTAATCCTATGTTAATGCTATGTTCATTATAGAGAGGAATATTTAAATACGCACACACACGTGTATATATATAAATTAATATATTCATTACAAGAAATGAAGACTAAGTCTTTCACAATACTTGATCAGACTCTGAGAAGGAATCAGGTATTCCCCACCCACTCCAGCCCCTCCAATAAAAAGGTTGTTTCAAAGGTAATTACAAAAATTGCACCTTTGTGATTCACTTCTTTCACACAGATTTTGTGGCAGTTTGACTTACTTTGAAGTGAGAATAAGCTGAAGAAATTGAAGGCTGTTAAATTTAGGTGGATTTTCCTTTTTACTTCTTTGTACTATCTGAAAACACTTCTGCAACCAAAACTGTCTTTGAACTGTGAAACTAATCAAAGTTTCCTAATCCATTCAAGGGTGAGAAAAAAGTCTGATACGTTAATATCTAAGCCATCTGAACATAACACTGCTCTGGCTGTGCTTCTCCTCCCTGATCAAGACAGTAAATGCAAATCTTCCTGATAGTCATATCAGTCGCAGAGGCAATTGAGCTGGTACCTCAGGCTCTAGGGAGACCTCCAAACAGTCTTTGCCTTCAGCAGACCCTGTTGTCAAGAGGGTCAAGGGCCATCCATGAAGGAATCGGGGAGCAGCAGGCATGCAAGGAGCTACCACACAGGGCAGACAGTGAAGTCTTGGTCAGCAGTGTCACCAGCTGAGAAGGTGCAGAAAGAGGGACAGTGCAGAGGCTGAAGCCTGGAAGTAAGAAGAAAGAGAGCAAAAAGAAAAATAGATAGTGACAAAGAGAAGGAAATGAGCAAGAGGAAAAAAGTGGTGACTGTCAGACAGTTTAAAGTTCATCAGCAAAGGAAGTAAAGATTTTCCTCCAGAACCAGGTATCAAGTGCTAACTGCAACCTTAGGTTGAAGAGAAGTAGTACGGAAACACAGCAATGCTTCAGCCTGGGCATTACAACTTGCAACACCAAAGCTGAATATGCCTTCCAGCACAAGCCGAGCCAGAGTATGTACCACCAGGAGATCTTTACATCAGCATTAGAAGCAGATCAGGACAGCCAGTGGTGACTTCTTCCTTCACTTCCCCTCACTTCCAGGAAAAGGAAGGCTCCATAGACTAGCAACATTACTTCATGTCTTCTCTATAAGCATTTGCCATGTTACATTTTGCAGAAAGGGCTGGCTTGCCAGCAGACTGCAGGAAATTCTTCTCCAGGATGGAGGAGGCCCATGTTTCTTGTTCAGACTGTGTATCACATTGCCATACTACTTACTCCAGGGTTAGCAGGCAACTTAGAGAGGTGACTTATTTTGCTATTTTGATTTAACAACCATTCTAGGATGAACAGAACAAGTCTGTTAGGAGGAGGGAAAGTAATAAGAAAGGATGGGAGAGCAAGAGGGAAGGGAGGAAGAAGAGAAGGAGAATTGGAAGGAAAAGAATATGTCATCAAATAGGAAATAACGTCGCATTTACCAAACTGAGGTAAGGTTCATGGCTTAAACTTCATGAGTCTCAATGATTTTGCAAGAATCTATGAACTCTGAGAATACAAAACAGTGAAGGCATTTTGTATTAGCTCTTGATTTTAACTGAGGCTGTTTCTTTATGTCCCCACTGACTGCTTTTTTAGGATAACAGCATCAAAAGTTCTGTGAAGGGCAAGATAACAGGTTTTAAAAACATCATCAATCTCTGTATCCACAGCGTTTTCTTAATTCTAATATTATAACCCAGAAGTTATCCTAGAAAGAAGAACAAGAAAGAAAAAAATTATGGGTGTTAGGGACTGCCTTCCTAAAATTTCTAGATGTACATATCACTTCAAAATACAGATGTTTTCTCAAGGCAGGTATTTTTAATACTAATATTACACTGTAAGTAAATACAGTGCCAAGAACAGTAACTTTGATAGTGTAAGCCATCCTTCAAAGCCATAAACTGAGGGGACAGATAGAAAAGATTGAAAAAGGGCAGACGAAGAGAAGAGAAACCAAGAAAGGAAATTGCATGAGAGATTTTGGATGCACAGACAAGGTAAGGAAATAATATAAAAAGAAGAATGAGGGCTAAAAAAGTGAAAAGCAAGATAAAAGTGGTCATAAAAGAGAAAGCAACAGAGGCAAGGGCCTAGATCCAGAAAAGCTCTTATGTTCTTAACTTTAAGTATATGAAGTGCACTATAAATAAATTTAATTACACACTTTGCTAGACAGAAGAATTAACAGTCAAGGAAAGGAAAATAACAAATCAAAAAGCAATAATATCTAAACAAAGAAGAAAAAAAGATCAGCAGAAGACTAGAGTGAAACTAAACACAGAATGGAAGCCATCCTTGTCATAACATGCTTTTTTATGAGTTTTCAATATTAATTAATCTTTGGACATCCCAGAAATCATACACAGTTAATTCTGAAACAAAAATTACTGGATCCAACACGGGGAAATTACATATGGTTTGACAAAAGAAGAAGAGATAATAATTTAACAAAAAACTTTGCAACCACATAGATACAACTGATAAGAATTTGACTGCAAAGTGTAAATAACATCAAGTTCGAATCAGCCATACACATATACACACCCCGATTTTCTAATTTTTAAGGGACAGTTTCACAGATGAAAGCAATAAGGGTTAAAAGTAATTGAGAGAAGAGTACTGCCTAGAAAGCAAGTGGTATTTGAAAACTTTTAAAGCATACTTCACTGGCTGTTGGGAAAAGCTGTAATTCAGCAAAATACTGTGGTTCAAAAAATAAACAGGAAAATCAAATTTATTTCACCTTTTGTTTAGAAGGCGAACAACAACTGAAAAATTATAAATTTAATAATAGTCTGGAATAATAAAAGTTTAGATTCCCAAACCATAATTGCAAGCTTAAATATGTGCAGAGAGTAAGACAGCACGTAAACAATTGTAGAGAATTAAGTGAAAAAAAAGGACACAGAAAGAACGCAACACTTCACACAAGGAAAGCAGTTCTGTAAATTATTAAGAGGAAAATAAAGGAATCCTATTACTGATATCAGACAATTCTTAGAATGAAGCATTGGTATTCTCAATAGCAGTAATGCAAAAAAAAAAAACACAGTACAATTCATTATCTGTTCTGGTTTTGGGGAAGAAACTAGATGATGCTTTATCACTCTCCATCCTTGTAACAGTTCACAAGAACATTAAGCTGCAGTTACTGATATTACTGGTTTTAGCTAGTATGTAAAAAAAATTCTAGAAGACTTAAAAGAGCTGTCCAAAGGCTTCTCTGTGCATGAACTAGGATTTTCAATAAATCCTGAAAAACTGGAAATTTGTAGGACCTGGGGGGGCAAAGCTAGCAGAAGCAAAGAAGTAAAGAGGAAGACTCAATTAACGTGGGCACATTATCTGATTCTAGTCTCAAGGGAAATCAAGATTTTAATTAAGGATTAGAGACTAGTATAATAATATCAGCCAATAACATTATATAAGTATACACTGGTTCCTCTCAATATAATGTAACCAAATAACTATTAATTCAAGGTATTTGTCTGATGAGAGCAATAGCAGTGTGTAATGTATTTTGTCTACTGACAGGCATTTGATAGAGTAGTCCAATTTGATTAAGGTAAAAGTATGAAAGAAAAAAATATCATCATATATTAAAATGAAGGAATATTGTTCATTAGACTTCAAAAATGCAATTGTGAGTGGAGAAATATCAACAACCAAGCATGTCATGCTGCAATTCACAAGTTGTATTTGGCAACTGTAGTATGCAGTATTTTCCTTAGGGTCATAAATGCAACAGATTTGCTAGATAGATATGCAGAAAAATAAGATGTTTGGAAGAATAATAAATTAAAATGTACTACTTCTAACTATGAAAAACAGTTGGGAATGTTTTATGACCTTCCTTCAGGGAAAAAAACAAATTCTATTGTAAATAAATATAAAAGAATTTATGGGGGAGGCAGAAGTATAGGTATAGGTACACAGTGAGTCAGACAGGATGGTCAGAGCAGATCTCTTGAGCCACGCAAGATCTGAAAGCAGGAGCGTAAATCTCTGTGCTCAGACTGTGGGAATTATCTATAAGACAAATACTACAGCAGAGAGATGTGTTCTCTCACCATCTAGGTGGCAAAAGCAATCGGAGCCAAGAGCAAAACAACATGAAGGACTACAAGGCACAATGATGTGAAAAACCTAAGCAGCACTGCCCCTCAGAGCTGCTTCTGTTGAGGCTTTTCCAGCTCCTTCAGATGCCTGCAAATACAAGAAGGTGGTGACTGTATTTTGACCGCACTTTCTTCAAGTATGCAGAATCCTCATCCCAACAAATCAAATTCAGTAACTCAGTCATCACATCAATCAGAAAGATATTGCCAGATAGGAGGGTTTTCAGAAAAACAAACACCTGAGCTAGCAATCTAGCAGCAATTAATAAAGTCTCTAGGGTATATTTAGGTGGTTTGTTTTAGAACACAACATATTAAGAAGAAAATAGCACAGCAGATGCATGATACAGCACAACTGACAAAGACACATTAAGAATAAATAACAAGAAAGAAACATAGCTAACAAAAAACATCCTTAGTAGCAGAAGGTATTCAGCTGCACGACACTAATGGGGAGGGACAGGGGACGACACTCACTAATGGTACTCTTAAAAAACTACAAAATTAAAACAAACCTGCACTGAGGGGAACATTAAAGGGAACACCCAGTACACTTTTACTGTTCCTGATTTCTCCAGATACGCAGAAGCTGGTTACTTGCTATATAGTCTAAAAACCTCAGACATGAGAGACCTTTGGTAGAGAGAAAAAGCTCCCATACAGTCAAGTAAATATCAAGTCATGTAAATATCAATGTACATGACTGCAATCTAAAACATTTAGATCAGGAATCTTGCTAGAGTGTTTAGTGGTCTGAAAAACAAAGATGTAAATGGAGAACTGAGAGAAAATAGGGTTATAACAGAAAAGTAAAAGAAGGGTTGGCATTCGTGCTCATAGCAAGGACCTTAAGAGAAATTGAAATAGCAGAACCTTTCTTAAGGGGACTTGTTGAAGGATCTGTCTGAAAGTTAATGTGTTAGTAAAAGAGACTACAGAGAAATCAGCAAAGACAACAATAAGAAGTCACCAGAATCAGTTGGTAACTTCTATAGGAATTCAAGGGTGAAGTTCTTAGTATCCAAGGATAGGAAAATGACAAAATGGGAGCTAAATCTTAAAAGTATTTAGGAGAGGAGGAAGAGAGAGGTAAACATAATATAAGGTAGCTGAGAACAGGTGACCACACATCTCTACCTGGTAAATAAACAGAAATTACTACAAGGAACACAATTATAATATCCGTAAACACAATGTTAGGAGAAGTGTTATCATGGGAGCTTCCCTGAAAAGATTAGGAATCAAGAATCACCTCCTCCAAGCCCAGGAGCAGTGTATCCCAACAAAAAGAAATCAGACAAAAAAGCCAGGAGACCTGCATAGATAAACAACAAACTCGTGGACAAACTGAAACACAAAAAGGAAACCTACAGAGTGTGGAAGCAAGGACAAGTAGACTAAGAGGAATACAGAGAAATTGTCCAAGCAGCTAGAGATCGGGTAAAGCCCTGAAAGAATTAAACCTTGCCAAGGGAGTCAAGGGCAACAAGAAAAGCTTCCATAGGTATGTTGGTGATAAAGGGAAGATTAGGGAGAATGTGGGCCCTCTCTGGAAAGAAAAAGGAGACTTGGTTACCAAAGATACAGAAAAGGCTGAGGTACACAATGACTTTTTTTGCTTCAGCCTTCACTGGCAAGGGCTCAAGCCACACCAGTCAAGTTGAAGAATGTAAAGGCAGGGACTTTGAAAAACTGTCCACTGCAGGATATCAGGTGTGAGAGCATCTAAGGACCATGGAAGTGCGCAAGTCCATAGGACCTGATGAGGGAACTGGAGGATAAGTTGCTAAGCCGCTATCCATCACATTTGAGAAGTCATGGCAGTCCAATGAATTTCCCATTTATTGGAAAAGGGGAAACATAACTCTCATTTTCAAAAGATGAAAAAAGACCCAGAGAACTAGAGGCCAGTCAGCCTTACTTCTGTGCCCAGCAAGATCACGGAGCCAATTCTCCAGAAAACTCTGGTGAAGTACATAGAAAATATGGGGGTGATTGGTGACAAACAGCACGGCTTCACTAAGGGCAAACGATGCCTGATGAATCTGGTGCCCTTCTAAAATGGGGCTGCAGCATTGTTGGATAGAGGAAGAGTAGCTGACATCATCTACTTGTACTTGTGCCAAGCATTTGATGTCCCACATGACAATCTTGTATCTAAATTGGAGGGACATGGATTTGACAGATGGACCACTCAGCAGAGAAGGAATTGGCTGGATAGTTGCACTTAAAGAGTTGTGGTCAATAGCTCAATGTCCAAGTGAAGATCAGCAGTGAGAGGCATTCCAAAGACATCAGTATCAGGACTGGAGTTGTTCAACATCTTTGTTGGAGACATGAGTAGTGCGATTGAGGGCATCCTCAGCAAGACTGCCAATGACTCCAAGCTGTGTGTCAGGGTCAACACAGTGGAGAGAAGAGATGCCATCCAGTGGGACCTCAACACGCTTAAGAGGTGGGCCTATGCAAACCTCATAAAGTTCGACAAGGCCAAGTGCAAGGTCCTGCTCCTAAGCCAGGCGAGGGCAATTCCAAGCACAAATACAAGCTAGGCAGAGAATGGATTGAGAAGAGTCCTGAAGAGAAGGACTTGGGCGTGCTGGTGGATGAGATGCTCAACATGATCCAGTGATGGGCACTTGAAGGCCAGAGAGCAAATCGTTTCCTGGGCTGCATCAGAAGTGTGACCAGCAAGTTAAGAGAGGTGATTCTCCCTCTCTACTATGTTCTTGTGAGACCTCATCTGGAGTGCTGTGCTCAATTCTAGAGTCCTCAGCACAGGAAGGACATCAATCTGTTACAGCGAGTCCGGAGAAGGGCCATGAAAATGATCAAGGAGCATCTCTCATACAATGACAGAATCACAGGATAGTTTAGGTTGAAAAAGACCTTTAAGATTACCAAGTCCAACCATAAACCTAACCAAGACCACCCCTAAACCACGTGCCCAAATTCCACATCTACTCATCTTTTAAATACCTTCTGAGATGGTGAATCCATCGCTTTCCTTGGTTTCCTATTCCAGAGTTTGACAACCCTTTCAGCGAAGTAATATTTCCTAATATCTAGCCTAAACCTCCCCTGGCACAACTTGGTGCCATTTCCTATCATCCTACCACTTGTAACTGGGAGAAGAGACCAACACTGGCCTCATCACAAACTCCTTTCATGTAGTTGTAGGGAGCAATAAGGTCTCCCCTCAGCTTCCCTTTCTCTGGGCTAAACAACCCCAGTTCCCTCAGCTGCTCTTCTTAGGGCTTGTATTTCAGACCCCTCATCTGCTTCTTAGACCTTGTTTGCCCACACTCCAGCAGCTCAATGTACTTTCTTGTACTGAAGGGCCCAAAACTGAACACAATATTCTAGATGTGGCCTCACTGGAGAGAGTACAAACAGATTATCACTTCCCTAGTCCTGCTGGCTACATCATTTCCAATACAAGCCAGGATGCTGTTGGCCTTCCTGGCCATCTGGGCACACTGCTGGCTCATATTCAGCTAGCTATTGACCAACATCCCCTCTGTCCTTTTCCACCAGGCAGCTTTCCAGCCACTCAGCCCCTAGCCTGCTGTTGTGACTCGACGCTTAGCCTTGTTGAAACCCATTTAGTTGGCCTCAGCTCATCGTCTGTCCAGATCCCTCCATACAGCCCTCCTTTCCTCCAGCAGACCAATAGTCCTACCCAACTTGGCATCATTCGCAAAAGTACTGAGGGTGCACTTGATCTCCTCATCCAGATCATTGATAAACACATCAAATAGAACCAGCCCTAACACTGAGCCCTGTGGAATACCACTCGTGACTGGCCACCAACTGGATTTAACTCCATTCATCACAACTCTTCGGATTTAACCATCCAGACAGATTTTTACCCAGCAAAGGGTACACCTGCCCAAGACATGAGCTGCCAGCTTCTCTAGAACAATGCTGTGGGAAAAAGTGACAAAGGCTGAGAGCCTAGAGAAGATAAGGCTCTGGGAAGACATTACAGAAGCCTTTCAGTACTTAAAAGGAGCTACCAGAAAGATATGGAGGGACACTTTACAGAGAGTGTAGTGATAGGACAAGGAGTAACAATATTAAGCTCAAAGAGGGGAGATTTAGGTTAAATATTAGGAAGAAAATTTTTACTGTGAGTGTGGTGAGGCACTAGAACAGGTTGCCCAGAGAAGTCATGGCTGCCTCATCCCTGGCGGTGCACAAGATCAGGTTGATGATGCTATTAGCAACCTGATCCAACGGAAGTTGTCCCTTCTCATAGCAAGGGGTTGGAACTAGGTGACCTTTAAGGTCCCTTCCAGCCCAAACCATTCTATGATTCAATGATTTTTATTCTGCAGTCAATACAAATGAGAAAAGAAATTAAATCAAGTAACTCAACAGCTTTTTCTCCAAGAGTTCTCATGGCAACCAAGATGCCACAGAGACGCCTTATAGAGCTAAAAATTTGGCTGCAAGGTAGAGCACAAACCCAAATACTAATGGCATGGATCTTTTTCATGGCGGGAGATCACAATGGAAGTCATTCTATTATTGCCTTTGTTATGTAATATTTTAATAAGAAACAAACAAAAAAAAGGTGAATATAAATAGGTTTGCTGATGATAATATGTTAGTGTGAGGGTGTAAATGTGAGGGCCTACTGTGATGAGTTGAAAAAGGACTTCACTATATAAGGTAGGGTGGTGAAATGGCAGATGGAATTCAATAAAGATCTGAAGGTTGAATAGTATATTAAACAAATGATGGCTAAAAATTTGACTTATTTAGACTAAAAAATAACAAAGATGAGAGCAAATCTGACTACTCTCTATAAATACAAACTAGGCATAAACATAAAGACCTAAAAGGTATTTGAGCCAAAGAAAGAAAGCTGGCATTGCAAAGAAATTTTGTATGGAAATTATGAGCTTCTCGGCTGCCAGAGGAGTGAAGCTCTAAATCAGCCTGTCCATGAGAGGAAAAACAGCCTAACTGGTCTTTAAGATAAATGTGGATAAGCACTGTGAGTGAATTACACAATCTGGTTGCTATGACAGCTCAGTACTGGGTTAGCCTCCCAACTTAGGCTGGATTCAATAAATGAAACTAAGGCAAAAAACTTACCAGCACGGAGCAGATGCACCAGGACTTCTATCACTAGAGACATAATTAGATTTAAAGTATTTTTGAGAAAGCATTTTCCGCTTTTCTCCAAAACGTCTGCTTTTCCCTTTGATGTGTTTCTATGACAGCAGAGGTAGCTTTAAGTGTGAAGGTTCAGACTTCTGTAAGCAGTTATTTGACTTGTTGGAGTAGATACAGTGTTGAAACAAATTAGTGATAGGTTAATTAGCTAGCACAGGGAAGGCAATTAGTTAATAAAAACAAGCTATGTCTATTTTATCAGGTTTGTTCATAGCAGTAGTGAGGTTTTGAAGTTATTTCCCCATATCTTGCACTGCCTTTTTTGCAGAGCAGCTGAGGTGGGTATAAAACAGATTCATTTTAGGGTAAACTAAACTGAAATCTCTGTTCCAAAAGCGTGCCAAACGCACCCCAGCCCTTCACAGGGCCATTAGAGTCTGAACACAAGACTGTTTCTTTATGCAGTCTCAAGCCATGTGTCTGCCACCCAGGACATGGGGCTCTCACTGTCCTACCTCAGGACTGCCAGACATTCACAGGGATGGTCACTGATGGCTGGAATTCCACCAGGAAGTCCATGCCAGGAGGAAAGGGCACAATGGGCATGGTCCTACCCAATTCTGACATCCAGTTGGGGGAGGACTAAACAAGCCTAGCATCTACTAGAACTTGAAGACCATGGCTGCTTTAATTGGCAACAGGTTGGGTTGAAGGCTTATATAACGCCAGACAGCTGATATGAGCTGATTTCATAATGCATGTATTTCCCAAGCACAGAAATTTTACCTTGAACATAATGATTTATCCAATGTTTTGTCTAGCTTTCTATCATTTAAGTTACCAAAGATCAAATTTGCTGAATGGTTTGTCTTAATTGCCTCAGTATAATCCCTGAAGGAAGACAGATCAGTTGTTTGTGCCTATTTCTCCTTTGAAAAAAAATAAAAATAAAATCACAACTGACTCACCACCTAATTCACAGTTTCCTACATGTCTCTTGACTCAGCTTTCTCTAGCTTTTTGTGTTTTATTTTTAAAGGCAATTCTAAAAGTATGTCCTCCATGTGGCTAGGTTTCAAGATAAAAGAAATAAAGGAAGAAAACAAATCAATATTTTTTTTTAAAAGACAGCTCTTTGTCAAGAGTCCAAAAAGAATTACGAAAGTCATCTTCTGTTACATATGTGCCAACCTTCCTTTTTCCTTGCTTATGATGGACATGCTCTGCATACAAAACTGCACCAGTGAGCAGGAACAAATGATTTTAAGAGAAAGACTACTCAAGAAAACGAAGTGTTAAGGAAATAATTATGAACTCATATGATTTTCACAAAATTCTATATTTCATTTAAGCTTTTGATGTCCTCCTGCAAACACATGCATGTGTATGCCTGTGTAAGCTCTTGTGTGTCTAACACACCAAAATATACAGAAACACTATTAAAATGCAGTCACATTTGGTGCAAAGCAGCTGCTCAATAGGACTTAGCAATGTGTTTGACAGATTAGGACAAGGAAGAAATCCACAAGAAAAGCATGCATTTTAAACTACAGGAAGAGTTTAGGTTGACAAAACAGAAAAAAATGAAATTGAAGTTTGCTGGAGGGTAGGGAGGCTCTGCAAAGGGATCTGAACAGGCTGGACTGCTGGGCTGAGGCCAATGGGATGAGGTTTAACAAGGCCAAATGCCGGGTCCTGCACTTGGGGCAAAACAACCCTATGCAGCGCTACAGACTGGGGGAAGAATGGCTGGAGAGCTGCACGGAAGAGAAGGACCTGGGGGTGCTGGTTGACAGCCGACTGAACATGAGCCAGCAGTGTGCCCAGGTGGCCAAGAAGGCCAACGGCATCTTGGCTTGTATCAGAAATGGGGTCACCAGCAGGTCCAGGGAGGTTATTCTCCCTCTGTACTCGGCACTGGTGAGACCACACCTCGAATACTGTGTTCAGTTCTGGACCCCTCACCACAAGAAGGATGTTGAGGCTCTGGAGCGTGTCCAGAGAAGAGCAATGAAGTTGATGAGGGGGCTGGAGAACAAGTCTTATGAGGAGCGGCTGAGAGAGATGGGGTTGTTTAGCCTGGAGAAGAGGAGGCTGAGGGGAGACCTTATTACTCTCTACAACTACCTGAAAGGAGGTTGTGGAGAGGAGGGAGCTGGCCTCTTCTCCCAAGTGACAGGGGATAGGACAAGAGGGAATGGCCTGAAGCTCCGTCAGGGGAGGTTCAGGTTGGATATCAGAAAAAAATTCTTCACAGTAAGAGTCATCGGGCACTGGAACAGGCTGCCCAGGGAGATGGTCGAGTCGCCTTCCCTGGAGGTGTTTAAGGAACGGGTGGATGAAGTGCTGAGGGACATGGTTTAGGGAGTGTTAGGAATGGTTGGACTTGATGATCCAATGGGTCCTTTCCAACCTTGTGATTCTGTGATTCTGCCTGGAATAGAAATTTTGTCACTCCTTACTCCTGTGAAATGCACAGTCAGCTCTGTAATGACCTAACGAAATCAAGACTTCAGGATTGCTTTCATATCCAAAAGTGTCCAGGCAATATATCAATGCCCATACAGAAAGTTCCCTTCAGGCAAAAAAAGAAGTTGAATGATTCCTTGAGGTGGTGAGGACACAGCTTGGCACCAATTGTGGATATATTTGCATACTGATTAAAGTTATTTTGGAATGCATAACTCAGTTGTTGATTTATAACAATATAGGAAGATAAGCCAACAAATATGATACAAGTCCATTACCTCAAAATTAACAATGCTAATAAAATGAGACCCAGCTATGAAATGCTTCCTGTTGCATTACTGTAAAACTAAATCTCATGGATCATATTTTTTAAAGACTCAAGCAGTTTATCTCCACTGGAAGAACATACAAGGCAAAACTATAAGCAGTTACACGAGAGTTACCCACAAACTTTTGGAGAACAAACAAAATATAAAGAAGATTTTAGTTCTCTCTTGGTTAGAATTTCAAAACAAATGCTTTGAAAAAAATTGCTGAAATTCAAATCTGACCAATTTTGGCTTTATGGTATTTAAGTTTAGCTGATATAAAAAAAGACTGAATAGACAGTTGTGATAGTCCACAAGCAATCCTGGCAGATCTAATATGTAACTTCTGTGGTATTAAAAGCCATAAAAATTGTGAATAGACACACAACTAGTAGCTCCATAAAAAACTTGAATGGACTTCAAAAAAAACCAAAATACTTGAAACAAATCTGCATAATTCCAGACTTATTTCTTTGTAGATTGTTCTTCTTTAACTATTCCAAATAGAAAGATAATCAAACATAAAATAAATGGTATGTTTATTATCTGTAGAACTTTGCACTAAAACAATCAGTATTTACATATTAATAATAAAACCATAGAAAATTCCCACAAAAATATTTTTGAAACCAGAGATTCTTTTTGCTTCAAAAAAATTAACCGAGACTCTAGAACATATTTAAATGGTGAACTAACAAAGTTCTATTCTTTTGTCTGTTATCTACCTTCTGCACTAAGTAACGGTAACAAGAGAAACTATTAAAAAAAGAAAAACAAATAACAGAGATGATCCAAATTATCGGCCTGGGAAATTATAAATGAAATAACTTAACTCAGTCAAATGTAGTTAACTCGTAGATATTTTTTTTAGACCAACAAGATGTGCAAATTACATTGCAGAGTTAGCAAATTGTTTTAATATTTAATATCAGGGAATTATTTTAGAAACTTTTCCTCCATTTTTATCTTCTTTTTCAGAGTGGTTATCAAGCATCAGCTGAATGCTGCCTGACTGACCCGCTATGCCTACTGGCTCCTTGGAATGTGGAGGTTTTTCCCTAAAATTGCTAACAAGGATTATTTTCTCTTCAGAAGTCAAATGTTCATATGCATCTACAGGAGAGCATTGCACAAATTTCTGCCTCTTTCATCTGCAGTGTTGCCCTCAAAAAAAAAAAAAAAGTAGTAATATTTGTAAACTATATCTTCTTCAGGAACAATATTGCATTGAAATTCCAATTTAGCCAAATTGCACCATTTAGCCAAAAATGGAACTGGCCTTCTGAATTGCTGAGCATAATCCCTTCTACCAAGCCTTCACCTCCTGTAGCCAACTCACTGCGCCTTTTATAAAGAGGGACACGTCCTAGCATAGACGTGTTAGAAGACTGAACTCATCTACCTTTCATCTACCTTTCCAGGTCCAGTCTGAATTCACGGGGATACTTGTTCGATTTTGTGTCAGTCGTATCTTTCAGGGTAAGTATCCCTATCTCATCAAGGCATTTAAGTAAAATCATGACCCGCAACATTATGGTAGAAAGATTAAAAATCAACTTTCCTAAACAAGTCAAATTATTACCTTTTTTCTTTTTTATTTAAAATTTATATTCCTATGTTAGTGTGAAAGGTATTCAATGAAATTTCTACACTTTCACGTTTGCCAGTGCGTGCTTTGCTTACATGCATTCACGCATACATGTATATATAAAAATTTTAAACTTTTCTTTTTGCTAATGTTGCACTTTTCATTTGCTACCAAATGATCTCATGTCTCCCTGCGCCACTCATCAGGCCTCTAGAGTACAACTTTATTTACAATATGTGGGACTGGAGCTTAATTTTTCCAGTAGCCTCCAAGGGTTTCCCATGAATCTTTCTTCTTCCTGCCTTCATTTCACACACCCTGGTGTGGCCTTTGCAAGCTTCTGTACCCCTTCTTTGTCTTCTGGAGAATCCACAAAGAGATTTTAGTAAAGTAGCAAGACACACGTAGGAATGCAGTTCACACTGACTCTGCCTTTTGCTTTCAGCTTATACTTTTCCCACAGTACTTTCATTAATTTTACTCTTAATTTTCTCATTCTTTTCCAATAGCATTCTCTCCCTCAATTGTGCTACACTGTGGTGCCTGAGGAGGTTGCTGAGAAAAGACATAGGACAAGAAACTGCTGCTAAAAGTAACTTTGGATATCTGTGAGGAAGAGGTGGAAAACAAACCCTGCTCACTGTCTGCAGTCACTTGCTTGTCTATGATGTTCCAGCTGGTGTGCATGAGGCAGTGCCAGCAAGACATGCATGGCCATCACTCCAAAGGAATAATTGATGACCAAACTAAGGCAGCAAAATGGCCAGCTCTAAAATAACAGTCTAAGGCTAAAATCCACATGTGGCTTCTGCTCTTCCTCCAAAGTAACAGTGCTGGCTAACTCTCCAAATTGCGGGAAGGAATTCTCAGACACTTGCAAGATCACTGCAGCTGTTAAGGACCTCAGGGTGCAACCTAGGGCTCACAGCAGGGTCACCTACAGCAGCCTGCTCAGACCTGTGTCCAGCTGAGTTCTGAATGTCCTCAAGAACAGAGAATCCACAACCTCTGTGGGTAACATGTGCCAATGTTTGACTCCCCTCACAGTAAAAAAAGAAAAAAACTTGGGTTTATTTTTCCTTTTTCCTTCCCTCTTCTCTTTTTTTTTTTTTCCCTCTAATGTTTTCTTATGTTATCACAGAATCATAGAATCACTAGGTTGGAAAGGACCCACTGGATCATCAAGTCCAACCATTCCTAACAATCCCTAAACCATGCCCCTCAGCAACTCATCCACTCGTCCCTTAAACACCTCCAGGGATGGGGACTCAACCACTACCCTGGTGTTCCTGTTCCTGTTATGTCATAAAGACAACAGACAAGCCCAAATGAAGTTAAGTAAAAAGACTAGTAGGGGAAAAAAGGAAATAATTTATTACACAGATTGTCTAATTTCACTCATTGTATTTTACCAATTACAATTTTTCTGTTTACCACAGAGACTGCCACATTTCTTAAGATGGGGTCTCATGTTCACAAACCTTAGAATTAACTCTTAGGAAGCATGAAGGAATCCAGCTCTGAAGTGAGGTCACAAAATTATCATTACACGCATATTGATGCTGTGCAAACCCATGAAGAAGGGCAACACTGAGTTAGTACTTGCTTTGTCATCTAATGAACAAATACATATTTTTAAAAAACAGTATAAACAATCTTCTCTCTTGTGCAATATTTGCTTTATCAACAAACTCAACAACACAAACTTTTTTGTTTAGAAGTCTGTAAGTTTGGCTTCTAAATTTCATTCATGTATAATGAGAATGTCTAATTGTTCTCAGTCTGAGTCAAGCATTTACACATTGATGCTATTGCTCTTCTGACACTGCAGCACTTCCACCAGCACAGAATTTAGGACATAATTTTTTTTTAGCACCTGTGACAACGAGAGGAATTGCATTGAAATAAACTAACATACCTCACCACTGCTCTCTTCTGTACTTCAACTTAGTCGTTAGGTAAAATATCTCTGTTCAAGATGGATTGGGGTAGGGAGGGAGATTTCATACACTCCTTCATCTAATGCCTGGTCATTTGGGTATAGATCAACAACAGAGAAAAACAAATATGCAGTAACGGCATCTGCACATCCAAGTGATGCAATATGGTGCCCAGCCCACAGGTCATGAAGGGAAACCAAGAGATTTCAGCTTATTTCATCACATCTTTTTCACAGACACTTGTTCTCTAACTTTCATATGATATCAAGGTATACCACTTAAGGATCCAAGTTTAAAATAAGCCTTTGAAACCTAAAAGTAAATTTCAAAGAAAGCACATGTAATTTGGAAGAAAGAAAAGTAAAACTAAACCAATTCAAAGAAAACCCAAATTTAAAAACCCAAAATTAAAGAGAAAAAAAGTAAAACTTATCTATAGCCTACTATGGAGGAGAAGGATTTTGGGAAAATCATATCCAAGAAAAAGACAGATAGTTAAATTAGACAAAAACAATACTCAGTTATAATTACCAGGTTAAAATTACCTATTGAGTTTAGACACTCGTTTAAAAAAACGGAAAGACAAGATTCTCACTTTGTACCAGGAAGAGCTTCTACAATAGAAAGAAAATGAAAGTTCTCAACAAACACATGCTTTCGATATCACATAGTATAAGTACGGCTCAAGATCAGCTGAGATTAAAATAGGGTATTTCATTCACACCAGAGAAATTACACACTGCCTCGTGTACATGACTGCCCTTTAATTGAATCAAGCCCTTTCCCCATTACGTCTCAGACAATTGGCCAAGGCATGAACATGTGACTTCAGACCTTTTTGTTTACTGTTTTTCTTCTAGCAAAATGATCGATTTTTGACACTGTCTATAGCACACATTAAATGAAGTGCTGCTACATCTGATATATTCCTTATTAAACTTCAAACACACTTCAGACAACATTTGGAATGCATTTAATTTGTTTTCTGTTGCCTTTTAGTCTTCTCAACTACATTGCAGGACACAGGAAAAAAAGAACAAAGTAACAAAAAGTAAGGTTAGAAACAGTAAAAAATAAAACAAAACGAAAAACTGGACTTTTAAGAGTTTCCATAGGTAGTACTAGCTGTGGCCAGCAAAGTTTGAGGGTAAAAGCACCACATAAAATTGAATGTGAGGGACAGAAACTGAAAAAAATCAAGTTTTTTTCTGACTTACATTGATCCCAGCAGGCTGTTGCCATTCCCTCTGCGGGGTTCTCACTGGCTAGGAGGATCACATGACACAGAGAACAAAAATAGAAAAGTCTCAGGAGCAAGGAAGCTGAACCAGAAGCACATTTGCAAGAAAAGACATATCGTAGGCACAATAACATGCCCTCAGCGGCAAAAGGTGATAAATTTAGACTGGGACATAGCCTGTACTGAAAAACAGGCAATGCCTTGGACCTCGCAGCCCAGTGTCGGCTACCTTCTCAACACACGGGAAATGTTTTCTGCTATAAATCTCAGTCCGTGTCTGTACGCAAATAAACCTGGTAACAACGCCAATATATCTCAACAAATTACCAGACCTTAAAAGAAAATGGGATCTATTAAATTTAAAAATAAATCAAATACCACTTAAAAATAAACTTCCACCGCTAGAACCACTTTCATCTACAGGCTAAGGTTTTTAGTAGTTTGTATCTAAAGAGGGAGCAATTTTTTTAAAACATATGCTCTTAAGAGAAAATGGAAGAGTTGTAAACACTTACGTTTGGAAGACTGCTTTCAGTTCTTTTACAAATAAAAAAAATACCGTTGCAGACTGATACACTACTAAAACACGCCCTGTAAATCTACAATCAGAAATAGAGAGAAGCTTCACAGAATCAGAGGCAAAAGCTGAAGAGCTGAATTGGTGACCAAGAGCAAGCTCTATACAGTGATAAAATACAGTTTGTTTTCAAGGCTGCTATTTAATTATCTCCGTCAGAAGAGCAGCTCTTTCAGTTTTAGTCTTATAAATCTTGTAGAAAATAAGTTCCATCAGAACACTGTTGTTTGGATTACAGAAAATATATGTTATCTTTTGCAATGCTTAACTTTTCACCATTTGCTAGTTTATTTGAAGTTAGATTATTGCAGTTTTATTTTCTATAAAATGTCAAGCATTTCCTTGTTGCTAGTGCATGTCCGGACAGTTATCGTAGGAGGTGGCTTTACTGAAAGGTGCAAATAGCAGTAGGAAGGACATTGTAATCAAGGAAGAGAGAAATATGCTGCATATGTTAACAGGACAAGGGCAGGAAATAATTTCTTGTTCCAATCCTTAAATGCAATCACCTTCACTTCACAGTAATAAGGCAAAATATTGAAATATCCACCCTTTTACTACAAATAGCTCACAAAGGCATTTGGATAAACACAGGAGTAGAGAATTCAATGTAAAATCCTGCATTGATGACTCTCAGTGTGAAAGAAAAATTGAAATAACATGAAGAGGAGTCAAAAAAAAAAAAAAAAGAACCACCAAAATTATTCTTCTTTCATTTAAAAAAAAAAAGGCAAAAGTAATTTTTCTTAATAGTAAAATCTCAGATTAAAGTTTCTTCTCTAATTTGTACGTACGTATCAAAATATATACACAGTTAGAGAATGCCTTCAATCAAGACAGACACTTTGATATTATGAAACCAAGATCCAATGTATCCTACAATTTATGCCAACAGTAGTACACATGGTACTTGTCCACATAATGGTGAAGAGCCTTGTTGTGCTACCATATTTTCACTGTTCTTAAAAACAGTTGTGAAAGGAAACATGAACATTGTATCAAAGTAGTTGATTACCTAAATATGAAGGCAATCTCTCCAAAACTACTAAATCTGAAATATTTGGAGCTTATTTTTTGAAGAAAATGAAAAAAATCTCAGTGCATATTACTGTCTATGTGCTTCCAAGTATTCTACCAGGTACATAATTTTTATCATTGTTCTTAGGAAAAGCTCTGCATCACTTAAATTGTGCAGTTTTGCAGCTAATGTAGCAGAACTGAGGCAAATGAAAATTTCTTATTTATCACAATAAGGGACTTATTGGGGCACTAAAATAAATACACTCAACAGCGGATTCTGACGTGGGTCTTAAAGTGTCTAAAGAAAATTGGCTTCGGCTACATAGTGTTCATTGATTTAAAAAGCCTGGATGAAAAATCATCTCCTGGATCAATTTTAAATGTAATAATGGCATAATTTACCATATTTCAGAGAAGGCCTAGGCAAGTGCTAACTTTCTCGGACTATTCTCACTGTACAGCCCAAAAGTACTGCAAATCATCCAGCAACTCCTCTATATGGCCAAACACATAACTTACTCTGCATGTTTTGTATCATATTTTCCCTCCTTCCATTTTTCAGTTTGAAATTACGAAAGCTGCAAAACACACAGGGTGGAGGCAATGCCACAATATTCCACTGTGGATAACTCAGTGGGATGGAAATGTAATCCTATGCAAAGAAAACCTACAGGCAAAGACAATTAATCAAATGGCTAGAGAAATGTCAAAGTAGGGAAAGAAGTGGACCCTTGCAGGGGAAAAGCATGGCAAGGAGGAGTACACCGTCTACCAGACAGTAAACAGCCTTAGGGAAAAACAAAGGCTGTCAGTAAATCTTGGACCTTAACACAGAGTGAACAATACTTGGAATAAAGTAGAACATCTGTTTACACAGCTGGAAGCAGGGCATCAGTTCTGTGTTATTCTGCATGCCTTCTTCCCACATTTTTCTTAACACTCATGTATATACACAGGAGTGCATATATTTCTTTTTTTTTTTTCAAAAAAGAAAAAAGCAGAAGTCTACTATTCTTCTTAGTCTTAACTAACATACAGACAGGACAAGATTATATCACTTTTTTTTAAATCTCTCATGTGTAACAGCTGTAATCCACAGCCATTTGAACAAACTGTGGTAATCCTGGTGTTAAAATTGGCCTTTAAGAGCCTAAAGATAATCCTCTTTTAACAGATGACACCTCTAATTTACTTAAATTCACCACACACATCTCTGCAAATTTATTAGTATGTGGTGATACATCTGATCTAAATACTAAAATGCATGTTACTCACAAACTGTTCTTCTGGAAAACACCATCCTCATGTAAGATATTTGAAGTCATTTAGTGATCTTCTGTGACTGAAGATACCAAATGGCATTATAAAACTTAAAGACCATATCCTCTTTCTCCTGGGGAAAAAAAAGAGTACCCAATCTATTCTAATGGAATAATAGAACCTCCTACTGGAGGGATGATCACTTCTAGTAAAGACTTTTTTCCTCCTTGTTTAGAATTTGTTCTAAAATCTCATCCCTACTATATAAAACATTCTCTAATATCAACACAAATGCTAATTAGGTAATTTTTTGGTGTAGGTAAGAAGAGAATGGAAGAGATATTTCTTAATCTGTTTACAAATATAATATTTCACACATCGAAGACAATAGCTTTTCCATCACCTTTCAGTCAGTATGCTCAATAGACAAGCAGTACTATGCAGTCCTTATTCCTGGTAAGAGAAAGAGCAAAACACTAGGAAAAGTCAGGCTGTGTAGTGTTATCCACCGCCTGCTGTGTCAGCCATCAGTATGTTGAAACTGCAATCTACTCCACCAAATTGTTGCAAAGACTGGAGATCTTCAATTCATATAATTTTTGAAGATTGCTTCCGGGTTACTTTTCAATTTAAACAAATTGGAGTGAAAATATGCATAAGCTATAAGTATTTTAAATGTAACTGAGACTTAAAAAATAGGTTATTTTGATACAATGCAATTTTGCTGTAGTAACTCATGCAGACACAACCGCTTTAATAAGGAAGGTTCTCACCAACTTTTTTCTGTCATCTAATATTACTAATCTATTTAGACTCTTTACAACTGGAATTAAGCCTTTAATAAGGCACTAAAAATGTATGTTCAAAAAAATACTGTCAAAAGACTATGCATCAAGCAACTACAAATCTAAGACATTAGTCAGGGTCAAGATAATTGAAATGTCTACAGTAAACTTCAGGTTGCAACAGATTTATTCAAATAAAACATCCTCATGTCTTAATCAGGTTCTCACTTGATCACCAGCAATCAAATATATTACTTGAACCTCATGTTTCCCAGATGCCATTCAACAACAATCTCCTTGTTATTATCACCATCTGTTTGAGAAAGGTCAGGATTTCTATGAACAAATTAATTCCTAGGAACGTAATATTAGAAATGGTTTAAATAAAAAGGTTAAACAAATCAATTTCCTTGTTACAGCTGTCAAATATTAAGGGAAACAAAATCCATTCAAGTCAGCATAGAGCTTCCTTTTTTCAATGGGCTTTGTAATGACCTCAAGAAGTACTCAGAAGTGTGTATTTACACACGTTTTTCTGTCCCCTAACACTAAGACTGTGAGTGCCTAATAGCAAACAAGAAATATGTCTTGGTTTTAGCAGACCTATCTGAAGTAGGTCAGTCAGCATGACTTACACTGTATGGGTTTCATTTCTGAAGTGTCCAGCTACAGAGTATATCTCTTCCTTAGTGCCAAGATTAATTCAAACAAGAACCTACTCCACCGTCTTCCACAGAAACTTGATTAGGCATAAACTGTGAAAATTTTTCCTAGCATTGATTTGATGGTCCAGGAAATACAGTGCTACTTGATTTAGCAAATCTGGAAATCACTTTACCACTAATGGAAAAATTCCAGAGACCCACCCAGTTAGACACTAGATACTTGTGATTTTTTAGTTCTTCAAAATCTGACTACACAATCAGGCACAGATTAAATAGATCTTGTTTTCATGCAGTAATAAGCATATGATTTTTGGAAGGGAAACAGGAAAGCCTACAAAGTTGAGCAAGCAAAACATTACACTGGAAAAATACATTACAGAATAGAGTTACGACTTCATTACCATTCACAGAATGTGTGATTTAACAGAGAATTCCTTTGTTTCTAAAATACTAAAAAAAATGGCAGTCAGGTGCTGATAGACGTGTAGACAGTAACAAAAAAACATTAGGCACAAATTACAAAATCTGCTTTGCTGTCCAGATACACTGGATATGTAATTGTAAGTAGAATCTAAGCTACCATGGCTGCATGTGGTCCACCAGTATAAACTTAGTTTGGGTATATCAGCTTAGTCTGTGATCCCAACTTCCCATGCAGTGCAGAAGCATCCTAAGGAAGCTACCCACAGACACAGATTATTCATGTTCAGTGAAGAACTTAGAAGGCTTTATAGAAAGACCCCCATGGAAAATGCAATGTATGTGACCGTGCAGTTTTTTAAGATCTGAGATAGCCTAAGGAAATTTGCAAAGAATATGCTTAGATAATCACTAGTAGATATTAGATTGTAATATTTTACCTTAAAAAAAATTGTCCCTGACACAGCAGGCAAAATTTGGAGGTCTATTTGTTATTATTAAAGAATATATATTTTGGCTACCATAGCAGTACACAAAGAAAAAAATGTAGTTTTTCCTCTAATTTTCTAACAAGAAAGGAAGGAAGAAAATAGTATAGTCATCTATTCCTAGAGATCACTTAGAGGAAATTATAGCCTAAATGATGAAAGCTTAAAGTGATAAACAGATAAAAAGATTATACAAAAGATATAATAACAAATCTTAATTTGAGTAGGCATCAAAACTCCCAGTTAAATAACAGGGGTACTAACCCACACAAGAAACTGACTTAATAAGGAAAAAACAAGGTGCTTCATTAACATGTTTTTTTCAGTCAAAACTCAGATAACAATCGAATTTGATTACCTGCCCTTTTAAATGAGTTGGATAATTTAACAACGAAGTTAACTTTAACTTTGTAGCTACTTTTTGAAAAGGCTTAGTGAACTCAAGGCAAAACAGACCTGTACAAGTACTTACCTCTTTTTATGATTTGGTATGGGATGGAGGGGAACAAAAAAAGAAAGAGAAGAGGGAACATCAAGAGAGATGGAAAAGGCATGGACTGCATGTTTGGTAGGAGAAATTTAGCGATAAGCAAAAGTAACATTCCTTCTCTCTTCTGCCCTCATTCCTCCAGATTTTCATTCTACCAAAACATCAAAATATTTTATCATTAAAATACCTAAAGAGAAAATTAATGATTTTTCATAATGATTTTTTTCATATCTTAATTTTAGCTAGAGAAAAAAATGGTGGAACTGAGACTTTTATAATTAACTAAGCACCACAATGGGCATTTTGCCATTAATTTCATCCGTCTCTAATTTCATGCCCTCTAGCTAATTCTAGGTACAACGTGACTGTAAATCAAGCACAGAATTAAAGTATTTCATACTACACGCCCAATATTCCAACAAACACACTGTTAACCCAGAACTATGCAGAGCAAGATGATCCTTGCAAAAACTACCTGTCTTGCAGAATTAGAAAATAAACACACATTACTCCAGGAATACAGTGGCACATTAGTAGTAAAACATGTTTGACTCAAATTGTGTATCTAGGAAAAGGAAATTGTCACTAGCCATTAATGTCCACAGTTAGGTCAAAAGGAACTTTTATTACCATTATTATTATTTAATTTAGTATCTACAGGATTAAGAGAGAGGACAAGATGTGTTTAAAACGTATATTAGTTTGAGGTCCCAAAAGAATTTAATCAAAATAAATAGACCAACACACAGCACAACTTCCAAAACATAGCATAGCCTTCAGTGTGTAGAAGAAAACACTTCAGATTTCATTATTTTGATTGTCACAGAACTATAGGCATTTATAAAACATGTGGGAGTCTCCATTCCCAGCATTAGAGCTCTTCCACCCTTACAGTCTGGGCAGGGGGTGTGCAGAAGCTGGGACACCCAGCAGGACAAACACCTCACTCAGCTGGGCCCTTTCTCTGTTACTGGGAGGGTTGAGTTTTCAGCATCAACTCATGCTTCCTTCCATTGGCCTGAGGGCTGTTCTGCCTCTCCAACATCAGCCCTATTATTTTTTTTTACAGAAGTGGGATGCTGAAGGAGAAGAGAGAGTCAAAGAACAAGAGGATTCATGGAAAAAAGCCTGATGTGTGAGTGTTTCATGGAGGAACTGAGAAAACAGTGAAAAGGGAGGGTTCCTATCCTTCTCTTGTTCCTCTGCTCCTTTCAAAACTTTGTTCATATTCGCTGCAGATAAATTTGACCCCCTGAGACATAGTTATTGCCTCTTACTACCTGCTTATGACCTCTTCAAAAGGAAGGGACAAGCTGCAATTCATACTTCACACAGTTGCAGTACACAGGTTAATCCAAGCCAAACAACCAAATTCCACCCAATCACTGAACAGAGAGATTCCTTTGACTTCTGTGAGGAAAAAGAGGAAATACAGACTATCGCCCAGAAAAGCAGCTGAGGCAACAACTTCCCAAGTGGGATGAGGAGCCAAATGCACAAGGGTAACCAGGAAACTGTAAATATCCACATTTACAAATCTTCAGGTGCAACATTGCCAGCTCCAGCTGCATTACATCTGTTGGCTAATACAGGCAACCACGAACACAAAAAAAGCTCTGAGCATTATTTGGTTGCTCCCACAGGCTCAGCACTCTCCATATCAAACTATATCTACACCTTTGGGACACGAGAGAAAAACTAAAAGCAGAAGAGGTCGAGTTTCTCTGTAACCAATTGAAGACTGCAGAGTAAACTCCTAAGAGTATGCTCTCATTTCTTGAGCCAAATCCTATTCTTTAGATTTGGCCGGTGTACTAGATATTAGCATGAAACATTTCTCTCATGCTCTTCCTCTTGATAGACTGAAGCTGTCATAGTTACTGAATCTATTTAATTAATTTCCCCTTTGACAATCAGACAAAATTAATTATGAACAGCTGAACCTAACACAACCCACCCCCTACTTCATGCTTAGCTCCCAAGAAAGTGAGTTTCTAGTTGTATGCCAGTGCAACCCTCACACAAGTCACATTAGAAACGGTGTAGGATAGCAAGCTGTCCTCCATATTCAGAGAAATTAAGGCAGTAGACAGGGCAGGCCATGCTGGGTCAGGCAACTGCCCAGTAGTAAGTCTCCAACGCCATCCATAAGCAGATATCTAGGGAAGCTTAGGAACAGGTGAGCACCCATATTTCTTCACACACTTGCCCAATCTCCAGTTGTTGTAATTTATGGATGTTTCCTGAGCCAGATGTGGCTTCTGTAAAACACAAGCAGGATGTGTGTATTTTCTTTTCTTTTTTCCTAAGTGTATATAAAAAAAAGCCAAAACCTAACAGGGAAAGCAAGGAAGACAAAAAAAACCAAGAATCTTCTGTCTTATTCTTAATCCAACATAGCAGAAAAATTTGGCAGAAACTTGTCCTTAAAAGCATTCTGTATTTTAAATATATCCTTAAACCATTTCTTCTATTAACAATGGGAAAAAAATCTCCATATAAATACATATAGCAGAAAATAAGAAAAGGAACCATTTTTAGTTTTTAATATTGAGCTTTAAAAAAAATCATCTTCTCATTTTCAGATTCCATAAAAATATGAATAAAAAATATTTTGATCCATCAAAAAAAATAAAAAGGAACACACTGACAAATTTACAAGGACATGCAGACCGATCTCTGAATTTGTGGAGCTGTGCACTCTTTAAGTAGTAGAAAGCAGTCAGGATGAATGATTCTCTAACACACAAACCAATAACATTCCTCGAATCTTGTGCCCTAAGTAGCCTTTACTGGTGGAATAGAAACAACTCTTGTTCTTCATTTGTGCTTACGTGTCAGAAATAAAGATGAATTGAAGGTGGGAAAAGTCTGTTAAGCTTAATATGTACTAATAGCTTTGTTCATACTTCATGAGCATAATAACCATCTTGCTCAGGGCGTGTTACGCATCTCTGTCCACTCAGCAATCCCACCAGGCTGCTGAATGATAAACTGATCCAACGAAGCACAACTCAATCAAATTTATTCAATCAAGAGCAACCTTTACACACACATCTTGCAACCGAATCTGTCAGTGGCAGTTAATAATTTGATGGCATGCCACCTCAGCCATAACACTGCCCTTTGCCTTAGATCTTTTCACTCAGATTCAGTTAGCTGCTTTTCACACCTAACCCTCTAACAAAATTGCCTGAAGGCTTCTCAGAAACACAGGCAAGTGAGTTCTGCGAGGGAGAAGAATGAGTGTGTGGGCAGAAGGAAAGGGAAGGAGAGAGGAAAGAATAAGGCAAGTTGAGGCTGGCATAGAGCCCTAAATAACCAGCCTTGCTGCTCTTTGGCTGCCAAAATAGCGAGGTGAGCCTGTTCAGCAATAGCTGCTGCCCACATAGGTAATTCCCACCCTCGTGAGTGGGTGGCAGCAGCATGAGTTTTCTCCTCTGCTGAAGAGAGCAGTGTGGTCTGCACTGAAGTCTATGGCTAAATTGCACCTAAAAGGTAGGAACGAAACGCCTAAAATTAAAATCATAGGAAAACTGAGAAAAAAAAAGAGAAAAAGGGAACTGTTAGGTCAGTCCTAATGTGAACTTTTAAGTGTGAGCTTACAGATTAAAGTCAGGTATAGGGTTCAGGTAGGCTGCAGTTACTGGGACATAAGCTCAGAGCTCATAAATTAATTATTTAGACAAACTGCCATTTGACAGACCAGCAAGCTGTCCAGTCTTATGATCTAACTCATACAGAATTTGGAAATCCTGCCTTTGAAATCCTAATTGGTGTAGCAGTATTGGGCTTTTTCTCCAGTACTACCATAGCTTATGTCATGTGGGCCAAAAAGCTAAACGAAGAACAAGATGTATGCGTCTCAACTTGCACAGGAAGGTGATGTAACTCTGTCCTTATGCCCTGTTTCCTTCCCTTCAAGTGTATTTCTTACCTCAAAATGCTACCTCAAAACGAAGTCTTTTTTCCTGTTCCCAGCCTTTGGCTGCAAGGAGTGCTCTCAGCTGGAGAAAGCACAGAACATCACCTCCTTGAAAATCTAGTAAGTGTGCAGTACAGTCTGGTATCAGAGTCTGGATAAGCGTAGAGATTAGTTTAAATTTAGTTATTTTTTTTATTAATTTTAATGTAATTTTTGTTAAAGGATTTAATTTCAGTTAATGATTCAGGGTTAGATTGCGCATCAGTAAGGATGTCCAAATGAAAGCTGACACCCAGGCCTGAGCAACATGAAGGATGATCCATCATCACCAGAAAAAGTAGTAACAGTGACAAAGAAACAAGAAAGAGGAAAAGGAAGAAGAATGACAAGGAAGAAAATAATTCTATCTACTTTGAGCTGATGCTCAAACGTCTATGAGAAATGTGCCAAGACTCTAGACTAGGTGGAAAGGAGAAAGAGCTGAAATAGTAAAAAAAAAAAAAAAATCGGTGCTTGTTCTGCAGTCCTCCCCCCCCTTCCTTGCACTCCTCCCAAGAGTGACAAAGAGGAAAGAATTAGTTGTGTGGAGAGGAAAGTTTAGAGATGTGCTAAATAAAGTTGAAGACTTCAGGGGAAAACATATGGCTTATTGCCAGCTATAAGGACATTATTTTTGTTTGCTTTCCAGATGTAATTGGAGATTATAAAATTGATAATTAGGAAGAAAAGAACAGTTTAGGAGAAAAAAACAGATTGATCTGTTTGCATAACTGTTAACAACAAAGAATTTTCAACCCATTAGTCATTGAGGATAATGTTAAACAATAACCATTAGAGACAAATACTTAATAGATTGTACCCTAAGGCACTGTTTGAGCTTGCCAAAGCAGTTTTTGGCTTGTTAATGCAGCAGCAAAGCAGTTACAAAAGACACTTGGCACTTCTTCGCTCTTCTCAGAAAATTTCCATAGTGATCTGTGCACACCACGGTGACCTGGTCACACCTATTCATCAGAGATCCGAAAGTCAGATCTCAGAGGACAACACTTTCAGAGGATTTAAAAATTAGTCATCATACAAAGTTGTTAGTACTTCAGGCATATTGGAAGCAAATGCAAAGTATCTAGAAACGTAGGTCAACTATGGCTGAAAAAGAGGGTTTTATCCCTTAAAATAACGACTGAACGGTTTCAAGGCACTCTGTGTAACTTCTGTCACCAGGCATATATAAACACCTTGTATCAAACAGTCCACCATCCTAGTCAAGCTTGCTCTTCAACTCACCCAGTCCAAACAGCATGAAGACACACATGCTTTTGGCCTTTTAGCTACAACCGTAGGATTAACAACCCTCTACCCAGCACCCAGCAAAGCAGCTGAGGCTGCAGTAATGGGCTGTATCGATTCCAAAACTTTAACTGGATCTCTGCTTCCTCGAGAGTACAGGACTACTTCTTTTTTTTTGAGACTATAGACTCTGTGGTTCTCTGGTTGTACAATTAGAAAGAAAAGTCTTCTGGAAAGTAGGAGGTAAGCGGATGTTTTATAACAGCTGTACAGAGTGCAGACAATGAACCCCACAGCAAAATCTGAGAATTATCTTGTAGAGAAGAGCTGCCAATCTTTTCGAAAAGTTATTAATATCCAGGGAGATACTGGAAGATAGGATAAAAAGTAGTACTCCTTTCCAAAAGAATAAGAAAAAGGCAAGAATGTTTCTGGTAATCTTCCTGTAAATTTATCTTTACTGTTAAGCAAGGAATGGAACAAATACCAAAGTAGTATTTACTGGCTAGCAACACTTTTGTGTGAATCAAAGAGTATTAAATTATAAAATAAAAAGTTTGCCAGAAATCCATGACTTTTTCCAAGAAAACAATTATAAAATTAGTGAAATGAGTGAATTACCATATGACAGTAGGAACTGCATTTGATATATTATGCAAATCTCAACTTAAAAATTAATTCCAGCTGACCTAGATAGCAACATTGCCAAATACAGTGAAGTTATCTATAGTTGCATTGTTATGACCATTCACCAATTTTAATAGAGAATGCAGTCTATACTAGGGTAAATTTTAAGACACAACTTACTTAACATGCACAAGATGGAGAAGACAATATACTTATTTGTTATTGCATTAATCACCTTCCAACCTTATAAAAGAAACATTTTTCTTTGAACCCTGTGTGAATGGACATAACTCAATCTCACTCTGCAATTTTCTCACTGCAGTTATGTTCCTCCTTGGACTCATAGAATCATAGAATAGTTTGGTTTGGAAGAGACATTAAAGCCCATCCAGTTCCAACCCCCCTGCCATGGGCAGGGACACCTCCCACTGGATCAGGCTGCCCAAGGCCCCATCCAACCTGGCCTTGAACACCTCCCCGGATGGGGCAGCCACTGCTTCCCTGGGCAACCTGTGCCAGTGCCTCACCACTGTCATAGGGAAGAAATTCTTCCTTATAGCTAGCCTACATCTTTTCCTCTCCAGTTTATACCCATTCCCCCTTGTCCTATACCCACAAGCCTTTATGAATAGCCCCTCTCCAGCTTTTCTGTAGCCCCTTCCGGTACTGGAAGTTCACTGTAAGATCTCCTCTGAGCCTTCTCTTCTCCAGGCTGAACAACCCCAACCCTCTCAGCCTGTCCTGTAAGCCTCCTGTAAGCTCATGAGCCATGCTCTAATCTCTTGGTACTAACCTCTTGCTGGCAAAAATATGTTGAATTCTCCTGCCACCTTCCATTCACCTTTGGTTTAGAGATGATTCAGCCCAGTTTGTCCATGGTTACCACGTGTTCACCACACACTCTGTCAATGATCCCAGCAGAAAATAATAAGGGAGGAACACTAAAAAGAAAAAAAAAAACCTACAAAACAGGACAGCATTCTGTACAGCCTCTGTACAGCTAGAGGGGACAGCATGTGCCTGACAATATTGGCTGCACCCTGTATGGTGTGCCCTGGTACGTGAAGGGATGAACTGCTGTGGCACAAAGAGAGGACCTTGTTGAGAATACATATTTTGAATGAGCAGGATAATGTCCACTAAAACCTCATGCCACTATGACACCTATATGAAATGAGCTAACCCAAGTATTGCTAAATCAAGAGTCAGATAGTAAAGAGATCCTTTCACTGCATGTTTTGAGCTGCCTTCTATTCAGCTCAAGCTTTGCTCCTCTGATAAACTGTGAGATTGTAGAGGGAAGGATCCAATCTTTTGAAATGTAGTGACAAACTGAAGAAACGTTGCATTATATTGCAGACATCTGCAATGAGATCATATTCTCTCAAGGGCTTTGGGATATGGAGACCTTATATGAGTTTGGGGGAACTATTTTTGCCGTAAGGATGTTGACAAGGAAAAGTCCCCAGTGAAAGAAGATAAAAATTAATATTAAAAAAAAAATGATGCTGGCATGCGTGACCTATAAGAACAGATATGGAAAAAATCACATAATCTGTTTTGGTTAAGGTTAAGTGGCATTAAGACCACTTCAGTTGTCTTCAGAAATTGAAAAGGTGTCAAGGAAGAAGAAAATATATTTAACATCATGAAAAGGCATAAATACAAACGACGGGGTGATATTAAAAGGGGAAGGCAAGAATAATCCCTATGAGTTAATGAAATAGTCCTGTCGTCTCTGAAGAAGTCTTCCAAACAGTCAGTCATCAGCTAACGTCCTAGGATTTCCAAACCTTAAACAGGTCAGACGCTTAAAACCAATAAAAGCTATGGAAAATATACCCAAAGCTACTGAAAGCCATCTGAAATAGCTTTTCATCTCTCAACTTTGTTTTGTTCAAAACAGTACTACATACTTCTTAAGCAAACAGTGCCCTAGGAACATATTCAGTGCATAAGTACATAACTTGCACTGAAGCTCTGTAGAGCAGCTTTGCTATTTCTAGGACCTCAGGTTCTAAATCTGAAAGCTCCCACAACCTCCATATAACCAGGAAGAATCTTCCTCATGTCCGATTGCTGAGGAATAGCCAACCTGAGTTCTGCCTTCTGTCCTGAATTTAAAAATACTCTCTTTCCCACAAATTCACTCTGAATATTCTGCTTTACACAGACAGGCCCAACCTGCTAGGTTTTTTATGCCAGACAGAAAAAAAAGGCTGCTCCTTTGAATAATTTACTGCCCTTTCAGAGTTTTCACTGACATAAAAATTACTTCCTCTGGATTTTTTAAAAGAATCTTTGTATGCAACTCCTCCATGTCCATGAACAAGCTTAACGAGCACAAGCAAATGCTTTAAAGTGCTGTTTGTGTTCCAAGGTCTGAAAACCAGATGTCTCTTTTTGGTTATGCTGTGTGCCATTGACCTCACTGCAAATTTGATGTCTTCCGATGGAGCACAATCCAGACATGATTTGCTAGGCAAAGGGGGTGAGGGTTTTTTCAGAAGCTAATTTCCAAGCCCAGCCTTCATTTAGAGAGCTTATCTTAATATTGTTTCTCTTTTCAACAAGTGATCTATAGACAAAGGTACAGGCACTTGTCAGATCATGAAGGAAATTAGCTAGTGAAGAGGAAAACATTAATTCAATTTTTCTTTGCAGTTCTGGATCTTTCTAAGTTTTCTGGTTCAAGCAGAATCTTCTCTACTTCTCTAACTCTATTTCTGATGGAGGGACAATTTTCTTTCCTGTTCCACTAAATCATTATGTTATTTAATATATTTTATTTCATTCTATACCACTCATAGTTTGCCCAAACACTTTTACCCTGGAATATCTCCTGAAAGAAGGTCAAAAGAGGGCCTGATGAAATCATGTACAGAGTTGCCACTGGAAGGGACGTAGTATTTCTATTCCCAAGTGAAAAAAAAGTTGCTTTGAAACCTATGGTGAAAAGTCATATCTGACAGGAAACTGCCTTGGTTTCTGAGAACTGAGAAATTTATGATCCTTTAGATGCATTTCTAACAAAGTTCCTCCCTGCAGATTTCCAATTCTGTTTTTTAACAAAAATTCTATTAACAAAACATTATTTTTTAACCGTCAGACCTGTTTGTTCTACAATGCCTTCTGTTTAGACCATAGCCAAGATGCAGATATTAATTTCTATGCTCTGTATTCATTTTATATTAAGGAAAACTAAACAATGGAGTACTAAGTTATAGAACATAATCAAATCAAATGCACAAACAGAAGACAGAATATTTGGCTAGGTATTAAGAGCATCCCATGTATCCATAGAAGCCATTAATTTGTGATAATTGTCACTGATAGATCCTCAGATGTAGAATTACTTTCATTCAATTCAAAGAAAAATGTAAAGAAATCATAATCCAGAAGACTGCGAAGGTATTAGATTTAAACAGAAAAGGTGATGAAAAGATGAAAAAACACTGTACTAATTAGGTTTCATTTTTCTTAAGATGTGGAGGCTGGAAATAGATATGACAGTGATCCTGCAATAAGTAATAAGAGGACAGAAATCAATAGCTTACAACACCCATCATGAGGAAGAAAATTTGCAAAATAACTTAGACTGGATATTACAAAGAGCTTTCTAACAGTCATTGAAGGGAAATACCAAAATAGCCTGTCTAAAGAGATCTGGAATCTCCTCCCTTGAGGGCTTTTAATATCTTCCAGGGTGGCATGCTTGATCCTTTCCCAGTCTTTAGAGATAAGCAAGTCATGTTCTAAAATCCCTGTCAGCTCTGTACTTCTATGGCTTCTTATTGATGTAACATGTGTCTTTAATGGGACACAGCTGCCTAAAAGCATTGTATGAGATCTGGTAGCTAGCCAAAGAACCAATATATGGACCTGCAAATAGCAGGAGAAGGACACAAGAGCTATTGTTCATAGTCATATGTTTTTATTTGTATGTTATTTGGTTTGAAAAAAAATTAGATCTTGACTATCCACTTTTTGCTGATGCTGTGTGTTTAAGGCATACAAAGTGGGGAAATAACATAATTGAAGCTCTTATTCCAAATTCAAAATTTCCAAATTGCTAAGTGCATCAAGCAGCTCAGCACAGTCAAACAGAATTTGCTCTTAGGAATAGGCATAATCGCAACATTGTTCCAATTAAAACACATTTTTGCGTTGCTGCTTCCCTCTGCTTATCATTACAATTACCATTACCTAATGGGAACTCAGTCTTCAGCACATTATCCAAAATTATAAGCATTCCACTTCTTCATAAATTATAAAATCACACACCTTCCGTTTGCTTGTGGCAGAATTTGCTCTGATTTCACAAGCAGAACTATATGAGCACTGGCTGCTGCATCTAATGAAAACTAGGCTCATCGTTAAAGCCTTCTCATGATAACTGTGTAATGATAAACGTGAACGAGAGTGTCTCACTAGGCACTAATAGAGGACGACTGAAAGATATCACACTTGTGGACTTTAATTTGGCAAAATGACTTTTTTCTTCATATGCATGTCGCATTTTAGCTTCCTACACAGCGAAAAGAGGTGGGCTCTAAGCTAGAAATTAAAGTGTGTTCATTGAGCAGACAACCAGAGGCCATTCCTAACTGGCACCCAAGTCAGGTTCTTTAATTCAAAACATGAACCTTCTCCTTTGGGTGCAAGCTGCCAGCATCAGGTAAAGATTATAATATGTTAAGCGGTTGTTCTACCAGGGAGCTTATTTTCTACTCATTAAGCAGGCAAAATCTTTCAACAGAAACAGATGCAAACCACCTAGTAAGAAAGAATAAGTATAAAGATCTAGGTAAACACTTGCAAAAAAATAGATACAAAGCACGTTTCCTTCTTCCAAGCAGATTCAAGAAGTAAAATAAAACCATATGCACACCTGCCAATATTGTGAGGGGGAAAAAAGTGCATTACATTTTAATGTACTTCAATTAAATATTGATCTTGTGGTTCAAAAGTACTCATCAGACATTATGGTTCAAATTCACTTGGTAACTATCTGCAGCTTTTACACACCTTTAAGTATAGACTACAGGGACAGTTTAGTGACTGCCAATTTAATTCTTTAATAAAATCCTTTGCCGTTTGCCTTATAATAACATTAAATGAACTGCTACATGAACTCTCACAGGCTATTCAATCCCCCTATTTTTTTGCATGTTAGGCAAAGAGATGCAAATAAATGAATCCAAAATTAAGGATGCATGGGATATTTTATCTCTGGAATCTACTCATTCTGAGTTTCTGATGCTGCAGAATTGCAAATTAATTTAAAATAGATGTTGTGTACAGGAGTTCAGAGGTTTTTCGAAACAAACTAATAGCCTTCTTTTCACAGAATTTCAATCATGTTCTGCTTTCTGACATCCTCAATCGATGTGAAGAGATAAGAACTACAGATCCACCACAAAACCATCTTCTGTCCCTTCTCTTACAGACTTCCTTATGCTGGTGCTTTATCATTTTGCCTTTCCTAGCCAGTTTTGATCTTCACTGCTTAGCCTTCTGATCAGAACTCCTCTTCTCATAGACATTAAAGCTGAATATTCTTTTCACATTTCCAGTCCCTCATACAGGAAGTGCTTGTTAGACTATACAGTTAAATCTCTTTGTCCAGTTGATCCTGGATTTTTTTATTGAGCAGACTAACCCCAATACCCAGTTCCCCTGCCCCACAAGACTCCAGTCCCTGTATTCCATGATCTTCTACAAACTGATCCCTTGTCCCAATCTCTTCTCTTGCCTTGGTCCTGGTCCAAGGTCTGTCTCCCCTTTGTCATTCTTTTCAATTATATAATTTTATAATATAATTTTATAAAACTTAGGCAATGAAGAGAAACTGCCCCTGGTCTTCATAGTGGTGTCCAGAGCCAGCATAGCCAGCGACACTTCAGGAGTTTCAGTTACAGGAGAGGTCTACTCAACCCTGCATTGTCCCAGTCTGGGCATGCAGAGATAAACTTTAGGAAATAAGGCTGAAAACATCTAGCAAGCATGAGCATTTTTGAATTGTGAGTCCTTCAAGCAGCTTATAGGTTTGCCAGATTTGGGCTGATTTCACAGACATAAAAGCAGTCCTTTAGCCAATGGCCACTTTTCTTCCAAGTGTCAACTCTTCACTCAGAAAACACAGATGCACTTAGGCAAGAAAGTTTCCTTTAATAAGGGCCAAACAGGACTTGAAAATACCTTTGGCAGCCCACACAGTACATGTGAAAAAATCCATTAGAGTCCACATTTTCTACAATGATATAAAGCCTACACTGACTCTCCTCCTACTAATGAGATCACGAAATTATGACCTGCAGATCAAAGATCCCATAGTTACATTTAGAGTTCCACAAAGAGGAAATTATCTTCACAGTACAAAACAATTTATCTGGCCTAATTAAAAAAAAAAAGGGGGGGGGGGTGGGGAGAAGACTGAATTTTATGCATTCCTATATGAAGCACTTCAGCTAGAATTTTCCCAGAAGATCTACATCAGTCATGCACCTCAGCATAAGGAGAAGTCAGATTTCAACTCAGACAGTTAGAGTTTGGCTATATTATAAGCATCTGAAAACAAAGTCTGTAATGGGAAGTGTGAGACAACTTTAATAATAGGTGTGGCTGATATAACCTCTTTATCACAGGGAAACACACTACATATGCAGGGAGATCAGCCATGAAATAAACTCCTTCCCATTTTGCCCTACAGATCCAGTAGCTTCCACACTTCAAGCCACTTGAATTTTGGCAGCCCAATGACTAACAGTCAGAAGCACAATTTCAAGCTGATGATAAAACACGAACCTCTCAAAACAACTCATAACGGCTTTTCCAGCTTGTGATTTTCAGTGGGCGAAATTAACAGTAGTTGTACGCTTGCTGCTGCATTTAGTGTCCTAAGTCATCAGTAATTTCTCAAAATTTCTCCAAACCTAAACCTGTAGCAGATAGATATTTTCTGATATACTCAAGACACACATCTTGAATTTAGACAATAGTTATTATGTATTACTAAGGGTAAGGTGATCTCATAGGTCCTTCCCCATCCTAGTGCACAATGCAAATATTATTATTCCAATAGGTATTTCTGCATTTCTACATCGTGGAAGTTCACAGGGAGCTGTACACAATGTATTTTTCTTGGAGTACAGTAAATAAGCTGTTATTGCTGCTTTCGGAAAAGGGCACCCTACGTCTTACTGATTATTGCTCCAAGAAGCCAGTTTTCCCAAAAGCAGACCGGGACAGACTCCTGTTCTCATGGTCTAGAACACAAATACACAATAGGCGCAGCACAAAAAAACATGCACCATTTTCTGTACATATTAATATAGATATTCAATTAAGTCACAACAGACATGATTCAAAATAGAAACAAATTTAAAAAAAAAATTACCTACTTTAACAGATTCATGCCTGCAGTCTTCTCATTTTAAAGCAAAAAGCCAGGAGAGAGTATATTCAAATTTCTTGCCCATTTGGTTGGCTTCTTTGCACATGTTCCTGAATTTTCAGCTATGATGAGATCCCCTCATTGGCAGTCACCAAGAGGCTGATATGACCATGAAATGAGGAAACACAGTGAATGAAAAATAAGGTGCTAGCACCACCATTTGCTGAGGACTGGAAAAACTAGCAGAAACTTTAAGAGACCATGTAGACCTATTTCTACAGACTAGCTGCTTTGAACTCACTTACCATTGCAGCTGTTGGAGATGCTTGAATGAAATAGGCTTTCAGCATTAATTACTTGCCAGGAAAGTCCTAATGAAGTCCAGGTGATGACTTTTATTCACAGCACTATAAATCTTCAGGTGTAGAAACTGTTTCATGCAAGGCAGATTTTTTTAGTTATTTGAGTTAAACAAAAATATTACTGAGAGCTAACCATATTCTGGAAGTGAACATAACAGTGACTGGCAGAGACAGAATGAAACAATTTAAGACAATTACTGTGCCACTAGAAAACACATATTTTATTGTCACCCCTTGCCATTGCAATACTAAGAAGTATGGGGTTTCTGCAAAGTGACCCTGGAAGGGGTGAGCTCTTCGCTGCCAGTGGATCCCTTCTCTATCGTCACATGGTGTTTCCATTTCTGCCTCCCATTTCCTGAATCAATTTAAGTTTGCTCCTAAGAAAAAGGAGGTCTGTGAAGCAGAAGCACAACTCTTATTTAAGCCATTTAAAGGTGCATAGTCTGATTTCAAAAGGCGTCTGTTAAGAAACAGATGTCAACACCTGTATTGCAAAGTGCAAATAAGGTCAGAATTGATGTAGACTTTTAAAATCTAATTGGATTCTGCCTTTTCTGCTGTCTGCTAGTTTCATCTTGCTCCTCTTGAATAACAGATACAGACGTTATAGATGACAACTATGAAATCAATTCAGAAAAATGGATGCATTAAACTTTCACTGTTTCATGAAAAAAGTACACTGTGTAGGGAAATGCTTTAATGTGGGACAAAAGCAGCTGTATAATTATTTTTTTGAAAATTAATTGAAACATTTCTCTTGTGCTAATATGTCAATAAACTTCTCTATTATCAAGACATTATTATTAGCCCAAATGACCTAGTAAATGTCCCTTTTACAAAGTTTTTGAAGTCATATTTTAAACTCCCTACTCTGGTTCCTCTTTTCCCTATTAAAAAGAAAAAAAATGAAACTTTTCATTAGATTTAGATCTGTGAAAATGATAAAGAGTAAGAAATAGCTATTCCATCTCATAATAATGTTATCTGATATCTACAAAGTAAACTCAGAAAGGAGTGAGAAGGAAAAAAAATAAAATATATCTTCATAGAATCATAGAATCATAGAATCACCAGGTTGGAAAGGACCCACTGGATCATCAAGTCCAACCATTCCTAACACTCCCTTAAACCATGTCCCCAAGCACTTCATCCACTCATTCCTTTAACACCTCCAGGGAAGGCGACTCGACCCCCTACCTGGGCAGCCTGTTCCAGTGCCTGATGACTCTTTCCGTGAAAAATTTTTTCCTGATATCCAGCCTGACCCTCCCCTGGCAGAGCTTGAGGCCATTCCCCCTTGTCCTGTCCTCTGTCACTTGGGAGAAGAGGTGGAATAGGCAGCAAAGCTGACCCCCAGAACCCCATTTATTGCTTTCCTTATTCCCAGGGAAGCAGTGCCCAGATCTTAATGCAGAATTAGGGATTTATGTGTTTCATATCAGACCCGGGTACAGACATGTAGCTGCCACCAAGGCAAAGATGTGGTGCATGGCACAGAGGTGTGATGTCTCTCCTCACAGCTCCACTTCTACTTCTCTGCTGGCAAAAGCCCCAGATCTCCACAGCTCACCTCACCTTGTTATTCTAGAGGAGTTTTGTCTCCCTCTGTGCAGATCCAAAATCTACTTGGCCTCTATAGCCCCAAATTCACCAGTTTGCTATAACTCTTTCCTGAAATCTATTTTGACTAGGCTTACCACACCAAGATTATTGTCTTAAATCTGCAGTTTAATTTCTTCCTCTGCCAAGTCTTTCTACAAAGAGCACACATCTATCATCCAAAACCACCAAAAAAACAAATAACTGAAACTATCAGGTAGGCTAAGGCTCAGATAATAGCATGGATTCTGGTTCCCCATCATCTGAAGATCCCTGAACAGTTTTTTCCTGTCACAGTCTCAATTTACCTAGGTTAAAAAAGCACCACTTACCTTTCTTTTTGTTGTAGGTAGAACTGAGCCATAAAATAAGTGCATATTTGTACAAAGAACTATTAATTGTGGTCTCCTGTTTGGTTGGTATCCACCAGCATTACTTAACAGAAACCACTTTAACACGCACAAGTTGAGCCCTTTGCATTAGATACACGAAAGGACACAGGAAAATATTTATATTGTTTATATATAGACATAATGGAAAAATAAGCAAGAAACCACAGACTGAGGTGGTTTTTTTAAATGGTTTGTTTTTGATCAGACAGTTCAAGTATTTTATATCTTTTATCCAACTTGTGCAGTTTCATAGCATCAAAATGAATTTAAAGTTATTGCTTTCTTTTCCTCATAAATATTCTCCACCTCAGATTTCTCTCTGCTATGTAATCACTTCTAAAGCCACTTTACAAACCATCATTTATTGGAGAAGTATTGTTAGGACTTGTCAGACTTCTTATTGTAATGAACCATTTCAATATACGAAATGCATTTTCTGATTTTGATATCATCCCATTTCTTCCAATTCTGTTGTCCGAGAAGTTATTCTTCTCTTACATATTTCTGACTCAGAAATTGTACTCACACAATTCAATCCAAATCAGATCACTAAGAACCGATGCACGCTTTAAATTGTATGTTGATTCACATCATCACTGTGCATGACCTTCACGCTCCTCAAAGTATAAGAATTTCCTCAAACCATATTTCTCAAATATTTTCAAAACTTTTCATCCCCTGCCCCAAGCCACAACTGACAGCCACATTTGTCAAACTCTTAAATCTTTCCCAAACTGTTTGGTTTTGAGCATCATAGGTAATTGTATTCAGACCTGACTCATTTCAATCCTGGCTATGTCATGCAGGCAGCCAATAATCGGTCTCCCTGCTCTACAGTTTCACAAACAAATAAATAAATTTTCCTCCACGTAGGCAGGACACAGACAAACATAGTATAGCTATATATTTTTCATGTCTCCTCTTTCTATTGTTTCCATAGCTCTTTCTGCTCTCCAACAAATGCATTCTGACAGAAGACTGACGTATTTAACAATGCTGACATACCGGTCAGCTGTGGAAATCACAGTTTAAAACTGCTCAGAGTACATGCACAAAAGATAAAGGGCCATGAAACAGGAGTCAATACCAGTGTTTGTAAATGACCATTCTCCGCACCATAAGCAGGTAGTAATATTTTCTAATGCCAGGCCAAAATTGCTTGTTTCTTGCCCCTTTCTAGGTTCAGGAAACTGAACAACAGCTATCGTCACTCTAAAGCACACACACGTGCTCATTCTCAGAAGTAAATCAGCAATCAGGCTGAAAAAAAAGTGTCAACAGGAGCTTCTGCACTATGGCTAAGTTCTCTTCAGGATTTTTTGGAGAGGCTACATGTTTCTGAGCCTCTAAGACTGGTGAGGGAGGCATTATTGTAATTAGAAAGATGTGTTAGAGGAACAGCTTCTTCTAGACGGATCAGGGTAACTAAGCCCTTCCTGCACAGCCCCACGAGGTGACTCGTTGTGGGACAGGAATCAGAGTACCAACATTTAGCTGCTCTCCCCACATCCCTTTGGTGACACTATGGACAAAGATGGGAATGAAAGGAAAAAAATTGACCCAAAGGTCAATCAGATAGTGGAGAATGGGTAGAAGAAACTACTCAATGTCCTCTGTGTTCTCCAGGGACATAGAAAGAAAGAGATAGACGTAATGGGCCAAAACAGAAGGCTTCAGGCCCCAAAATACTGCCAGCTTGATTCCCATCAAACCACTTTAGAACAGCTGAAGTCTCCCTAGATAAAACTGTAGCTTCACACACACTATTCTCTCGGTGCCACATATACGCATACAACGTACTGCTAATACGTGCTATATACTCATGCATGTGTTCATAGAACAGCATCACTATATAATCTAGGGGAAATACTATCTTTCTTGTTTGCTAGCCTGCAGGTTTCAATCTTTTGTTTACCAATGCTTTTCTTTACCAATGCTTTTCCTTACCATCAGTAAGGATTCTGCTCACAAACAAGCACATAAACCTGAAGTAGCTGGTCTCCAGCTTCATAAGGCAACACAAGTAGAAAATGAAACAAGCATAAAATCAGGATTTAACAATAATAAACATATTTTCAAGCTGCTGAAACTGGCACCATTTGAGCACTTGAAGAACTGGCAGACATTTTCAGTAATCATATTGACTTACAGGAATCGTGTAAGCAGATACATTCAGCGTTATTACTGAGGATTTTGTGCAGTGCTTTCACACTGCATTTACGTAATTTATTCTGTGAAGCCACACATGAAATTCCCATCTCTTTTAAAAGACGATTACATCCTATCTTAAAGACAGAGTGAATCTTCAGTCCTTTAAGATCTTTGTAAATTCACGATAGTGGTTTTCACTTTTATATGAACGGGAGAACATGGAAGTAAAAGCCATCATACTTAATGAAAGAAGTGACTGCAGAAAATGAATGCCAAAAATGTGTAAGGTCAGAGGACAAAAGAAATGGCTAAAGACGCTCTCAACTTAGCAGGGGAAGCTGCTCCACTCTTTCAAATAAAGAATGTGTATTTCCAGTACTTAATGAAAGAAAAATGGATGTTAAAAGAAAAAAATATAAAACTTGCCTATTAAGATAGAACATCTAGTTTACGTGATAGCATTACTGGGAGCTGTGTGTTCCTGAAAATTCTACAAAAGCAAAAGTTTATGTCCATATCGAAATATTATTTGTTGTCTGGAATAAGGAGTGCTGCAGCAGACACAAAACACTCCCTCGGTGCAGATATGGCATGGAGAGATTTAGATCCGCATGGTGATACAACTATTCAAGCTGACTCTGGAGTTAAACCTGTGTCCAGCTGATGGTATCACAGAACTCACCTTTAGAAGATGAAAATTTTAATTATTTGCCCAAAAGGGATATAGGTAAGACAGTGATAAAGAAACCAAAAACGTGATGGAATTTCTTCGTATTGGTAAGTTATTCCCGTGCAAACTTCCTTGCGTATGGAAGTTATTCTACAACTATCCCCTGTCTGTGGCTCCCAGAACTGGCCCTTTCCTCCAGTAAACACCAACCACAAGAGAACATTGATTAGCTCTACTGCAGCAGATCACACAATTATGTCCTCTAGGCCAACTCTCTGTAGAGGGTTAAACCAGCTTTAAATCTTTCCAAATTTAGGTAAATAAAGAAGTTAAAGCTTTATTCTACCATCTGAAATGTAAATCTCTACCTAAAATAGTCACCTATAGTAGGAATAGTCTCCATATTCCTCTTTTGCCCCCCTCTTGTCAGTGTTATTGTCTGGAAGAGATATTCAACTAATGTAAAAATAAACAACATTTTAAAAGGATTGGAAGATATCATTTTACTTAAACCAAGTTTGTGACTGTCAAGATACCCAAAGATACCCCTAATGAACAAGAAGTATCACTAGGAAAGTTGGAATTAATATTCCTGCCATAAAATATCATTAAAGGTTTGGTAACTGATATGCAAATGATGGATCTATGAAAACAGCGTATTTTCCTTTCAAAACAATAGATGAGCTTATGGCTGCACATATTACTTAGTTTGTGTACTGACAGACTGGATTTTCAGTAGCTGACCTTTACCAGATTGAATGATTTTATCGGTCATTTTGTTAAAAATAAATGCATATTCCTTGGCTGCAGAATAAAAACAATAACTGGTTAATGGTATTATAAGCCCTTTTTCAGTTCAATGCCCTTTTGTTGTTGTAGTTGTTGCTAGAATCAAGTTTCTTTGTCTTGGTATTTAGATAAATAACCAGCAATAAATGGAAATTTAAATCCATAATTACATTCAGAAAAATCATACCAAAGCCATAAGTAGAAAGTAGTGTGATGGGCTATCTCCAACAGAGACTAAAAAATGCAGGCTACTCGAAGAAAATTTCTACTCCACTAATAACTAGCCTATTCTTATTAATACCCACATTTTCTTCGCACAAGGAAGAATCCAAAACCAAACTCTTTCAGTGCCTACCTTGATACATAAAATAGTTTGATATTTTCATCAGGTTTAACACACCTGGCCTTAAGAGGGCAAATTCTGATACCCTCGGTATTGAATGCCTTCAGGATGTTCCTCTTTTCAGAGGTACGTGCACTAAGCGGCGAGCCACTGCTCGCTAACGGTGCTGGACTCACTTCTTGGCATCTGATACATAATCTGCCAAATGGTAGTAGGAAAAAAAGCATCTAGTTGACATATCACATAAAACATGTCAATCCTGTAGTCCTGTGGTAACAGCCAACTGATTGAATTAGTTCAGAAACCTTTTGAAGCACTGATTAAGCATCCTCGCCAGTACCAACATGAGACTGTCAGGCAACAGCCTCCAAGTCTCACTATGTGATAGCAACAGCACCCATAGTGTTTTGCCTCCCAACTCTTTTGGCTGTTCTTTATTTTTACAATCAGTGTTTTCCTGTCAGTTGTTCACTGACAATATGCTTTGCCTCACTGACAGCTGCTGCCCTCTTCCTAAATAATAGCATTGTGCTGACTTTGTACATGTTAACGTGTTTATTGGAGTTGAAAATTTCCAAAAATGTCTGCATGATGATCTGAAAAGATATCAGGCAAAAGACTTTTCTGGCTTTTTTCTACACAGCCAACTCCTAAACTGTATTATGCATTGGCATTTACCTTCCTCCACTATTTCTCACATTATTAGCGTGCTTTCCCCTTTCACAATAGCTCTTCATACTAGTCCAGATATGACATCTGGGGTAAGTACCCATTTTAGTTTCCTACTAGTACTTAGTAACCAACTAAAATATACAAGTTCACATATGATGTAATACATTAAAGAAATTGCACTTGACAATTTAAGGAATTTTGTATTTTACTTGCTTTGGACTACCTAGACTTCCAAGCACAGGAAAGAGCACTTAGGAGCAGTTGAATTAGAAACCTGCAGTAGCCAAAGTCTTTAACATATTTCTAGAATTTAATTCCCTTAATTTTTAATTTGTGAGCTTGTTTTGTGGCTCCTTAAAAAGCTGAAGGGTTTCTCTTTTATGGGTAAGACTTTAAAAATATCTATAAATAAAATATTGCACTATAGCTTCTAGCTCCCAAGTTGAGGATAGAAACAATAGGGGAAACTACTGCTATAGCTAGTTACATTGTTGAAAATATTACCAAACTTATGCACAGACAAGCCCCTCCTTTTCTGCCTGTTTATTGCTGTTTTACCACTATGCTCCTTACCAATCTTTTTGTAAGATGTTACTGTTCCTTACTACTTATCTTTTAAAGAGAAACAAGAACTGACTATTACTAAATTAATTGCCTTCAGTGGGAAGATGAAAGAATTTAAGGCACTACAAATTACATCATTTGTTTTAAGCAGGCATTTTATCTGGATTTCAAAATAAAACCCTATATACTTGATTTTACACGTAAATTGACTGTAACCGAGGCAGATATGGCAAACTTCACCTTCTCCTGTTTGATGAGTACACACCACAGCCTCATAACTGGGAGTCATCACATGTTAATAAACAATGACCATCACATCATTGCACACCTCTATGCCTCCAGCATCCTGGTCCCTCAGACCAACTGTTCTCACTCATCCCACAGTGCTTACTAGAGGAACCAGTATTCACTTACCTCCTGATTGCTGATACTTCCGGGCTTTTACAACCCTTCAGGTTTTTATAGACATATTTTGGGGTGAAAGGTGCAATTCCTTCTTTAAACTGGATGTATTCGACATTTTGCATTTTTTTTAGATGTTATATATTGAATATATGTTGATTTTCACATAGAATTGTGTAAAATAACATGCTGGAAAATTATGGTAAGCCTCCAGGAGAGCTAAAGCCAAATATATTCTGAGGTAATCAGAAGATCTGGGATTTTAATATTTTGACTACTCTTAAATGCAAACTTTAAGCCCTCTAAAGAAGCTTATAAGTAGGCTGCTCCAGCAAAGCTGTCACACAGGGGGAGTTTTCACTGCCAGTGTGTTGCCCAGCAGGCTGGAGGTCAGCATGACACTTCCAGGCATGGGAGCAAGACTCACCTCTGCAGTCTGACCCACCACTGCCCTCCTTGCAGCCCAGACTCTCTTTTCTTTCTCTCTGAACATCAGGTCCTCTTACTTTCATCTCTCCTAATGTATTAGCTTTTATTCCCTCACTCTTCTGGCTCTTTTACACAACCTTCTTGGTCCATTATCATCTGGCCACTAATTACTGCCTGAATTAACCCCTTCTTTACTGGGCATGGCTGCGGAACTCTACCATGACTTATAAACTTGCTTCCACTTCCTTCAGAGGCACTTCGGCATGTAAATATGAAGGTTTCCAAACTTTTCTGAAGATTATTTTCTGATTTAGGAATGCCTGTAATTTTTTGTTCTGGCGTTCATCTTAGAACTCCTTATATAAGCTTGTACTTGTTTCAGATGTATTGCAGACTCTTCATAGGTAACAATGCTTACTGAGTCACCTTTTATGTGGTATGGAACTCACCTTTGCGTATTTGCTTCTTTAGAAGTTGTATTTCTCTATCATTTGTTCTCCAATTTCTTGCCTGTGGAAAAAATACCTCTTTTCATTAGACTTTGAATGCCATTTCAGTTTTCTTCTGTTAGAAGCATAAGTTCCATGTTTTTATAAACTGGATTTTATCATATCTCCTGCTTATATTTCTAATTCTTCTAGGCCTACTGATGTCAATAAACACGCTCTTTTTAGGATTATTTACAAATATTTGTGACAGTAATATTCAGATATTTTACAAGAGAGGGTGAAAGCAATATTAAAAATGCTTTAATGTAATCCCTGCATAATTCCAGTTCCTTTCTACATCGTCTACCAAACAGACTTGAGTTTAACTGATGGCATTCAGGCTGCGGCTGAGCTGTTTTTCATCAAGAAATGCATCTTGTTTCAGTGAAGCAAACATAGTTCCTTTAGCAGTACTTAAATTGGAGGTTTTATTGTAGTGCAGGAGGACCAATGCTCTGTAATAATTTCATGTCAGGAAATGCAGCTGAAAAAGGAGCCCAAGAAAAGCAGTAAAGGATCAGGTCCAGATGCTGCACAGATGTGTGGCTCAGCACCAGGACAGAGTCAGAGGATGCAGCAATCCATCTGCCTTGTACTTTGCTGCATTTTTTTAGCAAGTTACTTCACTTCGTTGTAGTTTCTCTGTCTGTAAAGACAGACAAAATGGGCCAACAGTCCTTTGTTCGGCACCTTAGACCCTGCCATAGAAAGTATATCAGAGCATAGTCTTATTATTAATAATTAATATATCACAAGTAATTATTGCAATTTAATAGAGTCTAATTATATTTTCAGCTATTAGTAAGTTATTGTTAAAATATTTGCAAATATATGTGTTTATTAGAAATAGGTCACTGTTATTATTTTGTTATCATCATCCATAGGACTATTATTTAGTGGACAGCACAGTGTGTATTTTCTACTCATCACATCGTAGTATTTTGTGTTCTGACACTTTTCTTCACAATGTTAATTTACGTGAAGTATGAGCAATGGTGTTAAACCTACACTTAAGGTCTACAGGACAGGCACCAATTAAGGGAGTACATTACCATGGTGTTCCTTACAGAGTTGCTGTCATGGTAGGTTCTCAAAAAGTAATCAAGATGGTTAGAAGGAGAATATTGGCAAATGTCACACCCAAGTCTCCCGTAAATCATTATTTTTTTCCAGGAACACAATTCCATCTTCGCAAAACACAAGAGGAAATGGCAGAGGCTTGGGCAGTCACTGTGCTGCTGTAATTTTTTATTCTGAGTTCATAAATATACGAATGATATCATGAGAAGGTTTTTTCTCTTTAACATTGAATAACAAGGTCTAACCTGTGCCTAGCTGAGAAACAGTGGAGTAGTAAAACCAAAGGAAGTGCTAACTTCTGGCTACAACTCTGACAAGCGTAGTCTTGTTCATTAAATATTTATTTAAAGTCTACCGTGTTTAGAAATTTATTCTCCAAGTTAATCCGGTTTGCCTCTGAAAGTATGTGGTCATCTATGAGAGCCTTTTTAGGACAGCTTAATCAAGGACTCTTCTAAGACTGAAAGACTGCAGTTTTGGGGATGTGAAAATTACAATCCATTTCAGCAATAAATGTCATTAGTGTTTGTTTTAAGCTGAAAGCAAAACTAGGAGCAATTAACATAGAATCATATTTCCAAATCTTTCTAAAGAAAAAATTTAACAAGTTATAGGGAGTCTTTCATGTAACCAAACACATAATCCTAACATTCTAGTGCTTCATCTGTGAAAATTTCAGAGAACTTTCTAAAGGTGGGTGGGCAACCGTAATTGATTTCCTTTTAAACAAAGAATAAAAACTTCAGTGCTTAATCTTTCCAGAACTGGGAACTTGGATCATGGAGCAGAAAGGAATGTTCTGCTATTATTAAAAAAAAATACATTTTTCTCTGGAAAAAAAATAGCTTGAAAATGTATTTGGGGGTGTTAATTATGACAGAGATAAAGGTGAAAGGATGCTAAAAAAAACAATGGTCTTACATATTCTAAAATGTAAAATAATTCTGATACTCCCTGAGTTTTGAAGACTGATTTATGCAAATGCCAAGTCATAAAATATGTCTGTGACTAAATAGGAGGGAAACTTGATGAATTCGAGGTGGCAAAGGGGAAATCTCTGGTTGCTAGAGCACTGGGATTTGTAAACTGGAACAATAAAATATCTGACATTCATAACATTTTCCTTTTCAAAACAGTAGGACAAACAGCAATTTTATGTTGTGTGAACTACACCATTGATGCTGATAAGGATATGTGGTAATCACCAGTATTTTTTTCTTCCTGTAAGAAGCATTAATTTGTTAAATTTGCTAGTTTGTTTTGTCGAGTAGAGTCTTTGTGATGGTAAAGTTATAATTATCTTTCATTGAATGCACAAAGACTTCTACAATACTGTTTCATTTACAAACTATAAAATTTCTCTGTCATATGGAGGAGACACAGAATTCTCAGCTGCATTCCAGACCTGCACTTCCTGCAAGATTTTGGGTTTAAAAACATTCTGAATAGAGAACCTTCAGTTAAGCATTTCAAGCAGCCAAGGCTAGGTGAACTCACTGAGACGCCAGCCACAAGTCAAAAGCAACATCTTTCTGCTCTTGCTTTTCCGAACTTCTTCCACCACTGGAATTTTCCAGTGGGAAAAGTTACTTTTCTTCATGATACCTTCTTAAAAATTTGCTCTTTTCTATATAGTTTAAGTGGTGTTTTGACTCATCTCACACAACGGCCAAGCAGTGGAAGGCAGGCAGGGATTGGTAGCCTTGCTGGGGAGACTCAAACCACAGCACCCTGCTGTCATGAGGTAAAACTGTAGCTTGGCCACCTGTTGAGTGTTAATGGGTAAAAGACTTCTGACTGTGGCAGTGGAAGGGATTTCCTATTGATTTCTCATTTTCTCAAAGTGAAACACCAGTTATCATTATAGTAATCAAGAGACTGAAAAGTGCTAGGTGAGAGAATGGAATTATTTCCATCTTAGGAATTCCTGTGTTTCAAAATCTTGTATTTCAAACCAACTTTTTCCTCGTACTCTTCCCCACCCCCATTTTGACAGTATTGTTGAAGTCTGCCAGAAGCAGAATTTCAGGGAATATTCCCCCACATAACCCTCATTGATCTTTAACAGCCATTCTGGGTTCTCTGCACCTCCAAAATCCAGATATTAAAACCCTCCCCACATGCAGCATACATGTAGAAAAACACAATGGAAGAATCTCACAGAGACTGCATCTCCATACTCCTGCTGGCGTGAAATGCTGGGAGTAGCGCTGTTCATGCAAACAGATTTGACTCAAGACAGTCTCTGTGAGAGGCTGACAAGGATGAAAACAGCACTTCACAAACAGTAGTCCAGCAGCATGTATCACTGCAACAAGCCACTTGTAGCAGTGATGCACACAAAGCAAGAAAGTCCCTTCATGAGAAAATACAATTTTGTATTTTTTTTTTCCATCCTACATCACCTTGCTTCCTCCCACTTTTCCTCCTTCATTTGGAAATGTGAGTACTGATTTTCTCATACTGTTTCTGAGTTTTCCCCTTACTTCCTCCAACAGTTCCAGTCTCAACCACCACCCCTTGGCTACCCCTCATCCTTCATCCTTGTTTGTGACTCAAAGCTCTGAACTGCTCCCACCCTCGCTGCTGCTTGCTGCTTACTCCCAAACTTCAGCTCCTCCAACCACTCACTCCTCCACTGCTACCTAGCTATTCACACCTCTCCTTTTTTTTTTCCTCACAGCCCACCTTTTCTGTACTTCTCGCATGAAACTTCCTTTGTTTTCCCTTCCCTGTGAAGACTGCCATAACTATCTCCTTCCCAAATCTGTCTCTTTTCCCTTGTGGCTTTGAGCTGAAGCACTCCTTTCACTCCCACTTGTTTCTATTGAAAAGAGCACCGGGAGCAGAGAACCTTTGGTCTGGCCCAGAGCAGCCAGGAACACACATTATGTAGAATATCATCTTTTATTGTGGCCTGAATTGCTCCAAATTGCCAGATTTTTACTTATGGATATAGACAAATTGTAGGTTTTCCATTAGTCTTGTTCTTAGGATCAACTGAACCATTCTGGTCTGAATTTCCAAATTAATTCTGTCAGCCTGCATGGAAGATTTCGCTCCTCCTGTAAATAAAACCAAAGCATCACCTTGCTTACAGGCAATGATCCTAGTACTACAGACGCATCCAGACACCAGTCGGGAATTTCTTAAAAAAAACACAGAGAAAATATTTTTTTAGAAATACAACCTCTTCTTGGACTTCCAGGCCAGAAAGCAGCAATAAAGAACTGTATTAGAAGTGCTTGAAAGCACTGAAGAATAAAATTTATGCACTGCTTAAGAATAAAAAAAACCAGTTGTAAAAAACTGTTATCCTAATTGGGGGGATTTTAGATCTCTGTCACGTGATGCGTAGGCATTGTCATTCATAGAGCTTTATGAGACTAAAAGGCTTACCTACCTTTGTCCAAAAACCAGCTGGGCAGCAGTCCTTGGGCACTTCTTCAGCCTCGCCTCTTGTTCCAGCTTCCCTTTTTCCCTCTGCGTCACAGGCAGATTTCCAAGGGAAACTAGCTCCTCTTATTTCTATCCTGAAGCTCATCCACAAGTCAGAAGAAGTCTGTAAAGCCTTACAGTTAAGATTTATCACCAGAGAATTAGTCTGTGCAACTCTGAACCCATTACATGATTTTCTGATTAGGTCGTTAGTCCAAGTCCATCTTTACTGGTTGATTTTTAAAATATTTATTCTCTTTTTTGACTCCTACACTCTCCATGGCCTGCTCTCTTGAATGGTTGAGATGAATAGCGGCTAACAGTAAAAAAGGGAAATAATTTTCAAGGATAGTTTTAGCCTCTTGAAATAAACCATTTTAGCACCATGACTTTCTGAGATCTCCAACACTCTCTGTCACCACCTCCTTCCACAAACCCTTAGGCAGCTAAATGCCATCAATACCTGCTGAAATTTGGATCTCGAAACATTACATGAGCCACACCTCTTCTCCATTCCTGCCGGACACTCTTTAACACTGTTGTCTACCCTCTGTTCAATTGTTCTCTATTCATATTCTCAAAGGCAGGCAGACCAAGATAGTGATGTCACGTGCTGAAGTGACACCAGAGAAGTATTATTCTAAATATCTGTAATACCAAGTAATATCAGCAGGATTAGACATTGATATTATCATGACAATCTCAGGACTAACCTTGCACTTCTCTATGCAGGCTGTCTTGGACTGATCTCCAAGGAAAGCCCTAAGGAACTTTTATGCTGTAAGCTGCAGGATTCCTTGACCTACACTGATGTCCATAGTAATTCTGCTATAAAAATTATTGCCATCTGCTTCACAAACATCTGCACCTGTCTGGTTTGTTTGCTGCCATCATTTTACTCTCCTATTATTCTTTCTTCTTCTTCTTGCAACTCCACCTTCCCTACCACAATCCAGCAGTTCACATCAGTCCTCTCGTGGTCACAGGCCTGACAAAGGCCTGCTGTTTCCTAGGATCCCTTTAGGTTGACCAAAACCTTTCTGCTCTTTCTCCTCCCCACACAAGAGCACACTCATTGCTTCCACCCCAGCAGCTCTGGAGAACCACCTAAAAGGGGCATGAAGCATCTTCAGGTGTTTGCAGCAGTCTAGAAGACTCAGCAGTCTTACAGAAGAAAGTGAAGAGTATCTTGATGTCTGCTGCACTCCCTGCAACTCTGCAAAGTTCTGATCACGCCCTGGCTAGAGGTGAGCTGAGTAGCACAAGGAGGCTGCCAGGACTGAGGGACAGAAAGTGGCAACAGTGCAAGAGCAGGGACAGATTGTCCAGCAGCACTACACGACCCGGCTGACACTGAGTCTTCCTGCAGGTGAACGACTTGAAATCTCACTGGATGAAGAACAGGGCAAGCCACAGCGACTTCGCTGCAGGTTAGTGATCTGTGAAAGTTCAAAGCTAGAATGGTATCGTTAATGACAGCAAATTTAACAGGTTGAGAAAAACAACAAATGACTTCAAAGAAAGGTCTGAGAGTTGCTTGCTATTACCATTTTTGAGAGTTGCCTGCTAGTACGGTACTTCTGCCTGTCTTTTAGAACACTTGTTTGGCTAACCGTGAGTCTCTGACCACCTTGAGGGCAAGAACTCAGCCAGACTGGCAGCTTGTATCAATTTATACTGCTACTTTATAATTTATACTGCTGCTTTATAATTTATACTTCATACTTTTACACTGTTACTGCTTGAAATATTTGTGTTAGTGTTTCTTACTTCTTCCCTGTGCCAACTTGAGCCCAAGAGGAGCCCAGTCATCAGTCAAAGCACAGGTTAGAGATTGAAGATGCTTCCCACCAGGATCAGAGGCAGCTCTTCAATCTGTCCAGATCTACAACCCCGTTTGCCAGACCCTCCCTAACACCCTGCCCAGGGCATAAAAACATGACCAGAAGGGGAAAGGGCCGAGTCAGCTCTGCTGGAACGCTGCTGTTCATAGCAACACTGGAGAAGGTCTTCCAGCATCTCACAGCTACCACCACTTGTTTATTTAGTAATCAGAGCTCTCAGTACGGGGTGTGATGAGCAGTACAGCAACACAGCTGGCCAGGGTCACAGCTGAGGAGAAGACTTGGCTGCCAACAGGGAGTCAGACGGTACACACCAGCATGAGCGTGTCCATGTCCCTACAGCCCTTGGCAGTGGCCTCTGCTGCCTGCAAGGCTGCTGGCACCACACGGGCAGAGGTTGACTACACCGCCTGCCAAGAACAATTGCCCCCAGCAGGCCACATCATGATTTTGAAGGGGAAAACAAATTTATTCTTTTGGAATGAATCCAGGCCTCTTAATGAGGACCCTAAAGGTTCCTTTTTCAGATTAAATTCTTCCCCACCAAACACATCAACGTTCCATTTTAAAAATAAATAAATAAAGCTCAAATCATAATTTTTCTAAAAGCATATCCAGAGGCCTAATCCTATATAGCTCTCAGCTTGGTTAGACTTTCTGCTTTATATCCCCATCATTACCAAAAACTGTCTCAGATTTGTTTTCTCTACCTGGTATTACTTGGAAGTTACGAGTTCGGACGCCGCTTACTCATGCTACAATCTTCTTTTTCTTGTTTCTCCTACTTACTAAAAGTGTAAGTAATGACAGGGAAAAAATAAGAAAACATATCTCGAGTGTTTTATTTATTGCCTTCTGAAAAAAAGTGTTATTCTTTGTCTCATGGCTCATTAGCTGACGCTAAAACTGTCAGAAAGGTAGCCTGTTTTGTTCAAGCAAACTGACTTCTTCTGTAGATCTCTTATTTCTGACTCAGTTATTCCTAAGTAATTATGAGTACAGTCTAATAAACTCATTCTCCTTTTCTTCCAGGAAAAAAAATAAAGCATTGCCATAGAGGATTCTTATTTGTTTTGACTGAAGAATAAAGCAATTTGAACTCTTCCATTTGAAAAGGATTATGTTTGAACATCCTTCCAATTCATTTTCTGTCAAACTATCATTTTTGCTGTTTTCCATATAGTGAACTAATTTTGATTTCTGTGCTTCAGTGATATCAGAGATCTTTTTCTCAAAATTCATACAGAGTTTCACTCCATTTTGTTCCATTCCTCCCCCTTTTTCTCTTTGATGGTTAAGAGAAGAATACTTCTATTTCATATGAAAAACTTTGGGACAATATATGATCCTGTAGTATTTTTCTCTAAAAATATGCTTGATTCCCCACACGTTTTTTGTTATTTGAAATCTATTATAACTTGGGCCATCTGTAATTTCCCTTGCACGCACAATACTCCAAGTGGAGTCTCTCAAGAGTGGAGTAGAATGGAAGAATGACCTCTCTCGACCTGCTGGCCATGCTTCTTTTGATGTAGCCCAGGATATGGTTGGCATTCTGGGCTGTGAGCACGCATTGTCAGCTGATGTTGAGCTTCTCATCGACCAGCACCCCCAAGTCCTTCTCTGCAGGGCTGCTTTCAATCACATCATCCCGCATCCTGTATTGAAACCATGGATTGCCCCAATCCAGGTGTAGGATCTTGCACTTGGCCTTGTTGAACCTCATGAGGTTCACACAGGCCCACTTCTCCAGCTTGTCCAGGTCCCTTTGGATCCCATCCTTCTGGTGTGACAACTACACCACTCAACTCGGTGTCATCTGCAAACTTGCTGAGGGTGCACTCTGTCTCGCTGTCTATATCATTGATGAAGATATTAAACGGCACTGATCACAGTACAGACCCCTGAGGGACACCACTTGTCACAAATTTCCATCTGGATATTGAGCCATTGACCACTACTCTCTGAATGCAACCATACAATCAATGCCTTATCCACTGAACAGTTCACCCATCAAATCCAAATCTCTCCAAATTTAGAGAGAAGGATATTGTGGGGGACTGTGTCTAAGGCTTTAGAGAAATCCAGATAGATCACATCCATTAGTTTTCCCACGTCCACTGATGTGGTCATGCCATCGCAGGAAGCCACTAGGTTCATCATACAGGACTTGCCCCTGGTGAAGCCATGCTGCCTGTCACAAATCACCTCCCTGCCCTCCATATGTTTTAGCATAGCTTCTAGGAGGATCTGTTCCATGATCTTCCCAGGCACAGAGGTGAGGCTGACAGGTCGGTAGCTCCTAGGGTCCTCTTTTCTACCCTTTTTAAAAATGGGCACAATGTCGCCCTTGTTCCAGTCACCAGGGACTTCCCCTTGCTGCAATGACTTTTCAGGTATCATAGAGAGTGGCTTGGCAACCACATCAGCCAATTCCCTCAGGGCTCTGGGATGCATCTCATCAGGTCCCACAGACTTATACATGTTCCATTTCCTCAAGTGATCACAAACCTGATGCTCCCCTACAGTGAGCGGGGCTATAACCCCCTGGTCTCCATCTTGCTGTCCATTGACCCAGGAGGGGTGAGGAGAACAGTTGCCAGTGGAGACTGAAGAAAAAAGTTGTTGAGTACCTCAGACTTCTCCTCATTTTTTAATACAAGGTCACCATTCTTGTTCATCAGGGGGCTATGATTACTCTAACCTTCCTTTTCTGACTGACATGCCTATAGAAGGTCTTCTTGTTATTCTTTGCTTCCCTTGCCAAGTTCAGGTCCAACTGCGCCTTGGCCTTCCTGACCCCATCCCTACACAACCGGGCAGCATCCCTATACTCTTCCCAGGTTCCCTGTCCCTGCCTGCACTGCCTGTGCAGTTCCCTTTTGGTCTTTTTGACCAGCAGGTCTCAAAGCTGAGACTTTGGGAACTGAGCATCCTTGAGCTCTATGGAGAGCCTCTTTAAATATTTGCCAGCTCTCCTCTACTCCCTTGTCTCTGAGGACCATGTCCCAGGGGGTTCTACCAAGTAACTCCTTGAAGAGCTGGAATTCTGCTTTCCTGAAATTAAGGGTCCTGACGATACTCCTCACCTGTCCCGTATCCCTCAGGACCTTGAACTCCACCAATGAGTGATCACTGCAGCCCAAGCTGCTTGATGTCAATGATGAGCTCACTTGCATTGGGGACCATCAAGTCCAGTATTGCATCTCCTCAGGTAGGGGTGTCTATTACCTGGGTTAAGAAATAATTTAATGTGATCTATCTTTATGACTCCTAGTTCTAATTTAGCACACCATTTAAATGTTTTTGCACTTACGTTTCTTTGAGGAATCATGGTTCTAGTGCATTAATTCCTGTTTGGAAGAATTTATTATCAACAACATGCTGTATAGATGAAAATTCAGTTGCATGTATTTTAATACACTCATAATGCTATAACATTTATTTTTCTATTTGCATTGTGGTTTTATTAGTACAAAGTCTATGGCATGTAAATTATTTCATTTAAGTATCTACAATTCCAACATTTTAATTTGTTGAGTTTTGCCTTTTTTAACACTGCAAATCTGAAATAATGAAGTTGTCTTCATTCGAGTTGGTTCAGTTATTATTTGGAGTAAAAAAATCTAACCCTGTAGCTGTGTGTTTTCACACATATTACTTCTTTGTTTTAATATGTATTCCATTGACAAATGAAGAACCCTTTACTACAACGAAAGAGTAATTATGAATAAATAGCAAACACATAATCTCATATCTTTTATTAACATAAACAAGCCTACTAAAAATAGTCTGCTGAAAGAGAGGTGCCTGCTGACACAGCCTTAATTCACACTTTCAGATTTCTGTCTTGTGCTGAATACATCTTGGTTCAAAAAAGAAAGCATTTGAACCAAACATTGAAACTATTGATAAGTCTGGTTTATATATCTTTTTTTTCATGTTGTACGAAACAAACATTAAAAAAGATTGCAAATGAGTTTAATTGCTGTTCAGGGCTTAATTAAATTACATGGGTCAAAAATCACCCGAACTTTGTTCATGTCAAATCACTTCTTTATTTTTATTTTTTTTTGGTATTTGCTTTGGCTAAATGAACGAAGATGTCAGTCCTCTTCCAAAACCAAAGCAAATACAGATAATAATCAGCTAGGAGGTCATATTCCTTGATGATTATTAATATTAATATTTTAAAAAATACAGATACATTGTGGGGAATAAAAAAAGGACACATTAGAAAACTTACTCTACTTTCTGTTGGGTTAACATGCAAGACAGTAATCAAGCTTTACTACCAACTTCATATGAAAATCATCCTCTGAAATAATTCAGAAAAAATTTTTGTTGGCTTCTGTGGGGCTGGAAATTCACAGCTAGTATCATGGCTGGTCACCGGGCAGCAGGATACAGGACTGCTGAGCATGGTAGGAGAGCATAAATCTCCTGGCAGAAGTTAGGAAATCATAGAACCATTGAAGAGTTTGGGTTGGAAGGGACTTTAAATATATCTAGCTCCAAGCCCCCTGCTATGGGCAGGGACACCTTCCATCAGACCAGGCTGCCCAAGGCCCCATCCAACCTGGCCTTGAACACTTCCAGGGATGGGGCATCCACAGCTTCCCTGGGCAACCTGTGCCAGTGCATTGCCACCCGCATTGTGAAGAAATTCTTCCCTATACATAGTCTAAATCTGCCACTCTCCAGTTTATATCCATTGCCCCCAGTCTTATCACTACAAGCCTTTGTAAACAGACCCTCAAATTCATCTCACAACCATAAAATATGGCCAAATATGCGTACTTACTTTATGAGTAGCAATCTCTGAGACTATGGCTTAAAGTTATGAATGTATTATCTGGGCTCAGTGGACCAGATTTTGTCATGCAGTTTATTTAACTTGCAAAATATGCTAAAATATGCTTTGTATAGTATTTATTAACATGTATGAAGAAAATAGGTTTTGTTGGTTATAGAACTCTCTACAGAATCAGCAAAATACAAGCTGAAACAAATTCTATTCTCTCACAAAGAATTAAATAATTATTACATCTTTTCCACCCTCTAAAATACCAATCAACAGGTCAACCTAAACATATATACATCTGAATCTTTATTTTGTTTTGAATTTGTGCTGCTTTCCTAAGTTTAAGTGTATATAATTTAGTACTCACTTTTGCCTTTATTCCTTTTATTAAATTTTATCTGAAAAAGAACGTTACATTATAAAACAAGATAGGAAATCCAGGGACCCACAGAAGGATAAGAAGATTTAGTGTATCTCCTGAAAGAACTGATTTTGCAAAATCTTGGGATTTTTTTTTGTTTTTTTTTTTACTGAGAGGTCGCTGAGAAATTATTCTTCAGAGGCAAGTAAAATAAAAGCAACCTATAATACTTTGAGTCCCTAGCCAAATACCAAAATTACCACACTTGAAAAAGTCTCACATTTTCTCGAAATAGTGTGCTCAGTTTTAGTGAGCATGTTATAATTTGCTGAGATGCTATAGAAAGTCCACAATGGTCATACATAAATAGGTATGCCTTCTTTACTGTTCTACACATTCATTTAAAACATATAATGAGAAAAGACAACTAAAAACACAGGATCATGTTTGAGGGTGCTATTAAAACTGATTTATTGTTCAAATTTCTTTTTAAAAAATCATGACATTTAACAACACTCCAAAAGGGTGATAGAGAAGCAGATTTTATCATTAAGAGGTAATTCTGGACATCGTCATTGCTTTTCTGAAGATAAAGACTTTAGTAATTCAACAATATTCCATAGTAGAGAAACATCTTAAAATAAGTTCTTATTAACTCAGAAGAACTGCCACATATTTGGCATATGGATTAATTGCCCAAGGAATACAGCAACTAGAAGAAAACTTTTCAAGGCATCATGACCAAGGGTAACATGCCATTTTACCAAATATATCTACAATAGCCACAAAACTTGGACCCTGTGAAAGAACCTTTGCTGAAAATGCGTAACTTTGTGTTTTGGCACAAGATCAGACTAAAGGAAAGCAACTGGAGGAAAAAAAAAAATCTCTTGTTCCAAGATTGTGACAGTCCTCTAACTTCCAGCTGGCTGTCTTGAAGCTAAAGTCCTTATGTGTAAAAATGCAGAGGCCCTATTTTGCAAAAGGAGCAGCTGCAGGACAACCCACACTTTATTTTATCCCCATCGCCCAGAGGCAAAGCACAAGGAATGTCACTGAAGCTGACATTTACTAGCAAGTACTACCCAAAACTGTGAACTGACCTCGGGTGGCCCGTGCTTTCACTGCCCCTGCAATGGAGGGCTATATATTTTTCACCTATTGCCTATCATTTTCATAACTGAAGTATTATGCTGCCCAGGGATTCCTTGTTTGCCATCTCTAGGCTGCTGGCTTTACTCTGTCCATTCATCTCAGTCTCCCTACTGAAACACTAAACACCAGCCCAAGTCAGAATGCATAGAGTAGGGAACAGAAATAAATATGTTTTCTGTGTAGGTATAGCAGATAGGGAAGCAAAAAAAAGAAATTCTACTTTCTTCTGTCTCCTTACAAAATGTGTGTTTTAGTGAAGAAGCCGAATGTTTCTTTGTGAGTGTTCCTCTGGTGCCCTCGCCACAGCTTTGAGGCAGACACAGGGGAAGTAGTGGTGCTGATGAGCATGAGTTAGTTCTTCAAGACGTGTAATGATTTCATAGTCAGGAAGAGCCAGGCTGGCAATGTTGAGGCCCAGCATCCGTGAGACCACCTCTCGGAACTCTGCCAGCTGCAAGAACAAACAGAAAGCAATCACTAATAAATGAAATACCAAGCAAAGGAGATGTCTGGCGAAACATATAAACATGCATACATACAACCACAAGCATTTGTATTAGCAGTGCAAAATATAGTAATTTCTGTTGTCATTAAAGAGGACAGAAACAGCCTTTTGGGGTGTACCTCAAACAACAGAACAGGTAAATGGCTGAGGTGCTAAGGATCTTAAACACAAACATGGTTTCAAGTGTTCTTCAGTATCCTTCATAGGCATATCTTCCCTGCTGAATCAACAGCAAAAAACTGAGGAAAAGACAGGAATCGTACTTGACCTAGATGACTGCAAACTACACAAACAAACTGGAAACTGTGGTGGGCATATCCCACAGCACAGGCTAAGGTGCTGATCCTGACCTCAAGCTCCTGACCACTGTCTGCCACCACACCACTCCACCCTGCACTTTCTTGTGGAAACCACAACAAAAAGGAGAAAGTTTGAAGTTGGAGGTTTGGCACATCCTTAATTCTGACTTTGACTTGGAATCAGGATGCAGCCAAAATTCAAGATGCAGCCCAGTAAATGCACATAATGAGCTTTGGAACACTATCGTGTGTCTCATATGGAGCAGGATGTGTGTTTATACCCTTAAGTGGTACAGTGCTGTAAGTACCCATGAACAAATATTTAAAATTTCCTGCTAAAGCATAAATCTAGATTAAGGTGAGAAACCGATTTCAGCTTTAGAAACAATGCAACAGTTCTGTTGAAGTACTACAAGCTAATAGAAGTAGCACCCAACTCTTTGTTTAGGGCTTTCCTCAATAGAAGTTTAATATTTCTAAGATAGTCACAATTCGAAGTAAAGGAGAGAAATAAAAGACAAATATCACCAAAGACTTAAAACCAGAGTTTGCTGCAGCAGTAAGCACTCATGATTAATTTTCTTTATATCTCCCATCCACTGAGTAAAATTTTCTAAAGAGAGGAATGGAATACAATTTAGATTCTGGTCTCATTTATCTTCCCCGGGAAGGAAGAACAAGGGAGTCCAAAGCAGGTGAAGAAGCAGAGTTGGGGATAAGGAGAGAATTCTCCTTGAGCAATTGTCTGGGAGAAGTCAGGAATAGAACTCGCATGTTATTTGGAGACAGAGAGAGAGTTTAGAATGAACTCTCTGATTTAGCAACAGTGGCTTTATTTTAAGGCCGGATTTTACCTAAGTAAGCTGTTAAGATACAGAAGAGTATGCTATGAATATTACTGGCAATTCTTATATCCTCAAAATGCCATTACTGCTAATCAGCACTGCAGAAATACAAGGCAGTGGTTTTGCAAACAGCTTTGCTCCCAGTATAGCGGTATAGTTTCAATGCTGTTGAATTATAAGCTGACATTTTCCTTTCACTGACCCACAAAGCTTGAGAATTAGTGCTTCGCTGCACTTAAGCACATTGCATTTTGTAGCCCACATACCTCACTTTTCCTATGTTCTTCAAATTTGGGTAAAGAATATTGCAACAATATTCAAGTGGCCTGAAACACCTTGGTTTCAGACAGTAAAATTTCAGCATTTATGTGTTTTTAGCAAGCACTCAATGCATGACTCCAAGGAATAATTTGCTGAATGTAATTCATACCTTCTTCTGTGTGCAGTATGCTTTGTTTCCTCATGAAACATATGAAGAAATTAGGTTTTCCTGCCAAATTCCTAATGCTCATTATAAAACAAAACAGTGCTAATGCTTTCCAGGAAGAAAGATCCCCAGGTTGTTGGACTTTTCTCCGTGTAAGCAAAAAATATTTTTTTATAGACTGATATTTGGAAATAGCATCCTTAAGTTTCATCTAGAGTCAAAGCTAAGGCCAACATATCGTGTAAAAAATTTAGCTGGAAAATGTAACAAAGTTCTAAGTGGTTAGAATAAGGAATTTAAAATTACCTATTTTTCACTTTAAAGAAGCATCCCATTGTCTTTCAGCAATTATGCCATCTATAATGTTACTACTAAACAAAATACGCAGGGCAACTACATACATTTACTTCACTATTTTTTTTAAATTAGAATGGAACACATCTACTAATGTATTTCCCAAAAACTCCTTACACCCTCCCTAGGCGAGTTACCACAAAAAAAGATTTTCTTACCTAAACTTTAGAGTTACACGTCACAAGTCAATCCAAAATATTTACATTCAATATTAAGTCTGGTTTGCTTTGCTTTCTTTCGTTTTTTATTTTTTGATCTTTTCTGACATTGTTTGAACTTATGGCCTATCCATGTTAACTTGAAAGGAAGTTTTATACCTAAGCTATATGGAAATAACATACCTTTATGTTTTTTAAGTATTTTTATACTTCTCCAAAAGGTGATATAATATTTTGCAATGAACAAAGAAAACAATGCCTGTATTTATTATTCATTCTCTTGCATATACAACTTGAAGAATAGTTTTGCCTTTCAGAATCACAACAGCCATGCTGGCTCACAAGTGTGAGGTAAAATTTCCTTGTTTAATAATGTTCACAAAAGCTTTCAGCACAGATGGATAGTTGCTACACCTATACCACATCCTTATATTCCAAGTGACAGTTAACACTTGTCAAATACCTATACACCTACCTGTTTCTCTCTTTTTTCTAATTCTGCAAGGGTTGTTTTAAGCACTTTCACCTCACTGGTAACTGCTTCTAGCATATTTTTGTTTTTTTCTTTATCTTCAGCGGCTTTACGCTCCTTTAAAAGAAGTTCTGATTTGACAGAGGAAAGTTGTTTCTCAACCTTTTCTTTCATTCTTTCCAGTTTGCCTTGAGACTTATTGAGTTCTTCTATTGTTCGGTTCTGCTCCAATGTTTTGATCTGCAATAACATAATGTTAAATTTGTCACACTTGAATAACAAAAATTAACAATAAAAATATCAAGATAATCATGAATAAGCACTTTAATGTGTTTTTTATGGCTTCTTGATGAAATCACATGTATATGTGAACTGAATAATTATTAAAGGAGACTTACCCATTTCAACTCAGTTAGAAAAAAGATTTGTGTTTCAAAGACAGTTAATGCGCTACAAGCTGTGTGAAAAGAGATAACCGGACAGATGAAAAAAACACAGGGAGAGATCACTTTCTGCTAGCCCCTAGAAAAATAGTATGAAAAAGAGTGGCCAAATGTTTTGCTGATAAAAATCCTTCAGTTGGAACATGTATCTACTTAACTATTTCACTCCCTCAGCCACAAGTCACAAACTCACTTAAAAGAAATCTTCCTTTCTTCCAGTAGTTGCAAGCTATTAATAACTGCGAACTACTCGCTTTCACCTGGGTTAAAGCAGGAAATTTATTACTGCTGCAATGTAACAAAACACGGGAACAATGAAAATTTAGCATCTTGCCTGTTTTATGCAGGGGAAAAAACCTTTACTCTCTCTTTTACTTAGCCTTCAGAACAGATCTTCTGTGAGCAATGTACAGGAAAATAAAAGATTACAGTTGAGAAAGGGATGCATGTATTATAGTTTTCTTACACTAACCTGAAAATTTACATTGTACTTTACAAATGTTACTTTGTATATTAAGACAAATTGAAAAATACTCAAAACATTGTAATATTACTTTTGCTTTGCTCACCTAGATGTATTTGAGCAGTTCTCCATGAACACATTTATTGTAAATGAACTCTAGCTCTATCCATTTGGAATAGAAAAATGGATAGAAGCACAAACGTAACCTTTTAACTCACCTTAAGTTCACTGGTTTCAGACAGCTTGGCTTTGAGATCAGTATTCGTTTCCCTTGCCAGATCAAGCTGCTTCTGTAACCTCTCTGTCATCTTATGTAACTTTCTGACAGCGAGATTGGCCTCGTCCCTCTCCACAGCTAAGGCGGTCCTTCCTTGCCTCTCTTCTTCGAGCTGGGTTATTTTCTGCCGCAGAAGGTTCATGTGCAGCTCTTTGCTTTCAAGTTTTTCTTTCTGAGTCTTCAACTTGTTTTCCAAGTAGAAGGATATTTGAAAAAATATATGTGAAAGACAATGGTACTACACAGATGCTTTTGCAGATTTAATCCCCATGTTACATATTTAACCTTAACTCCTATTCCTCTCTTGGAAACTCTGTAAAGCAGTATAAATATACACTAACCTGATACCTCTTATCTTACCAATTCATTGTGAATTGGTGCATTACCTCTGAATTTGTGCATTACCTTTCAGAATTAATTTACATATAGGCTGCACCCATTTGAACATAAAAGCTTCTGCACCATTCGTCATATCTGAGGTTGTCTGAAATAAGACTCTTGTCAAATGTCAGATGGTAAGAGACATTCATTAAGGAGACAATGGTTTCAGTGGTGGTAATTTAAGCTATTTCCATCTTTAATCAGTTAATTAAGTCTAGCGTGCAAGCAACAGAATTAACACACAGAAATGAGAAAGCTTTCATCTACTGCTCCAATACAAAGCCCAGCAGCTTAGTTTTGTAATTTTGGTGCTTAAGCGCTACCTGTTTTCAGTTTACATGAGCTGAGCTGCCAGGATTCACTCTAGAAATCTGAGGAATATTAACATACTTACTATACTCCCTGCCAGAAAAGCAGTTGCTTCCAGAAAAAAAACACAAAACAGTGTTGTTTTAAACCTGTAAGAGATCTTATTCTAAGCTCTAAACCACTCTGGTAAGCCTAAAATCAGAAAATCTCACTCCATTGTAACAGGATGATGGAGGAGCGTTTAACCAAATTTGAATAGATTTGCTCCTTAACGAACACAGTTCTTGTTGGAAATGCTGAAATTCTTGGTGAAGTACAACCGAAGTCCTACTAGTTTCTAGAGAATTTTGTGTAAGATGCCCTCCCTTGCCAGCAGATCCTTTCAGATTTAAATATCAACAGTAGTTGTTTACAGAGGTATATTATAAGTGCCTATTAAAAAGTAGACAGACATACATGTATAAACATGCATAACTTCATGCACTTATTCAAAGTTTGTGAAAAGCAGTATCACGTATTTAACCTACTGTTAGTTTTAGTTGTTTTAATATGCAGTCTGTTTGCACAGTTTGCAAACGTTTATTATCTTCTTTATATGTAATGGATACCTTTGAAATTCCATGTAGATATATGAAGTTCCAATCTGCTGCCCCTAGCAAGCCACTATAGAAATAGAGCCATCCAATGTTTATCTTTGAAACAAACAGTAAGAGTACATCTTTTTGCCTACCTTCCTTCTTAGGCTATATGCCATAGTCTTGTTTTCCATCACTGCATCACCTTCCATTTTCAGTAACTGCTCTACCCGAGCTAGAATCGCATTCACATTCATATCAAATCCAACCTCTGCTGCTAGGCTATCCAGCTTCATCTTCTCATTAAGTTGCTCCAGAAATTTCAGATACTAGGATGTGGAAAAGTGGGTAAAATTAAAACTTAGTTAGAAGTCCTGAAGTACAATGGAAAAGCAATTCCCTTATACTGGCAAACAATTATACATAACCAAGTCTGCCAACAACAAGAAATAATGTACTAAAGAGGTGTATTTAAAATGCACACTCCTGACACAACTGCAGATTTTCCATTTGCACTTTTTTAGTCAACATTCATTTTCTTCATAATCCCTGAGCCTACTGTATTTATCTTCTTAGTAAGACCGGATTGGTTTTTGTTCTGCTGCAGTAAGATGAGCATAAGGTATGCATGTCTGCTTCTGACTCCAGTTCCCATCTGTGCTTTACAGGACCACGCAGGGGCAGAGAGAAGTTAGAACAGACAGCTACATCTCAACTAATTGCAAGTGCTGTGATTTCCCAGTGTTGTGAGCTTTGAAACAAATAAAACTGATACCAGGGAGATCCAATGGATGGGTGAAATCCAGTGTAGGCTGAGGAGGTGTGAGAATGTTAGTGTGGTCAGCCTTTTCCCCTTCTTTGGAACAGCGACTTTTTGAGGTAACTGTTATTGGTTTATAGATTGTTTTAAAGATTATTTTATTTGTGTCTCCATCTGGTTTACTGATGTAAACATATACAGATATCAAATATTCTTTAATCAGTTTTTTCATTCTTTTGTCCTGCTGTGCTAACTCTTTAAAAACTGCCTTAGTTCCCTGGACTCAATTAGCCTCTCTTGCAAAACCCAAAGGTATCATTCTCACTAAGAACTATGTTTGCCCTTGTTTCCTCTTACTTCTGTTGCAAGGCATAATCTTCGCAAAGAAACAGCAAAGGGAAAAAAAAGAAACAACAAAGCAGTTCCATAGCTGTTGCTTCAACACAGGATGATGAAAGATAACAAGAATCTCCTTTTGTTTTGTAGCGTTTCTAGTTCAAAAAGTAAAAACAGCAACAGCAGCAGCAGCAAGCGCTACAGTTCATTAACAGAAAAACAATAAAACAAAAATTTCTTTATTGCAGCTAAACATAGAGAGAAATTAAGAAATTAGGGCCACATGTTCTTCACAGAGGAAGCAGAGGGGAAGAGAACAGCTCCATTTTCTGGTTTGCTCCTAAAGCAGTGCATGCTTCATTCATAAAAGCTATTATATGATAGAATAAAGCAAAACAGACAGCACCAATCTTCACAAATTCAACTTTCTAAGCATTGTTCTTGGCCCAGTAATATGCTACAACTTTGTTTTTCTTAGCTGTATTGGACGTCTGGTTTAAGTTACCAGGTACTATGTCATTTTCTTAAACTATGTCATTTCCTTTGTACACAGATGACAATCTGTTCATTCACATAATTACATAATTATAACTAAAAATAATATAATTACTAATATAATAATTAAATTTAAAATAATAAAATAATTAAATAATTTCACATTTTAAAAAAATCCTGTTAGCCTTGATGGTCTAAGGATACAAAAAAAAAATCAAAGACCGGAAGATCTTGTGAGACTGCAGGTCAGATGATACATTAGAGAAAGACAGAGAGATCAGAGAAAGCTTTGAGATCAGAGAATCTTTGATGGACATCTGATGCATTTACAAAGATTTTTTTTAATTTGCTGAGTTTTTTCCACATTAAACAGTCCTGGAACTCAAAATCTTAGCTACTTTTTCCAAATAAAATTTATGGTTAACAAAAAGACATTACTACTCCCTACGTGATGCTTGATTTTGCTAATCTGCATTACTTGCAGTACTGTAATACTCAATTACAATTACTCAATAGCTAATCAATGCAATACAGTTGGCTGTATCTCTGCATTTACTGTGTTTTATGCAAAAGAAAGTAATGCATGCAACTACTTTTTGTTTCTCAAGCTTCAAACCGTCTTGGATCAGATCTACAGCCAGTAATTCCTCTTCCAAGTATTTCACTTGATCCTGGAAAGTCTCAGAACATTTTTCTGCTTTCCTGCTCCTCTCCAGAGCTTCTTGGTATAATCTGGTCTGATTTTCCAAAGCTTCAGTCAGTTTAGCTATTTGGGTTTCAAGCTGAGATATCATCTAGGGAGCAAGCAACGAACAAAAAACATGGGGTTAGGTGGGCATGGAAATATTGAAAAATATGAAATATCCATCTACAAATTATTTAAAAGAGGACAAAATATCTATCTTTAAAATACATACATTTAAAAAAAAAGACAAAAAGAGAAAAATCTGCTGCAGCCATTAGGAGAAAATGGCAGAAGTTGTGCTGTGTAAGATACCCAAAAGTGAACAGCAGAAGACATATTTAACACAAGTCAACCAACTAAAAGGGGGTGATATCTGTAAAAAAATAATGCAGGCTAATTTAGAAACAAATTTTCTGAACATATTATCAAACTAGCAATAACTGGCAGTCAACTAATGTCTAAAATCAGCCAGTAAAAATACTGGTCTACCAAGGATCTGAGTGGAAAAGACAGATAAAAGCAATTTAGGAAATACATGCAGCATGTAGGTGAGAGTGTATATATGGATAAATAAGACTCAGAGAAGCGCCTCCCAACTGTTAACTGTTAAAGAATGTTTAAGTAAAAGATTTTGCTAGAAAAAATAAATACGTAATCAAGCCAATACCGAAGGCTAGAAGAATAACATAACAAGAAACTAGACTAACAATTCTGAAAACACCTCTAGCTCTACACTGTAAACTTTGCAACATCCACATGTAATGTAATGGATATTAAGTTGTAAACTAGATACAAATTAAATGCTTGAAAGCATCTGATGACACTACTGACAAATACTGAAAGACAGTTCTATCCAAAAAGTTGCTTGCTTTTTCCCTCTCTCCTCTTCTTATTGTCATATAATTATTTGGTTGTGTAATTAATTATATTGCATTTGTAACTCAGTGTTTAGACACTCATCTCCAAGCAGTCTTCATTTTAAGCATCTGTCTGCCTTCTGTCAATAAAATGAGCAATAAGCACACAAAATTCCCATTAATTTTATTGGCACAGGAACATTTCCAACTCAGATTGCAATTAAATACAAAAAATAGTTCCTACCCAACCCATCTAAACAACACTGAGAAATTACTGCTGCTCATACAGTGGTAGAAAACACTAAACAATAATAAAACTGCAAGACTCTACAAACACAATTTTATGCTCTTCTGCATCACATGTCACTCAGTAGGAAAAAAAAAAAGCTTTCAGTAATTTGTGCCCATAGAGAACTCAGAGCCCCTTTATTAGGCTGTAGAGTGGCTCTGGGCACAGCCCTGCCACGTGGGGCTTTACAGGATTTGAAGGTCCATAAACATGAGAAGGTGAGGGATCTTCACATCACAGAAGGAGAGACCACAAAACCACAGATCTGTCAGTTTATCTTCCACAGCATCTTGGAGTAACGTTCAGCCTTGGCTTAGGGACAATCTAAGGGATTTCATAAAACAGAGTTGCACCTACACTACCCACCCAAGCCTGCATCCACCAACTTACAACTGCTGCATTATTGGTCCTGCAGTTCTGAATTCCACAATTTCCTGTGCCAATAATTCATGCGACATGATCAGCCAGTTTGCAAAAAAAAACCCACATTTCCTGCTTTTTGTTTTAATGTGACTGCCAGGTAATGTCAAACAGAGACCTTTTATTTCTTGGATTACAAGAAGCAGCAAATACTCATTTCCAGAGACAGTTCCTGCTCTGGGGACAGCAGGGTTTATTCATGCTGTAACTAAACATTCCTCAGCAAAATCTTCCCGAGTGTCATTTTTCTCTTGTGTTAAGCTGTACTTTTTTCTTGTGCTAAGAAGAGGGTATGTGCAAGCACCAGGCCCAGGCCTAGACCCACAGCATCCTCAGACAAAATAAAAAGGGGGGAGTTGGGCAGTTAATTTCTATTGCAATCGTTAGCAATAATTAAAAGATCTTTTTGAGGAGAGGTAGGTAGGATATGGTTACAGCATTGCACTCAAATGAATTTCAACACTGCTACGAAAAACTACCTGTTTCTGAACATAGAATTATAGAATCACTAGGTTGGAAAAGACCTCTCAGATCATCGAGTCAAATCATTCCTATCAACCACTAAACCATGTCCTTGAGCACCTCTTCTACTCGTCTTTTAAACACCTCCAGGGATGGGGACTCAACCACCTCCCTGGGCAGCCTCTGCCAGTACCCAATGACCCTTCTGTGAAAATTTTTTTTCTGATGTCCAGCCTGTACCTCCCCTGGCGGAGCTTCAGGCCATTCCCCCTTGTCCTGTCCCCTGTCACTTGGGAGAAGAAGCCAGCTCGTTCCTCTCCACAACCTCCTTTCAGGTAGTTGTAGAGAGCAATAAGGTCTCCCCTCAGCCTCATCTTCTCAAGGCTAAACAACTCCAGTTCCCTCAGCCGCTCCTCATAAGACTTGTTCTCCAACCCCTTCACCAGCTTCGTTGCTCTTCTCTGGACATGCTCCAGAGCCTCAACATCTTTTTTGTAGCGAAGGGCCCAGAACTGAACAAAATATTGGAGGTGCGGCCTCACCAGTGCCGAGTACAAGGACAGAATAACGTCCCTGGTCCTGCGGGCCACACCATTTCTGATACAAGCCAAGATGCTATTGGCCTTCTTCACCACCTGGGCACATTGCTGGCTCATGTTCAGTAGAATGGTTTGGGTTGGAAGGGACCTTAAAGATCATCTATTTACAACCCCCCTACGATGGGCAGTGACAATTTCCACTAGACCAGGTTGCTCAGTGCCTTTTCCTCTAAAATAATAATTACAGCTGTTTACAAAAAGAATAGTTGATTATTGTATAATTTACGGTAGCAATCTATAACAGAACATGATTTCTCCACAATACTGATACTTGGAGACCCAGTCACATTCCTCTCAAGCAGCTGGAAAAGTTTGTATCTGCAACAAAATAAAGACCAACTCTGAATCATCCCCAAGACTACTATTCTGCCGGATGATCAAGTGGACAATCCGGCATGTAAATTGAATATTAAGGAATAAAATCAAGAACAATAAGAAATTAAATAAGTAGCAAACAGTATGCATGTATTATATAATACATCAACAAAGAGACTAACAGCTGCCCAATACAGTACGCAAATGGACTGAGCTGCAACTGAATCTTACAAAAGCAGAAGGTCACCTGAAAGTATTGACAGGTGCGAAACCTTTTTACTCAACAGGTACTAGTCACCTTAAATTTGCGTTTCTCAGCAGTTCTCAAAATAATCAATATCTCAGCAGTCTACTATATGGCAAAACATCAAATAGTACAAACACCCATGCACATAAAATTCTCATTACATTTAATTCTGAAAGCATTTTGCTTATAGAAACAATACTCCATGACATGTAAAAAAACTGTAAAGAGCTTCTACATTGAAAAATTACTGCCACACTTCCACTTCAGTGGATCACTTTCAAACATTAATAATCTTCACAAAGCCTGTTTTCCTTGAAAGTCAGCATACTGACTCTCATACTAAGGTATAGGGAAGCTGTTCGGTATTTTTAACAAAATATGTAATCAAAATGCACAGGGATGTTTTCAAGACCTATTTCCTCTTGGACAGAATACAAAAATATTTGCTGACATGAAAAACTATCAACAAAGATCTTAAAATCTGGCACGGACACAGAAGGTTTTCTCAGTGGCTTACTGACAACAGCTTTTGATTTAGTGTGACTTCTAATTAAATAACAGACCTCGCTGACAAAATAATACATGCCTACATAAGCAAGTGAGAATCTTCAGTGCAGTGTCAGGATACTGCCATTGGTCAGATTGCATTCTGGCTCAACTTACCCCTGAGCTGTCCCTATTCTTGCTGTACATGCAAACACACCTTTGCAAACACTACCAGCCAAATTGCCTTGAGCCAGAGCATTAGAATAGCCAGGCAGCCTCCCTATCGTCTTTCTTCTGGAGGGCGGACAGTTGCAGTTTCAACAATGTTTAACTGCAAGTGTAAGAAAAAAAGCTCTTTTCTTTTTAGGTGCAGGTTTTGAGGATTGGGGGGAAAGAAATCGCCTCATTAATTCTATCTGCTTTGAGAAACAGGTTTGAAGTCACTATTGTAGCAGCAAATTGCTTCTTGTTCACATACTCCACTACATCACAGTGACCACGCAGACACTTTTGATGTCCACTAAGTGACACTGAAACCAAATTTCCATGTCTTAACTGAAAGACAGCTCCATGTTTTTTATTGTTCACATGAATAAATAATATTGTTCACATATAATAAATCTTTCTGACCTCTTCCTACTTAATAAAACAAAGACACTTTTAATATATCATGTCAAATGAATAGACAACAAAATCAAAGGTTTCCTGTAATTTTAAAACCTAAGCATAAGAAACCAACACTCTCACAGATGAATGAAACAAAAAGGATCCAAAGAGAATAAATACAGACATTGGGCAAGTGCAGTAGTTGCTGACTTACTATTTCTTTACTCTCCTCTTTGCAATTTATTTCTTGGATCCTCTCCAAAATAGCCTTCTCAGAAGGTTTAACTATTGCAGATCCACTACTGAGTAGGGTAGCAATTTGCTCTTTAAAAGACACTAAAGAGCTCTGAGCGTTCCTAGTCTCTTCTTTGCTGCTCTTCAAGCTTCCATCCAGCTCACTGGAAGATTTCTTCAGATTGTGCAGTTCTTGCTTTGCAGCATCCAAAGCTTTCTGGTTAGTAGTCAGTTTATCTTGGAGGTTTCTGATCTCCATCTCCAAACTCTGTCTCCCTATTACAGCGCTGCCAAGATCCTGAAATACATGGAAGGTTAAACTAGGCTTCTAAAATTTGTCATTAACCCTCCTCTTCACATACAGAGCAAGGAATAACTCAGAAGCAGGTACTGCAGATAGAGAAATTAGAACCCATACTGCTTATATGGGCTTAACATTAGGGCTTCACAGGAGAGCTCCCATTGAAATTGATGAAAGCCCAAAGCCTGCTATAATCACATTACAGAAGTGTGGCCTGCAAGAAGTTATAAAACATTATACACATTATACAATTTGCAAATAAATAGAAACCATTTTCTTTTTATTGTACATACATTGCCATCTTATTTATTCATTCAGATACTATGACATAGAAAACAATTGGTGAACAAAATGTAACACTAATAAAACAAAGTACTAAACCTCAGGGGGGGAGGAATAGAAGACTAGCGTGGCATGGCATGGCATGGCATGACATGGCATGGCATGGGATAGGATAGCATAGCATAGCACAGCACAGCACAGCACAGCATAGAATAATTTGGAAGGGAAAAACAACAAACATCTTAGTCAAACTACCTGACCAATTCAGGGCTGACCAAAAGAACATATATGAACTCCTTCAGTATAGTGCTAAGAACAGAATCAGACATGATCTCTAAGTTTACTTGAATGTGACCAAAAAATCCTGCGATTATTTATACACGGAAATGGGGAGCAAGAGGCCAAACAAAAAAACCCAAAAGATAATGACAGTAAGTATAAAAAGGTGCAAAGGCTCAAATACCAATTTAATCTCAAAGAAGAAATCCTTACATTGTGAATCACTAAGAAAAAATGTCAAAAAGGGAATTATTCTGTGCTACATCATCTTCTGAAGAAAGTGATATCCCTGTTAACATGATGTCCAGTTTGCCTGAGGAATACAGAAAGTCAATGAAGAGCTGTGCCATTCCACAGAGCCCACAACTGCCCTCATCTGCTGTTCAGCTAGGCTGTTGGTGTGCAGAAGCATGACTGGGGAAGGACTAATGGGATGGCAGTTTTATCTAGCACGCTTGTAATTCTCCACCTCTGCCCCTCCCAAGATGTCACTCCCTTGCATTTCAGAAGTAATACACTCAAAAACAACATTGTCTCCTGCACAGAGACAGGGTACTGTAAGATAAGGCTACCTGGTGAATAACCCATAGGATTTACTGCTCATGGACATCCTCAGATCTTTGGCATTTTGTCATGTTTCTCATTCAGCCCCTGACATCTATGAGTCTTTCCTTTTATTGACACAACAGGGCAGAGCAGATTGACAGAACTGTGTATCCTGACCCATGACAGCACAAAAGCAAATTATGATAGAAAAATGAAAGAAAAATCATCCATCTGAACATAAAGAAAGAAATCATCTCTCATTTAGTCAGCTTGTGAACACCTTTCTTTCCCTACAATAACGATATTAAGAATGCTTATACATTCATATACAAGAATAAAATTTTCTCTTTTTTATTCTAAACAAGTCCTATTAACGGAAAAGTCCCACCTGTGTTTACAATTACATTATGGCCATTACAGCAAAGAATAAAGAGTGGTTTATTTCAACCGTAGTTTTTAGCAATGTGTATTTCTCCTTTCAGAAAGGTAGTGCAGAAGTAATTTGCCAGTACCAGGGAGCTTACCTAATTACAATCTTGTTTCAAATTGTGAACATCTGCAAACACACACAGTTGAATCAAAAGATCAAGGTATATAATAAGAAACTGGAAGCCTGTTGATACCCAAACATTAAAAAAAAAACAAAACAAAACAAAAAAAAAACCAAACCACAAGTAATTTACAAAATGAAAAGCCATAAGACTCAAAACACTAAAATTTTGAACAATCCTCCTTGAAATCTCTCTTGAACGGAGAATGTTTACGCTGGCTAGCTTCAGCAAGGTCAGCCTGAATGTTGAACAGCATCTGGAAATTTAGGGACTGGAGCACGTAAAGGTGGTATCCCAACTAGAAGAAAACCCCTAAGAGCCTAAGCAATCAGTGCAGGTCGATAAAAGAATTTCTACCCGCAGAAGACTGAAGGGATGGAACTGCAATAGCTCATGTTTTCTCTTTGGTTCCTCAATGTTTACAGCTGGTGGCCCAGGGCTGTGAATTATATGAAAGTTTCAGTATGAAGCTTGTAGGGCCAAAAAAGCTGCCCAACGCTGATGCACAACACAGTTTGAACACATGAGTAATTATGGAAACTGATGTTCAAATAAAACAGAATTAGACATTAGGTCAATTTACCCAGGGTAGATGACTGATTATCAATTACTTGATTGTTAGACAGAAGAGGTGTGGCAGATCAACCATGGCCACGCTCATGGGCGTAGAAAGCAGCACTAAAGGTCCTTAAACTCTCTGAGACAAGAGAAATGGGCTCATACAACATAGTGCTGTACTTAGAGTTACTCACTCAGGCCAGTACGCAGTCCACTCACACTCACCCGCTTACATCCTACCTGCATTAGACTAGAGAAGATGTAAAGTACCCAGACCATTGCACAAGACACTGGCAAGGTCTCCCTTGTGAGAAATCATATGTTCGATATGATGTCAGCTGCATCCACAGAGGAAGCGTTCAAGCTGTAACAGGTGGGGAAAATTAATTGTCTTTTCAGCAGAGAGAGGAGAGGCTCTTTTCTAATTAACAGCTAAAAGAGCTGTGTTTAACACTGTAAAAGTGAGGGAGTTGTGATCACATTAAAGGGGGTGATAAATTAAAGAGACTAAACAAGAGTGATAAGATCTTTTAATTAATAACACATATTAATACACACCCTCACTCTGTTGAACCTACAATCCATTTTCTTAATTCTGTGGTAACTCTTCCTTAATCTACTGTATTCTTTCATATTGCTCAAGATTTTAGCTAGCACATCCTGTACACATATAAGATCTGTTGGTCTGTCATTTCATACAATAATCATTTTTTTTAAAGTGGATACTAGTCAAATTAGTCATTATTTCTGATGCAGCTTTAAGTGTCAGATTACATATTATAATTAATGATCAATCTATTTCAACTTTGAATTTCTTTAGAACATCTGAATGAACACTACCTACTCCAAAGTGATTCAGTTGTTCAAACTGTTTTCCAGAGCTTTGAGTTACCTTCTCTATTTCTCCCTTCCTAAAGATAAAAAACCAAACAACAACAAAACAAAACCATAACCAGCACAACTGAAGCACAACAGGTCCGCATCCCAAAAGCACTGTGGCATTTTATGATGGTTGTAAATAAACACAAATTTAATTGCTCATTTACTTAACCAAACAGGGCAAAAACTAAAATCTTTATTTTCATCTAGTCCAAAAGATTAAAACAGGCCGTGAGAAGTTCTGCAAAGGTTTCCCCTCAAAACACCTCCAGAAGAAAATATGGCATGAAGGCTTCCCTTTCCACTCAGCCCACTGAGGAGGTGTGAAGCTTTAATTAACAGTCTTTCAGGAATAAAGAGCATTCATTTCTGTCTTTCACTGTTCCTACACATGGAGTAGCTCCTAAAACAATTTCTCTCTGGAAGGGAAACTCAATCATCACAATCATCATTTGTTGTTCTAGTTAAAACGGAGAGTTTTCCCCACGGGCTGCAAGTAGAACATGACCATCTAAATCACACGGTCTGCATGACCCAGCAGCCCTGTGGGCAAACTACAGGACATACTTCTCCTGAACCCCATTTATATCTCAGCCATGGCTAAAGCAATGGGCAGCTGCACCAAATACATTAAAGGAACTTGTTCTCTCCTGCTTCAATGTAAACTAAGGATCACTGACTAGGCAAACCTCTATAGCTCCTCCTTAATTAGTTATCCATCAAAATCACAATGATATTTAAGTTCTGTTATTAAAATATCTTGTATCGATTGTGCACAGAGCATGCCATTTTTTAAATGTCAAATAAAAGTATTGTTTTCACAGAAACACTGTAAGAGAGATTACTCTTCCGAAAGACCTTTTCGTACTTGATACCAGCTTTGCACCTGACATATTCTAGGGGAAATCCCAAGATTTAAACTTAAAACTAAATTTAAACTTAAATTGGTGACAAAAGTTTCACTGACTTCTGTGGAATAAAGATCACAGAAATTCAAAGACGCTTTTAGTAGCAATGACTCTGTTGTGCTTCCTGTAAGGACACTGGCTTTTTTTCTCAGATTTATTTTAAATAAATAACGGAGACATTTTCAAAGAATATCATAATTCTCTAATTATGATTACCATGATCACTAATCATTGTCTGGGCATATAGGAAGAACAGATATTTTGATTCTCAGTCTAGACACCTGGGCAGCATTTAAAAGTTATTTTCCATCAAATGTAAAATTGATATTCAGCACTGCCAGGATAAAGGTATGTACAATATTTTCAGAATTCCAGAAGCAAGCTATTGCAAAATTCCATCAGAAATACAAGATGTTCTGGATTCAAAAAGAAAAGCAATAGATTACAACATAAACAGCTTGACGGCTTGCTATTTTCACTTACATTAGTTTTGAGATTATATTAGTTTCTGTTGTTTGCTCTTTGAAAAGCAGAATAGATAAAATCATCATTTCCTTGCTAATGATGCTAAAATGAAAATCAGCTAACTGCAACAAATACTGGAGTATAAAATATGTGAAAGAACAGCCTGAATTACTCTTACACATTAACCTTATAACCTGCAAAAAGTATTGCTTGAATATAACCAACCTGACTTTCATTTTCTTCATCAAGAATTTCAGAATCTACAATCTGTTTAACTGGTCATTAGACAGCTGCCTCTTCCTGGGACATAAAGAAAGGCACCTGGTCAAGAGAGGTTGCTCAGAGAAATCCCAAGGAGGAGGAGTGAAGAACTACCTAGAAAGAAAAACTAGTAATGATTCAGAGAGATGTCAGGGATCAGTGCCATGACTGAGACTTGCTGGAGGAGACTTGTGATGGTTTCTATACACTTGGGAAGAATTTAAAGAGAAAACTGGGGGAATCAGGCCATCAAATTATTCCGTAATACAGAAGATGGACAGTATGTTTGGCCCTGGAATTTTCAGGCAAACACAGGCAAGTATCACTTCTACTCAGTCCATGCCATGTTAACGTTGCTACATGCAATTCCATTAATTAAAGCACAGAAAACCATCAATTAAAGCCCAGAAACATGCTGCCGTGTGTTTGCATCTTCTGGCACAGGATCTGTATGGATTTCTGCTTTTCTCTTTCACAGGGAAACACGTTCAAAACATATGCAATTTTGTCCACATGCTTGTTTAAACTGCACAGCAAAGTATATGACAAAATCAAACTAACTTTATACCACTGATGCAATTCCTGTGACCAAATAAGACACCCAGCAGGTGATCTGTTAGATTTGTGGATGTAAAGCAATTTGGAGTTTTCAATTATTTTTTCAATACTGTATTTCTTACTACACTTCTGTGAATACAAAACCTTCTCAACAGATCTACTCAGTATCTGCAAATTTAAGCAGCTAAACTGAAACAGCACTATAGGAATCTGCAGCCTCTAGATAAGCCCTAATGGCACACACTTCATTTGAAAGGCAATGTTAATAATTTAGCAATACATTTCTGTATTAAATGGTTTAAATAAATTATGTATTTGGCATATGCACAATAATAATAGGAAAATATTTTTCATACGACTAGTTCAACTTTGGAAATGTTTTGGCAGTAAGAGCAAACTTGCAAAACAAGTCACAAATTAAGCGCTCATCCTGGTTTAAAACATCTCCTGATTTTGGCTTACTTAGCGAGCAACCTACACTCTGTTCTTACGCTCCTGTGCTTGAAGTGAGATATGAGAACAAAATGTTCTCAAAAAAGACCTGTGAAGTCTTTGGTACAGGTTCTCTCTCAGTCTCATTTCAGTCTTAGAAAATTTGATACAGTTTGGTAAGGAGTATTTTCAGCAGTAACTAAAATTTATAACCCTTGTGGTACTTAATATTTATCTTTTCTACAACAAATTCTTTCTTTTCCAGAGCACACTGTCAGCTATTTCTCATCTCCTAAGTACTTTGCTTAGAATCAAATCAGAACACTTTATCCTCTAAAGTGTATAGCGGTGGTCTTCTGTTCAGGAAAAAAGTGATGCCAGAGGGGTGGAAAAAATGATATATTAGATTTGAAAACTTACTCGCACAAAGGTTGCCTTAATGTTAAAAACTTCTACAGACTCAGTCACATACAGTTAGCTATATATTTGGCAGTCTAAGTTTCTTCTCTTTTTTTTTCTTAAGTTCTGACCATCTACTTCAACCATGCTGCTCTAGTACCTGCGGACATTTCATTATGGTTTTAGTACACATCTTCTTTTCCAGTTATAAAGTAACAAAGGAAAACTGCTACAGAAGCTTAATTTGTTCATCCATCCTTGGCAATTTACAAAAACTCTTAATTGCAAATTCTCCTGGAGCAATTAAAGCCTTAAACCACATCCTTTTCCTTTCCAAATTATACCTAGGTTAATTTGATGAATACTTGACCTAAAACCTAACCTTCGTTTCTTATTTCAGCATCACTCCTGCTGCACAGATTTCCTCTAAAGGTTCCTCACAGAAAAACAGTGCTTTCTTTTAAGAGCCATCCTACCACCTACAATTTTTTGGGTATGAGTCAACTGAACATTTACAGTTATGAAGTACAGGTTTACCATGCAGTGAAACAAGATAATGTAGGGTATCTGGAAGCCAAGACACTCTACTTCCTGTTCCTTATGAGAAAGATAAAATAGTGTTATATCAATTCCTTTAAATTCCTCATTAGAATTTTTAAAGAAACTGAGTAGAAGAATTCTCAGAAAACCTGCAATATCACATAAATATTATTTAAAAGAACGTATTTATTGTTTCATAGTTGTGCCTCAGATATACTCATTAGCTCTATATGTTTATACAGATGATTTTTAAAGCAGTGTAAACATATAGAGCTAATGAATATATCTGAGGCACAACTATGAAACAATAAATACGTTCTTTTAAATAATATTTAAAATAATATTTTAAATAATAAACCTGTTTGTGCAGGCACAGCAAAGGCTATGACAATAAAAGGAAGAGAAAATATAAAATTGCAAGCATCATTGGAAGACATTAAGTCTAAATCAAGTCTATTTTACACAATATTATTATTATTTTATCTCCAGATATTCTCAAGCTTTCAAAAAGCTGAGAATAACTTAGACAATGTCCTTTTTAGAAAAGACCCTAATCACCTGAATTCTTTCAGGAGTACTTTTTCCCGTGCAACTCTTAGAGAAAATTAATTTGAAATTTTGAGAAAACATTTGAAAACTAGACAAACATATACATCATGCAATTACCTACCTTATTAAGTTTTTCCATGTCTTGACAGTATCCTTCTGCCTTTTTCTGTTCTTTGGTCACTTCTGAAACAAGCCTCATGATAGTTTCTCTGCTCGCTTTGGACTCCATCTCATGGACATTGACACCTTCTTGAAAAGCAGCAACCTGGTCTTTTAGTGTCAGATTTTCTTTACACATTTCAGAGACCTAAGAAATAATTCAAACATTAGTAAAATTTTTAAAGCACTGAACAATTACGTATATTCATCCCAATATACCTGCTCCTAATCATTCTAGTAAAGACACAGTGTTTCTGGTGACCCATAGGTCAGATTTATAATTGCGCTCTACTATTTCTTTCTAAAAAAAGAGTAGAAAGACAATTAATATGAGAACCATGTTCCCGTTAGAAACCCACACCTTAGTGTAATAGGTTCAGATTTACTCCCACACAATCTTCATGGTTCATTAAATAGGCAGAGAGTTGTCACTCTATATCAGTGCTTGACCTGTAGCAGGTCAGAAAATGAAAACAGATCATGTAGCTATTAGCTTCATGTGAGGAAACAGATCATTTCCATTTGGCTTGTTAAGATTTATGTCATTCATGTGGAATGAGAAACTGAAAGCTGTATTTTCTACTTGAAACCTTTTAGGCACAGGGAGATTTGAGTTAGTAACAGCTATTTCATGAGTATATTCAAGGGTAGGCCCAATACCTAGTGGGCTACTGTTCTGAGCAGCCAATACCTTGGAAAAAGGAGTAATTTCCAGGAGGATTTTGCAGCTGGTTTGCTATGTTATGCTATTTCCAAGAAGTGAAACAGATGAATGTGGGCACTTTAAAAAGTGTGTAAGATAAAAAAAAAAGTACACTGACTCCTACCGGCAAGACATTTATTAAGACTAAGCCAAATCAACTGCCTCTTAAGCAAAATCACAATGTAGAAAAGACCCCAAGGAAAAAAATTAGTTGCTAAGTTTTCCTATTACACACAGTTTTCAGCACAAATTAGGTGTCCAAACTAGATTTATTACTAGATTGTTAAACCAAGACATCAATGTATACTTTTTAAAAAAATCTTCAGTTACTTCCTTAACATAAAGCTTGTAAGAGTTAGCGAAAACATCTTTGCCTCAAATGACAACCAGCCAAGTTTTGTTAGAGTATCTATTACAATTTCAATGTGCTTGTAATTAATGACTGTAATATGTACCTAAATCATTTATCAAGTCTTCCTTAGGGACAGAACTCTTACAATAATATGTATATAATGAAATAGAATTTCCAAAAATACATAGTATGCTCCCAAGTGAAGAAAAATATGGATAGCAAAGTCTAGGCAGAACATGATAAAAATGCATAAAACTAGGATAAATTGCCCTGCAGTAGCATTGATAAGGGCCAAAAGAGCATATGAACAATTTTGCTTTCCTAAATGGAAGCTTAGTTTTTGGAAGTTCAGAAGTTTTCTGTAATGAAATAATAAAGTTTGATGATTAAGTCTCAAGTTTACATGTCACCTAGTGACTCCCAGTGTTAATATTTTTAAGAAAGCTTTCAACCAAGCATCTAATCAGGACTGTATTTAAGAACTACAGGCTGATAAAATATGCAGATAAGAGCAGACTGAGTTCACTGAGGCCTATTAGGGTTCAGAACCTTTGAAAATCAGCCCAATATGAAAAAAAAAAAATCCATCTTAAATTACAGCACTGTCTGCAAATCATTATTTAAACACAAATATTCCTGTCTTCATACTTGCTTTATTTCTTTAACAACTGAATATTCTTCTATTAAATCGCTATACAGAAACCCTTGCTTACACAATCACCTTTGACATTAAATATTCCTGTGGTTCCTCTTTTTCTCTGATGTCTGTGTCCAAGAATGCAGAAAGCTGTGTAAGGAGCTCTTCATACTTTCTGCTGATTTTAGAAGCTTGAGTCATGCTTTCTTCATATTTACTCAAATATTTACTAATTAGACTGGAAAAAAATATACACATCAGAATTAATGTTCTCTGAAACAGAATTCTAAGCAAAAGACATTATCCCAACATTATTGTTAGCTTCTGCGCACCACAAAATGAAATTTCAAAGTTAGATATAATTCTCTATTATCAAAACTTATTTGCTTATCAGAGCATAGAACTATTATCAGTGTTAAAAGTAGGTATGCTAGTCATTCTGGACTCATTCTTTTCCATTTCTGCTTTCCTCCCTCCTCTCTAGGTTGGCCACCAAACATGCAACAGAGCATCCGTCTGTAATCAAAAAGCAACATGAGACTCATAAGCACACAGTGAGTGCAAAAACTGTAGAGTAAATGGCTATAAATTACTAAGCAAAACAGATGGTCCATGAAAAATTTTAAGATGTTGCCTTAGGTGGGTGATCAGCACATTTGTCAATGATGCAAAGTGGACGAGAGTGGAAGAATCAGAGATGAAAGGAAAAACTTAATTACTGCTCTAGAGGGGATGAGGATAGTTGTATGTATACTGAACAGCACATACCGTGAGCCAAAAAGCTCTGCTTTCTGCAGTAGGTGCTGGCCCTCAGAAAACAAGTGCCTCACAGCTTCTTCACCTCCAAGCACCTTTCTTCTCCTCTATAGCCCCAACACAACTAAGCTGTGTGATGGTCAATAAACTGCCTTCCTTTGGAGAGGTATGCTAGAATTGAAAAGGCATGAGACTCCAGACATGCCATACAGGCATGCCTATACGTTGGAACATTGTATGAGACTCAACACCAACCCTGTAAACTGTCGTGTGGCTCTGAAAAATCAAGGCATATAACATACAGAACCATGACCTCTTCTAAAAGTAAACAATATGAAGTACAAAACATGTACTTGACAACTCTACAAATAACCTAATTACTCCAGCAGGGCCATAAAGGTGTGAGCACCTAGAAAATAGGCAATCAGATACAAAAAGTAGAACGCAGCTCTTTCACTGTTTTGCTAGCTCTTCAGAACTAATGAGCAAAGAGAAGGGGAAGAAAAAGAAAAAAAAGCTTTTTGCAGTTCTGTTCAGTTCAGGCTCTAAAAATACCTTGGCAATAGACAAGTTGAGTAGAAAAGCACCTTTTTCAATAGGAGAGGTGTACAATTGGGAACCAATCACAGAATTCATTAAACATTTTTTACTGTATCCCCAGGTATAGAATGTAAACATGCATTTCATGTCCATTGTCTTGCTCTTCTCTTTTATTAGTGGCTTTCAGTGCAAATCTTTCTTGAATATCTAATTAGGACTAATTAAAGTAAAGTTCATTAAGTCAATACATTGACTAGTGCTAAGTAGCATGTGTAACCACTAGTGGAGCATGAGAAAAAGCTTTGAAAGTATACACTGTAAATTTATGACCAATCCAACATGCCTGTTCCTTCCAAAAGAGCAGATTCACCCTCCATTTGTCCCTTCCCATTTGCCAGCACTCCAGTGGTATGCTCCAGGTACACAGTGAAATGGATCTGGGATTGGTAGAGCTGGAAACTAAGCTTTTTATTTTGCTCACTTTTCTCTTGGAGCACTGGTCCCTATCACCATGCAGCAACACAAATGGAACTGCTGACACGTGTCATGGGCAAAACAGAGCAACCAGGACTGCACTGGGAGTGACAGCATAGATTTATGCCACATAAAATTGATAATATCACTGTAACAATAGGCTAGTAAGATACACAGTATTTTGGCAGTTTACTCCTAGTGAGTGAGGCAAACAGGATAGGAGTCTTCTTCCTCTTTTTTATTCTTTTTTTCCCCCCAGAAGTAGCATTTTAAAGAATTTTAACAACCATTACCTCAGAGATTGTGGTGTTTGCTAAGTTGCCAAAATGCCTATTCACTTCTTGGCCTAACTATCTCCTCACTTATACTGGGATCATATCTAAAATATTTGGCGATAAACATCAGCAGTCTCCAGGCAGGACTCTGGGCAAATCAGCCGGTAATAGACAAGTGCACTGCAATTGATTTCTCTAAAATAACTTAATTATCCACTTCTAATGCACAAAGTCTAGGAGAGCTGTACAAAATACTGATTTGGGAACTACAGTCATCTAGTGAACACTCACCATCCTCTTAACTAGACAATATTGAGAAACATATAGACATGGGTACTACCCTTGAAATGGTGGGGGGAAAAAAAGTCCATTATAGAAGTCCATAAAGTGTCTATTGATATACTATGACTGACACTGATTTTTACTTTTAGAGTTCAGAATATTTACACATTAATCAATTTTACTTGTGGTCAACATTGCTATCAGTCTTCATCACACAAGCCTAAAATATTAGCAGAAATGAAAAACTGACAGACACACTATGTTAAGAACACTATAGTTAAGGATACTATCTTTTATTAAAAGTTTTACTCAATTGGTATGCGCATTAAAAGAATATGAAAAGAAAAACAAAAAAAAAATCCCCACACAACATCCAGAAGAAAGCAGAAAAAAAGTCAGACAAAGCTAACATTTCTGAAAGCTGAGCAAACATTAACAATGATCTCTTCAGGATCGTACTAGCTAGGACTTATATTTTCTTCATTACACTGCTCCTAACAGACAGCTTTACATTGAGGAAGAAATTCACTTGACGTTGTTCCAGTTCCAGCTGTGACACAGAAGAGTGTTGCAGCAGCACAGTAACTCAACATTACACAGTCCATGCAGCACATCAAGTGACAGATAAATGTCTGCAAAAGATGCCATGTGATAAGATGGACCAGGGCACCAGACCATAGTTACAGGTACTGCCCATCACAAGTGTGCGATGAACGGCACAACATTTGCCTCAGTGCCATACATGGGAATACCTGAATGAAGAAACCATATGTATTGTTTCTACCGCTTCAGACAAACAGGTCTCTGTGCTCAAGTTTTGTAAACAATGAGGCTACACCAAGCTGACTCATATCATCATTTCTCCCCTGAAGGACAAAACTGTCAAAACCTCATTTATGGGCTAATAACTCAAACCAAAATCCAAATTTCAGTACCTTCCACACTCTTGGAATCAATAGTTGTGCAAGGCATTGTAACAGAATTCAGATCTGCAATAAAGTCTGTCCACCAATGTATTTTTCTGCATCAAAATCTTCACCATTCTGTCATCCCAAACAAAAAACTGTTCTCACATGAATCTTACTTAAGTTTGGCACTTTGCTCATGAAGCTCCTCCTTCAGCTCCTGGTTTTCCTTGAATGCCGCCTGGGCTGTCAGCTCAGCCTGATTTTTAGAAGTAGCAAGAAAACATGCCTCTTCCTCCATCTCCTGAACTCGGGTTTGCAAAGACTGGAGGCGAGACATCTGTCTAGCACTGTTTTCCTTGTAGCGTTCAGCTTCAGCTTTCAACTCTTGAAAAGATGCTTCTTTAGAGACCATCCTGGACCTGAGTTCAAGAAGCTATGGACAGAAAAGGAGAAAACTCATGAAAAAAGGAAGAATAATTTTGCCCAGGCTGAAACAGCTGACTGCATTACAAGTTTAGTAATGTGACACGATCACATATTGGAATACAAGACTAAGAGTCTTAAATCACTACAAGACTGAGTGGAGGTACACAACTTTATTTTCATATAACTAGGAAAAAGCAGTAGAAGCTGCTGTTGTGTAATACAAGACAACTTTTCGAGATAGATTCTTCCAGGAGTATTTACAAACTCAGAATTCAGGATAAGCCCACCTTAAGTTCTGTTGCACAGCCTTAACTCACCTCCTTTATGCATCTGCATTACAATACAGCCATTAACATCACTATTCCCTCTTTTTTGCCTGCCTCCTCCTTGCTCCAAGTTCTGGTGCACAATTCAACTGATAATTTACAGCTTTGAGGAGTTTTAACGGCAAAGTACCTGTTTTATGAGGGTGGAGCCTTTTGATGACTTGCAGCATATTCAGAGGCAAAGAAATATTTTGAGAGTTCTGATGTAGGCAACCTCTTCTCAGCTTACGCAAACAGTTATTTTTTGGCCAGATAATCCAATAAAATGTAGCTACACTTACACAGAAACAGCAAGAGAGCCTTTTAAGGAAGAATGGGAGGAGGGACATCACTGCCAAATGTCAAGGACCTGTTCCAGAGATGACGCTAGAGCTTCCCAACAGTAAAAGAATTCAGTGGTTTTTCTTTACTTTCCCCTCTCTTTTATTTAAAAATACCATTTTCTATTGAACTATTTCTGCTACAGCTTCCCTAGAAGACTGAGCTTGAGAAAGACACATCAGGCACATAAAATTTTAGTGTTTTATTTTGTTAAAAGGAACAATTATTTTAAAGTGGATTTTTTATTCCAAGAAATGTCGTGGCATGTCCCAGCTTTCATCACAATTCCAATCATAAGCAGCAAGATGCAAGCCAAAGCATCTATGTCCTACTACACAAAATTAACAGGCAAATAATTAAGGCACATTCAATGGTACCTACGACTTGTGCTATGGCTTTTAACTTGTAGCAAACATTTTAAGGTAACAAATACTTAAGACATTAAGCTGTAATTCAGGACTTCAAGAAATGCACCACTTTGCCAGAGTCTTCCAGTGTGACCAAACTCAAGCTACTCGGAAAAATTCCTGTAAGCCAGTTGAACAGTGACTGCCTTGCAAAACAGAGGTCCTGCTTCTCCTGCTCCCAGCCATGCACAACTGTCCTCTCCATCCCACCAGCTCTGATGTTTTTCTGGATCCTCTGCAAACAACTTAATTAACAAAGCTGACAGAAAATAATTCACTGTCTACAGAGGAAGAGGAAAGGGAGCTGGTGATCTCACTGGTCATCTCACAGAGAAAAGGCTAACACTGAGAAGTCAAGTAGGGGTATCACTGCTGCTGCAGCAGCCCAGTTTCCGATGAGCTTATGCTTTACCTGCAAGCATTGGTTTATCAGACACTTTGGAGCTGACATAAAGCAGAACTGTTTTTGAGAAAAGCACCTCTGCCTTCTCCCAGGCTCGCAGGCTTCATTTTCCTACTCCACCCTCTTCTTTGAGATAGCAGAAGCACTTATATGGCTATGAGGTAAAATATGATTGGGAAACTGATCTGGCTAAAAAACAACCTAGAAGGAAAGGTTTTATTTTTCAGTTGCATCAGCTCCAAAATAATGCAGTGCACCATAAAACTACGCATGTATCTGTGCCAGCACAAGGGATGGAGCAGTGTGGGGAAGGAAATGAGCAGCTAAAAGAACAATAGAATTGCTTTGCTTGGCAGCTGGACCAAGCTATGATAGCTTGAAGAGTTCACAACCTTAAAATTTCACTGTGGTTCAACTCCCCATCTGTAAAATGTGATATTTTTTCTTCTGTCCATTGTCTTTGTGGTCAGTTCCAATAGTAGAAAAAGTAAGAATAATCCCATATCATGAGTTTTACAGAGCACTCAGCAGAACAGGGCTCTGACCTCAGCTGGGTCATGAAGGTCTAAATTAACTTGCTTTCTTCACTATTCTTTCGCTTTTGCAAGCACAGTGCTGAAACAATCTATAAATCAGTCACATGCTGAAAATAAAGCCATTCAACATTTCCAGTAATAAATTCTTTCCCTGAGAACATGAGATTCTGTACAGCTTTTTAAAACTGAAATTCAAAGTACTGATCCTGGATAGCCATTAAGTGTAGTGGACCTCTGCAGTAACTTCAGGATAAAGCCGTGAAATTCAAGTTCAGCCAATGGACAGTTATCCCTGTAGTTCTCACTGGATATTGTGTTAACAATCCAATGCTACATGTTCTTGCTCTTCCCCATATTCAGCTAAAATTAAAGACATTTTATTTAATTGATAGAGCCTTTTTTGACGTTCAAATGCTATGCAAGTATATCACAAAGCACTTCACAATATGCAACAGAAATACACATTTGTAAAATGTACAGATATTTAAACAACTAGTGGGATTAATATTCACAAATTTCATCAAACATTGTTTATTTATGTATATTTATAAACATATACACTTAAGTCTATGTATGGAAATAAACATAAGCCTTTCATGTCTCCTAAAGGCAGATTTGACTTCATTTTTAAACAGACTACTGCCTACATTGCTGAATTGGATCCAATCAATCTTATTCATTCATATGTTAAAAAAGAATACTATATGTGGAAATACAGAAACTCCAAAAACTATCCTCTGATAAATCCTCTCTTTTGAGAAGTACCACCCACACAGCAGGGAAAGCAGAAAAGGATGTGTGCACGTTCTTTAGCCTTTCTAGTTACAATCAACCTCATGAGCTCAAGCACAACTTCACTGGTGATGAAAGCAAAGCAAATTTGGGGACCTGTAACTTGAATAACATGGAGAAATGGGTAAGGATGGGAATTCACATCTTAACTCACCAGTAAAAGGAGGACGTCTATCAGAGCTTCTACACAAGCACAATTTAGAAATATTAACTTTCAGGTTTAATTTAAGAAGAGTGCAGTGCATTTAGATGATGATGATGATAAAAAGTTAGACTGCTTCAAATCTGATATAAACTCATAACCAGTTCTTAAGCACAGAAGCAAAAGTAAAAAGTACACAGAAATTCTAAAAAGAAGACTTTTACAAGAAACAAAACTTCTGTATCAAAAGCAAGAAGTTTTGGACCTTCTGCAAGCTTTCTATTCTCTGCAGAAAGTAACTGTAGAGAATCCTCAGGAGAAGGAATTAGACATATTTTTAAATGTACCTCTGACTGGACACAAACATGCTTCACTGAAAGCACTGCAAGTTCACTTTGTGCAGTTTCAGCTGCATCTCGATAGTGATTCATCTGTTCTCTAGTGACAGGAATATCCAAAAGAACATGATCATGAGATTCCTGGTAAGACAACATGAAAATAAAACCATTAGACATTACATTCTTTGGACATCTTTACTTTTTTTCTTCGTTTGACTAAACTGTTCAAGGGCATTTATTCTAAATTCGCTGTTCTCAGAGTAACTGACCCTTAGTGAAAAACAGGATAACCAGTCACTTTTCTACCAGTGACCACTTCCATCTGCAAGCTCACCGACCAACAACAGTGCTAAATTATACTGGCATGTAAATATTCCCCCTCAGTAATCCCATAGCCTCACACTATTTACAGCTCACGTTATTTCCAGCAGTTTCTAAGTATTTAGCAACATTCAAAAGGTCCCTCTTCTGTAAACTCATCCAGTCGCTTCTTCAACCCACATAAATTTTCACCCAAAGGGAGTCCCTCAGGTATTTTACTCAAAGAATCACTTCAGGGTTTAGATTTCAGTTACATTTTTATTTTGGAAGAAATGATAGAAAGAAAAGCGATGGCTAGCAACCTTCTCTGCACCACTCACAACCTGGCAGACCTCTATCATGTCTCACCTTCCGTGGTCTCTCTACCATGCTGAAGAGTTCATGCCTAATCAGACACTCCTACCTGCTCCTCAAAGTCACTTTTTTAGCTTGCCCATAAAGAATCAGGATGAGAACCCAAGAAAGGTTTGGGTTAGAAGGGACTTTAAACATCATCCACTTCCAACGCCCTGCCACAGCGGGGAAACCAGCCACTAGATCAGATTGCTCAAATATGTAGGTTTGCTCCTAACCTGCCAAAGCCAAAGGTCCTTTTGAACTCTCTCACTTGGACATAACCTCAGCTTTCTGAACGATGCTTTCTCACCAGCAATCACCATACTGACTTCCTGACATCCTTTTTCAAGCCCTTCTGTTAGATGGCAAGTACTGACTCTGCTTCTAGCACAGTCTCCTTCATAACACTTGTACAACTCTTTTAGCTGTGCCTTTTAGATTCTTTATAGTAAGCTTTCTTAATTTTGTGCAGTTCCACTCTTCTGCAATAGAGCAGAAATGTGTTGGATTTCTTGGCCTTTATTACTTAAATCCTTCAACATGAAAATTCAGACCCAAGGTCTTGATAGGAGTTTCATTACACAGAGTGACTACAAAATGATGACATTTAACATCTTCAGAACAGAATCACATTCAAGTAATGCTGGGAACACACAAGGCAGAGGATAGAATGTGAGATTTTTATTCTATCGGTTCCCACACAGGACTGAAACGTATTACTACAGTCCTAGTGCATTTAGGTACATGTTATGAAATGCAAATTCCCTCAGCTAGTGACTGCTGTTGAAAGAAGATATTCCTATGCAAACAGAGTCAAGATGTCTTCGCTTCATGCTCTTCTACATCAGCATTCGTTTTGAGGCTGAGATAAATTACAAGTTCAGCTCCTATCCATTCTAAACAGAAAAAAAATGAACAGCTTTCTAATTAGGTGAACATCTAGTAAAATAAGTTCTCTACCAAGAAACACACAGAGAAATCTCTGGGGAATAATGCAGCTTGGACTGCTGCAGAAGATAAATTACTTTAGACTAGTTTCTGTAGTACTGTCAACTCTTTTCTTTAATCTTTCTTCATTAGTATACACTGGATTAGATCCATCAAATTTAATCACGTTCATCACCCTCAAAGATGCTCAGCTGTGCCTTTTCCAAAGGAGTTGCCACTCTCATCAAGCCAGACTGATACATGTGGTACTGCTCATGGCCATGTACAACACAGCACACAATCTCCGAGATAAAAGAGCCGCTAATTTTCTCAACACTTTATCACCGTCCTGAGGGAGGGAAGTCATGTGCCATCTCTTTGCTACTTTGTCTTCCTTTTTCCTTTACTCCGCTTGTTTCACATTGTACAAACACATGAAATTCTTTGATGTAGAGAAAGTTTTCTTCATTCTGGAATTTCTGAATTCTTCAAAACCATGGCAGAGCTTGCAAACAGTTACACTGTGTATGTTACTCATGTATGTTGTTATATTTATATTACTATGCTGATGTATGTTTTCTTTTTCTTCCCTAAACACAACTACTTCCTACTGCAGAAAGAAGGAAAATATCTCATAACTGATGAAATATAAATATTTCAGAGCATAGTTGAAGAAAGAAACCCCTGTTTGGCAGCAACAATCAACATTAGAAAACTCTTTACAGCCGGAACTTCTGAAACCTACATGGTCATACAAATTTAGACTTTCACATGACGAGCCGTTTAAAGATGCAGATGCACATCAAGAAGGATTTAAAGAGGTTTAAATGAAGTCAGGTGAAAAAGTCAATAGGAATTCCTCTTTCACTCATTTATAGTCTTAGATTTACAGCAACAGATCTCTATATCCTCCAGTGCCTTAGTAAATAGGAAGCTAATCATACATGGTAATACCACACTACGGAATTTGGTAGGATTATCATACTTTTGGCAGGGAGCATGCATGCTTTAAGTAATTAGTGTTCTATGTTTTGCCAGCAGCTATTTACATGCCTGATCATTAATCACACTTATAACAATGCAATTAATTTGGCATGGCTCTGCTATAAGGGTAACACTTGCAATGCAGATGTAGCACTTCTGTATCTCCATGAAAAATCAGATTTGTAATGTTTCATGAGTACTATGCAGTTTATATTGTTTATTGTTTACAAAAACAGAATGAATAAAGTGTTAAAAGAATAAGAGGCAGTAGATAGGAGAAGTCTTAATACATTATTATTTAATCAACTCTAACTAATTCATGTTTCGGTGTTTCTCCCATTCACATTATTAACTTTTTTGAACCCTTTCCACTTACCTGTAAGAAAATAAAATTTTCACTCTACTCCAACTGCGAAACAGAAGCTAATCTTGTATTTACAATACTTAAGAGTAATATATACTTGGACCCTCTGTTTTATTGGCAATAGGCGTGCTTTAGAAGATCAACAGAATAAGGTCATCATTGTTATTGGGGTGGGAGGGTGTTTTCATTTTTTATTAAATAACTACTTTCATCTCCCTGTAATCAGGCCTGTAGTTGGCAAACTTCATTTGATTCAGAAATAACAGAACTTCAACAACATTCAGTAGTTTTACACCTCACCACATACTTTGAAAGCGGCCAGCTGTTTGAAAGCGGCTCGCTCCCATTCTGCTTTTCTTTTATTGCCTTCCACATTTTTTATTTCAACCCCAGTAAACGCAGTTACCACTACCGCTGCCCTTTCTTTCCCAAAATTTATACATATAAAGAAATCTCCATTGAAACAGGAAGCCCTCAGTAAGCATTAAGTACTCATAAATAACAACCGCTACCCTGAGCAAGTTGTCGATGTACTGTATCTTGCCCGTAGCAGACAGATGCTACTCAGGGCAGGGATTTCTTCTTCCTGTTTCCAAAGGATCTAAGCACATCGGGGTTGACATACAAAAAATAATGATTTACAGACCTTTGTCAACTCCATTCTACCTTTGATTCTACAAAAACAAATTGGGGGAAGAAGGAATAGAGGTTGAAAACTAAATAGATTTGCAATATGATGACATATGACGTTAATTTTTCACAGACCTTCTTTACTAACTATGTCACAGGTTATTGTCAGCAAAGTAGCGCTTTTAAGCACAGCACTATGAGAAAGTTTCTCTAGTAGTCTGTGAGCTTTGATGGCCTCCACAGTATTCAAACCAACAGCTAAATAAAACAGATATCTTCACTATGACTTCTCTGGGTTATAGTCACTGGTTCAGCTGCACAGTTAGACTTTGTGCAGTTTTACTTCCTCTTGCCACTGCTTTTCATGTACTCCAAGTTTTGATTTCTCCTTTCAGACAAATTAAAAAAAAATAAATCTGAGAAATAAGCACATGATCTGTCCTAACTGAACCATATCTTTTCTTTTCTCTTCAGATGTTTAGATAAGGAGTAAGGTAAAGGCCCTTTTTACCTACATATTTATACAGGACTTAATACACTGGTTGGACTCAGTGTCCTATCCAGTAATTTTCATAAAGCCTACTGTGATTGCAATTCATATTCTGAAAACAAAAAAAAATGAGATATCCTGAACCCATACTTCTTCCTAAGTTAAATAAATATTCATGGATGTACATGTGCATAAAAATTGTTCTAATTTCTGAGGATACAATGCAGTAGCACAGTTTACTATTATTATTTGCTGCAACCAGAGTGAAGATGACATCCAACATGAAATACTGGCAAGAACACGTAGTCGAAAGTTTTCCATATCGAATTTATATCCCTAAGAAATCCCAAGGATTATTAGTCCCTAAACCTGTTGTGGGATCCATGGGAGGCTAAAGTGCCCTTCAAGACAACAGGAGTGAAGAGTAATTCATTATGTATGGGCTGAACTGCTGGGAAAATGAGCTTAAACATCATGTTTTGATTGTAACTATTCTAAACTACAGCTAGAATAAACTTATCAGTTTGTTGCCATCCAGAAGCTAATTAGCTTAATTTTCTGATTAAATAATCAAAACATGTTCTAAAAAGGCCATTTTCAAAACTGCCTTGTATAAACTAATTTAAAAACAAAAGAAAGTTCTACTTCAGCATGCAGGGAGTATTCAATTTTTACTTTATTTTGCAAAATAATCTATCCTAGGATAAAGAAAGAGAAGTTTTAGAACACCATTTTTCATAAGATGTGCAGGTCTTTACATAAATAACTGCAAGCTACATGAAAATCAGGCGCTGGACAGATTTTAGAGATTAATTTCTGAATCTGAAGACAGGCAGCACTTGGCTATTACAGATTTTGCTTGGCAGCAGCAACTAGCCCGCCAGCATGCGTGCACATCGCTTCAGAATAGCCACAGCAGTTATGCACACCAATAAGTATGAGGAGGGTAAGCCATTGTTACACAGTAAGTCAGACATTGTTAATTCACGTTAAAAGAGACTAAAATGAATTGGAATGATTTTGGAAAATAAAAACCACAACAAAACCCCAGCCATCTTATATGTGTATTTTGGATAAGGCTGACTTCTTTCTAGATAATACATTATGCAATTTGCCTATCAGAGATCTCAAAATGTTTGTACCGGTAATGACTTACTAACACCAGTTTCAAAACTTGCAACATTTCAAAACCATTTCAGTACTATCAGTTTCTTTTTCACATTATAATATCCCAGAAATATCCAGTTACTCTTGATATCTTTCCCCTTACTGGAGCCCTCTTTCCCCTCTCTGATTTCCACCTGCAACTGGGCCCAACTCATTGCTTGCAGGTTGTGTGTGCAAGTCTGAAAAAGTCCTTTTCGTACTGTTGTTGAACGCCTGTGGAGTTTTTATGCACCAGTGTACAGTTCCAGAAACATAAAAAATTAAGTAAAGTATTCCCAACAGCTCAAATAAATTATGAAAGGGATTTTCTAAATTCCTTTCAGAAAGGCACCACTTAGCTCCACCATCCTCCCTTTGCAGTAATCAAGGAAAGGTATTACTGAAAGATAAAAATCACTCTCTGGTGTTTTTCATCTAATGAAGACAGCCATTTCAAGCTTGATTAAGAGGCCAAATGAAAGTTCCACAACAATCAAAAATGTAATCTTACCCTCTACTACTACAAGCAGCAGTTAAAGGTCTTTCATCTTTCATTTTCCTCTCTGTTAGGAGGAGGTGATAATAAATGCATTTAATGTGATGAAAGACAGCAGTCATCTCAAGGCAATTACAGAGACACATCACCTACTGTAACTATTACTCCATGTGTTTTTTGTTTTATTTCATCAGTTGCTTGTATGGCTAAATTAAGGAATTTGGATCTCCCCTGACGCTTTGCCTCACAGCTTTTCCAACATTAAAACCAAGAAGAAGCTGCTGTGTTTAGTCTCAAAATAATAAAAATAGTAATGGCTAAGTCAAAATTTAGGAGAAACATATGACAAAATTAAGTATTTATGCAGGAATTTTTGCAAACCACTTGCCGTGCTACTGGTTTTCATTTACAAGTGCCAAATAGAGTTAAATTACTTTTGTAAGAGAATAGTTTGAAAGAGAGATTTAAATCTCTCATTACGCAATGTCAACACTCTCCCAGTTTTCCTACAATGTCTACTATACTATACCCAAGGAAAGACAAATATTTTAAGTGTGGGAGTATATGCGCAATTCAGACCGATTAGTGCTGTAGTTTGATTTGCCATTTGTAACCCACCTTTTATAAATACATAGTTTTTAATGTATGTCTAAGTCACAAAAGTAACCTCCATAAACTATTTGACTTCAGGTCAGTAGGATGTGCAGCAGGTTACTGTGAACTGTAACTAACCAGTGCTAACAAAAACTTTGTAATTGGATCAAAACTGTCATATTTAAACAATGGCTGTTGATTTTGCCAAGACAAACTACCAAAACTCTGTAATTTTTGTCTCAGTATAATAGAGCATAGTTACAAAACTGACATTCAGTTCCTAAGGAGATACTGAGCTGTTCACAAAATAATAAACTGTTTCCCCTTTGTAATACAAAACAAGTCTTCTGATATATCTTTAGTACTAAAGGGTCTGATCCTTCTAAGCAATATCATCAAGCGTCTCCTTTAAATTCACACGAAAGCCAGCAAAGCAGTTTCAAAGAAGAAAAAATGCAAAGAAGAAATTCTTAGATAACTATACATTCCTACTCCATGAAAGATACTCCCTTTTGCAACACTTAATAAGAAAAAACGCTTGTGTCCTTGAGTCTGTACAGATAAGCTATAACAATCAGCTTAAGTTCATTGAGTTGAAGCACACAACTCCTGCCGGGTAAAGCTCTGCAGAGGCTGAGGTGGTGTTTGTTTTGTTTTTTTTTTTCAAAAAAAAAGGCAGAATTAAATTTAAAATGGGAAAGAGAACATGCAAGGGGGGCATTAGTCAGTCTCAATGTCAGTCACCCTCCACAGAAAGCTATTGGAGACTGGGGGTGGCTGGGGTTGGGGAGAGGAAAGGAAAAAGGAGAAAGGGGAGAGGAAAAAAAGGAGGAGAGGAAAAAAGGGAAGAGGAAAAAAAGGGGGAGAGGAGAAAAGGGGGAGAGGAGAAAAGGGGGAGAGGAGAAAAGGGGGAGAGGAGAAAAGGGGGAGAGAGGGAGGGGGGAGAGGGGGAAAGCAGGAAAGGGGGAGAGAGAAAGGAAAAAACGTGAAAGGAAAAAAGGTAAAGGAAAAAAAGGAAAGGAATAAAGGGAAAGCAATAAAGGGGAAAAGGAGAAAGAAAAAGGGAAAGAAAAAGGGGAAAGAAAAAGGGAAAGAAAAAGGGGAAAGAAAAAGGGGAAAGAAAAGAGGGAAAGAAAAAGGAGGGAAAGAAAAAGGAGGGAAAGAAAAAGGAGGGAAAGAAAAGAGGGAAAGAAAAAAGCGGAAAGGAAAGGGGGAAAGGAGAAAGGGGGAAAGGAGAAAGGGGGAAAGGAGAAAGGGGGAAAGGAGAAAGGGGGAAAGGAGAAAGGGGGAAAGGAGAAACACCACCACCAAAAAAAGCAACTAACCAACGCTCCCTGCCCCTTCTGCCCCCCCAAGCCCCGCTGCCGCCCAGCTCCGCCCCGTGCCGGCCGAGTCCGTCCCTGGAGGCTCATCCCGCCCCGCGCCGCGGTACCTGCGCCCCCGCGCTGCGCCCCCTGCCCGCCGGCCCAGGGGTAGCGGGGGCCGCGCGGAACGCGGCGCTCATGGCTGCGGCCGCGGCGCCGCCGTCCCTATGGCAACGGGAAGCGGACAGCGCCGCCTCTGCCCTCGGTGTTCAAGGCCAGGTTGGATGGGGCCTTGGGCAGCCTGGTCTAGTGGGATGTCCCTGCCTATGGCAGGGGGATTGGAACTGGATGGGCTTTAAAGTCCCTTCCAACTCAAACTATTCTGTGATTCTATTTCAAATAGATCATAGAATCATAAAGGTTGGAAAAGATCTCCAAGATCATCAAGTCCAACCATCGACAACACCACCATGCCTACTAAACCATGTCCCAAAGCACCACATCTACACATTGTTTCGATACCTCCAGGGATGATGACTGTTACAATGCTTGACAACACTTTCAGTGAAGAATTTTCTCCTAATATCTAGTCTAAAACTCCTCTGGCACATCCGGAAGCCATTTCCTCCTGTCCTATCATTTATTATTTGGGAGAAGAGGCCAGCACCCACCTCTCTACAACCTCCTTTCAGGTTGCTGCAGAGAGCATTAAGGTCGCCCCTCAGTCTCCCCCAGGTTGAACAATCCCAGTTCCCTCGGCAGCTCCTCATAAGATTTGTTCTCCAGACCCTTCACCATCGCCATTGCTCTCCTCTGGACACAGTCCAGCACCTCAATGTCTTCCTTACAGTGAGGAGCCCAACTGAACACAGGACAGGATTCAAGGTGCAGCCTCACCAGCGCTGAGTACAGGGGCAGAATCACTTCCCTGGTCCTGCCGGCCACACTGTTTCTGATACAAGACAGAATGCTGTTGGCCTTCTGGGCCACCTGGGCACACTGCTGGCTCATGTTCAGCTGGCTGTCAACCAGTACCCCCAGGGCCTTTTCAGCCAGGCAGCTTTCCAGCCACTCTTCCCCAAGCCTGTAGCGCTGCATAGGGCAGTTAAACTATACACCTGAGCAAATCACCTCTAAATTTTCCTCAAAAAAAAGGCAAAATAGAGACAAGCAGATCAGATGAAATTTAAACAGCAGCATGCTCTTACTTCGGCACAGTTTCCTTCTCCTCTCCCAGATGCTGCAAAAGGAGCCCCTCCTGCATCCCGGGATTAGCAGGCAGGCAGCCTTGGTCACTGATAAAATACCCCCCAGCTGAAAGGAGACCTCCTCTTCCTTGTCTTGTTTCCAAATAAAGTGGATAAGCATGGGGAGAGCGGAACTGCAGCCAGTAGTAAAAGAAAATTAAGCCTTCAGGTGTGTTGGTGCTGCACATCATTTGCTTCGAAGACCCTGTGAGTTGCTTAATCACACCTGTCCTGGTGCCTCTGGAACAACACTGTCTGGCACCATTTCTGTACTCACAAATCAAAAAGTAATTTCATAAGAAATTACACCTTTCATAAGAACATTGGCTTATTCATGTTTTCCAGAAAAGAAAATGGAAAAGCCAGGTAAAATACTGATTTTTTATCAGCATCACCTCAGCATGTGAGGTGATGACAGCTCCCTGGTGGCATGTTTCCACTTCATCCTCACAGGCAAAGCAACACAGGATGACATATAGGGTGTTTAAAAATCATAGAATAGTTTGGGTTGGCAGATCATCCAGTTCCAAGCCCCCTGCCATGGGCAGGGACACCTCCCACTAGGTCAGGCTGCTCAAAGCCTCATCCAGCCTGGTCTTGAACACCTGCAGGAATGCAGCTTCCATGACTTCTCTGGGCAACCGGTTCCAGTGCCTCACCATCATCACAGTAAAAAACTTCTTCCTAATATCTAATCTAAATCTACCCCTTGTGCAACAAAAAACATTTTTTCTTGAGCATTGTCTACACAAGTGCTCTTACTGTTGCTGTAGTAGAGGAGTGAAACCAGTAGGGCATTTCTGAATCAAAATTATTTAGCAGTGATAGAGCAGATAGGGGTGTGGAGAAGGTAGCTGCGAGTAACATATGCTGCAGGTTCCTCTGAAGTGAGACACTCCCCAAGTCTTGTGATTGCTCCCTGGGAGCACGGATCCTGGTTGTGCGGTGCTACTCTCAAAAGGAGCAAGATAAGAAAGTTGCTAGAAGAAAAGAACAGTGAGCTTGGCCAAAGGGGAACTGTGCACCCAGGCTGTCTCCCTACAGCTCACAGATAAATGCCCAGGCAATCTCTAGTTCCCAGCTTAACTCCATTTAGTTCTCAAGCCAAAGTTTATTCCAAAGTGATAACAATCTCAATTATCACAAAGCCTTAATCATTCTATGAAGATAATATTCCTGACCTCCCTGCCCCTCTTTTATGTTCATGACAGTTCTTTACCTGGATACCTCAAATACTATGCTGATGGCCAGGGAGCCCAACCAAAATCTTTTGTAATTTCAAATGCAGGATTCATGGTACTGCATCAAAGCTGCTTCCACCGCATGGTGCAAAATGCTCGTCCTGTGTAAACTCATTCTGCAATTCAAATCTGTTAAGCATTTTTGACAGATTAAATTGTACTGGCGGTCTTACATAAAACCAGCATAAACCTGGCACAAGTATTAATGGCTTCTGCAAATGTGGGCAAAACTATAGTCCTAGATTTATCCCACATCTGACTACAGCCTAATGTGTCCCACTACCAGACCAGCATGCAGATGCAGGATTAAATGATTGTGAAACTTTCTCCTAACTTTCTTAAGCATGTGCTTGAGCACACTTCCCCATTGCTAGTCCTGCAGTGCCACAGCTGGTTCAAAAATAGTACTTCAGCCATTTCTGCAGCCACTTGTCCAGCATTCTGGAGAATGCTCACACAGCTATATCTTACCGAAGACCTATAAAGATATTCAGCTTTAAAAAAATGCACAAATGTACACATCACCACTGAAGGAAATCACAGATTTACCAGTTTGCAGGTCCCACTCTGCTGCATTATTTCACATACACAACCATTTTAAAGATTAAGCCTTGCTCAACTATTTCAAGGAAACACTATGTGATTACTCCCAATATTCTGTTTGTTAACAGGTCAGGGGGCAGAAAGTCTTTCTCTGCAGGTGCCTAAATGTCAAGTGTGAGAGTCTGGAGATATTCCTGTGCCTGTGTCAGTCTTAAGCAGCATTACACTGAATATACAGGATTTTTGTACAGCTATTTCCATACACAGAACAGGAGGCCTGGATGCCCTCTGCCTCCACTCCGTCTTCCATTTGCCTGGGTGTCAGGCGCTGTATCTTAGAATGCTTTGGGTTGGAAGAGACCTTTCCAGGTCATCTAGTTCAAACACCCTGTAGAAGCAGGGACATTAACTACATCAGGTTGCTCAGAGTCCCATCCAATGTTCCCAGGGATGGGGCCTCCATTACCTCCCAGGGCAACCTGTTCCAGTGTTTCACCACCTTCCCTGTAAAAAAAAATCTTCTTTAGGACCAGTCTAAATCTGCCCTCGCTTACTTTAAAATCATTACTCCTTGTCCTATCACAACAGGTCTTGCCAAAAAGTGTATCCCCCATCTTTCCTACAAGCCCCTTTAAGTACTAGAAGGCCGCCATAAGATCTCCCCACAGCCCTCTCTTCTCCAGGCTGAACAACCCCAACTCTCTCAGCCTGCCCTCAGAGCACAGGTGCTCTAGCGTTCTTTTCACAGCCCTCCACCATCCTTCTTGTGCTGAGGGCTCCAGAGCTGGATGCAGTACTCCAGGTGAGGTCTCACCAGAAGAAGTTGAGGGGCAGAATCACCTCCCTCAATCTCCTGGCCACAGTTCTTTCGATGCTGCCCAGGATACAGTTGGTCTTCTGGGCTACATGCACACATTGTCAGCTCATGTCCAGCTTTTCATCCACTAGTAGCCCCAAGACCACTTCCAGAGGGCTGCTGTATCTCAAAATGTAGTAACAATCAAGCTCTCCTTTAAAATTCTCTGAGCAAAATACAATTACAGACAAAACTCACTGTGAACTGCACATTGTGGTTGCAACTAATTGTATTTTTATTGTGTTAATTTGGTAATTATGTTCACTTAGAAAGCACCAGCCTGACCATGACAGTATGAAAGTGATTCATTAGTTAACATTAGGAAAGCAAAAAAAAAAAAAAAAATTAAGCACTTGGAAGAAGTTAGTGGAATCCTAAGAAACGTAAAAGAAATTCCTACAAACATGAAAATCAGTCTTTCAAACTTCCTGTGAATTAATTATTTAGCTTATTGAAAAGTGATAACAAACGCAGCATACAGTACTGAATATGTTTATTGTATACAACCATAATATGACATTTTATATTTCTTTCCCAGTAGAAACAAAGCCAAACAAGCCAAGCCTCAAAAAAAAGTGTAAATAAAACTCCTTCTCATACTATGTCCGTAGAATTCACAACTGTAAAGCTGAGACAGAAAGTGGATTAATTAATCTATACAAATACATTGAAGTGGCCTTTTATTTCCAGGGCAGTAGAAATACATATTCATCATCGAGAATAAAACATCACATATATTTTGAAAGCCTGTTTTAGGAAAAAAAACAAAACAAAACCAGCCAAACAAGAAAACAAACAGTCCATGGTATAGGAAGTTTTTTTACCACATGCTTTTTGCCATTGCATCACTGAAAGAAATAACAAGATCTTTTTAACCAGCACATTTTCACAGTATATTTTTAAATCCTTAGGTGATTTTGAATTTGAACTTTTATTTTTGCTTTTAATAAGAAGAACTTTTGTTCTGTAATTTTGGACAAACACAAGGCTTATAAACAAGCAAACTGTTTAATTAAAAAACCTAACAACTCTGAATGAAATTCCTTTTTGGAATATATGTTTTAGTTTAAATTTTTTCAGATAAAAACATTTCGTGTGGTAACTTTCATGCAATACAGTGAACATTTCTCCTATGCTGTCTAACAATATAGGAGATAAATAAGCTTCACACAGAACAAGCAGTTAGGTAGTTCAACCATGAGTGCAAATACTCTATGAGCTTTAAAGAAACTATTCTGACAAAAATAGTTAAGGTTTACAGGACATCAGGAAGGTGTGTAAAACAAAGTGGTTTGGAAATATTTTAGTTACAGCAAGTATAACTTTCTTTTAAAACCTCACTGAATAAATAAGCTTTATAGGTTTTTGTATAAAATCTGTTTCAAAGAAAAAAAATTCCAGGAACTAAGACCTGAATTATTTTAAATTGGCTTTCCCAGCCATTGAAATAGCATAATGATGCTTCCCTTTTGCACAAAATTATATAATTTATTTCAATATTCTTGCATCAGTTTCTAGTCATACAATCAACTTATTTTAAATACCAATTTATTTTAAGAAGCCTTATATACACAGAGAATTATTGTATATATCTAATCTAATGAATTATCAAGTATTCAGGCAGATATCTGTACTGGCTTCCACTGTGCCTGTGTCCTTAGTTTTTCTCCCATTTCATCACAAATGAAGAATCATCACTATCACTCAAAAGTCGATTTACAATTACAGTTGCTTAAAACGCAAAAAAAAAAAAAAAAAAAAATAGAAGCTGAAAGACATCTGTCCGTTGTGGTCCTCAGAATTACTGAAAATGCCCTTGGTTTTTCTACAAATATTCCAATGGCACACAAAATTACAACCTCAAGAATTTGGGTATACAATTCAGTAGTTCCTGAGTTACACCATACAAGCATTTAGGGCAATCAGTTGTAACACAGACGTACAGAAGCAACTTTCTTGAATACTCAAGAAAATTAATTATGCTACTTATATTATGCTATTATTATAACATAAGTTTCCTGTTGTATGGCAGTAAATTCCACCCAAATGCAGTAGGCCCATTCTGTCATTTCATGAAGCATTACAAATATTACACAAGTAATTAACACTGAGTATCACCAAAACCGTTTCCTATTTTCAGCTAAACTGTAGCTAATCCAACAGCAGAGCACGATGCTTCATTGGAATATCTGTCTCACTGCTTTGCGCATGGGAAAAACATAACACTGGCATTACAGATTTTTTTTTTAATTTAATCAATCAGAATTTTACAAAAACATAACCAGCCAATAAACAAAGTATGCCGTATATTCAGTTCTGTCTATAGATAGCACTTTGCAATTACAGCTACAGAAGTCAAGCAACTAAGTGTTTGGAAATTATGGCTGTGCATTCCAACCATTCACCCAACTATGCAGTCACAATGTATATTACTATACAAACTGCTCTTTGTGGGCGGCAAAAGATGAAAAGTACTCACTTTACCTGGAGAACAGAACTGATTTTTTTTTTCAGCATGACATTATGTCTTACAGATTAGCATTTAAATGGTAATAAGAATTACATGTCTTAGAGCACTCATGAAATCAGCACCCTAGTTCCTCACAAACCCTACCTACAATATAACATTGCCTCCTGAAATTCTCAGCTTATTAGTTTCTGAATACTTGGTTTGCAACTTTAAAATATTAATATACTTTCAGATGCAAGAAGAACAACACAAACACAAATAATCAAAGTCATCAGCAGTTGAAGCATATTTATCCACTGTATAGATTTTTATTGTATGAACACAACAAGCAGCAGCCGATTTCTCTCCACTTCAGAAAACATACTTTGCCAGTGATTTCACTGACCAAAAGGGGACTTCAGCTTCATTTTCAAAGTCTGAAATGGGTACAAAAAACTACTCCATCCTCCCCCTCCCACCTCTTTAGGCCTGCCAAAGCTTATCCTTATCTTAAGTTAACTGAAAGCACAAAAGTTGTCTTAGATCCACTTTCTACCACATGGTTGCCCTAATTCCCTTGCCATAGCAGCAATTCCAGAATGTACACAAATAAGGGCACTCTGTGCCATCCCTTTCGCTGTGTAAGACACAAAAATGGAAAATGAGTTCTCTACTGCCTACTCCTGTTCTCTGTAACATAGCCACCTTGGCTCGCAGTGGCAAGTTCATCTCATTTTAGCAGCTTTAGACAAGAGCGTAACTCTGTCAGACTACGGGTAATTTTGCCACCATTTCCTAACAAACCTGTCGTTATCACTGGCATTACATCAGTGCCCTATCAAAGGCCCTATTTCAAACCACAAAAGCACTTTGAGATTTGACGTAAACCATTTTTAATTTTTCCTTTATAAATAGACAATGCATTTCCACTTTCATTTCACTTCACTCTGAAAAGCCATTAAATATCTCTAAATTTTCCCAAAAATTCTGAGTAATTTGGGAGTAAAGTAGAAGAGAAACATGGGCATCTAAACTCAAGTAAGTAGCAACCTTCTCTAGCACATACTTCTCAGTGCAGCTGGGGTTATATTCTCCCCATGAAAATTATGGCATCATTCTTAAAAAAACAAATATATTTGACAAATACAGAGAACTACCACAATGGAAAGAGGCAGCAGTGCTTGAATCACAAACACTGCTGACAGACCACATTTAATCCAAATATGTATTAAATCAAAAATCCAATTAATGTAACTGGTTGGGTTGGTTGCTAGGTTTGCTTGGGGCGTGAGGAGGGGTTGCATGCTTTTTTTTTTGGTAGAGGTTCTTAGTAAACCATATCATCCATATTCTTAAAATGAGATTGTCCTTTCTCCCACTAATCTTCCTACCAGATGAGACAACTCTATTCTACAGGTAAGCTGGTTAGCAACATCCACTTGCATTTTGAAATTTAAATTTAATCTTCGAACCTTAAATTAGTATTTCCAAGGTATCACCCAAGAACTCTTCTTGTAATGTACAGCGAATTATACTCAAAACATCAAAAGCTATTTGTCCACGGACAAAAGAAGCAAGTAAAAAACAATTTACTTAATAAAGTCTTGGTAGAAGTCAACTCAGTCTTTTTCAGTTTTAAAATACGATCCTGCATGGGTTGCAAAGAATCTATCTAGAATTAAATTTGTGCATTCTCTAAAATTAACTTCCATGCAACGCACAGCATGTGGAGCACAAATTATCCTGAAATAAGTAAATACACATTAACGCAGGATTGAGGAAACGGTTTCTGAAGCAGATTTTTCACTTGTTATCCATAAACTCTCACACCCACTGATGAGCAAAAAAATATTATGGGCAACTAAATGATCACCTTAAACATCTGCTGAAACAGGACATGAGGAAAACAAAGCATACTGAAATGCAAATTGATTTACATACAAAAAGAGAGACTGTAAACCTATGCAAAACATTAAAATCTTCAGTAGAACAAAAACAGCAAATCACCTGGGAGGAAAAAGTGCAGTCAGCACAGAATTTTTGCTGAAGCCAAGCACAGAACAGAGAAAATAGTTAAAACTCAAACTGAATGTCTCTTTCAGAATTTAGGAACCATTTCACTAGACAGCAGCATCAAATTGAACTACTCCGTATTTTCCACTTACCATCCAGTCAGGATCAGAGGCCTGAATTTGTTCACCTTGTCCGGGTTTTAGGCCAACCAGAGTGTCAGATTTTAGTGTTCTCAAACTACATAGAGGTGCAGGATGAAACTTGTTCAAGGCTTGATGAAATGGAACACTATATTCCCATTTTTTATCTCCTGTTAATTTCCTATAGTTTAGATCACCTTTGAAAAGAAGCAAGTTTGACTTCTGTAGATCAGCATACAAGTCAGGAGCGACTTCAGCCATACTAGAAAAATCATGTGGCAAAGTCCAAAACATGTGATCATGGTAAACCCAAGTTCCCTTTTTCAAATTGCCCTCCCAGTTTATCCCACATCTAGACATCCACATATGATTGGCTGCCTGCAGTTTTTTAATAGTCCAGTTAAAATCATGCTTTGTCGTATCTGACACATACCACGGAATACTCTTTCCGTGAAAATGGACTTCATCAACTAGCTTCGATGATAACAGGAAGTCAGCCAACACAAGATCACTTACAAGTTCAAATCCAGCATTATCCAGGATTATGTCAATCCTAACATTACTTTTTTCTGCATTACTTTTTTTGGTGCTTACAAGTAGTGACCAAAGTTTTTCCATATCGTTCACCAAGATGTAAGGTATCAGGTTTTCAAGGGACAGTAAAGGACTAGATTTCTGAGAGCTGTCTTCACCAGCTGAAAAAGAAAGGTCACATTTATTGCCCCACAATGACACCTAGAAGGAGGAAAAACCAAAAATGTTTATTAAGTCTCACTGTAGTTACATTCTAAACTTCATATACACTAAAGATTTTGTTTGTTTGTCTTTATTTTAGGGTTTAACTCCACATTTTCCTCTGATATCTAATAAAATCAAACTTCTGGTACAGAAATCTTAACATAGACAAGATTTTGTGGAAGAAACCAAACAACGCTTTCTAGTTATGCATGTATCAGAAATGTGTGGAAGTGACACAGATGTGAGATTTAGATCAACATCACAAAGTTTAAAACACATTCTCCCATACTGTAACTCCAGAGAATATCAGTGGGAACACAGAAAAAGGAATTACATTAGTATACACTAATGAGGTCTTCATAAAGATTTATCAAGTATTTTGTGTGCGCTGTTGCCAGCTAATGGATTTATTTGTAATCCTATGATATTCTGTATTCTACTCAGAGGCATTATTTCCCAAGAATAATGCAGTTACAAAGCCTTTAAACCATTTCTGGCCTAGACTGACTTCTAACATCTTTTTCAAAATAAGTCTAAAAATTTTTAGAATGTCAATAAAATGAACTGTTTTAAAATGTTACCATTAAATAACAAAAAGGTCATCTGGAACCTTACTTAAAATGGTTTAGAGATACTGGTTTTGAGGGAGAACAACCTGGATTTTCAAATAAACAATGGAGACCAACAGTAAAATGAAAATGTCATAATTAGTAAAAGTAACCAAAATTTAAATACTTCCAAAGTAGCAGCAATACAGTATGGCTGCCAGGATTTCATCACATTTTTACAGAGAGAAGAGCTCTGCTTTCATTTCCACATGAAGTTCAGATACTTTATAGCCTCAAGTTTTTGTTTCTTACATAGGAGAGTTTAAATTCTCATCTTAACCACTTCTAGTTTACCTGCAATAGCTTTAAAAGTTCCTCCTGAAGTTGCTTTTCATCTAGATCCTTGATGTTTTTAATAAGTTCCTGAAAATAAGTGCATAAGGCAATAATAGCCTCTTGGGATTCAAAGAAATTTTGAGCCTTTCCTTCCTTAAATACATCAAAGTTGTCAATAGGTGGGCTAAAAATAGAAACAGAACAAATATATTAATATACTTGCTACATTTCCCAGGACAGTACACAAAACACACCTGAACTCAGAGACCAGCGTTTTTAGGCCATATTATGGGCCTTAGTTGATTCTCCACTTCTAATCTGTCACACAGATTTTCATACTTCTCAGTAGCAGCCTAATATCATATCTCACTGAAACAGACAGTATACAAGACATCTTTGTATTTCCAGCAGGATATTCAGAAAGCGAAGAAGTATTCAGTCACAACAATTCTGGGAATTGTACATACAGTGACAATTTTGAACTCCAGATTTCAGAAACGGAGAACTGAAACTGTAATACGCAAGTGAACTGATGTACTGAAGAGCTGCCCCAGTTTTAAGCACTTTTGCATGTGCTGAAGTGTACTTCCCACACTGAAGCCTTTAACAGCGTTGTGAAGTTATTCTTATGAAAGTTTGTAACTAAGACATTAGAAAATTAACATGACAAAGATGAGAAAATAATTCAGTTCCTGTAATATATAAGAAACACGCTCATCTATAAGAGACATATTTGCAGATACACCTTTTGACAAATGACTGAACCTCCATCAAAGTATATTCTTGAGAGCAGCTAAATAACAGATATAAAGAGACTTAAAGCTTACTAATGAAAAGCATCTGCTTAGTTTAAGTGCAATCCAGAAGATCCATCTCATAACTGAAGTTTTTGCTTCAAGAATTCAAATTACACAACATACCAAGAGAAACGGAGTCTCATTACTGTGCTTGCATCTCTGTAATACTAGGAGCGAATCCAGTATGTATGGAGCTTTCAAGTTTTTTTGGCAGCAGCAAACACTTAAACTGCTCATTCCTATCCCGTTACATTGTACTGGCACCTGTCCACAGAACCAGCACAAGTTTTTACTGCCAAGTTATTTTTAACTAGGATCAGCCCCCAAGTTTGACACAACATATGGTCTGCAAACACTGCTGCAACTAAGAAGACAGTGTAGAGTGAACAACGGGGGCTGCTTAATCTGGGTCTCCTTCTACACTCTACTGGTAACTTCAGACTTCAAGCAGCAAAACAAGTTAGATTGCCCAACAGAATAATGGATTTCGCATTCTGTGTTTTAAGTTAACATATGTTTTAAGAAGTGATTCTAGAATAACAAATCTTTTAGAAAAACTAAATAACTTTCAGATCTCAATGCACATTCATTTGCAAGGAAGTTAAACTAGTCAGTCAAACTTCAGAGTTTTTGTGTAGACCAAGTCACAGAAACTGAAGCATAAAAAACCTAAGAAGGTTCAAATTCTGCTGCATGTAAAAAAAAAAAATTATTCATTTCAAATTTGAGGTGTAAGATGAGGGAAAAGGAATATGGGAAAAGCTTAAGATTTTCCTTTATCTCACTCCCCACCCGTCTTCCCTTCTCCCAAAATAAAAAAGAGAAAGAGCGATGTTTTGCAGAATAATATACCAAGCTAGTAAATACTTACTTCTGTGCTAATGCTGCATGAATTCTTCGATACATATAACATTCTACATACAACCAAGGTGACTGAAACCAACTTGGTTCTCCATTTCCATTTGATAAATTTCGTTGGTAGTCTAGGTATTGGTTCCACAGTGCAGCATCAGGCAGTCCATCTTCTAAAGGGGTCACTGGTTTGTCCGTTTGCAGTTCATTCCGCAGTTTGGAGAGGAAAGATATAGCCCTCTTCTCTGCTTCAACACCCTTCTGAAAGAAGTGGAGAATAAAAGTTCCTATGCTGAAAATTTATTCCTGTAGAGACACAGATCAAATCTTCATGAAAGAAATTAGTGTTAAGCTTTAATTGCCAAATATAAGTCCCCAAGAAAATGGAGATCAGTTGCCAAAATACGTTTGGTTGAAACAAAACCCATTTTCCACCTAACATCCTAAAACAAATCACTCATGGGAATTTTTTAGATTAGTCTTTTTGCTTGTTACAGGGGAACAGAATATTGAAACATTGCCATCTTCACAAGATGCTACAGCCTATTAAAACACAAACCCTGAGAAACAGAAGCATCTGCAGAACAGACAGATGAGAAAAAGGTTAGACAGAAGGGTGAGTTATGAAATTAATAAAAAATAGCTACAGGCCAGATTATAAAGAAAAAAAACAAACAGACAAAAAGTTTAAGACAGACAAGTAATGACTGTAGTGAGAAACCAGTAGAAACAAGGCAGAGAAGGGGTCTTGAGGGTTGGAGGAGAGGGAACAATCTCAGGCAAAGACAGACTTTGTTCTTACCTCCCCGTGTTCTTCAAAGAACTCATTTTTATGTCGATGCAGGGTATCAATAACTCTTGTGAGGATCTGGGGGAGTCTGTCTTTAATTGTAAAATATGCAAAAGATCTAAGAAGGAAAGGATCCAAATTTTATTATTGGAAGAAAATTATGCATTATCTTCTATTTTCTTAAATAAATGCAAGATCTTAGAAGTAAGTCTATGTGCCTTTAAAGCAGTGGACACCAATTAAAAAGTCTCAAATTAGGTAGGTTCTTAGGCTTACTTTTGAAGAAAAAGATAAATGGCAGTGTTTTCAGGGAAGAAAATGCTAAGTGACTAGTCCTGACAAAAAAAAAAAAAAATACTGTGAAAATTGCAGTTAATTCAGTAAAATGGATTGCCCGACTGCCCTGTTACCCAGACATAAAGTAAAAAATCAAAATTAAAAGCATAGAGAACTGCTTAAATGTACCTTCATAGAATAGTTTGGGTTGAAAGGGACCTTAAAAATCATCCAGTTCCAACCCCCTGCCATGGGCAGGGACACCTCCCACTGGATCAGACTGCCCAAGGCCCCACCCAACCTGGCCTTGAACACCTCCAGGGATGGGACAGCCACAGCTCCCCTGGGCAACCTGTGCCAGTGCCTCACCACTCTCATCGGGAAGAATTTCCTTCTTATGTCTAGTTTAAATCTGCCCTTTTCCAGTCATTAACCTTTACAACAAATTCCATACTACTTGCTGCCCACTACATACTCGGTTTACACTTTTTCCCAAACGCTATTAATTTCTGAGAAGGAGAACCACCAACCCCACAAAAGCTTCAACAATTACTTTTATTTAAGTATTTTTATCTCGCCAGCCGGACTCTTAACCTCAGGGACCCAGAAGTGAACCGTCACCGAGTGCCAATGAGCGAACCCGAAGAAACCCCAGCAGCACAGGGGCACAATCCGCGCCCTCTCGAGCCCCGCGGCGGCGAGGCGAGCCAACACCAGCCCAGGGAGGCGAGGGCGGCAGCAGAGCGCCAAGAACCGGCTCCAACCGAGAGACCCGAGCCCTCAGCTCCCTCCTTCACCCGCCCCAGGCCATGACGGACCCTTTAAACCTGCCCGAGAGGGAGACCGGTAGCGCCGCTACCGCCGCCATCTTGCTCCGCCCCCACGCGCCGCACCGCCTCCCGGAAGCGGCGCGCGGGCGGCCGGACGTTATTGGTGACTCAGCCGCGCGCGGCGAGGGGAGCGAACGAGCGGGCGGGCGGGAGGGGCCTGAGCGGGTCCCGCGCGCTCTGGCGGAGCGAGCTCGGCGGGCGGTGGGCGGGGCCGCGGCTCTCGCGGCGGAGAGCGACTCGCCCCCTCCCCCAGGTCAGTGCTGGCGCGCGGCGGGAACCGCCTTCCCCCCCTCCCCCCCCTCCCCGCGGCAGCGGCGGAGGCGGCGGGGAGGGGAAGGGAAGGGACGGCGGGCGGGGCCGCCGCCTTCCATGGCTCCTCGCCACCTTCCTGCGAGGCTCGGGGAAGGGGTTAGGACCCTCCCGGAACTGCGCGGGGCTGGGGGGGGAAGCCAGGTCGGCTTGGCCCGCAGGGCCTGATCGTGCTGCGGCACGGCCAGGGGTGGGTAGCTTTATGGGGGAGAAGGAGCCCGGCTGTAGGGGCGCCATTTCTTGTCGCATCTCTTCCCCACGCGGGGAGGCTGTGCCGGGGCCGTCCCCGTCCTGCCTGGGGGCTGCGGGACCTCAGCCCTTTTTTTTGGGGGGGGGGGGGGCGGGGGGGGGGCGCGGCCCCCCCGCGGTGACTCCCGGCCTGGAAGAGGCGGCGGTGATATCGGCGCCAGGGGGCGCCCGCGCGCAGCTGGAGGTGGGGGGGGCGGGGAGGGGAAGGAAGGAGGACGGAGCGCGTGCTCCGCTCTTCCTGCGGGGGCGAGGTCGCCTCCTAATTGGCTGTGGGGCCGCCCGGTTCCCGCCCGTCCCGGCAGACAGCCAATGGGAGCGCCTCCCCCCGCGGGGGGCGAGGCCGCTGTTGTTTCCTTCGGGGCTGGACTGGGGGCGCCAGTGCCGGGGAGGAGCAGAGCGGATCCCGGGGAGCGACCAATGGGCTTCTCAGACCGGTGGCGTGAGGTTTAACAAGGCCAAATGCCGGGTCCTACATTTCGGGCACAACAACCCTGCAGTGCTACAGACTAGGGGAAGAGTGGCTAGAAAGCTGCCTGGAGGAGAAGGACCTGGGGGTGTTGGTTGACAGCCGACTGAACATGAGCCAGCAATGTGCCCTGGTGGCCAAGAAGGCCGAAGGCATCTTGGCTTGTATCAGAAACGGTGTGGCCAGCAGGTCCAGGGAGGTTATTCTGCCCCTGTACTCAGCACTGGTGAGACCACACCTCGAATCTTGTGTTCAGTTCTGGGCCCCTCATTACAAGAAAGGTGTTGACACTCTGGAGCGTGTCCAGAAAAGACAGGTAGGCAAGGTGCTCAGGGACATGGTTTAGTGGCAGATAGGAATGATTGGAGTGGATGATCCAAGAGGTCTTTTCCAACGTGGTGATTCTATGACCAGTCTTTCTGTCTGTCTGCTCGCCGCTGGGGCTGGCCCAGCTTGTTCGTACGTCTTTCTTAGAGTCCTGGCTGGCAAAACAACAGGAATCATAGAATGACTAGGTTGGAAAGGACCCACTGGATCATCGAGTCCAACCGTTCCTAACACTCCCTCAACCATGCCCCTCACCAGCTCATCCACCTGTCCCTTAAACACTTCCAGGGAAGGTGACTCAACCACCTCCCTGGGCAGCCTCTGCCAGTGCCCAATGACCCTTTCCATGAAAAATTTTTCCCGATGTCCAGCCTGAACCTCCCCTGGCAGAGTTTCAGGCCATTCCCCCTTGTCCTGTCCCCTGTCACTTGGGAGAAGAGGCCAGCTCCCTCCTCTCCACAACCTCCTTTCAGGTAGTTGCAGAGAGCAATAATGTCTCCCCTCAGCCTCCTCCAGGCTAAACAACCCCAGCTCTCTCAGCCGCTCCTCCTAAGACTTGGTCTTCAGCCCCCTCACCAGCTTCGTTGCTCTTGTCCGGACACACTTCTAGAGCCTCAACATCCTTCTTGTAGTGAGGGGCCCAGAACTGAACACAATGTTAGAGGTGCGGTCTCACCAGTGCTGAATACAGAGGGAGAATAACGTCCCTGGACCTGCTGGCCACACCGTTTCTGATACAAGCCAAGATGCCACTGGCCTTCTTGGCCACCTGGGCACATTGCTGGCTCATGTTCATTCATCTGTCAACCAACACCCCCAGGTCCTTCTCCTCCAGGCAGCTTTCTAGCCAGACTTCTCCTGGTCTGTAGCACTGCAAAGGGTTGTTGTGCCCCAAGTGCAGGACCCGGCATTTGGTCTTTTTAAACCTCATGCCGTTGATCTCAGCCCAGCGGTCCAGCCTGTTCCGATCCCTTTGCAGAGCCTCCCTACCCTCCAGCAGATCCATGCTTCCACTCAGCTTAGTGTCATCTGCAAACTTGCTAAAGGTACACTCTGCCTTCATCCAGGTCATTGATAAAGACATTGAACGGGGCTGGACCCAGTACCGAGCCCTGGGGAACCCCACTTGTGACTGGCCTCCAGCTGGAGTTAACTCCATTGACCACCATTTTCTGGGCCCGGCCATCCATCCAGTTTTCAACCCAGGAGAGTGTGCGTCTGTCCAGGCCAGAGGCTGACAGTTTCTGAAGCAGAATGCTGTGAGAAGCTGTGTCAAAGGCTTTATTGAGGTCCAAGACGACTACATCCACAGCCTTTCCCTCATCCAGTAGTCGAGTCACTTTGTCATAGAAGGCGATCAGGTTAGTTTGGCCAGGCCTGCCTTTCATGAACCCATGTTGACTGGGCCTGATCACCCAGTTCTCTTGCATGTGCTTCATGATAGCACTCAAGATCACCTGTTCCATGACTTTCCCTGGCACTGAGGTCAGACTGACAGGCCTGTAGTTCCCTGGATCCTCCCTGCAACCCTTCTTGTATGGATAAAGCATTGTCTTGTATTAAAGAGATTGTGATAAACACTCATTCACTGGTAGGATATTGAAAAGGTCAAAGTCTTTGAAGCAAAGGCAATAATATTTTTATTTTACAATTCAGTGCTGAATTGGATGCCCTTCTGAAAAAGGCATAACATCTTACAAAAGCAGTGGGTATACACACTAGTTTTAGACAAAGAACCATATAAATCCTCTAAGAATGTTCATTATTTTTTTAGATTATCCAACCATGTCCAGAGACTCACTTCATGTTATCTCCTGACCTACAACAACTGCATCTTACAAGACAACTAAGCATATTAATAAATTCTCACAGCCCTGAGACACATTATCTCTTGACCTAAAACAGCTACATATAGATTTATATGATGAGATAATTAAACATAGAAACCAGCTGCAGCAAAACTTATCAATTAATTCTCACAAGATGTTGGAAAATAAGGCACAGCTTTGTTTCTTATGTTCAGAGATAGTGTCTGCTGCCTTGTGGTGGTTCTTTATCCAGCTTGTTTCTCGGATTTCTTGACTCCACTCTGCCTGGCTGGGTGCCTCTGCTGGTCTGGCATCAAGGTTCCTCGATGAAATTTAGTCTAGTAATCACTGCTTCCTTGTAACCTGCTCTAAGCCTGAACAGTTGAAAAGTTGTCCAGGGATCACTGTGACTCAACACAAGGTTTGTTGGCCAGGAAAGCAGACATTTGCCTGGCATTTGTGAACCTCTTTCTGTTAGTTGTGCCACACTACAAAAGATTTCTCCCCTTGTCCTGGCTTCTGACCACCTTGGGTTGCAGTTGCCAAGTTTTTCAGCTTTCTTAGTGTCCAAATAACAGGCCTTTAAAAAAGGTAAATATGCGTTGTCCCAGTCAGAGTCTTCTGGGTAGCTGTTTAAATACAGGATGTTTAAAACAAAAATAATAATTAGTTTATTTTAATAAGTATGCAAATAACGGGCAAAATCTGCAAGTGAAGAGCACATAAAATTATGCTAACTATCACTTGCTCTGTGATAGCTTAAGGGTGTTTTATGTCCATTTGTCGAATTGTATGCCTCTTTCACCAGGATTAGTACTCCCCTTTCATTATGTTATGTCAGGGTAAAGTTTTGTGGTTTTTTAATTTGTGTGTATTGTGCTAGTGTTTAGTTATCCTTGTCAAGATGGATGGCTTCTTCCAGTTGGCACAGAATTATTTGTTCTCAGAAGAAAATGCTTCCTTGAACTATGATGTTAAATGTATATGGGGTACTGAAGGTCCTTCTTTACATAGTTTGTGAAAAATATTCTGAAATTGGCAATTTTTTAAAGCTGTACAACTGAACGACTTTGTTGTTGTTAATAGTTGCTGCAGGTGGTTTCTGTGTGATGAGGGAAATGGGGGCAGGGACTGCAGTTTTTCAGCAAGTGAAACTCATTCAGGTATTCATTCTACTGCCTGTGAATACTTTCAAGGTTTATTTGATTAGCTCATGCAACGTTACATAAATATAATAAGCTTATTCTTATTCTGGAATAACAGAATAAAGATACTGTCATATTTCTATCAGCGCAGGTAAATTTGCAAGCAGGCCTTGTGGTCCCTGTTGTACCAGTACATACTCACAGGATCAAGACCATAACCTGACTGACCTGGCCCTTGCTCTGTCCGTGACAGATGAACGGGAGTGGATCAGTGCTTGGCTGTATGCAATACAGAAGTTTCAGTTAGTGCTGGTCAGTGTGTGTATTCCGTAGGTGACATTCCCATACAAGCACATAGTAATCTAATTGTTGCATTTGTTGTGCGTACAATAGTGATTCACAGAGGCTGATGTCCTCTTTAAAGCATGTGCTTTCTCAGGAGTAATTTCAACAGAAGGGTTACGGAGTGCAGACTGCTGCTCAGAACAAGCAACAGAGGGAAAAGATGTCTGCTTACATATTGACATAGCAACCAATTCTGCTTTTACACCATGTGTTGCAAGCACAGAGCTCAATAATGTGTTTTGATTTTAATTAGAGTACTTCCATAGCATTGAAAAAGAGCTGATTAATCCCACCAATGTTTATGTGCCTAGACTACTATCATGCAAATAGAGTATGGGTCATCTTTTAGATAAGGGGGAAATAATATTCTTTCTTTCCAAAGGAATGATAGATGATTCTGTTTGTTTTAAATACAGATCTGAGGGAAGCAATGAGACTGAAACTTCTGCACCTTCAGACTAGATTTTACCATGCTTTAACAACAATATGCCGATGCCGAAGAACTGGACGTCTGCTATTAAAGCTGCATAATGAAGTTGACAGAAGAGCGAAGTCCTGGAATTTGTATGCTCCAGAAACCGCTTCACCTTTTTTGACAAGTCGATGTGTACAAGTCAAGAATTGGCAATTGCTTCAAGGAAATGTATCAGTGTTGGGAAAAAATGTTTTTAATCAGAGTGGGAAGGGTTTTTTCCCATCCTGGAAATATTTTGGTGTGGCAGTGATGGAGAACTACGAGCTCAATACAGAACGTATTAAAAAGCATTGGAATGTATTATCAAGATCTTACTCGGTTGTACCAGCTGGTAAAATTATTCCAAAACACAGTAACCAGACAGTTAAGAGGCCACCGAAGGCACCAAGGACCAAGCAACCATCCAGAACTAACCAACCACTACTGTCAGACATGGAGGTAATGTATAAAATTTACAGTCTTCATGACATCAAGGGAACTTGATCAATTTAATTTAGATTCAGATTTTTTTTTTTTAGATTAGCATTGTAATGAAATTTACATGTTTATTTGGCAAGGAGAATTTCATTATTTACTCTAGTGTTGGAGCTCTGCAAACAAAAACAAGGTTGGTAGAAACTGCCATGTCTGGTATTTTGAAAACGAAATGGAGATTTACTAGTCATGTTTAAACAAAAGTGGAGGGAACATAAGTGGTTATTAAAGATGAAAGACTAAATCCAATAAAAATAATTGTAAGTAGTATGCTCAAATCATATTTATCATTGAGAAACAGTCTAGCTTTCAGAATAATTTAACTTTCTGTAGCTATCTTTGCTTGTCTAGTTCTGCCCAGTTTTAAAGCTTTAATCAAGCAGAAGTCAAGCTGAAAGTAAATAGTATAACGTTTATATTCGGATTAAGTTTCAGATGGGAAACTGAGGTACAGATGTAGCCTTTGTTACTTGAGGAAGATTATTCCATGTGTAGAAATAGCACCTTGACTAGTCTCCTGACTACTAGGTCTAGAGAGTAACTGCAGCAGTAAAGTCTTTTGGATAAAATGAAATATGATTAAGTGGAACAGTGCGTATTTGTGGCTCTTTATCCTTAAGGCAGTTCTTTGCAAGCCACAATAGTAGCCACAGCAAACCTCAAGCATCATTGAATATAAGATCCCAAAGGAAAATTCTGGTGTTAGAAGTGTCGATGTTCTCCTCAAGTTCCAGAGTACTATTAATAAAATAGTGTTATATATAAGACTGAAACAAGTATTGTGCTTTCAGAAATAGCTTCCACATTGCAAAATATGTCTGTTACATGATCTACTAAATGTGAGCACAAAAATCAAAGGTTTAATGCTTGCCTTCTTGTTATCTAAGCTTCTATTTAATATTTTGTTTAAGGAAGAGTATGCTCTAATGTAACAGGAAGATTCCATTAGGAGACAGTTTAGTTCCCACGTGGATTTTCCTGTTTCTTTGAAAAAAGTGAAGAATATTAGTCCTGGAAGACCATGTAATGTTTCAAGCTTGTCGTTCATGCTGTGACATTACATTCAGAGGGTGCTTCTTTTTGTTGCTGGGTGAATTGGGCTGAAATTTTTTTTAGATTATAGAGGCTTTTAAATGGCAGCTTAGAATGCAAACAGTCTCTTTGTTTGATGTTTTCATATATATATATATATGTGTGTGTGTGTGCAAGTAATATGCACTGCTGTTTTCCCTTTCTTCCATTGTGAAGAAATGGAGAAAATCCTGCCTGATATACTGAAATAATATGCTTTCTGAGGAAGCTTTTCACATGGCAAAATGCTGAGCCAGAAATCACATAAACACAGACCCAACAGAAACATTTGCTGTTTTTGAATAAGCCCCTGTGGTTTTGCCAGATATGTTGCCCCATCTACAGGGGGGCATCACCTTGGCTGCAGGCTAACAGTATTTTGCAATAAGCCTTTATTTTATCTGTGTTTGTATTTCCTTATAGCTACCTAAAAATAACTTAAAGATGTCCTGATTTCTGCAAGGTAACTAATAGAAGTAATACAAATGGCGAATCCTTGAGGTTTTTTACACTGTGATTTTATTTTTCTCTAAATCCTGGTGTCACAAAAAAGCTTGCCTTCCTGTGTGTGTGGAGGTTACTAGGAGCCCTCCAGTAACTCAGGCAGTATTGCTAGGGCAGTTACCTTCGGGCAAGCTGCTGTGTCTTCTGGGTCTGCCCTTTGAGACACCAGCTCTGGGGCCACTGCTAAGGTTCTCGGTTATATGGTCTCCAAGGATCTCTTGTGTTTTCTGCCTGGGAGGGGCTGGCGGTTGGCACCTCTGTTTTGCAGAATAGTCCATGAATTTGATACTTCCCACCACGCCCTAGCACGGGCCTTCATGTGTTCCATACAGGCAGAGCTGCTGAGCACCGGCAATGATAAATGGTTGTAAGACCAATTTTTCAGGAAAGATGGGGGAGTTGTTTGAAAGCAGTTAGCTGGTTTAGTCAGTCTTTCAGTGAGCAGTACCACTACTCAGTTTAGCTAACCTCTGATATATGGTCTGATGTTGTGACAAGCCTCTGACCTAGTTTTTAGTGCTATAACCATATAGTCTAGAAAAAGCTTAAAAGTGAAGTAAAGGCATAGTATGTACTATTCTTCAGATAAATACTGATTCCTTTTGGTGAACTGAGGTTTTAAGTTCAATTTACAGGTTTCCTTTCTTAAATAAATACATATACTTAAAAGTGGAAGGGATGGCCTAAGGAGAATTATGGTTCCACAACCCTGTGCAGTTGTTGGGGGCAGAATCTGGAAAATGAGTTGTTGAAGTACTTGGGATGGCTGTTTCTAAGGATGGCTGTTGTGGTGTTCTGAATGGAATCTCAATGAAGTCCCAGCTGTAGGCAGAAAGGAGGAAGCAGGAGAGTGAATTGCTGGAGTTCCTTTCTAGCACCTGCATAGATCTTGAATTCTGTTTTTTTAAAAAAAAATTTGCAGGTGAAAGTGACATAGCAGAAAGCACAGGATGAATGTTGATCAGCCCGTTAGCCTGTCTGTTTTAGGATTAGCTGAGTCACTTTATAATTAGAGTTTAGACTTTTTGGGTGTATCTCCACCAACTATCAGTGGATCTTAGACATCTAGAATGACTGTGGACACATATATTTTAGGCGTCTTGATCTCATTACACCCAATTCAAATCTTCCCCATAAAACAAGATTTTAGTAGGAGTTTAAATGGAACACTACACTTCAAACAAACAAACAAACAAACAGTTGCATATCCAAAGTGCTCTTTCAGGCATGTAGACTTGGCAGAAAACTTCTGCTTCTAACTAAATGTGAAGTTTTTATTTGAAACTAATATTGCGTCAGTAAGACAGAAAGTCAGTCCTGTGGTACATCTGCCTTGAAATGGACAACAGGCCGAGTAGTAAACTATAGGAAGTGTAGAGCAGGATAGAAATTTTCAGATATGCTAGCTAGAAGGTAAAAGTTTGCTCCCCTAACTCTTAACAGAGTAGTGTCATGACAGAGCATCTGTAATTATACTAACCAGAGTTTTCTGGAAGAATCTGAACTATATAATTTGCATTTGCCATTTAGAGATTGATAATGTATTTGTACAGATGCAATTGTGATAATGCAGCTTTTCAGAGGTACTGCAGCCTTATAGCATGGTTGTGGAAACATACCTACAAAATTGCTCACTGAATATTGAAGTTACTTTTAAAGTTTATCTTCTGTTAGTCACCACTGAATTAAGGTAGTGTGTAAGCACAGCTTGGAAATGATAACAGAAGGTTAACATTAAAAAACAAAAGAAGGTTTAAACGCGTGGCTGTGATTCGAATGGGCCCCCCAAGGAGCAGAACACCTTTTTAAAGCTTGCTGTTTCATAGTGTGTAAGTGCTGTGAGACTATCATTTGGATTTTAAGTTGAAGTGTATTGTGGGTATAAATGATTGCAGATGAGTACAGTTCTTTTGTTCGTTTGTTGTTAGTTACATCCTCATTTGTATTAGTTACAAAAAGCTGGGAAGTGACTGATCCGCAATACGACACATTGCTTTCTGGATATCTTCCATTACATTGTACTGAAAAACTTTATCAGGGGACATACATGGTATAATAACAAAGAAATCCACTTAAAATGAGTAGTAGAATTTGTGACTTGTTTGATTAATCAAAAAAAGGTTCACTTAGATGACTTTCTGATTTCTTTGCCACGCATGAGTCAGTCTCTTTGCAAGTCAATATCATTTTTCCAGATTTTTTTTCAGTATGGCATTTTAGTTATTTACTGTTGGGAAATATTAAGTCACACTCTGGTCATTGTATGCTGCTTGACTGTGGTCTCAGTTGAGACCATATTATTAGTGCAAGATTCAGTTCTGAGGGGCACAGTAGATCTGCAGCATTTACAACTGGCCCAGAAGATCTCCGACTTCTTGTGCTGCAGTGCTGTGCTGGAGCGGCTCATAGCCTGGGGATTAACTGGGCAGTGAGCTTCATCCTTGGAAGAACATGCTGTTTGTGGTTGGAGCTTCTGCTTCATAAGCAGTGTGGGAAAGTTGAACTCCATTTATCTTAAAATAGAGACCTTAAAGGTGATGTTGTGGGTGTCTTGCTTTTGATTTTGATGATTATCCGAGTGTGTCATAAGCTATAGGATGGGAGCGAGTGTAGCTCTGCTGTTAAAGCTTTTGATGGGCGTTCAGGGAAGGAGGGGTTGTTTTGTGGCTCTGTCACAAAGTGTTTCGGACTTAGTGAAAATTAGTCATGTCACCTGGTTTGATCTTAGACTGATTTGCTTTCCCACTTAACAGGGAGCAAGTAATCTCATGAATATGTTTGTATACCAGGTGGACAGCATGATAATGATATCATAGAAGAGAGTGAATAAATGAAAAATACAACTCTCATGATAAATTTGAGGCAAACAGTTGTCTTATGAACATCTTGCTTCAGCCTTTCCCTAACTCAAATCTTTATTCCTTTGACACAGAATCTGATGCAGTGCACAGCCTTTGCAACAGCAGATGAATATCATCTTGGTAATCTGTGTCATGACCTGACTTCACATGGATATGTTGAAATAACAAGTTTGCCTAGAGGTAGATTTTTGAAACATGTTAAAAGCAATGTTATACCTTGAGAAATGAAATATGGGTGAGGTATATAATTTTTATAATTCATTTATACTTATTCTGGTAATACCCTGGGTTATATACTGCCTATAAAAGTACTGCTTTGCTTAAAAATTCCATTTGCTTAAAAAAAACCCACACTTAAACCTTTCAGAATAGCAATATGAGCAGCATTTGCTGTTACCCTGCAGTAATTTTTTCCCAGAATTACAATTACACCAAAAGAATTGAAAAGTTAGATACATGCAGGGAAAACAAATTTGGAGATTTTCTGATACAAAGATTTTCTATACAAATACCCTAACTGACAATAATTCTGAAAATTTTCTTTATTTTACTTAATCTTTCAGTAACGTAACACCATAATGCTTCAGGTGTCAAAAAAATGTCATTTGAAGTGTTGCATCTTCTTTCCATATCCATACTTCTGTTCATGTAAAGTCACTGAGGGCTGAAGAGGAACTGAGGGTTGGAGAGGAAGGCATGCATGAGAGAATCTTGCTGACTAAGCAAAATGAAAAAGATATACCCATAAATTCTTAGCTCTAGAAAAGAGAATGCAGTTGATACTTTTTTTTTTTTTTTATTGTGCCAAATATATCCTAGCAAGTGTTGAATGCTTCACTTAGGCTTCAGCAAAATAATTGATTCTGGATTCCATACAAAGTATCTCTGAAAACTAGGGAAAGTATGGCTTCAAAATAGCTGAAGTATACTATGAGAGAAAAACAAATGGAGCTTTTTATAGCCGAAGGAACCTTATGCCCTACAACAGCTGTGATTTTCAGGCGGTGGCAGTAGAATGCTTCTTTTTTTTAACTTGAATGAACAGATTATACGAACTAAGAGAATGACGGATAGTGTTATGGGCATTTCGGTAGAGGTTGTCAAATATCTGGCTGCGACTCAAACGCTTAATAATCAAAGTGCAATTATACTCCAGTAGTCTAAAAGCACAAGGTTTAAAAACACAAGATTGACTGATGATCAGTTTGCTTAGAAAGATAAACATGGAACGACAAGGTGCTGTAGAGTATAGGGTTCGTGTTCACATGTAGTTTCTTTGTATTAAAACAAGACACTGGTTTCGCAGCTTTGGGATAGAACTTTGTACAATCCCTAGCATGACTGTGAGTTCTTGTAAGGCAAATGTTGCTGTTGCTGGTATTTTACCTTGGGAGTATGGGTTTTACCAGTTCTTTCATTTCTCCATGGTGTGTATTTGACTCCTCACAACAGATACTCAGTTTACCAGAAGTTTGGAGGAAGTAATGAAGAAAGGATGTTGGATTGTGCCAGCAGATCTGATGTGTTGTGGTGCTTGGCTTGTGTGTGTAGCAGCAGTTGGTTACCAACTCAAACATTCGGTCTTGGAAAACTGAAAAATATTAGCATGTAGAAATATAAATCAGCAACAAGTGTGTGTATTTATTGCTTTGTAGTGATCCTCCTAAGCATTATTCTTGGTTTTGCCCTCTTTAAAAACATATTTAGAGGCAGATCCTGTACCTCCACTTACGCAGTGGACCAGTTGTGTATGTTTTGGCTGGCGTGGATCAGTAGAGTTAACAGTGATATTTGAAAAGGCAATTGTAGGCAATTTTTTTCTTCCACGATGAACTCAGACTTCACACCCAAAACTTCCTCTAGAATCAGGATCACAAGTGAAAGAAAAACCTTTAAAGAGTTCATACAGACCAACTGTGTGGTCTCAGTTCAGGTATTGGCAAAAGTATCGCTGATATTTAGTCATCTCTCTTTGTCATCTTAGTCTACCTGGCATCTGTGGCTTAAGTAGTATAGCAGAGTGGAATTCAGACACAGATTGAATTTGATGACTTCTCACTTGACTTGTGATCCTTTTGCAAAGTGATTGAACTTCTTAAGGCTTAGGTGCTAGGCCCTGCAAATTCATTTTTGCAGTCTTACTTCAGAGGTGAGGGTTGGGTTGCTATCCTAGCTTTGACTAGTTCTGCAGCAAATTGAATCATGCTAGAAAGTAACCTTTTTTTTTTGTCAAAACTGTATCAAGACTTCTAAAACTTTGTGTACATTAGTGAGTAGTACAGTGGAGCAAACCTGTAGGGGAAAAAACCCCGAAACTTTAAGAACCCAGAATCCACCTTTTGTAAGTTTTGGGGCATTCCGCTTACACCACCTCAAGCCTGGTCCTTTGTAACAAATGCCAGTTAGCAGTTGGAGTGCCACAGGTGCATTTTTGTAGCTCCTCTTTCATTTTAATTTAATGCAAAAAGAATCCAGTTTGCTCACTCTGACACTGTTCTGCAGTGCACATCAGAAGCATACTACATAAGGGTGGCTGGAAGATCTGTTTCAAAAGCATGCTTCTGATCCAAAGGAGAAGGCAGATTTACCTTCCTGGGGATATGCTCTATCAAGTTTCTGAATATCAAAGCAAAGTCAGCAAAATTTGAGTGCCGATTAGTCCCTTGCTGTATAGAAAAGAGAAAGATCTGGGCAAGCAAATTTTCATAGTAATTTCTCTGCAACTGTAAGCAAACTTCCATAGTTCACTCATGTTATGTGTCCACTTTTGTATTTTGTTTCTAGATATTTACTATGCCCTGCATCAGTTTTCCCTTAAGTGTTTGGTTCTTCAAAATTGTTAAATTTCATTTACTAATTATTCCAGTGAAAATCAGCATAGCTTGGAGTCTGTCTAGAGTGTGACATTTCAGAGAAGCAGTGTAGTTTGGTGTTGTAGTTGCTTCCTGGCAAGCATTTCTCTCAGAAAAATAAAATATGGGACTCGTTGCCATGTTAGCATGTAATGTTTAAACTGCAATTATAATCTTATAGCTTCATATTTAGAAATTTGAATTAATTTTCAATTTTTTCATTTACTTCAAAACAGATGCTGCAAATGTTTTAGTGATCGGCACTGAGAAATCTGCGAAAGATGATGATTCCGGCATGATTTTTTTCTTCAGGTAAGTTATAAATCACACTCAAAACATGATTTTATTCACAATGTTACTTAAAGGTGTGAACATAGTGGTGCAGCTTGCTGAGTCGTTGCATCATATTGCTTCATGAGACTCAAGGAATAACTCTGATCAGAATGATTAAAGAAAAAAATCAGAATTACTTAAGTGATTAAAAAATAACTTTTCTTAAGTTGTTTCATGAAACTATAGTTAAAAAGCAACTATTATGTAGTTTTTGTGCAGATAGTATTAAGTTTCTTGGTTCACAGTGACAGAAATTGCTACTGTATAATTTGAATATTGCATTTAAAACAGTGTAATTACACCCCAGTTTTTACTTGAATTCACAGGGAAGGCGCTGTTGTGTTTTGGAATGTGGAAGAGAGAAGTGTAAGTAAATCAAAACTGTTTGTTAAAGCATTATAAGCAGATGTTTTGTCAGTCTCACAAAGCCCAGCATGCTTGAGGTTTGTTTGGGAGCTTGGATCTTTCCATGAAGAAAAAGGGCTGATCCTACAAATGAGTCTAGATGCTTGCCTGCTGCTGCCCTCAATTTGTGTGCATTGCTGATACATCACCTTTGAAACTTGATTTTCTGCACAAAATGAGCAAATGTATGTGTAACATACAAAGCAGATAACATTTTCTATGTAAGGTCAAAAATCTGAAACCTTAATCTAGTGAAATCGATCCAAGAATTTTCTTTTTGTTTTTACATTTGGAAGAAGTAGATCACACAAATCAGTCTGTAAATTGTTGTTTCAAAGGTACTAATGTAACAGAAAATGTATTAGAAGAAAAGAATCATTCTAGAGCCATTTAAGTTAAAACTATTCAAAATTTACATTTGGATAACTTTGAAAGAGACAAAATTCATAAGCAACCCTTTAATACCGTTTTGTGTTTCTACTAGTTAGGAATTTTCCTGAAGGATGATGTTTATTGGTTAGTATAATTGTTAAAATATGTTGATATTGAAATGACATACCCCTTACGGTAATGTGGTGCCCTTTGACTATGCCATAGGTAGATCTATTTTTTTTATTTATGTAATTTTTTAAAACATATTGATTTTTATTACTGTGGTTAAATAAAACTGGATTATAGATACAAGGAGGAAGAAGTATTGGCCTTATATGTATGCAGAGTATGTGAAATTAAACGGTGTATTATAGAGATGATACTAGGATGCACAGAAGTTCACAGGAGGATTTTCATTAAGGCAAATGAAAACACAGAGCAGTTGTTTCCAGACATGGAACAATTTCTGGATTTGGGTTCAATTTTCTGTTTCAAACCCGAAATGTTCCTGATTTCATGTCTGTTTTGGGGGATTTCAGTATATCAGCTGGCCTAGAAAAAGATACTAGTTCTCTCTTCAAACCATGCCTGTAGCACACTTAGGGTGCTATGGCAGTAACTGTGCTACGGATCCGTAGATATTACTGAAGATGAGCTGACTACCTTATGTTGATTTTTATGACCTGGGCACCTTTACCCACTGGAGTACTCTGAAAAAAATCTCATTTTGTTGTTCATGCTTGAGTATCTTTGAAAATCTGATACCACGTTTTTCTTGTCAGTACTGGTAAGTGGTAACTGGTAGTTGGTCCCTCGCTAGCTTTATTTATAAAAGAAGAGGAAAGATTTCTTTCTGCTTATTGAAATCATAGTCAAACTTTTAACTTCCAGACAACTTGTTCAAATAGAGAGGTTTTTTTATGCACACATTTTAATGACCCGAAACAAAAACAACAAAAAAGCCCCTGGTCTATAGAACAGAAACTGAAAGTAATTCAGTAAAACGGAATGTAGAGAGTCACTGTGAATAGACAAAATTATCTTTTAATAGTAGTCCAGAATGACTGTTAGGAGAAGAAAAACCATTTTAAACTAACGGACACCTAACATAAGACGTAAAAATTCAGATGATCGTAAACAGAAATTTAAAATGTAAAATACTGTTTGAAATACCTGAGTGGGGGGTTGTGCAACAGATTCCAAACCAGAAATAGCAAGGGCAAAAACCAAAACTAGCTTTGAGATGGAGTGTCATCTGGGTTTTCTAAAGGAAACTGTGTGATGTGATTGTCTGTAATAGCAAGAGATTGCATTTAGTGAATCCAGAATGTCTCTTCTCATTAAATGTTCTGTGTCACAGGTACTCCCTTCTATAAATTTAGGCTGGGCCTGGAAGAAACTCACATCAGTCAGTGGAAGTCTTTTTACTCTAAATAGATAAAAGAAAACTGCCACTGAAATATAATTTCTCATTATCCAGAGCAATGGAAGAACTTTGGAAGTATGCATATTACACATGCATAAGACACATGAGTTTCACAGAACCAGTTATGGTTTGTAAAGCTGTGTTAAATCTTGCCCTGCACTGGCCCTGGGAAGGCTGAGCTGGGTGTAGTTCTTGAAGGGATTGTTAGTCTATTAACAGCATAATTATTGCTGTATTAGTAATGACTTTACAAAGCCAGCTAGAGCACCTAGATCCAAGTGAGCACGTTATTGAAGTCTGTCATGCTACATTATGAAACAAGCAGTTTCAGCTGTGAGGTTGGGGTATTTTTTAGTGAAGAATTTTATCATGTCTTACATAGTATCACCCTAACTCTTTAAAGCAATAAAGCAAAGGAACACTGCAAAAAGAATCCCTCTTGCAGGTTATCCAACAGATATTTTTAGAGTAGCTAACCTGGAGAATGTGTTTCATTGTTATGGTTTAACCCAGCAGGCAGCTAAACACCACATGACTTTTCGTTCACCCCCAAGTGGGAGAGGGGAGAGAATGGAGGAAAAGGTAACACTCCTGCTTTGAGGTAAAGACAGTTTAAGGACAGAAAATGAAGACAAACATTAATAATAATAGGAAGCAAGTGATGCACAGTGCAATTGCTCGCTACCTGCTGACTGATGCCCAGACCGTCTCCAAGCAGTGGTTGCTGTTCGCAGCCAGCTTCCTCCAGTTTTTATTCAGCATAATGTCATATGGTGTGGAATATCCCTTTGGTCATTTGGGGTCAGCTGTCCCAACTGCGTCACCTCCCAGCTTCTTGTGCACCTCCAGCCTTCTCGCTGGTGGGACGGTGTGAGAAGTTTAGAAGTCCTTGACTTAGTGTAAGCACTGCTCAGCAATAGCTAAACCATCAGTGTGTTATCCATGTTATTCTCATCTTAAATCCAAAACACAGCAGTATACCAGCTGCTAAGGAGAAAATTAACCCTATCCTAGCCAAAATGAGGACATTCATGAGCAACTTACTAGCAGACAGTTTTGCACTAGAAGATCAACCATGACTCTTATCTGTTGATTTTGAAGGCGGCGTTTTAAGACGTTTTAAGACTTTTTAAGACGTTTTAAGACTTAATAGACGATTCATCTCTTTAAAGAATTTAGGCATCAAAAGTATATTGTTGGCGTTTTTTTATTGGTTGTTGTGTAGCTAAATGCCTTTTAAAAACTTGTAGGTGAGTGCTGGTTTTGGTTCAGAATTTGTTCCAATTGCAGAACAATTTTTATGAGGAGACCCTTGTAGCACGTAGAAAGGAACAACGATGAGGGATCCTAAGTCAGATGTCAGAAGAGAAAGTTTTGTGAGAGACAGGGGCTCTTTCTTCCTGCATCAGGTTTTAGTGTACTTGAGAATGAAATGACAATTGGGTTACTTCTGCAAGTAAAATTTTGCATTTAACTGTTGGCAGGATTGAATATGGCCAGCTGAAACCATTTTTACAGACGTCTCTAGTGGTAACGGTTTTCTATCAATACACCCCAGCCTCTGGTAGCTAAAACAAAACTATTGATTTTAGCAGCAAAGTAGTAATTTTGGCAGAAACAGGCACCTGATGTACTTGTCCTAAAGATTCATTCCCACACTCTAGCAAATCTTGTACAGCTCAGTGTACTACTGAATACGTCCACATTCTCTTTACTGCTGCTGTGGTGAATCGTTACCCTGTTTTATATAAGCAGACAGGAAATGACACTTTAGTCTTCACAGATTCCTTGCAGTTGTTCATAGCCATAAACTCTTCCACACAGCTACAGATAACTTCAAAGTAAACTGTGTTATCACTTGTTTCAAATAAAAAATTACTTGGCACACCAATTCATTGCTGTTTGCGTAACTTCAGCATGAAGGTTGCATTCATCAATGCTAGGTCTTTTAGAGTGATAGTATAATGCATGGTTAACAGTTTCTGCGTGTGCATTTGTCTTTTTCTTAGATGAAGAATATAATGCGAGTGCTAGAGCAGCATGAAATTCAGCCATATGAAGTTGCACTGGTCCATTGGGAGAATGAGGAGATGAACTATAGAATAGGAGAGTAAGTATCTTCAGGGACTCTTGATATAAAAGCTAATAGATGTCTAAAACAAATTCAGGCAAAAGCAGCTAGTAAAAATACACTCATTTGAAAAAGAGTAAAGAAGAGTAAAGAAAGGAGAAAATAGTGAATCTAAAATGGCAAATTTTGCTGAACTGCTAAATTTGCAAGTGATTGTCTTTGTGACTTGGCTATGCACTAGATTTTATAGATTTTGAAGCTCTGTATCCACACAGTTGAACATGTTCTTCATCAATCCCAGACAGAAACTGTGTACCTCATAGAAAAAAAAATATTCATTATTAAGATAAATCTCACTTTAAAGAGGAATTTTTCCATAAGATTTCCTTAGTGCCCTCTAGGTTCTTCTGTAATTCTTCATGTACCTCCCAGGAAAGATAGAACTTGAATATTGTGGAACAATAACCTTGGCAAATCGCCTTGTCTTGTTAAATAATGTTTTTCATCATGGAGAGTAAATTGCTACAGAAGTATTTCTCAGTGTAAATTAGTATAAAAATAACCAGTAATTTTCCAGTAGAACCAAAACTCAACTCTTAGACAGTGTTAGACTATAACACTCGGAGCAGAGCTAATGCGGTTGAACTTATTGAAGGTAACCTGATAAGAGGATAGGTTTTTGGTTTGGGGGTGAGGAGCGTCCTTGCCATTTGAAAACTTGTACTGTCCAGTTGTGTAATTTGTGATTCCTCACATATTCCATTGTGTTGGTGCAAGTTTTGTAGTGAAATTGACACGATAAATTGAATGACTTTGCTGCTGGCCCCTTCTGCAATAGAAGTTTCAGAGCAAGTGACATAGTAGCAAGGTGGGAGTGATGTAGATAAAAGTGGCAGAAGAAAACAGAAAGATAGTACAGGAGACTGAGCAGGAGAGAGGCCAGCATCCTGCTTACTCTGAATTATCTGTGTGTATATAGTAATGCTGCAGTTTGATTTCAACCTAGAAAATTTGGTCATAATATTAGTCTCAGACTGAGGAACTAATTTTCAGGTATTTTATTTGGTTATTGTCAGGTTGGACAGAAATAAAATGCAAGGATGAGGGTGATATCTGTACAGGTATGGCATGCTTTTTATAAATAACGAACCAAACTTCCTTGCATTGTTGACTGTTCTCTAAATGTGCCTTTGCTGATGGCTTAGTCAATGAAGATGCCTCAATCCTGTTTTAACAGAGGTCAGTCAAAGCTTCATAAAGGAGAAATTGTGTTAAATTCTGAGCTGGATAGTGACGAAGTTGTTCTGCAGAAATTTGCCTTTTCAAATGCCCTTTGCCTCTCTGGTAAGTTTATATTGTTTGTGATAGCAGCCTATGCTTCGGGTTTTGTGAAGTGTTATTATAAGAGGGACTTGTACAGTGACAGGTTAGAGAAGCTCGGTGTCTGTTTTAGGAAGACTGTGTGAAGACTTACTGTGTTTCAGTGGTAGCATTCATTTTCAAAGCATTTACTTTGTTTTCTGTAAATGGGAATTACCTCATTAAATGTAAATTGTCTTAAAGATGAACAAAGCACATTAAGAAGCCTACTTTGCAAAAGATGCACAGTCTACTTAGCATTCTGTTCCCCACCCATCAGAACGATTCTACCACAGCAGCCAGTGTAGAGTTCCCTATTAGAAACCTGTCAGTAACCTTAGGTAATTCATCCTGACATTGTTTCCTCTAACAGAAAAAAGCTAGATTCCCAGCTGAGGAGGTGTACTGCTGTCAGAGGTGTGGACCAGAGTCACAGATAATGTTTTCCAGGCTTATTAGCCATGGCTGCGTGCCAGATGTGGTACCTTCATAAGGAGGCAGTGAGAGGCACTATGTAGAAGTCAGGCTCAGCAGTGGTGCTGCTGTTTGAGGAAACACACCTCTCTGCCACTTCAGACCTCAGATGGGTAGGGAATGGGAGTAGAAGCTAGCAGCGGTAAGGCTGGCCTCAAAAAGGCCTCTAAAGGAATTCTGGTCTGTCTATCTCTACTGCTTCTAGGGTAATTTACAGGAATCTTGTAGTATTTGGGGAAGTGCACCTTTAAACAGAAGAAACATCAAGAAACAGAATGCATGTTTCTGAAGTGATACACTGTTTGATCAAGGAGTGCAGCATAACTAAATGGTTCTCGACTGTTGAAGGAAGAGCTGTTGAATAAAAAAGCCTTTAGTTCTCTATAGCTTTCCTATTTATAAACCTACTGCATGGAAGATAGTGACTTGAATAATGGAGCAAGCGATTTACTCCCAGGAGATAATAGGTACTAATTCATGCTAGAGACGCTGCACATCCTAAAGGAAAACAGTTCAATGATGTTCATTAAAAAGAAAGGATTCAAATCTAGTCCAAGTCAAATTTATGACACAGCAGAAACCAGCCCCTGTCAAATAATCAGTAATAGTTTAAATGCCTGCTGGCTTTTTTTCAGGGGCTAAATTAAATGTCATTTAAGTCACTGACTTGAATTAAGTCTCTATATTCAAAATAACGAGTGTGAGAAATCGGATTTACTATCAATGGCCTGACTAGGTGATAGTATTGATTATTACCACAGAAGAGTTCACTTTGACAATTGGATCTTCCCTGATTAATTTTTCTGAGTGAATAGGGTTAATTTTTGATCTGTTACTAATTCACTCTTGTCTGGGAATCTGTGGACTAAAGAACAAAGGGCTGAGTTATATCATCTCCCTGTAGAAACATCTTTGCAGGCTCAGGCTGAGCCGTAGTAGAATTTGTGCTGCCATTGCCTGTGCTGAACAGCTTCCACAGAAGTTATATCATCAGTGAACAGTATATTCACCTAAAAATAAAATGGGAAATGGCCTAAGTTTTAATTTAGCTTCAACAAGTGTAGGTGGTGTGTCTGTGCAAGCTAACAACTCTCCATGGTTTGAGCATGCTGCATCAAATACTGGGCAAATGGAGAATGAGAGTTCTGCAGGACACTAGAAATGCAGTGGAGATTCTTGAGTAGCGCCACACAAAATCAGCATAACTCCTGCACATCTTACTATCGCCAACCTCCTTGGAATGTAGTTTGCAAAGGCTTTGTACCTACGGTAGTGCACTTAAACACCACTGCTAAGCTGAAGCAAAAACTCTCCAGAACCTGAACTGATCGTTTGGAGAAGAAAGCTGCGCTCAAAGTGGTTCTGCATGCAGAGCTGTGTCAGTACCCTGCCCAGATTGGCCTGTAGATGTAGCAATGTTGATTGTATAATACTAACAGTAACTTGCTGCAAGTAACGATTGTGTGTATCAATGTGTCTTGAAGCAGCATGTTGGCAGATTTAAAGTTATGATTACTTGGAAGCATGTCTACATCTCAGCGTTTTGCTTTGTCACCTCTGTGTTGCAGTAAAGCTGGCTATTTGGGAGTCATTATTGGATAACTTTGTGGAATCTATCCAGTCGATTCCTGAGGTGAGGTCTTGTTTATACCTCTCCCCTCCTTTTCTCTTGTACCTTGTAAAAGATCAGTCCAGATAGAGCTGAGGATGTGGAAAAAGCAATTGAATGCTCAACATATTTGATGATAAAGCCATCAACATAGAGAACCTGGAGCACCTGCAAAGTGGTGGAACAAGGGATCAGTCTTTAAAGGGTTGGGAGTGGGCTTCTGTGTTGGAATAATGTTTCCTATGTTGGGCCGCTGTCACCTGCCGCTTTTGAATATATTTGTGTAACAGGACAAGCAGCATTTAAAAACCTGGCCACAGTGTTTGGCAGCTTGGGCTGAAACTAATGTGCTTTAACTTGAATATAATTAAGAGTTTGTGAGAATTACTTAAACCACAGTTTTCTATGAGACATGAAGTACAAAGCCCATATAATGTCACATATAAAGATTAAATTCTTAGGGTTCAAATGAGAAAACGTAATTTATTTATTTTTTTAATACAGGAAATAAATGTTAATACATTGTTGTAAAGAAAAAGTCTGTAAAAAGACTGAGTTGTGACAAGGTAAAAGAACACTGTCATGACTTAAAAATAACAATAGTAGGAATTAAAACCAAATGATCTTTTGTTCAGGAAATCATTCATAGAAAATGTTCTGGGAATTTGCATTGATACTGGTGGTGTTCTCAGTGATCTATTGAAAATCCTGGATAAACAGTTGCAAGGCAATGCTCTTACAAAGCTAGATAAGCAGGGCAGTAAGTAAACAAAACTCAAGTGCTAGTAAGTGTGATCTGCATTCAGATTTTAACTTGTCTACGTACTTCAGGCTGTAGAACTCCAGACTTCTTAACTCCTAGTACACGCTACTTGGATCAAGCAGTGAAAAACTCTTTACTTTGCAGATATTGAAGTCGGGACGGAAGGTGAAACTGTCTCATGCAGATGTAATGCAGAAGATCGGAGAACTCTTCGCATTAAGGTAACTTTTTGGTTACACCCAAGACACTGTATTAAACTAAGTTATGCATGATACAAAGACCAGAATATACATTAAACACACTGGGGTGTGGCGGGGGGAATTCCTCCAGCCTTCTTTTGGCTGGAGACTGTGTGTGTTCTTACATTAGTCAGAGGACCCACTGGCATCTCAACTACGGACGGACATTAAGCAGCATATTGTACATAGACAGGTTTAATGCTCTTTTCCCTCCCTGGGTCCAGCAACACACGTCTTGGAACTGGCAATTATGGTAGATACTAGGGTATGCAAAGGATAACAAAAGAAAGCACAGGGATAGGTAGAACCCTTGAATACAGCCTAGAGTTAGTAAAACTTTTCTGAGATTTCTGTTCTTCCCTTGACTTACTCAGAAACTGCTGCTATATTGTTGAAAACTTAATAGGGGTTTTCCCTCTCCAGTGAAATTTGGCCATTGGGAATACAGATCACTACACACTCTTCTACAAAAAAAAATGCTCAACACCAGTGAATAAATAGGTAAATTTAAAAAGCAATTCCTATTTTAAACATTGGACTTTATATCTCTTCTTGAAGGACTGTTCAAAAATGCACAATGATGTTCTAAACGTCCAAAGACGTATGCGAGCAGTAGGCTGAGCATGGGAGATTGTAGCTCTTAGCCTTTATAATGCTGAGACAACAGCCTGGTTCTGAAAGGTGTGCTCTGTTTGCGTAGCCAGCATGCAGTATCAGTCACACTTAGGAGTTCTGAGTTATAAACAAGCTGTTAAGTAACTTTAATTCCATATATTGCTTCAGTGAGCTACTAGTTTTGTGAAGGACTTCAATATCTTCTTTGCAGATATCAGAAGTTAAGGAAGGTGATGAGTTGAGGAGGCAGCATTGCCATAAGGCAAAAGTCATTTATGCTCAAAACTGTTAGTACATTATTCTTCATAAAAGTTTCAGGAGATGTGACCAATTTTAATCAATCACTACAATTGTATTTTTATTATGAGATTCTTCTCACATTTTACTTAAAATTACAGGAAAATGTTCCCTTTTTTTTTAACTGCTTTGTAAATTTTTGCTTTTATATTCACCAAAAGGAAATCTGAACTACTGTAGTACCCATTCTTTTTAGACACCGTATAAATCTAAGTTCGGACCTGCTAATAACACCTGACTTCTACTGGGACAGAGAAAAACTGGAAGAGCTTTATGACAAGACTTGCCAGTTTCTCAACATCAATCGCAGAGTTAAGGTAGGTGTCTTACTGCTAGGAGAATTTTTCACATTCAGTTCAGCCGTCTTTGGCTCACCAGGGTTACAGGCTGCTCCGTGAAGGTCTGTTTTGATTGTAGAAACTGAATAAAGAGCAATAGGTTTCTATACGCTGCCTCCTTTTCCACGTGTTCATAACCCATTCACATCTTTAACCAAACCTGCCTCCCAGGAAATGGATTGCATTATTTCCTGAGCTACTGAGTAAGGTTTTAGATAGCTACAGGAAGAGAAGAATTAATTCTTGTTCTGAAACGTGTGCAAGAGAAATTCAACTGAGATGTGAAGCAGTCTTCTTACTGACATGATCAGTCAGTCAGGTCGGTTCATTGAAGGGCAACATAATGCTTACTGCTGAACCAGAATAAGTAGTACAAAAACTACCTCTTTGGAGGTACAGCAACCTTAAATATTTCCTTACTTACTCTTGAGACATTGCAGTAAAATGGGTCTTCTTTTGCTCATAGCTGTTTTCACGAGTAGGTATCACCTGGAAGCAGTTTAATACCTGCAGATGCAGGTGTCTAAATATCCATTATTTTTGTGAACCTATTGAAATAAGACTCATTTATTTTGAGATTTGTTGCTTGCAGATGTTGCCTTACAGAACATTATGTTCTATTCTTTTGCACAAGTGTTAACCCCTTTCTAGTTCTGTTCAGTGAGCCCTTCTGTGGATTGTGTTCCGTTAGTGATCTCATTCCACTTGCAGAATCCAGATTTGCCATAGATTTGGAATCTTTTGCAGGTAATGAATGAAAAGCTTCAGCACTGCATGGAGCTGACAGATCTAATGCGAAATCACCTGAATGAAAAGCACGCTTTACGTCTCGAGTGGATGATAGTAATACTCATCACCATAGAGGTTGGTGGGTTTTTTTTCTATCACACTGAAAGTGTAATGACAAGTGCGATGTATATACTTCATAATTTGAGAATCAGGATTATTTTATTAATGTAATGTGCTGTACAAGGAGATTAGTCTTCAGTTCTTTGCAAGTAACTTGAATTGTAGCAATAGGGGATTTCTCAGATTATGTCATTTGCAGCATAAGATGTTCTAAGGGTTATTAAGTCAAATTATAATTCTTATCAATATGTTTGCTATTCCTCAGGTTCTCTTTGAACTTGCAAGGGTAATTTTCTGATGACAGAAGAAACTCAGGAAGAGGAAAACTGACAAAAAAAAGACTATATGGCCCAGAAAATTCGTGTCTATCATACGCTTCTGGAAAATAGTGGAAATGTCTTTCTTGATAAATATGTACATCTTCTACGCAAATAAAAAAAAAAATATAAATCGGTCTCTGAACATTATTCCCAACTGCCATACTGGTGCTGTTAGAGAGGTCTTATTCTATAAGTGGGGCAATGTAAAGCTGAGATACTAATTATTCATTTGTAGTGAGCAAGTTTGGATGTACGCAGGACTGATGCAGGAAGATATCTTTGTCCCTGAATAAGCGAGGACAGAAGGATGGATCTCTTCTACACTAACTGTATGAATCTGGTGGAGGACCCTGCTGTCTTGTCCCCAACGCTGAGTGCCCTTAACTACTTCATGCATTTCTAACCAATGATGAAATTTTCCCTCATTTTTCCCAGCTCCTTCTTGGATAGTCATGACACTGTCTCAAGCTTTGAAACAGCACTACTATTTATCTTCCTCAAGCTACCTGCCATGATCTTAATATACCTGGCAGGTATAGTTAATGTCATGCTCTGCCCCATCACAAAAAGGGTATTTATGTAGTTGTATAGGAATACTCAGAAGGCACGTTTTGAATACATCAAACACATACATGGGAAAGAGAATAGAACCGGGCAGACCTAGGGAAAATCTCTTGACTACAAACCCATTCTTTTGCCATCAATTATGCTACCAGTGCCGCAAGAGCCTCTTAAGAAGCAGCAGCTCCTCTTCAGAGTAGGCATTCTCCACAGAACAGGTCGTACGTGGAGGTCTTGTTTCTGGAACAGTTCAACTACCACTGCTTTGAACTACTGAAAAGGTCTGAACCATTGGCCCCACTCAGGGAAGTGAATCAGTCAGCAGAATAGTCTGGTGACTAAGTCACCTCAGCACCAATCTCCTGACTTAGACAGGGTTATTATAGAAATAGTATATTAGATCCTTTATGCAGTTAAAAAAGTTGCCAAGCACCACTTAATTCCAGTAACAGAGAGTTAGGTTACATTTTAATTGTAATTTTTCTATCAAACATTTTTCACCCCTTCAGACAAATAGGTTTTTTTCCTCATTGGAGTATAATATGCTCAAGAACATATGTTCCCATTCATCTCACATTTAATGTTTCAGTATTACAGCTAAACTGCTAACAATGTAAATTGCCTGGCCAACTGCATCTACCAAGAAAAGAGGTTTGAAACAAGTAATTTTGAGCCAAATACTTCGATGCTCTTCAAAGTATTAAGTGTCTATAAGTGTCTAGGCTTGATTATCTCAAGTGTTCTGTCTTGGGACTGTATTTAAGAGTTACCAAGCCAAACACGTCAAAACAAGAAGTACAGCTACTTTAGAAACTTTAAATCAGTTCACATTGGCATGTAAAATCATATCCTTAGAATCACACTCTTCTTCCTGTCATGCCACCAGCCCCACTGCTGTCATTCAAGCATTTGCAGCTCTAGTTAAGCCTTAACTGCACATTAGAACATTGTATCCATATTTTTCACAAGGTACCCAGTGGCAGCTACTTCAAAGTATGAGGGGGTTTTGTTCAAACAACTAATCGTACAATCTCTTAGGAAGTGAGATTACTCTCACTATATTACACAGAGAGAATCAAGACCCAGCTGGGAAGTTGAGCGTGTCAAGAAACTAACTTGAGTTTTCACAGCAGGATATAAACAAAGAGCAGAGCCCTCCTGCAAACAGATGGCGCTTATGAAACTCTCCCCGTCTGCAGTGTTGGTTTCTGCTTGAACCTGGAGGTCTCATGGAGACCCTGTGCAAGTGTATGCATGGTATGACCAGGAGGAAGTTTTACAGCAGAGGCAAGACAAGACTTAAGTTCCAGGAGCAACACAAAACTGTCTTAGCTGTTATAGGCCTGACTTTCATCTGCTCATCCACCACACACCTTCATAGTGTATAACTGAAAAGAACCATCTTTCCTACATGGTTTGCACAATTTTGAGTCTTCACCAAAATGGGTTCAATCTAACCAGCAGCAGTCACCTGAGGGGAAGAAAAATAAATATGCAATAGCAACAAATACAGAATATACAAGGAAAAGCAGAGAAGAATCCTGGTCTATCCAGAGCTCTAAAATTTTAACATTTTTTTAACAAAATAGACTCGATGGCAAAATTCTGTTCATATGGAACCTTGTTAGAGCATCCTTTCTAGGGATCCCCACTGTGCAGACTGCTTCTATCTGTGTTTTCCATCAGATGAGGAAAAGAACAACTTACAGATGATTTTCTTTGGCAGATAAGCTAGAAAGTTGTCAGATGACTAGCTATTTGTAAAGTAGCAAAGAATGCTTAGACTTGGGACTCCTGACTTCCAGTCCCATTTTTGTGCTGGCTACAGAGCCAGTCCCTGTTCTCAGTCATGTTGTTCAGCACACCGGCCCTGCTGGCTGGCTGAGCAACTGCATATACATGACACTTCACCGCAAAGAATCTTATTTGTCTCCGCCAAAATAAGGTGTCTTCAGCGCAGCCAGCACATAGGAGCTTCTACGAGGAGGATAATTCTTGCCAACTTCAAAAACCTGCGTGAAACAAAAATACAAGAACACTAAAGCATGTAAGAAAAAGTCTCTTCTTCCCCATCCTACCTTAGTCCTAGGAACTGAACAAGTTTTGGCTCAGAAGTTTTGTAGGGGGTGAGGGGAAGCCAGACTCTTGTGCCCACCTAAACTGCCTTGTTTATTTACTGATAGCTAAGTTGCCTTGTAAAGGAACCTACCAGACATGATGGCAAGACACAGATGCATATTCCCAATAGTGAGATAATGGTTGTGGTGAGCCTTCTCCACCAATTTATGGGCCCTTCATGTGCAGACCAATTTAGCAATTGCAAAAGGCATCAGTGTGCTGAGCTTGCCAGATTACTTTTCTCAATCACTTCCCCTGAACACTCAAGATACTGTAATGAAAGCCTATGGGCTGGAAACTACTGATCTGCGATGCACTACCTTCCTTCACTGGGTGGCATTTCACATCTGCCAGGAGTCTCGTTATCCCTGTCCATAGACAGGTTTACAATACTAGCGTGACAACTACCAAACAAAATGCAGAGTCTGATGTACTTGGATATAGTAAGTGATATGCACAGGGTTTAAAAACCAAAAGTACTGCCCAAAACACTTGTCTTCGGGAGGGAAAAAGCTTAACTCTGTCTTAACTATGTAGGAGGGATAAAGAGTGCCTTGAAGTGCATATAGCCTCAGCTGAGAAAAAGATTTTTAAGAGGCTGTAAATTTTACAAGAGCAGGAAAGCCAAGATCTTTGTTGGCCTTAGGAAATTATTTTTATTGTACACTGTAAGAGGTAGCCTGTTTCTCCCGATTCCTACCAACTGCCTGCCCAGTGACATACTTCTTGACATCACCTTTGTATTACACATGAAACTCGGGTAGCTCAATCTCAGAAAACTAAACAACTCCAACGCTTTGGGAACAGAGTAAGAGTTGGACAGACCTAGTCACACCAGGTAAACAGAACAAAAAAAATCCCCTCTCCTCACACAGCTATCATAAAAACCACTCCCATTTGTGATTCTTTAAACAAACTTTATTAAAACAAACTTAAGCAAAGACAAGTGGTTTTTTCTTTCACTCATTTTGAGCTGTTGAAGGCATCACAGCTACAGCTAGTATCACCAGTTCTCTCTGTTAGTGCTCCATCATTTGCCTGTCTATGTCCATCCTCAAGCTCCAGCCACTCAAGAAATAAGTTTTCCAAACTGGTGAAATGGTGACTAAACAATGGTGACTGCCAGTTACTATTCCCCCCACAAATACTTTTTAACACTTTGCTAACTAAGCATCTCATGGGTTTAAAGTCACCCTTTATACAATACTATATAGTATCACCGCTATCTCACTTAAAGCATCTTTCTCTACAGAACACCTCAGCTGCATGGGCTTTCAAAATGCACTCACTACATGGATAGCTTGAATCCTTTTTTTCCCAAGGAAAACAAAACATGCAAGTACATAAATTACTGTAACTTCATAGTCATGTCCCACTAAGAATGTCACTCCAGTCAAGAATGCATAGTCACATTTTGAACTTCTCGAGTTAAAAGCAGGCAGGTCCAATGTAACCGGTTAATCTGGGACTGAGGCAAAGCCAGAAAGTAGAGAACTGATCTGCACTGCAGAAGTTGTGTTGCTTTGGTGACACCACCCAGTCCTGATGGAGATGAGACTCATAACAAGAAAAATTCTATATATACAGTTAAACCATTTCTTTACATGATATACGTTGTACTAGAAAAAGGATATTATTATTTTATTCTACTCCACCTCCATCTAAATCGCAGCTACTCACTAGCTGTTGATAAATCTTCATTCACTAAGTGTAGAAACAATTCCTAATTAATGTATTGATACCAGAAAACAGCTTAGCCCACAGAATGACAAAGACATATTTCTTCATTGTTTCACCTTATACAGCAGACGCAAAAAGTGGGTTACACACTGTAGTGCTCCTTCACCTCTAGGACAGCTGGACCTACTCAGAACAAAAATGTGAAAGCTCTGATATGCTGGGGGCTGTACCCCAACAGCCTCCCCGTGCAAACAAAGCCAAAGCAAGAAAAAGTGGAGCCATTCCACAACTGCTGCTGTACCTGTGGGTCACGGTTTCTGTGGGGTTCACTTCTATGTGCTATGTACTTCCAATGCTCTGTGAAAGACGAGTGCGATTTGGACTAAGTGCATGAAAAATTCTAATAAGTAGGAGGATATCCCTGTATGGAAAGGTTGGAGACTATCAGAGGTACAATATTTACTCATCTAGAGAGAAGCTACTGCAGCTGTCATGCTCCCCACTAAGCCTTCTCACAACATAAATCAGAAGTGGAAGTGCTAGAAATGGCAGCTGTGCTAATAAAACAGATTTGCAGCATTGACAAAAACTCATGTTTTACTACAGTATTATCAGTGCGAAAGTGGTGCCCCGTACCTTTTTTGGTTCCCACCAATTGCCCAGGACACATGCTTCCAGTTCCTCATGGCTTTGGCAGAGCCAGCAACAGTCCTGTGGGAGCAGTCAGCACTGTCACAGGGAACAGTGAGCAAAGAGGTCTTTGGCACAGTGAATCGGCTCTCTGATTTTTCAAAAATGCTAAGAAGTTTGAAAACTCACTGAAAATCTTCACAGTCTGAGCCTGATTAACATCACTAGAGTTGTTAAGGTTTGGGCTATAACAATAAATATCTACTATTCCATTCCAAACTTGAACTGAACTCTACCAAGAAGAAACACTAGCAGGACTTGGGTCTGCCTGGATCAACTTCCTCCCACTGCTCAAGTGAATTTTTACTCAGATTAGCAGACACCTTTGTCATCCTATTAACACTTAAATTATCAGCAGCATGCTCATTTACAATGCAAAATGTGATATTACCAGACAAGACTCTGCCTTTAATCTGAGTATGTGCAGACCAAAGCAGAACTAAAAACCTAGGGACTGATCCTATCACCAACACAACTATGAATGCTCTCAGGTGTGTAGCGATATCTGAATCGGTCTGAATGGTCCTTCCAAAAGTCCTAAAACTACGAAAGCACTCCTTAACAAAACATATAAAAACCAAAAGCCTCATTAAGTGGTATTACTGTGCAAGGATAAATTTTAATTACAATTTCACCTGCATGGATTGTAACTATGTTAAAAAAAAAATCAAAACAACAACTAAAATTTAAGATTCACATCTTAAGTCAGGCATCCAAAATGCAACAGATGAACTGTTTATTGCTCTCCGCAACACAGATGACATGTTTCAGGTGTAAGCATTGAAGGTGAGAAGTTCAGCAGCACTAAACTCAACACAGAAATCTTTCTACAGATTTCAACGGTCCTTGAATCAGATGGGACACTGTTAAATTAAGAATTGCATTATTGCTGGATTTAAGTATTGCAGTCCAAACAAAGGTGCTTTAAAAGCTGTATTATGAGCTATTAATTAAAAAAACTCACATAATTAATTTTTCTCCAGTTTCAGAGATAGCTCAGAGGAGAATCCCACATAAACGCTGACACAGAAGCATCACTCAAATACAACAGAAGAAAAAAAAACATTCTGACAGATATCTGCCAGAAACACAATGGTTTTCCTAAGTAGCCCACTCAATTTAATTAAAAACTATATCACTTCCACCATCTTCCATCACAATGGACAAAACACCCCCTACTAAGCAACTTAAGTTCAGATGTTCATCTACTCTTTATTTTGTATTTAGTATGCAGAGCTGAAATGGAAGTGAAATGTATAAGGAAAAAAAATGCCAATGTCTTGGTTAAATACACTCTATAAACTTTTGCCATGCGCTCACAGAGCAGAATTACATGTCTCTTGTAGTTCAGCACAACACAGGTAGCCAGCATGGGTCCTGAAGATGCAGTTCTGTTCAGCTGCTTTCTTCAAAATACTGCAACAACAGTGAACAGGCTACTAGTTTTCAGCTCCACTAAAATTAAAAATAAGTTGTTGGGCTTTGAGGTTGTTTTTTTTAAGGACTTAACTAGTTAGTTTTCAAGTGCAGCTTAATTTGGATAAATAATATTCACGAGCTATACAATGCAAGCAGATTCCAGTTGTGTCTATCAAGACATTAGCTTCAGCGGGCAACAGCAGAGTTGGACTAAGGTAGAACTAGTCTAGTCCTCCATCAATTTAGATCCTGTATAAATAACAGTAGCCTGGGATGACTGCAGTCATCTGTTGATCTACAAACCAGACAAGACTCCTCCCCTCTCTCTCTCAGCACACTTGCTGTCAAGACACTAGATTAGAAGAGTTCAGGTCTTTTTCCTAGAGCCTTATTTAATGACTGTGGAAACATCATCCCAGCTACAGCTAGACCCCTACAAGCTTGCTTAAATAAGTACCTCAAAAGAGGTAATAATCTGGACCTAATTCAAATCACTGTCATTGCGGTATATGCTGTTCCTAAGGAACAACAGAAATATGAGCTTGCAACATATTTTTTACATAAAACAGAAATATGCTTTCTTGCTGCTTAACAACAGCAGGAGGAGGCCCTTACGGCAAGGGGTGCAAACGAACCCTCTAACTACTACTAGCCAAGTATCTTCTTAAAAGGTTTTCAATAACATAGTTTTTTTTCTGAAAATGTCTGCACCACTGCTCCAGTTAGTGGATGCACCTTACCATATGGCACAAATCTGGACCATGCCCAGACCGATTCTACAGCCTTGAGAAATTTCACTTAAACCCAGCACAGGGCTCACCCTTCCATTTCTTCAGGGACTTCCCAGCCCCTGCCGAAGACAGCCTCCCTGCACCGCACTAACAACTCTGAGTTAGTAACTTTTGCAAGACCAAAAATTTTTTTCATGTTATCACAGTGTCCACTGGTGCATTCATTTGTGAAGCTTTATAACCACCCATGAATTCTATAGCACAACTTAGACTTGGATAAAACAAGGCCTGGCTACAGCCACCTTTCCTCTGCGCTTCACCGCACTGAAATATGCCACTGTGCAAAGCTGCAGGTTTAATTTTTATGGAAGACTCCTATGTATCCTCCTTCAAAAGCTAAATGAAAAATGTCCAGTTCAAACAACTTGTCCGCCTAAACCAACAAAAAGCAAACCCAAGCTTTCCACGTTTGTACTCTATATCACTCCTTTTGATAATTGAACTTGTCACCTCTCATCTGAGTTTCGCCAAAGCCAAGGCAGGGGAGATTCGCACCGTCCAGCCCTCCGAAGACCGACGCCAGCAGGGTCGGGTCCCGCAGCCTCCCCTTCCTAGAGCACAGACCTCCTAACACCGGGAAAGAAGCCAGGGAGACGCCGGCTAGGACACTAGCCCACAGCATTCATGACAGAGAGCTCTGGGACACCGCGCCCCACGCCCCCTCCCTGCTCCCGCAGCCTCCGGTTTGTCCCTCATCGCCGGTGGCTCGGCGGGGAGAGGAAGGACGCACCCGCGCCCAATGGTTCTCCCCAGCGGCGGAGGACCCGAGGCAGGACCAGAGTGCCGCCCGGCAGGAGCCCCCCGGTGCCCGCCGGCATCGATCGGCCTCTGCCGCCGCAGCGAGGCGCCGAGAAGGCGGCGGCAGCGGCGGGCGCAGCGCCGCCCCGTCCCCGCACCAAGCCCGGCCCGGCCCGTTATTCCAGGCGGCGAAGGGGGGCATGGGGGGGAGGGCAGCTGCACCGTCTCCACGCCCGGGAGTTTTAAAGCAGCAGTACGCCTGCTTCGGGGCGCGGCGGCGGGGCCGGTCCCGCCGGCGCGGCGGGCGGGGGAGGGAGGGGCGGGCGGGGGCTGGGTGGCTCCTGCTGCTGCTGCTGCTGCTGCTGCTGCCGCCGCCACAGCGCTCGCCGCCTCCCCTCCCCCCCGACGGGGGCTCCTCGCTGCAGCCTCTGTGCTCCGCTCTCGGTCATGTGACCCTAACGTAACCGGACAGGAAAAGCCGCCGCCGCCGCCGCCGCCGCGCTGACTCCGTTGTTGCTGCTGCTGCTGCTGCGCGCGGAGACGGCGGCGGCGCGCGCGGCACCAGGCGGGCCCCGCGCCCCCCCCAGGTGAGCCCCGGCCGCACCGCGCACCGCAAGGGACAGGAGAGGGGAAAGGGGGGGGTCCCGGCGGCGCCCACACGTGCGCCCGCACCGGCCGCGGCCCCGCGCTGAGGCGGCGGGGCCTGCTCGGCCTCCGCCTCCTCAATTGTGTGCGGGGGGCGCCCGGCCGCGCCGAGGAGGGGAGCGGGGAGGAGGAGGAGAAGGAGAAGAGCCACGGCTGGCGCCGCCGGGGCTGCCTGGCTTCCTGACAAACCCCCGCCGGGCCGGGCCGGGCGGCTCCATCCGGGACACAGCGCGGGGGGGGATGGGCCCGAGCTGAGGGGAGGGAGGGGGCGGGGGCCGGTGTCGCCGGGCTCGGCTCGGCCGGTTGGGGCCCGGCGGCATCCGGCGCAGGGCGGGGAGAAGGGGGGGGGGGAAGGGAGGGGAGGAAGGGAGGGCGGGGAGCGGGGAGGGGGCGGCCCCGCCTGTCTCTCCTCGCAGGCTGGGCGGCCCCAGCGGCGGCGGCAGCGGCTCCCCGTCTCGCGCGCCCTGGCGGCTTCGCTCGCGCTGCGTCTCGCGCCGTCTCCGTCCGTGCGCGCGTGGCGTGCGCGGGAGGGGGGCAAGGGGGGGGAGAGAGACACACAGAGAGAGAGGGGAGGAGGAGGAGGGGCGGGGCGCAGCCAGTGAGAGCGCCGCGCGGCCGCCCGGCCTTCCGCCCCGGTGGCCAATGGAAGGGCGCCGTCACCTGTGCCACAGAGGCCGAGCGTGGCTCCGGGGGGAGAGAGAGGGCGGGCGGCATAGCCACGCCCCCTCCCCCCCTCCTTCCTCCTCACCGCGCTACGGCGGGAGCGCTCGAGGGGCGCGCGCCTTCTCTCCCTCCCCCCTCCGCTCCCCCTCCGTTGCCAGGGCCCGCGCGCGGCTCCGCTGAGACGAGGCGGGGCGGGGCCGGGGCCCAGCGCGGGGGGGGCGGGCGCCGAGCGGCCTCGCTCCGGGATCGCGGGGCGGCGGCGGGGCCTGGCCTGGCTTCCCGCCTCGTCCCTCCCGGCCTTTCCCTTCTCGGCTCATCCCGCCTCCGGCGCGGTGCGTTCCCGGCCTTTTCTCCTTTTCGACTCGGCTTTTCCCCTCCGGGTTCTCCCAAATAAAACGTACGTTTCCCCAAAGGATTTGGGCCCGGCGTGGTTTTTCTTCCACCCGTGAGCAAATGGGGTGACTCGAAGCGGATGAGCGGGGCCGTCCTGTCTGCTGTCCCTGCGGGATTTCCAGGCACAGGAAATCCTTCACACGGTTGTGGAATCGCCCAGCAACAAAATGTAACCTTGCTGGGGTTAATCATGGGTTTATTTAGTTACAGGTTTAAATACTATATTAATATTATTATTATTTAAATATTATTTAGCTACAGCCTGGAGAAGAAAAGGCTCCGAGGGGACCTTATAGCGACCTTCCAGTCTCTGAAGGGGCTACAGGAAAGCTGGGGAGGGGCTGTTCACAAAGGCTTGTAGTGATAGGATGAGGGGTAGTGGGTATAAACTGGAGAGGGGCAAATTTAGGCTAGACGTAAGGAATTTCTTCATGATGAGAGTGGTGAGGCACTGGCACAGGTTGCCAGGGGCATCACCCTGAAGGTGTTCAAGGCCAGGTTGGATGGGGCCTTGGACAGCCTGGTCTGGTGGGATGTGTCCCTGCCCATGGCAGGGGGGTTGGAACTGGATGGGCTTTAAGGTCCCTTCCAACCCAAAACAATTCTATGATTCTGTGATAGGTAACACTCCTGAACATAGACATACCCATCATGTCCTGTTCTCTATGTGTGGGAGACAAAGCGCTTTCCTTACCCTTTGCTGTATCATTTCCTTAGAGTGCAATTCTACTGCTTTCAGTTCAAGTATTTAAATATTTCTTAAATACACACTTACTGTTGCACGCCTGTATGAACACCATATTGTTTTGTGAAAAGATTAATTCAAGCCTCTGATGAGGGGTGACAACTTCAGCTGCCACGGTCACCGCTGTTTGGATAAGTGCGAAACTGTAAGCTAAACTAACACAGAATAATAGTAACTAGAAAGAATGCCTTTCTGAATTGGAGTTCCCTTACATTGATGGTTTGCTCTGCCTGACAAACTTCGCTGTCCAAGTGCAAACCAGACTCCACACTGATGAGTTAAATAATGTAGCACACCGAATAATCTAAATTAAAGCTAAAAAAAAAAAAAATGGTAGCGTGTGTTCTGTTACATCACAAAGTCTACCTGCATGGAGCATCTTGCAGGATTAAGTAACAATGAGTATGATTTTTGTTCTTGCTGACAGCAAGCATTCCGTCTTTTGAAGAGAGGGAGATGATTTTGGTATATTCTTTGTACAAACATAAGTATCCAAATAATAATTTGGGAAGGAGAGGATGGGCCTGAGGAAAGTTGGAACTTGATTTTTTTCCCTCTTACTGTCAGAAAATAATCAACTGTATCTTAAATTTTATTTCTTTGTTTGCCTTTGCAATCCTGACTCAATTGAGTTCTGATCCATGTGAATGCAAAGCAATGTATTTGGTCAGCCTGGTTAGTGGTTTAAATACAAGGGCATTCTTCACTCCAGCGAGCAGAATCCATTTCTCCTATGGCTAGACATATCGGCATATATGGAATACACATTCATTCTCTTTCCCAAAAAGCTGTACTCTTACTGTGAAGAAGAAACAAGCTGTTTGTACCTCACCTAAAGTTTCAGTAACTTCGTATTAAATTTGAAAGGGAAAAACCTCAAATCTTTTTATAAATCTACTGCTTTTGATTCACTTCTCTGTGTTTCATCTTCTCTTTTGTTTCTGTTCATAGAGTATCTGTTCTGGGCATAATGCGCCCAGGTATTTTGTTGACTTCTCTTGCTATTTTATATGACTACATATAGACCTATGTTACTTCATACTTTCACTTTTTCTGCCCAAAGCTGTATTTGGTTTGGTTAAGATCATATCCACTTCTTGATCTTACGTGCTGTATACTCAGCCATCCAGCTTTATGGATGGATGACCTAATGTGTTTCACTGGCTATTTTTTTACCCAAGTTTTCAATACTTGCTTCCAAGGCTGCCCCCAAATCCAGTAAATCGAGTAAAAGTTTATAGTTCTTAAGTAGTCCTGTGAGGATAGCCTCCAGCAGCTGGTTCAGGGAAGTGCAAGGAGAGTGGGGGCCTGCAGAAGCCCTGGTTTAGGGGGGCTCAGGTTGCTGCAATGTTTCACTGTTATCCTATGTTGTGCTGATGGCCAGCAATAGGCAGAAATGCACCTCTGGCCTCTAGGGTTTCTTGATTTGCTAGGCAAGTGTAAGGCACTCCAGCACACAGGCTTCTTACAAAATGCTATTGTAGCTGATTTCAAAAAATAAATAAATCATTATTGAGTGGAAAGATTGGCCCCTCTTATTCTAATAGTCCAGAGAGCTTGCTGATACCTAGAATGAATGCTTTGTTTCAGACTGGAAAGTCTTGAATATGTATCTAGTATTTTCCAGGGAGGGGCATAACCATCAGAAGTGTTTTATTATTTAATGCTGCATTTTAATTCAGCTGGATGGACATATAGTTTTAACCCAAATTTTCAGTATCTCTCTATATATTTTATATTAAAATTAGATAGCTTTTATTGGGCTCTACTCTGGTCTCTCCCATCCACTTAGGTGCGAATGACTGATAGCAGATGAGGGATTTATTTTTCCTGTTTAAACAGACAGGTGGTAGCCAAAATGCTTTGTTTTTCCCATTACAAATGTATTTTTTTACAACTCATTGATAATTCTTCCTCTCCTTTAGCTATTCATGTTTCTGTATTCAAGTCCTCCCGTGCCTTTTCAGAACTCTTCAGTACTGGCTCTGCTTTGCTCTTTAAGCCCAGGCAGATCACCTTTATGAATCATCGCCTGTCATGAAACAGAAATCCTTGCCTATGTAAAATATATCATTTGTACAGTAGCTTGGGATTAAGATATGTTACAACAGCATGACACATAGATATTAGAGGAAAATATCTGTTAAGAGACATCTACTGTTGCATCTGTGCATTTACTGTTAAGTTTTACATGGATGTGATTTGCTTTTCAGAGTGTACAAAAATGGATTTGGCCAACCATGGGCTTATTCTGCTGCAACAACTAAATGCGCAGAGAGAATTCGGTTTCCTGTGTGACTGCACAGTTGCCATTGGTGATGTCTACTTCAAGGCACACAAATCGGTCCTTGCTTCTTTCTCCAACTACTTCAAGATGTTGTTTGTTCATCAAACAAGGTAACTATAAGAGGGTTCACTGTTTAAATGTTGTTCTGTTAGCTAAGGTAAGGAGGTCTAGCAAGATTTTGAAACCTGAAAATGTTGAGTTTGCTTCTTGCTATGACATGCGGAGCATGGAATCCAGTCTTATCTGCTCTAGTCTAACTTTAAAATGTGTTAAAGATGAACTGTGATTCATTAACATTAATATTATAATTTAGCACAGTTTCTTTATCCTTAAAAAACCACAGAATTCCTAGAATTTAATATTTAAAGGATCCCGTCTTCACTCTTGCACTTCTCTTCACCCACTGACTATCCTCTACTGTGTACTTGGGATATTCTTGACATTTCTGTAAGGTTGTATACAACGCAATAAATGTTTGCTATGAGATTTTGAAAAATGGACTTACAAAAAGAGGTTAATATGTTTCATTTTTTTTGACAGTTTACTGAAGACAGTGAAATAATAAAATACTACATAGTGATGGAAAATAAGGAGGGGGTGGGATTTTTGTTGTTTGGGTTTTTGGGGGGAGTGGAGAGCAAGGCAGCCTTATATAGAGAGCTTTGGATAAGGAACGTGTAAGACTGTTTTAAAGATTTTTTTTTTGTCTTTTATTTCTCCCAGTTATTTGAACTATCTCAAAAAGTTTGTTAAGTGAGTGAAACTCTTAACTCCTTGTCTAAGAGTTTTTAGCCAAAAGTAAACATCAAGGACAGAAGTGCATTTGCACTTCTGAGACAGGTCTGCAGGCAGATGTATTGGTCTTGATGTTCCATCCAGAGCACATAGTGATCTCTGGAAGACAGCATCACAAAGTTTACCTTTGAGTGTTATATTTGAATTAAAAAAGCCTTGAGAGAGCTCAAGGAGGGTGCACTTCAAGAAATGGAAGAACTCCTCAGTTTAGTGGCCTACTAGGGTTAGAGCAGTCAGACCACAGTGCGCAGTCATGTTTGGATTTCCATATTTTATTTTATGTTTGTTTAATACAAGAGCTAGAAATAACTCTAAAAAATTATTAGAATCCCAGATCCTCTCCTGTTAGCTAACTGGCTTAACCAAAATGTTCTTGATTTTCTTTCTTCTTTTCTGAAACTTCCCTCTTTTTCTGCACAGACATCCAGCTACAGCCAGAGGATCAGTGGGTGTTTCAGTCCAGAGTATCCTAAAGGTTGATGTATAGGGCATGCTTTCAGCTAGAGGATGGTCTTGGTTTCAGACCTGTTAGGCAGAGGAGGGCATCGCAGCCAAAGTGTCTCCCTTTGTTGAGTGCCCTAACCGAGAGACTGTTAGGCTAACCAGGTGGTACCATTGGTTCTACTGTTTCTTCCTCTGCATTCAAGGAAAGAAGCAACCGTTCTGCTTGGCCTCCATGGGTTAGATGTGTTCAGGCTAGACCTGTTACATCAGATCCTCAGGGGATTCACACCCTGTCCTGCATGGTTTCTAGGTCGTAATGCAGTTGAGACAGAGTGACACCACACATTTGCAGAACTGTAACTGTAAACACTAGTGAGCCATAGAAGTCAAACAGGCAAGCGCCAGATGAATTTTAGGTGTTTTCAGGGTGAAGTACCGAGAAAAGCTTGTGAATTGGACTTCAGTGTAGCAGGTTTTACTTCAGCTACAAATGTGTTTGAATCCAACCAAAAAGAGGGGGAAATATCTTTGCAATTTGCAAAATATATTAATATGTGACAAAAAGTCTCTAACATAGCAGTTTAGAGAGGTGTAGATTGCAATGGGACAGCTTTGTCTTTCAAGGCAGTTACTTCCCTGAGGAAAAAAAATGTCATCTTCCAAGAGGCAAGTAAGATTAGCTTTTTTATGTTAAAGCATTTCAAAATTTTAATTTTGAATTTAAGTAGATGTCTCTAATTTTTGTCAGTGCTTGAATAACCTAGATCTGGTAAAAAAGTATTTTCCTTATCTCTCATTGATCATTTTGTTTCACCTTTCAGTGAATGTGTCCGTTTGAAAGCGACTGACATACAGCCAGATATCTTCAGTTATCTCTTGCATTTGATGTACACTGGGAAGATGGCACCGCAACTCATTGACCCTGTCCGACTAGAACAGGGAATAAAGTTTCTGCATGCATATCCACTAATTCAAGAGGCCAGCCTTGCAAGTCAGGGAACTTTTTCTCACCCGGATCAAGTTTTTCCATTAGCATCTTCATTATATGGCATTCAGATTGCAGATCACCAGATAAGACATCCCACTAAGGTTACATCAGCGACTGACAAACTCGGGCGAGAACCAAGGCCACAGACATCAAGGATGAACCAAGAACAGATTTCTGAAGGCTCACAGCTAGCTACACCTCTGCCACAAGTGTCCCGGACAAATATGTCCACTTCTGACCCATTACCATCTTCTTTATCTCCAGAATTGGTATCTGCTGCTGGTAATAATTCACCTGCAGGAGAAGAGACCAACATGGAAGCATCTTCTTCAGATGAACAGCCTGCCTCACTCACAATAGCACATGTCAAGCCAAGTATTATGAAAAGAAATGGAAGCTTCCCAAAATACTATGCCTGCCACCTCTGTGGTCGCCGGTTCAATTTGCGAAGTAGTTTGCGTGAGCACCTGCAGATTCACACAGGAGTTCCCTTCACATCTAACCAGCAGGGAGAAAGTAGTATTTCTTTGTCTCTCTGTAACAACACAGCTGATAAAGATGCCATGGAAGTGCCTGAAGCAGGGATGATTAGTGACAGCGAGCTACAGCACATCTCAGACTCCCCGATAATTGATGGGCAGCAACAGTCAGAGACACCGCCCCCTTCTGATATTGCCGACATAGACAACTTGGAGCAGGCAGATCAAGAGAGGGAAGTAAAAAGACGGAAATACGAATGTTCTGTCTGTGGTCGCAAATTTATTCAGAAAAGCCACTGGAGGGAGCACATGTACATACACACTGGCAAGCCCTTCAAGTGCAGCACTTGTGACAAAAGCTTTTGTAGGGCTAACCAGGCTGCCAGACACGTGTGCCTAAACCAGAGCATGGACACGTACACGATGGTGGATAAACAGACTCTGGAACTCTGTACTTTTGAGGAAGGCAGTCAAATGGACAACATGCTAGTACAGACCAACAAGCCCTATAAATGTAACTTGTGTGACAAAACATTTTCAACTCCCAATGAAGTAGTCAAACATTCGTGCCAAAATCAAAACTCTGTCTTTACACTAGAAGAAGATCGCTCCATCCTGCTAGGTGGTGGGGACACAGAAGCCACAGAGACTGATAATGCAGTGTTAGCCTCCATCAAAAAGGAGCAGGAAGCAGTGTTGTTAGACTGAATGTGAAACCTGTATCGATTTTTTAAAGTTTCCGTATTAATTTTTTATTAAATCGATTTTTTTCTTCCCCCCCACCTCTTACTTCACTTATCCCTGCCATCTTCTCCACCAGTCTCCTTCCCGCCCTTTGTCTTCAGCAACCAGAACTGTACTGGCACATTAGGAAATTGGACTTTGCCTCTCCCACCAAAACAAACAAAAAGCTTTTGCATCAAGCCACAGTGTAATTGATTTTAATACAAAGGAATGAGTGAAAAAAATAATCCAGCTAACTATGTTGATAGTATTAGTTAATCTGAATTTAATAGATTTTAAACAAAACTTTAGATTGCTTAAAAGTGTATTTAGCTACAATGGCTAGCGTGATGTGAAACAGAGTATCAGTTTGGTAAGCAAAGAATATATCTATCTATCTGTATAGATACATAGATATATATATATATATTAGTTTCCCCGGTAAAAGGCATTTTGAGAAGATCTGAGAAATGAAATACCATACTTTATGAAAGTCCACATGCAAGTTGGTTAAGGTTATAACTTAAAACCCTCAGAACTTTTATCAATGAGTGGAAAAATCTCCGTTCATTGAATTAGAAAGACCTGAGGGTGTTTGGTTTCTTTTAGCCTTATGTTTTCCTTCAAGTATGCCTTTGGGTATCTGTTTCAGATAGCATCATTGAGTCAAGCAAAGTAGTTACTTGGTCAAATTTTGACTTAAGTAGCTGTAATAATAATGTGATGGCAATCTTTATATATATATATAAAATACTGTATATGTATAAAGATTTTTATATATATAGAAAGTGTTTGTGTGTATATTTGGTACAGGTAAATAAATGCACACGTCCTTTTTAAGTAACTGGCCGTCTACTCTCAGATTCAGCCTAGAAAGTCTTTTAGTTGTTTGACAAAAATAGTCATTGCACAGGTTAGTTTTAATGAAATTTAAAATGTTCTGAGCTGTGTGCATTTTTATTGGCCTGTTGAACAGAAGCTGGTAGGTAAGTGTTGTCACCCAAGCTACAAAGGAAACTAGAGAAGTGACATACTGGTGAGCACTGTACCATCGTTAGTGCAGCGCATGCATGTGTTGTTAGCTTCTAAGTTTGAGTCATTCTGGATAAAAGGAGAGAGGAAAGCTTTATTGCCTTACTCAGGCAAGGAATGTCCATGATTTCATTTGGTCTAATGGTATGAGTTAAGAGGAAGAACAAGTGGCACAGAGACGTTCTAGCAACACGGAATCATCATTGTTTTAAGTGAGTCAGTAATGCTGACAGGCAAATTCTGCTCTGTGACAGAGTCCCGTTATTTTCAAAGCCAAGACAAAGTCTGCAAAAACTGAAAGAGTGAACTCTGTAGTTTTAGTTACTACTGATGGTAGCACTGCATCTTTGTGTTAAAAATCAAGTTGCTGATTCTTATTTTATATAGATGCGCAGATTTTTTGCTGGTAGCCTAGAAAACTAAACTGACAGCAGCAATGAAGCCCACTAAGCAATTACAGGGCCAACAAGGCATAAGCGGACAAAATACATGCCCCGTCATAAATGGAGACAGTGTGTGTTTTGAGGGGAGGGGCAGGAGAGGGCAAGTCACAAACCACAGCTCTTCTCTGTGTATACATTTAAACTGAATATCATCTTTTTGTGTATAGTTAAGTTCTCAGATTTGTAAGTTTTTATACATCATTGAATAAAAACTGAATTAAATGGGATACAATTTATTGAGTTGAAGGTGAAAGGTTGTTGGTTTTCGATCTCTCTGAAAGAGCTCTTACTGAATTGGTTTAAAAGCCAAGCAATATGTTCTGTATACCAGACTAAAACATCAGTCATACAAATGAACAAATAGCTTACTAAAACCTAAGACAGTGGATTTAGCACAGAGAGTCACTGCGTATTTGGTTTTCCAGTTCATTATAACATGACAATTACTGTAAAGTTTATTGTAAGTGATGTTGAGTTTATTATCTCTCTTAGAGTAATAGATCTAAAATCAGTTGACTTGACTTCAAAGTATAGAAGTGGTTTTAGGTTAAAAAAAGTAACATCTTGCAGAATTGTTTTAGTGTTGCCCATTTAAAATCTTTTAGGATCTTCATTTACCAATGTAATTTCTTTGAATATGGTTTTTATTTCATCTCACTTAGTTTGAAATCCTCTCAGAGTGGGAGAAAAAAACCCAAATCTTTCTTAATTCAGGGTAAGGTTGGTTTCTAGGGTATCTGTGGTTCAGGGTATAGTCATGAGTTCATTTCCAAAATGACTACGGCTGCTAAAGGTGCTGTTGCCTCAACTATAAGTTACTGCTTGGTGAGATGCTCTTTTTTTTTTCAGAGCTCCAGCTCTGCTCCAGTGCAGAATACAACAGTTCGGCTCAAGTCCCCAGGTGGCTGGTTGTATCAGAAGCATACACATGTGCACATTTTTTGTGAGACAGTGAGCAACCCCAGGTCCTTGGCTTATTCCTGCTTTCACCTCTCCTTCTCCAGTCTTTGGAGAACACCATGTTTGCTCAGTTACATGTTGAATGGCCTCAAGTGAACTGATTCCACTGAAAAAAACACCAGTCTTAAAAAATGGTATTTTTTGGTCAAATGTTTTTCCCTATTGTAACTCTGCAGAGGGTTTCAGAGGATTCGTGGGTTGTGCAAGGGCAGAAATTAGCAAAGAGGTGGCTCACTGAAGCCAGTCTTGCTGCTGGCAACATCCAGGGTGAAGAACGTGGGAAGCAGTGACTCTCACTTGGGCCAGTCCCTCGTCTAGTGAGCAGTGTGGCCTTGCAAGCTCGTGTACTGCCCAGAAAGAAGGAGCAGTGAACAAGCAGCCACAGGAAGAAGTTGGTTATGACAGCACTGCTGCTGCAAGAAACATGCAGGCTCAGCAGAGATACTTTCATCTGTTAATATTTATTCTTACGAAATAACACTGTCAGGTAAAGAAAAAAAAACACAATAAAGAGATTATTTTTATATGTGTTCAGATGTCATAATGGTTTATTTAAACTACCCTTTATTGTCTGGTGCTCCATAGTGATGTTTAAGTCATTGTCTCTCACTGCTTGAGCAGCTTTGTTCCTCTAGGCAAATTAGAAACAGTGTGTTCTGGTTATTAACAACTCTATCAAGAATTTGGGTATTGCAGCACAACCATAGTTATGTTCTTTGCTAAACCCCACCTGAATTATTATTGAGATTAGAAATAACTTCAGGTTTTACCTTGAAACTTTTACCTCAAATTTGTGACCAATTTGTTACTTATTCAGTCTGCTCACCTGCTGAAGCTGTGAATTTTCTGCCAAATGAAAGAAGAGACCTTTGCCGGAACTACTGAATAGCTGGCAAAAACCTGCCATCATTCAAGACTGTGGGCTGGACCTTCAGACCCAGTGTATTTCCAAGGGACTAACTTCAAAGTTAATTTCCCTGGCATGTCACTTGACAAGACCCCTCTGCCTTGACTTGAGAAGTACCAAAAACCTACAAATCATCCCCTCAATAGAGAAAAACAGATGATTATCACTTCTGAAAGTAGAGATTGCAGTCCTTTGCAAGCTACCAATATTTGTCAACTTTGTGTCAAGTGTCCTCTTGGTCAGTGGTCTGATAATCATTCTGTTTCTGCTGGGGGAGAATTTATTAGAAGATTCTAGCGTTACAAACAGTTCAAATAGTTTAAACTGAGCTCCTGTTTACATTGGAGAGCCTTAAGTTGCTATCTTGATGTTTAGAAAAATCTGCATTCTGGCTTTTCAGCTCCAAATCCCATAAAATAATACTTTCAGTCACAAAAGGTAGTCAGTGACATTACAAAAACTTTTTATATTAATTAAAGGAAAGCTGGTTAGACAAGAGCAGGTTCTGTGGTGCTCAGTGGCATCACAGTCCCTTGCAATGTTTTTTTCCAATCTGCTTAACAGCAGGATTACCCTTTTTTAACATATGGTTCTTCAGTTATCTTCAGTTCAAGCAATCGAAGACCAAATTGGTTCATTCTTAACCAAGTGAAAGTTCTTTTCCTTGACTGTATTTCCACACCTTTTAATCTTAAAAAGTAAAACCAACTAAGGGAGTGTTCATTCTGGAGGTCTGTCATTGACTCTTATTTATTACTTCCTAGAAGTCAATAAATGTTTCCAGGTGGCAAGATACTTCATAGCTATGAATGATTGGGATTATTTAGATTACTTAAAGAAGACAAGTTCCACTTAACATTCCGACTTCAACACTGTAAACATTACACTGTTACAGCATCATAGGTTCATAATGAAATCTAGGTGGTACACTACCAGTGGTGATAAAGGGTGTCTGTTTAAAAAGCCCAGCTGTTGTCCTACCTGAGGCGATGCGTTTCTGTTTCTACAGCTCTCATTTTGGTTTTTTGTTTTTGTTTGCACAAATGCCTGCTGTTGTCAGCGGATAATGAAATCCCACTTATACCAGGACCAGAATAAAACACAGAAAGAAGGAACAAATCTTTAGCAGCATGACTCATTAATGTATACTCGCCAGATGATCCATGACCATCTCTAGAAGAGAAACTGCCCTTAAATACAGGCTTCTATCAAGCTTGCCATTGAAAAGGATATATTTTAATGACATCAGCCAAAACCATGAAATCAGATTTCCTCCGCAGTACAGCCTTGCTGCTATGCATGTCTCTGCATCCGTGCTGTTGAACAGATCATGTGAATGAAAATGCAGAGCTCAGCTTGGTCTTTGAGCAGCTGTCAGTAACTGTTGCCTCTCCTTGTAGTACCTCCGCTTGACACCCCACCTCTCCAGCATGCAAACCTATAGCTTGTCTCTAGTCTGCTGACTCTGTTAGTCCTGGTTTTGAAGGAGCCTCTACGCTTTCTAAGGGACCTTCCTGATAAATCCATGTTTTATTCAATCCTATGCTTTAATCTCTCAACCACATGGTTAAAGCATTTTCCTTTTTGTCACTACTGTATTGTATAATTCCAGTTTCAGCAGTGAATTATTTTGTAGTTGTTACGGTTCATTTGGGTCTCTCAAATTGGTGGAGCAAGGTACTCTATGAATCAAGCTTTGTTTCATGAGCTCATTAGGTAAAAATAAAGCAACGGATCAACCCCTTTTCAACAAACTAGTCTAAAATCTCAATACTCTACCTTACTGCTTCAAAAAATTATACAATCATTAACTCACAGAGTCACCAACCCACATGTTTATAAGCAAAGGAGGTGTCTAACTGAGGGTAAGAGTGCTTATCCTTCTTCCTTTGTCACGCCGCAGCTGTCCCCTCTGCCACCCCAGGAAATAGGAGAGTCTCAGCACCTTGGCTACCAGTGGATCCGCTGGCAAAGGCTTTTTGGAATAGGCAGGCATCTTCCTGCCTTCCAGCTTAGAAGTTGAGTCTACACCTTTCCAGTGGCAGTTAGTTCTGCAGACTTTTAAGCTTATCAGCAGCTATCAAACAGTTACTTCTGCAAGGCTGCAGAAACTGCAGACCCTGTGTCTTTCTGGCCTCGGCATCCAGCACACGTGCTGCTCTTTCGGCAGATAATGTTGCTGCTCCTGCACACATCAGGTCCTCCTGGGATCCGTGCCTTAGGGCAGCGCCTGAGCAGGAGCTGAGTGAGCAGCTGCTGAGGGTCTGGGCCTCATTTCTGCTGTTGCTTCATTGTTTCCTGGCTTGATTCAGACTGGCACTGCATACAGCGAGGAATCTAGAACTGAATCTGCATTTTCCCTTCGGAGTCCGCTGAAGGAGCTTGTTACTCCACACGTGCATATTGTGTACATACATCACTGATGCAAACTTGTGCGGTCATGCTTTTTCCTCTTTCACAGCTGTCCAAGCTGGATGGAAGCTCACCTGTCAGGGAAAACAGCTGTCTTTGCCACATCAATTTCCCCATCTTTTGGGGTGTTTATGAAAGAGGCAGTATGATTCCACGCACATTTGAGGTGCAATCCACATCAGCCTGTGAGAAACCAGTGCAGTCTCCTTTGGGATGCAGAGCAGTGAGTTTGCAGAAGACAGCACTAGATGGTGCAGTCACACTGGTGCAACCACCAAAGCATCCAGGCTGGCTGTCCAGCTGCCTTTCACAGGGGCAGGCACTGCATACTCCAAACAGAATTTCCATACCAGCATTCCTATACTGAAAGGCTGCACTGGAAAGCCAAAGGGGGGCAGAAAGGCCTCTTGCAGCCTTGCCTTGCAGCATGCTTGTCCCAGAGAGCAGAGCCCTTTGCAGAGTGGGCCACAGGGCACTGAAAACACCAAGTCCCAAGGCTTGCAATAGCAGGTACACGAGGAGGAACTTTGTATTTTCACAGACAAGAAAATATGTAATTGTAAATATTATTATATTTTATTTTATATTTTTATAGATATATACCAGACCATCACATCTGCTATTCAGGACTAACCAAAACCTTTTCCCCTAAAAAGAAGTCCAAATTGGATTGATTTCATGGTAACATAGCTAGTCAGCTCCTGCAAGCTCAGCCTCGGATGAGGAAAAGCACATGTTTTCAAGGAGCCCTGGACACTGACACTGGTCACAGCCTCTGTGCTATTGTTAAACCTCCAACATGAGTTTCCCATACCAGCAGGAGCTGGTCTTTCCTCAGAGCCTGACAAAAGAGTGAAGCCTGGAAAACAAGGAGCATTACACACACACTGGGTCAGGTCCTTCCACCCAGCTGCAGTACTTGGAAGTCATGAAAGGAAATAGGCACTCAAAGCATATGATTTGCTTATGGGAAAAGAAGATGATGCCCCATCACCAAACCACCACCACTCCAGCTGCTGGCGCACAGACATGTACACAGAATATAGAGCCATAATTGTTCAGCAGAAATCTTATTCTTTGATATGACAGCATTCTTAAGCAAATTTTTTTTCAATCTCATTTAGAGACATATGTGAGACATATTTGTCAATATTAATAAAGGAAAGAGACTCAGTACCAATTTGTGAGCAAGAACTGAAAAAGAACCTTTGGAGAAATTTCACCCTTGTTCATAGAGTTTATTAAAGTTTTCTTGTCCTACCTGTTTTGTTTCAGTAAAGCCGTAGTGTGATCTACATGTTAAAAAAAACCATACCACAGGTATGACCTGAAGGGTGTCAGTGTCACCCTGCACCACCCTCCTGTCATATATATGAGGTTTCTGTAAGGAATGTGTTCCTCTCTCTATGTCAAGAGTCATTTGTGGTGACAGAACAGCAACTTATGCACTGAATTTCAGGTCTGAGAGGCCAGAGCATGCAGGTTCACCCAAAGTCTGATCTGCAGCAGCCGGCTGTCACCCTGAAGCAGCTGTACCAGCAGCACACATGCCAGGTGGCAGCGTGCTGGTTGGTGGTGTTGTAGCTGGTGCCAGGCAGCCGTGACCACAGTCCAGTTCTGTATCAGCCACACATCCCACTTTTGCCAGTGCCAAAGCTTGTCTAAGTGCAAGGACACAGCCTCTCCTGGTGCTAGGTGTCCACAGAGCTTCCTGGTCTTGCACCACCTAAAACTCACTTCTGGCATGGGTAGGAGAAATGGAGTACTCCCAGTGGGTTTAGTTACACCACAATTGTAGTTGAAACTGGACTGGCTGGGGCGATATAACAACTTTCCTACAAGCCAGAGCGATTTTGAGGCCACAAAACTGCTGCTCTAGGGAGTCTCCATGAGTAAAGCTATGTCTCAGAGCCAAGGGCCACAGTGTCACTGGTCTTTTCTGAGCTCCATCCGCGGCAAGCAAAACGAAAGCAAAAATCAGCTGAAGGAATCAGCTGAAATCTGGAATCAGTGTTCACCTCTGTGTAAAGCCGCAGCATGCAGAGTGGAACGCTGATGTGTGGTGAAACAGCAGCTCCAATTAAACAGAGAGAGAATAACAGAGAGCTGGGCAGTTACTCGCAAAGCAGCCACCTAAGCTGTAAAAAAAACTGTGACCATGCCTCTAAGGACACTGCCTTTCCTGTTTTGGGGTGGGGTTCAGAGTTTTGTTTCGGTTTTTAACATTCTATTAACTGTTTCCTCCTAAGAGGAAAACACTGAGGTATTTTGCATTTATAGATATTTCAGAGGTTTCTGCAATAACTCTGCAAGGCAGATGTGTCTCTTGGGCTGCTTGCAATGATAACAGTTTTCACTTTGCAGTTGGACCATGCCTTTATCTTAGAGCAAGAGTGGGGGCAGGGGCTTCTGCCATTCAATGTGTTTCACAGACAGAATTGAGAACATGTGGCTTCTGCTCTGCCAGCCGAGGGGCACCAGTGCTCTGATGATAGTGCTCCCCTCAGGGCTGGTGCTTTCCCCTTGCCCCTGCCAGCCAGGAAAGAGAAGGTGCTACCGAATACAGTACACTTGCCACAGAGAATGGGATCACCACCCTTGATTCTCATTAGCTGGAGGGTCAGAAATCTCTTAGCATGGGATTTGTATCTGCATGCTAAAGAGAAGAACGTACGAGGAATTTGGAGATGATGGTTGTATTAATGCGTTTTGCCTCTTCAGAAACTATGAGAGATGGATCCTCTTGCTCCTAAAAGAGTTAATTTCTGCTCCAAAAAGAAGTTGTACTAACAAAATTAAAAGTTCTTAAGACCTGTATTTGTGTCTCAACACAAGTCCTTGCTAGACCACTGAGTCACCTAGTGTTGCAATGCCATATAACATATCTTCCTGCTTCTTATATCCCTGCAAGAGAGTGTGAGGTGATGAATTACTCTGCATGTGGTCATGCCCTGCTAGTGGTCTCCTGCAGAGTGCTCACAGGAGCTGAGGTTTTTCATGGTGAGAGGAAACAAGTGCAGCTGCTGCTGCCAAAAGGATTTATTTGCTCTGGCATGTAGCTACTGGTAGCAGTACTCGCTTGTAGTGCCACACCTCAGTGGTGATTGCATGTCAGAAATGAGAACATTTGTTTCCTGTTGCTGTCAAGGAATGCAATTAAACATGGCTGTGAGGACCAAGAAATAGGTATACAATACCACTGGCACTTAGCACTGATACCCCTGCCACTGAGCATAAAGGAGAGAGGGCATTTATAAAAAAGCAACACTCCAGGCTCTAAGGTGTCTCCTGGATAGCGTTTAATTGCTCTGACTGAAGCAGGCAGTTTTGCAGAAGCACCAGCTTGCAAGCAATATTGAAGAGGGCGGTTCCTCAGTTTGTCTTTAACAAGGTGAGTTGCAAAATCCTTCAATGTCTGATAGGACCAAGAGGGTGCATTTCTTGGTATCATCCATCACGGATGTTTGTGGCCAAGGTTTATTTTGCAGCCAGCCACACTGGACCTGTCAAGAAGGCCACAAGCTCAGCGCTCTCTTAGACTCCACTCTTGGTGCACAAAAGCCACAACCCAGAACAAGTCATCTAAATGTGACCGAGGGGGCACAGTCTGCCCTCCCAATGGGTTTTTCGTCTCACATCAGGGCTGAGGGTTTTGGACAAGGCTCAACTTGCAACCAGGATGTAGGTTTAGGATTAGGTTTAGGACTGGGAAAGAAAGAGAGTGAGAGCCTCTCACTGGAGTGAGGCTGCAAAGGAGCTGCTGAAGGAAGGGGGAGGCTGCAAAAAGTCTCTATAACAACTGGTGGAGTGTGCAGGCACGGGACGCTGCATGTGCAGCTGGAATGATACCAAACAAGTATTTCAAGTATTACAACACAAGACTGTATTTCTCTCTCCTTCTTTCTCAGATTTTTATTTCCTAATTCCAGCTTCGGTTTTCCCTTTCACCTGAGAACACGTGCAAGAGACACCCCTGCTTCTGCCCTTGACTCCTCACAGGAAAGAGGAGAAGAATGTGAGGGAGTCCTTGCTGCCCCTCATGAGGGGATTGGGTTGGGATATCTGCCAGGATCTTGGGTCAGTCGTGCAGACCTTTGCATGGTGCACACGTGTAGCTATACTGAGCATTAAAGGCATTGCTTTTTAACAAATGTGACAAAAAGGTGAAGTCTTCAAAAGAGCAAGTGTTAGCATCCCTGAATTAAGCCTCATGGATAAAACTCCTGGCTTTGCCACAGCCTTGCCGGTTGTTCTGTAAGACTGGTATCTCTCCAAATGGCACATGGTTGGTTAGCGCATCTGACAGAAAGAAGACACTTTAAGAAGCATTATTAATGACAACTTATACTCTCGAGATCACCTTATTTTCCCAAACAGTTCTCAGATAACAAAAGTGATAACAAAAGTGTCAGTTAAGAAAGTGCAGTAAAGAGAGAGACTATACTTATTATCTTTCCTGATTAATATTTCAGTGAAGTGCAAAAAGTTTTCAGAGTGAGGCACTCCTTGCTCTTTAGGATTTCTATAAAGCTTTACTAGAGGGGGGGTGTATTTGCCTTCATAACCCCACTGCCCAGTTTCACCACTCTTCCCACAAAGACAAAATCTATGGTTTCTTGTTCAAAATTAGGTTTTATTTTCATAATTTTTTAATAGTAGTCTTATTGTTATATATGACTGTGTTCTTACATAAAATTCTGCTGTGATTTGGAGCCCAAAGTGATGGCATCTTGTGTGGATCCAGGTAGAGCCTATGGCCCTGTTCCCCACCCATATCCCTTCTCTCCCATCTGGACATGTAGTGAGAGGGGCCATGTGGAATGTATGAGTATCAGTGACTGATGCACATTTATGGTTTTCTTTAACAGCTCTGAGGCCTTGTTACGTTTTGGGGTTCATTCCCAGACGACATTTTTCTTTACAAAGTTATGAAGTGGCCAGGCTCCTATATGGAATTCTGGAGTGTATTCCCTCTAAGATCCTAACGTCCCTAGCACAACACATAATTCCTTTCTTATTCTGTTGCAGGGGTAACCACCGGATTTCTTGTAGCACCTAATCAGAGGCTGATTTTTCTCCCACTTATCCACGTGACTCCCCAAAAGATGAAATTGGGACTAGGACCTTGTTTCTCTTCTTCTGGCATCGCTACCCCAGTTGACTCGGGGGTGTTGTAGCAAGTGTCCATAGCTTGTTTACAAGTTCTGTGAAGCCGCCAGCTCTTAAGACACCAGAGATGCTCTGCCCTACAGTGACCTCTTGTGGAAATTTTAACTTTTCCGGGTCTTTAACCAATTCAGCGTGAGCTGCACGTGTGGTCGTACTGTGGTTTAAGTATGGTTTAAGTTTTTAAGTAAATCTCATCCTATCTACCTCCAGTGGTGGAATCATAAACCCCATATCTTTCACATCAATAGCTGTTATCCATCATTAGGCGGACTGACTATGGATACAGCTGCAGTGAGCAGCTTGGCAGCAACAGTCAGGCCTCCATAATCTGCTGTTAGTTGCCACTTGTCATTAGGCTTCTTTCAATGCAATGCAGGAAACTTGTAGGGGATGAGACTTGCCAATGGTTACCTATTCTTTAGCCTGTGTTGTTGGTTCAGCAAGAGAATGGAGAGCATCAAGAGGGAACTTGCAATATGGAATGCTAACTAGCTTGCGATGGGCTAAGGCAGCACCTGTTTGTAACAGGCTAAGAGGGGTGCATCAATATGAGACAAACTGGGCTGTAAAGGGAATTTATACTTGTTTACTATTTTCCCCATGGGTCCATGCACCACTGACTCTTCGGTAAATCCATACCTAAAAGCACCTATCAGAGGACCTAAGAGTAAAGTCAGGAGGACTGCTGGTCCATCAGACAGAATTAATTTAGCCCTAGCCAGTGGGTGGGTAGTGACTTGCCCACAGGTGCCTACAATTGAAACTAGGTGTTTGCTAAGTGGAAACAGTCCTTGATAAGTGCCCACATCCACCATCTACATTTGGGCTCCTGTTTCTATGGGAAATGTGGTATAGCAGTGGTCATTACCTGCCACCATCACCTCCATACTAGGATCCTCAGCAGGGCAAGGAGCAGCCACTGGACTGCCACAGGATTAAGGCCCTTGATTTCCTACATATTCATGGTCTAGTGTCAGTGTTGTGTGTATCCCAGAAGTTACATCCCTAAAATCCTCTGCTTTAGTTATTTCTATCCTAAGATATAACTATCATGTCACCACCACCTCTCAATATGGATTCTGGAAGACTATCAGGAAGAGTCGATGAGGCAAACTCAGCCGGTGACTCTATACCAGGCATTGTCAGTGCATTTAACTGACTCGAGATTGCTCTTTAATTAAACACATTTTCCATAACTACTTACATGCAGTAGTGACTCTGGGTGTGCCTCTACTTCACCATTTTGCTTTCTCCTTTCTGCATAGAGACAGACCAGCTCTTTTCCATTACACTTACTTTACCTGAGGTCTCCTCTGTTTTTCATCTTTTGGCATAGATAGCACTATATCTGCTATATATGTGCTAGAGGATATCTTGGAAGGTAGTATCACCCCTGGCTAAGGCTAATGATTCCTGTGCTCCCTATTTTCCATTCTCATCACACCACAGGTGTCCTCTCTATCACCCCAGGGACCAGCAGAGACTCAGCATCTGAGCTGCTGGTGGATCTGCTTCTGAAAGCTTTTCAGATAAACCAGCATCTTCCTGCCTTCCAGCTTAGAAGTTGAGTCTACACCTTTCCAGTAGCAGTTAGTTCTTCAGACTTTCAAGCTTATCAGCAGCTACCAAACAGTTACCTTTGCAAGGCTGCAGAAACTGCAGACCCTGTGTCTTTCTGGCCTCGGCATCCAGCACACATGCTGCTCTTCTGGCAGATAATGCTGCTGCTCCTGCACACATCAGGCTTTCCTGGGATCCGTGCCTTAGGGCAGCGCCTGAGCAGGAGCTGAGTGAGCAGCTGCTGAGGGTCTGGGCCTCATTTCTGCTGTTGCTTCATTGTTTCCTGGCTTGATTCAGACTGGCGCTGCATACAGTGAGCAATCTAGGACTGAATCTGCATTTTCCCTTCGGAACCCTTTGAGATGCAGAGCAGTGAGTTTGCAGAAGACAGCACTAGATGGTGCAGTCACACCAGTGCAACCACCAAAGCATCCAGGCTGGCTGTCCGGCTGCCTTTCACAGGGGCAGGCACTGCGTACTCCAAACAGAATTTCCATACCAGCATTCCTATACTGAAAGGCTACACTGGAAAGCCAAAGGGGGGCAGAAAGGTCTCTCGCAGCCTTGCCTTGCAGCATGCTTGTCCCAGAGAGCAGAGCCCTTTGCAGAGTGGGCCACAGGGCACTGAAAACCCCAAGTCCCAAGGCTTGCAGGGATAGGTACACAAGGGGGAATCTTTTTTCATCTTCATTGATGATTAAATAATTTTGTTATACTGTTGCACCTCCCATGCAGGGCAGACCAGAAGGAAGCTGATGCCTTGGTGTCACTCAGCCATTCAGAAGGCACATTCAGATGACACTTTCACTGCCCTGACCTGCCCTTGCCCTCAGCATCTTGGTGAGGACACTGTACTATGGGAACACTTGCAGGAGAGCTTGGGATGAGTATCTGTCTTTCCCAATGTAAGCAATTTGAGGTAATGATAGATAGGGAGGGAGGGACAGAGGGAAGGAGGGAAGTAAAGAAAGAAAGAGAGAGAGAAAGAAAGAAAGAAAGAGAGAGAGAAAGAAAGAAAGAAAGAAAGAGAGAAAGAAAGAAAGAAAGAAAGAAAGAAAGAAAGAAAGAAAGAAAGAAAGAAAGAAAGGGAGAAAGAAAGAAAGAAAGAAAGAAAGAAAGAAAGAAAGAGAAAAAGAAAGAAAGAAAGAAAGAAAGAGAGAGAGAAAGAGAAAAAGAAAGAAAGAAAGAGAGAGAGAAAGAGAGAAAGAGAGAAAGAAAGAAAGAGAGAGAGAAAAAGAAAGAAAGAAAGAAAGAAAGAAAGAAAGAAAGAAAGAAAGAAAGAAAGAAAGAAAGAAAGAAAGAAAAAGAAAGAAAGAAAGAAAGAGAGAAAGAAAGAAAGAAAGAAAGAAAGAAAGAAAGAAAGAAAGAAAGAAAGAAAGAAAGAAAGAAAGAAAGAGAAAGAAGGAAAGAAAGAAAGAAAGAAAGAAAGAAAGAAAGAAAGAAAGAAAGAAAGAAAGAAAGAAAGAAAGAAAGAAAGAAAGAGAAAGATACATATGTATGTAGGAAGGAATATATGGGAATAGATGTTCTGAAGGATAAGAGATAGAGCTGGAGATTTTCCTGAACTCCAGGATACGTCACTGTTCCTGAAATTTTTGCTTCTGAGGGGAAAGGGACGCCTTTCTTTGGATCTAAGCATCCAGTTCCTGCAGGAAGAGGTGGTGGAAGCAGAAGAAGGTGTTGAGGTGCAGCAAAGAATGGTGTCCTTACTGAGCAGCCCCTGGAATGCTGAGGTGTGACAGGTTCCCCCAGCTCTGAGTAAGGAGAACAGGATGGGAAGGGATTATAGCCTGAAGGGAGTGTTTTGTGTCCCCTACACTCTGTCGGCAGCCCTGCTGGGAGTGAGCCAGGAGCTGACAGGCAGGTGGCAGAGAAACTTCAGCAGGGTGTAAACACCAGTACTTCCCTCACACGCTGTGTTCCAGCTGCCCCAGAGCAGTGCAAGGCCAAGGGGAAGTAAGTGGTCTTCAGCATCACCCTTCCCAGTGATGGGAGTGCAGCTTTTGCACTTCCCTGTCCCACCATCCAGAGAGGAGAAATAGCGTGTGTCCCGCCAGTGGAAGGGTACATGTATGCACGCATGCACACATAGAATATACAAACATCCAGCTGCTCCTCCAGCCCAGAGCACTGCCTTCAGAGGTTAAGAGAAATGTTAATTCTCCAGGCATCACAACTACTACTCCCTCTTGCCTAAAAAAAACCCCACAGAGTATCTTCTCCCTTTAGGGACCCTTTGTTGCCATAGTTTGCTTACATTTTGAGTTCACAATAGAATCAAAAAGAGGTATAGATTTTTCACTGGAACATTGAAACAATACAACCTCAGCACTGCATATTTGACGGTTTATTTTAAGGTCTATTGAGCTGAAGAGTCATTAATGTTTCAGTCTAGCTCATTTAAAATTCAAACAATAATGTTCTAAACTTTAGTCTATGTCCTATATCTAGAATAGGAGCCAGTTAGAGGGGTTTGGTGTCTCCCTTTCTATTACTTAAGAAAACAAGTAACAAGGGGAAATAAATGGGCTGCACTGAACTTTACACTAAACAGATCATAATTAGTTGTCACCCCCCACCACCTCCTTCTACAGAAAGGAAAAACACTAGCTAAACAGCATCTTTGGTTCGTTGCTAAGTGTTACTTTAAAGATAAGTTCATATCTTTAAAGCAAAGCTATTCTTACTTTGAATGTTCACATGTATGAATATATTCTTTAAAAAGGACTTTGTCACAGAGATGCCACTGTGTCTGTAAAGCCTCTATCTGCTGCAGTTAAGTATTTATTGATGGACTTTATTTGTTATAAAGCTAGTTTTCTCTCCACTGTGTACGGAGTGAGCTCACTTAATTTAGTGGTTCCATTCTTAGGTTTTGATGGGTTTTGTTTTGTGTGGGCTTTTGGGGAGATGGGTGGAGGTCATTTTTTTAATGATGGGTGTTTGTACATATGAATGAGTAGTTTAGAATATTTCTGCCTGGAGGAACAGTCCAGGCTTGAGTTCTGGAAAAGCACATTGGGTTAAAATGCAGTTGGCTTGATGCCAAAGAGTATAAGATTTCAGTACATAAAAATGTAAGCTGTATAGCCAGTATGGTGTAATTCCTGGCTACAGGACAAAAGGTAGAGAATAAGAAACAAGATCCCACCTTTCCCCTTCCATTTCCCATTTGTATGTGCAGGGGAGGATCCACAACCCCCAGGAAGCTTTCACTCTTTGCATGCCATCCTTCTACCCCTGCTACTCTGGAGGAGCTATTTTTCTTTCTTGTGTTACTGTAAACAGGTCCCAAATTAATGTTCAATAAAAGGCCTCACTTTTTTTCAAGTCATTTCAATCTTTTTCTGTTTCGCAACTGACTGTGGAGCCTCTCAGATTTTCTTCTAATGCCAAGTTTGTCATGATATACAGTTTCGTTTCCAGTAATCTTACATCACTTGGTGCATGTTTGTCTCTTCTCCTGCAGGCTTCCAACTGTGCTCGTCTGTTTCCCTGCATGTTGTCAGTACCACTCACTGCCACTTTCTTGCTTATTGTACTTTGCCACTAAATGAGGACAATTAATCAATACCTTACATAATTTACAACTCAAATTCAAGAGATGTTACATTATTTTTTCAGCGATGTGGCGAGGTTTTTTGTTGCTACAGTATGAAATAGAATTATAATGGGTTGGTTTGCCTTAGCACATCATCACTGTGCTCTGGTACATTAGCCATAACCAATAATAGGATGTTTTGAAGTTTTAAGCAAAATTGTCTCTCCTGCTTAGATTGTACAGTTTGATGTTCCCCAGTGACCTATGCTCTTAATAGGAAAGTGAAAACAAAATGTGATGTCTTTTATTGGAAATATAAATAGCTAATGAATAACAGGAATGTCCAGAGCTTTGAGATGTATCAAAAATTATTACAGAAATAAATACCGTGTCTGTTCTTTCCATGAGCAACTACTGGTTATGAGTGAAAGAAAATAAAACTGTAATTTCAATGTAATCGATATGCTGCCATAGTGAATATGAGCCTACTTCTAACAATCAATGTCAATGCTGGTTTAAAGGCTTTGTCTGGGTTTTTTTTTTTAATTACTGATTCTTTTTAATGAAGAACTGTAAGCAATACACTCAGCCTTTGCCACACTATTTGTACTGATGCAGGTTCCTCCACTGCATCTGTGAGGCATTAACTTCCTCTACAGTGGGGAGGAGAGAGGATGTATGAGCCTGAATCCAATTGCAGGATCAAGACAGATTATGAAAAAATCCAATAAAAGCATTACCCCAGCAGGAAGACTTGTGCCAAAGAGAATAGTGCTATTTTCAAGATTGTTCAGCAAATATTCTAGTTTAGAAGAGTTCATGTCAACTCCAGAATAATGGGCAGGTCGTATTTGTCTTTGTAATTCTTAGTTGCTCTCATGAAATGATAGTGAAAATACCATCCTGGTGTTTTCATATTTGGCCTAAGGAAAGTTTCCTGTGAATAAACACCCACAATGCAGCCTGGGACTGTGGGGAAGTGACCTTTCCAGTCATCATGTCAAACAGTCTGGCCAATATTTCCCCTTTTCCCTAACTTCCCCACACACAGCTTTCCCTCAGAGCTGTAAGTAACCCTCCAGCCTCCTTTACTTTAGCGAAAACTTCCCATCCCAGGGCAGACTCCTCCCAGGCTTGCCTTCCTCCCTTGAGGTCTTGCCAGTGGGTCTCTATACACACAAGGTGAGCAGAGCACCAGTGGCTGGGGACAGATGCACAAGCATGGGAAACTCACACTCGTTCCTGATGCAGTATGGAGCAGAGGCAGCCCAGGACTCTGGATTGCCTTGGGTCTGTGCCTGGAGCTACTTGGCCCTACCCAGGTAGCTAAACTCAAAGATCAACTAAGCATCACCTCTCTTTCTGTCTGTCTTTTAGTCTGTGAGCCTCATGTCTGCCACTTGAAAGGTGAGAGGGAGAGGTGTTAGTACAGGCGGTTGTGTGTTCATGGTTGGACTTGATAATCTTAGAGGTCTTTTCTAATGTAAATAAAGGTTTTCTGCTTCATACAGCTGTTTCTATGGGAAATGGCAGGCACTGCTGAGTACATCGTGCCAGCCCTGGGACTGTCTGCTGAAAATCTCCTAGAAATTATATTAAAAGTTCTCAGGGATCCTGCTTACTAAGCAGAGAGACAGATAGCTCAAGCAGGGCAGAGGAGGCACCTACACTGCAAGGATGAGGGTACACAGAAGATGGTGATAAGAGGACAGTTGCACCAGGGAGGAGTCAAGGATTGCTGTCAAGCTGCTTCCCAAAGGTTTCTTGGGATGTCTTCCTTTCAGGACAGCAACTGGTTTGTAAACTTGCAAATTTTACAATTTCCTTCTTGTTTAGCTGCTTAGAGGAAAAGGCATCTTGCTGTTTATTCTTTCTATTATGGGGCCTTTGTAGGAGAGGCAGGGACATATCTGTAGGTTAGATTACGAGGAGAGGGTCAAGCTGCTGCAGGACTTGACACAGAGACCATCCCAAGAAGCAGCTCCCATGGCATATTGATCTTCTGCTTCCTTCATTTCATCATATCACCAGTCCCAGCACCAAAGACTGATGCATGCGGTTTTTTTCAAGCTCTGGAAACAGATGTCATTCCCAAGGAAGAACAGGAGACACTTCTTAAAACTGTTCTTCCAATTCTAAAGACCTGCTATTATTTTTTTAAGAGGATATTGGAGCCTTTTACTACACCCTTATCTTTCATTCTTACCTCTGTAAAGACTAAATTTAGCGTCCCACTAGAAATGACATCGGTCATTTAAATGACTGGTAAGATAGCGTCCATCTTGTTAGCAGCATCTTAAAATGTTCACAGAGCTAAGAGTCACCCACTTTTATGACATCTTATCCATCTCCCTGAAATCAGGACTCCAAATCCTGTGCAGCCAATCCTACCGACCTTCTGCTCCACATTATTCCTCATTCCAAACCACACCGTTCCTTGCAGGGCCATCAGCCTCCTCAGGCCTGCTCCCCTCCCATGGAGCAGCGTGAATGACAAACATCCAGCCTTTTGCATTCAGATATTACTATCTCAGGAATCCTCTCTCCCTTTGGCATGGTGCCTGCCCATCCCCAGGCACTTGCTGTATCCAAGCTGTGCAGGTTCCTCAATGAACACAGCTGCCTCCCATATGCTCTGGATGTGAATGGGAAAGCCAGATCCTCTTACATAGGTTGAGTTAACAGGCAGGATACTTGAGCTATTGCCATTAAAATAGCATTACAAAAGAGAAAACAGCACGCAAACCTGTGAGAGTCTTCACCCCCAATCTCTACTTTGATGCCTGTTTAGGGACTTCATTTTAACCAGTAACAGGATAGCATAAATGCTTAAACCTTGCAAAAGGACAGGCAGAGGTTGCGTGCCTTGAGCACAATGTCTAGTGGGAGATGCTGGTTTAATCTATACCTCCAGATGCCACAGCTGGGGAGTGAGAACCATTGCCTGCTGATGCAAAATGAAAGCAAGGAGAGGGACAGGTATCCTGTAGTGTTTTGAAATCCCTGCATTTGCTGTGACCAGTGAAGGTAAGTATTTGCAGGTATTTGATTTAGCACCTTAGCTGAGATAGGAAGATTAGATGTGTAGCTTTACAAAAATAGTTCAGGTGTGAACCTATGAAAGTCTTTTGAGTTACAAATGCTGCTAAACATCCTTAGCCATAGAACATAGATGGCTAGAAAGATTTCATGTCTGAAGTCCAAAATCTGTGAATTTAAATCACAAGCACATCCAGACATTCGGTGCCCTGAGGAGTATACCCCAGCTATGCAGAAGCTGGGGAACCTAGAAAATGCCACTTAGGAGCCTCAGGTCCTTAATCTACTACTCTGTGCCAAATCTGTTGTAGATATTCATGTCGTTGTTTTGTTGGGTTTCTTTTTATTCTTCAGTTACACTGGAAAAGCGTATGATTTAAGTTTTTCATTTTGGCTCACTGAATACTGTTACCTATCTTGAATTTGATGGACTTCTTTTCCTTCAAGGTCTTCTGAAGTATCTTATTCTCACTACTTCTTCTGAAATATGCATCTTTTATAGAAACTTACAATCAAATTGCAGCTGAATTCTGTAATTAGTTCCATTAGTTCACATCAAAAGTGGAACATCAGTCAACAAAAAAAGAACTGTCAGGAGCAAATCTAACTCCTAAGATGAAGCAATTATCAGAAAGTAATTTACAGTAAGCAAGCTGAAGAAAACACCACATACACACATTAGAACAAATTTGTAGTTGTATTTTATTTGATCAATGAAAATCTACCTTAAAAACACAAGATCAGATTTGGTAACCCAGTACATTGGATTAGAGAAAGCTTCAAGCTCTTCAGCACAAGCCAGAAGCCACAGTCTCAAATGAGAGTTTCAGAGGCCAAAGGAATATACGGGAACAAAATAGTATCTCTATGTGGAGGCATGCTCCTTGCACCATTAGCGTGGTTTCGGGTGCAGCGCTTTTTTAGCTATCAGTTATAAGAAGCAGCTTTTCTATTTGTCTTATAGTTAAGTTTGTTGCATTGCTTACCTAGGCCCTGGATTAGTGGAGTAAACAGGCAAGTTTAAGCACTCACCTGTGCAATTACTACCAACAGACAATTTACATCGTGGTAAAGCTAGCTTTATTTAAAGGAGGTTCAGACAAGAGTTAACTTTACATATTATTAACAGCTTTGGAGCTACAAACGTAAGAATCAGGATCACACAGGTCATGCTATTGTTATTTCATTTTGCCTGCTGCAGTTATTGCAATATGGCTTAATGTACATAGGTATACAATTTGTACAAATTCAGCCAAGTTTGCACTTGTGAGGTGTTACTAAGAGCATGATTAACTTGCAAGTCAGCTTAAACCTGTGGAAACCAGTTGAGGTTGCTGGAATTGCCCAAAGCTAAGGGGAAAAGCTGCTGCTAACCATGGACAGAGATAGACTGGATTGGTTGGAACCACCTTGTTCAGCTTTAAATATTTATATAATTTGCTCTGAGGTAAGGAAAAATCTTTTGATGCTTCCACGCAGGGCAGCACCAGATGGTGCAATCACACCAGTGCAATCAGTCACATTGCTTGCTGTATGTGCAGCCTCGAGGAGCATTAGTACACTAAAAGTTGTTTTTATAATAAATTACTATACAGGTAGGATAGTGAGTTATTGTTTAACTTGATGGGCATCAGTTTCACGAAGTGCCATCTGTAACCTTCTGGAAATCAGAGCTGAAAGTACAAACTTGTACCCCGTGTTTGATTTTAATGTAAACAACAGAGAGTACCAACTCCTGTTGGGAACAGAAATCCCAGAACTATCAGTCTTGGGGCTTTGTTCCATCATTAAATCACCCAACTCATTCTGCTCTACAGCTGTTGTCAGTCCAATCCACCTCACATGGAAGTTTTAAAAATCTCACCATCCAAAGGTCTCATCAACTTTTTGCAGTCCAAGGTAGAATTCACCACCAAGCCCTTACCCTCATTCCTATTCCTCCCTCTGTAAAAATAGGAAATTGATAGGGCAGGGAGGATTTTGGAAAATGTGGTGGTGGGAAAGAGGTTTAGGCAGGGGCTGGAAAAGGGGGAAGATTGAATGTAGGAAGGATGTTAGACCATGTAGGTGTGGCTAAAGGCTTGATGTTGGATGGGGCAATGACCAGAAATGAGCAGTCTTGGAAATGAGAGGGACATGATTTGAGGGATGTGGTACTGCTGAGGTTGCTACATGAGCAAGAGTGCAGGGAAATGATAAGTCTGGAGGGTTCCCAGAAACCAGGGAAGACTGGAAGTAGAAGTGGTTGGTGGATCTGACACAGGTCAGGGCTCTCCTTTCGTCTTTAGAGATATCATAGTTCTACATTAAAATCAGAACTGGGTTTATGATATATGTATAAATATTCAAAGCAAGACAGCCAAAGTTTGTGAGAGATTTTACAAGGGGAAAAACCTGGAATAATAAATAGGAAACTACATGTTATCAATTTCCACTCCAATGGTATCAATTTCCTGTCCAGGCTACTCTACAAAATTCATTTAAGGGTACACCTAAATAGTACAGAAGTATCATAGTTCTACATTAAAATCAGAACTGGGCTTAAGACGTACATATAAATATTCAGCACATTACAGTCCAGTCCTGACACCTGAAGTCTGGAACAGAAGAAGGGTATTCTCGACCTCTTTCCAAGCTACATTGTAGAAGTAATTTCTGACCAAATCACGCCTGCATAAATACAGCTGAAGGATGGATAGAGATACCTGAATGGGACTGAAAGGCAGCAACCTTGAGCATCTGGCTCAAGAATCTGTGCATAATCCAGTTCCTGCTGTTTGATAAAGACACATCTGCTACTTGGCTAAAGTCTCACGTGTTCTCATCAGTCAGACCTCCTCTTCCCCCTCACACACAAGTTGAGCAGCATCTATAGCCACTTGTAGGTGAAATCAAGGCAGCTACGGAAGATGTGGGGAGTAAGGGAGGTGACAGAAAGAAGGTAGGATGATTCAGGGATGAGTGAAGGGATTCAAGGAGATTGGACGGACAGGACACATGTTAAGTGAGGGGACTGTAGTCACCATGGCACAAATTTTAGTGGTCTGTCCATTCACTCAGTTGTGCATCTGCAGTCTAAATGGTATATTTGGGGCAGAGGCAAATGACCTTTGAATGGAACACACATGTGGGAATAGCCAACATTAAAGGCATTGTTTTTTTTTAATAGAAATGAAAAAAAGGTGAGGTCTTCAAAAGAACAGATGCTAGCATCCGAGAATAAAGAGTAGCAAATAAAGCTCCTGGTTTTGTCGCAGGATTGTCAGTTGTTCTCTAGGACTGGCAACTCTCCAAATGCCACATGGATGCTTAGCACATCTGAAAGAAAGACAACAGTAAAAAAAGCTTTATTAATGGCTACTTACTGTCTCAAGAATATCTTATTTTCCCAAGCAGTTCTCAAAGATAGAGATAAGGGTCTCGTGACTTAGTTAAGCAATTGCAGTAAATGTCCTAGAGAGAAACTATACCTACCATTTCTAATACGGATTTCACTGGAGCACAAAGAACCTTGGTACACGAGGCACTCCAGGTTTATCATGGAAGGCAACACTAACATCTTTTAGGATTTTAATAAGAGCGGTTTTAGAGAGGAAGTGTGTTTGCCGATCAAATCCCATACACTAAGCACGTGCCATACGAGTGCATATCTAGAAAAAGTGGAAACCATGTTTTCTATCTCTCAGAAATATCACCCTTAACTACAGACCAAATTAAAGACCATTAAAGCAAGAGTGGCTATACAGAAAAGAAACAAGGTGTTGAGTAGCCAGAGAGAGAGGCAGCAAAGTGAGAAATAAAAAAAACAATTAGAGACACAATAGTTTTAGAGACCCCCAAAACTATTTTGGTATTGAAAGAAATAGCTGGCTAAAAATGTTACTTACATTCAAGGCCTCAGGAACCACTGAGTTCTGACTTTGTGGACTATCACAAGATGTTCCTTCTTGGCAGCTATCATCCTCCCACGACTGCGTTTTCCCATCTTCCGCTGGTGGGTGGTGTTCTTCCTTGCTTTCTTTGCATGTTTGCTGACCTGTATGTTGGTCTGGGATTTCCATAATCCGCCCAACCTCTTTCTCTCTTAATTGTGGTGGATGTATGTCTAGGGGGTCTTTGGTTGAATCTTCAACACTAGAACTAAGTACATCAGATTTCTGAAGTCTCACACTTTCCCTTGAACTGTCTTCAGGGCTAGTCACAGCTGTTAAAGAACTCTGACTTTGTCCATCTTTCAGCACCTCAGAAGTTAACAAGATGTCTTTTGTTTTTTCTACAGTTGCATGAATTTCTGCAGAATCTGTGAAGGTAACAGTTTTCACTATTCTTGATTGCTGGAGCTCTTGTTCTTTAGTCCATCCCTCTTCCTCTTTTACTAGGAGTTGATGATCCACCTGCGTACTTTCCAGAAGCTCAGGTATATTTGTATTTGATGGGCTTTTCCCTGTGGATTTAGTGCACTGCTCTGACTCTAAGGCAGCTGACTCTTCTGTTTCTGCAAGTTTGTGAACAGCCGTCTGGATGGCATTCAATACGATTTTCGTACTCTGTGACTCTATAGTCACAGACTGAAAAATATCTTTCTCAAATTCCGTGTCGGTGAGAGACAGGCTGTCGCTTAGGAGAATACCATTTTGTTCAGGTTGCCCTGTACTCTGGGGCCTCTCTTGCTCCTCTGGTATTCCATTGATGGAAGCAGGAGTTACTTGAGGCTCAGGTACTTCTGCGCTACCAAGCTCTGCAGTCCCACAGCCTGAAGAGTCAACAATAGTAACTGGGACCTCTTCAGAAGCCATTTGCTCTGGTGTGGTTGCCAAGGACTGCACAGTTTCAGCTGTCGTGTCTGTGTGTGCTATGTTTCCTGCCACGACACGCTCTTCAATTGCTGCTGCAGCTGCTACAGGCACTTTCAGAGCCTCCAAGCTTTCAGCTTGTTGGATGGCTGAGTCAGAGCCTACTTCTTGCACAGTTACAACCTCTTGCTGGACAGCACTTGAACATTCATCACCTCCCACAGCTTCCTGTTTTCCAGATTCAAATACTTCTTTGGTTGTTTCAATTGATTGGTCTTTTCTGTTATCTTCTTTCTGAAACTCTTCATAGTTGGAGGTTTCTACAATTTCTTGTTCTTTTTTCACAGTCTCTTTTTCAGCTAAGCTGCCTAGTGTCTCACATTCCTTAGGACTTATATCAGTAAGGACAGTGCTTCCATTATCAGTGATACTCGAGGTTGTTGATGCCAACTTAGATAGGCTGTCTGCTTCAATCTGTGTGGGTACCTCAGTGACAGTGGTATCACTCTCTAAATGTGTTTCAGTTTCAAGCACAGCATCTTCCATTTTACCACCTTCAGTTTCATCACTCTGGGAGGGAGGTTCAGGTGTTTTTTCTCTGCATTGTGGCTCTAGGATGGGCACAGATTCTGTTACTGTAATCTCCCTGTCAGCCCCATCCTTCACACTTTGTTCAGCATTTGCAGCTGGTTCTGAGCCAACTGTTTCCAAAGAAAGGACAGAAGTTTTTGCCTCCTCCTGCAGAGGAACCTCAGTAACAGTGACTTCTGTGCTTTTTACTCCAAGGAGCACACCATCATCTTCCTCTTCCTCTCCCTGGGCAGATGGCCTGCTAGGAGCTCCTTTACTACAAGCTTGGTCTTGTGGGTCTAAGTCAGGAATTTCATCTTGTCTGCCAGGTTTAACGAGGACCACAGTAGCAACTGCTTCTGTGCACTCTGGTCCCACAGTGAGGGTCTTGTCGTCTCCTTCCAGCTGCACAGGCTCTTCTGCTGTAAGCTCCAAGGCAGAGGTTTCATCCTGTGGAGAATTTCAACAGAGCTATGAAAAACAGTACGAGCACAGAGTGACCAAGAACATTCTGGGTGAAAAAGCACCAGAAGAAATGACTTGAGGTGTGGGAGTACGGGAAGAGCATGAGGTGATGACCCTGGGATTAGTGGGTGACCAAGATCTCAGCTACATTCAGCTTCTCAGGACACACAGCTCATTAAACAAAGGGCAGCCTAAAGCAAAGGAAAACCAATAGCACTTGAAACATAGACGAGGCCAGGAAGATGGTGGGGAGGTAAGGAAAAAGGTAGGAACACATCTGCCCACATAACTCCTAGACATTTAAAGCTGGAAATAATGGTGTCCTTTCTTTTCTCCCCTTTGCGTAAGCACCTCAGTTAGAATTATACCTCTGCCCATGGCTGCAGATCCCATCTGCTATGTATGGTACTTTATGTACCACCTATGTATCATATTTTCATATAGTATCTTCAGTGACACTGCACAGTGCAGGAGCCCTAAAAACAATTGTTTCTGCACCTTCTGATCCACACATACCACCTCCCACCCTATTTCTGCTGGAACTGCATCCACCCTACTCTGCATACAAGTGTCAGTGGCTGCTGCTCTTAGACGTCTGTATGCCTGTCTCACTGAAAACAAAGTTCAGTTGCCTCAGGACGCAAAAAATGTTCTTGACAGTAATATTGCTGCAACCTAGTTCTAAATTATGTATAATATCTAATCTTTGCTGATTTTTTTCTTTGACAGATGAATCTTTGTGCTATATGTAATACTTACTGCAGTCTGCACTTCTGGAATGCATTCATCTTTTGTATCATCTACTGTCAAATCTGTTACGGGCAGTTTCTCTTGCTCTGAAGGTTCCTGCTTTGCAAACGGCTCTTCCTTGGGAGTGATTGCTTTGATAATGTGAAAGTCTCCATCTTGAGATGAAGGTTCCTCTGTCTTTTGAACTTCAGATATTTCTTCACGGTCTTCTACAACTGGCTTTTCATATGCCTGCCACTGGGTTTCATCTCTCAACACATCTACATTTTCACATCCTTCAGTGCTTTCTTTTATTGCAGCAGATATTTCACTTCTCACTGTACCTTCCTGTAGAACACTTTCTTCAACCTCAGTTTGGCCCTGAGTGCTCCCAGCACTTCCCAGGCCCTGGAGGTCACCCTCCTTATGTTGTTCTTTTTTCAAGGACTGTTCAAGCAATGTAGTTTCCTGACCTACAACTTTCTCATCTTTAGCATCATCTTTCACTTCTGATTCAGCTCCATCCACTGTTGCAATTACAGTTCTTTCACTAACCAGCTGGGCTACTTCTGATGACTTTACTCTTTCAGCAACTTCATGAAGAACTTTTTGTGTCTGTTTGTCTAATTCTTTCAAGTTTTCTTCAGTTGCCTCCACTTCTTGTACGGGTGTGACTTCCTCTGTAGTATCTGGGGTTTCTGGCAACTGTGAAACAGCAGAAACCATCTCAGTTGTTTCCTCAGCAAGAGACATTTCAATTATTTCTTCAGCACAAGAAGCTTCTGCTGTCTCCTCCAGAGCTGTCACTGCTTCTGAGGTTAGCTCTAGCTCACTTGCTGTGGTGTCATCACTTATATCCTTTCTCGCCTCTGGCACTGGTTTAGCAGCTACCACAGCTTCTTCCACAATAACATCAGATTCAACTATTTTCTCAGTTTCTTTCTCTTCCTCTTCTTTTGCCTGCTCAATGCACTCTGTCAAAGCAGCAGATATCCAAGAAGGTGACCTTTCTTCAATACTGGTAACTGCCCTTTCCCCTTCCACAACGGTAACAGTAACTGCATGCACCAGCCCTTCCTGTGCTTGCTCAATTCTTAGGGTGTCCTCTAATTTTTCTGCTCTCTCTTCTTCTGAGGTTCCTTCTCTCATTGCTTCAGCATCTTTTGCTTGTTGGGCTTCAATTTTCTCCTGCTCTGCTGCTTCATATTCAGATAAAGGAACAACAGCTGGAATATCAGAATCTTCTTCAGTTGTTTCTGCCACGTCTTCTCTTGCTTGTTTAAGATGAGCTGGTTCTGGCTTCCCATCTGACTTTTTCTTCCTACGCCCAGGCATCAGTTTTCTAAATGGAACCCATGATTCATCTTTTCCAGGCTCACCATCTGATGTTGAATGCTCCAGACTAGATCCCACAACAGAGTCTTCAGTTCTTTCTTCCATTCTGGTTTTGGATCTTCTTCTTGGTGTGACTAACCTTTTGAATGATTCCCATGTTGAAATTCCTTCACCTTCAGATGGACTTCCAGCTTGTTCTGGGGAAGAATTCCCTTGTCCTTGATCACTCTCCTGAGAACTAGTAAAAATTGCATCCGTGGCTGTTTCCTTGCTCTGTCCAGATTCTTCTACTTTTTGGCTTTCTTGGCCAAGCTTATGTTCAGATTCTTCATCAGATGATGATGATCTTCTGGCTCTTTTCTTTGAAGAGCCAACACATATAAAAGCTTCCCAGGACACAGAAGTGTCAACCTTTCTTTTGGGCTCTTCTGGGGCTTTCTCTGGTTTCTGGTCCATCCCATTTTCTTTTACTTCTCCTTGATTTTCATCAACAGCACTTTCAGTTGCAGGCACTGCAGCATTCTTTGTCTTATCAATTTCTTCTTCTTTGTCACTTTCAGAAGGTCTTCTGACGCGTTTCTTAGGAGTCACCATCTTTTTAAATGATGCCCAGGGTGTAACAGTTTCTCTTTTTCGCTCCACATCTGAAATTGTAGCATCTTCATTTTCAGTGACTTGCATTCCGTCTACAGATTTTTCTAATGAAGGAATTTCATTAATCTCCTCAGGAGAAGAAGCAGAACTCTCCCCCTTTTGCTCCTCTGGGCTATCTGGGGAATCTGATAAGTGCTGAATTGGTTCACCCTGTTCCCCTAACTTAGATTCTTCTCTTTTGCCTTTATGCTTCTTTCCAGACAGTTTTTTTAACCCAGTACCTGTAAAGAGTTTCTTTAAAGGACTGCCTTGCAGTTTAGTTTTTTCTTGAGAAGACAGCAGTTCAACTTCATTTGTGATACCTTCTGGGGGCCTCTTTCCAGCTGCCTCTTCTGGAGTTATTTCTGTGGTTATTTCATCTGGTTTGATAGTATCAGTGATAACTGTGCCGTTTTTTCCCTGTATGCCTTCATCACTGGGTTTGATTGGCTGTTGATCATCCGCTATGTCAACTGTATGTTCAGAAGTAGAAAAGGACTTCAGTCCAGGAGCATCCAGAGCCAGTTTTGTCTCATGCTCTTTGCTTTCTTTCTTCTCTGTGGTTCTATCTTGAGTTTCTCCTTGTGTGTCTAACTTTGCAGTGATGTCTTCTGATGTGGGTGACATTTTAAATTCTGCTTCCTCTGCTTTTTCATCAGATGTTTCTTTCTCTAGTGGAGTAGGTTTACTCCCTCCTCTTCCTTCAGATTTTTTAAGTTGTTCACTAGAAATTTCAATTGCTTGGGATTCTGCTTCAAGTTTCTCTTCGGGGGATATTTCAGTTCTGTCCTCTGTTTCACACTTGACTCCTGCTGACTCTGTTTTTTCTCCCATGGGTAGGACTTCTGAGGATGTTTTCAGTTCTCCATTCACACCATCAGTGATAGCAGGTACCACAGCCCTTGTTTTCAGCGGTATGTCTGTCACCTCACTTTCCTTCTCTCCTTCTTCAGTTTTTTCTTCCTTTTCACCAAGATCTTCTGAGACTTCCACGGGTTTCCTTTCTTGATCATCTTCAGCTTTTTTCTCCTTCACACTTCCTTTAACAACTGCTGCTCCTACATCCTCTTTTTGTCCATCCTCATCATGTTTGATTAGCTCTTTCTTCTCACATGCTTCATCTCCTACGGCTGCCACAGTCTTTTTTGACTCTTGCTTTTCACCTTCAGTTTGCTCCTTCTCATGTGCCTCGATAGTTACTGCTGTCACATTTTTCTCTTCATCTTGCTTCTCCAAGTCAGATTTCTTCTCCTTTTCACTAGTTTCAGTGGTTAATGTTGCTCCCTCTTTTCCTTGGTCCTCTTCTTTAGTAGGGGACTGTAGTTCATCTTCTTTAGGCTTCCTAAAACTCTTCTTTTTTCTAAATCCAGTCCATCCCTGAGTAAAAAATTTTCTTAACGGTGACGCAGTGTCGGTGGCTAAGGCAGCTGACTGAGAACAAACCTCATTTGCTTCTGGTGTTTTGGGAGATTCGTCCTCTGTTTTTTCATTTTTCAATGTGTCTTTGGTGTTGTCTCCTGCAGAGAGTGTATCCTCAGGCATTGCTGCTGTTTCTTCTAAGCTGACTTCTTTTTGATCATCAGCTCCTTCAGGGACTTCAGTTTCTTTTTTTACAGTGAGCAGTTGAACTGGTTCAGATTTTCCAGTCTTTTCCTTCTTTACTGTGAATCTGAATCCAACAAATTTAAAAACCTTTTTAAAACCCAGATCATAAGACTGTGGCTCAGTTGCATGGTCAGCATCTTCTGAATCTTCTTCCAAAGATGGCAACTGTTTAACTGTATGAGCATCCTCTTTCTCAGCATCAATGCCATCCTTGGCACTTGAGTCAGATGGACTTGTCTCCATAGTTTCAGTGTCTTCCTTCAAAGTTACACTGGAATGTTCCGTCTGTCCAACTGAAAGAAAAAAAAAAGTTATTTTCCTTCTCAATTTAATGTTGTATTATACGTTTATATAAATACATATATATTTATTCATTTTTATCAAACTTTCCCAAACAGAAATGTTCTATTATCTGTGTGCTACTATATTTTTTTTTTTAAGGACTAGTTTTTGTTTCAAATTTATTGTAATTCTTGTTCTTCCTTATATCATTGTACGGGTCTTTCCATAGTTCATTTGCAAATGCACATTTTGAGCTTACGTTCTCTCACTCTCTTTCCCTCTTTTGCAGGTTTTTGCTGGGTTGGGTTTTTTTTTTGTTTTGTTTTTATTTATTTATTTTATTTTTACTCTAAGGAAAACTTATGTCAGAAAAAAGAATTTGGTTCTATTCTATCCACAGAATGATATATGTAACTATTCCTGAAGAAAAACTCAGTATCCTTTCCATGCAGAGAGACTTCTGAATAAAAAAAATAAAAAAAGAAGCGTGTTGACCTAAAATGATGACAAGAAAAGAAAAGCTCGTGCTACAGCTCTGTCCCAAAAGAATAGTAAGATGTGAAAAAACTCATGGGAAATTTCCCATTTTTCTGTAAACGCCAAAGCAGCTACATTGCAACACACTTGTTTTAAAGATCATGAATGTTGGAATTCTCCCACATCTCCCAATTCACCACCACTATGGCCAGACAGAAATCTCATCTACAGCAATTCCACACTGCTTAAAGTCAATGAGATTGAGATTGTTACTATGCAGGCAGGTAAAACCCTACCCTTCACTGCTCGCAAGTCTGTTTCCATTATCTCTTCCTTGAACATCGTTTCAGTTTTACCTTCAGGACACTGAAGGCAATCATCCTTTCAGTCTTGCTGGGACAATTTAAGTATTATTGCTCCCTCTGGCCACGAGTTGCCTACATTCACAGATTGACATATACATTAAACTCCCTGAAATGCAGTAGATAAGAAGCCAGCACACATCCAGTGTACAGCACAAAACTCCCCATGTCCCGAACAAGTAACTTTGGATGCAAGAGGTGGAAAGGAAAAAGGCCAATAAGCCTTTACATTCTGCCATTTAAACACAAAAAAAAAAAATAAGTGTGTAAAATTGCTGCTGCCTATAACGAAAATTTTGATAATAGTTATCACTGTGTGATGCACATGGCTGATGATGAAAATCTATGACACATCCAAGACACCGAAAGATTCTTGAGCTTGGATGTTGTCAGGATTTCAGTTTAACATTGTTCTTGACCCTTGATTTTGTGTGAAAGTGCTCTTCTTTCTGACCAACCTTGTTGGAATGATAATACCACAAAATAAAAAATAAAATAAAATTATAATGTCAAACAGCAGCATCTCAGGGAAAGGCATGGCCTCTTCCTTTTAAGCTTTACATGTGCTATTTTGATGCCCAAAGGCATGCAAGATGCAGATTTCGAAAGTATATGCACCACTGATTTCCCCAAAGTGATTTAGTTTTCAATTGATCCAACTTTTAAATCAGATCTGACTCTGTAGTTGGCCCTGCTTTGCACAGGGGCTGTACCACATGATCTCCAAAAGTCCCTTCCCGCTTAGATGCTTTCTCAATGCTGCTTGCCTATGTCTGCTTTGAGAAGAATGGTATCTTCAAAAATACATAGGCGATGCACTCTAGGTAAGCCTGAAGCACCACTAAATCATAGAACTATAGAATGGTTTGGGTTGGAAGGGACTTTCAAGATCATCTAGTTCCAACATCCCTGCCACCGGCAAGGACACCCCACCAGATCAGGTTCCTCAAAGCTTCATCCAACCTGGTCTTGAACGGCTTCAGGGTTGGGGCATCCATAACTTCTCTGGGCAACCTGTGCCAGTGCTTCACCAACCTCATAGGAAAAAAAATTCTTCCTAATATCTACCCTAAATCTCCCCTCTTTCAGCTTAAAACCATTATCCCTCATCCTATCACTGCACTCCCTGATCAGGAGCCCACCTTTCCTGTAGGCTCCTTTTAAGTACTAGAAGGCTGCTACAAGGTCTCCCCGAAGCCTTTTCTTCTTTAGGCTGAAAAACTCCAACTCTCTCAGCCTGTCCTCACAGGGGAGGTGCTCTCTCTGATAATCTTCACGGCCCTCCCCTGGACTCACTCCAACACATCCATGTCCTTTCTGTGCTAGGGACTCCAGAACTGAATGCAGTACTCCAAATGACATCTCATGAGAGTAAATTAGAAGGGCAGAATCACTTCCCTCAACCTGCTGGTCACGCTTCTTTTGATACAGCCCAAAACTAGATCTACAAGTATAAAAAGGCTTCTAATACAAGACAAATTATCTTTATATTCACTATCAGCAGCCTACTGGATGGTGTTTCACAGCTGACATAAGCAAAGCTTTTTATTTTTCCCTTTATCTAACAGCTTAAAATTATTTCCTTTAATTGTTAACTCCTAACACTTAAAGGTCTGACCTCTGATAACACCCTAACTCCTTCAACATTTTAAAACAGAGATGTTCAAACCAAGTAATTTCATCAGAAGCAGGAAGGCAGCTAGAGCAGAGGTGAGTTTGAACAACATTTGTGACTCATTGCAGGCAACTGGTGGTCGGCTAGAGACAAAGCTTGCTAAGGGCTCTCCTTTCCTCTTGCCAACAGGCCCTGGGAATGCATGCTGACCATTCTGAAAATCCTGAGATTTAAAAAAAAAAAAACATAAAAGTTGCAATTGAGGCCGCATTTGGGGTTTTTTTTTATTATTCTTATAACACCAATTTAGTGTTTAAGAGGAATTTCAGGGGTTTACAAGTAAACAAGATTACTGCAAGAAGGGAGCGATACAAAATGTGAATAAGATGCAAGATTAGTGTAAATGCACCTCTTCACATTCAGAATAAGCATTCAAAGGTTTTTAACTTATTCTAGTTATAAATTGATGTGTTCATAACATCCTAAGACAAAGACTTAGTGTCTGCAAAATGATTTGCAGGTGAAAAGAGCAGAATAACTATTACAAAACCTGCTGTATGGGTATGTATTAAGACAGCAAATGCAATCATAAAAATAGAGAATATAGTTTAGAGCACAGTGACAGGCTTTCAAAACTGTTAAATCAGGCTGAGAGTAACTAGGTCTTCCTTGTGAGTCCAGCAAACACACTATCTTGCAATACTTCATTGAATAAATGACAAAAGCAAAAAACTAACAAAAACATTGACTAATCAAACACGTACTTTTAATACCAGTCTGAGAAGTTGCAACTATGCTACACGTGTCACACTTCCATCTCTCCTTGGTAGCACACAGAGGGTATACTTGTAGTCTTAGTACAGGCACTACTATTTCAATTCCACAACAGAAAGCATTTAACCCATCCAGAAGGTATTTCATTCCCAAAGCAACACAGAGCTTGGATGTCAGCTGTTAAGTGACCTGCTGCTGTTGCTCCCAGGCTCTACGTTGTCTGCTTCTTTCCCGTTTAAATCACTGGAAGAGTCTTTTAAACTGAATTTCTGATGCCCTTCCTCAGCATTTGAGGAAAGAGATGTCATTCAGGCAATTTGCCTGCATGCTGCCAGCCACCAGGAGGCTGCCACTGTTGTGTGACAATTCTGCAGCACAACATGCGTCCAAGTCATACTTTCACATGATATACCCCAATAGCATTTTCAGATGCCACTGGGGCATAGAAGAAAAAGAAGATCCAAGAAGTCAACTGTACACACTGAACTTTATATTTAGCAGTCCAATTCTTTAATGACGTTTTTATTAATGACATTCTTGATTTCCAAACACTGTAAATGCACTTCTGAACGCAAAGCAAATCATGAGTAAGTCCACTTTGAAAGCCCTGGAAGTTATTTACACAAGGTATTGCTGTTCACAGAACTAAGTGTGTCACTGCCACAGATATTTTGGCAAGACAACTAGCACTTTCTGAACGAATTAAGAGCATTAGAAAGCATCTTGAAGAAACACAGAAGAGCCTCATTGAAATATCTCACAGGAAAAAAAAAAAAAAGTAAAACGCTGCTAAGAATACAATTTCTTTTGGTCTGTCCCGAGTAGGTGTGCTTCACCAGCTATGGGCTAACCAAGGAAAGCAATACAATAAAATATCTATCTGAAGGCAGCAATAAAATCATAGGTCATACCATAAAATTGATCCATTTTGCTATTTAAATCCACTGTGGTTAAAAACTAAAGCTGAAATTTTATTTTAATTGCTTATATACAGGTTAAGTTTTCAAACATTTTTAACTGAGTCAAGGTGCTGCTTGTGTTTTAGTAACTGCAAGTGTTTTGTTTTATTATGAGAGAAACATATGAGAGTGACTGTCTTAAGGAATCAAAAGTGCTTGATTTTACAATTTCTTAGGTAGATTAGTCCATGGTAACAATTTCTGTTTTAGAGAAGCATATCAATGAGATGTTAGAAAAATAACATTTTCAGAATGATTAAATTGCTGCCTTATCCCCTTGAAAATGAAATTAATAAATAACAATTCTCTTTTAGTACGCTGATAGACACCCTTGGCAGTGCAACTTAACTGCTTCCATCACCTCACCTGTCTCTAGAAGTGAAAATGTTTCTTTCTCCTGGTAGATGCCAGAGTTGAAAAAGAAGTACACTGACTGCAAGAGTTAAATCCACAGCGGTTCATGTGCTCTCAGTCAACCATGTCAACATCTGGAGCTGATTGACTTTTCCCCCCCTCAGGATTTGCAGCACAGCACTGGATTTTTTCCATGAATTCCCTACATTCTCAATCTCTCAGATGGATGTCACACACACCCTTGCACCCGCCTTGCAAGTTCCACTGGCCACTGAAAGGCTCCAGAGGGCTTTGTGCTGTTTTCATTTATTCAGTATTTAAGAATTTAGGGCCAAATCGTGCTTTCAGTCACATACACAACAGTCTCAGTAGGTATGCACCAGCATAAACAAAGGCCAAAGCCATAAGGCCAAAGGGGTATTTTACAATCATTTGCCTCCTTTGTATGTAGATTTGTTGAGAACACAACTAGTAAAAAAAAGAAAACAAAAAAACTAAAAAACCACAAAACACCTACTGCTCTAAAACTCACACAACACTGAAGTAAGAGAAGGCAATTTTAAAAATTAATTTGAACTCTGTGTCCATGATATACAAAGCTTTTATTTGTTAAATGCAGTTTTGCCTTAACTACACAGTTCTTCTTATTTTCAGAAATCATCACCAAAATCAAGAATTATGAAAACGGAGAAGCAGTAATTTTAATAAAACACAGCCTGAAATGACACCATCTATCAAAAAACATACGCTGAACAGATTCATTTAGCGTGAAGTAGCTATTTGTAATTATTAACGAAATAGAATACTTTCACAACCAAAAAAAACCAAGCTGTGCCTTTAGATTTTCACTGCAGAGTTTAAGACTTTACACCGCAAATCCTGATTCTTTTGAACACAGATTTCTGGATTGGCTTTAATAAATCAAACAAACACCCCACTTACTTTGCAGTAACAAAATTAAGTAGAAAGATGTCCAGGTGTTACCCTTCTAACAATTTTTTTTTTAAACAACAATATTTCAAGCCTGTGGTACTGCTGCTTCTTGACAATGTATTTCACAATTTCTTCCTTCCTTTCCTTAGTATTCACAATATTTGTTTCTACTTCAATGTACAAATACTACTTTCTTGGAAAGCATATACTACTCCCTTCCCCATTCTATTAATTCAATTATTTCCAAGGACTGACTTGCAGTGCTAATTGTGGGGAGACGTTTCTTTCAGAATTATTAAATAATGAGGGAGGATTTACAGACATTTTTGCATATTTAATTTCACAGTGCATTAACACAACTCATGGGCTTTCAAATCCTGTTCTCCTTTCAAAGCATTGAAAAGAAATACCATTAAGTCCTTTGGTACTTGGGTAGCAACCGAAGAGTTAAGTTTAAAGATTTCACATACTTTTGTGTCCATTTTTAAAAACAAAAAAAAGAGAACGTTGCAAAGCAGCTACAATTTTTCAGGGCTCAGAATTCCTTAAGAAAGCAAAAGCAACAGCCCTAGAAAAGGACATTGTACATAACCTCATATGAAAGTAACTTAAAAGAAAGCACAATTGTTTCTTCAGTGATGCTATAACATTCCCCTCAAATCTTTATTTTTAGAAGATTTTGTTTTAGCTGGACTTGTCTGCCCCAACCTAGAGACCAACCTCTCGAATTCCAGCAAGAGAAGTTACATATTTCATTCATTCATTGAAGATTTAAAGAAATTTCTTTATTCATTTAAATGTTTCAAGAAACAGCACTAAAAAATAAAATTTAAAAAAAGAAAAGTCCTTCTAAAATCATTTTGTTTGCTTGTTTGGTTTTAAGCCAGGGTCATTAGTCATAGCTTGGATATACAGTTACTGTAGTTAAAGATTCTTCATTAAATGAACTCACAATAATAAGCTGCTCTCAAACCAGCCCAGCTGTTCTGCTTGGGAACCAAACCAGCATGCTACAAATATTTATGAAATTTCATGGTTACCCATGCTGTCCATGTCTCATGTTCAGCGACTTGGTTCAGCTTCTTAAAATAAAATGTATACACCGAGCGTGAGACAGATGTAACACTAGTGCTCAGGTATTTGAAGGAAAGAAAAAAAAAATCTGCTCAGCTAGGAACAAGGATGGGATAAGCAATAGAGGTCAGGAAATGTTAGACAATTTTGAGAACTCCTAATGATTAATGAAAATGCACAATGAAAACAGATTGTAAATTTTCCTTATCAAAATGACCACACAAGGAGTAACGTAATTACCATAGACAAACTCACCACCAAGCAGATGTAGCTGCATCTGCATGAATCAGACAGATGATTGCTTAAGACACTCCTGCATACCAATAAGGAGAGGTACTCTGTCCCTTCAAAGACATAGAAGCTCCTACTACAAGCTAGACACGGTTCTCACAAAACGTACTACAGAAGCAGTTGTGCCGCAGTGAAAATCCAAGTTTCCACAAGAGATATTAAAGAAGGAAAGCTTCAAATGGTCAAACTGTGCAACCTTATAAAGGGATTGCTTGTGAAAAAGTTTAATCTTTAATTATTAACAATAAAAGGAAATTAAAAAAAAAAAAAAAGAGAACCCTTCAGGAAAAAGACTCAGCATGTGATAAGCTCATTAAACATCAAATTTAATGAAAACCCTATTGTAAAAAGCGGTAGGATATCTCCTCCCCTACTAACTGATTCAAATCACGTACAGTCCTCCCCAGGGTCAGCGACAAACGGAGTCGGACTTCTGCAGGCTTTGTTGTCATTAACTATTGTAAAGCTAAAGTGTTTTGTATGAGTAAACTCCTATTTCTTGAATTTATTCACTAGCTTTGGTAAATAAAATATAAGCAAGTAAATAGTTAACACAATGAAATGAAATAAAAAAGATTCCTAGATTGCTAAAGACACATCATCAATCTGAGAGAAATTCTGATGCGAATTAATTATCTTTAGGAAAAAAGCGCTTTGTGGGTTTTGTTTTCTTTACATTTCATAGTGCCACTTTTTTTTTCCCCAGAAAAAGACACAAGTTTGTCCGAAACTAGCAAAGGAAGATGTTTTTTTTTCCCTTTTAATTCTTTGCTCCTCCAAATACTGCTACTTTTTCAGAAAGCCGAGTTAGTTTATGATGTTAGCTCTCACACTTCAGTGACTCACGCACAACTTTCTCAAATAACACTCACAAAGTTCAATTCATGCAGCACCAAGTTTCTAATACCCCAGTCTGGGATCCAGCTGCCACACACGCATGAGAACTCAGACACCTCCTGTCATCCTGTTAATCTCCTCTGGATTTTTCTTCATTAAAATTAAAACACCTATGGAATAAGAGTTTAATTTCTCTCATGCAAATATTTTTACAACTCACAAATGATGCTCGCTTCTGCATTTCCTTCAGTTTCACCAAGTTGAAGCTTTTATGGTACTTTACTACATTATTTCTTGATTAACGTACCATCAATGCAGTTACTACCTTTTCTTTCTTTTCCTCAGTGTCAGATACTATGCCATATTCTGGCACTGCAGAAGAAAACCGAGTTACAGCGCCTTCAAATCTAGAAGAGTCGTTACAGGCACCCCATCAAACGGTCGATTAAACTGACAAGAAAATTTCAGCAACCTTCACTCCCTCGGAAACGGGTTCTCACTGTGATAAAAACATTTAAGGCAGAGCTTTCAAGTCCGAAAGCACCGCTATAGCAAATCCAGAGCCAGCACAGCAAACCCCAGCGCGGAGTCCGAGGGCTGCCGGAGCATCCAGCTCTCCTCCAAGTCCCCCACACAAACCCAGAGCAAAAATACAAGCGAAGGGGCGCCTTTACACCTTGGCGATGCCTCACCCGTCATTGTTATGGTCCCCAGCATTTCTTAAGCCACGGTGAGAGCCAGAAACTTCCTTCTCACGGTCTGAGGTTCCCCCTCCCTGCGTGGCGGGGGATGCTGGGCAGCAGAGCGGGTTCTCCCGAAGGGATGGAGGCAGCAGAGCCGCAGCTGCTTTTCCCCCGCTCCCTCCCTCGCCCGGGCAGAGAGCGAAAGCCCCGGGGTGGGACCAGACCCGCCTCCCTCCCCGCCCCTCTCAGCAGCTCTCGGCTCTTCCCATCACTGCTCTGCTGACAATTTAAGTCATTGTGCCTCGACGCGTCCGTCTCGAAACTTTAACCTCAAGTGGGTTTTTTTGCCCTCTGGAGAGAGGAGGTGCCGGCTGTCCGTAAGGAATAGCCGCTTCCTCACCAACATCCCACTTCGGCTCCCACTCCCGCAACGCCTTTTGGATGCAGTTTGCCACAAAATATCCTGACCAAAGTATTCTGACTTAAGAGTTGTCCTAAGTAGCTTAGCCTTCATCGACCAAAAACATATGAAACACCCTTGTTTCCCCATACTGAAACATTTCCTCATTTGCCTATTAACACTCACTTGGAGACTTGGAGTCTTTGTTGTTTTGTTTGGGGTTTTTGAATTGGAATTCTCTAAGACCTAATGACATGATAAACGGTCTCAAATTCTGCTGTTAAGGGTTCCAGAAAGGTGTTACTCTGGATATTTGTAGCATAGTAACTTAACACTCCAGCAGCTCATACTGCTGATTAAAAGGGATGCAATATGATCAAATAAAATGTAAAGGATTGGTACCTGATATAGGTGACCTCCTAGTATAGTAACAGTATTTCTATGGATTGAGTTGGATATCTTCGAAGTCCTGATGTTACACAGATACTCAAGAGGCCGTGCACAGCCTTCGTCTGTGGCTCTGATTGCCAGTACCAACACACTTCCCAATTAATCTAATCTAGTAGTGGTGATGAGTCTGGATCATCTCTCAAATTTAAGATTCCAATTATGACGACAACAACAAACAAGTCAACCAACCCCAAAACAACTTCAATAAAATATTTCTTTATTGCAACAATTACCTATCTTGCCTCAGTGTAATGATATATTCTTTCTGATTTTATAGATTTTGCAAACAAGATAAAATAAAGAATGAGTGGGGAACATGAAAAAGCATAGAGCTGAAATGATCTATTTCTCTATAGGGAGAGATTCCTCTGCATATAGCATTTAAGAGAGATCTCTTTTCCATCTTTATTCACCTGCCTAAAGACACATGGACCAGACTTTGAGGTCTAGAGAGGTGGATATAAACAGCTATGAATATCTGAATGTAGTCTTTACTTAAGAACTATCTTTTCAGTGCTCGATCAGACAGGTTTCACTTGTCTCTATGGATGGTGTCATTTCCAGGTATTGTCACCAGAAAATACAGGCTGCATCACCTCCATAAAGGCATTTTTTTCCTTTGAGAGCAAACTTGTAGAATCATTTTCCCTTCCACATAAATTATGCTGCCACATCCACTGACAACAGTAAAATAAGTCATGGTTAAAACAGCAACATCACACAAGCACATGAGATGATTATCAAGGAAAGTGAAGACTTTCCAGGCAATCTACCCACATGCAAATTCCTAGTGCTGTCCATGTCTACAACCCATCATGCATTTGGGCATGTGTAACTCTCTGCATTCAAAGAGAGCTTCTCATCTCTTTTTTTTTATTAGGAACACAATTTCTGCACCACTGAGACTACAACCTGGAATTATTCAACAAGAATATAATCTATTAATTTGAAATTCACACCCTTTAAAAGGTCTTCACTGTTACTTGATCCAGAAACTGAATATCAACATGAAATCATATGATGCTTCAAATTGTCTGGTATTTTCTCTTCCTTCATGACTCTGTTTAATCAGTATCCTCTCTCCATTGCCATCCACTTAAGACTACCGTTTTAAAGAGAAGTGTTTATCATGAGTGAAATATAAAACACGTTGAATCCCACTTTTACAGTGTCAAAACCCTCTACCAATATCATAAAAAACACCAAAAGAAAGCACAAAAGCCTGGAACAAAAAATACAGCAACCTTCTTTTGGGATAATGGCAAGTAGTCTGAAGGCATGATGAAGAATTGCCTTTACTGGATTTTGAAACCCAAAGCATACTAAGGGCTACGCAGTTGCATTAGGCTGCCCTACAGGCTGACACTGAAAAACATGCTCCGTCATACCCTCTCCTCACTCCTCCCCTGCTGTCGCCCAACAGCATTAGTTGCACAGGCAAAAGAGAAGAACATTCCCCACTTGTGCAGCAAGGCAAGAACAAGATTTCCAGGACAGAGCAGACAGGTCTGCCTCTGATGAGAAAGGTTTCATCATCAAAATGCAAATCTGATTAAAAGTAGTAGGAAAGGGTACTTTAATCAAGGTAGAACCAAAGTATCAACAATCCATCCCTTCCTGTAAGTTCATTATTAACATTAATATCACTAATGAATGAACATAAAAGGATTTCTGCCCTGTGAAGGAAGCGACAGGCCCATGCAGTAGAAACTCCTAATATAAGAAGTGGAAATTGAGCTATTCCTTCAGGTGAGTGGTGGAGAGACTGGGAGCAGACAAGCAGAGGCACTGCAGGGTGCACAGAGGGAAGGGAAATGCCCCTAAAGTGGAATGGGTAGCATCCCCCCACACCAACAGCTTCAATCCACGACCCATTTGCTATCTAAACTCTGCTATAGAGAAGAGGTATCCCAAGAAAACAATGCACTAGAAGAAGCACTTGAGCGACCAAGAAATCTTCTTTGAGTCAATCTTCTACCTGTTGGCTAGGAGACAGCTAGTTGAGTCCCATTTCAACTTCTCACTCCATTAAGCATCCAGTTATCGATGATCTCTCCATTGAGCACAAGTTTTTACTTACCATTTGTTCCAGTGGCCTCTGCTTGCTCTCCAGGTGGTTCTTGAAGGGGTGAAGTCACCTCTGTCTGCTGCCCATCCAGTTCCTGAGGTGCTGTAACAGCTCCTGGCTGCTGTGGCTCCTGTGGTGCGGCATCACGCTCATTGTCTTCATTAACATCAGGTACTGGTAAACTTGCATCTAAAACCTACATGGTCGAGTATTTGTTGAAGGATTGTAGGGAAGGAGAAAAAGAGAAAATAAATATATTTAAAAACCCATCAGTACTAGGGCAGTTCCCCCCCCAGTATATTATTCTTCCATTCTCATTTTGCACATATACATACAGGCATTTTGGGAAATAAATACTTCTATGCAGTATTCCTCCTTTTTAAAATTATTAACTCTACTAAATCAAAGTACTTCTGTGAAAAAAACCAACAAGACAATCTTGGACTATTTATTTTACAAAATACGTGCAAGAAACAAGTCTTACAGACAATGGCCTATAACCCTGCGTAGAACTTGGTTTCTAGCACGAAGGAGAACTCCAGGATAACATGAAACTAGCTGATGGAAAGATAGTTTTCGTTCTTCAAAATATCTGGCACAATTGTTCCGATACATTCATGAATCCTATCTATATTACAGCCTTTGGTATTCCTACTGTGCTGATATGCTTATCTTATCACAAACAATACCAATCCAAAGAAACTGAACTATTTGAGACAGAAAATAGAATATATATATAAATCCCATGAGGAAGTTCAATGAAACTCTGATTAACACTAGTAATTTGGGGCCTCAGTTACTAAGCAGAGATTATTCTTTTATGAAAGGGAAAGCTTTGCAATTCTTTGAGATTCTGCACTATAATATTTGAAATGTTTTTTCTAGATTTGCTAATATGTTTAAAAAAAATCTCTTTTTCAGCTTCCACAATTCATACATTTTCGTTATTTTCAGAATTTGTATTAGCTTGCCATAGAACAAGGAAGATACTTTTTAAATAAAAATGTTTCTGAAAGAAAGATGTGTGTTCTGGTCATTGAAAAAATATTTATTTACACTTTAATTGTTTAATTAACTAGTTTTCCAATCGATTGTATTACCTTCCAATAGAAGCCATTGAAACTAATAAATGACATCTTAAATGTCTATTCCTGAAGCATAGGTTTAAAGTTCCTTTAGTAGAACAGCAAACCTCAATTAGATATCATTGTCTTATTACTCAGCTGTTCTCCCAAAATGCTACCATTGAAGCCCCATTAATTAAATGAAGGAACCACAGATACTTCCTTCTTTCAGTGTAATCCAACCACTTGAAGTGTCAAACTGGGATCAGAAAGATGCCACATTCCTGACTATTCTCTTCCAAAACCTACTAGAACAAGCTTCTGAATGGGGAGATCCATTTACTTATTTTTATTAGCAACAGGATTTCAAATATAGGCACGAGGAAAGCCATTTGCCCGGCCCTTTGTATCATTCAACCTGCTTTTTCCCATGCCAGGCAGGATCCAACAGAAGCACCGTACCTCTGCTTCCACAGGCAAAGTGCATTTGGGTTCCCAATTTTCAGTTCAGAAGCCTGTAATTAAGACAGATTGTTTCCACCTGGCATCGCTGCACTCCTCAAAGCTGCCTTTCACAGCTACATAATCCACCTCACGAAAAAGAACCCCATTCTGCTCTACTGCCGATACCACAGATGGAATAATTTGGCTTCAGAATTTTCACATGCTGAGACCAGATATTAAATAGAAGAAATACAGAATGGCTCAACACTGAGATTACAGTCCCGCTTCTCACATCATCCTTCTCATAAATCTAAAACACAGCAACTCAGGCGGAATAAAAATGCCACACCACTGAACAAAGGCATGTAAACTCAAGGAAGCTCTCTAGCAGCTGTGCACAGCATTAACTGAATGATAACTGATTAAAGACTAAAAACAAATAGACACAGGAAATAACCTATTTCTAAAGGGCTTTCCAATTATTCAATACAATGTTAAACAGTAAATTTTTCTTAGTAATAAATTTTGTTCACTCATTCTTGAAAGGAGACTGTGCTAAACCTTCAAACACGGGAACCTTAAATTTACTGACTCTTACTATCACTTGGCTATCTGAAGATTAACACGTGGGTGGATATTTCAAGATTGCCACCTCAGAACTAGCACCAGCAATCCTTTGAAGTCACAAGAAAGGCAGTAACACTGAATAGTTTAGCACTCCTCAATTTATTCAAAATTTTCCTTACCTTTCTTTCCAAGCCTTCCTTAGTCAAACCATTTTAAAGCTAGAGTCATATTTATAGACTTATAAAGCCTACCGTTTGCCCAAGTGCCTAAGTATGGACCTTTGGGCTCTGCAACGAACCATGGTTCAAAGGGATTAGGTATCCCAATGCAATACAACTTGTCTCCTTTTTTAATTGAGCCCCAAGTGTTACAACAAAATACTGACTATGGTAACACTTTATATTCCCCCAGCTCTGAATTCATTCTACTGTCGTGATGCATTCAGGGCAACAGTGACTATATATCACCGAAAAGATTAGTCACCAAAATTCGGAAGTCAGTGGACCTAGCAGGTAACCCTTTGGATCTGTAGAATGCTATGACATATGCTGGTAAGAAGAGAATAATATGTAAAAATACTGCTAAATGTAAGCAGGTAAACAGTTTTACTACCAGCTAGTATAATTATAATCACTATTCACTCTGTACATGAATGCAGTTTTGAAAGCATCGGTTCCAATCTAGTAAAAATATAAATACATTAAAAACCTCAGTATTTTTTAACATGACCAGACCTACAGTATAATCCTACCCTTCCAGGGAACAGTAATCTTTTTACCAAAGACTCTTAGGAAAGAGTTTGATGCAATTCTTGGCCATAGGAGGGCAAATCTAGGTTTTCAAATGAAGTGACCTACCTTAAATAATTGGATAGTAAAAACTAATAAAACAATAGTATTTTTTTTGCAAATAACAATGCACGCAAAGGAGAAGAAAATATGCATCTTTACTGAGGCTCTAATGTGAAGGGAGACACAATAGCATCATCAAGATAAAAAAAAAAAAAGTTCCCTCTTCTGAGAAAAGCTGCCCAGGCTCTTTATGAGGGTCAGTGCAGTCTGTCCCACTGCATTAATCCTTGAAAGAAACTAATTTCAGTTTTCACTCACATTAACTGCTTCACTTCTCTGAGAGGACCTGAACCACAGTTTATCCCAATTAAGTCTAATTTAGTGATCTGCGCTCTTAATTCCAGTGAGAATAGTTGCAAAGCTTGGATTAATATAAAGTTTAGAGAGGTGAGTGAAAACCTTAAAGACAAAATTAACAGTATTAAGGATCTCATTATTCAGCTCTGTGTATTTACCTACAGGTAATAAGACGTTACAGTTGGCAGGTTAATCGACATGGCACACATTCATGGCTATCTTTTGATTTATTAATTAATTTATGAATGTGTTGTCTCACAAATGAAGGAGAAACTGAAGAGAACGGTTACCCAATTAACTGACGCCTAAACTTCATCATTCTCAAAACACAGGGCCACCTGTGTTTTGAACACAGGTGGCCCTGTGTTTTGTTTTGCCGCAGCAACACTTTGGCTCCTGTCATGTCACTACTATACATCATACACGTATTTTTTAGAGACCTCTTTCATATCCACCACAAAGGTGGAAGGAAAAGGCAGCCACACAGCTAATGAGACTAAAACACATACCTCTTGTCACCCATGCCACTCTAACCAAAAGCAACTTCTGCTCCATTTTGTGTATGGCACCAAGGCCAACTGTTGGACCCCCCCAAAATTAAAAATGTCTAAAGAAAACTAAAACAAAGAAATACATGAGATAGGGACAAACAGCAGGTCCCTGATCTCTCATTGTACGTTAGCGCATGCTTCATTTATACACTATTCTGGAGGGGATAGCAGCACTCAGCTTCTTCCCCCACCAGCAATCACCACCATTCCCAACATTCCTTGTACCAGACCCAAATCATTCCAGGGATTCCTCACACCAGGCCCAAACACATCAGAGTTAATTTTGCCTCATTCTGTTAATCCTGCTACACTGATTGCACATTAGATTGCTAAAATAGCCAGATCCAGCTGTCGGAACAACTGAGCAAACTAACATAATGGTCTCTAATATTTTTCCTGAAGTTTGATTTTGAAACTTTGGGAAAGCTTGCAGCACTGTTGGTCTGCTCAGAGGGTCTGCTCTTAACACATCGTGCTTTATTAAAAAGACTCTCGAACACTAATATTTATGAGGGGGAAAAAAAATGGAATTTAGGTCATTCCAGCTCTTTGTTCACAGCAGTTTGTCTTGTTTTGCATTAGCTAAGGCCTTAGAGGTTCACGGAACAGTGCAAATTCCAGGTGGAGAAAACATAAGGCCCCCACTCCATAAGGCACATAACAGCATACTTAATTTCAGTACCTTATTTCTGGGTAACATCTCCTGCAGACTAACTTAAGAGTCTTCTCCTTGCCTTTCATTCCCTCTATCCTCTTCTCTCCTAACTCTCAGCCTGGCTTTGTTGCCACTTGTCCTTATGGATGTCTACCCTCAAAATTCACATGGATAAAGCAAAAGTGACAGGTTTTGCTACCAAATAACCTGTGATTTCTTTTTGCAACCTGTGAAGAAAGCATTACTCTCAACCTGTCATTCTGGCCAGCACCTTAAGCCTGATCCAACCCAAGCTCCTTCCCACGTCTCACTTCTTTCAGCTCTTTCTGTGTAGCAATCCTAGGACACTACCTTACCCTACATGATCACATGGATGCAGTTCACTCAGGCTCTACGGATGGGTTAGAACCAGGGCAGAGCAGAAAGGAAGTTACTCTCACTCTTACATTTCCAACCAGAAGCACTTTCAAAGACCCAACACTCCTCTTTGCATCTCTTTAGCCTCTATCACATCAAAGAGAGGCTAATTGCCTTGGCTTTCAAAGTGCCTGGACACTCCCTCTACCACCTCCCTCTTATCTCCTATGTGATTAGGGGTTGTTTCACGCTTTCGATGGACCCATGACACCAATTTCCATTGTGCATTTTTCCAATTAATCACTTTTATGCTTTCTTCCCAGCCACTCCACAGGCATAGGCAGACTTCCAAACCTTCCCATCAAATGATATCAGTCTCTTCCCTCCCAGTCGGAAGAAAACTACTTAAAGAGAATCAGAACCTGTTGTACCAGGAAAACCCTGCAGCTTCGTCATTCAGACCAAATGCTTGAAACTGGCATGTTTTTTAACTGGGACTGTTAGAGATGCAGTCTAGGGACTTTCCTCTGGTACTTGATTAAGCTTAGTTTTACCATTGCCAATGAAGTATTTTCAGGCTCACTCAGCTCCCGCACCAGAACGCAGTTGTTTAAACAGCAGATGTAAGTCTGTCCCAGCTGTTATTTGTCAGACACTCAGACAATAAGACACTGACATCTCAGCTGGTAACCTCTTTAGAGGAGACAGTTCCAAATATTTACTGTCTAGCAGACACTTGCTCTCATTGCAACACAGGTAGCATAATCGAGTTACTACTCAGAAATGGGAACTATCCCGAAAACACCATTTGAATAATTCTCTGCTCTTGAGTGGGGGCTCTTGCAAGTGAGCAAGCCAGGAATTGCTACAAAAGATTGTCTCTGCCAAACTTAGATTTTGCTACAAGAATTGCTTATTTGCATGCCAGTATTTTTTTTTTGCATTCTCTCTTTAAAAGTTATTCTCTACATCATTTCAGGTTGCTGCTCCAACGCAGCTCCACTGCCTCAGCAAGGCTGCAGAAAGGAACCTGCATTAAAACTGGTACCTTCGGCTTCTAAATAAAACAAAAGCCAAGTGCTGATCTCAGTTGCTTCAGCTGAGATGCTGGTAGGATGACGCAGCTCTCCTTGCATTGCCCACATGGCTTGTAGTTGTTTTCCTCCCTGTGGGACCTCAAAGGGCACCGCCGCGGGAAACAGCCTGATGGCATCTTTTCCCAGTCTCCCTCTGATGCTCAGCATCCAAACGGGAAGTCAGGCAAGAGCTGTGTCACTGCTGCGAAGAGAGAGGGAGCTCACAAGATGGAGATGCCAAACCAATCTAGTCTTGCACCGCCACCAACGGAGGTGTCACCTAGCTCCCTGCCCAATCCTGGTCACAAGGTCCTGCCTGCTCCTCCGCACCTGCTGCTTCTGCTGTCCAAGTCCCAGAAGCCAACACATCTTGCTAAGTCAGCAGAGAATGACTTTGCCAAAGAAGAACAGCTTTCTACAGGATTAGCTCCTCGAACAAGCTTGCCCAGAGCCAGAAGGTGCAAAGGGGAAGCTGCAGGTTCCCTGGGCAGGAGGTAAGAACATGGGACACGTGCCATTAGACATCTCAAAGCTTTTATCAGTCTGGGACACTCAAGGTTTGCCTGGTCTCCTCTTTGAGACCAACAACCTTGTTCCTACTTTTAGCACTATTATTTTTGCAATCAGTTAAACTTTCTCAGGCCAGGCTTCAGCCTTCTGTGCTGCTCAGGACAGTCTGAGGGTGAGATTTCACAAGCATACACAGTCTAGCAGCTCACTGCCACCAACAGGGAAAGTTTTTCACTTCCCGTCCTGCCGTGCTGCAGATACTTGCCTTGTCCTGGCTACGGGTCTCACCTGGGTGTCAGTGTCATAGGAGTCACATGAATTCACTAATACATCAAGGAGCTAGTCCAGAAAAAAAAACAAACCTGTGGTTTCCTGAAGGGTTATTTGGTCCAAGCAGCTTACAGAAAGCCAAGACGAGGACCAGACATAGTGGGAGGTGGGACTGCATCATCTGGGGCAAGAAAGGGAAGAGGGACAGGTGAGGAAGAAAAGGAGAGTGCGGTGAGGGGGAAGAGTATTGCTGCTCAAACAGCAAGAAGATAACTACATCAGATCAGCCTTCTGTGGAACCACACCTCATCCCTTGATTTCAACAGGACTTTGGGTGTTAATTCACAAATCCAATTAATTCAGTTCAGGCATGTGAATGGATTAGTACCTCCAGGATCTGTCAACGCTCCCCTGCGGAGGGGGCTTCCGGCAGTGGTGTGTCTATGCAAGATAAGCAGCAGCTCCTTCACTGCCAGAATTCAAGCCTCACCTGTTAGAGTAAAAAAAAAACCTACCAGTTTCAAGTCCCAGTAACACTGGGCTGGAAACTCCAGAGCTGCTTTATGCGTAATTCAGCAGCGACTTGTGAAAGAATGGATTGAACAGCTGAGGTCCTAACCCTTTGAGCCCACATTTAATCTGTAGTGCTCATGAGCCAATACCCAAAGACTCCTAAATATCTCTCAGGCTTTGGACCAAGTGCTTTACAGGGTCTCTCACATCTCCTGGGCTATAGAAGTGAGAAACACTGTGAAACATATGCTCTCCCTTCTAGTAACTAGGACACCTCAAAACTGGTATCTGGCCAAAGAGTCACATGTAAATAACAGAACAGCTCAAAGACTATAAATTTGGCCCTTTCTAGAAGAAAAGGTAAAGGGGTTTTCACCCTATACAAAATATTATACAACTCTATGCCATGAAAGAAACTAGATTAAACATTTTGAGGAATTTCAAGGGGGGGGGGAAGCAAAAATTGTGAGGTTTTACAATCTATACTAGCCTAGACAATTTAATTGTGATTTACTTGTCACAGCTCACTCAAGTTGGCTTCTATTAAAGTCAGTTTTCAAAGTTTTTCTTCTAAAAGAGGGAGTTGTGATACGCATTTTAATTTGGAAAGGGCAAGAAAAAAGACCATCCTTCAAAATGTCCCCATTGTATCTTCTGCAAACAAATTAGTTCTTTGACAGATTTCTCCAGGGGCACTGTAGGATCTGGTAATTTCAAATTCAAAGGGCTGAAAAGAGTAATGATGAAAAATTGTGACATAAATCTGCATGGAACTACCTTACTGTAGTAAGAACAGACTAAATTATATACCAAAGAAATTATGACTAAACTTAATTAAAACTTATTTTTATTTAACGTAATGGGACGTAAAAATATTTGTTCTACTTCCCCACCTTTAAACAGTTCTACTTAAACAACAAGATAAAACCTATTTGAAAACATATTCCCAAAGAGTGGAAGACATTAAAGCTCAGTATTAATAACAATAACAATCTTTATTTCAGAACAGCATCAGTATTCTCTTTCGGGGGGGGTCTTAGTTTCCATAGCTAGATAAGTCTGGCTAGGAATGTTACTCCCCTTCTTGAAATTCACATTTCTTCATTGTTAAACAATCACAGTGCCCAAATGCATGTCCTCTGTAAATTCACTGATGTCTTTTTCTGCATCTGAGTTTTAAAATTGCCTGACACAATTGCTGAATATTTTGTTAACCAACACCAATCCCTAACGCTTATTTGGTTCAAAATAAATAAAACAAAGCTCAGTTAATTTAAAGTTAATTCTCAATGTGGTTTCCAAATCTGTCAAAACACGCACAAGGAGGTCTAGTGGCAGCCAGGAACTATGGGAAATTCAACTTGAAAGTTAAATCTGAAACACAAGGTCAAAGAAACAAAGTCATAACCAGTTCTCAAGCTGTAACACACCCACACAGCAGCTACAGAAACTTCTGAGTAACCCTGCTCCGAGTACCCAAACTCTGATGAGCCTGAAGAAGGGGATCTCAGTATAACATAGCATTATTTCTCTCTTAACAAACTAACGTCTAACCCCAAAGCTACGCTGTGTAAACACGTAGACGCACATAACCTCCCTTTCAGTCCCAGAATCCCCTCAAACGCGCCTATTCCAGAGGGATAAATGGGTTCATTCATAATCTATTTTTAAACACCAGACATGTTTTAAAAGAATTTCTTTCAATTCTTCAACGTCTTTCTTAAAAATAACACGTACCCAGAGCTCCTCTCCTCCCTACTGGCTGGGAGTTGGCGAGTCACTCCCCTCTCCCCCCTAAGCGGGATGACACCATCGCTACAGCCCAGCCTCGGCGGCCCCCGCCCCTTCCCCACCCGCAGCAGCGGGGCCGGGGGGCTGCGGCTCAGGTGAGCCCCAGGCTGGGGGGTGCGGGGTCGTGGGGACACGGCCAGGGGAACACACGGAGCCTGGCACCCAGCTGGAGAGAAACTGCAAAGCAGGAGGGCTGGCTGCGCCTCCCACCTGCATCCTCGGGAGGGGCGGGAGGGGCTGGGGGGGGGGGGGGGGAGAGGATGAGGGTGCAGGGGAAGAGGATGAGGGTGGAGGGGCTGGAGGGGGAGAGGATGAGGGTGGAGGGGGAGAGGATGAGGGTGGAGGGGCTGGAAGGGGAGAGGATGAGGGTGAAGGGGGAGAGGATGAGGGTGGAGGGGCTGGAGGAAGGAGAGGATGAGGGTGGAGGGGCTGGAGGGAGGAGAGGATGAGGATGGAGGGGCTGAGGATGGAGGGGCTGGGGGAGAGAGGATGAGGATGGAGGGGCTGGGGGAGAGAGAATGAGGATGGAGGGGCTGGAAGGGGAGGATGAGGGTGGAGGGGCTGGAAGGCGAGAGGATGAGGGTGGAGGGGCTGGAAGGCGAGAGGATGAGGGTGGAGGGGCTGGGGGGAGGAGAGGATGAGGATGGAGGGGCTAGAGGGAGGAGAGGATGAGGATGGAGGGGCTGAGGGGCAGGATGAGACTGGAGGAGGTGGGGGGCAGGATGAGGATGGAGGGGGTTAGGGGGAGGATGGAAGGTTTTGGGGGGGTAGGGGATGAGGATGGAGGGGTTTGGGGGGATAGGATGAGGATGGAGGGGTTTGGGGGTAGAGGATGAGGATGGAGAGGTTTGGGGGGAGAGGATGAGGATGGAGAGGTTTGAGGGGAGAGGATGAGGATGGAGGGGTTTGGGGGGAGAGGATGAGGATGGAGGGGTTTGGGGGGGAGAGGATGAGGATGGAGGGGTTTGGGGGGAGAGGATGAGGATGGAGGAGCTGGAGGGAGAGAGGATGAGGATAGAGAGGCTGGGGGGAGACGAGGAGGCTGGAGGGGCTGAGGGGCAGGATGAAACTGGAGGGGGTTGGGGGGGAGAGGATGAGGATGGAGGGGTTTGGTGGGGAGAGGATGAGGATGGAGGGAGTTTGGGGGGAGTAGAGGATGGATGGGGTTTGGGGGGTTGAGAGGCTGCGGAGAGCGGCGGGAGCGCTGGGTACCAGCTGCAGGACCGCAGTCAGGAGGTTCCTTGGCGCAGACCCCGCCGCGGGTGGGTGCGGCTTCTCCCCCTCCCCCTCCGCACACAAAAGCGGCGGTGGCCCCGCTGCCGCCCTCGAACCCCCCCCTTCCCCTCCATCCTCCGCCCTTGTCGCTGGCGGGAGTTTTATGACTGCGGCGCTGGCCGTGGCGCATTCCCAGCCCCGCCGCGGCTCCGCTCCCAGCGCCGGGGATGCCCGCAGGGACGGCAGGTGCCGGCGGCCGCGCCGCCAAAGTTTCCGCGGGCTGGGGATGCGGTGGGAGCCCCGCTTCTGTTCCCCCCCGTCTCCACCCCGTCTCCCCTGCCTTACCTTGCCGGTGTCCGCCGGTTCTCCCGCCGGCAGCGGCTCGGCGGGGCTGCGGGGGGGCTCGTCCTGCGGGGCGGGCGGCTCGGCGGAGCTGCCGGCGCCCATCGCGCTGCCCCGGGGGCTGCGGAGGGAGTGAAGGAGCCCGGCTGTCCCCGCGAACTCCTTTAGGGAGTGAGAGGAGGGGAGGAAAGAAAGGGAAAAAAAAAAAAAAAAAAGGGACAGAGGAAAAAAAAAAAAAAGAGCGAGCGAGAGCCAGCGAGGAAAATCACCTCCTCCTCCCCTGGTCCCCCCGCCCGTCTGCCTCTTGCTCCATCACATGAGCAGAGCCCCGGACACGCCTTGCAGCATCAAATCGAGCTGATAAGGAGCGGCCAAGGGGGGCAGCGCCCTGCCCGTCGCCCGCTCCGCTCCCCGGGGCCGCCCGGCCCTCCGCGGCGCTGACTCAGCGATTCTGCCCCTCCGCCGGGGCTCGGGGCGCCGCTTCGCCGGGATCCCCGGGGCTCCAGCGCAGGGCTGCCACCCCCGCCCGGCAGCGTTGCCCTGCGCCCCCTGCACCCCCCGGAGCCGCGGGCTTGTAGAGCTCAGCCACAGAGTCACAGAATGGTTTGGGTTGGAAGGGACCTTAGAGCCCATCCAGTTCCAACCCCTCTGCCATAGGCAGGGACATCCCACCAGACCAGGCTGCCCAAGGCCCCATCCAACCTGGCCTTGAACACCTCCAGGGATGGGGCAGCCTCAGCTTCCCTGGGCAACCTGTGCCAGTGCCTCACCACCCCCATGGTGAAGAAATTCTTCCTAATGTCTACTCTAAATCTGCCCCTCTCCAGTTTATACCCATTACTCTTAGTCCTGTTGCTACAAGCCTTTATAAACAGTCCCTCTCCAGCTTTCTTGTAGCCTTTTTCAAGTACTGGAAGGTTGCTGTAAGATCTCCTCAGAGCCTTCTCTTCTCCAGGCTGAACAACCCCAATTCTCTCAGCCCGTTCTCATGTGGGAGGTGCTCCAGCCCTCTGATCATCTTTGCAGCCCTCCTCTGGACCCGTTCCAACAGTTCCATATCCTTCTTATGTTGAGGATTCCAGGCCATGCTGGGCCTATCTGCAAGAAGGACAGCCAGATTCCAGCTGATGCAGGAGAGCATGGTCCTGTGTGTCTTAGGCAACTTTGGAGGGAAAAAAAAAAAAGAAAAAACTTTTTTGTTTGTTTTTGTTTATTTATCACATAGGACAGGTCCCCTTCTATTAATTCTTACTGGATTACATGGCATAATCAGGCAAAGCAAAGAACATGATGGTTTCTCTCCTAGCCCGGAATATGCAAGGCATCTTTTGCCATAACACAAAAGCAGGACCGAGTGCATAGGCATGCTTTTATTCGGTGCATTCTGAAATTATCAGCACGGAAATGGCACATGCATTAAAATAAATCAGCCAAATAGGTAGCAAACAGATGCGTTCTCTCTTCTTCACTGTAAGTATAAAATCTTTCTTTTTAAATCATGTAAATCTAACCATTCTATGTGGAGCTCAGGGGTAAAATCAGGTATGATCTGAAGACTTCATAGAACACACTGTAGAACCATATATGATTTACTTTAGAACATTTAAACTAGTCTTTACCCACCCAAACACTGACTTATTCAGAAAAAAAAAAGTGCATTCTCTTAATCTGTTCTACAAATTGCCTGATCTCTGCACACTGGTCATTTTCTTTCCCTAAAAAAATCAAGACATATCAAGCCAATGACTGAAAAAGCCCCTGCAGCAGCTCTCCTTAGATAATGAGAACTTACCAGACTCCTTGGTGTTCAGCAGAACAAAATTGCTGTTGTGGATCACGCACATGAAATCAACATCTCCCCCTTTCTGCTTAGTCTCTTTCATTTCCGGATCAGCCTTTTTTCTCTTATATGTGTGTTTGTGTCACAGCAGGGGCATATTGTCCTAAAGCCACCTTCCTGCTTAACAGTTTTCCTAATCTTTCGTTATTTGTTCTTCATCTCTGGAAAGTTAGTATCGGGGCATCTGTTTTACAGGAGAGCTGGAAAAAGAAGGGAATGAAAATCAGTTGTGTGGTCACCTCTTTCAGGGAGGTGGAAACTGGGGAGCACCACGCTGAAGGGCAGAGCGTTCCAGTCCTTGCTGCAAGAGCAAAATCTAATATGCAGCTTTTGAGGCCAGAGGCATGGAGCAGTTGAGCGCCCAGCAGCTCCAGAGAGAAGAGCCACAGGTTTAAGCTTTCAGTGTCTAATCAAGTCTTTGTAGAAAAGTTTCCCTATTGCCACCTAATGCTCCTGAATCACCCATCAGCCGGCGATCATGACAAAGAAGTGAGGAGCCCTTTCCTAGCCTTTGCTGGCTGCCATCCTTTGATGCCTACTTCTCTGGTGGAGGAAGAGCCAGCACAACCTCTATTCCCCTCCAAATTTGCCTTTCTCTCTGCCTTCAGCTACTGCTTCTCAGGTACCACTGAGTGCTGAGGTGCCTAGCTGATGCAGATCCTCCTTGGTCTTCTTCTCATGGTGCAGACACAGGCTTCTCCTGGGTTTTGACAAGGGGAAGGCAAGCCGCAGGGCTCAGGGGCGTGGGGAGCAGCCAAGAATGGCATGTGTGGCTGAGGGGAGGTCAGGGATTGGCCAGTGAGTTTCTCTAAGAAGGCAAACGTGATGTAACTCAAGGTCTGTGCCATATCATTTCTCTTTTTCACTGCTCATTGACCACAAAATGCTTTCTTTGCAATCAGCTAGAACACAGCCTCCTTTCTACCATCTAACATTCCTCTCTAGTCCTTTTTGCTTGCAGCCAGCACCACCTGCTCCGTGCCGAGCCATCCTTGAGCACAGCTGCTGCAGACACTGCAGGTGAGAGAGGGACTCCCTTCAATGCCCATCCACTGGTAATTTTCTGAATGTAGGTTTCTTTCTTTCTAGTGAAACCCTACAGATACATATATATGGTGAAATAAAATGTGCTGGGAACTGCTTCTTGGTTTTAAGGTTGAACAGCGCAGCATGGCTTGTGTGTACATGTCTTGCTTCTCCCCATGCCAAACCATCAGGTTTCTTCAAACTTGTGGTACAGGCAGACACGGTCCAGTGTCCCTGCCCTGTTTAATCCCTAGTATTGGCACAGCTTCCATTTCCTTTCCTTTTGCATGTATTTATTTATTTGCTTTTGTTTTCTTTCCTGGAGTAAATATAGCGTAGAGACTTTAAGAGAAATATCCAGCATCCCCACTTTCAACCAAAGGCGAATCAGGTCCGTTTTAGCCTTTCATGATGCTCTGTGCCCAGTCTGTACAGAAGGAATCATGACAAATGACAGGTCTAACTCTGGCATGTGTTGGCCTGTGTTTCTCTATCTTCTGCCTGTGTGCTAGAGCAGTTATTGTCCAGACCTTTGCCCTGAACGCTGCAACTGCCTCTTGCTATATCAAAGTGTTTTTCAGGCACGAAGCCTGTTTCTCTTGACAGGCTTTCCAGTGAAGTGGAGCCACACATGCCTCAGAGGATCCTCATCTTCAGTCACCAAGTGTTGGCACCGAGGCAAGAATATTCGTGCTATTGACAGAAGTGTGCATGCACACTTTTTAGGATGAAACCAAGGAAGCCAAAAAGATAATAATGAAAGCACTAGTGAAGGGTAATCTAGACCTATTTCCAGTGAAACATCTTTGACGAAACTCTAAGTCCAACCACAGACCTTCCGAATGGCAGGACAATCATTTAGCACTGCAGCTAGAATGCAATTGCTTTAAACTTCCCTGAAATCTGGATAAGATTTATAATGAGATTTAAAATGTAAAGTCTGTGGACTTAATTTACTCACTTTTCAAAACTGCTAGTTTTTCAAAAGTATTTATAATTGATGTAACGAGTGCTGATGCGTTCGTGAAGAAGAGATGAACCACATATCTCAGCCAGTGCTGGTGAACTATTTTCCTGTTGTCTTTTGCCCCATTCATGATTTTCCTCATCTGCTCCTTGCAGCCTTGACCCTATTGGTCCCTGCAAGGGACCACGAGCTTTTCTACTGCCACCTGCTCCAACTGCGCCCGAGGAGCAGCAAGGCAGATGGGGAGTCAGTAGTGAGGCAGGGATGGGAGAGCTGGTCCCCAGCATCTGCAAGGGGGGAACTGGGCTGCCTCTCCGGTCTGTGTGCCATGGCCCCCCTTGTATCTGATCCAGGCTGGCTGCTCACAAGTTTGTGCAGGACAGTGACTGGGAGCACTGGCAGCTGCCTGGAGCCCTGTTTACGTGAACACTGCTGCTGCCTTTATCAGTGGTGGAGCCACACTGGGATATTTTTGGCATAAAATCTAAGTGGAAACATATCGTGTAAGTGTTCTCAAAACGGGAAGCTCTCGAGAGCATACCTTAGATCTGGATAGTGAATATAATGCTCTGACTTCGCCTCAGCTGTATTTACCAGATCTCTTCAGCATTTTTCCCCCCTCTTTTGTCCAGTTGTAGTAGGAAGTCCCAGGACCCTGTTAGGAATAAATGCATATGCCTAAGAAGCCAGTACCTATCAGCCTAACGAAATATTGGTGAGTGTAAAAGGAAGAATAGTGTGTAAAAGACAGAAAAATAGCTATGTAAAAATAGTTGCTTGCAAGCAGCATTGATAGCAGGAAATAACGAGACAGGAATAAATTTTGTAGATGTCACTGGGAGAAAACCCTTTCTTTACTTCCCAGGAGCTAATGGACCCCAGAAAAATCGCACTGATAAACAAAGCAAACAGAATCTCTCAATCTAGTATGTTCGCATTACAGGAGTGATCTGGATCAGAAAAGACCTATTCATGAATAAAGACACACATCTGTGCAATTTAAAAAGTAATGTTAGTAGCAGAGATTGAATTTCAGTCTTGAATTTTTTGATTGTTTAGGTAGAGGCCATTCATTTGTATAGCAAGTGTGTCATACAGTGCATAGATGCACATTACTGCAGGACTCGGAGACCACTGTTGGGCATCCCTGAGCCATTTCAGGAAAGACAGACCCAGCCTGTAAGTGCAGTTTCTCTCCTCAGCAGTTCCTCAGTTACCTTGCTTTTCCCAGGAGCTGTTGGACAAATACACTATGTCCAACTGTCATCCCCTGGCCACAGGCAGTTCTGCAGAGGGGCAGGAGACCAGGCAAGAGACTGCAAAGGTCCATCCCATTGCCACTGTGGCTGAAGAGATGCACAGCACAGCCTGGCCACTGCCAGTCTCAGCCCTGTAAGAGCTGAACAGCCTCTGATCTGTCCATATAAAAATATTGGCATTTCGAGGAAGCAATGTTTTGGTGTTCAAGCTTAAAAGAGATAGTGGCTGAAAATTTTTTCTTCAGTGGGAAGAAAAAATTGGCTTTATAAAGAATACACAAAATAGTTTGCTACGTGACTTTTCTTTTCAGAGAAGGAAGAAGCTCAAAGGGCTCCGTTTCATCTTTCCCTTATATCTCCGAGTGGTCTGCCTTCCTGCTAAGGAGGGAAAATCTACTCCCAGGCTGCATTTTATTTTCACATTATTAGCTTGGTAGTCGTGCAGTGTAACAGGAGAATAAATAATAAGGTGTGCAGGTACAAGGAGAGTAGATTGCTACTGTGGACGCTGGCTTACATGCAAACTTAGCAACAGAGGCAAAGGTGGAAGAATGTGACCTCTGCTGTAGTGTTTTATCTGCTGTGCAGATAAATACATCGCACCCAAAAAGTCTCCCAGGCAGGGCTCTAAGGAAATTCCTCTTCAAGGATGGAATGCCCAGAGAAGGGAGATAAAGGGGATACAGAAGGTCCCTGTAATGCTATTACCTCATTGTCCCAGCAGCAGGTGAGTGAGGTTCTTTTGTCTTCAGGAAGAAATCCCTGTGGCTCGGGACTGAAAGCACTGGCTGTTCAGAAGTGCCTTAGCACTGCAGATGCTAAGAATGGCAGGGTTAGCAGGCAGCAGGTGCTAACACACAACTTTGAAAATTAAATATTAATTTAGAGTGGACTTAGAGAATGATTTAGGTTGGACAGGAATTCTGGGGGCTGCAGATATTTTCTGGTCAAAATGTTTTCACAACACTGTCAAACAGAGCAGGTAAAGAGATTTAAAAGGAAACACAGAGATCACCAGGATCATGTCTTAGTACTGTCATGTTCTTCCTGGGGTCTGAGCAAGCAGTCTTGCTAGTGCCCACACAGAACAATGCTGCAAGGATAATTTCCCTAGTCCATTACCTTGACTTGTATCTTTGCAGCATTCCTCTGTCTCTCCATCAGGCACAATTTACTTGTCTTTGCCTTCCTCATCTCACCTCACGGTATTTATAATCTGTATTTCAGTATTGATGATGGTCACAGCTACCTCCTTCCTTCATTTGCTTTTGAGATTTTCAAACTGGAGTCTCTGCACTTTGCCTTATACTGGTCCTGATGCCTGGAGGCAACGTCCTTCAAAACCTTCATTAAATCATGCTTTTGACACGTCTTCTATAGCAAACACGACAGCAGTTAGGTAGTGATGTGGCTGAACTATGATTACTGACTACTCAGCAACATTATTTCCTTATTTCCCTGTATCCCTCCATCGGCCTGTCTGTGTCTATTCCAGACACACCAGGTTTTGCCTCTGAGAGTCACCCCTTTGCCCTGACCCCCTCCCTGCAGGGTTTCCATCAGCCTCAGGCTTGCAGGAAGGTGTCTGGATGCAGAGGGGTCCACATCAGCATTCCGGTTTCACTGGTGAGCCCCTGGGCCTGGGGACGCAGAGCCATCGGGTGGTCCCTGGGTGGGTGATGCCTCCTCCCTTTCCTGGACTGCTGTATGTGACTGCTGAATTGGGGGAAGCCATGAGATTTGCTGTTTCCGCTGCTTTGTAATGAGACTGTAAATTCTACGATGCAAGGAAAGTGCTTTTGTTCTGCCTGATGTGATGCTGACTGTATGGGGGGGGGTCTGTCTTTGACTCGACGTGGCTGTTTCTGCAGTAATACAAACAGTAAATAGGCCTTAGCCATTCATAATTTATAGTTTTTGTCATGAGCAATAAACAGAAATTTTAGGCTCATTACTTGACTGACAAAGTACGAAGCAGCACCCACCCAAACTTTTAACCAGAAGCTTTTAACCTTCTGTCAGCATAATCAAAAATAAACTCACTTTCAGAAGAATAACCAGAAGAAAGATAGCCAGAAAGATAACCATCGTTTTCAGACTTTTAAATAATTCCTGAACTGTGACTGAGGCTCAAAGCATTTTTAGCCCCTTTGTTGTCAAGGTGAATAAAAAAAAATTACTGATGCAGGAAGGAAGCAAGAAGTAGACCAAGTGTAAATAATTTCTATAGTCCAGGTTTTGTCTTAGTCATTGTAGAAGAAGGCACTAACACACCTGACAGGCAGAAACTTTCAGCTGTGGTGAGATCTACAGCCTTCCTGTGGGTCTGTGTATTAGTCTTGGAAAACAAAAATAGAGAACCTCTGCAGTGGAGAGAGGAGTATTTCTGTGAAGCATGACGTACAGGTGTAAAATTTAGATCAATGTTTGCAGTTTTAACATACAAAAAAGTAAAATACTTTTCTTGACAGGTCTCCACCTTTAAGCATTTATAATAGTGGTGGCACATAGTTGGCCCAGTGAGTAAATGCTCTCTGCGCTTCTTTTGTAACAGTGGGTACAATGACACAGCTGGTGTCATTTCTACGGCCAGCGAGGCTGCCACTGCACTTGAAGTGATTCTTAATAAGATTTCAAGTGAAAGAAGGAGAGAAAGACAGAAAGAAAGCCTCCCCCACTTCAAATTCTTCAGGCTGACCTGTCAGCTTCTATGTTACTACATTTGGACTTGAATTTCTCACCAAGGTCAGTGCAGATTAGAAGCCGCTTTCATATCTGACAGAAATACTACTCCCTGGTGAACAGAGGGGAGTAGCTTCAGCATCTTTAAGTGGAAAGAAAAGTTCGATCTTCTCCAACTGGCAGTGTGGAGACACAGGGGCCTCCCCGTATTAACTCTGATCAGCACCAGCAGGTCATCTTCTCTCTGTAACCCCACATCCTCCCCCCTCTCTGTTTGGATCAGAGCAGCAAACTTGAACCCCACGACTGAAAATACCAGAAAAACATAGCAAGATTTGAAAGATCAGATGATCATCTCATGATCATCATCATTCATTTGTTTTTATGTTGTTTGTGGGAGAAATATAATATTCTTTTTTTTTCCTGAATCACCCTTAAAGCACAACTGCAGAATTATGTGCAGCCAGGCAAGAGCTTGGTTTCAGAAGTGACCTCAGGACTCACATTTCCTCTTGCCTGAAGCTCAATTCACATTTGTAGGGAACTTGTTCTGTGGGAGACATGTTTTTCTTAAATGTTCAACAGCTGCATGGAAGCTAAGCAGCAGGAAAAACAGAGAGGCAGGCAAAGGATAAAAATAATAATACTGTATTCTCCCCTTGTTTTTAAAACTCTGGTTCTCTTATATAAAAAGTAAGAAAGGAAAGTCTGAAAATCCTGATGTGATGAGACCGAGGCACATAGGATCAGTGGCATGCCAGAGGTCACAAAGGAGCCTGAGCAAAGCACAACATCCATAGTCCAGCCGTGTTTACAAAAATGTCTCGCTCCACCAGAAGTAGTAATTGGATGTCAGAATGCAGAACAGCTGAAGTTTTTTTTCCAGTACAGATCTGAAGAATACAGTGCTGAGAAAATACAAAGTGAAAGCAAAGGGGAGAAAATTTTATAAAAATTATTTTAGAGCAGACTGGCAAAGGAAGAAGGTCTGCCAAGGAAGATGTTTGGGGAAGATGTAGCGTACCAGAAAAGGAAGGAGATGGTACTAGTCAGCAGGTGAACATAAAGAACTGAAGATCAACGTGAACAAGAGTTTTCCATTTGGCCACTGGACTTCTCGTATGCCATTTTACAAGTCTCAGATTGCACTTTCACCACCTTTTTCCTCTGCCATAGTGATAGTCTACAGCAGTGAGAGCAGCTACTCAGGATAAATTGGAATAAATGTTTCCCTGGTTTACCTTCCTTGTGTGGGATATCTCACTGAGCTGGAAATAAACTTTAGTGCATCTCACAAACAGGGAAGGAAAGGGAAATTAAGAAGGGGGAACTAAAGAGAAAGCAAAGAGGAAAGAGAAGCAAAGAAGTGGGAGATAGCAGAAATCAGCAGAGAAACAGGGAGGACAGTTAAGGACTCCAAAGACAGAGGAAGCAGAAGGCAGGTAGGAGGGAGGCAAAGAAAATCAGTGGGACCCCAGAGGTAGCAACAGGGACAAAGAAACGAGAGAAAGGGAAGAAGAATTTTTAAAAAGTGTAGTGTTTTGTTTGAAAAATGAATGCAAAATAATCACAAGAGGTTCCACATGTGCTGATGTTGGTGTCACATCAACAAGCCCTCTCAGGCCACAGTCACAAATTGTTGCCTCATGTATGTGCCTGTAGTCCTTCCTCAGGCTGACTCCTCACTCAGTGCATCCTCATGGGTGGTGGGAGGGGATGGAGATAATGATGACAGAAATTATCTGTTCGGACCCCAGCTACAAGACTGAAGACACTCATCATGTTGAAAGTGATAGGTCTTCCAAAAATACAAATAACAATTTCAATATATCCTTCCAGGAACCAGCAAGACAAATCAGAGCTGGATTCAAGGTCTCTCCAAACATGTAGACTTGGACTCAAAAGCAGGTGCATGTCTATCGGGCCATGGAGAAGAGAATCAGCTGAGTTTCTCTGGCCCCTCAGGGTAGTAGGTGTGGGCAAAAGCCCAGACTGGGAGGTGGAGGGGAGCTTTGGTGTTGAAATGGTTTGTGGGTAACTTCAATCTGGAGCTGCAAGCGTGGGATGATTTGAGGACCAGAGACGTCGCAGAGCAACACCTCCTCTGCAGAGTAGTACTGCATGCTCCAGGCATGGCAGCAGCCCTCTGAGGAAAGCAAGACTTTGGTCCAGCATGGATGCTATACAGTAGCTTATTTCTTGTTGAATTAGAAGTTATAAATCACTGCTGCATTTGTCAGTACAGGTTTGCGGCTCGTTATGATGATGGCATAAAAGAAAATATTTCCAGCACAATATGAACCCTCTGGCAAACCTTAAAAACAACTGGTTTTTTTATAATTCTCCTCCTGATTTTTCGGACCTGTCCTCATATTTAAGTAGCACAATGCAGAAGTTCAGTAAATCCCTTTGGCCACTGTATCTGGCAACCTGCAAACCACTGCATTAAGAATATGAGCAGTTACCACAGTCACTACATGATAACAAAACTCAAGCGGACTTTATCAGAGTTTAATCTGAAGAGTAAATAGTAAATACTGACCTAAATTCACTCCCAGCAACGTTTGTTGCAGGGCAGGAGTGCTTCCAAAGAACTCTCAGCTTACGTTAAGTCTGTGTCTGGCAGGCATTTCTTAGCAGCGTGCAAGTCCACCAGTGGGGCAACGGGTTTCCCCATGCCTGTTCCTTGGTGGGCAGAGCAGGCTGGGCTTCCTGGCTGCTGAGGCACTTGCTGCTCCAGGGGTGCAGAAAGATCCCCCCTCCACCAGCACCAGCGCAGGTCTGGGCTGCCCTTCCAGCTGGAGGCTGGGAACTTGGAGCATCCTTTATTCATCAATGGTCTCTTCTTAGTGCCAAAGTTATCTGACCTATATTGAACTAAGTTATTTAGTCTTTGAGGAGGGCTGGTTTTTTAAAACACACTACTCTTTTCCGGCTTGAAGTACGAGGTGTGCCAGAAAGGCAGAGATGGTAAGTTATTCTTTGCGTGTTTTTTTTCTTTTTACACATCTTTCCAATGATAATCTGGGACCCTGCACCAGGATGCATAGGCTGATCCCTGCAAATGACATCTGTGAGCCTCTGTGCAACTGTGTGCCACCCATAGAGCTATTAGACAGGGATCAGCCGATGTAACGAAAATTAAAGGTTAAGGCCAACCTCTGTCAGTTTGTGACTTAGAGGTCAGAAGTGACGAGAGCAGAGGCTCTGTCTCACTGGATCAGACTAGAGTACATTTAGCTCAGCAGTGACACTGATGCTGTTCAATATTGGACTATTACTGGGGAAAATATCTCTTCATGAATGCTATGAAATTGCCTTCCATTTTATAGGATATGTTTTTGCTAAGCCCTGTTATACAGTGGCTGACAGATTTCTTGAGGAATAAAGTGTTGCTTTTATTTTTTTATCTCACTTACTGCCTGTTTTAAATCTGATTTCCAGAAACAATAAATCTATTTGGAAACTACCCCAGATTGTGGTTTTGTGGCGACGGGAAATAAACCTGGCAATGAAAAAAGTGGTAACATCTTCTAGGGTTTTAACCACCCTCCACCTAATGTTATGGGTTTGTCATTTTAATCTCTATTTCAGCAAGCACTAAATCTGACTAAAGTACTTTGCACTTCACTTTAATTTCAAATCAATTGGCCATTCACCCCAAAGCAAATAACGTGACTACCTGCCTTACCCCAAAAGCAATGTGCAACAGGTGTGTAAACTATCTGATCGGTAATTTTTTTTCTGTCTAGACATCCACACTGCAGTATCAAACAGATAGTCAGATTACTCCTCTGTCCCAAGGGATTTTCACATGGTTATCTGATCCCTTTCAAACAAATGGGGTGTGTGCAACAGTCCAAAAGGCAATGTAAGGCCACCCAGAGCAGTATTTCTGCAGATTCCCCTAAAAGCACAAGCAAGAGGTGTCCTCCCCTCTGAGGGTTAGAAATGCTGTAAGAGTTAATTGCCTTTACACAGCTGCTGCGAGCAGCACATCCATCAGCTCTAAGGGTATTTCTTCCAAGAATAGATGGTGGCACAGAGGCAGAAATTCCCTGCGAGTACGTTGGTGCTTGCAAAAGGATTTCCCTCTCCTGTAGTCCCATTCTCTGGGGCGGAACTAAATGCAGCATCAATGGCACTTTCAGTATCAAAGTATTCTCATATGACTGCCTTTATTCTCTTGCATTGTCCTTGTAAGGCTTGGTAGCATTATCTTTTAGCTCTGGAAATTTTTATGGGGGGAGGCAGTGCCCCAAGCTTTTACAGGAATTGATTGTTTATGATATAAGAGATGTTTAGTTATCTGATAACTTTGTAGATGTAGGATGTTCCTGCATGAAAGAGGAAATGCATACCAGTGACTGAGTGAGGCTTATGGTGGTTAAGTGTAAGTACAGTGTTAGTTAATGAGATGTACTCTATGGCCCCACTTGAACCATGGCCCTGCTTAAATCATGGAATCATAGGAGTAGAAAAAGTCATATAAAATCATCAGTTTTGCCTCTCTGGCCTAAGGGAGGATCATCGGCAAATGAGCTATTCTTGACTGCTGCTCATCTGTCCTGTTCTGAAAGACCTCCAGTGACGGAAACATTTTAGCTTCCTAAAATAGTTCGTCCCCACCCCGCAGTGGAGCCAAGTGCCTGTGCAACATCCCGTCTGATTCTGTGGGAAGTCAGGGGTCTGCCCTGGATCTCATGGAGAGATTTAGCAAAAGGGAAAAGAAACATCCACCATTCTTGGGCTGTGCTTCAAAGCTACAATTGTCCTAAGCATAATATTAATTTTCCCAATTTTCTGACCTCTTCTCCCTGTCCCTCATGTCACAGTTTGCTGCACCCCCTCAGCTGGTGGGACTGTGATGTAAAGACCATCTGTGATGTGAGACAATCTGCAATAGGAAAAAACATGAAATTCCCTGCCCAGTGTCAAATAATATTGGTGGAGTAGTGGACTGGAGCACAGGAGGGGAATGGTGTCCTGGACAGGAAAGGTCAATGTGGTTTTACTGTGTCAGCTGTTAGGGAAAATGGTTGTGGAAGGAGACTCTAACTCACATTTCTCACCAGTTAACTATCAGCAACTGGTCTTAATTGGGATATTACTGAGATATTGCTAATCCCAGCACTAATGCTTCACAAACTCCTTTCTCAAGCACATGTATGAAGATCAATCTGAGCCTCAGCTTCAATAAAATAATTTCAGATGCTTATTGCAAATGATGCTGGTCCATGTAATCAGGCAAACCATTATTGCATATACCTTAATTTAACTTTGATCATAGCAACTCAAAATCATCAAGATATTTTTGAATAGTGAACATACTGGGTTTTCCCTTTCTATTGTACTTTGCATAAACTTTACAAAAGCTGAACTGCCTTAAACAGTTTTAGGAAAGCGAGAAGGAGTGCCACCCTCAAGCCCTGCTTGTGGTGCTTCTTAGTGTCACGTCACTTTGCAGTAGCATTTTGCAGCAGAGGTCTGATCTTCAGTATCAACGTTTACAGTGGAAGATACGACAGATTCATAAATATGGAGACTAATGAGCACAGCTATGCTCTAAAAGTTTCTTTGTGAATCACACATGATTTTCTTATCCAAGCTGAGAGAACATCGTGTTGCTCACAGGGTACACAAGGGCACAACAAACTGTGAAGTAAAAATTATTTTCTCTTTGCTGATTTTGTTTTCAATGACATTGTGTCCCAGGCCCAAACATTGTTCTACAATGTCTCCCTTGTCAGTTTTCCGGGTATCCTGTATCAGAGACCTGTGTTCTTGGCCAGAAACGAATATGGTTTAGGAGGAGCTGTTTTAAAGAATAAAGTTTCTTTGAGTTTTTCTTTCACTCCACAAATATTTTGGTTTGAAAGAGTATTTTCCAAGTATCTAACATTTAAGAAAGTTCCCTGCTCTTCTGATTAGCAGCTATAGTATAGCTAGTGATGTTGTTCAGGTGAGAGAAGATAACAGATGGGTTAATGTAAATGTTTATTTTTATATCCCTTGATTCTTCAGCCACTGGGTAATATGAGGTGGAAAGCAGGGTGGATTCAGCAAGTGTTTACTCAGTTTGCACCAGTTTGCACCAGTTTTCCAGCATGTCTAGACTCAATATGAGAATCCACAGCTCTGCACTTGAGCGCATGGAGCAGATGAATAATTTAGTTATTGATTATCGAAACTCAATGCAAGACGCAAGTAAAATGGAGAACGACTAAACATCTAAGTCCTCCGTTTTGCATGGGACAACCTTAATTAGAGCATAATGTCCCAGTGTAATGTTCCATGGTATCTATCCAGGCAGGACATACTTTGGAGCATTCCATTAGATAAAAACATGCAGCTGAGAATAATTTCAGCAAATGATAGTGCTCTGCTACAAATACGTAAAGTGAGCAAAATGCATTGTTCAGTAAGGTCTCTGCAAAAGCGATTTTAATCCTCTTAAATTGTAGGGCTCCTGATATTTATTCTCCCCAGTCATCATAAACACCATCAATACTATTTTTTTAAGTATTTCCAATGATGTGGGATGAGATCTCTGGAGAGAGCAGAGGCGTGAGACAATGTGTAGTTAGTACAGATGCAGTTAGTTCAGTGCAAGAACTTGGTTAGTGTCTGGAAGAGCTCTGATCTTATAATGCCACTTGCTTTTCAGAGAAAAAAAAACTCTCATAAGCTCTGATCCAATTGCTACAGAAGCCAAAGTGAAAAATTAAACTCTGGATGCCTAGAGTAAGTATTGCTCTGCATAATTTTTCTTGAGTGGCCATTAGTTTCTGGAGGCTTTCTTACTAATCTTACTCTCTTGTGTAAACAAATATGGTAAGGAAATGCCACTTAAAATTTAGTGTTAGTATGAGCTTTTGAAAAAAATATGGAAAACTATTTCGTTCCTGTTTGTTTGTGTGTTTTTATTTTATTTAATTCTGTTTGTTTAGGTTTTAACAGCCATTGTTATGCTTGCAAGTGCTCACACTGGAATACAGCACATGGGCAAAGAAACCAGAACCAGCAGTGACTCCAAAAAGTTCAGCTACAAATAAAAATTAACCTGATGTCTGTTTACATAATCTAGGCAAAATACAAAAAGCAAACACAGAGTATTATGAAACAACAATTAAACTATCAGATTCATTCACTGCTAATAGTCCAATAGTATAAAGTGTTTTTCAAAATTAACTTTTTAATCTGATACATTCTCTATTCAGGAATGTTCTGCTGCAATCCAGAAATGCAGAGAAGCATTACTTCTAAGCATGGACTGTTACATAAGTCAATAGCTTAACCAAAGCCGGGGGGATGTTCGAAGATATCTGAAATATGAGTGACACGAGATAGATCTGGCATTTCAGGCAAAGTGAGACCATCTTAGAATAGAAATAATAGGCTTTATGTCTTGGTCTGAGACAGTTACCTTTTGTACAAACTTCAGCATACTCAGTTGTAGTTCACTAAAAAGAATAATTCTCTTAAGATGACATGAACAGAGTTTGTCTGAAACAGTATTGGAGATCTGGGAGGAAAAAGAAGACTTTTTTAATGCCTTTGTTTTGAAGGGAAGTAGAAGTCTGGTACACCAAGAAGAAGGATGAATTGTCTTGTCTGTACTAGGGTATGGATAATTCAGATCACCAGCACCTAATGACAGTTTTTATAGTGGGATTTCACCACTTCTAAAATACTTTCTGAAAGCAAAAGTTTCAGGATGACCTTTCCAAATCAAATGCTAGTAGAACATTTTGCAATGAGAAGGTCTTACAGGTTTCCTACCTTCTTCAGGATGTTGGGACCTTCTTGAAGAGCTTGCCTGGTTCTGGAGAAGGGTGTGAAAGAGGCCATCAGGTGGCAAAGCTGATGAGAAAACATCCTGTGGAGGCACAGGGAGAGGGACATGAGTGTCTCTACAGCTGTTTTTTAAAAATTAAAATACCACTTGCAGTGAAACATTTCCCTTCAGCTTTAATAATTATTATACTTTGTGTTATAGCCTATTACATGGCCCCTGGTACCTACCTAGCTAGAATATCTATTTCTGTTTTTATTTGTACATGGTTATAATAGTTTCATGCCTACCTGACGTCTTGTACTGATTTAACTGTCAGTTTGACCTGAAACCACTTAAGTAAGGTAGTGCAAAATTGTTGTAACCACACATTTGAACCAGACTTATTTGATTTGGCCAGGCTCAGATAGGTATTTGTTTAAGCTGAACTGAAATAAGTCATTCTCATCCGATTTCACATGGGATTTGTAACAATATAACTGCTTAGTTAGGCTTGGAGTTTGATTTCACTTTTGCTAAAATACCTGTTCTAATACAAGCTATTTTACAGACATAAGCACACCCATCATGATATGGTTGTGATGAAGGGTATACTAATTAAACTTTTCTCTTCACCTGCAGAGTCTGTCCCCAGCAGAGGCATCGACCTACTCTGATAGTGCTGGTGCAGTAGCCAGATCTGGATTAACTGAAGCAAGAAGGGAAGACTAAGGGAAGTATGATATGTGCAGTACCCTGCCAGTGCCTCCAGCCCCGTTACCACATGTTATGTGCCTACAAACTGGTAAGAGAGCAGTCTCATCCCCAGCATTCACGTTGAGCTGTGTCTGGCCCTGCAAAAGCTCCATGTGCCCTCCTGAGTTTGAAGGTGAAGGATGTGGCAGCCAGGGGTGTGAGGGGCTGCAAACCCACATCAACATCTGTGTCAGCAGAAGCATCTCAGACAGAGAAGCCACACTGCCATATCATCGTATTTACTGGGGTAGTTTCTTCATCCTGGGGAAGTGGTGGTGTTTTTACTCACAATGTACTTTACAGTTGAAAAAAAAATTCAAACCCAAAGCAGCTTTGTTAGTGAAGCTGCCAAAGATTTAAAATATTCCTGTACTGGTAAAGCGCTTCTATTGGAAACATGCCAGTATATGGAGAAGTCCTATGTGCTTACACAAATTAGCATTGATCTACTTAAATTGATTTAGCATATGATTTTAGTTCACTGATAGCTGTGTCGTGGCTGAGACACAGGACTCATAATCACTCCCCTCTTAAAAGCATTATTACAGTGTGAACTCTTATCAAGGAGAAGTCTGATTTCTTTAGGTTGGATGCAGTTTATTCCCAAAGCGAGACATATTTGCCACTGTTAGCCTAAACTGTTATGCATGGCTGCTCCTCTTATTTGCATTCTGCTTTTCAAACCATCAAGGTATTATCTGCAATGATGCCCAGGACAAAAGGTAGCCAAGCTCAGAGGAGGAGTGTCCCTCCCAGCAGCAGCAGCTTCTTTTCTAGGAGCTGCCTACTACATCAAAGAAATGAAGTCTCACTGTTTATCTAGCAAATAAGCAAGGTTAATTCTCTACCACAGACAAAACATGAAATTCCCATGTGATGTTCTTTTCCCTCCTCCCTTCTCACTGTAACCAAGTGGTGGAAAAGCACAGTCCATTTGGTACAGTGCCCAAGAAGGCAGGCCCATCCCTGTTCTCCCACAGAGCTTTCCCGAAGGCCTGTCAGCAGCAGTCCTGGCAGCATCCCAGAGACCCACAGGACATCACAGGACACCCAGGCACTGCAGCCCAGAGCATCTGCCTTTGAACTCTTTGTCTTGACCTCAGAGTAACCCTGCCACCATGCCAGCCAAAAATCCACTCTGGAAAAAAAAAAAAAAAAAAAAAGAAAAGAAAGGAAAAGCTTTATAAAATAATTCTTCAACTGAATTTTTGTTCATCCAGAGAAGGGGAAGTATGGCATATCTTCCCTTTGGCCTCTTTGGTCTCCTTATGCCATCAGAGCAGGTTCATGTCTCACAGGGTAGCGAGAGAAAATGGTAACAGGAAAGTGTAGACTCATCAATCTTTCTAGCAGAGGATGTGGAGCTCACTCTAATTCAGGGGTGAAAGTCCAACCCAATTACATGACTCTATTTTTATACTTGAAATATCAGTAGCATTTGATTTAACCATAAATCTGCAGTTCAATTACAGAGACAATGTTCCAAAATTTCTGAAAGCAGAAGGTGATACTTTCATAATGGGGCTACCATGATCACAGCTGTATAAGAATACGGCCCTGGGGAATGCCATCGTTTTCATTATTCATGTAGCCTGGCCTATTTTGTCCTCTGTTATGGAAAGACATGAGTGTCTATGCATATATGTGCCTGCGTATGTGTGTGAGAGAGAGGCTACAGATAAGTTAGGTTTTTCAAATAAGTGTCTGGAAAATATCATTCTCCAATACATGATTAACTCCATGTGTATTTTGCCAGTGCCATCATAGACCACAATATCCCCAAGCAGGGTTATGCCTGGTGGTCCGGTGGAGGGGTGGGAATCCATGCTACCCAGCTAAGCATGAGGGAGAGCCTTCCTTTTGACGGGTACATCCAGGCCCTCGGTAGGACAATAGTGCTTTTTTAGCAGGGATCAGCCACTTGCTCAATGATGCCATACATGAGTGACAACCCTGTAAGCAGGTAAGTTATTGCATCCTGAGATAATGGTGCTAAAAAATCTATTTAGGTTCTTGTTCACATCTTCACAAGGTTTCACAAATATTAGCTACACTGCTATGCTGTGGGAGCCAAGGTGATGTCCTAATCCAAATATCTCAATTTTTTCCCGTGTTACATTCATAATGGAGACTAAATTAATACAGATAAATCAGTAGCAACTGCTTCTCCCCTCCCCCAACCCACTCCGCATCTGCGGCTGGGGCTCTGCTGGGTGCCAGCAGCCCAGATCACTCATCTCTCCTGACATTTCCAATTTCTCTTTCTCGACGAAACCATCCACACGTACATGAAATGGTGGCACTTAATGGTTCTCAGCACAAACAGCTCAGCATTGACATGATACTGCTTTTTAATGCATGTAGTGAAGATATCTAACATTCCCACATAAAGGCATTATGCTTTTATAGCATTTTAAAGTGTCACATATTTCTATATTAAAAAAAAAAATCCACAAAACTCTGTTTCTGGAGGAAAATAATTTAAATTCAAGCCATAATCACTGTTGTCAGAAGCAGCTTTTGATCTGTGAGGGCATTGGGTTGATGGCACGTCTCGGTGGCTGCTGTGGCTCTGAGGTGCACCCGCCCCTCGGCAGACCTAGGAGGTCAGCCTGCGCTAGCAATGCTAGGAGCTGCATTTCTAAAGGGGGGTGTGTGAGAGACACAGGCGAGTAAGTCAACCTGATGTTAGGAGTCACCTTTCTGTTTCTGAAACTCACCCAAATCCTTTGGAGAAAGTAATCATTGGACTAGTTGTAAAGATAGCGGGCACTTAGCATAATGGCGAAACACAATCCTGGAAAGATAAGAGGGTAAAGATAGTGCTTGCTCATCATTCAGGCCATCTGGATTTGGTTTATGGTACACATTCCTCAGCATCTGCACTGGAGACTAGAGGATTTCCTTGTTTTCCTCAGCTTTCATTCCCTTAGCCTGTATCACAACCACCCACCACTATGGACACGGCATGCTGTGTAAAAATATGTCTTTAAACTGTGTCAAGGAGAGATAGGAGTGCTCAGACACTTCCAAAAGCTGGTGGGTGAGGTGTCACTTAAGAACTGAACATCACTCTGCCTTCCTCCCTGCTGTTACAATGCCATTTCTGCCTTTATTCACACACACACACACACACACACACACACACACGCACAAGTGCACATACACACACAGAAAGAATAAGAAGATAAAATACTGCAGACGCATAGCACAGCCCATGTCCTCTCCAGCTCCCTCCAAGCAGTGGGGGGCTTGCCAAGGCTTGCCACCTCCGTACACCTCTCTGCCTGTTTCTATCAAACTGTGTTGGGGTAGCAGAGATCTAATGCCATTGCTTCATGGGGTAGTTAATCTAGTTTTAGGACACGGGATGTTGGGACAAAAACCCATCAGTCTCATGGTGCAGAGCACTGAAGCAGTGCCCATCTGCGCTGCCAGCTCAGATTTCTCCAACAGCTTTCTCCAAAGTTCGGCAAGTGTGCTTTATGCTGTTTGCACATTGACTCCAGAAGATGATGGAGAGTTAAACCTGGCATAAACAGAGTCTACTCTGATTAATATGACAGAAATATGATCCAAATAAAGTCTGCACTTCCAGGTGACTTGAAGGTGCGGGGAAGTAATGGTTAAATGACGTGTATCTCTGCTCTGACCAGCTTCATGAACCCAGGGCATGGATGTCTCACATTAGAGATCACATCAAAATTCTGGGGTGGGGAGAGAAGATTATTTCTTCCTTCACTCAGCTGTTGACAAAGAAGGATTGCATTCGCAGCCTCTATGGCAACATTTACCCTGGGTATGTGATATGTAGATTAAAGCGGTGATAGCCATTATACGGAGTTCTTCAGCCTTTGCATATACTCTGAAGCAGTGACAGACACTCACTCCTTCTTACAGCCGGGGGTACTATCTGTCTGCAGCATTCTTATCAGCCAGATCCACTTCTGTGGTTTACAACAATTTGAGGTTTCAAATGGCCCTGCTGAATGAAGCACAAAGCCAAGAAGTAGCTGACTTCATTTCTATGGAAATACGGATCACTACCCAAACCAAAACTTTTTCAATAATGAGATAGAAAAACACATTTGTTTTGACTTTTAGAAGGATATACAAAAATAATATGAAAGAACATGTCTGTATGTCTGGCTGGTTGTAGGGAAGGCATCACAAAAGGGACTTTACCACTCCTGCAGTCCCAGGACCACTGTTACTGTGACCTACACAAACCTACAATGCCTCTGCTCATCTTTGTACCACTAGTTGTAGCCCTACCTGCATAAGGGGATCAAACTCAATGGGTCGGAGTCAAGGAAGGCTCTCTAGGTGCTGTAGGCATCAAGTGTCCCAGTGGAATAGCACAAGGTGGTCAGGATATGGCTCAGGACCAGGAGGTTAGGTGATTATTACATCTATGAGTATTTGGAAACAGCAAAGTCTGAGGTCACTCTACAGAAAACAGTGTTAGAAATGTCACAAAGAATAATAAAAATCTATGACACTGGTTATAAAAAGAGCAGTGAAAGGAAAGAAGACAGCAGAAAGGTGGAGATTTATGAGGACCTCTTATATGGCGCTATGGAGAGAGCTGGGAGGAGAAACAGAAATATGTGTAAAGACTCCAGGGGACATGCCCTAATCTCATATCTCAAGATGCATGTGCATTTGTAGACAAGTGATTAATCCAATAAATTGATAAAGGCATATGCAAACAAGTACATACACATTCCAGTGTCCATTTACATTCACTGGTATGAATTATGCACATACAGTTTCCTGTAAATGCAGTGTCCTGGGGCTTTTATTGGTGCAAATCAAGATTCCTGCATTTTGAAAATATGGTCCTCTGTGTCTACTTAGAAATACCTGTGTTTTATTAGACTATTGTGTGTATGTAAGAGAGGCTATTGCAGAAATCTATGCCACTAACAGCAGCAGATGGAGATGCTGTCAATATGTACGTACAGCACAGCTACCTCAGGTAACAGAGCACTAATGTAACCATCGTTTTTATGTCCTGAGGTGATGTAAAACAGCCTCATCACTTCACACAATCCAGCAAACAAGCAAGCAAGCACTCCTGGCTTGGAAAGGAAGAAAAAAACTGGTACTGTTGTAGCTATGCAACTGAAGTGAGTGAGATGTTAAACAAAATGCAGCTTACAGGGTTTTCTGAGCGGTTAAGGTTTAAACTGCTTCAGAAATGCCAGTGTTAAAGGATTGCCTAAGGTCAGTGTCCTCCCCGGTGGGAGGATTTAAAACTTATTCGTGAATGCCTCAGTAGAAATTAAATTCTGTCCCAGCATTTAGAGTTCACACCTTCTGCTTGAAGGGTGAATGTGGTCCTAAGGATGTGTAGGGCATTAAAGTACACGGGGGTGGGTGTGTAAAGCCAAGTGCTTCAGGAGACAGACCTGCCTTCTGGCAGATCCTCTCCTGCTATTCCTCCTGATGTCCGGAAATGCTCCATTTGACATCAAACTCCAGTTGGCCTGGAGAGAAGTGGAGGGGAAGACTCTATCCCTTTCTGTCTGTTTCGAGTTAGGGTGTGAGAGTGCTGCCCAGTGCTTTGTTCTCCCCTTCCCTGACCGTGCATCTTTGCATAAGGTCGCAGTGATCAATACTGATTAACTCTCTTCAGAAGAAAGGTCTTTCCTTCCTTTGTTTCTTGCAAGATAAGAAGCGATACTACCAGCCAGCCCTATGAGAAATGTTAGATACTTCACAGCCTGTAAAACCAAGTGATAGCTTTTGCATCAGTCAGTGTATAGGTGAGATGCCTTAGGCAGGAACAAGGTCTGTTTTTCCAGCTGATTCAGCTGTGGAAGACACCAAATTACTAGGATGAGAAAACTTTTATTTCCAGATGTTGCAGCTGATTAGGTAAAAAGATACCTGTCCTGCAAGCCTGGCTTTTCTCAAGTCTTTAGGCTTTGTGTTTAAAACCTATAGCATCCCTAGGATTCGTTAGCAATATTTAATTTAAATGCAAAGAGGAATAAAAAGAGGGCCACGAAGAATGACTCGAATACACAAATCTCATTCAGTGACTCTGTAGTTGTGAAACTGAAGCTAGTCACCCAGTTGGCAGCAGTTAAATGGTAAAGGATGGAACTGGATGAAAACGGATGTGTTCCAGACCTTCTTTGGGCAGTAGTTTGCTATGGGGCTGAGTTCATCTGAGCCTCAGTGAGCAGATTTATCTCACCATCCCACAGAAAGCTAACCTTGGGGAATAAAAACAATAAATACTTTCTCTTTCTCTGGCTGACTGGGTAGCAGTGGCTTATGGAACACAAGCACATTACACAGAATGAGATGAAGCAAGAGAAAGGGGGAGATACTGTGTGACATGGAGCAGGGAAGGAGGAGGTGAAGGCAGGACCACCCTTTTCAGCAGGAGTGAGTTGTCAGCTCTGCTCAGCCACTGAACTGCCCTTTGACAAAATGCCTCCCCAGAAAACACGTCTATTCGCTCCTTCTGCTACCCCCAATTATTTGGCTTGTGTGTAAGGGATGAGGCAGGCTATGCTTCCAGATGTGGAGCTGGTGGGGAGCTCCAGCAGCAGTACTGCCTGGCTCCTGCCTGCTCTGCCTTTTCACGTGCCCACAGTCCAGAGCAGGTATACATATTACTGCAGCTGGGGGACAATATGATTTAATTTAAATTTAATACAGCAAAAACATTGACTCTATTTGAAGGGCTGTGGGGAAGTAGAGCTAGAATGGGTGATAACTTTCTCTCACATCTCTTCTGCATGCCACTGTTCTTGCATGCACACAGCTATCAGCACCAGCAAGGTTTTCATTTAAAGTAGTTTGATTTTTGAACCCGAATTGTTCCTTGTGGACTGTAATAATTTTTCATATGGACCTGTATTTTATTTCATCTTTAAACACTGGTTTTATTTGATTGACCATAATGGGATCTCAAATTAGACTGTTATTTTATGTGTTTTTGTTGGTTTGGTTTTTTTTTTTTTTATTATGTGCACATTGTGTAGCTATAATAGGACTCTTGTGAATCTCAGGGATGATAACACAGAAGCATTCTTTCCTAGTTTAAATGATACTGTAGCATCTCAGCACATTTGGAGGTCAGGCAGTGTGGCCATATGATAAAAATTCCCATTAAACAGATCATTTGTCCTTTTGCAATTGGGCTGCTTGGCACTTCTTGCTGAGGAAGTGAGTTATTTCATCCGTGCAAAACTCAAGTTCATTCAAGTATCAAACTAGTATCAGTGCAAAAGGGGAACAAGCCTTTGTGATACTAATTCCCTTTTCATCTTCGCTTTTATTTGCTTTTTTCCTTCTACTGCAGCAATATACTCTTTGTTACCTGAGCAGGGCAGAATGAATGGGTAAAAAATCCTAAATCTTTCCCTAACTTGCAAAAAGCCTCAAAAACTTGACCATTTAACTGTCTTAGGTTATTTGTGAGCAGCTGCACTTTGTAAATTTGGCCCAGATTTAAGGTGACGCAATGTGAGAGGTTTCACATGTGATACTTCTGCCATAAAGAAAAACTAGAAAGTGCTTAGAGCCCTCTGCTTTCAGAAGAGGTTTGCGTGGTTATCTAAAATTTCATGTACTCAGCCAGCTTTCTAGCCACTAGAACCTTGCCAGCACAGAACACCGGCTATCACTCCATCAGGGGAAATTAAGCTAAAATTTAAGCTGTTTTCAAAATAAAATAATAACTCCCCACCCACTTCAGGATATAACAACTTAAGCAGTGGCTCTGTTATCAGCCTGCCAAGCTCTTCAGGTCTTGTGGAGGCTACATGGGAGTGCTGCGGCCACAGATCTCATACAGATGCCTCCTTCCTTACCTTGTTCTGAATAATATTTAGTAGTAGCGAATAAATGGGGTATTGGGGAGAGAATAGTAGCGAGTCACTGTGCATTTAGGATCTTTACTGTGAGCAAGAATAGTCATCCAATTACCTTTTTTTTTTTCACTCAGCAACTGGAAAACCGAGCAGTATTTCAGTCATGTTATCAGATTTTTTGAGCACTTTGTTCAGAAATATTTCAAGGACTTCCTACAGCATTTTTTAGAAACTCCTGAGGAAATATTTTTAAATTGGGCAGGAATGAAGAGGTACCATTTAACATGAACTAAAATTTGGTTTACTTATTTCGTACTCCCACTGGTTTACATTTTTCTGACTCCCATTAATTGCTTTTTCTTTAGTTATATATTAAAGTGGTGACCTTCAAATTTGCTTATTCATTACTCTATAGTACCTTTTACTTACTCGTGTTTTAGGAAGCCCTGGACTTATCTAAACCTTGGATCTCATACTGGAAATACAATTCATACTGTGTTAGTGCAACTCATTGGGTAAATAATTCTGTGACCATAGTTTCATATTATGCTAGACTAAAGCAGTAATTGCTTGTAGTTCAGTATCACAAAGGAAAGGAAACGTCATGCTTAGCAGATTAGGCTTCATATGACAACATTAGTTACAAAACACACAGCAAAGGACTTTTAGGGACTATAAATAGTGGAAACTCATAGATTCAAAGAGTGAGTTTTTTACTGATGGAGAGCAGAAGCTTTGCAGCAAACAGCTATTGACATAACAAGGGAAAAAAAGCTCTTTGGCCTTCAGGGCTGAAGAGTGGAATAGGTGGATTGCATTCATTAAATGTCCCAGGGGATGTTTTTTTTCAAAACTTTCTGCATTTCTGATCAGTGAACAGCAATGCTTCAAGAGTCATCAGGTTATGCTCTCAAATTAAAGTTCAAATAACATTTCTGAGTGAAATCTTGCTTCCCATGAGAGCAGCAGGAATTTCATTACTGATTTGACCAGGGATAGGATCTCACCAAGCATGTCAGGGGAAGGGAGGATCTGCTTTATTTTTCTTTTCCTAAACTTTGAGCATGTAAAGAAGGCAGAATAGGTCTGCACCAAAACCCTTCCACCCCTCCACAAAGCTCAGAGAAATGTTTTCCCTCTGTTTGCACTGCCTGTGTTGAGGGCTCACTGGGTGTCTGGAGGTGGCAATGCTGCATAATTTGGAGTCACCTGGAATCAGTGTCAAGCTGTGTCCCTCTGAAAAGCCACTCTCACTCCCATGCCATGCTGCCCACAGCTGTTGACGAGAGCCTTCATCTTGCCTTTCTAAGGAAAGGGGTCATGTTTTGCTGCAGCCTGGAGATTTCAGTCCTTGATTTTGATGGAAAAATTAAAATCAAAATGCTTGAGCCCTAACAGAAAACTTGGCTTTATTGTAAATTCTCTGTGACTACTTCTCTATCTTGTTCAATTATTTGTCCATTAGTGTCAGGCAGTAAAATGTGTTTTAAAGCATTCAAAAAGTGATAGTAATCCAACCACTTTCCATAATTTTCCTGTGGAAATCATAGAAAGCTGAGAAAATAAATCCTCCCTCAGTTCTCAAATGAACATTTGAAGATCTATTTCAAATTTTCATCTTGAAAAACAAGTTTCTGAAAGGCATTTGTCTTGTCTGCCAAACACTCTTGCTTAAGTCACGCATTTTCTCTAAATAAAACCCCCTCAAACATTTGAAACTCCTTGCGTAAGTGTGAATGTTTCTCATGTGTCTCTGGTAATGAAGACCTCATACCTTCCAGTTGTGACTGAGGTATCTGTTGAGAAGGATTCATTCCCATCTTTCAACAACAATATTTTTTTATCTTATCCTAGAGCATTGATTCAATAAGATAAAATCAACATAAGCCTTTACCAAGACTATACATTCTATCAAAGCACGGATCAAGAACTCAAAAGGGATTTGGGTCAAAATCTAGGCAGAGAGATGAAAGACAATGACTTGTTACCATTTGGACCCCATCCAACAATCTATACCTTCAAACAAAAGACCTCACTCCTAGTAACCTTGCCTTTGATTTTATCTTTAAGTATCTTCGCTGTAGTCCCACCTTCTTTTCTTCCCCTGATCCCAGTAGGGCTGGGTGAGTGTCAGGGGAAGGGTTCCTAACTGATCAATAGGCTTAGAAGTGATTCAGAGGCAGTAGTAAAAGATTTTAGATAAAATCTGGAGTGTATTCAAGTTAGCTTTTCTTATAGGGACTAGGCAAATAAGGAAAAGAGCCACATAATGCACACTTCGTATTTTTTTTCTCTGAAAATGTCAGCCAAACCTCCAATTTACCTTCTCTCAAAATTTTTCAATGTTGAAATATAATTGTTTTTATCCAAGAGAGTATGGTTTTGAAATGTACTATTTTTTTATTTAAAATGTTTGAAAACAAATGCTTCATTTCAAATTTTCAGGATTCATACACACACTCTTTAATTTTTCAGGGTATTTTTAAAAGTTTAAAATATTTCAAATTGTCTTGAACCACATAGAAATAGATGCATTTTGCCTCCTCCAGCAAATCCCTTGGGGCTAATTCTTTGCTCTTCTGTCTCCTCAGTCCCTCAGGCCTGTGAACAGCAAGTGTATGGCAAGCTGGTTTTCACAGTTGCTAAATTGTTCTACAATAATGATCAGGATCATAATTAAGATGGAAATATTTTCCCTTTTGTGTGTCCTCATTTTAACAGCTAATAAACTAATGGCAGTGCTCTGGCTCAATGTAGAGCTAGAGCACACTTGAAGCAACAACAAAAACAGTCTTTTCCAAGCCTAAAGTCATGTGATAGATCTGCCTTTTCCTACTCTTTGTGTGCAGCTTGTATATAGCAGCATTTATTGTTTTTGTTTAGTAGTAGTAACACAGATCTCAGATGGTTTAAATGATAGACAGAAGTATGCACTTAGGTTCTGCAAACATTTGCACACCCATGGGTGCAGAGCCAATCTGGCCGCTTTGAAAAAATAAAAGCCTCTGAACCTTTTAGCAGAGGCAGCCAAGACATTTCTCTGCGCTTCAGCTCTTGAAATGCCGGGCAGGATTTACCCAAAGTGCTAAGAAGCCATCACATTATGCCCTAATAGTATCCATGTATTGATCACAGGCAAAAGATCTCTAACTACACATACTTCCATGATTAAAACTTCCAAACTGAAATGCTGTTTATAAATTATTCTCTTATACATCAGAAGCAATTTCCTGACATATCTGGCCAAGAAGCTTCCTCCTTAGGAAGAGGGATCCATTGGTGATGCAGGGGTGTGCATCCTTGGAGCCGCCTGATTGCTTCAGGCACGTAGGGAATGCACAGGGCAGGGCTGGGGCGTCGCGAGGCAGCAGAGACCAATGGGCAAAATATCTGCATTGCTTTTCCAGACACCACAAAGCAGATAAACATAGATGGATCCTCTCCCACGTGCAAAGAATAGCAATGTAATTATTAATCTTGTTTCCTTGCAGAGGACAAGGGGTGATTTATTTTGTACTTTACTCATATAATGAATTCAGTGTGTGAGTTACCGCTTCGATTTCATTCCTTCCCTACTGTAGCTGCCTTGCATCACTGAGGTGCTGCCACAAAGCAGAAACAAGAGATCCAGGAGTGAGAAGATGGTATTGTCAGTCAGCTCCCACGAGTAAAGAACACCCCAGCAGCCACTTGCTCCTGAGGGAGAGGAAAGAAGCCGTAGGGGTTTGGAGAGATCCTTTCACCAGGGCGTGTACGGGGAATGAGCACAGGGGGAAAGCGCTGGGGGGCTGTGGGCCTAGGATGATGGAGGGGCCCTGTCTCTGTGTCTGGGCTTTGGCAGGGTCCTGCTGGGTGTGGGGAAAACACAGTCATTTGAAAAAAAGATGCCAAGACTAATTTTTCTTATTGATTCACCAAACCATATTTTCTTAGTACCTCTCCAAGGTCATGAGATAAAATTCCTCAATTTCTCCTACTAGTATAGGCAATGAACGGCTGGAAACTGAGACTTTTTCTATGTGTTGTTTAAACTGTGATGGAAAACTTTATTTGTTATTGCACCCACTTTCTCAAAAAAAAAAAAAAGAAAAAAGTAAATGGGATTTAAGTATCAGAGGAGCTTAACTCTCTCCTTCAAACTAAATTTTTTAAGCCTCTCAGTCTGTGCAGGTTGAAAAATGACCAGTGAAGTCAGTTTGCCTTGTTTTGAGCATTATTTGTCTGTGGGATGCAATAAGGGCCAGCTGGATTATCTCCTGTTCATCGACTGTGACCCATTTTCAGGGTTGAGTAGAGGTCCTCACACGTAAGGTTGTAGATACTTTGGATTTTTATGAACATTATCTCATCTTGCAATGGATTTACAAACTTAAGTCAGTAAGTTTCCAAAATATAAAAGCTGAATTATAAGCAGAAATGCATGATAATTAAAATATCCTATATAATGAAAGTGTAGCCCGATGAGAAGTGGAAATGGGAAGAGTTCATTCCTTATAAATTTCTATATCACCATGGAAAGGACTTTTTCTCTCTCCTTTGTCTCCATTCCATTCACTCCTCTCCCACTGGCTTCCTGCTCTCATTAAATCTGTAGTAATTTGCTTGTCTGTCAATTTACTGTTTAGGATAGGTTCACTGTTAGGCGATGGACACACATGCAAAAATATCATGGTCACACTAAATCAATTTTCTTGTGAGAGAACAAGAATAAAGCTAACAGAATCCCTTCCCTTTACTACTTAGTAAGCCTTAGAATAATTTAATATATGCATATGTCTGCAAAGGGCCATAGAGAGATATAAATCTTACTTAACATTAATTTGGAGATGATCTGTGCTGTCATATGTTGTTGCTTTGAGTAAGATGGCTATTTCCAGTTCACATTTATGCACGTGAAAGGTGTGTGTGGGTGCGTGTACACATGTACGCATACACATCCACCTGGCAGTGATTGTCAGTTGTGAAAACAACCACAGGCTGCAGCCTACAAGTCAAAGGTCAAGTAGACTTTTTTGGTAAACATGGGGAAATCCTGCTTTGAATAACCAATGACTTGACCTTTGCTAGCTATTAGTCTAGTCGGTAGTAATTATCCAAAGGAGATTAAATTATGAGACTCTCAAGGCAAGGTATTTTGCATATTGAATAAGACAAGGGATTAAACACAGATACTTTCCAAATGACATGGAAGTTGGCAGCAGGATAATGGCTTCGCAAAAAAAAAGGACATGACTGCGAGTAGATTCATTTTCTTCCCTCTTCCTGGCTCCCCTCCTTGAGCTGCAGAGCCCTGAGCAATTCGTATCACAGGCTGGTGAATGGGCGCTGCTGGCTTATCAAACAGGCAGCAAGTGATATTAAAGTAACAACACTATGTTTGCACACCACGCAGGTGGTGCCTAGGTCCTTGCTATGAGAACACCTTCATAAACACCTGTATGTCAGGTCATAGTAATTTGAGGCTGGAGATGGATTTCTAAGGCCTGATGCCTGTTCCTGAAATATCATCCAGACTCCTGAGGTTCCAGCCATCTCCTCAGGTGCCTGTGAGACATTACCCTGTTGGCATGGACATCGGCACTGTCCGGACTGGGCTGAGAGGCAGTTAGATTCAAGGTCAGACCAGGCACGTGTGGTGCTGTGGCTCAAAGCACCACAGTGCTGGTTGGTTCTCAGAGGGCAGCAATGCCAGCTGGAGCTGGCTGGAAGGCAGGATTCATCCACACTAGCTGTTCCCACCGGCTTCCTTGCATCTCCCACCACGGGACAGCCGATGGAGTGCTTCCACAGCTGCTGTCTCACTTGCTCCACCTGAGACCATCTGCAAGGGCTGAAGCACCTATCTGCTTTCACAGGAAGAGGATGGGGGCGAGGGGCTGCAGCTTTGCTGCTGCCATTGTGGTGAGGGTAACTGCTGGGCACTGAGCCAACAACCTAACTCTGACGAGCAGCTGGGAGACCAAAAATTCTGTCCCACCGCAGCTCTGGGAAAGATAGCTCTTCTCACCACATAGCCTTGGCAGCCTGCAAACCATATCTGGCCAACCTGAGCCAGCTGGCTGTCCGCATACTGGCAGCTGCCAGGTCATCCTTGCAGGGCTGCAGGACACTGGTGACTGCAGGCTGCTCCAGCACCAGTATAAGGTCCTTGCGTGGCCTCAGGCCAGTAAAGGATGCTCTCATGGCGGAGGGAAACAACAGCAGGCTGAGGAGATGCTGTGCGGCAGCAAGAGGGGAACCCTGGAAATTTGGCTGGGCATTTGTGGGAGAGAGAAGCAAGCAAGGAGATGAGGTAAGTCCAAGGCCCACAGCAAAAAGGAAAAAGAAAGCTTTATGCAATGGGAGAGTCTGGGATATTTTAGAAAAAAAAAAGAATTATGCAGAAATGTGACAGGGAGAAGTACATTTTCGGACAGAAGCAACATAAAGGTGGTACAAAAAAATGGCACCATCACCTTCCTCAGCCCCATGGAGAGCAGAGGAATTTGGGGCACTCAGTCCCTCAAAAAGGACTGACAGCCCTGCCCCCAGCCTTGCCCTCCATTAACCCCCTGGGGGAAAGAGTCTGCAGAAGGAGGGAGAACTGATGCCTCTGTCCCTAGCTGGCTGCAGGCTCCAAGCTGCTGTGATGTGTCAGAAGTGTCCTGCTGGCTCTGATCACTGACTGGCACTGAAGCATCAACATTTGGATAAATCCATCACATGAGATTTACTGACAGTCTTACAAAGAGCAAATAAACCTTTTGTCAGCTCTGTGCAAAACCTGATGAGCTGTGGGCGGGAGTGAGGACCTGTGTGAGGGTAGGAAATATCTGCACCTGCCAGACCTGGGTTGTTCTAGAGAAACCTAAAACACTTGAGGGCTTCAGGGGTGGAGTCAGAGGTCATCCTTTCAGGTGTTTAGATTTCATTATTTTTACTTTTTTTTCCCCCTCTGGTGGTTTGAAATAAGAGATCAGGTCAGTGTTCTTCAAGTCTGCAGTGTGTCACTTGGAATATAGCAACCCATTCAAATGGATGAGCAGGTCAGTGGTCTTGTTGTTGTCCCTTTGAGGAACAGTAAGGAAATGGTTGTAATGATTCTGTGGCTCAGAGGAGTGGCTGGATCATTTTCTTGTGTCAAGTCTGGTAATGACATTTTTGCAGTAAGCCTTTGGTTTTGCAGCACTCCTTTGCATGAGTAAGCGTGTTCTCCCATTTACAGCTGGTAAGTGGCCTTACGATGTGTGACCCAGATTTGTCACATTTGTCCCTAAATCTGTACCTGAAAGTATAAACTTACTTGAAGAACTTTTGCTTACTGATAAGTAAAACTTTGAGTATGTGGTGAGATTTGTGGACCTCCAGAGATCTTTTCCATCCTGAGTGATTCTGTGTAAACAGCAACATGAGTGGAGGCATCTGTATTGGGTCTGAATGGAGGGTATAGGTGAATACTTAAAATAATTACAAAATGGTTTTATTAGAACAAATACAGACGTATAACCTGCTGACTTTATACTGGAATTCTTGCCTCATTTTTTTTTTTTTTTTAAATTAGTTTGAACTTATGTGAAGCTACTTGGATGTAAATATACTGGAAAACTGATCTGCAACATTGCACAGGCATCCAAAGGAGGAGATGGAGGGCATAGCTAATCACTGAGGGGGAGTTGTGTTACAAGTTCTGTTTGCTTCAATAAGAACCATATTTGGTACGAACAGATCTTGAGAAAATGCTTTCTTTATATAGATTTTTGAAATATTTTTGTCTCTTCTGCGAATCTGTTCCACTTATCAGTAATTGTTTAACACTTAATTATATAACTATTAAGTGAGAATAATAGGTAAAATAAGATATGTGTTGAATTTATGTCCACGTGGAGAGGGAAAGCAACTAATTTTGTAGCAATTAAATAGGTGATGTTTAGCTTACTAATATATTTTCATTGCTGTTTGCTAGTGTATGAAGTACATTGCAGAGATACATGCAGCTGTTATATGAATCTTGTTCACAATAGGTACAGTGGGATGCAAAGCCAGGTGGTCCTTGCTGACTGTTAGTGTATAAACTTCAAATGCTCAGGGACTCCTCCTGCCCCCGCACCCCACCTGCCAGCTTAACGACTACAAGTTTCTGGCACGACTCCACAATTTATACTTAGATGTGAAGAAAAATCCAAGTGTAATTCTGATAATAGCTTGTATGGGGCTTAACGGAACAAAACTGCTGAGCCAGTTCCTTTTGGTACCTGAATATTGTAAATTCTGATAGTCATCTCTTTGTCTGCTGGTCACTGGCATTTAAACAAAGCTTTAAAATAGGTGCACGATTTCCTTTTTTTTTTTTGAGTTGGAGGGGACCTTAAAGCCCATCCAGTTCCAACCTCTCTGCCATGGGCAGGGACACCTCCCACCAGATCAGGCTGCCCAAGGCCCCATCCAACCTGGCCTTGAACTCACCCAGGGATGGGGCAGCCACAGCTTCCCTGGGCAACCTGTGCCAGCGCCTCACCACTCTCATGGTGAAGAAATTCTTCCTTATGCCTAGACTAAATCTGCCCTTCTCCAGTTTATAGCCATTGCCTCAGTCCTATCACTACAAGCGTTTGTGAACAGTCCCTCCCTAGAATGTTTGTGTTGGGTTTTGTATGCTTGTTTAGTTATTAATTTAAAAATCTATCTCCTGTGATTCCACATACTAAACATCCTTCGTCTTCAGCTGGTGGTAGGCTGAGGGGAGCAGGATTTGCCCTGTTTGTAGGGTGATGTGCTGCAGGGAGAGCACCTCCTTCAGCCCTGAGGCTCTGTGGCACTGATGAATTTGGCAAATGTCAGTGGTGAGGGAGCTCCAGTCAAACTGGTTCCAATGCTGACTGCATCTGAATGGTCCCCAGACGTTAATTTCAAGAGGCTTTCTTTAACTTTACTGCAGGGAATGTCTGTAAACATATATGTAGCTCTTCAGGATCAAGTCAAGCTGGTTAAGGCAATGTGAAATTCAAGGTCAGAAGGTGAAATGCTGCTAAATTTAAGATCCATGTTTATGTCTGTGTGTAAATTGTTACTTGGATTGTTTCCATTTTAGATGCACTAAGTAAGGGATGGCTCTTCCAGAGTCCATCTCCCCCCACAGCTGGGTACCATAGTCATTTCACAAGAGTTATGACCTGAAAAGGTCCTCCCCAAACAGGTTTTCCCAAGTATGCAAGCTGAATTGCTCTTGTGCATCCAGGCTTGTATCTATAAATGTTTGGATGTGGCTCTGTAGGTTCACTTCATCATTCCTTATACAGGATTAAACAGTGCGTTCTCCTGCCAGGCTTTTTCCTACCACTTGTCTTCAAACAGTGGAAAAACTCAATCGTTAGAATGCTTGGGCTAAAATCCCTTCACAGAGATACAAATGTATTTGATGGGATCCTCTTCTAATGGGGGAGAGTGAGGGTTTGGTACCATGTGTTTATTTGGAGTTTTTCGTTTGGTTGTTTTTGTTTTAGTTTTTTTGGGGGGTTGTGTTTTTTTTTTTTTTTTTTTTTTTGTGTCAGAGCTTAAAGGGACAAAACTAAAGTACCAGCAGAAAAGTAGGGAACCTTTTTCCACATGGCTACTGTACTCTTTTCCCCAGCGTGGTGTTGGGATGATGCTGCTGTTGGCGCTTTCTGAAGGGTTTGGAAAACAGACCATCTGTCTCTTAAATATCTCATGCCACCCTTAGTTTAATAATTGCAGGTTGCCTATGCAGCCCCCAGCCGTGTCTAAATCATGTGGTTGTATTAGGTATAACTCTTCCATTTCTCTTTCCAAGCTGGTGTGTGGTTTGTTTGCTGCTGAGTAAATGCAGCCATGGAATAGAGATGTCTGAATTTAAGAGAAGGTGAGGTTATCTGTCGCAGTGACCCACTCCAGAGGAGGCATGTATGAGGAGAACTCAGTAAATGCACAGCTCTGAGAATGGTGCCTCCTCCCTGGCTCCATGGTAATTGTTGCTCTGTTAATTCCCTATAGTTGCTATAGGTGAGGCCAGGTGCAAACTCAACATAAGATATTCATTCTGTCTCTGGGGATGCGGTAAAAACATCACGAGGAAGTAGTGACGGGCAACAGCATTGGGATAAGAGAATTGTCTCTGTGTCCTCTCCAACAGTGTTAATCCAAGTATATCCTTCCCTCAGAAGAAGACATTTTTAGATTAATATTCTCTTTTTAAATCAATGACAACTTTCACCTGCTGCTCATTGCTTTATCTAATTAGTACCATTTCATTACATTGTGCTGATTTAATGTCTCTCTTTAAAACCAAATGTTAAAAATAAGCTTTGATGCTTCTGTGTGGAAGTCTCTTTTCCCTTTTCAGCAAGTTTTTGCAGATGAAAGTGCTTTTAAAAATTTTTATTATTTTTTAACACTTTAAGCCTTCTTAAAAATTGCTGGCGTAAAGTTATATGCTGCTCAATTTAAAGGAATTTTTCAAGTGAGATTTACCAAAATAACTACTCAGGCTCACCTTGAGTTACTTCTGTTTCTTTCATACAGTTCTGTCCAAAAAGAGCAAATTTGACCCCTGCACTTTGTTTTCTCGTCTTCTTCATTATTTTTCTTTTATTTATTCTTTTCCAATTTCATCTTACTTGCATACTTGGTTATTACCGACAAACTGGGATCTAAAGTCTGTATGACTTTCAGTAGTTACTGAAGTGGAATTAGATCCAAGTTTCCTCCTGGATGAACAACAAGTTTTTGCCAGGCACTAACATCTGACACTGAATTGTAGCGGTTAAGAACTTAAGAAACACAGGAAAAAAAATCAAAACTGTATGGAACTGATGCAAAAAGCTTGGTTCATTAAAATTGAACCTTAGCCTAACCTCATAAGGAGCAGATTGGAATCACAGTATGTTGGTTTTGTTGGTCTCCTTAAAAACTTTCCCTGGGGAAGTTTACTTCCCTCAAACACCTGAAAAAAAAGAGGTTGGCAAGTATAGCTTTTTCTGGCTGCAGTGGAGACACCAAGGAGAGCTGGATAGGAATATGTGTAATAGCCAAGTTGTGGAGCCAGGAAATACGGAGCTGTAGTCCCCTTGCAGAGTCTTTGGTTGACCAAACGCTCAGTAGGAGCTGATCTCCTGCCACAAGTCATACTTGTGGGCTTTTCCCCCTACCCGCATCCCTCAGATTTTCCTTTAAGCCTTTTGGCAAAAAATGAAACTGGAAGGAAATATCGTAGAGTTCATATATTGGCCTAGCTACTTGCTGTGTAAGTAATACATGCTTGCTACAAATACAGCTGAAATTTTGGGTTTTTTTTTTTGAGAATAAATATAAACTGTGCCTGAGATGGGAACGTGCAGGTGCTACGTTATGTGGGCAACTAACAGGCAGTGTCCTGAAAAGCTGGAAGTCATCTTGGGCATTAGGAAACTAACTTTGACCAGATGTTAATGGCAATTGAGTTACAATGCCATGATGGAAACTGCCCGGTAGGAAGTAGCTTTTAAAATGTCATAACTTAAACCTTGATTTACTGTATTGCATAAAAGTAAGTCATGAGTTGTATTTGATACATCTTCTTTTTTATTAGTGCTCTACGAAGAAAAGTTCTTATGGTCCCTGTATTTCAGCTCTGTGTGCTTGCCCAGTCCTAACTTTTTCTGTTCGCATCGCAGCTCATAGGTGCACAGAACAGTTTACTTTGGAAGGGACCTAGAGATTGCCCAAGGCAGGGTTGATTTGAAAAAGTTCTAAAGTTCTTCAGGGTCTTGTCCAGTTGAGCCTATGCTGGCACATAGCAGCCTAGCTCTTTCCAATCACTACTCCAAGGTTTAAGTTAAAAAGTTTACTTGGGACGCACACATTGAAGATTTTACATAAAAACTGCATGCACGAATACATATTCTTTCATGCTTGTTTATATGTAATATATTGCACTCAAATGTGTGGAGCAGGGAATTATTATCATGACCACACTTGTGGAAATATTTGAATTTAGCGTGCTTTACATAAACACTCTGGCCTTAAATCCACAGTGCAGGGTGATAAATATAGTGCAGCAGTTCTGTTCTCAGGACAAATGCTTGAAGGGGCTCTTAATGTTTTCATTTCAACCCCCTCAAGCAAGCAGTCGTAGTTTGGCCTTCAAATGTTTCTTAAAAATTGCCTCAAAAATCTTTTCTATGAAAAAACTGCATGTTGGAAGGGATGAAACCATCTGTCTTCCCCACCCCACCCCAATGATTCAGTGGAGGAGAGCAAGCCTTCCTTGCCTCTCGTGCTTGCTCTCCTCTGCTGATGGCCACCCAACCATCCAGACCCAAGCGCTGCTGAAGCACAAACCCAATCCTTGAGATCTGTTATGTAGGAGTAAGTTCCTCACTAAATATAGTAGAAAAGCTGAAAACCTGGAAATCTAGTCATCAGAAGCATGTTAAAGACCTGCTGCTAATCCAAATCATACGATTAAGACTTGATGTAGCCATTTAGAAAACAGAAGCAATGTCAAGTACGTGCACCTGAAATGCTTGATTTCTCTCCTCCTATTCCTGCTTCCCTAATTTATTTATTCCTGCTCCTGGGATGCTTTCTGCTTTGTTATGGTCCAGTTGATTTCACAACCCATATTTCCTGAAGCTTTTGAATTGCTTGAACTTAACTCCAACCCTGAGAAGCTCACAGGTATATGTTCTTGTACCCGATAATATTTCACATAAATCCAGCTGCCAACTGAGAAATGGAAAGTGTCCAATTGACCCTTGCATCTGATCCAGCCTTTCAAGCCAAGGACCAAAGGCAATAGCAAGATATTTTGGGACCAGAACAGGATGTTAGTCTGGTGTGTCCTTCCCTCCAAGAACAAACCAGCTTCAAAAGGACTGTACTGGTGCAGAAGGTCCTGTGGACAACCCTCCTGTGCACAGCCCCTCATGGCAACAGGCAGGGACCCAAGGTGTTCCTGGTTTGCTGGGCCAGGCTGCAGCTCTGCCAGCAGCTCTGATCACAAAAAGCCTCAAGACTTGTTTGCATCTGGCACTTGACCAGGACATGGCTGATCTCCCCTCCTTCCTCAGTGGAGTTGTGTTTAGCTGGAGACAGGGATGTGACAAGACTAAGAGGCTTAAGGGGAAGGGGGGGGGGGGGAGATCGCTAAACAGACAAGACAGAACACAAACAGAGAGTAACGCTAAATAACGGATGTAGTTTATTAATGAATTCAGACATGAGATAGGCACCATGTATAATCTAAACATCAGTATAAACATATACGATTTTCATGTTCATGGCAACTGAAATTCTCAGATTTTTGAATTTTGAAATATAAAGAAACCTGTTGTATGTAGCCTGATGTATTTCAACGTCACTAGTTTTCTGTAGTTTAGCAGTAGCAATAACAAAGTATCCAGTCACTACAAAAAGCAGATCTTCTGATAATAAACAATGGCATAGTTCTTAACGTGCTTTAGCAAACGCAGGGATAAACACAGCAAGTAGCTTTATGAAGCTGCCCTTCTGCCATGTCACAAAGTTGCTCAGAGCAGATGCAAAGGCAGGAGTCTCTCACCTACAATTGCATCCATGCAGCAACAAGTGGCACACCTAGCAATAACGGTTACCTTAAAAAGATTTCATTTTAAACCCTGCTTGAAGGCATTTGGGCTGGGAACTTTGCACTGTGGCAGTTTCTGCAGCTCAGGTGATGGCCAGTAACTTGGTCCCTTCGGATGTGAGACAGAACCTGCAGGTCAATGTGGATCATTTTTAACAAATATTTCACTAAAATGTAAAAATAAGAACTAAAAATGTAATAGTTCAGGAGAATTTGCACATAGTTAACTAGATGGGCGGGTAAAATTATAAGAGCCCTTTCAGCTTTCCTTGGATCACTGAGGCTATCAAAACAATATAAAAATTCCTGTGCATACGAAAGTAGAAAAAAATTACAGGATGTTTGTCAACTCTCAACTAACTGAGCTGGAATGGTATTTTAGGGAGAGACTGATGGGTCAGATAAACAGTTGCAGCACGTGAGACCTGAAGGGACAACACGGAGACTACAACACCGAAAGCAATGGGTATCAAGCAGCAGTTTGAAATGAGTTATTAAAACCTGTGGCTCAGACAACCATATTCCTTATGGAAACTTTACAGGCAGCCAGATAGTGCCACATTTAATATCCCATACTGCATGGAGATACATCCAGCACACTCGCAGTGGAGCCACAGGGACCACAAGTAAGGCACAGTTATGGTTTTCCAAATTTCTCTGGGTAAGATGGAAGGAAAGTCATATTTGTTTTTCTTGCGAGGACTCTATAAGGAAAACTATGGCTGGAAACCACACTTATTTTCTTAAAAAAGTCTTTGGATTTTTCTAGGCTAGATAGCCCAGTGCTTGCAAGGCTATATTGCAACACAGTTATGTGGATGAACAGCACAGTTGTATTTTGAGACACAATTTAATAGAAAATGTCAGTATTTCTCTCCCCAGTAGCTTAGAGAGCCATACTTGAATCTTGCTTTCTACTGATCATGTTTGTCCAGCTACAGTGTAATTAAAGCATTCCTAGCCTAGGCTGTTATGAACTCTATCACCTAATCAGGCTAAAACATCAAATAATTATTTTTTTGCATTTTACTTCGCAGCAATCCCCACAGTGCTGGGGGATCACGCTATGAATAGAACAGTTCTGAAATGCAGGCAACAGATATTTCCGTGCTACTCCAGGGAAGGCACAGATAATTATTTTAATTGTCCCCACTTTGCTCTTCTGTCCATAATTATAGTTTTGAGTTTATAAATAACGAAGCATGATTTAAAAAACAAAACAAACTCCTCAATTACAACACAGTTCCCGAGATAATTAAGTCTCCAAATGTGGCTGTGTCGAAGGGAACCAAAGCTACATTGCAGAAGCCCATAACATACAGATGTGCGTAAGCAGAGCAAAGTGACAGGATGGAAAACGTCACCAGGAAAATAAACTCTCTCATCAATGTTTAACTGCTTTTTACCTTAAAAAAAAAAAAAAAAAGCCTATTGTCTCGATTGAACCTATTGTTCTGTTGTATTTTTTGTTATCGAAGTGAACCAACAGTCAGTCACAGAGGGAGTTTCCTGAGGAGAAGCAGCTCGAAAAGCTAAATGCAGTATCCCGTACCTAAGGCTTGTTTTGCTGCAGATTTAAGAAAAACTAGACAAGGTAAATTAACTAAGGTAAATTAAAGCACATGCTTTAGGATTTAACTTGTTTGAGTACCCCCTTCAAATAGAAAACACACTCCAGTTTTCCAAGTATGGTGGTTAAAACCTACAAAATTAAGTAGAACAAAGCTCTGCTCTGTCACATTCCTGATTGATGGACATTCCTCTGTTGTTACTGGGCATTGTGTAGCGCCAGGGACAGGACAAGAAAAACTCCAGGTTGAGAGCCAGCACAGCAGGAGGCTTCATTAGCCACGAACAGGAGCAAAACTGGGTTTCAGAAGGAGCAGTGCCCTCACTGAACAACCAGCTTTACCACAACACAAAATCAGCTGGACATCCTGCAACATAAGCTTTGGATAAACAGAGACCTATGCATATGAGACAGCTATGGCTTAAGTGTGTCAAAAGAACTTTGCCCAACAAGGAAATAAATTGTATATTAAAAATCTTTTACAAAATACATGCTCTGTTCTTTCTCTGCTTAATATCTCCCTTGCTTGAAACTTGGCTGTTGGCCAAATGCATCTAGAGCAACACTTGATGATAACTCAAAAATGTGCAGTTAATCTGTGTGTAGTTTCGGCTCCTGAATGCCAGGAGCAATAGAGTATTTTTCAGAGAGAAATAGGCTTGATCGTAGATTATAATAATGTTTATGCAGGTTTTTCGATCACCAAGATAAGGGAAATACTTCTGTAAACTCCTTTGAGAAAAGACAAAAACTCCAAGGTAAAAAAGTCCTCTCTTTTCAATGTTTTTTTATCCACAAACAAGTAAAGTCCCAGTAGAGAGCTTTCTGCAGTACAACAAGAAAAACTTCAGCTTGCTCCCTCCCCCCCCCTTTTTTTAACCTTACAGCTATATTTCATCATAAAAACTAGTTTGAAGAAAGAGTAAACTTTTGCTCTTTGGTCTATCTTGACATTCCTCCAGAGACACATAACAGGAATATTTCAGATTCATTTTTGTCTCCTACTTGCAGGAAACAGGAAAGTTGCAGTTCTTAATTTCCAGGCTTCTGAAATGAGAAAGATAAAGAACTTGCTTATACCTTGAAACAAGACATTTTTGCTTTCTTTGAAGAAAAAAAATAACAATAGAAAAATCACAACCTAAAAGCAGTGTTTTAGTGAAATTGGATATTTTTGCCTTAACCATAATAAACAAAAACATTTAGCTTTTCCACATACATCTCCCATTTATTATCTGTGTAACTCTATTAGGTGCGAAACAAAAATCTGTACTCATATTCCAGTATCATAGGCTGTATAGTATTGTAGTAATTGCTGCTGACTGAAACACAATGCTGTGGAATGAGATTAAAAGAAGTTAGTTTTTGTTTCATAGGATCAATTTTGTGGATGCAAAGGAAAGATTTTTTAACACCTTCTGTCCAAATGTGAATGCATTAAGATGAAAACATCCAATAAACAGTTTGCAATTTTAGGGCAGCAGTTTTGGTGTCCTCGCCTCATGGGCTTCTGTACAGCTGTGAAGATGATCACAGCCAGAGCTCTGGGATCCTTCTCGCACTCAGAAAAGCTCTGAGAGTGGCTAAATACCCATGCTGTGTATTACAATCATTCCAATGCTCCACCAGTTTTGAAGAGGAAATGAGCGTGAGAATACATCTGCAACTGGGGACAGCCACCAACCAAGGAAAACAACCACCCCCCACCATCCGCTGAGATACCTAAAGCCAAACTGGCACAGTAAGAGCAGGCACCTGCTGCCACTGATTGAATTAGACGGAACACAAGAGCTCACAAGGGTCCTTAACAGACTTTACTTTTGCAGAGTGGGTCAAGTTCATGAACTCCCCCTCACTGTGCAAATAATACATTGTTTAAAAAAAAAAATTGCTTCCTACTGGCAGACTTGTCTCCATGCAAATCTTATTCTGACTGGTATTATCTACGGATGGCTCCTAAGGAAACAATTTCACCTCTCATAGTGTATGACCTGGCAGTATAATTTAAACAGGGTAGTGGCCGATGGCTAAGAACTAGCCAGATTCCTTTTGGTTCACTTCCAGATATTAAGAATTCTTTCTTTTTTCATAGAGCATGTTGCTCGTACGGAGAAACTGTAATACTATGTGTTCCACGTGTCAACTCTTTGTCAAAATAAAAAGGCAGAGCTAAGATTTTGACAAAGTTTTTGCTCGCGTGACTTTTTAGAGTATATTCTAATGACTGGTACTCCGCAACTATCATCTGCTTCATTAATGGAGTGAAGTGGCAGAGGGAAATCAAGAGAGAGTAATGACATCCAGTGTTTTTGTTCACTAACAGCCCCACACAGCTACTCTATCAGCAGGAATTTTTGACTGTACCTACTTCTCAAGCCTCGTGCAGCTATGCATTGCAGAAGAGCATATAAGCTGCCCATTAAAACAACTGTTCTCAGCTCTGCATGCATGTTTATAATGAAACATCTGCAGCTCTTCCACAAATCTCTAAATATTTTTCAATTATCACATCTTAAAGATTTGAATCAGTCCTAATGAGCTGGCAAAATATCATATTACTGCAAATTTTACATTGTACACTAAGACCCTAGGAAAAGAATTCAAACCAAGTGAACTAAAAAAAAAATAATCCCTTGATCTGCTATCACAGAAACAAACTCACAAATATGTCAAAGCGTAGTATCAGCTCTAGTGTGGGTTCACTTCAGTGACAGCATGAAAGCAAAGAATACTACTAAACTTCTCCACAGAAAGTTGGGAGCGAAGATTACATGGGAATATTGTTTCCCTCTGTATCCAAAATGAGGAATGTACAAATCTAGCACATGAACCACATCATGACTTTTAGAGCTGAGGAACACTAAGTCCCTTGTGTAGTGCTCACAGATTATTACGATACTCTCAAGGCATTTATTTAGCTTGCTAGAGGTAGGAAAACAGATGAGTATATGCCTGTATTGATGAAAAATATACATGAACACGCTGTTCTTTTTTTTTTTTTAAAGGCTTAAACTTACTAAATCATGCATCTGCCTGATGGCAATACCTCCATAATGAAATTAAAATAACTTAACAGTTGGATATATACACTCTTTCTCACTTGACTATTATGTTTTTGTGACTTTGTTAGCATTTCTTTTTACATCTGAGAAAACACCATCGCTGACTAAAAGACAAGTTTAACATTTTCATTTCATGCATAACTTCTTCAAGTAAAAGACCTTCACAGTTGGAATGGAGCATTTAATCTGCTGAATTATCGTTGTTCTTCAAAATTTACCAATCCATGTTTTGGATGGATTTGTGAAAGACCGGGCAGTAAACACCTGATTAAGCAGGTTACATGAATCTGCATACAGATTTTACATTAGGGTTCTACAGAAATTTCAAATGATTCAGAAGTAATTGCAGGATGAATCAATATGTATGCATGAACCTTTCAGACATATAATTCATATCAGTAACAAAAATGGGATATATGCCACAAAGTGGTATGTAAAACACTACCCTGCAACAGAATACTCAGTAACGGTTTGCATATAGGCTAGTATTTACTTGTCTATGCTGGTTAACTTTCAATCTAACTTCTTTTTACTTGCCTGGACTGGTACACACAAAATGGCAGAATTTGCTCTACCAGATATTATGTGAGTGCTGTGATATTCAAGTGTGGACAAGTGAACAGTTAATTAGATCCGAACAGTAATCCTGCAGGGTTGTGCAAGCTCCTCTCCTCCTCCAAACAATCCGTCAAAAAACAGAAAGAGAAAATGAAACTCAAGTTCTCTCAAATCACAGCAAACAGCGATGGCCAGAGCAGGACTCAAGCGCCTGGGCACAGGCTCCTCAAAAGTTTTTGCTGATCTGGACTCCCATCACAGTCCAGTTACCTCACTGTAAATTGTTGTTCTGTGTAAAAGTAACTGTTTTACTCTCTATACTGATTTATTGGGGGAAGGGAGAGAGTTAAGTGATGAGAGGAGACAGTCCCATCACAGATGCACATGGTTTGTTTCAGTCAGGGTTACATCCTCTCTTACTCCACTTACATGTTACAAGGCTAGAATAGAGCAGCATGGAATATTTTCCTAACGACTTGAATTCTTAAGTGAGGAACGTGCTACACAAATTAAAGCAGGGCACCAAGAAGATTAAGCGCTTAGAGAAGGAGATGAGGTAGCAGGGTAACTGCAGACTTCAATGAGAAGGGAGAGAACCCAGCATGAAAAACAGACAGGCTAAGAGAACAGATTTGTGTTCCTGAAATGCTTATTACCATTTCAGAGAGATGACAGCAATCAGGAAAAAAACAGGAAAAAACAAAGTGAAGCTCGTGAACAAGCCGAGAAACATCTCCCTTGATATATAGGCATTGACAGAAACATGCTACCACACGAGAGTAGTATCAAAGATGAACTAGTTTGTTGTAAGGCAAGTAACATGACATGATTTCCTCAGACTGAGTTTTTCCACAAACAGGAGCGGTACAACTGCAGAACCAGCTCCCTCTCATGACAAACTGACAGAGCCAGGAAATCCAGAAGGCACCATCGGTGTAAAGTGTCAGCCACCATTCAGCAAACAAGAAACCCATGTGACAAAGCACACATTATGAAATATTCCCCATAACCGTGTGAAGTTGTCAATGAAACCAGGTCCTAGTTTCAACCTTTTCTGTATACATACTAGAGACTAACACGTTCCTCCAAGCTCAAACAGGAAAATAAAGACTGCTGACTGACCTGAATTTGGACATCACTCTCAAAACAATCCTTTCACTTGCTCTGTGACAGGGTCAAGGTCAATGTCATAGAAGCATGGCCTTGTGGGCAGTCCTGGCATGGTGCTCATCTGTGGGAACAATAAAACAAAGTTATACTCCTGCACCTGTAAGCAGATAATCACTCCATCCATGTAAACCTCAGAGTAAGAAAAAGGCTGGATTGTTCATCATAGACTCATGTCAAGCTTGATTTTTAAGTGTATGCTTCTAAAAGACAGGAAAGAGAAAATAAAAGCCACAAAATACAGGCTATCACATCAACCTAAGAATAAACTCCTTAACCAAACAAATACATTTTGGCACCTACTTGTTCCTCAGAATATTTATCCAGAACATTTATTCATTTATATCCACTGGAGAAAAAAAATGACACTGCAAAGGGCAAGCACATAATTGCCTGAATTCACCTGCTGATATGAATGTGTTGAACTTGGACCTCTCCCACAGAAAACCAGTATATGGAAGCAGAATTAATGGCAACATTTTCATGACTGATTACTTAATGCAAGGAAGAAATTGAAATAGTTAAACTAAACACACATGGATTATAGCTGAATCCTAAATTAGTAGTTAGAATTAGTAGGTTGAGATAGGAAGCTAAAGCAACTCAATTATCTCAAATTATGCATGAATAAGATCCTGATCTAGCATAAGATACCAGCATCTGCATTCATTTAAACATGCAAATAGTTTCATGGACTTAAATTACACAGCTAACTACGGCTTCTCACCTGCCCTGCTCCAGGAGTCCCCCGCTCCCTCATGAAGCCGATGTCTGGAGAGCAAGGCTCAGCAGAATAACATTATTTTTCAATCTGCTCATCTTCTCCTGCTTCAGTACCTTGAGCCAGGAGCAGCTTCCCCAGCTCCAATGCCAGCACTGGAACAGGGTAAAGGTTGCAACTGTGGGGCAGTATTTAAGGGAGGATCGGTTTGGGTCAATTTGAACCACTTCGGATTCACACCCTAAGTTTTCCTAAGATGATAGTTACTAGCCCTGAATATCTCCCTGTATTTCGACTAATTCCAGGCTCTCTAGAAATAGTATTTCGGCTTAAGGACTCCACAAACCCTTTTGAGATCTTAACCCTAGAGTTGGAGGACGTAGGCCCTATACTAATACCCAAAGAGATGAAAGACATCATGATCTCTGTAACAAACTGGAGTTCAACATAGCTCGACTGTTTATTGGCTAAGAGTCTTTAAGCATTAAAAATTATTTAATAGAAGCCAGGTTTTGAGGAACAAAACTTCAGCTGGGGAAGTCAGCCGAGCTTATTAAAGTTGGTGGTTAATCTGACCCCAGGAGGCAACCTTCAAACATGGCTGTGCAGGGAAAAAAAACCCAACACAGTTACTCAAGTACCAGAAATGCTCCAAACCTAACAGTGACCTAAGGGAAAGGTCTGATTAGGGTATGTTTTCATGATGTGAGCTGAAGCCTGTTGCTGAAAGGGCATGGTTTCACCCTGTGAGCCCATGGGGTGACTACCCCTTGGAATTGTCTCTGGCATTCATCTTAAAGCAACCAACCTCCTTCAACACATTGAACTGATGAAAATACACATTTTTTGTAGCCAAGTTGGTTCATGAATTAAATTTGCTTACGGCATGATCAGATCACCACCGGGCCACGGGCTGCAGGGGAGCAGCCAGAGTACACCACAGCCAGCCATTACCTCCCAGCTGGGTGGCTTCCTCCCTCCATCCTCCCTAATGCGCAAGGAGCACAGCTCAGCTACAGTGTTCTCTCTGGCCAAAGGCAAGCTCTAACAAGCTAATTGGCCTCAAAAGAGGAAAAATACATGACCATCGTCCTAGCTCCTCCAGAAAGCCAGATTTACAGCCCCTCCTTCAGCAGGCTGTATTTCTTTATAAGTCAATCTATTCTGCTGCATATTCAGTGATGAGTTACCATCTCCGTTCCGCTTCAGCTTTGCTCCAAATGCTTGTGTAATGTGTCCACCGTGGCAATACAAGCAAAGTATAAGATCTCTGCACCACAGTCCCACTTACTTCACAGAGCTCTGCTGCCAATTGAGAGGTTAATCCCACACTGGGAAGAGAGAAATGAGCTCAGGGAACTCAGTACTGGTGCAGCCATCATCTCACTTGAAATCTAGCTTTGAAGAAAAAGTGCAATGAACTCTTTTAGTGGACTCAAAACATTTCCTCTGTTATTACATGCAGTAGGATTAAAAGATGAAACTGCCAGTTTGTCTTGACTAAACCCCACCACTGATTGCATTTTATTGACTGACATTGCCTTAGCATTTTAGCCAAGTACTAAAACACTTATTACTATTATTTATAATCTGGCCATATTAGTTGGACTACTACATAACTACGGTTAGCAAATTATTTTCTGTCTCAAATTCATCCCAGTTTATGAATTAATGCTTGACAAATTACTGCCTTAATAAATTACATTTCACTGGGAGACAAATGAACTAATTGCCAAAGACAACTTTCTGGTTGCCCTATGTATGCAGTTCTACATATATGAAAGAAAGTTCCAAATCCCAGGTTCCCCCTCCCCCCCCCCCCTTTTTTTTTTTTTAGTATATCTACAAGCTTAGTAGATATATAGTCTTCATTTTCCCTGTATAATAAAAACAAGAATCACTTTAGAGGAGTTTTTCCTTAATTTTTTTAAAAAGAAATGTTAAAAAAAAGTCCTACATATGTGTTTTGGGGTTTTTTTTTCCCATAGGCCCAGTTCTACACTGGTGTAACTCCACTGTATTAACTAATGGAAATCTACTACAGCTATAAAATGTGAACATCAAAACAGTTTATTGCCACCTCAAGGAACACAACTTTTCTTATATTGAAAATTTAAGTCAACAAATGGAACGAGTTCACCTGAATTAAAATTACTGCTGCGTAAAATGAAATACAAGGTAAAAATATCACAGATGAAACACTTCGGGACAAATACCTATGTGAATTACAGAGACAAAATAAAACACATCCTGTCATTGTCCCCATGGCCCAGACTTCCAAACAGGCAAATGCCATGTAGATTTATGATTATTTCTCTCCACTCTCATTATTTGGACATAGGAAGGTAACATGCAACAGAATCTATCCCTTTTTCATTACGTCAAGGTCAATAGGAGGAGATGGCTGGCTAGCCAAGGAGATTACTAGTGATTATTCCCTTGCCAGCACTCCATTTTTTTCCTGCACCCAAAAAGGCAAGAGAGAAAAGAGGGCTCAGTTGGCCAAGAGACTGAACTGAAGCTTCAGCTGACTGGCTTTCCACACGGCTGCGGGTTCAGAATTATCCTCTTCCCCCTTGCTCTTTTGCATCATGCTGAATGAAGGCACTAACATGCAAGTGCACAGGCTGGTCTTAACCCCAGCAGGCACTACCCAGAAGCACTACCCTCTCCCTGCCCTAACTAACTGGAATCTAGATTTTTGTGCACCGGGAGGATACTAACCTGCTCCCTGGCTGGAGCACAAACCGCACCTGCACAGTGGCTGGCAGACAACCTCCATCCTGCCCAAGACTTTCTGAGGTAACTACTTACTAAAATTACTTCTTTTCTAAAACTTGAAAAAAGGAGAAGGAACAATGAAAGAGAAAATATGCCTAAAACACGAACCCCTTTGGTAATTAGCAGGTATGTACAACATGAAAATACCCACAGTAATTTAGAGTCATCAAGCAGCTTGTCAGGCATCTCATACAATATACATCCTCTATATATTTCACAACTCTCCACTCTAATATAATGTTATTTGGGTTTTAGGTTGGTAGCTATGCACATCACACAATGTGGCTGTGAGAAAAAGAGGAGAAGCAGCAGTAAATGACAGCACATTATCCACTTATGACCACAAGCTGAATTTAGGTAGCCAAAATAAGTAGTATTTAATTTGACCAAGACAGTTGTTATCATACGTCCACTGGCAGAAGGAATGCATAAGGAATAAATTCTGCACCTTAAGACTTAATGCAATTCATACAAATGCATTATGCAGGGTATAATTAAGGAAAAAAAAAGTTTTATTAAGAACTCATCCAGCTGCTGCACCAAATATATCATTTAGGCATTAATAGGAACTAGTTTTGTAGGAACTCACTGGAATGAACCATTTTCTTCGCAACCTGTGCAAATGTCTACACATCCACGAGAGAAAATCAGCTGCAGAAAGGCAACGTGAAAAATATGACACCTATTTATTACTACAGTACTCTTATGTTTAGGAGCCAAAAGCAGCAAGTCTTACAGTCAGCTACCCTGAAGATCATTTGCGCTCCTGGAAATGCACAATTGGTGAAAGATAAAACATGATTTTAGTTAAAAACAGGCTGAAGGCTACTGTTATTTATACTAGGCATTTATGATCTTCCAGAAATTTACTTCTATGACTAAACAATTCCCCATGCCCCTACAAACCTAAGGAGCTTTCCTACAAAAGGAAGATGGCAGTTATTTTTCAGGGAGGCTATATCAAAGTGCTGTTCCGCACCCTCTCCAAGAACACATCCACTCTCACTACAAGAGTGACTAAGTCGAGCTTCACCGGAGTTTTATTTAAACTGCAGTTAGATGTTGACTTGTAATTTCAGTTGGCCATGAGGTTTACATAACAGTTGCACAGTCAAGTGCTAGGACTCTGCTATATAAGTTTCTTGTAGTCCCAAGAGGATCTACGCTTAGTTTCCTTTTTAGTCGTACAAATGCCTAGCAGTGGTTGACACATCCTGCCTTCTACTTCAAGTGTGTATTCATATACATTCACATATATACATGTGTGTGTCTCTCTCTCTCATATACACGTAGATGAAAAATCCTTACAGGACCTGAGATAACCTTAACCGGATTAGCACAATGGCACGATTTGCAAAAAAGATGGTCCTGAGGACTACATCCAATTCAAGTTTAGTGTCTTTTTCACCTGTAAGACGTGTCTGCTTTACAGGCATAACATGGTTTCTAAATAGAAAAAGAAACCCAGAGAAAATAGATGACTAGAAGACACTGAAAAAAGTCGACAAACAGCTCATTGAGGAAACCTCTCTATTCCCTGGCTTTTGGAGTTAATGTTGTATTTGACAAAAATGCAAGTAGTTCACATTATCTAACTGTATCCTTTTGTTAATTAAACAAGTTAAGACAACCCACAACCAGTTCAATCTTGAAATACTGCAGGAAACAGATGTTGCTTCTCAAGAGAATTTAGCACACACATGACTTCAGAGAAATCCTCAATAAAATCTGATGGGGTGAATTGTACATCACATACTCCCTCAGCACGAAACGATACAGGATGAAACTCAAGACCAGCGCTATAAACATGCATGCAGAGTGTTCAACCTGCCAGAGTGTGTTGAAATCCTGAGGCCTGGCATGCAGGACCTACACTTCACGGTTTCAATAACATTTCCCAGTATGTTTTATAGCTCCGAGAGACAGATCCACTACCAGAAATTTGCTCCCCTGCAGTGCATCTGTCAGTCTTGGCACATGTGAAGCTGAAAGGAAGAGCTTTCCTCCCTTCTCCTAGAGACCTGCAGGGATTTCTTCAACCTTGCCTGCCTCTAGGCATATTTTATCTAGAGCGTCATATCACTCCTGCTGACACCTGTGGTGCTGGCCACGCTCTGGAAGCTGGCACCAGGGGAGTTGCAATCCATGGAGTGGGAGAGATTAACAGTTACCTCACTGCACTGCATAATTGGAGAAGTGAATGTAGATCTTATTACTTAAAGTCCCTGCACTCTCCATTTAAACCTATACTTCGAAATTTTTCATAACACTATCCATGCAATGAGGATAATGGGTAGAACTACAGCACTCTGTATGTGACAGTGCAAACACTTCCAGTGACTGGTCACTTATTTAATCTTCAAACTGGACTGTCCTATACTGCACAGAGGCACTCAGTGTGCAATGAAGAGGGAAGCTAGTGCACAAAAATCAGGCAGTATATCCTAAGTATCTCCAAGATCAGCTCATAGTTTGTTCCACAGAACTGGAAAAGTTCCTTACTCTGGAACCGCAAAGCTCCGTCAGTTCAGAAGCAGCTCATGTTTCGAACTACAGAAGAAAAAAATTTACATGAAAGTCACAGAAAAGAATAATTAAGAGAACAGTATTATTTATCTTAATCAAAAGAAATACAACAGAATGAAATGGCCAAAAGAATATATGCACAATATAGTCTACACACATCCACTCACAAATACACATCCAACCACACCTAGCAGAGATGGAAACAATGCTCAAGTGACCTTTCACCACCTCTCAAAAGCAAACAAACCTCAAACTCTCACATTAGGAAAAGCAGATGCACAAAGGAGGCAAGCTGGGGCTTTCTTGGAAAAGTATCAACCTTTAAAAACAAACTAATAAATTCAGCCTTGGAAATGGCAATAATTTCTAAAAATCTACTTTAATAGCTACAGAAAGCTTAAGAAAATATTGTCTCATTATTTTTCATTGCCTGAAAATAACAAGGAATTCTAAAAGCAGCTAAGCAACAATCTACAGTTTACTTTTAAGCTTTAATGAAAATTTGCCAGATCTTATGATACCCAGAGGAGGCAGAAAGAGTGACGATCGCATTTCCTTCTCAGGATATCTTTAACAAAAAGAGACCTTGCTGCAATGTATAAGAACCATCGCAGCAAAAAACTCAACACATTGCAACTTTCAAAGTGATCAAAATAATGTTTGAAAAGGTGCCAATGCTATCCCGACACATGCTGTAGTATTCCTTGCAATAAATGGCTCTGTTTGACCAGCACACTGACTGATATGAGGGGCAGAAGTCCACCTGGCATCAATTATTCTATTATCATTGTCTCTTACTTTAGTAATTTCCACATTCTTGGCAATTCTTTGATTCTCTGGAAGGATGTACAACAACAAAATGCATGGACATTGCTCTTCTGCCATCAGCATCTGGATGAAGTTAAAAAAGTACTGAGCATTGATAATACAATCCTCATCGACCTTGTTGCCAGGTGCTCAGGTGAGGCAGAAGTAGCTTCTGCCCTGTTACATCCTCTGAGGGATTTCCAGGACCCTACAATACACTCATCTTGAGTGGAAATAGTCTGAACCTGGAAGTGATCCCCTGGGCACTCTAAGGAAAAAACTAAAACCCACACAACAGTCCACATCTGTCCAGTCCAGCTTTTGGAGAGACTTGTGGGTGTATATCCCAAATGAAGCAGGGGACAAGAGGAACTGGTCAGTACTTGGTTGGCCAAGATCTTTGCGAATGGATCAGTTTAATACCACTGGAACACAATGTTGTTGTTAGTAATGTGTTGAAGCACTGAAGACGCAGAACCAGCATTTTGCTAGTTATTAAATACTTTTTTTGGCACAGATGTAATCTGTAAAAGAATGAACAATTTTCCCGATTAAGTAAAACATCTGTGACTCACATGACTGCAGTTCCTCTCAGCAGAGTTGTCTCAACTAATTTTCATCTTAAAAATTTATAAAACCGTACTTGATGCAGAAGAAAATGAACCCCCTTATAATAGCACAATGACATCAATATTTTAAATTTTACTCAAAAAATATTTCTCTTTTTTCATACCATCCACAACAGAGCACGATGTTTCACAGGGTATTTATTCATAGCTGTTTTCTGCCTTAAGTGACCGATAAACAAAATACTACAAAAATGAAAGCCACAAAATTCAAACACCCTCTCCCCCCAAAAAAACCCCAACAAACCCACAATCACAAACCAAACCCCAAACAAACAACCACTAAGGAGATAAAGGGGAAGAGAGAAAACAGGACTACAAATTCCTGGTGGCTTGTTCCAAACACCTCCCTCCATCGCAGCCCACTCAAAACCATTTCCAGGAGTAATTGCTCCCTTGGCCAAGACCTACATCCTGATTTTTCTTTTTCCTTCGGGCTTTCGACAGAATCCCTGGCAGAGAATTCTTGCTCACTGCCTCTTGTACAAAATCACCTCCTCAGCTAGGAAAAAATCCTTCCCTCCAGCTCACTTCTAATATCCTAGGGCTGTTCCCATTCTTGAAGAGTGTACAGTGCTGGATAGTGCTGGAAATGTGCCTCAGAGGGAGTAAATCCAAAAGATAAAGGTGCTCCTTTCATGTGCTGTTTCAAGAATAGGAATATCCGAAGTATCTGATGTTCATGTGTACACAATCCTGCTTTGTCCAGTGGTTGAGTCTCCTGGTGAGCAGAAGGTGACAAAGCTGCACCAGAAGCCCAGGTTCTGCTGAAGCAGAACAGGTTATCTGGTATTTGGGGAAGAGAGGTCTCAAATGGAACCATCCCAACGACCTTGCTTTTGCACAGGGACTCTTAATTTCCTCCTGTTAATTTTTACCAATCGTTTCTCTAGAAGGGCCATTCCTCAAACACCAAGAGCAAATCCCCCTTTATGATCTTGATCTCTGCTACACCTTTTGGTTTAAAATCTTCATAACTTCCATGAGACTGACCTTGCTGGTCAGACAGCCTGACATGTTATCACAGGAAAGCACAGAGCCTCAGTTACAGCCCAGAAACAGGAGACAGTGGCCACAGCAGACTATGTAAAGCTGCTCAGCATGCTGCAAACTTTACCCTTCCTAGTGAACTATACTAGGAAGAGCATCAGGAGCACCATCCAGTCATTTAAATGACAAATTATAATACAACACGGAGGAATCCCAAAGATTGTATAATTATGCTGAATAAAAGCATATTTAACTGCTGCCACACTAGTCCTCTTGGTTAAAATTAACTAGATCCACTGACATCTAAGTAAGTAAAGCTCCCTAAGAAACACTGAACCAGGAAAAGATGATGTGTGTGTGTTTATATATATATGTATTATACACACATATATATAGGAAGAACAGCTTCAAAAAAACTTCAAGGGATTACAGCAAAGGACCACTTAAAATTAGTTATTTTTCATTGTTAAATCAACAAACTGGCTTGGTCTCATTACATGATTTAAACTAAGTGCCAGTGGTGAGCTTTATAACACTAAAGCGTATGAGAATTTTGGAAAACACTTGAAACAACAGGAGTCGCAAAAGTGGAAGAGATGACTATACTTTTCTAATCTCATCAACATAGACATGATCTATTTTTCAATACTCGGAAACAATCAAACCTAGGATATACATTTCACAAGTGCAGAAGTACAGTTTAACTTTCCATTCTGTAGTTATTATGGGAGATATTGGAAAGAAGAGCCTAGAATAGCGCCTAAAGAATGATCAGCTGTGGTGAGCACCAACCACTATGACTGTACTGTCATCAGGTATCAACCTGGAGGACTGAGCATCACTAATCTTCTTAGTTCAAGTTTCAATATCTACTTTCATAAGTCACTTTTTGCTTGGAAAAACAATATTAATGATTTGCTCTTTGTAGCCTTTAAAACACATTATTTTGTAACAAACTGGAAATAGACAATTATGAATATACATCTTATACCATAAATCTGGATGCGGCTGCTTTCTAACCATCCACAATTTCAACCCGTCTCTCTCGAGGTAAATTGCTGTTTCAATACGCTAGGTCAATGCTACCTTAGCTGCACTGAAGAATTAAAAAACTTTTCTATTTATTCCTAATCCAGAAGATCCAGAATGGATCCAGGTTGGCTGCATACGAGGACATTAAACTGTTAAACTCTCTGTGTAAATCATATTATGCAATTCGGTTTGTTCTCTAAAATCATATCAGAATGTACTGTGGTTCCCTCTGACAAATGAAAAATTAAGGATATTACTCAGATCAGCAATTTTCACCTTACAGACTATTGACCCACTATTTTAAGAGGTCTCCGAAGGCTGCTAAGAAAAGTGAGCCTTGAATAACCTGTGCTGGAGCTCACACTTCTCCTGGAAAATGGGCAAGCACAGAAATGCTTTGAAAAAGCTGAAAGCCGCTGACTTGTGATGCACTAGTGCCTTCAGAAAAGCCACCTTCTTTGTAAGTTTTCTGAACTGTGCTAACAGCTGTAAGGAGAAAGGAAAAAAATCTAGCCATGAATGTGTGACTTAAGAAGACACTAAACCTCTAATTTCTGTTCAGTTAGAGAGAGAACCATGAGTTAACAAGCTGCCAGATAGATTTAATTTTCAAAGGAAACCAGAGAAAATGTTGTTAACTTAAGCAGGGCACAATCTTTATCCTACAAGTGACAATCCTTACATAACATAATAAATACTTATAAATAAAATTATTTTCAAAGTACTTACAAATATGAATTAAATACATTAAGTACATCTAGGAAATACATGAAAGAAGATCTCCATTTTAAAAGGTAAGTGAGAGAGGAGGCAGGAAAAAAACGGTTTGCCAAAAGTTGCTGAGGTGTTTACAGGAGCATGGAACATGAAATGAGCAATTCTCATCTTATCTCATATTACAGAAACTCAAAAATAACTACGCTAAACAGTTACACTGCATGAAACATCTTTTGCTATTATATAATAAGTCTTTATATCAGTACTTTTTAATGAAACACAATTTCTTCATTTCTCACGCTATTCTGAAGTACTCTTGCAGTAAATCACTTTTCTAACCACAGTTTCTGCCATACAATCAAGGATAACAATATATTTATATAAACAACAAAAATGTTAGCAAGACTAATTAAAAGCAACCATATTTGGAAACATACTTTTTTCCAGTCTGAAAAACAAACTGACCCCCAAACAGTTGGTTTGTGAGTGGCATTCAGTATTTTTCCCAAATGAAGCATGTGAAAGGAAAAAAAGAGGAAAAGTCATAATGAATTTCTGCATCCCAACACAAAAGAAGCGAGCACAGTTCTACTTTGTGTCTGGACAAAAAACTAGTACAGGGATGATCTATAGGAACTCTTTCTCAAGCATTCAGAAAAGTGTAAAAATCGCCAGAGAAAGTTTATTTGTGCCTATACGGGGAAAATCATAAATAGACTAAAGTAAAACTATAATACAGAAATTAAAACCCAGTCAGAATATAACCTCTCTAATACCGAAGTGAACAAACTAGCAGACAAAACCATATGTTTTATTTGTTCTTATGGTATAGCCCTCATGCTCTTCCTAATCAAAACAAGGCCAGCCTGTAATGAACTTTCATTTTTGGCAAACAAATCATTTACAATTCCACTGCTCAGCCAGAGGCATAACAAACAAAACCCACAACATATCTGCTAAGGTTCAGTCTGCCTCCTTCCCTCCAGGTGACCCCATGAATGAAGGCTCCCTGTGACAGCACACTGACCTTCCCTGAAGAGCTGCAACACCCCAGTAACGTGTTGCTACTCACTTGCCTGGGCATCTTCCTTGAAGGAAGGCTGCAGGTGAGCAAGAGTGCTCTCTTCTAGACACAGACATGGGTTGTGCTGCTGTCTCATCACCAGTATCCCATCCAGCCACTGAGATTCCTGTAGTTATTCTCATATGCAAATTGCTTGTTGTTTATTTGGGGGAAAACACCGCTTTATCTTCGCTTCCCCGTTACATTTCTCCTTTGTCAGACTGCTTAAATACTGTGAAGCTATTTTTAAATTGATTTTTTGTGAAAGTTATTAAGAAATACAGCTTTTTCTTTTTTCCCCCAGATAAAAGTAAAGAGACAAAGAGCTTCACAACCTCAGAGGGAGCTTATTTGTGCTGTCACAAACATACCTGATTCCATTCTGGCCAGGTTACCTGCAGAGCAATTGGTTTCCATGTCTACTCACTGCATCACATCTTTATTACAGGTGCCAAATACAATGGCATTGATGATCTTTACTGAGCTGGATCAGAGCTCTACAGTCAGCACAGCTCATTTAGGGCCTCAGGCACACAGAGTCTGACAACTGCAGGGCCAGCAGCACAGCCCTGCTTCTCTGTAGTGCATAGGAAAAAGGCTTTAATCCTTGCGTGTAACTGCATGTTCTCTGTCCCTTCTGCTCTTGCTAGTTTGCTGCAACTGTGTGTGAGCCTGCAGGACAGCATAGAGCACGTGCTTGCCCACAACCGAGAAATACAGGAGCGGGGAAAAAGTCATCAAATGCTGACAAAGATGGGAAGTATCTATACCGACTTTGAGGCATTTTTTTGTGAAACAGGCTTTTATTTTCATTTGATTCAGTTGAGTAACAAAAGCTCCTTGTGCTTTGCTTTCTAAATGTACGGAGCAGCGGGGCAATACGTACGCACAGAAAACCGGCGCAGGGTGATCAATTAATACAGAAATCACACACTGGAAATCAGGCAGGCAGTGAGTATGCTGTATCGTGTCAGATCAAGCACATGTGTCCCAGGGTTTTGTCTCTTACAGTGTCTGGTGCCAGGTGCTTTATGGAGAAAAGCTAAAACTGTGGAGGTTGACAACACGATCTCTGCCCAACATTGGGAGCTGGCAGCTGAAGACTGACCAAATACTTGAACCCACTGCTTAGCACTTTTTCCAAATTACTTACTTATATTGATTATAACCCTGCATATTGTTGATGGCTATAACCTTTTAGAACTCTTGTTAAATTCTTGGCCTCAATAGCTTTCCTGTGTTAATGACTTCCACATTTCAATCACACATGAGAATTTCCTTCTTCTATAGAAGTATTAATGTAGATGCCTGGCAACGTCTCTTCACAGACCAAAGAAATATTTCAAAGGGAAACTAGTTTCCAGGCTGTATGGAAACAGCTTCAGATAACCTCAAAATTCTGTGTAACAGCACTGGGACATAATACAGGTATAAATAAAAGGCTATGAAATTCGCAAGACTTCAGATGTTATAGATACAAATTTTACAGGAACACAGCAACTTAAAAATTCTTGGCTTTCTCAGTATTCCAGTTATTAGAAACATATTAACATGTCAAGAGTCCTGAAACTGTGTGAAGAAACTGAGAATGACCCAAGAAACTTTAATTAAACAGATAGAAATAAAATGGTCAGGTTACTAAACAATATGAACCTATTGCCAAATTGATCCAGAGGTAACAGCAGAACTCAGATAACAGTAATTAGCTTTAAAGATACATTTTAATTCAGCAAGCCTATACAAAACACTACACATCATACTACGTGCAAGCTGGTTTTTAAAACCAAATTCAGTATCCTGTTTTCATAAGGGAACACTAACATGTTAATGTGTGGCTGTATTGTAGTCTGTAATATTATTCTGCTTTTCAAGATTACTGTCTAGTAATCTACTAATTCATACTGTAGCTGAAAAAGATACTTAACATGGAATTTTATTTTTGTGGGACCCATCTTATAATGCGAAAGTAACTTCAATTATGTATACCTAACAAATGTGATACCTTTCACAACTGAAAAATTTTCTCTTTCTTGTGAATTGTATGGCATCACTCCTTCAGTTATACCTTTTGAGTTTCATCAAACCAGCTGAAGCAGCTGCAATGTCACATGAATCTTTACTTTTTTGTGGACCTGCTGGGACTACTGGGGAGGGCAATGAGAAGCCTGGCAGATGCTGAAAAAAACAGCACGGGTCAGGAAGTCATTTCTGTGAGCAGCTATTTGTTCTAACTGCATTTGCAGATGAATGCCATACAAGGGGAAGCTGGTATTTAACAGGTACTGTGCTCAGATCTATTTCACTGCCATTAAGGCTACTATTAAAAAAAAAAAAAAAAAGACTTAGTGAGAGAGAAAGGAAAATAATTGCATACGCAGGGCACAACTCCAAATAACCCAGGAGATTCTCTGCAATATCATTATTACTCATTTCCTATCATTAGATTTTGTCCCTTGCCTAGCTCATTCTGACCTTTAAGGCCTATCGTCTCTTGGCTGATGAAGATCCCTTAAAAAGCTGCAGTAAGCAAAAAGCAGCCCTTCACACTACTCTCCCCTCAGAGAGGGCTGTAGCAGGCATGGCATAGGAGCCTTGGCTCCTCCCCAAGGCAGCAAGGATTTACAGCTTCCAGAGCACAGGCACCTGCACCCAAGTTGCTGCAAAGAGGGACAAGGCTGCAACTCTGCCTGTCTGGCCATGCTCCAGCTCTCTGAGGGACTGCACAAAATTTAGGACTCTGATTAACCAGCAAGAACAGTGGGGAGAGGAGTAAGAGACCAGATAGACTCTCCTCAGCTCTTGCTGCCCAAATATCTCGGTCACTTCTTAACTAGTTTCTGGACAACTACTTTTCTTCTGGAGTGATGCAAAGCAAACCAAAAATAACAGAGTCTTACCTGCAAAACACTGAATATAGTGAACTATAACCACTGTGGAGCTGATTCACGAGCAGATCAGATGTCCCTGCACTCAAGGCACCTCCATCCCTCAGAAAGGCAGAGGCCGATCCAGCTTCAGCAATATGATTTTCATTTGCAGACATATGTCTGTCAGAACCCTAAATCTCTTACTATACTACCTTTGTGACTGATATTAAACATATGTCCAGAAAGAATCAAAGGCAGTCAGTTGTCTTGCATCTGAGAAATTTAAGACTTTTCCTTACTCAAGTGTCAAAAAATATTAACATAACTTTATAGTTTCTAAAGTGGAAAGATTCCAAAATCAGGCAGTGTTCCTTGTACCTGCAGTGATAAGTAGAAAAATATTTAGCTATAATATAGATCTATAAAAAAACCCAACTCTCCTGTAAATTTCTTTCCCATCTGGGAGAATACTGAAATTGTCATGCTAAGTTCTCCTCTACAGAATGTATTTGGTTCTGAATCAATCCCAGAGAAGACACCAGACAACATCAAAACAGAAGCCTTTAACTGCCCCATAAAATTAAGATGACTTTATCCGTTAAAGCAGAACTTTTATGAATACATCTCTGGAAAATGGTACCCCATGAAACCACTTGGCATTACACTGCAGTTATGTGGGATTCATCCTGTATATTACTACTTTCTTTTGAACTGTATTGAAAATCATATTGAAAGGCCTACAAGAAAGCACATTATTAACATGATTAACATGGCTTTTGTATCTGGGAAACACAATTCAGACCACATCTTTAATTAAATGGTTCATTTGACCTAAACAATCCAAGGAAAGAAAATGATTAATATCCCTTTAGAAAATGTCATTTTAAAGTGTATCAAATGTTTTCCAGCTGCAAGGTATACATAGGCTTGGCTAACATTTCAGAGAGGATTCATCCCATTCAGAAAAAAGTCTTTTATCCTGGAATAAGAATGCTCACAGCCAGATATACCAGAACAGCCATTTTGCCTATATTTTAATGGTACCTCACTTCAGCATGACACATGTGCATCTGTGTTGTGGGCATTTGTGTAGGTATTCATAATTTTCCCATCCCAGTTTGTCTCTTTTTGACTACGGCGTGAGTCTCCCAATTATGGTTATTTTGTAAAGCACATGTAAAGCATTAGGAAGAAGGCGTATAAATTATTCCTTTGGTGAAAAGGTGAAAGAATCCATTCTTTTGACAGACTTTGGCAGTAGCATGTTTATCAGGAATATAAAGAAAGTGTGGTCACTGACTGTCCCAGGTTGCTCAGCTACCAGGTTTTCTGGCGCAGGCGGCCTTTCTACACTCAAATTAGGACACTTTGCTGGTAAAATACACTGATACAATACCATTAAAGCACACCTTTCAATGACTGTGGCCTATCTTCAAGAGCTCCCATCCCTTAGCCTATTAGATAATTCATTCAAACAGACAACTCAGGAATGGAAACAAAGCTCCAGCGCAGAGGAAACACAATTACTGAACTTGATTATCCTTACGTAACATGCCCATTTTGCCTTACTGACTAACCTAAGCTACTAGGCAGCCTTATTTGCACGTACAGACTCGTGGTTCTCATTTTTTTATGCTTTGCCATGTAGGAGAGACAAGTACGTGCTTCAAAATGAGCTACCAAGTGCTTTTAATCAAAGCTTCTCCTCCTACTCCTGAGTGACTTCAGTTCAGCTGGTAAAACGCAGAGCTGTTTACACAGATCTCACCTTCACCACCTCTTAAAGGACGTCAGCTTGCGGGCAGCAATGTCACCTTGGGTCTTTCCCCTGAAATGGTGGCCACAGCACAGGCATTAGGACAATTTTTATTTCTTTTTTGATCGATTACCCGGGAGAGGGAAGACTAGCTGTAGCACTTTGGAGGCACTTGTGATTTGAAGTCTCTGAGGTTTTGTATTTCTTTTCTTTTATGATGGCTTGGACCACTTCAATAAGCTTCAGTATCACTCTGAGTATCTTCCTCCCTCTTACACATAATCCTTTACAGTTTTTATGTCCTGTTCACCAACAGGTGAATATTTGAAATAATACATCTATTTGTATAGCTGTGCCAGACATTCCTCCTATGCCCTTCCTGTGCTGCGTTTGTAATTGTATCTGTCTTTCAGAAATTCAGTTAAGGGACAGTTAATGAAAATTAATTAAATTAGTCCTCTGACAACACAGAGCAGTACCACATGACACATTACAAGTTCATGATGGAAAAATGAGAAAGAAGCAGCGAAGTATTGACTCTTCTGCGTCCTTCAAAATACTGAATAAAGATACACTGAAGTTTCTTGTTAGAAAGGATGGCATGGGATACACAATGTGAAATAGCTGCTGATTTCTAAATGAGGCAAAAGGGAAGCTGAAAAAAAGAGAAAGCAGAAAGGCAAAGTAGATGCAAGTGTAGAATCCTGGATGGTCTTTTTTCCTAAAGGAAAGAGCATATGGGCATTTTTTTTTTTTTTTTTTGAGTAACAAAGGTGTAAAATATGTTCTAATTCTACAGATAAGGGTTGAAAAAGACTTAAGTTCTTTGGATGAAAACAGGCAAGAGAGAGTTCAAACAGGCAAGAGAGAGTTCAAACAAACAAACAAACCAACCAACCTGCAACATTTCATCAGAGAAAAAATTCTCCTGCTGTCCAAAGTGCTTTGTTTTCCAGCTAAGGTGCAAAAATCCTCCAACACATTAGACTTTATATCAATTCAACTTTTGTATTTGATTCTCTTCAAGTGCGTCCAATATATTGGGTGGGGAAAAAGGAAAAAAGGAAGAGAAAGGATGAAAGATGTATTAATGATCAGGATGGCAGCCCCTGCAAAGTATGACTAATCTATTTGCCAGTCAAAATGAATGTGTGAATATGCATAGGAATTTTATACCCATGAATGTTTACTAATTGCTTCTTACTATAATAAAATCATACATATTTGCAATGTAACCTAGTTGTAAATTTTTCTGAAATCTTGTTTAAGTGACTTAATTTATCCTGAAAATACAAATCCAGAAGTGGAAGCATCCTTCATTGCAACCTGCCACTAAGAGTGTGTAGGTGTACAGGTGGGTAGGTATGCCCATACACATGGATAGCTATTCCCAGTATTCTGAGTGCCTATGAGGAAAATGTTTTCTTGTCAAAAGTAAACTGTTTAAAAAAGGTCTTGCAGTTTTTATGCAAAATTTCCTTGTATCTTTCCCCACCTTGTACACACAAGCTCTCAGTTATGATTTAAATTTATACAAGATTAATTACTTTTTTCCCTCCCCTCTTTCCTTATGGTATCAGCTATCCCAAAGCAGAATGATGAGTGACAGGCAGAGTTACAAGGTTGACTATGTTGAAATGCTCCTATAATTTCTGGTCTTCTGTGTCTGTGGTTCACAGCATATTAGTTACAGTGAGCGCTGCATAGTCCACGCATGCCCCACCCTTTAGGTTCCAGCACTATAAACTGAATTTGGGGATGCAGCCAGACAGCTTAAAACTTTCCCCCTAATAGACAGTGCTGCACTTTATCTTGCTAAAACAGAAACCTTGGGTAAACTTGCTTAGGCACTATACAGAGAGTTAGCACTGAGAATGAAGCGCATGAGCTGAGTTTGCTCCAGTTTGCCTTCCGGAGACTTACAGCACAGCTATTTCAGCAGCCACATTTCCCTTTATGCCAGGGCCTTCCATGGCATCCAACCGCAGTAATTTAACCTGTCAGTAAAGCAACTTCACGTCGAATACAACCTTTCAGGGAAGCTGGGTTGTCTCTCTGGCATTTGCTTTCTCAAGAGATGAAAATTACTTTATTTTACAGAATCAAACAAAAAACCAAATAAAATCACAATGCTTCCACATTGCTCTTCACATGGTCTATATAACCAATAGGAAATTAATATGGAATATGAATATGCCAAATCGATTACTGTTGATGGCATTTTTCAGACAAACACCATTTGGCTTTACTTGCCACCTGAACTGTCAGCCAAGACAGGCATATTTCTCCTTAGTTAGACAAAAGGACTGTGCCCAGGCTGTTCACACTTAACCAGAAGGAATGTGAAGGTCTGGAAGCAACACTGTTCTTTGAGCTAATGCTCTTAAACCGCTTCAGAGCAAGAAAAACTATGAATATTGGGAGTGGGGAGTGAAGGTGAGAGTGAAAACCTTATAAATGGATATTTCAAGAAAATGAGAATCAAATGATGCATTTAAACACAGTCCATTACAGTTAGGTTGTAAGCAACCAATTAACCTCCTTTCAAGTATCATGGGATCTAAGGGCTCATTAAATCAATTAATAATATGATACTTCATGCTGATTCTTCAGGTCTTATTAGTAACACACTGTGTTCTATCACGGTAACTCTTCTTTTACCACTTCACTATAAAGCAATAGAAAATATCAACATCGAGTTAAAAACAGGATTGTGACAATGCTGCTAAAATTAACAAAAAGGACCAACTACAAAATAAATATAAAACAATTATAAACAAAGCAACCGTTACTAAAACTAACACTTATTTTACAGCTTTCCCCCTCCCTGAACCGCTTTGGCTATTAGCAGATAATTTCATCTGAGCTCTAGTCACACAGTTGCAGCTTGCTGCTTTGCTGTGGGTAACCAGCAATAAATTTATATGATCAAACCCACTGAGGAACTACTGAGATCGTTTGGATCACAATGTAGGAAAACAGCTAACAGAAATTTTATAGCTTTCAATAATCCTGTGTGTTTCACAGACCAGCCATAGGAAACTAATAATTGATGATGAGACTCCATTAAGGAAGATCCCTGCCAAAGTGAAGGAAGATCTACTAACTCAGACAACAATTATGGGGAAAATCCCTCCACTAAAAGCATATTATACCTGAGACAGGAAATGCATGACGTGAAAGCAGAAATAACCCCTTAGTAATCAGAGTGTATGAGCTGCCTTCTCATCACCACAGCTAACATTTCCCAAACCAGAGGGAACACCTGTCCCCAGCTGTATGCGGCTCCAGGACTGCTGTCCTCCCTGCTGTTAGCTATGAACTCTTGTTGACATGGCACAGGCTCAACAATATCTTTGGAAGCAAAAGCTAGCTATATACTCAGATGAATGTGCCACTGAGCCACAGGCTATTCACTTAGGCACAGTGCCCTGCTATTGGCCCTCTTACCAGCTTTGAGACTTTAGGTAGTCTTTACCATGCCCACTATACCATGTGATGAACCATCACAAATCTCCATGATGTACTGCACAGCATGAGATGGGTCACACTTCATATCCTAGAGAAGTGCTACCTTCAAGTCTTCTCAAAAGGAACAGAAAGTTCATTAATGGAAAGAGTTAAGCAAGCATAAACACAGAGCTTTGGAGATATTTGTTTTTCAGCAGGAAAGTTTTGGCTATCTCCTTTCAAAATATTGTCTCTCACACTGAGCTATCATGATGCTAATTTGAAGTAATTTTTCTTCAATTATGCATTTCAAAATCAAATTAGATGATAATAGTGGCTATAATACTCTCTTCAGATCACATTATAGCAGCTCCACTCCATTGGCTGGAAAGACAAGTAAGAAACCAAACAGAAAACACTGTTTCATCTCCAGATCATTAGTAAACAAATTCCTGAAACCATGAGCTTAAAAATAGATTTTCAAAAGACTTAAAAGCTTTTGGTCAGTGACTAAACTATAGATACTAATCCAAAATTTAAATTGGCTTTTGAAGCAACCAAAATATGTCCAGCCCTATGCAGACGCCCAGGACCACACTCCTTCCCTTGTTCTCCCCATACAGGCACAGATGCCTGCCCACTTTCATGTCTAATGCTTTGGCCCATTCCAAGAGCAGAGTGATATCCCCCTTCCTGTCTTTAAAGACATGACACAGAATCCAGCTGCAGCTACACTGAGATTTGGCTACAAATACTATATGTAGCATATCAGTTCTTGGAACTTCCATTTTGACATATAAAGCAGTTCATTATTATTGTTGAGTAAACAGAAGATTACATGGCAGCAAAAACAACTCATTTCCTTACAAAATATTGGAAGCTTCAATCAATGCTGCAAAGTATTTCATAAAGGAGAATGACTGTAGGAAGCATAAGGAAAGAAAATAGACTGGGATTATGATGACAGGACCATTTTCTTTGTCAAACTGCCCACAGTCTTAAGAACTAAGACATAAAGCAGTCATTTTTGGAAAAAAAAAAAAGTGAAGTTTAATAACAAGAAGATTTTCAAGGCTTTTTGACATTCAGATACTCAGTTGTCCTTAAAAACAACAGCACTTTTTTAGTCCCCATTTCTTATCTAGGTTTGTAAAACCTCACTCTATGTTTAGAATCATAGAATTGTAGAATGGTTTGGGTTGGAAGGGTTGTTAAAGCCCATTCAGTTCCAATACCCCTGCCATGGGCAGGGACATCCCACTAGACCAGGCTGCCCAAGGCCCCATCCAACCTGGCCTTGAACACCTCCAGGGATGGGGCAGCCACAGCTTCCCTGGGCAACCTGTGCCAGTGCCTCACCTCTCTCATCGGGAAGAATTTCTTCCTAATGTCTAGCCTAAATCTGCCCCTCTCCAGTTTATACCCATGCATCTTATTACTAGAATCAGTTCACCGATATGTTAGCAAATCAAACCCCAGTAATGGCTACGTTAACTTCATTAAACATGGAAGTTCCATGGAAAAATATTTTAGCTGTGAAGTAGCTGAAGGAAATCTTCCTCTCATTATAAGCAATATCCCCGAACAAGATGCCAAAAGATTTGCTGCTCGATTGTGCTATGCAATTCCTTCGACTGGCAGCTTTGTCTCCTTCACTGTCATTTCAGTCCATCCCAAGAGACAAATTTATGCTTTTCCTGACTCAGTTGTCTCATGGCCCTCACTATAGGTTCAGCAGCAGCAATATATGCATAGCTGTAAAACATCTGGCACAAAGGTGCGTGAAAATGCATTTGCTTGCTGTCTGGCTAGTCACCATAGTTTTTTTTGGAAGGATAACAAACAGTTATTGTGTAGAAAGACAGACAGTACTGTTGCGACTGCTATTGCAAGTTATATTTATCTTCAATGTTGTAATCTCCAGAGTAAGGTAGAAGAGTAAATGTTATATTCATTTATTAAGAAACAAAACTTTTATGGAAGACAAGCATGGCCCTTCACTTTGGTACTGATAATCTAGCTTGGATCCTGGTTTATTTCCGAGGAGGAAGTGGGTGGGGCTGAAAGGAGCACTTTAACTAAATCCTCCTACATGACCTGAAATGGAATGGGAGCAAATACTTTCACTTACCAGCTTGAACTTTGATGTTAAAGCCTGCAACATTACAAAACTTAATCTTGAAGATAGCACCAAAACCAGACTAAACACAAATCTCTACAAACGTAGTAAGGCTTTTATAAAAGCAAAGTTGACATATAAAAGGCAGCATACACAGAGCACAGAAAACCTTTTGCTTTCAGCATAAGACATTAGATACTAGGAAAAAGTAATGTAAAAAGTTAAATCAATGTCATATCCGCCAAAGTCTCTGATTAGGCAAAATTTCTAGTTCCAAAGCTGTACTTAAAATAGTACAATACAGACCATGGCAAAAATGATAGGCAAGGCAGGCATATGTGCATGAGCTGTAACACAACATGCACAACAGTAGCCATGAAGATTTCAGCACGGACTAATAACCCACATAAACATTTGGAATCCCCCAAGAACTTGCACTGCAACTACTAGCTGCATCTGCATAGCTACTATCACCCTGCTATGCACTTGCGCGTTCACAGTACAAACATGGGACATAGGGTAACTTGTGTTGTAGGTGAGTAGAAGCAGCATTTGCTGTATGCCTGTTCATCCCTAGTAACTAATAAAGGAAACTTGAGGAGACACTGGTGGTATTATGATTCATGCTACTCAAATCAAGTTCTCAAAGAGCAGTTTAAGAAGCAGATTTCTGATTTACAGCCTATTAAATATATGTCACTTCGTCCATATGACATGACAACATGACAACTCAGCTTGTAAACTCAACATGCTTACCATTGCAAAATTCTGGCTTTTCCTCTGTTCTTTTCCTCCTCTTTCTGTTAAGAGCGAGCACACTCTACAGCAGTACAGCACGAAATTCAAAATGTGAGCAATATATGGGAAAAAACTACCATGCAATCCAATCAAATCATACACATAATGCTGAAATTAGGAATGACTGACTGCTCTTCTCCAATCACTGATGTACCCAACAAAATGTTTGCTTTTTCTTTCTATGTTAACTTTCTTCAGAAGGTTTTCTTCCCCTGCTCCCCAAAGTCTCATCACTTTACAGCTCTCAAGAGCCTTCTGTAACTGAAATGAAACTGAACAAGAATGAATGCTAAATGGATAGCTATGAAGACAGCAAACATGTGGCAGAGATTTTTTAGAAGGAAAGGCAAATCTTTGCTATAAAGTAAAGCTTTCCAAATGTTTCCAGAACTGAAATAGACTGGCAGCATGAGGTGATAGGTACTTCAGCAGAGAGAAAACTGACAAAATAAAATAAAATAAAATATGGGTAGGCTATTAAAACAGCACGCTTTGCTGGCACCTGTGGTTTGCTGAAATTCTAATCAAGTTTCCAAACAGAATTCCTATTTGGAATTAAAAAGAAATGCCTCACCTTTCGTCAGAATCTTTAAGGCTTTTTTAATTAATTCTGAAAAGAAACAGGTACAGTATTTTCTTTAACTGATGTTTTGCAAACACACACGTTTCAGTTTACCTGTGTTTCTACAGACTTCAAATTTCGCCATCTTTGTTGTTAAGGCAGCTGGAGTCAGTTAGCAAATGCCTCTCATGTTGATGCTCAAACAGCAATTCAACTATATCCATAACTTTTCACACAGGCTTTGTTCTCCATCAAGTCGTCAGTATAGGACCAAGCCCTCTAAGTATATTACTGGCAGCTTTTTGATTCAAAAGGAAACGCTAAGAAGATTTACCAAGAGAAGTGAATCTACTCTATCTCCCCAAAGGACTTTATAGCTAGGTTGGGAAAGGTGCCACTCCAAACACTTTCAAAACACATGAAAAATATCAAAACCCTTCCCTTTTGCTCAAGGGATGAGAACAATATTCAGAGACATCACATGCATTGCTGAATCTGCAGCTACCTCTACCTCCTACTCACCCATAAAGAACAACCTCCAAAAGATGAAGCAGAGAACTGAAAAAGAGCTAGTCTTCACTAAATAAGTGGCAAGGAGCCAGGCGATATTCCAAGTGAAATAGTGAGCATCATTATGCCCTAATGTACCATTTCAGCTGTAGTGGTGTTTCATAAACTATTTCAAACACTTTGCACGGGCTTTGCAGCTGTTTGGCCTGGAGGATGTATCATGGGATGACTACTGAAAATGAAAGCAAAACAAATAGTTCAGATGCTCTTAAAAATTCCTGCTGGGAAATAAAGAGACTTTGTCTTCAATTTTGTTAAAAGATTGAAAGATCCCTCCTAGGATTTGCTGAAAAGTAGCTAAACTTCGAATTACAAACAATGTAAGGTTTGGGGTTTTTTGTTGGTTTTTTTTTTTTTATTGTTATGGGCTTGCTTTATTCTAGTTATGGGACTCTTTACTTATTTTATTAAAAATAATTAAAAAAAACCCCTTTACATCATTCCTAGCACTCATGTGTATTAACATAAACAGGCTGGAAAATAGTATTAAAGAACAGATATTGAGTGCAAAAATTAACACAAGTCTGCATTCTGTGCTTTGCTCTCTTTCTTGCCCTGTACTTAACACTCTAGTCTGCCCAAAGGCTTCAGGTGCTGTCTCCTGCAGCCTGAAAGGGATGGGATCCTCCTAGGCGAGCGTACAGGTATTCACACGCAGTCTGCAGCACCGCCCTGGAGGGAGCATTTCTCGTCCATGGCCAGGCAACTGGTCCTGTAGGACTGCAGGAGCTTTGCATTGGCTCCGTGTAAGCTATCTGGAGACAGGCAAATCTTTCTCTGATGCAATAAGCTTAAATTTGTATACACATTCAGGTCATTAGCTTTCTAATATCTTCACACTTATGGCATATGCCAATTAACATGTGGGACACTAAATGGAATGGATGTGCTAATCTGGCACTATGCTTAAAGAAATGTTTTTGAATAAATACAACAAGCTGCAACATTTCAAAGGATTTCAAGACTCAGGCTGTACTGTCGTTCAAACCATGCTCCAAGCAGCATTTACTACTGCTGGCAAAACCAGTCTAATTTCCAGGGAGCTGAGGCAGTTTCCCAATTCTGTTGCTTGTGCTGGACAACCTCCTTCTCATCTGAGTACAGGGGTTATATCACACTTGCACCACCTCTGTGATACTTCTGAAAGTAACCTATGAAAAGCACTGTGCAAGATATAGCATGTTACTGCAAATATATGATATCCTATCAAATGGGAAGAATGGCACTAGAAAGTTGATTTTGAACAATACATTTTGGAGTTGCTAAGATTGTCCACAGCACAGTAAACATCTGCTGTGTGCAGTCTTTTATTTGCTGCCCACTGACAACAGATTTTATATTAATGAACTATATATTAATTAATGAACATCTTCCACAGTACACTTTTCACACACTTTCTTTGTGTGAAGTATGCGAAGTAACTTGCAATATACGTTAAATAAACTATTCGAAATATGCAAACCTCCTCAATTCGATCTCCTTACTCTAAGGTTATGACAACATACCGTATTTATATGTCATGAGTGTCTCAAGGCATAAGTAGGCACACCAAGAAATCAACAAGCACTTTTACAATTAGGTAATTGAGTCTGCAAATTGCAGGAAACATCCACGGTTTCTGGCCATCAGCTAAAGGCATTATTCAGAGGAGAATCTTAATCCATGGGGAATGCATGAGAAAGGCTGAAATCTAAGTATGTATGTGCTACTTAAATGAATACAAAAATTTATTTCAGGAAAGAAGTAAGATATTGCTTGGAAAACTATTATTCATTTAGTGGGAGGTAAATCAAAATCTTTAAACATAAGAATCAAAACATTTAAAGTTTAGCAGCCAGACAAAAGAAGGCACTGAGAAGAACATGGCTTTGAAAACAGGACAAGAAATAATACGTCATCTTTGAAATGACACACCAAACAGGTCAGTAAATAAGGCGCCTTCACAGCAGGAGGAATAACAGGAAGCTGTGAATCCCAGTGACTCTCAGATGCCAACAGGAAGAAAAGGCAAAAGACTATTCACTGTCACCTACCAAATGGTATAAAACAGTACAACCAAAACCAATATGTGAAGCCAACTAATTAAAGAGGTCATGAGATTCGCCAGTGCAATGACACCTTACCAGATCACCTGAGCATATCTCTCTTGATACCTCAGTGCTGGAGGCAACCTGGACAGCCTTGTCCTGGTGCATGAGAGTAGGCAGTGATTTGTTTCCCTTCCTGATTAAGATTTGCTACACCATTGCAACATTATTCCCTAAGTATATTAAAAATATTTCTTCTCTGAAGGACATACAGGAAAACAAGTACAGGGAGAAGAAACCAAGGAAGAATGAGAGGGAGTAACAAGACAAGGGGAAAACATGTCCTGTGCAAACACAGACAGTATGAAAATCACTCTGAAATAAGTAAGCAGCATGAACAGAGGAACAACTTGCTGAACCAACAAGAAAAAGGCCAAAGATTTCACCAGCAAAATGCAAAGAACAGAAGAACATGGCTTCAAAAGACAAGATGTAAATGATGCTAAAAGATGCAAATAATGAAGTAGCAGTAATATTACATAGTCCTTATAATCACACGTCTCTGAGGCTTGAGAACATGTATTATCTCTACTGTGGTACAAGCCATACAAGCCACATCCATCCAGCAGCTGTACCTTCAGGAACTATACTTCCATGATGCCTGTGAATAAGGTAGCATTTACGTTTAGAAGACCACAAAGTCTAAATATCCAATGCAAACAAGGAATAGAATAGAACAGAACAGAACAGAATAGAATAGAATAGAATAGAATAGACCAGACCAGACCAGACCAGACCAATTTCAATTGGAAAGACTCTACAATGACCATCTAGCTCAACTGCCTGACCAATTCAGGGCTAACCAAAACATAAAGCATGTTGTTAAGGGCATTGTCCAAATGCCTCTTAAACCCTGAAAGGCTTGGGGCATCCAACATCTCTCTAGGAAGCCCGTTTCAGTGTTTGACCACCCTCTTGGTAAAGAAATGCTTCGTAATTTCCAATCTAAACTTCCATTGGTGCAGCTCTGAACCATTCCCACATATCTGTCACTGAGTTAACAGGGAGAAGAGCTCAGCACCTCCCTCTCCTGCCCCCCAGGTGCTTTCACCAGCTTTGTTGCCCTCCTCTGGATACATTCAAGGACCTGAATGTGAGGCCACACCAATGCCGAACACAGCGGGATGATCATCTCTTTTGACCAGCTGCTTACAGTGTTTGATGCACCCCAGGATGCAGCTTGCATTTCCCGTGGCCTGGGTGCAGTACTGACTCACTCCAAGCCTCCTGCCAACTAGCATCCCCAGACCCCTTTCTAGGGGGCAGAAAAGCCACTCTCCCAAATTTAGACTTCTGTGTAGCGTTACTCCATCCTAGGTGCAGAATCCTGCATTTAAACATAAAAAATACTAATTTGTTGAGGTTTTCCAAGAAATACAGGTTTAAAACAGCACATAGAGCCATTTATTAGGCATTTTTTATTTATTATTTATCTTACGCATCTTAAAAACCATTCTCCATGGATTTAGGAATGAATATGCCATTGTATCCAAAGCTAGATGATTTAAAATGTAATTAAATTTTTATTCCATGAAAATTACTTAGAGCTTTTAAAAATCTGCAATGAAAATAACACTCTACAGAGGTACTGAAAAGGTAGAAATATTTACATCTGATTTCCTTTTTTTCATGTTTAGGAAATATTTTTCCCATTATTTCTATAAATTAAAAAAAAATGTCAGCAGCTGTTTTCCTCTATGAATCTAGTGCTCCTACACTTTCTTATACAGTTGGGTTCAAGTACATCAAGGGATACATGAAAAAGAAAAGGATGGGTACAAGATGTGCTGACATTAAAGAAGGACATTCCTCCCCATTTTATATTTAAACACCAAAATGTCAATTAGATCTTGAGTTGTTTTCCACAAAAATACAACAATCCTTTGAGTTTTGTTGGTTTTCTGTTGGATTATAACAGCTCCTGTAATGATGTTCATAATTTTAAAGAAATCTACCTTCCCATATGATCTGCTTTTAATCCTTCCTCAGTAGATTTATCTTCTGAAATTCTCACTGTAAAAAGTTGCATCAGACTTACTACATGGAACAAAGCTAATACAAAGTACCTGATAAAGCTTCCCCATGACTTCCATTAGGGCTGAACACACCAACTCATCTTAGAAAAGCAGATCTAATCAAAGCACCAAATGAGAACAGACTGAAGATTGTCTTTCTCTGTGCCTGGTGGTTTCTCTTCACTATATAAATGATCCTTCCAATTTCAGTTTAATATGATCCTCTAGGTAATTTTACCTGATACAAAATGACATGCTAATGCAACACAACAAATAGGCTACTCACAGCATTGGTCCATACAAGAGAGATCTTCACACTTCAGTTAAAATGGTTTTACGAGAAGGTTTGAACGAAGATATTCATTCTACAATTACAGAAAAGCTGAAGATCAGGAAGACTTCAGTGCTTTGTGAGATTGGATTCAGGATGTCAAAGCTGCTTACTAGTCAAGCAAGTAGCATTCACAAAACATCTTTCATTTAGCACATTCCCTGGCTCAGTCCCCTCTTGGAAGAAGCCAGAAGCCCTCTAATCGACATCTCTCCCCACTCTCTGTCCTTTTTGGCTAGTCTGAAGGAATAAAACACTGACCCTAATGCAAAAGGATGTAACACTTCATAGTTAGAAAGTAAAACACGGGTTTGAGTGACACAGTGATGGGACCAGCAAGTCTCGCTTTACAGCTGCACAGGCACAGCTTTGGGGGTATGCATATTCCTGCACAGGCTCTGCAGGTACATGTGAATACCTACATACTTCGAATGAACTTGGGACGATTCATTAGCATGCTCATTTTCAAATGATAACCACACAGAAAACCACTGCATTTGGATGCATATGCCTTTCAGTCCAAGAATGATCCCCATCAAACTATATATGTGGTTATTGTGTTTTTTAAATAGACAACTTCCTCTTTGTTGGACCCCCAAAGTTGTAAATTACACATTCTGTTTTTAACATATGCCATAATCTGGTTTTCCATTTTGTTTCCATAAAATGTTCAGTTTTACAGTGCCAGCAACATAGCTAAATTCTCTGCCTTTAAATAATAATAATAAAAAAGCCATTGAATTGCAATTTATTCCTGTGAATATCCTGAGCTGAAACTGAAAACTGTTTCTCCTTGATGGGTCAGAAAACATAATCTTGATTTCTTTAATATAATGATGGAATTTTCTTTTCTTCCACCAGCTTTTCTGCTTCCTAAACTGGACACATTCCATCATTTATGTCCAATGTATCAAAAGAAAAACTGCCTCCAGCTGTCAAAACAGCTCCAAGGAGGAAAAAGGAGGTGAAAAAAAAAAGGAGGATGGAGGTAAAAGGACGGTGGGGGTAAAAAAAAAAAGGCGGGGAGTGAAAAAAGAGGTGGGGAAGAGGAGGAAAAAAGAAGAAGGGGAAATAAGGAGGAAAAAGGAACAGAGAGAAATGAACGGGGGAAAAAGGAAGGGGGAAGGAAGGGGAGGAAAGGAAGGGGGAAAAGGGAAGGGGGAAAAGGAAGGGGGGAGGAAGGGAGAGAATGGGAGGAAGTAAAGGAAGGAGAAATGGGGGGAAAGGAGGGAAAGGTTAAGCTTTTGACTGCTATCATGAAGAGATGATTGTCATCTGTGGAATTATCAGTTTTTTGCAGTAAAGTGTAAAAAAATTGAACATAACTAATACAAACAATGTATGGTTTAATGCATGCACTTTCAATGCAGCCCATGAGCCAAACAAAAACGGAAGAAACAAAAGAATGATGATTCTTAATATTCTCAACAGTCAACAGAAAGTTCATTTCTTCAGTTATAGTGAAATTTTCCAAGAACACTCGAGGATCAAACTAAATGCATCCTTCTATTAACTAATTCATTCTCACAATTTACATTTTTTGGTACTCACAAGGAAATTCTTCTTACATCATATGATGACTGATCCATTCATTGCACTCCACCTTCAGTAATAACATTATGAATTGAGTCAAACGTATAAACTGATGGGTGGAAAACTGCTTTTTCAACATAAATACACAGAAATTCTTAAGACACTTTCAACAAGAAAGAGACACCACTCAAAATGCTGGTCAATGGAAAAGGTGAATAGGAATGGAACTGTATAGTACATACATTTCTTCTGGATACTGATACAGTGCATATAAGAACCTGGATATTCTGTTTGAATAGCGTTGCTTTCAAAGAGGAAGGCATCCTGCATAGTAGTAACACTCTTAGAAACCAGAAATTGGATCAAGGCCAAAAGCATGAGTTGCACGGAGAGAAAAATTTGCAGAATAGCATTCTGAGTAACCACTGGCTAAACAGAGCCTGGAGATGCCCATGAGGGAACTCCTCTGTGATAAGGGAAACAAGGCATTCATAATCTCATAATATGAACAGTACTGCAAGTAAAATACCCAACTCCACCAGTGTGTTTTTCCAGCAAAATAACCACAGGCCCTTGTATATTGGCTTATTTAATGGATCAGAGAGGTAAATGTCATAGCTTTTGCTGTACAGCTTGCTTTACAAAATCCCAGATCAGCACTTCATTTCTAAACACTGGCAGCTTTTGACAGCAGTGCAAATGCAGTTACTCTGAGCAGCAAGAGGCAAGTGTTGCAAACAGGAGCGGGGAAAAACAACTCAGTGATACCACATACATGACATTTATTACTTCTTTTTTTTTTGCACCTATGGGAGTGTGTTTGCCACATGTGATACATTGAGTATTGCCTAAAAGAAAATACACACTATATGATTTTTTTTTACACCATGTTATCAGCATTTCTGAAAAATTCTGAGAAATTGACACCACTGAGATTCAACGCTGTACTTCTGCGAAGCACCTTTTAGGTTACAGTTTCAAGTATAACAGCCCTGGCAATTCCCTGAGAACACTTCTCCAGCAGCACCTTTATTCCTGACAGCAGACTGAAAATAAGGAGCCAAGCACGAACTTTAGCTGGTGTTGAATTTCATGCGGTTTTGTGGAACAGATAAATGAAGAGTAAAATGAGGTCAGGAGATTTATTTTTACTTTATCTAAGAGAGGCTTAAAAAACATTAGAGACAGTACTACAGGTTTCTATAGGTGACAAACTGTCATAGTTTGTCCGGCCTCAGTCTACCGATTGGTTTTATTAAGTGACCAAGTAACAAAACCAGGTCATCTCAGCCTAAGAATTTACTGATGATTTACTAAAAGGCAAACATGTTATCCACATTCCTCTGCTGCTTTCATTCATGGTATGCTTATTTGATTGCAACACTAAAACCAGAAGGCTATCTCAAAACACACCTAATAGTCTGTATTGCAGAGTGTTAGTCTACTCGGTGGCTTACTACACAAAAAAGGTTTGCCAGCTCTGTAAGAGGTACTGCTAGATACATTCCTTTCAGAAGCATCAATGCAGCTTTCTCATAGACACATTCTCAGTGCTCCTTCATAGACTGCTTTTGATCAGAAACCCAGAATTTAAGGAGAATCAGCAAAAGATTTTCTGAAGATTGTAAGGGATACAAATGATATTTCTGCGACTCTCACAAGCCTGCATGCAGTTAATAATTGATGTGTTGGTTGCTAGATGATGATTAAAACTGAACATTTTTATGTTATTTTCTATATTTGTAGAAATAAGAACAAGTTGATTTGGACCTAACCATCTTGTTTAAATTGCTGATACAGACATGTGGTCTCGAACTGAAAAATTTAAGTAAAAGCCTAGAAAAGCAACATGAAGAAATAGCCCCTGATGAATTTACGGTGGCTATGCAGAAAAGGAAACCATGACCTGATTACCTAGTTCTCACTGATTTTCCTGAAAGCACGTACACGGAGGTTAAGTTTAGAATAAAAGTATTCAGAGCACTGCTAAGTTTTAAGTAGGACAGCACACGTAGATCTTTAACATGAACATTTTTTAAATACTTTCTTTCCAGTTGCAACATTTCTACACATAACTGAATGGCATATTCTCAAGTTCTTCACATCACTACCCTTTCTTATTAAGCCCAAAGCTCAGCTCCTTATGTTTCCTAAAGAAACATGGTTATTACAGAAAGATGCTGTGGTCAGGGCACTCCAGTCTAAAATATCATGCAATTACAGGATTGTATCTTCAGAAAATCCTGAGTCCCTGAAGAGAAATTGTTTAGCCTACAACTAGCTACACAAGTTGAAAAGTTATTAAAAAAAAATATGAAAAATATGAAACCAGTTAAAGAGGATGTTCCATTTATATTAGGCATTTTTATATGACTTCAAGCAAAAGCTGAATGTCCAGCTGTTAGGCACGAACCTGTGAAGTATCAAGCATTGGTATAGTTAGTATGGGATTATCATCCACTGGATAATTACAGAAGTAAGAGCTTAAAATATTTCAAACAAGTCAAATTTTGCTATAAAAGTGAAGAACCACAGACTAGTCCCAGCCTGCACCACTACACAGCACGTTTCATTGGGAATACCCAAATGAAAAGATGAGCCTCACACACAGCTATGCACATGGCAAACATTTGATTTCAGCACTGCATAAGCACAGCCACATCCATTCTTCACACAGCCCTTCATACTTCAGTACGGGAATATTGTACACCTTCCAAATGTAGGAAAAACCAGCAGACCACGGCTTGGGCTCCACATCAGCCTCTCCGTGCTGAGGTCATTGTAGCTGCTGTTGAGTTCTATCGACATGATTTTCCTCTATGACAAAAGTATACCATAACGCAGCTGCTGTACCACAGTCAGCACTCAACAAGTTTCACTGATGTTGGCAAGACACCTCAAACCAATACCCTTTTGTATGTAAATGCAGTAACAAAATGGTGAGGAGAAATAAAGTTATTTCTTGCCTTACCTGTCCAACTCTATAGTTCAGACTCGATCATATTTCCTCTTCACAGGCTTGTGAAAAGCTCTGTTCTTAAAACTTTAGCTCCAGGCCAAGAAATAGTGTTCTTGGCTTTTACAAAGTAAAAGAGAAGGAAGTATTAAACATAATTTTCCCACAGCTGCGTGCAACAGGCATTAAACCAGAAAGGCTTAATATTGATGTAAAACTGAATATACTCTTATCCCCTAAAAAGTGAGGTTAAAATGGCACAGAGAAAAGATGGGTCAAGCTGGCAGACAAATCCATCACGGAGAAACCACTGTGAGGAAGGAAGTCACTGTTCTGTACCAGTTGACAGGGTGATCGTAGCAGGGTTTTAGTCCCAGACACATGAAATGCTGTCAACTACTGCAGTATAATTTCTGCTTAGGAACAGAATTTCCTTGAGCAAACAGGGACACACTACTTGTTCTGTCTTTCCTTCTACTGAGCAAATAATAGGACAAGATCGTCTTTTGACAAGTAATGTTCACCAATGTGTAATAACAGGAAGAACAGATGTGGGAAGACAGACGACGGTCACAGAGCAGTATCGAGTAGTCTCTCCAAGCACCAAAAATGCTGCATCTGTAGAAACCCATGGGTTGCTGTTGTACCATGCTGGAAGTACTATTTCTAAGGTGTGTCTTTATGTCTTTATAGGCTTCCAATATAGTATCAAGGTGGGTTTATGCGACCCTCTTTTCAGTTATAGTCACAGTTTCAGAAATGAAGAATGTTTGGTCTTTTCAGATTAAACCTATTATGACTCATCAAAAGTAAAGTAAAATATACTAGCATTTGTACTCTCTTTTTTTTTAATAAGGGCATATGAGGATTATCGCAGGAAAAAATTCAGTTTTTATGGATGCATGGGTGTCATACAGGAAGAGTAGCGGCATAACTTTCTTTTAGTGTCGTCCATAGAATGTAGGTCAGCTTACTCCAATGGAAGCACTCCAAATTGATTCTTTATATTCTTAGACATAAACATCTCATGATTTTGCAGGCCAGAAAATCATGAAGTGTATTTTTGGTCCTGCCCCTATTTGTCAGGGGAGCTTACTGATGGATTTCTGGATTTTAAAAACTGTCTGAAATTTTTGGTTGTCTTGCAAACTGCTAATACAAAGTGATATTATGTAAATGTTGAGTATTATAACGTCTGTAAGGCTCATGTCACAGTGTAATAAATTAGAGGAGCTCGATTTCTTGCTAAATTCTGTTTTGTGAAATATGTGCAGGATTTTTGGTATAAAACAACTTGGAAAACGCTCTTCCTTCCATATATAAGCTATTTTTAAACTAATAATAGATTTATGTTTTATTATGTGAAAGTATAACCTATTTTTAACCTCATGTTTTCAAGCTAAGTTTATGAAGAAAGTGCTTTAAAACAGGAAAAGAGTCCATTTCCTGTTTTAAGAAGGATAATCCCTTGACCAGTAGGCACAAATATTCATTCCTCCTTAACATTACTTAACATACTATTCATGCTATATTTCACAACTTAATGAAAGAAAGCAAGTTGCTGGGGACATTATTAAATTCAAAACATCTTTCACCTTATTTATCCAGAACTCAATAAAACTGTTCAGTCACAGAGTTGCAGCCTCCAGCTATGTTCCTGACATTAGCCTTAAATCACTTTTAGACTTGCAATAACTGTAAGTTGCCAAACTCAAATATACAGCTATCTATATCTGCTACATAGTTTGTCTTACTGGAGAGTCTGGAAGAATTTTTGTTATTTGACCCAAACCGTGAAATTTTTTGGTGCATACCAAAGAATCAATACTTTTAAGATCCGCAAATCAGCATTTGAAAAACATATCTGATTGACAAAGGGACAATGTTTTCTTCTTTAAGTAAGCATAAGATAGCCTCTCAAAAAAAAAAAAATCACAGAATCACAGAATCACCAGGTTGGAAAGGACCCACTGGATCATCGAGTCCAACCATTCCTAACACTCCCTAACCATGTCCCTCAGCACTTCATCCACCCATTCCTTAAACACCTCCAGGGAAGGCGACTCGACCACCTCCCTGGGCAGCCTGTTCCAGTGCCCAGTGACTCTTTCTGTGAAGAATTTTTTTCTGATATCCAAACTGAACCTCCCCTGGCAGAGCTTCAGGCCATTCCCCCTTGTCCTGTCCCCTGTCACTTGGGAGAAGAGGCCAGCTCCCTCCTCTCCACAACCTACTTTTAGGTAGTTGTAGAGAGTAATAAGGTCTCCCCTCAGCCTCCTCTTCTCCAGGCTAAACAACCCCAGCTCTCTCAGCCGCTCCTCCTAAGACTTGGTCTCCAGCCCCCTCACCAGCTTCGTTGCTCTTCTCTGGACACGCTCCAGAGCCTCAACATCCTTCTTGTGGTGAGGGGTCCAGAATTGAACACAGTATTCAAAGTGCGGTCTCACCAGTGCCGAGTACAGAGGGAGAATAACCTCCCTGGACCTGCCGGTGACCCCATTTCTGATACAAGCCAAGATGCCGTTGGCCTTCTTGGCCACCTGGGCACACTGCTGGCTGTCAACCAACACCCCCAAGTCCTTCTCTTCCGTGCAGCTCTCCAGCCACTCTTCCCCCAGTCTGTAGCACTGCAGATTTATGTAGAAATTTATGTAGATGGGAGTTTTAAAAAGTGTCTATTGCCTGTAAATGGCTGAATCTCTAGTTTTCCACCCTCAATCATGAGGCACCTTTCAAGAAAGTGTGATTTCTTCATCTGGAGAAGCTTATCAGGCTTAATAAACAAAAAACGGGAGCATGAAACATCATTTCATTTCATCCCTGTATAAAGGAGCAGAAGAAAGCTGGAAGTGACAGAGCATGCCTGCTACTATTAAGCTGAACCAAGACACGCAGTCATGATACATGCCCCATCCACCCCAGAGCCATCAGAGTCAGTGATCCTTGTGTCTGGCAACACCAGCCTCTTCATGCAGCAAGTCATCCCAAATATCAGGAATGGAAGAAGTAACCTGGCTGCCCTCTGTAATGTTTAAGTCTCTACATCGTCAGTGTAGGTAGCATAATTAAAATATGAAACATTAATACCGCTATTTCAAAATGTTCCATAAACTGATTTTTGAGATCTTTGCATTTGATCGAAGTGCACATGTATAAGGCTGATTAATTGAATGAGCTCCTAACCAAACATGTTTACTCACTCTGAACTGGCACAACTACACAACAGCCATGCTAACCAGCACAGTCAGAGCTGTAGGAGATCAGGTAGGCAGGCAGCACTGCCACACCATGGAGAAGCTGCCATAAGCTGCACTATTCAGTCACCTGCTCCTCTCTTCACTCTGGAGAACGCCCAGCAAGGCATTCACTAACTGCTCTAACTGGCACATGCCTACATTTCCACTGCAAAATCCCTCATGTCTGGAGTCATGTGTAAAATCTAAAAGCAGTGGTCCAAAATTGCTGCTGGCTTTTGTCCAAATTGCACTTCCCACTTCTAAGTGGTATGTCGTTCTTAATAGCAAGTCCCAAGCAAATAGGCTAATGCACATCATTTGAAGAGACCTTATCTCCATATGGAATATCAGTCTCTTGAGTTTTTTCCTTTTCTAACTGATGCAGTTATATTTATTCTCGCCAGGGATAACAGACTGTAAATCAGAGTCAAGGGAATGAAACAAATAGAAAGCATAACCATGCTCATGATTAGGTCTTACTGGAACAGACAGCAAGGACCTTAATGACTGCCAGACTCTCTGAAGGCCTTCAGCAAACTATGCTTTCACAGAGGTGCCCCCTTTCTTTGGCTGCACACATGCTACAAGTGATTCTCTTTTTATTTGCCTACACTAATGGTATGTGCAACCCTAAGACAGCTGCACTGAGTTCATTGCATACAACTTCGCAGGTCTAATGAGGGCAAGATATTAACAATCATATTGAAGAAAACTGTTTCAGAGCATAATGAGCTATCTTTGTTCCAGCATCACTTTAACTTGTCCATACTAGCCAGGTAGTACCCTTGATCAATGAATCTATATTGCCGGAGGTGATGTGTCAAGGCAGATATCTATTCAGATAAACTATTTTAAGTTAACAGTGTCATGTTTATTATTGAAGTCTAAGAGCTTGAACGTAACGTTACATTTCCACAGATGTATTTAATATATATATCTTTGGAGAAGATGATCAAGGAAACCTGATTGATACAAGAAATACACTAGGTTCATTTTTGTTAATTTTTAAGTGCTTAGAGTCAGATCTAAACAAGCATAAAAAAAATTCTCTGACAAAGCTTAAAATACGGTAAGATAGGAAAATAACATGGACACTGAATATTATGATAGTCACTGAAAGTGCTTATAATAGAGGTTGTATTGAGAAAAATCTCATCTAATCTAAACACTAAATAGCTTACCAAACCACAGGGTCTATTTTCTTCTGTGATATGTTGCCTAATGGTTTCATCCTGTTTCAAAACAACAAGTCCTGCTCCAGCTATTCAGTTTTCTGAAATAACACACATGCCTACAAAACTTTCTTCTTCTTAATAGAAAAACTAAGCAAAATAATTCCTTTAGTTCTGCTAACTACAAGTGCTGGCCTCTTGAATGATGCAAAGCTAGGTTGAAGGAAGCTGTAATAAGCTGTAAATTAATTTTTTAATTCCTGACATGGCCAGCAATAGGACCCAGTCTTTCATTCAGAAAAGGCAATACACTGTATTATATTATAATGTAGGTTAGGTTAGACAATACTTACTAGAAAACAAACAGAGCAGTCAAGAGAGATGGCATGAAATACACAGAAGCTAAGGGCCTTGCCTCCATTATCTGTCAAGATATTTCTAAATGCCAGACAAGGAAGAGAAGCTGTCTGGTTTTGGTTTTTTTTAATTTTTTGAGACTGTAAGAGGATATTTTATCATATATCTGTGTCACAGCCATGGCAGGGAGATTTGAAGTATATTTACTGTGTATTTTCAGCAATCTTTGGCTTATCCCCATCAGTTTACAACAGTTGAAATAAACTGCAAATGCTCAGAGTGTATGGAAATTTCTGAACTATCATGTAAATACATTCTTATCTAAATACTTGCAAAAGTTAGAGAGACAATAACAAATTCTTCAGTCCAGCTAAACTCTATTCTTTTTCTCTCCAATTAAAAAAAAATCCTTAGTCATAAGCAAGGCATGTTCTGCTCTCCTGTAACTACATCCATCAATTACTCCCATAACTTCTTCCTGGCCAGATCTTAGATCCTGTCATTGTTTCAACTAACACTTTTGGAACATCTTCAAATCTTTTACCCTTGCGGTTTTTACTTCATTGCCCTCTTCCAGTTCTCCATATACATCTTGGATGTGTCTGCAAATCATCTCATAGGTATCTCCTCCCATTGGTACAAGTCTCAATTTAACTTCTTTTCCTTTGCAACCAACCTCATCTTTCCAATCCTCCCCATAATTTTCTGTTCCCACCGTCATAGTACAAATGGCCCCAATAGTCTTTGACTCTTAAATGCCTCTTGGACCACTCACCTGGGACATTCCCAGAGGCTGCCATACGCCCCTTTTCATTATAATCTACAACTTTTTCTTCATCTTTTCAGCTAAATCATTTACTTTAGCTTATTTTTACCTCATCTACAGAGACCCTCTCTGGCCAAACCAATACCATTACAACGACATCATGCAATCCACCAAGGAACACAAGCGGATTTACTGTTATTACACTAACAATCTCCCAGCCTCCATTTTTAAAATGCAATAAACTAAAGTTAACTGTCTCCACCTTCATTTCTAGCCATTGATCCTACCTATGTGCTCACCCCCTGGCCTCTTAACCCTGCCCTGAATAATTCATCAGCCTTCCACCAAGTGTAATATCATTCAGCATTTCCGCATGTGCACACCTGGTCTCCATGCAGGAATGATGTGCTCTTTGTAATTCAGAAAACCTCTCTCCCCCCTTCCCCAAAGGGATGACACCTACTGTAATAAATGCAAAAGTACATCATGTAACAGAGAGTGGGCTTTCCTTTTTCTGTTAGCATTCATCAATTCAGAACAACACAGTTGCTAACCCACATTTCCCATGTAAGTTTAACTTCATAGATTTCCTTTTCTGTCACTTTTTCCACACTTATTTTGCTTATCTCAAAAGCAGCCTGCAAACTCTATGAGCAGACAGTATCTTTACAGGTAGCTGTTTGGGGACTACGAGCATTCCTACAACACAGCAACTACACAGCACCAAAGGCAGGTGCGAAATGCCACTTAAGCAGGGAAATTCTTTGGACTGAGAGGTGAGAACACCTAACAGAACACTACTCCTTTGTGTACAATATAAAACTGCATTGTAAGCTAAATGCTTTACAAGGAAGATATAAATCTAAACATAATTTATGTTTTTGAAAAATCACTCTATGCTACAGTGATTGTCAGGATGAGTTGGGCAATCCACCAATAATTATTCTGCTGTCTCATAAGAGAGGCTGAGAGAAGTAACGAAATGATAGTTTGGAGACAACTGAGGCCTCACGCACCACTGGGAAACTGTAATTCCACTCCACGTGGGCCTGGACTCCAGCTCGTGTTCAAAGGACACCCTCAAAACTTGTTAAGCTCTTAGCCACCATGAAAGAAGAAATTCATTAAACAGGGCATGGTATTTTCCTTCTAGAAGTATTCATAAAAGTATTTACTTCCAGAGTTTTTTCTACCTTACAACATTCAGGTAATATTTTAGCTGGACAGTCCTGGCTCTCACCTACAATTTAGGGTTTTATTGCTGCCATAAACTGACTTCAAACCACACTGAGCTGCCTCAAGAGTTCCTTCCCAGAGGATATGGCTTCAGAACTAGTTCTAGAGACTTGAATCACTTTCTCTATAGGGGAAAAAAATAATATTTCTGTAATAGACCAATCTTTCCTCAGATATGTCGATATCTGAAGGATGTCAGTTCACTGTGAGAATTTGGGAGCTGGTGTGGTTCCAAAAGCTCCACATACTTTGACAGGGACCTTGTCTGTAATTTTAACCCATTAAATAAAAGTGCATGGCTGGAAAAGGGTAGTATGTAGTTAAAAATCTCACAACAATACAAACACAACCATACTACTTGCACCCATGATTTGTTAACCACCACTTCAGAAAGGCAAAACCAGGTTTTACTTCTATGACCAGCCTGCATTCTTGCACATCACACGAAAGAGAATGGATATGTGGCTGAATTTGAGAAAGCAGCAAACTGCAATGGCTTTTTGGGTGGGGGTGGAGAAGAACACACATACTACAAAAATCTAATAATTCTCCACCCAAGCATTGCTAGTGAATGACCTCACTGGTTTCCTACACATACTCCAGCAGCCTTCCTGCCCTCGCTCTATTGAGCCAAGCAATGATGTCAACAATCCACCTGTGAGAGTGATGTAGCCCTCTGGGTCATGGTCACAGAGAACTTGGATAAAAGCTGTACCAGTGTTAATTAAATGCACCTCTTGTTTCACTGCTGATTTCCTCTGATAAGGCTCTGTTCATTTTTCCTGGAAAGACTTCCATGCTGTAAGGGAACCAGAGCCAATCATAACAGAAAACAAATACTGCTAAGAGAATATGAAGACAACATGTTAAATATTTAGTCAGAAAAAAAAAAAAAAGGAGATTGCCTATCAGTGCTGGGGTAAATATAAATCTCATTAGTCAAGGTTAAAATACAAATGCTAGTTATAGGCAGATAGTTTGTTATCTTTCAGCAGTACTTATCTATTTAATTTGAAATGCTCCTCCCGATTATATTGGAGCAGAATTCTAACAACCTGCTTTATCACTGATAAGTTCTGCCAGGTTGAAATGAGAGGGACTCATCCAGTAAAAATATATGTTTTGAAAATGGAGTTTCACATTTAATTAGCATCACATTTATCACTAAAGCTTTAATGACTGTGTTGCCAAATAGCATTTGTTCTGCTGTCACAAAGGACTTAGATGTAAGAAGGCTCTAAGCAGCATAGGTATTAAGGATCCTCTTCCATTATTACAATTAGCCAACAAATAATGAAAGGAAAAAATATATACTGCTTCTTCCTTTTTTCCTTTATAAAGAAATCTAATCCACTGTCATGACTGGATGCTTTCACCATATGCTGTCACCAGGATTTCTGTAATCCATCTACTCATAGCCTCTGACTTCCAGCCTCTTTAAGCCTTCAGGAAATGCCCTTTTATACTTGCTTTGTTCTTGCAGGAATTTTAGATAGCTTTATTAGTAAGAGAACTGTCAAAGGAAGATCCTCATTTTTGGAACCTGACATCAAAAATATTCCTGACATCAAAAATATTGCTCCTTGCACAACTCAAAAAGCAACACTAGTCCTAAGACTTATTGCTAACAGCAACATACGCAAGAAATCTGGAAGTGGTAAAATAGAAAACTGATCTCCAAAGCAGGGGTACAACTCTATTATGGGAGTTTATTTCCTGACGATCACAACTCTTAATTCTGAAAGGCAGCAAACTGGATCTCATTCCATAAATTTAGTTCTAGAAAAAGAACTGTATGTTAAGGATGTTAGGAATACATTCATATTAATTCAGTCAATCATTTTGATTTGTAGCCATCAAATGCTACAAGTTCCAGGAAGTGTTCTGTCCCACATTCCTGAGCATTAGGAATATTTTTCAACCAACCAATGATCAATGTCTGTCTATTTAGATTTTTAGCTCTTAGGGACATTATGTTTATACAGTACTTTGCCCTACAAACTCTCTTGGAATATATAACACTAAAATACACTGCTTACCCAGTTCCTGATACAGGAAACATGCCATGGCTACACTACCTCACACCAAAGTCGGAGTAAGTAACGTGGAGGCATTTTTTACAATCTCCCCCAGTAAGAAATTCCATATATAAGCTGTTCTTCATAAGAACTGTATTTTTGGTTCTAGGTGGAAACCAAAAATGAGAAGTAATTCTTGAACTTGTTTGGTCTCTACTGGTCCTACAGAGAGTTCCTATTGATTTATGAGGCTGAACCGCAGCTAGTTTGCGTTGAAGCATGTCAAGTGTGACTCATTCAGAAAGCTCAACTCAAGAACATTTCACTCTGACAGAATCACTTCCTCACGGATTTAAATCAGTTGCTGCCCATTCTTCACATTCATTCCTCGCAACTTTATGACACAGGACTTCCAGTGCATACTTGAATCCAGGCCACGAAGGAGATACTAGAACTTCTGACAAATTTTATTCTGTCACCAGTAACTGGAATTTGGTCTTACGCAATTTAAATACACAGCTATGCTCCACTTCTGGTGGATGTGCATAGCATGGCCATGCAGAAGGAAAAGTCTATCCCTAAGTCCAGTGTGTTAAAGTTACACAGTTTCCTGAACTTCAGGAACTCTCCTGGTCAGAAAGTACTTCCTTCCTTGTTTCAAACAGTTGATTGTTTCAGAGGGAATTCAAAACAATAGATTAGAAGCTTTCAACCTTTCCTAAGTGTACTGCTACACAAGGAAATCAGGCTGTGCTCTGGGAAGATGAGATAACATTGGAAGAGTACTCTCTCCGGAAATGTAATGGCTTTTGCATCCCTTCTCTAGCACCATCCCATGAATCAGCTACATATAGGTAATAATTCATGCTATGAGATGTCAGATGCAGTTCAACTACTGCTTGGAATAAGATGCGTGTGGCTGGCAAAAGGCATGAGCTGACTAGCTTGTCAGCTACCTTGATAAGGCTACGTCACACAAGCAAATATCAGAAGCTTCCTAATCTGAGCCTGCAATTTTGAGAACAGTTAGGAAGAAAGGATGACAATTGCTTCTATTTATTGCCTCATTGTTTAAATCTCTAAAAAGGACAAAGAATGTGCTAGACTTCTGAAGTTCGAAATCTATCCCCTTCCCACCACAACTTAATTTCACAGAACCCCCAGAGATATTCACAAGGACTGGGAATAGATCAGACTCATCAGCTGAAAAGCGATCATTTTAATAATACACTTTTTCCTATCACAATACTTTCCATCAAAATACATTACCAAATGCTTTGTAATGACAGATTTAACATTTAGAATATAATCATGTAACTACAGTTATTTACAGGCTGCATTTTGAATAAGAAAAAGCAACGGACATATGAATTCATTTTTCTGCAGTATTAGGGTGCCAAGTATCCTAGACTACCTGAAAAACATCAGAAAGAGAACCAATGGCAAGAGTCATTCTCTCAGACACTGTAGTCAAAGCCCTTATATGCTATTACATTTTCCTAATTCTCTTTTTTTACTATCAATGCAGACTTACAAAAAAGTGTGAGGCTAAAATTATCATAACCCTCCCCAAAACTTACCTGGTTGTATGCATTATTTTTACAGGCAAACAGGAAATGCACTTCCCTGTCCAGTTCGGTCAAAGGAAGGGGAGTGATCAAGATGAATACTCTGCACTCACCGTTCCTACCAAAGGGTAGATGAATCCAGCTCCAATACTGGCTCTCACATCACTAATCGGCAGAATGAAACCAGTGGGAACGCCCTTCCGCTCAGGCTGATGGGAAAGGGATAGGTGAGTTTTTGCCATACAAATGGGAAGATTTCCAAATCCCTACCAGAAAAGAAAACAAAAAGAAAAATGTTAAGTTTACAATAAAGACAGAATACATTTTCACCTTCTTATCAGTATCTTCTAGAAATCCTAAAATCCACATAGCAATAGTTAACCTGTTTCTTAACAGATAATATTATAAGACTTTAGAAATGGACAGAATACTCTATTTTACTTGCCATTCACTCTCAGCTCAGGCGTATTATCTCTAGAGACTTGGCTGCAATGACATCCAGCTTCTAGAATGGGTTCTCCAATCTACAGTTAGGTGAAAAAGTTGTCTATGCAACAGCTAGAGTGTGCTGTTTTCAGACAGGGCACACAACGGGTACTGCACTTAGAAAACTACACCAGCTCAATAAAACTCCACTACAGCACTTCCCTCTGGGCTCTACAGACCTAGTTAGATACCTGCTTGAGACCAGGATTCATAGCCCAAAACTCTCTAAGCCTACTAATGTCTTCTTGGAGGTAAACACAAAGGGCTCAAAATGCTTTGCTTCATTTTTAAATACGACAAAACCTGAGTGAGGCCATGGCACCCACTTCATTAATGACAGTGCAGTAGTTACTCAAGAAGTGGGAGAAATACAACGAAAGGCCTTTAGGAGCTTCCCCCACACGATTTGTCTGCCAGATTATCAATTAACCTTGAGTCAGGCACCTTAACTCTTCTGTTAAATTCCTTGACAAACAAGAATGCAATTCACAAAGCCAGGAGGAGAGGTGGCACTGAAAGGAATTGCCTCTGCTGTCAGTGCTGACGACAATCCTTTAATGACATTGTAAAAATATTTCCTAATACTACTAATGTTTAGACTAAAAAAATAGATTAGCGAATCACAGCAGGAAAAGATAAAGACACGGATTATTTTCCTTCAAGCACACTAAGTAAGCTTCTTTTCCATACAGAAAATCAAATTCATTCTCAGGAGATTATGGAGAAGTCGGCTGTACTTCTGCCTGTCTGACAAGGCTGCTGAAGTATACTACTCAGGAATTTTTCCATGATATATTATCCACAGTTTCTGTTTTCTGACAGAAAGGCTCCAGTCACGTTTACGCACAGAAGCTGTTCCATTACAGAAGATACATTCACCTCTGGCACAGTTTCAAATCTGTTTTCAAAATGTAACAATGCCCACTCCCACATGCTTTAGGAACAGTGATCTATTTCACTTTCCAGTATTTATAAGCCCTTGAAAACCATACAAACAGAAGGACAACAAATACTAGGAGCTTTGTTATTAATGTCCGTAGCTGTGCACAGCTTTCTGTGTTTGGAAAGTCATTTTTTGCGGATATAAATGAACACTGATGCTAAAATTGGGCACATTCACTAGTACCTACTTTGGCGGATGTGCAGTTGTCACTTTTAAGGCAGTAACCCAAAACTATCGCTCTGCATAGGAAGTACAGAGTTTCATCAGCAATCTCACGAGTGATTCCAAACACCATACATATCTTAGAGATAGCTTTCAAGGTTAAAACTACTCTGTTCTGTCTAATCTCAACTACTCCACACTGACCTCCACAGTTTAGCACCACGGACAAACTCGTGCCTTTTACAAAAGCTTGACTAAACATTCTGAGAAACATTTACACCCCAAGGTTTCCTAAGACTCTCATCCAGCAGGCATCCAACTGCAATTTACTCAAGTTCTTACCTGCCGAGTGTAACGATCAATTTGTGACTGTGCAGTGGGAGACAACTCTATATCCTGGGCTCCATACACCTTCTGAGCAATGATCCTTATTTTTTCAACAATAGGAAGCTGCAGAGACAAGGAAAAAAATACAAGGATGAACATTAGCCAAGAGAAAGTAAGATCTTGTTTACTGACTGAGGAATCTGAATCACTCATTTAGACTCATCTTGTTGAACAGGCCTGCTAAAGCATGAAATCAAGTAAAGAACAGTAGTGATGGTATGATATTCAGCTACAGGTACAACCATGATTTCAGCTATTCCATCATCCAGAAGCTGTACAATTTGTGCATTACGAATTTGATGACATGAACTTACACTCTTGCCTAAAGTTGGGGAAGAAAATTACTTCCACGTAGTTTGAAGCATTAAGAGCTAAGGCAGATACAAGGAACCAAGCTCCACTGGGTTAACAGGGATAACTAGACAAATAAATTTCATTTCACAGTAAAGATAACCTGTACAAGGAGTGGGCAAGGCAAGGCAAGGTAGCAGGCAGACAGGGAAGGTTCCACTAAGAAGCAAGGAATTCTGCTCCTGAGAAGCAGGAACAGAAAATTCCCCACCCACGGCTGCTTCTTTGATTGTATTTTTTTTTTTTTTTAATTCTCACCTCCTATCTTTCCTAACATATGTATTTTGAATTGTAGCATTGATATTGTAAAGCACTTTGGACAAGTAAAAAAAAAAAAAAAGAATATGAAAGCATTCTAGGATAAACTTCGAAATCACAAGCCACTAAATTCAACCCCAGTCCCCCTGAGTATCCACATCACAATCCTAAACTCAAACTGAAGGCATGTTCTCCCTTTTCAGCTTCTGTTTGAAGGCAGATACAGGTTCTGTTAGAAACCCTTTCACAGATTTTCAGCAGACTGGTTTTTGTGGTCAGATCAGGCATTTACTTTTTGGGTCATCATTTTTGTTTATTTTGAGTAAACAACTCTTTCCTCTTCCTCTCTCCTTTTGTTTTGAACGACCTTGGAGACAGCAATTGTGACCCTCTATGGCCTATTTTAAACAAGCCAACCTCTCCAACTTCTTTCAATAGGAACTGGGCGACAGAGAAAAGATCATACCACCAGTTCAGCTATTTCAGTGCTGACCAGAGATGGCTAGAGATGTGTGCAATATTCCAGGGAGCATCCCATCCACGGGGAAGAAGTATTGAAGAAAATCTAAAGAGATACCACTTGGGGAAGATGACTCAATAAACTCAAACAATACAGAAAGTGCTAGAACACAAAACAGAAGTATTTAATTTTATTCCAACAAAGGCAAGAAATTGGTTTGTGAATAACAAACTCTATGTGATACATTTATAGGAAGTTTTACAATTCGTCACATTTTTGTAATGCATGTCTAGAAGTAACGGGTTTTGTGCAAATATATATCAGTTGAAGGGTTTGCGTCAGACTGACCTTTTTTGATTTATGATTGAATTTTAGAAACATTAAAGTTTGAAGTAGTCTGCCTTTCCATTAATAAGAAACTCCAGTAACAGTGACATCACAAGAAAAGAAGCTTGCCAGACTTTCAAGTAGGTTAAATGTAAGGCAGTCAAAAGCTACAAAGGCTCAAATAAAATCCCCCATCAGATACAAAATTTCAAATTGAGTTTTAATGATGTTCCACGTGACATTTTCTGAACATGCTGACTATATGATTATTGCACCTTAACTGGTGGAATGATGTCATGTTCCTGACTTCAGGTTTTTAACATAAATCCAAGCAGCGCAAAGAAGTCTAATGACGACTGGAGAGCACATATCGCAAATATCCTGGATAATAATTCCTGGTAGCATTAAGCCGAATACAATCCTTAGCGACATGGACAGACATCACAAGATGAAACTTCTCTCAGGTTGATTATTAAATATGTTCATACCATGGCAGTTTTGAACACAGTGGATGAAATGCAAAAGGTGTCTGTTAACATGCCTTTTGGGTGCTGTTTCCTTGCAGTCAAGGACTAACGGCAACAGCAAAGGCAAAAATAATCCCACTCCCTGCTGACAGTAGGCCAACATAAAACTAACAGCTTTACGCTTAAACCTCTGTAAATTCATTGAGATGGAGATATTCATTTAGACTCAACTTGCATTTGTGTAAAAATATTTCAAACTAATTTGGCAGTAGTATAATTACTACGCCCTCAGCCTCCTTTCAGTGACCATAGCTGTGGTTACCAAACAAAACCTAGCAGTACTCTGGCTAACATCAGAGTAGACTGCTTTAACGACAGTAGTGGCATTCTGCTCCTCGGGGCATGTGCACAACATTTTGCAAGACTGAGTCTAAGCTGTATCCTTATGGATTTATGCTTGGGGTTTTTTGTAGCAAGAATTTAAGATATTTTTCAGGCCAGTAGCAAGACCTCAAATTTTGCAAATGTAACCTCAGAAGAATCATCAGTGAGGAAGCAGTTGTAGGAGGGTGACTAGCAAAAAAAAGTGGTTTTCTCAGATCACCAAGGCATATGCATACAAAGAAGGCGGGGCACCGTTTATGGTGTCAGAAGAGAGTTTGAGACTCTCTCTTCTCACCATGCAGGCAGATGAGTCCTGTCTGAGCCCAATTCAGATAGAAACCAGCAGGGAGGCACAGATGCTCTATACACATTAACACAGCCCATGCACGTGTACACACTCAAACATGCCTCCCTCCTTAAGTTTCAGGAGTAGGAAAGGGAGTACACTATGGCATGCTAAGGATCCACCTGTATCCCAGTATTTAGTCGGATTTTTAAGGGATTATCTATTTAGAATCACAGTGTAACAGCATTTCAAGCTAAAAAGTTCCCTGTGTTTCAGTTATCAAGTAATACTGCTGGGAAAATTAACTTCAATTTAACTTAAAGGTATTTTCTAAAGGAAAGCCACCTAGTACTTTAAATGAGAAATAAAAAATAATTTTTTGTTGAAAATAAATTAGTGGAATTTATCAGAAAAGAAGCTCTAGTAATTCGAGGAATTTTTTACATATATATTAGCAGAAGCCTGGATGTTTACAAGACGCTTGTTGGAAAAATTCTTACTTTTTCTTATCTGGTTTATAAAGGTAAGTTTAGCTTTAGGTTTTCAACAAAACTGTTGATTATTCAGCACTTCACTATGGAAATACTTTCATGGGCTGGCACAGATATCCACCACATGTAGTAATGCTTCACAGTGCTAGTTCATATGGAAAAGTGCTTAGCTGGATTCAAAGGGGCTGAAAAATAGAGGCATATTACACAAGTAACTAATCATTACAGAATTTTAAGCTGTTTTTTTTTCTCCAACAAATAGCAGACTCTTCTAAAAAAATGATGTGAGCTACCTGTTTGTACCTTAAATACCTTGGTCAAATACAAGTCAGCAGAAATCTCATACACTTAGAAAAAAAAGTAACTTAACCGCTCTCACTTTTTTGTCTGAGAATTTTCTGCAATGGCCTAGGACATTGCTAAACCAGTTGTTCACCCCAACTTGCAAATAACAATGCCATACCTTCAGCTACACTTATACAACTATTTGCAGGCCATCAGTAAAACAGTCTAAATGAAGGGAGGACGAAAAGTCTCATTGGAACAGTGCATGTCAAGGTACTGATACAAACAGCAACTTGGTTCCACAGATTCTCTGCTATCTGGACAGCTATAGTGATAATGATAAAATGTGCAGAGCATCAAAAGCAGAAAAGATTTAAGATCGACAATAAAAGCTGTTTCTCTTCTAATTTTCCTTATTTAAGACTGTCAACATTACACAACGTACACTCAGCTGGCGAACAGGTGACAGATTCACAGTATGGATTTAGACAAAAAACTCACTTTCACAGAGTTGCAATCATGTATTAGTACTAATGTTGATGGAATTATGGCAGCTTCAGAGAATTCACCCCAAATCCAATTTTACCTTTTGAGAAAATTATAGCATGAGATACTCAATATAAATTGATACTGAACATAAGAAGGTGCCACAGGGGCACATTGTATGAATATATGCTGACAGTTCAGTAGTTTTGGTGTTTCTCTCAAAAAATATTATCTCCCTAGCCCTGCCAGAGACAATGAGCATTTGTGAAATCTCACACATTCACAGCTACCAAAGCCATATGCTTCTTCTGAGGCAAGCACAAACACAGGGGCTTGTTGAGGCTGCCAAGCACCCACACTATGAACTGGATTATCTTCTTGGTTAAAGCAAAACAAGTGCTACAGCAGAAGTGCATATACTGCTTTCACAAAACCCAGTATCTGTGCAGCTGCACATTTCAGTACCTGATAGAGAATGACTAAATACAGATATCAGCATTGATAAAGAGGAGAGCCTGTCATTCCCAAGATTAAATTGATTATCCAAGATGAAATCATACCAGTGTTGTTACCCAGCCATGCTGCTGTTTCCAGTCCATTCCCTTGGCAATCCAAGACATCAGTACAAATTGGTGCTGCTTATTACACAATCTTATTTATTCCAATACTATCATATAAAGGTTTTTACCAAAACTTAATTTAATAGTTTCATTTCTGCCAGCCTTTCCTCAGATTTCTTTCACTCTTCATCTCTTTCTTCAGCTGCAACAGCAGACTGCAGATTAACATTTTTCCATATGGGGCTTGATGAGGATTCCCATGGACAGCAGACCAGCTTCAAAAGACCCTCCTTCACCCTCCCTTCCTCTGACGCTCACAGTCACCCATGTGCCAGTGCAACTGAAAGGGCAGCACTGCTGTTTGTGCAGCTGCACATACCAGAGAAAGCGATCTACGCTAAAACATAACTTGGGGGAAAAAAAAGCTGTTGTAACCCCAGATCAGTTCACGCATTCATTTTACCATAAAGGCAAAGCCAATAAAAAGCAGAGACACAGAGGGGGCTTAAATGCCATCTCTACAGAAAGAATTGCTCAAACTGTTGAAATGTGATCACTGAACTATATCAGCAGAAACAGCAAGTTGGGACAGGGCCACAGGGCTTGGGATGGGAGTCCTGAAACCAGTCTTGTTGCCAAAAGTCAGTATCGCATGAAATGAAACATGCATCTTACCGGGGACCCGTCTTGGGATTCCCATCTTTTGCATTCTAATCTAGACACCTAACTGTAAGCTTTTTGGCTCCCGAAGAAAGGACTTCATCTTTATAACACCCCACAGCCAATCCCCAAGGCTGCCGAAAACAAACCCTGTTCCTTTTGTTCTTCCTTTCTCTGCTTTTAAATATTACCTCTGACTTCCTCAACAAAACACAGTCCATTGAATACATCTCCAAAAAGCCAGAGTCAGGAGCAGTCAGTCTGTAGTCAGTTTTCATTCTACTAGGCTGCAGCTACTATGAGAAGCGCCGTCGTTATCTAGCTTAAACTGAATACCTTAAGTGAATGCCCATCAGAGAAGCACTGTCTGAAAGGACCTCTTCACAGTTACACAACATAAATATTTAAAACTACTTTATTCTCTGAGAAAACTTAAGATTCTGCTAAAAAACACGTGTTTAACCACAGAATATACAAAAGCACTACTCACTTGTGACTTGCACATTTAATACTTCAAGTTCTTTAAACATTCACTTCAGTCTCACAGCCTACTTTTATCAGATCACTACTTAGTTATTAGGTCACCATCATCTGGGTTTACTGATGCTAAGCTTCTTGTTTTTAAACAGAAATTCTTGAAATAGTTTAAAATTCAAGGCAGTAGTGCTTTTCTTTTAAAATTTTAACTTATGCATTCACTGAAAGCAGTAATAAGGAATTGCTGGTTGGCTAAGTGAAACAGTACGCAGACATCACTCATTCCTCTTCTTCGGAAGGTTGCCAAATGAAAACACGATGAAAGTATGGCTGAAGGTGCTGTGTGGGGTGACAGAATGCAGTGTTAGAACAATAGCTGACTCTGCACATTTGAACTCCTATCTTTTCCCCTGGATAAAATAAAACCACATTTATTCAAGTGTCTGCATATTCTGGTTCCAGAAGATCTGTGGATTCCCAAGTCTTTAGCACTCCTCTTCCTCTGCTGGCAAAGGACAAGAGTTTCTTTTTTAATTTGTGGAAAAGCATATTCAGTCAAGTCAAACAGTTTGTGATTCAACACATAAGCCTGTGGCGTTAGAGATTTATTTTCCATTTCCCTAACTTTTAAACGCCAGTTGTGCCCAAGAAAATTGCTTCATGCAAAGAATAAGAACATAACAAAAACAAACATAAAAGCACAATGCCGCCAAAAGCCTACAGCCACAAACCCAAGATGGAGTGGAAAAAAGATAGCTTCCAACACTAGAACACCCAATTCAGTGACAGAAGCGTCCAGATTCCACTGAAATTTCTTTGATGGGAACGGGAGGAGAGGCTGGTACAGCCCTGTGGAATTCCTCTTTAATGTGGCTTCACTGATAGATGGCTTACTAGCAGTAGGGTGAGGGGGAATAGGCTGAAGGCTAACATACCCTGGAGGGCAGCACAGCCTGCATTTCAAGATGAGAAATAATTTCTATTGTTTAATAGGAGACATTTCAGTAAGCACCGTATAGAACTTTATTTATTCCTACTCCGGTAGTGCTTAAGGACCTTCCATTGAGTTCATACGTGACTGTGCTGTATCAAGAACAACACAGGAGTTCTGTGCCTCTTAGGCAAAGGAACAGAGGTATGTTGGGCTGATGTGACAGCAGACACATGACGGATGGCTTTCATGGCTTAGTGGCTTCATGGTATTAGTGGAGGAAACTGAAAATACCCCTGACAACATCATCCCCATTCAATCACAGTGGGATTGAAATGCTGACCAATTTAAAGAAACAGTCTGCCTTAGGTCATTCTCCTGGAGGTCAGCATCCTCAAACCTAGGTCTTATAAGCCCTCCTTGACTATGCCTTCCTCCCTGAGCTGCTCCCCTTTTCCTAGTACATGCATCAAGGAGTCTTCTCCTCCATTTACTCTTCCCTCCTTCATACCCCACAGCTCATTCTTGTTATTTGAGACTGTGGGCAGTGGATAGAAGAGAAGATAGTGCACAGAGAACTGCTGCCAGCAGAGTTTTCTTTGTTTCGATGCTACACTTGGACCCCTCCAAGTGACAGCTAAAGAGAAAACTGGAAGAAACGAGCCAGGTGGCAGCCCACACCATACTGCCATAGCACCACAGAGGCAGGGGCAGCCAAAACCATGGGCTCAGATGCTCCGGATTTGCCCAAGTTATTAATATGCTCCCACCAGGGGAAGAAACATACTAGTGTTGAGGCTGCTAACTGCTTCAATGTCTCCCTGAGAAGTGCTCCCCTTTGTTCTGCAGGCTGGCCAGGCAATTCACTACACTTGGCAAAAAATGTTTGTGTAATCAACTTCCACAGTACAACCTGGAAATATTTTCATTTGTCATGATATTTTCTAAAGGCAGAGCATTGGAAAAATTAGGTATCATTTGACAGACTTGGAGGAGTGGAACAACCTCTCCTCCTTCCTCCCTTTTGTGACCTTGACACTCTTCAATTTAGTTTTCCAGTGCAGCATAAATCAGGTGATTTGAGGGTCTTCAATTATAGCTGTCAGGTTACCATGTCAGTCTTTTAAGGGGGTAATGCTAAGTCACTGACTGGCCAAATATGCTGATACTGCCTCACATCGTATGGCTGTCCTCCTGCTCTCCTCTGTCTCCTGAAGTGTTACCCACTACACTCCAGCTGCCTTGCAGGAAGGGGCAATGCACCTCTTGAAAAACTAGTGCCTGCCTTCATTTAGTCCTATGTTTCCTCCTCCAAGTTAAGAAGGGCTGTTGTAAGTCAAGTGAGAGCTCACTACAGGAGAAGAGAGACCAGGATAGTGAAAGGAGGCAGATTACTCAACAAGCCTGCATAAGTGGGGAATACAGCTTCTTCCCATGTAAAGAACAGGCACTGAAGCCAGAGAAATTTGGGAATGGGATGCGTATGCTTCCATCCTCTCCTATCCTCCCTCTAGTTATCTGAACTTACTTTTATTGGGTCAGTCAACTTTATTTTGAGTAATAGCTTTCTGCTGCAACATGAAGACCCATACTTCAAGAAAAGTGAACCCAGAAAGGAAGTCAACAGTGATAAGAGAGTTGATATTTTGATATATTCCGTATGTGGCAAGAACATATTTTTTTTTTTTTAAAGTACATATTATTTCATAGAGAGTTGAAGGAGGCCTTTAAAACAAACCTATCCTCCAAACACTAGAGATAAATACTTGGCAAGAAACCAATTCAACAGTCATATAAGAGAGGTTAGTGAGCAGTGGGGGCAGAAATCCATATTAAAACCACACACTCTTATAGCATTTATTATGACTACTGCCAATAATCTTTAAAACTATGTTACAAACTCTGGACCCTATCATATGAAAACTCATCATTTGCCTGATCCACTCATCCTGCTATGCAATTCCTAATGCTGTATTTCATGCCACACTTTATCCTGTATCTGTTTATGTCCTTTTCTTAAACTTTTAAAGTGGCAATAGTGCTGGGGTTACTTGTCAGAGAACAATTCTTTTACTTGATCCACGAAATGACACTGGCACACACATGCACTCCCAAGATTGCATATGCAGCTACTCTTCACATTGCCTTCAAAATATATTTGAAGCTTATTCTGTTCTCATTTCAATTCTTGAAGAATATTCATTCATCTAATACCACATGTCAAACAAACCCTTGCTAGAATCAAGTAGTATTTAAAAAAAAATTACAAGCATCAGTTACCAGGATAAAAAGAAAAGCTTGCCTGCTTAGAGAAATAAAGAGAAGCTGAAAAGCAATCTAAAAATGAGACTATAGAGCACTGTGTCATGTAGAGACACCTGAGGAATTTTAAACAGATCAAATGAGATGCTTCAAGGAACACAATCACACTGTTCTGATTAAGTCTGCTTGCTATGATACTCAACAGGACTGATTAGATGAGCCTGAGTCCTGAACAGATGCAACTGTGTTGTGTCCACTGTCTAAAATCACTCATTTAGCACATGCTTGGGTATCACTGGACAAGATAGCATAAATGTACAGACATACCTTAGGACTCACAAAAAAAAAAAAAAAAAAAAAAAAAAAGCCATTCCTCAACTTTTTACCAGCGTTTGACAGATCTAGAAAAGACTTTCCTGTTGTTCTCCCATGATATACATTTGTGAACACCTTTCTAGGAGGTCTTTGTTTTCAGATACACTTGGAAATTACATAAAGCACTGCAGAGATGCATCCATTTGGAAAACCCTCAAAGACAGCCTAGTTGAACTGGACCACCCTTTAATTAGATGCATGACTGAATACCTATAATATAGTTCGATGCAATTTGTGGTGTAACTAGCAAAAAGGGATCTGGAACAGCATTACATATAGGGGTTTTGTTTTTTTTTTTTTAAATCCCCAGGGTAATGTTTTCTAACAAAATACCAAAATTTTGAATGACTCTAATATGGCTACAACGGTCTGTGCTATTGGAAGTTGTTCTAATTATATACAATTTTGGAAGCAAATTCTGATGAAATTTTATAGGCTAAAGAAAATAAAATACATAGATATCAAAGAACTAAAGGGAGGCCTGGAGTAAAGTGAAGAGTAGAGTAACATCATAAAGACAGAGATATGAATGAAGTGATAGGGGTTTTCCTATGGGAAAACTATTACACATATTTCTGAAAGATTTTTTTTCCATTTTATAATGCAAAACCCATAAAATGGTATGTTCAGTTGCCAGAACATTTCATTAGAGATAAATTCAGAAAAGCTGATACACTGTCCATTGTCTGGCTATAAAAAAGTTCTTTGGGCAAAGTATTTCCCCCTTTGACGTTTCAAAGGGGAAAGAAAAGAAAAAAGATACCACAGCAAATCCTGTCAAAGTTGAGGCAACCAGGACTTCAAAGCATTCAATAACTGGACAAATCCAGCAGTAACTCGACAATGAGGAATGGGACTACATTCTTTCACTCACATACCCTTTAGGCACAACGATGGAAGGAAATAATCTAAGTCTCATCTTACTACCTTTTCTCTCTCTTAATTTTCTATTGTAGTTAGCTCTTTGAACAGTAGAACTCAGTCCTTGAAAGTGCTACATCAAAAAATCCTGGTACAATTTTGATTAATACCTAGGCAGGCTCATTTGGAAGAGGTGGCTTTTGTTCATGTCCTTGTAGACCCAGTGACCAAATGACCTACAACACTGTACAAGTGACAGCTTTGCTGGTTCACTCTCCTACTCCTAACAACTGCTTCAGTTTCCACCCTTTGCACAGTAAGAATGAAACAGCCTGAACATTACACTTGACTGTTTTTGTTGCCTTGAATTTACTTTTCTACAGTTCTTAAAAAGATTTTATATGTTTTTATAAAACCCATTCAACATATGTTTTAAGCTTATAATACTTGTGTTGTGTTTGGGATATTAAGTTGATGTAAAAATGTGATTAATTCCCTTTCTGCTTAAGATCATGCTGCTTATGCAACACAGCACAAAAAGATGTGCCTGGGAAAGACATTAAAGCAGAAATCAATCTCGTTTTCTTCCTTTATAGAGGTAGTCCACCTTTACCAATCCCTTCTACTCATTCACAGCACAAGATTGTAAATGACATAATATTGTAACACCAGAGCTTGAATATGGGACTTGTCAAACGTTAATGAGCTATCTCTGTAACACAAGTGTCCTATGGGAAAACTATTACACATATTTCTGAAAGATTTTTTTTCCATTTTATAATGTAAAACCCATAAAATGGTATGTTCGGTTGCCAGAACATTTCATTAGAGATAAATTCAGAAAAGCTGATACATTGTCCATTGTTTGGCTATAAAAAAGTTCTTTTGGGCCAAACGCCCTGACAGATACCTTGCAAATATAGGTGCTGGGGCATTTCCATCCATTCTGTGAAAGCAGTGGTTAATACTTATAGCAGTTGACTGGATTACTGGCATTTGGGAAAATACTGTGAGAGGTGAAAATAAATAAAATGGATGCAACAGATACTATGTAGGTATCGGGGAGGAGCAAGCGTGAAAGACACATCTGAGGTAGGAAATATCTACCTCAGGTTGAACTTTTTTCTGGCAAGAAGAATTAAAACAGGAACTTTCAGCCACTTAAAAGAATGAAGTTGAGGTTCTGCTGTTAAAAAAATAACATTCAAACATTTTCTAAAGAAACTTCAGTAACACTGGAACACAGGATCTGGAATTTAGCAAGGGCTTCCTTGGTGCCAGAGAAGTCTATTTTGCTGCCCAAATTTTATTCCTCCCACATTTGGATAGTCAGGAACGTTCTGAGAAATAACCTCTCAGTAATACATCCCTCCAAAAGTTCTGCCTGCACAGCGATTCTCCGGCATGGTGCTTTCAGAGGCCCAAGCGGTTCTTTTTGCAAGCTGCTCCTCTTGACAGATCACAACACTGCAATGTTACCTTACAGAGGACTGCAATAATAAAGTCTCCAACACATGGAAAATAAGTCACTATCTCTGGCAGATAGAGGATTGAAACATGGACCACACTATCCTTTATTAGGTTACCTGACTAACAGCTATGTAAATTAAATGCAAAGCCCAAGCAAGGAACAGAGTATATGTATGGGAACCCTGGTAATGTAATCAGAGGAAGAATCTAATAGGAGTAAATTAGAGTACACCGAATTAGCTGTTTCCTAAGGCTATCCAAGGGGAAGATGTGACCATTGTCCTTGGTATGAAATGCACCAAGGTGAGTCAGAAAACTTTGTAAACAAAAGGGTGATTGTCTACAGCAATACAGAACTGCTTATGGGATGTAGGAAGAAGAGCCAGTAAAGCATAAAGATGTCTGGTTAGCAGCTTGTATGACTGAGCTTTGTGTTTGAGCACCACAGTCCGTTTTCTGTTTCATGTACCAGCAGTCTTGGCTAACTGGGGAAGTTCCACTTGACTGGAGGCTGGCAAATGTTACGCTCATTTATAAAAAGGGTCGGAGAGAGGATCCATGGAACTACAGGCCTGTCAGTCTGACCTCAGTGCCAAGGGAAGTCATGGAGTAGGTCATCTTGAGTGCTATCACACAGCATACACAAGAGGATCAGGTGATCAGGCCCAGTTGGCATGGGTTTATGAAAGGCAGGTCCTAACAAACTAACCTAATCTCCTTCTCTGACAAGGTGACCCGCTTAATGGATGAGGGAAATGCTGTGGATGTAGTGTACCTGGACTTCAGTGAAGCCTTTGACACCACTTCTCACAGCATTCTGCTTGAGAAACTGGCTGCCATTGGCCTGGACAGGTACACCCTCTGCTAGGTAAAAAAACTGGCTGGATGGCTGGGCCCAAGGAACTGTGTTAAATGGAGTTAAATCCAGTTGGAGATCGGTCACAAGTCGTGTCCCCAGGACTCAGCACTGGGTCCAGTTCTGTTCAATCTCTTTATCAAAGATCTGGATAAAGGGATTGAATGTACCCTTAGTAAGTCTGTGAATGACACTAAGCTGGGAGGAAGTGTCGATCTGCTGGAGGGTAGGGAGGCTCTGCAGAGGGATCTGAACAGGCTGGACCACTGGGCTGGGACCAACGGGATGAGGTTCAACAAGGCCAAGTGCCGGGTCCTGCACTTGGGGCACAACAAACCCACTACAGGCTTAGGGAAGAGTGTCTGGAAAGCTGCCTGGCAGAGAAGGACCTGGGGGTGTTGGTTGACAGACAGCTGGATGTGAGCCAGCAGTGTGCCCAAGCGGCCAAGAATTCCAAAGGCAACTTGGCCTGTATCAGAAACAGCATGGCCAGCAGGACCAGGGAAGTGATTGTGCCCCTCTCTGTACTCGGCACTGGTGAGGCCACACCTCAAACACTGTGTTCAGTTTTGGGCCCCTCACTGAGGTCCTGGAGTGTGTCCAGAGAAGGGCAATGAAGCTGGTGAAGGGGCTGGAGAACAAGTCTTATGAGAGGGGGCTGGGGGAATTGAGGTTGTTTAGCCTGGAGAAGAGAAGGCTGAGGGGAGACCCTGTCACTATCTACAACTACCTGAATGGAGGTTGTAGCAAGGTGGGTGTTGGTCTCTTATCCAAAGTAATAGGTAATAGGATGAGAGGAGATGACCTCAAGTTGTTCCAGGGAAGGTTCAGATTAGACATGAAGCATTAGGAAAAATTTCTTCACTGGAAGGGTTATCTCGCACTGGAACAGGCTGTCTGAGGAGGTGGTTGAGGAGGTTCTTAAAAGATGGGTAGATGAAGTGCTGAGGGAGAATGTGTAGTAGTGGACAGGTACGGTTGGACTTGATCTCAGAGGTCTTTTCCATCCAAGCAATTCTATGGTTCTATTCCCATTTAATCTGATATCTGACTACTTTCTGGGCCAATGTGCTGTCTGCTTTAGATGTGTACTTACGAACACCAGAGAGCAGGAGGAGAGGTCTGAGTGTCAGCAGCTGGCGTGAGGTCTGAACCTCAGGGGTGTGTGGACTCTGGTGCCAACAACTGGAGCAGGGCAGGGGCACTGGGGGCTGCTTCTAGAGAGAGACTGAGGACCTAAGACCAATAGCAGCAGTGACACACGTATTGTGTGTGCAGCACTGCACTAGCAGACTCCAATCCTGACCAGTAGGAAGAGAAGGAACAGGACTTGTCTGCCTGTGCTCTTCATGACTGACTGAAGGCTGAGAGTGGGCGTGTGAGTGAGTGCTGCTTTCTGTCAATATTGACCTGTCAGCCTGACAGGCACGTAGCAAGAGTGTGCACATGCTGTCTCTAACATTCTTCTCACACAGAAAGTGAATGCTTCAGGAAGCCACAATTTGGAGCAATGCCCATGACTGTGAGATAGGTAACTATATTTCATATTAGCTGATTGTCAGTATAAATACCATGAGACCTAAAACTGTGAGATCTTTGTGGAGAAGTGTCCCAACATAATTTGTGAATGCTCCACCTACAGACATACTTCTATGTTAAACAAGAAATTCTGATACAAGAAAGTTTCAGAAATATCATTCAATGCACTAAATATGAGCATTACCAGCAAGCATCCTATTCATTAGACAAGCAACAGAGTTTGTTCTCTTCAGCCTTCTTTGTGATGTTAGGCCAAGTCAAGCCTCTTTCAAAGTATCTTAGATAGCTTTGTTGTAATGTTATTCTTGTTTTAAATCCAACACTGATGCAGCATGTATTCTTTTATTTTTCTTTTTTTTAAAAAAAAAGAAAGATACCTTACCTCCAAGCTGTAGAGATATTTGAAACTGTTTTTCTGATTGGCCGCCTTTTCCACAGCTTGAGCTAATTTTACTGCTCCTCTACCACCAGCCGACCAGTGATTGCAGGGTACAGCATCAAACGCTCCAGACTGCTTTGCAATCTTACACACAAGATCAACCTCAGCAGGAGAGTCAGTTCTGCCAACCAAACAGTTCCATATCATTATTTTGTTTAATGAGTTCTCTTTCATAACCGTATACACTTATCCTATTTCTACCATCAGCAGCTGTACAGCAAGTTGACACAGAAATTGGGCAATACACCTAATGCATTTACACACAACATACGTGTTTACATGCTTGAAGAACACTTTTTTTAAATTGTTATAGATAATTATTGTGAAATATTAATATTTCAATAACAGTGTATACTTTTGTTGGTGGTTATAAAACATTAGGAACAAGCTAAAAATTTAAGGGTCTTCATATTCATGATGAAAAAAGGCAATTCTTTAATAGCTTTTTTCCCTTCATGCCAAAACCGATTAATTTAAAAACCAAGAAACGTGTGAAATTTGAACTGTGGATTTACTCAGAAGAGTACTGAAAGAATAGGCTTACTTGAAGACATTTAGAGCAACCACAACAGGAACTCCAAAGAGCTGGGTAATTTGAATCTGTTTCTGTAGATTACAGCAGCCATCAGCTACCAGCTGGAGGTTCTGTGCAATTAAATAAAAATTAATGGAAATGGTAAGATACACCAAGTCTTCTCCAGCCAAAGAATTTTCCATAAATGAAACTGAACATAAACAGTGCTCATCATGACAGCTGCAGGCAAGTAAAATGCTTCCAGACAAAAATATTTGGGCACTTATCTTATTAATTCTTATTTCAGTTAATAAGCAACAGACATATCTAAACAACTAAGCAGTGTCCAAAATTTGTACATGAATATATTGCTCTTTTTTAGGACATAGGAAGACAGTGCAGCTGATAACTGGTAGCCTGCAATGATCGTGAAAAGGCTGTTAATCTCCTGTTTGCAAAGTTTATAAACACACTACAGTAGCAGGGTAGGGTTTGATATAGAGATGTGTTAGATGCATAACGTGATCTATATAGAAAAATATATCCCAGATAAAAGCACATTACTGAATTTCCTTATTTACTCTTTTACCTCACGCTTTGTAGGCATTGTCTTAATTGCAACAACACACATATCCTTAACCTGATAAAACCAAAAGACCAGAATTCGCCTACAGCAAAGAGACAGAGAAAACAACCCTGTAGAATCCACTCTTGTTTCAAAAGTGACATCCAGCACCAGATGTGAAGCACAAACAGATTAAACCTGTTGTTTAACGAACAGATTAAACTATCATTAATTTCAGGGATCGTCTTTGACCTCTGCTCTTGTGCTGCCACAAATGCCTGAATGATGGACTGGAATGAAGAGCTGATCAATCTGAAAACTCAGTGGTCCTGGAAAAACTACTAAAAAAAGAAGTTATTTTTCAGCTAGCTTAGTTCCTTAGTACAATCTACCATGCAATCACACACAAAGCACACACAAGAGAGATAACATTGAGCAGCTGGGGCAAGATGAGATGGTTTTACTTGTTGGCCAATGCCTGTTAAAGGTATTCACTGAATATCAGCATTAGAACCTGCTACTGTCAAACCTGAGGCTGCACACTATCCAGTCAGAGGAATGAGAAGTTCTGAGTTTGTCCCTTCAAACCAGACCTCCTTGTAAAGTTTTATAATAGTTTATCTCACCTCTTCTGTGTATTCTTTCTTCAGGGGGGCACCAGAAGTTACCTGGAATAATAAATAAAGTCATCACAGACTGACACGTGTCATAATCCTAAATGGTCAGAAGGGCACTTTTGCTTCCTTTCTATACTGCCAGTCAGCAAGTACATTGCACACAACATCATAGCTTGATTGCAGCTTCTATTTTATTTCAAGTTACACCCATACATGGCGCATAGCTACACTTTCTATTGTGCTTGGATAGCAAGATACAGGTAGTGACTCGGCAACTAGTTGTAAAAGATTTATTACAGAGAAGGTAATTGGATCCCATTCTACATGCATAAAACCACAACGGTGTTTTTCAATGACGGACAGCAACCTCCAACAGCTGACTAAAGGAATAACAGTAACACAGAAGATTAGAAAAGGAATATCATCTTTGAGTGTCCTGTAATTACTGTACCTGGCAAGGAACTGCAGGCAAGTAATTTACTTTACTGGAAAGCACAAAGGTATACAAACAAAAGAGTATCACCAGGATATTATACTGAGTCTTCAAGGAGCACATACATTGATTCCCAGATATTGGAGTTGGTCACTTTTGTCTCGACCATTGGTCTTGGTCCATTTAGAGTTAATCTCCTAGTAAAAGTATCTGGTACTCTACATGCCTCTATGATGCAATATGTAAACAAATGAAAGCTTTATCTGTGTCTTTATACTTGTAAAGACACAGATTAGACAGTTATTAAGACATGTTTAAGTCCTGCTCTTGCTAGATTGAATGATAACACAAATGACAATCTACCTGCCTTGATATGCATTTAGGGTTATAATTAAAAAAAAACCAAAATTCACTTTAGATGGGGCCTAAAGTGATAAGAAGTTATACAATTGTGCCAACCTGAGAAAGGACAGTTCAGCTTAGCTCTAAGAGACAATTAGCTGTAAGGGAGATTACACATTCCAAAATGTTGTGGCTGTGGAAACAGCTCTGGTATTTACACCCAGTGAGACTTTTTCCCAGTATTACTCACTGGCATGTTGCTGGACAGATGGGAGTGCTTCTAGGAAGTTAAGTGTCTGTCTGCCTGGCTCCCAGAGTCCGATTTGATTGTATGACTGAGGAGTCCTTCTACAGTCAGTAGTATGCACAAGTCTCTTTGTGGCTTAAACAGCAACACCCAGTAACACTGGTGACTTTTGGTACACTGGGAAAACACTTGCACAATTTTATCAGTTACTTTAGCATCCCTGAGGGAATTAACCTGAGCATATTAAAAGGGCAGAATGGGTTCCCATTATTGCAGTGAAGGAAATCTCAAAAACTTCACTAAATAAGTTTCCTACTTCTGCTCACATACTGCAACTCTTCCCATTCCTTCTCAGCTTCCAACTTTCCCAGCCTGGGAGTACTTCAGTGAACCTAAAAATGTTATTTCAAAAGGCAGGGAAAAGAGTATATATACATACACACACAGAGAACTTTTTTTCATGCAAACAAACTTCTCTCCCTCAGCAAACTTTAGTACTTCTTCAGAGCTCTTTCACCTTTTTTCTTTAATTTGTGCCTTTCCATTCCTGCATTAACTTTGAATGTAACATCTATATAATGAGGTAACTCAGGAGGGATATCTAAACACTGCCCATAGAGTACACACATTACTTCTTAAACCAAGATACTTTACACATTTCAAATATTAGCAACAAGTTTCTTTTCCAAGAAAGGTGCAAAAACTTACATTTGGCCCACCTCCATGCATCTTCAAAGCCCTCACTGTAGCAACAAGTACAACCACACTGGGAATCAAGCCAGAGGCTCTGCATTTGATGTTGAAGAATTTCTCCATTCCAATGTCAGCACCAAAGCCAGCTTCAGTTACTGTTAAACATTAAAAAAAAACAAAACAAAACCACACATAAAACATGCTTTCAGTTAAACACTAGGAATATTTCTACTTTAGCATACAGTGCACTTAAATATACACCAGTACTCAGTTTTGAATGAACTTTCAAATAGAGGTCTATTTACATTACTGAGTCTGATTAAAAAACTATTCCCAACTCAGAAATAAATTGCCTTATTCTTTATATGTACAGTATGTCATCAAAAGTAGTCGCATGGGGAAAAAAAACCCGGGAATCCAAATTACTTGGAATCAAAGTCTTTTAAAAACATCAAGTCCTCTGAAATAGTTATTTCTGGGTAATTATATTTACTTTAAATGTTTAAAATTCTTACAGATCTAAGACTTCATTGCATTATTCCTCCTCTCTTGATTTCACTGAAGACATGCTTTCATCATAACTAATGGACTTAAATTCCCCTAAATTCTGAGAATTCTCCACTCCTGCCCTTGTGGAGCAGATGCTTAATTTTAAACACAAACCAGCATTTACAGTACTGTTTCAGTGCTGAAGATACTCTCAAACTGTGAATTCTATAACAGGGCTCTGCACCAAAGAACTCAGACATTCATTTTATCTGACTCAGGAAAAAAAATCTGTGCACTATTAGGATATGCCTGGCAAAGTATTTTTAGCAGAACTCCAATCTGTACTAAATTATGTCAGTCTCTTCAGCGCTAATTTGCTGTGATTTGTCAAGTATACATTATTTCAATCGCCTCTTTTAAAATTCAAATAATTTCTTTTTATTAGACAAACACAAGCAAACAGCAATTAAAAAAAAAAAAAATCAAGGGATTGAATCTCCTGTTGGTTGAAATTTTTCCAGTGTAACTACTCCCCACCAGAACACACTGAAGAGTTGGGAATCAATACGTGCCTCTGAAAGATATGAAGCGACTTTCAGCCAGGCAACTCAGGGTGGGAAAATCGATTGCTTCAGAGGCTCCTGGACCCGACTCCAAGCCAGGCTGGTAAAGTGTCTCTGCAACCCAATTACCTTGCAAAAACTAGTAAATTCCCTTTTCTTTCTCCCTCTTGTGAACGAGTTTGACCCTCATTCTTAGAAGCAGACCATAAACAGCAGATTGTACATTTTGGGGCTGGAAATCTTCAGCAGGGTCAAGGAGGAAGAGGTAAGATCAGCTCTGCTGTTGTAGGCGAAAGCATCTTTCTGTTGGCAGCCAATGCACTCCAGGAAGTCCCAGCCTTCGTGCATTTGTCTTCATCCCACCAGTCCTTTTCCAACCCTTCTCCACCCCTTCATTTTGAACAGGCTGAAACAGGCTGAAACAATTGCCTGCGTGGCTCGGCTCAGAGGGAGGAAATGGCTGCTGGGAGAGCTAGCAAACAAGGGGTGGGCATGTGTAGGGGGGAAGCAGGGACCTCTTGAAATAATGACATGGCAAGCGTCATGATTAACATTCTCCAAAATCATTGTAATATTATCTTTTTCTGAATAGCCCCGAGAAAAACAGACATACTCAACAGGGAAACAAAAAAACTCAAATAAACAAAAAAAACCCAACAACAACAAAATGAGATTTATGCAAACACAGTAATTCACAGGAACAAAGCTAATGTCAGGATAAGTCATATTAAAAGCAGAGCCAGGGATCACATGTCTACTTTCCAGTAACCCCCATTCTTCTCTCATATGTGGCACTGTGTGATTAATGAGAACTCTGAGTTGGGAATACGTGACCACGATCAATCTTTAATATAAACAACAGATAAACTACCAAGTACTTGAGAGGGTGGGAAAATACTTTGTCTCTTACGGAGATTGCCAGCGTATACACATAGCAGTCTCCTAACGTTTCCAAACAAAGTTTCCAGGGAGTTAGTCCTTTTCATGCCATGCCTTTTCAAGGGTCAGTTTTCCTTAGAGAAAGGGGGATTGCAAGTCTACCTTTCAGTGAGAGAAAAGCAGAGATTTCAGCCTCCCTGTGAGCAGAGCAACAGCAGACACAGCACTTCAGGGCTCTTGGGGAGGTGCTTAACATCCTTCAAGGCAGTCTAAGCAGCCAGGACAAACACCCAGGAGAGCTGGGGGGGCACTTACCTGGGTAGCTATGCATATTCCCCTATTATTTGTAATGCTTCCCTTTGGTATGGAGGCCAAAATGCACATTTGCCTAAAGAACCCAAATCCTGTATCAACATTCAGAAAGCTACCAAAACACCGGTGTTCATCGTTATACACAGAGAATGAGACTTCTTCATTTGAAGTGGAGGAAAAGGAGGGGAACGTAGGTGCTTTCTCCAAGCATGTGGAAGGAAACAGGATGTGGTAGAAAAGCTGCCCGGCTGAAAGTTACTAACTCCATTTGATTTCCTCTGAGGAATAGTGAGAAGACAGAGCAATATGCCAAGCTATTATATTTTAAAATCTTTGTGCTGAAACATTTAATACAATTAGTTTCAGATTGTTTCCTGCTTCCAAATGAAAGCATCAATGAAAAAGAAATACACATTTCAAATGGGAAGTTTCAACAGTTTCCACATTTAGAGATTATGAGATAAAACAGCTAATCACTTTAAATGTAACAACAGAAATTTAAAGTAATACAGAGGCTTGTTTATTTCGGTTATTATTTCTCATACATGGTTTGTCAACAAAAGTCAATTACGGATTATAGGTGAACTGATTAAGATTTTGGGAACAATCATCTACCTAAGTAGATGTAGTCTGCTGTACCTCCACTGAAGGGAAGTTTATGACACAATCACTCCTACCTGCCTACACTGAATGTTTACCCAGCTTCAGCTCCCCCCGCTAAAAGCCTCACCATCCTGTCCCCTGCCAAGTAGCCATTTCCCAGCCCCGCAAATTCCCTACTATCTGGGCTGCTGCTCTGCAAGCAGGTAAGGTGGTTGTAATAGATGTAATGATGCCAGCATGATGTTAACCGTTCACTTTGATCTTCCTGTCACAAACAGAGCAGTTCTAAGGAAAAAAAGAGCTAAATGATTTGCCTTCAGTGAAGCTCAGAGAAAACGTACAGCTATTTGCACTTCCAGCCTGAGAACACAACTCCATGGCAACATATGCCAACACAGACCAGGGATTTTAGAGTCCCAGGCCTTGCTTTGCATTTCAGGTCCCCTTCTTGCACTGACAAGACTGGACAATGATCAGGACAAGTATTAAAAGCCTATTTTTGAGTAAAATTTTCAGTGAGTACAGCTCTCCGGATGGTCTCACTGCATGGTCATATAACGAGCATACCCTAATTCTACAAATATTCTGCTGTTTGATTTTATGCTTCAATTTTATAGCCCACGTATCATAAGGAACATTAGAATGAAGATTAAAAATTAAATTTCATGTACCAGCAGTGCACAACCATTACATTAGACATCCCAACTAGAATTAAAACTCGCTAAGTCTGTGAAAGACAACAAAAAGTCTTTCTACAAGTACATTAACAGGAAAAGGAGGACGAGGGAGAATATCCAGTCTCTAGTGGATGCAGAAGGAATAACAGTGACAGGGGATAAGGACAAGGCTGAGGTACTCAATGCCTTCTTCGCCTCAGTCTTTAATAGCAAAGAAAGTTGTTCCTTCTGTTTACAAATCCAAGAGTTAGAGGGGCAGATTGAGGCTCCCGTGATCCAAGAGGAGGCGGTTAGAGACTTGCTTGCCCAGCTAGACGTCCACAAGTCTATGGGGCCGGATGGGATCCACCCAAGAGTATTGAAGGAACTGGCGGATGTCCTTTCCAAACCCCTATCCATCATCTTCCAGAGGTCCTGGCTGACTGGGGAAGTTCCACTAGACTGGAGGCTGGCTGATGTTGTGCCCATATACAAGAAGGGTTGCAGAGAGGATCCGGGGAACTACAGGCCTGTCAGTCTCACCTCAGTGCCAGGGAAAGTCATGGAACAGGTAATCTTGAGTGCTATCATGAAGCACACGCAAGAGAACCAGGTGATCAGGCCCAGTCAACATGGGTTTACAAAAGGCAGATCTTGCCAAACTAACCTGATCACCTTCTATGACAAAATCACTCAACTACTGGATGGGGGAAAGGCTGTGGATGTAGTCTTCTTGGACTTCAGTAAAGCCTTTGACACAGTTTCTCACAGCATTCTGCTTCAGAAACTGTCAGCCTCTGGCCTGGACAGGCGCACACTCTCCTGGGTTGAAAACTGGTTGGATGGCCGGGCCCAGAGAGTGGTGGTCAATGGAGTTAACTCCAGCTGGAGGCCAGTCACAAGTGGAGTTCCTCAGGGCTCAGCACTGGGTCCAGCTCTGTTCAATGTCTTTATCAATGACCTGGATGAAGGCATCGAGTGCACCCTTAGCAAGTTTGCAGATGACACTAAGCTGGGAGGAAGTGTCGACTTGCTGGAGGGTAGGGAGGCTCTGCAAAGGGATCTGAACAGGCTGGACTGCTGGGCCGAGACCAATGGGATGAGGTTTAACAAGACCAAATGCCGGGTCCTGCACTTGGGGCACAACAACCCTATGCAGCGCTACAGACTGGGGGAAGAATGGCTGGAGAGCTGCACAGAAGAGAAGGACCTGGGGGTGCTGGTTGACAGCCGACTGAACATGAGCCAGCAGTGTGCCCAGGTGGCCAAGAAGGCCAATGGCATCTTGGCTTGTATCAGAAATGGGGTCACCAGCAGGTCCAGGGAGGTTATTCTCCCTCTGTACTCGGCACTGGTGAGACCGCACCTCGAATACTGTGTTCAGTTCTGGGCCCCTCACCACAAGAAGGATGTTGAGGCTCTGGAGCATGTCCAGAGAAGAGCAACAAAGCTGGTGAGGGGGCTGGAGAACAAGTCTTATGAGGAGCGGCTGAGAGAGCTGGGGTTGTTTAGCCTTGAGAAGAGGAGGCTGAGGGGAGACCTTATTACTCTCTACAACTACCTGAAAGGAGGTTGTGGAGAGGAGGGAGCTGGCCTCTTCTCCCAAGTGACAGGGGACAGGACTAGAGGGAATGGCCTGAAGCTCCGTCAGGGGAGGTTCAGGTTGGATATCAGAAAAAAATTCTTCACAGTAAGAGTCATTGGGTACTGGAACAGGCTGCCCAGGGAGGTGGTCGAGTCGCCTTCCCTGGAGGTGTTTAAGGAACGGGTGGATGAAGTACTTAGGGACATGGTTTAGGGAGTGTTAGGAACGGTTGGACTCGATGATCCAATGGGTCCTTTCCAACCTTGTGATTCTGTGATTCTGTGTGATTCTGTGATTACTTTTAAGAGTGGGCCATAGGTCAAATCTAGCAATTAATATACACACATGTATCAGAAGTAAACTGCGTGAAAATGCTCCAATAAGTGGAAATAGTTTCTTCTCATAAAAGATACATGAGGATGACCAAAAGCTAGGCTCATTCTAACAAATCAGAGTAACTAGGGAACCTTGTTTCAGAACAACAGTGTGCAAAACACAACACACAATTACTGTAAGTCTTTCTACAGGTCATTTAAACAATATCTACTTCACTAAGTTCAACTACCAAAATAACCAATAAACCATAGTTTTCGTTCAGAGCAAGAACCCCAAATACTCAAATTAGGTACAAAAGGGGAAGGAAAAGCTCATAAACATGGAATTAGGCAGTAGTGATGATGAGAATTCTGTTGGGCAGTGTAAAGTCAGAAGAATTGATATTCTTCACTCAAGCCTTTAATTCCACTTCAAGACTTGGGCAAATGGACAAATCACTCTGACGGTTTTGTTTCTTGTTTTTAATTACCATAACCTCTTCACAGAATTACTGCCTTGCCAAGTACATATGGGAATATTTTATCACCTATGCAAGACAATAACTTAAATAGTCAGCGCCACGTTTTAAGCAGCAAATCAGATTTCATCGTCAAGCTTAATAAAAAATGTAATTTTTCTCTGCCTTAAAATCACATCTATCATGCTACAGCTCCATAAAGTGGTTCCACATTAGCCACACATCTATACACCGCTTAAAAGCCTCACAGAAAGTGATGTTTAGATTTTTTTTAAAGATATTTCACCCACAACTGAACTTCATGTAAACTGAGGATGATTTCTAGTGAAAGTAGCTTCTCCCTAGTCAGCTCTTTCTACTGATAAATCAACGTCAAAATAAAACATTTGTACTATAAAAGGCCAAGTCAGATGCGTACATGAGGCAAAGCTTTAGGACACAAATTTTGAGCCTGGATTCCTGAACAATATGAAAGGAAATGGAAACTCTGAGCTGCATGCTGCCATTTATGCTCCACATGTAAACATATCTGTTCTGGTGCAGCTGTCTGCTGGTAAACTCAGGAAAAGAAGAGTTCAAAGTCACAGAAGCACATGAACTGTGAACCTGGACCTGGAGGCATCCTAGCTATAAAGTACTGATATGTTCCTGTTTAAGTGAAAAATACCAAGGTGCACAACTGCCAAAATAAACCAGAATGATCAGTGATTTATCTAACAGGATATCATATTTTTGTTAGTATAGCTAGGGATGAATAAAACAGATGTTTGTCCATTCTGACTCTGGCAATTTATCTGATGTGAACTTCCATTATTATGACTGATTTTGGAATGTAACAGATACTTTTTTTTCCTCTTTCTTTCTTTTTTTTTTTCCTCTCTCCTAACAGAGGGAGTTTTCCTGTTCATTTTTCTTCTGACGCATTCCCAGATGTCATGTAACACAGGCACTCGCTGCTACCACTGTTGGACACAAAGGCCAGCAAGAGACTACACAGGCATATATTGCGGCTGAACATTTTTTGTGCCATGAAGAAAACAGTTTGCATCAGCTATCAAAGTTTTTACCTCCTTATTTGAGGTAACAGGTAATTTTCACCCTTTGCTAAAGAAAGATGCTAAGGCAGTATGTGTTCTGCAGAGGTACGGGCAGTGGAGAGTTCTGATTGTTGACCAGCAGACCATGCTTTTGACTGAACCAGCAGATAAGGTAGCCCTGACTTCTTAAGCCAAAAGGACAAAATTTTTAACAGCTACTAATGGGTTTTCTTCTGCACGAAGTCCTGAACCAAATCAACTCTATTCTCAGAAGGTAGATTATATGATATTCAATAGTAGATTACTATTCAGTCGAGACTGTCTGTGCGGAAATTTCTCCAAATGTAGACAGAAAGTAGCCCACCTGCAAGCACACCTCCAGAGACACGCTATAATGCCTAACTTCTCGTTCCACCTGCGTACCCTCCAAGCCACAATACTCAAACACAAGCCCTTGAGACCTGTCCTAATATAATCTTCTTTTTTTTAAAAAAAAATCTCCTAGATATTTTCATCTTCAAAATACGCCAGCTTAAAACAAAGACTGGTATTCAAGTACCCTGCCATCATACCCCATAACAGTAGCAATGCTGCCTGCCTCCAAAGGAGACTTGTCAACAGTGGCCAAGAGTCTCAGGCCTTCGCTGACTGTCACTGCTTCCTGGCAGCAAGGGCTGCACAGGAAGCTTGGCTCCTAGGAAGACACTTCATCCAAGTGCTGATTCCCTCAGGACCCTGTAACAAGCTATTTCATCCTTTCATTCAGAAACATTTCTTTTTCCATAAGAGATGGATTTTACTATTAAAACGCAAAGCAGCTTTAAATGCAAAATTAGTTACAGCATAATCTCTCAGTTATTCACTTTAAATAGCAATTGCTCTTAACTCTCCAAGAGCATCCCATACATTAAACAAAATGACTTACACAGATTATTCCCAGACTATAGACAAAAAATCAGCAGAAAGTTCACTTTATTTACTACAAGCCAGACAGCTGAAGATAACTCTTCAATCTTGATTCTCTCACAATTAAGGACACAGTTTCTCTTTGTGAGTTTTACAGGCTTGCTTATAGATGTATGCTGCAAATGCTGGATTTGAAATTCAGGGATAGGATCAAACTGTAAACTCCAGGAGCTGACAGGAGTGGCACTGTGTGACAGAAAGCATGCTCTGCACATCTCCACAGCTCTGCTTGCCTTCCCCTCTTGAAAATATACAGAAGAACAACTGCAGTGGTTCTTGCCTATAAAGCACCAATTTAGGGCATGGTTTTACACTGTAGCCGAATCAAACAAGCACCCTGCCTTGCTGAAAGGGCAATTACCTCTTAATTTTTCCACCTTTCTCCCCTGCTCCCTCCCTGCTGCCCAGGCTTCCCACGGCTTTTAGCACTTACCTAACAGGAAGGTGAACTGTTTGAATTTGCTAACCAGAAAACAAACAAACAGAAAAAAAACCAAAAAATTTTTTTCCACTGGGTTAGAATTGAATCAGCTCAAGTGAGACCAGAAGGGTGTCTGAACATGTTCAAACAAGCAGCAAAATCAGACAAGCAGAAGCAGGGGAAAGAAAGGAGATACATTTCAACAGTGGCAAACTGTTAATTCTTCCCTAGGCACCTTGTCAAACCGCACCGATATTTCAAATGTACAATTTGACATCTTCTTACAGCTCTCTAGTAATGAGCTCATTATTTAGATTTATTATTAGAGATTAAAAACATGAAGACGTTTTACAATCCACAAACAATTTGTTCTAATACAAATAAAGTGAACTGTATGTGGCTTCATGGACTACACGTTTCTTTGAATCCCTCTGCTATGCCTGCGTGGTTTTATAGCCACTTTCTCTTAACTCGTGTCCCATGCTCACGTGAAGACCCATAACTCATAGGCTAAGTGTTGACCCCTGACATGAATTGTAATGCACAATTGAATACACTAACTGAATATAAACAGTTTCCCCCGTTTCTAACCTCCCTCTGTGAGAATATTAACTGGAAAAATTCAAATAAAAGAACAGTGCATTTTAGGTTGCATCCTTTTACCATTCACAGCACGTTTCCTTTGAGGCAATGGAGTATCATTTTCTCCTAAGACAAATGACCACATTATTTAAATTGAGCACAATTAATAGCACAGGAATAAGACATTTGCGCTATTTTATACTTAAGAGATCATCATGGTCTTTGGCAAAGAACTATTAGCCTTCTGGCAATCACAAAATTAAAACCTTGTCACTATTTTATTTAGAGTTGTGTGGAAGGAACAATTAATAGTAGCACTGATGGATCTTCATTTAAGGCTATTCTTCTATAATACCCAAGTGCAAGGTACTCACAGTATTCCCCTGAGTGCTCAAAATAAATTTCATCATACGAAACCATGCTTGTCTTTGGGTATCTCATTACCAGACTTCCATTTACTTTCACTTTTAAAAGATCCAGTTGGCTGGAACATCTGCCACAAATACACCTTCCATCAAACTGAAGCTGCTTTCCATTCAGCTCTCAAGTTTTGGTTCCTCCTACTCCCCTTGGAAGAGCTATGGAAAATAGATTTTGAACATGCTTGAGAAGTCATGTTATAAGCATTTGGAAAACACTGACTTCAAGAGGCAGGTAGAGAGCCTGAAAATTTCTTCCCTTGAAAAGTTCTACCCATTTCATCAAATGGCTGGGAAATAACCCCCATTTTAACACCAATATTGCACTGATTCATGAAAAAGGAAAGACGGGACATAAAGGATCTTATTCTTGAGACAACTCCACTTCAGCATGTGCTCTGGAAAATGATATACTTTCTAAAGAAAAGCAGAAATACAATCAGGCTATGAGTGATGATACAGGCAGTGAATGATGAATACATAATTTTTTGCAGCCATACAAGATATCCTCGTAGATTATCACAACTAAGAGACAAAATCCATTTAACCAACCACCACCACATGCTGGGCTGTGGGTGTCCATGGACTCCTGCATGCCTTCAGATGGGCACAGTTGTGAGAGGCAGCAAGGCCAGGAAATCACCTTGCCAGCCACACGTGGCCCTCCTCATTCTCATAAAACAAAAGTGCATGCTCACAGACGGTGGGAGAGTGGTGTTGATTGAGACTACGGTGGGTGCCACACAACAAAGAGCTGCCACTGAATCAGGATGATCAATGCTCCTGTCACTTGGCACAATCACCGGAGGCATGCCCAGCACTAAGTCATCAATCACTGCCATGCAAGCCTACCCCCATGCAACTATTTGTCTTGGGCTGCTGCCTAGTTAAAACTCCCCAAGACTTTTTACTGAGGCACACATTTTGAGAAGTAGTCTCCACTCTGTTCTACAATCCTGGGGAGCTCCTGTTTATTACAATAACAATTTCACCTCTTATTTAGGCATTGTCTTTTCAACGTACACATGCACTGAATCCTCCTCCTAGGATGAAGCACAGGTTCTGGTTTTGTTTCATTCCACTTGGTCTTCGCTTGGAGACAGAACGCTTTCCCTTCATGATTGGCCTGGGAGGGGAGAACACCACCGCTATTCTTGACAAAATTACTGAGCCATATTTTAGAAATTCATTGAAATGGGCACCTCCTGTCATGTGTCCCCAGCAAGAAGAGTATTCCACTGCACTAGCAGTTTGTCTTGACGAAAAAATGACCTAGTGAAACTTCTGATGCAAGGGCTGTAAACTACAAGACCATCCTCAGAGCTTAGATGGAGAGCTCTGTGCAACTGGAAATTCTATAAAGACTGTTGTGATACGTGATTCAAAAACACACTGAATTTAGGATATCAACACCCAGGAATAGAGAAAGGACCTGATACTGTTCACAGTATTTTAAAAGATGGGGAAAAATTCCTAGCAGTGAGAACACGCAACATAAACCACAGAAGAGCAGACAAGTGTGAAAGAGGTAGGCATATCAAGCCCATCATGCTGCACAGACTTCGTGTAACAGCCATGTGCATGGAGAAATATAGCAGGAGCAACTTTAGTAATTGTGGAAGATTTTGTGGAAGATTTTCAGATGTGAGCTCTTCAATACCTTTTGCCAATAGGTATTAGCTTGGTTTTAATCATCCATGTCTTTAAAATAAACTCTGCAAAGCCAGTATCTGAACCTCTACTCAAAGTGTAAGGTTAATGGCTTGTGTCAAACTTATTAATATATATTTACTGTTTTGCCTATAATTTTTGGATGAAGGAAAAGGACTCAGCTGGTTAAAACTGCTGTAGAAAATAACTGTGTCTCTTGAACCCTGTGTGTGTGTGCATGTGCGTAATCCATCTTACAGAAAAAAACACAAGCTCTAGGAGAGTGAAGGGACTGAGCTCACAGACCAACAAATCCCACATGGAGAAGGACTTACCTACATGGATTTCCCAATTAAGAACACAACCAACATGAAGCCAATACATAATTCTGCTTTGGTTTACAAACCAAACCCTTTCAGTTGCTCATGGCTAAGCCAATACTTCAACATCTATTGTGAATAACTCCACTTAATCACAATTCATGTAATAAAGGCAAAAGAATTGTCATTGCAAACTACCTAGTCACATTTTTGTAATATTTGTACATTATTAGTGGATCCCTCTTTACTAAAGATTATAAATTAAAGGTTTTTTTCAGTTCCTCTTCATAATTGCCAATTAACTTGCCACCTCAGGTACTCTTTTGTCCTTGGCCCTCCCCCACATTTTCATGCTTTTTTATTATCCGTGCAGCGAAGGACCCCAAACCGTCGACTGAATTCCTAATTGGTTGCAGGAAGACCTGAACCTGCAATCCTTGATTTATGAAGCTGTTACTTAGCCTCTTGGGAGCTCTGTTTGAGATGCAGTAGATGAAGGCAACAGATAGATCCAGCGTCTACATGCATGTAAAGCATTTGCTCTGTCCCTGAAACTTCATTCCTGCTCACAGCTGGCAGTTGGGGCCGAGCTGAAGAGACATTAAAAGCATGTACCTTACTGCTGTAGGAAACAAAGCGAAAGGGTGTGAGATTGTCGGCTTCACTAAAGCTGCCAGCAAAGCAAATCGAGGATAAAGGGACTGACAAAGGGACTCACCATATAAAAACTAGATAGGCCATACTAAATTAATAAAATAGTTGTAACCCATATTTTTTCTCACTGTATTTGAATCTAATCTGTTTTCTCAATCAAATCAAATTAATTACACAGCAGTTATATAAAACTGCAAAAATAAAACAACATGGTCAGAGCAGCAAACTGACACGGATATACCATTTAGGACATTAATCTTTTCTTTTAATGTATTATTTTATATAATTGGAGAACAGCCTCTGCACACTTTCAAATATTGTCAACATCTGACCTTCAAAAGCCCTTTGGCCATTTGCCAGAACAACACTCTTCCCATTAACAAATTATACTGGCCATATATAACCTAGTATTATTTGCACTCTAATTAATACGTTTTAAAATGGTCTAGAGATGTATTTATATCTCTAGTTATGAATTCTCCACGTTGTCCTTTACAGTGAATCCCACCAGGTCACAAGATTAGATATGTAAGCAAATCAGTTTTCAAAGAGAATTAACTATTTTCTGTCAAAAATATTTAGAAATTCCCAGCAAAGAATAACACATATAGTCTGTTGTTTGAAAATTTAAAAAATCCCCAACACGCATACTGTCTAAGAAATTACAACATTTTTCTTTTATATTGTCTTATCTTAGAGTACTTCTTAAAATTTATGAGGTTAAACCAAGCACCTGCACATAAAAATCTAAAGAACTCTCTGCATATGAATTTTTCTGTTGAGAACATCTAAAGATATACCTTAACCTTTTCTCAAAACATGACATTATTTCAGTTGGGCCGGTGAAGAGGGTAGCACAAGATGAGAAGAAAACATTTCAGAATTCTGATCCCAAAGAAGACAATGCAGGTTTGAATAATTTGCCCTGAAATGCCTGTTACCTAAGCTCTCAGTGTGCATGTGTTTACGGAATACCAGTGGAAAACAGAAAATCACCTCTGCTAAATATAAACTTGTACTGGATTATGCCAACCTTCTGCTAACTATAATTGCCATAATAAAAAATGGGAATACATGTATTTACATCCTTATGATGTTTCACTTTTGTATTGATTTCTCTGGAGCCTTGAAAACTTAAGTCAACAGTTCACAAAGTGAATAAACATATAGACAAGCATTGCCTCCTCCATATCGGTATATTATTAACAATTTTAATTATAAAAGCTTTCAGAAAACAAGGCATTCCTCCCTGCAGATTCAGAACAACAGCTTGGAAAATTAAAAAGAAAAAGGCTTCTCCAACATGAAGGAAATGGCTGAACTAAACTGATGCTTTATGCAAGTAGTCCAGAAAAGAAACATTAGATTTCAGTATCAAAAAGTCAGTAAAACAAACAAACAAAAAAACTAATAAAGAGCTTTCATCCTCAAATGTTATTAAAACTAAGCCATCCACTAAAATTAAAATTCAGCCTTTGAAAAGGGACTTGAACTCTTTATACATACTCTGCCCTCCTGACCCTTGCTAAAGGGTGTAAGTCAATACGAACTACTCACAAATGTGGAGAGGATGATGGATTTTCTGCCAAATAACCCTAGGCAAAAGTAACACTGTTAGCCAAGGAGCCTGCTTTTATTTCCTTTGCCAAGTGATAAATTAAGAGAACTTCCTAGCATATATGATGTTTTACTGTTTGCATGTTTTTTAACCTCTGGTTCTTCCTTTCTTATAAATAAAAGCAATACGACCAGCAGGTAACAGAAGAACAAAAGGAACTGCTTATTTGCTCCTTATGAGTTGGGAGTTTTAAAACTAGGTAAGAGTGCTAACTTGAGGAGAGAAGGAAAAATAAATAGGATAGAAATTACAATGTCATCAGTTTCTTCTCCGTAGAATGGTATTTTATTTAACAGGAACTGGGCAGTGCCTCTACTTTCTGAATGAATGACAGATCCTTCCTATCTATTTTTACCTCTGCATAACTGTCCTGAGACTGAGAATAATGGATAGCCCCTAACAGTTGTACAGTCCATACTTCTAATTTATGATATGTCACTGATAGAGGAAAGAGTTGTGTTAAGCGCTAACACGTTGCAGAAGAGGTCAGCATACAGAGCATTAAAATACCATGTCAGCTTGTCAGTGAGTTCCTGATGTCCATTTACGTTCTGGCAGCTGGCACGGCTCTACAAAAGCCACATTCCTTTAAAGATCTCTTTACTGTGGAGTTTGGCATCTCCCCATTTGCTATGGTGAGACAGTTCTTACCCCTAGGAAAGTTTATAAACTGAATAAACAAATTAGAAAGAATGGGAGTACATATGCAGGCATGGAGACTGAAATAACTTGCTTAAGGCCACAAAGCTAGTCAAGGATGGATGGGGTATCAAGATGTATGCCTTCTGATATGCACTATAACACATACGAGACCAAGAGTTCTCAATCAGAGAATGGTTGCCATGGGTGACAAATGATGGGCTCAGCAGCTGTCTTCTCATCTCTTACTGAGGAAGAAAAAGGAGCAAGGACAGGTCTGCTCAAGACATCAGCTCCTCAGGAGCCAGCCAGTAGGAACATTCATGCTGCTCATCCTGCCTCCCCACCCTCATCACAGCAAATCCCCCAGATATACAATCCCAACCCAAAGACCATCTCACTACATCTCCCTTGTACTCTGAAAACCCACATGAAGAAAACAAAGCATGGCTTTCTCAAATAAGTTATAAATGTCCAGATCTCCACTTGTTTCTGACCCAGCCAGTTTAGTTATGGTGTGACATTTCATTCAGCATATGCCCAACAAATAGGCATGCCACTTCACAGCCCATGAAAAAAACATTTAATTCTGCTGCCAGTGAGGCACAGAGCAGCATCTCTACACCAGCAAAGTTTTGAAATAACTTGAAAACAACCATGCGAAGCCATGTTCTCTCTTCATTACTTTCTATCATGTCACTGCTCCGTTTTAAATTGCTTTCCTTACACTGAAATTATTTCACCCAGGAATTCAAACTCCTCTAAATATGCTAATTAAGATGCCTCATTTCTCACATGACTTCTGGCCTGAGAACAGTGCTAATTCCTGGTCACTAGGATGGAAAAAGTTTTGTTATCCTGCAGGGTGGCCTTTTTGAGCAGAAGATATGTAACTATTAATCACACAAGCTATAAAAGAAAGGAAAAGACAGACAGAGTTGCTGCACTACAGAATGAGTGTTAGAGCCTGCAAAGGAAATTAAATTGTAAGGGTCTTCAGTCACACAAAATGTAGAAGCCAATAAAGTGAGGTCACCCTAATTTATTGAAGATGGAATTGAGAGAAACAAAATACAGAGGAGCTGAATGCACGGCTCTTAAGAGATTGAAATAGGAACTTCAAAATTCTAGAAGAAAATAAAAAAAAAAATTAAGCTTGTATCAGCATCTTAAATAAGTTATTTACTCTTGGTGCCTTGTACTTGAAATGTATCAAAGCCCGTATCTAAGTAATGTAAGGGGGACAGGGGAGGAATCTGAGTGACTACAGGCTTAATGGTTTTTAAACAGATTTTTAAGAAAATAACAATGTAAAAAAGATTGAGATAACTAAGAACTGTAACTTTTGTCTACCAGAGGTAGGCTATGTCAGATACAAACCTTTCTCCAGTAATGAAATGTGACAACATCTCATCAATGTGGCTTTCAGAAAAAATAAACTGCTATGGCAATACATAGGAATGTGTTAGCCAGTCTGAAAAGAAAATGATGATTACATCGCCAAGAGAAAGAATAAGCAGCCGTGGTAGGACAACTTATGGGACAGAAAAGAGGACCAGCCTGAGGGCTTTAATTTACTGTTTGCTAAACAACCTCAACAGAAAGACCGAGGAACACTGATAGAGTTTATTGGTGATGCCAAAGTTCGAAAGCATTGCCAACATGTGATACTGCAGAGGAAAAAGCTGCTCTGGTGGTTAGCAAGAAATGAAGAGAATGAAAGTTGTTAGCAAACAGCCATTGCCTTAGAGATTAATGACAAAAATCTCACCTACAGTTTGGGAACTTCATACTTGCAACATCAGAGTCTGGGACCCTAGCAGTATTAAGTCAATTACAGAATGAGTGATATATGCAAATGAGGGAAAAAAAAAAGGGTGATTGATCTGAGGATAAACACCAGCAAGGTAACAGAGATTTTGTACCTACACTGAAGAAAGTGAATACTTTAACAGATGCTGAAACTAAAAAAAAGCAGATAGGCTGTGTTATAGGAATGGCATGCCTAGCACTAATTATAAAAGATTAGAAAAGTTGTGCTTGATTAGATAGACAGTATAAGTACTATCAACTGAAAAAGAGAAGACTAAACTGGAAAACAGTTATTACAGGACAAGATCAAATGAGTCCAAATCAGCCATGGAAACCCAGCTAGATTACCAGCACTAGCAGCAAGAGTTAAAAATCCTAGGTAGTTTCAAACTGGAGCTCAGTCAGTTTATGACAGAAATCATCTGATATGCATGTCAGACAAAGCAGAGAATTCAGGTAAATGGCTCATGATTTATAATTACATGTTTTTTTATTCCTGTAAATTGCCCCTCATTATTCTAGATATTGACAACAGATTTGGGAATCTACATTTATAAACACATTTTGTAGCACAGGAATACCAAGTGATTTTCTAATACTTTGTAGATTTATGTTTTTTTAAGGGGAAGAAGGTCAAATCCCACTACAAGACAGTAGTAATTTGGTAGCTTTTCCCTTCAAAATAGCATCACCTCTCCTTATTGGGCAAAACATTACTTTTTTTATGATAAGTGTAATATTAGTAAGACACAATTTAATAGTTCATGGTCAATACCAACTTTCAGGTTTGAGTTTAGCTTTGTACAACTTAAAAGCTCCTGTATTAATTCAACTCTGAAATACAGAGACATATAATACAAAAGTCAATGCAAGAATGTTTCCCAACACACAAAAAATTCAGGACAGCTCTCTTCTACCAAATCTTCCCTCTGAAAAGCTTTATTTCGCAACAAATCCAAAGATCAGAACTGTTGGGCATAACAGTTTCAAGAGATCTGCAATGGAAATGTGAAGTCACTCCAAACTTTCTCAAGGACTCTGAACACACAACAATACAGGAAAAGTTTCGATTCTCATTTGGCATAAGAATTCATAAATAATTTCAAGACTGTTCCAAGCATTTCCTGCAATAGCAAGTAATTTAAATCATTGTCACCTGGTTTGCAGTGGCATCAATCCACAAGCAAGGGATGCATGATTTGCACCCAGATTATTTGTCACAAGGCAGTAAGCAAGCTCAGCTTTCAGGAACTTTGATTTCCTGTCAGTGAAGGAAAATGTGTTGCACGACATCTCATCTCTAAAGACTTTCTGGCTTACTAGTAAGAAACTTCGTAAGATTTTAAAAGCAAAGGGGAGCAGTAGGGGGCTTTTTTCTTTCTACTTTAAAACACATGAAAGAAATGGAACTTACTTTTACATCGGCAAGTGTGAAGAAAGAAATAAAAAGGGCACTGGGGATGTGAATGGTATCGCCATTCACAAGTGAAGAGCAAAGATTCAGAGATCTTCTAGTAGTAATGAATGGTACATTCTTTTGCAGTTTGTGGTACCACTGTGCCTTGTACTATTAGACCATGATTTTAGGAGCCTTGCAGCATTACCGACTAACACAATATCCCCTTCCTCCCCAACACCCAACTGCCACAGTTGTGCTCAGCACAGCTGCTTCAGCAGCTGCACTACGAATGGAACTGGAGAAAACACTGTAGTTCTGAACAACCCTTATCCAGTTTGTAGCGCACACGTGTCAGAGTAGGTCAGTAACACCTACTCTGATAATGCTGCCAACCACCTTGTACCGTGAAATCCTAGCCTTGCTTTAACACTTAAAGCAAGTAAAAAATCACATTGGTTCAAACAGCAAAATATTGGAATGTAATTGCATTACATTTTGTTTCTTGTGAAAATAAGGAGTGAAGAAGTCGGAGATTAAATAACACGAAGTAGAAAGACTCTGGGCAGAATCTTTAAAAATTATAACTCTCTGGAGGGTCACCACATGGAACCTCTTTCTAGTAGTATCAAGCAGCAAAAAATTAAAAAGAAATCACTCAATTAATAAACATTTAAATGTAAAAATATCAAATCTACTACTGGTGTCAAAAGAAGTTTAGCCAAAGTATTTGGGCTTTATTTCCTTTTTCAGAAAAAAGACTACTGCTACGAACATACTTCGAAATATCTTATGATGTTAAAAAAAAAAATCTACTGAAGATTACTCAGTATATTAAACACATCCAATTTTCATAAGGTGGTTTATAAACTTGTTATACAATGCTTTCTCTGAGAATATATAAAACTGATATCCTTTGAAAATACAACTTTGTATGTACTAAAAGGATAGTTAGAGCAGCTAGCATCGTTAGTTTATTCTAACGTGTACCAGTACAATAAAAGGAGTCAATTATTTAGCTTATAAAAATTTACTGCTTCTACTTGAGTTTATACCATTAAAACTGTATGACAAAGTCTTTCCAATCACACCATGTGGACCAACTAAAGAAACAGAAAGCGAACCTTTGTTAAGAAAGGCACCAATAACTTGCAGTAACCCTCTCTGACACCGGGAAAGACAAAGTCACACCCAACCTTGCCTAGCACAGTGTAGTCTCAGTGTTGAATGGGACGTGCTTACTAAGAGTGGGAAAGAAAGAAGCCACCAAACATATAGTCCAAGCCTGAAAAAGAAAACTCAGAAGGGCTTTGGTCTAGGATTCCAAAGCCATAAAATGCTTCACTTTTCCTCTGATTTACAACCTTCCTCAGCTGAAACACCTTCAAGGGATTAAAGAAAGAGATATTGTTCACTGCAATAATTTCTTACACACTGACAAATATGACTCAGGAAAGCTCATTCCTCTTCTTTTTTCATCCTTCAAGTCTTCAAAACACTTCTTGGGCAGCATGCATTCACTGACTAAAAATCCTAGTAGCTTATCCTCTCTATTCACCCTAACAGAGTATTATGAAACAATCTAACTGATGCAGAAAAGGAACTTGGAGTTTTAGAAGGTATTTTGTTGCTTTAAGCCAACAGATGAGGAGGAATGAGAGGAACAGAAATGAAAGTAAGAAGCCCAAGCAGTGTTGAATGTGCTAAGCATCAGAAATTATCTCTTCCTCAGCTTAGCATCAGACTGATCACAAGGAGCGACTAGCTGCATTCTGTGTTGATAGTTACCAAAATCTTCCTGTCCTTTTTCTTTGTTGATTTCTCCTTTTCTTTCTTAGCAAGGCTGCCTGCATACACACCCACAGGAACAAGGATGCAAACCACTTTGCCCTCACAGCATGCCAGAAAGGTGACAACGTAGTATGGGTTCCGTAGTCTAGACACCCCCATTTCTGGATGCAATTCAAGGCACCTCTCTCTAAAACAAACCTGTGTCTCTAGCAAGACAGGCAAACAAAATAAATTTCATGTCATTGATGCTTCTTTGCACTCTTTTCTCTGCTCTCCTTGATATGAGACATATTTCCTGGAACCTACAGAACCTCTCATCATTTGTCTACTTGCAAACTATACCAAGAACTCCCATGCCCCTTATAAACTATCACGATAAAGAAAACTGCTGGGTGAGCAGGATGGAAATACCACTGTGATAAAGGCACATTTTCCTGTGCTTTGCCAGCTGCCTTTCAGTAGGCACCTCTTGCCCTTTGAGTAACCATCAAGTCTTTCTAAGACAAGGACTTTCTATCTCTTCTTCTGCACACATGCAGTGCGTAAGTACTTTGCATAAGCAAAGACTGGAACTCTTCACTGGCGGCAGGCACAATGTAGTTGAACCCATAACCTATTTCCCAAACCCTTGAGGGGAGGCACGTACATGTTTAAGAACACCCCAACCTGTTATGTGAAATGTCTCTTTCCTATACTGCAGCATCTTCCCTGGCAAAATATTATTAAAAACAATTGCTTCTCTAAATATTTGTAGTTAAAATGAAGCATTTTACATACACATCATATATTGTTTTGGTCCAGATCTGGGACTTCTCTGTCAGAAAAACAAATATAATTCTTTGTTCACTTGAGGCAATCACTCTAACCTACACATCCAGAAATGTGGTTAACGTTCCTGTTTGTGAAAACTGTCATGACACTTCAGAAACCATGAAAACCTTCCTGAAAGTAATGGTGGGAAACTGTGGAGAAAAGAAAGATGAGGCACAGAGTTAATTTCAGAAGAGGACTTCCAGCAAATCAAAATAAACTCCCCTGAAGCATGAAGTAACAACACAGGGACAACCAGAAATAAAACTAAAGCTTTACAGAAGTGGCAAATTTATCCTCAGGGCCACCAGTAAAAACTTCAGTTGCAACTGACAGCTGGTGTGGCCTTCAGTACTACCCAACTCCTGTGGATCAGCAACAAGTTTGACGTTCCTACATCAGAGGGCAGCGATGAAGAACAAAAGGAGAACGAAAGAGGTTAACACCACAAACAAAAACAAAACACTTCAGAATTAGTAGCTGCCTAAATACAGATGGATATACTTCCCCAGTCAGTTGTAGCATAGGACTCAGTCTAAATGTCAAGCGCCTTTCCTTGCTGAGACGGCAGATCCTTGCTGCTTAACAATTATGGTGAATCAAAAGCAATTGATGTAGAATTGGTTAAACAGGCCAGTTTATGCAACCTTTCATACAAAAGGAAAATAAAATGTCAAAACCAGACTTCGGACTGCTGCAAGAAATTTGCAAGGAAACAGGCCTGAAGCAGTAAAAGGCTGAGAAGACAAGTGCAAGCTACCCAATGCTAGCTGAGATATTGCACTAGAAGTTCAGTGGCAAAACACATGAGGAGAGAACTCAGAACAAAAAGACTGAGTTGTCAGTATGTAACAACAAGGCTCAGGGAAGAGAACCGACAAGCTGAAGTAAAAGGCTTTAGGCTATTTCAAACTTAATGAGGACCTGTGATTCACTTGGACAGTTGAAACTGAAGTGGAGAATGCCTTCAATTAGTGAGAGCTCACAACAGGACTCAACAGTTAAACTTCGTTTAGTTTTGTCTTGGTTTTTAAACCAGACTGTCTATATGGTTGTTAACTGAAACTACTCAAAAGGCACAGCATGTTGCAATTCCAGCTGCAGAGCAAGCAGAGAAACAGGCAATGCAGGCAACAAAGAAAGTAAGGTTTAAAAATAAATTTAAAAAGAACATTTTAGGATGATTTTTTTTTTGCCTTGACCGTGGCGCATGCTCACACAAACAATGGGATCTATACAACAGATTGGTTTTTCACAGTTGGCTGTCCCAACTCACCCTCCCTTGCACCAGCTCCAGTGTTTTTGTGACTCTGGGCTGAACTGCTTCTGTGTTAAGTCAGCAGAAAACTAAGCCAACAAAAAGGGCAATCGGTTTCTGCCGAGATGTCACACAAAAACAGTTGAGCACCGGCTAAGAAAGGAGACAGGCTTAACTACTCTGGTAATGGTGGCTCAGTCTGATTAGCCTGTGCATCCACAGTAGCTTTATTGGCATTTTATAGCTCCAAATAAGGCTATAGTATTACAAATACTTATTTCAGCAAGAACACCATCTTATGTGGCATTATCTCCTCTTCCTGCTATTGCACATACAACCATTTGCTCAGCCACTGTCTGTGAGGGGAAGGAAGGAGATTTTTTCTGTTGTAGTTGTTTTCAGTCAAGACCAACTCTCCAGTTTAGTTTATCATGTGACTCTATAAACAGGTGTGCTGGCAAGGGAGGCGTTGCACAGAACTGGAAACACAGCTGGAGGAAGAAAGCTGCTTAAGTCAGGACAGAAAATAAAAAAAAAAAATCTACATTTGTGAAACTGTGGTGCAAGTTCAGTGCATGCTATTCTCCTCAGTACTGTCTACAGACTTAGCAGGAAATTATGCTCTAAAATAACTGTGGCTTAACTAAAACCCAAAAGAACAAACAATAAATAATTAAATAAAACTACACATAGAAATAATAACTATATAAACAATAAATATTTAAGTATTATACATAAGGTATACAGGATCATCCCATCTCGTGGTGAGTGAGCTAGTGTATGTACATTAAGATATTCATTCTAACATACATGAAATTAATTTAATTGCAGACTCGGTCACAGATCCCTTATACTCCTGCTTTGGATGCAGCTGCACAAGGCAGAGAGCCAATACCATAGCCTGTGGTCCTTAAAATGCCTCTCCCAGTCACACAGTTCTGACACTCACCTTACTGTATTTCCAGTACCTCTTGGACTCTTCTATGAGGGCATGCCACTAACCTACATGGCAAAATGTGAACTGGAATTGCCCATACAAGAGCCTGAATGCCAGATTCAATGTAAGGAAAAGATGAATTGCACAAGACTAAAACTTTCTTTAGTTACTAAAAAAAGTAACATAGAGCAGTGGCTAGTAACTGCAGGATAGGTATCCTGCATTCCCACTGTCTGAATTAACTCCAGGATCAGCTTTCCCCATCAAGTTTCAATGGCAGTACAGCATTCAGGCACGCACCACCCCAAACAGAATGTAGTGGAGTTTCTTACTAACTGCTTTGCTTTGTAGCTTCACAATGTATTATGCTCTCCGTCTCTATGGACATGACCTCAATGTAGATTGGTGCATACTTTGTAGCTGCCACTTTAGACCGTTTTTGTCGGATATGAGAGGACAGTAGTTAATAAACCAGCTAATGCTACATAAAGTTTCTGCCCATATGCTCCAACTAGCTACCAGAAACAATGTATTTTTTAAAAACATAACTCTTATTGTAATTACAACCATCAGAACAACCATTTAGGCTTGTGACTACCTGCAGAGTTTATCTAACTAGGCCACTCTACGAACTATTGCTTTTAATAATCTAACAAGGATCTAAAAATCATGTTGAAATTCTTTGCTTGGAAAGAAGGTCTCATTTTAAAGCCAGTTTCACAGGGATTTGCGTTCTGTAGAATAAAATCTGAACAAGAGCCTTTAGCTGGCAATACACAAAGGCTTTCCTCTATCGCAGCTACACTGCTTTGTCTCCCAACAGCAAAACTGGGGCCAAAGACAAACAAAGCAAAAAAGAGTGTTAGACAGGTGGATAAGACTAACAAAAAAAGCATGAAATGCAAGCATATGCACACAGTGCCTCAGGAAAGCACTGAATGGAGGGGAATACAAACCCAAAGCAATACTTTTTAGGCTACAAAACACGGATCAAGACTCAAGACTGCTGCCAACCTACTTCCATTCAGATGATACAAACCAGACTTCCCACTTGAAAAGACTGCTCACTGCAGAAAACAAAGTCACTTCACCCAGCCTGTCAGAAATGTTAGCCACCCTAAATGCTTTTGCTCTTCATTCCACAAAGCCATATAACAACAAATACGGCTTAGTGAAATAATGATTGTATTATCATTAAGTAAATGCATTCAGCATGCAAAATGTTCTTACTTTGATTGGCTATTTGATTAATAGAGGGAATTAAACAGGCCCTTAGCTGTACAATGGTAACAGTGGAGAAAACAACCCTTTTCCTTGACTTGAGCATGCATTTTAAAAAGGAAATACAAACACACACACCACATGCCCAGGCTACCTTGAAAACCTCATGTTTCACCACATTAACGGCAATGCTTTATTTTCTTACACAGGTCAGCATTCCTCTAGTTAATCCTACTTAAACACAGGAAGTGAGAACAGAATATTGAATCAAACTTTTCCCAAGAACACTTTTGCTAATAAAATATTACATGCAAATGTCCAACAATCTTCGCAAATTATATGGATCAGAAGGGCAGAGGTTAGCAAAACTGACACCAGAACAAGTGTTATAAATACCCTAAACAGGGATCTAAAAATCATTGTGTGCACTTTGCTGCTCCATTTAAAAGAAAAGAAAGAAGGATGGAGAACATTTCTTCTAGGCACAGATGCTCAGGGAAATAAAAAACTTCCATGAAGATGAATAAACAAAAATAAGAAAATAGAAAATCAATAAATATCCTTTAAAAAGAAGGAAGTCCATGAGATTATGGACTAGACATGACTAGAATTTCTACCTGTTCTACTTTTTTGTTGGTTTTTTTTTTCAGAGAATACCAGTGACATATTTCTTCAGAGTTGGTTTTTTTTTCCGAAGTCAGTATGATCTACAACAGGTTTCAATCCTTTATTTTTCATTAGTATTAATTTTTGTTACTATTTAAGATTTCTGTAAGATTTTCTTCTTTTTTCTCTAGTCAACAACTTTGTATAAGAAACATTTCTATCCTCTTTTTGTAAAAAAAAAACAGGTTGATTCATAGCATAACAAAAAGTATAGCATTTCTATAACAATGCAGACAACTCCCCATCCCTCCTATGATTACCAGTGACTTTAAACAGAAACAGTACTTACAAGTAATGTGGTTCTCTATATAATTTACAGCAATATGTAGGTATGATATAAGCATACACAGACCCATTTCTCTGCTAGTTTAAGGGTGCTAGTGTAAGAAACCTCATGTTCCACATTACTACACCACTTCAAGAGCACTGTTACACAGGTACTCAAAGTTCAACATTAGGATGAATGTAAGCCAACCTGGATGACACGAAAGAGAATGGTTGCAGCAGTACAAAGGCATTACAATTGCAAAATAGCAGCACCTTTTTTCATTTTATAATTCTAAAGTTTAAACACACATACTAATTCAAAAACTAATTACAAAAACTAGTTCACTATTCAGTCCCAAGATTATTTTGCCTACAACCATAACCGTAAGTTCCACGTGTCTATTGTTGCTTGTCCAGGCTGAATTCTTAACATAAAAGCAGTCTGCCCACCCACATGCTTCCCTTCACGGGAACATGAAGGCCTCATGGCGAGGTTTTACAATGCAGCTGGACCAATCTAATGGCTCACTGCCACCCAAACAAGGCAGTCTTACTCTTTCTTCTACCACCTTCCCTCTGCTGTTCCTCTGTACTGGTTCAAGGACATCTGACCTCTGATTTCACTGAGTTTGCTGAATTGGCAGAGAAATAATCCAGCAGGAAAAAGGAATGCCTTCTGTCCATTTATCAAGAGAGGTCGGATGAATACTAACCCAAGGAAGTACAGGACACTTTTTCAATGCAATACAGTCCATTTAACTGGTTCAGCTGTCTTGTGGAATCTGAAATATGGTGATGGGAACACAAGTCGAAGGGCAGAGTGAAAGAAGTGTTTAGGGATTTTACACATTTCCTTTAAGATTTTATAAGATCATTATTAGTATTAGCATTAAATGAAGTAGCATTCCTATGTTTCATTGCTATTGTTCAGCAGGGACAGACCGGGAAGGAGGGGTGGAGGCATTGCCCTCTATATCAGAAAATGGGTATTTTTCACGGTACAAGCTGATTGGCAGCATTACACAATAAACAAAATAATTACTTACCTACAAATCCCTTCTCTCCCACTAATTTAAGGGCAATTTTATCTGCCAAAACAGAAGAATTTCCATGTGCAATGTTAGCAAAAGGTCCAGCATGAACAAATACTGGTGTTCCCTGAATGATAAAAAAATATATAATTATTTTTTAATGGTTAGGTAAGAACACAAGATCAAGACTAATCAAGATTATCTATAAATCAAAAACACATAACAAGTAAATCCTGTTAGATAATTCGGGGGGCGAGGTACATGACAGGTGCTTGAGACCCCATTCTCTGACAAGTTTAGATGTCAGAACCTGCTTTGTTCACAGAGGGGTAACAGTAGTGCAATATGCAGGTGACTTACATAGCTTTTCATCCAACCCTGTACTAATGTTTCATACTTTCACTGTCTTAAGGCTATGGTGTGCTATTTTGGCACATGTAATTCAATCAGCACTAAGTGCATCGCTGCAAGGTGTACACAAATAGAGCCCAACTCCTGCCTTACTCCACCCTTTACTGCTCCCGTTCTCCTCGTTGACTGTAACTGGCATCCCTGTGCAGGCAAAGTAGCCAGTGGAAGCAATGAGGGACCAGTCAGTTGTTAAGGAGCTGACTTGGAAAGGGAGAAGGGAGGGGAGATAACTGGGGTGCAGCGGGGATGCTGTCATACAATGGAAAAAGCATTCACTGGTGCTGGCTGAGCGCCTGGGAGCCCCAGGTGCAAAGTCAAATTCCCTATGTTAAACATCATACAAATATACAAGGAAAGTAGACTCTATAGCAAGGAGCAATCTAAACCAGCAAAAGGATAGGCAAGGAGTTAACAAGCTAATGGCTATCGGAAATTTGTCAGTTCGCAAGTAGTTTCCCCATTATTCTTTTGGCAAGCATTACAAAGAAAGGAGAAATTGGAAAACGAGCATCTACAGAGAGGGATTAGGATTAGGTGAAATATATTAATTGCTACCCTTTCTTCAGGTCAGGATACACAACCAGACTGAAGTATGCCACTTCAGCTGTCTTAATATATACTTCAGCAAACAAACCTTCACTGTTGTGTTAATGCTTTTAAAAAAATCCAGCCACTTAAATAAAAGGCAAGCGGACAGCTTCAGATTACCTCCATCAATATTCTTCATGTATTCCGTAGTAGGAGCTACTGCCAACCCTCAAAATTTCAGCCAAACTACTGGGCAATCTTCCTCAATTTCTGACCGCAAACACCAGTTAAAAAGGATGGTATTCTGTGGATCAGCTGCAGGCCACAACCAACAACCCCATGAACCACAACGTGGAAACTACTATACTAACCATATAACAAAAGATGGTTGCTCCTCCACACCAGTGTCTTAAGAAAATGACCAACATAAAAAAAATGTTCACTTTTTCCATAAGACATCAGAACAACTGGATTACTGTAAATAAATGCTTGCTACTACAGAAATCAGATTTTTCCTGTTTCAGTAACACTGAATAAAAATCAAATAAAATATATCGATAGCAAGCATCTGTTCTTATTGCTCCCTCTAGAAGTAATTATATAAAATTGTTTCATTCAGAGCAAAGACAAGTAACTTTTTATGCACTGGCACATCAAACTTCAGGTTTGTTCTTATAAAAAAGGGATTAGTTTTTTTTTATTTTAATCAAGTGTGAAAAAAAGAGAATATGCATACAGATGGGCAGGGGACAGTCTCCAAAAGTAAGCTACAATCCAGAGATAATTCTGCCCCATACACGTTAGAAGACTAAACAGTGGAACTGGAGCAGAAAAAGTAAATAAACAGAAATCATGCTCTGTAACAAAAGGAATGATGCAGATTATTATCATCATAACACACTGACTTCATAATGTTTACTTAGGGTTTTCATTCTTGTTTTCTATCTGCTAATGACCATATAATGCCATATCAATTAGGGTTTTATATAATTATGCAAAACTTTTAACTACGTAAATCCTCAAAGCTTCTTAACAGTATTTAGGCATCAATCTAATGGGAGGTGTTGTACAAAATAGAAGATTGCCCCTATCCCAAAGAGGCTGTAACTTATGAAAACCACTTCCCCCACCATAAGTTTATTTCCTTAAGTTTTACTTCTACTTTAACCCAGTATTTAACCTTCTGGCATTCAAATAAATAAGAACGCAGTTTTCAGCTACCAGATTGAAAACCGTGAGTTTTATTCTGATTTGTGCTTTATTACTCACTAAGTTAAGTTTTACTCTCCCAAACCCTTGATTTCTCGTGGCACACAACTACAAGGCTGCTCTCATTAGAGCCCAGCACGCACACAGGCAGATGTTATGTATGGAAGCACAAATACAGATGATGAGGGCATCCCAGCCCATGCTGTGGCAGCTATGCAGAAAGGGGGCCACAGGAGTCTCCCACAACACTCCCTGGGCAACTGTGCTTCCAAGAGTTCATCCACACAACACAGATGGGAAGGAAATTTGGATTGTATGATCCAACATCCAGAATATAAGTAACCAAGAGTCCCTCTGCCACTAACTTGAAATCCAAACACACTATTAAACCACTGGAGTGGACAGATGATCCTCTGAAACTCTGAAATCCACCAGGAAAAAAAAAAAAAAATTATGGTCTTTTTACAAGAGCAATCTTGGAAGAAAAATACACTCTAGGTACTGAAGGGAGTGAACTCCAGCAGAACCGTGGGAACCTCAGGCACACCCTGGAACAGGAACAACAATGTCTTCTTGAGCCAGCTTCAACAACTCTGTGTCAGCCCATCTACCCCCTCCTCACAGTGTCACTTATTTTTGTTACATTCTTAATAAACTATAGGGAGAAACAAAAAGTGGCACAGGGATGCATTCTGCTGACTGTTTTTAGTACAGGATTTTTTTAAAAGTTTCACTAAAAGTTTAAGTTTTTTAATTTTAGTTAAAAAAAGAAAACCTGGAATGAAGTTATCTGGCCACTAGACGGATGTTTATAATACTTACTACCATACTCCACTCATCCTTAGTAAAAATGAGTGGCACTTTAAATGTAACACAAGCAGACCATCTCAGAGCAGCCAGCCTGCAACTACAGTTGTCCATAGAGCACCTGCTCTGTTACGTATGGTATAAATAAATGACAAACGTTAAGGGATCAGTTCACAAGGGAACAAATCTGTCATGACAAACATGGATAAATACTATGAAATCATTATGTACGTTTCAAATGGTCATCTCAACTCTACAGCATTGGATAGAAGTTCTGCTGAAGCCTGTATTTACTGTAGGTGGAATGAGTCATGTTTCCCATTTTGAGATTTTACTGTCGTTACTGCCTATAAAACACTGTCAATCACTAACACCTTGAAGCATTTCTGGTGACAGAGTAGCAGGGTTGTGATGGAAAATCAACCCACCAAGAAACCACTCTAAAAACCAGCAAAGAAAAACATTAATTCACATATGAAAAAAACACTGACTCAAGTTGCCAGTCAGTTCCATGCAGGACTGGCATTCAGTCATTTTCGCTTTATGAATGTCTAAACCGTTTTGCCTGTGCACACAGATGCCCACATAAAGCTGGTGCAAACCTACTGAGTAGGTCATTCTTCTCTCCTCTCACAGACCCTTAGAAGCAAATCCTCAGACCTCCACAGCTTAATACAATACTCATATACAGACTCCTTACTAGTTCAAAAAGAGGTGCAGCTATATCTGCAATGGCTGCTTTCAGCTGCTGCTAACCACAGACACTATCACTTTGAAATTATGCCAAATTAATTGTCAGTGTCAGCTGCAAGTCACTCAGAAGATCTCCTGCTCCACCTCCTCAAGCAGTCTTACTACTATTCCCCAATACCAAACTGATCTGGAAGATGCGCTTTGGTGAACATTTCATCCCTGCTTGCAGGATACGTTAGACAAGCTGGAGATTTTCATTCTTGGACAGATGATTCATATTAGCTTGCAAGCCAAAAGGTATTCAAAGTGTGACAAAAGTCTGTATTTGAGACTCAAATAGCAGGAGTGGAGCATGAAGCAGTCTTCTGAGCTGCTTCAGTTTACTGTCTTAAAAATAACTTTGTAAGAAGACTTCTTGGGAAAAATACCCTTGGGTGCTGCGGTCAGGGTCCTCTTAACAAGCAGTGGTGTTTGATAAAAGTTGGCAGATGTTTCAGCGATAGCATAGATTAGACTAGAAAAGAATACCACATAAAAGGCAGGAATTTTATTGCATAGAAATGTGAATATAAAGAAATACAGTGAGGAAAAAAAGGCATGCAAGTCCCAGAACCAAACGTCTATTAATCAAAAGAAACTTTTCTGACATTTATAATTGTCTTATAGAACACTATCACAAAACCACATTACTTTCTAACAGACGTGAAGCACAAATAGAGTGATGCAGACTAAACAGAATCAAAGCTACCTTGTCACTGATGCTTAAAGCACACAATGTTATCCAAGTGGCAATTTAATACACAGTCATGGACATGACAGTCTTGATCCTATGTGACCTCCAGTTTATGTTATTGAATGTTATATTAAATTCTGACACACGCATATATTCTTCATACATACATGAAAGAATGGATGTTTTTTGCATGATAAAACAATTAAGCCGGCTATAGTAAAATAACACATTGGATGACTTATATTCTACTTTCCCAATATTCCCTGAGAGTAGGAAGTTGTCCCCCCCCCCCACCTGCAAAAAGGTAGTTATCACTTCAACACACTGCAGAAAATCAGACGTTTTTACCAACTGGGGACTGCACTAGTATACTTCTACATTCTTCAACTTTTCACCATACCAGGAACTACTGTGAAATATTCTAATTATGTAATATTGATGGCCAAACTTTCAATAATACACATTAGTTTTCCTCCAAATGTACTTGATTCTAAAACTGCTTCATTATTCCCCCATTTTATTTTCTCCCTCTTCCCATGAATATTGCTCATCATTCAGCTTACATTGAAAAGCCAATACTAGAGTGCCCAGTCACAAAGTTAGGTTGTACTAACTTCGTATCCTGTGAGCTGTTGGAAGAAAGCTCAGTAGGGTAAGTGGAAAACATTCCGCTCACAGACCAGGAAAGCTTCATTTAGTCCCTGATGGCAAGATAGGTTGGCTGGAAGCCGTCTTTTGAAAAAGTATAAACAGGCAAAAGGACCCTCGTGTTTCTGAATGGCGCAGACTTTAATACAGAATAGAATAGCCTCAGTGAAGCATCCACCACTCAGAATGCCAAGCTGTGGGAATCATCCTGGGAACATATATGTAAAGTATATACATAAAAAGAAAAGTTCCCTAGAAGAGTAGAGATGACAAGCAGAAGGAAATCTATTACTTGGAAGTCCAAACTGCCTTTCAGTGTGCTCAGAAGTAGTTCAACAGTAGCCTGTTTGTAACACTAGGCAAAATTATGACTAAAGCCAGAATATAAATGCAGCAAGAGTTGATTAGTTAAGATACACAAATGAACATTTGCTAAAATGCCCGTATAGATTTGACCCTGACTTGAGCCTTGAAAAGTTAAGCACAATCACTGGAGAAAAGCATGACAAGCACAGTACAAAATTGGAAAGCCAAAGAAGGGTAGGCATCGTAACTGATACTCACCTCTAACGTTTGCATTAGCGTTGGCTTAATTGCATCTTTCATCAAAACTGCCAAAGCACCCGTTACTCCCTAAAAAACCAAGAGAGTCCATATTGTAAGGAAGTCTATTCTACGTTGCAACATTTCTGAGTTAAACTTAAGCCTGCAGTTAAAACAGGGAAAAATCCTTACAGTTCAAAGGAGTAGAAGAAAGTGCTCACAAACTATAATGGAAGAGCAGTGTTACATAAAGAATTTATTTAGATGTTACTTCAATATTTTGAACATAATGTATTTACAGCGTGTGCCAGAAATAGTAACGATTTTGCTCTGAATGACCTTAAAAATAAAGTAGGTCAAATATTCTTCCCATTTCATGAAGAGACCAGAAACAAAATTATTAAATGATCAGCATGAGGATGTTAATGAGAACAAAAGATAGAGTAGAAGCAAAGGCCATTGAGACCAGAGAAATCAGGAAGGCAGTAACTTGCTCAAACTGCCTAAAGAAATGACAGATTTATTTCTTTCATGATAGAATCAATCACAGGAATCAATAGGTAGCAACAACCAGAAAGGGTATTTTTCAAGACCATACAAATACATACATAATAGACAGAGGATAAAAGCATAAACAGAGTTGACCAGAGGTAGATAACGACTGCATCACAGGAATAGAAGTTAGTGGTGCCTCAATGTGATGAACAGAGGACAAAAGGATCCGAGTGAATTGCTGCTTTTTGGTTATAAAGAATCTTACTCATCACTAAAAATTTTGCTGGATCTTAACTATAAATTTCACATAAACTGAATTTAAAATAAGAAGTCATGACATGCCTCCACACTAAAATTCAATGCTCATTTAAGAAAACAATGGCTATAGAGTGTGCACAGCACTATCAGACTATGCGCAGAGTGCTATTTAGAAACCACAATCATATATTTTAATTTATTGCTAAATTACTTGATTTTGAGAAGAAAATGCATTTTGCTTTGAAAGAACTAAATCATGGATAGGAAAAAATGCACTAGTGTTATAAGGAGTGGCTCACCGGCTTGCCAGAGAACACAAAAAACTGAATTTAATACATTACTGTATTGAAAAGAAAAATCAAAACAAAAAAAAAAAGCCAGACCAACCCAGCTGCTGTAAATGTTTAAAATTAAGGCTAAAAAACATGGATACATTACCTGAGTAGCCTATTAAGAGCTGAACAGTAACATTCAAATAAAGAAGAGTAATGAAAATAGTTTCTGCATAACTCTAAACACAGCTTCTGTAACCCAACATTTGAACAATCAAACTCTGTGTGAAAATCTGAACAACAGACAGATGATACATAAAAGCATATGGTCATTACATAAGTATTGTACATAAATTCAAGGTTCTCCTTCCTAAGCATCACATCAAAACAGAGACTTCAGAGAAAAGTGCAGCAGAATATTTGGCCTTGGATAAAAACAAATTTAAACTAAAGTAGTAAAACTGACTTCTACTAAAGCATAGCAAGTGTTTCCTTGGAGGAGAGTGAAAGAACGGAGAGAGAGAAGGGAAAAACATTCCTTTGCTCTTTGCATTTTGTAAATCCCCGCTATCTACAAACCCCAATAGATCCACAAAGATAAAATATGAGAAACTGGTAGCAAAACAATACATTTTTTGGTCTTCTGAATTAGCAAATAATAGATTTCTGTTTTTAATAAATGAATTCTAGAAGATAGGACCAAAACACAAGTAAGCATCAGCACACCAGCTGTCTGTGGGAATGGCTGAGGCTCCATCAATTCCATAGCAGCCGCCTGGTACTACACTGTACCTCGACCCAACTACTGTCACTTGAAAACAAAGCTGATGGCCTACATACAAGGAAAATGGAAACCACAAGTGTTCAAATGAGAAATGAAAGCATTGTGGAAGATAAAAGCAACAAGCTCCTTTATCACTATGGACTGTTTTAACTGGTAAAATTATAAATCAATTATTTCAGATTACTTAAAGCATCTCATAAAATTTTCTGCTGTTAGAATAAAATGTATTTTATCCATAAAGTAGTTTGCATCTTCTGACCATGAAAGAAATAACAGCCACTGATACTACCTTGGATTTTTTTTGTATTTCAGTAATTTGTAAAAGTGGTTCTAAAGTGGGCATTATTTCTGGGGACATTAAATTTTAAATCTGCTCGCTATAGCAACTTGCTTTATAAAACTGATTTGATTCACTTTCAAATATGATGCACTTACAAAATAAAACAGTGAATATCCAAGTTCCAGCACTAAGAATTCAAAATGAAGAAATTTTTGATTCTAGCAATTTCATCATTAAGCCCCAGTTTTTAATAGTACTGATCTATGAAAACAAATATATTCTTTTTCCTGTTGATCATAGTGCAGAATTTGAATTCATTGAAAAAAAAAACCCAAATCAGAGTTCAAAATATTTGTATTATTGAATACAGCTATAAGCCCGTTTTTTTTTTTCCCTGCTTTTTAATCAATTCAGCAGCCAGCTAGGACAGAATTCCCTCAGACCAGAAGCACAATTCTTCCCTTTCCACTCCCAGCTGAAGGAAATGATGGTAAGCACCAGTAAACAAAACAAAACTATAACAGCTAGTTAAGTTTTTTATCTTCTGTCTCACAGAACATAGATACTGTACATACAGTAGCTAGGAGGCAATTGGTAACAGAAATATCTGAAGGAAAAGGTTTGTTAATTTTACATTTTCTTCCTACATCTCATTTTTTTTTCCATTTTCATATAGCATAAGCCATCCATCACTGCATTAAAAGAGAAACAGCTGCTGATAATTTTCAGTGCATGAAAGCTGAGATAGTTTACAGTCTCATCACGTAGAAGTCAATTGTAATAGCTATTCAACTTTCTGGAGTAAAAAAGCGAAAGGGAAAACTTACATCAGATTGTCCAGCTGGTCAATGGAAAGGTTAACTACTTGAGCAGCCCCAGATTAGCTTTTTTGGGGAAACCTGCCTCAGGACTGACAAGCGTTAACTCATGCCTACTGTAGCCATCCAATTAGGAGGTTCTGTTGTTCACTTCATGCTGGATGAAACCACGAGCTCATTCAAAGTAAGCACGTAAACTGCCATTTATGGACCCAAACCATGTTTACTGGAAAGAACACTTTAGGGGAAAAGTAAAAGATAAAACCAGGACACCTTCTGCCCCTGACCATGACCCCTCCCCTGCTGCCTCCAACAATAATGGCTCTAATCCTGTCTCCTTTACTTTCTTATGGTTCTTCACCAATCTGATAAAAGCAGTGAAGCAAATCCTTGAAATTCTACCTATGCATTTCAACTTTACGGGAAACTTCATCCATATTACATATGTATTCTGGACAAAACAACTCACTGTATCTGGAGCTGAAAGAAAAGAAAAAAAGACGCAAAGACTCCAATTAGCACACATTATGTGTATCTGCTTTCCTTGGCTCTTAAATGGGTTTGGTGTCAACAACAGTCCTTAAAAGTTAAACGGGCAATAAAGCTTTCATATCTGCCTGACATAACTCTATCAGAATAAAGTTTCATTCCTTTACATTCCCAGTCCTCCAAGTAGCTACCAAACAATTCCCACAACTCACTCAAACTCCTGGATCTAATTGATTCTCAGAGCTATTTAAGGAATCAAGTTCCCATTTCCAATTCAGAGAAGGTAGCTAATTTTTCTATGAAAGAATTAAGGGCTTAGACACTTACACACCAATCAAACATGTGAGAGACCAAGTATTGTTAGCTTTCCATTAACTCACTGTCAGAAGAAAGAAGTAGGGCTCCAAATCAAATTTGTATGGACACCCAACTCTCCCGGGTTCCCTCCTGGAACTGATCCCAAGTACTTCTGAAAATAATACCCCTTCCATCTATCTACCAGCTGTCAGGGCAGGTATGCTCCCCAGGACAGCAAAGATCACAGAGCACAAAATAAATTACACACGCAACACAAGAAAGGCAAACTTAGATGAAAACCCAAAATACTTTCAAAGCAACGTCCAGTGGAGCAGTCTCTGAAGTCTAGCAAGACTGGAAATGAAAGCCAGCATTAGATGACAAGGAAAGTGATTGAGAGTAACTACTGTGAAATGAATAAGGGTTACACAGATCGAAAGGCAGAGGAAAACTCTTTTATTGATAAGAAAAATAATGAAGTACTTGTAACTTCCCTTCATTTAAAACTATAGTCTCCAACAAAATGATAATTTTTCTGCAATAAGAGTTCTGTAAAAAAACTAAACCCTAAACTGTGAGTTGAAAAGAACCGTAATCAGCTATGTTTAACATGAACTATGTACATAATGTTTCTGTTTAATCCAAGAACAAAATATATATTCATCTGATAGAACTTTTTATAAGAGTAAATATTAAGCTTTTTTTTTGGTCCTGGAATTATTGAAATCTAACAGCATGGCACAAAAAGTGAGCTAAGAAGTCTTATTTAGAAGAAAAACAGTGCCATATTTATATAAGATTTTTCATAGCTGCTGAAATACTGATCTAGGGCATACATACCCATTTAATTTCACATAAAGAAATGGCATGTGTCCATCAAAATTCTACAACACTATAAAAGCCAAAAAGCAATTCAGTCTTAAAATACTGTTCAATGAGCACCACATTTTGGCAAAGAATTCTGAATGTTCCATAACAGAGGATAGATATTTAATCCACAGAGGATAGATATTTAATCCATTACTCCTCTGGAAGGAGTCTTCTCAATGTATGAAATATTCAATCTATCTTTTTTTTCTACTACTCCTAGCCTGCCTCTGCATCTGGTTTATATATGCCTATGTGTACTTTAGGTTTTACTATTGTACTGTTATAAATATATTGCACATAAAGTCAAAATTGAGAGAAATTGTGTTTTTGTAAGTATATTGTGTGTACATCTGGAAACAAATCACAGAGAAGAGTTTAGTGGTTTTGGTTCACATAGATTCTAGTGAACTGAAGACTACTGTCACACGTTTAAACTTGCATAAATTTTATCTGGGTAGCATACATAAAACATGAACCTCTGATTTTTTTTTTTTTTTTTTAAGAGACAGGTACGACTAACCACTACCTATTATTCAGGATGCGTGGTACTTCCCGTGATAAAACTGCCTTTAAAATTTGTTAAAAATACATGCAATTGCAGTTCCTTGGGCTAAAATGTTCCATGTCAAGTGGCTAAGATAGATTCAGGCTTTTAAATTTCCATAAAATAAAAATCAAGTTTAAGTCAAAAGGATTGAACTGTTCTTGGGTTGGGAGCATTTGAAAACCATCTATATTGTTTTTCCTATGTTCGCTTGTATTGAGATCTTTCCTTTCTGAGCTATAAAGCTTTACCTTCTCTCTGACCTTGACTCAAAAGAAGAATGCAAATTCAGGACAAAAATGACTTCACATCAAATTTCTTACCACATCTAAAAATTTGCTCAAGATATAAACCTTGGGAAACTGAAAACTACAGTTCATAGATATCCATTATTACTGAACGCTTAGCTGTGCCCCATTCTGCTCAGAAAGCTTTAGCCACAATGTGCAGTGCGCTTCCAACCTAGGGTGCAACAATTATATCTACAGCCTGAAGCAGGCTGGACCAGCTCTGGGTCTTGACAACTGGACCACAAGCAAAGATCTCTTCTGGATCCTACAGGAATCCTTTTTTCATGTGTATAAGGAAAAGATACAACCTGCACAGTCCAAATGAAGAGGGGTCTGCTTCCGGGCTTGCAGAAACATGGTAACAACATCACCAGCACAAGCAGCAGGGGCAAGAGTAAATACTGTATTTAATGTCCAGGAACAATAAGTTCAGTTGCAACCTGTTCAAACAGACTGACCACTAGCAGGATGAAAGCAGGAATGCAGATGAAATGCCATATAACAGAACTGAAATTTATCTTAGTACGTACAAATTGTGACGTAATACAGTCTTTGATTTTACAACTCCTGCTGCTGTTTCCAGAGGATTCACTTTTATCCAGTACACTTCCACAAGTGCAGTACAGTTATTCAGAAGCTTTCTCTCCTTGTACAAAGCAACCAGCTTTCAACTTGATAAAGAAATATTATTAGGAAAACCCACTGCTAATTTCCTTTTTTTACATTTCTTAAATCTCAACACAACAGTATCTGACTTCTCCACCAGTATTAATAAATCTGCAAAAATGAACAATTGTTCCTGTTTTCAGAAGAAAACTTGGCACATACAGAGGTCAAACTCAAAAGCATTCACCAATTTTGGATGCTCAACTTGAGAAAACACAGAATAATTTCCCCTGGTTCAAAATTCTTGATGGTGTTTCACTCTTTCCACAGATTTCAGCTACCTTCTGGATATCAAGCCAGACTGAGGAACATACAACTCCTCACACACTGTAAGAATCAGTTTGTATGGACACAACAATCACACATAAGCTTTGTGAAAAACACAGCAACAGATAGAATTCAACTCTCCAAAAAGGCACTTTTCTGCCTTAACATTGAAATCACCTTCTTATTCTTCCCATGCTTCTCATCCTCATTTGTAACACACAACAAAGGAGGTAGGAATTTCTGCACTTCACAATTAAGATATGCACTAAAGTCCTCCTTGTGCATGGTACGAAGAAGAGAACCCATGGAAGAAAGAATGCAGCAGCCAGCATAGCTGCAGATGGTCATAAAGCATACCATTGACACTGATAATTTTGTTTTTTCTGGGCAGTTCTTCTATTATATTACATAGAACACTGCTCTAAAAAATCATAGAATCACCAGATTGGAAAAGACCTCTCGGATATCGAGTTCAAACATTCCTATCTGCCACTAAACCATGTCCCTGAGCACCTTGTCTACCTGTCTTTTAAACACCTCCAGCGATGGGGACTCCACCACCTCCCTGGGCAGCCTCTTCCAGTGCCCAAAGACCCTTTCTGTGAATTTTTTTTTTCTGATATCCAGCCTGAACCTGCCCTGACACAGCTTGAGGCCATTCCCCCTTGCCCTGTCCCCTGTCACTTAGGAGGAGAGGCCAGCTCCCTCCTCTCCACAACCTCCTTTCAGGTAGTTGTAGGGAGCAATAAGGTCTCCCCTCAGCCTCCTCTTCTCAAGGCTAATCAATCCCAACTCCCTCAAACGCTCCTCGTAAGACTTGTTCTCCAGCCCCTTTACCAGCTTTATTGCTCTCCTCTGGACACGCTCCAGAGCCTCAACATCCTTCTTGTAGTGAGGGGCCCAGAACTGAACACAGTATTCCAGGTGCGGTCTCATCAGTGCCGAGTACAGGGGCAGAATAACCTCCCTGGACCTGCTGGTCACGCTGTTTGTGACACAAGCCAAGATGCCATTGGTCTTCTTGGCCACCTGGGCACACTGCCGGCTCATGCCCAGTCGGCTGTCAACCAACACCCCCGGGGTCCTTCTCCTCCAGGCAGCTTTCAAGCCACTCTTCCCCTAGTCTGTAGCACTGCAAGAAGAACTAGAAACATATGTTCAGCACAAGCGACACTATCAAATGATTGAGATGCTGAAGCATAGGAAATTTGTTTAAAAAAAGGCCAAAGAAAATCATATTTGTAATACATTTTGCTGAGCACTACCATCATTTTAGGGACATAGTGGAAAAATTTTAAAGTTCTTTGTGTACTGTTCATCATTTCAGCTGTAACATTATATTTCCACAGAGCAACTATAGATGAAACAGGCTACAGAAAAGCAATTGCTTTCTTTTGTCAAGCTAATTAACATTAAGTGGTTTAAGATAGGTTAAATATTTTGCAATAGTAATACATTAAAGTACCTTTATATAAAAGTAGCATCAAGATTAAAATAATCTGTTTCAAATGTAGTTTTTATTCTGCCACTGAATTATTTTAAAGTTTTTGCATATACATTATAAGGCAACTCATTCTCCATTCCCCTCCATTTAGCCAAAAAAAGTTATGCAACTGTAAAGGAAAATCAAAACTTCAACAGCTAGAATATTAAATATAGTGTTTCATGTCTTGCGCATAACTGCAGTAGTTGATTTGCTTTGAATATTAATGATGACTACACCTAGAAATTTGGGTACCCTTATCTTAATTTCCACCTTAAATCCAGGCAAGCTAGATACTATGTTTCCATTTCCTTATTAAACTGGAATCCATTAAGGTGATTAAGGTATTCCTGCCTTGTGGATTTTCTATCTTTGCTGAAAAGGTAGGATACTAGTTACTCTGTTCATTCTAAAAATGCAGTAAATTTGTATGGATGTTCACATAAAAGGGACAAACATCAAAAACCACAGTCTGTGTGGTACATTGCCAGTAGGGTGGCATGAAAGCATGGCTCCAAGACATCTCACAGTTTCTATAAGCATATATTTAGACAACAAAAAAGCATAAAAGCAAAGCATCATCACATTCATTGTATTTAGGGTGTGCTGCCAATCTGCATTATATGAACTTATTTAGGCAATTAGGTTTCAGATTCAGGTAACGTAATCTCACAGTAAACTAGTGCCAATCACAGTGAACCTACCCCTGGCATACAGTTGGATTGCAAGCATTAACTGGTTAACCCTGGCTGCAGCAGAACCTGCCATACACAAATGTCTGAACTTTAAACTACTGTTAAACGACTCGCAGCCTAGCTATGAGAACTAGAATTTGATATAAAGGAAGAACATCATTTTCTTTCAAAAGCTGAAGTAAGGAATGGGGAAACAGCAACTAACTAATGAAGGTAAAGAAGAAAAAGTCTTAATGACATGAAGAGTCTTAATGACATTGCACTATCAGCAATCTATGAATTAAGAATAGCTTGTTTCCGTTCTGATTTAGTGGTATAAGCATTCACGTGGTAACTATCACTGTAACATTTGAGAATGCTTTACAAGTACAGTAGCAAATATTACCAGCTTTTTCAAACAGGAGCCTACGCTCTGAATGACTCCAGCACCAAATTTGTTTGCCTTCAGAACTGCAGAAAACTATCCAAATAGGTTTTGGAGACCAGAGACTTCCTGAATCAGATGTTACCAAAGTGTTGGAGAGATGAGTTCTACATATTGTTCTCATCTTGAGCAATTTCTGGCCCAGAAGAACTTCCTTTGATATCTTACTGTGCTTTTCAAAGCAAAATATTGGCATGCATGGGCCTTTCTAATACCTCAAGAGGCAAAACAAACACATCAGAGGTTATTCACAGGTCTACAGCACTGAACATACCAAATCATCTGCTGTTACTGGTTCTCCTTTCTTGTTATTAGCCACCACCATTTTCCCCAACCTCTCCTTCATATCTTGCAGGCTGGTCGTAAGTGCCAGGATGGCCATAATTTCACTTGCAACAGCGATATCAAACTGAGCCTAAAAAAATAGAAATTAGAATCATGAACCAAATCAAAGTCAAGTCAAATACTCACAGGGAAGCACCAGCAATAGACTTGGGAAAGACAGATTTCACACTGGAATTCAAACAAGTTCTAAATTGTTACCCACAGCTTTTGAGATTACTCAGACCCGAATAACTTCAAACACTTTGTTTATATTTGCTCATAAATGTTCTCTGCTACACTTCATTTACTTAGGGACGAGTCTCGCAGAGTGCTTAGCCCCTTGGCTCACATTATCCTCAGCAGAAGCTCCCTGAAAGACCAAGATTTTTTTTTTCTGTGGCAAAAAAGAAAATCACCAGATGTATTTTGAACTTTACTGGCATGAGCACAGCATTGTGGGTTTTTTTCCCTGTAATACTCTCCAGAAGTTTTTTTTATTCTAGTTTCAAAAACATTCTTGTTACATTTGATCATTCTTTTTCTGCACAAATTCAAAACTTAGAGTCTATGCTGTTAGACTCTAAGTTTTGTTAGTCTGTGCTGGACCTATGATAATGTAAAATAAATTGACAGGTATTCTGGGAAAAGTATAGGGATGCAGCCCGATTGTGCAGGGATAGGGTCAGGAAGGCCAAGGCGTGGCTGGAGCTGAACTTGGAAAGGGATGTGAGAAATAATAAGGGCTTCTGCAGGTCTGTAAGCCAGAAAAGAAAGGTCAAAGAAAGAGTTACCCCTGATAAACGTGACTGGAAAACTGCTCATAACAATGAAGGAGAAGGCTGAGGTACTCAATAACTGGTTTTGCCTCACTTTTCTCTGGCAACTGGATGTACTATAAGATGGGGATTGGAGAAAAGATCAGGTCTGTGACCACCTGAGGAACCTGAAGATACATAAGTCTATGGGAACAGAGGAGATGCATCCACAGTCCTGAGGGAATTGGCTGATCCAATTGCCAAGTCACACTCCATGATATTTGAAAAGTTATGGCAGTAAGGGGAAGTCCTTTGTGACTGGAAAAAGGGAAACATCACATCCAATTTTAAAAAGGGTAGAAAGACCATCCTTGAGAACTACCAATCTGTCAGCCTCACTGCTATGCCTGGGAACATCACAGATCATTCTAGAAGCTATGCTAAGGCATATGAAGGAAAAGGAGGCAATTAGAGACAGCCTGCATGGCTTCACCAAGGTCAAGTACTGCCTGTCCAACCTAGTGGCCTTCTGTGATGGAGTGACTACGTCAGTTGACAAGGGGAGAACTATGGATGTGATCTATCTGGGCTTCTGTAAGGCCTTTGACATAGTCCCTCACAACATTCTTCTCTCTAAATTGGACAGATATGGATTTGATGGGTGGTGGATTAGTGGGTCAGAAATTGGTTGGATGGTTGCATCCAGAGGGTAATGGTCAATGGCTTGATGTCCAGATGGAGATCGGTGACAAGTGGCATCCCTCAAGGGTCTGCACTGGGACCAGGTACTGTTTAATGTCTTCATCAATCACTCTCAGCAAGTTGGCAGATAACACCAAGATGAGTGGTATAGTTGACATGCCTGAGGCAAGGGATGCCATCCAGAGGGACCTGGACAAGCTTGGGAAGCGAGCCTGTGTAAACCTCATGAGGTTCAAGAAGTCCAAGGTCCTTCACTCTGATTGGGGCAAACCCAGATATCAATAAAGGATGAAGGGACTGAGAGTAGCCCGGAGGAGGAGGACTTGGGGGTACTGGCAGATGAAAAGCTGGGGGAATGGACTAGATGACCTTTAAAGGTCCCTTCCAACCAAAGCCACTCTGTGACTCTATATCTTCATCCTCTCTTTTTTTTTTTTTTAAAAAAAAACCAAAATACTTAAGTTAGAAAACCCCCAAGAACTATACGTAGCATCAGTTCTATTGCTCTTGTAGAAATAGATTGATACTGTGCAATATTTCAGCATAATGTAAGCAGTGGTCCTTATTTTTCTTAAAGAACTTGCAGTATATATTAGCAGTATTTGTACTAATTCGTGATTAGTAAAGCCCAGGCCACATGCTATCTGAACAGAAACAGAGAAAGACAAAACCACTAATGTATAACACTATGTGATAGGAACACAATTTTGGGGTGAACAAGAACTACATCTTATTTAGTAATCTTTCAATCTCCAGCAATTAAAGTCTACACAGAAATGTAGAAATTGACATGTTACTGCTACCTATGTGGAAAAAGTCCCCAGGACTGTTTTCTGTGTCAGACCTCTACCAGATCTATCCCATACTGACTACCAGAAGAACCTGTCCAAATTGAGAGCTCTGTTTGTTTTTAAGAAATATCTACATAGAGATCCGTTCAACATATACCTTACAACTCCTATCCATTTGTCTAGTACTTTTAACAACTTCTGCCCTTTCTAAACCTATGCTCCTGCTTTTAGATTCTCTCTTGAAATCCACAGACCAGATACAGCTCTATTCAAGCTGACCTCTATGTACCTGTGTGTTAGTCAAAACTTCTGAAGACACGGGAGCACATTTCTGCATTGAGCACAGACAGGGAGAGATATATACCATAGAAAACAAAATTCTGTAAGTGAGATGTCAATATATAGGGTCAAATGAAATGCTGAAGCACATTTTTCATATTCCGTAGAAGCTGTTCTATACACAACAGAATAGCTGGGTACACCATGAACACCATTAGCACTGTGATGACACAGATCCTACTATATTTTTTGAAGTTAAGAATGTTCCTGCCATGTCATTGCAACATACGTAGGACAGGAAATAAGCCTGAGAAATCTATGCCCGATCTGTATACAGGAATATTACCTAACTTTATCAGAATGTTTTCAGAAGACCAAAAATAAAGTTTTTATTATCTTTGCTTCTATATAAACCCCAAAGGACAGGAAAAACAATCCCAGGTAGATGCTCAAAGAGTGACATAATACCTAATTGAAAAAACAGGCACAAAACACTGTGCTAGCAGGTGCTATTTTAACTCTAATAACCTTTATACACCTATGAAGTGCTGACAGAAGCCTTAGCTGTAAAGTCAGTTCTCTGTTGATGAAAGGATCCTCCCACATGGTCTCAATTGCAGGATCAAGGGCATCAGTCATTTAATACTCCTTAGAAACCATAGCACCCCTGTTCATTAAAATGCAGACTTTTGTGCCTGCTGTGCTCTGCCATTTTACACAGGTGTCATTGATTTTAGGAGTGCTAGAACATCTCTCCAAATATTTATAAAATGCATCTGTTAACTATGAAGTCCTGTTTTCTCTGGATCTCCGGCTAGGCTCTGAAATGAGTTTTCCTAACTGTTAGCTCTCTTTCTGAAGTCACTAAGTCCATGTTAAAACACAAATGAATATGCATCAGTCCAGCACAACAAAATTGAAAGCACTAAGGTCATTTTAGCCAAAAGAGTACAGAAGGAACATTTGACAGTCATATGTCAATGAGTACTCCATAATGAAACAACCCACACTTAACAGCATAATTAAAGTAGTAAAATGCTGCACAAAAAGGCTGGTAGAACAAGGCTCAAAGCTAATAATCACATTGAGTCACTGAAACAAATCTAAACATAGAAAAATGTCTCAAGTGTTGAAGGAACTTGTACCAAGTATAATATTTTGTAGCCCCAGCCCATTATCAGAGATGCGTATTAGCTAATACTGAGATTTCTATAAGTTAAAGGCAGAAAAATCTTTACCCTGTGCATTCAAAACAAAATCAAGTGATCATGTTTAGTAGAAGGTGTCCCTGCCCATAGCAGGATGGTTGTAACTAGATGACCTTTAAGGTCCATATCTTTCTACAATTTCTCTTTTAATTTCTTCTCTCCAACTCGACTATTTTAGCTGCTGAACTGAGCAAAAACATTGGCACTATTTTTTGATCTCTTTATCTAGGCAACAAGCCCTAGAAGGGGTCTGAAATGATAAAGAAAAATTAAAGATGGAATTTCTAAAATTAATTAAAGTCTTATCTCTAACACAATAGCTATTGACCTCAATATAGTCAGAACCTCATGAATTTCATGATCCAGAATGTTAGACTACAATGTCTTCATCAAATTGGGAGCAACTCTGCATCATCACAATGAGTCTGTTCCACTTATTGCAGAAATGGATTTACCCACATGACGCCAGGAAAATTTATTCAGGCAGTGTTGGAAAAGTCCGGCTTTCAATTTGTTAGTAAGTTCTGTAGTAAACTTTGAGAACTCATATGTAGGCTAGCCTTTTACACTGCTGAAAAAACACCCATGCTCATTTGCTGAATCATCCCATCAAGTGCACACATTAAAATTAAGCTCATGCTCCAAGTTCCTACAGCTTAGATCCCAAAGCTGAGATACATCACAGAGAAATGAAAACTCTGAATAAAAATCTAATGGTCATTTTCAGTCCTCACCAATGGGACCAACAACACAAGACTCACCCTTCCCTCCATTTTTTTAAACTTTATATTTAAATGCAATTTTAATTACATAAACACTTCATAAATAGTTTCAGGGACTTCAAAAAAATAAGAAAAAATATACAAATTAACCTTATGAGGGCATAAGGGCCCCTTTATGCTCATAGGATTACAATGTTGAACTCCTAACGCCATTTTTTCAAGTGCTTTCAACACATCGTGCAATACTCATTGATTTCTGTTTCTGAAACTTCACACTCAAGTTACTCACTAAGACAATCATTTTCACTGCAAAAATGCTACACAACAGCAATGGATGTTAGCATTGCAGTTCAAATAAGCATGCTGAAAGAACTGCAGACACATCTCTCAGCCTCTAAAGCAAAGTCTGTTCAGAATGAGATATATTAACTGCCTATACCTACCTGACGGACAAATCCTTTCTCTGTATTTGCTTGCCCAATTGTTATTTTGCGCAGGAATCTGTCATTTGTATCCACCACTGAAATAAGGGAAGAGCAAAAGGAAAACATGTTAACAAGAACTAGGAGATCCGGATTTTTCCAGGCATACCTGTTGTTACAGACGTAAGATTCAGCTGCTTGAACCAGACAGCAACAGTCCTGCATGTTAGCATTAGCACTGACTTGGTTTGTCCCTTCTAATAGATACCATTAGATGATAGGTTGAAATAACTCAAATACAATTTCTCTGAACAGTATTTGAAGCTAATAGATTCTTAATATGCTAGCAAACAAATTAATATTTTACTTACATAAGAAAAATCTGTCTTAGGATATACAATGGACCTCATAGCTACTTCAAATCATTTGCTTTGTCATTGACGTGTTAAGAATTGATTTTAAGACTGCATGATGTAGATTAAACTTAGTCTGTTTCTCTTTTAAAGGATAATTATGTTGTCAGATTGGTTCTTCCAGACAAGTCAGTTTCTTGCACATCAGAGTAACTAACTCCATATTCAGCTGCACAGCATCCAAAGGAAGGTTTTTTTCATCTGCCAAAATCAACCATCTGCTATTTAACACAACTTCTATTTCAGACAAATGTATTTCTAACCTGGAAACACTTTCGATATTGCAAGGGCATGTCCAATCCATTCTGTGGAATTGCTAACTTCACTAACAATCATCACAGGCCAAGTTTCCCAGTTCTGCACTGACAACAGTCAACTTCAAACATGCCTTTGTAGGAACCAAAAGGAAGGGCTGAGAATAACTGAGAAGTGCTCTTGTCTACTGAGAACTGGACAGGATGTTACTTGGGAAAAACATTAGGAGGATGTTTCTACTTGTTAGAAAACGAGACTGAACTCCAAAACCTCTCCTTCCCAGAAATCCCTACAGAATGCAAAAATAGGCTCCCTCTTTCTTCTTGGGTCTTTAGCCCTAACAAATGTTTCAGTTTGCACCAACCCTAAAAGAAAGGGTGGAAGATACTCTTGGTCAGTTCAGAATGCAGCGTAGCAATCAAGTCAGTCTTCTGGCAGATGTAGATCTGAGCCCTGTTCATTTAGAAGCAGAGAATCAAGGAGAATCAAGAAGAGAATCCAGAGAAGCTGTGAATACTGAAGGCAAGTGAAATCACCTCATTCCACTTTTCCTGCTGCTTTTGAAGATTAACAAATTTGTCTGTACAGAAAAAGACAACATAATTACCCAAGAACAAGAGGGAATTTGAATGTCAATCTTACACTACCCTGGTGTGGGGTTGTCAGTGAGTAGGGAGAAAAACAAGGTTTAAGCCACTTCCCTCTCTTCGGCATTTCTCATGGAGCTGTTGTAAATAACATATGTGCCTTCTTCCTACTACACAGTATTTAGGCCCCTGATTTCTTCAGAAATTCCATTTAAGGGATGATGCAACACAGGTTTGGTTAACTGATTTTGTTTTCTATTTATATATAGGCATACTCTAAAGTACTTCAGTACTGGCAGAAACTGCAGAACAGAGCTCAGTACATGGAAACAGTAGCCTCATACCAAGCTGTGGTACCATATGCCACTGTGAAGCCATATGGTAAGCAGATCTCTCAAGCACAAACCTACTCCTTCTCCTCCTAGGACGCTCAGTCTCATGAGCAGCCTTAGGCAGACCTAAACATCTTTCCTGCTTACCCAGGCGCTGCTGAGAGCATGAATAAGCCTTCCTGGAAGCCTGGACAGCCAGTGAGCTGCTTTTTCATCTGGCCCTTCCTAGTGGAGTCATGTAACCTGAAGATCCTTATCATGAAACCATAACTACCCCTGCAAGTCTTTCTGGTCACTGGGATACACCGTCTTTCTCACCACGGTCAGAATTCATTCTCCGAGACGATTCCACTAGCTGCACTTAGAAGCAGTAAAATAAACAATTGGTATTGCCACAATAGCAATTTTTCCTTCTCCAAATTTTTCCCTCCTCCTTACCCACTGTTAACATTTTGGGAAAGTTTAGGTTCAATCATATGTTAGGTGTAATGTACTACTTCCTTATCCTCTAGAGATATAAACAGGATCTGAATACCTGGGGAAGGGTAAGTAGGAGGAAGCTCTCCATCTTTTCAGTATGTTATACCTGTTCATGACAATGAACCTTAAAGCTTGTTACACTTCTAAGGAAACAGGTCCTGATGAAAATTAGTTTTCTAATAATACGATAGCTTTCTCTTCTGCCCTACAAACTCCTTGGTATGTAGCAAGCTTCACAGACACATGGATTGCAGAAACAATCCCAAATAAAACAAGTTATTTAAAACAATCCTAAATCCAACTTTTTTTCTAAATGTTTAAGATAAATTCAACGTATAGAGTTTTGTGGAATAGAAGTTTCACTAACATTGTTGGAGATTAATTAAATAACTCACTTGGGGTTAACAGCCGTTGAGTAATGTTGCCTCCTCCCAGTCCCATGCTGCTAAAAACGATGAGTCACATTACACTAAATATTTATATTACTCCTTCAGCCTAATACGGGTCTCTTACAGACACACTGTGTGTCTAATAAAAAACATCTTATGCCACATTTCCCACTATTATCTTGAGAAAAATATCCTACATCGGAGATGGCATGCACACAAAGGCCAAGACTTCTGAATAGATTCACCTTATTTCTCTGAGCATCACAATACATTCCATTTAATAATGATTTTGAACTAATAACTTTGATGTTTGAGAACTCTAGAAGAAAATAAAATCCAATGGAATTCAGCTTAAAACTTCATGCAGAGTTTACTTGCTTAAAAGAAGAAAAAAGAGATGTACAAAAGTGGAGGTAAACACTGACATTTAATCCAGCACTAAAACTGGAAAATGCAGAGGGGAGCTGTGCACAGGGATGTGAGAGTGGACACTAGTTTGGTTGGCATACATAGTTGAAACTGTATCATCTTTCACCTCTTCTTCCTAACTAAGCAGGCAGACAAGTCAAGACACCTTAACAATACAAAAAAGAAAAAATCCCTGACACTTACTTCGTCTCTGAGCTACCCAGACGGCTGAGCTGAGGCGGATAAGAGGCCAAAATCAAGTAGAGTAAGTACAAATAATCTAAAACCACAATAAATACAGTTAAGAAAAGAATGGATAAGATTTCTAAAATGGACAGAAAAGCCACTTCCATATGTTTCAAGTTGTATTCTCTAATGTGAGAGAGACAAGGGATTACTTAAACTGTCAGAGCAATCTATCTTCCAGAATATTAGCAAAGTTTCTACGGTTACTGCAGACATTTGACCAAGCTTAGAGCAATGTACTGCAAATTTGTTACGCACTCACATTTCCGACTTGCAAGTGGATTCTTCTTACAGTCACAGAGTAGAAAACACTTCGATTCAGGTAAAATTGAGCAAATTAGGAAACAAGTTATGATTTAATTGAAGCTGAAGTGAGGCTTTCTGACTACATACCTCTTTGCCATGTTATGGTAGATGGATCAATGTCAAGGCGTGCAAATTTGCTGATCTCCTCTTCTGTCAAAGTCCTAGGATCAGTCTTGTTTATTCCTAGCCTCTACACAAAAATAAGTCAAAGAAATGCAATGAGGTAGCTTTTTTTGCTTCAAAAGGTATAGCTGCTCTGGCTTACCACCTCCACTTTCAGCAAGCATTTTGGAAAGACCCAAACTGTTTGAAAAAATACCCAAACACATAGGAAAACACTAAATTTAACTAAAACGGGTAAATTTATATGAAGAAATGAAACTAAAAAGGAGAAATACTCATAGACCATTAAATTAACAATTTCTTCCCACCTGGAATACTGCACACAGCTCTGGAGCCCTCAGCACAGGGAAGACATGAACCTGTTGGAGTGGGTCCAAAGGAGGGCCACAAAAATCAACAGGAGGAATGAACACCTCTCCTATAAGGAAAAGCTAAGAGATCTGGGGTCGTTCAGCCTGGAGAAGAGAAGGCTATAGGGCCACTTTTTTGTGACCTTTCAGTACTTAAAGGGGGCTTATATGAAAGATGAGGAAAAACTTTTTAGCAGGGCCTGTTGCGATAGGACAAGGGGTGACAGGCTTTAAACTAAAAGACAGTAGAGTCAGACCAGATATGAAGAAAGTTTTTACAATGCAGATGGTGAAACAGTGGAACAGGTTGCCAAGAGAGGTGGTAGAAGCCCCATCCCTTGAAACTTTCAAGGTCAGGTTAGACAGTACTCAGAGAAACTTGATCTCATTGAAGATATCCCTACTTACTGCATGGAGGTTGGACTAGATGACCTTAAAAGGTCCCCTCCAAGCAAAACAATTCTCCTGGAAGCAGGAAACTAAATCTGTCCTTAAGGTTCATATTCAAGGGGCTCATATTCTCTTTCCCCTACACTAGTGGACTGTGTTATTCTCCTGCTATTTATCAGAATGGCAGTCTAAAATCAGATGTTATTCATACAAGAATTGCATAAGAAGTTCCTCTGGAAGCATTCAGAAAGCAAAATACAATGCAAAAATATACTATGCATATAAATGTACTTCTGCCCCTGGCAAACACTGTCACATTGACATCAATAAAACCCCAGAAGTATATGCTATAACAAACTTCCAAAACCAAAGAATGTGAGCTTTCAAATGTGACTTCGCTCTAATAGGAAAAGTATTTTAAGAACTCTAATATTCCAGGAAAGATATAGCATTAAAAAACATTATTTATTTCAGGAGAAAAGACTAGCAAAAAGTTGGTTATGAAAATAACAACAGACTCAGATTCTATTATGTGAAGGAGGACGCTTTTAGAAAAAAGATTGGAATTGATAAATTCGTGAGGGAGGTCTACGCAAACTTGGTCCCATACAGCAAACAATTATAAACAAGTTACATGAGAGTGCATTCTATGAAGACTTACTAGTTGAGAAGAGAGTACTTTAACAACTTACACTTAGACGGGCAAGCTGAATAGCAGAAAATCCTCTCTCACCATTAACTAAGGGCACCAGTCTATTATACAAAGCCTACAAAAAACATACAAGCAGTTAATGAAATAAAAATGTTACAACGAGGAAATATTTAAATAAAAAGCTAATGCTCTTGTTTTATTTAGACTAATTTCAGTAAAAATTTCCCAACTATATAAACTGTGGAATTCTGGTTAGCCATTTAAAAAAACAACTCTGAAAAGGCAGTAGGTTTTTGAGCAATGCCTATGATTTAACAGTCTAAATTCAATTACCAAAATGACCGTGTTTCTATATTTCACAAAAAAATATGTATTATTTTTTAAATTGGGAACACCGTGTAGATATTAGAAAATAATTCTCACCTTATCAGACTGAGTGTTCTCATGCAAGATCCTAGCATCAATAGCAGCTGCCAGCAAATTATTTGCAGCAGTTATAGCATGAATATCTCCAGTCAAATGAAGATTGAACTGAAAGATGAAAATAACAACAAAATCTTTTCATAAGAAACCACTTATCTCAATTTATTAATCTCATCTAGATTAACAGGAATAATCACTGCCATCTCCTTGAGTTTGCAGCACAGATTAGTCACCTATCAGGGCAAATCAAATATTACCAGGCTGAAAATACACTGAGCTACACAAAGAACTTGTTTTCACCTGAGTACGTAGTAAACTACCCCCAGTTTAGGCAAAAAAAAAAAAAAGCCACACACATCTTTATTCTTTACTAAGTGACCCAAGAACAAAAAGCACAGGGCTCTGGTTGCACATCATTAGTACTAATCCAGTTTACTGTCAGTATTTATTATGTGACTTGGACCTGCGGATTTCTGCTGAATCCCCCAGACCAGATTGTGCGTGCTGGCTTTAGGTGTGTATGTCAGCCTTCTGCTACCCACAGGAGAACAGTCCACAGCTGATCAAGCATGAACTTTGCTGATACAAAGTTTGTTCAATAAAGCTTTGTGGAAAACTCTGAAATGAGCAGATTAGATTAGGACTTGTGTTACGTAGGTACTGTATTTTTTGCATATCTCTGACAGAAGGAGGCAGAAGGTCAGTTTCAATTGCTCTGCAGTGCCGACTGTAGAGGGGCACCAACAGCAACCACCACAAGCACTTGAGTGCGCTCACACTCATGTGCAATAGGAGGTCAAACTGTACCTAAACGCTCAACATTAGGCTCTGCTTGGACCAGGAACACACTTTCTAGGTGGTACCTTCAACACTCTGGGCCATAAAGTGGTTTGATGAGGTCTAAATTAGCGTCTTTTGGGGTGAAACCATTATGCATTCCCTAACAAGCACTGTAAATATATGCATAAGCTTCGTCATACTATCCTTTACATGCCCCTTTGCCCAGAGAACCTGCTTGCATTTTATGCTGTGGAAAAAAATACAAAAGCCTACCATCAACTACAGCATGCTGAAGCTACACGTCTAAGCCTGCTGAGGACAAGGGAGGAAGGCTAAGGAAGGTGCTTAGCTCCAATGGCAGCAGCCAACTGAAAAGAAACACTACACACTACATTTCATCTCCAACTTGCCAAAAAAACGTGCAGATCACACAGCTTTAGCATCCTGAATGTTGAGCCTGGCAAGGGTGGACACTTCAGTCAAAGTATCACTATTATCACAGTGAGAGTATATCGAAAGCATGCACCCAGCCAGCTCCTTCAAAACTGGCACATAATTTTCAGAAGCCCTTGAAGACTAAGGATGATGCCATGTTAACAGAAATCCATTTACTTGTGGGTAAACTGCAGATTAATTTAGAGGTAAGAAAATGGTTGTTTCACTTTGCCAGTACCAGGGCCCTGGGGGCACCACCAGCCCTGACTATCCCTTCCCTCTCCCTCTGTGTTCCCACACAGCCCAGGACTCCACAACCCAGGACTCCACATCAGTCCTCAGGGCATCAGCCCCTGACCCAGCAATGCCACAGCAGGGCTAGTCTCCAGCTCTATACAGCTCTGCCCTGGCTGGCAGCCATGGGCCACCTTGGACTTTCCACCCTTCCCAGAGGGACGGGGACTTGCTGTCTCACCTCCTCCATTGGAATGACTTGAGCATATCCACCACCAGCTGCTCCACCTGCACAGGAAAGCAAATGGTCACATCAGACTCACATCAATTTTGGAAGGAAACCGACCACCCTTAAATAGACAAAGTGAAACATACAGTGTTGATGACATATTTCTCAACATTATGACTTCTATTAGGGGATCAGTGATGCACCCAAATGACCAAGACTCCCTTAGACCTTGCTCACTTGTTTCAGCAGAAAGTGAAAAGGTAATTTTTGAACTGAAAGGAAAGCCTACACATGATGGCTGGCTCAGACTTTGGCAAGATAAGGGCTACCCTCTGCTCCTGCCCAGACATAGTCATGCACATGCAGCTGCTGGCTGGAAAGACACAGCAGTCAAAAAAGCAAGCACTGCTTTTGAACAAAACTTTCAGACCTCTGCCTGAGCACTGTTTCCCCACTGCCTCCCAGGGTACAAGCAAAGGATTTTGCTGTAGCCTACGCAGAAGTTGAGTGGAGGGATTAAAGCACTCACATGCACCAGTCTTGGCTGGGAAGCACCAAGCACCAGGAGAATTCCAGCTGAAATCAAACTTGCTAACTTAACCTTCAGCAAAGCAAAGTACAGCAGATGGGGAGTGCTTGCCCAGTTAGGCACCAATCTCAGCTAAGAAATGGCAAAAAAAGAGAAGATTGCATTACTTCCTATCAGCACTGAAGACAGGCTTGAACTCTGGCTAGCTCTTACCTGGCCCTCAGGCTCTATAAGGGTTTCTAGACAAAAAGGCAGCAGTCTATGATTAGGAGGAATAACTCAAAAGAACAGAAAGAAGAGGTTCAGAACTAGCCAAATGTATGATGCAGACACAGCTGAACCATACACGTAACTGCCAACTTCCTTACCTTGGATATTTCAAATCAATACGGGTGCATTTAGGACTCTTTCTCAAGGAAGAATTCAACAGTAACATCTAGAGACATCTTTAGAGAGTCTCCAAGCAGAGGACTGGCTGGAAGTGTGTGTACCACAAACAAAACTCCTCCTGGCTAACTCATCCCCATGCCTTTCACTACGTTTGGGCTTTATCTGCTTTATTAATACATGGCAAGTACATGAACATAGATATAAACCTTTCACAGGAAGATATGTGCAAGAAATCTTTATCAATTAATTATATACTTACCAAAAAAACCAATGTGCTGCCATTCAGACAATCCACTGAGTGAGTGAAGTAATTAAAGAATTAAAAAGCAGCAGTATTTCTTTTTAATCTTAAAATGGTAACAGAATCTGCAAAAAATATGTACCTTTAACTCCAAAAGTAGGTCCTTGGGAAGGCTGTCTCAGACAAGCAAAGGAATTAATGTTAAGGTGTGCAGTAAGCGCCTGAACGAGACCAATTGTGACAGTGCTTTTCCCCTCTCCTAGGGGTGTAGGGGTTATTCTAGCAAAACAAGAAAAAAGATTAATCAAATTCTTTTCTGATGTCAGCCTGGCTAAAGATATCAGAATTTAAAGCTTTTTATTTCAATGAAGAATATTTGCACAGCAAATTTCAATAAGATTACTTTTTCTCCACACAAATACTGCCACAATGTTAGCCCCTAGCTCAAGCTGGAATGCTAATATACATGTGTCTTCTATTTAAGCAATTTACTATGATAGCAGAAACAGAGAAGATTATTTTGGCAGAAGTTCTAACAACAATATATTGAATTTAGCCATTCATATTACAGCACAAAAGTCTCACCAGTTTCATTTCAAACCATCCATCAAAACACTCCGAACATGTACTAATACCTTTCTGTAGTAATACATGAGATGTTTTATTCCCACTGCTCAAACTGTGAATTAAATAGATTATTTTAAATTAAATAACCAACACTTTTGTTTGTAGACCTCAACTATCCCTCTCCAGATTCCACATCATCATAACCCTCAACAATGACAGATCAACTGTTCCTTATAAAGAACAGGACACAAAACTCATTATACTAACTGATTATGATTTATTTTCTTGATCTTCTATGACAAGGTGTCCTGCTTAATGAGTGAGGGAGATGCTGTGGATATAGTGTACCTGGACTTTAGTGAAGCCTTTGACACCATTTCTCACAGCATTCTGCTTGAGAAACTGGCTACCACTGGCCTGGAAAGGTGCACCCTCTGCTGGGTAAAAAACTGGCTGGATGGCTGTGCCCAAAGAGTCCTAGTAAATGGAGTTAAATCCAGCTGGAGACAGGTCACAAGTGGTGATCCCCAGGACTCAGTACTGGGTCCAGTTCTTTTCAATCTCTTTATCAATGATATGGATTGAATGTACCCTTAGTAAGTCTGCAGATGACACTAAGCTAGGCAAAAGTGTCGATCTGCTGGAGGGTAGGGAGGCTCTACAGAGGGATCTGAACAGGCTGGATCGATGGGTTGAGACCAACGCGATGAGGTTCAACAAGGCCAAGTGCCAAGTCCTGCCCTTGGTACCCAACAAACCCACGCAGCGCTACAGGCTTAGGGAAGAGTGGCTGGGAAGCTGCCTGGCAGAGAAGGACCTGGGGGTGTTGGTTGACAGATCATAGAATCATAGAATCACCAGGTTGGAAAGGACCCACTGCATCATCGAGTCCAACCATTCCTAACACTCCCTTAACCCATGTCCCTCAGCACTTCATCCACCCGTTCCTTAAACGCCTCCAGGGAAGGTGACTCAACCACCTCCCTGGGCAGCCTGTTCCAGTGCCCAATGACTCCATCCCTTGGAGATATCTAAAAGACGGGCAGAGGAAGTGCTGAGGGAGATGGTTTAGTAGTGGATGGGCATGGTTGGACTCAATGATCTCAAAGATCTTTTCCAATCAAGTGATTCTATGATTTTACACCTATGTTTCGTAATATTTTTGCAGATTCAGGGATGATGAGAGACAAGTACAATCACAGTCCAACCTCACATACAAAAGCTTAAAAAACTCATGCCGCAACAACGGTATCTAGACCAAAATTGAAACCGGACAGAATTTCAGAAAGACATCCAATCTCAAATCAGAGACTCTATCCTCCACTCAAAGATTCTATTCTTATCCCCTTAATGAAGGGACAACGATGGCTGATTTTGCAAGCAGAAAAATTTACCAGCCTTCTGCGGATGAGAGACACCCCAGAGGTCCACCTTGCTTTCAAGGTCATCACATTTGACTAAGATCCGTGTTAAAAGTAGGGGGGATGTTGAGGGTTTTTTTTTCCTTTTCCTTTATCTATTTCTTCCTTAAAGCATGAACACATCTCATATCTCTAAGACGCATTCAGATGATTTATTTGAGACACAGCATTTCTCCTTCTGACTGGCAAAAGGAGAAAGCCACAGTCCTTTTTCCACTCTCACTACTCGCACACAATTCCTGCTTTTTAGCAAAGCGTACCCATATCTCTGCTTCCTTTACTACCTGTAGAGGAGTCCCTTAGCATTTAGTTAAGTATTGTTCATTTCCAAGGAAAGACAAGCACGCACACGCATCCTAGTTAAAGAAGAATCCTCATTTTGACCTTCTCAAAACTTGAGCTAAAACATTTTCCTTCCCAACTAGTAAATTTTCCAAGACATTACTATCCTCAGTTCACAATTCAAACGGCATCAGTAAAACTGTCAAATGCAAGGAGACATCTGTGTGGTTCCCTTCATATTCAGCTTAGTTCAGTTAGATCACTCACTGATAAAAGCCCTTCTTTGTCCCACAAAATGTAAACACATGAAAAATATTAACTTGTCACAAACATATCTTTTACATTATACAATCCTTGGGTTTTGGGAAAAAAAAAAAAGAAACCTTTGCTAAATGTCTGGAAAAATTTGGGCAATAGGAGGCAAGCTGCGTTAACAATTTCTGTACTGTTCTAGGAAATAATTTTCCTGTTCAGGAAAGAAATGTTTTAAGTCAACTTCCAGTGAAATCAATCGGATTTAGTACATATATAAGAGATTCCCTGAACTAAGACTCTTTGGAATCTGTATTTGGTTTAGATTTGAACTACTCTTACACGACAATGTAGTACATGGGATACTTAATTTGGGCATTTGGTTTTAGTCCCCCCATATATATATGCTTTCATAACATCATATTTGCCAACCATCAGATTCTAAAGCATCAACAATAACTTACTATCCAGATAATTTAATTATCCTGCTATCCTAGAACCAGACTCCCTTGACTTATAAAAGGGAATTCAGATTTTTAGCAAAACATCTATGCAGAGCCAACAAAAAGTGGGAGATATATAGAGCATATCCTGAGAAGAATCCATTTTATCTACTTTCAAAAGCAGTTTTGATCCCTGTCATATTTTTATCCATATTATGCCTTCCTGATTCCTTCTGATCTACTGTCGAAGCACAGAATGTTACTTCACTTCTTTCACTTTTACGTTTGCAGGTCTCAGAAGAATAGATACTTTTTAATCTCTACATTGTCAGGAAAATAAATCCTTACAGTTTTACTGTTGCTGCAATAATAGCTTCCATTTTTCTCAACACTATTTCTAGTGGACAATATGTCCCAGGATCCATACTCCTGTACAAAGATGCTTCTTTCAGGGCACCATAGCCAGGTTAACTCACTTGCACTATCAGTTTCACCCTCCTGACTGTTGTTCTAACATTGGTTGTCCTAAACCTATTCAAAACGTTTTTAGCATGGTATCTCTTTGTCCCTTGTTCTCTTACTGTCTCATTGACTTTTGTGTATTGCCCTAATCTCATTTACTTGATCCTCTGACTCCTTTGTATTACAGCCAGGTTTAAAGAACATATGAGTCATCTTGAGATATTACTGTACTCATTCAAAGATTTAACAAGACAACAACTCTTTAACCTGTTAATTATTAAAAAAAGACAAAACCACAAAATAAACAAACAAAAAAACCGCAACAAAAAGCAAACTATTCTGCTATGAAAAAGACGCCTAGAACTGTTTACTGGAAGTTACAGTAAAGGACTTCTCACAAATCCCCAAAACTCAGTGCACACAATGTCTGCACTGGTAACAGAACAATTTGTATTTGCAGTGCTTCCTGTTGGTGGCTACATGTATTTTTGAACATGAGACACACAAAGTTCACATCTGAGAAAATTCAGAGACACCATTACCAAGTTTTTTACTGAAGCACAGCTCAAAATATGGTGCAACGCTGACCTGGCATGCACAGCAGTATAGAGAGTCTTTACAACTCTTATGAAACAAGTAAAATCAAAGATGCAGCCTACCATTCAGTAAAGGAAAGACAATTGGAATTGACAAACGCATAACCAGAAGGCGTGTCAGTAGTTGCATGAAGAATAGTATCTACTTTCCCCAGAAGATACACAAAATCAATCACCACATTACTAAAATGCTCTGGTAACTCGGTACACCTATTCTAAAATGACTACATAGAATGAGCCAGAGAACATCAGGAATTTTCTATGAGAAAGATCTTCTTCCAGAGAACAAAGACAGAAACACACAACTGCATGTTGTTTAAATGGAGAGGAAGAGATCTTGCCTCTGCTGAATTTCCAGTACATTGATACTCTGCAGCAGCCACAACCCTACTGAGAACATGGTACTCTGGGAGAACCAGCCTCCACCAAAGTGGGAGTAAAAATGAAGTACAGCAAGCCTATTTTCACCAATGTACTCATACAATCACACAGTAAATGCACATCTTTGCAGACAGGATCTTGACTTCATCAAATCTGTTTGGCTTTAACAGCCTACATTTCAATGTGTTCCTTAGATGGGTTTGTTCTTTTTAATCTTCTCCACCTTCTGAAAAGCCCTGCAACCCTTAGTTTTCCTGCAACTAGAGTTACTCAGATGAATATCTAAAGGCTCAAAACATTTAAATGCAGCTGCAATGGAGGAAGAAAAATCAGCAATCGGACTTCCATAAATGGTCTACAGCATTTAGGTGGCTCCTAAGAAACCTCATCCACTGCAGCAGGTAGGAATAGGCACAAATCTCCAAGAATTCAAAACAAGGAACCTTTTCAGTCTTTTTCCACCTAACAGAATTAACAAAATGCAAGGACTCCGCAAAAAACACTGTTCAGAGAAGCCATATTGGTCTAGACAATTCATTTATCTATCCCCAACTCCTCATCTTATACAAGACACTTTGGCAGGACAGTTTTGATTCTCAGCAGCCTGGATAACCCTTAAGAGCTAAACAATTATTTAATAGTTTCAATAGTTACCAGCATCTCAGTTTTAAAATATTAGTTAAAAAAACGTGCCAAACAAAATGTATATATCTTTCCTTTTGTACCTGGCCTACTTCTCTCAGTTTTTATAAGTAAAATAATCCACAGAAGTTGTTTTGTGGACACTGAGATGTTTTTGCTGGATACACTACTGAGTCTACACTCTTGCAACTTAGGTCAGTCGCTCGCATAAGTATAAAATTACAGCTGCTAATGGCTAACTTTAGCTCAGTTGTGCAATACTGTGTTTTGACATTATGCAAATCTAGAAAAAAGAATCCTTTAAAATACAGCAAATTTTAATGGACTTCAAGACTTTCACACCCATTTGCATTCTTCTTCAAATTTCTTTAATATGTTTTCAATCTAAACACAGAAACCCCACAAACATTTTCCTCCTTAAAACTTCTTTGCCACCTACCAAGCAGCCACCAGCTCCTTGGCAAAGTAAGTTTTCCATAACATTGGAGAGCCTTCTCTCTTTATGTATATCAAAACAAAGATAAGAATATGCAGACTTTTTGTTTGTTTGTCATACATCATATTAGCTTACAGTGGAGCTGTTTCTGTGGGAAAGCTACATGAGGTCTCCGAAAGAGAAAATAAACAAACAGTGAGAGGATACACTGCACCAGCTGTAACCTCCTCACAGCTACCCCAGCCGCTGTGACTCCTGCAAGAGCTTTACTGGATATGTGACAATTCCCCTCTTTCAAATTTCTTCAAATCATCAGTGTCAGCAATTTTAAAGATTTTAATGAGTTCATCACTCCTGTGATCCACATGGAAACCTGCAAAGCCTAGCGATGTAGGGCATGGGCAACCTAGCTCCCATAAACAACAGCCTCACCGACATATATCTCCCATAAAAGATTACAACTGCGAGAAATTTATTTCTGAGCACAGAAGTGTTGCAACTGCTGTCACATCATCAAGGTGAGATTATAACAACACTGCAGTGGCAACCTCAAACTGGGACTGGAACTCCCAGATACGAAAGCAGAGTGATCACTGTGAAGCTAAAATGACTGAACAAAGCCAGGAACTGACTGAGGAATTCAAAACTACAAACTCTGAAAAGCCAGTGAAGGCCCATCCAAGGCAATCCCAAGCAGGAGCTGTGCAGCAACACTGCAAATATATGACAAACTGTCTCAGCCATGACTTTGTTTTGACCGTTAGACATTTTAGTGCATCAAAACAGTGCACTGCACTACTTCTTCCCTGTAGTCTTTTTCTGTCTACCATTTTTCTTTTCTTTTTAGCACCTTGTGGCCCAAGAAATACAGTGAACAGAAATATTATCCAATACGCCCCCATTAGAGATAAAATACAATTCCAAATCTGAAAATTCTGTCCCCAAGAAATTTACCATCACACAACTCCTGCAAGCATTAAATTAGTATTGATTTCCCCCCAACTTTTATCTTACCAAAAACGTAGTTCATCACAGAACACAATGTAAGGTGAAAAACACTGATTTTAAGTTTTCCAGCATTCAAAATCCAACACACTTCTTACTAAAAGCAACATTATATTTCATAATTTTTCCACAATCTGTTATTCCTCAGCTTGCATTTTTGAAGTGAACATGTTTCCAGAATTAACTGGGAAAAGTCACAGTACCATAGCATTAACACCAAAATGCTGGGGCACAGAGAGTCTGTAAAAAAAATTTAGATGTAGTTTCACATCGTGTTTTTGAAAGTGGTATTTACACGTCTGAATGCATGATTAAGTTACCGTGGGCACTAAACTTAGCTACTAGGTTATGGCACAAGTTTTGTTCATTTGCATGCTCTCAGCTTGCAGTGAGGAAGAATGAGAGGCAGTTTAAGTTAACATATCCTGCACCATAATTTTTCTATAACACACTAAAAGCTTGTAGACAGGCATTTGATACCCAAGAGCTAATTATTCCATGATAACTTTTGGCTTTGACCCCAAGATGTCTTAAAATGAGCCCTACAACAAGTCACACAAACACAAAAAAAGTGAGAATAAATAAAGTGAAAAGAATGCTCTCCATACAGAAGAAAATCGAAGTTATGAATAAATTAAGACTTCATCATATTTTTGGGTGACACGATCTGTTAATCAAAATGCAATTTTTCAGCATACAAAATATGTATTGGGTGAGGCATTTAGGCATAGCTGTGTGCATTCAGAAAGTACAAAGAAGACTTTTTGGTTAGTAGCAACTTTTTAAAAAGTCATAAATACAGCTATACTTAAGAGATAAAAAGGTACATTTGGTTGCATTTTGCCATTCAGAACAATAAGTTTGAGCTCTAGCACATCAGGAACAAAATCCTAGACGTCATTAAACATTTAAAGCCGACCATGGAATTACAGGCATAAATGTCACTGGCTGCATCACGGATGGAGGTTAGAAATTATGAAGCCTGCTAAAAACATACACAGTTTTCACTCCCTTCACATATGAAGTTTACCTCTTATGTAATAAATATTTCCATCAGACCAAATACTCGGAAGTATAAGCATATATCTTAAATGTTTCTTCCGAAGCACTTAAAAGTTATTCTAAGGACCTGTACTGCATCATTCTAAAAGAACTTCTAAATACGTTTGGTTATTGTGAACAAACGTGATTATCCAAATGGTAGGCTTTGGTTGACCTTGCCTTGGTAAGGAGAGAATGAAGAAGGCAACCAAAGATACTATTTCATTCCCGATTTCCACACTTGAGTGGTATTCAGTTTTCGTCATACTGAACATCTGCCTACCAGGTGGAGTTCCCCATTTTTCTTAAAATCATTTTCTGCCTCAGACACTTCAGCAAATGAGAACAGCTGAGAACACATAAAGACAAGTTTTTTATATATATATATATATATGTGTGTGTGTGTGTGTTATACGTACAATGTATCACAGTCAAACTTTGAACTCTCTCTGAAGAGAACCTTCCCACTACTGTTGCCACCCTGTTCAAGCACTCCTTGTGCAGCAGATCTGCCTTTGTACTCAGAGGAGTTACAAAGAACAGCATACTGCATGATTAAGTTTTGTAGACACCAAACCCAGCCACTTGTTTGTGAAACACAGTTCAGTCTTTAAACATCTTAAGTAAATTTAAAAAGATACAATTTTCTATTTGTTGGTAGCTTTTCATCTTGCTAGTCAAAACTTCCCAAGTCCTTCCACATGTATATAAACACTGTCTGTGTCAACAAAACAGCATTCAGACGATGTTTGAGACACCTCCCTTGAAGAAGGGAGCTAAAGTGGTATGAAGAAATGTTAAGCACTGATGCATACAATCTAACACAGCTAAAATACACCTGAATGGGGCTTTGCATCATGCTATCTTAGACCTCCAGGTATTTTCAAATAATCTCTGCTGCTGTGAGACTCTGCTGCTAGAGAAACCCGACACAGCGTGCAGCATGGCGCTCAACTGATGCAGCTGACAACGTGCGACTGAAAGTATGTGGTGGCAGCTTCCTTCAAACTCAGCCAAATGCTGAATCTGCTTTTCTAACTCAGCAAAATATTAAAAAAAAAAAAAACACTCTACTGAAGGAAACAATCTCTATTGGTTATTATTCCCTTCTCTTAAACAACTGCTTCAGTGTCCTATAGGAATATCTTTATACATTGCAGTTCTATCACATATCTTTGAAGACAGCTCTATAATTTGCCTCCCTCAGCTTCGTAACATCAGGTCTCTCAGTCTACAATGGCTCTATTTCAGGTAGTATCAGAAATCTAGGCTGTGCCCCCAAGAAGGCAAACAAGTTTGCAAAACAGTACTGCAACTGAGGAGCTGGTAGATCAAGGCAGTTAAAAACAGCTTTCTGCTTCTGATCACCCTAAACCTATGTTTTAAACCTGGTGGTTTTACTACAAAGAAGCCATGGCATAGTTTATTTCAGAATATAAATAACGCATTGCAATTTAAATATTAATGAAAACCTTCACATGTTTGTTCACAATTAGAAGTTTCCACTTAGCAAACCAGGTGAATGAAAAAGTGTTGAGTCACTGAATAAGGAAAAATCCTACAGCTCTTCAGAAGAGAAGCACAGAATTCCTGCTGAGCATAGCATTTGCTGTAATCGTGGGAACAGAGAGCAGGATAAGCCTGTCTGGAGACATGTCTACATTTCAGAGAAAAAACATGGCTTTTTCAACTTTGCAATCTGTTTTTCAATAAAAATAAGTATTTATTCTTAATATCAACAGATTAGCATGTAGCTTCTGTTAACGTTTGTTTATAAACAGCCACAATATACACAGACTTAAATATTTAAGTTAAACATTGAAAATTCTGATAAAACAGTAAGAAAAACTCCATATCCCAACAGATAACATTTGAGAAGCTTGTAACAAATTACCTTTTATAAAATATACTTTATTCAGTAATAACAATTTGGAAGAAAAGTTGTGTTCCTTCAAAAAAATTTCAAAACCTGCTTCTTTCAGAAGAGAGCAACACATAGTTGAAAACATTCAAGATTCTTATTTGTGCAGTGTATTAGAAAAATGTAAGCTGCATGTTTATATTAATATGAGTGGAAAGGGTGGACATTAACGACATTAGTGTGCATTCTTACCCAGCAACTAGAACATATTTTCCATCTGGTTGATCCTTTAACCTTTCCAGCAGGGACAAACGTACTTTGGCTTTGGTTTGGCCATAGCTCTCAATTTCATCTGTAAGCAATCCTATCTCTTTGGCAAGTACATCAACAGCTTTTGGATTCTGTGCTCGGGAAATCTCAATATCACTGGAAAAGAAAACAAATAGGAGCCAGGAGATTTCTCTCAGCTTAGGTGGTCGAGGACAGAGCACAAAACAACAGCACATACTGCAACAATGGAGTTATTGTAATTAGTTTTCCAAGTCTCTTTCACATTTTTTCAACCAAACCTAAGTATTAACTAACACTTAATATAATATCAAAAATCACATGCACTGTTTGTTAACTGTTATAATTTAATAGAGTTCTCTCATTTAATCAGACTCCAAATATTACATAATGCTTTCATATTAAGCTAGAGACGTGTCTGCTGGATTCTCAAGCATGTCCCACTGGAATGGATGTTTCTGGTTGTTTTTCTTCTCCCTCCTCCCAGTATATTTCAACACATTTACTTTACTAAAAAGCACATACATTCCTTGGCCAACCGTCACATAAACACATCAGCTAAACCTGATGCTTGTGCATGTAGCACCTTTCATCAGAGGGTACCACTAAGCAAGCTAAGCCTCGCTACTCCCTCATGAGGGCACCAAAGGAAACGAGGCATTTGAAGATCATCTCACCCGCTTCTAAAAAAACACAGCTTCCTTGCAAATGGCCAAATAGCAGTTTAATGCACAGGGCTCAGGCCAGAAGTCCAGTGAGCTTATAAACTATTTCCATCAATGACTGTAAGTGGCAGCTGAGGCAAGAGAACAAGCATGGAGCAAGCCCACATCATAAAATTGCCTTAGAAGATGTAGTGGTAGGCTGAGGGACACTATTGTATCTGCCATTCCTGATCTAGACCACCTAAGGTCTTTGGATTTAATAGTCCTGCATGGATTTTTCATTTGTGAACTTGAACTAGTCACCCCATATGTCTGCATAATTGTCTAGTGGCTGCAAGCTCCCATGGCAGTAAAGTCCAAGGCCCAGTACACAAGATATGAGGAGTTGTCTCCTTTGGCTTTGAATTACTTACATCAGCACAAAAGCAAGTTAAAAAATTACCAAGAGATTAATTACTTTCAGCCTAACCAGCCTAATTCCTTCCTGCAGTTTCAGTTGATTACAGTATTTTTAAGATAGAGTCTGGCAATGGCATCAAAGCTAATGTCCTGAGCTTTCAAATAGTCTGCAAGACTTCAAATATCCACAGATGAACACAGAACTACTGCCAGACGTCAACTCTGTGCCTGGACTTTGGCTGTTCTGAATCCACCAGCAAATCATCAGTTTGTGCCCAATTAATTGCTTGCAATCCTTTGAGGATATCCTGAACTAGGACCATTATTCAATTCCAGTTCTCAAGTATTCCACTTTTGTACCCTGCAGCAGCTAAGTGAAACCCAGAAATGATCCATCCAAACACTGACATAATCCAGTACTACAGGACAAGAAGCTACTCATTCACAGCAGTCAATGGTCTGATTGTGGACCATTTCATTGCATGCGCTAACCTGGAATCTGTTCTCCATCAAAGACATACTAAGTACATACTCTTGCATAGAAGAATATACCTTTGGCTTTCTTATGCATTACTTCAAACCAACTATCCATAAAAATATATGGAGAATACAAGATAGACTGGCTCACAAACATCACATGACAAAGAATATTTAGTTTTCATTGAGAATTCTCTATAAAAAAACAACTTGAGTCCAACAAAAATATTGGCAAGTTGATGACAGCATTGTCCCTTAAAGATGTAAGCAAGAAAAGCAACTGATGTATTCAGCAAGTATGTAGAAGTATGTAGACTGATATGACAGGAAATTAATCTACCTTTTTTACCTCCTACTAAATATACCGGTCTCTTTACTAAAAGTTAGAAGCTATTATTTTAAATCTGAAGCTAGTCTACCAATCCTCCCTGCAGCTATCTCAGCCCTTCCTAATTCTCTCATCCCTTGGGTGACAAACACATTCCTCTGAGAGTTCTGGAAGAAAAAATGAGGCTTTTCCAAACCTGCAGGTACCATTACTGGCAAAAAGTGGAAGAGACAAAACTGTTCAAGCTGTATACTTGCAATAAATTAAAAGAGAAAGAATTTCTAGATAAATAAAACACAAATACTTTTAGAAGACAAGTAACAGTTTTCACTGGTAAAACCATCGCTGTTGTCTCTTTCCCATTTGAATTTCCCTCAAGAACCTTCAAGGCAAATAGACTTTAAACTACTGAGAAACTCTTTAATGACAGAGTGCACATTGATACACACAATAAAGTGATAAAAGGCATAATTTCCCAATGAACTGACATCTATACCTTAACTACTACTGGGGCTAAATAACACATCTGAAACGTGTACATCTCATCTATTATTCCTGGTAGAAGTACTTTCTAAACCAAAGAAAATTAAAGATTTTTTTACAACTAGCATTAGAAGTCTACATTTGTAGCTAGCTCTTTTAGTTTGATAATATATTCCTTGTATCAGAAATATCAGAAATTCAATAAGTTACATTATTCAATGCTGCTGGAAATGTGCAACAGTGGCTCTTCTGAATGAATGAGAATTTTTAAGCAAGAAGTTGACTTGGTAAGTATGACTTACCATTGGCTATGGTAAGTCATAATTTACAAACTAGAGGAAAATTAAAAAGATGGGAGAAGGCTCTACATCTACAGAGCCTTGTGTACTATAATTTTTACTTCCTATTTGTAAGAAAATTTTCCTTTCCATTTCCAATGTCTTTGGAAATACTTCAATTAAGACTCATGTATCACAGAAATAAAAAAGCAGATGTTCTTAGTTTTAATACTTAAGCAACTTTCCCTCATTATCAATGACAACTCCATCTGCTTCCACACAACGGGGTGTATTATTGTAAGACTATATTATATTGTTGGATACTTTCCATCTGATGAGTTATTTCACATTTGAAAGAAAAAAAGACATAAAAGGTATAGAGTTATCAGATAAATGGAAGTCATTTTACTGCTTACATTATATGCCATTATATATGAATTATGTAAATATTTATATACTAAGAACACAATGTCATAGGGAGCATTTGGAATACTATTTTTGAGAGTTTTTTCACTATCACACTCATGACATCACATGTTTTAATCTACATTTTAACAGCATTATTTAAAGAAAGATTTTTCAGGTTTTAATTCTAGAAATGGTACACATTGGCCGAGAAAAACTTCAAACATTTCTTCCTCCTTACGCCCCAAGGTACAATAGAAAACTCATTCTTTTGGCATCTCTGTTTTAAGTTGCGATTTCATCCACTCCCATTAAACCGTTGCAAGTGACAATGAAAACTGAATCAAAGTGCTTAGAAAGGAAACCATTTTGTTACAGCTTTCCAAAAACAAAGCAGTGGGATTCCAAACTACAGAATCACAGAATAGCAGCAGTTGGCAAGGACCTCTGGAGGTCCATCTGGTTCAACCCCCCCTGCTCAAGCAGAGCCACCTAAAGCAAGTTGCCCAGGACCGTGTCCAGGTGGCTTTTGAATATCTCCAATGACGGAGACTCCATAGCCTCCCTGGGAAACCTCTGCTAGTTAATCTCACTGTGAAAAAGTATTTCCTGATGTTCAGTTAGAGTCTCCTGCGCTTCAGTTTGCGCCCACTGCCTCTGGCCCTGTTACTAGGCAGCACCGGAGAGAGACGGGCTCCCTCCTCTTTGTACTCTTGCGTTTATATACATGGTATTTATACACATTGATAAGATTCCCCTGAGCCTTCTCTTCTCCAGGCTGAGTAGTCCCAGCTTTCCCAGCCTTTTCTCCAACGTGAGGTACTCCAGTCCCTTCGTAATCTGCGTGGCCCAAAAGCCTGCTTACAAATAAGCACACGGAAATTTCAAAGCTTTCTTATATGGCAGAACCTCACCTGAGGTCACTGGTTCCTCTCTCTGTCACCCAACAAAACCAACGCACAGCAAAGCTCTGCAGCACAGCAAAGGGCTTGGCTGCTCTAAGTGTCAGAGATGTCAGCAACTACATCAAAGTGACCCGAAATCCCTGTGGCCCAGACATGGGCCTTGGGAGGTGAATGACAGAATCTGATTGAAAAGATTCCGGCTACAAGAATAAATACACTTTCTCCTTTTTACATCTACACAGAAATTTAAAAGTCTAATGCAGAAGAAAGTAATTCTACTGAGGGAAGAAAATAAACACAAGATCAAATGCCATTGAAACCACTGGACTGTAACCAGATCCATAAACACTTCCCTACATTAGGGTTTAGTAATTAGGAACTTCTTGTACTTTGTACCCCTGTTGATGTTACAACAGGAAGGCTTTGCCTCCCTCCCTTAATGAAACATTCTAGTTTTAATTCTCGATTAAATAAAGCTTGGCTCCAATACACATCATAAAAGTAAAAATGGATAGGAAATAGAAGGACACGGTCACTATGTGGCATACAACAAAAAGGCATGACACGTATCCACCTAAGCAGATTAAAAATAATTACGCATGGACTATATTTAGCTTCACTGTCACATTTAACACTTGCCCACTCAATATTTTAATTAAAAAAAAAAAAGCATTTATTACCTGGGCACCGGGGAGAGGGGCTGCAGTTTCAAGCAGTGGAGGTCCCACTTCCTATACTGCTGGGACTGGATCCATCGCTCCATGGTTTTTACCATGTTCTGTTTTTAAACAAGGAAACAGCACACACCAACTGCATCATAAATGCTCAACACTGATTTCACATGATCTCATGAGTACATTGAAATTACTTCTATTGCAAAAGCTAACAAAAAAACAAAGAAAAAATCTTTCCATTTCACAGTTTTCAGATGAAACTAAAAACTGGCACTGCACTATTACTATCCTGTTATTTGTTCACATCCCAAAAGGAGACAAGACCATTAATACACAAGAGGCAGAGAAAAATGTTCAATTAGGCACTTGGAAATTTTATTCTGGTAAAATGCAGACTGTTGTTTTTTTTTCGCCTTACATCTTAAAAGTAATCGAAGAAGATGTAAATTGATCACTGGCTGACTCATGCTGCTTCCACATAAAACAACAAACTTTTGGACCCTCTATCCATCACCACACAAAAATGTGCGTAGATATAATTAATCTTCACTGTCTTACCGGAATAAATAACATTAGTCTATTGAAATAAGTGCTTCTGCCAAGCTCTACTGTAATCATCAGAATTATGACATGGTTGATTTTTAATTTACCTTTCTCTAACTAAATGTAACCGGCATGACTCACTAACTGATTAAGACTTGCTCTTAAAATGGAAGGCAGATAAGATTTTCAAAACAGTAAAAAAAACCTTAAAATCTAACCATAGAAGCAATTTCTACAACTGCCTGAAAGAGCAACGAGTTTACAATACTTAGTTACACAAACCTGCATTCGCATTGCTATTGCAAGAGAACCAATAGCGTTTTCAGCAGCATGATTGTTTTGATGATCGTTGCTGTGTTTCTCTGTAAAATAAAAGCATTGCACTAATAAATCATAAAGGTTTTGTGAGCAGGAGCATTTGTATTTGAAAGCTATGTCCAAACAAAAAAAATCTGAATGTTGACTTGAAATTTAACAATGTGACTGACAAAATTATAGGTGGCTTCTTAAATATTTCAAAACAAATCACCCAGGAGACTGGACATAGGGTGAAAACCAGAGAGCAACTTTATGCTCTGAAGCGTATTACACCAACACCCACAGGCAGATAATGAAGCATACACATACTTGAAAAAGAAAATTAGGAAACACAAAGATTAATTCCAGGGTCCAAATAATTGCTTTCAGAGAAAAAGAGATACAACAAAAAGCCAGACAGCTGTGAAGATTAGAAAAACTACATATATTTTTAAACTGAATGCCTAAACGGGCAAGGTTAAGATTGTTCTTTTCCACACATCCATTACAGCAAGAGAGAACAATGAAACTATCACAGAATACTATATATGACTATTATCCAATGAGATTTAAAAATTGGAATCAGAACATGTAAAACTTTTTGAGCAAAAGTTATCTTCATCGATGTGACATTAGAAGTAGATATTCTGACGTCTACACAATTTAGAGTGACTCCAACTTTAGAGACAGTTATAATTGTTTCTAGAGGCAAAATATCATATAATAATCATACATTAGCTATTCTAACTAAACATATTATTTTGACATTTTCCTGTAATCCTTCTCTTGGCTTGTTCTTGCATATTGACTTTTATCTAGACACAATTTCTCTAAAACTCACATCCTAGTCTCTGTGGGCATATCAAGGCCTCAGTCACATTCTAAAGGGCGTAGACATAACTGTAATAAAAAAATAACAACTGTACATGGACAGCTTTAACTTTTTGCCCACAAGGGAACTGGAGTGCAAACCCTGACCTGGTCAAGCTCTCACTCTACTCATTCCATCGATACCTATCATGTTGCTATGCACAATTACTCCTTCCAACAAGGGTCCCCGTAGTGCCAGGGTACAGAAACCTCAGGCTGGAGCCAGAGTGGCAGGCAGAGGTGCGCAGAGAAACTAGCACGGCACCTCACTACTCCCAGCTCCAGCCCACTCTCTAATGCCCATCACCAAGAGAGCAAGAGACCCTTTTTGCAGACACCCTCAGGCTCCTTCAGTATGTTTTCTAGTCCTTTCTCACACTTACTTGTCAGTAGACATCTGCATGCCAGTGACAAAGCTAACTAAGCAGAATGTGACAGTCCTGACACTGAACTCTAATAAGGTGTTTGAAAAGTCTTTCTACTTGTATTGCCACTTGCCATCTAAAAAACAGTGGAGATGCTCAGTTTTAGACTTGTACAGAGAAATTTTACTGGAACAGCCTAACAGTCATAAGTTGATTGTTGTTGCTTTGAGACCAGGCTGGGAGAGCTGCCAAAGAGACAAATGATGTAGGAAGAATGAAGTACAAAATCCCCTTTCAGACAGCTGTACTCTACAGAAACATTTTGACTTTTTACGTTACTTGGCTTAATATGACTTCTTTATCAGGGCAAAGCTAGCATATGTGTAAATACATATCAGAATCAGGCATTTCCCTTCAATAATCTACTTCTTTCAGGCTGCTTATGCTACACACTCATGCCACAAATGACTGATCAAGCTTTTACAGGGGTGAAGGTGAAGCTAGAGGTGAAAGTCATGCACACATGAGCTAGCAAGACAATCATAGGATTGCAACAGCTCTCTTGGGATAAATTTTCCAGATGGGGGCTGGAATAGCACTCTGCTTTGAATTTTGGCCAGAAGATCAACTGAATGGCAGACAGTGTGCTCCTTCCTCTGACTCACCCCAACAAAAGCCCATCTGCCCATCTGTTTTACCCCTTTATGCATATGGGTAAGAGTTGCTGTCGTGCACTACCTGTCAGCTCAGGCAGCTTTGAATACAGAAGGGGTGGAGAAATGGTTGAATTTCCCACTAATGTACTTAAACCATATGGGGTCCAGCTTACAAAGAAGTTGGACATCAAATCCCAAATAATTTTGGCATCCTTAAGTTTTGTTCAGAAACTTGATTTTCATTTCTATACAGTTACATATAAAGTATTTTCCTGCAAGACACCATCAGCACTTGCTTAATTCAGAAATCATTAGTGCAGCAGAATAAGATGTTGCACCACTAGAAAGCATAGAATGTTTTAAAGTTGTGATAATTTAAAAATCTTTGTTCAGATTTAAAAATACATGAAAAAGAATTGTTACTTTGTAGCAAGCACTTTTAGCTCTATTCTCCTCCCTTGCATCATAAGGGCTGCCCAATTCATCTACATCCTTGCGAATTTTGAGTGCTTTTGAAACATGCGACAGGTATACGAACGTAAGACAGAAATCTAGCCATCATCTAGCAAGAATAAAAGCTATTTCACGGCCCTTGTTGCTTTCAGGCTTCATTTAGCTTCTGTGACCCTACAGATGTTAAGTTGGACATTTCTAAAGCAAGAAAAATCCTGTAACAATTTCCAAGCACCTCAGCCAGATTCCAGCACATATTAAAAGCAAAGAGTCAGCTGTAAGACTCAGTTGTTTCTCCAAGGTCATAACTGCTCTACAACAGGCTTTTAATAAATATCAAGCAATTAAACTAAGTGCATTCTTCCTGTCAAACAGACACCTGTGTTTCATGTACCTCTCTAGCAGTCTTGAGGCCAGCAATTTTTACAGCTGCTAAAATGCATTTCTGCTATTCTTTCGGAGTTTCTCCAAGACTTTGACAGTCTCCAAAATATAACCATAAAAACAGATGGGACATTTGGTAGACAAGATCTATTTAAATTACGTTGCTAAAAATTTCATGCTGCCTTTCCAAAGAAATTGTGTACTTAGCAGAGCCCCCTGCTACAACTTGAAAAATGCAAAGAAATGTATACGCATATGCCAAATCTTATGTTTCCTGCTTTAAGAATGGATGTTGCTGTGGTATATGAACAATGCTCCAATGTTTTAGGAAAGTGAAACACTAATATTATCTATAGTTCTGTAGAGCAACTAAGGCATGAAGACACTTAAGTCTCAAAGTCCCTGAAGACCCAGACTCCTTCTGCCAAAGAAGGAGAGAACTAGGTATCCAAAGGCAGGACTTGCACCAGGCTGCACACAGAGCCAGGAGAGTTCAGTCATTAGGGATGCACACTTAGACTGCATGGATTGGCTTACCCCCATCCTGTCTTCATAGACCTGCACCTCTACACCAAGTCTGACACCCAAGAGGTTTCTGCTTAGAAGGATTAAAATGATGAGGGGCATTCCTTCTCATTTATTTGTTTATAGGTACTACTGCTGTACCACCATTCCCTCCCTTCTCTGCCCCTTTCTCACCCATTCCTCCTTCATATAACAGTATGTTATACTAGTCATTTGCTGCCAAAGAGACTTATGCTCCAAGCCCTGCCCCACAGACACTGAACAATCACATCAAACGATCCCTATGCAAAATAAGTGGGTATTATATGTGCATGGAGTCTCCTAATTACAAGCTAGGAAAAAAAGAACATGAATTATTTTCGGACAACTTGTGCAGCATCAAAAAGGGATGAGGCTTGGTATTGATGACTCAGATACTCATTAGCATCAGAGCACTGTTCTGGGAGGTGGAAGATGAATGCCCAAATGCCTTCAGACAACTGAGTGAATAATAGCCCAGATCTCCCACGCCCACAGCCTGTGTTCAAGTCAAGAGGATATCATGACAGGTAAGGAAAAGAATCCCTTACTAAGACAATGCTTTGCATGGAAACAGCAGCAGCTTTATTATGAGCCTGATCTTGCATTAGCCCTATATAGCATCTGCCTAATTCACCCTTAGGGAATATCCCTAACTTAAGAACCATACAATTAGTTTTCCTTGGACTTATGCCCATTTCCCCAGTTCTATATCAACAGATGTCAATAAGTACACTTGTGATAGATTTAGAAAAACACATTAACCAATTGCATTACCCATGTACTTCCTTGTTCTCCTATTAATCCAAAGCATAATCTCATCTGGACATTGAACAGTCGAACTTACATACAAACAAAAGAAAATATCTATACAATATCCAGAGATCTTCACGAGACTTTAAGGAATTTTACGGGAAATGCAATTTCAGCAGTAGAATCTAATAACTTCTGGGAAGCTTTCTTATTTCATTCCCAATAAAACACTGTAGCATTTTTCAACTAATGAACATATACCCCTACTCAATCAGTTCAGGGAGGAAAAGGGAAGGAAATCCAAACTCTTTTTGTCGGAGTAATTATTACAGGAAACATTCTGCCTGTTCTTAGCTACACATAAATTTCTCTACTCCTCCTCCACCATGGTCTGCGCATGGCCTCACAACGCTGCAGTTGATATTTTTGCCCCTTTTCTCTTTTCCTCGTCTTCCAGGTGTGTCCACGTAAGTCACAAGGTAAAATACAGTACAAAACAGCACTAAATAATAATTCATCTGATGACCCAAAAGTCTTCTCTCATCTGACATCCTTTTTCTATTTATACATCAGACACCCTCTGTACACAAACACCCACTTGTAGAGGTCATCTCCCAAACATGTAGCTTTTAACCACATTGAAGCACCACCAACATGCCATACACCTATCTCAAAGATTCACCATACATTATTTTCAAAAACTGTTATCTTTTAAAGCCTCTTACCTGACAGCAAGTCACGAAAGCAACTGATAACGGGAATTCCAGGCATTATCCAGCTCACGGGAACATCATCAGGTTTTGTACTGCCAACTACCACCACATCCACCTGATGAAGCTAGGGACAGCCCAAAACACCCCCAGAAAAAAACCAAGCATTTCATTTTAGAAATATATTCTTGAATATGCATCTTATAATATTCAATAGTCTTTTCAGTAAAGAAAGTATTTGCATACAGCCACAACAAAAAAATCCAAATTGATTCCTACCCCCCACAAAATTTCAGAACAACAGCACTTAAAAAGAAATTAGGTACACAAATTGTGAAATCAGGCAAACGGGGTCAGTGTCAGCACCAATAATATTTAATGGGGATTACACACTTTCAAAGAAACAGTCCTATCATTGTCCAAAGTGCTCTCCAACAAGATACGTTGGAAAGACTTAAGAAAGAGAAGGGTTGAAAGACAGTAAACAGGCAATTAGAAAGAGTACAGCAAGATTATCTGAGAGTGGAAAACAAGGCCAGCTGACAGGAATGCAGGATGATCTGATCAACAGACATCAATGCCTTTGAAGAATACCAAATAAAGCGTTTTTTTTTCTTTCTTAGTACATGTTTGTTAATCAGTGCCTCTGATTTCGTTCAACCTGACAGACGTTGCAGTAAAAATGGTTACTACAAAAAGTGTTATCAAAGACATAAATGTCTTCCTTTCCTTCCTTCTCTGAAACAAAGCCCTGTACCAACTACTGGAATCATCATGAGATAAAACACAGCTCCAGAGGCAGATGTAAAAAGATCCACTAAAAAAACCCACAACACGGGCACAGGACTGCCACAAGCCTGAATGAAAATTTACTTCAGGGATACAGTAATTTTGGGAATATTTTGAAAAATTAAAATTAATACCAAGCGTCACAAACGCAGTGAGCCTTTCTACGAACTGATTTGTGACTAACAAGCTTTCCAGCTTCTTTTTTGGCTAAAAGTGCTCTGACGCAACCCTGTCCAACACTCCTTCCAAGAAAGAGCAGCTACAAATCCTATCAGGATAGCAGGTTTTTGGCACTGTTGTGCATCCAGGAGACAAGAAGAACATAACTGTGATGGAAAAGGCAGAAAGCTAAAAAAGCTCTACGTTCTCCTCAGAAGACATAAGGATAGTCTAAATCTCCTTGGAGATCCACTCACAGAAACAAAGCCAAAAGTGTGGGAGAAAATTTACTTGCTTGGCAAATCACTAAATGCTATGATCTGACTCACGCTTCAGTCAAAAGTCCTGTAACACTCCTACGACTGCCTGCAAACATACAGTCTCAACAGTCTGTCAGCCTTATCCAAATCGTCTACAATACTGCCTGGTGCAAATATCAACTTAGACGCCACTCCTAGAAAGCCACATAAATCATAATGCTTGACTAGTGTCAAGTCAAATTATACTGAGGAATATGCAAGTAAATTTGGATAAAAAGATGCTGCAATGACTTGTGTACCAAGAATAATACACTAAAGATGCACTTTCCCCTGCATAGCAGCCAACATCATCAACACAGAGAAAAAAAGTGATTCTTCTCAGTTAAACAAATCCATTATTTTTTGTAAAAAAATAATCATTCATATTCTAGAAGTCATAATTTATATACCGAAAGTAGGTATGTCATCCCACACAAAGCCTCTGGGACAAGAACTAAGAGGCTCTGCACACCGTTTAGCATCACGAAACTATGAACCAGCTGAGAGATGCAACAAGTAATAATTTTGACAAATGTTCAACCAACACACTTATGATAGAATTGATCCAATGTAAGTATAATGCCAGAAAACAGTTGAACTGAACAAATAGTCATCTCTTTGACTACTGATCATAATGTTAAAAAATGTTCTTAGCAGCTGAACATAATCATTTTTGTAGCCAACGTTAATACTAGTTCAGATTGCTAATGTTGAACATAGGTGTAACTGTCTCAGAAAAATAGCTGAACCTTTCATTTCATTGCTTTGCCCCACCTCCTCCATGAAAAAAAGTTGTATTGCATGGCAGCAAACAGTTGTCCTATGGGTTGAAGGCACACTCATCTTGAAGCCTTTCCTGCCATCATTTCCCTTTCCTTACTTCACAAAGAAAGTAAATAAAAAGAGAGAACAAAAAAAAGGTACAGATAAAAATGTAGCTCTCTTGCCCTAAGTAAGTATTTGTATTTTGCAAGTATTTCAACAGTGCAATTAGTGAAAAAGTTCCCGGAGAGTCAATAAAGTATATCTCACAAACACTTTTTAGAACTTCTTTTTCCCAGTGAATATTTTTTAAAATATACATCCAGAAACTTGCTTGACTGAGAGACAGAGTTCTTTGGAAGTGGAACAGTTATCTACAAAATTCTGGGTGTCCTTGGATGAGATTTATGTGATCTCTATTAGGGCACTTCAATTTCACTTGCAAGAAGTTGTGCCTATGCCTCCCCTGCTTTCCTCTCCTCTCTTGCCACAACCTACTCTTCTGACTACCTGTAAATCACTAAAGCAAGTAGGAAGCCTTGGGAGGCACATGTAGCTTATCTCCTACATCAGAAATGAATCACAAATGTTAGAGACGGAAAACACTACGAAATTATCACACCCAACCTCCCTAGAAAACACACCACACAGTCCCCAGACAGAGGACACATCTGATAGGAACTAGATGCTACAGGCAGCCGTAGCCAGAAGGCTGAGGAGATATCTATGAGAGAACACATGTAGCCACAGGGTAACTGACTGCCCTGTGCTCCTGTGCTCCCTGGACAGCAAGGCCATGTCCCACCAGGCAAGCTAGAGGAAGAAACATGAGCACTGAGCCAAACCACCCCTAATGCACCAGGCGATAGGCTGAAGTAAGCTAATACTTGAGTAGCACCCTGCCTTCTCACCGGTAAATATTGTTTCAGTTGGGAAGAGCTGTGCCAATAAATAATCTAAAACCTTACATCATAACAAAATATGACTCTCTCCACCAAGACTTAAGCAGAAGCAGATTAAGAAGCACCACCCATTCCCAAGGCAGAACACCAGATATTAAAACAACAATACAGACTTTCCAGCCAAGTATTTCATGATAATTGTACAAAGTAACTGTATATTCTAGACAACTGAAAACCCATTTTGCCATGAAGTCTGCATAAAAATTCATTTCCCCGTAGTTAAAACTGACTGCTACAAAATTAAGTTTTAAACGTATGATCAAAGAAAAAAAATATTTGAAATTAATATTTGAAAAGCCCCCAGTTTCTTGGGTCTGAGGTTAGGCTGGCTAAAATTTAAGAAATTGACTGAGGAAAGGAATCCGATTCAAATTTTTTTCAGAACTCTCCTTACGAAAAAAAAAATCATTTTACCTATCAGTTTACAGATGAGTTTCCACAGCATTTCTAATTATTTTCTGAAATCTTGAAAATTTCTTATGTCAGTGACTAGGTACTTTTTCCACCAGGGTGTACTCTTATGTGGTTTCTTCCAGCTCCACTTCTACCCTGGGAAGCTGAATCTATGGTTTTTAAACCACTGGGACAACTATGCCCAGTCTCCTCCCGCCATGTCCTCCGGGATGAGGCACAGTGAGCAGACACCAGGTCACTGCTACCATCTTTCTGCGCATGTACCAACACCCCCTTCCCCACCCCATGGGCCTGAATGCATCTGCCCTACACACAGTGCATGTGAAAATGAGGTCCACATCTCTCCTACAGGCTCAAGCCTACTGCTATGACGCATGGATTAGGAACTGTTCCTCTAGCTCACAGGCTGAAAGATAAATTTCAAATTGTGAGGAACAGATATGATGTATATAAAATGTTGAAGGAGAAATACTTCACAGCATCATTATTAGAAACTCTCATGCAGCCTCCATTTCCTCTTCTTTTCTGAGATCTGTACACCCTGCCATGTTCTTTCATGGTTGCTTAAGTGCTTACAATGTGAAATGTATTTTTCTGCCAGTATCAAGACTCCTGGTTTTATCATCACAGTAAATGACTAAGAGACATCTAATAGTCTGAATCTGAAGTGTTGGCTCCAAGGAAAAGCAGGCTGTAGCCAAAAGAGGTCCTTGCCCACCCTGAAAAGAAACCCCCCATTCATGCAGTCCAGCTGAACCACTCTCCTACTTCTCAACCTGGTTTCCACAAACAAGCATTCCATTCCTAATTATGCCTAGAGACACCAATTCTCAGTTCTCTCATAACAAAATTCTCACTTGAAACAGGTATAACATCAGTTTAATGGGTATAATATAATCTACGTGTAAGACGACGTGCTGAAATCATGACTGACTGAATTTAGACAACTGAAACAAAATTAGATTTCCTCATAGGTGCTAAGTATTATCTGTGCTTTGGTAAGAAAATAATCTGGTGTTTTTTTTCATTTTGAATCTATTTGATAGCCTCCTTTAAAACTAGAAACCCTAATTCTAACATAATAAGGATTAAGCACGCCAGTTCTTGTTCTTCACCTGTAACTCCGTATTGAATTTTGGGTAGTTCCATTTTTAAATGGCAAGAAGTGAGATGTTCCTAAAACTAAGCATTTAGGACATTCTTCAGGCACTCTGCAGTGACTGTGCTTTGACAAGTTATGTACACAAAGCTTAACAGAATGTTAAGCTCAGCTGTGCCACAATGATTATTTTTAATACTTAAAGTCAAGCAAACCCAAAATGGAACAAAAAAGAAAGATTAATAATCTGCCCACCTTAAGAAAATATGAAGCGGGAGGGAAAGGAACGTGTAAAGTACGTCCATTATTCATGCAGGTCAAAGCAAGGAAATTAAAATGTACCACTATTTATTTTATTCCCTTTTCCTGACATAAGACAGAAAAGACTTGCTTTAAAGGAGCACGCTGTGTCAGATGGCAGATAGTATTATGCTGTTTGTCAGAACTACCTCTACATTGTTCAATTTTTCCTAATTTTTCCTAAGGTGGACTAAAATATACCTTCCTCTTGATCATTTTAAAAATATTTTTGCAGAAGGGCATGAGTAAAAGAAGCAAGAACAAGTCCATAGCAATACAAGACCTGATCCAAAAATCCCTACAACCTTAGTGTTGTGTGTCTCATTTAAATCAGCAGAATTTCTAAAGAAAACACTTGTTGTTATGCTACCCTTTAAAAAGAACAAATCAGCAGAGCTAGTCAAAGGTAATGTAGTACCTGCTTAAGAAAGGCATTACATGATTAAGTCTGAAATTAATTCTTCAGTGTAAATTGGCCTGGTCAATGGAATGAGATAAATAAGGTACACCTACCCTTAAGACCCATTTTTCTCTCCTTATGGGTTTAAACTATTATACTCCAAGTAACAGCACACAGACTGTTAGTGTAGAAGTATCACATTCAGGGGAAGAAGAAAAAGTACACAGCCATGTCTAAAGTCAGTGCATTTTTCAGTAAAAACAAAATGTGAATTAATTTGCCCAAGACTTTGAAAAACCTTGACACTGACTAACACATTTTCGTACTTCAAATTCAAATAAACAAACCTCAAGAGTTAATCAATGTTATCTAACAACATTGTACTTCAAACACAGGTTACCATAAGACAGCAGTGCCTCCTTGTCCAGTAGGAAATCTGTGCTTGGTTTCTGACTCTCCAGCTTTTGGGAACACGATACAAGGCAATTTTCCCTGCATGCATTAGATTTTTATCTAGGAGCTAGAGTTAACTATAATAGTTACATCCAGCCAGGCTGAGCAGTGTTCTGAGGGTTTCTGGTGACACACTGCTCCAAGCTTACAGACGAGGAAGAGGAAGGTAAGTTTCCCCTGAGCTCTGCTGATTAGTCCTCCAGGCAAAGCAGAAATTCCTTTACTGCCAAAAATTAAAATGAACTTGGGGAGACTGATGCGCAAAGCCTCAAACTGCCTCCTGCTTAGTTCTCTTATTCTGTTTCCCATCAGTGACCTGCTGCAAGAGGTAAGTTACAGGCAATATCAAAAAGCAAAGCTCATTTATGGGAAAGCATCTGGATGGAAGGAAACGGATCTCTCTAAAGCATATTGACAGCACTGCACAAGCAGCTCTGGTCTGGTCCACATCTTTTGCTATGAACCAGTGGAAACACCTCTGGCCACATCCAGCCCAAAGCAGTCCTCTAGCACAACCCCAAGCAATGAGAAACAATTGAAGAATGAGACACGGCTAAGTTTTAAGTTCACACTGCTCCCATCTCTGAGAAGGGCATATGTTTCCTAAGTGCCGTCAGTCACTTAAAGCACAGAGCTGAGACAAGCCTGACAAAAACATCCGCAGCTGTAAAAACAGAGGCTTGCCAGAGAACTTTAAAACTATCACAGCTGCTTAAAACTGATTTCCTCCTCCTGTCCTTGCCTCCAAAACACAGAGGTTTCATGTTATCATTTTGCATTGGCTGCCACCTTGTGGCATCTGCTATCAAACAACACTACAGTCATCCCTTGCACCTCACCCCTAATGTGCCTTGCCCACAGCCCCTGGAGCACGTGCACCTCTTCCACAGCTAATATCGGAACCCCTCTGCACATGCCCAAGGAACAACACGTTCCCAGCTGCATTACTGTATGAAATTTGGGACTAAAGAACAAACTGGCAACTTTGGCAGGAAGTCATACCAACTTCTCAGTTGTTGCTAAAAGTTCTGCAAAAAGCACCCACGAAGACCACGTAAATTAAATCCTTAGAATTAATTAAGGCTCCTGAATTTCTCTGAATCCTTCTACAGCTGTCTTCAAACATAGAGACTGTGATTCTCCCTGTCCCAGAAGAGGCAGCATTTGCAAGCCTTTAAGACACAAATTCAATGAAAGTGGTTTCATACATATCGCACAATGAGAAGAAAGCAGGCATCTTACCCTCACACCAAGAGAAAGAAAAAGGGAGTCCTAACGCATCTGTTTTAAACTGCACCTCTGAATTCTTTCTCTCATAGCTACCAGTATAAAATAATGAAGTTATAGCAGCTGCTGCTACGTATGTAATACTCTAATAATATTCTAGGCCCCTGTTTGCCTGAGCATCATTTCTGATCAAGCAGGAAGGAGAAAAGATCCTAACCAACACTGGTTCCCAGTGAGCTCCAATGCCCCAGTGCCACCCATGACAGCAATGACGAGTCTCCCTCTTGAGAATGGCAGTGAAGCAGCAGCACGTGGGCAGCTGAGAGGGATGTCTGGATGGCAGGGGTACAGGACGGCTCTTAGGCAGCGGAAAGGCAGAACAGTGCTCACCTTGGTCTGCAGCTGAGGGTCATTCCACTGGCAGCTCACGGTCACTGCTCCCTTCCTCTGCAGCATGCACTGCAAGGCAGCGCCCACGGCCCCGCCAGCTCCCACCAGCAGCACAGTCTTTCCACCTGTGGAACACAAGGAACACAAGTCATTTAGCTGCCCACGGTCACATTCATAAGTGATGTCTGTATTTTTGGTTTTGAAGACTTAGATGTGTCAGGTGGCTTCTGATTTATCAGATGATGGCAGGTAATTCCTGCCTAATTGCCAAAATCTACAGGACTGAGACCCATTTCCGCAAATACTGCATTAAGGTCTCATTGAAGCTCTTCACTAGCAGGAGACAAATATATGTTATGTGGGAAAACACCAGAAAACACAATAAGGTGAGATTATATTGGTGTCTCAAAGTTGGAACTAAAACTGAGAAAATCATTCAGGTAAAAATTAGTGTGACAATTACGACAGGTCTTACCTAAGTCACCAAGAAGCTCCATCACAGCACACACTGTAGGAGGAACTACACAGTCAGAGGAATCACCACGTACCAAGCGTCCTAGGTTTACATCGGATAATCTGCAGTGGAAAAATATGGCCATTTAAAAAGAAAAAATAAATAATAAGAGTTTGTGTAACATAAATCCTCAGTAAAGCTTCTAACACGACTAACAGCTAACCCCAACAGCAAGCACATCTCATCAAAGCAAATCCTTTGATACTTACCTACTGTGGCTAATATGTATCATCCCACATCCCATTTAGACAAGCACTGAGCCTCAAGAGAGGACAGGAAAGGCATCTGTGATTTTGAAAAAGTAACACAAGCCCATGAAACACAGGCAGCTCTTTACTGGTCACAGTGGGTTACTCCCAGGGGGGCACTGGGCAAAAACAACTTGGTGGCTGCAGCGGAACCAGAGCAGCACTACCAGAGCCAAACTGAACCAGAAGCAACGCATCCTCTGAGCTTGGACCGGCTTGTTGGAGGGAACTCAAAAGAATTTCCACTGTACAGTAGCGCCTTCTCTCTCACACACCTGGATGCTCTGAATTTTCCATTCTCTTTCAATCTTCAGTACTCCAGGTAATGGAAAGGTAACTAATTTGTAAGATTTTCAGACTTTTTTTCCTGACATGAAAAAAAAAAGGAGAGCGGAAAAAAACCCAAACAAAACAAAACCCAGGTCGTACTCCGCAGTTGCCAGTCGTCTTTCCAGAGAGTAGTGCAACTCAAAACTGATTGGAAAGTTGTGCTAATGAGTCCAAACTATTATAGTGTTCTCTCCCACTATGAGAGAAACTTAAAATTTTCTCTGCCATTTTTCCATCAATCTTTCTTGTGAAAATGTTGGGGTTAGTGTTCAGCACTTTGTGACTACTGTGTGTATCACTGAAGTACTGAAATACATGAAGTATCATCAGTAAATCAAAACCTTGTTTTTGATTTCTTTGAAAAGACTATGTCCTGAATATACAGTATATAAAGATTAAAAAGACAATGAAAAAACTTCTCATTGACTCAGCATCTTTTATTACTGCTCAAAAGCACAGCTAGACACATTGACTGAGGTATCCATTAATGAAACGCACAGGGGAAAATCGATTTTACAGAGCTATCAGCCTTGTGCCTGTGAATATTATTTCTCAGTGCTTCACTTACCCATCCACATCCTTCTCTGGTTTCACAGCATTTAAAACCTTACTGCTATATAAGCTTTCTGGGAGATCAAGGGCAAGGCCTTGCACGTTAGGATCCTCATTAAGTCTCAAGATTTCATTGACGATCTAAGAAGTTAATAATAAGCATTAAAGATCAGAACAACAGACAGAAGAAGAATCTAGAAGGGGATAAAAATCTATATTTTAGAACTAACTTACGGCCACCTTTGCTTCCTTCACATATTACTGCAAAATCTAAATAAAAAAAGCAATAACCCATTTTCCTTGCTTTGTATTTCCACAGCTTACCAAATCAAGCCCTCCTGACTCTATTCTAAACGTTTGCAAAGCCAACGCATATTATGTGACGTTGCGCAGCCAAAAGCATTTTGTCTTGCAGTGTCCCAAATCTCAACAAAGCTTGATACTATAATGGCTTCAAAAGATGCTTTTAGAAATAAGCTGCCGCAGTTATAATATAGTTCAAAATAGGATCAGATCGTATCCTATCACAGAACACGCACAAAAAACTTCTTAACAGTTGAAAAAACAATTATACAAGAGAAAATTAATTTTCTTAAGCCAGCATATATTCTTACCAGTTTTCCTTCTCAAAACTCCCTGACCTTCGTATTAACAAAGATTATACAAGCATGCCACTGGTATAGAAATATCAATTTACTTTGCTGACTTCTGAGACAGAAGCAGACATATATATTAAACCTCTGTGCCATTTAACAGCAATAAGGCTGGTAGCAACAGAAAGTAAGGATAAGTGTATACATCAGCACAAAGATATGAAAACATCCACATTTTGCTCAAAAAATCTGAAGAAGATACAAAATTTTAGCAGCCTACACAGCAATTAAAGGAAACATAGTTTATAAATAGCTAACTAATGAACTTTGAACTACATTGCTGCTTCCTGGGAAAATAATCAGTTTTCCATTTTCACTGCATTTTACTTTAACTAAGCTTTTCATCATCACAGCATTTGAAATACTTACAATTCATGCAGGGTAGCTTGTCTTTACTGTACACAGGCAGTTACAGCAGAACAAAAAGTGCACAGTACTGAAATCCTTCCCACCTTCTCAAACCAGGGAATATAATCCAGCACATAGATTTTAAGAGACTTCCTAAAATATTACTTCAAAGTAACAGCAACTATTGCTCCATACTTACTATATTTTACCTGTTTCCTACTGTGTTAGTAAGCAGATAGAACACATTTACCAACAGCAAAGTATATTTGTTCGCCATTTCAAAAGCCTACCTATCCTTCTTAAATGGATAGCTGACTGTTCTTCATCCCCAAAACTAGACTTGTAAAATTGTTCACATAAGTTCTTTTCAATACTTCTGGAAGATGTTCTTGGAATTACACTGCAAGCCACTAACATTTTAAAAACAAACTACCAAATACAAAACAGCACACAAACCCCACAAGCTTGCAGGACTATCAAACTGACCAAGCACAAGGAGGCCAACTGGGAACACTGAAACCTTTTACTACACATTCCTTTGCTGCCTTTACTTTCTGGTGCCTCAGAACTACGTATATTGTTATGGTTTGCTATGTTTAAAACATACTCAATAGTAGTACTGTGCCTTTGACAAGGTAAGAATTGAGCCCTCCTGTGATCAGGGATGGATGAAGCACTATGAGATCAATAAATAACCAAATAAATTCAACCCTCTCTCCTGCTAAATCAATTAGTCTTTAATCTCCCTGAATAACTTGGGCAAGAATCAAGTACAGTCACAAGAACAACGGTCAGATATTGGATACTCGTGCTGGTATGAGGAGATGCTGCAGTTAAATACCAGACACAAAACCAAAACATTACTCTGCTGATTCTGCCTCAGCTTGTCAGAAGATAGCAGACAATTCCTTTTTTCCCCACTCTGGCCAATAGGGGGATAATACTTGCTATTTGAGTGAACAGAGGTCTGTCAAAGCAATAATGAATGTCAGCAATAAATATAAGTTTATGACAAAAGCAACAAAGGAAGAGTCCTTCAGGCACTGCAGTTACCTCATCCTTGCTGCTGCCTTCAGGGAGACAGATGTGACTAACACGTAGACCAACCTGCCAAAAGAAAATACTGATAATTACCAAAGGCAAGTAGCTCATGATTAATAACAACTGTATGAGCTAAAGCTTACCTCTTTGGCGAAGTTCTTGTTTATTTCTTCAATAAAATTATGATTATGTGCCTTGGGGAACAAAACAGAAACTAAGTTTTAAAACAATATTTTACATCTAAAAATGTGAGTACGCTAACGCACAGACCTATGCAAGAAAGTTAGTGAGGATGTGTCTACTAGTATTCAAACAAATAAAAAGCCTAGCAATTCTAAGAAAGAAGCAGAAGGCCATCAAGCAAATTTATTTTGGCATGATTAGTCTAAGTGTGTTAGCCTGGCTTCTATAGACAAGAGCTGCCATTTCCTTAACGTAAGCTTACTATTTAAGAAAGGTACCAGTCTGTATCTGAAGATATTGTTTCCCATCCAGCCACGTAACAAGGATGAAGTAGACAACAGCAAAACTAATTTTCTGCAGTGTCCCCATAACAACACTGGTTTGCCTTACCACCAAAAATGAGACAAATCATTATCATCACATATTATAGCGAGTTCTGACACTACAGAAGCAACAGAAGTTAACCAGTTCCTCCCAAATGCCAGCAGGCACCCACACTAGGACAGAAGTGTCTTCTAGGCAGGTTTACCTAGGAGACCATCTCACCCAGGAATCCTCCTCCTTCAGGTCTCTACACCTATATGGACCATATATATTACGATATTTAATTGTAACAATTACAACTGAATTTGATAACGCTTCAAGTTGCTTTTGACTCTTAGGAGGCTCTTCAAACATTTTCATATATTGTAACAATAAAAGTGAGAATTCAATATCCAGATCTAGAAACCTCCTGCCAACAGATCAGTGAAGGTTCCACCCTCAAAAGCGTTAGTGGCTTCATAACAAAATCACAGCCATATGATTTTGTGTAAAACCTGTCTTCCAACCCAGACAACAGGACTGAAATAAATACTTTTAAAAGGGTTCATTGCAATTTCGTGAACACATTTTACGTGGCTTTTTCCACAGGATTCAGTGCCAGTGACTTCCCATCAGGGCTGAGCCACTCGCTTGGTGGGTAGCTGCCAGCACTGGCTTCGACTGCCACTAGCATCACCCAAAATGACTTTCATGCAGGTCTGTAACAATTTACCAACATGTTAATCCCAAATAGTTCAAGACTCCTGAATATGAAAAAGAAACCCACATTTAAAAAGACAGGCTTTGTGGAGAGAGGCAGCTCCTGAGAGTGGACAAGGGCTTGCCCTCCATCCCCTGCCTCCCTCCCTTAGCTCAGCACTGCCTGCATCCCTTGCACTGTACTACCAGTCTCCCACTCCCCAAATCTGGCAGCTGGAGGTGAGGGGCAGCACAGACTCTGCTGCATTGAGAATACGTGTGCAGCTCACCGTCTGGTAAGAAAAGAAGAGATGGACTAAGGAGAGCTCAGCAGCTGCTTCCCTATGCTAGTAATTGCGGAACTGTGTCCCCATTCTGATGCTTAAACACCAGGACTGCCTGAGAGTTTTAGCTAGGATAGAGCCACTTAATGGTACCACACTGCCTCCTGTAATGTACCTGCTCCTGCAGCACTGGCTGGTGAACACTAACCTCATGTGGGCACAAAAAGTCTCTGCTCTGAACCAGTCCCCACCACAACTCACGGAGCAGAACGGGCAAGGCCAGAGCTCAGGATGTGGGCTAGCAGAGGGCAGGGGCAGAGCAGGGCACGCAGGGGAGCTGACAGTGCTTTGCTGACCTTTGCAGGGAAACAACTCCACTGCCAAGCAGGATCCTGTAGTTTTCAGCTTCAACAACATTAAGAAGCAGACACTAATCATTTTTTGTTGTGTGCAGGTCCAGCCAAGGTTCAACATGGATAACAAGCAACATAGGTACCAATACTGGTATCAATTGAGGTTCAGATGGCTCAAGAGCAAAAGATGCATCTAAAGCCATTCCAGAGTGGGCTCAGTCTGCAATTCCTCATTCTGCGATTCCTCATTCCCAGCACTGCTGCAGAGGTAGTGCCATGTTACCCAGACTGCTGCTACCCATACACAGCCAGCAAAGGAGATCATTTTGCTGCCTCCTCCTCCACTCTTCCAGGTGGGAGAGCAGCGCATCACAAGAGCATTTGTAGAGTAAAACAAGTCTTCTTTGTACCAACAGACGTACATTTTACATGAGTTCTGCTTCAGTCCTTACAACCTGACTAGAGCTAATTGACTGACCGGTGGAGAACATGGTCTGGGTGAATTTCATCACGGATCTAAGTAACATACTCCTACAGCCACATCACGATGCAAACCAAGTCAGGTACGTGAGGACAAGAGAGACGTTCATTTAAAGCACATCCACGATCAAAACCAAAACATTGAGGCAGATGCATCTCAATTGGATATTAAGAGTAAGCAGGAACCTTCTGCTCCTCACACAATACTCTCTCCCAGCCTAACAATATCTTTTCTCTTATGTCAGCATAAAACACTCGTGTGGCCATGCAGAAAAACCAGACTAGGAAACTAGAGTGGCTGTAAGGAAACGTCCCCAAACTCCTCCAGTCCAGGGTGGATTATTGCCCTGATCCAGCTCACAGCACAACAGGATGGATATAACAGTAAGAAACAACCAGTCATTGAGAAGAAAGGTCATTGCTTTTCTAGCAGTCCTTAAACTTACAGCCTTATAGGGCTATTTGAAAATAACTGCAAATACCCAGGGAGGGCAAGCGATGGGAAAGCTTGTTTAGTCAGCCTTTCTAGAAGATCTACTGAAATAATGTTGGTGATGCATTTCTTATGTTCACTATTAGTACCTGAAAAAATATTTATAGTCAAGTTTTAGAATTAAAACCTACTGGGTCAGAGCTTCAGTGTGAACCCACTCAAAACCAACACCACTGTCCTAGGAAACAGGACAAAAACATTTTTGCCGGCAAGGCTCTAGGTCCCACTCTCAATGACAAATGTCCCTAGTTTCCTGGCCTCAAAATCTTAAGAAATACGAAGAGGGACATCTTTCAGATTTTCAGGACAGCAGTCCTCATCTTTGAGTTTGGCTGCCTATCACAAAGATGTCAACACCAGTGGGATGGAAAGGAAAGCTCTCACAATGTTAGTAATACAACAGCTCTCAGTTACTACGAGATTGCTGCTACTTCTAAAGGATACTGGTATTTTACATACAGCATTTATTTCACACAGGACATTTTGAGCTGACTGAGACTGTTCAATGTGGTCTTCCTCTCCTTAGGACAGCAGTAAAGCAGTCATAAGCTACAGCTGCCCAAAGGCAACAAGGCTGGCAGGAAGCAGCAGGGTCTTTCCTTAACCCTGGAAATGTTATTTTAGGGGTGGGAGGTGAAGGGAGGACGACATTTTTGGGCACGGAAACACTTTTTTCAGGACTGCAACAAAAGCTTCAAGCTAAATAAAGGTTGCAAACAATTGCTTTGCCTTTAACTTAATCACATCAATTGACTTAGACAACTTGTGAGAAAAAGTGATCTGTACTTACAATGAGGAAGACTATGTCAGGAAAAGGAAGAAGGGATAAAATCATTTCCTTCCTTTGCAAACTCTTCCTGAAGTTTGCTGTGGCTGTTTCAGGCTTTGACAAGGGTAACCTTCGGTCTGGTAGATTTGCCTCCTCCTATCACTTTGCTTTAATAATAGTTACTTTCTGCAACACCGCACGTCTGAAGTTTCTGACAAGAGTACTGAAAGAGATCTCTCACAGCCAGTGAGCTCATTGACGTACTTTACCTGAATAATGGCAAGTGTTGGCTCAAGCAGAGGATTTTCTCTCTTAAGAGAGGCCAATGATTTCTTTGCATTCTCAGTGATTTTGCTGCAACACAATAAGAAGCAAATCTTTAGCAAAATAAACCTTCCTAACTGCCAGCGAACCCCAATGTAAGTCAGCAATATGAAATAAATGCTTAGGTACAGGCGCTTTTCATCACCAAACGTATGGATGGATGTACACCGTGAAGGCTGGTGTTCAGCAGGCAGGTACAGAAAACCTTAACAGACCAAATTACCTTTGCTCCGCAGCTATGTGCATCATTGCTCTGACACACCCAAAACTTTACAGCCAACCTATGCTATTTCATGAGAAGGCTTGTCCAGCACCTCCACAGGATGCCCAGCAGGGATCCATCACCCAAGCCCTTGGCTTTGTTTCCATACTCTACGACCAAGGGGGTGACAGAAGCAGTATTCACACCTGGGGCTGCCACAGCTTAAAAAAAAAAGAGATCCCCAGCTGTAAGAGCAGCAAACCAGCTACTTTCATGGATGCTCTTCAAAACTGTGGGCAGCACGGAGACAGAGGTACTCTGTTTGACTGGCTGTTTCTTAGAAAAACTCGTGGCATCGGGAATGCTTTCTGGAATTTCTTTTCCAATAGGTGGCTGCTTGCTCTCTCCTGTTACCTTCTGCACATGCATATGATACTTACCCAGCAGGGGAAGGAGGAAACCCCCCTGAAAGACGTCTGTCTGTCTGTCTGTTCCCCACAGCAGACAGGGCTAAAGGAGAAAAACGCATCCCAGAGGGTTTTTTTCGGCCTCATAACCTACCCCTTGCAGAAGCCAACGACCAATTGAGGTCAATGTCGCGGCAGACAAGCTGTTCCAGCTGAGGTTTGAATGGACGGGAGGGGGGAGGGACAACACACACATTTTCCAGGCGCTCGTCCATGCGCAGCCTCACCTGAACCCCAGCCACGTTATGTTTGCTTGCCCTCAAAAAGCTGTGAAACAAAAACCACGCCAAAAAAACCCACAACCCCCCCCCCAAAAAAAAAAAACAAAAAACAAAAACACACAAAAAAACCCACAAAAAAAGGAACCAAACAAAACCATAAAAAAAAAAAAACCCCAAAAAAATAAAAACCCAAACCCGATGGCTGAGCGAATGAGAGGAAGTTTAACCACGAGGTCACTATCATTCCCACCGAGATATCACACACCCCAAACCAAGCACTCGCTACAAAATACACCCAAACCCCAAAATACATCCTCCCCCCTGAGCCCCCTTTGCTTTTCCCTCCGCTCCCCCCCCCCCCGCTTTTTCCCCTCCCCTCCATCCCTCCCGCCTCGGTTGCATCAGCCGGCACCGCCTCCCCACGTGCGCCCCTCACCGTGCCGCCGCGCCGCCGCCCCGCCCGCACAGCCCGCGCCTGGGCGGCAGCCCCGGAGCCAGGCAGCGCCCCACGGCCGCACTCCTCATCCCTCCGGAGGCTTCCGAGGTGGCGGCAGCAGTAGCAGCAGCAGCAGCACCGGCAGCGCTGGGAAGCGCGGTGAGGGCGGTGCCGCTCGCAGCAGAGCAAGCGCCGCCCTCCGCCCCGTCCCGCCGCTCCCCGCCCCGGCGCTCAAAGCCCTTTCCCTTCCGCTCGTCTGAGAGGAATAAACCCGCATCCCTCCCCCGAGCATCATCTGCGACCGCCGCATCCCCACCAGAGCCAACGGCAGCCAAAGCTTTTGCATACTCAACATTTATTAAAAATAGTATGAAATGGTCCCTGGGAGAAGTTACACGCTAGTAGAAGTCCCTTTTTCTGTTCGGTTGGGTCCCCCCCATTCCCTCCCCCACCCCGCTTCCCAACTCCACCGATGGCATGAGATGCGAGTTAAACATTCCCCTATCTGTTTAAAAAAAACCTAGACGTGCACGGGTAAAGCACAGATTTAACTTCTATTCATATTTACAATACTTTACAAGCTATATTAAATAAATACGGGGCTCCGCTACAGCATCTGAAATATGTACAACATTATTTCTCAGTCGGATTTTACTTGGATGCGGGTCCTGTTACAGTGGATGCGCTGACTGCAACAAGTATCCCGGTGGTACGAGCTAGTAAGTACCATGACCAACCAGCCCCCAAAATAACAACTAGCCAATGCGAGATACGTGCAGTAAATAATTTAATCCCTTCTAACAAATTCAAGTCCTTAAATCTTAGTCTACACGTAATTAGCTGTACACTGATAACTTCAGGTTTTCCTCATGGTAACCAATGTAGTCAAATAGTTGTCTGTTCTGGAAGCACAGTGCTCTGTAGCTGAGGGGTATGATAATGTGGCCGGTAAAAATAGTATTTCAATTAAACTCCTTTATTTATTGATACGTTTAACTCTCTACTGGCTTTATCCATGTAATGTGAAGGATTTAAGCACCAAAAAAGAACAACAGTCACACAAGATGATCAGCGTAGACGTATTTAGGCTTTCCTTTAGGTACAATATTTTCAAGTAACAGAATCCAAAGCTGTGCAATAGAGATGACAAGGGGGAGTAAAATATGCATCATATTGGAAAGCCTGTTTTTGTTGTGAGTGACAACATTTATTCTATAAGTATATTATTTGCAAACAAATGGAATGTATTCTCATTTTTTAAGCTACTTTTAATGTACATAAACTAGATTCAATGCAGCCCTCACTGGTTTAGAAAACAAATATTTTACCTCTCACGGCCAGGAAGGATCATTTCCTGTGACAGGAGATACGTTCCTGGTGAAGGTAGCTTACCACTCAACCAGCAGAACAGCTGAAAGATCCTATGGGTCAAACATGCTGCATGACTAATTTTTCACCCAAGCACTTGGTCATGTCCCATTTTCTCTTTGGGTTACTGATTTTGGGACTCAAACAAATGCCCTGCTGGCCATTGCACATAAAACACAGCTACTTGAGAAATTCACACCTAGTGAGCAACAAGATACTCAGATTTTGCCTGCCTGTCACAACCACCACCATCACTGGAGGTACTAAACTCAGCCTAGCCATTTTCACAACCAACGGAGCTCCCCTTCTAGTGTTCAAAACATGTTCCACACAAGGGCTGTCTCACATCTACAGATTCACATGAAAAGCTAACACTGCCCATCCGCTTCCTACTATGTGATTACACAAAGTAGAAGAGGCTTCAGACAAAGAGACATCAGCCTCTCACAAGCACTAGGACTAAACTTGGTTTAAAACCTAAGAAGCCTGTTCTAAAGTAATGTAGCGTATGCATTGATCCCATACACTTGGAATATGTCTGTCAAAAAGTAACGTGCAAAAAGCATGTGCAACTGCACACATAGTATGTTGGTGTAATTACCAAATTACCAGAACCCTGCTCAGAAATTTGCACGCTTACAGGAGTAACTGCTCAGCTAAATGTTCCCATACGCAACAAGAGTAACCACATGGGTATTTTGGACACAGAACACCGGTTACCAACTCAAAACTCAAACACTAAGGTCTCCACACGATAAAATGGTTTAAAAATCAAATGACATCACACCTGGTTTGATGGCAAGGATCAGAGAGTACCACACCTAACAAGAGGAGAGATGCAAAGATTGAAACAGAGATGAGAAGTCCATCTGCACTATGGAGTGAGACCTCAGACATAGTGCACATTTGGCCTTTTTCGCTTCCAGAATTCTAAACTATTTAAAAAAAAAAAAGATATATTTCACATCTATTTACAATAATACAATGATACAATGCCTGATTGTGTAATATTATGAAAATACATGATGCCAGTACTGATTGTCATAGTATATACTTTGTCATGATAAGGCAGTACAGCTAGAAATTACTGAAAGCGTCAGGCAAAACTACTTGAACTGAGACACTGAAACTTTTCCCTTAAAGACTGGACAATATTCTGTTGATTAGGAGATGGTACTCTCCACAGGTAGTCATTTAGTTTATCCGAATCACTATACGGTGTCAGATACGGGGTAAGCGCATGTTTGCTGCTGGCAGACTTCGCGGGAGTACAAGAAATAGTTTTGCCACACAGCATTTCAGAAGGAGCGGCATCTGCATTACATAGTTTGGGATCAGATTTCCTTGTTTGGTTCTGAGAGGTCTCCAAGTCAGATCCCTCATCTTCAGACTTTATTTCAACATAATCATCATCATCGCCTTCTCCTTCTTCAGTATCTCTGAAATTAGAAAAATAGTTCTGAGTGGCCATCTGTGCTGTCAGAGGAGACGCTTTGTTCACTCTCAGAACCTTTTGAGAATCCTGTAGAATCATATCTGAACAGTTTTCAGGGATTTGCTTTCTCGTATCAGTCCCTGAACATCCTGAAGCAACATCCAACATTTGATGGCTGTTGAATCGGAAGTTCCTATTCAAATGGAGCTTTTTCTTGTCCATTTCATTAGGATATAGGACTGCTTCTCCAGACCTGTTGACCACAATTGAGGAAGATGACTGTGACCTGCTGTACACCTGTGGTTTTACATTGATTACTCTTCTCCCAAGGGAATTATAGATGTGATCTTGATGTAAATTTTCTTTGTTCGGTTGGCTTATAATGGCACTCCACCTCTGTGCCGGGACATGCAAACGGTTACAAATCTGAAGGGAAGGCACTGAGCCAGCTACTGGCAACTGTGGCGAACTGCTTTTTGTACCAGTTTCTGTATACAAGCTCTTGGACTTTGGGTCTTGAGATTCAGACCATGGAGAGAAGTCAGCTAGCTCGCCATTGCTGTACGTAGAATGCAAAAGCCAATCCTCTGCTCTTGAGCACTCACTGACAGCCTGGGAATGGTGAGGAGAAGCAGCCACAGGTGTGGAATACCTCTCAGCTGATGGCTCCTGAGTGGCAGCCCAGGCTTCCTTGTGGACCTTTGATGAGCTTTCTCTAAAGACAATTTGGTCGTAAAGCTGAGAATATTCAGCTATTCTGGCACCTAGAAAGGAAAGAGAATTAACTCAGCAGAAGCAAGCAATCCATTCAAAAGAGTAGCATGAAAATTTAAAAATCCAAAAATGTTTTGTATTGGTTGAGAGAAAAATTTACAGCTGTATCTTCAGCCTCAATGAAGTAACGTGAAACAACAGAGGCCAAAAGAGCTATGCATTTCATTGCAGTGTACTGAAATGCAATGAAAAACAGCAGCATAAAATATCTTGCAACAGTGAACAGTCATGCAGGACGTAATGTAGCAAAGAGTTCAATTAATACACTGCTTTTTTCATGTTAAAATGGAAAAGAACATTCTGAAATTGGCCTGGCAAAGAAGATAAGATATTCAGAGACTTTTATAAATCTCACAAGAAGGCAAGAATGACACTAGTGTGTGGAGTCTGCCATCTCCGTATCTACAATTTGTTTCAATGAACTGCAGACAAAAGGCTGTTGCATATCCACAACTTCGCACAGTCAGTAGAAACAGCAGGACGACCAGCTCTTTCTTATCTGACCCTACTCCTTACAATTGTATGTGTGACATGGATGGTACCTAAGCAAACCTACGTGACTTGTTAGAATACGAACATGCCTGAAATACATGTTTTCAGTCAAACTCTGAAGATCATGCTATTAAAAGAAATAACTGCTTTTCCATAAAGAGGCCAACAGTGCTTCAGGCGTAAGTTCTATTTCCAGCCTAAGCTGCATTGTTTTTTCCCAACACTACTCTGCTATTTTTCCCCAATTTTATCAAGTAACAACAAGAACTTACTGTGATAAAAAGGACTATTCATGTTAGAAGCAGTCACAGAAATTTCATTTCGGTGGTAACACAGAAAATGCAATACTGACGCTCAATTAGCAAGGCCAGCAAAACTCATAATCTCCCAATTCCGTACACAAATTTCATTGAAAATTACTAAAGAAATATATCTGTACAGAAATATTTTTTACATACCAATAGCAGGACCACCTTGTTTCTTCTCTTCCAGAATGGCAGCAAGATCTTTATGTTTCTGTTTTTGTTGTCTGCTAGCTGGCTGTTCCTGCTCTGGACTTCTAACTTTCAAAAGCTGGTTGGCCTTCTTAATTTTCTGACTGTACTGCCTTGCCATCATAAAAACTCTGTTCTTTGTTTTATCCACAACAGCCAAGTCATTTTCCATGCCCTCTGTATGCGCATTGGACAGAACACTATTGGCAGATTCATATGGGCTATCTACAAAAGGCATCTCACTGGAGAAGGAAGATCTGTTCAGACTCATAAAAGAGTTTTCCTTGCATGGTGTACTGTCTTCCAGCCTGAGATTAGCCTCACTTATGGTGGCAGCCCTGGGCTTCGCAGTTTTAGGGAAAATAGGAGTTTCTGGCAGAGAGAGAGTAGACAGTGAGTACTCTGCATCTTTACTCAGTTCAGGTGTACTACCAGCATGCAACCTTTCCTGCATATCATCTTTACAAACAGGAAAGGCTGCAAGGAGACGGTCTCTTGTCTTTTCCTCGTTTTTCTTGATGTAATTCTCCAGGTCATTCCAAATCTCATCCACTTCCTCTGAGAGTTTATCTGCTGCAGACTTATGAGAGAGTGAATCTGAGTTGGAGGAACTATCTACTAAGCTCAAATAGTCATTGTCAACAGGAACACGATGGTAAGGACTTTCATCCTCACTGAACTGGAGACTCTCTTCAGAAACAAACTGCTGTAGATTGTCACAACATGCAAAGTCTTTTTCCAGGCCCAGAAAACTCTGCCCTTTGGAGCATTTTAAGGGATCACATTTAAAATTCAATAGAGGTGTTTCTGGAAGCACTATTGTGTCATAGATGTTGTCTTCAACAATTCTGAGCTCATTCAAACTTGAAGTAGGTGCTTCTCTACTAAGTAGTATCTCATCCCTACTAGCATGAATTGAGGCCCTGTTTTGATTTGTTGTCCTCTTTTTGGAGGGTGAATCTAAGCTGCTTTTATTTTCAGCCTCATAGAGAGAATCTCGAGCAGACCTCTGGGGACCATGGTCTGTCTCCTCTCTTCTTGTCAGACCCATCAGCTTTAAGTCTTCATAGCTTATATTATCATAAACATGTTCAATATCATCGATGGTCAGCTCCTCTGAAGATTCAGGATATGCATTCATACTGCTCACCTCTGCTCTCTTTACTTCCTTTCGGGAATTGCGCTCCCCAATTTTATATCTTGTGCTGGCTCGACACAGGTTACTTTCACCAGCACTACTGGCCCGCCTAACAATTTTGGGACGGGTGGGGCTAGAAGTCTCACTTTGATGTACTGTCCCCAAGTGCCAGCTGCATGGACGCCCAGAAGAACCCCTCCTTTCTCCACCAACAGCTGAACTAGCTTTGGATGTAGATACTGATGGTACAAACATCTGATAATCATCTTCATCATCTTCATTCTCGTAAGGTGGACGCCGGCTGGGAAACAATGCCTGCCTGATCTGATGGTCAGTCCAGATGTTTCTGATAGAGGTACTTCCCCCCAGGATATTCATGATTAGTGAGTTGCTCTGGGGTGTGCTGAATTGTCTAGGCAACTGTGGCTGTCTACCTGTGCAGGAAAATGGAAGACCGGTGTTCAACTGGGTTGACTCTTCATCCGAAGGGTCCTTGGAACTCTGTGGACAATTGAAACACGTAGGTAATATTAGCCTATCCTCTGCAACGATACCGCAGTTCCCTCTCTTCACAGAATAGCCAAAGCACTAGAGTGTCCAGCAGCAGAGAGTCAAGTGGATATGGGCAGAGTGAGCAGGCTCTTTGCTAGAGAGCCAGGGAGCCAAGGCGGCAATGCCAGACTACTGTGCCCCCTAACCTTTATGATTGCTCAGAGTTCACTCTTGGCATTTAATAACATCTTACTTCAAATAAGACACTGGCTCATGCCAACACAAGTAATTAAAGGCAAATTTGTTTGGCAGGGGATAGATGAAATCTTTTATGCTAACTCTGCAGTTTAGCAATTGGATTAAGTTCATCTGACTCTGGGTTTGTGCCAAAAAATTTGTTCTCCTCCCTTTCCCCTTGCCTGTGCCTATAACCCTAGCAGAAAGGTATGTCATGCTCTCTAGCACACACCACTGAAAATTTCATTGTCTTTTTGGACTAAGTTTTCATCCAGCTCAGCTAGCAGATCTAATTTAAAGCAACACCACATGCCTGCTAACACTCACATCAAAGATGCTGTAGATGATCCGAGCCAAAGGCTGGGAAAGAGAGGGGAAAAAGAATTCCTTTTGGCTTAAGTTAATGCTGATAGGTTTGTTCAGTTATTTTTTTTCCGCTGCCCCCAAAAGAATAGTTTTTCATCATACAGATCAATATTTCAATGATATGCCTATAAATACATGACTTAAGCAAATGATGACTTATCCGTCTACCTAGAAAAAACATAGATTTCTTTGACATTTCTATGATGCATAGCAAAATAGAAGTAAAATAAAAAAATACTATATACCTGTGTTTCACACTTGTTGAGATTAACACTTCGACGTTTTTCAACATTTTCAGCAGCTTGACTATTAAGTCTTTTTCTTCCCCCTTTTGATTTCTGCAGTGAGTTTTGCTGCACTCCCTGTAATTTATAAGAAAAGAATAAGGGAGGGGTAATAAAATCTACAGTTCTTTGTACAGCCTTGTTCAGAAGAATTACTGGCAGCTTGACAAGGATAGGTAAAAAATGCTCTTGAGTAGTCAGAGCACTGCTGCCACAAGAATGATTCAGAGCCTAGAAAATTTTCATTATGATAACCAATGAAATGAAATTAATCCATGCAGCTTGACAAAAAGGAGTTGAAAGCACAATCTGTGTTTAAAAATACAGCTTTAATAGAATACATAAAAACTGGACAAGGGAAAGGGCTTAATCTTCCAGCCAAAATTATAACAGAAGAAGGTGAGAGGATAGTCCTGTTATCACTTGCAGTCTTGAAAATTAGAAAGAGGTCTAAAGTAAAAAAATTATGCACCCAACTTCCCAGAAAAAACCCAGAACCAAAAATAAACAGAAGGCCAGAATGTTACATGTTGAGCAGCGTCCAAATTAATTCAGAGTGAAGAACATGCATGGTAGGAATGGGAGGAATCTGAAAATGTATTGCTGCCACATCTAGAATTCAACACCAAGCTACTATTATATTTTTTTATAGAGGTATTATTTTGCACTTGCTCATTCTTTTGTACTTACTCATGTCAGGAAGAGGGAGAATTACAAGACACTGCATTACACTGATATGAGATACTATTTTATCAAAGATTTACAAGGCAAATACTGTAATTTCAAAGAGGAAATGTGCAGTAAGCTTAAAAAAAGAATTTCAATAATAGGTTTTGGATAATTTACAAAATAAATGGATCACAGAAGGACGTGACCTCAGCACCAGCTAAACGAAACAAAACGAAAATCTGCATTCTTTAATACAGCTGTATTGCAAAATTGGGATTTTAGTTTTTCTGAAGTACTATGTACGAGTGGAAATATCACACAGAGTAGGAAAAACTACCACCTGTCAAATGACTGCACAATAGTAAGAGATAAAAGATTCATATCTTCAGATATCTTACTCACATCTCCTCGTATTAAAGTTCACATGTTCCTATCTACTTCCCACAGCTCACAGGTCAAGAAACACCACACCAAATGTGGCCCTGCCTGAATCTTGATTTAATATTCAAGTCTCTGCTTCAGACAGCTGAAGGCACTGTGTCTGCATGTGGCCTAAAAAGGTTTCTGTCATGGCATCAGCTAAAGAAGCAGGGAAAGGTCAGTTGTGCACAACAGGTTAAAACAATATCTTTCCGTCAAAACTACATTTGAGGACTGTAAAGGGCTAAGTAAAATCTCTTTCAAGCAGTGTAGATTTGATCTTCCCTATGACAGCTAATTCTACATCTCGTTTGTTAGAATGTAACAGAGTGCTGTGTGAGGTCTAAACAAAATTACTTCTAAGGAGAGTCACAAATACTTGCAACACATTCCTGCCTACTTGCAGTTCTACAGATAATTTTAACCCCTCTTCCACCCTCCTCAGCAAAAAAGTACTTTATTTTTTTCCCCTCTCATCTTCCCACCTGTTCAGAATCTTCCTCATCATCAGCATCAATCTGTTCTGTAGCAGAAGTCTGGAGATTTTCATCCTGATCGCTGCTGTAGGCTGGCTCAATGGACTCTTCAAATTGGCTCTCCAGCCCACTGGGTTCCAAGGAAACTTTTTTCCTAGAATTCAGCAGGGCTTCACTTGATCCTAGTTTGGTGGCTTGAGATAACAGGGCTCCTTCAATACTGATCCGCTTCAGAAAAAACAAAAACAAAAAAAAAAAAACCACAAAACTTTGTTTAAAAGTATGTAGAGATTTTTATATTTTAGTAAGACACAGTTTTACATCAGCCATGTTTAAGCTACCTTCAGTTAACTGCGCTGAAATGAGATTTATAAAGAAATAAGTAAAAAAACCTATTGTCCCACAGAATAATTAGAACTGAAAAAAATATATGCAAAACCCCCCAGCCCAATCCTGAGCTTCAGTGTTCTGGCATCCCAGTGAAGTCATATCTAATGTACCCTGTTCGTAAATCTCCCACACACTTGAAATTCCAACCCAAACAAAAGCCAAAGACCTGAAATTCAAGACAAGATTTTCAAGCTGCACTGGGAACTTCATTACAAATTCTTACAGAAAATGTAAAAAATAGAAATGTTCATTTCCATCTGCTTAAGCTGTATCGGCTCTGTTTGGTCATATAGCATGATTTATATATATATGTTTATATATCAGAATAAGCTGAAACTTTCCAATCTCATTTAATAAATGCGAAGACATGCTCCAAAGAACAAGCACTATCTTTATACACAGAACTTCCATGATAGTGGTATTTTTAAGTGCCCTATAGTAATGCTCAACCAATATATGTTTCAGTCACTTTTTCTTGATTTAAGTATTGCTGAAATAGTTGTATGTATACTGCTTTCATGCAAATAATTTTATTGAAGACACTACACAACACTTACGGGTTTGTTTTCTTTCTTAAAATCAACAAACCCAAGAAGATGCAGATTCTACTGTAAATACTGTACTCAAAGTCATTTGAATGTACTAAACTGAGAAATACAAGAAATGGCTTACCTTCTGCATATCTGGACTTATATCTGAAAACAGAAATACATACTTCATCATAAATGGATAATCAAAAACTGTTATCAGTCTATGCCCATTTTACTTCTATACTAATATCCCAATTATGAATTCCCAAAGGGGGATTAGATGCAGCAGCAGCTGAGCAAACAGACTATAGGGTCTCTGATAAAACAGGCAGCATGACTTGCACTTGAGGTCCTGAATTTGCAACACTGATATGATATGGGCAACTACTCACAATGGCCAAGACTTTGTGTGTTCAGTTACCAGTTGCTAGAATGGACTGGATTCCAAATGTGAAAAAACAGATGTGAGACTTAAACACTAACATTTTGCTTTCTTTGCATGCTTCCTCCCCAGCTTCTCTCTCCTCCCCCCCCCCCCCCCCCCCCCCCCCCCCCGGAATGTGTATGGGGGAAGTTTTGGAAAAAAGCATTCATCTTTACTTGTTATACAAAGTACAGAAGCACTGGGTCAATAAACAGTAGATGAAGTAGCTTACCATTTGACTTCATAACTTTATGGACTCTAGATGAGGGTTCTGAAAGAGACAACAACATGTTTAGGCACTTCAACATTCCAAAGAAAGTTTTAGGCATCTTGGCCAACTTTTTATAACACAGATACCAAAATTTAAGCTTCTGAGCCCATGCAGAGAAGCCAGATTTTCATCTTCTTAATCACCCAATTTCCTCACAAAAAAGTATTTGTTGAAGTGTCAAAACTACAGCTGTTACCAAAACATATACTTGTTTCTTAATGCAACAGCAGTTACCTTCCATACAAAAAGCCACACGTAAATTTTCATTCTACATTAAGATTCCTGCTTTCAAAGGACTTGGTCATCTCTGCTATTGCTGTAAGTTGCTGGAGGCTTCCCGTAAGAAATACATCTGAGGTACCAACAGCTTAGCAGGGCTTGACTCGTAAAAGTATAAGTAGCTGAATGTCACAAAGGAGGCAATTTAATCAGTATTTTGTATTATTCCTTTTACAAACAAAGCAGCACCACTGTACTCTTTCACCTCAGAAATAAAGGAAGATGCCTGAAAAGTAATTAAAATTTGATTGTTCTTCAGACACAAACGGCACTGCATGATAGATCACTACATCAATACTCTCATGAACCTTAAGTCATTCCGAATACTCAATGTTACATACTCCAAATTGGAAAGGTCTTTAAATAGCTGTACTATACTCCCTCTGTACTCGGCACTGGTGAGACCGCACCTTGAATACTGTGTTCAGTTCTGGGCCCCTCACCACAAGAAGGATGTTGAGGCTCTGGAGCGTGTCCAGAGAAGAGCAACAAAGCTGGTGAGGGGGCTGGAGAACAAGTCTTACGATGAGTGGCTGAGAGAGCTGGGGTTGTTTAGCCTGGAGAAGAGGAGGCTGAGGGGAGACCTTATTACTCTCTACAACTACCTGAAAGGAGGTTGTGGAGAGGAGGGAGCTGGCCTCTTCTTCCAAGTGACAGGGGACAGGAAACAAGGGGGAATGGCCTTAAGCTCTGCCAGGGGAGGTTCAGGCTGGACATCAGGAAAAAAGTTTTCATGGAACAGGTCATTGGGCACTGGAACAGGCTGCCCAGGGAGGTGGTGGAGTCACCTTCCCTGGAGGTGTTTAGGGGACTGGTGGATGAGGTGCTGAGGGGCATGGTTTAGGGAGTGTTAAGAATGGTTGGACTTGATGATCCAGTGGGTCCTTTCCAACCTAGTGATTCTATGATTCTATGATAGCTGAAGAGGGGAATACATTGACTGCATTATGAAGTCATTTAAATGCACAGACATTTGTAGTGGCTCCAAGAGGAAACTAACAGTAATTATGGATGTATGTTTGAGCCAGGGGAAAAAAAAAAAATAAATCAATGTCAGCATAACCACCTCTCAAATTTCTGTTATCCATAAGGCAGACATTACACTAAGTAAAGACAGTAATCATGTTTTCAAATAACAAGCCTATCACAATCAGGACAGAACCACTTCTGAGACAGTAATTACTTGGAGTGGGGGGAGATATGTCAGATTTAAAAAATGTGACTGGCCTTCCTGCATATGCATTCTTTTATCCATTAGAAAGTACCAAGTGTTCTTTATGCATCCATCATTAGGAATGTATACCCATGAAATTAAAGACAAATGGTGGATAAAATAAATAAATCACATAAACAACAAATAGTTAATAAAATACTCCACCCATCTCTGAGAGTTACTGTGCCATCTTAAATCTGCATGGAGTACAGGCTAGAGGCCAATTCTAAGCACCCAGTCTCACCCAACACTAAACAACCCTGCCTGTTTTCCCTCTTGGTGTCTTGGTAGTAAAGGAGTTTATTCACCAGATTTCCTTCTCACTCTGTGAGGAGCACTACCACCTTCTTTAGGCTGGTACAACGATTTCATTTCTCCCTCAGGGCTATAGTGGAAGCCTGGGTGATCTGTGAAAGAAGCAGAGGCACAAGGAATAAGAGACCGACAAGGGTGTCACTTCACATGCCTCCACAGCTATCTTTGGAAGCAGTGCCATTACCCCTTTATGACTGACAAAGTGGCACTTCATCAGAGCCTGAAGCAACACAAGCAATGTTGTGTGCTGGTGTAGGGTAGCTGTTAACCACTCAGCAATGGGAAAGCTTTGCACATTTAGTAGTGCCTTGCTCTAGATGGCTAAATCAGCAACATTTGTGCAGCATCATCATGTGTAATTGTTTTCCAGTTTCTCAGCCAGAGCTTCCTGACCAATACAACTATGTAAGTAAATAACAAGCCAACTCCAAGACTTCCTCGGCATTTTTATCATAGGACTATTATTCTCATTTCCCTACACTATGAGGTATCACTGGCAATGTGAAGAGTTAATGAAGCTTGTGTCAGCAAAGGCAGCAGGCAGAAGATGCAGCAGCAGCAGGGACTGTGCAGATGGGACTGTGCTCATAACACAGACACCAGCATCACACGTGTTGTCTAGCCCTGGCTCCTGGGACACACACAGGTAAACTCTTCAGACACAAGCACAAGCCTGCTGGGTCCCAGAAAGGAGTTTTCTTGGGGCTATTCCACAGATGCAGTTACTTTCTGCCACGGCTTAAGAGAGCAGCTGCTTTGCTAACTGGGCTGCAGGCTGATGGAGGGCACCCAGATCAGCCAGGCGTGCAGTCACCGCAGGGGTGCTAGGCTCCCTTGTTTGCCTTCCAGACAAGCTGTGCACAGTGCAGTGAGCAGCTGGCAGCTTCCCTCACTGCCCTCCAGCTGCAGGTTTGCCAGCACAATTAAGTGATAACACTTCTACATACTTTAAGCTGCATTTGCTTATTGCTAGCCCTTCAGTGGGTCCTACTGAGAAGGAGATTGTGCTACAAAACGTAAGTCTAGTCTTCTTCCATCTCAGATGAAACCAACAGTTAAGGCCAAACTTTTGAAGATGGCTTTACTGGTTTTTAGAAATGAAAGTGAAAAAGAACCAACTTACGTATGGCATCCATTTCTAGAATTGCCTGTTTGGCCTGAAAGAGAAAATAAAAAACCACAAAAACCAAATGAAAAGTTAAACTATAAGTAGAAATTACAAATTATATTGCATATTACAGGCAGTAGTGAGTTTATATGTAAACAAAAGCAAGTTCAATTTTTTAACTAATAAATGTGGTTAGTATTTTCTGTCTTTCTCTGTGTGTTGGACACATTACATATGTGAAGAAGGATTCTGTTGGCAGGAACTTTCCAGAGCTTATCTTCAGGGCTTTTCACTGCACCTGGCAGCTCTGCCTTGTGTGCCCACCCCCCTTCTGGCAGCACAAGGGTATGAGCACATACACCTACACAGCACCAGTGGGGTGAAATATTTCTAGAGGATGCAGTGATGGCACATCTGACCACAAAAACTACTTTGGCTTCAACGATAGGGCCTGTGCTGCGCTGAGATCATGCTGCACACAGTGGTTCTCCTCCATGGGAACATACACCTCCAGAGATCTCTCTACGAGTCCCAGAATTTAGAGTCATCAATATGCCTCTCCACATGGCTGGGATTCAAACAGAACTGGTCCTAGTATCTGGGAACTACAAGGTTTTGGGATTCACAAAACATTTCCTCCCTAAAATTCAAATACTTTAACTCCTTAATTATTTTTTGGTTCTGAAGTTGTTGGCCCAGAAAACACTATCATCCTTGCTTCTTTTAAGAGTTTCCTTAGGGAACAGCTAGTAAAAAAAAATCATCATTTGGTTTAAGTAAGATTGAACCAGGATAAAATGCATTTCATGATTGCTTAAAATTTTTCACTTTTTTTTAAAATAGGAAAAATTATCTGGCTGTTTTATTAAGCATATCAGCTAATAAGTAAGAAATTCAACTAAAATAACATCCTATGTAACCTGTGTGAACCTTACTGAACCTGCAGTTCAGTATTTTTCCTCCAGGCGTCACATGTGGACTACTATTAAATCCTCCAAAATCTGGGCAGAGAGAAGTCTCCTAATTGGCAACTAGTTTGTCAAAAAGTAAAAAAAAAAACCCAAACAATGCAGACAACCTCAGATGTCTATTTGGTTAGACTTTTCCTTTCTCGAGTGAAATTATTTCTGTGACCAGAAAATGGCATTATATTTTTGGTTACACATTTTTTCCACAAATTAAAAAAAAAAATCCAATAAATAGTAAGAGAAAATCTTGATACAAAGGAATCTTTGGCAGCAAGCTGGCCAGCTTGGTGAGGCAGGCTTTAAATTGAAGGACTCAGGGGACAGAATCCAAAGGGGCAATGCTCACACCATTGCACCCAACTGGGGAACGAGCCAGGCTAACCTGAGCAGCAACAAGTGTTCCTTAGCTGCTTCCCAAGGTGAGAACCAGAAAACTAACCACCACAAGTATATGTATACCAATGCATGCAGTCTGGGGAACAAATAAAAGGAACTAGAGCTCCACGCCCAGTCAGAAAGTTACTTTATCATAGGAATAACTGAAACACGGTGAGACAACTCAAATGACTGGAGTATCGTGACAGGTGGCTATAGGTTGTTTCATAAAGACACTGTTAGTCACTAACAAGACTGAAAAGGCATAGGTTCTCAATACTTTATTCACCTCTGTTTTTACCAGCACTGTTGAGGCTCAAGCCTTGGGGAAAAGAACCAGGCTGATACAAACACAGACCCACCATCAGCCAACGAAGAGCTGGTACATGAACTCTTACAGGAGCTTGACCCCTACAAAGTGATGAGCCCTGACAATATCCACCTGAGAGTATTAAGAGAGATGGCTGATATTATGAGGCCGCTTTCCATAATCTTTGAGAAGCTGTGGAGAAGACCTGGATAGGCTGGAGAAGTGAGCTAGCAAAAACCTTACGAAGTTCAACAAAGCCAACTGTAAGGTCTTGCACCTGGGGAAATATAATCCAAGAGTGCAGCAGAGACTGGTATCTACCTAGCTGAGAAGCACCTCTGTTGAAGAGGCCCTGGCGATCAACAAGCTCAATATGAGCAAACAGTGAGCTGCTGCAGCAAAGAAAGACAACAGGGGTTGCAGCAGAGATAAAGAAGTCACTGTCGAACTCTACTCAGCACTTGTCAGGCCCTATCTGGAATGCTGTGTTCAGTTTTGGTCCCCACTATACAAAAAAGATGTGGATGTGTTGGAGAGGGGTCAAAGAAGGCCTACAAAGATGATCAAAGGAGTGGGAAGCCTGCTGTATGAGGAAAGGCTGAGATAATTAGGTCTGTTCAGCCTTGAAAAAAGCCTTAGGGGAGACCTTAGCACTGTATACCAGTGTTTAAAGGGTGGCTACAAATATAGAGACCCCTCTTTTACAAGAAGTCACATGGAAAAGACAAGGGGTTATGGGTACAAGTTATGATTGGACATAAGGAAAATTTTTCACAATGAGGACAATCAGCCATCAGAAAAATCTCCCCAGGGAAGTGGTGGATTCCCCAGCACTGGAAACATCTAAGATTCAGCTGGACAGAGCACTGGGCCATCTTGTCTAGACCATGCATTTTGCCAAGAAAGGTTGGACCAGATGACCCTTGAGGTCCCTTCCAATCTGGTATTCTATGATTATGAAAAACTGAGATCATGCTGTAGTATTTCACTTTACAACCCAATAAACTGCAACAAATATTTACAGTGTAAGCATGGATACTAGCATAGACGTTATACCTCCGAGAAACTATGTCAACAAAAACTTAGGAGGAGGATTAGTAATAGCAACTGCTAGAGCTTTCCTTTCCTCCCATAATTCTTTTTTTGTTGAAAATTACAGTTAGTACAGAACTATATACTTCATTTACAGGTAACATTTTTTACCCAATACAGCATAAAATTCAGTGAAAAAAAGTCATGGAAACCAGTGAATTTAATTAAAAAAAAAACTTCACTGTAAAACTCAATGGAAAAGAAAAAAAAAATCAGAAAAAATCCTGCTTCCACCTGAGCGGCTGCTGTGTCATGTCATTAGTAAACTAGGGTCAACACCCTTTGAGAGATGCAATATGTTACACTGGGAAACATCACCTGGAGCTCTAAGATATAGGATTTCTTAAATAAAAGGACCAGGTTTACCCAGTCCTAGACATTACAGCTCTAAATACGATATCAGTTCCCCATTTTCTCTGGCACAAAGCTTTCTAACTATCTCATCAAAAAGAGTTCAGATGTTCCAGCTAAGGACGCTGCTTTCAGGATGCATTTGTATATTTGTAAAGTGAACTGTGTGCTGCTAATGGCTTCTCTGCTATGATATCTAACCAAGACATTAAAACTAGCTCGGTAATGTCTACGCATGCTGCAATTATTGCTCCTCAGTGTTGTGCAGACAGGTAATATCAAGCCAATGTATGCTCTTGCAGTGGAGGATGCTGACACTGCAACTCTGTAACTCATGTCTTAGCGGGCAAAAGCTAATGTGGACAGCAATGCTGCTAACCCAGTTAGATTCTTCTACTCCTCTATTAAGCTCAGCAGCTGCATTTAGTGGAACTTTCCCATTAATTCTGAGGAACTTTTAAAGACACAAGGACACAACTTGTTAATTAATGTCCTGCAGTCTAAACTTTCTGCAAATTGTCACGTGTCTTGCAGCTAACAAGATTGCTTTCAGGCAAATGCGTGTATAAGGAGGTGGTGGAGTTTTTTTAATTTTTACCTTAGCAGGAATTTTAGCAGGATGATTTTCTAGAATTAACCTCTTCAGGTGAAGAATCCAAAGACGCTTGTCTTGCTGTGACTTTGCCTGGTAGAAAAAAATAGTAGCACCATAAGAAAATGTATTACAGCGCTATGGAGGCTCAGGAATAGCATGCAATCATTGGTCAGGTTACCCAGTATGCAGAGAGGCTTCTGTCATACCTGGACAGTATGTTGCATCTTGGGGTTTTTGTAGTGGAAGACACTAAAGCTGAGTGGTTCCTTTGGTATTACTTCAACAAGCATGAGATTCCCACACTGTAACAAAAAGAGAGAAAATGATATGAGCCACATCAGAATTTTTGAGAGACCAAGAGTTACCACACGACCACCTGCTTTCCAACATACCAGTATGTGAGCTTTGTATACAAACATCTCATCTCTCTTTTTTGTAATTAGCAGCAGCTTGTCGAAGAGGAACAATGTGCGCTCATTTTTGGCTCGCTGAATACGAAATGTTCCTTCTAACACCAGCTCCCCATAACTCGTAAGGTCTGGCCCTTTCCAGTTAGTGAGCAAACTCTGTATCTCCTGCAACAGATCAAAGAACAATTAACGTTTATTAGAGAGATCTTAGTTAAATAAAGACTCCAATAGAAATGCTGAGGCCATTCCCACTCTCCTATATGAAGATCAGCATCATACAGTATAAAGCCACCATACAACAGTACTGAGGCTGCTAGGTCATACGCAACACTGCATCCAGGTGCTTGGAGACCATTGCTGAGCCCAGAATAAAACACGTCCTTCTGAGTACTGGTCACCTCTGCACCCAGTGAAAAGCCCTGATCTCCCCAGGGCAGCCTGCAGTGTAAGAGCACAACCCCATCTCTTGGGGCTCACAGAGGTGGCAAACAGTCTGTCACTCAGTCATGAGTCTGTTTTGTGCCGGCTCTCCTTTCCCCTCTATGTCCCTAACCAATCTCTCTGAACATCCCTCTCTCAGCCTGTGTAATCTCTTGAAGTTATGTCACCCCTCACTGGATGAATTATAAATCCATGTCTAAGTCCTGCAGACACGTCACAGAAGACACCTCTGCGAGGTGTCCAGATTGAAGAGATGTTTCTCATAAGACTAGAGGATCAGAAGTGATTTGGTCAACTCATCATTTGAAGAAGCCAAGATTTATTTGTATTTTTTAAGATTTGTATACATACCACAGATATTTCTCACCTTATTTATTACTTAAGAAAAGAAAAGCTGGAGAAACATCTAAGGACATCTTCACAAGTCTGTGTTGTTTAACTATGGCTATTCTTGTTTCCTTCAGTTGCTTGTTTTTTAAATATTTTTAAGCAAATAAGAGCAGACTAAACAGAGTACTTAGTACAGAAATCTTTTTAAAAGTCCACTGAAGTTTAACCCTAGCCTCATCCTAGGCTGATATCTCTAGGACATTACACTTTAATACAGTGTTCAGCCACAAAACATCTTGGTACAGTTGATACACAAATGCAAGCCAGAGCATTCACAGGAAGAAAATCCAAAAGCAGCACACTTCTGACTATACACAAGACTGGTACCAAAAGAAATTAAATGTAACAAATGAAAAAAACCTGCATTTTATCAGGTCTCTCTAGGAACTTGTAAATCAGGGTACAGCACAGGAATCTTGTACACTACTGTTGAGGAAGACTTTGCACAAGAACTGCTGTTGCAGTACTGTCAGCATTACAGACTAAATGGTAGTGTGGTAGCCCACAGAAGACTTATCTTTATGGCTGGAGACACAGGTTTTACTTTGTAAAAGGATAAGTATGAACATAAACATTTTCCACGATCTTATATATTTGCCAGCTGAGCTCAATAAATGAAAAAAAAAAAGTAATTTTTTTTTTCCATGAGCATTTAATCATCTTTATTGCCAAATCTTACTGGTTATCATTATTCAGATTTACAACAGAATTTTAAGTTATTTGCATGCATTTCCAGCAACATGTAGCAAATGTTACGCTGCTGCAGGCAAGACGTTATCAAATGTAACCTTATTCTCCCTACATAAACAGAAAAAAAAAACCCTGAAAAATGAGGACAGATAAGTACCACTTATGTTAAAAAGAAAAAAAGAAATTAAGAAAAATATCCCTTCTATAAACTAAAAAATCACCTCCATTTTCTTAGAGCAATACAAATACTGCTGATGAAATGTACTTTAAGTGGGAAGTTTGAAACAGAATGACTGTTCTGTAAAACATCTACAAAATAGCTTGGCTCTTGATGCCAAAAGTTACTCCGGCGCAGCTTTTGTTTTCTCCTTAAAAAATCTTCACTCAAAATGAAGCTAACCTTTTTCTATCACATTCCTACGTTTATACTTTTCAGAGGGCAACTGATAATGAGTTTTAAAAAGCCCAAGAGGAAAGTACTTAAAGAAGACGAAGCACAAGAAACGCCTGAAAACAGAAGTAATCAGCACAAAGAGGAGAAATAAAAAACCACAGGATTTCTGAACAAAGCCATGCCCTAGGGTTGTATAGCAGTGCTGTACAATTAAGAGGAAGGAAGAAAGAAAAGTTATCTTAACTTCCATGTTAGTGCAAAATAAATGCTTTACAGTATGCTGCTTGTAGGGCAGAGATGTCTGAGATTTTCTTGTGGCAGCTGTGACCATGGTCTCTAAGATCAAACGGCCACAGACATACTCAAAAGGAGTTTAAATTATGACTAATAAAGACTAAAATAAAAGATAAACTAAAAAAAATGTTAATGGCATATATATTGAGAAAAATGCCTCACAAACACCCATGAAATCCCTTTGGGAACTTACTTGAAGCCTGATGGCATGTTCGTGTTTCCTCTTCATGTCATTTATATGCCATGCCACTCTCTGCATCGTATCTATGGCATCCAGCACCACATCATAGCCCTCAGTGTCCTTGTCAAGATGGTTTTCTATCTCCTAAGACAGAGAGGAAAAAGGTCCTGTTATTTCTAAATTAACGTTCCCAGCCAGACATAATACTACTCTTTTATCTGTAGTATTTTGTCTTCACATTGTGATCACCCAAATGCAACGTTCCTGCCTTTGTTACTATTGCATGTTGTTATCAGTTTGATTAACAGAAGATGACTAACAAAGCCAAGCCTTTACGGTCAGTTTAACAGTGACTATACTTGTAGCAGCTGATGTGAGCAGAGAGGCACAGACAGAGAGCACAGCATGCTGACAGGAGACCTTTTTAGACAGTGTCTAATGGCTTTCTTAAAACACAGAACATCTACACACTCACAAAACCCTGATGGAATCACACTAGGCATTGATTTACAATTGGAGAGCAGGAAAGCATCAGACATTTTAAATAGGGATCAGTGTCTTTACAGTTCACTAGAACATGACTCTCTAATAGAAAACATATGTGGAAAACGTTAACAATAAAGCAGGAATTTCCGAAACTTGCTTAACTCAACTCACTGGATATGGAAAGAGTTCCCAATCCTCAGTCATTGTTTTCCACAAAAATCTTACCAATCAGGGTGTTTAAATGTATTTAGTCCTTCTTTCAACCACTCCTAGCACTGCAACGTGGAAAAATGCGGTTTTTCACTGGAGCAATAAACTTGCGTACAAAAGTGTTTAATCATGAGAAGAATCTTCTAAACAACTTTAGACTTACAAACCAATTACTTGGGTTTGTTTGTTTGTTTTTAAAAAAACTAATTATTTGGATGGACAGATTGATTCAATGTGTTTAAAATAATTACCATAAATTCCCCACTCCAAACATAGGCATATGCTGTGAAATGACGAAGACAGAAAGAGTCTCCATATGTAGACATCAAACACCCCCAAAAGAAAGCGGCAAAAGAAACAGAGAACATTTTTAGTCATCAAGCCTCGGACCAGAGTCAGGAACTTTGAGGTGCAGCAGCCCTAAACAAAATACATTTCTAATGGGTGCTTACGTGCAAAAGCAGGTGGTACTTGAGGATGCGTTGGACAGGTTTTAAGAGATAGGAGCCTAGGGGCAGAGAATGCTGCAGCGCTTCTTGCCGCTCTCTGAAGAACTTGGCCAGCATCTTGTTCCTCATGCACTCTGTCAACACAGCGACTGACCTGGAAACATCAATACATAGCTTTGTCTCTGTAAGTCTGTAAGTAAAGTCTTTTTTCCCTTGCAAAATGGGGCAGCAGGTTCCTAAACCAAACACTGCTGGTTCGGGGTGTGGGTTGTTGTTGGTTAGGAGGGAGAGGGTTGGTTTTTTTTAAGTTATGTCTTGAATTCAGTTATATTTTTTATTTGACATGCAACCATCATGTCTTAGCGGGAATCACATATTTGGAGCAACACAAAATAAGATCATCATTTCCTAAATGACAATAGCAATGAAAGACAAGAAGAGTCAAAACAAAACTTCAGATAAGCATATAAAAAATATTTTAAGAAAAAAAAAGGGAAGACTCCTTGATTCTTTCTCTAATTTGTAGCACAGAAAGGGCACCGCTCTTTTTGTATAGACTGTAACTTGCATTACATAAACAGGCAAAGGGACAAATGAAACAAGGGAACCCAATATTCCTACCTTGGGTAGTTGGTGCAGTACTGTGTATAGATGTGGAAATCTTCACTCTGCATGGGGACAAAAGGTTCACAAATATTCAGATTTTGCCAAAACAGCAGCTAACACGTGTACAAGCTAAAGATCATGCCACCAAGACACGACCTCCTGATCAATTAATTCACTGTCATGTCCTTAACAGTACCATAGGCCTACTAACTGAATTTCACTTTTCCTTTTTTTGAGATTTTCCCTTTACCTGAAGGAAAACCTACACAGAGATAAAGCAAGCAGCTTTCCAACAGAGCCTCCAAAGTTCTTTATGACAATTTATGTATCTTCAAAAAAACCAAAATAAAACAAAAAAACCAAACATGAAAACCACCACCACCATAACCACCTCCTTCAAACACCTAAACTTGCACACATCTAGTTTTGTGTGTGCTAAAGCACACTCCTGCTTACCGGAAAAGAAAAGTTTAGCAGGTTATGTTCAGCATGCAATATTGGAATAACTACAAATTCTTTCAAATTTGAGCACAGTTCAAGTGTGAAAATTAGAAGCCACAAAAGTGGTTTGGGTTTTTATGGTTTTTGTTGTTTTGTGGTTTTTTTGTTGTTTTGTTTTTTTTTTTGTTAAAGTACATTATGACTGTGTGAAAGTAGACAGTTATTACCCAAACAAGTTGTAATTAGTTTTAGGTGGGTTTCCACATTTGCCTGTAACAGTGTAACTATCCACACTTAATGCTGACAAGCTTCTCAGAGCAAAAGCCTGAGTTTCATTTCTTTCCTCCTTGGCCTAGGATATTTTCTTAATCATCATCTCTTTATTCTATGCAAGAACAGATTTCCAGAAACATTCTCATGTGCTTTAAATTTGCACAAGCCTACCAACATCTATCCCAAATTATATATCATTTCAGCAGCTTGCTGGAGTCCTAAGGACTTAGAAAGCACTGCATTACAGCAAAGGGCTCCTACAATAAATTATTTTTCTTTCCTGAGCTCTAGACCAATAGAAAGCAATCCTCCGGGAGTAAACAAGACCCCAAATCCGCTCGAAGCATCTTCCAAACAGACTCTGGCATTATGCAGCACAATAGCTATGCTCCGCAAGGGGCAGTCTCCCAGTGGTAGTCGTGAGTGAATGGTAAAACCAAACATCTTCCCAGAAGGCAACAGTGCTCTGCGGAGCAACACCGCTTAGGGAGATGCCAGCTATGGCTTTTGTTTCTCATTGTTGGGCTTTTTTTTCAGCTGTTCATCAGAAAGGGCCAGCTCAGGCACTACCGTTCCTCATTTCCAACAGGACTCCTCTCTTCCCCCTCTCACAGAGACAAAAGTGGATTGTGCCATTCATTTTTTCCAGCGAGCAGCGATTCATAAGGACCTTGCATACAGCAAGATACTACTCCATATGAGTAGAAGTCATTGCAAATCATTTCAGTATTTCTTACTGGATTTCAATACTAAATGTTCTGAAAAAATAAATAACTTGAGCAAACTTCCAACAAATGTTTTTCTAGGGGACTGTGATCCTCATTTACTCACTAGTGGGCTGTAAGCTTATTAAACTGGTCTTCACCTAGAAACCAACCAACTAAATGCAGTCTTGATACAAATACAGTGAAACAATTCAGCTCATTTTTTCATGTTCAGGCTAATTTTGCTGTCACAGCAAGTTTTTAAAGTGGCATACACATGCCCTGTGTCCACAGTCAGCAACAGCGAGATTGTGTCAGAGCCTGTCCACATCCACACTTGGGATCTCCAGCCACAGCTCCAAACTCTCTCCATTCAAAATGAAGAATTAACAAACCTGAAAGCATTGCAGACATTACACAGTGTAATTTTCTATGGCAATTACAACCAAACTAGCTAGCACTGGTAACTAGCAAGGGTGCTTAAGAGAGAGCATTAGGATGACATTGTCTATGATGAACAAAGGTAATTTTATATGTGCATGTATTAATAAAAGGTTTTGGTTTTCGCTGAGGGGCTTTTCATATGAATTGTAATATAGTCATATGGCTGCAATCACAGAATGATTTGTAGAACTACTTCATAAACAAATGCAGAACATTTTGTGCCAGTTTATTTTCATATATATATATTCTGCTCATAAATATAGTGACATGATTGTTCTGCTTTTCAAAGAAAAAGGAAAAGAAAATATATGTTGTGAAATTTTAACAAATGAAAGCATCTGTAAAACAGAGAAGGCCAAATGCTTCAGGGTTTCAGAACGGACTGAGTGCATGTTCACCACAAAATCAAAAGCAAGTCTGAAATCTCCAGGAGCCTTTCACACTCTCCCTTTTTGCTTTGGTTTTTGGGTCTTTTCTGTTTTGGTTTGGGTTTTTTTTACACAAGGTCAAGACTACTTTCACCAGGATATTTTGTTTTAGAGGAATTTCGGTCTAGCTATTAAATGGAGCAAACTTGTATTAAAAAATAAAAGGTAGTTTCTCAAGCTCTCCACACCTCTAAAAACTTTAACAATGGTTTCACAATCATCCGTACTTTCTGCAGAGACATGACACCAAATTTCATACTGCATTTATGTTTATACTTACTTCATTGTGCCACAGCTCATTTCATCACATGAACCACTGGAGAGCATTTGCTTTTACTGAGCTATACAAGCATAATGCCAATAGAAAGTCAATTACATGTATTTCACCTCTAGAATTAGATTGTTGATAAGCATTCAGACTTAGGAAGCTGGTATGAATCAACATCATACACCTTGCCTAGGCAACAGCAGGATTCACATGAATGCATTAGCAGAGCGGCCAAGAGAGCCCCAGCCAAGAGATGCTCTTCCTCAGCCTAGGGAAGCCACAGTACTAAGGATGGCCATTCTTTTTCTGCCTGCCTGGTTAACCAACAACTCTGTATAGTCAAAGTGTGTGACTTTTAGCTCACACCCCCAGCTGGTCTTCTTTACTTCACAGCAGACTCGTCAGAGACAGCACTGTGTTACATGAAGCATATAAGAGAACAAGCCACACAGGATAAAGCCAGTGCTGTGAACTATCTTCAGAAGCAACAGAAAAAACGGGACTAAGATGCTTTTAACACATTTCTATCAATATTTTCACATTGTAAGCAAAATGCCAGGTATACTTATCAGTATTTCTTTGGACATTCTTAAACTTACTCAGATTGAAAGTTCTTTTGTTCACTTCAAGTGTTGTCAAACCAATTAACAATTGCCTCTGCAGGGAGACTGGACTCACTCCAGAGACAAATTTTTAATCTGGGGTTTTAAAGCTGTTGTGAGACATGATGCAAATACTGAGACCTAAGCTGAGAGTTCATCTGCACTGTCTGCACTGACTACAAATCACCCTGAAGAGCAAAGCCAGGCACAAGCAGATCCCAGCTATACTAAACTAAACTTCCCCCCCACTGCTGAGTCAATTCACTGTGCATTTCCCCAATATTAAGTGAAGTGCCAAGCACATGACTACAACCCCAATCTTCTCTCAACCCTTGGTGCACTGTCCTTTTATTATTGCCATAAAAGGCACTTTAAAAGAAAATGGAGACTGAGAAAATAAGCTGAGTCAGAGTGTAAACTGAAGCAAATTGCCTGGATCTCCTCTTCATTACTGTGATGCTAGATTAAAGTAATTCTCCCTTTCTCCTGGGTTAAGCTGTTAGGATGCCTTTCAAAAACATATGTTCTGCATTTCTGGGGTGCTGAATGAGAAAAGCAACCTGCCAGAATTAACTCTCCTTCAGAACAGCTCACTTAAATGTAAATGTGTAGTATTCCAAAGTCAGTCTTCTAATTAACATTGGCATCATTGCTATGAAAATGAAAGACTGAACTGGCAAGAAAACTTATAAGCAACCTTTTATGCGAGTGATTAAACTATAGCTAAGCTTGCACTGGAACCCTTTAATCAGCCTCTCATTACAGTTACCAGCAAAATGTCTCTAAGACATATGACTTACTAACAGTTCTTCTAGACAAAGAGGCAGGACCAGGGCTGGTAGAAAATAAACTAGTACACCACTACCCTCAGTGGCAGGTTACTTCTGTGCAGCAGCCATCCCATACTGTTTAAACAAATACCCGTCCACATCATTTGTATCCTGAGGCAGAAAGGCAAAGACAACAATTCATGACTAGACAGCAGGTTTTAAAAAACACATGCTTTTCTGCATTTGTGTCTATTTGCCTGTGAGTTCTTAATGAATTAAAATATCTGGAAGCAGATGGAGTTAATACAATGTTGTAAGTTGTTATTAAATATTTATATACAGTCATGGCATTGCATGGCTATTTTATCAGTTAGTGAGTTTTATGTTACTGGCTAGTTCACACTAAAGACATCTTGTTCAAGCCTGTTAACAAATAAAAGCTGCCATTTTCAAAGCTATTTAACTTGGGCACCTAGCACAACAAATTTTAAGATAATTATTCAAATCCACAATTATGAGTTTTTTGTTCAAAGTGTGCTAATGTGATTTGGTAATACTTACTGTATTTCCCTTAAAAATAAAAGTTGCAAGGCTGCTTACCACTCAACCATGCAAGTTATACACAGGAAACACAGTGATGTAGAATCATGTGAGGGAAGTATAACATGCTATACAACAAATTTTATTGAGCAAAACCAAATAACAAAGTCAAGTTCACAGAAACAGTCTATCAAATAGAGTCCAAAACTAGTCATTAAAAATTTCAACTCCTTAGATGTTTTCATGAGTATCAAACATGTTAGTTACAACAAGCTCCGCTTTAACCATAGCTGTCTTTATACATGCAAACCCACTTTATGTCATTTCACATGAAGAAAAGAACAGCTATTGCTTTATGCTGTTACTGAACTTCATGAAATGCAGAAAGCAAACACACTACTAATGGTGAAAACTTGATGATATGTTTAAATTCCCAACAGCGACAGCATTCACAGCTGAACCAGCAGGATAAAAGAAGTGGCACTAGAGCCAGAGCTCGTGTAACCTAAGCACAGTTCCACGGGAAGCATTAAAGAAGCTCCAGCAGAGCCACATCCATTAGCTGAGGCTGTGAGCTATGACTTCACCGGGATATTATGCTCATGCTTAACTCACAGAGAGGATCTAGCACACTCAAAGCAGTCAAACAATAAATGGCCAAAGTCCCATAAGACTTGAAAGATTGCATACTGCCAAAAAAGGCAGTTTTATTTCCACTACTCAGTGCTGGGAAGATACAGGCAACCAAGAATGGACAACTGGAGTCTGTTAAAAAAGTCAGCAGTTGCTGTAATGACATCTTCATGGCCAAAACCAGAACTGTGGGGTATTTTGGTATTGTTTGATTTTGCTTTTAAGTGTTTGCGCTTTTCTGGATGGAGCTAAGAAATGCTTGTTAGGACTCCAATCTCTAGCAATTTCTGAGCCATCATGAAGTTGCCTGCCAATAATACAAATGCTAAAAGTATTTGACAAGGAAACAAAAGCACAACAATGATATGCAGATGGATTTTAGAACTAACAGTCAGAAAGTCTAGCAGAAAACTCCTTTCAGCTGGCCAATATGAATGAGCACAACTTTTTCCTGGACTTGCTATTATCACTTGCACCAACTCTATTTCAAGTCCCAGCCAGGAGCAGTCCCAGTGGTTTCAGCTATAAGCAAGCAATACAGCAGAAAGTTCTACCAGCTCCAAACTGGTATCTGTAACTATCCTGATGGCCTCACAATTGGCCTTTGCTGCACAGGCACTACACTGACTTATGCTCAGCTTCTTGTCCACCAGGATCCCAGATACTTTTTTCTAAGCTGTCTCCTAGTCAGTTGGACCCAGCATGCACAGGGGGTTATTCCGTTCCAGAAGCAGGACTTTGCACTTGCCCTTATCCTGTTCTCTTCTTCAATTCAATATAGTTCATTTGAAGCGATAACAATATGCCATAAAACCCACTGCAATGGGGCAAAAATACATCCTACTTCTGTAGTAGTAGTGCCAACACTAAGATTTCTCAGTGCTTACAAAATATCAATTACTAGATAAATAATATTTTTCTCAAATGTGACTCAAGCAAGCACTCTGGTCAAACAGCAGCACTAAGCTCCTATCATCACTTCCTGTTACAATAAAATCCTTTGTGTCACAGCAGCATCAAACAAATTACTGGACTACCATGAGAACGTGGCCCTGAATCCTTGTTTTAGACCTACTACACTGAATGCTCAATGCTGCCCACACTGAATTCAGGATAAAGTATAAAACGTGATAGGGTTTGACTTTTTGGTTTTGTTGTGTTTTTCTTTATAATGGAAAAAGGCAAGCACACCTATAGAGACAGCATCCAAATTTAAACTACTACATGCTCTCTCTTCTACTCCTCTCAGAAATACCATGCAAATGGCATTATTTCCCAACATATTTTGGCAGTACAGATTCAAGGCATATATAGGTTCTCTGGTGAAGTCTGCAGTGAACTAGTCATCTATAGTCCAAACTACTTTATCTCTTGTTGTCCTACCACTGCAGCCATTCCCTTTCTCCCTGACTATCTTTTTGAGTTCCCTACAATGAAGGACATCTACTTTGGTTCCCTGTATTTCTCCTGCATCTAATAACTTCCTGTCCATATTTTTTGGCTTCAGAATTGCCCAACAGAATATAGATGTCAGATCAATGTTCAGAAAATATGAAGTATTTCAGAGAGAATGAGATTTGGGTCACCCTCTCTAGAAAGAAAACTTAAGATATTGCAGAAAACAGTATTGTCACAGGTATATTAAGTTTTTTTCTAAAAATGCAGCTAAGTTGTATTTTGTAGTTGTTTTTAAGCTGACAAGGCATAACTGGAGTACTACTTGATTACTTATATTAATAAGGGGGGGGGGAAGAGAATCTTTGTAATACTTCACAAAAGAAGATCTAAAAAGTGGAGTCTAGATCAGCAGCTCCACCAGTTCAAATACACTTACGGAAGAAAATAACACCTTCTTCTTGATTTTTGTTTAAAATGCAAATCAGAGGTGTATCCCTATCATCTGCTAAAAGAAATTCCTTCTCTTTCAGTAGATTTGCTGATTTTTCTTGGCCGCAGTCACACAAGCTGTCAGAATTAGGTCTCAAAAGCTAATAAACTAATCTTATTCTCCCATATCACTCTGCAACTGGTATTGTGTTGCAGAGTCTTGCAGTAGCCACTTACCTTGGAAACAAAACAGTCTGCTATAGCCACAGGATCATTTTCACAGTTTTCCAAATCTCGCAGAAGTTCACTAAAACAAAGAACAGGAAAAGGAATGATAATTACAGCACACGTTGGAATAGACACAACTGTATATTCAGAGCCAGACAGTGCTTCATTATTCATGGCAGTGATGCTCAAAGCACTTAACAACACAAGGAGTCCTAAAAAGGGAACAAAACCACTTTGATGCCCCATCACGTTGGGTTGTGGGGTTTTGTTGTTTGTTTCTTTCTTTCCTTTTTGGAGGCAGAGGAGCAGCTAAGGAAATGGTATTCCCACATATTGAAAAACTCATGCCATCACAATGACATGGATTCCTGATATCCTAAGCGAAATTGCACCCCTTCCTTAGTTTGACAGCTCTTCTCCGACACTTAGAGTGGAGCAGTTGGACAGTTGTGCAGCTTGTATATCAACTAACACAATCTAGAACTAATAAAATCTAAAAGATACTGAATATTGAAGTACATGCCCCATCCTATAAAATCTTCATATGTTCTAGGAGCATTACTTGACTGAGGGGGATGAGAAGCTAGTCTGAAAAACACAAATGAGAACCAGGGTTGTATTACACATACAAGAAGAATGGCAATAAGCTCACTCAAGAAAATTTGTCTGCCTTTAGTGAGTCGCTTCACGAAAGAAACCTAGTTAGCCTGGAAAACATTTTCTGAAAGGAAATACAAAAATTCTACACGCATAAAAATAAAACCTTACTGAGAGGATTTTATAATTTTGACATGCCAAGCAGGAAATGAATTCATTGTAACAGGAGAAAAGCAATAAGGGAGCATGTTCACTGTTGTATGAAACTCAGTTGTCAAGAACCAATTCAGTGAAAGAAAGAGTTCGAGCAGAAGAAAACCTCAAAAGTCTCCCCTTGATCCAAACAGTCTTTAGTCTTACTGAAAGACATATGCAGAAAAAAAGAGAGAAGAAACTGTTTTCTGCCAAATTGTTCCCTGATAGAAGATTTCTCATTTAGGACTATCTTTTCCCCAGTTCATAGCTCATTCTCTGAACGAGTTTTGCATAAGAGCTGCTAAGCCTGTATCTAAGGAACTACCCTTCTCCTCTCAAAGCAGACACAATTTCCCTCTCTAAGTAGGAAAAAGAGTAAAACAGAAAAGTTTCCTGACTTGTTCTTTGCTTCTCTAATTACTGGAGGAAGGAAGGAGAGAAATCAGCAATCAGTCACAAGGAACACAGACAAAGACTTTAGGTTTTGTGGTCACTATGTCACTGTGTACAGCAACAATTTAACCTCCACACATCAATTTCTCCCTTCATCAAAATGGGAATAAAAATATGACCCTTGCTTGATACCCCACATTCATGAAGCTCCTTTACATCAGCAAAAGAAGCACTGCTGTAGCAATGGTGACCATAAACATCAGTTATAATGACTGACACCTTCCAACACATGAGTTTTGGAAATAACATCAAACACATTGAACAGTCTCAGAGGATTTCTGCTTTCCAGCAGGCAGACGTTCTCCTGACAGCTTTGAGTATGTAGCATCTCAATTACCATTTTATTCCGACTGGTCTCCTATGATACCACACTATTTCTCCTACAGGATACTGTAGTGCACCACTTAAAGATTTTATACATTCATGCAATGAGTCCAAGTTTGGGCAGTAAATGTTCTAATGGCTTGTGTCTTCACATAGTGTAGGGGCTGTGCTCTGAACGATTTTTTTTTTTTTTACTTATATTGCACTCTCTTCTTGCTCATCTGGCTGGTAAGAATGGGATTGCTAAGAGCAGCCTGGCACTGTCAAAAATAACAAACTTGTCATGCCCAAGAATCTTGAAAAACTTCAATAAGACCCTACAGTTCCAAGCTGAATGAAAAAAAGACATGAAAAATTGGGGCTATTATTATTGGTTATATCTAAATATAGATATAACAGGATGCAGAAGAAACAATAGAGAAAATCGTTAGTTCCCTTCGCCTTAATATCCAGAGGTTTTATGCTATTCACAGATGGTACCACAGCTCTGGGCATCTGCGCATCTTGTACCTACCATCCAGGCAGGAAGGGAGCACAAGGGAGCACTGTTAGAAGAACTCCATATTCTTGCATCTAAATCACTATCAAGACTCAGATTTAAGCACGTTGCAAGTGCCAGCACCATTCAAGACCATGTACTTTGTTAAACAGTATGGGTTATTAGGGGCTGGAAAAAATCTGAAGCTGTACGATTATCATCAATACCTAATACCTTTGCGATGTGAGAGGTAAGCATAAAGAGACTGACAATTTTTCATGCAGTGCATTCATTATCTTTTCAAGTCAAATGAACAGAAGTATCATTACAATGCTTTTTAGGATGCTTTGATTTTTTTCAAGTCCCAATTATTTTCAAGGCAATACACTTATCTTCCCCCCCCTCATGGCTGAAGACATTCAAAAGCACAATGCACAGGTCAGTATCAAACTGTCGACTACAGGAGGTCAAAAGGAATGAGATAAACACATTTATAGGTCTGCAAATAATCACCACCACTTAATTTTATTAATTTTTTATCATCATCACACCATTTTAAAACAAGACAAGTGTTTTTCTCCTCCCCTTTGATCTGAACTGGGAGTGAGCAAAAGAAGGTAATGATAGGGGCATCAAACAGGCAATTTTGGTGGAATGGAAGGAATGGAAAGGCACAGGAAGAAAGCAGCATGTTTTTGCCTGAACCCATGACAAAAAAAGGCAGTTCATAACCCAAGTAGTGAGCAGTCATCCCCTCAACACCTGACATAGTACAGCATTCAAAACAAGGATGGACACAGGAGGTAAAATGTGATCTTCATTGTAGAATGTATTAACCACAAAGTTCCGGAAAATTAATCTGAAAAGTTCAGACTTTCAGTAAAAATGAAATTTAAAAAAATATAAAAAAATACTGTATAAAACTTCATAAAACTTCACTGTTACAAAAATCCTGTCACAAAGACTAATTTCTTTCCACTCAGGAAAAAAAAGCCAAACACTTTGCATCAAAGGTGAGCTCTTACAGGTTTTATGAAGGCTTCTCCTGACAAGCCAGCCCTCACCACCATGAAGCTCAGAGCACAGGAACTGCTGAATAAGGCAGCTACAGAAAACAGCTCTGAACTGTATTTGCAGGCTTCAGTAGTCACCTGTGGACAAGGACCATGCAGGATTAACTGTGTCAGCAGTACAGTTTTCAGCTTGGCCTCTCCTAAGGATGTCTGAGTGTTAGTAGAAGTACTAAACTTCAGCACATTTCTCCACAGAGGTCCTCTTTCAGAACAGAGTCATGGTATTGGGTATCCTAAACTGACGATAAAAAATTGCAACAGGAAAGGCCAAGGAAGAAACACAGCAAATGCTGACTTAGAGACTATTTCAGCTTTCCAAATAAATAAATCAATAGTAGGGGAGCTTTTCACAAGAGACAGAGCAGGACCAGTGGACCAATACATAGTCACTTATTCCATTTTAAGATAGCTTTACGAAAAAGAGATAATAGTCACAGAACTAGCACTTACCGCCCTGACCATCACTTTTGCCATTCAATGCAACACATAAAAATCATATGTAATTTAGCTGAGAGAAATTCCCATTTACTGAAGTGAAATTTCTCTTATCTATACGAAGTCCAAAAAAAACCCCAAGACTAAAATCATAGAATCATAGAATAGTTTGAGTTGAAAGGGACCTTAAAGATCATCCAGTTCCAATCCTCCTGCCATGGGCAGGAACACCTCACACTAGATCAGGCTGCCCAAGGCCCCATACAACCTGGCCTTGAACACCTCCAGGGATGGGTGTCCACAACTTCCCTGGGCAGCCTGTGCCACTGCCTTCACCATAGTGAAGGAATTCTTCCTAATGTCTACTCTAAATCTGCCCCTCTCCAGTTTATACCTGTTCTCTCCTCATCCTGTCACCTTTATCAACAGTCCCTCCCCAGCTTTCCTGTTGCCCCTTCAGGTACTGGAAGGTCACTATAAGATCCCCTCAGATCCTTCTCTTCTCCAGGCTGAGCAATCCCAACTCTCTCAACCTGTCCTCATATGGAAGGTACTCCAGCCCTCTGATCATCTTTGAAGCACTCCTCTGGACCCATTCCAACAGTTCCATATCCTTCTTACACTGAGGATTCCAGAATTGGACACAGTATCGCTGATGAGGTCTCACAAGAGAGGAACAGATGGGCAGAATCACCTCCTTCAACCTGCTGGCCACACTTGTTCTGATCATTAATCATTAATACTCAAAGGTGACAAAACCCAAGGTAATTCTGAGACTATAAAATCATGCTCACAAAAAGCATCTGAAACTATTAAAAGAGAACTGCCAAATGGACCTTTTTCAAAGGTAAAAATAAATAGAAAGGCTCTAGAGTTTGTTTAGAATCCAGAAGTTGCACAAAGGAAGAAATTTAATCCTTGAAGCTATATTTGGGATCTAAATGAGCGTTCAGTCTTATAAGTTTACAATTTCCATACAGAATTTTAAATTAGAAGGCCTGAAATACATTAGTAGTTTATTAGAGGTTTTTGACAACTTTCCAGGGAGTTTTAATTCTTGTAAAATATCTATCTCTAAAATTGCCCCAGATTGCTTTTTTTTTTTTTTTTATTTCTTTTTTTCCTTTTTAACCTCTGCAAATCTTTTTTTGCAACTCAATTATTCTGTATATTGTCTGATTATACTTGGAGGTATTTTTATTAGGTAATATTTACAATGATGCTGGTATAAATGTGTCCTAGCTACCAAGTTTGCCATTTCTCTGCCTTTGGAAGAATCAGAAAATATAATGATCAGGACTGGGTTTTTTTTCCCCATCTTGTGACTGCTAGGAAGCTGCAAGATCATAATTATTGTGTCATTGCTCTAAAACACATGATGAGGCTACCACTACCTATTTTAGATAGTGTTAGACATTCATTCAAGTCTGTTGATGTAGATGAAGTGTGACACAGACTATTTCTAGTTAAGCCTATTTCCATTACTCCGCAGTGGTTGTTTAAAGTTTCAGGAAAAGATTTTAGGTTTCATATTTGTCCTTAAGTTCTGACTAGATCCATCCCCACTATTCCCTTTGATACTGAACAGTGCTCTCAGCAGCTGAAGAACTTTAAATTAGCTTTCCATGATGACAGAAAAACACCGAAGATGCTCTTTGACACTAGTCACAGAATCCTCAATTGAATCATCTGTTCTTCTTCAAAGAACACAGTAGTTTGGGCTATGTTTTGTCACCTATATAGCAAAGGCAAGACCGCTTTTACAAGAGTAATGGGATATAAAAGATGTGGGAACTTTATGCCAATATATTTCTTGCATCGATCGAACATTGAGGTTTTCCTTAAATGCTGAATAAGTTAATTATTTTTCTAGTAACACAGGATTCAGATAAAAATAGCAGTTGCATGCTCCTAAGACTGCAGCTGCTACTGGTTCCACACAAAGTGGCACAAGGTACGTACGTGAGAAATCTTACTTCGGGCTCTCAATGTACACTAGAATCCTATCTGTGTAGTTTTGGAGAAGAACACAAAGATACTGAACATAAGCCTTCAATAAGTGGAAAGGTACTTGAACACTGTTTTGAGAAATTAATTCAGAGTACCTAGTACCATAAAACACTACAAAAGCGAGATCTGGGTGATGTATATAAGTACACAAAAGGACCCAAGACAATAGGAATAAACCAATGTCTCTTCAGTAAGGCAAAAATTTCATTCACACTGGTCTTGCATTAGGCTCAGTTAAGGCTCAGAGCACGTTAGACTTAAATTCATGAAAATACCTAGTGTGAAAACACACAAAAAAAGTAAATGGAGACCACTTCTGATTCATAAAATAAACAGCTAAAAAAATCTGATCTCAGCAAACCAACTGCGCTGAGCATCAAAGATAGTCTAGTTCTCAATTTATATATCTTAGCTATTCTAATGGAATAAATGACTATTTGCTTGGATTGCTCCCTCCACACTAACATAGGCTATTGAACTGGTTTAATTTTCTTAAATATTCATTTACCTGTTGAAACGGTAGATATCCCGTATGTTTCCAAACAGAGCTGATCGCTCTTCTGTCCCCAGGGAGAGCTTCGTCTGGTCAGTGATACAGTCAAGGTAATCCTACAAGAGAAATGAGAAAGAGGCCTTCAGACATTTCCATCTTTTCTAGATCAGTAAACAGAGCTATGTTTTATTGTACAAGATGAGTCTTTTTGTATCAGTTTCACTTTATTATTACAGTAAAGCCTTCAGTAGCCCCTCTGTGAACAGTCGCTCTATTATGAAAGGTAACAGTACTTATCTGTTCATTGAAACCAAGAAAATAACAAAAGACCAAATGCTAAGTTACAGCCCTTAAATGGGACAGCCAACTTTTCTCTTGCTACTGATAGACGAGTGTATTCAGATTTCATTCACAATGGAAGTTTAATTGACCACTTAATTGGCTCAAAGACAAAAAAAAATGAAAAATAAGAGATGAACATTATTTAACGCATTCTTAGTAACAGATAACCTACATAACAAAGAGCAGAAAGCACACAAGCAACATGGGCTCAGAAAAACAATTGCTGCAAATTTACTTTTTTTTTTTTTTAAAATTGTAGTTAAGAAAACAATGCAGAGTTTGTGGAGGACAGATCTCAACATACATATGTGCACGCAATTTAATCACATATATAGTTATAATACACTGCAAATTACATTTACATATACTCTAGCAAAGGTTTCCTTTTGCATTTACAGGAGTCAGTGTCTTTAATTGAACAGGAACAAGACAACTAGAAAAAGCACAGATCAGCAGTGTTCTGGGAGAACAACTTTCCCATCTCTTCCCTCACTTTGATAAGAGCTCAGCTACCAAAGTGTCACCTTTCATACTGTTGCTGCTTCAGTACTAAGATTTCTTAGATAAGGGCAAACAAATCCAGCAGGCTAGTTAACTAACTACAACCCACAAACCAAGAAACCCAATGTGCTGCCACATTCATGAAGAAATTCTGCTGGAGGATGGAAATAAAGTAAAAGTGAAAACAGTTGAAACAATGTGAAATAAAAATAAATAAAATCCTATAGCCCGGGGCTAGACAACGTGGTGTGGCAACCTCCCAAAAGCAACACAGCATTCCATGGTACTGCAAAAAAGGAGCCCTGCAAAACGTCAACAAGACCACGTAAACTAAGATATAATTGTGTTCCAGAGTTGTAAAGAAAAAAGTATTATAGAACATAGTAATATAGAAATAAATTTTGGGGTTATCCTATGCAGGGATAGGAGTTGGACTCGACAATTCTTGTTAGTCCCTTTCAACTCAGGTCATTCTGAGTCGTGGGTGTAACCAAGACTTAGGTTTAGGTACCAGTAGGCTTTCCTGTCCCCTCCCCCTATCAATAACCCACACTCTTTCACCACCCCCAGTTAAAGGTACCCCTGATCACCCCTAAAACTCAGATTTTTTTGCCAAGGGAAAGCAAGCAAGCTATTGCAAGGTAACCTCAGTGACTTTCAGAACAGCAAGAAGCCGCAGCAGGCAGGCACGTAGGCAGGTGTCCAGAGAGCCACCTCATCATTTCTGTGATGACATCTGACCTGTACTCTAATGTATCTCCTAGCTGACAACAGCCTCATAATCCGAGCCTGTCACTGAAATGTATTTATGCAGTAAGTTGTTGGAACACCATGCAGGGACTCCCTGAACTCATCCTTGACATTTTATTTGTCCTCAGTAGCTGCAGAAGAGTAAAAGGCTTAAGATGGCGAGGCAGATAGGACTGCAGCAAGCAATAAGCTAGGTTAAAGGCAGAAGCAGATGATATGTTCAGGGCTACTCCAATGATGGTAGTATATAAATAACCATTTCTGCCCACTCCTACAAATCTGCATATGAAAGCAAAGAACATAAAAGCTCCACTGGAATTGTGATCCTCTGAAAATATTTTTAGCACTGTAGGAATGCTGCAGCAACTCGAGCTGATATGACAGGGTGGTTTGCAGAGGAATGGAAATCTTACAGTAAGTAATTCCATACAGCATATTTATTGAATAAAAAGGAGTCCCTTTCAAATCCATTCATCTCAGCATAGCTTGGGTTTCTTGAAAATAACAAACACTCCATGGTTACTTCCAGTATCGTAGATGATGTTACAAGTATGAACTGGTTTGTGCTCCTTCCGTCCTCTTACCCCAGTTTTCCTCCACATACTTATCTCAGCCTTTTACTGACTCCGGGTAAGAAAGAGAGAACCAAGTACTTTCTAATGTGCCTGCCGACCAGCAGCCTGCAGGTGCTTTGGCAGTTCTCCAGCATTCCCATAGCATATGCTAGGATCAGGTTAAGCCACACACCCACAGCCTGCACTCTCTTTTGCTAAAAGTTCTGTAAGACTGTGCTTCAGGTCACTTTCTCCTCCCAGCATCAGATCAGAAGCAAACCAGAAACTAATGGTTGGGTTTGTGCTTACCTAGAGTAAAGGGACATGTTTATTTGCTTAAAATGCTTGGGATTCAGAGGTGCCTTGTATCTCACCTCATACCATTAGGAAATCACACAGGATTTGGGGACTGCTTTCATGGCTTACCTTTATATTTTTGTTAATATTGCTGACTTGAGAGTGGTGCAAGCCTGACAGCTACAGACATGTTTACGTTGCTGTTACACATGTAAGCAGATACCAGAGCCAGACACGGACTACCCAACGTAGCACTGACAGTAGGGTGGTCACAGCAGCAAAAAGTTTCTGATACCTGTGTTTACATGAAAGAGGTGGCATCGGACAGCCTTGATACAGCAGTCTGATCAAGTCCAGGCACTGAGCAGCATCATACTGCTTGTACTGACACAGCAAGTGAGACCCTTCTGGTTATACTGCTTTACAGAGAATATATGTTCTCATAAAGGCTTTATGAGCTCATCCAGGAAACAGATGCAGTATTGGCATATAATGTCCTCTGCAAGGACAACAACATAGGAAGATCAAAGCTACCCAGCCACGTTTTTTTTTTCCTCATTATTTCTTAGCAAATGGTACTTTAACCCCATGGTAGTCACTGCAACCTCCTGCAGCGTATCAAAAGCTGTTATCATCTAAAGACATAATGAAAGGTTTGAAGCTACAAGATAACAGGGCCAACTACAACCATAATGACACAGTGCAGAAATCAATGAAATTTATCAGAACTGAGCACTAGCCTTATTCACTTTATTTGTTTCTTGTCAGCATCTCTGGATCTTCTGTCGGCAGTGAATGATTTTCTTAGAACCTTTGTCTTTACTAGCCTTTTATTGCTTTTCTGCAGTTATGGCAAAAATATTTAGCTTACTTTATAGGAGGAAAAAACCAACCACAAATCAAATCACAAATGCCAGTCTCCTTAGACTGATTTATGGAGCAAGGTTTGCTCTAATAGTATTGCACAATTTCTCTGTTCCATTTCCTGAAACTCTCCAAAAACTAGAAGAATCTTGCCAGACTGCCCTGCCTTCCTTGCTGGGTTTAAAGTTCTCTCCACTTGTCTTTCATCACATCAAATCTATCAGAAGGAATGTCTGTTAGAAGCTGCATATCCTTACTACCGTCTCCTCCTCCATAATCACATAAGACAGATCTCTAGAGGAACAAAACAATGACAACATTAACCTCAAAGGCTAAAAAGTAATTACATGAATTAGAAATGGGGAAAAAACTGCCAAGAAAAGGAAAAAATGGGCAAAAATATCTTCACATATTGATTAAACTAATTTTTTCCATGACCAAACTTTAGAAACTAAATGCAAATTAGTGGGACATTTCCATCTAACCACTCAGGTTTTCCTCTGAAAACAGACACACGTTAGATTTAAAAACAGGCGGAACAATAATAAATAAGGAGTCAGTCATTAACGTATCAGTGTTAAAACTGCACATTAAAATGAGTAATGTTAATAGTAACGTTAACATGGTAATGCTAAAAGAATGGATAAAAGCCACACTGCCTCATAAAACAAGAATCAATTTTTATCCTGCCATTCAAGAATCACATATACTATGGAAGTTCTTAGCAATCCCTTTAAGGGCAGGACTGCGCATATATGAGTATCAGCAAAGATAACCAAAATCGTTGAAAGAGCAGCAGTGTTGTCCAAGTACAACTTTACTAAGAAGCAGCCACACAAGGAACCTGATATTGATATTCAATCAAATTTTCAAAAAAGAAGAAAAAAGGAAGTATTCTACCTATTGCTTTCCAATGCTTAATCTTAGGCTGCAGAAAAAAGCAAAACTGCCTTACGTCTCTGGACTTCAGCAACATGCTCTTTCACTCAAGATCTGAGGACTTACATCAGGAAAACTCAGTTTCTGATCCAAAAATGCTAAAACCAGGTACTTATCAAAACGCTGATGACTTCTAGTGTTCCAGCCTAAGGAGGAATACATAATATTAAATTAAGCAGGACCTGATCCAGCAGTGCCATAACATCACTCAAACCCCAGATTTCTGATACTCCCTAGATCTGTGCTGCTATTAGGATAGCTTTTACTCCTAGATATTACCATACTCATGGACATATTTTTGCCCAACTCCACTCTATCCAGCACAGACGAATGTGGCCCAAATCAGATGGGTGTGCAAAGAGGAACCATGGAAATGGTTCAGCAGCCTTGGCTACCCAAGCACTACTTCCACACTGCTTTGAGGAAAAGGCAAGAGGCCAGAAGGTAGACATGCCACAAACAGGATCCTTTTGTAGCCTTCTAGCTAGAGCTACGCTGGCAAAATTATCTACATACTTGTAACCAAAGAGAAAGCTCAGCAACAGTTGTACAACAGAATAACCACTGTAACATACTCCCCTTTCCTAATTCTGCCAGTTGGGCAGTTAGGCAGGTAATCATAATATGCACCAAATTCAACACCCACCCCACCCCCCCGCATTGTTTTTCCTTTTATTTTATTTACGGATTTATCCAGCATGTACATCAACATACTCTGAATGCCTTCTAGGTCAAAAAATAGCATACTACCCACAACAGGTGGCCAGGGATGTTGAATTTTGGTCGGAGCAGTTTGATTAACATTTAAAGCACAGCTGCACCCTGCAAAGCAAAGCTGCAGTTGTAAATCAAACATATTATGCTTTTTTGTCTGGTTCCTTTTGCACTATGAGTCCAAGGATTGATTGAGACCTAAATCAAATTCATCTCCTTCCCACATCAAATACTTATGTCAGGATTTCTCAGAACTATTTTCATAACTACCTTCGCTGTCATTGCCTTCTGTAATGGAAGAAAACAAGCCCACTCTTTTAGTCAAGATCTTCTGTAACCTGCACAGTGGTTTACTTGGAGGTACCCATAGCAAAACATTTCATGCAGCCAAACTCAATGCATTTCTGACTGCTTTCCTCCCCTCATCTTCCACCTTTCATATTCCTCCTCTTCAGTCTCTCTCATTAGTCAAAACTGGTCACGTATCTATAGGCAGCTCCATTTTGACTGAAATCATCAATGGCTCTTAAAATCATTTCCCACCTTCCATCCCATGTCAAAGCCCTTGCCATTCTAAGCCTTCCAGACACAGCCTGGCATGTTCCTGTGTGGCAAGCAGGAATCCATGACTGTCAAGATAATTAGCACTGTTAACCTCCTGCTTCTGAAACTCATCTGTAGGAGAAGCAGAAGTGGTAGCAGCTCTGCTTGTGTCTTATCTGTATTGTTTCAACAGTGAGTGAAGAAGCTTTAAAAACGCTCTTTGCTGTGATGGTAAGAATTTGCTACCTATCAACAAGTATCTCCAGTTTCCACATAAGTAAGCACAACCAGTAAGGCTACAAGTAACACAACCATATTGCCATACAGTAGGCTAGTACAGCTAAATACTTACATTTAACTAACAGACATTTTTAGCTGTAGATGCAGTTTGAGTGACATAAAACTCAGAACCATATTTTATTTCTGCTACAGATGTTGCACATTAATGATGTCAATACATCAAACCTCAAAAAAATGCTTGCACTGTCCACTACACAGCTTCTGTACAGGTAAAACCAGCAACCTAAATAAGAAGGGAATTTTCTGCAAGCATGTCCTTCCATTTTCTACTCTTGGTGGAAAATAAAGGGGGTGGGGAGTGGTATTTGGCTTTTTTTTTTTAAGACATCTGAAGCAGGAAAACCCTCACATCAACCAAAGCACAGAAAAGTCTGAAAGATCATCACTTGTCTGCCAACACAGCACAGCCACAGCCCTGCCACTGACTGACAGTCAAAGCCAAGGTCTTTCTGAGGACAACACAGACTTGGAGATGCAGCTTCCTCTGCTCACTTCAGCAACAGGAGCAGAAAGCTCCTGAGCCCTGTGTGCTTCCTACCCTCACTTTCCATTGACTTCATATCCCTCAGTACCTTCTACTTAAGACTGCTGCTTGCCAGTGAGAGCAAATCCCTGCCCTTATGGGAAAGAGCTCCACCGGGCCTCACATGTGGCCTCCAAAGCACTCACCTTCTTGCAGAGGACTGACCCTGCCATCAAGGGAGAAGGGTGAGGAAAACACCTTCCACCACTAATAGCCAGCAAGCCCGTAGCCAAGAACGGCCAAAGTAATCCATATACTTTGTACAATCTGTTACTAGATGCTGTTCGTGATTGCCTTCTTTCCACTCTGATGTCAGTGCAGAAGAATGGAGTCACTGAACTACCAGGAAGCCACCTCGCTGGCATCAGTCCTCTCCACAAGCCCTGGGTGGAGAAAGCCACATCACACTCAGCTGTGCTTACGACCAGCGTCCACAGAAATACCCAATATACAAGTGCAGTCAACTCACACGCAGCCTGTGAAACTGCAAGAAAGGAGGTGTGATACACTAAGATAATGCTTAGCTGAATGCATGCAGAAAAGGCAAAGATTGATGATGAGAGCACTTGTGAGAACATGATATGAAGAAAGACTAAAAATAGAGAAGCACACTAAAGTTTTCTTTCCACTGTTTAACACTGCAGAGTAAGATGACCGTGAACAGGCTTCTCCCTACACTTTCCAGTTTGGGTTCTGCAAATAAGTTAGGTTAAAGTTAAGTCAATTTTAACAGTATTAACTTGTATTACAGTATTTACTTACAGAAGAGAAGGGGAAGAAAAAGTCTTTATTTTTCATGTAGCTATTCCTGAGTGACAAATTCTCTATAATAAACGTGACTTCTTCACCTGTATTACAGATGTTAAATCACTGCCCCATTTACAGATACTAAGAAAGCAGTGACCCCTAGTAGGTCCCCTTGGCTCGATCCACATGCATGAAAAGCCACAGGGGGAGTATGTGTGCCAAAATTAGCCAAGAGGAATTCCCAAGTCCTAAAGCTATGCCTTGCATCTCTAAAACACACGCTTTCTTTGGTTTAGACTGCCTTTGAATAGCTGTGCCCTTGTAGAACATGAGCACAAGTGGGGTTGTTTACAAAGTCAGACATTTCTAGGGCATGTCAATATCAACAAGGCAACAGTCAGGAGATCTCGTCACAGGACTTCAAGTTGTCAGAGAACAGCTAGTCCCAGGGACTGAACTGAAGCGTGTACCCTGGAAAACTTTGTCAGTGAGAGGTCCCTTAACACTCCCTAGACTGTAGCACTGAGTTCATCCATAGGGTTCCTGGGTGAGGATGAGAGCCTTGTCACTATGCATGGATGGCGAGTAGTGGCATAGCTTTCTGCAGCTGTGGGTTCCCCCCTGGTGTAGGGTTTTATGTCTTTTTTTTGCCCAATTCCCACTTTCTTCTTGTGTCACCTTTGAGCCATTTTAGAAGGAATGCTGTGTCTAGCAAGCTCTCTGGAGGTTCAAAGCCTGACTCCAGCTGATCCAGCATTAAACTGCCAACCTGCTTGGATGGACTGCTTTCATGGATTTTGCTTTCTTTGCTGAAGCAAATTTTTGCTCTAATGAAACACAATCAAGGCTCAATAATATTCCCTTGTTCAACTGCAGAAAATTCATGCCAAAGTTTCCCATCTTAAAAAGACACTCTGGAAGGCAGGCTGTCAATTAAATCAAGCTGTAATTTGATAGAGATGCACTAAGAGCACCCAACTTGAATCTGGGATTCAGGGTTTGTACACAGAGAAGTCCCTTAAATCGTTCATCATCTGTAAATATGATACAGGTAAACCACTGGGAACAGAAATCCACATGTAACCCATGTTTTTTGAAGTTACTGAAGTTGTAACCCATTAGACTAAAAACACGTTCCATGTTTACCTTCAGATATCAGCCAGCACTCACTGCTAAACCACAGGTACAGGAATTTTTCCCAGAAGCTGACGCTCAGAATCACTGGTCAGAGGTGCAGTAAGAGGCAAGTTCAGAGAGTGGATGGAGATCATTGGATGATAAACAAATGCTATCAGTAGTTTACTGACATTTCATTAAAGAGCTACACAAGGCCCCCATCGAATCAAATTTCTAATGTTAAGAGGCAACACAGAAGAAATAAGCTACAATAATGAGGACAGCCAGACAAAAACATAAAACAGTAATAAGAAAGTCAAATAGTTCGAAATTGCTAGGCAGATGAAGATAAGTGCTCTAAAGATTTCTAAATCTAAGGCTGCATGTGAGGCTTGACATGATCAGTGTCAATCTCCATCATCATCATTCAATAATCCAGAGTTTTTTTAAGAAGTACCACCTGAAAATTTTTCATAATTATAAATAAGAAAAACCCAAACTCAAAGTTCATCAGGACATGTATAAATTAATTCTCACAACACAGCTTAGTTGGTCTGATTATAACCTTACTGAACCATAGTCAAGCAAAGCACAGAGAATTATTAAGGCATATTTAGCCTTTGAACATGTGAATCACCCAGGAAAGGAACTTGGGTCTTGTGCTATAGACCCCTGCCCTGTTAAACAAACTTCCCCCAATTTGTAAGGCAAATGAATGTTAACATTTTTCAAATGTCACAAGTTGATGTGCTTACAAGTTAAAGGAGACATTCCAGAAGACAAATGTTTATTTTAAAACACAAGAAGGGAAACTGAAAGAGTTTGTTTTCCAAAGAATGAAAATGCAAACCCAGCATAATTGAGAAAATCTGCACACATCCTAAACACATTTATCTTAGCCTTAGTAAGCACATGATTCCCAGACACACACGAGTGGCTTTTATTATTACTATATGAACAGGAATGAAATAGAAGCTTATAGTAGTGTCTGGTTTGCAAATGAGAACTTTTAAAAAGTGTCTTATTTGCAAAATGTCCTTCTCATGAAACCACTAAAAATAGCAGCTACCTCCACATTTTCATCCGTGGGAGTGGTAAGAGCAGAAAAGACAGACAGACTGCTATGTGGGGTTTGTTAAGCATTCAGGTATAAGGATTACGGATTACTGGAAGAACACTGTTCACTGACAAGCAATATTTAATAACAATGATATAACAAATTTAAAAGTGGTCAAAATTTCCAAGGATGAAAATTAAAATGGCAACAAGAAGCAAATAAAATTCCATGAAACTATGGTCTGGCTGGAAATGCAGAAATTTGTTTGGCTTAAGATATCACTTCCAGATTTTGCAATTTCTTTACAGAAATCCCAATTATTCTACAAAAAAAAATATATCATCTTAGTAAAACATTTAAATAGTTACTGAAAACTTCATAGCATAAACTGTACTTCCTCTTTCCTGTCTCTTAGCTCCCAGACCTATTCCTCCCGGATTTGCTATCCACTCTCTATAAACCTCCTTTCCCAGAGCTGTTGCTCTGCTCTTTTGAGCTCTTCATTCATTGCCAGTGAACATCAGCAAGCAGGAGGATAGAGGTAAACAGGTATCTCTTTTGTTACTTTCTGAATTCCAGAAGGGCTCTACACACCTCGGTAACCAGGCACAAAACCTCCTGCTCCAGCAGCAGCAGTAGTGTCACAGGAGCAAATGTTTCACTCCAGGAGCCCCCTTGCCCATTAACAACACTCTTAAATGGCTCACTCTGTATTTAACTACATCTTCCCCTTGCTCCTCCCCTCTCAAAAAAATAAAGCTTTCCAGAACAAAAGATTGTTTCACCATTTTATCTATATTGATTCACATACGGAAAGCAGTAGGTGGTTGCAAATAGCATGGTTGAGCGATTTACACCCTACTGCAAAAAAAAAAAAAAAAAGGAGGACAAGAGCAGTGGCAGTCAGGTTTTTCAGTAATTCTGCAGCTCCTTAGAAGAGCAGCAGCCATCACAGCTGCTTCTCTCCTATCCAGAGTTTGAGAAAGGCTCACTGTACATCTATAGACAGCTCATTTATTACTGCAGTATAACTCACTCTTTTGTGTTGTCCAAACACAGACCTGACCTTAAAACAAACACAAAGTTATGGCTACACCTTTGTGCTCCGCTAATGTATGCAGTTCCAGATATAAGCTGAAGCTTGGCAACCACCTGACAGAAGCATTCTTACCCTAACAAGTTTCTACAATCTAGCTGAAACATAAGCACGGGATGCAAAGTAGAGCTAGAAAAAACATAAGGCAACAATGACATTTTATTCAGAGTTTTTCAAACAGTCGGGAACATGCTGAATGAAAGATGCTTATGAATGTTACCAGCAGAAATAAGATGGAGTAGTGATGATGCAGATAAGAAACACGTATCAGTATATTTAACCCTGGCGTTGCATATTTCTTATGACATTACTTTAAAAACAGCTCCTTGTTCATGCCACAACATAAGCAGTTGCCTTTACTATGCAGTGGTTTGTTAGGTTACTTCTAGTGTTCACAACACAATATATTCCTACCATACAGCTATAAAACTTCTTTTTCCAAAGCCCACTATCCTTCTCATATGCCCAGAAAAACAAGGTTTGCATTTTGTTTCTGCTTTTCTTCTGATTTCATTTAAAGGTGCAGATAAGCATATGTAGCTTGTAAACTATTTCTGTTCAAGATCCCAAGTTTCAAAAATAGCCTCATCTAAAACTATGTAAGACACAAACACGAACAACAGTTTGTGTATACTTCCATCACTTTAGGTTGCTTTAGGATGTTTAATATGGCTCACATCCAGGAAGCAAGACATCTGCATGGAAAACTGAATAGTCCTACTGCCTCAGAAGAAAGAAGTCTGGTTTACTTTCAGTACTTCTTTAAGGGCAGCCAGAACAGCTGTTTACACCTGCTTGGTAACATATCTTGTGGTGTTACTAGATACCTCACCTCTCCGTCTCCAGCGTAGATTAGGGTCCTGATTTTTAAACACCAACTCCAAAAACACAACATTGACATTCTCCAATACAGCTGCGTCCAAATTTAATACAGATTTTTTTTTAAGTGGAACATTTCTCTGCTCCAATTTATACTGCTGTAGCTCTGTAAACGTCACAAACTTCAAGAAGGCCTCTTAAATACACTGTAAGATTCTCAATCACCATTTTGTTTCAGCCATCATATCTTAATATTACTGGAGAAAACTTTCCTTGCTTTTAAGCCATGCTTCCCCTGAAAAGATCAATCAGAATTTGACATAGCTCTTCCTTCGAAGATGAATAAATAAGCAGAGAGAAAGGTATACCGAATACTAATCACAGTTAAACACGTCACTGTCATGATCACAGTATTTGTCATCCTAAATTTTTCATCCTAATTTTATAAATGCATAAGGATCAATCCCTAGTCAGAAAGAACAGCATGTGTGTTAACCCGCTTTTCACTGTTTTTGATGTCATAGCAAGACAAATTTCAAAGAAGGAAGAATCTCACTCTGAATATCATTGTTCTACTTTAAATCTAAGCTAAATGTCTTTTCTCTCTGTATGGAATAGGCTCTGCAGGTGGCCTCAGAGAGGAGAGCCTGTTTCTAAATCATCACTCCATTTATAAGAAAATTAAAACTTCTGAAAATCATGCACTCATCACCTGCATTCTCCCTTTTGTGCTGAAGATCTAAGACAAATAAATCAACTAAGTCAGCAATCTGTTAGAAAGACTTGCAAACTTGCAGTGCTATACGCCTATACAATAAGTTGAGATATTGCACCATAGCTTTACAGCCAATGACACACTGCACTAACTTCTGGCCTTACTGCATATCACTGCTTCCTATATGGAATGACATAAAAGTGATGAAAAGCCTCATAAGAATGCTGTCATTACAGTCTGATAATTACAAGAGTGCCATAAAATTCAGGATGCTTTATATAGAAGGGACTGGTACATCCTCTCACATCACAGTTATCTTCTCAATAACATTCAATAAGTTTTCCAGTGAAGCTCCCTGCAAAATTTCTCATCTATAAACTGCTCATAAATTGCAGCTCTGGTAATTAAACCATGTCTTTTTGGCGGGTGTTAGAATTCGGTATTGCAAAACAGAGGTACTTTTGCAGAATAACATCTTCACATGCAACTTATGTCAGCAACCTAAAAGGTACCTCCCTCAGGCACATAGATTAGCAGCCATAGAAAAGAGACTGCAAATGGAAATTAAGTATAATGTGTGAACAAACATTCTGAGCTGCCTTAGCTATATTGGGATCCTTTGATGCTTTGAAACTAGGAGGAGTTTACTTTCTCTCAGAGTTACACTATCTGAAAACCCAACACACAAGCAGTTATGCTTTTACTAACACACTGCAAGAAGCAACAATACACACACACAATCCTCAGAGCTGACTTTTTAACTAAATGTCTAAAATGTATAAAAAGACATCCTCTAACCAAAGCACTGGGAGACAGGAAACTGGGAACAATAAAACTCCGATACTGACTTCCTCTCAAAAGGGCTTCCCTTAATCATTGGTGCCACAACACATATCTACTGCAAACGTTTAATATTTCCCCTTATAAGGCTTCTCCTCACTCCCCCAAGGGATATATAACTTTTACAGACTTGCTCACCTTGGATGAAGCTTTCCATGCCAGAAAGCTGCCTCCTTGCTTAGTTATCTTAGGACACTTCAGCAAAAGTATTTCCCCAGACCTTGTTGAGAAAGAACACCCTTTTTGCCTTTTGCTCATGTTGAAAAATTTTGGTGACCTTACCCCCAAGAAGGCCCCAGGGTCTCTAGCAGGACAATGAACCATACTCTCACATCTCAAGGAGAGGCAGTACCAGACTGTAGGATAATGGTGACTTTGTTTCTGAGAGTATGCTTTCTGCTGTCTTTGTCCAAACCTCCACATATTTGACCCTTTTGGGGGAGGGATGGGTGTTGAGGGCAGGGAAGAAACGCCTCAAATTTGCATATTCCCACTAGAAACTTTTAGCAGTAGTCCTCTGCATATTTCAGCTCAGGCTTCACAAGGTTTTAATCCCCAATCGCAATTCTCAGATGCTGCCAGTCAGATCTAGCTCCTATCTGCTCCTCTGAAGCAAGAGCAGGGAAAAGATTATTCCTGTGTCTCAGTGACCCTCCACATACCATATGCAATCTGGAGAAATGTGCTGTGTAGTTCCAGGACAGTGGAGACACAAATAAGTCCTACAGGAAGACTGGAAGGAGAAAATGGGAACAAAGCTTGATCGATACCGGAAGATTGAGACTGAACGTTAGCAGAACTTAAGACATCAGAAAACTTAGGAATGATGATGAAAATGTTGGAACAACAAACAACCCACCTGAGGTATAGAAGAAGAACTACAGTAGACCTAGTGGAAGATTGTGACAAGTTATTTGTCTTCACACTATGGAACTATGGAGAGAGATCTGGAGTCAGCAGACACTATGAACATAAGAAAGACTAAAAAGTGATAAATCACATGAAGAAATTAGAAAATTTGGAGTGACAGAGGATAAGGATAGTATTTACTGAGAGAAGACTTAGGACAGATGGGCAGGGAGACCACAAGGCAGAAAAGAAGAATGGGACTTTGTAGGTATAAAAGCTTGAATTAAGAGTCTTAAATACATCTGGAATGGAGAAAGGAAGGATACTTCAACTACTCCAACAGGGATGGTTTAAGAACTGTCACGTTTGGAGTGAAAGGGTAGAGGAACTCACTCACATAAAAGAAGTCTCTCAGATTGCAGATAGAGTTCAAGACTCCTGAAGCTCAACCTCCATTTGCATCAACTATGTGTGAAATACACTGACAATGCACACTTTGCTCCCCTCTAGTTACTGCATAGATGCCAACGACTTTTTACTGGTATTATTTTACAGATAGGTGTTCTTATATCAAATGGCTGAGGTTCATGCAGTAGATCTTGGTGTTCTCACTAGGCTGATTGATATTGCTCTGAGAGTATATTTAATGTAACATGACAGATGCATGCACTATAACAGCGCATTTACATTATTTCTTCAATTTGTAGAGCTATAACAAATGTGAATGTCTCCACAGTTAAAAGCATTTGTACATATTATGAATATGGGCTTCCAATTCCTATGAACCGCAAGAGCAAAACACATTTTTATTATAAACTCAGGGCCAGCATTTTACTCAGGAAAAAAAAAACCAAGTTACTTCAGTGAATTACTCTAATTGAAGCCTACTTGAACTAAATTATCACCGGAAAAAAATCAAGCTGGGTCCTGGAGAAGGTCTGCAGATTCTGTCTTGGCCAGTACACCTGTCAACACAACATAAGCAGGAAGCAGAGGTATCCGATTTCTCATAACAAACTTGCCCAAAACACGCTTCAAGCTGTACTAATTCAAAATTTTAATTATACTTAACAGATCATCTGATAAAACATACCAAACAACGGAAAGGTTCACTTTATATTTGCTACAATGCTTGCCTGTGCAAGAAACACAGCAGCATGCCTCAAAACAATCGTAATTCAGCTGTCCTTTAAAGTCACAAACAAAATGGCTATAGTGGCTAGAAAAACAGTTATTTTTGAAGCATATCCTGGGTCAAACGGACCAAATAGTGTCTGTATGGCCTCTTCTCACTTAAGCTAAGTCAAATACTTGTTATCAGCAATTTAAAGGAAAGCTGGAGAACCTCAGCAGGTCTACAGTATCAGTTGAAGAACACATTAGCCATGTACTATGAAGTCAATTTCTACATCTGTCTAGCATTTTGGTACTGTTAAGGAAAAGAAAAAAAAAAGACTATCCAGACAGTCAAAAGCCAATAGAAGCTATGTCTTTTTAGTTTATTTTTATTTATATATTTAATGATGTAGCAGTATTTGCGTCAATAAAGGCATCAAAATTCTGGTTTGCCTCATTCAGTCCATAGCCTTTTATGTCAAGTATGATAACTCTATCTATTCTAAGGATAACATAGGCTGAACACCGCCCAAAATACTATGCTAGGCTAACTCTTCATAAGCTGACTTTGGATAAGATGAATAGTACCAGAATCCCACATGTAATTTGACACTATCCATGTTAAAGGTTCATTTGTGAACAGCTCTGTATGTCCTTATCCTTTGTGTACAACTAATATTGGAAACCAGTTCCAGGCACATGAAGGACAAGAAGGTAATCAAGAACAGTGAGTATGGATGCATCAAGGGGAAGGTGACCACCTGGATCACCTTCTATGATCGAATGGCTGGCTTGGTAGATGATTGGAGAGCAATGGATATTGTTTGCCTTAGCATCGAAAGGTTTCTGAAGTCATCTCCCATAAAATCCTCACAGACAAGCGAGGATTGTGTTGGATAAGTAGACAATGAGATTGACCGAAAACTGGCTGAATGGACAGGTGGTGATCAAAAGCACAAAACCGAGTTGGAGGCTAGTGATTAACAGTATACCTCAGGGTTTAATACTGTGTCCAGTCTTGTTTAAGATACTCATTTAAAATCTGGATGATGGGAAAGAGTGTGGATGTATTAAAAACGAAAACAAACCAACCAAGCAAACCCAACAAAAAGCTCCCACTCACCACTCCCACCTCCTGCCAAAAAAAACACCCTCGACTCCCCCAAAACACAGTACCATCACCACCCTAAAAAAAATCTTGACTGCACATCCCAGGCAAACATGCTTTGCTTTATACCAGAAATTCAGAGAGTGGATTCACGGACAAGACTTTCGACACTCTCTCAATTCTAGCTCTAAAATCTGTTTCAGAGTGCTGTAAACAACACTAAGAACACGTTCTTTTAAAGTATGTTTCCATTGTCTACAGAATAGGTAGCATCAGCAAATTCCCACTACTGGGGGACAAAAAGCATTAAACTAGATACGAACCTACAGTTCTCAGCTGGGTGTAGACAGTGTATTAAAATAGAATCATAGAATCATAGAATAGTTTGGGTTGGAAGGGACCTTAAAGATAATCTAGTTACACACACACACACATCCCCCACCATGAGCAGGGAAACCTCCCACTAGACCAGGCTGCTCAAGGCCCCATCCAACCTGGCCTTGAACACTTCCAAAATAGTACCTATTCATTTTCCCTTTTTGTTCTTATGCCATCCTGTCTGACATCTCTTCATCTGTTAGCTTTTTGTACCTGGGTTGTGCTGCTTCTCATCCTCCTTCCTCACCCAGCTAAAAAAAGTCCTACTTAAGAAAAACTTATTCATTTTAGTCTGTGTACATAAGCTGCTGTATTGCAGTCATCTGCAACCCTCACTACAGAGCTCTAGATCCAATCAATTTCATACTCCCCTCAACTTTTCACTTCCTGGGTTTTCTCTCATTTCCTCCTATTGTTTTCTCTCTAATGATTTTCTCTCTCCACTTACCACTGGTTCATTTGCTGATGCCTTCTCCATCAGCTCCTACCTTCATGTTTCTCTCTAGTTCCCACACACTTCTAGGGCAGCAGTTATCCTTTGACCCTTCCCCAGCTCTTCTTTTCCCATTCTCATCCCATTTCCTAACCAGTTGCCAAAATCTGACCAATGTTTATCTGGAAAATAAGACAGATCAAGCTGTTTCCCTTCATCTTAGTTTGGCTCAGCACCAGTGAGCTGTCTGCCAAACTAAATGACCTCAAGTCACAGAGGCCTGGATAAATCAAAATCCATACGGCTGCGACAACTCCTGCTGATGTCTCTAGATCCTCCCCAACCTTCTCCCAGGCCTCACCCTTGATTAGGCAAATCACTGCAGCATTGCTAAGGTAACTTGAGGAGAAAAGAATCCTGATAAATGTATAAAATGAACTCCTCTTTAGCATGCTTCCAGTCACACCTCCCTCACCTAAGACCAAGCAAACAAGCACAGCTTGGGGTAGCTGGTCCCCCACTGTCCACACCACTTGGGAAGAAGGTCCTCTGAAGTCCTCAGATCTTCAACACCTACTCAAGAAAAGCCCATTGCCATCCACTTCACCTCTCAAATAGGTTGTCTAGTGTCACACAAAGCTTTCAAGATTCATTATTTATTAGTTGCTGTAGGAAATACATTTAGGTATTTCAGAATTCCTACAGTTCTTTCCTAATGTCAAAAGCATTTGTCACATTTACTTTAAGCATCTCTACAGTAGACATAGAATATTCCTAGCAAGTGTTTGCTGGTCTCCTTACTTGTAAATCAAAAAACTGCTTCAAGGTTTTAACGAAAGTTGCCCATTTTTCAAGAAGAAAAAAGACAAGAGAACATAACTGACAGCACAGTTACATGGACTGCGCAGAACAACCCACAGGACAAATCTATATTTTCCCTGTACTTTAAAGAGGAAATGAAAGATACCATTCATTGAGGGATTAGACAGTAACTTCACTGCTACTGAATAATAATAAATGCTACAGCCACTTATTAGCATCATCCATTCAGAATTGGTATTGAAGAAAACATAAATCCTTCATAACAGGCAAACAACGGGGATTTTCAGCTAGTATACATGCCATATTCAATACTACTGGGCAAGGATATGGAGTGAACAGACTGCAGCTGTGAGCTGCATGAAAACGGGAGAGGCAGGAAAAAACTTGCAGGACTAGAATGGGGGGTGGGGAGTATCAGTAAGACCCTTCAGATAAAGCCTTTAAAGGGGAAAACAAGCTGTCTGCTTCTTGCTACGCATTCTAGGAAACAGAGTATTGTACTTTTTTTTTTTGTGAATAAACATTACTGCAAAAAGTTTACCGCTCTTCCTTCACTACTGCTGTCAACTGTAAAATGTTTCTTTTTCCTGTTATTTCTTCATGAACACACGGTAACAGTTTAGATTCATCTAACCAAAAAAAACCCACTAGAAAACACACAAGAACAAATGATGTTACACTAATTTATAAGGACCAGCAAATGCCAATTTCATTGTCAGGTCCATCTGTCATGCTGTGAAATCAAGCGATGTAAAAAATAGCATTATGGAACAGTTAACACTATCCTAACCAGGACTCCTACCTTCACAATGCTTTTTAGATCCTGCACATACATCCTCTCTGTCTCCACAATCTCTTGGACAACTCTGTCTACGTAGAGGAGCTTGGGACTGGTGGGCTCTGTGACCAAGGACATTGAACAGTTTTTGCTCGCTCCTTTTGGTTCTGCTTTCCTTGTCATGGTTAGCCTTTTTTCAAGGTTTTCCTCAGGATCCTCTTGCTCTGTGATGGAGTTTTTGCGTGACTTGCTGCTGGAAAATCGCCTGGCTGGTACCAGTTCTAGCTTGATGGCACCTGCTTCTTTATCCTGGTTGAACAAACCCAAGTGGCTGTTTGAAACCAAAGTCATTCTGCTTCCTAAGGAGCAGTGGCTGTCCCTGGAGGAAGCAGAGGAGGAAGTGGAGCTAAAGCTGACGGGACGGTCACTGTCTGACAGGTCCATGGTTTTTTTTTCACAGTAATGGAAAGGTCTGCTCTGCTTGTGCATATCTTCCTCTTTTGTCTTGGAGTCAAGGGCCTCCGTCACAGCTGGTAAAACATCAAGAGGTAAGTGGAAGTCATCTAAAAAAAAAAAAGTAAACAGAAGAAGTGGGTTTACTGCTGCTTTCCACATAACACAAAAGTTGGCAACAGATACTGTTAAAGCTTTTTCAACACAAAACTTTAACTAAAAGATAATAAGAACAACACAATTTGGGGGTCACTGTGGCTCTAATACTTTTTAGGCGGTGGTGATATTTCACTAAGGGTTGCTACACAGGCACAGTATACCTCCTGCTCACATGTATGGCTCCGCCACGTCCTTCTTGTGCCAGGGTACTGGGCTCTGTGCTAGTGCGTGCACTGCCCAGGTGAGAAATGAGGCTCAAAGACTTTCCCTAAGGTTAAAAAAACTCTCAGGAGCAGTCCCTGCTGTCCCCAAGCTGAGCAATGACTCTGGTTTAGAGGCTTTAGAAAACTCAAGAATCACACAGTGATACCAGACAGTATCTTTCATTTTGAATACTCTAAGGCCAACAGTCAAACAAAAACTAAGAGCAGTTAGCAATTACCAGCTCTGTGGCTTGCACAAAAACACTAAAACTGGAATGATTTCCCAATGAAAATAATGTAGCTTCTGAAAAAAAAAAAAAAAAAAAAAAGAAAAAAAAAAGAAGAGATCCCACAGGAAAGACTGCTGCCAAATAATTCAGTTTTCTACTGGGAAAATAAGTCATTCTAAAACTGTTCAGCTCAAGTCAGAATATTACCCCCCGCTGAAATGACCCAAAGCTGTTTTTCACATCAATGCAACAACAAAATAAGATGTCTGTCTTCCTGTCGGCATTTCAATTCCACTTTCTTTTTACTGCCAAAATGCCCTGCAGGACACTGTCCCTGATGCAATGCAGATTTCTTTCTGGCCAAGTTGTGTGTGATGCACCATGAGAATCTGCAAAAGTAGCTGCAGGTAAACTCAATATTTTAAGGTTTTGTTCCAGTAAAAAGCGTCCACCCAAAAGAATTGTGCCTCAAACTCAACGAATTTCAGAATGCCTCCCATGAAAAAGAGAAACTCGTGACAATTCAGGAAGAAAAGGAATACTGAAGCTACCCACACAGTGGGTTGGTCCTTATTTTAAGCCAACGACAATCTCATTTTTCAGAAACCATACCGGCAATTACAGCTCTAGACAGCAGTTTCAGTAAAGAAACCATAAAGTCAGGAAGCTACAATTTAATCCCGCCTAACCTTTAAGGTGGCCCTTCTTAAACTGAGGCAGACTGGCTATGCAATTACAAGCAGAAACCTCCTGGACACTGCTCCTGCTGCAGCTGGTCTTGCGAGGTGGAGGAGGGTGCAGAGGGAGAATTTTATTCAAAGCAGAAAGGCACACTCCTATTTTTCATAATCAAATCATCAATCATGACGGTATACGCTTTCTGTTAAGAAGTACTGCCCCCAAGGTAATGCATGGAATTAACACTGAGAGTAATTTAGTCATTACATGGGTCAGAAATTGGCCATTAGATTAAAAACCTAATTTGGCACCTTTGTACTCCTGGTTTTAACTTTGAAGTATGAAAACCTATAGCCTTTCTTTGTGCCACATTCTTCTGGTTTTGCAGCACAGAAGCATATTTTCTTACCCTGTTTGAATAAACCACATCAAGTAAAAATTCCAAAAATAAAATATAAGGAAATAAACTAGGGAAATCTTTAAAACTGAAGAATGTAGTGAAGTTCTCTTGTTTCTAAAAGGGTATGGACAAAGATATTTGCCTTCCTATTGCTTGTGATAAGAAAGTATGCATTTTTGATAAGGAAGAATGTATTTTTGTTATCAGCTTTGGATCATTTTTCACATTCAGTTAAGAAGGACAGTGTTGATGTGCAGACATAAACCCCCTTGAAAAATGCACAGGGTAACAAAATAACAAGGATAGCCTTCCGCTAACTTACCCCAAGATATTTTACTAAAATTACATGACAAAGAAACACCTGCTTAGCCACATTTAGGGGGGTGAACAAAGAGTTCCTGTGACATTCCATTACTCCATGCTCTTTTATTCCTACTTCACTGATATGTGGTCTGCCTTGCAGATAACCTGAAGGCATTAATACATAATATTTGCTCCACAAACCTTGTCAGGAAGTTAATATAAAATACAAACAAAACACAGTTCAGGTCAACGAAACTGGAGTCAGAATAAATGTTAAATGTAGTTTTTCACAAGAGATACTTATATCTAGGAGCACATCTTAGAAGAACAAACCAAACCAAACTCCTTATTTTCTTATTTTATGACAACATCATTGCTTATTAAAAAAACAACAAGGATCAGTTGTAATAGTTAAAATGGGCTTGCTTTTTAACACCTGTATTCCAGCTGACCTGAGTGAACCTCAGGCAATTGCTTGGCATAGATAATTAATTGCATGCATCACAGCTGGCTCAAATTCCCCCACTTTTTATACAAATTACTATTCCTGTATGTTTCCACATAAATTACACCCAAAAAAACTATTTGGTATATGAAAATCTTGGTCTGTTTTGTCCTAAAAGCCTCATCCTGACTGCTAACCTCAAAATTTTCCTTTTACTTCATTCTTACTCTTCTCCCAGCCAGGTATAAATTGGTCATTTGGCTTCTCATTGGAGAGCTTTGGCTATAATTTTGCCCGTTATGTCTCCAATCAGTGAAACACATTTCTTAGGGTCCACAAAGACGGCACACAGCACCAAAGGCCAGTGGTCCTACAGAGCAGCAGTTAGGCACCTATGCTGCTGGTGAATCCAGCAGAAAGGCAGGACAAGCGGGACCAGGGATTTCAGTGTGGCACAAACCCAGGAATCAGTTTCCTTTCCTCAGCTGGCAAGCCCAGTATCAAACACTTCACACACTACTCGCAGAAGTCAGGGCTTGTCCCCAAACCCTGGCTCTGCCAAGCCCTCGGTTTCTGCCACAGCTACATGTAGCTGTTGGAAAACCCATAACCCTTTCCAATAGCACAGGATACGTAATCTTCCAAGGCTTTGATCGCTTTATCTTCAGAAACCCCTCTGAGACAAAACAACATTACTCCCACTGCTGAAATCCGGGACAGGTATTTTAGATGATTTCTGCAGTCACAAGTCCAGCAGAAAAAGGCAGCAGCTGAATGCAGTTCTTTGCCACAGCCACGTGTCCATCCTCTTTCTCTTGTCACGGTCTAGCGTTTGGCTTTTCAGAGCCCTGGAACAGTTTTACTCTGCAATTTTACTGCAAAGTAACCTCATTCTTGTGCCAGCTGCCTAAGGTCTGTACTGCCCACCAAGTTTAAAACTCACAAGTGAATTAATGAGAGTGAGCCCCCTTCCCACCAGCCACCAATTTCAGCAGCAGCACCAGCAGATAGGTGCATTCACCAAAACTCAGGCTGCAAACAGTGTATGTAATTGTAGGTACCCCCAGACTCTCACAGAAACACACGCCCCAAGTAAGTCTTGTACGCCCTGACCTACATCTGGCCTGGTTCACTGCCTTTTTTATTAGGCGTTCTTTTGTTTACTAAACCTTTTCAATGATGAACCAAAATAATACTGAGAACTTTTGTGAGTTGTGAATAACGGTATTTAACTCAGTCAGGGAGAAAGCAAAATGAAAGCTTCAATTTGCATGCTTTAATTAAGGAATAACAGTAATTACTTGTTAGTTCAGCACTGAAAGGAGGATAATCACTACTTGTCCCTACTCACAAGGAAACACACTCCTCTAACAAGGTCATTTCTTGTTTGTGCCTTTGCATGAATTCAGCTAGCCTCTCCCCCTTCCCAGCCCCTACAAACCTCTCTGCTCCTTCTGTACCTCCCTGTGACAGACACACACACACACACACACACAGAGGCATGGCACAACCCCACTCTTGCGCTCCCTAGCAAGAACAACAACACGTCCCTACACTACAGCAGTGCAAGAGCAAGAAACACCCATGGTTCACCCTAACACGCAACTGTAATATTAGTTACAACACTGAAGGCACATGCAAAGCAGCTGTCTTGGTGCATCTCATGTTTTCAGTGTGCAGTCATAAACAATTTCTCACCAAAAATGCATACATTTCTTCTTTTACTTACTTTTCTTTAACAAATACCTCCTTCCTGTTGACTATGTTCATGGTATTGACAAATGGTTTTCTATTATCTCTGCAACTTTGTCTACTCTAGAACATTAGCTAAAATAAGCGATAAAGTGCTTTAAGACAATTTTATTTATAAACATAAAGATCTCCAAACCCTATCTAAATATAGGTGTTTATTCCTCCACGTTGTTTACTGCACATGACGTTTTAAGACATACTGCAAGACTAAAAACTCAGAAGTCAATTTATATTCATAATTGATATCGTTACTGCCTTTCTCCTGGCACGAAAAAGAGCACCTCAGATCTTATCTACAAAGTCAACATTACCAGAAATTACAGGCTTCACGTCCTCTGGACGTTTAACTATGTAAAAGTGATGAGACTACGAGAAATCTCTCCTGTATTTTCCTTGAGATATTTTTCTGTTTGAAATAAGCATTCATACTGTGGATGCAACTAAGAAAGACTGTTTAGAACAATTTCTACATTTAGTATCATATTCAAATGCAACACTGGAATTGAGAAACATAAATGTTACAAAGCTGCCTGACAGAAAAAGACCATGCACTGAAAGAGTCCCAACATGATCTTAACTTCACTCCCCATGTTCTCTGCTCTGAGTATTGTCCAAGTAAAGGTCAGCAGATTTCCAATTACTAAATTCTGCATATGAACACATATAATTTCTAAAACTAACACCCTCTGTAAAGAAAATTACATTAGAGAGCTAAAGTATTTGCAGGATTAGATGTCTAGTCTGAACTGTCACAAACGATACACTGCCAAGTAACTGAACTTTGAACAACAGAAATCCCATTTATTAGAAATCTTATGGCAAAAGAAAAAAAGTCAAACACTAATGTGCCTCTGTCTGCCAAATTACTGCCGCCCGCCTCCCCCCCCCCCCCCCCCCCCCCCCCCCCCGGACACTTAAAGCCTCTGTCACAACCAAGCACGCTAATGTCAGAGAACATTATTGCAAGGGAAAACCCTCTGCGACAGTATCTCACTACTGAGGAATGCCTCTGGCTTCTCACATCCAGGATGAACAAGTCCTCTCTATTTTTCCAATCCTCTCCGAACAACCCACGACCTACCTGTACAGCAGAAGAGAGGCACGAGCTCTGCCTTCAGCTGTTCCCGAATTACCTCATCGGGCACTCAGGTAAAATGAGAAGCTCTTACTAGTCTCTACAGCTCCTTCGCCAGAAATATTGCATGAGTCAGCTTTTATCTATCAAAACCCTAAACACAAAGGCTGTACAGAAACCTGATTCACAACTTTCTCACCGCCTTTTTCCCAGCGCACCGACAGTCTTCGGCATTGCAAAGAGCCTTAAATGAAACATGACATCATGCAACTCAGGAACAGGACAATGGGCATCACCGTGGGTAACTTTAAAATGCACACTTCATTGAGCAACACCCACTAACTTCCATTTTTCCAGGCACAACGCTGTGAAAACATCAAATAGAGCCTCCACTTCCACAGCATTTATTATGCTTTGCTCCTTGATTTGCAGACAACATTGATAAGTGTGTAAAGCAAATATATCAGTTGCTGGTACTGTGAAATATCTGTGTTTACATAAGAAACTCCCACGAACCTGCGATGCAATAGGGTGATCTTCAGCAACAGTATTATTCTGGATCCTAACAGGAACAGGCTTTTGCAGGGTGTTTGCAAAGCTTTAAAGAGAGAGGGGAACATCTTTCTGGAGAAAATATGAAAACCAAACCATGAAGTCTTTTGTGCTAAATCACAATGAAGGAAAGAAGAAACAGAGAAAAAGAAAAACGGATACAGACTGGTGCCAACCCGTGGGAAAGCTGATGGCTCTCTTGGCCTGTAGAGGGGGTGATGGCATTTCTATCTTGGGAGCTTGGAGGCAAAAGAAGTTAAAAAGATTTTCCAGCTGCTGGCACCACTTTCCAGGTGGGCTTTCGCAGCTGCATGCTCAAACCTAGCCTGCAAACAGATACTCTGTCTTTAAGATCATACTTGAAATTCACTCCCTCTCTCCTCTGAAGTAATACGGCCTCTACTTCATTCTGAGTTTTCCTAAACAGAGTCCTTGAACACCACCTTTCAACGGGAACACAGAGGAAGAATAGGGAAGCAAAGACAGCCTTAAAGACCATCTGGAAACCTGTGAAACACTTTGATCCGAACATCAGCCTTGTCGAGGTGAAAGTTCCTTTTACCCTTGCTAAAGATCAGGTGTTTACAACCTGTTGTCATGTTGAGGCATTTTATAATACTTACCTATTTACATTAAAAGATATACATACACATGCACATTTTGTGCAAGATCTGTGCAGTACTTCAGACAGTCACCATCTATCTAAGATCTGGATACACTCACAGGCACAGGATGACCCACACTGGTTCCAGTGTCCTCAGTACAGACATAGTGCACTCAACTGAATAACCTGAATATGACAAATATTACATAAATTTGCTATGCTCTGCATTCACATGTATTTCTGTCAGGAGCTAATGATTCACTCCTCTGGACCTCTGCTTCCTTATACCTTGCACCCACCTTGCCTATGCAGCTTCTATCACCTGATGGAGGTTTTAACTAACTCCGGGGCAGACCTGTAGAGCATCAACCAGCCACATGGCATTGCTTGGTCACTTCTGTGAAGTCCTATGACGTACAAATGATACCAACTGCTTTGTCATTTAGTAATGACAAACCTCCTCAACTCTGAAGGCTTGAATCAAGCCCAGTGAGTGACCCAGAGGCAGCCAGTGACAGAGAGCATCCTATGCCTGCTCAAACAGGGTAGAAACAAGCAGGGGCTGCAGCAATGCAGCATGAGCTTCAGCCACTGACCTGAACTGGCACTCTCATGAGCATTATTGTAGGTAGGGGGAGAGGAGAACAGAGCTCAGGTCCTTACACTGCTCTGCCTTGCTCTCCATCGCTGCACATGCACATTTGACCTTAGCTCTCCCTTATACTCACACACATATAGATCGGCAGAAGTTTACCCCGTACATGAGGATTTCCCCGAGAACAACCCCTCACACTCCACTACTTTAAACATGCATATCACCAAGAGCTGTCAGTGCAGAAGATGAGAAACTCAAAGGCCTTCTTTTTTATTGTCTAATGTGCATTGCCAATGAAACAGTACATAGATGTGCCAGAAAAATATTTTTTTTTGCCTCACTTCTCATTTTCTAGAATTTCATGTCCCCTGATGCTGGCTTTTGTTTATCTGCATTATCTTTCAGGAACCGCATTCCTTTCTCTGCTACATCTCCTGCTCCCTCCTGTTGTAATGCGCAGTGCTAGAAGATCAAGTTATTAATGCACCAGGATTAAGAGTTGATAAGAGTGACCTGTTTTTATTTTGGAACAACGATTTGATTTTTCTAAACTTGAACAATAAGTGGAGTTTAGGGAAGTTAGGACTGTTGTTATTCTATAATTACCAATTGGCTAAGGATTTACTCAAGAAAGAAGTTATCCTCAGCAAAATTTTACAAAAACCTATAACTCAACCACAGGGTACATCCAGGCTAAGGACACACTGACATCTTCACTGAAAGTGCGGTGTAATGTATTAATAACTCTCTGCAATGCAGTAGCTATTTAATCTGTATACAGTACTGCAGAGACACCTAACAAAAGGAACAAGTCACCACATGCTGATAATGTGCTGAACACAAATAGAGAATATGGATCTGACACTCCATTTATAGGCCTTTTAAAAGGATTACTTTCCATCTTCTTGTGAATTTTGAAGGTTTGCTTTTCTCCCCTTAAAGACGTCCCTATTGTGTTCTGTTCTGTTCAGTATCACAGCAAATGAAAATTCAGTGAAAACATTGATATGAATGTATGTGAAAGAATAATATCCCAGATGATAATGTAATCAAAGGGCTTACATCCTTTTATCTCTGCTCATAGTGGCATTTAGTGAAGAAGTGTAAACAGCAAGTGTTCGACATGATGCTGCTTGAATGTTTTAGTGTTTTTACATTCAAACTTCAGTGTCATGACCTGAATGAAAATCCACATGGACTTTTCTTTCTGCCCAGCACCATACAGGATTGGGTCTTGCTGACATTACTGGTGTCTTTCTATCCTACACTACATCATTTAACAGTGCTGTCTGGTTTCTGCTTCTTCCTGGACTAGTCTACTGCTATGAGCAAATGTTCTGTCACAACAACATACGAAAGCTCATGCAAGTTTTCAACTTCACCTAACCCAGCTAAAGTTCCTTTTAAAATTTACAACCTCTCAAGGCCTATTTTGCAGCACAAGCACACTGGATCAGCATCCCCAACGTAGCACAAGTAGCTTGGTGCTTCACCAAGAACACTGGGACGTTCTTAAAATTAAAAAATGTTAGCTGTCTGATAGACCAGCAACATAAAGCAGGCAAAATACAGTTTAGAAAGGGATGCACAGTTTCAGTGGAAGAAAACAGCATCTAGGAATCATTCTTACTAGTTACAGTAAGGCATATTTGTACAACTCAGCTCTACCAATTTAACAAGAATTCCTAACACCTATATCTAGCACAAGCAGATTAGTTCTTTTAAACTCATTTTTATATGTCTGCTGCTCACTTTTGCTACTGAACTTTCCATCGAGTTCCAAACCTTTCCAGTGAAAATCCTGCCTGAAAAGAACACTCATATTTTGTAAAAGCCAGTTCCCTGGAATAGCTGACTTTGCTAGATGCCAAATAGAAGTTGGTTTCAGAAGTTTTAAATATTTTATGTTTTTCTTTAAATCCACTAAACAATTTCTCCCTTTTGCTTCTGAACTGCAGACACTTACTGGAACCTTCTCCGCACCTCAGGAAGTTTAGCAACTAGGATTTTGAAACAGAAGTGAACTAGTAACACCAGACTCATACTAACAGATGTTCACATTTACAATAAAAAAAAGGCTTTCTTTTGGGTTTCCTCTCTTGAATAAAAATAAAAGCTGTACAAAGTGGTATTCACGTTTACATCTTGAGGAGAATAATTCTTAAATTCTACCCAATTTGGAACTAAGACATACTGATGGTTTAGCTGTACCACTGGAGAGAGACTGGCTCTGGCATTTCAAGTCATCAGTCATTCTCTTATGCGTTTCCTGCTAAAAGGAAACGCTAGGTCTTATTTTTTAAGATGGCATTATAACAGCAAGCTAACAGCACTTTCAAAATCCTAGTTCAACAGGAACATATTCAATGGCAGTTAAAGGACTCAGGACTTAATAAATGACTGCAACAGATTTTTGCAGCACACAATAATTACTATTTTGAAATCTCACAGCACTTTAAATGAAAATAAATAAAAAGAAAACAAGCAGGTGTTCAAGTTCAAAGGACTACAAAAAACCACAGCTCTTCTCACTATATTGCTTCTACAGCCAGGTCCAGTATTTTACATAAATAAAGTCAAGAAGACTAAGATTGCTAAATGGCAAAAACACAACTGGTCACAGCAAAAAATCAAGGTGCCTCTTCACTGCCACATACAAAAGATCATCCCAAATCTTGATTATTTTCTGCTGCTGATCCTATCATACCCCAAATGCTGAGAACAACAAAATTCCTGTCTCGAACAAATAATACTTTTCTTAGAGCTTTTGTATGCAAGAAGTAACGGAGGAATCAAGATTATTTGAGATCACTGCAGAGTCAGTGTACAAAGCAGTGTAATCTCTGCACCCATGTACAGATGGTGTTGATGCCTGCAACACTTATTGACATATCAGTGTTCAAGATTAACAGTGCCAAGAGTCACACTTCAGAAGCTACACGGCAAGGCACAAACAGATTAGAGGCTTTGACCTGCTTATAGTGAACAGTTGGTGCATAAATCATAGCAACCGACTTGCTGAGTCATAATCCTTTCTCTGAACTTTCTTCTTATTAGAACAATAACATGTTTAATGTGAACCAGAAAGACGGTCATTTTATTAAAGCTATATATATTGCAGAGCCCCTATGCCTTCTTTACCAACAGCTACAGGAAAATAATCCCATGAGAATTTAGAAGTATTAAAATTCTCCAACATTCCTACTCAGAGGTATTCTAACTGAATTTTATACACACATAACACCCTAGAAAGAAAGTCAGTAAAAAAGGACCTTCAGGTTTCTACTGACTATTTGATTTACTACACAACCCTTAAGAAAAAAAGCATAACATACAAACAAGAGGGGGTTATGAAACTATATTAACAAAAATGTACTGCTACATGTTTTACAACAAGGTAGGAGAAATACATTTATTAAAAGACATCAGACAACAATTGTCTGTTACCCTCTTTCTGCTTTCTTGCCTTTCACAGTCAGTACCATATTACTCTTCTTTTGCAGTGCTTGCAAACGCTTTTACATTGGCGAGTTTTCAGACTGCTTGTTAACTAAAATATACAACATCTAAATCCATCCATGCAGCCCAAACAACTGCCAGTATTCAGTAAACAGCTCAGATGAGCTTTCTCAGTCTTTAGATCAGAGACAGACTCCTAACTTTCTGTTTTCTCTATTTAAATCCTGTTAGTGCAGCTAAAGGTGTTATTTTTCTCAGATTTCTCCTTTGCACTCTATCCTTCCTCCAGATAAGGACATTCAATCTGATCATTTTTCTGGTTGCTAGGGTTTTGCACTTGCTAGTTTTCTGTGGGAAAAGAGTAGCAAATCCCTCCTTATTCAAATACTAGAGCTGGGATCCAAAACAATTCTCACAACCAAAACACATAGCTCAAATTTGGAAGAAATTTGGCCACAAGGGCAAATATTATGGTCTAAAATGAGTGGGGGTAGGGGCTAAGGAGGGGAAAGGATGTATTAACTCTGTGGCGGACCTGCAGGGTTTTCCTAACAAGCTATGCTAGAAAGCAATTTCTTTTGTAGTTCTTGTTTTTAGAGAAGAGATCAAAGGTTTCTCAACTCCATACTCTGTACACATGGGAACTTAAAAGGTAATCCAGTGCATTGCTTAGCATTTAAGAGCCATTTTCATGACTACCCAGAGTCTCAGTTTAGTTTTAAAAAGCCTTAAGCAGTAAACATTTATTTTCTTCCAAAACCGGTGATCAAATTAAGAACATTAAGTTTTAAATCCTCAGTGAACCATCTTCTGTTATGCTTATGCTTTTCCTTAAATTCAAATGTCACCTTCAAGCTTCCCTCAGGGAAGTTTTCCCCTTAACATTCAACCATGCAATTCATCAAACAAAGAGACAAGGAGGGGGAAAAAAATCCTTTCCTCCTCTCTTGTCTTCTCCCATAGGTAGACTGCTGAGAGGTAAAATCCCTGCAGGGGACTCATCATGTACAAGCAAAAAGCTGGTACAGCAAGAGAGTAGGGAGGAATGGCTAACTACCCCGAGGCTTCTTCCAGCTCTGTTACAAGGAGGCCACAAGCTGAAAATCAGTTTCCCTCGGTCTGCCCCGACATCCCAAGAGCTCCGAGACTTTTCACAGCCGAACAATGCTACGCATTCACTATTGAGCTCTGAGGCGCAGAGACACACTGAGAGGCCACTGCATTGGTATTATTCCACTACGTTCAGCCTGTTACCACAGCTATTAGCTGGCGTGCTCACTTTTCACATCCCCATCTCTTTGGAAACCCTGACTACCATTATTTTGTTACAAAGAGGCACAGGTTAAAAGAAGTTTAGCTGGGCATTTTCCTACTCTCCTCCCTTGGTATCACCTATAACTTACCAATCTTGTAGGCAAAATTTTAGTAAAAAGCACGTAACTTTCATAGTTGTGCAGAAACACTGGAGCTATTGAAATGTTTTATTAACAAAGATTCCAGCAAAAGCTTTGTGACGTTTGTGTAATTTAAATCAGTAACAGAATGCAAACATGATGAGCCCTAACTATGCAGTAAGACACTTGAACTGAATCAGTTTTTTTATTATTTAAAATAATTTCATTAACTTTATTCAGCAAAACATAAGGGTGGCATGTCATCAATTCCTAGATACAGCCATGGATGAAATCAGTTACACTTATTTGTTTCAAAAAGGATTTCTTTCTCAATGCAGCCATAAAAATGGCTATATTTTTCCCCAGGACATGTAACATGAAGAGAGTAAAACTACTGCCTTTTGCAATTGACCGGCATTGCTTAATAGAGATCCAAAAGATATAAACATTTCCACCCTAATGATTTTTCAGAGAATACCTGTTCTTTATAAGCTACAACTAAAGGACCTGAAACACTTTAAATCTTCAAACTATGCACAGACCATGCCAATTACAAATCCATTGCAAAATATTTTTAAAGTTAGAAAAACTACCTAGGAGAAACATTCCACTCCTGATGAAAATACAGCAGAGTTCTTTGAAAACAACAACAAAGGCATCTGACACTGAAGGCCTGAACATTATATAGCAAGAAGAGTCTAAATGACTGTGGCAATATTGCTGCCTTTTGCATGGCAATTGGTATAAGTGAACTTGACTCAGAAAAATGCAACATCAAGAACTGAAAGAGTTCCATGGTTAAACCATAACATTCACGTCTCATGTACACTGATGGACAGAAAAGAAGCTGCTGATGGATCACCACAGGTAAGAGATCTTCAATGACAAAATTACCAGAGACAGTGGAGTCACAGCTGTAAGGATGAAAACATTTCTCAATAAGCACAGCAGAAATCCATTGGAATTATCATGAAGGGGCTTCAACATCAGTATTTCCCTTTACCCTTTTAGGTCCAACAATGTAAAGCCATTTTTAGGACCTGATGAGCAGCATCAACACAAACTGTGTTACTAGAAGCAAGGCATCTAGATTACCAGAAAATTGCACAAACTCTAATTCAGTTTAATCAATACATTTAACATATGTGGATTTTGTTATATATATGTTTTAATTATAACTCATTCAGGTCTAAGGGAAGAAGGATCTACTGTGTTAGAAGTATATTCAAGACAAATGATGTGTGAATAATTTGTTGTTAATACTTTCACATTTGCCAAAAACACTGCCTTGGAAGAATGCTGAACGGAGAGGAATGTGGGAGGATGAAAGCCTATGAAGGCTAGAATAGAAGTCCTATTCACTCAATACTCTTAACCACTCAGTAGTCACCCCTGCCAATTTATAGGATTTTGAACTGTGGTCTTCCATTTTATCTATTTTCTTAGCAGTCACATTCTATCTGATGTTGACATACAGGGATGGAAGCAAAACAAATATCATAGGGATTTGCCAGATTTCTTACTGGAGGGACCATGAGGGTTTTTTTTGTTATTAGGTTCTGTTCTGAAAAGGACAGTTCATATTTTAAGTCTCACTATTGTCAGCACTCTGTCTCTCGCATCCAGAGGTAGCAAGAAGCATATTCAAGATTAAAGACCTGATAATCACCATAAGCAAACAGGAAAAAAATTATGGAGTATGCGCTGAGTATTTTATACTGGAGCCCACCATTTTACCCCTGTATTGACATTCCTTTCTCTGATGTTTGCCTTTCTCTTTTCAAACTAACATAGTTGGTTTAGGAACTTATCGCTCATACTGGCGGTTCTGCTTTGAGCCTGTAATATTACTCTGCACATAGTGACGTAGCTAGGAATCCCTCCTTAGCATTCCCACTTGCCCCACCATTTATCCTCTTTGTTACAAAGATGAATGAGAGTCAGAAGTGTCAGCTCATACTGTTGGTTTAAATAAAGGCACTAGGCAACTTCACATTCCCATCTGAAATAGATTCACTTTAAGAAACAACAAAAAAAAAAATATTCAGACTTGCTGAAGCAGAGCAAAAGGGATACAAATGTGGCATGCTGATTAGGGTTTTCAGATTTCTTAAGTGCCTACCATGGACTTTTCCCATATGAGCTTTAAGAAAACTTTTATTGTATTTAAATCAGAAACTAGAATAGCTGTCCTACTGATATTGAAAAAATATGCTAAAATACATACTTCTCATTACTAGCTAGGTATCAGTAGCCCAAGAGAATAATTTTTATCCACTTAAAAGACAAACTGTTCTTTGTCACTGGGATGTACTGCACCAATCATACACTAGGTCACATAAAGAGTTCAGTTGATATTCCATTACTCTTTACATCTAAAGCATTAAAATGAAATAAACAGTTCCTTTATGCGTGTAAGTCCTGAGCCACTGATGTGAATGATTAATCTTTTCCGATCCTCAAAACAAGTGAGTTTACACTAGCAGAGTGTAAAGCCTCATACTACAGCTGATACCCTGGGATCTATCTTGTGAGTTTCATTAGCTGAAAAAATCCACAGTGAAGGAAAAAATTCAGCTATGCTTCTCCAGATTATCTGATGCCACAACTTACATGTGCTCTTGACTGGAAAACTGGTATTGATTGATGGCAGCCATATAGCTCATCAGAAACTCCCACTTGAAATGGAAGGCATTTTGTAAAATTTTAACATCTACGAATAAAGCATCACAGTGAAGGCAGAGATTATACATAATGGAATTTTAGTACTGCAGTTAAAGCTCTATGTCACAGCAAGAGAATTAGGCCCCATTTTTCAGAATAGTCCTTTGCCAAAGGTTTCCACATTTGATGTCCCTTGTCAACACTAAACACTCAGGGCCTGAGGAAAGGAGAAGCTGAAGGAGTATGGTAACTTCAGAAAACAATCCCTGGAGCTAGATACTGAGCTTGTAAAAACAACCATAACTCATTGACTTTAACAGCCAACAAAAAAAAATTAAATGGCTTCTTAGTGCAGAGCGCAGTTAGCTTCTTTCCTCACACTGTTGGTATAAGTCTGTCTACTTGACATGCCAAGTGCATTTGGATAGACAGCCATTCTCCACCTTCTCATTTGAGTGGCCACTCCACCACTGAAGCTGGGGGATGACTAGCGCTCCCAAGCTATGGTATGGCTGGCTCTTCTCCAGCAAAGCTGCCCAGTCCCACCAGCAACAGACGCCTCGGCTAGTGAGTCTGTAGAGTCAGGAAAAAGATTATGCTCATTTGGATTCTTTGGCTGCAGCACATGAACCCTCATGTGTTTCTAAGTTTAGTGTAGAAGCTATCTCACACACATTTATAAGACATGTAATAACTGTGGTGCCCTCTGGCATTGCAATATACTCAGACACATTTTTTTACGACATAAGAAGAAAAAAGTTTCAACTTTATACATATAGTTATGCAAATAGCTATGCATATATTAACAACACATTCTGTTGCAAGATTATACAACTAACTCTGAGGGAGAAGGGAAAAGGATGAAAACACCACACCTGTTGTTACACCATACTGTTACAAACATACTGTTTCCACTTTTACTGGGAAAATACAAAAAATAACTAGTTTTGCTATAGTGTTGTGCTTTCCAAGTGTGACAAAACAGAATTGTTGTTAAGTTGCTGAAGCCTAAAGGTTTTATGGATATAATACCTTGAGTCAGAAGACAGATAAAACTACTTCTTTCTTCAGCACCTACATGCACCAGTGACTTGGGTCTTTCCTGAGCTTGGGGTCAAAGATGCATGCCATGAGAAAATGCTTAGCATGCAGATCCTGTAAACCAGTTCCTCCCTGAATGCTTTAAACTTGCATTTCCCTGCTTACAACAATAGTAAGACCATCTTAGAATCTTCTCACAGAGGTCAGTGGTCATGACTGCTCAGACCTGCCTCACTGCCAAGAACAGAAGGAAAGGGTGGTCTCAACTTTGCTGAGACAGCTTTTAGAGTGAAGAATCAGCAGTTTAACTAATCACAAGTCAATTTTACAGTCATAAGTCTAAGATACGTAAATAAAACTTTTTAAAAATCACCTTTTATTACTGTACATCAAAATTCAACAGGCAATCACGTGAAGGAAGAGAAGGGTCTCTCTTTTTGGTTTTTTTTGTGTGTATAAAAATCTTTCATGTAAGCATACTCCCTCCTCATTGCATTAGGCTCAGTTTACATTCTGATCATAACAAAAGATGTTTCTTTCTGTAGTTGTTACTCTATACTTCAATCCTCCATCAAAAAACAGCCTAGCTTGTAAAAACAGACATGTCAAAAGGTTAAGAAATGAACAAATAGATTTTCTCCAGCTGTAGAAAAGTAGCTGCCAAACTCAACCCTCCAGATCACAGAAGAGAGGCATTACTAAACCAAATGTCTGTTATTGATTTAAAATGGAAATACAAGGAGCGGATTAAATCTAGCAAAATATTAAGCAGCTGCAAGAAGGAATATTTTCAATTTGAGAAAACCAAGTCAGAAGAAAAGCATCTTAACAGCTACATGATTTAGTATATACATTATAAATACAAAGCAAAAGCTATTATAATAAACACCCAGTTTAAGTAAGCATTATTCAAATATTAAATATTAATAATCGTGTTCCAGAATAAACGTTCTTCAGTAGGGACTACAAATGTTTTATAAACCTGACATACACAATTATTACAGAGGTTGTATCAAAGTTGTAATGCTTCTAAATATTTGATACTTTCCTTCCAACATTTGGCTTTTATGAAGGATGCAGAATGATCTGTACGTTTTCTTCTTCTTCCAACCTTTAAACCCAAACAAGACTTACAAGGAAAGTTACCTTCTTTGGAAGGGTGGGGAAAGGGATTTCCTAAAGCTTTTATTTTCTCCTCTTTCCTCCCCGCCCTTCAGTAAATGAAATTAAAGGTCAGCAAGTATTCAGTGCAGTGGAAAGCTCTGGATTATAAAAATAAATCAGTTAGAAAGGCTAACCAAGATTGTAACAACTGTCCATGTGCTCTCTAGACCATTCTCAAAATCCAGACATGGTTGTAGAAATACACTACATATCCTGGCATTGCTAGCAAATATGATTAAAGTATATTTATAAACATGGTGAAAAAAACACATTATACACAGGCAAAATATATCTCCCAAAATATTTGCTCTTGTCATTCAAGTGATTAATCCCTGAAGGAAACAATCATATAACGCACTTTTCATCTGCTGGTTTTGTTTCTGTACTCTGAAGGCACAGTTAAAAATATATCTTTTAAAAAAGTAATTGCTTTAAATATTCTTTAAGTATTTTCTTACTTCTTTTGATAGGCTGTAATAAAATAGTTACCTGTTTCATGTGTTAGTCAAAATCCTTACAAGGGGATTAAATGCTAATACAAGGATATCACAGACAGTGAGCAAAATATATTTAGGTTCTTAATTTTCAGACCAGATCAGGGCACTGTTTCAGAGTCATTTTAAATCCCGGTGAAGTCCACCTGTGGGCTTGCATCTCTCCTCTCACTCTGGACCAAATGCTCTCAAACCCCATTAGCTTTCACAAAAGCTTTCACAAATGGTCCTGTGGCCCCTCAGCTTAGTTTTCATCTGCATCAGCTTCTGCTCAAATTGACCACCTGCATGACTTCCAGAGGGAGGGAGTGGCAGGAGTACATGGTCCAAGGGCTACAGAGAGAAGAGGATTGTTCCCTCTGATGCTGCAAAGTGTTTGGAAACCTCTGGGAGAACAAAGATACCTGCACTCTAGAGCTGCTCAAACCATCAGGCATAGCTGTCTCCCAGACTGGATGCCTGGTTTTTGCAGGTTCAACTAGAATATGTGCCTGTTCCCCTACCTATCAAAGGACCTTTGAGGAAGTGTTGTGGGTTATTAAAAAGCATGAGAAAAGAACTTGACGACAGACAAACTGACAGACAATATCCTCTTTTTATCCTCATTTAAATACAGGCTTAGCTTCAGTCATGCAGTCTCATTGATTTGACTGGAATTAAAGGATCTAACACCACGTGTGTGTGTGTGCACCTAAAAGCACACACAACACATTAATTTCTGGACAGACATCACTTCCTGTCAGCTGATTCAAACAAAAAAAAAAGCTGCAGTAAACCTCAGTGGCTTCAGAAGTATGCTCTGGGAGTTTGTATCTCCCAAAAGATGTTTGTTAGAGCTAGTTCCTTCTGGCAATGCTAAATGCATCCTTTTCCTTTCTTCCCACAATAGAACTGTAACTTAACTTAAATCTACCTTCTGTAGAGCACTTACATGGAGGCAAGGACATACAAGTGACTTATTTTGAATTGAAGAAAGTTGAAGTACTGAACTTGGTTTTTCCCTGAAAGCCAGCAAGTTAATAGGAGGTTTACTAAAGACTTCAGCAAAAATAATCAATAACTTTTTTTTCCCCCTATAGCTAACAATTTTTGAGACACCAAATCTTCCAACCTCAAAATGAAACTGGAATGTTATTTGACGCCATTAGCTGCTGGATCTTTGCATAAACAAGACAACTATTTATCCTTTCACATGCCCCTGTGCACCACACTTGCACAAGTCAATCACTAGAGATAAAACAACATGAACAGCGACAGGAATAAGGTATTACACTGACACGAAAATAAAAATACTTTGCAGTCCTATGGTTTCTGTAAAAATTGAGCATAAAGCATGTTTGAAACACTCAGACTCTGCAGTTTGTCTCTGCATCTTACTCTTTTTCTCAAAGAGATATGGCAAATGAAATACCCAGGAATAACATACGCAGTGTTGTAACATAGCTCTTAATTCTTACACAGAATGTCAACCAACACAAAACACAATTATGATGATGACGATCAAAACAGCCCCCACAGCATTTAATATTTGTCACTCAGTGAATTTAAAACATTTGGGAACATCACTGAGATGACAGAATACATGCATACTGAGATGAACAAAATGCAACAGCCAAAGCAATTGGTCATCCCACCTATGCTAGACTCATTCAAGAAAAACCCTCCTTGGAAGATTTTTGGCATGAAAAGACAGGGTTTATCAGTATTTGACATTTTTTTCCTCATCTTACAAATTAAATGAAGTAGCACAGTAAACTTCCTTAGCAGTCACTTAAATTACTCAGCAGTCACTGTTTACTGTAATATATTTTATAACTGGCCCATGACAAAACATGACAAACCAAAACAAATGTAACATATGCTTTTATAGAACAACATTATCAGGAATTTTTTTATAAAACGTTCTCTGTTTCTAGGGTCTTAGAGGAACTCCAAATATTGGCAAAAACTTTTAGGGAAAGCAGGCAAAATGTGAGAAAGATGGAAAAGGTAAGAGAAAAGGAAAAGCTGACCCCCAAAACTCATCCTACAGCAAACACAGACTCATTTTCACTGAAAGCATAACTGCACACACTCTACCTCCCATTTAGCCCAACGAATAACTGATAGTTTAGCTGCTGCTGTTAATCAAACATTCTAGAAATGTTATTGTCCAGAAACACACCTGCAGAGTACGTGCCCCCACTATCCCCCATGATTACTTCTCTATTTGTGAAGCCATGTAACTGGTTACCCTCTTGGATATGTTCAGCACAGGATTAATGAGTGGCTAAGAGCCATTCTCTTATTCTGATTTTAAAACTGCAGTTTTGATACCACAGCTGGACACCTGCCATCACTGCAGGCCTCAAAGAGGAATACAGCTTAAAAAAATAAGAAAAAGCATCTTTCGGGAAAATTCTTCCCCATCCACTGTTCTGCAGCATCCTCAGCCTCCTCAGGGAGCATGTTTATTCCACTGCCAGTTTCGCATTCAATCTCCAGAAAGCTGCAGGCATACCAAGCAGTATTTTTCAATTATTTCAGTTTGGGAATCCTCCAGAACTGCTCTCCATAAGCTGTCCGGGAAATGCTGCTTGGCAAATTATCTGTACTTTGGCTAGAACTCAAACTCCTTGTACAGACTACATAAAGGACTAATGGAAAAGACTTTCTGAAAATAGTAACATCCTCCCCACCACATAGACACACTGAATCATTAACCTCCACTGACATAATCTGGCAAGTAAAATGGACGGGGGGAAATCTATTTTTTTGCCAAGAAATGAGGAAAATAATTAGTTGTATATTAAATAAACTGTAAGAGTTTAAAAACAACAAAAAACCCCACTCTCTCAAGCTTCTTAAATGCACACATTACACATACAGCATCTCTTTGTTTATTCTTTCTTCTAGACACATACATGGTCAAGTTATTGGAGTTATCAACTCACACCAAAGCCACAGAAGCCACATACACGGACATCTATTTTGTAAAAGCAAAGCAAAATGCACCAGCCTAACTTCTGTCCCCAAGGCACATATAAATATTTTATTAAACACAGTTCTGGAGGGACAGAGTTGTTTTCGGTTTTGTTTTGGGGTTTTAAATTATTATTATTTTTAAATTACTATTTTTCCTAATCGCAAACTGAAAGCTTACAATTCTTTAGAAAGAACAGAAGCGAGGGAAAAGAAAGAAAACATTACTGCTGCACAGCTATACAAACATGAAAGTCTCCTCTTCTTTCTAAGACTATTTTGAACAAAAGCACCCATTTCAACAGAAGCAATGCTTACATATGAGCCTCAATCTGGAGCAAATAGTTTACCCTGTAACAAAAGCGAGATCTAAATTAACTAAGGAAATCTCGCTAGCAAAGACACTCATGCTTATTGCAATAGGTCAGTTTCCCACATACATGTTGTTAGTGGATAAGCTAAGGGTAGAGAGCCATGCATAATAAGGAACCAGCCACTGCCATCTGCTGAACACATGGCAAGAATAGACACTAACCTTTCTATTAAATGGAATTTAAAACTTTAAAGGGAACAAGAGTTTAGATCCTAGCTAAATTAGCTAAGCAATGGGCAGGGCACACCAGATGAAGCAATTACCATATATTCTGACACACCTAGTATTGCTCACTATCACTGGTCATGTTCACTATGGCTTATACTATCAGTAGTACAATGCATACCTGAGTTGAATGTTCATAAAGAGTCAGAATATTATTTGAAATTACCCTAGCATTAAAAGTTAAATTTTAGCTGTATGACAGGACAAAACATATACTGCCTAAGCACTAAGCTGAATTACAGCTACAATTTATTCCTCCATCAATGTTTGTCAAACAGTAGTTAGTACATACCAAACAGTAAATTAAAAAGAAAGCTTATGGAAAATACAGCAAACTAGCTTCAGTTATGAACATCGCTAGCTACCTGCTTCCCTGCGTTTCTTAAAATTCACCCCACAAACCTAGGTAAAATACTTCACAGGTAGGGGCCAGCACCCTCTTCATTTGAGCTTCAAGGAAACTACTTATTCCTCCTTCCATGCATTCAGACTAGTCTGCAACAAGATAGCTGCAAATGTCAAAAGACTAATTAACCTAGGTTTTTAATGAACATTTTTAAATTTCAGAACTGTGTGAATTAAAGTAAGTTTACTCCCCAGAAATCATATAAAGTATGAAGTGAGTCAGGGCCCCTAGAGAGATAAAGGAAATAATTTCTTCAGATAGGCTTTACACAGCTCAATCTTAAATTGAAAAAACTGCCAAATCCCGAGGTTTAATTAGTACTGGCAGGTCTGGACTGTTGGGAATATTTCCATAATTTCAATCATCAAAGTAATTATCGAAGGTTTTAAGGTTGGATGACAAGGAAAGGACATGGGAAAGCAAAGAGAAAAGAGTGTAGGGGGCAGCTTGTTTCTCACTGCCAGCATAGCAATTTTTAACTTCTCAGTTCTGTACCTAACTTTGATCAAAAAAGAAAAATAAACTTGACCCAGTGATAAAACTTGAAGCCTCTGTACAAACAAATAGAAAACTAATTTACTCATCTTACAGCTCCCACCCTCAGGCAGCTCTAAGCAAACGGGCTACACCTTCCTGAACAAAAATTCACAAGTAAATATGGGGTTTGTGTTTTCTGCTCCTTCCTGTGTGGCCAGGAATAGATTTGTCCTTTCCACTACAGTAATGTGCATCCAAGAATTTAGAGATTCTGTATGACACATTGCTGACATGTTTCATGTATCTTTCTAATAAACCGGGAGAATTTGGAGGAAGCAAGATTTGAATTTCAGCTGTGCAAATCAAAAAGGAAACAACCTCTGTCATGTAATACCTGATGCAGTTCCAAGTTTCACCTCCTTTTAACAGCCTTGGATTTGGCCACCAAGTTCAAATATTGATAGTGGACGCAATTCAGCAAATAGCAATGTGCACTGTTATCTTTATCACACATGCTTAACTTTGTTCTTGCAAGCAATCTCGCTTTTCTGATTAAGCAGAGTTCGTCACTTAAACATTAAACACATCCTACATGAGTTTGCTTAGAAGTTATACGTCCATTAATTTACTAACAACACTTCTACTCGTCTTTTTTTTTTTAAATTAAAAGCTCTTCCATCACAGTGACACAGCTTGCCTGTGACAATGGCTCGGCTCTGTTGTGCATGCATTTTTACAGGGTAATGTTACAGAGATTCCCCAGAAACAAACAGAAAGACACGAGACCGATATATTAAAGGCAGCACTTACAGACCTACTGAGGAAAAGCCAGATACGGTCCTGTGAAAATCTTAGCTATTGATTTCAGAGCAGGCAGTTAGAACCTACAGGTGCCAATGTAGCAGCAAGAGGACTACCAGCTCTCTTAACATTGCCCAGCTTACAGGAGCCTCCACCACAGGACCACCAAATCACCACTATCATTACTAGACTACACTGAACACTAGTTTAAGTGTATAATATCAATATAGTCTAAATAAAGAATACAAGCATACAATCTACATTCATACTATCAAGGCAGCAAAGAATAAAAGTCTTTTTACAAAAACTAGGATGAAATGCTAAACAACGCTTTACATTTTTAGTTTACTTGCTATATTGATAAGAAAGATCTCGTCACCTAATGAGTTATTCATAATACACAGCTAACAAGTACATGTAAATATGAAAAAGTCTGTGTTGTATACAGACTGTAAGTACAGTCATTATTACATTATAATCAGCTGACATACAGAAGCTCACCAGTTCTGTAAAGAAGTAAGCAAGTCCTGAATTTTAAGCATTTACAACATTATCATTGTATCTATCATTGTTTGCCTTACACAACCTAGAAAACAAATAGAAACTGCAGTAGATATATCCTTATAAACTGTATCTTTGTAATTTTAGATTAAGAACTAGTTCAGACTAATGACAGTAATATAAAATAAAACATATTCCCCAACTTCCTCATAGCTTTTCTTTGCCAAATGCAATTAAGAGTACTGTACCTTTAGGGAGTGATAAGAAAGGGAGGGAATGCTAGATGGGATTATGGCCCTTTCTCTGATTAAAAAAAAAAAAAAAAAAAATTTTTAACTCCATTCCACAAGAGACTGGATATCAAAACCTACTACACTTCCAATTTTCCCCTGGAATTCGTTCATTCTTCTGAAGTCTTCAGCAGAATCAGCATTACATTCAGATCTGTGGATCGTTACATTCTTTAAAAAAAAATAAAAACATTAAAAACTGGATGTCTCAAAATCCAAGCGAAACTTTGGTTGAGTTCCCCATTTGATCTGAACAGGTCCACCCTGAATTCTGAGTTACATGCCTCTGAGCAGGCATATTCTGTATTACTGTTGCATGATGAACTCAGAGCAGAAATAAAATATTCAGGAGCACTTGCTTTTATCAGGTCTAAAGCAGCATTTTTCTTGCACTTTTCTGCCAGCTGGAGCCTGGGTGATCACTTTCAGTTAAAAACTCTGGCCATAATACCTGCTTGAGGGTCCATTCCCACCAGAACCACTAAAGCTCAAAAAGAAGTCTTCAAATATGGAAATATATAATCCTTCCTTCAAGACCCTGAATGCAAGGAGTACTAGAAAAAAACAGAGGCAATTATCCTCCATCACACAAGGGAGAGGAGATAGAACACCTGATCTGGGCCAGTTTTCTCCATCACACACTAAGAGCAATGTTGCTGTTAGGGTACTATCTTGGACATGGAAAACCAAGACAAACTCAAACCAAGTAAGTTATTTTCTTCTTTTAGGAAAGGCATATGCTATGATCTTATCTAAAGTCACAAACTACCTGGTTCTTGGGAAAAAAAAATACTAGGAAGGCAGGGTTTTTCATATACGATGCCTACAAGCTTTTTTACCATACAGGGTAATAGCTAAGCCAAAATTACAATTTCTTTACTTCTAGCTAATTCAACTTCCCATCACTAGTATTTTTAAAAGTGTCAGGCTCGACATTTTCTCTGAATACTGGAGAGAAGAAAGCAGTAACTTCTGCTGTACTCCTTGTTCTCCTCCTATGACAAGATACTCTCAATTAACCAGTTGTCAGTGCAATCATATACTATTATAAAAGAAGAAACCTGAGAAATGGAATACAATGGTTTTACAGATTTTCTTTTTCAGCCACATCTATCAAGATTCTCTAGGATTACCTTTAATCCTGTAAACAAAAAGACGATTTCACAATGGGGCTAAGAATTTACCAAAATGATACCTTTTTAGCCAAGGGAGCAAAGTTGAGTTAGTTCCATCACTGTAAAATGGAAATAGGCTACTGTTTTGTTCACACTGAATTAGAGAATGCACTGTGATCTTAGCTTGCTTTAAAAGGGAAAAAAAAGCTACGTGCTCACTAGGATTTCACACTGAGATTGTTATCGCAAATAAGCTATTGTGGTTTAACAATTCCCTTCTTTTGAGCACTGAAAACATAGCCTTGGACATTGGATTAACAAATTCAGTCCTCCCATGCATAAATAAAAGAAAAGATTCCTTTGTAAAATAGTACAATAAAAGGTAACAAACCATATCACAGGAATAAGCATGCTGCTGGCACCCTTTCTGAGGTTAATCACAGGATTCCAACCTTCCACCAGGGAGAAGAAACTTATATTCATGTATGTTATTGATTTGCTTACCTGCAACCTCACTGTTAACCTGACTGTTCACTTCCCATTTATATTGGGAGAGGTTACAAAAAGGCATTTCAAGGGAAATTCCAAAGCTCAACATAAATAAAGGATTAGTTGGTGGATAAGTTTCAAGATAAGGAGGTATATACAAGCAGTAAAGGCACCTGAGCTAATTAAGCCTTTCTAACCGCAGAATGTTTACTCTGTATAAAAATTGGCTTCAAATGCTTTCAATGCTACTGCTAGCTACAGAATGGCCAACAAAAGCACTACCTGTTTACACAAAGTAAAATGGAAACAGAATGACAAAAAAATCCCTTGTCTGGGTTTGAAACTCTAACTTATTTGATTTCAGCATTAAGTTACTCAGTTATGAATGAGGGATGAAACAATACCAGCCAGACCAAATATGCTCTAGTAAGCAAAAAAAAAGAAACCAACAACCTTTTAAACAGCATTATAACAACCACTGAGCAAATACTGTTAAAAGATCCACTAATAATACACCTTAAAATCAGAGTTCCTGTTTGCTCCTCTTCAGACATAATAGAGCAGAGATTTGGAGAGCACAGATCATAATCACAGGTTTTATTTAATTATTATTGTACAAAGAATAAGCTAACCTGGTCACTGCATTCTAAAATGCAACAAAATGACTACACCAAATCATTGGTAAATACAATCCCAGGACTTTGAAAAGAAGCATTTACTCCTGGAAAGCCCACACATTTGTGTGGTGTATTTTACAGGCAAATCCATTTCTCTTTGCCATTTCCCAAACTTTGAAGCAAGGGCAGGGTTGCCTTTCTTTTACCCTTTATAAATGCAGTTTCAGAGGCAACCTCCAGACATGTTTTTTTCTTTTTTTCCCCTTGGTGTATATTTAAACACTGACTTCTCCAAACTGGGACAGTTTAATCTATCAGTAATAATGAGATTTTAATTTTTTTAATACAGTATAATTCATTCTTTCTGTTTTGGATTGTAATCTGCAGCACAGCAGATCTTCCTGAAATCAAGTACCATGACACTACTTCCCCTCAATTCAAGTGGAATAGACCTGTGGGGGCTTGAGAGCTGCAGTATCAAAACAATCATTGTAAAAATGTTTTTAATATTCTATTTGTATAGGAAGAATATCTTTTGTAAATACATAATCAAAGAGTAACTATCATTGTCATTCAATCACTCAACCAAAACGTTCAACATTTTGACAAATTCATTGCATTACAGTGTGGGCGAAGCTTCACCCAAAAAAAGACGCAGCACCAGAACTTTCCTTGTTCCAGCCTCAACCACCCCATCTTCTGCAACAATACTAGCAGTAGGCTTGAAAAAGCCTTACAACTGTGAATAGTTACTACTTTACAAAGATGTGATTGGCAGCAACTTCTTTTTTGCTTCAGGATAAGATCTGGGATAACTGGGACAGAGAAGGGTGTCAGGCAGAGTGAAACATCATTAAGTACTAACTATGAAGGAGAAAAAGAAAAGAGGAAATTCCCCTGAGATGACAGGTTCTTCCCTGTGGGTTGCCTAGAACACAGTCAAGTTCCTGTCAGGTTCCTTAGGCAAGTCAGGGATGTGTTGAAGTATTACAGGCAAGGAAATAAACAGACCCAGATTTCAAAGCCTCATCCTTGAGCCAACAAAAACCCAACTTTCTCTCTACAAGCTGTGCCTGTTGCTCTGTGTGAAACTATCATTTACATCCTTTCCCAACTTGGCATTAAAAGTATCATATTGCCTTGGCTGGAAGAGAAACAGACCCTCATTTACTTCAGAGGCAAAGTATGTTTTTATAGCTTGAGTCCACATACTCCATTATTTCATTAGCACAGACTTAACACCATGGAGGAGGGAAAACAAGCTACAGTGACTTCTTCAGCATGAATGAAGCAGAACAGCTTACTCAGTGCTGAATTAATCTTGAATTCATCCTTCACATTTCACAGAGTTGGGCAAATACATTGAACGAAGTACGATTTGTGCTGCAAAACATGTATAGTCAACTTTGATGATCAGCAACAAAGCTCCACAACAAGTTGGCTGAGAGATAGCTAAAACATTCAGACACAAAACCCAATATGTCCAAATAAACAACAACAAAAATCAAATCCAAGAAAAAAAATAATTTACTGCTGGTCTTGCTCCTAAAACATCACGATTTACAGGCTGGGTGAGAGCCAGCAGAGGTATGTGAACACACAACTAGTGAGAGGGTAGGACTCTTTTTTTCTTATGGCACTAGTGATAAATCTGCTTAGCTGTATCATGAAATCATAGCTCTTCTCCTGCAAGGTGGAAATTGTAACACAAGGACTTAGCCATGAGCATATCATCCTCTTTAAGTCTACAAATCCTTCATTCATTTAATCACTTGCTTAAATGCCTTGTTCCGAGAATGTCTCAGTACTGAATCCAAATATGCTTTCTGTTGCACTTTAAAATTATATTTTTTCTGTGCTAACACTAGATAGCTGTTATTGGCAGCACAATTTACGGGAGGCATTTCAAAACATTCTTCTTTGGTCTTAGTGGTGAGGTTTTTTTAGGAAGAGAAATGCACTTATAGTCCATATAAGTTCTCTGGACGTTCCATTGCCACATCTCATTTAAATACAAAGTATTGCTCTAACATCTTGAAATAAGGATCCCAAAGTATCTTAAAATACACTGAATAAACTTCAGAAGACTATTCTGTGATACCACTCACAATTATACTGTAGATGTAAGAACGCAGCACAGTACAATTAAGTCATGTGCCAAGGCCACACAGTGGTAACATTCGTGTGCCCAAACCAGCACGTGAGCCTCCTGAGTTGCCAGGGTTGTGACTGAGCTCCTCACCCATGACAGTACCTCCGTAAAATCCAGCTGTTGCACTGAAGCTTGATAATGAATACAGGAGGAGGGAAATACAGTACATAATAATGCAAGCGCTACACATGATTAAGCAGGCTTCAATCTTAAGCAGATGCACACAGCAAAACCTTCCTTGCTCCACTGAAAGCACCTTCAGAATGCTCTCCACAGTCTTCAAAAGTTACCTAAATAAGACCAGAAATAGAACGGGGTCTGGATATGCATATGTAGATGACCATTTTTAACTGGCTTACTGATTACTTAACCATCCCATGGCTAATTAAAAGGCTCATTTTCCAATAATTAATTTGGAGGTTAGGCCTTGGGTAAGAAGTCAGTGAGTTTAGCTGGCTGCAGGGGCTTGGACTGACTATAGGCCAGCCGAGCGTGACCCAAAACAGACAATGAGTAGGTTTTTGTGTGTGTGTTTGCTTCAGGGCACAGTTTGTCCAGGGTTTTGGGGTTTTTTTTTGTTCTCAAAGTTGGTGGCCCACTCAGCAGACTGTTATTGAGCTTCCAGTGCAACATATTCATCCTTTGACAGACACACATATTAAACAGAAGATTAGAGTTAAATGCAGCATTCTCAGAACTTTAAACTAAAACCTTTGTATTCATTTATTTGCCACGGTGGTCAATAAAGCCAGTGAATTACTGTATATTTCAATATTTATGGCATCAGGCTGTTTAACGCTATAGTGTTTTCTGTAACCAATAAAAAGGGAATCTTGGCATTTTAGCAAGAATAATCTCTTTGGAGAATCTGAAGAGATAACAAGGGAACTTTCAGCAACCAAAGCTGTAATTAGGACTGAGCCAACAAGCAAATTTATGAGCCATTATTTTAACATATTTTGATCACTAAGTCATATGCAGAAGGTTAATAGACATGATATGCAAACATACACTTTAGTACTTCAAATAAGCAGATGGAACTACATGTGTATATATATATAGATAACTAAGCAACTATTAAACATTACAGAAGTGGTAGGGGGAGTTGTGTTTTTGAAAACAGTTTTCTTGTACTACTCCTAGGAATTAAATCACTGATGACTTCTAAACCTAACTTTCAAGATCCCACTTAGTCTCAGATAAACCCATTTCACTTTCGAATGAGCTTCATAATGTTGTTATGCTAGGTGAAAAAAACCACCCAAAAAACCAGAAACCACATGCATAACAACAACAACATTCAGAGCTATATTATATACTGGAACTAAATACATTTCCTACTTTTTCAGTAAGTAGGCCTCAGACGTTTTCTGAAACCCCTCCAACTTAAAAATGTGAGATTTTTTCCAAGCTTCATTTGGTATTTAGATTTCAGAGGCAAGTATACACCCTAGAACACTCCTCTGCATTGGTATTAACATTTGCAATACAACATATAAGGAGAAAGAAGATATCTAGTCAAAGGAGAAAGACCAGCATCTATCCTTCTCCAGGTCTACTGAAGCAACACCTCTCAGTCAGGAGGCACTTCTTTGGTGGAAAGCTGGAAAAAGCAAGGCAGAAACATTGAATCCTTCTCTCCTTTCTAACTCTCAGCCAGTTTGATTATCAGGGTTTTCCGGTACTCTGCCAAGGCACCGAGAAAAGATCACAGGATAAAATCTAACTGCTACAACTGTGTGATTTAAGAACGAAAGTGACTTGAAATAATCAGGTTCAGCACTGTCCTCTAATTATTGGATCATTTCCTATCTGGACATTTATAGTTTTTGATTATACAGCTGCTAGAATACCTGTGATCACAGATGACTGCTATATTCAACAGTATCCAAAGTTCAAGGTAAGAAAGTGAGCTCAGTGTAGCTTTTATCTTCCTTACCCCTTAACCCTTCAAATACCCTGAAATAGCTATTACATAGTAATGTAAGATAATGTTTTTCTGCAAACTGCCAAAATGAAAGGGGGGAGGAAGGCAGGGAAGGACACTACAAAAAAAATCCTCTGGATTTAAACATTATCTGTAAAAAAGGCTCTGTTATTTAGTAGTTTAGCATACTTTAACCTGCATCCATTCTATTCAAAACCTTTAGATTTACTTTGGACAATCTCAGAGCTTTAAACGAGGGATTCCTCCCTTTTTCCTACCTAAGAGAAAAAAAGAAAAGAGAGAGGGAAAAAAAAAGGAAAAAAAGAATGTGCATTAATTACAAGGTACTGACTGACCTGGATTAGCCTTTATTCCATGTCAGTAGAAAAGAATTTCTGACATATGCATCAATTACAAGAACAGAATAGACTGCTCCAAGTGGATTTCTTGTAAGAAATAAAGAAAAGCAACTTTTGGCTTATTTGGGTGCCTCAGTGTAACACTGTGTAAGCTACTAATGGGATAGTACCTCTCCTACAAAGCCTTTCAAGTTATTTGAGGAACACAGCAATATTTAATCTCATCAAGTTTCTGCCTGCACTGTTTAAGTTTAAAATGCTGGGAAAAGTTATCCCTTATATATAAATAATTCTAAGTGTTTTAATAAAGTGGAAGTAGGGAAATAATGTCTACCTACAGACAAATAAGAAAAGGTACAGGATGCAAATACAGTCACGTGCTAGCGCTCACAGTTCAAGAACAACACTGAAAAATTGTGAAGACTGCAAAATAAGGCATGAGAATAATTTATTGTCAGAAACCCTACATTATACCAACAGACAAAAGAAGCTTGATCTATTCAGCATACACAATCCATAAGTACCTGTCTGAGGGTGACAACCATTTCTTCAATCAAGCAGAAGCTTAATGTTGGAAGCTAAACACATAGACGTGTTCTGTCTAGAAACAGGTCTGAACTGACGGCATAATTAGGGATAAAATCTCCTTGTCACGGTTAATACTCTAAACATAAGGTCTTGCTATAAAGACTAAAACTCTTTCTAAAAAGTATGATCTATCAGAAACAAAAACCTTAGTAATTCCAGTCTTCAACTTCAAAAGACCTCATTATACAGAGCATAGGCTTGAACACCTACTGCAGTCCTTCCAGGCTTTAGAAACTTCTAGTGACCTCTGTGACAGACACAGATTTACTGTTTACTCTTTTCATCAGGAACTCCACATATTTTCCTTAGCTAAGTCAGAACATACTTAAAACCAAAAACCCCGGCTTTTCTTCCCATGCACCAAATTCAATAGGTAACACTTGTATTGAGAAGCAGAATTGCTGCTGCGGAAACTGAAATCTAGCACTGGATTTGGAAGAAAGGCCAATGAACATTTGCAATCAAAACCATATAGCTTTGATTAGTTTTACTTTTAATATTTAAAATTTTACCTTTATACAAGGGACAAAAACATCAAAAGTATTCAAATAATCCTGTTCAAATACAGAATGTCTCATATGTAATGATTTTGCAGTTCTTAATAAAATCAAAGTTAAGGCAATAAGATGTTGCCTCTGCAGGGACAGACTGTACATTAAAGTCAGACTAAAAACTTTGAACCAAGACTTGGAAAATGTTGTTAATTTGAAAAAAGGAAGAAAAAAGGTGACAATCTTTTGTTAGTGACTTACCAAATGTTTCTATGTATCGTTGAATAGAAAGAGTGCATATTCTGTAAAACTTTACATGTTATGAAGTGTTTCTGATTAAATATATAGTAGCAGAACTCGACATTTAAGTGGAAAATGTACTTCCAGATACATAACATACTGTAAGAAAAATTATATTTGATGTATAAAATGAAATAGCAATTAGTTGTGCTTCTTGACAGACTGTAAAAAGAAGTATAGGCTGAAATGTTTGAACTGGGATTTTCATACATCTTTACTTAGTAACAAACCAAGTCTGCCAAATACAGTACTTGAATACATCCAGACTTGAGGAAACTTGCCAGCATGTCTAACTTAGCAGAAAATGGTTAAGCAGCATCTACTGTGGTCAACAGGCGGTATTTTCAACTCTAAGATTCAGAGGGTTTGGGTTGGGTTTTCTTTTTTTCCACCCTTATGTTCTTTAAATCTCACTGAATTCTAGAAAAATTATAAAGGCTCAAACATGGAACCAAAGCGCCTCCCTGTACATCAGTGCTTACAAACACATTTGTTGACTTACGTGAAAAGCAACCCATGTTATAGCATTTCTTCTTTAAACTCAAAAGAAAAAAAAAAAAAGGCATAGAAGTAAAAGCAACACTTTTTCCCCTTCATAAATTACCTTCAGTATGATTTCCCCTGCCCTCCAAGCTTCCCTCCTCCCTCCCCTTTCCTCTGTTCCCCTCCCATGCTTTCTGTATTTTACATTAAAGATTTCCTGGTACGACATTATCAGTGTGGCCTTTCCAGCTCTTTTATTCACATGCAGAGAAGGATGTGGCTAGCTTAGAAAAGTAGTTGTAAAGTAACTATGCCTATAAACTTTGACAGTTTTATAAAAGGCAGTTATTTGTCTGTATTCAGAAGAGACAACAATGCGGTGACATTTTCCCACCATAGATAAGTGCAAAATGTGTTTGGGATATCATACGCTCCAGTCACAGCAGTGATGCCATGGCTTTTAAATTAATGAAATTTAAAAGCTCGTACACTATTTTTATTCTCAGCAAAAATTTTACTTCCTCACGTCTCAAAGAAGGGAGCTACAAAAGTCACTTTACAGCTACCTTCCAAAAATGTGAAAATCTAAACATGGGCTTTGGCATCTCCAAAGAGGAGGAGAAATGAAAAACATAAATAAAAAAAAGAAACAAAAAGAAACAAAAAATAATTTTTTTTTGTTTTCATTCAGAGGAAGGTACATTGTCAAACACTAAGAGAATGTAAAAAGCACCGTCTGATCCTCCTCAGTAGGGCCCATTAAAAAAAAAAGCAAACAAAAAAAAACCAAAACAAACCAAACAACCAAACAAAAGCCATCAAGCTTGGGGAGAACACAGGAGGAAGTTACCTACCTTCCTACAAAGTCTCAATCACTGTCTTCAGTCTGTTCACAAAAAGGAGAGCTCAACACTTAACAATGCATGGTAATTTTCATGAGTTTGGCTCGGTTTCCCATGGCGTGGTTACACAACACCAGCTGGGGCCAAAGCTGACTCCAATAGAGTTGCACTGTTCCTCTCCCTGGAGGAGAGCTCAGCATAGCACATGGCATAGAAACATGCTGGTACAGTTGGATTTAGAGGACAAAATTACTCCAAAGTCATGAGCTGAACCATATTCATGTCTCTCCTCCATCTGTCTGAAAGATGGACTGGAGCTGCTGTATTAATAATGTGGATTCCAGCCAGGCTTGAACTGATGAGCAAGCCGCTGTCTATGATAAATGCACAGGGCGTCTGTACGTAGTATAAAATCTTAAGTTATGATAAAAAAATTGCAGAGGCACAGCTGTATTTAGAAACAATTGTTCCCAGTGAGAAAGCCAGACTCAACATGCAAGTTTCTGGACGTGGCATACAGAGCATTTTTCCTACCACTGCACGGCACCATGAAGGATGCCTTGTGAGTTCCCACTGCTGCTTCTCCAAACCAAATGAAGCTTGCCATATCATTGTGAGCTCCTTCAGCTCTGGGTGTAGGCCAAAAAAAAAAAAAAATCAGTACTCTCATACACTTCCAAACTGGCAACCTTTCACTGTAGACAAACTCTATTGTTGGAAAAGGTTAGGCGTAAGTGTAAGTTCTGTTCAAAATTCATCAGTCCCTGCTTTCCTAGCCATAGAAGTTTAAGTTGCAGAACAGTAACAAATAAAAGAACTCAAGTTCTCGATGGCATTAGACTTCTTAGCCATATGAAAAGCAGGGATTATTTTCTTCAGCTGTTCTGTTATGAAACACTTTGCTTAAAATACTTCTGACCATTTTATTAAATGTACAGCATTAACAAGAAATACATAACTAGCCAAACAATTATATTTGTTATCCCAAAATTATTATTTCAAGATGCTACCTAAAACCTCAACCTGCAACACAACTCAACCATATAGCTCCTTGCACCCACCCATTACTCCATAAACTGCAAGAACCCACCTTCTTCCAGGCTCACAGCACAGTGCTCTACTAACACTGAAGTCTTGAGAATTGCATCCAAGTATATGAGAAGATGCAGGTGTGAGTTCTTCTTCTGAGAGGTGAAAATGAGAGGACAAAGTCACAAAACTAAACAATCACCTTTAATAACTAGGGGTGTTTTATTATAAAATTAGGACATTCTTCATAAATATTTCTGAGGAGAGAAATACGGAACAAGTTCACAGCAGACTTCACACATTAAAGAAAATCTATCATGTGGAAGGATTTTCTAGCTAGCAGCTGTCAGTGGAACAAGTCTTTAAATACTTTGCCTGTTTTAGCAGGTCAAAAAATATTTGTGTGGTCAGGTTAAGGAGGGCAACTTCGTGGCACCTTCAATTTCATATTTAAGTGCCAGGTGTTGTAATAGTAGACCAGTGCCTCTAGTTAGTGCTGCCACTTCTTCGAAAATGGAAAGCCTATGATTTCCAAAAGCTTTAGACATTCTTTAAAATAAAAGAATTATTTTACTACTACTCAATTGTGAAAAAAAATATTACTAAAGACATGAGACTCAAGAGAAAAAAATGCTTTACACATATCTACACTTACAACCCTAAGAAGGCTCTCTCTATGTTTCATTTTGAATGACTACAGAACTCCTAAACTGTCTTAGTGGGTTGGGATCCTAATCAGGGACAAACCTTGAAACGCAGCCATTTTCTTTCTGGAACAGTCCTAGCAGAGTCGTATCTTCCTAAAGGATTTCCTGTTGCCTACAAACTATATATTTCATTAAAAAAACATTCAAGACAGGACATCCCATCTTTAGAAATGCTGGCTTGCTTCAGACATGACCAGACAGAACCATCTCCTGGCCAGACATCAGGCAAAACTCTCTAATGATTAGCCTCACGCATAACTTAATTCTTCAAATATTGCTTTCTATTGTGACAGATATACCCTTTCATGAGATAAAACGTAACCATCAACATGAAATTTTTATACAGTGAAAAATACAAACATATAAACTGATAATAACCCTTCTTACAAACATAGATGTTGACAGGAAGCATGTAATTTATAACTATCTTGACAGAAACTAGACATAACAGAACCCAAATAACCTGGACTGCCTGGCTTTCCTGAACCAGCAAAGTCCACAATTGCTAGGAGAGAGGTTGTATTCAATCTCTTACCACCATCACCCTTCTATCATCTAAAGGACAGAATATACATTGTGTGCATATGGGAAGAAAATTGTGTACTGTATCTATGAAATATATGTTGTGAGGATCACTGCCAAGATGTATGTAATGGAATTTATATTGAGCCCCGTTCCACAAAACCCACAACTAAGAACAGCTACTGTTTTCAAAGGATTTGGTAACTTTTAATGTCTTGAAGTGCACGATCAGTTTTACAGCATGTTCTGACCAAAGAGGCTACCAGAACATAACATAGCTGTAATTTAAAGAATAAAAGTCTCTTGCATGTTAAACCCAAGCTCTCCAAGGCTCTTTTACCTGCACCACTAATAGACCTGGGTACAATGCAACAGAAGCAGCATCACCACCTTTCCCCGCATTTCACCTCCTGCTCTCTTCAGATTGTTGACTCTTCAAGAAGCTGATTTCAGCTTGATATATCAGTCCAAAACACGTAGAAAGTTTCTATTAATATTTTATTGCTGATAAAACATCAAAGCTAGCTCACATTCTGGTTTATCAGCCAGCAGCAATTTCCCCCTTTTTTAAGCTAAATTAAACTATGGAGAGCCAATTAAAAAAAAGAAAACCTGACAACTAAGCTTTCCTCTGTATTACCTATCTAAATATAGAATAGATATAAGGGGCCTTTAAGCACGCTTCTGATGTCAGTGGCATAGTTTGAAGTTGCTGCCAGACCTATCATCAGGTGACTAAAAGACAAAAAACCCCAAATACATCTCTTTAAAAGATAATTAATATCAGCAGGCTTGAATTTGTTAACTATATAGTACCTGTCAAAGTTCTTCAGAGTCAAGTGGTAAATAACTGGGAGGTCCCTGTGCTGCTTCGTGCTTTGGAAACTCAAAGGGCAAAAAGCCTTTGTATCTTTATTTTTACCACTTTGGCATTCTTGGTTTTAAGGCTGTGGTCAGCCCAAAACGAAAGAATGCAACCTTGACAATCTAATTTACTTAAGAGTTGTTACTTACTTTAACTGGTAGTAAGTAATCACTTTTTTGCTTCTTATCCTTCACTATCCTTTAAGTCGCTTTGGAAGAAATATGGCTGGGGAGGAGGGGAAAATCAATGAACCTGAAAACAGATTTCTAGCATGTCACTTGAATAAAGGAGCAAGATAAAATTTGGAGGAAATTTCAAAAGGTGGAAAAGGATAGTTTTGGGGATGAAAGCTGATTTACATCTAAACTGTTGACTTTACAGTACTTAAATGTATTTTACATCTTATTAGTGTAAGTAAAACCTAATATTAACACTAACAGAAAGATTAACTGTTACTATTTATTTTCTGTATATTAACCCTGTGCAGTTGGCAGCAGTCTGGAGTTTTCACCATGGTTTTTGTTTCCTCACTATATGTGGAGCTGTAAAAACCCTGGAATATATGACGGTCAAAAAAAAAAAAAATAACAAAAAAAATCACACACAGAACAAAACAAACACTCACCTCCCAACCCCATGACAAAACTGGCAAAGAAAACCACTTTAATTCATGATCTCTAACATTACAATTTTTGTGATAACGACATATTTTTTGTAGGGTGTTTTAAGTCCTTCAGAACAGTAATGTAACACATAGTAGTTGCTTCAATAAAAATAACTGCTCTGCCTGGTGATAATGTCTTCCCATAAAACAAAAATCTCAAGAAGCAATGGCTATCATTCCTGACCTAGAATGAGCAGATGTAAAGCTTACTGCTAACATATAAATAATTGCAGAACAGCACTTCCATATTTTCACTCCAGGTCCTGCACAGCTAGGACTGCAGTACTACAGAGATCCAGTGTACCCTCTGTCCAGGGTCTTCTCCAAGAATTATTATGGTACTCAAATTATTCTTAAACAGGAAATGACAATTTAAACCTGCAACAGCTTCTTTAGGATCAGAAGCACATTTCTGAGATGGTAAGCAAGACAGATGCTAAGCATGACACAAAAATAACAAATGCTGTTGATGAGAAGTATTCAAACAAACATTTTCTTTGAGGTATTTTATATACATAGCTAAGCCTGAAGTAATTAATAAATTTAATAATTAGACACTGTTTATCATTCCTGATGGACGTCCACCATGAAGGGAAATGTTCCCCCTTTCAAAGCCACAAAGGGTGAGTTAAAAGAATGCTGGGGCAGGAGCTGGGGAGGAGAGGGAGCACTGGGAGCTCCCTGCCTTGCTTCACCATGCAGGTCACAGTGCTTGGGCCCCAGTGCAGCTGCCCTCTGCCTCCACTGGCAACTTCAAGCAATGCAAACAGACCACTAAGATTTTTGTTCCCCATGCCTGCCCTTCAGATGGGAACTCATTTATGGCATTGCTGTGGTTTACTTTCAGGCTCTGTGGAGCAGCTTTGGGGTGGGGTTGTTTCTTATGTAAATGTGATAAAGTTGAGAATCATATCACTAAAAATTCCACTGGCAATATTTTACTTCAGATAAGCAAGCTCAGCTTTAAGCAAGGCTGATAGTCGAACTACAGTTTGCAGCTTAAATGTAAACATTTATTTTAAAAAGTTCAGTTAGGAGAGGGCCATCTTCAACTAGTTTTAAATAGCATCCAGCTGAGAGGAACATTTACACTAGAACACACAGAAAATGTTTAAATTGTTTTAGATTTCTCTCCACATGGAGCATCAATTTAGAAATAAATTAGACCACTAACATTCAGAAGTGCTTTAAAGAAATTTGCTGTTTTTCATCAAGATCATATTTGGTTGCTTCATGAAAGCCACAATAAGCCTCGCTATTTTGTACAACTTATAATTGGTTATTTAATATGCACACATTATTTATAAGTCATGACACACATAATTGTGTATCATGTACAATTTATTTATACAAAAGCAAAAAAAAGTGCAAACTGAATTGCTACACTTCTTAATTGCCTGAGAACTAAGAATTAATTACCACCGGGACAGAAAAGAAAAAGTAATCCTTTAAAAGTGGGATAATCAATATAATAAAACCCTATAGTTTTCCAAACCTTAATTTTAAGCATTTCAGGTCACAGAAGCTTTCTAAAACTTGGAGATGGCTGCAACACTGATCTCTAGTGGGATACCAGCCAGCCAGGATACCAGGGAAAGTGCTTGGCATTCAAAGAACAAGTTATTCTACCTATTAATAGCCCAACCTTTGTAATCAGTGACTAAACCACAACTACATGGCAGCACTGCATCTTCACATCTGATGAGGATCAGGCTTTACAGTACTCAAACATTTCACAATGCCCAGAGCAGTCTACCTTTCACTGCCCTTCGCTGCCCTAGATCAAGGCAGCCATCACTACTGCCTCCTCTTCCTCTTCACTCCACTGAGCTGAGGAAGTCTAGGAAGTTTAAAGGTCCATTCAGTTAACAGCCTGTTGGCATCCAAGAAAGAAAGTGGGACCCAACCAATGTGGCACAGTGACTAAGGCAGTTCATCAAAATGCTTTCAGGATGAAAGCAAATCGATTCAATGTTGTGGTTTAATGTACCATAACACTATTGGAGAATAGGAGCTGCACAGTGGCTGCCTACAGTCTGGTTGCAGCAAAGCAAGTGCTGTGCAAGTACAGCAGAGAGGTTGCTTAAGCTGTTGCTAATACTTAACTTTGGTGGACTGGAGCTAGCCCAAATGTCTCAAGAGAGTTATGTCAAGAGTAATTATGCATTATGGTAACAGTCTACAACTTGCATTTCAAAGAAAGAATGTGCCAATCTCTCACAGTATGCAGAGAGAGGCCCAACAAGTTACCAAGGAGTCAGAAACAGAATATCCGATTTCATCACCCTTCTGCTTTGCTTTTCTCAAATTTCCAATTGGATTTCAGATTTCAAGTCTGCTTTAGCTTCACCATGCCCTTTCATAAGCACTAGGATTAAGAACTTCAGATATCATCTTTATACAGACACTTCTTCCTCCTCCAAGAGAGGATCTGGAGGAGATTAAGAGCTGCTTCAAAAATGAGGCTATGAATAGCAAGTAAGGAAAAATAACGTGGCACGAGAAGATTATATTACTAGGGACAGTGAGAATATAGTAAGCATGTACTATATTTTCCCCCAGTGTTCTTCTAACTTCGAGCCATTTTCAGCCAAAGGGATTCCTTGGTTTGCAGTGACTCCTTTATTTGGGGTTACCTTCCAGAGACTTCTCTGGTGAACCCTTCAACGCATGTGATTTTTTTTACATTCATGGCAGGTAAGTCACACTTTCTACCACTTTCTGCATAAACAGCCAACACCTTGATGTTGAGTCCCACCCATCTAGTGACATCTGATAGCCAGAAGTTCTTGTCCACAAAACAGCACCATTTGTATACACCGTTTATTTCAGTCATCCCTTCAGTTAGGCAGCAAGAAGCTGCACGAAATAAGAGAATGGAGCAAGGAATAATAAAGAAACTAGTTTGAAAGAACAGGAGCAGGTAGGTGAAGTATACAACCATTATCCCTCAGCACACAGATGATCTTATGCCCATCTCAGCACACTGATATACCATGAATCCTATAACTGCACTTACTACCGTCATTATCTGTGACTTCATACACTCTGAAGATATGAAAAAGCTTTAGAAAAGGTGCTTCATTTTCTCACGCACTTTTATATTTCTTTAAAAGAGCTGTAGCAGTAGGGACATGGTTGACCGGTGGGCTTGGCAGTGTGAGGTTTACGGCTGGATGATCTTAAAGGTCTTTTCCAACCTAACCAATTTTGTGATATATAACAACAACTTTCTCCATAAAAATAACACAAGAGAGTACATTTCTGTATGCCTGCTGAAAGCCCCCACAGTGCAACACAGAAGGCAGCACGTGGCATTAACTAACCTTAACAACCATACCCTGGCATTTCCTCCGTGAAAGAATCAGTCTTAGCAATATTTGGAGGTAGAAATACTGATGCTGTTTTCTTCACTGCATTTGAAGAGTATGATTCGCTGGGCAATCTACAGCTTTAGATGGCTGTACTTGCACATTTTTCCTACGCAGCATTACATATTACAGCAGTTAGAGGAGTTATAAAACTAAATAAGCGTTATCACTACCAACAACAGTAACAGCTGGTAGGCTCCAACTAGTGCCATCAGGTACGCAACGCAAGGAAAAACACTGCTGTTACTGTAGGATATTGTAAAATTACATAAGGTTGTTGTCCACTGTGATGTGTCAGAGGCTTTTTATAAAGCCCAGGTATAATGCTTGTTTCCTTCAGGATAAGAGTGTGAACCACAAAGTCAGCAAGGGAGAATCCAGCTAGGGGTAGTCATGTATCTTGCTTATTGAAAGATGGAAGAGAAAGGAGCAAAGGAAGAAGAGTCTGGGGGAGTTTGACTTCCTCACATCTTTCTCTACAAAGATTTCTACTTTAAAGACATAGAAAAACAACCAGTCAAAGCTGACTGCAGAAACCTAATAAAGGTTTGGGCATCCATATACCTTTTCTAAGCATTCTGCGTAAAGTTACTGCTAAGGTAGCACATACTTGGCTGATACCACAAAACTTTGAGCATGGGAGCCTTCCAAATAGTTACTAAGGTAGACATCATCTGGTTTCTTTGAAGCAAGCCAAGCTATATTATGAACAGCTCTTCAAAGGTATCACAACAAAAATCTTAATCAGCAGTCCACAGGATGAAACACTTGGTTTTTTTTAAAATCATTCAGTATCACTAAATTATTGTTAAGCTACCAGAAAACTTCGTTTTAATCCTAAAAGATAGATAATTTATAATGAAAAATCTATAATAATTCCCCCAATTTTTTGCAAATGAACTATTGCCCAGCCCCAGATACCATCACAAGCAGTCACTGTGAACCACAGTGGCCCCTCTGCAAGTAAGAAGAGGAATTTGTGCAATGGGTGGGGTACTCCCGTCACAGCCTAATTTCCAATAGTTAACTTTACAAGTTTAATAGTGACTTTGCAGCAAACACAAGCAGAACAAATGCTAATTCTTTTGCAAGCTAAAACAGAAATACACTCAATCCACTTCCTGGTATTGACATAGTACATTGTTCTAAATGCATCCATTGTAAATAGAATATAATAGCTTTGCCGTAAGAAAACAGTTAAGAGAGTTATATGGGGATCACGGTGGGGGGGGTTTGTTTTCGTTTGTTTGTCTACCACTCCTTGATAGCTACACAAGCTTCTTGAAAAATATTCTTCACATGTGATATACATGCACTTCCATCTTTGCAACAGCCAAATCTCTAGGTCCTGGGTTTTTTTACTCCCCTACAGCACAAAAGCAAGCAGTGACATTTATAAATCTAACTGTTGACTCTAAAGGGTTTAACAGAAGAGGTGGCAGAAAAGCAAATAGTCTGGCCACACACTGGGGACCCTCAAGTCAAGGGCTAAGTTACAGTAACCTAATTACAGGAAACTCATTTCTCAATTGTCTGCTTCTGTGTGCTTCATGGCTTAACTCAGGTATATGGAGCAGTGGGTCAGTGGGTGAGGGGCAGGGAGGGGCACTGCTAGGTTAAAGCAACACCGACTTTTTAAAAGGTTCCAGATAATCAGTTACCTTGCCAACACTTTGTTCAACCCAACTTGACCCTTACAAATGTGAAAGGTTAATTGTTAGAAATTTGTAACAACAAATACATCTTTTCCTTTTTCTTTCTTTCTTTTCTTTTTCAGCCAATGATAGCAAGAATATTTCTTTAGGAAAAAAAAAAATCAAGCAGCAATAAGATGTCTGGAAATAATTAAGAAAGTTCACATAAACATTTATTCATGTAAGTAGCAGTGATATTATAAACATAAGTAATTAAACTCACTTCTTAATTCTGACTCAGTCATACCAGTGAAACATTTCTACATACTAGTGAACTGTATAAACACTAAGTAAATAGAGAGATGCATATGATCAAAGACTACAGAAGTTTATCTTAAAAGTCAGTGTTAGAGTAGCCACTGGCATATGCCTGCAATTCTTTTCAGTATATATTATCATGAATACTCTTACTTTCAAACAATGTTATGAGAATAAAATGACAAAACCTCTCAAAGTTCTAACTTTCAGTACTAATGGTTTAGTATCATTAGAAAACACTAGTATTATATTTTGTCTTCAGTAGAACATTTTCATCAAGATGCAAGAACAGTTCTCTAACTGAAGATTCATTTTTCTTCATTATTTCACTTTTTTAAACATCTCAAAATTAATTTCAGAAGTGATTAAAACTAAAGCATCCAAATTAAATGAAGTTTTATTTTACTAAACATTGCATGGGTTAAAGCATTTTTATACAAACTGCTTAAAGTACTTCATAAGCTCAGAATTCAATTATAATTGCAATTTAAAAATGAATATTCAGTATTATTTCATAATTTTAATTAGCTATGTTTTATTGAATCAATTTCTAACTTCACCAACATCACTAGTAATCCATCTAAAATATCTGAGGTTGTGTTAGTACAGTCTGGAGAAAAGTGTTTCAAGTTGTTGGTAATCATGCAGCTTTTCTTCCTCAGGCTAGTGGTTTATAAAACACAGAGCATTATGAAAAACAGACCACTGCAGCAAGCTTCACTGAACTTGCCTGTTGCACCCCGAAATCTACAGAGCTCATTTCCATAGGCAAGAAGTTTATCTATGTTTCAGGTTGCTCATACCTCAGTCAAAATCCTGAAGTATTAGGGGAGGGAAGGAGGGAAGGAGGGAAGGAGGGAAGGAGGGAAGGAGGGAAGGAGGGAAGGAGGGAAGGAGGGAAGGAGGGAAGGAGGGAAGGAGGGAAGGAGGGAAGGAGGGAAGGAGGGAAGGTCAGTATTACCTGGAAACAAAAATAATCTGGAGAAGTTAGACTACTTCCAAAGACCAGACTTGAAAGCTCAAGCACAGCATTGCCAGAGAAGGCCCTGCCATGTCCATGCCCACTGCCTTGGGAACCTTGAAATTGCACATTCCCGGAGGCTGGCACTCACAATGCCACCCATGGCAACAGCTCCCCTAGGATCTCACGATATATGGCTATATATTGTCTACAAACACACATTTCTATATATGCATATACATGTGTATATTCTATACGTGAGCGAATAAAGTTATACAATCCCATATATACAGTTTCTTAATGACCCAGACAATTTTTTCACGTGTCTTCTGTATATAGAGGAGAATTCAAAGTCACAAGAATCTTGTACTAATCCTCTCAAAACATACAACAAAGCATACACGGAGAAGATTTTTAGATGTAGTATCCCTAACCACTCTTGCTGAATTTGGTGTCTGAAAGCCTTCTGGTTTTATCTTTCCTTGATAACATGCAGGACACTATATTCTGTGTCTGCTTGATTAGACACATATTAGAAGCTACTGGAAAAAACAAAGACCTTGAAGGTATTGAACAAAATCCTCATGGAAGTGTCTAGATCCCTGCTTAACTGCAAAAATATTTCTGGAATGTTTTTTTACCAGCTCGCAGTTCTGGTGAAATCACAGAATCATAGAATAGTTTGGGTTGAAAGCGACCTTAAAGATCATCCAGTTCCAACCCTGCTGCCATGGGCAGGGACATCCCACTAGATCAGGCTGCCCAAGGTCCCATCCAACTTGGCCTTGAAATGGTGAAATGAAACCATATTTACAGAAACGAAGAGATAGTCAAGGCCTCATTAGTCTTCCAAAAATTAAATGAGCAAGCACCTCCCTGCCTCCCTCTCCTGTACCTAGACACAAGCAATCCTGTCTTCAGTTTCAACCTTCTAATTTGAGGATGGAGCTAACAGGAAAAATTATTGAAAGCTGATACCTGGTATGTCCTAACCTTGAAGACCTTAGTCTTTTCAGTGTCTAACAGATGCATATGCTAGTTCCAGTCCTCCCTCACCCATCCTTCTTCACAGGCATCGATCTCTGGCTGCCAGCATAAAGAAAAGAATCAATATTTTTGTTTGAGGACCACACGATGCCATCAGTGACTCCCTCATTAATGATGGTCTGCAGGACTTTTTCCATTCCTTCCCCTTCCTTCCCCTGGTCTCTGCTCCCAGCCCACCTACAGATCTCTGCAATCACAGGTCCTACTCATTCTAAATCCCGATGTAAAGCCAAAGCAAACCTTACAGCTCCCTTATGTGAGCTTGTTTACGTGGTAAATCAAAATGCAGTAGGAGAAAATAAAGTTACCTTTCGCAGACAGAGTGAGCTTTCCCTACCTCTGATCTGAAACTTTTATGTCATCCCTATGTCTTGCTTAATTTACCGGAACTCCTCTCGGAGGCTGGTCAAAACGCCCTACAATATCTGCCATCGTTCCACAGCCAGAAAAGAAATTCAATATATAACATTTATAATCACTGTAATTTTAACACATTTAGACTCTGTTAATAACTAGGAGAGCCACCGATGTGATCGCATAGGTTACTTTTAGGGAAGCAACCAGCAAGTTACACGACGATTTGCTCCATATCCTAATTCAGAGCACAAGGATTAGCTTTGGTTCTAACTAGACTTCATCACAGTGCTTTCAGCATAAGGATTTTGTTATAAGGGGGCACACAACATTTGAATCAAAGCACTCAGTCTTCGAGAGACTAGCTGTGACTGCTTCTCCTCTCCTGTCAGGAGTTCTCGTAATAACGTGTTAAGCTTTACAGTAAATTTTAAAAAATACTACAAAAGCCTTTTGCAGATAAGCACAGTCTAATACCCTTTACACATAATTTGTTTCTCTGCTGTTACTGATGCACTTTTAGAAACTATCATTGCAGCATATTCCATGTTGCCTTTCAAATGTCAAAACTGAGATTCAAATGCAACAAAAATATTTAAAACTAAGTTTTGAGATGTTTATCTTTAGATTTAAAGAGAAAGCTTGAGCTGCAAGCTTTATTCACACCAAAACACACATTTCAATGAATAAAGCCCTGGTGTGAGGACAGCAATGATCTAGAAAGCAAGCATATACAAGACTATAAGTTTTGCCACAAAACTGGCAGAAACACCTCACAGCCTCCAGATGAAATACCAAATTTTTGTGAAATATTGTAATGAAACATTTCTCAGTTATTCTGAGGGAGGGCTTAAATTAGCAGGACTGTAATTGTTTTTAAAGAACAAACTTTCCCTGAAACCAAGTATCAAACTTTCATGTGTGGGAATTTAAAGTTAATGGACTTAGAGAAGAAAAAGATCTCATTATCAGAAGGACTGAAGGACTGAGCATTTCAAGATTCCATCGATTTTAGTGGAAATCATGCACATTCAATTCCTCCTTGTATCAATCGTCCCGATCGTCCCACATGTTAAATGTCAGCTTTGGTTCTATGAGACCTAAGTATCCCATTTGAAAAGAATCCCTCAGTTAACAAGATCTCTTTATTGAAAGAGGACAAAGCATCTTCTCCAAAGCTGAAATCCTAGCAGCCCACAGGTCCTCCCCCCTCATTATATATTTTAGTACATTATGGATGATGAGCTAGGGAGGGAGGGAAAGGTTACAGAAAAGCAAGTGAAAAGTTCCTGCTATTTAGATAAACATGCACACGAAATTAATCCAGCTCTGCCTTAAGTTTAAGGCCAGTAAGAGAAATTCACTTTTTTCCTCAAAAAATTCTTAACAAAAATCACAGTGCTTCTTTTCTTCAATAACTGGCCAAAGAAAACGAAAGAATACTACTAACCTTCATTCCTGGAGACAGGTTCTGTACCACCTGGCGTTTTATCTGGCATCTCTGCAGACACAGGCTTAGTAAAACCTAGTGGACACAAAGCAAAGACAGCATTCTCCATCAAAACCAGCATGTTTCAGTAGGACACTCCCCTGCCTCACAATTCCAATGAAGGATGGGTTTTCATGTTAATATTTAAGATATGTGAACAAGGAAAGCTCCCGAGAGATTAACTGTAGGACTGTTCAGTAGACTGTCACCTGGACATATTGCCAGGTAGGCAGTATAAAAGTATAACACACTCTCGTCCTCTAATAAATTCCACTAATTACATCTGATAAACTTCCGTCTTTGAGTTTAGATACTTTTTTTCCCTCTCTGTGAATTCCCAGTGAGAGGCCAACGAACTGGGATGAAAGAGCTTCTTATGCTCACATATTGGGGAAGTTAATGAGAAAGTGGTCAGATGGAAGGTCACATCATCCTGCGTTAAACATACAGTTCCATCAACTTAAAGCTTTAATACATTGTAGAGCATCAACATGTCTTCCATCTCAACAATGGGCAGAAAAGAAAAGGCTTCTCAGGAAAGCAGCATGGCCATCTCGTCTTTCAGCAGTGCTGCCCTCTGTGGCACTGGCCAATACCATAGTGGGATTTTGTGTTTTCCTTTTTAGCACCTTTGAATATTTTCCCATCTCCATCTGGACTGACACTCCATTTTACACACTGAAAGCCTCAAGATCAGACAGGGTGCATCAAGAAAAGATAACTCAAAAAGAAGAGAATTCTCAGCGTGAAGGAGACTGCATGCCAAGTGGGGCAGAGACTTCACTTCAACTAACAATTCATGTGGCACAGTGCTGTGTATGGCACTATAGTTCCAATGCTGTGTGTTCTGCATCAGCAGCACAGCCTTAATTCCTAATGAAGTCACTAAAATCAACTTGTTGCTAACAATGCTGAGGCAACAGAACTGATTCAGCATGCAGATTTCAGACAACCATCAGATCCAAAGTTATGGAAAACCTCCATTGCTCATCCTGCATCAGAACAGACAGAACACAAATAAATGGCCTATTTTCCCCCTTCTTAAATAATTTTGTTCTCACATTCAAATTGCTTCTTTTGAATCCTCTCATCAGACCTAAAATAAAATCATTTCTGCCCCAGTATCCAATAAGGGCTTGGTTTACATCAAAACCAAACTAAACCAAATACATACGATTTCTTATGCAATTTAAGTCATAAAAAGTATTTCAGGTATGCTATCCAGGGCAAGTATATTTGTCATATTTAATTCACATATTTGTAAAAGGCTTAGAAGTGTTCGGCACATATGAGGCTAAAGTCCACTACCACATCCTAGGGTAAAAACTAATTTTTATTTAGCTGATGGAAACTCTACTACATAAAGTTTTCTACATCAGCCAGTTCATCTCTACTCAAGAGAAAATCTACGAGGTCTTACTCAGGAATTATTTTGTCCTTAGTGTAGAAGTTTCATCCACACAACATTACACATACTGAAGATTTGGAACGAGCTGAAAATCTTCTCTCAACTCCCAAAAATGAATAGTCACAATGCTTATCCACCTGATGGTCTGTGCACATGAGTTCATAAATCAAAATGACATCTGGACGGTGTCACAAACTGAATAAACAAGTGTACTGTCAACAAAGGATTTAGACAACTATAAACGCCTAATAGCCTCCAAAATTTGCTGTAAAACAGAAACCTATCCTCCAGGAGACATCTAAAAAAAAATTGTTCTTCAGATTACCCATATTTAATTATTTATGCTTATCATCATGAAACAGCTAGCTAGAATATATACACTGACTAATTCTAAAACTTGGCAAGCTCACATCCAACCCTCTGTACTACATATTGTCTACGAATACTGCACCACTTTATAAATCTAATTGCAGTTATCGAGTAATTTACTGTAAAGTTGACAAGAACTATTAATCACACAGTGAATCTGAACCAAGAAATCACATCAATAAATACAATATTTACTTCTGTGAGTCATTTCAAAATATGAGAATGTGTTTTCTTTAAATTCTGCATTTTAAATAAATAATTTCCTATCACAAATTCAGGAAACTACATGTTTAAAATCATAAAACATGGATATCCATGGGTTTTTTTCCAGTTTTCATTGGTTTGAGTTGCACACCATTGAGATAAAAGATTTAAGTAAATCATGAAAATGCTCAGAGGAACTTAATGACACATTAATCACATAAAATTGGTAGTCTTGGAAATAATTTTGGGTTTCTAATTGACATTTTGTAGAGGTGCTAGACACAGGTAAGAAAAAATACTTTTTTTCTGGCCTCTTCTGCCACAATTTATGAAAGTCCAATATTTGTTGTCTAAAGCAGGCCAACATTTCTTTTTGCGTGACATTCTAAAGAAGTAATAAGCTTGCTTTTGTGCCACTAAGACTCAGTACCAGAAAGTGTTACACAAAATATAGACACCTACCAACATGTACTTACTACTCAGGTATTTAATGGAGTGCCTGTGCTCATCCCACTCTATGGTGCATGATCTATCATGCTCAGAACAAAACGAAGCAGGACTCAAATGGGCAGTGAATGACACTGGTATTTTTAAAAATGGAATGGTAAATCGAAAGCTGGATCATTCAACTACAGCAGACAAACTGCAGTATTTATTGAAGAGGTTCAGGCTTTCCGCAGCTACAACCGCTCTCTGTTTCAAGAGCTCATTTAGATAACCCAAGGCAATTTAAAACTACTGTCCCACTAATGGTTTTGCACAGATTTACCAAATTAGCAGCTCTGCATTACAATAAGCAATAGCAAGGGAGGCTTAACACAGTTATACATGGTTGAAGAAAGCCAGCCTCTGCGCCAAGAAAAGCGCACCTTCAAAAACGCCACTGTCTGCAATGCTTTGCAGCAATAGTTTGTAAAATGTGTTGCTGTTTCCTAACTTCTTCTAAATCTCACAACAGATTAATAGTACCAGAACAGTTCAACCAGGTGCAAACATGACAGGATACACATAGAGCCTTCACCACTTTCCCACAGCAATTTCAACTTCAAAAATTACACCTAAAACTGAGGTTCAGTTATGTAGCACAGAACAGTGTTTTAAGTGACTTCTGTAAAAATCATGTATTTAAACCCCATACGTTTTAAAATTTAAAAAGTATGCCTTCCCTTCCTTCTCTCTCATTAGTGCATATCATTTCCACACTGTTCCTAGAAACCACAGAATATATTGTGCTAAACAAGAAAAAATAAAAATAACCCATATTTGTGGATAAATTCCCTGTTCCATTACTCCTAGTCATATAACCAAATATAGAACCATAGAATCATTTGGTTGGAAAAGACCTTTGAGATCATCAAGTCCAACCATACCTGTCCACTACTAAACCATATCCCTGAGCAAGTAATTCAAGACTTCCCTTCTTGTAACCCCAATAAACTTAATTATTGTCAGATTTATTTTGCTTTGCTTTTCTTCTCTGAGAGGTATAACAAAGCTAGTGCAAGGAGGAAAGGTTTAAAGAAAAGAAATATAGGACTCCAATCTTGGTTTTTTGTAACGTACCACGGTTTGTATGACTCAAAAACCAGAAGCGAAAGTTCAGCATTCCTTTATTTATGAAGTTCCTTGTTTAATCTAGGAAGGAAATCTCTGGCAAATACTGTTCAACAGACTAGGAAGGTAAATATCTCTCTCTGCAGTAAGGCCAAGAAGGACTCATGTAAAATGCAGCAGAGAAGCAGAACTCGGGGTATAATCTTGCTAGTAAGATGTACAAGTAATTCATTCTTGCCCACTTTCTATACAAATAAGGTCCACTCATCTAAGCAATCTTATTGCAAATTTTGGGATACTACTACTAATTTAACGATCAGTCATATAAAGGACCTTATAAAAGCAGTCATGCAAGACCCTTCCAGACACTCTTGCAATAGAATATTTTATATAGCTTTAATTGTTCCTGTACCTTTGGCACAGCTATTCTAGTAGTCCACAGGGTACTTATTATTTCTGAATTCATTACTCAAAGCTGGTTTGTGCATTACTACCTTTTGCTTACTTCTCTGAGCACTTTTTCACAGAACATCCCAGTAAGAGAGCTTTAAATACATATGCATTCATAAATTATGAATAAACACAGCCATGCTGTTTATATTTCTTAATTAAGTAAAACTTTTTAACAGTAACCAAAAACATCCAGATATATGAGCATGCATTTTCACAGGTCATAATCAGCCAGGGCCACCCAAATGGGCATACTGGGAGGTCCTAGTTCAAGCAATTTGTTGTTCCTTCTAATACACTGGTTTGCCTTTAAAATCATGAGCTGCTAAAAATTGCAGATTACCCTTATGAAAAAATAAGATCGCCATTCCTTTAGCACAGGATCTAAATCAACAGCATGCTATGGCTAAATTAATGGGAAAACAATCAAACTTAAAGTACATCTGTAATTAAAAATACTTTAAAAAAGCAGGCTCAGGAAAAACACAGATTATTTGCATTTCACAGACAAATATAGTCTGTTTCTTAAATTCTCTCAACATATTTTTGCAAAGTACAGATTTTATAATTATTCAAAATAAAAACTAAAATCAAAAATTGCAATATTTCAAAGTTTCATGGAGAAATTTTCATTAGAGAGAAGACATTTGTTACTTTTTTGTTACAGAACAGAAATATATCGCTGTACTCTAAAAAAGCATCGAGCAGCTTGAAAGAAACTATTTTTCATCATAGGTCTGTCTGCAGTTGTAACTATGGAGTCCAGCTATGTATTTATGCTGAACAGTGATCATCACTAACCAAAATCTAACCTGTAACTTCTCCTTTGTGTCAAATCCCTGGCCCCTCGTCTACATCTGTTCCAAATAGCTGGAAGTGATCATATTTAAGGAATTTGGTTGCATTTCCTCAAATTTTTTTTTAAATACAGCGCTTTAGACAGACAATGCATTTCTTTCCCCTCTTCCAGAAGCACAACCAGCATGGATATTAAGATTCTGCTGTGGCTACTTTATTCACAACCAATATATGTGTTCTTTTAAAACACTATTTCATTTTTAAATGCAGCCTTTTACAGATTAAACACTCAGTGCTTATGAATACCTATTGATTCATGTAAAACAACTGAAGTCCTGAAGTTCCACATTACACACTGTGCTGTTAACAGTAAAGCCATCTGCTCGTTTATTTTTGTTTTATTTGGATGAATTCTTCCTGCTGTAATTTAAAAAAATAAAAAAAAACAAAAACAAAACCAAAAAAAAACCAAAACAAAAAACCCAACAGGGTAAGAGTGGGAGTGGAGAAAATAAATACTAGTAGGTTTTTTGAGATTAAACATTTTGTAAACAAACAAGGACACCGATGCCCAGACACAGTCTACACAGACTGCCACACTTCTCAGGTGAATGGTGTTAGACGGTGCATTTCTGAATACAGAACCACTCACAGAACCCCAAAAACAGCACTCAAAATCTCAGATTGCAGGACAAACTCTATACTTCAAGGAAGGCTACAGCAAAATTCCTGCCTACATTAACATGACCAGATCTTGACATTTGGCTGTTAAATACCATAGATATCCCTGTTAGAAAATAAGGTCATCTAAGCCAGATTTAATTTTTGCCATTTGTTTGCCTACAAAATCCCTTCTGGAGCAGATGCGTTGCTGCTCTGAAGCCCATGAGAATAGCTTTGATCCCAGGTCAGATAAACCATAAAAGCAAGTTTATATGCTAACACTAACACAGTTCTTTCACATGAACCCAGAAGTGACACTGAAAGGAACTCTTCTGGACAAAAAGGACAGAAGTTACGAGGACGGAAACCACTATATGCCATCAAGTCTCATTGCTGCTCCTATTCACCACCACCCCTCAAGCCTTTCTAAGTAACACAGCAGTACCTGTTTAAGATTGAAGTGTTAGTTCAAGGTAATATTTATTCCTTAAAAATTGCACAGAGTTCTAATGGCTCCTTTCATTCCCTTCCAACAGAGTTCTGGATGTGGGTGTGAGTTATGGCTTCCCTTCTCCAACAGTGGTCTCCTTCAAAGTCCCACACAAATCTCCCAGCCTTTTTTCCCCTGCACATCAACACGTACCAAGATGTTCCAGGTCTGGGGGTCTTGTTGTTGGGTTTAGATATTAAACATTTTGTTGATTTTCCCAAGCCAGGTCACCCTTCCGCCTTCTTTTCCACAGAAAAGCCAGTAACAGTGGCAGTTAATAACTGCACAAGAGATGAGCTGGTCCAGAAAGACCGTCCGATCTATGTGGGCAAGAAGGAGCAAAACCTCCTTTGCACATTGTTTGACCCATCAATGAAAGTCCCAGTAACACAACTTTTCTTCCCTGTCCCCTTCTTCAAAACAGCATAAGTCTACAGCATCCTCTGTTCAGTTTCTTGAGCTAAGCACCTATGTTGCAGCTGCAATCCAAAAAAACCTAAGTTTTTTCTGTCAATCACAGACCAAATCACAGAATCCCTTTGTCACTTTCATTCTGCTTTACTGTCATTAACTGTGTTTGAATGTGAAAATATCACAAATGTTCTAGTATTAGGAATGAGCTGTTTGGCTCCTCTGTGGTTTAAATGCTCTCCAATAGCTCTGAATCCATTCCCAGAGCTATCCCAAGGCTTTGGTCATGGTTTTCCAAACCCACTAATAGATCAAAGTTAGCAGCTAATCACTGCCTTTCACTCTGCAAAACAAGACAGCATATTTTTTAAAGTAACACAGTATATGTGGTCTAGGAGGCAACACCGCGCCATAACTTCTCCTTCAAACTTTGTATAGAAGGAACTTCTTGAAAAGATGAGGTGTATTCAACATTTGGCCAGTGTCCAACCACGTTGCAAGACTCCTTACTTAACAGTAGACACTGCTACTATGCCAAGCGAAACAAAGAGGAAACCTTCCCCACAAGGTCTTCTGGGAGGAAAAGGGATCAAAATCTTGACTGATGCTCCCCATATATCCTCATGAAGCACAAATTCAAAGCCTAAGCAGAAGGATGTCAGTTTTAGTTGGTCAAATGCATGTATTCACCTCTGATATACTAACTCTGTGCTGATCACGGTGGTTTATCAGCTCAGCAGAAACAATACCTTTCAAACTCAAGTAATTCTAGTGCAAGCTGTACGAAATTAGTTAGTTACTGTTATTTTTCTTTCTGTAAAAATAAAACATTAATAAGTACTTTTGAAAAAATCCTCTTTTATACATGAAGCTTTGCTCAACGTCAGCCCAACATTCCAATGTAATCACACTGTACTACAGAAAGCTGAGAGAAAACAACCCAAAGCCTCTCCTGTGGTGTTAGGAAACTATGACTGTACTTTCACACAACGATGCATCTCTCAACTACCAAGCCACCTGTTCCAGCCCAGCTCCCGCAGGTGGCACTAGCTGCTCCTTACTGTGCCACACAGGGCTCAATTGGCAGACAAAACCAAATTCTTGTAGTGGAAACTGACTCTCCTTTCTGGTCAGCATGCCAAGCAACGGGTACAATTACTTCTAACTTTCAGATATCTGAATTGTCCTGCTCAGTGCTCAAGTCCGGATTTGGGCTGGGGCAGCCTGACAGCTAAGCCACCATAGCACCTTTTGCTATTCTCATCATCAGAATAAACCACAGTTCTCTTCTAAAGCACTGGGCGTTTTTTAAATTATATACAGATATATTGCTTCTTTTACTCCTTTGTGAATCTCAGCAGCCCTCCTAGATCCTCACAGAAGTAAAAAACAACTCTACACAAACAACAACAAAAATCCATTAAGACTGTGTTAACACACACAGTAGGTCTGTCACTTTGGACACTCTTCTTTGATTCTAAACTTGAGAAATAGACAGATTTGGGTAAGGTGGCTCAGCACAGGACATGCCTGACACATTCTAATGAAAACCAAGGAAGAGCAGTATAAGTAGGTCAGTCCCGATATATTTAGGGACTTACAGGCAAGTCCCAGCACAGACTGTAGAGGTACAGCAGTAGCAAGTCATACATACCAAGTAGAGCTATCGTATCACAAAACACTGCTTCACCTACTCAAAGAAATCTGCTTCTCAGCAAGCAGTCTTTTTTATGCAAACCACTTTCTGAGTGACTTAAGCAATAACAGCATGTAATGCATTAGGCCTACTTATTCTGAAAAAAAAAAAAAAAAACAAAAAAATCCCCACTCAACAGTGTAGTTTTCATTACTGAAACTTACAGAGATGGAGATGAAATATTTTAATTGAGCTACCATTACATTGTTTTCCGATTTCATTTTTTAGGTAATGTTAGTTCTACTGTTAAGGGCTAATTGGGGCCACACAAAGAAAGCTGATTTTGAAATCAACTAATTTAAAAAGAAATCAAAATGGCTTAGCACAAACAAGAACATGAGTTCAACATTTTCTTTACTGAAGTAGTTTATTTCCAGTACCATTAAATTGTGTCTCTTCAGTAATGTACATATCAAGTGCTGAAATTGCACAAAAAGGCATTATGCACACACACCAGGTACAGCACTAAAGAGACTAAAGGAGATTTTAGGATGCAAGTCTTCACATTGCTAGATTAGTCAAACCCAGACCCAGAACCATGACAGTTGCCAGAAAAGACTACATTACTTTTTCCTTGATGAATACTCCAATACTGCAAGAACTTAGAAGTCATTTTATCACATCACCTGAGGAATCACACACACACAGAATCACAAGGTTGGAAAGGACCCATTGGATCATCGAGTCCAACCGTTCCTAACACTCCCTAAACCATGTCCCTAAGTACTTCATCCACCCGTTCCTTAAACACCTCCAGGGAAGGCGACTCGACCACCTCCCTGGGCAGCCTGTTCCAGTAGCCAATGACTCTTACTGTGAAGAATTTTTTTCTGATATCCAACCTGAACCTCCCCTGACGGAGCTTCAGGCCATTCCCTCTAGTCCTGTCCCCTGTCACTTGGGAGAAGAGGCCAGCTCCCTCCTCTCCACAACCTCCTTTCAGGTAGTTGTAGAGAGTAATAAGGTCTCCCCTCAGCCTCCTCTTCTCAAGGCTAAACAACCCCAGCTCTCTCAGCCGCTCCTCATAAGACTTGTTCTCCAGACCCCTCACCAGCTTTGTTGCTCTTCTCTGGACACGCTCCAGAGCCTCAACATCCTTCTTGTGGTGAGGGGCCCAGAACTGAACACAGTATTCGAGGTGCGGTCTCACCAGTGCCGAGTACAGAGGGAGAATAACCTCCCTGGACCTGCTGGTGACCCCATTTCTGATACAAGCCAAGATGCCATTGGCCTTCTTGGCCACCTGGGCACACTGCTGGCTCATGTTCAGTCGGCTGTCAACCAGCACCCCCAGGTCCTTCTCTTCTGTGCAGCTCTCCAGCCATTCTTCCCCCAGTCTGTAGCGCTGCATAGGGTTGTTGTGCCCCAAGTGCAGGACCCAGCATTTGGTCTTGTTAAACCTCATCCCATTGGTCTCGGCCCAGCAGTCCAGCCTGTTCAGATCCCTTTGCAGAGCCTCCCTACCCTCCAGCAGGTCGACACTTCCTCCCAGCTTAGTGTCATCTGCAAACTTGCTGAGGGTGCACTCAATGCCTTCATCCAGGTCATTGATAAAGACATTGAACAGAGCTGGACCCAGTACTGAGCCCTGAGGAACTCCACTTGTGACTGGCCTCCAGCTGGAGTTAACTCCATTGACCACCACTCTCTGGGCCCGGCCATCCAACCAGTTTTCAACCCAGGAGAGTGTGCGCCTGTCCAGGCCAGAGGCTGACAGTTTCTGAAGCAGAATGCTGTGAGAAACTGTGTCAAAGGCTTTACTGAAGTCCAAGAAGACTACATCCACAGCCTTTCCCCCATCCAGTAGTTGAGTGATTTTGTCATAGAAGGTGATCAGGTTAGTTTGGCAAGATCTGCCTTTTGTAAACCCATGTTGACTGGGCCTGATCACCCGGTTCTCTTGCGTGTGCTTCATGATAGCACTCAAGATTACCTGTTCCATGACTTTCCCTGGCACTGAGGTGAGACTGACAGGCCTGTAGTTCCCCGGATCCTCTCTGCAACCCTTCTTGTATATGGGCACAACATCAGCCAGCCTCCAGTCTAGTGGAACTTCCCCAGTCAGCCAGGACCTCTGGAAGATGATGGATAGGGGTTTGGAAAGGACATCCGCCAGTTCCTTCAATACTCTTGGGTGGATCCCATCCGGCCCCATAGACTTGTGGACGTCTAGCTGGGCAAGCAAGTCTCTAACCGCCTCCTCTTGGATCACGGGAGCCTCAATCTGCCCCTCTAACTCTTGGATTTGTAAACAGAAGGAACAACTTTCTTTGCTATTAAAGACTGAGGCGAAGAAGGCATTAAGTACTTCAGCCTTGTCCTTATCCCCTGTCACTGTTATTCCTTCTGCATCCACTAGAGACTGGATATTCTCCCTCGTCCTCCTTTTCCTGTTAATGTACTTGTAGAAAGACTTTTTGTTGTCTTTCACAGACTTAGCGAGTTTTAATTCTAGTTGGGCCTTGGCCCTCCTGATTTTTTCCCTGCACGATCTCACTTCGTCCCTGTAGTCCACCCAAGATGCCTGTCCTTTCCTCCAGAGCACATAGAGCTTCTTTTTCTTATTGACGCATCTTGAGATCACCCTGCTCCACCAAGCTGGCTTTTCCCCCCACCGGCTCCTTTTCCGGAACACAGGGATGGCCTGCTCTTGAGCTGATAGGATTTCATTTTTCAAGAGCGCCCAACCCTCATGGGCTCCCTTGCCCTGAAGGACTGTTTCCCACGGGACTTTGCTAATCAACCTTCTGAACAGGCCAAAGTCTGCCCTCTGGAAGTTTAATGTGACTGCGAAGTCACATTAAACCACCAGATACAGTCTTAGCCATTAGGTCTACAGCTTCACTGCTGCCTTGCCCACCATTCACCCCTCCAACATACACACTCGACATACGTGTCTTGACATGGTTTTAAATAAGAATACATCTTTTAAAATCTACATTTGATATTTTCACTGGTCACTACCATCCCCTCTTTTTACAAGATGTTTTTCTCGAAATTAATTATTCTCATGAGAATTTACAACTGCATATGCATTAGGTCTTGGTTTCCAGTAGATTTAATTCCAGTGGGGTGCGTAGCATAAGCCTCACTACGGTGCCAAAAATTCTGGTTTAGCAAATTTAAAAACCCATTTTATATATAGATATGAACCTGTCAAACTTCAGCAATAAAAAGCAGTTGCACATGGTTAGTGAAATGAAACTGAAGAGGAAAGGATTTCAGCAGTGCTGATCTCAGAATACTCAGAATTCCTTTTCAGAGCTCTGAACTTTGCCAAAATTAGGAGAGATGCTGATTTAGCTAATAGACAACCACACAGACGCACACACACAAAGCTTCTCCCTTTAGTCTTTTCCACATTGAAGTCCCTGATGCTCAGCATCTACAGCTTTAGAATCCTGATGAAGGGCAAGAGAGGCTGCTGCTGATCCATGCCCCTCTCAAACATTAACAAAACAAACAAACAAAACAAAAAAAAAAACCCAAACCAAAAAAAAGAAAACCACAAACAACACCACAACAATAACCCAGCAAAAATTGAAGAAAACCCAACCAAACTAGGGCAATAACCCAGGTAACATCCCAAAAGTTGTTCTGTAATTCCATTTCTCTATTAGACAGGAAAGTACAAAAAATCTACACTTGTGGCTGGCACACACAGTAAAGATCCCCCAATACCAGTTTTCACAAATTGCTTTTCTATTCCAGATGTTTTGCGGTAGCCCTTAAAGAGACACTTCTCTTTTTGCTTGATGCCTGTGCTTACGATATCACTACAAACTGTCTTGGAAAAGACCACTGTTGTGCAAATTCATCATTTCACTACAAGCTCAAGTAGTGGAGAAAATAAGATCAACACAAATTTGAAGGAAGCAAAGCTGTTGTTGGAGCACAAAGAATGCAATCATAGCAAACAAGTTAAATAACAGTCAAAGTAATTTATGACATGCAAAGCCCTGAATGAATTTTAATCCAGTCCTATGTGCTGATTAAATATTATAGTGATGAATAACATACGAATGTGTTCCAATATATCTTATGAATTTCATTACTATGGAAGAAACATACTTAACTGCTTCTTTTCACCTTCTGACACTTCCTTTTTACATTTCCAGTTCCGTTAAGGGAAATTTCCTAACACCCAGCTAAAGTTCGCTAACATTGTCACACTTACTTTATAGAAAAAGGTAAACAACCTTGCCATTCACTTCGCAAGGACACCAAGTTCTGTATATTACGTAGGGCAGTCTCTCCTGAAATCACAGACTATGATAATGAATGTTTTTCTCAATTTGCTTTTGTTTCAAAAGAAAGCTTTATAGCCCTCTGACAGAGAGATTCTTGGTATTTTAAGGTCAGCAGAAAAACTAGTATCTATGGGAAGAACAAAATTCGTACGTATTTTAGATTTGCGTAGGGCCAAATTCAAGGCACTGAGATAAGGAATGACGTCCTCCTAAACTCACATAACCAGTATGTAATGCAAACCTTGAAACTGCATTCAAGAACAAAGTGACAAAAAGATAAGGTGCATCCAAAAGCAAACACTCAAAGACTATACAACATCCCGATGCTTTTTAAGAGTATAAATACAGACAAATCCTTTTCAATGTCAGCTGTTTCAGAGGTATTTATTCTCTCCAATTAAACACATGCTTCTGAAAACTCCCTAGAAAAGAAAATTAAAAAGAAAACTAAAATGCTCCTCTGCACCAAATCAAAATCAATTTTTTTCTCTCATGTGCACAGTTTTCAAAGCACTGCTATTTTACTTCTAATTTCATTAGCAACAGAGCAATTAGAATGCATCAATTCCAATTAGGCAGTTTTTTCCTCTTCTGTAAAATGCCTGTAATATGTTTGGCTTCTGTATATATGTTCAAAGAAATAACTTCAGACCTCATTACAGAAAAAAACTACAGAACTTCCAAAAGAAGATCATAGTGATGAAAGACAAAAATGTCAGCGCTGTCCAGAAGGTCTATCTACTTTGTAAAATTTTCCTAAGCAATGTTAATTCCAAGTAAACAAGAAAAATTATATTTTTTTCCCTCAACTGTAAGCTGTTTTGGAGAGCTGGAGTGAAAAATAAAAAGATGCTAAGGAACGTTTGGCTTGGTATTTCTGATGCTTGCTCAGGAAAGGGAACTTAAAACGGGGATAACGTATAATTATCACTTTACAAATGGATCCTTCACTACTTTTTTCCTCCATAACACACAGTGACTCTGTTAAATTTTGCAAGGAAAGGCATGGACCCAGGTTCACCATCAGGAGAAGGGCTTCTATGAAGCCCATTCATGCATTTCCTTCAACTGCAATTGCCCGAGCACAGTAGTACAGCTGAAATGAAAGGTTTAGACATGGGCTTCATAATTGCTAGCAAGTAATACTCACTTGGCTTTTCCAGAAACTGTCATTTGAACAGCTAGCCAAAGCAGACCTATGCACAACAAAGTTATTTACATACACCCTGTGAAACACATCTTTCCCCCCACAGCCATCAGAAAAAGTCCATCTAATTTTTTTACTACAGTGAAGTGCGACTAATAAAAATTTCTCAGGTTTTGTTGTCACTATTGTGCATACAACGTTAAGCAACCAACAGAGCAAACAGCATAAAAGAGCCAATGGTTAAAGCTTTCTGAGCCCTGACATGTTCCAGTCTAGCCTGGCTGCCCCCAGGGCTGGCTCAGGCAGCTCACTGCATGACCACTTCATGTTCTTCCAGCTTTTCCTTCTCCTTGGTTTGAGGATACATACATACGTGTGTACACATATATAAGTTTACACTGCATACATGAAAAAAAAAAAAAAAAAAGAGGACATTAGTAAGAGAAAAACTAACAGTGCTGTGTACATTCAGTTGCAGTTTGCCCGCATCAATGGCCTCCTAACTCAGATCGGGATATTTCCTGTAAAAACACTCCATTATTTATCAAGCCGTTCAGAGTGCATCTGTTGAAGAGGGGCTTGGAAACAACATATTTTCTAGAGCCAAAGTTTGTAGCTAACTACGGAACACTCTGACTACTTGTGACGGAAAGCCAGGGCCCTCTCAATCCATATTAGCTTTGAATACTATGTCCCCACTTCAGCAGAGTTCTCTAACTGCAACCTTAGTCCTATTTGCTTTTGTGGCATTAAAATGCATGTGCACACTGCAGAGCACAGAGAAACTGTTATACAGAGTTGCAAATAACATTCATGCTTAATCTCTGGCAAATCACAGTTTTCACACAAAACACAAGCATATATTCACTTTGAGGAATACGGAATAGTAAATTCAATGTGAGAACAAAGAGAAAGGAAATTATTTCATCCACTTATGATCAACATAAGAAGAGAACCCGGGAGACTAAAACTGCTAAAAGGGAAACCACACACAGTAACACTCTTTAACCTGCCACAATTACCAAAGGAATCTGAATGACCATTTTGACAGAACCAGTTGACAGACTGCTGAATAAAGGTTTATTTTGAGTTAAAATGCAGTATGCTTTAGACAGGAAAACTCTCTGTAATGCCATAAAAGTACAAAACTTATCTCCAACTTGCTCTCTTAGAAAAGATGGATTTATTACTAAACATTGGATCGCCAAATGCAGAACTTCACTGTCCCCTGATAAGAACACTAATTTCATTCAGAAAAAAAAACATCTGGGGAAAAAATAACATAAGTTATAAATGTTATAGTTGGAAAGGTGATTTCCTTCAGCCGAATGTTCTTCTTTCTACATCAGTCTAAGAGACATGGATTGAACAAATGAATTGTCTGTAATTCATTCTAAACAACCGCATGGAGTCTCAGCCATCATGCATTTTGACAGGACCTCATTCACATCTAGAAAATAAGACATGTAAATAACTTGGACCTCACTTTCAAACACAGAAACAAAGAAACATCTATTCTGTACTAAAATAATAGTCACATGACCTCCAGGACAGCTTATAAAAGAGTATGCAATTGGTGAGAGCCTTTCAGAAATTTGTAAGATTCTTGAAACAAATCAAGTAATTCACAACTTGTGCTAAGAGGGAACTTTTCTGGTGAACTGCATATTATATTGTAGCTTTCAATAAGACAGCAAATTCACCTCAAACCCTTTAATGCTTTAAACCAAAAATTATTTCAAGGACAGTGATCGTTTGGTAACATGATGTTTGAACACAAGTTATTAAGGGGTAGTTAATAAAGGGTTCCCATTAACTTGACCTTACAGTTTTAGAAGGTGTTAAGATTGCAAAGCTTTTTAAATTTCTACACTAACAGATACTTTTCACCTAGAAAAGGAGTCAAATTCTCCTCTCTTCACCTTCTCTACCTTCTTGGATCAGTGGTGAAGATCACCTTTCTAAACCTTTCCATTCTAACCACACAGAACAGTTGAGATTTTTCTCCTTCTATACAGTTAGTAGAGAATCAGAAACAAATCCTGCTTCCAGCAGTCAACTTTCCCTGCTCCAACTGGGATGCAGAATTACTGATAAAGGGATGTCTCTCTTCCTATCTATTCCCACCAAGTAAAATTTTACTGGAGAGAAAGATGGATCACCTGTGTACTTCAACAACACTAGAAGGCACCATGAAGGATAATCAAGTATTCAATTTCTAACCTGACAAGTTATGAAAAAGAGCAAAAAGCTACATAAGGGAATTCAGTTCTCCTAAATTAAGAAAATCAAACCCAAAATAATGTTAAGAAGTTTCAAAGGACATGCAAATCTTATGCCCTGTATTATAAGTGTGAAGGGATACAAATAAGTCAACTTCACAAACCACTGTATTTGAACTTTTACAGCAATAAGAAACCATCAGACTCACTTATTTCACTTTTACGATATATATAACAATGCTGCAGTTCCAAACAACTAAAATTCATGAGTTACAGTTTTCTCCCCCACTTGTAATGCAATACATTTCTGCAGTACAATAGAGATGGGTAAGTCTTTCCAGTTACTTCAATTTATGTAGACACAGAACATAAAATAAGACCACAGGAATATAACTGAAAACTCCTTTAGAATCTAGTTTTAAAAGGCAAAGCTTTGAATTTCATTGGTCATTTGATCTAGTACTGGGAATCAATATAAATAAGGACAGGGTTCTGGGGGGAAATCTCTGAATAGGCTTGACTAAAGTAAATATTCAAGGGGATACTACTCAACTCATTACCAAGATCTTCAGCCAGTTTCCAAAGTCTTTTGAATTCCCAGAGCTAAGCCTGGTGAATTCAGATGAAAGTTCCTTTTCTTCTACTTTTAAGGGAAGAAATAACTTCAATGAACTTTCTGAAAAACAGCCTCCCAAGTTTAGTAATTGGGGAACAGACTTAAAGCACTGCCAAGACACAACTAAGCATTTATAAACCTTAATGTATTTTTCAAATTTCAAGTGCTAATGTATTGAACCAAAAAAACACAGAGGTATTCCCATAATGCTGGTTCAAGTTATGTAGTTCCATCTTTGGTACATAAAAATCTCAGCTCCTCCATTCTTGCTGCCTAGCCCACATTTTGTTCTCTGAGGAACACAGACACACAGGGTGCATACTAACAACACCAAGTTCCTGCTGAATTCAGCAAGAGGCACAGCTAGGCAAGGACACCACCTGGCTCTGTCTCGGTTCCGAGATGATGTCAGTCTATTCAGCAGGGCAACAGAAAAAAAAAACCTCCCTGCTGTATTTCAAACACATACAAAGAGCCATGTATATTACCACAAAAAAAGCAGGAAACCACTATCTCATCAGCAAATGAGATTCTGTAGCCCTCTGAACATTACTGCATTTAGGCAAGAGGAAGAGGTAGAAGTGTTTGCTTCTTTTAGAACTGATGACAGTTACATAGTCTCTCTCCCATCACTGTCACTGTCCCTACAGCCTGTGCAGCCACTGTCACTTTTTGCCCAATGGTCACCACTATATGCTGACTTACAAGGGCACATCAATTTAGCAAGTGCAAGGTCAGTTCCAAATCCTCTTGGTTTCTTTATTAATAATTTATTTGCCTCACTCCCTAGCTCCCCCTTCTTATAGAACAAACTATCCAGAAGTATACCTTAAAATAAATAACAGCAACACTGCAGAGCAAGCTTACCCAAGCAAAGGACTGAAAAGTCTGCACAGCAGAAAAATTATGATTAAGAAGACGGGTTTACATCAAATAAAAAGTGACCCTTGATTTTCCCCACAATGAAGACACTCACAGGGTGACTGGACCAAACTGCAGGTTCTCTGATACCAAACAAAGGCTCAGTTCACATTGCAGAGTTTCATCACTGGAAATGTGAAGGCTGTTCTTGAATTAACGCACTAGATGCACCCCAAAAATTGGTTCTGGGGGCAAAAGCAAACTGTGACAGAATAGCCCACATCTGTGCTAATTAATCATCCCAGTCTCCAAGACAGAGTGCATAAAAAACATCCCTCAGGAGTGATGGTTGAACCGGAACAGGGACTGAGCCATGCCTCGAAATTGGTTCTAGGGAGAAGGCTAGCTCTAATTCCCCAAAATCATACTAGCAAACATGACCATCATAGACCGTTTTCTTCCAGGCCTGGCAACGTTTTTAGCCTATTTGAATTTAGTATCAATGTAACCTAATATGACTCCTCTCTCAGGCCACCTATGCTCCCAAACTTTGCTCAAATGCAGTTTAGAACAGTTTTCTCTTAATTTAATTTCATTAAAAACTCCAAGGTATCAAAGTTTGTGAAGAAGCTGCAATGAATCGTAATTATTTCAAAACAAAGGCCAAATTTTTCAAAACTAGTTAGTCATTCTAGCATCTATCCTAATTTGTGAAAATTAGGAACCCAAAATACTTAACAAAAAAACTACAAAATTTTAAAATTATCTGTTGTTTTTTAACATTTTGACAGTTTTCAACCTTAATGTAAGAAAAGTTTGATCTACATCAAAATATGTATCTATGTGGTGCTTCTGTCACACCATTCTTAATATTTGGCTTTATTTGCTAAACAGATATGGGAAAAAAAATCTAAACAAAACCCAGAAACAAGGTTTAGATTAAATAAATCCCAGAGTGTTGAATTAACATACAGTGTGTCTGGAATTATTTTGTTTTTTTTTAAAGTTAGCTGTCAGCAAAATTTATACACAAACTGGACTACTTTGTTAATTTATTATAGTAATTACTAGTTAAAACAGATTACCTGTAACTACCAACTGAAGCTGAAGCTTCAGCATATTTCTCTAAGGAAGTATGTGAACTGTTTTACTTTTCAGAGAAGTAATTACAAAAACATAGTTTTCCTTTTCCAATTGAAGCACACATTAAAACTGACATAGATAAAGCCCATTTCAATGACATACATGTTTTGTGGGCTTTTATTGCACCTCTGCTCTTTTTTCTGCTCTGCAAAGACTCTACCAAAAATCTACTATAACTGATGCAGCACAGTACTTATTTGGCAAGATTGTATCAAGTGAAATGAATTTTCAACTTTTCACTGAAATAAGTTTGAAAAAAAAAAAGATGATTAGGAAGAACACTAAAACACCCTACATATTCAGAACTGGAAGGAGATGGCACATGGATTACCCGGTGCCTGATTATCAGGCAGCATTTTACATCCCACTTGTCCTCTGGACTGCTTGTGCCTGCCCCAGGAGGGCCATGCTCCGCTTATTTCTAAGTATGAGCCTGCTACTGTAGAGCGCAGTGAAAACTCTATATCCAAACAGAATGAATGAAGCACTAACATTTCATATAGAGCATGAAATACACTTTGGAAATCTTCTACCCTTTAATCCATCCCATCATGTCATAACACCATGGCATCTTCAAGACATCCACCATGAATTGCATCTTTGGAAGTACAGATTTGCAATCCTAGATTAGCAGGTAACAATCATCAAGGCAAAATGTTTTGTTTACCTTCAGTGATGAAGATCAACAGCAGGAAGTACAATGCTACAGAGATATTTTAGTATTTGTATTCTGCCTATTTATAAATAAGTGTATGTTTACATTATGCTTTCCACATACACAGAATGAAGTATGCATTTGTCTATCATTACTACCAACTCATTCTAAAGAAAAACTCCCAGCTCCTAAATCCATTTCCAGCAAGCACACAGCAGAGGCTTGTGTCAGTCACCTTATCCAAGTAAGCAGGGAAGGAAATTGCTCATGCAGGGGAATTTCATGCCTCCCTCATTTATACAGTTATTTACATTAGAGAATTTACTCAAGTATCTATACCCTTACCTCTGAGAAGGGTACCGATAAGGAAAAATATGATTTGACAATACCCAGAAACATACAACTACTCTCTCGGCGTTGAAAAGCTGTAGGACAGCTTTATGAGAATTACTGTTTCAGGCATTTAAACTACATCTTGGATTGCAATCTAGGTCCATGGAATGAGTAGCAACAGGGATGAAATGCTGGGGACTCATCCAGTTACCACACTTGCCCAGTTGCACCACAGCAGATGAAGCACAACGGCGCTTCCAGGCTCCTCCAGTTCCCAGAGTGAAAAGCATCTGGGTTTTTTGCCTCTCATCTCTCCCGAGGGGTGGAGGTATCAAATTAAGCTATTCCCAGGAACAGAGCATAACTGGAAAACAAAAACTTAACACTGAATGGTAACCTGGTTGGTAGGGAATTTTAATTTTGTGCTGAGCGCTCTCACTCCACTGGACAAGCCGCAAGCTTCCACTCCTGGAAGACAGTCCTCTCTCTCTCCCTCCCTCTCTCACACACACACGCACACACACAGAAATATAAAATAAAATTACCTGAATTCATATTTCCTTGTTCTATCCATAGTAACAATACAGATATTGAGGTTAATGCACACATGTTACCACAGCTGTCAGTACATCTCTTGAAATCTGCTGGACAACCTAGCAGATGGTCATGACTGCAAACTCCCCACCCTGCATCATCATTAATTCAGGAGAAAACTCATTTCAATAAGCTAGCGCCAATTCATAAAGAACTCATTGTCCTGACCAGATTAATAGCTCTAGATCTCACGTTACCAGACATGCTTCAGAGAGACAATAACATTTTAAATTATAATGTGCTGTTTGAAGTCCACCTCAATGTAATTTCTCATAAATATTGGCGTAAAGGCAAACTTTAAAATAATGAACCTATTCCCAAAGGAAACAGAGAAAACTCTTATTTTCTGTTTAGATTCTAGGCAGATTTGACACAAGCATAAAATCTGTAAGGATTTGTAATAGGTCTTAACTTCATTGATAAGTCATCAGTATGAGTTTTAATACACAACAAATGAGGAACAAAAAGGAATAGGGGGAATCATTTGTCATGACTTGAGTCATATTGAGTCTGTCAGACTGTTCACATTAAACAATAGAAGAATCTTTTCCACAGGAACAGTTTGCAAAAATGAACATCAGTATGCTAGAAGCAACTAGTAAGTTAACTCTCCAACTTACTGGAAAATAAAAAGTAGAATTTTGAAAATATCCATGTTCTTTGTGAGGAAGATGTAGAGACCCCTGAAGGATTATAATCCAAATAAAAATAACAACAAAAACCACAGAAACAGAACTTTCCAGAGAGACAGCATTCTCTCCAGTTTTAAATTACATTGTTACTTTACCACAGAACTGAACCACAATTCTTACAGTCTTGTATCTCAGAAACCCCTCTTGCAGATAGCTTCATTGAAAACTGCGTGAAATGTTCTGGTTCCAATAAATTGCTATTTTTCTACAAAATATTTTTGGCTGAAAAATTCTTAACTGGCTTCACTTTTAAAATAATTTCTCAAGTGTAACGATTCATAAAGTCCAATGCCTTTCCTTACTTTAAAGGCTACAGTGTGTATTTTAAAAAATACCCAGTCACTTCCATATTAGTACAAAACAAGTAACATTGGCACTTAAACCTGTATGTATGGAAGGTATTTTTCCTAAATGGAAGGCTTTTTTCCATTCTACCTTGAAAACAGGATCAGAAGTTACACCTCCAATAGTCTTTAACCTCCATTTGATCATGGAAGACTGTGATACCTAAATACAAAATATAGAAATATCTTTACTATATAACTTTACATATCTAAATCATGTAGTAAACAAATATAATACAGGGTGAACTTACCCCTGAAGTACAGCTTACAGCTATAGCTGAAGGAAAGAAGCTGGGGCTAAAATGCCTGTGCGGGGTAACAAACACACTCTTCAGAGATGACAAGGGAGCAAGGAAAAAAGAGGAATATTTTCTTTTTTAAAGGAAAACAAAGAAAAAGAGGAAAATTATAGGCATGTCTCCTATCAAATTCCATACTGGCATAATTTTTAATTACAAAAGGAACTCATGAATGAAGAGCAAACCCACATTTGATGGACTGTACTTATGCAACTGAAATGGAGTACGCAAAGGAGGGTGGGGTTTTTTCATGTATTAATTTTTTTTTCAAATTCCTACATAACGTAACTAATAAAAATATTTGCTTTTACAAAGGGTCGAGTGGACAGAACATAATTCTCCCAGAAGGAAACCAGATGTTTAGTATCTTCAAAGCAATGTTCATGCTGATAAAAGCAGTAGCTAATCTTTCTTTTAGAGGTTTAAATTCTTGCTGAGGTTTCTTTGACTGAACAAGTGTCTATCATGCTTTAATGAATATCTGCCTCAACAGAACAAATTATTTTTACATTTTTAATAGGATTTTGGTTTGTGTGTATCGTCATCAATTCATCGATTCTCAGAATTGTCTTTGAAACTTTTGTAAAACAATCTATAGTCCTGCTCTAAGTCACATTTGATGACAGCTTTCATCTGTTCCCAAAGCCAGGATTCCATAATAAAAACATTTTAGCCAATTTCTGTATAGAAATTTAAAAACATTAGGTCACACAAATATTAAAGTGTTTCTCATGAGTCATGCAAGAGGTACAGAATAATACAATGTGATGTTTAGAGTTGCAAAAATTTCAAATTAGCAATTTATTACCTTTCTTAAAACTTATAATATATTAAAAGATTCATAAAATGGAATTTACAGAGATTTGAGCAAATAGATTTCAACTGATTCTGTGGGTTTTTCCTGTATTACTTTGCTGGCGCCATGACTAGTATTTAGCTACAACATAATGCTTGCCAACAGATGCACAATAAGTCTGAAATCCTATGGAGATACGCTAAATGTATAAAAGGCTTTGGAGGCATGAACAGTGTCTCTGTGCCCCTCACTGAGAAAGCAAAAAGATTATTTGCCTGCTTTGCCCTTAGACAAGCCTACCAAAAAAAACAAAAGCCCAAACCAAACAGCTTTATCACTAGAAATAAGAGAAAAAACTCACCAAATTTAAAATTGTTTTTATAGTACCTATTTTTCTATTTTCTAAAGTTTGACCTGGTCAGAGAAAAGCAGCAGTGACAGAAGTTAAAACCTTATTTATGCTGGATAGTTACCCAGTTGATCAGTCCACGTCGTCTGCAACTTTAGAGTGCGAGCAGAAATCAGGTCAAAGGAAGGGTCATAGTTTTGATGCCCTTTTTTCCAATACCATGAGGGCATGTCTATCAGTAGGGCATTAATTGCCGCATGATTCATTTATAGTACCAATAATTTTGTATTCAGCTGTGTTGATGTTCACCTACAGCAGTGTATATTCTTGCCCACTTTCCCCATCTCTAGTGGCCATATGCATTTGTTATTTGAAAAACCTGTTTAGTCTGCGGAAGGCAGTGAGCTTCCAGCTAATCAGCATCTTACAGATACAAAGCTGAACATCTCAGCACCTCTGTTAAGTGATGATGATCCTCTCTTGAGAGGGCAGGGAAAGAGCAGCTCTTGGGAAAGCAAGTGAAATGAAAGGGTTGAAAAACCCCCCAAATTTTATGCAACATGCATCAGAAACTGCCAAGAAAGAGGGCGGCACTACCTGGTGTGCTAACTCTAGTTAACCAGCTTCATTCAAGCTCAACACAAGTGCTATCAGTTTAAGCACCAAAATTTTTAGTCTATGCAAAAGCAGGACAGTGGCACCTTGCTCAAAAGAAACGCTGCAATTAAACACGATAAAAGAAAAGGGAGGAACAAAGGACAAGAAGTAATTGTTAAGGATTCAGATTTAGAAGCTCTTTCAATTAATGGTCTGTCAACTACCTTGTGTGGCAAGAGAGAACAAAAAGGTTCCCTGTAGGTACACTCTTTGCACAGAGCATAGCCCACTTTCACTTGCTTCTTCATAATACAGGAGTCAGAAATGGAAAATAAAAGGTGGAAAAAATGTAGTTAGTATGATGTAGAGGACAAGCTGTGATAATTTCCAATACCATCATGTACCTATTTCAGTCAGCTGGCTTTACTGGCCTCTCTCAACCACTTCGCCAGATGTCTGTCTTCCCCATCTTCAAGTTATCATCCATTAAGCCAGACTCTTTCCTATACTTCATCTATCATTCCCTCTCCACAGCCTGCAAAGCCAGATAGGGGCACCCTGGCTCCATTCCTGATCCCTCCCCAGGAGGACAGGAGAATACCACAGAGCTCTCCAAGGACTTCCTCAGCACTCCAGATGCAGTTATGCTGCAACACAAAGTAAAAGATGTTCAAGCAGGAAATGGAAAATGACATCAAATACTGAGAAACCGCATGGTAGAAACCATAGGGAAAGCTGCATGAATGTTTCAGCTTTGGGGTCTTTGGTTTGAGTGCTATTTTGATTCCCTTCTTCCCCAGAGGAAGCCATTTTCAGCTTGATTTTGAAATGTTACACCTACAATGCAGCGACTATATTGTGAAGACAGTACTTATTACCATATCGTGCAATCAAAACACAGCACTTACCTGATGTCCTTGCAAGAGTTCATTTTTTTTGTAAATTACACTTATTCAGAAAATATAAACAAGTCATTCTGTTCCAATGTTCACTTTGTTTTTCTGCTCTGGCTACACCTGTGCCAAGGGAACAATACTATCACATGTCACACATACCCCCTCTAATAACAAGTCTTGAACAGGGGAAAAAAAAAAAAGTCTTCAAGACTGTTTCACTGCTGTACAGGATGCTCACCAGAAAACAACAGATGTTCTATAATCACTACTGCCCATTCATTTCCTTTTTGTCAGAAAGAAAGCAGCAGTCATCAATTAAGAACTCCTATCTACTGGACACAAAAGGAAGTATACACTTTTCCTTGGTCATTTGACCGTAACAATAGGAGATGGCAGCGGGAAAGGACTGACCACTCTGAGCAAGCACTGGGGGGAAGATAGGGGCGAGTGAACTTGTCTTTTTGGATTTTTTAAAAATAAATACAAGATTTTTCATTCAACACCTTAATATACAAAAGATAAAAAAATAAATCACTTCGTCCATAGATTACACAAAATCTTAATTACATTATTCTGGTATGTGTCCAGACAATTGATTTTATCTTTTCGCAGCAGAAAATCCTAAATATGTGAACTGACAAGAGAACTAAGCAGCAGCTGGAAAATCTGTTTTATCAATTAACAAAGCCACTTTTTAAACTGTGATCACGATTTTTATAAAAATGTTAGTCTAAACATACTAAGTGTTTAGACTTTCACTATGTCACTGGCGTAAACTATTTGTATTAACATTTTTAAGCAGTCTCGTCAGATCTGTGGATCCTTCTGTTACAAGATTGCATTCACTGGTCAGCTTCATCAAGTAGAATGACAGCTTTCATAATATCACCAACAAAAGAAAACCCTAGAGATGCACAATACATTACATGTCTTTCAGTATGACTACAATCAGCCACAAAGGGTTTGGGGGAAACTTATTAAAAATTGCTAGGCTTAATTAAGGTACTAGGCCCTAATCTAGCATGCTAAATTAAGCCCTGAATATTCCCAGGAATAACAGTGCCACTGCTCTAAGAACCTAGTAGGCACTTCCTGCAACAGGAAAGCTTTTACAAGCCTTCAGATCACAACCGAACCCCTATTTTTGCCCTGTACCTCCGCTCCATCACAAAAAAAAAAATAGAACTGGCTTACAGAAAAGCTCACACGTGGGCATGCATCATTCCTCTCCACCCCCACACAGATTTGCAAGCCTTCATACCATTAAAGACACGGCCTAAACAAAGCCTTCAGTGATGCACAGACGCTCGAGGAATTTTTTTGTGTAGTGCCTTTTAGCATAAACTCACTGCATATAAAAACTCATCTTCAGTTGTCAGAACAAAGTATACTGATCTGATGTTTCCTTCTCTGCTACAACAGACATCATGATTTTAAGATCTGCTGAGGCTCATTTTCATTCTTTCCAAAGATTAGCCTATTCTAAACACCACCTTATTGAAACAATTAAAAACAAACAATATTTTTTATATGCCAAATGCATAATAGCAAAACACAAACAAATGTCACAAAATGTCTGCCCCATCACTCCCAATAATTCTTCAGGATGAAAATATTCTTAAAAACTCCAGATTTAAGTCTGGCACATGAAGCAAATTTGGCAAAATTACTGGTGGTTGTTTGGTACAAATTTAACATCCATCCCTCAAAGCTGTACCTGCTCAAACCATTAATCTACTCCTTTTACAGAACATTACTCCTTGTATTTCAGGTTTCTTCCTTTTCCCCATTAAATTAATTCCTTACTAAATGCACTTCGTCTAGTCCTTGAACACCTTATCCCATTAGTTGATACATTCCCACACACTCCAGTTTTGTTGATACAATCATTTTTTGAAGCACTTCACAGTGAACACTTTTCTGCCATGGATCCTAGAGAATCTTAGGAAATCATCTGCCTCTTAGGACACATGCACAAGCCATGCTATCTTAGCTTTCAGAAAAGAGGTTATTCCAGTCTGACAATCTGGTATAGCTTTTCTGCTCATCATGAAAACACACGAAACTCACTGCAAGTCAAAAACAAGGCCAAGGAGCACATTTGAAATTATACGGAAATCAGGCAGACGGGGGGGAATTTGTGCAAGGAATTAACTTTTGAAAGTCATTAGGCAAATATTTCACATGCATTTGGATATGCAAAAATTTCAAGCTAAATAAATGAAATTATCTGCTGCGTGGAGCACGGGAATTTACAGCCCCTCCACATTTGTGGACAAAAAATATGCTAGTAATTAACAATAAGCAAATAACGCATACAACTATTGTACTGAAATTAGGTCACACCTAATGATTTTTCTCTACATATGTTAAAACATGCAAGTTTATTCAAATATTGCTATTTTTAAACAACACTGCAGAGGAATTTCTGGTCTTTCCTCTCTCAGCCTTTGCCAAATTTTTTCCTACTTACAGAAACTGTTGTCTTTTGGATCCGAAGGAAAATAGGATCTCACTAGTGCTTGCCAGATGTAAGCTTCAACTGAATCCCGCGCAATCCTGCTAATGTCTATCAATTAAAGCTATGCAATCTCAAACCATTGGATCCAACATAAAGTTGCCCTTCTCCTAAGATTTTATAAACATCTGAACACAGCTCAATCATCAACACATACTACAAAATTATATTACAAGTGCCGCTATCAGTACAGTAAGAAAATAAATATTATTAATCAGTGGTCTAACATAGTGCATTAGTATTCCATGTGCAGGTCACAGAAACCAGAGTGACAATTAACATAATGTACTTTTTTAAAAAAAATGTTAATCTAATCCATGCTACAGTGGTTTCAGCATTAGGATTGGGAAGGAGCAAAGTAGGTTATTTATAAGTCATCAAGTTTTTCCAAATAGCAGCGTATGCTGTTACCCACAAAGTCCATCACTGAATGCCTGCTTTCTTCAGAGAAAAGAAAAGACTCCTTTGGGTTGGCAGAAGGATTGAGAAGGAACTGAGGGAGAAAAAGACCTTGCCTAAAACCCTCTTCTTATTTAATATTTTCTGTAGTCTCCCACCAGCCCTATTGTGAAGATTTCTGGAATGTCAATTTTTTTCAGATAATCAAATGAGTTAAATCAGTTATTACAATCAAGATACATATCCATGGCACCTAAATCTGCTTTTTCTGTGCTCCCAAGTTCCCCAAGGTCCCCCAAGACTTCCAGGTAGTGAGAGCAAACAAACAAAATTAAACTCCTAAAAATAATAAACTATGAAAGATCAATTTCTTCAAAATTACGTGTATCATAGAATCACTAGGTTGGAAGGGACGCACTGGATCATCGAGTCCAATCATGTAGTAACACGGAAAATCTCAGGAGAACACAGCAGTCCCACATCTCCCCAGCGCTATGGAGAGACCATTATTTCTCCGTGAAAGTGGCACTTCTACCCCCAACAGGACAGAACCAAGCAACCCAATGAGACTTCAGCTATAGATCTTCAGCAAAGCTTCAGTTACAGAAACAGGCACTAAAGCTGAAGACTTAACTTCCCCTAACTGCTTAGGTGCCCCAAGATTTGAATTTAATTAGCATAAAAACCCACTAGCACGCACATCAAGAAAAGCCACCGACTTGGCTAACCAATATTTAAGGCCTAATACAGTACTATTGTGGATTTGCACACTAAGCAGTCTTGTGGTTAACTCCACGTATGCTTACTGAACACCAACGGTAATCACCTCAGCCAGAGGCATAAATATCATCCCTATTTTTTTTTTTAAAAAGTAGAAGTTAAAATAATAATTAAAATATTTACCTGGTAAAGCACTTGCCAAATAAATCACTGTTAGATTAGGCAAAGTGGAGTCACTTTTTGTCTCCTCTGTTGAATCTCTGGCATTCTGCAGAAAGGAGGGTAAAAATTATCAAATTACTGAGTAGCATTCTGCCTTAAACAGCTGAATCCGGATCAGGCAGGCTATAGGGTCAGAGTTCGAGTAGGAATTAGATGCTAATGTGATTCTGAAAATCCCATTATGAGCCTTCCCACCTCTGTGAGTGCCTACCTACATATCTTTAAAGATCCAGATCACACAGTTTGTCTACTGTTGCATTGCAAGTCTGTGGCAAAGCAGGGAAGTGCTGCTGGGTTCCCAGGCTCTAAACCTCGAAAGCTTCAGGCCCCGCTCCTTCTGGAAATTGTTAGCACTGACTTTAAACTTCACTATCTTTAATGTCTAGAAACCTCTGTACAGATGAAGCCCCACTTTCCTCGAGAGCAACAGAAGGACGACACCTCTAGTCATTAAAGCAAATCAGAGCCATAGGTCACTTTGAGATCTGCCTGGTACCTGCATCCAGTCCAGGTATTTTCACAAGGTCAACAAAGAATGATAAATAATGAAAATTAAATATTGTTTCTTATACCACTTCACAAAAAGCAGCTATTCTGACACAACTGTGGTGCAGCTTTTTCTAGTAAAATTTATTAACTAACCTTGAAGCCTAAAAAATGCAGAATTCTTGATTTACCTGAATTTGTAACCCTTCCCAGCTTCAGAACACCAACTGGAACATCAACCAGAAACTGAACAAAGATACCTTTTTTATTATTTTCATTTCTCTAAGCCATCACTTTGAATTTGCCTGTTCTGGAGGACTACCAAGACTAAATTACCTCTCCTCCTCAGCTATTTCTGTGCTACGACCTCAACCAAAGGTGACAGTGAAGAATCCACAAGAAAACAAAAATCAAATGTTCTTGCTCTGAACTTTCAAGAAGCTACTGAATGTAAGACAGGGTTTTTTTTTTTTCTTTTTTTTTTTTTTTTTATATCACCATAAGGCCTGTTTATATACTTGGACTGGAAACAGTGCACATTCAGCTGCAATTGATTTCCTGTATGGCAAATACCTCAGGCATTCAAGCTGGCTGGGAACACTGCGGAGGCCTCTTACCATCACCAGTTTTTTGAGATCAGGAAGTTCTGCCCCATGCTTGTTCTTACGCCAGAATAAATAGAGTCCCTGCTGAGTGTCCAAGTTAATTTGGTCTAGGCGAACCGAATCATAAAACAGGCAAGATTTTATATTTCAAAAATCCATTTAAAAAATACTGGTCTACTTTAGACTTCAACGGTAATACAATCAATTCAATCTTGCTAATGTGGCATAATGTTAATCTACAAATGTTTTTTAAATACAAAAACTACTCCATATATGAGATGTGGTTGTTTTGGGATTTTTTTTAATTGAATAGAAATACATTTTCCCTCATCCAGTTGCTATATTTACAGCTATAAATCAACACTACAAGGTAATTTCACTGATTAAAAGAGTATACTTTTTTCCTTTTGGTATCACTAAGTGACAATTATAACAATAATTTCATTGACTGCATTTAGGTTTTTTCTGTTCTTATGTGAACACATAGAATAGCCTGCACTAACACTTCTGTGACTCTGAAGGAGGAAATACGTGAGTAGTTTTACCAGGTTCCTTGGATTAGATTGTAAGAGTTGTGACATTCAAATGCCCAACCACTTGACAGCACCTCAGATTTCAAATTAAGCAGCTCACTTTATATTTTTGTTTTGTAATTACTATCCTACTTTCCATTTAGCCCACTCAAGTTTCCTTAGTCTCAAGTCCTCCAGAGGCAAGGGATTCCATTTTAACTGCTAGTGAAATAATTTAAGAACCCTAGAATGAGACAGACTGGCAACACAGCCACAACTATTTATATACACAAACATCTGTATATTTGTGTATATGTACATAGAACATGTATAAGCAACATGTGTGAATACAAAAAAAATGGGTGTATATATAAAAAAAAAAGAAAAGTCAGGAAACTGGGCAATTCTGAATAAGCTTAAACATTTTATAGGGGCACACTATTTGATATAAGTCTCATCAATAGCAGCTTCTTAGTTCCAGAGTAAAAATATTAGCCTAAAGCTGAGACATATTCCATAACTCCCAAAGGACTCAAAGGCCTTTCAAAGACATTGTATCCATGACTCCAGACAGGGTCCTACAGTCACATCAAAATCAATTAAAGCACAAGCTATTGGATGCTACAGAATGTCCTCCTATCAATCTTTAACTTTTCCAAGAATGTTTTCTACAGATCTTGATATTAGTAGAACAATCAGTAAGGAAAATTAATTTTTCATCCTGTGAATTTTTTGATCAATTCAGCTGGAGAGATGATTTCACAAACATCAATGTTAGAATATTTCACATTTTTGCACAAGAAACAGTACTCCAAAAAAACACATGCATGTTCAATTAAAGAAATTGATTAACCAATATACTGTCATTTCTCCTACAATTTTTATTTAATCTTAAAAAGGTTTGTGTTTTAAAAAGTCTTATTCTAGAAATATATCACAATTATTAATAAATAACCACTTTTAGAAAACATATAGGCTGAACCTATCAAGTAAGTAGTTGTTTAAGAAGCAAAAAGCCCAAAGAAACTTATGTTCAGCTACTTAAGTTGACTTGAACCATAATAGCTGGTTGTCGCAAGAAAACTGTTCCTGGCACCAGGAGATTTCACTGTAGTGTTAAATGAAAAGCTCAGAAACTGGAAAACCGTCTTTCAAAACTCAGTAAAATCAGGTTCTCTTTCTGAGTATACTCTGCACGGGAGACAACCAAAATAATTTTCTGGAAGAGGACTGGTGTTGTATGTTATTCTCTTAGGCGTCTTTGAGATCATCTTCACCTCAATTTTCCTAAAAAAGCGTAAGTGACACACAACTCTTCCATGCTACAACACTAACAGTCCCAGACTGAGATGCTCAGCAGAAGTCTAACATTATCACTTTACTACAATAACCTGTTCTCTTAAATCACAAGTTTGAGCTTTGAAATCTCTACTTTTAATGGATTTTTTTACCCTATTTCTGCTAGGGGGAAAGACCAAAAAAAGCCAAAGCCAGTCAACTACACATAACTGTTTCACAAACTTACAAAGCAGGAACCTGCTTATATTACTATTAGGGTATCAAGACATTTGTTCCATATGTTGTCATCCCTGCTCTTATCTTGTCCCCAACAATACTAGATCACATATCACATGCAGACAAACAACTTCATCCTCACAACTTGGATCATATTGTATATTTGACATAATAAATGGTGTCAACATATACTGTAGTATTTTAAAACAAATACTCTCTCCAAACAACTTCACATATCAATCCTCTAAGAAAAGCTGAAAATAAAATTCTTAATAGAAGTTAACAGGTTAGACAGTAAACCACTGTACAAGTTTAATCACCAGTGAGGAGGACTAAACCAAGAATTTATTTCACGTAATTTTTACTGAATTATCTGCCAGTAGTTAAAGTCCAATTTTTCTGGCCAAGGAAAGCAGCTTGCCTATTACAGCACCAAGGGAAGGACACATACTGTACCACCTTCTCACAGCATGATGTTACTGTGATGAAGAGACAGATGTACTGCATCCCAAGGAAATTGATTCATTCAACATGCGATCACCTGAGTGCTTTCCCAGACAAACTAAGCTAATTTCATGGGCTAAGTGCATGCAGCGCTCCTCAAGTTTCCTTCACCCTACATATTCACAACTGTGAACAACTCTAAAGCTGAGTTGTATTAGAAGATCAACAACTAAGATCGAATCTTTGCCAGAACTCCTCCAGACCATCCCTGGTATGAGCTCAAACTGTCCTCAGTAAAGAAGTCAGTGTTGGGCAAGTACGGGCATAGACAAGTAACTCTGACCCATGTACCAGAACTAATCACCTTCTGAAATGACTCAACATTTATAACTAACAAATAAGAGAAACCAACCCAGTACATTTTTCTAAAATGGTCATAAGACAGGCGTCATTGATCCTCTATTAAAAATGCAAAGGACTCTTCATGCAGCACAGGCATTGATTTAAAAAAACAGCAAAAGAAAAAAACAAAACCAACCAGGAACCACACAGTGGACAAACTCCTCATCACTACAAGACAGCAGCAATGAAAGGGCATTCAGGTGGCCCTGGCACCCACGTACCTCTGCACACAGCCAGGCTGGGCAGATGAATCTGTCAAGTATGTACAGAAGCAATGTCCCTCAGAGATGGAAGACATAAGAAAGCAACAGATCTACATTGACAAAAGCTGGTGACCAGCTTATCTGCTGAAGGCAGCAAACCAGACAGTTGTGGGTTTGTTTTTTCAGATTTTTTTCTTGAAAGGGAGACACAGCTCCTACCCTATCCAAACGGCACACAGTGGCATGCCAAAGATATCCCTTCTTCTCCATACCCCACCTGTTTACACCATAGGATGCATCACATCAAAGCTTTATCAACACAGGGCAGAACAAAAATGCCTATTCTGCTTCGCATTGACCTTGTGGGAATCCTGCGTGAGTGCATACGCTGCACTTTCCATGAAGAAAGTGCTTTGGAAGAGCCAGAGGGGTGCAAGAGCCAAATCCACTGGGTGCATTTGACAACACAGGTGGTTTATTGGCAAGACAGTTGCAGGAAGAACCTCTTCAATAGGGTTTCTTTGGAACTGCACTGTGCATGGAACAGCAGGATGGCTTAACTAGGAGACTGAAGAACCTAGGTGATGTTGTCAGCACGTACAGCCTTCACCAAGGAAGCACACCTGTGCCAAGCTACTAGGAGTGAGTGACATTGCACATAAAGTGGCAAAGTGCAGGCTGCATTAATGGAGATCACCAAGCTGCATCACCATGCAGGAGGTCAGCTCTAAACTCTGCTCAGCACAGCTCAGGACTCAGCAAACCACTCTGTCCTTCACACAAAAAGAAAAATCAGGTTTTCTTGGTGCTCTGTACTGCATTTCCCAACTGGCAGACTTTATGAAAGACCAAAGTGATTCCTGAAGGGCAGATGCATGCCAAGATACCACTCCATAAATCTGAAAGAAACCGTGGAGATTAAATGCTTAATTACGTCCTCAGGAATTACTTACTATCTTTCACTCACAAAATTCTGCAGTGGCTTACTGAAAAGCCTCCACTATGCCTGATGCTTGGTGCTGCAGGTAGATATTTGGAAAACAAATTAATGGCTTTGCACTGGAAATGTGGGAAAAACTCACAAGGTTAAACGAGTTCAAGCTCAGGAGAAGGACATACTGAAGATAATACCCTCCCCTACCACAACACAGGAGAGACTTCACAGCATAATCAACTTGATAAGGCAAGGATTGTAGAAGGTTGCCACACTCCTCACTGGATGCAAGTGGACCTATCTGCCTGCAGGACAGAGACAGCAACCTCCTCAAGGCAGCATGAGCAGAAAAGAGAGATCAAATAATTTAGTTATGATTTCAGACTCATCTAACACAAGACAGACTGGCAATTATCAGAGCAGACTTCAGAAAGGAAAGATTACAAACTTCATATGCCGTTACTATACAAGGGTACAAGCTGTCTCTCCAAATTCAGTAATGATTCATTGTTAAACACATCTTTGTCTACCATTCAAATAGGCTAAGACTACTGATTCGTCAAAGAAATTAGTGTTTCTCCAACAAGCTGAAGTCTATAATGACATCACTCAGGTGATGATAATCACCAAGTTATGACAGCATTCTGAGCAACCTCACAAAGTATGTTATCAGGATAATGAGAAGGGATTGGAAAGTAAACAGTGACAAAGGTTCACAAACATTTGAGTGTGAAGCATGCTAATCTGGGCAGCACTAAACCTGCTTGCAAGCTAAAATGATGTTTCTGCTGATATTAACTTGGTTGCAGTTTAAACAGCAAGTGGAAAGCTTTGTACATACTGAAGTAATAAAGTAGATTACAGACTTGCATAACAAGTAGTTCTTCATTTCACCCATCTATTTTAAGAATTCTTTATGAAGAAGGAACTATAATTTTGCCTTCATGTCAGGTATTGACAACACAAAGCATGATGTTACTTTAAATTGAAGTACCACAGATTAGCGGCACTAGCAGAAAGCAAGTAGTTCTGCCACTATATTTCTGAAATGTGCTAAAACCTCAACTATGAACCTGAACTTACTAGGATAGGCAACACAAATACAAAAAAAAAAAAATAAAAAAGAGAGAAAAAAGAAGAACAGCATACTGTTTGATACTGGTACGTAGAAATCACAAAGCTGCAGCAGTCATCATATCTAATCTTAGGGGACATGCAGGGAGGTAAACGTTGGTAAATATTTTAACAAAGAACAGTTTACAGGAGGTTAGCGCGGAAAACTTGCTTGTGTTTACAGATAACTCCACTTAACACAAGCAGAAGCGTGGGAAAAAGTACAAGCGCTAGAGCCTATTCACTAGATCTAGAAGACAGAAACTACTCATGTGGGATGATTAAAGCAGAAGCTGACCTTGAAGCCCACACCCAGATGACAACGCTGAAAGATGTCAACCACGACCATGAAAGGAAGCTGACTGTTAGGCTGTCCCTGACAGTGCTCCTTAGGGCAATCCAAAGAGCCTTCTCTTTCCTGGGCTAGGTATCAAGGTTTTATCTACAATGTCTCTGAGTAAGCAACTGAACAGGTGATTCAATTGCTGTTCCTGTGACACCCTCTCTCCCTCTGCTCAGTACTTTCAGTGAGAGGATACGTGCATCCTATCAGCAGAAAACATTAGCTGCATCATAGTAATGCCTGGGGCATGATCCTGAAATGTCTGAATGGATATGAATGTTCAAATATTTCAGTGTTCATTAAGTTAGGTTTTCAAAGATCTGGGCAGGGCTCACATGCAAGTTTCTACAGAACGCATGCTTATGGGAAAAAGTTTGGCACTACTTGTAGTCTGAAACTCAATGACAGAGCAGGCAAGCAAGACTTATAGGTTTCAAAGATAATTAGCACTGCTCCCGTCACAAGTTTGCATAGTAAACAGCTGCCAGCCCAAGCTATACCTGTTCACTACACTTATAAAACACATACGCAACTTCCACTACCATAAGCACCCAGGGTCCCGTACAGAACTAGGAAGCAGGACTAGTGGAGCTCCGCCAAGGAAGGAAGAAAGAAAACAAGTCAAATGTATCGAATATCTCTTCTAGATTCACACCACCTTGCTTTGTACTTTCAGAGCAATGCTCTGCATCATGATTAGCAAGAATAAAGGCAGTGATCACCCCCAATATTCAGGTCCTTCAGAAGGCAGCCCAGTGAGCAGCTGACAGTGGTTTTAAGAAGCTTGCAACTTTGCTTAGACAGCTGCTTCTTGCAGCCCTCCTAGATAAGTATCAGTAGCTTTTCCTTCCCAGTCCTCCCTGACTAGGCCTCTTTCTTTTCCTGCACTTGTAATCAAAGTTGCAGTTAAACCTATTTTAGCCTAAGTTCATATAAATTCTACTTTTGATGAATCGGACTAAACAGACCTATTTGATATAACAATCACAACTAAAAAATTACTTATATCCTTAAAGTGACTTAAGAAACTTTTAAAGTTATGAGATAATCTGTCTCAAAAACACTCCTTTGGAAACCCAGTTAACACAAACAGGCTTTGTTAATATATGAAGTTATTATTTAATCAGTTCACATTCATCTCTTGTATTCTTAAACACTCACTCACTCTGATCTATGATGCTCTTCTAAAGCCCCAAGTCTTGGAGCCATGATAGCTGATGGGAATCTCAGCTCTTCTTTCAAAAAAGAAGTTTCGATGCATTAGAGTTACAATAGAAGAACTGGAAAATGTTGCTTTGATAGCCTTAAAAACCAAAAGGAACTAAAAAAAAAATTACAAGATTAATAGTTAATAAACCAAACACACACATTTGGGAAGTCTGAGCTGCAACTGGGGTGAAGACATTGAGACTGGTGATGCAGCACAACTGTCTAGGTGGCTTTGGTTAGTGTCACACAATGAGAGGCTTAATCAAGTCTTAAATGAGCAGCTATTAGAAATGCTTTTAAAAGCATTTTTAAACTGTGAAAAAGGAGGGCACACACAACACTATAGGCTCCATGTCCTCTGCAGTCTCAGTTTACAAGAATAATGTTTTATTCCACTTTTTCCTCATTGCCAGTCCTACAAACGAAAGCTTTTCCTGTGTAACTGCAGTAATGCGGGTTCTCAAAACTAACTAGCAACATCTCTTCAAGTCTTTTTGCCACTTCAGCTGAGAGCTGTAATAATTTTCTCCCCTCCTAAACACTACAAAAGCAAAATGCTGCTTACAGTAACTAGTAGTAATGCATCCTCATTGTTCCCACAAGCAAAAATTCCAGCTTGTTGTAAGAGAGGACCACCATATACAAAGTCTGACACAGAAAAACCCCAAGACTGTGCCTGTAACTCTTTTATTTAACAAATCAAGTAAATAAAATACTATCCTTTAAAGGCGATCAACAGCTCCTGATTGTTGATACAGTTGCATACAATGCTGCCAACATTCAAAGCAGATCATTTTCTGGAAAGCTTTTTGTTTTCCCATCTTCTAGCAACAAAAAAAATGGGTTCCTTTGAGCACCAATTCTATCTTTGGGATCTCTTCGCTGTAAGTCTCAGTCACTAACTGAAAAGTTTCCATTATGAATTTCTTCAGTTTCACAAGAAACTTGATGTTAATTTGCTGTTCACTGTTGTACAGCCACATTTTTCAACTGAGGGTAAGAAAATGTCTGTATTTGAACACATGTCCACTTTACTGAGTGATCAAGTTGAGCCTCGTCTCACTGTGACAGGTTAAAACATGTTCTATAACCATCTCTTTGTCTCCTCCCTCCCACTTCTGGTTCCCAATCCTTAGAATTAGTCTCAGGTTTTTTGTGTCAGACCTCATACAATCACAACTACTCCAAACGTCTTCACTAGAGATTATATTACTAGCTTGCATTTTTTCATATACCATTATGCATTCTATCTTTTATCACATACTCTAGCTAAATATCTGTGCACTACACGGGCGTCTAAGAAGCTTATGGCAAAGTAACTTAAAGCCATAAGTAATATAATAAAATGCGTCTCTTTAACACAGCAATCATCCTTCTCAACAGGACTAAATACAAAAGGGAGTGCTCATCAAATTAATTCCTTTGCGCTAATTATAACTGCCACAGTTTTATAGATGTCTAATCTGAGAAACGCTTCTAATCAGAGTCCTGCAAACAGCTCCCATTATCATTAGACTGGATGTTTCAATTATTTCCTGACCTGGCATATCTGAGCCAAAGGACTTGGGGTACATGACAGGCCATACTTCCTGCTGCCACCCAGCAACATGGTGCCTCACCTCTTCACACTCCCATGCTCCAAAGGCCAAGAACTACAGCTCTGTATTGGCTAGGAAGAGCCTTAGTGATGCCCAGCAATTGCTGGAGTGGCAACCAAGCATGAGGGAAACAAATACGTAAATAAAAGTCAACAGGTCAAGTAGTCTTTGTCATACTTTAATAAGAGTGCTAAATATCTGGTAAAAGATGGACTTCTTTAAAAAAAATGAGATAAACAAAAAAAAAACCCTATCCATTCTGAGTTCATATATTTTGTAGCATCCTTTTCTAGGAATCATTTTTATTTGGTCTTTTTTGAATACAAAGATCACACTTAAAATTTAGAGGTCATACTTCTGTGCAAAACCTTTTTATTAATAGCAGTATCCCAGGCTAATCTGTGGAAGTATTCCTCAACATTAACTGTGTTCTTGTTACATCCGTGTCTAGGTTGATCTCAAAAGAGTTCACCAGAGCCTACAAGCTGTACGCATGATGCTATCACAGAGCTTCAGCTATCCCTGTTAACAATAACCTTTTCAGCAAGGTAAAAATGTCAGAAGCTACTATCATAATTACAGATCTGCTAGCTCTACATGGTTACAGAAAACAGATCAGCTTTGCACTACAGAGTTTGCATTCAAAAATAATAAAGCACTACTTCAAGTATGTGCCTTCATCAGTTGCTACAATCCTATCTAGTTAGCAGGGCTTAAAAAGCCTTTCCTGAATTGCAGCCAAGAAATCACAAGCGTAGGAAAGGCAGAGGACAGGTATTACGGCAGAGGACAAGGGGTATATGGCAATGCAAACAAATGCACATGAAAAAGCTTTCAAACACCCACATTGCACCAAATGATTTAGCAAAAAATACTAATACTGGTGCCACATAAAAAACTGCATCATTGGAAGGTACAACTCTACCAGCCTATACAGATAACAGCAGCAAAAAGCCCCACAAGCTCATGACTTGCCTAAAGTACTTACTAAAGAAGTAGGCAGATATTTCCACTTCCCTTCTACTTTTAACCTTTTAAGTCACAACAAAGCTTTAAAATAAAACAAAACAAACCACAAGCCCATAAAAATCCACCGAAAAAAAACCCAAAGAAATCAAACAAACATACCCCACAGAAAACTACACCATACAGGAAGGTCCCAAGAGCTCAGTTAGCTCCAAACTTTTTCTGTTGGGCACAGTTTGTACCAAGGCCTCGCAGTCATCCACTTTAGGCCCAAGGCATGCCTTTGGACAGTTAACTTCTATTCTCACATCCTGCCCAAGGAAGAAGGAGAACATATTAGCAGATGTCTTGAAATCATGAGAGCTGCCAACAAACTAAGTTCACTACTTGAATATTTCCAAAGCTGCACATTCTTGACATCTACACTTACTTAAAAATCAAGTCAATACTGTCTTTGCAAGATGTTGTCTGGTAAGATTATAAATTACAAACACATTTGACTACACATATCTTCCTGCTTTTTTTTTTTTTTTTTGAAAATGATAAGTAAAACAACAAGAAAAACGACACATTAACACTTAGCCTAAGAATCATAACATGCCTTTGCAGGGATGCACTCAGTCATATGGCCACAGGTCAATGTTGTATACCTAGGACTCTATATATGTCTGCAACACAAAGCCAACATTCCTGTAAATGAACATATTCAAAACTGAACCTTTTATCCAAGTACTTTGCATAAGTTCTAGTTTGCCAACTGAGAACACAGAGGAGAAGCAGAAAGTCAAAGTTTAATAGCTAAGCATCTACATGGGCCTGAGAACAATAACAATATTCATTAAGAGACCGATCTCAAACTGCCATCTCATAATTTCAAGACAAGTGCCTTATTAATAAATTTTCTAACCTTAGCATAACTCTTATGTTTGCATCTCAAAGCACCGACACACGTTGGTAAAGAGTTCCCAAAAGTTATGAAAACTACATGCCACGCACAGCAAGGAAAAAGAAATTTTTTTTTTTAAATAAAACTCAAGGAAGCCGTACCTTGCCCCATGCCAGGCACGGTGAATTACACAGCCAGGAGCTGCTACAGCCAGATTTAGCTTTGTACAAGCTAACAAGATTCCTTTATAAATTTAGCTAGAGGCACAGGCAACAAACACTTGTGGAAATTTGAACCGCAGCTCTCCAGCAGCAAAGATTGTTCCCTCCAAGAAAGAAACAGTAGCAAAAGAGGACTATTAGTAGGCTCTTATTACACAGCTTTCAAAACACCTATAAGTCATCAGGTTCTCCGGGCAGCATTATTAAATCGCCGAAGTACAAGCAAACATTAAAAGAAAAAAGAAAGGCCACAGCTGTTTCTGAGCCTGCCAATTAATAATCCAAGGGGAAAAAAGCCAACTAAAGTGAGACCGTATTGGAAGCCAGCTGAATGTACAGCTAAGTTTGCTTCAGGTCCTTTTCCCTCATACTTGGAGCACTGCGGCTTGTGGAGGAAGAAGTAAATGAGTGCCTCGGGTCCATCAATGCTAAGGGCTCCGAAGGGCTTCTTCAACAAGAGGGACCAGAACTGGGACACACAACCCACAAAGCAGGGAAAAGGGCAGGAGATGGGGAAACGCATCCAGGGTCCCACGGGGCTCTGCTCTTCCCCAGCTGCCTCTCTCCCTTCTCCTCGCCCCAGAATAAACGTTCCTGATACGACTGATCGTGTTGTTAACTTGTTTTTTAACACCCTTTAGGCCACCTTTATCACAATCCAACTAACGCGACTTTAAAACACACACAAAAAAAACCGAGGGGACAATTTTCCAGAAGACAGAGGTTTGCTAAAGCATCTGCACAAAGCCTGAAACGCCGCACAATTCGATCGCGCCTTCAAAGAAAACACCTTTTCCCTCCCCTAAAACGGGGTTTCGACGAAATCGTCACACCTCGGCTGAAGCCCAGCGAGCGCGGTGCAGCCCGGGCTCCCCCTTGGAAGCGGAGCGGCCAAACAAAGCCCCTTCGGTGGGCAAAGAGCGAGGGAGCAGCCCGAGAGCTCGGCGCACGGTGCCTGCTGCCGCCGGGGCTCGCACAAAGGCTCCGGGACCACCAGGGGCTTTCAATGGGCCTCCCCAGGCCACCCCTCGCCCCCCTGCCCCGGGACGCGTTTTCCCCTGGGGTCGAGCCGCCCCCTCCCCAGCGCGAACAAAGCCCCCGCGCTCACCGGCAGCCGCCTCTCGCCGTCCTCTGCCCTCGCACACCCGCTCCTCCTCCTCCTCCCCTTTCAAAGCCGGGTGCGGGGTGGGGAGTGCGGGAGGTTATCCTGCCTCCCCCCTCCCCGGCTCGTAACTCATTCAGCGGGTGTCCCCCTGGCAGCGGCCGCGCCCCGGCTCCCTCCGTGCGCTCGGGCTCCGGGCAGCGGCTCAGTCTCCAAAGTTCCTCCTCCCGGCCGGGCTGGGGACTCTCTGAAACTCTCCTCCTCCTCCTCCATCCAGCTCCCGCAGCCGAGCCGCAGCCTCAGCCCCTCCCCAGGGACGCACGGGCTGCAGCTGACTCCGCTCCCCTTCTTTTTCCTCCTCCTCCTCCTCCTCCTCCTCTCCCGGAGGCTGGGAAAGGGGGGGAAGAGAGATTAACCACTCGGACTTGTCTCTGGAACCGAGCCAAAGAGAGCAGTCAGATTACAGCCCCGGGAAGAAGAAGGGAGGAGAGGAGGGAGACGGGAGGAGAAGGGAGACGGGAGGAGAAGGGAGACGGGAGGAGAAGAGGAAGGGGGGAGAAGAAGAAGAGAGAAGAAGAAGAAAAAGAGAAGAAGAAGAAGGGAGGAGACGGGAGAAGAGGAAGGAGACGGGAGGAGAAGGAAGGCAGGAGGAGAGGGGAGAGGGGAGACGAGAGGATAGGAAGAAGGGAGAAGATGGAGAAGGGAGAAGAAGGAGAAGGGAGAAGGAGAGGAAGAAGGGAGAAGAAGAAGAAAAAGAGAAGAAGAAGGGAGGAGACGGGAGAAGAGGAAGGAGAAGGGAGGCAGGAGGAGAGGGGAGACGGGAGGAGGAGAAGAAGGAGAAGGGAGAAGGAGAAGAAGGGAGAAGAAGAGGAAGGGGAGAACAAGAAAGGGGGAGAAGAAGAGGAAGGGGAGAACAAGAAAGGAGGAGAAGAAGAAGGGAGGAGACGGGAGAAGAAGAAGAGGGAGAAGAAGTGAGAAGAAGAAGAATGGAGAATGAGAAGAAGAAGGAGAAGGAGAGGGAGAATAATACTACTAATAATCAGCTACCCTTTTCATGCAGGGAGACAGCACGTGGCTTTCCTGCTCTCCCTCCGCTGCCAGGGCACTGCCTCCCCGCCCGGGAGCCCCATCCCTGTCTCCGCAAGCTCCCCGCTGGCTCCTCTCGCCGCCACGGGTTTGAAATACAATGATCTCGGGCACAGCATCGGTATTAAATGGTGAGAGTACTTCTGTAAACGAGTACGAGTCGCCAGAGTGCAAAAGGGCAGGTCCACCCTGAAATTGCAGTCCATAAAAAGCAAATTCAAAAAGGTTTAAGAGACTACACCTGCCTCTTGGCAGCCTGCCTGCCCTCTTCTTTGGAAAGGTGAGTTTAAGTTTATTTTTTAATAATATTGTGTAAGATATGCACAAAGAGAAAAACTGCTTAAATAAAGCCTGAATTCTTCATACGTGTGCAGTGGTCCTTATTCTTCCGAGCCCTAACAAAATCCTTGGTTTCCTGTAAAAACCATGTTCCATGCTTCACATTCAGAAAAGTTATATCGCTTTTGTTCTATAACATAGTTTCTCCCTCTACTCGTGTTAGTATGGAGCATGTGGGATCTGAGGAAACCTAGTATGTCGGAATAGCTCATAGTTTTAAGTTGTTGTAACAAGTAATTACAGCAGTCATTCAGAAAAACAGGAAGTTTCAGTGTTTGCCCTCATCTTACCTGTTCTCACTGGAATCCTTCAAACAAACAAACAAACAAAATATAAAACCACACCCACCACCACCACCTCTGGCATAATCTGTTTCTGTAACTGTATCATTAATTCAAAAGCCCAGAGCTTTTTTTCCCGACAGGCACATTGAATATGCTTCAGACCAGTGCTGAGTTTTAAAAGATTAACATGTTTATGAATTAATTTTGGCCATGTTTCAAATTGAAATTTTGCATTTAATAAGTCTGACTATACTACTCTCTCAACTAACGAAAAAAAAACCTCAAGTGTTTTAATGACAGTCATTCTTATGCATAACATTTATTCACATTGCTGAAGCAGAGCATAGTTATCACCAAAGGGTTGGTCCCATTCCTCCTCTCCTTCCTATCACTGTGCCATCAGGTGGGAAAGGTAGATTGCAGAAAGCTAGACTCAACAGTCAATAATATGGAATGGCACTCCACAAAGTCATTCAACAGGGTAAGTGAGGAAAGGGCAAGTAATTTCTGATATGACCAGTAGCTCCACTAAACCCAGTACACTGGTCATGACCTGCACTGCACGGCTACTGTGTCTGAATTCAGCATCTGACAGAGTACACATTCTTGCCTCAGCACACTGCACTCAGGCCTTGTGCTTTGGACAAAAATTTGGCCTTCATTGGGAGGACAACTGAAAAAAAAAAAAAACCAAAAAGAACCTCTCTGATGAAACTATTGGGAGAGAAGCATTTGTAGCTCTCCCATGGAGGTAATCAGGGAATATTTTTCCTCTACGATTAGTATCTTTTAAAATATGATAATAAACTGAACTACTGGTTCATGCATTTAACCTAGGACAGATTAAAACAAATGAAAATGTATGCACATTCCCAAATGGGAAATAGAAGAACAAAATCCCCAAACCACAGAGTATTCCAAGTTCCTTTAAGAAACTGCACAGTCTCTGCAAATATGTTTTAAAGGCCTTACATGATCTGTTCCATATGGAGTTTGTTTTCCTCAGTGCTGTGACTAACGGGAAAAATCTTCAAGAGGAGAAGTCTCTTTCTCTCTCTTCATCTTTCTACCTCCCTCTCCCCAAAGGACTGATCTTGAGCCAGTCTGGTTTCTGTTTGCTTGTGCTAAATATAGCGTTCCAGTGAACTAACCAAATACTTCCAGTTTTATGTCGAATGACTGATAAAGTATGATCATTGTTGCAGAAAGAATCAGAGGTTTAAAGGTCAAGCTTTACCATACTGTCATACAAAACAGTGTTCCTGAAGAACCACCCATTTTTGGAGGATTTAGATACATGGACAAAACGTCAGAACATGTCTCTGAAGGTAATCCAGGTGACTATTGGTAAAAGGCCATGAGTGACAAGGAAACTGCTGGCAGGCAAAACTGGGTATTACCTGTGCACCAGAAGGCCTATGGCACAAGCGAGGGCACCATGTGTTGTGAGGGGTTCCCAAACAGCTGGTTCGGTCACCCTCAGCAGCACTCCTGTGCACAGGCAAGACAAAAGCCTCCATTCCCCTCACCTCCTTCCTTTTTGGCGTGCATCTTTACCTACGCACTCTCATGGCATCTCTCACACCCTCATACAGCTTCCCCTCTCACATAAGGTGGGACCCTGCTCCACCCATCAGCTCTTCAACACTGTCTCTCCTGCCACCCCTGCAGAACTTGCACCACTGATGAGCTGATATCTTCCACACCTGTGGTCAGAACTTGCCTTCATGTACCATTTGAAAAGTAGTTTGCTTACTACGGTTGGGATCTGTAACCTAACCTTATTTTCCCCTTTGGGATTTTCCTTTCTTTTAAGAAGTCTGCTTATGTCAACCAGTCTACTGTGCTTATTGTGCATATGCATATGTTCTCAAACATCACAACATTTCTTTACATCACCAGGACTGAACTGCACCAGTCGTCATCTTAAAGTTTTTCTCATTTAGCTGTGGCTTACAAACCTGTAAGCAATGCTCTTAAGAATACAGAAATCTGTGTCCCTTCAAGTTTTGCTGACTGATTATGAATTTCATCGTTCACTTGAAAAGATGCACAAATTTATCTGTTCTGAGTTAGAATCTGAAGGGAGGGGGGAAATCTGTCGCTACAATAGCAGAGAACTGCTACTTGTAACCAAGCACACACATACACACACTTAAAAAATCAAAAGGCACATACCAGATTCGATTTTTTGGTAAGGGTCAGGGATCTGTAGAGGCAAGCAGCTGCATCCATACCATGCACAAGGGTGTAAGGCAGGGAAAATGGATGTAATCTTAACCTGGGCACACCCAATCAGCCTAAATAAAATTAAAAAAAAAACCTGCAATGTGGTCTTTGCCTGGCATCTAAATTAATTATTCCACCCACACTACAATTTAATTGGCAGGCACAGGTACACTCATTTGCTTTGCAAAACAACATTATTAAGTGTGGGGTTTCTTTAGAGCTATACCCCTGTTAAACAGAATATAATCTTTCATGTATACCAATGCCAAGGAGTACACAACTGTTCCAGTAATTATATGTTCCAGTAAAATCATTAATATAAAATAAAATGCTATCATACCTACTTTATGCTTGGGTCCTGTAGGTATTCAATCACCTCCAAGTTGATGAGATAGCTATGTGAAAAAAAAAAAAAAAGCAAGTATGTTTATGTCTTTACAGCAACAACTGCTAAAAATTCTGCTCACAGACTATGAAGTTCAAAATGTCTCACTCCCAATCTTACCACAAAGTTTAAGTGGAAGTACTTTAAACGCATGATGACTTTGCATGCCAGTTGCCTTGGGAAACAAATAGTACACATAAAGAGTGGGAGTAAGATGATGAAGTTTAGTGGTTACAAGTATGAAGACTGTGAACATAAGAAAAGAACAAGATATTGTACAGAAGAAATTGACTGGAGTTAATCTTTCTAGGGAGAGGGTTTGATTCCTCCTTTGTCTGGGAATGTTTCCATGCAGAAGTAATGATCTTTTGAGATCACTTGCTTTTGCAGACAGCAGCACTGCTTGGATCCTCCACAAATGCGACTGTGTTTCATAAGAAAAGCACACACACCAGCTGCAGTTTTTGCAAAACAGACTTCTGGTAAATTAGGAAGCTAGCACAATTTTGTTGTCAGCTCCATTCTCAAATTCCTTTCAAGGCTTGGTCCTTAAGCACAACTTCCGTTTCGTTATCTTTTCTTAAGCATTGTGGTAGGTAACAACCTTCTACATTTCCCATCCTTTCTCCTCCAGAAATTTTTGTTCTGGCTTATTCCTGAAAATATTTGCATCTACACCCTTGCAAACAAAAAGACATGTTACGGTCTTGCAAAGGCTTATCTTCTTCCCAATGAAATTATCTTTGGAGTATTTTAGGTTACAAGACTAGAACTGAACAGTTAATTTCAACCTTGTGGACAAGGACGGCCTTTAGTCACTCTGCTCTGGAAGAAAGTCAACACTAGTTCCATACTCCTCATATCAAAGCCACCAAGTAATGATGAACCATTGCAATCTCTCCAAGATGTAGGATGCTTGCCCCATTTCTCTTGACAGGACACTCAAAAGCAAGCTGGAGCAGGATCCCAACCATCCCCTCTTCTCTGTTAAGTTGCTTGCACAGTAGACAAGTTTATTGGGCAGGCAGGCAGGCAATGCTTGTTTCTTAAAACTCAGCAGCCACTTTTTTGGCTTAAATTGATTATTCGGAAAAGAAGAGTATTAAGACAAGTCACAGGGAGGCGATTGGTTTGTGTGTTTGACTTCAGAACTGCAAGATCACATCCTTTAAAAGGTTTTTCTCTTGTTGCATGCTTTGTGGTGAGCCCACATGCATAAAAAAGCAGGATCAAATCTGAGGTCTTAAGAGCACAACGAATAGTACATTTGAGTTGCTTTAAGCAGCTACTAAGAGTTACTTTTCAACACTGCAAATAATGTTGCTTAGATGGCAGATGATCTCATCTGATTGCAGGAATCCACTTCAACTGAGAGAAAACTCCTTCAAACATATAACCACTGGTTTCTTCTGGCTCATTCAGGTTATTAAAAGAACATTTACTACTTACGTGAAAATCTTGTGGTTCCCTACTTTCAGCTGTGCCTTTTAAAGTGCAGTGCTCCACAATAATTAGAGTAATTGTTCTATATTATCTGAGAAATGACTAAAACCCATGGGGGTTTTAGGCAAAACCCCTAAATTTAGTCCCTGGCTTACTGCTTCAAGACCACTACAGAATCACAGAATGACCCAGAATCACAGAATGAAGTTGGAAGGGACCCACAAGGATCATCAAGTCCAACTCCTGTCCCTGTGCAGAACAAACCCAAAATTTATACCATGTGTCTGAGTTCAGTATCGGAATGGTTCCAGAATATTTTCAGGCTTGATGCCTTTACTATTCCCCTGGAGAGTCTGTTCCAGTGCTCCACCACCCTCTGAGTGAAGAACCTTTTGCTGATATCAAACCTAAACCTTCCCTGGCACAACTTCTCCAAAGCACAACTGGCTTGAGATTCTCTCCTTGCATTTAGTCTGGTTTGCTGCCACTGGAAAGTGATATCCCAGGGCAGGCAGATTGTAAAGGCAATTCTCTGGGTGTGGATCAGAGAGGATCCTGAGAGGAAGACTTGCAAGAGGGAGCTAAGAGGACTGTACTCTCCTTTGCTGTATTGCTGTGTAATGCAGCATTTGTTCCCAATTACCTATCCAATAACGGCTGTGCCACTGTTCAGCCATCACAAACTTCATCAAAGCTGCATCCCATGCTGTCCTAAGCTACTAGTGTAGCAAAAATCTTTCTTTAGGAAAGATTTCCCTATCTCTTAGTAAATTCTAGGAGTGGCAAAAGCCAACCAGGTCATGGGCACCAGGCACAATTCATCACAGCCCTCAGGCAAGTTTAAATTACACTAAACAACTCATGCTCAGCCACTGCAGACTGGTCGGGGGAAGGTGATACATCAGATGCTATCAAGCAAGAACAAAGATTTAACAAACCCGCACTGGTTTCATTGTGCCTATGTCTACATGAATGCAGACAAGGCAGTGGAAAAGGCAGTCTCAAAGCTTTATCAAGAGTTGTAATGATCAAGGCTGTTAACCCTCAAATGCGAACTTACATCAACCTCAGTCAGTACATATCCAGAGAAAGGATGTAAGCACTAAAATGAAGATCTGTCATTGACAAAACAACAGAGAATCTCTTATAGTTTTTACAGATCTTGCTACCTGCAGTACTAATAGATGCTTTTGATTTTTTAATAGTTGCCTATAGCAAAGTAAAAATGCAAAAAATAAAAAAGTAGAGAAAAAAGGCAGTACCTCAACCTCAGACAAGGGGAGTTGAGTGCAAAAAAGAGACCTCAGTGAATTAATGAATTAAGGAAGAAAAATAGAAGAAACGGCAAAGCAACAACAACAAAAAAAAACCCTAAAGTGTTATGGTCAGTAGTTTGTTATGATCTGCGATCTTAATTTCTTCTATTTAATGTAGAAGCATATGGCTGGTATAGGAGAACAATCCAAAATTAAAACCAGAAACGTCGCTTAGAAAAAGCAATGTATTGCAGCATCTTGTAAATACTTGTTTATATGACATGGCTTATATGGATCATTCTCTCTCTGGTCACAAAGCAATTATCTATTTAAAAGAGTATGAAATTTGAATGTTAATGTAACATAAAAAAAATCCTGATAATTCTGAGGTATAACTGGGTAATTTTCAATGTTTTGGAAGAAGTTTACCAGTTAATCAGCAAGCACACTGTATTATTATTGCAGATGTGAAAATGCCAAAATAAAGTCACATCAAAAATGGAAGTCTTTGGAAACAGCAGATCAGAGACTACCAGAGTTTTCAGAGCATCCCAGAGACAATGCCTAGCTTTCACTGAATGTGGTTACCAAATTATTGTGTTATCTCAAGACGTGGCCGATTATATCACCTCCACAATATCTTTTTCCTAGCCACACACAAAGCAACTGATGCAAGAAAGAGACAGAAGTCTGTTCCATTTCCTCAAGCCTTTAACTTTATGAAGTTTCTGGCTCAGGACAGTGTCCCACTACATCACTTTGACTGAACAAAAAAGCCAACAAACACATCTGTTAACTGCCTATAAATATAAGCAGCTGTGTTGTGAGTCATTCCGGGACTAGCTAATAATTGAATAAACAATTGTAATTGTGCACCATGAAACTCCTAAGTTTTCTTTCAATATTGGCATCTCCCCTCACGAAACCTGTACGAGTTAGGATGCAACTACACGTATTCTCTGAGCTATGAAAATATTTAGCTAATACCTCTAGTCTACCAAACATCATGAAGTACATCCTGGTTCTGGGCAACTAATAGTGATAATTTCCAAATATTCCAAATTCAGTGACTAAAAATTTACTTGCAGAGTCAAATTTATGAAGGCCTTCAGATAATATTGCCATTTATTATTTATGCTGCACTAATGCTTACAAGGCACAGTGAATGGGGCACTTGTAGAAAAAGAAAAGGTGATCTCTACTCCAGAGAATTTGCAATGTTAGTGTTGTTGAGTGTGCCGTGAACTTTTGAGTAACTGTAGCTTAAATTTCAGCTGGAAAGGAGATCTTAGTTTCTAGATCAGTGGTCTTCCACCTATGGTCTACTTTCAGGAGACCTTGAAAGATAACTCAGAAAAGGACGTTTACTTTGGTAGATTTAGATTCATTTTATGGGGTTCACAAATTTGAAACAGATTGAAAATACTAATCTAGATGGATTTGTAAACTATGCCATGGAACTGCATTCTTGTTCAATTATTTGATGGGATTTTAACAACACAACTGACTAAACAAGAGAGGCAGTCACCCTGGGAAGTGTACCGAGAAAGACACTGAAAGGGAACAATACTCCCGAGCCCAGCTGACTTCTGCTGCCTTCCACCAAAGCACCGCAGACTCATCTATGCAGTCTGAACAGTTAGCAGCAACTAACTTGAGAGTTAGAGAGTAGGTCCCAGGAGCCAGAAGATCTAACTTTGGTTCTTCAAAGTGTTGGAAAGAGTAAAATTAAGCTTTAAAGATATAGATTTTACTTACAGGTAAGGTATAATGATTCCTGTGAAACTTCATGAGGTTTATAGGAAAAGTTTGTAACATGACGATCACTGGTGAGCAGATAGCTTTGCTGCTGTGACTAACTCAGCCTTTGATAGCTTTGCCAAGGCTATAAACAAAGCTTTGGGCTGTTTCATTGACCCAAATACTGCTGGAAAAAGTTCTAACGTTTTTCCAAGCCGCACATTTCTTTTCACCTACAAGGCCCTGCTATAGGTTGCCCAAGACTTCTTAGTTTATCTAGGCAAAAAAAGAAAGAGTGCTTATGTCTGGAGGCTAAATTTACTTTGATACCTAACAACTATCTTGTTTGCCTTTCTTTGAGGAAGGTCCTCGCGGATGTGCTTTCCAAAAGACAACCTCATCACTGTTGCACGCTGCTGCACAGATCTCACTTTAATAAGGGTGGATGTCAATAAGGTTAGGAGATATCATGGAACAAGTCCAAAAGTGTGGGCACAACCAGGGGTGAAACAGAGGGTCCCAGGGCTGACATAATAAAGAAAAAAAGCTAAACAAGGCTGACAAGCCCATAAATTTTCTTTTTACTTGCACAGTGCAGATCTTTTCTAACTACAACGTGTTGTTATGGCCAACAGATATTACAATTATGCTTCTGAATCTTAGGGTCTGGTATGACAAAACTGATACACTGGAAAGCAATACCTATAGATGTGGACACTGTTATTTGTTTCTTTGCGTAAAAACAAGTGAGTCACAGAGATCTCTCTTTTTCTACCATACAGCTGATGTGCATGGTAGACAAAGAAACACTTTTTCAGCATGAGGTCCCTTTCGACAGTAGTTAAAAAGCAAAGGAATGTTTTTATTTAAATCCACATTAGAGGCAGAACATTTGTCTGTTCTACTTTAACTGCTTGAACTATGTAAAGTAGTCCTTTTCTCTACCTTTTGTCTTTTCATTAAAAAAAACTCAAACACTTTTATGCCACCTTTCTTAAGGCCCAGGACCATGTTTTAACAGACTGAGTCTATGGGCCTATTATATAATTCCACAAAACAAATGAAGCCAAATGCTTGTAAAGTCAATTGTTCCTGTCTGAGAAAAAAGACTTAACGGGGGGGGGAGGAAAAAAGAGGACTGTACAACACCACCAAATATCTTCAGCAGTATCTCTTACTACAACCTACCCTTTTGCCACCTTTTTCAGTTCTTTGTGGGGATCTTGGACTGATGGCGACTATTCTATCACTGTATTCATCTACATGCCAGGCCAAATTTGTTTGTATAGAAGCAGAAGAGAAATTCAGAAGTCACAATGAAAATGGAACAGACAACTCTATAAAGAGAGAGACCTCATATTCTATCTTGTATCACCCATCTTGTTTCTTTTGCACATTACCAAACATATAGCATCACATATTACGAAAAAAATATTGAGTCTGGAAAACACTATGCTGGAAGTAGGTTTTGCTGCAAGCAGGTTTTCCTTGTAAAACTCACTTAATGCGCAAAGGAAGACACTATTATAGTACTGATGGAAGGGAAATAGGTTAAGAAAAGGGAGGAAAAAAATATCATTTCTGCTGTGCCCTGTATCCCTTTCTGGAAAGCTGGCCTTTCCACCCAGGAAGATAGTCCGAAGCAGAAAAAGTAGCACAACAAAAGTACTCTGGAAAGGAATGAGAGAGAGAGAGCACATATCCATATCCTTCCTTTCAAGTAGACTTTCCTGTATATTGCCTCAGCTGCCTGCTGAGCCTTCATGAAAGTACTTTCCTTTTTATTAAAACAAGTAATAAAACCCTTACTCCTCATATATTGGAGCCAGCAACTCTCCTCAGCACCAGCAGTTTCCAAACACAAGCCACTCCCTGCTCCATACAGACTTTGCACTGAGCCCTGCTTGTGTTTGATGGCACTGAATCATCTGGGACACTGGGTATCATGAAGCACCGGAGGTGCTCATGTGCTGCTTCCTGCCTATTTGCCACCTAACATGACCCCTTCTAGGACTCAACTCTATGCAGGTTATGTATGTGCTATGACTGGATGGGATCTTACAGATGCTTAGGCAGCACTCTTCTACCTGAAGCCTATCAGTAATCCATGTGCAGTCACTCATCAAGTCAATCTCCGCCTGAATACAGTTCTCGGCACCTCCAAGCTAAAGAAGGATGTATATCCATTCTAGCTGTGCTGCTTGTGTTTGCTGTAGTAGGCCAGTGATAAACTACAGGCATATATAGAATGAGGATACTCAGAGGAAAATTCATGTTCTTCCAGTTGAAGAACACCGTAGTTTTGGACAATGCTGCTAAAACAAGTAGGGAAAGAAAATTATAATTAGCCCATGATATTTCTCTCAAGAAAAAGAAATTCCTTCCAAAATTCCTGTGAAAATTGGCTTTGACCTGGCAGATTTATGAGCCCTTGAAACTTTCAGTTGGAGCCAAAGCAATAGTTTGTTTTGTATTTAGAATAATAATACTTCTTAACTAAGGCAAAGAGGGGCGGTGACACCACTATTTATGGCTTGTTGTCCCTCTCAGTTTCGGCACAGGGAATGCAGCTGGACTGGTTGTTGCTTTTACAATTACTGCTCACTTTTTGTATTAGCAACCCTCATGTACTGAAAAACCATGAAATTGCTACTCTACAACAGCAGATTAATTAAAATGTAGAGCTTTTTGAAAATTATGCTTTCAGTTGCTGTTGCTTGTCTTCATGTTTAAGCCATTTGTATGTATTTGTTCCAAGTCTTCAATTTTTTTCCCCGAACCATGAACACTAGTACAGTTTAAGTCAAAGCCAAGATCTTCGTACATGTTAGGATTCTGTCCTAAAGCACTAAATATCACAATATTAGGAACAAACTGGCAGTCACCAGCATAGAAACTTGATTGAGCAGTCTTGTCTTCTCAAATGGCTTTTGAGATGAAGTGCTGGAAGCTTAGAAAGCTGAAAATATCAGAAAACGCGTGCACAACATTTTTGGCAGGTGGATATATAAATACAGTTTAAAATATAATGTTCTTTCCTTTCCTTTCAGGATTGCTCAAAGTTTTCATAACTCTAGCCTGAGGTTTTCTTAATGTGCTGAAAGTACTTCTTTCTGTACAACCTCCTAAAAATTGGCTCAGTAGTGTACTTTGCATTTTCTAAGTGGCGATAGTGAATAAAATGGGATTTTTTTTTTTCTTGTTGAAAAGGTAAATAGCATTGTTTCTAGTTTTGTACAAGAACTCAAGAGCTGCAGAATCAATAGGCTGTTTCATATCCCACCATCAGCAGATACTGGGCTGAAAGCCAGTTTCTTCATGATGGCTTTGTTTAGCCTACAGTTTTGGTCATACTGTAATTTTAGTTAATTGATTGCTGGTTTGTTTGAGTTAACACAATTGAAAACAGTAATGTAGACATGCAAGAAATATTTGGGGCAGAACAGTTCATTAATCAAAGTTACAACATGTCTAAAACTTTAGGCCTGATCAGGTTAGGTTGGATATCAAATCATGGAATCATTTAGGTTGGAAAAGACATTTAAGATCATCAAATCCAACCCTTGACACTGCCAAGCCACCACTAAACCATGTCCCTAAGCACCACATCTATATAAGCTTTGAGAACCTCCAGGAGTGATGATTCAACCATTTCCCTGGGCAGCCTGTTCCTCTCCTACCTTTCTCCCGCCTGACATTCAGTGACTCCACATCTCCCTGGGGTCTACTGCAATGACAGAAGACAGCTTTTGTCAGGACCCATGGCGTAGTACATCAGCCTTTAATTACAGATGAAAGCAGACAGAATCCCCACAGAAAAAACAAACTTTCTGCCCAGTCCCCCACACCAAATGAAGACGGGAAGGTGTGACTCACTGAAAAAGCAAAAGCAGACACACTCAAGCACCTTGCTCCCGTGAGTGCCGGCAGCTGAAGGAGCAAAGGTTAGTGCAACAAAACCTTGCCTTTCACCTGTACTTTACATCTGAGTATGAAAGAAGGTGTTGCTTCCTGACATTTTGTGTGTAAGGAACGCAGCATAGGTGTGGGTGGTTCCTTGTGCAGGACAGAACTGTGCAAAGTAGAACCATTCTTCCACCAGCAAAAATATCAAAAATATGAACAAGCACATAAAATTACGTTTACGCACCCAAATGAAGAAGGATGGTAGTCATTCTGATACAAAGCCAAAATGCTAGAATTTTTTAGCACTACCCTGTAAAACACAGCAGAGACAAAAAAAAAAGCATAACTGATCTGGACACTCACTACATTATTTTGGATTGTTATAATAAAATAAGTGAAAAAAAGTAGTACCATTCTTCAAGATGCATGTTTCTTAAGCTGTTAACAGTTACTTGTATTTCAGGATCCCATGCTGTAGTTGCAATTCCACTGGTGGACCCTATAACATAGAGGGATTTAGGTGTGTTTGCTATTCCACTGTCTGATTTGCCCCTGCATGGCATGGTTCACTATGTGACACAGTGGTTTGAGCCTTCACTGCTGTTCAGCTTTCACCACCCATAGAAAAGATCGAATGACAGAAAATTGTAACTTAGAATTTCATAATGCAATGAGTTTGTAAAAGCCAGGCTGGAATTTGAGCACTGGTCTCTTGACTCCTAGCTGTGTGTTTTAACCCCAGAACTACCCTGTTCCTCACTGGTGAGCTTGCATACTATATCGTGTTGGTGTTACAAGGCATGAACTTCATTAAAAGGTTGCATCTGACTTTAGAAGCCAGATAAGAGTACATGTACCATTCCTGGAGAGTGGGTATCAGACTTAACTCTCTCTTAATTTGGAATGGCTGACAGCAGCTTACCACAACTGGTTTTGGAGAACTCACTTTTCTTATCTTCCTCTTATATATGTCACTAAAAAGCTGTAGTGTACTTATGATGGAGTGAAATCAATCAGACCTGATCCTTAAGCTCTGCCCTCCACAGAAAGCCATAAGCAGTTTTTGAAGTGTGGAATGATTAATGACAGCTCAGCGTGGGGCTGCTGAGAAACTCAGACTCATGACTGATGCGTGTGAAAAGACTGGTGAACAGGGGATTGCCAGGTCTCAGAAAACAAATCCCATCACTGAAATCAGTGAAAAGTGCTGACAGCTGGTTTGAACACAGAGGCTTTTTCTAAACCTGAGAAAACTTACTGCTACTAACTGGTTTTTGTGTTTCCTCTTTTCACAACCATGATGTTCCTGCTGTGGTTAAAAAGGAAATCTGGAAGTAGGAAACAAGTCAAGATGCAGCCCTACCTTTATGTAAGGAGACTTTTATGTTCCATGGAAATGTCATTCTTAAAATAAAGAGAGTGTTTCTAGTTTTAGTATTTTTATTAATACATTTAACTTGTCATTAACATTTGACCTGTCAAATATTATATTGATCGATTTTCTATATTTTGCGTATCTGACCTCCTTGTCCTAGGAGATCAGCACCCCCAAATAAGATAATAGATATGACCCATGAGAGTTTATCTGACCCTTGAGGACAGAAAGAGCAGATGCCCAGGGTGAGGTTAAAGAAGCAATGTCTTTTGAATGAACTGCTGAAGGTTTTAGACTATTTGTCCATTATTCTATTGTCCCCTTCATTTCTGTCACACAGTTTTCTCTCTTTGGAGTACAGCAAAGAATATATTAAAAGCAGAGTCAAAACTAACTATGTAATAGCAGCAGATTGGCCAAATGAATATAACATTCTTATAACTCCTTCCCCTTGAACCTCAGCCCCAAACCACTCGATACTCTCCTCTTTATTTTCTTTTTGGGGTTTTTGTGGGTTTTTTTCTTAACAGTCTAAAGGTTGAAGGAATGCCTTGACTGATACAGCTTCCTTGGCAAATCAGACACCCCAAAATAAAGAAAACTTTAAGGAACAACAGCTTCGTATCAGATGCTATTCTCACTAATCAAGCCAGAGAGATTACTGAATACTTTTACAGTATAATGACAAAATTGCATGAGATATGCACTGCCCTGGAGAAAAGACTAGGCAGAAGATGAAGGCAGCAGTAGTGTTTTCCTGTAGTGGGAATTCAGGAAGATGGCAATTTTAACTCTCAGATCCACAATTCACGTGCCTTCAACAACAGCTCAATCCCACTTTCAGTCACTGAAGGGCCTTCAACTTTCTTCATCCTGGCATGTGCCTGGAATTTCCCCTGTGTTTACGGAAGCCACAATGAGTTTGTACTGAACGAACTGAGACGAACTTGTACTGTAAATGGGACACAGAAAAAAAATCACCTTGCGTGGGAGCCAGCACAGTGTATCACTTGAAACAATGGTCAGTGACCCAGCCAAGTGAATGCAGCACGGATGGGAAATCCTAGCCCTGAAACAGCAGCCTTCCTGATTATCCCTCACCCACAAGAGTGAATATTCTGTTTCACTCTGCTTGGAAGTGCATTGTCCCTCATCTTTAAATCACTTAAAGAAAAACAGATTAGTAAGAACCATATGTTAAGCCTGTTTGAGAAAGACTCTCTCCTTATTAGAAGATGCTACAGGGAGGGACCCATATGCTATGTACTACGGAAATCATTATCATCCCTTTGAAGATGCAGTTAATAGTAGTGTTTCTGACATGCAGTGGAAGAAGACTTGTCTATGTTCAAAAAGCACAGAACTCTACAGCAAAGTTAAGGACAGTAGTTTTGTTCAGAAATATTCACAGGAGTGGTTTTAATTTAGTTAAATCTATGCAACTTTGTGTATAAGCAAGAGTTGAAAATAAGTAGTACAAAATTATTCTAAAAGAAAACATGCACAATCTTCATAACATTTAAGTCATTCCTATTAAATAGATGGTTTAAACACCATATATCAAGATGGGTGGAGTTTTCCTAGTGAAGGCTCTGAAATTGTTTCCTCCTAACAAAACTTCAGAATCCTTTTGTCAGCACATATAATTTCCTGCCAAAATACGCATCCTATTGTAACAGAACTCCTGGTTTACCAAGAAAAACAAACAAGCAAAAAGATCTGCATGGTGTCAGTACTGCAGGCAGCTTTCTGTATCTGTTGAAAGATACTGTTGAAAGGGTTATAGAGTGGAAATTGTAGGCACACTCAAACAGTTTCAGTGGAGATCTTGAGGAACAATTTAAGGCCTTTCCTCTTCTAGCTGCAAGGTTGAAACTTCTAATAGTAAACTAAAAAGTGATCATTAGTTCAACTTTGCGAGATGGTATGCAACTATGCAAAACAAAGTAAGTTGATAAAGTGAATATCAGCATCTGAGAACACCAAAACAGACTGCTCCCTTCTTACAGAAGACACTCAATGCTCTGTCAGTGAAACGTTTACTACTCTGTGTCACTGTTAATGCAGATATATTTGGGACAGAATATTTGAAGTAAAGCCTCTAGTAAAAGTAATAAGTAGACAGACTGCAGGAGTTCAGATAGAAATTGGGCCAGTCTAGAGTTTTAGAAGCTTCGAGGCTCCAGTTTGGCACGGTATGATTTGAGACAATATAATAGTTTATTAAGCTGTGGTTCCATGGGCAACCAAGCAAGCCTTGTGTACTATAGTGGCCAGCAAAGAGGAAGTGTCACCCTGCCCTGGCCTCTCTTGTCATCTGCTCTGCTCCCATGCTACACACTTGACATCTGGACTCTTCTGAATGCTGCCCTAACCTAGTAGAAAACTGCCTAACTCTCTGCTGTGTAACAGAGTTACTGCTGGGCTAGTGAGTTAGGCTCCCCTTAGCGTGGAAATAAATGATTAAAAAGGGATAGAAAGGCCTGTCCATAGGCAAGGTCAGGGCTTTTCCATCTTGTCATCTGTCAGCTGTGAGTTTGCACAGCTGCCCAAGGGACCACTGCTCACTAAGTAACTTCATAGCACGAGTCAGAGTAAAGGCTCCTGGAATCACTTACCTTTGCAGCTAAAAATGGCACTTGCTGCTGGCTTCAGCTGATAGTATCATCTTACTAATTCCACGAAATTACAAAGCAGGTGAAGATGTCCTGCAGGCGAGTTTAGGAAATCCCTTCATTATTTGGTTTGCAGAAGAGAATCTCACTAGCAGATATCCAAAAGGGAAGGACGATTGTATTGTGTTAAACTACAAATACATAGTGAAAATTGTATTCTGCAAATATGTTACAGCTGAGCAAACCAGATAAAATCAGAAGAAATAAAAAATGACCATGTTTATGCGACAGGTCAACAGCAATATCACAACTCAAATCCAGGCCGTCCTGGCTCATTGCCTACCAGATCACTCTTATTTTTTCAATACATTGGACCTAGTAAGAGCTCCACTAGCTATATTGTAGTGTCAATAACTCTTACTAGTCAAAAGTCAAATCCACCAAGCTGCAGAAGAAACTGTTCAAGTAAACTGAAAATGCACACTAGACATTTGGCTTAAGAGAAAGTTTTGTTTCAACGACAATTTTAATTCCAATGTAGTGTTATCCCATAAGTGTCAGTTGCTAGAAAGACCCATGGAGTGTGCCATTTTGCTTGTTTATATATTGTTTCAGATTTGTGCAGGACTGAATAGACAATGGTTGATTGCCACTGAGTTAAAACTGTAAAGAAGGCAATTCATCTCTTAACTCTGTCTAAACAGCATACACGGTATTTAGCATCAACTTAGGTACCTTACTTGGATGTTTATTGATCTGTGTATCTACTCTGCTAGAGCAGACTGTATTCTGCTGAAGACTTTTGAACTCCGACTTGTAGTTTTGGTTTGCAGTGCAGACCACACAAATCTCCCAGAAAAATGGGAACCTCCAACACAGTTTAATTTATGAAACACGTGCAGTCCATATGAGAAGAAGTATATCCCGGATGAATGGAAAACTATAGTGTGCACAATGTGTGGATAAGGAGCAACTGGTTGAGAGTAATTTAGTTTTGAGACTGGTTAATTTCAAGCTACAGTGTGCACTAATTAATCCACACAGTGCCCCTGTGAAAGAAATGCAGAAATATCTGAGATTGAGAGTTTGTCAATAGATGAAAATTGATGTGTAATAGGGTAGGGAGATTATTTTAAATGGATAGGTTCTTCAGATTGCTCCTGAGTGGGCATTCCTGCTCTGCATCAAGTGTGACTTTTTCTAGCTTGCTTAGTTCAAATGAGAAGCTTGAACTAATTTAGAAAGAAGGAAGGGGGGAAAAAAGCCCACTGTATTCCTGATAAAATCATCCAAAATGCCAAACTAGTTATTAATTTAATCTACAGATAAGTCTCAATATCTATTATGTCCTGAAATCCTTAGTTCTTGCATATTTTTTACTTCTCTCAAATATGTTGGTGTCATTCTGATGACGATTTCTCCAAAAGGATACAGTAGAACTAGGGGCATGCCAAACAGGGACAAGGATGACTGCAGGCTAACTTTCTTCAGATCTGGATCATGGCAGGGATGGTGGGAAGAGAGAGTTTATAAAATCACAGCTAGGAGAGAGAAGATGAATAAAGAACAATTGTTCATTATTTCTCACTACATAAACAACTTAATTTGTCCAATGACAGGTTCAAAAAACAAATAAAACCAAAGGGAATACTTTTCCACACAACAAGAAATTGGGCTGTATGACTCACTGCTAAATTAAGTTTGGATGCAAAAAGTATTAACAGGTTCAAAATGGTATTAGGCAAGTCGATTGTAGAAAGGTCTATTGAGGATAACTAAACAATGGTCCTGATGTAATATTAAGGGGAGGAAATGCCTGCAGCACTGACTGCTAGAAGAAAGGAAAGAGGAGTGGGTCATTGCTCTGTGTCTTAAGCTCTTTCCCTAAACTGTTGGTACTGGTCATTGCCCGAGACAGGCCTATAGGCTGGTCAATCGGTGTGTGACTTCTTAAGCTAGTGGGGTTTTGAGTTTCTGGTGACTACATCTATGTTTAAATGGATTTCAATGTTTCATTCAAAAGAAGTAATGGTAACATACTACTCAGAGAGTGTGGAGCGCCAGAACTGGTTTTAGATCTTGTTTTGAATCCAACCCTTTTGGCTTTCTTCTTTTAATCACAACTATGATGACCTGAGTCATGTGATTTCTACATATTTTCTATCTAAGGAGCTCTGCAGCTGCATGGGAGGGATTGTGAGTGTTATCGCTATGAAATAAGAAGGTGACTATAAATAAGTAAATTCCTTCCATGCCCTACATTTATTGAACTAAAAAAAAAGCTCTTGCTATAATAATCCTGATGAGTGAATGATATCTTTGTAAGGGTCTTGAAATTCTGGTCACATCTGACTAATGCAATAGCTGTTGTTCCAGAGGCTGTATATTGAGAATGAATTTGCCTTGTAACCTTCTGGCTCTAAAACTTGATTTGAATACATAACGAAGTCTTTATAGTCTTTCTGGGCTCTGCCAATTCTACAGTTACCAAAAACAAAATTACAAGAAATTTCTCTTGCTTCTGTTTATTTCCAGATTTCACTGTGCTTTTTTCACTTGATAATGCATTTTACTGCTTAAAACTCTCTCCAACCAAATGTAGATAGTAAAAAGAGGTTTTCAGTTAAGAATCGACAAATTCATTTTCCCTAATTTTGACCTCACACACGCACAAGAAAAAAGAGGGGATCAAAAGTTCAGTTTGACCTTTTTGTGGTATTCTTTGTGTCTACTAATGAGAGAAGAATCAATAAAAAATAGAGAAGAATTCAGAAGTGAGAATATGTAATGAGGAAATAAATACTAAGGTCATCCACATATACTGGGACAGTTTCTTTAGGACGGTGGAGAGTCTGCCATCCCTACTACAGTGTACCTATTTCAATCTAAAAACACCTCAAAACCCCCACAACGTGGTCTGGGGGAAATAATGAGTTTAAATTGCAGGAAAAGTGTAATTTTATACTAATAACATCAATAAAAAGGAGAGCAATAATGTGCAAAGAGGACAACACTTCTTGCCCAAAAAAAGAAGATTTCTTTAAAAAAATCTAGCTTTACATGAAGGAACCAAAGGATATATCGTTTCTATATCTATTCTTACATTAAAAACAAATTCATATTTTGAAAAAAAGATGTGAGGGCATTAAAAATACACCTACCAAAGGGACATCTTAACCTAAGAAAAACTGCAATTAGAACAAAAATATAGTGCTTAAAATGGTAGGCTATTGGTTGGCATTTTGATTGTATTTTATATTACAAACATATCATTCACATATTATATATTCTCTAGCATCCAAATTGTTTCAGAAACTAAAATGCCAACACTAAACCAGATTCCATTGAACCTGTCTATATAAAGCACTTCTACTAAAATAAAAAGGCATTCAACAGAGGGATGGTATGAGTGGTTTCTAACATAGTCTACTAATCATCTAAGCAGTTTTCAGCAGGACAAATTATATTAAAATTGTAGTTGTAGTAAAACATGTTTAAGGGAAAAAAATTGTTAATTCACTAATTATACACAATGAAAAAAAGAGTAGATTTCTACCAAAATAAAGTGACCATATACATTGTAGGAATGATGTACCTGAGTGTCATGCATTTGTTGGAAACCTATGGAAAAAAAGATGACCCAAATAAAGCTGAGAAATTCTACGTTGCCCGGAAATAATCACCTCATGACACTACTCATGAGTTCAAATACTGTATGAGCATTTTATGAATAGCTTCTAAAAATAAGAAAGAATATTTTTTAAAAAATTCTATGTACAGCAGAGTCAAAGGAAAACTTTTTTTTCTAGAAACTGATAAAGGCTTGTTAAAAATAACAGAATGAAAGTAAGCAAGGAGGAAATGAAGATTCTTGGGTTTCTCAGAAAACAAGGATTGCATAATCACATTTCCCACTCCCAGATATTTTAGGGACCACAGAAACATTTCAGTCAAAAATAGCATAGGCTAAAAGTCTCAAAGATCACTATAAATCCACAAGCTTTATCAGATTAGAGGTTGTATATATATTGTATATAAATATACAATACTAAATAAATGCTTTCAGATAGTAAAGACACATAGGAATAAGCTGTCCTAAATTCTCACTCCAGGTCTCCTATTCAACACTGTCCCAGTTTTGGCTGTAATACAGTTAATTTTTTTCCAATAGCTGCTGTGTATTGGATTTAGTATATTGATAACATGTATTGTTTGTTGGCAGCTAATGTTTCTGCTTGGCTAGGATAGAGTTCATTTTCTTCCCAGTATCTCCTGTTCTTTAGATTTAGTATGAGAAAAGTGTTGATAGTACACTGATGTTTTTAGTTGTTGCTAAGAAATCAAGGATTTTTCAGTTTCCCATGTTTTGCTAGTGCACAGATGCAGAGCCATGACAGCTAACCCAAACTGGCCAACAAGATATTCTGTACCATAACATCGTGCTCAGTAAGTAAATGGTGATTTGGCTGGGGTGTGGGTGGGTGATTTGGATTTCGTGTTTGGTGCTCTGTGTTCTGGTATTCTTGTGCTTGCTGTGATCTCTGCACTCACTGCTATCCCTGCACTCACAGAAATCACTGCTTGGGATGGGCTAACCACTGGACAGTGACTGGTTGTATTTATTATTATTATTATTGCTACTATTTCTTTTCTTGTTTTATTAAAACTGTCTTTATCTCAACCGACAACTTTTCCTTTTATTTCCAATTCTCCTCCCCATCCCACTGGATAAGGAGGGATGAGAAAGCGGATGCATATTGTTTAGCTGCCAGCTAAGGTCTGAACTGTGACAAATGCGTATCTGGCTGAAAACTAGGCAAGGAATTACATTGAAGCATGCTACTGTATATTAATTTCTTTCCCCCCACTGACTTGAGGATGCAAATACTCCTTCAGGATACTGAAAGCCTCAGTCTATTTCCCTCCTCTTCTTGAGATAGCTTGAAGATGTATTTCTAACTTTCAAGAAAAGTGCCAGACCGGAGATATATGTGACCCAGTTATCCAAATTTTCAGTCTATACTCTATCCAATGCAGGAGGTGCAACTGGAACCTGAACAACTACCCAGGGGAGTAGGCAAAGGCTGAGGTCCCTCTTGCTCATGCACTGATGCAGAAGTTCCAGGAGGAAGGAATCCACTACAGCCTGGGTAGGACTCTCATCTCTGAAACATTAGGAGGGGGTGGCATCCCTGAGGAGGTGGGGCTCAAACAGAAGAGGATAAAATGAACTCACATCCTAGGCAGATGAGCTGTTAGACAAACAGGCAATCCTGCTGACAGACTTTTTAGAACCAGGCTTTCTATGAGACTCTTCTTCCTCTCTTTTATCATTTCCTAAAATAAAATATTCCAAGAGCAAAGAACTCATTCTGTGTCAAACACAGCAGCTCTCCTTCATCTTTCCCTTGTGGTCTGTACCACACAGAGCAATCCAAGATGACTCTGCTGGAGTTTCGTGGCTGCTAGATACAACGATGAATGCATTTACATACAAGGCTCTATGAACAACAGTGATCTAAGAAATATACTATTGCAACCACATTGTTCCTTGAATCAATAAAGAAATACAGAGAAGACAAAAAGAAATAGCATTAATTTATGTGTCTGCTTTACACATATCCACATATCTCAGTGGGATTTCTGGAACAAATGCAAAGCCTCTTCAACGCATAAGATGCAGTGCCTCCAAATACAACAGAAGATCTCTACAGCCATTAAGCAGGAAAATGTACATTAAAATGGAAACCAACTTATCTCATCACAAAGAAAACGTTCTCTATCTGGCAAACAGTATGGCCCTGAATTTGCACTCACTTCTTTGCAAGCAGTAATACATGCACTGTCAGATGCATTCTGCTGCTACTGCAAAAAAAAAGGAGACAGCATTTATCTTGACTGTTATTTACTGTTCAGTGAATGGGATGTTTTAGGACATACTTCAACAAGACACTTATCTTGTCCAATTTTTTCTTAAGCCTAAGCATTTGTAAGATATTATAAAAAAAAAAAACTTTTCTGTCAACATATTTTTCCATTTGCTCATCATCTTCTTGATTTTTTTTCTGTGGAAAGGCAAAACAAAGCCATGCTATGTTCTCAGCAGGGCTATTTTCATAATGGAACAAGTTTCAGAATAGTGAGTTGGTATTCTTCCACTATTAAAAACATAAAAATAAAAACCTGATTCTTTGTCCTTCCTTCAAAGAGCTGGATGAAAGAATTTCCAGTGATATTCCCGGTATCTCTGTGAGCAAAAAACAACAGCAAAAGTGTGACATACATAATAGAAGAACGAAGAGACAATGAAAGCATTGCTTATGTTTATTTTGTGCATTGTATGCACTCAGCTGTCACAGACTCCAATGCAAATGCCATTTTCCACAACATCTACAGCATGAGACCGATGCTCTAGAAGTCATACCCTAAAGAGTACAGCATAAAATTAGACAGGAAAAACCCCAGCAGTCTCCTTGGAAGCCACCGCAGTGTGGGATGGCCAACATACAGACTCCCTTTGCCCAATCTGCCTTATTAGGACTTTTCCTATGTTCTCTTCTTCTCTGATTTTGCCTTTAAATAAATGAAATAGCAATAGGAAAGCAATAGCTCTCCTAGCTACAGTAAATACAGGTGGACAAAACAGATTAGAAGTTCACTTCTTATGATCTTATATTCAAAGAAAATAAAAAGCTCGTGCTGGGAGTTGTTGTGGCGTTTTGGAACACACTTTGGTTTCCCTGATTACTTATCTGACTTTTGTACCGAATACCACAAGTTATCAATGCAAGATGCAGGAATGATGTCAGCCCCTTGATTTGGAGGGTGAGGGATGGCCTCTTTGGGATGTTTGTTTTAATGATATCACAATCACACATTGTGTGGTTTGAATTAAATAGATGCTTTTGAGCTTAAAAACTCTATTCATCTTTCAAAATACTCCTTTATTTTTGTCTGGCACTCCACTACGCTCACTAGCGCTGTTGCCATTTAAATGACTTCACAGCTGATACAATAAACACATTCAAAAATATAAATATCTCAGGTTTATTTTAAAATTGAAACGAACTTCTGTGTCTCAAAAAGAAACTAAGAATTAAAAATCAGTTCCTGGTAACTTCAGTGGAAAGCCAGAAATTGAATGTGCAAGGTCTCTATGAATCAAACTTCTATGGAATCAGATCAGTCAATAAAAGTCATTTGACTCACAAGACCTGCACCTCCAAAAAGCAATTTCCCAGTTTATGCCTCTGACCATAATATAAACAAATGAGATGCAAACCGAGAGTCTGTAGTTTGCATACACTGAGCTGAACATCAATGCAAATTCTGCTTTCATAGGCTTTACAAGTTGATGGTGGTGCTGTAGGATCCAGTATTATATATCATTGAGACCTATGAAGGAAAATAAAATCTGAATTAAAACAATATCTTACGATATATTACTTTAAATAGTCATCTCAAAACTAGATTAAAATTTTCATTTGAATTTTCACTATGTTCACCTGGTTTATCATCCCTATTTTCAAATTAAGGAAGATAAGATCTGCAATAAAGCAGATTTTTGTTTTGAAACTGACAGCGAAATGCCAAATATTTTCTGAATTGTTTCCTTTCTCTCTTCCTTCTCCCCAGCGCCCCATTGAATTTCTTTACACGTTTAAAGTATCCCAGCCTGTTTTCCAGCTACTGGGATAAAGTGCAGCGAGGACAGAACCAAATTGGTCCTGAAACCAGTGTTATAAACAACTGGAGAAAAAGAGGGCTGACAGAAGCATGAGGTGACTTTATCATTTTAGAGTTACAGACTTATTAGTGTTCCATATGGTTGTGAGTCAGGAAGAAATGAGAACTTGTCATGTTCTCTACTTGCCTCTCAGTGAGGATGAACTTGAACATAGCCTAGATATGGACTTTCTATCTATGAGATATTAACAAAGGACATTAATAAATATCTAAAAGTCTCAAATATAAAAAACATGAAAGGCATTGCTTGAACCATAACAGAGGCATCAGCATACTCCAAATTTTCCAGCTGCCTTTATTTACTCTCAGTGCCTGCCATCAGTATTCTAAGCAAAGAACATTAATGGGTTTGGGGCATCCTTGTTCTGAAAGGTAGTGAAGAAAAAGATGAATGCAGATCATTGGTACCTGTTCAATCAACACACAAAGAAATAAGAACACAGACAATATAAAAGAAGTTGAAACAAACACTTCCCTTTCTCAGGCAGTCTCTTTGCAAAGAAAATGACAGGAAAATCTACCATGGTTGATGCCCGGCATAGTTTTATAACAAATGGACTGTTATAATAGTGTGTTTATTCAGCATTTGCCCTATTCACAGTTGGTATGGGTATATGTATTCAAACATCTAGTTTGGTTTCTATTGATGCACTTTTTGAGCTCTATTTGTTTAGATTACATAAGTTTCTGAAGGTAGAACAGTTTTATTATATATACTTATGCTTTATTCACTGTGACCTATAAGTATTGCAACGATGTCTGCAGTACCCTGCGAAATGTTAATCTGCATCTAGAAGGTGTACTGAAAAATATTTGTTCTTAATAGTAATTACATTTAATTAATTTAGCTAAAACTGTCCTTTGGTTCCAAAAGTAAGTTTGATGACAGCAGTTCTACACATGTGGAGAAGACTGTCACTATGGTAGCAAAACACATAGGATAAACTCCTGGGTCATTGAAAAAAAACGGTTTTGCCACTGACTTCAAGAGGACCGGTATTTAGTCTTCTACCATACAAAACAATAGGTAATGAAGATGTTGATAAATACTCTGGCCTACCTCTTCTCTCTTATGCATGTTTTTCCTGGTGAATTTACCACCTGTATCAGAAAAACCCAAGCTTATTCTTTACTAAAATAAAAGAAGACAAGATCCTGTATCTTTACACCACATGTTTCCTTTAGAAGAAGATGATGTGTTTACCATCTCTGTGCTTCCTCATCTTGGTTTGACTTCATTACTTTGGCTTATTTCCCATGCAACCTGGTATTTGCAAGTTCAGTAGTTTACAGAGAAAGCAGTGTAGTCCAAGTATTTTCTTCATTACACCGACAGAATTTCACATGTGCTCTGTATTAATGGTTTTTTTTTCCTGCAACCAGAAACAGGGACATATGAACTTAAATCCTTTAGCACTCCACTGGTATAAAAATATACCCTCCCACTTCTGAAAAACAGTTCAGTCAATTTTCTGAATGAGTTTCACATGAACGTGAATGTGTGTTCCTGATGTAGAACCCAGATGCACGAGCCATTCCTCACTGATGAGAATGCAAGACTAGCCAAAGACTAAGCCTTAGGGAGAAGAACAAGACTGTGTAAAACATCGACAAATAATACAGGATTACAGTAACAATATTAGTGCTAGAATAATACAAGACACTTATGCCAGGCAGACACAAGGAGACTTCTAGAAGCTTAGGAGATTCACAAATATTTGGCCTAAAACCTGAGCAGTTATTAAAGCTTTGGCCGTATTTCTAACGTTGATAAACACGCTGTTTCTAACTATGAAATTGATAAAGGAGCATTCTTCTCAGCAAAGAAGATGCAAAGAAGCAGAATCTTTTCATGCTATGTACCTGCTCTCAGCAGTCAGGGCATCCATGCCCTCTGCAGTTAATCATTCCAAAAGCCTAAATATGGTCAATACAGCTATGCTGTTTTTTCTCATACATCGCTGAAACCTCAACACTACCTCACAGGTGTCAGAGGTAAAACTCCCACTGATCTAACATCCTAACTCCTAGGAAAACCTCCTACAAATGGAATGGGTTACACTGTTACAGAGGCCATGAGTTAAGGCAAACTTGGCATATGGACAGTTGGCCTAGAGTGGATAATTTGGAGGTTATTAGCTGCCCAGGTGCCCCTAATGGACATACTGTCCTGCAGACTGTGCCTTACAAGACATGAGAGACTACCACAGCTTTGGCCACCTGCTCTTAGCCTTAATAAAAGATTGACAGTTTAAATACAATGCTCACAGCAATTTTAATAGTGAAGTAGGTGCTAGAAGGGCAACAAGCACACACAGCTATCTCATCCCATTGCTGTCCTCCTTGCATGTTAGTAGTGGTTATGTCTATCTTTTGGCATTTTAGAGGAAAACAGCATTCTCATTCCAGTTGTCCACTGAATTAGTACTACTTCCATCATTGCTGGGACAACGATGCTGGTTTTCAAAGGCCCTGACTTAGACTGCCTCCTATTCAGAAATAGGCATTTCCTGTACTTGTTGCAAGCTAAGGCTTGAGTTCCAGTTACTTAGTCCATCCAAAAGTCAGATTCCAAACACCTGCAGCTAGATGTTACTTTGGTGTATGTGAATCATCAGTAAATCTTGTAGCAAAGCCACAGGCCTAATTCTTTGAAAGAAAAGAGATCAAAAGGAGAAAAGGGGGTTAAGTTTTTATTTTGATTGTGCTTTATTATTGTGGCTGCAGGGAAGACCAAACTCTTCAGTTGTCCTAACCGAGTTGTTCTTCCTTTTCTACTGTGAGGTGGGTTTCAAGGACAGTGTTCATCATCTTTCTTATTTCTTTGAGCTTTGTGCTGGTGGCTGTTCCTCAGTTAGCACAGCACAGAACCTGAGTGAGTCCATCCCATAGATCCATTAAGCCTAACCCTTAATTAATGTAGGCATTTGGGATTTACAGCTGCAGATCGTGCACAGAAAGCACAAACTACCAAGGTAGGCGTGAGGTACCAACACATCTAAGAAGTACAGCACACTCAGTCAGATACTGGAAATTGAGGAGCAGAAGAAAGGAATGCTACTGAGACAGCAGTGACAAGGGAGACATCACCACCTCATCACTTTATGAAGACAACAGAAAGAGATGATTACCCTGAGAGGAATTTTCTTTTTTTAATGGCTGTCATAAAAGTAAAATTAACACAGAGCTAATATGATACAAAATAAATCCCTTATGCTACTGTTTTGGAAAAACTCCAACAACTTCACAATAAATTTAAAAAAAATACAAAAGCTTATGCCAATCTTCATTTGCAGTTTCATGAGTGCACATATTTTCCTAAAATACTCTTCTGTATTTCATTTATTCACATTAGAGCAATTTCAAAAATTCCTCTTCAGCCATGTCTCATCTTGTCATAATTATTCATCATTATGAAGGCTTCTAACAGCCCCTGGTTACAACATCATAACATTTCCTAATAAATTAAAAAGTGAAAGGATAATTCAGTCTCTATAACCAATTAATCTTTGGCTTCTTATCTAGATTGAGTTCCCTAACAGTTTTGAGTCCACTAGTCTAGAAGGATCTTGACTCCAAAAAGCAGTTCACCTCACTCTTTCCCTGGAAATAATCAACATATCTGAAGGCTTTCCAGTTCCAACCAAACAAGACAAGTCTTAAAGAACTTTTGAAAACAGAGTCTACAGTAGCTTCTTTGAACTCTCTAGTTTTCTTCAATGGAGCGTGGAACAAAGAATGAGTTAGCATCTTGACACGGAGGAGGAGGAGGACTGCAATGAACATGCCTCAGAGCAAAATATCCTGCATTTTCGGTAGACCATTGGCTAACATCCCCTGAGTCCAACAGAAATAGTTATTTGACTTCTTGGCTACTAGTTTGCATACAAAGGACAGGAGTCGTCATGTTATTATAGAAACAGCAGGAGCAACCAATATAAACTTTTGGACTTGTTACAGTAAGGTCATCAAGTTGACAGCTTTTGAATTTTAGGTATATGAACACTAGGAGTAAGTACTCTTACAAAAACTCAGTCTTGTGGAGCCTAGACTAGTCTGAAGCAGTCTTTTATAAGAGAAAATATTGGGTTTTCTTCATTTAAACTCAGGTGTCTGCAGTATTTACAAATGTATTCTGCCTTATGCAGTCAAGGTCAGTGAGATATTTTAGGTGTCAATGGGGAGAGTTCTCACATTTCTGGAATGGTAGAGGGAAGACTTGTAAAGTTTTTACTGTCAAGAAATAAAGAAAGAAAGAGAGAAAGAAAAAAAAAAAAGAAAGGAAGAAAGCAGGAACATCTGCCAGAGTCACGAGTGGATTGTTGGCTAAATTCATTCAGCAAAGGAGTTTGAAATAGATGATCTCCGCCTTCAGCAGTAGGCGTTAGTGGAATCATCAAAAATAATTACTACAGAGGAGTCCAGGACATACCTACAGGGAATAAAACTAATCTGAAAATGTAAATTAATTCCAGAAAGTATGGATGGAGAAGCCAGGAGTTCTTGCACTCCTGGGCTCACACAATGTACTAAGCTCTTATAAAACGAGAACAGAAATACTTTTTTATTTGAGTTTGGAATAGTGCTTATGAACATGCTGTTTGAAGAGGAGAAAATCACAGACAACAGATGTTGCCACAGATACACCTACGATCACACTAACCAGAGCTTCTGTGATAAAACAGCCACCCAAAGATACTAGCATGAATTTCAAACATTAATATTGCCTGTGATGTTTCCAAAAGCACTATAAAAACTCACTGATGCTGAAAGAAGCAAACATAAGCAAGGAAAAAAAAGGTTCACATAGTTGAATAGCAGTGACAGTAGAACAAATTTAAACAACTCTCTCCCTTTCAGGTTTTGAATAAGAACAAAAGGAGGTTCTGCAGTTCCCAAGATGGGCCGTCACGAGTCTGTTTGTGTTTGCCACTTGGCACTATCCTATAAACAAGGTACAGAACGCCACAGGAACAGTGACGCAGCCATTTCCCGCAGCAGCCCTTTCTCCTTTCTCGTAAACAAACTCAAGGCTGTCCGTATACTTTACAGTCACCGTGGCCTCTCCTCAGGATCTCACATGAAAGCACTTTGGCTCTGTTTTGCATTAGCTTGCTTCCAACGCCAAAGAGCCTCCGGACTCCTAAAGCGCATACCACAAACCCCTGCTCTGAGAGGGAAGCCAGTGGGGTCGCAGGCAGCTCACAGCCAGGGGCTCACCCATACACCTGCAGACTCGCTACAGAGAGTCTGACCCTTGCGTCAAGGTAGGGAAGATCCCTCTCTGACTGTATGAGCAATGGCAAACCTTCTAAGAGTGTGCTTTGCTGGGAAATGCTGACAGGGTCTGGCATTATTCGGAGGGTACACTGTATATACCTGCTTTTGAGTAGCCTGGGTGCCTGGGAATAGCGATGCTTGCAGCCAAAGCTGCTTGTTTGGATCTGGGTGTTAAAACTCTGGCCTTCCCACTGCACTGACAAGTTTCTGTGGTTAAACCAGTCAGGCCCCAGGCACACATAATTTTTCAGGGCTGCTGAAAATTGATTAATCCTGTTTTGGCAATGGTCAAACTCCGAAATGAAATGCTACATGGAACTTACTTTAACTCCTTTTATTCTGAGGGGCTGCTCCTACACTGCCCTTCTGTTGCTCCAGCTGCAGAGAGTTATCTGACCCCCAAATGGACAGGCACTGCTGATTAAGCTTGTATAAAGGGAGTACAAAAAGGCATTCAGAACGATGTTTCTCAGTCTGCGCCTCCTCTTTCCCCATAGGAGGCCAACTATAAACATAGCTAAAAGCAAAGATAATCAGCATATAAAATAAATAATAAATAAGCCACAAGCTTACCCAAGCAACTTTTGCAAAATAAAAACTATTGTGGAATTATACCAACTTATGTTCTGGTTTCTCTCATCCTATTTTGCCAAAATGTTCCACTTTGCCTTTTTTCTATGAACAGTAGTACCTTTCCGTAGAGCCTCAATACCATGTTGCATAAATTACAGGTATTCAAGCCTGCAAATACTTTCATAGATTAAGCAAAAATATGAGCACATGAGAGCTGATTAATCCTAACAAGGCTAGTTCTACCCCAGAGTTTAGCTTTTTAGGGAAAATTAGTCATGTTTCTAAGTAAAAACTCATTCTAACCATGTAGTCCATTATGTCCGAATTGAGTCTTCTAGCATGGGAACTGCTTTGTGCCTCTGGGCACATTTCAGTGAAGATGTACATCGTGCCCAAGTAGTTTGGCAGAAAAGTAGAGTTGCAAAAGCAGATTTTTTTTACCTTATTCACAGGTAACAATTTGACCAAACACGAATTTAAAGGGCAGAGTAAGTGCTACGCTACTGTCCATTCAGATTTTCCAGGAAAACAGCCATACAGAATGTTTCACATACTGGGACAACAGAACTTACTGCCTAAGAGGAGACTAGGCAGACAACAGTTGAGACAACATCAGTTTCTAGCTTGTACCACATTTTGGTTTCTGACTCACCTCAAACATGATTCCACTGGAAAACTTCCATGCATTTGATAAAAATGAGATTTGAAAGTCTGTTATGATGAGAATATGATAAAAAATTACAAATTTATTTTAAGAGCCATCACATTAATTTATCTTCTGGCTTGAGCTAAAGTTTGGGGGTGGCAGAGGGAAAAAATACTTCCTGTAACTGAGCTCATTGGAGTAGGACTTAAAACTATGTCCTGCCTGCTCACAGTGGCCGGGTAATATCTGCATTTTTGCCCCACGGAGAAAGGAATAGGCATGACTAGGAAGTCAGAAGATATCTTTGTTTATCAAGAAAAGTTGTTTTGTGCAAGGAAGACAGGGAAGAAATGAACAGGTTGACCAAGTCCAGAGAAATGCTCAACATCTGAAGAATGGAAAACTGCTATCTGTCACTACAAAATTTTAAACACATAAAAAATTAAAGGATTTGAGAATGGTAAATTGTTACATTACAAATGGTACATAGTTCTAACATAGATCTCAAGTCTCTCAGAAAGAGTGCTAACTGGTATGAACTGTGGGGAGAATCAGATGCAGACAGATGGATGTCAAAAGCAGACTATATAGGGTAGTGTGTTTCGGACACACAATTCATTTGGATAGTTTGCTATCAGAAGGCCAATATTTTAACTGCATCACATGAACACCAACCCAATTAAAGTTACTTCAGCAATGCATAGATACTGTTCAAATAGATCTCCCAAGCAATGTAAATGGTATTTACAATGGCAATTTTTATAATTGCAAAGGAGATCCTTGAATGACCACCAGAGAGAAAAAAGGTGAAGGACACAGCCCTTTACCCACAAAGCCTTTTTTTTGCTCTTAAAAATATGATTGCATTGCTTTTAATGCTCTGGCATGTTATTTTTTTCTCTCCTGGCTCTGCAGGGAGATAAGGCTACAGGAAGAAAAGCACTCTGTTAAAACCGCAATGTCTTAAGGACTACTTTTATTGTTCCTGATTTATTTCTGACCTGAATTTTTTTTCTTCTTGACCTTTTACAAGGAAAACAGTACATTTCACCTGCCAATTCAGTGCATTTTCTTTTCTTCACTCAGGGAATTATAGGGTTTTAAGTGAACATCAGCTATTCTGCCTGAAGGCTTTCACTTCACAACAGGAGTATATTTGGCCTTTTTTTTAACCTCACTGGTAGCAGGTTTTGTTAAGTAAGGGAATATTTACCAAGCAGAACTAGCACAACCTCTCAGAGTCATGCTGAATGGTGATGTTTTTGAAGTCGGTTTCCCCTGGGAGTCAAAACTGGAGACATGCAATCGGTTATTTTCTTAGTGTCATTGGCTTGTTTACCAAACCTGCATGTTTCCCATCACAGTTCTTTGGAACCATGGTAATGAATGGCACACCTTCCTAATTGTGGGTCGCCTCATGCCCAGAAAATGCTGTTTTCTTTTGCGTTCTTTCACCACAAATTCCCTCTATGGCTCCAAGTGTATGGTCCCAAGGTTGATGCAGATATTTGTGTGCTAAATCTACTCACGTACTAAACCACAGAGAGACAGAAAGACATTAAGGTTTAAGAACTTCATCATTGTATTAGCATCAGGGCTACATAAGCAACCTTGCATTTAGGAAAGCTGAGAATATATCACTCTCCCCGTCCCCCTTTCCCCTGCTGTCACAGTTCCCTAAACTGTCAGAACTCAACTCTGTCCCATCTCCAGTTCTTCTGCTTCTCACACTTGCGTCCGGAGTTTTTTGAACAGCAGGAGCACCAGGAGAATCACAGGTAGGATACTAAGCTCAGGTGGGTGTTGCATTGGAGCAAATAGGTTCAGGTCTCATCAGCTTCAAGCAAGGCTGCTACGTCTGAGAAGACCGAAAGCTGAACAGGCCACGGTGCAGTCTTCACTTTCCTATAGCCCTCTCATTCTAAGAAGACACTTCAACGTCCTGTCTCAGCTATCGCTGCTGCATCCATGGACTCCTTTCTGGCAGCTCTTTTTGTCTCTACTGCCTATGCAGGTAAATTACATGGAACACTATCGCCACCAGAGCCTGAGCTAGGACCTGGAGTCCACCCCTCACCCAAAGCAGATCCTAAAGAAAGGATCCTGAAAGACCAGAACCCCTACTGGTTACTACAAACTTTATGGGAATGCCAGAGCTAAAGAAAGGGTCTTAACAATTACGGTTGGTTTGCCATCATGTCAGCTATTAGAGTCTGGCCCTGGTAAAACTGAAGAGTTGTGCCGTGCTTGCGCAAAGACAGTGATGTTCATTCCTGTTCTAAAAAGTGTCAGGAATGACAGTGAAATTCATTACACTTGTTATTTTGTGTAATTTTGTAACTTCTACCAAGGTAACTCTTTCAGTGATCCTCAGTCCCTCAACCAAGACAGAGAATTAAGACAGAAAGAAAGCTTCCATTTGCAGGTAGGAAGGAGGCTAACATGCTGCCAACACTCTGGTTGTAAAGAGAAAGGGAACATGGAACATGGGAAAGAGGAAGCCATTTTTCCTAAAACAAACAAAAAATTCTCAGGTATCACCCAGACTGGTTTGTCAACAGCCAAAGCTATGCAAATAAGGACAGTTTGGAACTGCACACCAAAACCTTGACTAAGATAAGATAAAATCTTTCCTTATAATCAGGCAGTCTTCATGGAACAGCTGACTGAATAGTTGTAAGGTAGCTGCACAACCAACGAAATCCAGTAAGAGACTGCAACACTTTCTGTTGAAATATACATATTTGTACAAAGGAGAGACGAGCATTCTCTCTGTTAATTATCCACAGAGGTTAATTAACTTACAACAAACCACTGGCACTATTATATGCCTTTGAAATGATCATGGGGACATTTATCTAAACTCTGTCTTGCCTATTTTCTGTTTGTTACACTGACCTGACCATTCACATTCCTTTTCTGCCACTACCTTCTCTCTTTCACAGCAGACTGAAGAAATCATATTTTAGAGTCATCTACAACATCACAGGAAACTAACAATACAGAATGAAAGCCAAGGTCAACTAATGCCGTGAAATTTCTGCTAGAAGATAAACCCATATGATCTCTATGATTCCTGCCCATTTTTTCAGTGTAAGGCAACCCCACTCCTTCCTTTTCCTGTCCCAATGAACAGAAAAGTCAGTGCTTTCCACAGGAACAGCCCTCAAAAAGCCCTTCCCTTGTTAATCCTAAATAAACTGGACTTTACCAGTCATCCCAAGAAACAGGATTCCTCATGCCATTCTTCTATGTTTTTTTTTTTTAAGATTTACCTGAATAACTTACTATAACTATCAAAATGTTAAGCTAGATTATCTAGCAAGGTTCAACCGTGGAAAATGTGGAAAATCAGGCTAAGCACTTCTTGTAGGAATACACCTGCATGCTAATTTTAAAATAGGATCTCTATAGTTCCCTATTTATGAACCTGTGAGACATTTCCCATTAATGCTTTGGAAGCATAGCTTACCCACTGGACTTCTCAATGCAGATCAGTTCTGGTTCTTGTATAAAGAAATGACATGGTGAAGGCAAATTACAACCTTAAATATGATCATCAGTGCACACCAGCAGCTAACTGAAGTCACCTTATCTTTTCCGTCCTTAATGTTGACACAGAATGCCACCTGCTAAGCTCATAGAGAGTCATACAGTTTAACATCACAGAAAGACAGCCAGGAAAGGACTTTTAACAGATTGTACAGCCCAGGACGCTGCATAGAAGAAGAAACAATTTTATTTAGACTGTGCCAATCAGTTCTGAGGGTTTTGCTAAGTTTGTTCCTGACCCCAAGGGGGCTGGATAAGTCAATCCAATGTTCATCTTAATCTCATTTTACTGTCACCTGAATAATACTTACCTTACAGTATTTACAATACTTTACTTACATAATTGTCCAAATCCTTCATGACCTACGTAAGCTTAAAGAATGTTTCAGCCCTTTCTAGGAAATTCAGAGCAAGCCTATTTTACGTTTCTTTTGGGTAATTCTATCAGTTCTTTAGAAGCGCTGACATCACTGCAGATTGATTGGCTATAGATACTGAAATAAGAAGAGGCATTGAAGGAACTGGAAGGGGAAAATCCTGCATTTGCCTTTGAGGTCTTAAAAACAGCAGCGGGAAGGAAGAGTGTCACATGAAAGCACGTCTCCTCCAGACAGCATCGATCCAGATGACAAAAGAAATTTAAAATAAATCTTTGTGCCACAGGAAATAACAGGAAAACAGGAACTCTTCTGCATAGTGTCTGGGAAGAAAATGCATGTTTCAGAAGGCTTTAATTACAGCTTTTTAGCTATTTGGTGTCTCTTCAAGCTTATAATGTCTCAGAAGCAGAGGAGTACAGATTTGCCAATCCAAAAGACCCATTGCATCTAGGCTTTTCCCATTTTTTTGCATTCTCTGCTTCTTTTTCAGTCTGCCAACAGCTACCCAGGGTGCGTACAAATAAAGTAGTGTTTCCTTGCACCCTTATCCAAGTTAGCATTTTGAATGGCTTTCAGATGTATAGCTTAGATGTGCTTTAAGTGCTAACAACCATAGCCATATGCCAAACTTTCGCTGCTTCTTTAATGTTATCTTCTCACAAAAGTTTCCACTCCCAACATGCCTATGACTGGAACCATACTCCTCTAGTATTACATCTCCCGCTGATATTCAGCACAATATCTGAACAGACTATTTATTTTAACAGCTCCCAAAAGATAATCATGGCCTTTTTTATGGCATTTGGGCACTCAGAAAGCACCCCAGGGCCTAACTCGCATCAAAATTAATTCAAAGTAGCACCCATGTCTAGACAGCTTAAATGCCAACATACTGTTTTCTATAAATTAACATTTTCTAAAGGCCTACAGACAGAAAATGTTCCTGAAGGACTTTTCTCCTTGCTCATTTATTTCAGCTGTAATCTGTAGTTTCCATCAACAGGTGTATCATTCCAGTGTGCAGTAACTACTGGGTGCTGTAACAGCCTGGGGTGAGAGAGTCTGGTAACTGTGACCAATGCTACTGATGCCAAATTTATGAAAAAAAAGATGTTTTGGTACTAAGAATTTGGCTGATTTTCTTTAGAAGGAGTTGAAAACATCTTGGAACTATTAAAAAAAAAAGTGTAATTTTTTAGATGTACTATGCTGCCACAGTCAAACCAGGTTCAGATTTTTCTTAGAAAGGCTTCTCCTATGGCTAGAATAAGTGCCCAAGAAAGAGGACAAAAATGATACAGACAGTTAGCAACACGTGACCCAAAATGTGAAGAAAGTGACTGGAACCACTTTGAACTACCCCTTTTAATGTTTTGCATTGGAGCCAGTTTCTCTTCATCCAAACAGAAATGGTCAGAAGGCTGGCAGGAGGCAATGCTCCTTCTGCAAACACACAATGCAGAGTGTCACCTTCATACTCCTAACATCTTGAGTCCATGACAGCTTATAATTTCCTCTTCTAAGTTCCCAGGGGTGCCAAACAGGATGCAAGAGTCTTGCTCTGTAGAGTCAGGGACATCCCGAGTCTGTACACCTGGAGCGTACACTGCTCTGAAAGTTAGACTGCTTCTGTCAGCACATATTCAAAGTGAACAGATGAATCTGTGCGTGTCAGTATTTTATCCATCAAGACAGGAAGCAGGAAATTCTGCCTCAGAAGTAGATCTGTCAATATTTCCTGAACTCTTTGGCTGTAATGAAGTCTTGTACATGTTCTGGGTTTTCAGAGGCCACTGTTAATCTGTCCCTTTGAACTAAAAAGAGGCAAGAGTTACACTGTTAGACTTTAAATAGAATTTTCTTCTGTTTCTTCTTTGAAAGTTTTATTACAGAACCTATCTCCTCTTTTTACCATCCGACTGATAGCAAATCAAACGACTATAACATGGAAAACACACAATTGTAGGAATGAAGCAATTAGTAGGCATCAATGACAACAGCATATTGTTGCTGACAAAAGCATCCCTGCTACCTAGGATCCTTAAATAGAAAATTGAAAAAAAAAATAGGCATACAAACCAGGGCTAATATCAATGCCAGCTTAAAGGGAGAAAGCAATTGCAAACTAATATTAGCTGTACATTAGCTTAACATTTGCTCTTCCCCCTTGGAGCATTTTATTGCATATGACAATTACATAGGGAGTAAACACTTCAAAAGTGCTTTTAAAAAATGGAAATAATCAGGTAAAGCAGCTGCTTTGCCTATTAGGCTTAGTGTTCCTGCATTCATTTGATGGTACTGCATAGCCAGGAGGCCACTCTGTCTATTTTATGTCCATATAAAATACATTGAAATAATATTGTTATTCCTGGGCCACAGAACCTATGTAATAGGTATATTACATTGTACAACAAATAAACCGTTGTTTATTTGTAAATATTGTACAACAAATAAACCATTAAAAGTCACTAAAATCGATTTCAGGAAGCATTCTTAGTGATACAATTAGTGAAACAGTTTAAAATAATATAAGGGAGGGGGAGGTCATCAGGATTAAGGCCGTTTTAAGGACTTCTGTGGCAACTGAGTCAGCAAGGTAGCCCTGAGGCTTGCTTCTCCTCTCTGCACAAGGCTGCTAGGCTCCAGTTTCAGAATCAATACTGAAAGAAAAAAAGTCTTACCATGTTAACTTTCATAAGTCTCTGCGTAAGTCTTATGTGATCTTTGACATAGGAATTAGGCCACAAAACTCTCTCACAGAAGCCAAGAATCAAAACTGTGTTTTGCTTGGAAGTGTTTTTCAGCTCCCAGGAATTTATAAGGGTTCGTACACCACAGTAATAAAACAGCAAGAAGAGCTCTGCAGTTAAATCACTTTTCTTAGCAAACCAGGAAGAAATAATGGAGTGGCCTTGGTCTTTGATGTTTGATTAAAAACACCAAGAGTGATCCCTCTAGCCATATTAAGCAGCCTTGGTATAATCCAAGGCCCAAGAATATCTGTTTGCTTAACCTGTGTTATGTACAATCCCCACGTGACAGGCAAAAAGGGTCCAGTCTGCTCAGCTGAATTCATTACTGCAAATAAGTGGCAATGCAGTTGAAGGTAATTTTTTATAATATACAGGGAAAGTGCAGGAAAATGAGAGGAGGTAATTTTACTCTTTGCCTCGATACAGCACCACTAACTGCGTCACTTTTTTCTCATCTAATAGAGTAATATCTCTGTTTTCCTGATGGTAGATCAGGGCTCTGTCCTGCCACTGGACAGGAAACTATGAGTTTCTGCTCTATCACCTATCAACCTATCAGTCTAGAATATATAATAATGTAATATAAAAACATATTTATAGATAATAATATAGAGTAGAATATATATACAAATAAAATTGAAGTTTTCAGTCCTGTCTCATTATGACATGCAAATCACTTAAGTGAGATAATTTTCCTGGGCATAACAGATATCCCATCCTCTTCTCCACCTAACAATATCTGCTGAACTCATGCTTGGTTTGTCTCTTCAAACTTGGCGGATGTTGGCTGGCTCTTTTCCTTCAGACCAGCTTTCACCCTAGGCTTTCTTGCTTTCTGTAAGAGGAAGGGCTGGGAAGGTGACAGACAAAGCCAGGCCAGAGCTCTCCCATCTCTCCCTTGGTACCTGTAAGGATGTGCACTAAAAGCAACAGCTGTAAAAAAGGAAAAGGAAGAGAAAGGTGCTTAGGAAAGAGGGAGATAAGGAGCAGTCATTGTGCAACGGATCACAGGGTGTGAACACGCAGGTGTGCAAACTGCTACGCGAATTAATAGGAGGCACCAGCATAAAACTGGACTGAGTGGAGTGTCATCTCTGCACAAAGAGAACAAACTGAACAGCTTTGTATAAAAATAACAACCTGCCTTGCCAGCCACATTCTCCCTTTGGCCCCCAGCTGTTTCCACTTCCTTAACATATGTTGAACCAAATAAATTGTTTACTAATTTCCCATCCAGCTTTTTCAAAAAAACACCAGAGCACACAGTGCCAAGCCCGGAAGAAGGTGAAAAAGAGCAGGCAAGAAGAACGGTAAAAGATAACTAAAGTGTATAATCAGTGCATTTCTCTTGAGTTTTGTGCAAGTCTTGCTTAACTGCTTCATTACCAGATGGTATGAGACTCCACAGTTACCAGTTTTGTGGAAGCCAAGTGGATGTGCAGGGCAACAGTTATAAGAGGGGGAATCTGTTCCCTCCACAGAGGAACAAGAATGAGTAGCTAGCAATGATGGTGATAAATAAATAGTAATTATAACATATCTGTTGTCAACTTGCTAGAGGAGGTGTCCCGAATAACAGCCCCAGGCACAGCCCAGAGTGAGACAGGAAAAGCAGTGTATTCCACTTCTCCTTTTAGCAATATTGTTAATAATCATCATAGAATCATAGAATGACAGATTGGAAGGGACCTCAAGGATCATCTGGTCCAGCCTTTCTTGGTCAAAGCAGAGTCTAGACAAGATGGCCCAGTACCCTGTATAGCTGAATATTAAAACTCCCAGCATCGTGAAATCCACTAATTCCCTGGGGAGATTACGCCGATGGCTGATTGTTCTCATTGTGAAAAATTTTCCTGTTGTGTCCAGTCAAAATCTCCCATGGGTAACTTGTAGCCATTACATCTTTTCCATGTGACTCCTTGTAAGAAGGGAGTCTAAATAATATGTCTAAGAGTAATAAAAATTAGTGAAAAACTCTTGATATACTAGCTGTTTCTCATTTTTTTCATCACCAGAACTCAAGGGTAATTAGGGCATGATTCCTTGGCACTCAATATTATGCTTACTCATGAAACCAAGTTAATAACCCAAACCAGTAATCCCAAACTTCTAATTCTCACCCACGTACATCACATAAATAGCAACTCTGTATTATGCACTCAGAGAGTGAAAGGACTGAGACCAAAATGAAAGTCTTGTTCATATTCAAATCCTCTGCTGCTGAACACAGCGCAGCTGTGCACAGCTACTGTGGCTCTCTGCATGCTTCATACTGATGCAGGTAGCTGCAAGAACACACTGTACCTGTAAGACCATCTCTGTATCTTCATAAGAATGTGCACATCCTAGTCTGTTCAGGCATAACTGTTTCAGTGCAGTCGCAGTCGTATGTGTGTCCAATCTATGGAGAGGTTTGAGTTGAGTTTGAACGTTCAGCATTTTGTTATAATTGTTTGTTTCCTACTACTTCCTGCACCTAAGTAGGATGAATTCAGCTAATGAGTGAGGATAAAAGAGCCTTATATTGTTGTCATTTGTTCTCAGCAGGTTCTCAATCAGCATGCAAAAAAATCACAAAGCAGAACAGGGAAGAATTATTTTTCCATTGTAAAAGTGAGGAACTCTGTTGCTCCCACATCTGCCAAGCAAGAGTGATAAAGATAACCTCATTCAAAATCTGCATCAGACAACTCTTCACGCTAAACCTGCAGTATCTGGGTAAGTTACATCCATTTACTGGGATACAAAGGCGTACAATTTCACTTCCTTCTGTCAATCAGGGTGGCTGCTGCTTGCAAAGCCCTACCTCTCTGCCCTGGCATGCTTCTTAAGGTCAGATTCCCTGGTATCAGAGGAAACCCCAATCAAAAGCAGAGATACTGGACGTTTTCCTTCCTCTTTCCAGTTACCGCTCTTTCAGTTGTCAGTGACTCCAGCACTGCAGACTGTGTAAGTGAGAATGACACGGGTAAAGGAAGCCTTCAGTGTCCTTATCCCTCTGTTTCCTGATATCGTTCAGAGCTGACCTGACTTCCAGTGCCATGCAAACCAGTTTCATGACTGCTCTGATCTGTTCTCATGCACTATCAGCCAGAACACAACACTTCCCAGCTGTGACCCCTCCACTCTCCTCTTGACACAGTAGAGCACAGCAGAGCTTCATTAAGCAAGGGATATCCCCTAGGGCCTTCTTCAGTACCTCTTGTTCCTTCTTGAGTGTAGTGAAAAAGCCTGGATAATAAGCCCTAAAGAAATAACTCATAGTAGCTTGCTACAGAAGCCAGAGTGACTAAAAAGGACTGAAAAGCTTACAGAGCAGCTGCCAGTCCAGCGAACAGAAGTGTTCTCCATACCAAAAAATGTGGAGCATGGGTTTTAGAGCTCCTCGACACCACAGCCCTCCATGGAATATAATGAAACAAGGATAATACAAAGATAAGCTAGTCCGCTGCTGTAGCTAAGACACTTCCCACAGAAAAGGCAAAGGAGAAATTAAAAAAAAAAAAGAAAAGAGTGAACCGTTCCTATTTAGTCAAGATAACTCCAGCCTACATCTTTCCTCTGATAACCATGGTCTATTGTACTGAACCTTCTTCCACTCTTTAAACTGGTCACAAAAATCTCCCTGAGAGGTGGTATAAAGTACTACTGTATTCCCTCCCTTATTTGACTCTGAATAAGTGTCTCGCTAGTTGCATTTATGATGTGGTTTATTCTTAATCAGTTTGACATCCCTTTGATTTTGCTTCCACATCTGCCTGATCTTGTACTAGCTTGTTCTCCTGTGGCCTTGGTATTAAAGCCCCAGCCTTCAGTCACTTTTTAATTGCTATGCTGTTAACACGTTCTTAAAACACCTCCAGTCAAGGAAAGATGATCTCTCTCGATCACCTAGGCCTACATTCACGAAATTTTCATATGGTCCAACGTGAATCTCAATGGCTGCAGTTTAGGCCCATTTTTTAATTATCTATTATCTATGGCGGAAACTGGAGAAGGAAAGTAGAATGACTTTACAGAGGCAGGAAGACAAGTGCTATTACTTATTTACTCCAGCTTGGCAATGCCATAACAGAGTTGCGTCAAGTCAACTGTGTTACAGGAGCAGCCTAAGGCCATAAAACAATTTGCTTCTGTTTCAGAGCAAATCAGCTGCATGTCAGACGAGGAGCACAAACAGTGCCAATGGCTGATGAACTATGACCCTTGTCTCTGTAACAAGTGCTGGCACCATCTCTGCCTTCAGAGGCAGCTTCTCCTTTGCATTCCTGGAAATATTATATGCAGCTGGTGTGTCAGCTCGGGTGGGAGCTATTTGGAAGGTGATCATAGTTGATTTTCTTAATTTGTTAAACAAAAAGAGTTACAGGCATAGTCTTGGGGGTTTTGTGTCAAACCTCATACTTGCATTGTCTCCTCATCCATCTCTGCCATCATCATCTTTGTTTCATCTAACTGCTGACACGAACTCTGTTTTCTTTTAGACACCTCACTTCACAGGAGCTGAAATGTTTGCAACAGAGCTACACTACTTCCCTAACAGTCATTTACATTTCTACAGTGCCTTCTAGCAGTGCACCACAGTGCTCTGAAAAGAAGAGCTAAATCGGCAACACTGCATTTCTGAAGACAGGACTACTAACCTCTTTCCTACATAGGTGAAACTGGGCACACAATGACAAATTGACACCTCCAAGATGGCTGTGAAATTTCATGGCCCGTCTTGCTCTGCCGCATACATTTCTTACTTTTACTAGCCTTGCTGTTGTGCCATGCTCTGTTCTCAACTCTCCTTTCACTTTGCTTTAGAATACCTCTGTGATTCTGTATTTTATTTTGTTTCTTTAATTGCATATATAGCTGTTGATATCTATTTTCTTTGCCCTTGTCTGCTCAGAAGTGTTGCAGTGTTTCAGAAACAACAAAAGGTTCTATAGAGATCTCTGTAAACGGGAAGCTTTTGAGAGAAATCTACCTGAAAAAAACCCTCTGCAGGCAAAAGTCAGTGGAAGTCACCAAGAATATAAAAAACCCACAACACTGTTGTGGCTCCTCCAAAGGGAAGCTATGCACTAAAGTTGTTGGATTACACTGCGTACTTACTGCTCTCTTGCTGGGAAGACAGGTGACCTAAGTATTTCATAGCACCACTGTGCTAATGCCCAAGGGGAAGGAAGTTAGTCATTCCTCATTTCTCAGCTGACTTATGACTACCTTGCCAGTGATGTAAGTGAGGAAGCTTGTCAGGTGAAGGAGGGAGAGGAAAGAAAAGGGGATGGCATGGCTAAGAGGGGAAATGTGCAAACCCTGCAACTATTGCAGAGTCTAGCGCTGCCAGAGAGGAACTGTTTATCGTGAACCCTCCTACTGATACATCCTCATGTCTTCCACATATCCTTATCACCACTCAAAGATTTTTACCTCCCTGTTGACCACTACATTATCAGATTGCTCCCCCAAATATCTTCCACTACAATTGCCCTAGTTTCTCAGTATTCCATATTGGAAATCCCTGCTCTAACTTTTGCGATACTTACATTTCCCTCCCATACGCATTACCTGTTCGACTGGGCAAGAGGCAGCACAAGTCACAGATGACTCAATCATACAGGTATGATGAGGACTGGACTCAAACGTTCCTTTTGTCTTCTTTCCCACAATGCATTTTCATTATATTCTTAGGATCTTACCACCTACTTCCAATGGATTTGGTTAAAATCTAGAATTTATTGGTGAAATTTCAGAGACTGATGGGCAACGCGTAAGTCTCGCACTCACAGGAAGTTGACTGTTTCCTTATCTGTCTTGGGTCTCACATTTAACCTAGATAAGTGATCCTTTACCTGTTTCTTTCTATAACATGAACTTGAAATGGAAAACAGGAGAAGGCAGAAAAAAGAAGGCGAGGTAAAGGAGAAGCAGCCAGCTTCCATACCAATGTTTAGTAATTCTGGCAGCCCATTAAATATTGTTCAGTCTCCTTTCTTGACATTCAGGAATGTCAACATGCAGTACACCGTTACAGAAGGTCAGATGTAGACACCTCCTAAATAAAAAAACCAAAGCCAATCCTGAAACAAGCCCTAAGTCACAAGAACTGTTGAGTCATCAGTGGTTTTTTCTTCCACAGATTTGGCACATTATTCAGTCTGGTAGCTAATAACATTTTGTATAGCTGAAAATCCGTAGACTCATTAGCTTTCAAACACAGAAAATAACTCTTCTTTGATGCTTTCCTTCCTCTCACCTTCTCTCAGATTTGAAAGTCAATAGCTGCCTAGTGACATGAAGGTTACAACTCAGACCTGTTATTTTATAGCTGGCCTGTAACTAATTAAGAGACAGAATTTTCAGGTCTTTCCACAATGTTTTACTTTTTAAAAAAAAAAACCACAAAGCATTATTAAAGTCCTTTGTCATAACTCAGCTGCTCAGTCCCAAAAGATGCACACCTTGGAATAAAGGACATTTCTCTAAATTTAGTTTGTAAAATAGTAACTCTTACTGCTATTCTAGCTGTAAAACTTAACATTCTTTCTATAGTCCTATTTTCACAGCTTCTACATAAAAGCTGATGAAAACAATACAACTCGATGACAACTGGTTTGCTGCAGCCTTGTGAGGATGAAAAGAGACTGTTAATGGTAGGGGAGTCACCGGGAAACTTTATCACCTCTTGATTTTTATGACTACAATAAAAATAGCTTATGAACAATGTCACCTGAAGAACAAGGTTTCTTATAGACTGTCCTAAGCCAGAGATATACCTGTCATCAGCAGTTGATGAGCTAGAACTGTGAATTTCTGGACTGGGGCTTCAAATAAACCCAAGATCTGTAACAGCGTCATGCGTTTTTTCTTTTTCATTGAGAAGTTTGAAATACTACTTCTCAGAATGTAGAACAGCCTTTTTACTTAGTGGATGATATTCTGAAAAAAAATTACATTGTGCCTCTAAGCACAAACTCTAAGGAAGCGTTGTAATTTCTCCTGTCATTCCTTTTGAACCTATCATGTTGGCTCACTCATTCACGTTACGAAATGTGCTGTACCGCAAGTAGCTTGTCAGGCCAACCACCTGAGGTTCAATACCTGCAGAGAGCTTTATTTGTATGTGGTAGGTGTTCCCCCAGTATGCCCCAAAAAAATGAGTCCTATAGATGCTATTGACTACCAGTTTGATGGTGAATTGGGTAAATTCAGCATCTTGCTGTTTCTCTCCATCAGTGGAAGTGGTGCTGCCTGAACACTTCAATGTACTCACTGGCTCCCTTCGGTTTTGACATTACACTGTTTACATTCACCAGCTGCACATTCACCTCTGAACAGGATAAAAAATTAAACCTCTTAAGCCTGATTTCTGCCCAGAGCTAATTAACTTTTTGTCCCCACCAGGTTGTGAATAGGTGTCAGGAAGTTTGACATACCTGCTATTCAAATGTATTTAAATTTTTTTAAAAAATCTTATTTTATGGATTCAGAACAGATGCCTGAGATTCAAGCTTTAGTGCTTCACTAAACTTGCTTGACACTAGGCAAGTAAGTTTTATTTTCTGCTTTTCATTTTCCACCCTGATTTGATGAATACATAAACACCTCCAAAGCAAACGCATTGTGTATGTAACTGACATTTTTTTCCAGAAATACTTATGTAGGAATACATAAAAGGTGTTTTTGGTAAGCAGATGCATCAGTAAATACTGGCTGACATTCGTGGTAGGCGGACACAAAGCAATATATAGAACCAGTGATGCAGTTTTATAAAAACAAATTAATCCTGAGACGTGCAATTTTTTTGTATTATTCAACCTTGCATTAGTAATGTTTGGGAAGGCATATGAAACTTAGGAACCCAAGATGAATTGTCATAGAGATCTTGAGGTCTATGACAGACTACCGAAGGAAGGTTATTATATGTTACTGAAAAGGAAATTGTTTTTTTAGAAGAGCTATTTTTATGGCTCCTTCTCTGCACGTGTAAATGATAATTTGTGATGAGCCTGCTTTGTTCTCTCACTGCTGCTGCCAAAGAAAATCCCATGTAATAAGCTTGGTAAAATCCTCAATTAAACCAGGTTAAAGGAGGTAAGGGCCCAGCAGGCTTTCCAGAAAGGCATGCCAAAATGCTTTTTTCCTTACCAAACTAGAGATAAACAACATACTGTTTCAGAAAGAGCCAAAATGCTTCTAACTCCCATGTGCACAATGCTGTACATCAGCTCTGTGCACAACAGGCTCCTCTGTTGAATTCATAAGAGGGAACAGAGAATCCCTGGGAGTCGCAAACATCTCCCTAAGGGCACAGGAGCTCCTGTCTTTTGACCCTGCCCAAATCCTGCTGAGTGCCAGTCAAAAGGTACCTGAGGTTTCTCATTCCTGGAATAAAGAAATACTTGGAAGGAAAACTGTACTTGCAAAAAATATACAGCTTCCACATCTAGCCTGTAGGGTGGGCGCTTCCCTTGTCATGTCGTAGTCTTGATTTCCTGACTGTATGATTGTAACACAGCAAAACCCCAATCAGGCCTATGCACTTACATGTCTTATTTCTGGAAGACTGGGAGCCTGAAGGTGAGCAGGAAAGATTGGAAGCTGCTTCATGAATGCAGTCATGACACAGCCTTGGGTACAGTCCCTTACAAAAGACCTGTGAATCATTCCCCAGCCCTTCAGTTTTGGCTTATCCTTAGTTTATATGATCACAAAATTGTTACTTGGAAAATCCATTGTACCATGCACTGAGCAGAACAGCGATGTCGGGCTATCCACATTACATAGATGCCTGTGGACTTCATGACAAAAAGTCCATTTTAGCCTTGGTACCTTTTTCAGAAGGTGTAAGTATATGTAATAAAGTGTTCAAATGTCACTACAGCAAACAAAGAAAACACTTCTAAGTCATGGTTTAAAAAAAGTCAGACCCAGGTTTGCACTCTGTTAATGTGAACTGTAACGGTGATGCACAGATCTAACAGAAAACCTCTAAATATGGCTAAACACACTAGCTTGCTGTCTCCTCATATTGTTTTCTAACAGTCCTAGAAGACTGCATGAAAACTGAGAGAAGTGGCATTCAATTTGATGGCAGTGAATAATCCATCTCCCTTCTTTTCATTAAAAGCTGGAATTAAACCCACGCTGTAAGAGGTAAAATAGGAAACAAGCAGTCACTGCTCAGGAGTTAGACTTTGCTGCCTCGTGCTGGTTATTCAGACAGGGAAGCATGTGTGTGAATCACCTGACCTGAATTTTATTGCACTGAGAATGAATGACACATTAGAAAAGATAGCGGAAGAGGTAATCGAGCAGCAGGAGGTGAAAGAGAAATGTACACTTGAAAAACTTGGAGATAAAAAACATAGATAGAAATTTCCCTTTGTAAATAGGACCACTTGTTATTTCACACTGAAGGAAGCTGCATTCGTGCAACACTTCTCTCAAAAGAGGTATTTTCAGTTGAGAAGTACAAAAGGAGACGCAGCAGTCACGTACTGCAGGTCATTCATGAAAACTAAAATATTAGCAAATGTTACTCTTAAATGCTAGAAAAGGCACAGAATTTTATTAGAAGTCACATTAAAGCTGCACATCCTCCATTGTCTTCACTTTGCATTGCTCTCTTTAGACTATTTTGCTACTTCTCTACTGCCTTTTTGCCAAGAAAGGCTGGTGAAGCAAACAAGCAGAATCATTACTTGCACAGGCTGAAGGAGAACATGGCCTCCAGAAGGCAGGACTGAGCGACTGTCATCTCACCTGAATGGAGACAAGCAGTTATTTTCACTGCAGCGAGATCAGCAGTTCCCATGCACGAGTAAAAGCAGGGATCCTGGACAGCTTTCCCATGTCCTGCCTGACATGTCTTCTGCTGCCTCCAGAGCTTACATTCAGATGTGTGGTTTTGCACATCACAGATGTGCTTCAAATCACAGTACTCTACTATAAAGTCCTCACACTCAAGACAAGTTTAAACTCACAGTGAGGAAGGGCATAACAACTTAAGGCAAGGCTGACACTGATTAATATAGCACAGCTAGAAAAGATATGTACAGAGGGGAAAACTACCCTTCAGGGAACATCTAGATACAGAATCAAAGGTCTTCTACGATCATTTAAAAAAGTGTCTTTGTCAGTGTGTGACACTTCTTACAAAGTCTTTTAAGAAGCAGAGGAAGGAGGCCTGAGCATCACCATGCCTCTGGTAGACTCCACCTCATTCAGTTTTCTTCCAAATCCTCTTTCTTCTTGTCTTCTGCCTTTCATGTCCTCTTAGTCCTTACTCCAGTGTTCAATAGAGGCTGCTAGTACTGGCCTCAGAAGAAGCTCACTCACATTTCTCCACAATTTGCGGCAGTGAGCTTCAAATATCTTTAGACAGCTTCTATCTCAGAAGTTGAGACAAACCTCTAACTCATTCTTCTGCCTAGCCATAGCACGGTGAAACCTGCTTGGCTGAGATCAGTGTATTGAGTGTGACAGTACTACACTATGTTTCCAGAGTGACAAAAAAGAAAAGTCAGAGATATAATTCAGATGGAAAAGAAAAGAAGTGCAGAGCAACTTCTTATGAAAATTACTTGATGCAAGAAAATGAGAATTCTTGCTGACTTTATGTGCTGTATGCAGTACTCTGAAACTTAATAAATCCAGCTGAAATGGCTGTTTCTGGTTTAGTTTACAGGCTGGACTGAAAGAAGAAAACGCATTGTGAATTATTTCAATTACAGTATATTGTGCTAGAACAATATGACTTCTTTCGCAAGCAAATGTTATCTCCTGCCAATACCAATCTTAACCAAGATATACTTCCTTTCACTACTTTGGAAAAGAAGATTATATCTCTACCATCCTATCCAGAAAAGATACAGCTCAGACAGGAAAGAAGCTGTCTGCTGCCCCAAAATTATGTGATGTTTGCTGAAATATGATGGCTGCTTAAAACAACTAACCACTCAAAACCCATTCTTGGGGTAAATCAGTCCCTCCGCTTTAGAAGAATAACCTCAGGACATCAAAACCAACTGCATTACTTAGATTTAAGCAGCATATATGCTAGGAAGGACAGATTTCCAGTACTATTATAGGCAATGCTACAGGTACTCATAACCTCCTAGCTCCAGATCCCTATCAGCACAGATTTCAGCATGGTAGTAACAGCTATACCACAATGCACTGGAACCACAATCACCAGTGAAAGTGAGATTTATTCATTAAAATGTATTTTTCCTAAAATCCCTTCTTTGAATTTCAGAAAGAAGATGCATTGGCCCATGGAAATATCTGTGAGTTGTTGCACTGATTGAATTCAGTAACACAACTGGATAAATAGCACAAAGACTATTCCCACCAACAACCTGGGAAAATTCAAAACGACATGTCCTCACAGACAGTCAGATGCTGCCAGATTGATTTTTTACCAAGGCTAATTTTAAAGCTACACACATTATTTGTAGGAATTACAATTTAAGTTAGAAAGCTTACACATACCGCCAAAGAGGGATAGAACAGTATGATATTCCTGGTTCACTGCCATTCAAAAAGAGCTGAGCATTATGCTCACAAAATATGGCTTTAATTTCAAGAGAAACATTTACTCTCAAAAAGGACACAGACTAACTATTTAATATATTCAACTGACAATGAGATTCATGAAACTGAACTTATATTCATCGTAGTGTTCATGAGGATGTATTTATTCTGCCCTGCTCAGATAGCCAGAACAGATTTTAAATACAAAAAACGAAGAAGGCTTTATGGAGAACATACCAGAAAGCTCGTCATTGAAAAAGCACTTAGATTTGGTCACAAAATAATCCTATGGCACATTCTTACAAGTAACACATAGCTAGCTATTTTATACTATATTTTTTTATGTTTACAAACAAAAGAATGACAGAAACATGGCTTAGACTGGCTAAAGATTTTAGTGTAACTTTATCCCATGTAATTTGGATTTATTCAATGGAACCATGTGGATATCCTTAAATCATACAATTTCAAGCAGGTTGCTCACTTAAAGATAGCCAGTGGCCTTACAAATTACATAAAACGGAAAGCCTTCTCATGGATTCGTCAGAGACCAAATATGTTCTTCCCCTCCCTAAGAGGGCCAAGCATTCAAACGTAATCCCAGGAAATCCTGTTGTATTTACAAAAGATGCCGTCATCCTGACTTGCAGTTTACAACCCTCCCCTCCGCCCAGGTGTGGATGGACCCTTCCAAATGAAGTCACTGGAAGCATAGGCATGTTTGCAGAGTTGCAAAGTGCTTTTCAACATAAACTACCCAGAGCTAAAAAAAAAAGATAAAGAACAACAAAAAAAATAACAACAAACAAATGGGGTTTATGCTCAATGCTTCTTATTTAGCAGGAAGTTTTTCTTTGAGAAAAACATCTGGCTGTCAGTATTACGGAATCCTTCATTTTCCTGCCCTGCTGGAGTGCCCTCATCTTGCACCCAATAAAGAATAAGCCACGCAAAGCTGAAAGCTGTGGCAGCTGCATTACGTAGCCTCAAAAAGTTCTGTGCCCTTTGTCTCTGAGACCCTCTGTACCAAAAGTAGTGCATCTTTAAATCCAGAGGTTACGAGTATCTGTTGTCAGGGAGTGGAAAGGGGTGGAGGCTGTAGCTCTGCAGCCCATCTCATAATATTAGCCTGAATCTATGATAAAGCCTGGGATTTGTAGGAAGCAATTTACATAGAGACCTGGGAGGGAACTCCCCTTCTACTGAAACAGTAGATCTTTCCCACACAGGATCCCAGCTCCTGCCCACACACAGCATTTGTCCTTTGCAGCCTTAGACCTGGAAGGATCTGGCTTTTTCTCGCCTCCAGAAGTTTTCCTTCCCTACTTTTGGCACCGATCCGAAAATGCAGCTGTTCCACAGTAATGCAACAGCACCTCTTTCCCTGCTTCTCCTTTAGCACAGGCTGATATCGGACGTCAGTGTGTGGATCCCTTCCCAGGAGAAACAGACAGAGTAATTAAATCCTAGCTCTGCTTGCAGGAATCCCACCTCCAAAGGGATAGAGGTTGGCTGTGCAGACATCAGCAGCCCACGTGACCAAAGGCATGAACGCTGCCACCGGGTGCAAATAGTGATAATTAGAGCCCCCTTCAGCACTCAATGTATCCAAGCCAGACTACATAGTATAAATCCATCTCAGTCTGACAATGTCCACATTTCTGTGAAAGCAACCAGCCTCTTCCATCTCTCCTGCTTCTTCTGTCTTTAAAAGCTAAGGCTTTCCTTTTGACATACGAAACCCCAAGGACACCTGTGATGGATGTGGAGATGCCTGTAACTGTATGTAAAATATTTCAAATATTTGTTTGATTACTTGAAGGCAATTTACTGCATAAAAACACAGCATCAAACCGAAAAGCAGGTTGCCTGCATCAAGCAGGGAAGAACACAGCTGGGTCTCGTGTAGCTCAGCCATTTACCTACCCCTTCTGGAGCGGGTTTTCATTCTCAGCAACTCTGGGAACTTCAAGAGGCACTTCAGAGGCTCAGGAGGGGTCTCATCTCTCCTTTCAGATGATAAAGTAGGTGGGGGAATAGTCTAGGACAAGGCAAGAAACATTTCCATGCAATTGTACAAAAGCTTCCTGAAGTCAGGCTAATCTGCTATGTACGCAGAAGGAAAAACTTGTGGAGAAGAGATCATCTGAGTGGGCTTAAAGGAACATTTCCTTAAGTATTTGGGAAGAATATCAAGACAGGCAGGCTTCAGTCCCACCTTTCTTCCACTCACAGCTGCGGCTCCCAGTAACCTCCACTTTTGAGCTGGTATTCTTGTAAAGATGACAGGTTTGTGTGTGGGTAATCTGCTTTTTTATTTCTTTAGTTCCTCCCCCACCAAAGATTAGTTCTTAGAAAATACATAATGCTCTTTAATGTACAAGCCTCCTCTTCAGACACAAAGACCCTAAGCTAGAGGTTGTATAGAGTAATACAAAACTCAGGCATGGTACCAGGACTAAAGAATCATGAAAGTCTTCTCTGAAGGACCGTCACTTAAAAGATTTTCTTCTATAAACGTCTGTGATGGAGAGGAGAGGAGAGGGAGAGGAGAGGAAGAGGAGAGGGAGAGGAGAGGGAGAGGAGAGGGAGAGGAGAGGGAGAGGAGAGGGAGAGGAGAGGGAGAGGAGAGGGAGAGGAGAGGGATTCAAACTGGGTCAAACGATAATTCCCAGTCTCCTTTCATTCACACCTTTGCTCCAGGTAAAAAGCGCTAGCTTCTGTTGCCACAACAAGTGGCTGAAGCTCCAGCTGCCCTCCCAAATAACTTCTCTCGCTGAGGCAAACATGCTCTTCCAGACTTATTTTCATTCTGCCTGGGACATAAGTCATGCAACAGAGCCAGAAAATTAGTAAAAACTAGCCAGCAAAGGGCCGTCTTGAATACTGTCCTGTCCTGCCCAAAGCAGCCATGCCTTCCCACAGTGACTAGGCTGCTTTGAACAATGTTTAAACATGTACTCTAAAGGGGAAGGTTAGACGGCACCTAGCCTAGCATGGATGAATCCTCCAGCAGCTGTGCTACATCTTGTTTGCCTCAGCATGACAGCACTGCTTCTCACAGCCTGGACACTTGGGAGAAAGCAGGGGAACTAGAGCACTGCTGAGCAAGAGTAATGAGCCCAGAGAGCTTACAAAAAGGAGAAAACATCCTCCCACTCTGTCCTCAGGCTCTTCTGGATGTTTAGACTTATCAGTACTAATGCGTGTGCAGGAAGAAAGAGTGGTGAGAGGAGGCTGGAACATTTTGCCCCGGGATGATAAACAACTCTCGGAGGCTATCCTGGGGATTAACAGAAAGAAATCAGCACAAGTGAAGCTAATAGGGTCAAAGTAGTGACAGGAAAGAGCAACTGCATCACTAACTGCTACCACTTCAGCCCTCTTTATCAGACTGCAGCTTTTCCCTCCTCCACATGTCGTCATCCCCCCTGCCACACACACTTTTTACTTCACATCAGGATGCAGGTGTGATGGAAAGGAAAGTGCTGCACAAGAATTCTGCTCTGCTCCTAACAATGGTTTAATCTATTAGCCAAGCCCTTCCCCTAGGCTCTCCCCTGCTAAAAATAATCAACATTTCAGCCTTTTGTGGGAGTTTAGCCTTCATACTGTGGGATCAGTGCTTTATTTCCTCTGTCAGCCAAACACTTCACTTCAGGTGGGAGAACTTGTTCCTTCTGCCTTGCACTGCCACAGGCTTTGATAGAGTACCTGATACTCAGCACACACAAGCTCGTTAGGAGCCTGGGCTAGTCTGGGTGAGGTCGTGGTCAGCCCTGCAGCGCTCAGCATCACTCTGATTTCTCCTCCTTAATTTTAACCACTTCAGGCACATCCATGCTAGCCAAGGCAGGTTTGCTCCCCGGCTCCAGGTGTCATCAGTAAGGGGCAGCATATGGGGGGCTGCCCCAGGGGCACTGCAGATGTCCGTTTGGGGTTCCAGCTCCAAGAGGACACTCTGGTTGCTGCTCATTCTGCCCAGGGAGCCACACTGCACTGGCACTAGCTGATACGAATGTACCTGGGCCACTATGATCCCTGGAAACTACCAAATTCCAAATTGAAAGTTATTTGTGGGGAGCTTCTGTATTGGGGCTGTACAGCCAATAATTTCGTATTGCAGCAATTTATGCCAAAAAATACCTGCAATGTACGATGCCTTGACTGCTGTGGAACTGTTTTTCTCTAGTAATGCATATCTGCAAAACAGTAACCACTCTCTCCCACTTATTCCATGAATTCATAAGACCCTCTCCACATCTAATAGTGTTCCCTCTGCTCCAATTTTTCCCTTTAGCAACTGTTTCAAGGTGATAGTGAAAGGTGATTTACTCTTTGTGTAAATCTACAACTTCTCCAACAGCTGCTCCGTATTGTCTCTAATGACAGGAGTGCAAAGCAGTGTATAACAGGTTACACAGCAAAGTAAAAATTAATCACATCAACAGGAGAAACTTCACTCATTTTTATGTAAGCATTATATAAACAACACAGTAAGCAGCCATTTGTTTAAAAAGTATGAATGTATCTTAAAAAAACCCACACTGTGTATCCCACCCAGTATTTGTGAGAAGTTGTTTCCTTCTTTGTGAGTACAGGAGCACAGAACACAGACAGAAAACCTTGCGTGGGAACACTTTCTGTTTTCAAGTAGATACCTGGCATCCTCCTCATGAGGAACTGAAATGCTGAAAGTAGCAGCCAAGATGGATTTGAAGTTCAAGCCTACATTCTTTGCTTCCCCAAGTGCACAAAGTTCACTGCTGTCAGTCAGTCCAATGTTAAAATATTTCTGCAGTGTTTACTTCTTCTTTCTCAGTCTCCCACTTTCCTGGTATCCTTTCCATGTCCATGACAGTTATGGGAAGAATATATTCATGATTAATGATCAAATACAGATAAGGTTTAATCATAGATAAGCTGAATATGAAATCTGGAAAAGTGATGTACACAGCAAATTTGTGATTACCAGATCAACGTTATCATGGTCTACTCTAGTAATTTTTCCCCTTCATTTTCTCTGTAGATTACCATCACAAATCCCACTGTTCATGCACTAATAGATAAAGAGAAAAAATATATCAAATGATTTGTCCAATATTATGTGGTCAGGAGTACCAGTCTAGTGCCTCAAATGCTTGGCTAAATCTTCTCTAAAGGGGAATGCACCAGATGCGTCTTTGTTTGATCTTGGCATCTGACTTGCAGCTCGGGCAACCAAGTAACTCCACTGCACCTGCAGGCAAATCCAAGCCTGTCTTCCCTCAGTGTGAAATTTTTTTGTAGTAACACAAGAGTAGAGCTAGCCTGAACACAGCATTACAGACATGCCCTCAAATCTGTGTTTCATTCCCAGAGTTTTTTGTCCTTCTATGCTCCCATTAGGCTTTTAAGGCCACCACAGTCCATATTATAAGGTGACTTGTACTTACTTTCCAAGTTATTTAAATCCCCAGGCCTAATTCTAACACTGCTCATGGAAACAGAGTTAGAGTTTCTGTACAGAGCTCATACCAAAATCCCTTAAGTAGAGAGTATATTATTTGCTTTACATACAAGATGGGAGAGGAGGGAAGGAAAGCTTTTTCTCCCCAGCTTTTCTCAGTCTTGTGTTGCATAATTCACTCATGACTTATTGATATCTGAAGACAAAGAAACTCTTTGGAGTTCCATCCCTCCTTGTGGCTACCTTCTCTCAGGCAAACAGCAGAAATTAAACACCTACACATCTTACCCAGAGAACAAACCACGTCCTGTGGTTCTCATGAGCAATTGAGAACCTTTCAGAAGCCTGGAGTTGGGTCAGCTCTTCAGAAGAAAAGTGCCTGCATGACATGCATTACCTGCTGGCTGGTCAGGATTGCAGAGGTCTGGGTGGGAGTGTGAAGACCCACAGGGGAGGAAGAGAAATACACGAGGAATTAAGTCAATGAATGGAAAAGGACAGAAATCAGTGACCACTTTCTTTCTTAAAAACGCTTGGTGAACATGACAGTCATCTGGATGACTAAAGAGAAACATTGGTTTGTATTGCTACAAAAGATATGGCAATAAGTGACAAGGTGACTAGATAAAGCTGGGTCCCTTCTACAGTGACACAAAATCCCACCTAGCTAAGCATACCAGAGCTTGAATGGGGTGAATCTCACCCCTTGCTTCTACAGTCGGCTCTTAAACTCTTTAAGCACATGCCAAATATTGACTTTCTGTGCAGTCTCTTTTTGATCACAAGCAAAACTGTAGGTTTTAATTCTCAGATGCACATTCCTAGGGCTTGAGTAGCAGAATATGTTTAGAGGTAACAGGAGTAAGTGCACTTACCTATTTCCAGGCAGAAATCTTACATTCCTACACAGTGTTCCTATGCCATCTAGTGGTCCCCTGCTTTCTTACAGAAGGAACTTTAGCTGAGCAGAGATGCTGGCCTGAAGGCAACACAGTCTCATCAGTTGACTCTGAATAACCCATGCAGAGAACAGTATTTCCCTATTCAACAGGGAATAGGAGGACTCGCAGGAGGACTCTTCTTTCCTGTATCTAAGGGCCAGAAGGGAAACATATCCTTCCTGCATGACAGGTCTGTGCCACAGTTCTGCAGGTAAAAACAGAGTCTTCAGTAAATAGGGACCTTCATGCTCTGCAGGAGCATCCCACAGATAACAGGGTTCTTTTTCAGAGGGTCTTCTACCCTTCATTGCTGCTCTCTGTGCTGATTTTCATACCTCAATCATATTTAGTCCACTCTGCTTTGACCCTTCAGTGAAATGTGAAACCCCGAAATGGGAACCCACAGACATCCAGCACCAGCACAGAATTAAAAGGAAGTGAATTCTGGGGAAATCTTTGATCCAGGCTTATTTGCAAGTCTCCTGTGTTTGATTCCTGTGGGTGAATATTTAGTCTTCTATTACAAGACATTTGTTCAGTGGAAGTTAGTTAGAAGCCAAGCCACATCGCTCGGTATTCTGGTTGGATAATTGGGTCTATCCAAATTTATAACACTGTAGTCTCATTTGGAGTGAGCACTGTGCTAGATAATTACAGCACCAATTAGAAAATGTTTTCAGCTGGTAATCAAGTGATCTACAGAACATCAATTATGTGCTAAAGAAATTCACTACTAATACCAAATAATTACATTCTTGAACTTTGCAATTTGTTTATCAACAATTTACTAAATGAAACGGGAAGGTAATATTCACAGAGAGAGTTAGTCACTTTGATTTGCAGGAAGGGAGGAACCTGCCAGATTTCCTGCTGGCAATTCATAGACAACGGTTGACAGCAGCTTGACACCTTGGTGCTATACAGCAAGATTAAGTCACTTGAATGACTAAGTCATTCAGCAGTCCTGAAAAGTTGGCATTTGTATTTAACATCATGCATGGCAGACCGCTGCATAGTGAAGGCTGCTAAGACGTGAAGTGTTACCCTGTGTAACACAAAAGAACCAAAATATGAGTTCAGAACTTGCACACAAAACCTGACAATCATGCTATAGCTGTGCTCCTCTTCATAGTAAACAATCCTACAGGTACTGCATCAAGTATTGTTTGATGTTACAGAACAGCAGAGGGACATAATTTTGGAGGTTCGAATGAAAACAACTACCTGTATTCCTTACATGTCAGCTCTCAGTCCAAAACTAGTCAGAAACAAGACAATGCGATTTTGGGCAGGGAAAAATCAAGTATGTGAGCATATGGACAACATGGATGAAACCAGGTCAAGTTACTCATTTTGAAATAGAATCATAGAATATTTAGGGTTGGAAGGGACCTTAATGATCATCCAGTTCCAACCCCCCTACCATGGGCAGGGACACCTCCCGCTAGACCAGGCTGCCCAAGGCCCCATCCAACCTGGCCTTGAACACCTCCAGGGATGGGGCAGCCACAGCTTCCCTGGACAACCTGTTCCAGTGTCTCACCACTCTTATAGTGAAGAAATCCTTCCTAATGTCTACTCTAAATCTGCCCCTCTCCAGTTTATAGCCATTGCCCCTGGTCCTATCCCCATAAGCATTTTCAAATAGCCCCTCTCCAGCTTTCCTGTAGGCCCCTTCCGGTACTGGAAGGTCACTATAAGATCTCGCAGTCTTCTTTTCTCCAGGCTGAACAAGCCCAACTCTCTCAGCCTGTCCTCATAGGGAAGGTGCTCCAGCCCCTCGATCATCTTTGTAGCCCTCCTCTGGACCCGTTCCAACAGCTCCATATCCTTCTTACATTGAGGATTCCAGAACTGGACACGGTATTCCAGATGAGGTCTCACAAGAGAGGAATAGAGGGGCAGAATCACTTCCCTTAACCTGCTGGCCACACTTCTTTTGATGCAGCACAGGACACAGTTGGTCTTCTGGGCTGCAAGGGCACACATTGCCAGCTAATGTCGAGCTTCTCATTGACCAACACCCACAAGTCTTTCTCTGCAGGGCTGCTCTCAAGCACGCCATCCCCTATCATGTACTGAAAACGGGGATTGCCCCAACCCAGGTGCAGGACCTCTCACTTGGCCTTGTTGAACCTCATGAAGTTCTCAGAGGCCCACTTCTCCAGCCTGTCCAGGCCCCTCTGGATGACATCCCATCCTTCTGGTGTGGCAACTACACCAATCAGCTTGGTGTCATCCGCAAACTTGCTTAGGGTGCACTCCATCTCGCTGTCAATATAATTGATAAAGATGTCCTGAGGGACACCACTTGTCACAGATCTCCATTTGAACTTTGAGCCATCGACCGCTATTCTTTGAATACGACCATCCAACCAGTTTCTTATCCACCATACCGTCCACCCATCAAATCCATATCTCTCCAACTTAGAGAGAAGGACGTTGTGGGAGACTGTGTCAAAGGCTTTACAGAAATCTAGATAGATCACATCCATCAGTTTACCCGTGTCCACTGCTGGGGTTACCCCATCATAGAAAGACACCAAGTTGGTCAGACAGGACTTGCCCCTGGTGAAGCCGTGCTGGCTGCCATTAATTGCCTCCCTGTCCTCCACGTGCTTTAGCATACCTTCTAGGAGGATTTGTTCCATGATTTTTCCAGGCACAGAGGTGAGGTTGACATGTCGGTAGTTCTCAGGGTCATCTTTTCTACCCTTTTTAAAAATGGGCACAGTGTTACCCTTCTTCCAGTCACCAGGGACTTCTGACTGCCATCACTTCTCAAATAACATGGAGAGTGGCTTGGCAACCACATCTGCCAATTCTCTCAGGACTCTGGGATGCATCTCATCAGGTCCCATGGACTTATATATGTTCAGATTCCTTAGGTGTTCACAAACCTGATCCTCCTCTACTGTGGGAGGGGGTCTACCACCCTGGTCACCATCTGGCTGTCCCACAACACAGAAGGGGTGAGGAGAGCAGTTATGGGTGAAGACCGAGGCAGAAACCTTATTAAGTACCTCAGCCTTCTCCTCATCTGTTGATACATGATCCCTATTGATGCCAAGATTGAGATGCCAAGCTGAAATCTATTCACTGCAGATAAGAGTAGAAGTAGCTACCAAATTAGAGCTACAAAAACCTTGAAGTAATCAAACTCACAAAGAGTTCAGTACTACTTGGCTAGTGTCTAAAAGTACCTATAGCAAAAATACAGTACAAAGTGACAAGTGAGAAATTACAGACATAAAACTGATTGAGGTAGATAACGTTAGATAAATCTGTTAAAAAAGAAAAGGCAGCTATAATTTTGCCACTGTTCATTAAACATAAATGCACTCAATATGCACTACATAGCAGGGAGAAGCACTAAGTAAAGGGGACCTTATATAAAACATTTCTATCTTCTCCTTAGAGCTTTTTCCTAGACTTAACTCTATAGCTTCCAAAAGCAGCTATGTTTGATGTTTACCTGAGATTTTCTTCCTGGAAAAGTGGCAAAATTTCAGCCATTTACAAGCAACAATCTATATATGACCGGGGAAAGAGTGATTCTGCTGCACCATATTTCACCTACGCTTTATATATGCACATGTACATATATAATTTCATACATACACACTTAGACATACTTGCACAGCCAGAGTTAGGGGTCATAACAAGATATCTCCCTGTCTAGAACTGACCACTGACTACCTTTCATTTATAATGGTATTGAAGTAAAGTAAGAAGTTCAAGAATAAATATCTTTAAGGTTTGTGTGTCATTGTTTGTTTCTCAGATGTCACCGAGCTACAGAAATGAGCTACCAAGCCCTGTTCAACTCATAACATACTCTTAAGATGAAACACAATCTGGAATCCTATAGGTGATCAGTTGCTGGCTTGACACCTTAGCTAGCTGACAGCTTGGAAATGCAGTTTCTCATTTCAAGGGCAGTCTGAAATACAGTTCAGCACAAAACAGATCCTAAATCTCTTTCAAGTGATCACATTTGCATATGCTGGTTTATTCTCCAAAGAAGAAAAAGGAAATAATCACAATTCTTTTCATGCTTCCTCAAAAATGCAGTTAGTCAAAATGAGTCAGTATCTCCAATGGCTTTTTATTCCTAAATAGATAGTGTATTTATAAATATCTCAATATTTCCTTTTGAAATAAGTTCTTCTTCCTTTTGCAGGACCAGCTGCTTCCAAAGTTAATTAATAATTCACCCTAGTTTAGAGTTGAGGGTGCTCTTACTTTATATCATTTTGCAAAACTGTGTAGAATACATGATTACTTAATACTTAAATTTATAAAACCATTATAACTACGCAACACTCTGCTTACTGATTATACCAGCCTTTTGCTTTGACCTATATTTATATTTCACTGAATTTAAAATTATTCTTCTCCCATCTTGTGCCTCATCTACATATTCCAGCAAAAAGGAAAAAGGAAACTGAAATTAGAAAACGCGCTGCAGCATTGCACTAAGCCCAAGAATTTGAGTGTACTTACCTAGCTTTCATGCCATTAAACATTCTCTTTATCATCTACACTCTATAAGAGCAGGAGATTTCCATCCATACGGTCAAAGACTTGTCCGAGAGGTTTTAGCTCTCTTAGATGTCTGATATTGGTACTGTTAGCCAAAGAAATAATAAAATACCTTGAGAGTTTTGAGTCATTAATACAACGTCTATTCTGCAAAAGCAAAACAGATAACTAAGCTCAGGTGAGTGGAAGTCTTCAAAAACAATACAGCAGCCAACCTTTTCCTAATGATGGCCATGGAGGTCTAATCAGTCAGAGCAACATGAAGCCAAGGCTGGAAAAAAGCCTTCCTAGCACCTGTATGCGCTGACCAAGTCCATCAGATACTGACTGCATATCTACTTGCTTAGAAGTCTTAGAAGTGCTGCAGCTTACTCAGAGCTACATCACGACCTGACGTTATGGCTTGCATGCTTCTGTTCATCTGGCATACACAGCACAATGTTAAGATTTCCTTACATCTGGATGTTTCTTTAATTGTGCTAGCAGAAGTTCAGGTGGTAAGAAGTGCTCAAATACACAGTTGATAAACTACAGCTTAAAACATTCCTGTGCACCAGTTCAGACCCGGTAGCTGTTCTTGGGCAGTTATCTCCATCAAATGCAAGAAAACAACACTTAGCTTTAAACTATTTGCAAGCTAATCTAAATATCAACAACTTGCATTTTTCTTTGAGCTGAGAGCAGTGCACTTAGATGGTTGCTGCAGCCCAGCTACCTCATGGAAATCTTACACATGATCCCATAGGTGAATTTCAAGCTATTGAGGAAATGAGCATATATATCAATGTAACAAAGTCCTCAGACCTTGCTTTCTGAATCACTAAAATGAAAAAAAAAAAGTATTTTCTAACAGAATCAATTGGGTTCTCACTCACCTGGATGGAAGAGAAGATGATGGAGTGGATAAGATGTTGCTGCTCCAAGAGCAATGCTTCTCTGCCTCACTCTGTGGCCGGCTGGATTGCTAATGAAGCACCAGGTGAGCTGCAATAGCTTACAGCTCTGTGGTCAAGGGCAAACCAAAACCAATGACAGTTTAGCCATTCATGCAGTATGAGAACAGAGGTAGTTTGCCACGGTTCTGAGCTCCAACAACATATGATACCCATTCCTTTAATCATCTGGGCTGTGGTGTAACATCACATTGCACCTGCATTGCATCTGATTCTAAGCTCATTTGTCTGGCAAACCACAGACAATGAAGGTCCTTGAATGCATACAAATTCGTCAAATTTGCTTACAAATGGTTAAAAAAAAAAAATTCCCAGGAACATCATTCAGTGTTAGCAGCTTTTTTTTTCTCAAAAAAAGTTTTTGTGTGGCATTCAATTGTTGACTGTGAACAAGGACAATATCTGTCTGTAAGGAACAGTCATGCTTTGACAAAAGGGCACAAAGGTGACACAAAGAAAAGCATGCTCTACCAAGGCTTCCACACAGTGCTTAGTGAGGATCTGACCATCAAAAGATGAGGGTTTTTTTATTTTTTCTAAAATGAGATGAGATGGCCCACATTGCATCCTATGGCTAGAAGGAAAGGCTTGACTTGAGGCCACCTACAAGGCATCTTTGCTGAGACAGCCAGAGGGCAGCTCCTTTCTTATCTAGGAGACCATGCCTACACAGCAGACAACATGGTCAGCCAAAAGTCCCCATTATCACAAGAGCCTGTCACTTCACTCACACACTGCCCCTGCCACATACTTCTGCCACCCACACCATCCTTGACAGAAAAAAAGGAAAGCCTAGCACAGCCACTTAATTCTCTTGAGTAACACTTTCCCCATTACTTCTTTATCAGATCCCTCCTCATGACATTATGTGCACACCTGGGCAGGGTTACCACAACCTTTAGAGAAGTGAGGGGAAAAGACGGCAGCACAGAGTGCACCTTTAACAATTGTGGGGATGATATCAAATTGCAGGAAGTGGTTGTAACACTGGAGAGTGGGAATGCTATTCAGAAGGACCTGAACAGGCTGCAGAAATGGTCTGTTAGAAATTTAATCAAAAATAAATGTAAAGTCCTGCACCTGGGCTAGAATAACCCAGTGCCACTGTACAGGTTGGGGCCAGCGGTCTGCAAGCAGCTTTTCATAAAAGGACTCCATGGTGGACAACAAGTTGAGCATGAATCAGCATTGTTACCATGCAGCAAAGAAAGCCACGCATGGCCTGATCTGCATTAGTAAAACTATAGTAAGCAGGTCTGGGGAGGTGATCGTTACTCTCTGTTCGGCACTTACGAGATCACATCTGAAGTAATGTGTCCGGTTTTGGCCTGCTCAGTGTCAGAAAGATACTGATGTGCTGGAACACGCTCAACAAATGCCATCAAATTGGCCAGGGAGCTGGAGCACACAGAGCTGTCTCTGTTTAGTCTGAGATAGAGAAGGATCTTGTGAGACATTAGTGCTGCCTGCAGCTACCTGACTGGAAAATACAGAGAAGAAGCCATACTCCTCTTGGAGATATGCAACACTGTCCAAAAGGCAATGGACACAAGCTGAAACATGGGAATTCCAACCAGATAGCAGGAAAACACTTTTTACTATGGAAGTGAACAAATACCATACAGGTCGCCAAAGAGGCTGTAGACTCCCCATCCTTAGAGTTTTTTAGTATTTGTCTGGACAAGGCCTAATGTAACTGGACCTATTCTGAGCAAAGATTTGGAAAGGATGAACACTGGAAGTCCATTCCACCCTCCAATATTCTGTGATTCTAGAAAACTCATATTCAGAGGTACATCTGCTAACGGGCTTAGTTTCTATCAAAGTGGTACATTCATTTTCTAAAACAGATGCATATACTGAGTCCAGAGTCTTTGGGGGATGTAGCTATAAGGCGTGAGAAGCAATGTCAACTTCCAGCCTCTTTTGCTAGTCCTGTCAAGTTTTTTAGTCTTAGTTTAAGAGGTAACAAGGGGAAGAACGTAAAAATTAAATCCCTACTGGTTGTGTGGGAAACATTCCTCCCAAAACGTTCTCTTCCTGAAAATGAAACTGCTCACCCAAACAAAGGAGAAAACCTTAGTTAAGTGTAAAACAATTTAGATGCTAACTTTACATTTATTAAATAATGTTCTACATGGAAAAGCAAAATTTTTTCTTATATAATTTGTGTTTTAAGTAAAGACAACACACTTACTGGAAAACAATGGCAATTCCAAGTAGGCTAGTCACGACAGGAGCACCAATACTGTTTATAAGAGGAACTGCAGCATCTTTAGCAGCTGTAATACTAGTGGAGTATTTGAATTTGAATAGGTATTTCTGTGGAAAAAAAAGTGTATCTTTTTTATACACTTTATGATTCCAGAAGTGCTTTCCAGAGTGGAATCTTTCCCATCCAGTAGGTGTGAGGGCTTGTTTTTTTTCTGCTACTATATACATGTTAGTTTCCAGCATCAATATATGTGTGAAAAAAAGAAAGCATTATTCTTTGTTGATATAAAGAGGTGCATTTGTGTAAGCCAGTGTTATTGTGACAATTTTTTAAATATTTCTGAAGTGGTTTAGTTCTTCACTTTTTAATTATGAAACTAGAAATAGCCTTTTATATGCAAGCTGATGCTGGTTTAGACTGAATTCATTTGTTAAAACTTCTTTGAGTACTGTCACAGAATAAACATGCTATCTATTTTGCAGACCGAGGCCAAGCAGAAGTAGTTTATATCTGTGTCTATAGGAGATATCACAAAGCAACAGAAGTTCAGCCCCCTGTCAACATAAAGTCTGAATTAAAGCAAATATAAGAGGTCTTATATACTTTTACAACAGGTACAAACTACTTTGCAAAGGGCCCCAATGTGTCAGGGCAGTGCCTGCACAGAAGGAAGACTTGCTACAGCAACCTTAACATGTATTCCTGATAACTTGGAACATGCAGCAGGTCAGCCTTCTCTTGATTCAACTCGTCCCTTTCCTTTCAATTAGCTTTTAGACCTTGCAAGCATGTAGAGACAGGACTTCTTTTTTTTTTCATTTTGCTGTAATTATAAAAGCTCATTTTAAACTAGGTCTGCATGTGAATTTCTTCCTGCCATCACTATACAATTGAAGATGTAAAGCAGGGCTAGTAAAACAGGTGAATGCATAGCCATGCCTGCTACATACCAGCAAAATGGTCTGCCAAAGAGAAAAATAGTTTTTCTCAGTGGGTGACAGAGGGACCAACACCACAAAAATCTGTACCTCTGCAGAATAGATCCCCTCCACTCGCTCAGGTGACCACAGGTCATGTCAAACAGGACTGACTTTAGACAAGGTGCAGTAAGTTAACTCAAGCAACCTGAAGGAAGGCTAAAGCCGGTTTGGCTGAATTTGCCTGAAGCAGAGAGCAGGGTGGGAAAGTATTCAACATAACATGGATAAATTCAGTGAAAGGGTGTCTCTCGCGGTGTTTTCATCCTGTACTACTCACAAAGCCGGCAGGAACAGCAACCAACCCCACGAGGGGGCTCTGCCAGCACAGATATTGACAGCGCCAATTTTTCTAATGAGTGACTCCCACTAGTGCCCATTCACATCTTGCTTGTAGACAGGCTTATAGTAGGGACCATTGCTTTGGGGGAAAGAGGCCTTAAAATAAACCTTAATATGTCTGATTTGGTGTGATGTCTAAGCACCTTTCATGTACTAGCATCTCTAAAGCAGTTCAAATTTCAGGGTGATACAGTTGTAGGTATAAACAGGATAACAAGAATGGTAGTTCACTCTGGACTGCTTCCAGTGGAAGCAACAAATATAGCAGGCACAACTGACAGCTGAAATGTCACCTAACTGTGCCTAGAACATGTATAAATAAATGGTAACAAGAAAATTACTTAGATGCCTTGTTCCTACTAGATCTTCTGCAGACAAACCTGCTTGTACCAGGAATAGTTTAAGAAAGCCTGGTATAGGCAAGTTTAAGATCAATCAAGTAGGGAAAATGCTACTGTATATGAGAAAAATACCTTCCTCCTATGCAGAACTGAACACAATGAAGGGGCATTTAAATAGCACACATTGATCAAGACAAGACAGCTGAGTTTGGCCTCTTCATGTCTTTTAATAAACCTCCATTAAAAATCTGAAGTGAAAATAACTGTGTAATGTTTATAACAAAATTATAAGGAGAATATACATTTCCATTCAAGAAAAGATTTGTCCCTACAAAGCGTAAGAAAAATCGAGTGATGAAGGTCATTTAAATGCCATTGCACATGTCCCCTGGAACAAGTGCCTGGGCTCCTTGATAATAGCACCTGTCAAATGCACAGTGCTTGACTGCTTGCTTCTGCTAGTAGAAGCAGCCACCACAATTTCTAGCATTAAAGAAATACAGGTCTAAAAAGCAGCAGTGATGTAAGAGCAGAAATAACTTTCAGTGGGCTGCTGGTTACTAGCTCGCAGCAGGGTTGTACTCCTTCCTTGTGGTGCTGTGCTCACATGACCACCATGATGTCTTCCAGCGGCTTTCGGGTCAGTGCAGGCACAGTAGCATCTTTCTTGGGATAGCCAACTGGGAGCAGCAAGAGTAGCTTCTCATTTGCTGGGCGCTGGAGCAGCGCCCGGAGTTGGGGGCCGCAGTTGAGGGGTGTGGAGGTCACTGTGTACAAACCAGCATTCTGCAGCAAGACAGACAGCAAAAGAGTGAGGTGGCTGTGGTCTATATTGGTATATATTATTCTTCCCAGACCTGTACACATTCTTGTATTGACTAGCCCAGAAAACGCTGCTTCATCAGACACTGCTGCAGGCTTTAGAACATGTGGTTTACTAGTAGTCTCAATGGTACCATAAAAGATGGCATCTTTGCTTACAGAGACGTACAGCGTTTCTCCAAGGCAGCAACAGCTCATTCTGCTTGACATGTCTATAGGTTGTACAGGAGGAGCCTGCCTGCAACGCTTAGTGAAATGGAGAACCCATGGCCACAGTGAACTGGAGCCACAGTTGTGGGAATACCATCCCCTGGGGTTCACCTTGCTCATGCAGAGAAATATTTCGGTTCTTGCCTCCGTACAGCTGGCAGGAAAATACCTTACAGCTTTGTAAATGTTTATTCTTCCTCAAGAGCTGTACCTCTTGGGGACAAGGGACACAGGCTCAGCAGTTGTCACAGGAGTCTGTTGCCATTTCTCATGGTGGCCAATATTCTGGTTTACATCAGAACCCCAAAATAAGTCTATGCACCACTTATCCTCTCATACAAAATCTCACAAAAAAGCTGAACAATTTGACCAAGAGTAAAGAGCTGACCTTATCTGAGATATGACCACACAGCTGAAGGCACTTGCTGAGACATGTACATGTGGATTTCAGTCTCTTCCTCTATGAAATGCAAGCATTTCGGGAGGCTTTGATACACACATGTCAACCAGGAAGAGGTGCTCAGGCAAGGGGCCTCTCATGTTAAGTATCTCTAAAAACTTCTGAAGAGAAGAGCTAATAGCTGAATGTTATGAGTCCATGGTACTGCGTCCTTTGATGTTCACAATTAATTTCTAGGAGCTGAGAAAGAGACAGAACTGAGGAGCCTAACAGCCAGTAGGAAGCCTCAGCAATTCCACCTTAGGCTGGCACTGGGATAAGTGGAGCCCTGTTACTCCTGTTGCTTCTGATTAAGTTGCTAGTGACACAGCGACCGTTCTCCCCCATTCCCTGTGCATGCTCTATGCTTTCCATGGAGGAAAAATACAGAGCCCTGTGCAGATGCAGAGCAACAATACCTCAGCAATGTGCTTATATACCACACACTTCTCAGATTTCCCATCCTATTCCTTAAGGAACAGTAATGTGTGCAGGGAAGTGTCAGTCAAAACAGAAAGGAGGGGAAATGGCAAGAGGTCTAATATAAGAGGTAGCACCTTGCTGTTATCCTGCTGACAGGCCAAGTTAGCAATCACAATAGCTTCATTATTTAAACACTTGTGTGAGTACATCAAATACAACAAGCAGAACTTAGCACTAAGAAACCACCAAGAAAATCCAAATGTCTGGCATCAAACATGATAAGCTTTAAAAATAAGTTCATTTTCAGAAACGCCTCAGAAAAACTGATGGATATAGTACAGCCTGTTGTGTGAAATATGCCCCCAGCTTTTTTTTTTTTCCCACCATCATGTACTAATAATTATTTGGGGTCCAGGTGGGGTTACAGAATAGCAGAGGCCAGTGTGGCACTGTGTAGCCATGCCTGGGTAATCTACAGAGCCTGCCAGCCTTGTGAGTGTAAGGCAGAAACCACAGGAGACGAAAACATGTCAACATACCTGCAGTGCAGCAAGCAAGATACCACAAGCAATAGAAACACTGATTTCGTTGTAGTAGTGGGTCTTCTTTTTGCCATTTGGAAGCCTCCCATATACCTGCTTGAAAATGAGGATAAGATAGGGAGCAGTGTCCAAGTACTCTTTAATCCAATTTGTTCTGCAAAACAATAATATTTAAGGCATTTATTTTGTGGCCCTTTCACTTTCTCTTAAGTCACATTCACTGTTTGCAAAAGGACTCTAAAGGTACATGACAATTACAGCAACAGCCTAAAGCTTAGAACATGTATTGCAAAGGATTAACTAGCATAGCTTAAATAGAAACATCTCTTTGGAAAAAGAAATAAAAGAGCAGCTTGAACAGAGTTCTCAATTTTAACGTATTCAGCTGAGGAGTTGATGCAGCCACTCTGAAGAATAGAAGTACATAAAAGTAAGAAGCAGTTCTTGACCTTTTATGCATGAACTGGCCTGAGAAGCATTTGCCCTTGAGATAATTTAATTCCTGGCATTTTGCAGACTTGCAGTTCTACCTGTTTCCGGCAGTGCTAATTTCTTTGTGATTGCAGGGAAAATTACTGGAAAAGAAGCTCAAAACTTCGTGGCCTAAGGTAAAACATAAATATATTCTTACACCAAAAATTTGATTCTGTTTCTGGTATTTCAGCCCTGTTAGAATTCATTTGCCTCCCATTTTTTTTAATGACAATTTATAGAATTATGATGTAGGATTTATAAAAGAAAATGTGATTTTTTTACTATTCTCATTCAAAATGTAAAAATCACTGTATTTTAGTTGTTTACATAGCACATAAGCACCTGAAAAATAACATTATGAAACAAATAGGGCAAATCGACCCTATAGAGCTTTGTGCATATGCTTCATTTGACAAGCCAGCGGTCAGCAGACATCTTGCTATTGTGTGGAGTTAAACAAGTCTGTCAGACTTCAGAGTGCATTTGGAATAATTAAATATTGCATAATTTGGCACTTGCACATGGACAAATCTTGAGACTATGTCAGTCAGCAGCAAAACTCACAATGACTTTGTGAGCTTCATCGTTTGGCGCATAACAGGAAAAAAACTATGACAATTTACGGCAAAAGAGGGTACTTGGAAAAAATAAAGATGTTGTCAAATGCTTGGATTGAGAATTTTTACTGGAGGCAATTTTAAGAACAAGTCACCAAGGCATAATTCTACACATTAAGTTTTTCTTTCCAAACGTGAATGTTAGAAATATATTAAAATTGAGTGGTAGGAAGAAATGGGAAAGGATACTAGAAGAATTCAATATGAGCTTCTTTTTTTACTTCAGTTTCTTAAACTGTGGTGCTTTCAGTAACATTCCCATCACCTTGAGAATCAAGACAAAGCCATGCAACAGCAAGGAGTGTGCTGAACATCTGAGTCGTTCATTTCTTCCTCCTTCAGTAAGATTGAAGTACACAGGCACAGTAAGTTTTTCTTTTGTGCGTGTCTGTCGGATCCTGCATCTCACCTGGGCCTTAGAACAAGACAGCCAGAATATAAATAAATAGATAGTAAATATTTTTTCTTCAGCTCCTGCTGCTTGGGAAATTTACTTTCCTCAGACAAGAGGGTTTTTTTTTTTTACCAGGTGTAAATTAGCAAAAGTTCACATTATAGTGACTCTGGCAACTGTCTGGCTGGATCAGTCTCAGCCCCACCTTCCTTCTTTATCTGTGATCATGATGTGCAAAGTATTTACAGCTGCACTCCTGAGAAGCACTGGAAAAATAAGGAGAGTTTAAGGAGTGTGGAACGGAAAGAGCATTTTTTAGAACAAGGTTTTAAAAATCAAACAATATTTTTAGTTTTTTTTGTTTTTCACAAAACACATGACTAGAACTTCCCAAACCACAGCTTCTTTCAAACCCCTTAGCCAGCTGTCTTTTTCATACCTCAGTCTCTTCAGGTCATTAACCCATCTGTCTCCCATCCTTTTTTTGTAGTTGATTTCTTCTTCTTCTTCCACAATCTCACGAATCTTATGTTTTAAAGATGGATCTTGCACTACCACAAAGGTCCAGGGCTCAGTGTGTGCTCCACTGGGTGAAGTACCTTCATACAAAACCAGGGAAAGATGAAAACCCAACTCACACAATGCTGAAGAGGGTGTGCAGTGAAAGGTATCGGCTCTTTCTTGTGGGTTTTCAGGCTGACCAATAAAGTAATGGGAAAACAAGTGCATGAGAGGAGAAGAAATTGACTGACATAAGTTCTGGAAGACAAGCCTGTTCATTTCTTTCTTGGAGAACGAACGTCAAGTCCCATTCAATGACAGAGGTTAGTCCTTTCATATGGCCATCCTACAGGAAACCAACTTAGGGATTTGTAAAAACTCCTTTGTGCTTTTTATGACAAGGCAGTGTTATGGTGCAATATATGCACGCAGTAAAATTATTGCAAAGCATTATGCCAAAAGCAACACATCATCTGAATACGCACCCAACTCTGAGACATGATTCTAGCTGAAGGGTAAAGCTAATGTCTTTCAGGAAAACAAGGCTAAGCAGCCTCTCGAGGGAATCTGTTCCTGACTGACAATGATGAGGAGCTGCACAATGCAGACATCTGCTACATAACATATAGGTTTGAGTTTGTTGTCCCAAAGACATCTAGTGTATGTAGATGTGCATGTATTATATGCACTTGCTCATTCAGCTCTGGTCATTACACACCAGTATCACTGGAGAATATTTTAAGTGCCTAGAGCCACTGAAGAATATAGTTATCCGTGCAGGTTCAAAGAAAGATAGCTTAAGGAGACAGTTAGATCTCCTTAAGGCATTTTGAAGATACTTGAAGGTCTTGAAAACATACAATATTTGCTTATGTAAGCATTGATTTCAGTTTGAGAAACAGTGAATAAGCAGCTTGAACTATCTTTTACACGTGTTTATATTGTGAACCTTGCCTCTCCACATGTTTGGGTGAGAACTAATGACATTCATGCTTTCCTTTTTTTCCTTTTTCTTTACAGAGCCTAAAGCTTTCAAGGTTACTAAGTACTTCATCTGCACTCCACGTTTGTTTGCTTTGCTGCATTTGCCAAAGCCTGCTCAGTGTTATAATGATTCCCAGCTAATTAGAGGAAGGAGACTTGTTATACTGCAGTAACAAAGCTACTTACACTTTATAAAGCAAAAACCATGTTTCTCAAACGCTAAGAATATCTATATTATCAATCCTTTTATGCTACTGAACTTTACGCTAAGGCAGCTTATGAATATTTCCTGTACTAACAGCGACTGACTCATAGAATAAGAGAAATAAAGAAGGTCAAAACTATTCCTGGCTGAAGTCAATGTTACTAAAGATGAGATTAGCCCAGGACATGACAGTAATGGTTTGAAACACATAAATTCCAAAAAAAATACTAGAAAATTGATTTCTGACAGTCAAATAACCTAAATCAGGGTCCTCAGAATAAGACTTCAGCCACAGGCAACAAGTGATTGGCACCAAAGAAAGAAAATTTTTTTGTACTAGACTGAAACTTTTTTCCCATAATAAACACCAATTTATGTCCACTGAAATACTTTGCTGAGAATTTCATTAATAATTTTTTTTTTGGGGGGGGGAACTCAACAAACAAAACCCACATGTGATAAATATCATCATAACGCATGAAATTTTAAAACATGTGAAGTACACGTGGTTGGACATTTTTTGAGAGCAAACACTTCAATATTTCTATTTGAACGATATCTCACTAAACTGTACATCAGCTTTATTCTAAATAACATCTTTTAAAATCTTGAAAATGAAATGTTTTGTTTCATGCTGTTGAAATGTTCTTTTTCCTGTTTATGGTCATTGCAAATACAAAGGAATTGGGAATGCTCCAAAACAGTTCCCAACGTATAGTTGTTCAAACTGAGTAATTTCCAATCAATCAGTAGGTGCTCATTCATTACAGTTACAGTTTAATCAAGGAAAACAATAAGCTAAAAGCCAATTCAACTGTGTAAAGGTAATATGGAAAAGCAGGGGAGGACTGCAATAGTGATCTTTTTGGTTTTTTCAGACCTTGAACTGTTCAGTGCCATACCTGCTGTTCTGATGACATTATCGATAACCTCCCTGGGGACCGGCTCATCACTGAGAAACCTGACAGATCGCCTTTTATTAAGAAGCTCATAAAACATCTGTGACCTTTTAATCATTTCGGCCTCAGAGTAACGCTCTGCGAAGAAGGGGACGTGGGTAACATTTTCATCAATTCCTTGCCACTCTTCATCAGCCTCTGCGAGAAAATAAAAGCGGTTAGGGATTTTCTGCTGGAGAACACTCTTTATAACTTTGGCATCCACCACTGCAATACACTTTGGCCTGCATTGGCATACATTGCAATTCTACACCACTGGAAAGGCAAAGTCTGAGGTTCCAGTTGACACAACTCATTGATTCCTACCTCCAGCTACTGAACAAACACCTTGTTTAAATACCGAGAGGGAGGAGGGTCCTGGCTGGCTGTAGCAAATGTGGTCCATAAAGAAGTTATGGCCTTCTCCCTTCAGTCTGCAAGCCTGCCTGTAAAAGCGGATTATAAACTGAAACAGCAGTGAAGAGTTGTCCAACCTTTCAGTCCGGTTTCCTCAGTGACTGTGAAGAAATTCTTGAGCAGTCTTATAAGAGGAAAAAAATATCAATTTAATTACTGAAATTAAGGAGAAGACTTAACTACCAAGATGTATAAAACTTCCCGTGAAGAGCTGAACGTCAGCTTTTTCCATATTCACGTTTCACAGCAGAAGCATTGCAAAGACCAGGCTCTGCACAAATGTGACCTTGTGGTTAAGTTCTTTGGTTTCACAATACTTTCAGCATAAGATGAAATGGATGACGGGCATCTATACTTAGGGTAACAACATATCAAATTTCGGATATTATGTTTCTTATCTTTAGTTTAAGAACTCAAAATGGTTCCTCATTTCACTGAAATCTGTCTCTTTGAGGTTTTGATACCACAAAACACATTTTCTGTCATCTCTCAGATCTTGTCTTTCTTCCCTGCATTTCTAGAAGCAGCAGGTATAGCATTTTTTGCAACAATGATGTGGAATTGAAGCCATTTAAATTTTGCATTTTGACTAGTCAATAGTATTGAGCAACCTGCTACAGAAGGCTGACTCAGGAAAATATATTCTAGTTTATTTTCAGTTGCCATTAGACTGCTATTTCAAAATCATAGCAATTTCCAGTGCAAATTCAAACAGCAATTATTTCTGTATTTTAGTAGTATGCAGTTGCCTTAGAGACCAGGTTGTTTGGGGTTTTTTTTGTTCATTTTATAAACAGCAGTGAAATATTCACAAGTGTGGCTCAGCATGTGCAAGAGGCCACAATATATCGAGTTTCATATGTTGAAACCAAACTGTATTATTCTGGTTCCCAAATAATCTATGTTTCATTTTGCGAACAAGGAAGTCACCCAGAAAGTTTGTTTTGTTTAGCATTTCATGCCTGTATTAAGCACTCTTGGTCACAGTCTGCAAGGACATGACTCCAGGGTAAAGGGAAGCAGTAACCCCTTGTACAAAATATTTTCTGCTGACATTCTGCCCACTCAAACTGAAAAAGGAATATGATATGTCTTCCTAATATTCTCTTTGTGGTTTACACTTAGTAAAGTAGATTATTTACTATTCAATACCAGCTGGCTGACTAGGACTTGCCCTCTGCTAGGGTTCTGGTGATCTTCTCTTTCAGAAACTCTCACAGCCCCTTTTTTCTGCTGTTCCTCCTCCACATTCAGTGAAGAGAATGCCACGAGGTTACAAAGGCTGTTTACACTAGCGAGTAGTGAGGTGCAATAGGAGGTTGGGGATCTAGTGTTCAACATCCTGCATAACTGAGAAGGAAAGGCAAGCAGATGGTTAGAGTTCTGCATCCTTCTCGCCTCTTCTGTGTTATGCGTGGTAGTGCAGGATGTCACTTTGAAGAACCACTATTTTAAGCTGGTAAAAGCCAACGTGCAACCTAGCTTGAAGTTTCACAGGGAATACAGATGTGGAATAGTTTGTAGCACACATATTTCTGCCTGATGGTTTGGAAGAAGGTGTAACCCTCAGCCCAGGGGGCATGGCCTGTGTAATCAGAGGCACAGTGACCTTAGTTCAGGTCGTGGAGACAATTGCTGTGAAGATGTGAGGAAGGCGAAAAAGTTAAAGGTAAAAAACCTTCCACAAATAGAGGTTGAGACAGTAATGCCTGGCAGCCGAAGGATTTGAGAGATGAAGTGATGACCCAAAAATGCATAAAACTAAGGGAAAAAAGCTGGGAGACTGCAACTCAGCAACCCTTTGTGACTTGACTGAGGACTGCCTGGCCAGTAGAGAAATTCAGAAGTTGCACTACAGACAGGACAGAAAACCATGAAAGGAGTTACAAACCTGGAAGCTATGTGGCTTTCTGCAACTGTCTTGATTGGTCCAATAATATTAATTCCAAATTCACCTTGTGTATAGCAATATTGAAACTACATCAAAGATATTTGCTGCTGAATTTAGATTTAGCAGTTACATAGAATAATGCACATCTTAATTTTATCCATAGGCACTCACATAAAAAGGAGTTTCTAAATGGGAGGAATTTTCTTTATGGTAACAAAAAACTTCCTGAAATCAGGTGAGGTTGTGCATTGTCTATCTGAAAGCAGAATATGACCAAAAAAAAAAAAACTGTACTGAAAGTAGGCTTTGAAATAGTGTCTTGGTGGAAATTTCAAGTCAGACTATAGATGTTCAAGTCAGACTATATATGTACTTATGTCAATGAACTGTAGTAATCATCCCTGTCCATTTCACCTTTTTGCAATGTTGAGTGTCCTGGGAAATAGAAATAGACTATTTCTACTGTAGAAACAGTCAAATAAAACTAACTCCAGGACCCAAGAGTTCTTATGTGCTCTCACTTATTTACTTTCTTATCACAGAATCATAAACTCGTAGAATGCTTTGGGTTGGAAGGGACCTTTGCAGGTCATCTAGTCCAATTTCCCTGCAGAAGCAGAGATATCTTCAACAAGATCAGGTTGCTCAAAGTCACACCCAACCTGACCTTGAATGCTTCCAGAAGTGGGGCCTCCACGATATTCCTGGGCAGCCTGGGCCAGTGTTTCACATCTCTCATTGTAAATAAAGTCTTCCTTTACACAGGATGTCAATAAGCTTTACATTTTAACACAAAATAAACCCCAATTTGCCAAGACATACAAATAAACTAAGATTTTATCAAAATTTAGAAAGTAGGAAACAGCATACTTTCAATGCACCATACTTTTTATTCAGCCACTGATGGAGGAGTCTTAATGGACTAACCTTGGCTTCTAGGCCAATCCAAGCCCTGCTTTGTCATCTCTTTTTCTAGTCTTATTGCAAAACTATTGATAATCATTTTGAGTTAGAGATACTGAGGCTAGTCTATGAAATACTGAAAATCTTTACAAAGGAGGTTTGTCAAACAGGAGCAAAGGCTGGAGGAAGTTTGTGTAATCTCTGTACCTGGTTTTAAAACACAAGTAGAGGAAAGTCAGATAGGAGGTAAACCATCAATACATATTAGAGTGTTGAAGGATAGAAGAAGAACAAGCTAGATTAAATTATGTGGATGAGGACAGTGGTCTGAGAACTGACAGACAATATACCTAATCCAAAGAGGCTGTTCCTTGTAGGCAGTGGAGTGTAGAGGCCTACACAGCAAGCTGGACAAGCTATCAATGTTTCTACAGGACATGAAACAAAAAATGACAGGGAGGGTAGAATAAAGATACAATAACAACAGCACTACCTCCTCTGACTTGTGCAGGAAGCATATGAATGAAAATAGGGGATAACTGATGTTGTGGTACATTGTTAAGAAAAAAAAACACTAGCATGGCCAAAAAACAGGGTTGCGTTTAGAGATGTGTGTCTTCTGGGATAGTGTGAAACTTACAGAAGCCCCCAAGGTCACATCTAGATCACAACTTTAAGAGAGTAATTTTGCCTCAATCACACAGTTGTTACAAAGTGCATGGTGGAAGCATAGCTTTTCAGATATACACTAAAGAAGAACTATTATGATAACACCAGAAACCAGATTTCCAAGCTGAAGCATCCAAAACCTTAATAAGATCACTTGTTCTTCTCTTGTGCAGTGACTCTCTTAGCTTCAGTTTCAGTGAGAGGGGAGGATTTTATTAAAGAAAAAAAAAGTAGCCCTGAACTGAGATTATCAGTTCATTCAATTTAATTTACTAAAATAGGTAAGGAAAAGTAGGTCTATCACAGTGACTCTCAATTTTTAAGAGAAAAAAATTGGGGAAAATAAGGGATTACAAAAAAATAAGTTGGAGAACTCAGAATGAAGAATCCAGGGACCAGGAAGATTAGAAGTATAAAAATATTAGATGTGATTGCTTGAGTAAACACCTCATATTACCTATGGGCAACTAGGAATTGAAGAAATTAATTAGCTCAGAAATCTAGGCCTTGTAAGTCAGAAAGTATAAAGCTTGCAGTGTTACCTAAGGCCAAGCTACGTTAAATTTTGTGAAGTTTGCTTGCTTGGTTGTTGAGGAGTTTTTTTTCCATGTAAGTAGAAGAGAAGAAAAGAAGTGAAATTGCTGTGTGGTCTGTATGTTTCAACTTAATAACAACATGATGAAACAAGAAATGTACTTTCAAAAGGCACTGAACATGGGAGAAAGATAAGGTGACTACTGAGAATTGAAAGCATGAAAATCTGAGGTTAAGTTTTGTAAGCAAAACTTTTGTAAGCAAAACTTAAAAACCTTAATGCACTAAAACCAGGAATATTGGTTGAGGCATAAGAAACCATAAGTGAGAGAAGTGGCACACAAAAACAAAACTGTCCTGACAATTCTTTTTTTTTTCTTAAACATAAATTCATCTATTATTTATTCTCTTCCCCCATGTATCTACCATTCATTCATAGCAGTTAACATTATCCATATGCTAAGCTAAAATAATTATCAGCACCATCTGTTTCATGCATACTCTCTATATCTTTAATTGCTGTGTTTGGACGTATTCCCATTTGTACAGTCACGTTATACACGAGTACAAATGTCTTGTTTACTTCTCTGTGTATACTATCATTTGATGGACAACAGACATCCTGCTAGTCAGCCTATTATCTTGTTAGCCACATTCTCAAGATTGCCATCAATTCTGTCGTACATTTGTAATAGTCATCAGGCTTCCTCCTTTTCAAGCAAATCTGAAATGGCTTTGGCTCAGATATCCCAAGTGAAGTCTCATTTTAAAAATACTGTTTCTCTAATTCTATCAGAAATTCCTCGGTGGATACATTTTACGATGATGTTTGTGTATTTCACAGCAGTTCATATGGCAGGTTATAATCAGCCTATAAACCACGTAATAAATTCTGCCTTACTTTGTGGCAAAAATCCTTGCCTTGAGTTCCTAGTAGTAAAATCATAGTAAGTACAATTTGTCATTTCATTTATGTTAGCCATTTATTTTACCTACATAGATAATTCCCTATGTTGTTGGTTCCCAGTTTTGTGTCATTTCACTTATAGACTCCTCAGTTGTATGGAAAGACAACAAGATAATAGTAACTACTGGTTCTGAGACTGATCTTGAGATCACAAACTCAGTCTTGAACAAGGTATTTGCTTTCCAAACCAGCTCTTTCAGTTTCTTCTCTAAGGAATTGCTTTCTAAGCATAGAATTTCTCGCCAATTCTCTTTTCCAGTGTAAAGATATGATGCATAGGAAATCAGTTAAAATTTTATAAAGAAAGCTTCTTTGGACTCAAAATGCCGAGCAACTGACTCGCTGGGGTTTTTTTGTCCAGTTAATATCAGACTGCTACATAATCTGCCAGTACAGGAATCCCAGTAGTGAATCCAATCCTGAACTGGGTTTGTGGCTAATAGGGAACTGAAAGAGATGTAGTGCCTCAATAGTGGGTTATAAATAGTGGTTAAAAGGCTGATTCTGGAAACCCCAAGAATGGTCAGGGATCTTAAGAAAAAGAAGTATCAAGTGAGAGAGGCAAACCCTGTAAGAAAGAAGTCGGCATCAAAATACTGTGAAAATTACCTCAGACACAAATATAGTTGCAAATATTTCTTAATATATTGAGAGAAACGGAATGGCTGTTTTATAAAGAGAAGATTTGCTGGTTTACATAGTAAAAGGAAAGCTGAGACGTAATTTGATTGCTGTCTGTAAAGCACAGGAAGGTACACACCAGCAGCGGGGTAAGTATCCTTTAAACTAACAAGAGGATGGAACAGGAAAAATAGTCATATATTAGCATTAAATAAGGTTGGGCACATACACAGAGGAGGGTTTTTGACCCATAGCATGAGGTTCTGGAACAGTCTTCCAGCAAGGTTAAAGAAATGAGGTCAGAAAAAGCCAGTTTTCAAGTTCATTCAGCTGATTTAAAAGGCTGGAGATATCTGCAGCAGCAGAGATATAAACATAATGAATCACTATGTCCATGTAAGTCCTGTGTTCCTAAATGATACAAAGGATGAACTGTCATAGAATTGGAAAATTAAACTTCTGCATCATTCATGTCAGTAGTACATTAAAAGATATAGAGAGCCTTTGAAATTGAGGAGAGGAGAAATACTTCTCATTCAGAGAGATCTATTATAACAAGTACCACAAGTAATGACCACTGCATTCTCAGAAGAGATGGAACGTTCGGGCCTTTGCATATTGCTTTACAGTCCTTAAGTAGAGCATACCAAAGTCTCCACAATTAAATACGTAGTAATAAAATGCCTTTGCTAATAATCTATGCAACTGATCCCCAGAGTAACAAGAATACTAATAAAATTCATCATCCTACGTACCACGGTAAACTACATCTGTGTTTATCTTATCCATCCTTTGTATTGATCTGAATATATGACCAAGAAAGAGATGTATGTTTGTTCTCAGTTTGAGCCTAAGAAATGTATTGTAGTAATTAGCTGAGGAAGAGAATGATTTCATTACCAATACGCACTAAGGTCCCTGGGCTAAAGACTGAATAATTTCCCAGAATTGATCTTTGCGAGATCTAACAGTGTAAACCTGAAGCACTGGAAGACAAGGTACTACTGTTTTGGAATCAGATGCCCGCTATTACCAGACAGCCCTTGTGAAGGCTGAAGAAACATCCTTTTCCTCTGTATTTAATTAGCAATCACCGATGGCCTAACGCAAGACATGGCCAGATATATATACACACAAGACCTTTTTTGCCAATTCACAGCATAACAATCTCTTATTCTGGATCTCATAAATGAAGGAAAATGTTATAGGACAGATGGGTATGCAAACAAATCTGAAGTACTGCCAGCTAAGGCGCTAAAAAAAAGGACTGAGTGAATGCTTTCCACTTAAGCAAAGAAATGGGTTTCTGGCTGCTCTAAGAAACATTCTTCTCTTCAGCTGCCGAAAGCATAACACAGACAAGCTTGGGAGTACTTGGCTCTCCCCTTTCTGCCCTTCACTGCCAATAAGTGACTCTCCTGAGTTTGCCCAAGCAGTTCAACTAACTACACTGAACGCTTTGCTGCTCAGAAGTGTGTCCCTCTCAGGGGAAATATCTCAGCTGGTGCCACTTCAGGGGAGGTGCAAGGGGCTGATGTCGCCCAAGTAAGTTCAGTGCTTTTCTTACAGAGTGCTCCACCTTACTTTTAGTACCGAAAGACGTGCTCTTCAGCTGCCCCGTCCTGTCAGGGGCTGTTCAAAATTCAGCTTACTCACCCATTGCAGCCCATAATGCTAGCTTCAGATAGGGTCTAAAAAGTGTTTCATCTCACCTAACACAAATTCCCTTCAGAGGAACTTTGCCTCTATACACAAGACAGTCTGGGACATTTGAGTAGAAATGAGCTTCTGTGATAAAGTAAGATACATGAATAAAGTAGAAGAATTTACACAGCAGGTAACATATTCTTTACTATTAAGAAAATCTCTGTTAACACTCATGTTTCCATTACAGCATCTAGTGCAGTCAGTGAAAATGTTAACACTGACAACAAGGTGAATATGTTTTAATCCTCAATTACAGCATCAGCAGAGTAGCAGAACCTTACCAAGGTGGCCATGTTCTGTTCTCACTTAGGCTGGGCTTTCCCCTGCTGAAGAAAAAATTCCCTAAGTATGATGCAATTATTTTAATTTTTCTGGAGAAAAAAAGCCAGGCTTATTTTACAAAGATATTACTTTGAATCATACAACATTAAGGGAAAGATGATTATTTGTTTTTAAAAGTAACATAACAAGGAAACCTAATTTAACGTTGAATGACACGGTACATGGAGAGAGTTTTTATTTCAAAATAAGTGAATCTCCTTTAGCAGTAGCACAAATGTGTCTACCTACTTGTCAATTTTTTGTAAGCCACTTTAAACTAGTACAATTTGAATGTAGCATCTGAATAAAAGGGAAAACAACTAACACATAAAATAACATTTTTATATATGGGGCTCTGGCAGTGAGGATCCTTGTTAAGAGCTAACAGGTTTATTTAGAGGATCTAAATTTTCAAACTGATACAAAAAGTGTCAGTCAAAGATGTCACTGATAATTAATAGAATATCACTTGAACTACCCAAAGGAATTTTAATTTGCAGCAATTTAACTGATCTAGATAGCTGTTAGTGACAAAGCAAATGAGTCAATTTCATACAGAATCTATTTTGCATTGAAAAAAGAAAAATACAACACATGAACTGATTTCTAAAGAAGTTTTGTATATTTGGGAAATAGTTACCGTAGTTGAAAGTGTTCCAAGTATCAAATATTTCTGGAAATTGCTATGCAACAATAACTCAAAGTACACTGAACACTGAGAGACAATAATAGTTCTTAGAATAAGGTATATGTGCAGAAAAACAATATGAGTTTCAAGATTCCTAGAAGATGACTCAGGAAATGCATCATTATGGGGAAAAAACAAACAAAAACAAAATAAAAGGGCTTTGAAGCCAGCTTAAATAAAAAAGGCTGCATTAACTGCAAGTTTCAGAACTCCATGGGAACAGAACTCTGTGCATTTCTATTTCACAGGGAAATGAAGGGAGCTTATGGAGGGTAGTCAAGAAGCCAAAAAAAAAAAAAAAGAGAAGGGCACATTTTGTGTTCAGACATTTGTCCAAGCTACGCAGCAGAAATTATGACTGAAAAAGAGACTTTCTGTACAGGTTCAAATATACGGTTGAACGAACAGAGATTACCACCATTGCCTCACTTCGCTCTTAAGCAGTTGATCAACATACCTCCCAAATGATCCCAATGCTACTCCAACTAAAGCTGTCATGGACATTCACAGCAGTCACAAATGGAGAGCTTTTGGAATAACTGTAATAAACCTATTTCCAACTTTTCTGAGAGTGCCAAGACCAAATATGTAGCATTTGACTGTAAAGTGGGATGAGATTTCTGTGAAATCGGCTTGCCGGTAGAAACTCTCTGCTCAGGTCTAGCTTTTGCTCACACTAATGAGACTTGAGAAGAGGCTGGCAGGACCTCAGCAGTATCTCCTTTTTTCCCCCTGCATTGTATAGAGTGCCTCATAGGTTTGAGATCTGCTGTGCAGAGGGAGATATAAGGGTCTTTGAAAATGCATTTTATTTTTGCCCACTGATCTGTGGGATCTGGAAGAAATAGAGGTTTACACCAGGAGTGACATGACAGGATGACAGTCTCCTTCCAGGGAGCTGACAGGCTCAGGGCACAGCAGCAGACTAGAACCATGCATTGCTGCCCCTGCCAAGAATTCCAGAAGACAGCATCTCCTTAGGTCATATCAGCAGATAAAATTTAAAAAATGCTCAGACTGATGAGATTTTTCTTACCTTCTTCCTCAAAGTGGTGGTCAGTGCCATCTTTTAAATCTTCATCCACCCACGGGCGAGATAGAGGCTTGTTTTTAGCCTCATGTTTTTTCTTTTCTCCATCAGTCTTCTTCAGTATTACCCCAATCAAAACACATATAATGGCCACAAAGACAGGGGTTAGGAAAGAAAAAAGTGCCATGACTATGGAAACGTGGAGCCTTCTACCCAAGTTGAGCAGTTTCTCCTGAAAAGGAGAAAACGGCAAGGGAAGAGCAGAATGGCAATAAGCAAAAAGGGGTGGGCCGTAGGTTCAGTCCCTGACCCTATCTGACTCCTACTTTTCAGCCACCGCCCCCACAATCTCACCTTTGATGTGCTTCTGCTATTTAGCAGACCTAGGTTTATCCGGGAAGAAACTGCTTATAAAGAGCAAACAGAGGCACTGACCATACACAAAAGCATAAATGCTGTCCAGTGCAAAATAAAAAAATAAGATCTTCCAAAGATCAGACTAATACAAAACACTTCTCCCCCTCCCTTATTTATATTGTTATGGTGACCATAACAATCTTGCTTACAACAATGATTATGAGAAAGAGCTGAACGTGAATGTGAGTTTTAAAAACTAATGGCATCTCTTAAATGTTTAACTCGTAAAGTTAGTCTTATTGCACATATACCAGGAAATCTGAATATCACTAACTGAATATCAGCTTCCAGCACTGCCCCGGCTATGTAAACAGGTCAATAAAACATACAAGTAAAGTAGTAGCATTCCCTCCTTTGTAAGAAGCATGAATGAGATTACTCACAGAACTCTACATTCATCCTAGGTATTCTTGGGGAAGAAAGAAGAATTCAGAGAATGAAAATCAGAAATATTTGTGGGTTGAAAAAGTTATGCTGCAGTGAATTTTAGAACTGTCATTCAGCTATCTTATCAAAGCAAAGATTAAAAAGTGAAGGGATCCTGGTCTAATCCAAGAATGGTCAATGTCTAACTACTTAATCAATTTTTCTCCTCAGTCAGCTGCTTGGGAACTAAATCAACACAGCAACATTGAAACAGTGTCTTTATCTGGGACTGTTGGGACATACTGATTAATGAAATACCAGACCACAGTGGGTGCCGAGGGGTGCACTGGAGAGCAAAGTTACAGGAGTACTAACTGCATGCAGTTGCCGGCATCTGCCAGCTTTATTTAGCACCTGTTAAGCAGCAGCCCTGCCAAGCCTCATCTCATGCTGCACACAGCCAGCTCTGAAGTCTCTAGATCCCTTTTAAATTCATCTGCATTTCGGTCAAGCCCTCGCCAGGATAAGGGGGAACAGTTCATGGCTGTAACCAATCCAGGAGAAGGTGTGGTACCATCACCCACTGTGACTGGCACCTGCTGGGGGGCATTGCAGGTCCTAGGGCATATCCCGTTTTCTCGACATGGAAACCAGGGCAGACAGAGGAGAGAGAAGTTGGAGAATGCACAGGTTTCATCCTGACCAGTTCTCAGTCCGTACTCTAGCCATCTCTCACCCCACAGGTTTTGCAGCACTGGGCACTCCTTTAATGGTCCCATTTGGTACTGTCACTCCACAGGCTCTCTGCTGTACGCTCCCTACTTTTCCATGCTTCAGTGAATAACGGCTGCTTTGAAGAAAAGTCTGTGTTTCAGGAAGCACAGATTAACAACCAGGTTGGTACACAGACAGAGGAATGTGTGGCCATACACAACGATAGTCTGTCTGATGGTTTGGTCACGTATCCTCTTTTAATACAAGCTCCTTCTGTTTAAAGGGGCAAAGCAAAGCAAATTGCTCACCTGTGCACATATTATCTACATGTACTTAGAGGCAAAATAAAACTGCCTCACATCTTGTACACAGGCTGGGATTTCCCAGCTGCCCAGCTCAGGTACAGAATGAATACTTCACTGCTGTTGCAGTGCATCCTACCCGATACACAATCTCTGGGTTCAAGGAGGTCTTGGTACTTCCAGACAATGTATAAGATCCATGTAAGAAGGGTACCCCAAAACATGCTAAATCCCTGTCGAAGTGCACCAGAGATGAAATAAAGAGGACATGTGTTGGGAAATGGTTAAGTGAAAAAGGACATGATTCAATAGAAAAGCTTTGTGAGACACGTATTGTATAAATGGAAACTTTGTTAAACTCTGAGTGTGGATATGGACTAAAAGAACAAGAAGGCATGCAAGGAGGAATCTCTAAGAAGAAACTTCTGAAGGACAAGCGAATCTTTCCCAAAGGAACAGGATGGAGCACTGAGCCCAGCTGTAACTGTAACATACCTGCAAGAAGATACACGAAACTCGAAGTAGCAATATAGTAATAATGAATTAACAAAGGACAATGAATCAATAATGAATTAACAATAGACAATGAATCAATAAAGAGCAAATAGTTTTAAGTAACTAATCATGTAAAAGTTGTAACAAAGCATAAGGCATAAAGCACAAAGCATCTTTTGAATGTTAAGGTATATAATCTGGGCTGATTTTGAATAAAGTTGAAGCTTGCTTTATCACTTATATTGAGTCGTCCGCTTGCTTCCCTCGCCCGTCGCAGACATGCAAAAGTTATGTTCAGGTTTCTAACCTAATTCAGCAAAGTTGGCAATAGACAGGCACGTACCTCTAGCAAAGAGGGCAATCTGCTTGAAAACCTGAGACACGAATCTTCTCTTTTGCTCTCTCCCTCCACTAGATGGGACCTGGGACACCTGCTTGGGCCACTGATCTTAGGCTGTGTCTAAAGGGTAACAGCTATCATGTGGGAAAGGAAGAATTTATCCTCTCTCCTCATTTTATAGCAGACACTTAAGCTCTGGCCATCCAGTTATGGGGAGAGATACTTTACCTAATGCCATTTAGAAGCATTAGATTTGTTAATCTGAGTAGAATAGCAGCCTGCAGTTTCATCAGATACATTTTCAACCGCCTGCTTTATGGTACAGAAGGAAAAACGAATGCAATCTGAATGGCACTATTTCTCCCACAGAGAATAAATTCTTGTTAATCTGGAATATTCATATATACATAAATTAGGATCTGGATTCTTTGCAGCTGAGGATCTATCCTGCAGAGACAAGTCCGTAGTGAAAGAGTGAGAGAAACAATACAGAAGGTTGAACGTAGTTGTTTAAAATAACTACTTCTATTTGTAATGCTGGGAACATTGTAATCCCTCACTCTTCTGCAATAATGTGAACTTTCTTGGAGGTAATGGAATATTAATTTTTCTCTCACACAGCAGAGAAAGTAAGCTAAATAAAGGCCCCTTCAGTATTAACTCTAAGCAAAATCTATATTTAGTGTTACATATTCAAGGCTGTTAGCTTGAACTTCAGCCCCAAAGAAACCCACACTACCTTGTTGTAATAAAACCTACTTTCGTTTCAATAACTGCATACCATAGCCATTCAAAATATAAATACAGTGCTGCTCTGAGGAACCGTGGGAAGGAGTGGTTCGAAGCAGACAATTTTTATAGAGTGGATTTTCACCATTTTTTCCTGTTGTTTTTTCTTCAATCTAAGCTTTATAGAAATTTAATTATTGTCATCATACTAAGTTCAAGCAAATTTATTACCTTTATTTCTTCTGCTTTATTGTAAACCCTAAAGCTCAGCAGCTGAATAAAAGTCAAGAGAAACACTAAAAAATAACCCTACTCCTAGAAACTAGTGAAGCTTTTCTGACAGACACGAAAAGAAGCTAGGAAATTTTAATGGAAATACAGCTATTGAGAACACCAAAGTACTCAAGTATTAATGCATGAAATCCATGTAAACACTCTTGAAAGATATAGACTCTCACACTAGAAGATTTGGACCATAAGTTTTTAGTTTTTATATTCTGTTAAATTCTGTGTGTAACAGTTACTGTTCTAAAGAAAAAAAATTTACTCAAGCATCAGATATGGCCCTTTATATTTCTTAAAGGAAAATTGTGACAAGCAAATGTAAAGGAAATGTCAAGCAAATTTATAAGCTACTAAGACGTGTCTACATGGTAAAACGCAGTGCGTCATCAGCTCTGTGCTAGGCTCATGTGACTCTACTGCTGAGAGTTGTGGGACTGACTTACAAACTCTCGCGCAGATGCACTGCCTGAAATCAAAGCCACCCTTCAGCACCTAGATGTTAGCTCAAAGTTAGGCAGCTCCATCTCTGTTTCAGATATTCTTCACTGGTTCTTATCGTCATTCCCATGACCTCCGCATACCCATCTCAACCTGCTTGGAGGAGTCTCAGCATTATGTCGAGATCACCTCATGACTAGGCTGGGGAAAGACTCCTCAGAAATTCTTAAATGTGTGTGCGAGTTTCACAAAAGGGTGTAAATGATAGGAGATCCTCCAAACGCACAAATTATCAATGAAGTTAATATCTGTGTAGGATGTGTGGGCTATATAAATGCACAGAGGTAGAAGTGAAAGAAACTGTGGATGGCCAGGCAGAACCAAAACTGTTAGCCCCATACAGTCTTTCCTACCTATGTTTTTCTACCAGTACTTCATTGGAGAACTCCTAAGAGTCTCATGGGTTGCTAGAGGAAGACAATAATGTCAAGACATTATAAAGGGGATTAAATATATCTATTCATATTGGATTAATTATCAAATGCACAGTCCAGTAGTTAAAACACCTAATTTAGGAATTGTCTAAATCAATTGCTCAGGCTTCAGAATATATATGGAAGGAGGGACATTTTCGTGGTGTTCTTAACCTTCTTGGTTTTCCTACTCATCTTCCTTTGTCCATGTACAGACACAGGCTATAGCATTAGATGGCCTCAGAAGGCTAGGACATGGTATGAGAATTCTTACTTTGGTCAAAGGCAGATAAGTATAAAGAAGAGCAGTAGTAGAAAAAGAATAATGCTAAGAGGCAAAGTCCAAAAGAGCAGATTAGAATGAAGGAGGTAACTGTAGCCCAAGTCTATGACAGAAAACACATTTTTGGGTGCTCACTACATTTACCATTGCATGTGTCTCTTGCTGGACATGATCAATTACACATGTAGAAGGAACATGTGCTTTATTTTTGCTACTAGTCAGTGAATAAGCCACTGCCGGACCCTCAAGACAGCTTACAGTGTTTATAGTTGTAAGCAGGAAAAAGCAGCCATTGGGTATTGTCTAGAGATGCAATGAAATATTACGATGGTATGAAGTACAGATGTGAGTTTCAGATTGGAGCTGATGTTTATCGAAAACCAAAAAAAATGCTATTCCAATGTCATCCATGATCAGCACCCAGCTTGGTATGTCTGCTACACGCAAGGCAGAAGCACTCATGAACTTCTTAATCCAATTCCCCAACCAACACATAGAGACAAATGCCTGGGATGAACTGAAACTTGTACATCATCAGGTACTGGTAGTACTAAAAACATCATTATCTTGATAAGCTGCTTCATCTCTGTGATGCATATAGCGCATACCCTCCTGCCTCTGCCAGTGCGCAGCACGCAGTGCTTCTGAGCAAGGTGACCCTCACTTTTCTCCTGTCTCTTGCCTCTTCTGTAATCCACACATACAACTGCCTCCTTCCCTTCCCCCCAAATAAGCTGTATGATCTCTTTATGACCCCTGGAGATATCAGATATCATGCCCTGTAGCATTAGATTTGATTATCTTTTTCATTAACTTAGCTCAGATTGCCACAAATGTTATTACTGCTTATGAACTAGCCTTTTGAAATCTAACAGTACAGCAGGTAATACTATTACATCCCATAGCAATGAAAGCATGAGACAACAGCGCATAATGCAATAGAGTAATTCTTTCCATTTGTCCTCAGTATATTGTCCTTCAGTTGTAATCTCCCTGTATTTACATATTACGGAGCAGAAGACATAATGTAGCAATAGGCAACATGGTTCATTAATATCTTTCTAAATAAAATAAACCATTTCCTACTATCTGTGGTACCAGATAAAAAATTATTCATGGCCAAAGGGACAATAGTGCTCCTAAAATTATTTTTGGTTTCAGAAAATATCTTAAATTTTAAGTCAGAAGATAATTGAGCCCCAGACTCATACCAGAAGGAGCAACTTACTACTGCTGTAGCCATGTCGCCATCATGAACATGTAGGAATGACTTTACCCATGGCAGAAATCTGATAAACATTAACTGTACTACTCATAGAAGCAAAGCTGCATGGGTGAGTTTTCGGAAACTCACTAAAAGTTTCAGCTCTGAAAACATCACTGAACTCTCATGAGAAGCCACCAAGGGTCTGCAGATAATGCAGATCTTGAAAGTTATTTGCCCCAGTTAAGGGGTTACATAAATGCATGAAGAAAAATATATTATTTTTCCATAATCACTTCTAGGCACAGACACATAATAGTCTATCTTAAAATCTGTTTTATTCTGTAAGTGTCACTTGGTTACCTTTGTTATCACAGAAGGAAAAGAAAGAAAAAATAAATGGCCGTTTCTGGATAGTCACGTGGTAGGTGGGAGAGCACAGCCTAATACAGGCTCCTATAAACTCTTCAGAGAAGGGGTATTTAGGGAAACGGAAGGAGAGGTAGCAATGGTCCCCTCCCAACAGTCAGCAGGTTGAGAGCAACATGTTCCAGGCAAAATATCACAGCAAAGTGATATCAACCTAAAGAGGGGAAGGCAAAGGCAAAGTGCAGAGACAGAAATTCAGGAGGCACGTACTGTATTTCCATATTGCCTGAGCTGTAGGGCTAAGGCACAGAATCACAGAATCATAGAATCACCAGGTTGGAAAGGACCCACTGGATCATCGAGTCCAACCATTCGTAACACTCCCTAACCATGCCCCTAAGCACTTCATCCACCCTTTCCTTAAACACCTCCAGGGAAGGTGACTCGACCTCCTCCCTGGGCAGCCATAGACCCTGGCATGCACATAGATAGTCCTGAACCAGCTCCATTATCAGAGCCATGTAGCTATCACGATACCAAAGGCATGAGGTACCAGCTCACCCAACATCCTAGGCACATACTCAGGCGTCTCCCCATGCCAGCACCCCTGCAATTGCAGCTTTCCAGCCTTCATTTCCAGGTACAAAAAGCCAGGTACAAAAAAAAAAAAAGGTACAAGAAGCCATGCTCTGCCTGGGCTTCTGATTGCAGCACAGACATTAGCTCAGATCCCTCTTCCCCACTACTTCATGGTGCAGAATTCACAGTGAATTTATAGCAATGCCCGATATAAATAGACTTCTCAAATGATGACATGAAGTCAAGTAACTGTTAGCAATAGAAAAATCATAACAGGCTATCCTTTCTGGCTGACGTAAGAAACAACATTGCTACTGTCTTTTTGATGCAAAGAAGAAATACAGGTGAAAAAAAAGATAAAAATTAAAAGGTATTAAAAAAATACCCCCCCTCCTACTTTTCAGAGGTGGATTTTTATTTCCAATTGCTAATATAGTTTTTTTTGTTCATGCTTACAGGGAGAAAAATTGTATTTCGTTACGTACTGTTGCGACAGGACAGCTGAATGGCAGAATGCAGCATTTAAAATCAGCATTTCAAAGCTTCAGCTGTTCCTGGAATAGCTATTCCTATTACTTCACTTCTAATTTGCACCAAATCAAAACACAGCTAGCTTATTTGAAGAGTTTCTTAGCTGATTACATCTGAGCCTACAAAAGCTTCATCTAGGAAAAGTTTCTGGCTACGAATGTGAAGAAAGCTTTGAATCCCTATCTAATCATAAACGGCAATGTTCCAAGAGTTTGGAGATTTTGTTTTGTGGTTGTATTTTTCTTCTCCATTCTTCCTTACATGCTTCGAATGAATTTCATCTTCCAGCCTCCAGAGGAAATCCATCACAAGGCTGAAACCCTCACCTTACCACCAAGGGCATCCATAGCCTTCTCTCTTCCATGGAGTGGGTCTGTCCATCTCTAGCTTCAACCCACCTCTAACTTCTCTCCTTCACAGGGGCTACCTTCTGTCTACAGTGCTGCTTGGGCAGAGCATTGGCCACACAGGCTCCTTCTCCAGCCTCGTAGCAAGCATCTCTCCTTCTTTGCTCTGCCTAAGCGGCTTTCACAGCCCCCTGGAAATACCTCCAAGCAAAATACTTCTTTCCATTCTGATCAGTAGCATTAGTGGCCAAGCACTACTGCCTGACCATGGCTCTGTGTTCAGCTGCATCAAGGATGACACTTCTCCAGTAACTTCTCCTTTGCTCCAACATTGTTACTTGCAAAGAGAAGCTGGGAAGTGAGAATGGCTGTGCTCAAGCACACAGAGTCTAGATCAGTACAGATGTTGAACTGGCTCTCAGGTAAACCATAGATGTATGAGATCATGGGTGACATTTTTAGAGTGTCTGATAACATGACATATCTCAGTATCTGGGGAGGGTGAAATAGCTGAGTGATTGGGTTAGCATGCTTCACGGTGGCCGTGAGACATCTCTAGCCACCCTTTCAAAGAGCAATCCCAGGCACACAGATAATTTAAAGAACCACCACAAAGAAACAGACAAAGATATTGTCACCTTTTTCCGTAAGACCAGAAAAGAAAATATTTTTTTTGCCTTGAATTACTAATCCCAGATTTCAGGAGATGCAGGTCTCTTGCCCAACTCTACAGTTGTTTCTACTCTGTGTGTAAATATTTATTTCATCACATCAGCTAATTAGCAAATCACTCTTCCAGGTTAAACTCCACCACCTGACAGGTTGCCAAGGGCTGATTAACATTTACTGTCTTCACTCCTGAAGAAAGAAGCTGCAGCGCTCCCTGGCTGGTCAACAAAAAGGCAACATTTAGCACAGAGATGCTTAGTTCAAAATCCCAGCACTGTTAAAACAGTTTACTTGACTCAGCTAATACTTCATCACAGACAGTCAACCTCTGAAATTATACTGGGTATTAGTGGGCTGTTTGAAAAATACAGCTATGTGGCACAAATAAACTGAGGTTTGCTACTCCGCAAACCATGTGTGGTTTCTCCAGAGGGCATCTGATTCAAGCATACAGAGTTTAGAGATAGGCTTGGCTGAATTTTTTCTTTGGGATCTTTGGGGTCTAAATTCTTTGAAAAGTTCAGAATAATTACACAGGAAAAATCCACTCTGTATCCCACTGTGAAATTCTTCCCTTTGTTGTCTCATTATAACAATATAAAAGCTCAGGCCATGACAGCCATTCAAAAAGATCCACCTTGACTGAAAAAAAAAAACTTCTCTTATTCCTTCTAAACTAGGGACACTGTCATTGACACCAGAGGTAAAGTTCACAAAGCGAAATAATGATCAGTGTTATCTGAAAGATCTGGAGGATCTCATGTTGCCTTGTCATAGACATACTATGACTGCAGCCCTTAGCACAGGGAAGAAGAGGCTCAGGCTCCACAGAGATTATTTTACCTAAGAAATTCTGAATGTTTCCAAAAAAATTATCTACCGCATGAGTGAGTAAACTTAGACATCCAGGCATTCTGCCAGCATCCTTACCCATACCTTGCTGTGCTGCTCATATAGTGACACAGCAGTGTTACTCTCCCTGATGCTCCCAGATTACCTTTCAGCAACAACAAAGTCCCTATTTAAAGCACAATAAGCTCAGTTTGGGATAGCTCTGTGTGTGTGGCTGACAGTCTTTTAAAGATTGCCAAGGGTCTGCCTCAAGACCAACTGTCTTCCCACCAGCGATCAATCACATCTTACCTTGCAATCAGTGCACTGCAGCCCAATAGAGTTAATCAATGTTGGAGCATTTTCTGTGTCCAAAAAGACAAGTAAGCTCATTTTTCAATATTGACCCCAACTGTTTGCTTTTCAGAGTGATTTCACTCCAAAATTAAAAAATAATTAGGACCTATATACTGCTTTCTCTCTGCTATAAATTCCCCCTTGTCCCTGCTAACCATGCAATGGTATGTCACCGTGCATCATGCTTTGCCATCAGATACACACACACAGAGGCTCCCGCTTTTAGTGGTTTGCCTGTGGATTTTTGTAGCTTAAGAACTCAGTTGCTCATTTTAGTCAGGTTCTTCTCAGTAAATTAAAACCAGCAAAGCTTTATCTATGAAGCCAGGCAGGGGTCCCCTCCTAGCCCTGCTGTTAATTGAGGTGACCCCTGAGTAGCTTTAGCTCACACCCAGTGTCAGCTGCCTTTGAAGTTGTGCTGACAGCAAAAATAGAGCTGGTATGTGACCAGCACTTGGTTATTTCCCCTTCCTCAGCTGATGCCTGATTATGCAAGGCTCTGAGGGATGTGGATGTACAACTAACAATCTGTGAAAGCATATTTCCCCAGCGGTTCCTTCCAAGCAGCACAAAAGTGTCAGATGAGGACAGAAGCTGGCATTATGCTGCTGGCTTGACTGAATCACAACAGGAGCTCTGTTGTTAACCACTTAACAGCCTAAACATACAGTACAGCACTGACCTATTCGGTTTCTGCCCAGCATTATTCCTATTAGATAAGGTTCAGGAAGCCGATTGTCCAAGCTGTGTGATGAGGCTTTGAACCAGACTGACAGATCCAAGAAATGGTCCAGTTGTTCCAGCATCCTGGCAACAGTGGCACAAGATGGCTCAGATGATGCTAAGTCTTCATGTCCTTCAAACCAGATCGTTTCATGACAGTGGTTCCTGCTGATAACTGATCTCTGAAAATATACCTTGTTCTAGTTGGTGGCATAATAAAATGTTTCTTTTCCTTACTGTTCATTACACTAGTACCAAACCTTCCTGGGGATTCGATGACAACACACTGACACAAGCTGACAGCAGCAGTTGTAGCCCAAAGGAAGGCAGAAAGTTTAGGTCTCCCAGAGACAAATTTCTCTTCTCCAGTATCATCTTCTGGGAGCTGCTTGGCAGCAAGTAGCTTTCACTGATTTACTGTCTGTCTGTTCATCTGCTCCATCCTCCCATACTATCATGCTTCTCCACCTTTCTTCCCCTCCAAACCCCCACCTCTCCTCTTTCCTTTTACTCTCTGCCATCCAACTGCATGACGTTTTCCTTGACAGCCTCCATCACACATCCAAATACTCTTCTAACAGCACAAATGTTGCCTTCCCTTCCAATTAGGACATGACAGTCAATGAAACCCTAACCTGAGCTGCGTGCTGGCAGAGGAGCTCACCTTCAGCATTCACCATCCATATCACGGACACTGACACCCTCTAGAAAACAGGGCAGGTTCCCTAGGGTTGCATCACCTGGCAGGAGACCTCCTTCAAGCAAAAGAAGGAAGGCAGCAGTAATTAAATGCTCCTCTTGTCATCAGTCCCCCATTAAAACCATCCCATAACTCAATAGGGTAACTAACAGTGACATTCGGGATAAGATGAGGCAACCTTAAGGCAACTTCTCTCATTGCTGTAAGATGGGGACCTCTATTGGTTTCAGGAGGGTTTATTCTAACATTAGTCTAACATTCTGCCAATAAATTTGACAAGAAGTACGTCATGCTCATTTTTCCAGCCTCCCAGTTTACAATTATATTTGACCCATTATTTCCACAGTATTCTTGCTTAGTGCATTGTACTACCTCCAACCAGAGCAAGATTAAAGGTAGTAAGTGTCCTAACCTTATAGTTCATCTTTCTTGTCAGTTTAAGCGAGATACGCTTTATCATTATATTTTTATATAATACAGAAAAACCAAGTTGTTCTTTTGTTATTCCTTTCAACTAAATCCATTCCTTTTCTAGTCAGATAGTGAAATTAATGTCTGCTCTCATAATATTTTATGATCTTGAACATCAAAAATTCCCTGGTCACTGAATCAATCAGGATTCATTGACTTCTATTACAGTTAATAGGGCACTGCATTCTTCAAGCAAATGTTCATAATAAGGCTTTGACTCTGAAACCATGCTAGATAACCAGGAAGTAATTTAAGTTACATGGTGCGCAGGAAATAAACATGAATGCTTTTATTTTCTTCAGTGTATTGATGTGGAATACCAGCCAAAGTCCCCACAGCATCATTTTAAAATATGATATCCTAGCTTCATCACTGTCATACAATCCCTTCTATTATTTGGCTGTGTTTCAGGTAGATAGAAAGACAGGAAATCGCTGATCATCCACTGATACAAGACACAAGGAAATTCAGGGTATGTAAATTCTTGAAGAATATTTTTAGGAAAAACAGTCCTCTAATAGAAGTGGAATAGTTCCACTGGCAATTTAAATGTATTCTGTAACAGTGACATCTTCACTAACACTTATATGTACAGTTGCATAGAGTTACACAGCCTATAACGAAAAGATCTAAACAACCTTACTGGATACTTTAATAACAAAATACACTCTGCACAGAAGAGTGCATTTTTAATATACAAATATTAAATAACAAAAACAACTCTGCACAGAAGCCCATACATCTGTCATTGAAACGTGACACTAATAAAGGAAGTTTTGTTTTTTCACTCCAAATTTAAGAAGCAAATTAATTTATCACACTTGTGAGAGCAGCATCACTAACTCCAGTTTGCAGTGCAAAGAAAATAAGGTTTGGATCCTTGCATACTCTGTGCTTCTCAGAGTATGTGTTTCAAGAGCAATTGCTCTCTTGAAGGAGTTAAGAGCTTCTGCCCTTTTCTGAATGTGGCACAGTAAAAACATTGCTCGCTCTCTCTCACTAAAAAGTATGGTTCAGTAATTGTAAAGTCCTTTTAAATTGTAATTCAAAGTAATTTGATTTGCAAGAAATGGCAGTTAATTATTCATGCAGATGCATGTTGGGTGTGGCTGGACTAAGGTACAATCCATGCACTAGGTGAGAGGACACGCTTCACTGTGCCTCAGACAGCCTGTGATATCTTTCATAACACTGAGTAATTTTTTTCTTTTTCCCCTGCAAATCACTCCCCGTTGAAAGTAATCTCCACGTGGATATTTAAATTAGATGTGTAATTCAACATAACTGTACTCCAGACAGTTTTAACTACTGTTTACCGACTTGCAGCCAACGTGCAACAGTCTGGATGTGCTGGGCTGCGTTTCACAAGGCCTGGACCTTTGTCATCCCAGTTTCACTTGCAGACCATGAAGAACTTCCTTCTGATCATCAATATGTCTGAAGGTATGGGTTTATGATCTTAAGCAGTGCCCAGAAGTTCACATGCAAGGGGTTGAGTCAGATAAAAATTGCCTTTTTATGAAAAGCACTGCCTAAGGCAATGTTTTGACAAGGGAAACTGGTGCCTCTTGCATGAGGAGAGACCAACCCTGCTGTGCTCAGCCAGGGCTTTCCAACTCCTTCCTCACAACACATTCCTTGTACATTAGTCCTCGCTCCATCACACAAGGTTAGCAATGCTTCACTAGCACTCTATATACACTCTTCCACATACTTTTGGCTCTACTGTGGCACCAATTCCAGTGGTAAATAAGGTCCTCCTTACTGTTTGCAGGTTATATATCCAACCTCAACCCTGTGAGCTAGAAAAAAAACACTCCTACACCCACAGCACATGCAAGGGAGAGAGCAAGACTAAGCTGTAGCACAGCAGGGACTGAATGCCACTCCTCCCACGTGAACACCCAGCCATTGCCTCCTGTCTGTGCTTTTAGATAGAAGATGCTATATGATGTGCCCATAAAGCACTTTGTTCTGAGTGCACGAATTTTTACATGAGAACAGTGTGATACGTCCTCTTAGATTGTCAAGAGAAGGGGCCAGGACACCAGCAGGGTCCTCAATACCCAGAGACTCTCTCTTCAGCTTCAGGATGCATTACAACATTCAGTCACAGTTATGGGTGCAAGTGACACCAATTTTTAGAAAAGTATCAGAAAACATACCAGAAATGTAGCCTGGCCTTTGAACAAAGACAATTATGGTAAGCTGTAATAAAGGCTAAAATTAGTGGGCACCTAGAGAATTACAATCTACTTGAGATGATCATGCCAGGAAGAGTTAATAAGGCTTTTATAATGAGAAGATCTACCTTGCTCTCCTTGGACATCTACAAAGGGATCAATAAATCTGTGGATAAGGGTGATCTGGTGGGCGTAGACTGTATTGATTTTAAAAAACATCTTTCAAAGTGTTAAAATAAACCAAGCATCCATGGAAGGTCCTATCACAGCTGGGAAATACAGTAGCAGCATTTTTTCAGTGAAGAGTATGCAACAATTCAAGAGGGGTGTGCTGGCACCTGTTCTGTTCAGTGTATTTACATGCAGTTTAGAAAAGGGTGAAGTAAGAAAGCTTACCAAGAATGCAAAACCATTCAAGGTAGTAAGGACTTGCACAAACTGTGAAGAATTGCAGAGGAATCATATGCGAATGAGCATGAAAATCCCTCAAAAGGTTTATAGCAGAACTGGCAAATATTCAGAGTAAAGCAAGACAGAAAATCAAAGGTAGAGAAAGCTGCTGTACAAGGAACAAGTCAGTGAGGTAGGACATGGCAGTGTGAAAGAGGTGACTTCTGGCTATATGAAAAAAAGTCTGCGGAAGTGTGACAGGTTGTCCACTTCTCTAACAATACCAGGACAAGGACAGGATCAACAAGGGAGCTTGCAGAAGCCATGTTCAAAACAACAGAAAAAAAACACAGCAGGAGTTGCACAGCAAAAGGCACTGCAGATGACATAAGTTTCTATGGCTTAAAAGGGAAGGCTGGACATATTTTCACAGAGGAAAATTCACCAGGGAGCACATCCAACCATGAAGTCTCTGAGCTCAAAAACGTGAAGGCTGAGAGAACGAGTGTCACATGTACTTGTTTTGCTCACACTCTTCCCCAGGTCTTCATCTAGGGACTCTGTCAGGAACTGTGCTCTGTGCTAGATGAATCTTGGTGCAGGCTCTACATCACCTATGTTATCTTCTAAAAGCACTAAAATCTCTCCTACAACAAGCTTTCAACATCTTTATTGATTAACTCACCTCTCATGTTCAGTGTTAAATCTGCCATTTTTCTTAGTGCCTTCCCCAAACATTTTAGAGTTCTGTTAGAGTTCCACATTTTTAAAAATTTCGTAGCTCCCTCCACAGCAGAGTCAAGCTTGGCTGCACCTCTCAGGCTCAGAAATAAGAGAATAGACACAAAAGAGCGCAACTACAATTTTAACTCACAACTTTGAGGCTACTCTTCTGATTATTTTAAGACTTGGCAGCAGCAATAAAGCTCTAAGCACAGTTCAGTCTAAACAAAGAAATGCCCTACAACCAGAAAATCCTGGCATTGCAACATGCTGTCTCAACAATGCAAAAGTGCTCTGAGAAAGAACTATGTGGCATACATAAGGGCAAGGAAGATCTCCAAGACATCCAAGAGATGATTTGTGAGCTCTATTTCAGTCATTCTCCTCAGCTAAAGGTTGAAAAAGGAAGAAACACTGTTGAAAAGTGACACTATTTTACACAAGAAATGTTTTGAGATCTAAGAGAAAGAAAAAAAAAAGGAGAAATTAAGGAGCAGGAGTCCAGTCCTGATACAGTGCTGAGCAAGGTCTGCTCGTACTTAATGACTTTTTTTCCACTGAATTGCTGACTAGATTCTCCAGCAAATCAGTATGCCAGGCAGGGAAGAAACTGTACAGCAGCAAGAAAAGAAAAGAAAAGGAAGGCTGTTATTTTCTGTTTGCACATTTCTGATGCAAAAGGAGAGATATCATAGAGGTTATCCCTTAAAGCAGAGCTCACTTAGTATTTTTGGTTTCCTTCTCACAGCCTTCACAGGGAAGATAAACAAAACTGTACCAGTCAGAGCTTCTACAAGAGTAGCTGTAGATGAGAGACATTTTGTTCCTGCTGAGCAGCATCCCATCTTCTTCCCCTGAAAAAAAGGAAAGACATCCAAAACACCCCTGACTTACAAGTCATGATTGTTGCCCCTGTAACCAGAAGACAGCCCTGGTGGCAGTCACGGGGTCAGCAAGCTGCAATCACAATGTCCAAGGACGGATGTACTGAGATGCAGAAGAGCCATGGTGCCCAGACCTTTCCAGGATGGCCCCTGCACTGTCCCAGTAATGCCTTCCCAGCCCTGCCTGCTCCGATAGTCCTCTTTCCTCTATTAGCAAAACCAGATGAAGGGGCTGAGGGGGACCAAAGTGTTATTTTGCTTTCCTGTCTGTTGAATCACACACTAAAGTTGTCTACATAAATGCATAGAGATTTATTCTCCAGCACAGAGACTAATTCCCCATATCCCTTCCTTCACACAGCATTGGCAAGTTGTCCCATTCCCAAGATGAAGAAAGCTGGTTTCCTGTTATATAACATCCACAGTCCCACTGACCACCTGGTTGCAGAGCGCCACTTCCAGCTTGTATTCCCCTACCACAGTGACTCCGTGGAGTCTCCCCATGTCCTCCTGGCAGTTTCCATATCCCTCCACCACATCATTCTCACCTCTAGAGGCTGAACCAAGGGCAGGACCTCCTGCAACTAGTGTGAGCCCTGTACGATGCAGAGGGCAGCTGTTGTGCTCCTGCAGAGCCTCTTCATTCTTCTCCTCTGCTGATCACCTTCAGAAAACCTGGAACAACCCCATGTCTTTGGAAATGCTGTGCCTCCATCGTATTTGCTCAAGTGACAAGTGGGCTCAAAAATTACACCTAGAGGCATAGGGATAGGCAGCCTAGAAAGACAGTATAGCTGCTTAAGCTTCATTTCCTAGAGAAGTCAGGCTAATGATCTCCTCCTCCCAGGCCTGGAGACTTCATTCAGCTTATCATCCAATATTTATCACTCTGTGAAATTTTTTAAGGTAATATGGAATACTTTCTGTTTCACCGATGCTTGAACATACTCTGACTGCTGAGCTCTTACAAGATTAGGGCTTATAGAACAAGAGGAAATAGAATAATTCTCTCCATTTTCCCATTTATTTCCCTTTTGAAAATAATAGTAAAAATAGAATGTCCTCAAGGAGGCTTTAAGAAGTACTTGAGGTCCTTTATTATGACCTAAAATGATCTACAAGAAAAAAAAATTTAAAACATTTTTCATTTAGAAACATGACACTTATAGAAAAACACATGCAAAGCTGTAAGCAACCAAGCCATATGCACTTAAGACCACGATTACATTGCGCTTAACTTCAGCTAAAGGCCACTTCACTGGGATGTCTGATTTACTCCAATGACTACTGCTTAACTTGAGTTCTATTAGTAGGAGACCCATGTAATTGGGGACACATTTAGCTGGACTCAATAGACTGTATAACGTTTAACCAAGCATAAAGCAAGTGAAGAAGTTTAATCTCTTTTTGATTGATAGAAGAAGCAAAGATCCACAAAATAAGCACTGGAAAAAGGCAATGAATGTCACTTTCTTGGTTTCTTTTCAACTGAATTATATTATTTTCATCACCTTCAAGTTTGCTCTATAAGACTAAGCCTGAAGTATAGGAGGTTAGACTAGATGGTCACATCAAGCCCTTTTGATTTGAAGCCTGCAAAATCCCAGAAGACACGATTCTTACAACTTCCATGCAGTACTGGGAATTATTTGCACACATATATAACTCAGACAACAGGCTGAAATGCCTACCGTTCAGCATGAAAGCATGAGCACCTGCCACAGAATCACAGAATGGTCAGGGTTGGAAAAGACTTCTAGAGATCCTCTAGTCCAACCCCACTGGTAAAGCAGGTTCACCTGAAGCAGGTTGTACTGGAGCACATCTGGGCAGGTTTTGAATATCTCCAGAGAAGGAGATTCCACAAGCTCTCTGGGCAGCCTGTTCCAGTGTTCTCTCACCCTCACAGTAAGGAAGTTCTTCCTCATGTTCAAATGAAACTTCTCATGTTCCAGTTAATGCCCATCACCCCTTGTCCTGTTGCTGGGTACCATTGAAAAGAGTTTGGCCCCATCCTCCTGACACCCACCCTTAGATATTTAGAAGCATTGATAGGACCCCTGTCAATCTTCTCTTCTCCAGGCTGAAGAGACCCAGGTCTCAGCCTTTCCTTAAAAGAGAGGTGCTCCAGTCGCCTAGTCATCTTCATGGCCCGTTGCTGGGCTCTCTACAGTAGTTCCTTGCCTTCCTTGAACTGGGGACCCCAGAACTGGACACAGTACCCCAGATGCAGCCTCACTACGGCAAAGAGGGAAGATAACCTCCTTTGATGTGCTTGCTACACTCCTCTTAATGCACCTCAGGATACTGATTGCCTTCTTGGCCAGAAAGAAACATTGCTGGGCTATTGTTAAATTACCCACTTCCACCAGGACTCCCAGGTTCTTCTCTGCAGAGCTGCTTTCCAAATGATAAATCCCTAACCTGTACTGGTGCACGGGGTTATTACTTCCTAGGTGCAGAATCCTACACTTGCCTTTGTTGAACTTCAGTGTTCCTCTTCACCCAATAATCTAGTCTGTCTGGATCTCACTGAATAGTAGCACGACCTTCCAGTGTATCAACCACTCCTCTCAGTTTTGTGTCATCAGAAAACTTACTGAGGGTACACTCTGTCCCCTCAACCGGTCATTACTGAATATGTTGAAGAAGACTGGGGCAAGTACAGACCCCTGGGGAACACCCTTAGCTACTTGTTAGACTCTGTGCCACTGATCACAATCATGAGATCCAGACAGTCAACTACCATCCAGCCAGTTCTCAATCCACCTCAGTGTCCACACCATCCAGCCCACACAGCCTAAGCTTACCCACGAGAATGTTATGGGAGACAGTGTCAAAACGGACAAGACAGGCAACATCCACTGCTCTCCCCTAATCTACCCAGCCAGTCGTGCCATCACAGAAAGTTATCAGATTGGGCAAGCATGATTTTCACCTTCACCAGAAACCAGGAATTCATTTGAAAAGCCCAGAGCCCAGGTCAGTGCCTATGTCGCACAAAACCTCAATGTCGGTTAAGCAGGTAATTGCCTCTAAAACCTCGAAAGTCCCCTCTGTATCCTAAAAAAACTGATTTGTAAACTTGGCAAGATCAGTGACAAAACCCTGAGGGTAAGCAGTAAAAAGTGTCAAACTGGGGTATAAAACCATTATCTAATTACTGGAACGAATAGTGCAACCAGTATCCAAGAGAAAAAAAAAGAAATAAACCAGAACAAAAAAAAAAAAACCCAAAAGTAGGAGCTTTTTCCAGTTTCAGCACAAGTAGTAAGGATGTCACTATATGTAAAAGCAGAGCTTGTTTCAATCCATTTTTGGAGAGGGACAGAAAACGCCTTGTGTTGTCTCCTTTGTCGGAACCTTCTCCTGGCTAGCCTCCAGTCAATTAAATCACATTCGTGTCCACATCCTTCTCCTGAAATTGCTCCCTTCTGGAGCTGCAGCCATCTCCAATGAAGCAGAGCCCGCAGCTGTTCCTGCTGGCTACGGGCAAGCAGCAGAGCCAGTGCCAATCTCTACAGCACAGCCTGCGGCATGCAGATAGGCAACAACACTGACTCTGTGGAAAGACAAAACACAACAAGTAGCATCAAAGAAAGAGAGAAAATGTACCATGAAATAGAGAAAGCTTTATGCACCATTTTTAGAGAGCTCTTGTCTGCTATCAGAGTAAATGTGAATGGGATGTGAATGCCACCAAGAGCTACAGATGTAGAGGAAAAAGCTGTCCAGATGACAGAATTACTTCTATTATTAGACACTTAGAGTGATACTGGAGTAAAGATATTTCTGCAGTCCTCATCTGCTGAGAAAAAAAGATAAATTAAAGAAGTAACCATTAATATGCCAGACATTACCTCTGGAAAAGAAAGGGTGAATGCAGTTTATATAATGAGCGAGTCTAGACTGGAACCTAAGAGAGCTTCACAAAGAACAGGTTTGCTTCCACCCAAACATCAGTAGAGGTTTCTCCTCAAAGTTGCAATTTGTGTGCTCCTGAGTAATTGCACTCATACAGATAGGTTTTTTGGAATGAACAAGGAAATGAGGTGACTCATTGATACTGCCAAAAGATCACATGTACATAGAAGGAACACGTCACTTTATGTTTCTACCCTATACAGCCAGAGGATGTGAGAAACAATCTACAGATGTTCACATTGCACTGGAGTTCTTAAGACATGAATAGCTGATAAACAACATAACTGCTATGGTAAGCAAAGCTTAACTTGACAACATCAGAGTTCAGCCAGGACGTACTAAGTGAAGAAAACACCAAACTGATTCAAAAATGTGTATTCCCTTCTGTGTCTGAAATAATTATGAGGCAAATCTCCACATGATAGATAGAATTGTGGCCTGTAAGGCTCAACAGGATATCTGTACAGAGCAAAACATCAACATTAAATTCAATGTTGAGAGGTAGCAGCTCTGTTTCTAGTTGCAGAGCACTAGAGATCATCAAGCTGGACTGATAAGAAGGTAGGTCAGCAAACAGCACAGGTTTTCTACTACAGATTCTTTGAGAGGCACAAGAAAAACATCATCAGATGTAGTCAGAGCATTCTTGGGAAAAAAATAGCTCTACAGAACAAGGTGCAGAAGCCTGTCGGTTTCATCAACATTGGGGTAAGGGTAAAGGAAAAAGTTTCCCACTCCCAGGGATTTAGCACATCCTTGCTCTGATGAATACAGTATTTTAAGGACTCCAAATGGTATCAGAGAGCAAGGACTGGTACCTGAGCCTCCTTCATCCCTAACTGGGTAAATATACTCTTGCATCCAAAAGATGGAACTCTGGCATAAAACCAGATGCCATTAGGACAATTATCAATTTTCAAACACAGTCAAAACATTTTGTTTACAAATCGATACAGAATGAAAACAGGTTTCAAAAGCTGACTTGAAAATAATTCTTGCTGCCTAGCCAGCTCTAGCAGTAATGAGGAGCAGCAAACCATCTTGCAAGAACCCACAGAAAACTCTGAAGGGAAAAACAGGTGCTGTGGAGATGTTCATGAGTTATTGCTGTAAGTAAATTTTTCAGGGGTGGCAGCTGTAGGAACGAAAGAGTTAGTTCTTTGCTAGTTCTTTATATCTCCTGTCTCAGCTTATGTTTCATTCCTTCTTGCATTCCCTCTTTTATTGCCTAGTTTTAGGGTTTGTTTTCTTTTCTCATGCTTTCTTCAGCCTCATTTCATCTCTTCTCCCTTCTTCTATCAGGTGTGCACACAGGGCTGCATATCTGACAGTCTTGCTTTCCTCCAGCACTTCTCTTCAGCTTCTCTCTTCTACTTTTAAGTTCAGTTTTGTTTCGTTCTCACTCCATCTCTTCCTTCCAACTTGTCCTTCGTTCCAGTCCTCTCCCTTGACTGATTATTTTCCTCTTCTCTCCACTCACTGTATTTTTCTCTCATATCCTAACCTTTTAGTTTGTTTTCCCAACCTTTCCTGCCTTGATGTTTCCAACCTCCCACTGCCAGTATCACACACAGGGCACCACAGGAACAGCTTTCACCCCTGATGGGCTCCCACATGATAAAAATTTGCAACATTTGGACAGACTCAATTTGCAATGTGTCTTTCAGAAGCAAGGGAGAGGGCTGGTTTGTTTTTTTCTTTTATTTTTTAATGAAATCTTTTGTTCCTTCATTCTCCTTAGCCTTATCATCCATCAAAGCAATCAGCTCTTTATAAAATGAGCTATGAAGGGAGTCTGTTGGCAGGGAATTTGCTCTGGCTGGGAAGCTGCCAAAGGCTGCAAAACCATTGACAAACATTGCAGGAGGAGAGAGAGGGGGAAGCCATGCCCAGTGTCTCAGAAATGGGTTAGTATTACAAAAGGAGGGAAAGGCATTTCAGAAAGAGTTAGTGTCTCTAATACAAAGGCATGACTTTTTAGAAAAAGATTTAGAAATGATTGCTTTCCTCATCAGTTCCCAGTCCAGAGCTAACACCACCCCTCTTCCCTCCTTCCAGTCTCAAACACAACCAGCAGCTGCTTCAAATTCCCACAATGTTGACAAAGCAAGAACTCAGCATCAACCAAATTCTCTCCACTTGGAAAACACTCTTCTGTCAATAAGTATGTGTGAAAACAGATGTAAAGAGTCTCCCAGAGGTAACCAAATTGTAATATTTAACTCCCTCTAAGTCCTTTTATACAAAATTCAAGTGTCCAGCCAATGTGCCACATGTTGACACTCAGAAAGAAAGTAACTAAAGCTAGATAAACAAGTATTATTTGTATGCAATACTGCAGATCATTCAAAACCACTTAGTTACATTTGCTTCTGGCCTGCAAGCATACATCTGTTCCCATGGCTATTTTTTCCATTCGTGCTTCTCCTCTCTTTTCAGTAGTTTGCTCTGTCCATTCATTGTATCTTGGCTTCATTAGGCAATAAACAATTTGGCATCCACTGCCCAGCACCTGGCAAACTGGGACTTCAGCACTGGTGGAAGCCTGGGCTGTCATTAGATATAGAGACAACTGTATAGACAACTGGTGAAACAGTAAGATTGTTATTAATGGAAAAGATATATTTAAACAACGGAACCTGGAAGCAGAACAGCATTTAACCTCACAGCCATTCTTTTCCCTCTCCCATTATTAGCATGAAGAAAGAGGCTCAGGTGAAGCACAGTTTTAGCCTGCACCCTGTGCTTCTTATCCCAACACTGGTCAAAACATCCTGCTCACTGTCACTAGCAGCAGTGGCAAATCACTTTGCTTTAGAGAAAGGAATTGCATGAGGTGAAGGTAGGGACGCTTACTTACTGGAAAAAACTTACTGTAAGTTTGGGGCTTTCAGCTTCTCAGGAAGCTGGTTTGAACAAGCCTAGCAAGCACAGAGGTGACCCAAAGGATCATAAGGTTGATCTGGCCTCAAATAGGAGCAACCTAGTGTGTGGGTTGGAAGGCAATAGGACTTGTGCTCACTTTCCTCCCTACAAATAACCTAAAGAATCCTCCATGCGAAGCAGAAAAGAAAAAACACCTATACCTTTTGCCTCCTACAGCAGTTCACAGAGATAATATCACCACGTCACTCATGTCCAGAGCCCTGAAAAATGGCAATGACTAGGTGGCACTTCAGGCAGGGCTCCCTCTGGATAAGCTGATCACTAATTAACATGCTGTACCTGGTACACATAAATGTAAAGATGGTCTGTAAGTAAACCTACATTCATATGTCACATTCCTGTGATGCTTTCAAATTTGTAAAATAGAAGTCAAGACTCAATGTCACCTCTATCAAGTCTTGCCGTGGTTGTGGAGCCTCCAGCCAAAGACAACACCACAAAGAGCTGCAAAACTTGATTACTGAGTAGGTGTCCACAAGGCACTGGAAACATGGCTGTTACAACTAGATGTGCTCGTGAAAATTGTCACGCTTCATATTGTCTACCTTCCTCAGGCAATTGCTTCTTCAGCATGGGGACTGTTTACCAAGTAAGACAAAACCTACTCTAAATCTTACAAATCCCTAGCTGCTTAATTTGGAAATATGAGGGTTGCCCTTCTATAAAATATGATGAATCTTTTTAAAGATCTCCTAACATATGTTCATGAACAAATAATTTGTGACATCATCTAACAACCTTTCCCTTCTACAAAGACTAACATTCCTTCTGATTTGTATGTTTCAACTATTTTTTTCCTTCAAATTTAGTTTGTATTTAAAATAGGTCATTGTGTTTCTACATATTTAATGACCGTGACTCATATAACCTATTTCATCTGGGGTTTTTTTGTTATTCTCATGCTGCTGTTGGTCTTCTAGGATGTAAAAAACATTCTCATTCTCTTCACTGCTGTTATTTTTGACTACCAAACAAGCCTATTTTAGTGAGGAAAGAAACTCTAGCTCTTCAGAACCTCAAAAACATTTTAAGAAAAGTTAGTGTTCATCCAGGTATAGATAAATAATTCATAATTCAGCTTCATTTTTAGCACCATAATGCAGTCAGACCATTAATTTGCAAATCTATTTTTGCAATATGCATTTTTTCTAATTGCAGAAATTCTTAAATAAAGTAGGGAAACACTGCAGTGCTAGGAATTGCTTAACATTAGAAACAAATATTTTTCTCTTAGAACTAAACAAAGAACTGAGACTTACTTTGACTGATGTTTGACCTCTGGTTTAAACACAGCTTGATCTTCTTAGCACAATTTTTGGTGAAAACATGTCTATTGAATCACACTCTGTGTGTGTGTATGTACTAGGAGTTTTTTAAACCCATAGGCCATTTTGACCCAAATTTGACAAAAGAGCAAAACGTCTTTAAGCGGGCTCAGTAATTTTCAGCTATTTTGAGTTGCTTGAAAATATATAGCCACATAGGAAAGGTATTTTCTTGCTCTAGCTGAATGTACATTTGATTAGAAACTAGGGAAACCATGTAGAAGGGAGCTAAAAAACACCTTACAAGAAAAGTTCGTTCAGTGCTCTCTTTAATTTCAAACTCTTCTGTCTAGATCAGAAAGGAACATCTAGATTGGCAAGCATCAGCTTTGAAAAATATTCACAAATATCTGGGTTTGTGCTATTATACATCCATGTTCTCTGGAATAGGCAAGCTACTACATGTAAAGGTAATTCCAATGAGACTTATCCTAGTGATCCTCACCTTCTGATATTAGTTGAAAGTATATCTATCTAAACTGCAGAGACCAGTCAAGTAGTTAATATTATTCTTTCAGTGTCCCAACAGACTGAAGTTGGGTGTCCAATTATTATGGTAGTCAAAAACAAACAAAAAAAACCCCCAAAAAAACCCCAAAAACCAACCAAACCTTTGCAACCAAAGCAGCACTACTACTACAAAATGTTTTGTGAAGATGCTCGAGATGCTTGTCGCTCGCAGCACTACTTTAGAATTCCACTGTGCCACTGTGTAGAGATTTCCTGTCCTCTGCAAAAATCATTTCACCAAGAAGCCCTACAGAATAACCACAAGAAGGCGCTGGGAAATCTTGAAGAACTCCAAGCATTGCTTTCAAGAGGGTAGATGAATACCAGTTTCACAGTTGCAAAAGCTCAGGACTTATTTAGCAGCACCCCAGAGGAGCCAAGACATGCTTAAATTCAAACAGGGCTGTAGCTGTATTCAGCAATCTTGGCAGCCAGCCAGCATTGATATACAGGTACTCACATGCCAGCTGTGCAAACTTGTTGAAGGCACTGGGATAGGCATCAGCTGCATTTTATATCTGACAAGAAAAATAACAATAATTTTAACCGACATTGAAAGCTACACCTCAGCTCCACAACTTTGTCCCCACTGGCATCAATGACAAGATTGCCATGAATGTGAACAGGATCTTACTTTGGATCAGTCATGGGTAATTTTCCACACAGGTTGCACAGTGGGGTCAGACTCAGTATAGCCCCTGCCTGTGAAATGAGGTCAGATTTCTGTTAAGATCAAAACATTCATTATTTGTATAGATTTTGCATACCATGCTAGCAATTAACTTGAATTTTCTCTCAGTTGTCTCATGAGGACTTGCATATAATAAAAATGTATCATAATAGTGCCTGAAATGTACATTATCCATATGGCTGTATATTCAGTAAGAAGCGGCATGTAACTCAGAATCTGGCCCAGTAGGTCTCTATTTTAAAGAATTACTTATGCTGGGAGAACACTAGGAGGTAATGGATCTGTTACTGGTACTGCGTTGCTGCAATGGTACAAGTACAAGGCAAATAACTTGCCTTTTGTTCCCTTCAGGGAGGCTGAAGCCAAGAAGTAACAATAAGTGCTCTCAGTCCTGGGCTACACATCCCTTCCCTGCTGCCTGGTCTCTTCCAGTTAAAAATATCTCTGGTTTCCCTCCAAGAGAGTACTAAGCTCATGCTTTAAGAAAGCATGTGGAAGAAGCTAAATGTAGTTCCAGCATTAGGATTTTGAGGGTTATCCACCACATTTTTTTAAAGAGGACTGTTAAAACTGATGGTCTCCCTCACTCTGCACAGTTCCCATCAAGAAGCATTAAGCCTCAAGAGACATGTGTGAGGATGTTCATAAGCACCAATGAAAACCCAGCATCGGCTACAATGAAGATCACAGGTGGAGACACTCCCAGATACGCTTTTTGGGATACACTTCAAACAGAGCATCCACTCTGTCCTTCTGTCTTCTCCTCATGGGCATAAGTATGAGTAACAAACTCTGAGACCAGTCCCAGCATAAAGAACGCTGTCCACCAACATGACTTGGAGGGCATCCATCACATGCCGTGTGTGCACACATGAGAAGAACTGGGTCACCACTAGTCCCTTCCCCTTTTTTTCTTCTGCAGGCACTCTACGGCAAAAGGTAAAATCCTGCAACTAGATCAGCAGGATAACAGCATTACAAAACCCATCAATAGATCAAGTGCTCAGGGACATAGATGTCTAGAACATATTGTGAGAGACCTTCTTTTAGGCAGCAGTTCCCAATTCATCTTATCTGTGGTTCAGTGAAGCGAAGAATTCAATATAATTAATTCTTACTATTTAAAAAAATGAATGTCAGTACATTTAGGAAAACTTAGCGGAGTTTTTATATCAATAACAGAAGCAAGCAACGGGAAGTTTTCCTGCATTAGGTGCAATTGAAAATAAAAAAAACCAAAAACACACAACAAAAAATACAAACACCTCTCATCGTTCTTCTGAGAGAACCCATTCAAACTAACTACATATGGGCAAAGGTGGGGTCATATAAGTACTCTTGTCTCAGACTACTCTCCATCACTGCCCACACTAGGAAAAAAAGCCACCAAGAGCACCTTTTCTCCTACTACAATAAAAGGGGCAGATGAAATATTTCTTCAAAGTTTTAGTGCTTTGGGATGATTTCTTCAGATGTGAAAATTCCCTGTGCTGATCTGCAGTTAGAAACATTCGCCAAAGGACTGGGAAGAGGAATTGTTCATGAGTAATACAAAGGTGGTTTGAGTTAGCGATCACTAAAGTTAGATTTCTTTTTATTAGTAGAAAATTAGATATCGAGCCTGGGCTATACTCATTCCACACGAGCAGAGCAGGCCTTTGTGCCTGAGGGTCTGAATCTCACTACAGTCTCCAAAAAGTCTCCAAAAGACTGAGAGGCCCTAAGTGGACTCCACAGGATAGCTGAGGAGGATGCCTCATACTGCATCAGTGAATACAGCCACAGCATTAAGGCTCCAGACTCAGCTGCCAGGGACACCTGAAAAACCAGGTAGATTGAGAACAAATTTTTCCAATTGGAAACCCTGCCCTTCAAATTTCTTTCTGCTCATGTTCACCAGTTTCCCAAACCTTTACTCCATGTTTTGTTAAAAGACCACTGATCTCTCCCCTCCTTTCAAAACGCGGCCTTTTTCCTTTGATCCTGTAGATGTGCGGTTTCAGCAAAGCTTGGATTCCCTCCTGCACAAAAAGAGATTCAAACCCATACCTTTTACATTCTGTAAGACCACCAGCACTGCACGTGTTTCTAGGAGGACAGGACTCTAACTTTACCTCTTTTGCTCCAGTTTTCAGGAAGCAGTTGGATATTCACTGTGCCAGAGGCAGAGTGGGGCTGTTGTTCACCTGCCCAGGAGGTTTTGGGCTCCTCCAGCCTCCTGCTCTCCGCGATGGTAAAGCCAGGCTTTCGGGCTGGAATGCTCTCTGCTGCAGCTTGGTCAGTCATCATTCCACACACAGTCTGGCCTGTAAAGACTTGTCTTCACCAAGTGTTGAACAGGGTATCGGCTTTTTGCCTGACTTCCAAATTTTCTTTCCTTGTTAGTCTTGAGGAGGAAGAAGTACTCCACATTGGCTTAACTATCTTCATGTGACACAACTGAGAGAAGGAGACAGGGTAAAATTGAGGGATTCAAGCAGATATAAAACCCCTGCTAAAATTTAAATACCAACTTTGGAAAGGTCAGCAGGAAGAAATCCTATATAGAACTGGGCAGGTAAAGTTTACATACCTTTTTTTTTGCTTGGCTGGAAATGAACAGAACTCCAAAACACAATTTTTGGTACAGGCACTTTACGGGGGGTGGGGGAGGAAAAGGTTTTTGTACAAATTCTTTCACTTTACCTTACTTTCTCTGTGTACCTGTGCTTTCTGGGAGATGTTGGGGGGGGTATTTTTTTAGCCATGTAAGTAGCATTTGCTGAATTTATGCCAGAACACATATCTAAGGCATCCCAAAGGAAGTCTGAAAGTTAAATCTGAATACTTCAACATGTGTCCTTTTTGTCTTTGTCAGCTCACCTCTGTATGCACTAAACCTGTACCATATTTCAAAACCGGGCCTTGCTTCATGGCTGTGTGACGCAGGTCTGCAGGAAACAAGCTGACAAGCCACGTCCTCTTCAGCACATCACAGAGGTTGACTCAGCTGGTGGCCACCTGGAAGCCACAGTCCTTAGGAGAGTTACCAGCAGTCCCAGCCAAATACCAAAACTTCAGTGCTGGGCTGTTCTGAAAGGCTCCTCCTAGTAGTTTCTTCACTCTGTTTAACTTGCCCGCTATAGGAAAAACAACCACCTAGGAGGAAAATCTTAAGCACTGATCTAAAGTGGAACTTTCACACATAAAATATCTTTCAATCATCTGCAATGTCTGCTTAAAAAAAAAATTAAAGAATCACATTTCTGAATGGCTGCCTGGTGCCATTGAGTAGGTGTCCTTCACATAAAAGCACTTGACACTACAGTGGAGGGATGTGTTGGGAATCTGCCTCTTCAGGTCAAAACAAGTCATTGGTTCAGGTCAGAATGCTCTTGGGAGAAGGGCTGTACAGTAGTGGATTATTTTCTGTTCAATTTTTTTTTTTTTTTTTTATGGTGGGAGAAACCTTCTTGGAATACTACTATTCAGTTGCCCAGATCTCATAGTAGGATTTGTTAGTGTACCCTAAAGATGCCAGCCATGGCTAATTAAATTATATATATATATATATATATATATATGTGTGTGTGTGTGTGTTTTACAAGTATTTGAATCTGAGGTAAAATGTATTCCTGTATATAAACCCCTCTACTACATGGCACCCAGCACATGGAAACAAAAAATTGTAGAACACTTTTCTTATTATGCCAGTCAGATATACACATCCTTCGATATTCAATGCATAACATAAACATTACATTTAAAATGACTTCATGTTGTATTTGGGGAAAGCGCTGTTTTTTCTCCCATTAGCAGTTCCCATAGTAACTAATGCCAGTGAAGGAGAGAGAAATCCAATGTCACAGGAACCCAATGTTTTCACCTAAATGCCTCTTCATCCCTTCCACCCAAAGACAGAGAGAAAGGTTTCATTCAGAGCTCACTGGGCCCATACAGCTCACTGCCAGTGAATAAAAGTTTGTCAGGAGAGTTTAGAAGGGGAAAAAAAAAAATCCTCATCGTGTAGTTGTGTAGCCAGTCCTGCACTCAACACAGGTCACTCCCCAAGCAGACTTGGCAGAGCTTTGCCTGAAAGAGCCTCCAGCACCTTTCCCACCTCCCAAGGTGCTGTACTCTGTTCCAGTCAGGTCTTGTGACTCTTGGCTATTGCTTTAACTGAAGTCTTGAAATGCAATAGATGACTTATGCAAGGATCCTTTTAAAATAGAGCCATAATAATTGCTTAAAAATATACACACTTTTGTAACAACATTCTACTAGTAGCTATATTGAGAAATCCAGTGTTGTTGATGGCCTTCACTGCAGAGCCTAGTTATTTCCTACCAGAAAAGATAATCTGCATATTTGAAGTCCTTGAAGCAGGCACGGAAAAAGACCATGCAGAAGTAGACAGAGGATTTGACCAGGATGCAACTGAACGTAGGAGGTAGCAGATCCCAGGGCACAGGTCCATGGAACAACCACATGCTCACTTTTAAATAGATATATTTTTCAAGCACCCACAGGTACTCCAGGAAGCTTCATACAAGTCTTACTTCTTTTCCACTTAAACCTCACACTCACATACAGAGCAACTGATCTGAAATGGTTGATAAAATGAAAACAAAAACCTAATAGCAAAGCAAAGCTGAGCATCTCCCGCTGCCCTGTCAGATAGCTGCGACACTGTGGTCTTGGTACACATCCCATGGCTCCAGTCAATAGTTGTTCCACATGTCAAAAGAGCAAATGCTAAAAGGAACTTACAAATCAAGCATCTGAGCGGGGCTCTGCCACAGGCATTTTCCTCCCTTGCAGCACTGATTTCAAGAATTGCAAAAGGTTAAAAAAGGTTATCACACAGACATTTCCATCCAAAATAATTCACTGGGTTTTTTAAGAGCAGCCAGCTACCATAATTAAGCTGACAGCCTATTGCTAGAATTTAATTCCTCTAATAATACTATCATCTATCAAACATATTCTGTACTAAGTTCAGCTTGAAGCACAGCATAAAGATGGTCTTGCAGATTTTTTTAATAACGCAGACTTACTGTGGAAGGAACTACAGCCTCAATTATTTAGCAGTCATTGACTCAATATATAACTCCCATTACATCAGTGCAGATATTGAAGTCTAAAGCACTGTTCTTGTGATCAAGAAAAATGCAAACAGACCAACACCACAGCTGCAAAGTGCAGCACCAGATTTAATAAAGAAATAAGTAAGATACAGGAACTTAAACAGGATAAGCTACAGGCCACTAACAAGGTGATACAAGCTCTGTATCACTTCTTGTAGATGAAGCTGGCAGAAGTTGCTGCAGAGGCTTGAGTGCACCTCACCCATTCATCTGTCTGAATGTGACGAAATACATACAGAAAGCATACTTTATTCAGCCCTGTTATCTCTTCTGAAGGAAAAGCCTCCAGACTATTCTGTGCATCTCAAGGTCAATGTACGGCGAGCTCTGAATATGCATCATTCCTAGAACAAAATCACTGCCTGTCCCTGTTTCCTACACATCCACCTGCATGCGCCAACATTCACGCCCTCCCCAGCCCACTTAGATCTCAGCAGCAGCTTGCTCCTTGCCCTAGAGCTCTGCCTTTACAGCACCGGGTGAGCCCTATATCCTGTACCAGCCTCCTTCTCTGGAGATTGAAACCTGAATGCTGGTATCTGCTTCCTTCCTAAGACACTCAGAGGTAAGCCTTGCATAGGAACAGATCTGGTTAAATTGCGTAGGATGGCATTGGTGGCAGGAGGGTTTATGCCTGGAATTGCAATGGACCACCCAGAGGAGAGCATTGCAAAGTGCCAGTTCAGTGGTTTTATGAATGCAATCCATAGAATCCCCTGACTTCTTGCTTTTTCTAAGGCACCTCGTAAATCACTGCCATCTAGTTCAATGCACACATGGAAAGAAAAAGGCCATTTCTTTCTTACAGCACTGCCTGAGCAGCATTAGTGTCCCAAGGGCTAAAGGAAGATATAATGCATTCATGCACAGAATGTATTGTAATGGGTGCTAATCAAAGCAAAACCACAGAATGGGGGCACTTGCTTGCCTGAAATCACTGAATCTTGTTATAACACATGAATGACCTGGGGTATTTCCCCTCAAAAAACAAAATGAGAGAGAAACAGGAGGCTTCAGTGCTAAAGAGCTCATAGAATGGCTTCTCAAGTCAGTTTAAATCATATTTAATAATGAATGTTAGAGGGGGGAAATGCCTTGATGTTGCTCTTGTATGGTAAAATGCCATCTGTGAAAGACCTTTTCACTGAAAAGAGGCTTGTGTGGAGGTAAATATGTTACATTAAAACACTGCTGTTCAAAGTGGGGGGAAGGTCTCGTCTATTTTTAGGATGTAAGGAAGCAAACTCCCTGTCAGAAAAATATTAACCAATTCTTTTCCCCAAGCTCAGACATTTTGATGCCAGCTATGATCTCTATTAGAATTTCAGCCTCAGAATTAATGTCAAATGCTACTTCCTATCCCAGGCTGCAGTAATTTAATCTCTGCTGCCTCTGACTGACATCCTCCTCCCCAGAACCAGAAACAGGCAGAAGACCCAACTCACAGGAAAAAGGTGCTCAAAAATCCCACTCTCTCCAGAAAAGAACATTTGGTCAATTTGGCCTCTGTGCTCCCATCTTGCTAGTGCAATCAACATGGTAACCTCCTCCTGGCCCCACACCACAGTTCCCACCAGCAGCAACCTGGGCATTCATGTTGTCTCTGCAACCTGTTTTCTATACACTCTGGGCCGCAAGGATACAAATACTTTCCTTTGGTAGCTGTTGGTTTGTCTTTGGGTGAGGAATACAATTGATTTGCATTTATCAGGGAAACTAAAGGTCACTACCCATCAAAGCCTATCATCCATCTCTCATACTTCTCTCTACAGCAGAATCTTATTAGGTAAGCACTGATTCCTCCTTTATTACTGAAATTATTGATCAAGACTAACAGTAAGTAGGGCATCAGTTTTAATGGTCTCTCCAAGTCAACAGCATCTGCTGAGCTGGTTCATGCTTGCTGATGAACATTACAACTGCAGCGTGAAAACTAAACAGATGCAACCATATATCTACATCAGAGCCCTTTCTCCATTCAAAGCCACTCTTCCAAATCTTTCGTTGGCCCACCTTCCTCATGTGCAACTGCCCTGGTTTCGGCTAGGACAGAACTAATTTTCTGCATAGTATCTAGTGTAGTCCTGCGAATTCAGTATGGAAATAAAGATGGTAACATACCAATGCTTTCAGTTGTTGCTAAGTAATGTTCATACTAAGTCAAGGACTTCTCAGCTTCCCATGCTCTACTGGCAAGCAGGTGCACAAGAAGCTGGAATGGAACACAGCTAGGATAGCTGACCCAAACTGACCAAAGGGTTATTCCATACCATATGGCATCATGCTCAGTATATATTGGGATGGCGGGGAGGGGGGAGCTGGCCAGGGGCAAGATTGCTGCTCAGAAACAGGCCAGGCATCGGTCAGTCAGCAGGAGGTAAGCAACTGCATTGTGCATCAATTTGTTTTGCTTACCATTCTATTGTTATTCTTTCCTCTTCCTTCACTGTCCTGATACACTGTTTTTATCTCAACCCATGAATTCTACTTTTATCCCCCCTCTTGATTCTCATCCTCATCTCTCTGTGTGGGGTAGAGCAAATGAGCAGCTGCAGGGTGCTTGGCTGCCTGCCAGGTTAAAACACCACAGAAAAACAAAACAAAACAAAAAAACACTGAGCAGACAATAAACCCCCTTTCCAACCCATGCGCGTCTTTCATAAAAGCTGCCTCACCAGGACAAAGGTGGCAAGTCTGACCAGCTGCTCCAAACCAAAGGGTGAAGGCTATCTGCAATGGCCTCTGAGGGAAGATTTGCCAGCGGTCAGGCAGCTTTCTAGGGAATTTAACATTCAGGACAAAGTCAAGATTTTTCATGGCTTTCAGCATTTCAGAAATTGCTTCTGACTATACTGTGCCCAGCTGTTTGCTTGTCCTCCCTTAGAGCTACTGCCCCCGTGCAGGAGACTACAGAGAGCATGATGCAACCTAACCTTCATTCACTGTCTCAAACAAGCTATATCAAATCTCATAAGGACATCCCATTTGCTTCCAGCAGCTAGAAATCCCAACAGAAGGACTACGCAAACAGTTTAGGACTGCAATATCTTCATCTGCCCTTTGGCAAAGTTATTTTGTCTTCTTTAGAACAGAATTGCAGCTAGAGCTGGCCATCCCCAGGGCTGCTGAGATGACCAGTGATGCCAGCATCGATCATCTCACCTGCACTCTGTCACACCTGCACAGTCTATCCAAGCACATAGCTTTGGTGGCTGCAGCGTGGATGTGGTCTGCAGGTACTACCAACAGCCTGTGCTTTCTGTTCATGGGCATCAGTCCCACCCATATTTCATCCTTAATTGGAAATGCCCCATCAGAGTAGCAAGACACCTTCCCATGGCTTTTGGATGGATCTAACACAAGTCCCCATGTCTCACAGCTGAAAAGCAAACGGCTGAGCAGATTTGGAAGCAATTTTTCCAGCCAAAACTTCCAGGTTAAGGTGATGGGAAAATTGCTTCAACACAGTATCTCATGACAGGAAGCCTTATGGAAGCTCAATACTTACTTGTCGAAGACCAAAACGTGTTGACTCACTGCTCTGTCTGCTCCCAATGAGAGACAGGTGGGAGTGGGTGGGAATATGCTGGTTAACAAAGGGAAAAAATTACCTTGGGAGTAAAATGAAGCACACAGGAGACCAGACAGCAACCTTTTATGCATCTAACTTTCCTTCTGCTCAGACATAAATATGGCAAACATTGAAGTTAGTCCCATTGACCAATGACAAAGATGTCTCCAACTCCACTAAATAATTACATAGAGTTCCTCCATTACTTAGCCCTGGCAACACTAAGTGAAATAGTAAGCTTGCAGAAAGGTAACTGGACTGTGCAAGAACAGCATATGAGAAATGCCTTGCTGATACACTTACCAGCTTTAGAGAACAGAATACAGAAGAGATGAACAATAAAATAAGGTAGGACCCTCAAAAAGTCAATGGGTACTCTGAAAACACGCACTGAAAAGTACTGCTAATTCCTGTCCCACCGGGACCCACGAGCCACACGCTTGCATCCAGGCCTGACTAGGGTGGGGGATTCGTTTATCCATGTGGCGATCTGGAGGCTGACAAGGTCACTCTCAGGGTGAAAATCAAAAGCAGTATTTATTCTGGCTCCAGCAAACATAAACAGACCAAAATACTCGGATGCACAGCCGAGATATGTGGGTGCAACTTCCCAAAGTTACGGGAACAAACCTCATTCTCTTTAGATCACAATCTGATCCCTGAACATAGCCAAGGTCACTCGGATGGGATCCAACACGCACACCATAATAACAGGAGGGACAGAGAAAAAGAGAGAGAGAGAGAGAGAGAGAGAGAGAGAGAGAGAGAGAAGGAAAGAAATCTTCACATTGATGGGCAGCGGCAGTTCCTCAGGAACACGTGATCACAGCAGTAGCTTCTTCCAGGCTTTGTGGTCCAGGCCGGTCCAACTGAAGTGATGGTTGCAAAAGAGAGTGCCGTAGTGAGAGAGCCACACATGTGGTTCCTTATGAGTTCTTTTATACGGCCTGTCCAACTCCCACCATCACATGTTAGAGTGGTCCTGCCACGTCTTTCGGACCTTGAGCTCAGCCAGGTGAGGGAGAGCAGTGCTCACTCCTGCACCTCTCCTCCACTGAACCCCGCGCCACAGATGAGGCTCTCAGGCAATATCCCAAGCTCCGTCCTTGGGGAGATCTGCTGCTGCACCACCTCCACTATTCATTGCTGGCGCCACAAATCAAACAGAGCAGCTATCAGACAAAATGTTTAAGGCAAAGAAAAAAGCAAAGTTGGGCTTTACAATTCCTTAACTATTTGCTGAGCTTATGAAAGCAATTGTTCTCCTCAGTGGTTATTGTGTCAAGTATCAGGTTGTTTTCGCAGGCTAGGAATGAAACCATCATGCAAACAATTTCTAAGGATTTTGAATTGGGTAAAACAGATGAGCAGAGAAGTATCAGCGGCACTATTCAAAGAAAGAATCACATCAAAAGACAAAAAATATAGAGCACAGGAGAAGGGAAGGCAGTTCAGAAAAGGGTTTGAATTCAAAAATACTAAATGAGAACAATATAGGATAGGAAGAAAATGGAGTATCGGAACAATTTTGTCCCACAGTAGAATCACCTTGTGTATCTCTTTTCCAGGACAGATTTGGCTAGCTTGTCCTAAACACTTCCAGTGGTGAAGCACCACTAATATTGCCATTCTGAAATCTACTCCAGTCCTTCACTATACCTATTTTAATAAGATTTTCCTTATGTCTAATTTGGATCACCCCTGCTGCATTTCTGGTAGAGTCAAAACCACTACTTCTTGCCCCAGCTACCATAACTACGGAAATACTGTATTCTCCTTCTCCTTGCATGAACCTTTAACATGTTCGAAGACTGCTCCGTTGTTCACTCCCTTTCCTCTGCTTCAGATTAACTGTCCTCATTCTTTCATCCTCTTTGGTGATGTTTTCTAGCCCTTTAATCATTTTCAGTTTCAGTTTCTTCACACTCATCTGCTCAGGAAGTCCTCCTATTTCTTTAAGCTTCTTTAAGCTCACTGCCCAAAATGAGGTGGAAAGCTCTAGCCCCAGCCTGGCCTATTCAAAAAAGCAGCACGTGTCTTGCTGATTCCTATTGTTTTGCTGCTGCCTTCACGTGAAATAGCTGATCCTGTTCAGCCTCTGCTTCCCTGCAGCCCCAAACCCTCTTCTGGCAGGCTGATATCTGGGCATTCACCTCCCTTCACACACTTGTGTTGACTACTGCACACGTTGACTGACTGCCTTGTGGCAAGTGTTGTCTACTTCCACTTACTAACTACCTCTGGGTAGTACCTCGCACTTGTTCCTATTGAACCGTCTCCTTTTATTTCCCATCAGTTTCTTCAATTTATCAAAATTATTTTGGATTCTAAAAGAAAGAAACCCCAATATATACTACTCAAATCCAAACTTGCTTTGCCTTTTCACTTTGACTACAAACCTTTGACACCACCTGAGAAAATGAGTGCTCAGTAAGTTTTGATCCTACACTGCAACGATTTCATTCTATTTTCCAGTAGCTTACTTATAAGGACATGTGAAACAATGCTAAATGCCAGCCCCAGCTGATTCTTTCTTACCTGCAAGATACTTTACCATCTTGTAAAAATAATCTAGACTGGCTTAACACAAATTGATCTTGATAAATTCATAATGGACGCTAATTAACTTTCTTGTCAGCTCAAGGGTGCCTACAAAATACCACATAACTTGTTGCTTCAGAATTTTTCAGAGAACTGGAGTGATTTGTTAAAAATAATTCTCCTCTGGCTTGCCCCTTTTTTTAATTGTCGGTATCACACTCATTTTCAATTTGTCCACTACTGACAGTCCTATCATCTCCTCTTCCAGGGTTCCACAGACTACATCATTTCACAATCACCATCATATGAATTAGTCTCCAACATTAAACTCTCAACTCTTCATACTAGTAAGAAACAAATCTTTAAGGATTTTCCCTTCCAATTCCTTTCATCACCCTGTATCAAACCTTTCCACCATTACACTAAAACTGGATGAAACATCTTCGTACTGTCATATGTTTTCAACAAATGTCAGGGTAATTAAAACCCCATTAACACATGAATTCATACTTTGCTGGAATGTGTCTTGCTGCCCTTAGCAGCAAGTAAATTGCATTTGGTGATTTGTCACTCTGGGGAAATTATCTGTACGTTCTCAGGGATCAGATCTAGTTATTCATCTGTTCAGTGTCCCCACAAAACAGAAGAAAGGAAGAATAAACATTTACCTGCATTATAAGCAGGTAGGCTCCAAGAGGAGGAAGACTGCAGTGTCATATCACCAATCCACAACAGCTCTTCACTTTTCACAGTGCCCTGAATAATAAAACTAATTCTGTTTACAAAGATTCACAAGAGTTTAAATCTTGTGTCTGAGAGCATAAGAAATGTCCTGTTGGGTTAGAACAACGGTCCCTCTAGGTTGGTACACTGAATCTGGAAGATCCAAGCTACAGTGCACAAACTAGAGTTTCCTCATCTAATACATTTCTTTGATGCATGTATAAAACTTGAGCAGAAGTGACGGAGACACTGCGGTGACGGAGACTTTGAGCCAGCCCTGTTTATCCACACTTTTAGTGACCTTGTTCTTTCTTACACTAACTGGTCAAGGGTGGAAATCAGACTCACTGCTCTGTATATACCTGGATCCTCTCCAGGCTCATTTTGTAGGTAGGAATTACGTGGGCAATCCAGCAGTTTGCTGCCACAGTGGCTACTTATAACAATACATTACACAAGTAGAAGTTCAGTAACTTCACCTTGGAGATACTTCTGAAGTCCAGGCTTGATGTTATCTAGTCTCAGGGACTTATTAACTTACCTGCTTGGTCAAACCTGATCTGGTTCCTATGACCTCCCTGCCGCAAGGAAAATACTAGGTGTAGGAATCTCCCCAACAAAGACCAACACGAATAAGCTGATCTTCTCAGGTGTGATACACTGAGCACACAGTTGCACCGAGATAATCTTTCATCTTTGGCCAGCGAGTGATCCCATCAATTCCATGTCTGGCGTCCTAATTCTGATGTGCTTGAACTCTTCACTAGCAGCTCAAGCATCCTTTGCAAGTATGTCTTCAAATTTTAGGGGCTTTTTAGACCTCCTAATTGCCTTTTTACCTATTATTTATGGGGTTTCTTCATTTGGTCAGTTTTCCTGTTTTTTAATATTGATCCTCTCTTTGTGATAGCCTCGACCTCTTCATTAAGCCTTGAAGGGATTTTGCTGTATTTATGTTTTCTTCATAATTGGAATGCAAAATTTACCTAAAAGTCTAATGCAGTAATTTTGTAAGCCTCCAGATTTCTCACTTCCTAGACTACTGTTTCCAAGGTTGTTCAGATTTTTCATTGGCTTTGTTTTAACAAATTGCCTCATTTTTACATAGTTTCCTTTCTTGAAATTGAATATTCATGTTCTGAATTCATAGACTTCCTTTTGCTGAAATCTAATCACGTTGAGACAGCCATTACAGAGCAAGCGTCTCTACTACGTCTTGAAGTAGGTTTCATGCACCACTCAGGACCAAACACAGATCAGCATCTTCTGTTGCAGGTTGTTCTAGGAAGCAATCACACAAGTAAAAAGTTTTCACTTCTACATCTCACCCTAGTAAGGCATCAATCCAATCTACAGAAGGACATTACAACTATCGGCTTTGCTCTCTGCCTTACAACTGCAGCTCCTCTCATCTCACGTGACGTTTCCTGATCACGCCATGATGATCAGTCCCCATCCTGAGCAGGGAATTGTCAGTACCATCTTAAAATTTCATTTTGTTATTAGGAGTTCCAGTGCACACCTTTTCCTTGGAACATTTTTATACCATCACACTTCATATTATCCTTCAAATAATGTCACTCCCCCGCCAATATGTCCTGCTTTCTCATCCTGAAAGGTTGGTAGCCTGGCAACACTATATCCCACTGATTATCCTCCTCCCACCGTGTCCCTGGGATGACTGTTCCACCAGGGTTGCCATTTGAGTCCAGGAAATCTCATTCCCCCATCCTACTTTTTTTAATCACCAAGAGTTGATGTAAAAGCACAGGCATGTTTTACCTTAGCTCCGTCACTCAACATTACTGGCTGAGGGGGACCATAGTCATATTTTCCTTGTTTATTACAACCGGGCTGTATATTTCCCTCCCAATCTTTTCAGCAGTGCACAGCCTGGCCTCTTTTTAGTCACGGCATAGCTTTACAGCCTGAAAAGGTCTCTCTTGTCCCAGAATCTTCCTCATTTCCCAGAACGCTTTACTCCCACCGTTCTGCCCCACCACCTCCTCCGTGCATTGGGACACTGGCTCTTTACCTGCCTACTAAACCCTATTTATGGCCCTGCCCATATTTCAGACAGAGATCCGAGATACCATTCTCCTGCCTCCCATCCTGAAGACAGCCCCTAGAACATCCCTTTATCAGTACCAACAGAGACCACAACTGCTAGCTTCTCCCAGCACTCCCAAGTTAACAGTTCAAGCCTCTCATGAGGTCCCCTACCTTTGTGCACAGCAAGCAGGTTACAACTGCAATCCGCTCAGGCATCACAGATCCATTTTGCCTAACATTAGTCTTCCTTTCCATCACTTACCTCTTCCTAACCTTGGAGGCTTCCTGGGTTGCAGGAGCACCCTTGGTATAGAAGCATGCTGTGACACCAGTCAGAGGGCTGGTCTTCTCTACAGGGTTAAACATCAGCTAGGAAGCCCCCCCGTCACTCCCAGCCACTCCAGTCCAGACTTTGGAGAAGAAAACTGCACTCCCAGACCATGGTCTTCCCACAGTGACAAAAGGACCCCCACTGATAACTGATGGCAGACTTACTTGCTTTCTTTCTTACTTGCTTTCCAGAGTCCAACCCCCTTTTCTTCTTCCTCCTCCCTTCCCTAGCAAAATTGCCACACAAACAGCCCTGTCTGCTCTCCTCTGTTCATTACCCTGGGAGAGAAGGGATCTCTTGCCCACGGAAATTGCAAGGCAAGTGTACTGATAAAAGTCTAAGCCTTATGCATCTATCTGGTGCTCACTTTCACACCTGCATAGCCAGACACACCACAACAGGTTGGGTTCAGTTCTGTTTTCTAAACATGAGAGCCCCATGACCTCTGAGATACCTGAGTTTAGCTCATCCTATTCCAGCTGCTCCTCAGGAGGGCACAGGCCACTACTCATCTCCATGCCACATCTGCGAGCACTACAAGACCTGTCACATACCCTAAGGCATTCAAACAGCACTAGATGGCTATTGTTTAAGCAACTGAACTGAGCTCCTTACAAATATGAGATTTGCCCTGGAACAGCAGAGAAGAGAGCTAACTATTTCTAATCTTATAATCAAATGTCCTTCAAAGCCTTAAGATTCAGTATACGGTAATTGAGGGCTTTGTAGGATAAATTCTATGCCTTTAGAGGCATTCAACATCTACACAAAAGCGTGAAGAAGGCAGTCTTGCTGAAGAATATGTAATCTAATCTGCTTTTCTTTCTCACGTAGCTACAGTTTCTGCACATCCCTTCCAAATAAAATATAAATTTGAAAATTACTTTTTTTTCTCACAACAAAAATGTTCTGTTGCACGACCAAGAACGTTGTCTAGTGCCACAGCACATTATGCCATGCTCTACTAATCTGTGTAATTCCTTTTCCATTAAACCATTGCACATGGTTATTTTGGAGTCTAGCTCCAAGGCCATGAGAGGAGTAAACAGGTCCTGCTGGGATGTCTCCCAGAATTTCATGGAGCTTTCATTTTACATTTCAGTGGTTTAAGACATCATTCACTGACGTATTTTGTGGTTATCTTTACAAAGAAGCATGTACTTATTACTTGTGAAATAGCCCCCTTATGAGATATTCAGAGCTACACATCGCAAAATATAGGACAACTAAAAGTTTTCCTTCAAATGATGTAACACCACGGAGCATAGGGCAACCCATACTTAAAATACAGATTAATAAAAATGAACTTAAATATGGTCTAAACACGCAAGTACTTCTGATCTGGACATGATGGAACTCACAGGTGGTCCAGGGACAAAAATTGCACAGCCACTCCTGGAAAGTTGATGGAGCTATTAAGCAATGCACATTTTACTGATTCAAATTATATTGTTAGTTTTCAAACATATTACCATTAATAAAGTAATGCACAAGGGGACTAAGTCTTCTGTGGGACTATTTTGCACTGTCAGACTTTTGCCTTCTGTGAAACTATTGGTGTTCAATGCCTATTAAATAAGAATCCAACCAAGGGTAGGCCCTGTATTGTATGAGAACAAATGTAGTAGAGAAGAGTATTGAACTCTATCCTCAATAGGAGGCTGCAGCAGTACTTATCCAGTTAAAACAAAAATACATACTAAGGCTCTGAGCAGAACTATTAAAGAAATCTAGAAGTATCATTTTTGTCCTAAAACAACACCCAAAGAAGTAATTGTATATTTTTTAACTCATCCTTCATTTCACAGGCATATTTTTCATTAGCAAGGACAAAGAAGTCATAGGTACTGCAAAAAAAAAACAACCAAAAAACAACAGTGCTGGTGGTTGAGCAGCAACCTTCCCTCCACATCTGTGCTGAACTAAAGCCATGACACTTGCTAGGAAGGTCTCTTGTTCACTATCCTCCATGCTAAGAGAAGTTAACCCAAGTGCCTTGGGGAAACTGCAGTTTGAGTCATTGACATTCAGTCCACGCAAATCCTCGCTGTCGTTACGCTTGGGCATTGTACTCCCTTCACTGCATTCCATAAACTACTGTGCAATGTTGCAGCGCAGCATTCAGCACTGGCCACATCCCTTTCAAAAAAAATAGTTGTATTACATTACAATGGCACGTGACACTATTTAATACAAAATCTTCAGCCCAAAAAATATTTTTGACCTTTTCAGAGTAAAGATGCATGGGATAGCAGTAATGAAGTGCAAAGCTGAGCAGCTAAACCTCACAGTAGTTGGATTAAGGTTTAATTTTTGTTACATAAACCAAAATAAGCCTATTTTAGCACAAAGGGACACTTCCTTATTATTTTTAAATGCTGAATAGCCTTGTTTCCAATCCAAACCAGAAACAAATGCTACTTTCAAGACAAAGAGATTTAATTTTTTTTTCATTGAAAGCACAAAGGTAAAAAACAGGGTTGCGTGGTTTTTTTCTCCAAGTTACATTAAATATGGTATTCTCCAAGTTACATTAAATATGGTAACCAGAAGCTTCACAACGTGAGATTAGGAAATCATATGAAGTGGTGACACTATGTATGTAAGACTTCATTTTCCACAGCTCCAACAGGGATATAAGTCCTACCCGAGTGAAAGATATTATTAAAATTTGTAATGCTCTTGCCCTGGAAATAGCTGTCACGTCATCCTCCAGGATTACAGCCAGATGGACAAATAAGAAGAGCAGACAATACATGAAAGCAGTAGAGATGGAAGCATTTTTCAAAATTAAGACAGCAACGACAAGGAAAATTAAAGTGACACATAAGGTCTAATTGGTATTCCTTTAGTTACTTGGAAAGGATATTAAAAAGCCTTCCTCAAAAGCACTCTTATCAACATTTTCTACAGGAATTAGAGTACAGCATAATTTAGTCAGCACATAAGCATATTCATTTTTCATTCTGCAAGCAGGTGGCAGAAAGCTTCGGATATTAACACCAGCCCATGAGCTCTTGTTTGAGCCACAGCAGAGAGCAAAGCTGTGGAGCAGCAGGCTGGCCCCCATGCCCAGCTCCCCAGTCCACCATCCTACTACAGCCCTCAGCCACAGGTCATGCAGAGCCATGACCTCACCATAGAAGTTCACTGGCCTGCTAATGCTCAGGATCATAAGACCAGGGATCACCAGCAAGGAGCTGCAAGAACACAGCTGGGAGGCTGAGCTGCAGGACTAGGAAGGGACACATGAATGGGATACTTGGATTTTATTTGTGTTTCTTCATTCTGTTCAACAAACCATGCAGAAAGCGGCCAAAGAAAGTATCCAAGATACAGTTGTGTGTCTACTGTCTTTGAACACACATTCAATCCTTGCCCACGCACTGCCTCTCATTCCCAAGACAAACCTACACTTGGAAGCAGTGGCCACCACAGCAGCAATGGAGGCTGACAATAAATGACCCATAGGGGGCAAAACCTGGCTCTTCCAAAGAAGTTCCACCTACAACCCACTTATTGATCAGCTTCTTTAAGAGACAGAAAGGCTCAGAGGTTATGTCTGTTGGGGAAGACACTTTCAAAGCAACCAAAGAAAATGCCCAAGACAATCAGTCTGGATCCAGTCAGGGTCCTCATTCTACCCAGTGACTGGGCAATGACTAGCTCTCATGGACAGGAAAAGCTTCTCATTTTCCTCAGCCCTTTACAGTGCACTTGGGGTTCAGTCTTGCACATTGCTTCTCTGGCAGCTCAGGCTTAAGTGCCAGAAACACTCTGCTGGTAACAAATATTTGCAATTGACTCTCCCAGATCAGGCAGGCAGCTTAACTGTCCTCTTAACCCAATGTTGCATGAACTGCCAACATCACAGCCACAGTGAAAAGTAGGTAATGTTAGCAGATACAAGCAAAAAAATCTGACCTTGCAAGATTCAATACTTCTTCACAACCTCGACCAAGACACAAGGGTCTACACAGAGATCATTGCACTGAGACTAGCCTATAGCTGAGAGCCAAAAGAGAAACTGCACAAAGCAGTCACTGAATCACAAATGGACCCTGATCAACCTGATCTGACAGAGGTTAAACTCTGCTTTTGGCAAGTGGTTAGATTAATGGCCTCGAAGTATTCCTTCCAATACAGCTATTTAAGTCTATTCTTCCAATAACTCCTTGCATCTCACCATTTCTAGTTGTCTTGCATGACCTGTATGTCCATCATAAAAACTTACTGGAGATTTTCACTCTTTTTCTGAGCTCCTCCAGAACTAAAACCTCATCTCAAATTCATTTACCACCTGTATTGACCTTATTGCTATTAAAAGGAATCCTGACAGTCTTTGGGGGTGAGATGAGCTAAAGTACAGAGTATCGAGTTCCCTACCACAGCGATTATTGGACAGCTCATATTTGTTCCTCAGTACCAAGAAAAACTAGACTCTTTTGACAGAGGGACAAGTTCTTCATACTAAACGAAAACTGACAGGAAGTCAGTTTTCTGGGGGAAGAAACCCCTCCTCTATTAGCCCTTCCCATTCTTGCTCTCAAACGAGGGGATGACAAAAAGACTGTGCAAATTCATCATCCAGCACCCAAGAAAACTGGGAATCAGTCTAGCGAAGGTCAGAAAAGAAAGTGCTGTTTCACCAAAACTAATATTTGATGTAGAAGTATCATATTTGCTGCCTGCATAACACTGGAATAAGGGCAGCTTGATTTGTCAGGAAAGAAGTGTTCCATGCAGATATGCTTTTAAAAGAGTCAGCAACATTAACAGAGAGTCAAGATATTTCAAAACAGCGTTTTAAAATACAATTATAAAAATACTTAGTATAATTCTTTAACAAGATTGTCAGCTTGCGTGAGAAACTTGTACACTGCACTGAGAAGGTAAATGTTAACAGGCCTAGGGTCTGCCCCTTGAAGTGCTCTCCCCAGGAGATATGATCAGACCAGTTGCCATCTGGCTCAAAAAGCCCTCTACAAGCAGTCACCATAGGCAAATGTCTAGGGCAAAACAGGAATACGAAAAGCTCGTATGATTCTTTTCCTTAAGACTGACCCACCTTTTCCCAAGTTACAAATCAGGCTTGTCTTGAATCAGATATGTATGAGATACAAGCTGAGGTGAAGCCTCATACCTATCTCAGACATGTATGAGGCTTTACTAATTATTCTCTTTCTACTAATTATTCAGTCTCCCTTGAACTTTTGGCACATCTTGTGGTAAAGACATCGCTCTTCAGGTCATACACTTGTTGTTTGAAGAACCTCATTTTTTCGTTTGTTCTGAATCTGGGTTATTTGATATATTTCGATGACTCTCAGTTCTCATATTAGCTGAGTTCTGCCTCTATCTACTCTCCCCACGATATTGTAAACTTCCAGTTTACACACCTTCACACCTATTCTCTAGTCTAGCATCTTCCTTCCTGTACAAAGGGCTTAGCACACCTTGGATCATCCTTGTTGCCCCATCATGTTAATAACTCCTAACATTTGGTCTGTCAATTTTTTGAACCATCACAGAGTACTGATCACTCACTACCAATGTCTTCAGGTAATTGATACAACACTAGATCAAGCTTCTGAACTATATTGTCCTGCTCACTCAGCTCTTATCTGGGTTATTATTTTACATGTAGAGTTATAACTGTTTTGTTCTGTGCATCCTTTAGCATTCATCTATGCTGAATTTCATGTGTAATTTTTTTGCCCTGTCACCCAGTCTTACAAGATTCTCCTATGTATCTTCACAGTTGGTCCCGCTTCTTACTAATTTGAACAACTTACTGCCATCAGCAAATTTTGGCAGCTCACAGCTGATCCCCCTTTTCCAGGTCATGTATAGATTTGCTGAATGGCACAGACTTTCAGGATCTCCTCTGGTGATTTTTCTCTGCTGCAAGAACTGCATATTTTCTTCAGCCCTGGTTCCTGACTTTAAATCCACATTTTCCCTCTTGTGAGATGGCTAAGTTCTAGGAGGCAGTAAGTGAACACCCCAACTCTGCGCTAAGTTCTTCAGTGTGTTTGGCTGGGCTCTGCATCTCTCATACATTGCATCTGAAGCCACATCTCTGAACTCCTGTAACTATATCAGTAACATTTCTATCCCACTGACAGGAGATCTACAGATACACTGCCAGTTTGTCTATACCCATTCCTCGCATACACAACGGCCTGCTAAATTAAAAGGGGGTCTACAGACACATCAGTGCAGTTTTAGCAATATGGTGTTCTCCTGGTTTCGGGGCAAATCAGAGCCTGGTGTGAAAGACGGCTGCAGAGATCTTTCCTGCTTAAACTCAACTGCCTGACACCAAGCACCACACATGTGAACGCAAGCTGAGGAAAAAAAAAGCCTCACTTCCACCAGTTGTTTTCATTTATCATACAGTCTTTACGAAGTGACTACAACTCTTTTCCACAGGACTCTCCCATTATTTACTGCACAGAACAGCTGGGTTTTACTTCACAGTTATTTAATATTTTGGTTTTTTCCTTTATTTTTCTGCATGAGGTATAATTTAATCCCTGCACTGGAGAAAGAATTAGTCACTTCCCCCTGTGTTTTTCAAGGCTGCCATCCCTATCAGGTCTCTGAGCATGTCACAAACACTCAGACATCAAATGGGGAAAAACACATGCAAACCCTGCCAGAGTTTAGACATGCAGCTGACTGCTGCCACTCGGAAGAAGTACAGCTGAAAGCCAAACCCAGTTTACTTCTTTTATCATCTGCGGCACCAGGGAAGATGAGACATTTTGCCCCAGGCTTTCCCACATGTCTCCTGACAGCAGAGGAAGAGTAAAAGACAAAATATTGAGTTGTCATAAGCTTAGGAGCAAAGGCTGCTTCGGTGGATAGTGCTTTGGGTCCTCTCCCCATGACCTAGAAATCAGACCTACTCCACTTCACTCCTCAAAGCTAAAACATAGAGACACCAAAGCTTCTCAAATAAAAAATCAGACATTTTTCCAGCATAGTCATACTACCATCTTCCACTCCAGCATCACAGCATCAAGGAGAAGCTGGCTGGCTGGCAGTTCATTCCCCACTCACAGCAGGGCTACCTGCAAAGCCACATTAAGTCAGTCACAGCTTTGTCTAGCTCAGTCACAAAAAACTCCAAACCCCCCTGGGTACCTTTAGCTGTGCAGCACCACTCTTGTTTTTCCTCAGATCCAACACAAACACCCCATGGTACAGCCTGTGGGCATTGCCCCTTGATACACTGCCTGGCACTACTGAGGGGGATATGGCTCCATCATCTTTGCAACTATTTTTCATGTAATTGAGCACCTCAGCGTTTTCTGTGTCAACCACTGCTAGGCTGCCTCCCCCATCTGCGAGCAGATCTATATTTACCCTGAATTTCTTTTAGCAGCTAGCATACCTACAGGATTCCTTCTTGTTACTCTTAAAGTCTGCCTCAAGTCTTTGTTCCAGCTGGGCTTTTGTCTTCTTGATGTTCTTAGGCACACTAGTGATACTTCTATATTCCTCTTCCATTGTCTGTCCCCACTTCCACCTCCTGCATCCTCCCAGTCTTGTCCCAGTTGTCTTGAAGCGCTATTTTTCAAAGACATTCAGCCTGAGGCAGATAGCTGGTATGGAAAATTACAGCCTAGACATAACTTCTTACAGTTACAAGTAACTGAAATGAGGATCTTATAAGGAGCAGGTCAGGAAATTCTAAAAATTATTAACTCCAGCCTTCCCGCCTATAATTCTTTATAGTTACATATTACAGACAGCAATCACTATGTTATTGCCAGAGACATGTAATCCTTGGAAGCAACCCTGACGAGTATTTGTGCTACCTGAATAAATACAGTGTTGATTTATCCAAGTAAATGAGTGCTGACTTGCTCTGTTTAATGTCATTGTATCATTTCCACTATTTCTCCATCTCTAGCAATTTTTACTTTATTTCCATTAATCACCTTTTCGCCCAGCCTCGCTTCGTTTTACCACTCGGGCCCTTGTTGACTTTTCTATTTGTATTTTTATTAGATCCAGTATCACTTACTTGCATTCTGTTCCACTTTTTCTCATTTGACCTCAAGTCGTTCCCTGCCTCTCAAGCTCCCTCTCCCTTTATTTCCCCTCCTCCGCCTCACACACATGCTGCTCCCCCGCATCTCTCACACACAGTCAGTTCCTATCTTCTTCTCAGACACAGCTCTTCTGGCTTGACACAAGCTCTAGTCCACTACACCCATTTTAATCCAGTGCAATTCAGTGCTGCACATCATCTTCCCTTCTGCAATTGGGAGAGACCAGGCTAAAGTGCAGCATTTTCCTTGGGCACATTCACCCATCTTCCTCACAGTCAGCAACTGTCCCAGGCAGACTGCACTTGTAGGCATGTTCTCAGTTCTCCCACAGAGCCTCCAGCATTTTGGGCCCTCTGGGAGAGCCATTCCTGCCCCTTGGCTGCAGTAGACAGATAGGAGATGCTTTAAGCAGAGCTGCTCCTGCACCCAGGCCCAAGCCTCAGTTGGGTTTGGGGTTTATTTTCTCCTCCTTGCCAGGGACCCACAGTTACTATTTTACCTGCTACAAAAGTCATCAGCCTTTCCTGGACAATTGAGGTCAGCAAGTCTCACTCACTCCTCCTCCCAGCTGCTGTAAAGCATAACGGACATCTGCCCCCCACTGTTTCTGGGTGTCACCAGCAAGAGTAGGAGGGACACAGTGCTGAGCTCTGGCAGTGGCAGCCAGGGAAAGAAATAAATGCAGCAAATTCAGAGGCAAAGCATTTGCCCCCTTCTTCATAATCTTGGGCAAGTCATTCAGCTGCCTCACAACCCCTGATGAGAACAGCACTTTCCTGAATCTGCTTAAGTCTCTCATTGACCTTTGAGATACCCTGAAAATATATAGAGCACCATGAATATTGATAAGATAAACAGGACTTTGGAATAAGGAATCAAGAAAGCACCAGGGAATGTTTTATATTTTCTTTGCCTGGGGGAAGTGTGATCCCTACCAATTTACTTTGGCAACATCCACCCACACAGAAGGGAAAATAGAGGGAAGCTGGCAGAGGGAGAGCTCCAGCTCAGGTCTACAAGGACATACCACAGAGATACTTTACTGCAGCAGATGCATCTCAAGAAAGGAAAGTGCCTGGTTCCCATGGTGGCTGACCGAAAAGATAAATCCAGGAGCTTCTTAACAGCTGAGTCTACAGGACTGTTGTTCTAACAGTACTGTCCATTGAACCAATTAGTCAGCCCCACACTGAAAACCAGATCAGACAGATGGTCTGCTACCACCACGCAGATCGCTTGATAGAAGGCAAACAGCCTTTGTGTGCTTGTCTTCTGAAGTGTTGCCTAAATTGTTTTTAACTGTTTAAAAATTAAGTGCATCCTCAACACTTTAAGCTACTCTTGCCTGTTTGCTTCATTCAGTTAGTAAGTACAAAATATTTTAAAAGGTCTTATAAGGTACCATCTAACAGCAGGTTCGGTTGCTTCTGTGCGGCACATTAATAATTAAAAAAACCTGCAGAACAAAAGTGAAGCCTGGAATAGTGCATTGGTATAACCTTTGTTTTACACCTCTTCGTGCAGCCATATGGGAGACTACAGCAAGGGGCTTCTAAGACCATGGTGAGGTGGCTTAACACACGAGTACACCTTATTCTCTTGCTCTTAACACCTTCTTCCCCTGTGAAAGTCAGCCAGACACACACCTATGGCTTTGAAAATGAGCTGCCCACTTCCCCCTTCAGCCCTCCCTTTCTTTGATCCATGTCTGGGAACGCTGCCTGTCACTCCAGGACCACAGCAGCAGACAGGCAGCCACGCTGCCAACAGGTGAGCAACGCTTTATCATGGTGCCACAGGCTGACACCAGCATCAGTCATGCAGGCATCTCCCTGTTTATAGAAGTGGTAAGAGACAGTTACTGCAGATAAGCTGTAGATTGAGCTTCCTCACTCTTGCAGAAAATTTCCTTCCTTTAAAAGGAACTCCCATGAATCTTTCAGCTTTCATTGCAAATAACTGTCTTGTTTGCTTTTTCAGCAGCTACCCTTCCACGGGCATCCCCACACTTGTGGATAGGTACCCACAGGACCCCAGGCAAGGGAGCCAGATTTCCCAGATAGCTCCACCAGCAACGTAAAGGCTTCACCAAGCCCCACAGTGGCAAATCATGTGATTCCCTGTGAGCTTCCACTGGGGATCAAGGCAGGCATGTCAAAAAGAGCTTTCTGCCTATAATTACTTGACCTGTCAGCTTGCCTGTACATGTTCAGGGGTGTTTGCACATACAAGCTGACTAGGAAAGCATGGAGCCATCAGTCAAAAAAACCCCAAAACCACAGAAGCTATTTCATGCACCCACAGCTAAGGTCACAAAAGCAGGCAGAGAGTGCTGGGACTCTGAAATACAACTCTCAACTATTTGAACCAGACAACAAAAGTTTTGCCAAATTCAAGTTTCTGGCTACAAGATTATTATTACTTTTTAATGTACAAGAACACAAGGCCATAATGTAAGTAAAGGAAGTGGAGGGGTAAACAAAAAGCTAGAAATTAATACAGACTTAAGTAGAAACACCAACTTTGCCTCAAGTAACCTGGCATCAGGAGGCACTGTTGGGTAACAACGCTACAAACAACACAGGCAGAACTTTAAAAATAGTAACATTGGAATTATTAGCACACCAGCTTGCTATTCCCCTTCAGCTCTGTAACCCAAGAGGGCTTTGCTTCTGTTGAGCAAAATGCAAGGCACATACCATGGGTAACATTGCCTCCTAAGTACAGTACTTCCCACACTGTTAAAAATAACTTGTCTCTAGACACTGGACTTTGGGGATGGTTTTGTTTTCTGCTTTAAAATACAATTTTGAGCAAGCTAAGAAATATTACTTCTCCAAGGTAAGTCTACATGGGTCAGTTACACATCCCAACTGTCTTGCATTGAACACAATAAACAAGTGCCTTGTGCCACTATGATAATTTCCTGCACCAGCTTCATTTATCCTGGCAATACTCCCATCACACAACCAGCCCTGCACCCTTACTGCAAGGGAGGCTGATGTACAGAAGCAACAAGACCACACAGGAGGCTGCAAGCAGAGCCACAGCCTTAAATCCCTTTGCAAAGCTGAGAGAGTCGATGTGTAAGTGAGGGAGGGCAAGGACAGCCTCCAGAGCCTGGGGGCCACAGAGGCAAGGAGAGGGTAGTGCCTAGGGAAGGGTCTAGCACAGCAGGATCAATGCAGGGCTTGCTCTAGACCATGTCAGGAATATTTTATCTAGCCTTTCTACCAGTGTAGGCCGGCAAACTGAAATGCCAAGACAGCATTATGAAGCCAGAGCATCCAGTTCAAGAAGGAGCAATAGAACCTTAAAATGGTTTGGGTTCGAAAGGACCCTAAAGATCCCCCTGCCATGGGTAGGAACATCTCCCACCGGACTAGGCTGCCCAAGGCCCCATCCAACCTGGCCTTGAACACCTCCAGCGATGGGGCACTCACAGCTTCCCTGGGAAACCTATTCCAGTGCCTCACCACCTTCATGGTGAAGAATTTCTTCTTAACTTCTAATCTAAATCTTCCCCTTTCCAATTTCAAGCCATTCCCCCTAGCCCTATAACTACATGCCCGTGTCAAAAATCCCTCCCTGGCTTTCTTATCAGCTCCCTTCAGGTACTGGAAGGCTGTTATAAGGTCTCCCCAGAGCCTTCAACACATGAAACTAAAAATGGATTAAGCACCCAAAAAACCCCACATGTTCTACTTCCTTCCCAGAGCTGCTGTAGTGTTTAATAAAGTATTTGAATTATCCAGCTCTTTTCAGGCTGCCCATTGGGCTGGAAACCTTGCAGTCAGGCACTCAGGTTTCTTCTTCCCTCCCAAGCTGGGTCAGAGAGAGCCCTCGAGGTTTTCTGCCATCTCCCAGCCTGGCAAAACAAGCAGGGCTACAAAACCAAGAGTTAATGGCTTCATAAACAAAACCCTTTAACCACACTCAAGAGTCTGATGTTTCTTATTTCATTCAAATCCATTAACGCCAGCTCACACAGCAACTCATCTATTGCACTTGTCAGCAGACATTGTTTGAAGCTGACCTTCACTCCGGCCACAGCCATCCTGAGATCCGATAACTCTGGCTTCCTCTGAGCCTCGCCCTGAGCTCAGAAATGCATCATTTGGCTTTAGGATTTCAAGCTCTTTTTGCTGACAGCAAATACTGCATACCCGAGCCTTTCTCTTTACCCTTAGCTAGTTACCAGCGACTGTGCCTTTGCTTGGTTCATTGGTTCCTTTCCTCAGCCTGCTGCAGACGACCTTGCTCTGCTCCACACACTGCAAAGGCTACACCTCAGAAAGAATCACATATGCCCTGAACTGAGGCGCACAAACACACTGAAACACCTCTACCCCCTTCAAATTGCAGAAAATGCTGCACACACATTAGGGACAAAGGAGGAAACAGTGGTGTGTTAAACACATAACGCTATCTACTGCATTTTAAAGAGACTTGTCAAAGTAACAGAAGGTGATTTGGGAGGTTTTTAATTCTACTCATGATTTTTATAGGACAAAAGCCTACTGCCTGCCATACAAATGAGCATAAAACCTGGCTTTTCAGTATTTTTTATTTACTGCTATAGCACCAAGCAGTTACAAGCACTGCCTAAATAAGTGTCCACCATTCATTCATCTTGTCAATATTAAGGTTTTCAAGAATGGCCACTGAGTTTGGGAACCCCAAATTCCTAGTGCTTCAAGTGAGAAACATTGTGAAGAGAGTCATGATATTTTAAAATAAAGGTCCTTTTAAAGTGCTCCATGCTAGAACACTGAGGCCCTTCAAATCAGTAGTTAATGATGAATCTCTACCACTGGCCTTAACTTTGCAGCAGAATAAGCAGTGTGTGCTGTTATAAGAAAAAAATCTTCAGTTAGGCTGGATGAGTTTCAGGATAGACTAGTTAGACTATGTGAACTTTATACTTGCCCACAGAGTATTCCTCAGTGGCATAAAAAGCAGTGCATCTTTAATGTTAATGGGAAAATAAACTTTATCCCCCCAGAATAATAATAATTACCTTAATCCTCTTTAAACCTTTGAAATACACCCAAACAACATCAGTTCCTCAGCAGGATTCCCACTTGTTACTTCTCCCGTAACTCCCACTCACAAGTGATCTTACACTACACAGTTCACATCAATTATTTTAAAAGGTGTTTTTAAAATACTACATTATTTATGACTCCTGCCAGCAAGTAACTGAGCAGTGATGGAAGAGAGAGAGAAATACATAAGCAAGGCTTTTCAGCATTCATTCAGGTGTTCACCTTAAACAGTAAAACACAGTAATCCTCAGCAATAGAATAGGTCAGTGTGCTGCTTATGCCTCTGATGTATTCAGCCTCTAGAAAGGTCCTTTGCTGCCAGGAGGCAGGTCCACTGGGGTGGGAAAGATGTTAGAAAGCCACTGAATCAGCCAAGAAACTCCCTGCAGATATGCTTCATTTTTCCAAGTCACTGTCAGCTTCTCATGGTCTCCACCTGGATGCTTTCGACATGTCAGCTCCTAAAAGAACTGACTCCACTCTTATTGGAACCTAGAAATAAGAGAATGAAAAAGGAAAAGTACTGATAGACCATTAGATACACTACAGCAGCATCTTGTTAAGGGAACTGCTGTCCTGAGAAGCTCTGCTGTCAAAGCTGCGAAGTGCACTGGGACTTGAGATGAAGGCTTTTCCTTTCCTTCCTTAGAGAGAATTGCCACAATCTGCTTTGACAATGTGACCTAATACTAGATGCAGCAGAGTTCACATTTGTTTTCCTACAGGCAACAGACTGTCTAATACTCAAAGCTTTCGGTACATTGATTGTTAAAAGCTCCATGAAGAGGGGAGAAAGTGCTGCTCCATGCATTTTAACACTGCTGTTGACTAAGCACCAGTGACGTGCCCATCTAAGATGTGCACCAGGAGGGAGCACTACCCACGTCTGCGCTTTCAGCTGTAGGACTTGCTGACACCACTTTAGGCAGCCTCTGTGCTAGCAGACAAAGATCTTTATGTTTTACCCAAGTCCCAGTAGGAATAAGTAGGCAGGTTGTGCTCACTGGAGCCCTTCTCTTCCCCTAAGCAGTGATGGGTAGTACACTGGCATGATCCAAGCAGTGGCAGTGCAAGAAGCAAGAGTTTAGAGACATTTTGTCATGGCAGTGGGTTAATGCAAAGTGCTGTCCTATATAGACTCTTGAAGAAAACATTTCTCCAAGATCTGCAATGCAGAAGGCAGTTGGACAACAAAGCGACAGACAGTAAGAGTTATTTAGGGCAGAACAGGATGGATAGGACAGAAATCTCAGGCTGCAACAAGCTGAGTGGGCACAGAACAACAGACGAAATAGAGAGCTCAAGTCTGTTTCGTTAATGCCAAGAAATAGAGGAAAAAGTATTTTGTGGCATTTTTTCTGAATAAGAGTTTACTTAAGGATAGCAATGAGTGAATAACTTCAAGCCTGTGCACTCCCATGGAAATGAGTTTCAAGCACTTACCTCTGCTCAGCTTCAAGCTGCCTGTCACGACGAACGGCTGGAACAACCCGCTCTTCCACACAGTTCTGCTCCTTCTCTAGGAACCCTTCAGGTTCCCTCTGTTACCTTGAGAGGGGTGTCCCATGAACTGGAGAATAACACACTGTCTATTTTTAATAACTCCCACTGGAGAATAACACTTTATTTTTAATAACTCCCAGTGGCACTTATAAAATACTTCCTTTATAAGTTAATGCATGTTCAAAGCTCAGCACAGAAAACAATCACTGGTTATCAGTCTTTCCTCTCAGCAGTATAACAGCCCCAGATTGTGTGGGAAAGACGTGTGGGTAACTGAAGTACACACCTAATCTGTCATCTACAGATCAAAGGATATCATAAAAATGTTGTTGTTTTACTTTGCTCCCCCCTAGACCACAAACAGAAAGCTATGAATCCACCTCCCACGTTGCATTACACAGCTCTGAATCCTTCTGCCAAGTTTTGAGCTTCAGATACCATTAATTTACTGAAGTTGCTTGCTGTCAGTAAGTGACCTAACAATGAGAACTCAAACTTCCATGATTTGCAGCATTTGACAGCCTTTTCCTGTCCCCAAAAGGCAAAATTTGAAAGTATAATTGGTTGGGGTGTTAGCTAGGCTTCACAGCAACACACTTTCAATCAAACAGAATTTAAAAGCCAGCTTGCTTTTCTCCATCCTCAACTACTTACACGAAATAAATTAGATGTAAGAACCATTTTTTCTACCAGGGTGCCTATATACTGCAGCAAAGCACAGAAGTGATATACGAAAGCCTGCTATCACTAACCCAATTAAAAGAAAAGAATACTTTCCAATGAATGAAATCATAGAATCATAGAATAGTTTGGGTTGGAAGAGACCTTAAAGATCATCTAGTTCCAACCCCTGTGCAATGGACAGGGACACATCCCACTAGATCAGGCTACCCTGCGTTTAACTGGATAGAGGGTAAACTACATTTGCTCTAAACTTAACTGATGCCAGCACATTTTAGTTTTAAATAGCTTGTCTACCTCATGGACAAGCAGATCTGGGGTCCTACCAGCACAGGGGGAGCCCCACGGGATGCACAAAGAAGGGCGCCATAGCAGAACAGCAGCATGATCAGCCCCAGCATCTACGAACGTTATTTTTCTGACTGTTCCTGACCTTAATTTTCTTGTCACAAGCCCAGCATCCTTTCTAGGATTTCTGTTACTCAAAATTGTTGGGGATGGGAAAGCAAGTTTCAGTTCTCTATCAACAGAGTTAACAACTTACAAGTGGCCCCTGAGGAAGCATCTCAAGAAACAATCAATCCAACATGCATTATAAAAGTTTCAGGACTTGCTAGTCTCAGAGTGTCTACTCTCATGATTTTTGAGCACATTAGTAAGGTTCAGACATGGAAAAAACTTTGAAAGAAGTGAAACATGAGCATATTCCTGTACCATACCTCCTATTTGATCTGGATTCCCAGCCCTGATGCATTTTTGACAGCTGATCCTCGATTTTTAGTAAAGAAGATTCTGCTTTTATAGAAAGAAAAGATGTAAAACTCAGGACTGGGGATGGGCATGATAACCTAGCTTTCTTCAGCAAAAAAACCCACAGGAATACTGTGGGCTAATCTGATTTATTTGAGCTCTCTTGAATCCCTGTCTAGTTATCTTTGCTGGTGCTGCAGAGGTGGCATAATTATGACACACTTGAATTTCTGTTGCAAAAGGGATGAGAGCACGAGATGAATTCTGAGGGAGGGGGAACAGTTGTTAAAGCAGATACCAAATCACAACAATAAATAAACCCTGTAAGAAATACAAGTACTAAATGAATTGGGAAGCAGCTAACAAGATCATAACTGAAAAACTCATATTAATTCCAGGAAGCACTCAGATTTTCATATGTGAAAGGTAAACAGAAGGGGAAGAGCTACACAACTATCACTTCACTCAACCCTGGCATCAAGACATATAATTTTTGAAGAGTTGATGTATATTTTTAAACACATTGCCTTTGTGTGAAGGACAGCAAATCCACCCATAGAGTGCTTAAGTGCAGTTCTTCATAGATGAAGAAATAATCAATACAATATGCTAAGTGGCAGCTCTTGACCAAGGTACATCAGAGGAAAAAAGAAAGAGCGGCACTTGAGGTAGACTATTAAAATTCCAAGGATCTGCCATTATAAAATATGCACTACTGTGGTACGTTGTTGATACATAAACAGAAATACACTTGAAACATATATAAAAGGGAACGTTGCAAACAAGTTACAGTTTACATGGCCTTTTTCCAATATGGAATCATTTTGTACTTGTTCTAAGTCTAAACCAGCACTATAAAAAATCCTCAAAGAAATGTTAAAGCATTTCTGATAGTCAACTGTGAAAGCTATATTAAAAGGACAACTAGAGTTTAGGAGTCATGAATGAAATGGGTCCACATAAAAGAACCTTACACAGTTTGCTTAGGGACATGGTTTGGGGAGTGTTAGGAATGGTTGGACTCGATGATCCAATCGGTCCTTTCCAACCTTGTGATTCTGTGATTCTGTGATTCAGTTTTCTTTTCTCTCAAAACCAGATGATGTCAGTTTGTAATAGCAGAGGTACAGCTATACTTACCTGAAAAACTTCCTTTTTAGGTACTTATATTGGTTATTTTTATATCTAGGTTGGCAACATCCCTCCCAAACAAAAAAAACATGGTTTTTCCTAATTTCAAGGGTGAAAAATTACAAGGTTTCTTACTGGCCGCGGCAGCAAGAGACCACACATCAGACACTGCAAAATATAAAAGGGTGATGACACATCCTGTCAATACTCTACCTGACACACTGGCATATTAGCAGCCCAAACACTGAATTCAGGGTTGAGCAAGTTAGCTGGTACGTGATTACATGAATGTGCTTGTACCAGCAAGCACATACTAAAGAACCAGGACTCACCTCTTTGCAGGACTCACCTCTTTGCAGGACTGCTGCCTGGACCCCATGCAAAGCCCAGTGGAGCCTGATGAAAGTTTCTCTCTGACAAGTGCCAAGCTCAGAAGTAACGGACATTTGCGGGGTTTTTTTGCCAAAGGACACAAAGAAGGTCTCCATTTCACAAGCCACCAATTACTCCTTGTTTTGTTACTTTCACTACACCCTCAGGTTTCTACACAGGCACATTTCTGCAGCTCTGCAAACACTACTGGAGTGTCTTCCAGATATTTGAGAAAAAAAAAAATAGGCCAGATTTTTCACTTCTTTCCACAGAACTTAAGAGAAATAATTTCATTAGCTCCAGGAGCTTTGTTTTCTCCTTTTAGTATGTTTGAATTGCATTCATGTGCTGACAATGACTTACTTGGGAAAGCGAAGTAAAGAAGGCAAAAAGTGAGTAATCTCCAGCTCTATAAGGCCATAATTCAGAAGACACTAAAATTTACATCATCCTTTATAGTCTTTTGTATTGATTTAGTATTGGCAGCAAAATCCCTGTGGCAGAAATATCATTAGGCAACACATTCCCATTTCCACTGAGAAGCAAAAGGCCCTTAAGAGAAATAATCAAGCTGTTAAATTTGATGAAAAGGTAAAAGTTAATGCAGACTGCAGACAAGTGCACCGTGACAGTACTGGAGACAGAGGATGCTAAAACTCATTTAGTAACAACTACTTTGGTAGGCTTGTGGGAAAGTGCAATTAACTGCATATTTTCTGTTTAAGACTGTTAGTTGCAATAGCATGGCATGAAACCACCTGAGGGTCCACTTCAGCGTAGACTTGGGTCCAACTCCACTTTTCGTATGGTGTGGTAGTCAAACAATCCTTTACATTTCCACACACATTAGGCAGCACATTGTCCTACTCTGCCCACAGCGCTGGAAGCAACCCACAAGCAGTATCCAGAAGTCCTCATTGTTGTGGCAACTCTTAGGACACACTTAGCCTACCTACCCAGTAAATTGTCTCCGTGATAGGTTAAGTCAATTCTAGTGCCTTTGTCTCAAACACCATCACAGCATGCTGACTGTAGTCTTGACAGGGCTCTGACTCAGTACTGGTTGCTGGACAAGTCTGAGGCATCCATTGATGCCTTTTTATTTGCTTTATGAAGCTACCTGCTACTTACTGCAGTAGCAGAGGCTGCACAAATAGGAAGGCAGGCCCTGATCCAAAGCCACATTCCAAGAAAGCTGTGGAGAGAACTGCTTGCACTATCCGCACAGCAACCAGTCACAAACTGGCTTCTTTTACTGGGAAATAGCATATATTGACGGGAGTTTCAACACATTATCTGTACTGGGATTCCCTCTTTACTATAGATCAGTATATTAAAGAAACGTTTTTCCAAGCTGGTTTTGCATCAGGTCAAATAACACAAAGCAGAACACCGATCCTGGATAAACACAATCCTGTCAGAGATCTGCATGATCCAGTTCTTTGTATATCTGATAGTACCCACGACTCCCAACTCCCACAAGCCCCAGCATGACAATGGGCTACATGAGGTGTCACAGAGCCAGAACAAAGGTCAACGCCTTGCTGACACTCGAAGGATCCTCCATCAGGAGGCAGGAAAGCTTCTTGCACTCTTGCTCCCTTCTGTTTCCTAGAAGGGGTGATCAGACAAGTCTCCGTCCTTGGAAGTGAATTGGCTTTGACATTTTTTGATAATTATTTAAATGCACCAAGTCCAACCCTTAAACCTTAAGACTTAAACCTCTGCTAAGGGCTATCCCAGAATATATTTTATTTTGAATGTATAAGAAAAACAGTTCAACTAAAATACCAGTGCAGTGAGAGAAGAGACTTTTGATTTTACTACCAAACAAAGCCTGTTAACTGCACCTCCAAAAGAAGCTTCATTCTTAGATACATTTTTTAAAATAAGTTTTCAAATAGCTCAGTTTCTTTAATCACCTAATGTCAATTTTTGCTGGAAAACAGAAAAGTCTGTAAGTAGTGTAAGCCAATAGCTCAGAATTTGCTCATTAGTTCTACTAAAAAAATAATACAAGTGAAAACCCATTAGCACTAGGTAAAATTATAAATAACAATTTCAAAACTTCAAGACACTATTTACACTGATGGCAGAATCCTACAGTGGCAGGAACAAATTTTGCAGCCCTAGGCACTTTCTAGGCACATTTTCTCTTCTTCACTTCAACTTCTCTAGCTTTCGATAGGAACTTTAATGACATTCACACTTATTGTTTGCTTACTGCCAGAGAAAGAGGAGAATTAACACAGAACTCAAGTAAAAAGCAGCAGAGTTGTATATAATACAGGTAGCTGGTACTGGTAATCTGATTTGACCATCAGATAAGCATGTGACATGGACACAATACATAAACATACAAACTCATTTCTCACTTGTTTCTTCTGCCTAAAAAATTCTAAAAACAAAAAAAAATTAAGCAGATGAACTACAAGGCCTTCGATTATTTTTGACTGAATTGAATAATTAATCTAATGGAACTTATCTAGAAAAGCAATGAATTTCAGTTTGGGGATCCTAATAAGACTGCGATCTCACCTACTGCCTTCAGTAGTGGGCTTGGAGGGCTCCTCACCCTCACCATGAAGGTGCTATATCTTTTTCCACATTTTGAGTTTTCTTCCTTGATCTCCCAGGCATTCTTCCTCATGCTTTTCACCAATATATTAAAACCTTTACATCTCTCATTTTCTTCCCATACAGAAATATGCGCAGCAAAGCAAGACTCTTCTCTGTTTTCTTAATAGTTAAACACCTAATAGGTAATATTCTTAGTGATTTTCGTAGAATTCTTAGAACTCCATTTCTTTTCCAACTCCCTCCCTAAATTTCAGTGTACTTTAAAAAGCACTGCATGAAATTATTCAATACCTGCTTCACATCTGTGCATGATACTGGCAATAACAAAACTTAGGTAGTCAAGAAGCAATTAATCCTTCTGTTACAGCACTTCACCAAGAGTTTAAACTCAACTGTTTGCTCAGAACAAAACACATCTTGTTTCCAAGCAACACGCTCCCTGTTGATGTGGCCCACATGATTTTTTTTTTCTTTTTTGGGCATGTTTCCATTAAGGCCATCTTAAATCAGCAAAACCATCACAGAAATAGATTGCTAAATAATTCCAATTTCATATATGCTATTATATCTACCAGAGCAAAGTGCTGAAGACTCTTACGACGACTCAGTGTCAAAGAGTATGACATCCACAAAAGAGCAAATATTTTGCTCCTGCTTTTCTTGGTTGTATTCTCTGAGAACAGGGAAAGCTTTCCTCCTACATGATCCCCACATGTCCCTTGCACAAATGGCAACTGTAGGAGTAAAACCCACCATAGGAATAATGGGGAGAAGGGCCAAAACCAAGGCTGGTAGAAGAATGGCTCATCCCCTTTCTTCTGTGACACAGGGGTATACTATCCTGTCACTGCAGCATCACAAGGCATGCTAAATATGATCACAAGCACTTTCCTCATCTTTCCAAGTGAGCTGGAAGGATAATCATGGGAGACATCACTGTCAGCTCCTGCTGTGAAACATGCAACAGCTAATTATGCCATGAAGTAGACCCCCAAAACACGTGCTCTTGTGGGCAATCTTTGTACACTTGGAGAGGCACTTCAAATACCAAAACAAAAAGCTTAGCTTCACTACATATTTATAAGAGAGAACTTCAGTTCCTTTCATTAGCCACTTAAAAAGCCCAGAGAAAGCTCTCACTGCAGCCAGACTTGGACCTTCTCACAAAAGCTGTCCAGTGAAGAGCCTAGGCTGTAAGATTTCAAGTTGTTTCAGTAATAGCATGCTATTTATATGCCCCTTGAACATCAGTCAGAGCCAAGGACACCCACACAGTATAAAGACACCAAGCACAAAGAAATTTTAAGTGAATGGGTCTATTTCCCCCTCGCCTACACCAAGGCCAAAAGTATCTTCATTAAGTAAAAAGTAGCAAGAATGAGATCCTGTAACTCTCCAGGAAAATCTGGCCAGCTACAAACAAAAGCTATTCAGAGTTTTGTTTTGCTCACTGATGCTTGTAAGACAGCGAAACATGTAGAGCTTGACAAGAGGAAGACTTTCACAGAAGTGACTGTTCACCTACATAATACAAGAAAATATAACGGACTGTCCCAATCTTCATTGTCTTTAAATGTATTTCCAAATCAATTGGTTTTTGAAGGGGTGAACAGCTATTTCCCACAGCTATTTCAACGCAAGATGATCAAGACAAAAGATACAAACATCATGCGTAGTTGGGCAGGCATTTTTTAACCAAGCACCAAGAGGTTAAAAAAAAATATTTGTTGAGTAGCATTTTGCTGTAGGAGGCTAAAGAGCCAGTGCAGTTGCCATCACTTGACATTTCTGATTTTGCACATCATTAGTATAAATGAAAAAGAAAAGTTATAATGGAAATCATACACAATGTCATAAAATGCATCTGTGGATGTAGAAATTACTAAAATCTTTTATGTTCAAACTTGGTATTGTTTCTAAATAACACCTGCAAAATGTAAGCAGCTATAACCACCTCAGAAGTCAAAAAGTTCTCAGTTGTTTCAGCCTATGTGTCAAATGCCTGTAAATAAATTTATGAGTCAAGGAATGGTACTCGTGAGCAGACAGCATTTCAGCCACCAGACCAAAACTCTAAACATTGCTAGTAAGTGTGAAATCAAAAAGGTTTTTTTTTCCCATTTAGGACATAAACTTGGTGATCACAAAACACTGTCAATGATTTACACGCCAACAGGCTTTTCACAAAAAGGCCTGTGGAAGAACTTTCCTGGTCAAAAGTTTGCTAATAACTAAGACTTCTTTACTCACAACACAGATTTCTGCCACCAGAGTTGAGTGAAAAATCAAAAGGCCCCTTACCTCAGGAGTTAAAGAAGATTTTCCTGTAACTCTCTTCCTTCAAGAGGGTGATACTGATACAAACTTGGTCACTTAGATTTAGCTATATCAGATCTTGCATGAAGAGCACACACCAAAGCAAGAGAATCTCCTTGTGGCAAGAGGTCATTCACCTGGGACTCTTTCAGAGCCAGAAACATCCCACTGATAATGCTGACAGTGATAGCATGAGAACCCAACATAGGAGATTATATCACAAGCTCACTCTGATTTCCCTGGAGCACAATCTCACCTTACAATTTTAAAAATTTCACTGGAATACTCCTTACGAAAATAGGGTTGTATTGCCACTTCTGCAAGGCACAAGATTTAAATTTAAGATGCTGCAGGCAAAACAACCAAGCCTTTTCTTAGAGCTGCTAGAATTTCTTGAGGATAATTCAGAGAGATGCAGAATGGGACGACAGAGTGCCTTCTGCTGAAAAACACTGTTCTGCCACACCTTCAGTAGAGAACTGAGTCACCCAGCGTAAGCCCTCCCCATAGTCTCACCTCTGGTGGAAAAATAAAAGGAAGCCACAGCATTTATCTGAAAGAATTTCCAGACTTTTTTTTTTTTTTCCCTCTTTTTAAAGCCCATGAGGCACAGGGAAGAAAGGCCTCATCTGCAGAAGGCTTTGAAAAGCGAGGTTGTGCACCAGGTTACCACCAGAGTTTGGCTGAGTGATACTGGACACGGTGAAAGCCAATTAGAGTCTATATAGCTGTGTTCCCATGTACTTACCACCTGGCAGGCTTCTCTTTGATAAGCAAGTCCATTTACCAACCTACTCAGCAACAGTCTTGTAAAGTGTACATGTAACAAGTCACAAGTTGTTCCATTTATTTGAGTAAATATCTGGTAAATAAAATCATTGGTAAACATTACAAAATTAAATACATTAAAAAAGCTTGCCAGTACACATAAAATTCACAAACATGTACTTCTTTTGAAAAATAAAATATGTTCAGAGCACCCTTGATATAAAATGCCTGACTAGTGTCACCTACCAGCATATGGTAGCTTATTGAGCATTTTAGTTACGACATTTTCCAGGAGGGAGTAAAGATCTCTTCTGTTCTTGCATTTGCAAGTAAGAGAGCTCAAGTTAAGATGTCTCCCCACTTCTCAAGGCAGGGACATAAGGAAAGACTGTAATATTCTTTGTCTGCCTAATAAGAGAGGAATTTGCATTTAATAAAGACCACATCACTAAATGCAAGACAGTGTTTACAATTAATTTTGGTAGCACTGCCTTTCCTCCACTGTGAAGCAGCTTTTAAATGGCGATGGACACCATAAGGGCGATGCAGGCCCTTATTCAGTATAGGTTAGCACAGTTCCAAGACACCATGAAGTGGAGAGGAAATGATCTGGCAAAGCATCTAAGTCAATCAAATAATTTTAAGTCTACAAATTAAGCCCTTAAAATTCCCAGTTCTCATATGCTGCAGTTTAAACAAGGAGATATGATGACATTCTTCACTGGGATGCTTTAAGGGTACTAAGAAAAATGTCAGCACTTATTTTAATAATCTAAATTGGTACCTTCTGGTAGTAGATTTGCTATAACCACCATTTAAATAATTTACTGTAACAAACTTTTCCTTCCATTCATGTGAAACAGTATTCACAACCCACTTTATCATTTATGTACAGACAAGTACAAGAAACTTGACATCCATGAGTTAAATGTACAATCAACTTAAAAAACATTATCCAACTAGTTGCAAGGAGAAGTCCCCTGGCTCTGTAAATTTACAAGATCTTCTGGTTCACAACGCAGGCTTGCTGCCCCTCATCGCTACCTCCTGGACTCTTCACTTGCTTCAGTAATCCTCAAGTGAAAGTTGAGCAGCATCCAAATTGTTGATAGTCTTGATAAAAAAATTGACACTTAAAAAGAACCCTTAAAACACAAAAAAGAAATTCCTTGAGTCAAAACTGAATGAAATCCAAAAAAGTTGTGGAGCGAGACAACTATTTTAATAACGGTCTTGTATTCTAAGTCCCATTTCCCTTGCCATGTCTTTTACAGAGTGCTACTACTTCGAGTTATTTATATACTCTTCTTTTGAGGGGGACTGAGTTTCCTCATTCCTCTTATCCGAGTTAGCAGCTCTTTGATAAATTCCTAGGAAAAAAGATTAGAAAATATGAGTAATTTTTATGATCCCATAATACTAGGATTTTGAGTTTAAAAAAAAAAAATCAAAGCAAACTATCCATTTTTACTTAAGCTTTTACTGCTAAGCTGGAACTCCTCTGGCCTGATCTCCATAAAACCTTATATGCATACTCTCATGACACAGTGGAGGTGTGAACAACTAGCTTCTCCTCTGCATGAATGCTCAGGCTCACTTGCTAGCCGTCTTCCAGGCAGGCTTTTACTACACAGCGCCTTCTATAAACTGTTGAATCAAGCAAAATCTGTGGCCGGATACAGCACAAATACTCAAATCAGACTTTCATAGTTTAAGCCTGCACAGAAACCACCACTGCTGCCAAAAGAAGTGTTTCTCTTGCCACTCTCCATGCCGGCACTAGCATTTGGATTGGCTGCATACTCAGCTGGAACAAAAAGCTGATCTAGCTAAAGACTCAGCTGTTTTTCCTCGCACCCTGCTACCTTCCAAGCTGGCTCAGCTTTCTGACCAGGCTCACCACCCACCTCACATCAACACTCATGCCAATCCGAGGAACAAGGAGCCAGAAGTAGCACCACTAGCTTACACTGGGAAAAAACTGTTTGCGGAGCTCGGTGACTGACAGTATTCTGGAAAAATACATATTTGTCCACTAACTCTTTATTCACAGCAATACTTCCCTCAGCTTCAGTAGATTTTCTTTTTAAATTGTGGGAGCACAGAAGCTTACACAATTGCACCATTATCTGAAATCTTTTTAGTATACAATTTCATATAGTAACTGCAGTTGAATTAAAAGCTAAATCAATCCCTTACTGTCATATTGTAAGACTAATGTTTACCTTTAATACTATGCATACACCTACAAAAAGGCTCTTGCCATGAAATCATTTAGCTATAAACATGGAATGCAATCATGGATTTAGTCGGTCAGGTTGATATGAAAGGACAAAAAACGTCACTTCTTAGCTGAATGCTTCAGACTAAAAATTTCAGTGAACAAGGTCACCACCTAAGTTACACCAAAATGTAATTTAACTTGAGAAGATGTCATTTTTTTCTGGTGGGACCACAACCCTGGCAGATGTCACCCCAAAAGAGCCATTTCCTCTCCTGACACTTTACGTGCAACTATACTGCTGCATGCACTGTTGCACCATGGTTATTGTTGCACCCACGCTAGCTGCGGCTTCAAAGAACAGCAACAAAGGCAGAGCAGCATACACACAAGTATGGACTACAAATGCTCTCTGGCCTCCACTCCTGAACTAATTAGATCAAGGCCAGTACAGGAATACATTTGTGCATATCAATAGTGCACTTCACATCTGGATAGATAGCCTAAGAAGATAATCAAAGCATATTTGTTGAGACCCCAAATCTTCCCTTCTCCACCCTCTAAAAAGCTGTCCTTTTTCCACATATGCACGAAACACTTCAACAATACCCACTCTAAACTTGTCAGAGTGGAGAAATCACCCATTCAGTGCTCAGAAAAAGGAAGGAGAGAGGTTTAGCCTAAAAAAAAAATAAATAAAAAAATCACAGCTTTCAATGCATTAAGCTTTGGTTCTATGTTATCCTTTCATCATTGTGCCGACCTGCTAAATAATACAAAACTAATATGGCACACCACTGTCTAAAACACATAAATACACTTTAGGGACTTCTTTAACAAACTTAAATAAAGCCCTGCAGTGAAATCATTACAGAAATAAACTCTCTAAAGTGATCTTAAAAAGATTTTTACTTGGAATTAATGCAACTACTATTGCCTTTCAACAGCTGTTTCCATAAAAAAAACATACTCCTATGCCAAAATATTAGATTAAGATAGCTGTGGGAAGGAACAGGCTCAAGTTTTGTTCTTCCCTTTGGATGACTTTATTAGTTGTCTGTTAAAGCCACAAATACTCTAGACCACCTTCACCCACCATCAAGGCAGCAACAAGACACTGCAACTGGAAGCTGTCAACTGCTTCACAGAAGTTGCAAGTAAGAAAGTTAGAGTATTACAGAAGGGCCATCTGCAGAGCAGACAGGGAAATCTATGGGCATTACTCTAGCTGAAGCCATTTGGAATATCATGTTTGAAAGGCATTTCCACCATTTCTCTGTCTATTTTCTCCCACAACTTAAATTTGGAACAAGTTTCCCTCCGTTACAAACACTGCCAAGGGTGAGTTACTTTTCAATACATTACAAAAATGGAGGGAAGTTTCTCCCCTTATGCTTTCTCAAGGGGTACCACAAGCACCTTCTTTTGCAAAGTAAGGTACTTGCTTGAATTTTTCAATATTAGAAATATTGAACCTAGAAACTTAGTAGTGCTGTCAAAATAAATCGAAAATTAGGGGCGAGTCCCTAACCAGATGAGAGGTAATTGAGATTATTCCTAAAGAAAAGAGCTGTATCCACCTGAAGTAATACATATAGTAACTGAAAATGTTTTATGTGGCAGACATTTCACATAAAGCAGTAATGATATGTACATTCCACAGGTGTGCAAACTAGAGTACTGGTTCAGTAAATTTCTGATTTAAGTATCATTTTGAATCTGATGCTTGCATGGTACCAGCTATGACTAACACAGTTGTGCTCCAGTGCTTGTGCTTGTTTTACAGCTCCGCATCAAGGAAAGGCAGTATCCTAAAAAAGACAGACATTTTCCCTCTTAGAGGTAGGAAAGAAGATGCCACAGCATTTCAATAAGCCTTCACTTTCTAACTAACCCACTCAGCTTGATGACATACAGTAATACCCAGTTGTTTTCTTTAAACATCACTCAAATTGCAGCTTCATTCCCTATGGACACTTGAGCTAAGGCTTAATATCCACAACTATCTCAACCTCATACACAGAAATCCTTTTACACAGAACACTTCCTTGAAATCCCCTCTAGGAGATAAGCTGAAGTTTAGCTTCATGCATTTGAAAGCTGATCGTGTACCAACCTAAGTTAAAAGTAGTTCTGTAACACAGGTTGGATTATCTACTTATATATACTTATATACTACTTATATATACTTATATTTAATACAGAGTTAGAAAACATTTAATAATAATTCAGCTTAAGATTCAAGGACTTATGAATTATTCCTTGAAGGGCTACAGCAAGAAATACAAAGGTCACATCTACTTTTAATTGACCAAAAAAACCTCGTAACAGCACTTTGGGCCTTGCTAAATGAAAAAAGGAAAAATATATACAAATTCAGTTAAAATTCTTTTTACACATTCTGTACAAGTATTAAGAGTCTTAATGTGTAATACAAAATCATTGTTTCTAATTCTAAAGGCAAATTTAAATGAGAGACAGAGACTAAATCTATTGTTCATTTGAACTCATCTATATTCAGCCTTAGGCGTTTGTCTTCTTCCTTCTCTAATGCTTTCCCTTGAAACAAAGGCATTCAGTTCAGCAAAAGCATTCATCTAATGCAGAATAAAAAAATAAAGACAATAAATAAAGGTGAAATGACAATTCAGCAAAGAGAAGGAAATCAGTTCTATGCTTTGGAGGTGTGATTCATTGTTTTAATGAGGTCATTTGACAGACAATGAATTCTAGGCTTCCTATTCAAGTCTTCCAATTAATTCTGAAGACTAATTAGACTCTGTCTGTCCAGCTTTCTCTCCTACAAACAGTATACATGTAATAAAAATAGTTTTTAAACCAAAATGTAAGGTCTCTAGTCCTCCTGCTGTACTAGAGCATGAAATGAATCCTGAACTAGCTTTCTTCCACAGCTTTACTTCCTCACAGCCATGTTAAAAGTCAGATAAAAGAAGATTTCCTTGAGTGTTTGCCCAAGGATATTTCCTAGAAAGAGCCTGATTGGTTGGATATAAAACACAAAGTCATCCTGGAGAGAAATTCCCATAGCTATCTGGAGAAGAAACTGAACAATAGCTTAAAAGTGTCATCTGAATAACTAGAAATGAAAAAGCAAAGGGGGAACCCTACTGGCAACCACCTTCCCTTCCCCACAGGCTCAAACCAGAGGCCAACTGTATGGGAAAAAAAGGTAACTGATGGGGTACAAATGCTTTGTGAGAAGGGGACCAGAAGCTGCCTTCTATTAGGAAGAACTTGTGCAGTGTCTCTGTAGCCTCACTGAAAAATCACGTTCACACAGCTTCTCTCCTAGAGGACCTAGCACTATCGGTGCCCAGAGGTGGACAATACCAGTAATTTAGCCTCTCAGTAAGCCCAATACAAGACACTGACGAGAGACTATAAAGCCTAGCTATGGTCAAAATAAGTGGTCTAGTTATTCTCTGATTCAGTGGCACGTAAACAAACAGCTTATTCTTGTCAAATCACTGTTTGCTCCTCTATTCTTCTAATATTGCTATGAGTATCTGTTAGCTGTTTTCCTCAGTACTTGCTGAAACAAAAACATGCAAGCTTAATTCCTCCCAACACTGTAGTGCAATATAGGGCAGATCTCAGCAGGGTTGTAAACAGTTTTAGTTCACTGAATTCAGAGCGGTCAAATGGATCAACAAGAAACCATGTTATTTCTAGACATGTCTCTCCATTGCTTTCAGATATGGATGTTTCTCAACTTTCTTATCTAAAAAAATATCCTATTTGATTTCAAGTACTGTTGCTTAATAATTTACCATCCATCAGCTGAGCTACAGTAATGTCTATGAGCTTCAAGGTTCCCCCACATTTAATACCGGTTCACTGCACTGAGGCTTTAGGACACATCTTCAGTTACTGTTGCTTCAAATGGGTGTCCTGCGTATTGCTGCCTAGCAGTTATATTAAAAAACAAAGAGTAACATGTATTTGAAAGAATTCATAACACAGCAGGAACAAAAACCCATGATCCTTCAAAATTCTAGAAGTTTCATTTCAGCAGGGTAGAGCCTTCTATTCATGTCTGCATCCTAACTACATATATTATCTAAAGACATACTCAAATTAGCTTTTAATTTTTTAAAAAAAGTGCTTGGACCACTCTAAAAAGCTGCATCACAAGCCTGTCATTTGCTCCAACTAGAAATTAAATTGGACAAACATATAGTTAAGGAAAAGCATCTCTACTTTTCTCAGAATTAAGTGTTAAACGTTGCTGAAATAGTCTAGCCACTGAAGTAATTAAATAGTCAGTGACTTAAACCTCTGCCAAAATCCTCTAGAGAACATGCACAGCAATTTAACAGTTCATTTGGAAACCGTATTGAAAATTGTTAGCAATTAGAAGTTCCCAGCAAAACAACTTTCATTTATGATGCAACTTCATCTCCCATTTTGCATTGAGTGAAGAACTATATTAACAGAACGATCTGGATAGATTTAGTCCTGCTTGCCTGAGTAAGAGAGATCTCTAGCCCATTTGCCTGAAGCTTTGTATACTTCTATGAGAAAAGAAAGAAGCAAAGAAACCCCAAACCTAATTTTATCATGTTCTCTTCAAAGACTAGATATCTGCAGACATTGTCTACCTCCGCCTCATCCTTCAGAGACAGTAAACAAAAATTGCCCACCCATGGGACGTTTCTCTCACAGGAAGTTAAGAGTAGACCTGTTACTTATCCTGCCATCACTTTGGCAGTCCCACTGGTGAAAGCTCTAATTCACAGTCACAAATATGTCAGCTTTTCTCCAAAGCCCAAACTTTAATGGCTGGTCTTGCTGCTACCTATAGCGGAGATATAACAACACAGATTTAACTAGCCACCCTCAAAGCATATCTTGACAAAACCTCATCAATTTCATGCCCACAACAGTCTTCCTATTCTCAGTAAGGGTCTATCATCAAGTATCAAAACCCTATCAGGGATTACAGATTATATTTACATTTCTTTGCTACATTCACTGCTAACATGAGACTCAACTCCTAGTGACCTACATTAAGATTCTCCATCACATTGGCAAAACGGAGACATCAACTTGACAAAGGGCTAAGTGGGATTTTCCACAGGGGATGCATGGCTTTGAGTGAAGTACTGGCTGCTCTGGTGCATAGGTGATGCAGGAAGATGTTGTTGCTCCCTGCTCCTTTTCAGCCACAGAAGTTCAGATCCGAGATTTGGTTATGGCAATGATTTTGCAGATAACATATCCTTTAATTCTGCGCAGTCCTAAAAATGAATTGCTATTCTCTCACATCAAGCCTTCTTTTACATCAAGAGTACCCGACATGCACCACTTTTGAACTAGATAGGACAGTAACAAGAGAAAGGGGAACACAGAAAGCATAAACTGTCTGAAGAATACTTCTAGCACCATTTAACTTTGCATGGTGGAAAGACATCATCATGTGTCAAACCACTGTCAACATTTGAGCGTATGCCTTAAATAAGGCAGCTACTCAATTTCTCTTCAACAAGTGCAACTTAAATGGTCATACTTAAAGAGTGTGGCTCAGGTAAAAGGATGCAAAGTATAAATAAAAGTCACACATTGCAGTGATTAACACGAATAAAAACATACTTTATGGTTTGCTAGTTACCAAGTGTATTTCTTGGCCACCGTTTTAATTATGTTTCTACAAAGAGCCAAGTTGGCAATTTGTGTCCAGAAACTATTTTTAGTTTCTGGCACCTTTCACAAAACTAACTTTTAATGACTGAATGAGACAGTCACATTGCATATGAATCTTGATTAATAAATCAACATTTTAATTTAAAGATCATTAAGGTAAACTTAAACAGCACCCAAAAATGATATTGACTATGCACACCTTCCTGATTAACCTCGGGTAAACTACACAACTCTTTCCAACAAGGTTACCATGCTAAGTATATTTCCATACAACTTAAGATAACAGCTGAAACCACTAGCTTAGAAAAGCTTTTAAAATTTTAGAGCACATTCCCCTATATTTCCCCTAGAAGAAAGACTTCACAGCAGCAGCTCATAAATTACTGTCAGCTCCTGTCTTTGGCCAATCTATTAAAGAGTCTGAGAACTCCTGCCACTTTTCAAGTGACCTGGATAACTCTGCTTCTTCAGATGAAAAGTCAATCCAGAACATGCAGAAATCTGTCAGTCTTTCCTTAACCTTAAGTCTAAGTGGAAGACACTAAGCAAGACGGACTTAAGATACACATTTGGGGTTGGTTTTTGGTTTTTGTTTGGGTTTTTTTGTTGTCACTGGGGTTTTGGGGCTTTTTTTTTTTTTTAAACAGATAGGATAAAAGCTTCAAGTTACTAAGCTTTCTGCCTGGACTATTTCTCCCTGTGTTCTGAATAGTGGAGACATATTACATAAATTTTTCCCTAGTGAGGGATTATTGCCTTTTGCAAACTGTATAACTCTTAATGCTAAAACCCCTAGTGCACTTGACAAACTGTATTTGATTGGTCAGGAGAAATTCCATTAGCACTCACCCATTTTCCAGAAAACAAGAAATCCTTTCACAAACAAATTACCTCAATAGTTTTGAGCAGTCTGCAAACATGAAAGGATTGTAGATTTTCTACACAAACTGTGGATCCTCATATAGTAAGTTTAAATCGACTTAAAAGCTCTTTTCAGTCCACACATGGCATGTTAAAAGAAAAAAAAAAAAATCACTGTTTTTTAAGTGGTCTGAGTTTGCAGTCACGCAGTTTTACTAGGCTTATCATGCTACTGATGAAAAAGAAAAGCCAATGTTGTGAAAACACTCCCAGGAAATCACTCCCATTTTAGCAACTATCCTCACAGAAGAGTGGATGGATTAAGTACTTCTCCCAGCTTGGTTATCCTGAAAGATTGTCAAGAAAGATTTATTCTCCCAGACAAAGGAGCTGCCACCATCTCATCAGCAGAGGGCTGAAGAGACAAGCCAAGTTCAGTATTAAAATCTCACCTTGACTAAGAGCCTTGAGAGCACACTAACAAACATGTCCAAGGTGTTTTTTCCTGTGGACTGCTATGCCAACTTAATTTAACCGCACAGCACAAACACTCCGTGCAGTTCTATGACCAAGCTTTCCAGTGGAAAACCTCAGTAACATCTGTCACGTACCCTTATCAGGGCTCAAAAATTTGTCCTTTTATTAAGTGTCAAACTTCAGAACTAGGGAGAATAAATCATATTACATGGTCAATGAAGGAAGAAGAGTAATGATTTGATTCTTTGCCTTCCTCATCTGCCTTCACGTAACACAGAGATAAGAGTTCAGCACAAGTTGCTGCTCAACTCTTGGCAACCTGTTCCTTCCACCCACTCGCCACTCCCATTTTCTCTCACTAGCCTGTGATAAGAACCACGTCAGGTTCCGCATGGCGTATCAGTCTTCACACCTATCTTACAAAAAACAACTAAGGTTTAACTGCACTTGTTGAGAGAAGGCTGGAAGAAGCTGGCAAGTCATCTGTGGTGTAGCATTACTACAGCAAGACAACCGAAGACTTGATTTTTTTGTCCTGGCATCTCTGTATCGTGAGATTGTGTTATCTGCTGTAAAGAAACAAAGGTATAACACAAAACCAAGCTCTACAAGTGTTACCATACAAGCCTTTCTGGGTCAATTTCCTGCACTGCCAAGAAATTAGTACCAACAACTGCAATATGTCAGACGTAAAATTAAATGGCTTCACATTGGAGAGCACAGAGCCCATCTCTCAACTGGAAAATGCACACAAATACAGTAGGTTTCTAGCCATCCAATGAGATTTGTGTTTAGCTCTCTTGCAACACAACAGCTCTAAGCATCAGTAAAGTCACCAAGGACATGAGAGAGGACAATATTGATACTTCAGCTGGAATGATAAGCAGTTCCTCCACAGTGCCCAATCCTGTTCCTACCATAGTCAAACAACAGACACAAACATTCCCAAGATATAAAGCACCCCGCCTACATGCTCCCTATTAATATTCCTATATTTACTTTAGAAGTATATAGAAGAATAGTATTTAAGAAAAGTCTTTTTACCTCTGTTGGTTTGTAGCAATCTACAAGAGTTTCCTAGAAGCAAAACATGAAAGCGTCAGTTGCAATAACAGAGTAACAGTGAACATAAACAAGTCTACAGTATGAAACTTGGCAAGCCTGAGGGGAAGAAAAGGAGCAAGAACCAGGAATTACTGGATGAAGATGCTACTGAAAACTGAGCATTGTATCAAGTAACCTTTGCTTCCCACGTGTACAAGAATTATTTGCAACAGGAGAAAAATGATGGCTTCTTCCTCCAGGTTTGGAATTTATCAAATTCCTCTTCCCTAGAAAAACTGAGAAGAATCCAAGAACATTTCTGCCAGCAATACACACGAGAAAGGTAGGCTTTTTGTCAGGGCACCACAGTTCTTGTAATTGTAGAAATACAGGCATTATCTAGGCCAGGCATTCCTGGCAGGTTGGCTGCAGCAACTAATTTAGGCAGAAGCATCAAAGCCATTTATGAATGCTAAGTAAACAGCTTGGGGCCATTCCCCAGGTCTTTGCAGCTGGACAGTGGGCTCTGGGAAAATGGTGTCACTAGGCAATGTAATCAAATGTGATGCATCTCAGCACCAAGTTACTATCCTCCCAGAAGTGAGCTGAGGTGCAAATGACTGCTCTGGGACACATTTCCTTCCTTCAGCGCACCTGAAAAAACTATAAACAGAGTCCCTCATATTGGTTTAATAGCTTGATTTAGTTATATGCATCACTACTAAGACAATTGTTTCTTTTCTTTCCCCCCTTATTCTTCCATTCATTAACTTTTACCTCAAGCAGGATTCAGAGAATTAGAGAGCTGGTTTGAATTTTATAATTTCAGCAGACAGCTTCTGAATATCCCTACTAATTCCTGCTGCTGACCATTTTACGCTTTCCTCAAGCTTCTAGACAAGTACTCCAAGATAACTTGATGGGTTCCAATTTCTGGCTAGTATAGACAGAGAAGCAAAGTTTCTAAAATCCGAAGGACAAGGGAGGATTTATGGTCTGTTGTATGTACACATCCATTTTTTTGCTGCTGCAGTGAACCACAGAAACTCTCTGGTCATTACAACTGATTTCTCAGCCACATAATTTTTCTATGTAGCTGTTCTTTATTTTCCTATATTTTTGGGGGTTTTCATTTTATATACTTGTAAAAACAAGAATGAGTAGAAAAAAACCTGAGTTTGTTAACCTGCTTCAGCGTATCTCCCCACATGATTGGATCCTTTGAACTTTTATCACTGTTTCACCTACCTTCCAGAAATTTTCCATCCTAAAGTATTTTGACTATCTACGTATAGATTTGTACCTTTTACAGATTATGCTAAACTTAAACCCAGAAACCTCTCAGTTCTAATTCTACGCTTACAGTGGATTCAATCAACCACAAGATATGGATCCAGATGCATTAATTCAGTCACATTCAGATTTAAAATTAGAAAAATAGTATTACCTGTAATTTGAGAGCTCTCTCCTCTTCATTTGCTGCATCAAGAAGGTCATCAATGTCAATTTCTACTTCTGGCATCTCTTCTTCCTGAGAAGCAAAAATCTCCACTTAGCCCATAGAGATATCCTTTAACTAACCTTAAAAACAGCCTGATGATAGCACACAACCCCATCTGCCTGGAGCCAGACCAGAAGGAAATCTGTAAGGGACAGTGGCTTGATACTTGCTCCCAGGCCAGCAGAAGGCCAAGCCCAGCCACACAGGAGGTGACAGCTCTTAAGCTGCTCTTCCTTCACAGCCAGGAGTTGTGCTCCTAACTATGCCCTGCAGCGCAGGTCATGCTATTCTGAGAGTACTGGGCAAAAGGATGAAAAAGATGTCAGGGAAAGGGAAGTAGTAGAGTCTTCAGCAAGCTACAAAATTGCTTTCAAAACATTCCTGACTGGACTGCTTATTTTCTTACACTACGAAGATCTCCCTTGCTCAAAGCTGGTTTAGAAGGATAACCATACATGGCCCATCAGAAAAGCTCAGATTTCCAATGCCTACAGTGAAGCAGCACGAAGTATAAGGCACAGAGTATTTTGGATAAACTTCCTGCACTCGTACACTTCTTTCTTTGCATCATCAACATATTAGACATGTTGTTCCCTGAGTCAGAACACTAGTCCACACATTTTTGAAGATCCCTAAACTGCATAATCCCAATGAGAATTCATCATCCATAGATATCACTATTCACTAAGTTCATAAGTTGTGAAAAAAAAAAAATTCTGCTTGCCATTTTTTGCTTTTTCTCATCATAAAAGGCACTTCAAAATGGTAAACAAACACCTCCTGCACATACAAAACACACTGATCTCAGCGTCTCACCCATGCCAAGTCCCACCTTCACAGTGGCCTCAGTGTCACAAAAATAGCTCCTCCATTGCCCCTGCTCCAACCAAGCCAATGCATGAGCACCATGCAGCCTGTCCTCTCCAACAAGTACACTGCCATCAATCAGCTCACTGGTGCTGCATCACCATGGCATCTACCCTAAGAAAGCAGGGACTTGGAAGTGTCCAGTGAGAGGGTCAGGATTGGTGGGTTTGGAAGTCAGTAGCAAGCAACAAGACCATTATCCCCAGCAGCAGGTGCCATCTTGTACCCCACTGACATTTTTCAAGATGTTTTAATGTATTTCAACAAAAATGTGGTAGGTTCTAGCAATTTGCAAAAACATTTGAACAACAGTGAAATAATTTAATGGCTCAAATAGCAACCACCACAGGTAACACCAGAATTATTCTTCAACTGTATAAAAGAAGAACCTAAGCATTAGCAAGGAAGATAACAAATTAGCTCGAGTTAATCTAATGAAAGTTAAGTACCAAAGAACTACCCATATCAGAACACCTCCAGCTAAAACGCCAACTGCTCCACATTTATTTGGGTGTGTCAAGGGAGGACAGAAGTAGGATGATTAAGTTCCCCACTCCCCACCTCTGAAGCAAAGCATGCAGGAACATGATAGCACAGCCATGCAGACTATTAGATCCGATGCATGGGAACACACAAAGCACATCCTTTGTCCAATCAGCAGGTTCATTCTTTCTCCAAATGCATTTTAGTCAGAAAGAAGTGTGGGCATTTGCCTGGATGAATCATAAAAATACTAGTTACTGTAACACTATCTGGTAATAAGGGAGTTTATAATCTAATGCTATCGACTCCTTAGCAATTTAAACAATGGTGGGTTAGAAAAGAAGTCTTCTACAGACTGTAAAGATATTCAGGTAAAAGCCACCAGAACTGGAAAGGATAAAGATTAATTTGTAAGTGGTACACTTACTTAGGCAAATTAGAGTTGGGATAGTAAGCTTCACACTAAGAACCAGAAATTCCCCATAAAGACAGTAAACCTGAACACTTTATCTAAATATAAATACTGTTAAGATAGGGAGCGTAGAGTTATTAATACTGTAAACTTATCAAAATACACATCCATGGGTGTATATAAATGCCAATTGCACATCTGCCTGTGCTCAGAAGCACTGTTCAGCACATTGAGTATTTTTAAATGCTTGCTGGAGCAGCATTTTGGCAAACTTGAAATGATGTTAAAAGGTGACAGCGAGGGGAAATACCTAAGAAGGTATACAATGCTTTTTTGTGTTCACACTTTATTGAAGCAGAACACTCCTGAAAGTTTAATTTTACTCCGATGGCTACCAGTCACACAGGAGAAATCCTTGCTTTTATCCCTTTTCATTCTTATCTTCTTCCACTTAACTTTCTCCTACATCTTTAAGGTTCACATAGCTATCAGTTCAGAGGGCAGCTATACCAGTCATTCACTGAAGCTTAGGTATAAGAGGTCCTCTACACTCCTCTACATCAACAGAATCCATAACAAAAAGTAACAAAAAGTAACAAAATCAGGAATACTCAAATGTGGGACTACAGCTGTGCCTGACAGACATTCAAGTAAGTTACATTTTCTGTAGATGTATATCTTCATTACTTCATAGCAGATTTGAACTCTGACAGAACGCAAATGGAGGGAGAAGTGCAAAAACATAACTGTAGGTCTTATTTTTGCATGAATGAACAAATATAATCAAATAATTTTTTCCATCGGAATTACTATGCCTGTATGATCTCAAGTGTTTTATGTTAGGCATGAAAAACATGTGCTTGGGTCAGGAGCCTGACAACTTCACAACAGCTGTAATGACAGAGGGAAGGACAGTCACGACTTCTGTTTGCCTAATTTTATTGGAGAGATAAGTGCACTTGGTCCTACCACAATTATGCAGATAGATCTAGATAAGGCTGAGGAAAGCCTGAAAGGAGCTGCGTATAGCTGAAGGGTGGTATTTCAAGAGTTTTGTTAGTGCTATGAGGCTGTGCAAGGAAACCAATCCACTGCCACTTTCTGCTCCAGTGAGAGACAAGGTGTCGCAAACAGTGGATGATGGGGTAAAAAGACACCACAAGAAGCATGCTGACAGAGACCAGCCTCCAAAAAAGCTAAAATAGAAGAGATGTGGGGGTTGCGGGTGCAAACACCCATCAATGGCAACAACTAGAGGAGGGGAGGATGGACACACTCCTTTTAAGCACCCTCTCCAATTTGCCTTAACAACGTAAGCAAGACATGAGCTGATTTCTGCTCAAGTATTCAATAGTCTAAAAATACCAAAGTTGGCTTTCGTGCCATTCAATGCAACTTAAATTCAACCTTGCATTGGAAGGCAGCCCCATGATTATTCAGGTTGCACAAATTCTTCGCAAACTACTGACAAAAGGCCTTGGAGCACAGCCATGCATGAAGTAGTAAAAAAGCTGTAGTAGTCTATGGCATTACAGCATTCTAACTTTTGCTATTTAGCCTCCGGCAGAGGCAATTACAGCCCCAGCAGTGAATGGAACAGAAACAGGTGAGCATCCTGTGGTGAAACCCAGGAAAAGGTCTGAGCCTCTGAAACCACCTCCCACTATAGCTTAAGCCAAAGGGCTGGATTTTACAGCAGCAGCTGAAGAATACTTGCACCCTCTAGACTGCTGACCCTGATGAGAGCACCTCCAGCAGAGCAAGAGCAGGTCTGACACATGGTAACAAGTATTTACTAATTAAATATTTATCTGGGGCTTTAAATTTTAAAGGGCATAGTTGCTCTATAGACAAACTTCCCACTATAAACCCAACTCTCAAAACTAGCCTGCTATCCCTCATCTTTCCTGCCCATTCACTGCGCATCATCTCATTCACAGTGCTGGCAAATAATGAAGTATGTTCGTTTGGTTTTTACTTTAGATTTTAATTTTGGGAGAGAAAGGAGAAGTCAAGTGCAGCAAGTTAACACCATCATTTGTATAGTGAGTTTGGAAGCAACCCGAAGGAGGACAGCAAGAGAAAGATGAAAAGGAGGGAAAGAAGACCATACAATTCAGACGTATGAAAGACCATATAAATCAGGAATTTCTCTTGAAGCCCTGGAAGATGGCCAGTGCAAGTAATTAAAACCCACTTGAAAATAGGATCAGTCCTTCCAGAAGTATCCATTTAATATAGGAAAAGTTGGGGTTTTTTGTTTAAAAAAAAAATCATCTACTGGACATATAAAACAGTTAGCTCTGAGCAAGCTCATCTGCAGACACATTAGGGCCCTACCCTAATGCAAGACAATTGTTTAAGTATCAATATGATAAATAAAAGTGCTGCAAGTTACCATGACTAGAAGAGTCATTGGTTGCGTATTTAACCTCATGGGATTATAAATGGATTGCAGCACTTAGTACATGTACAAGAATACTACCAAATATTAATCTGCCTGAAACATGGGGAAAACCCATGTGTTCCTCATTTCAAAGTGATCAACTGCTTTGGGAGACTTATGGGTCAGGGCAAAAGCAGATAAGTCAGAATAAAAAGAAGAGTTTAAAGTGATCAAAAATTACGAATCTATAATCAAAGGAAGCTCTTTCCAAATTAAAGCTAACCCTAGTTAAGTGGGGAGTCAGAATACAAGACCTAAAATCTAAATGAACTAAATAAAATCTTGTGTTTGCAGAACAAAGGCTGCTAGTGTCTATCCATTGGTATGAGGAACAGAAGGTTAGGAAAGGATGTCAAAGACAGCAAGAAGAGACTCAGAAGTGGCAGGGTTCAGGTTGGGGACGTGCTGCAGGAACAAGAATCTTCAGCGGTACAACCTAATTACTAAATGACCATATGTTTTTTTCCAATCCTAAAATATTAACAGTAGTAATGCCATAGCAGCCATGATGATCTCTTGTTAGACATACAAAAAATATACCATTATCTCTCATTTTTCTTGGTCCAGGTGAAGTGGTTCATGCAACAGTGAATATTAGTTTCCACAGTTGATCATCAGTGAACACATTTAGGATGCTGTTCCCAGTATGATAAAATCCTTATCAAGCAGTTACATACCATTTTCTCCGTCCCCCATCAGACATCTCATTAGCAACCAGTCAGTTGAATGTGAAACCTCAAAGGAAACGGAGCGTGAGGCCCCACACTCCTGAGCACATGCCACCCAATCCTGGCTCCAAATAAAAGTTTGAAAAGCCTGTGTTGCACCCAGGCTGCCATAACCAGTGCAGTAACCTCTTCCACCAGTACCAAGTCTACCTTTCTTCACCAGAGAAGAGCTGAGAAATCAAAGGCAAAGTTAGCAGTGTTGTCCACTCCTTATGAGTCAGTAACTGAGTGATTATTTATGTTTATGAATAATCACAATTTATCTGTGGCATTGTGCCTACTTACAGAAATCTTCTCCTGTGCTGAGCCTGCCTTCAACCCTGAACTCATATAGATCAAGTTAAACACTCAGAAAGTGAGGGAGACTAAGTGTCCACTTGTCACCAGAATGGCTTATGCAAGTTGCCCAATATCTCATGGGAAGACCAGGTGCACTTATAACTACATAACATTGTATGAATGGCCAGATGAAAGTCAAGGACAGCAGTTTATCCATATGGTCTAGATCTGGTCAACCTTCACGACCACAGCTAGCTGGGGACTGTGCCCACAGCCTTGCAGACACACCACTAGAGGGAGATAACACTTTACAAACACAAGAAGGGCCCCTGTAGTTGCAGGTAAAGCATGGATGAGTCTTCTTAGACGCATATTCAGTTTTCAGGTAAGAGGAACAGCAGTCTTAACTTTTGTGCTGAAGTACACATTTCCCTCTGCTCCTGTTCTTAAAAACTAAATCCTCAGCTTTTACTCTCATGGCTTGGTTCTTGTAAAATCCTCCTTCTTCTGCTCCTTTCTGGGATATTGCTTCTACTTCCTTCATATGTACCCTTTTTCCTGAACTAAGTGCCAGAGGAAGGACCACTGCAAGCAGACCACAGCTCATTGCCAAGAGGAACTGCAAGAGCCCAACCTCTACCAGCTCCCTACAGAGGAAGCTTGTTCACATAAGACAATCTGAGCTTTTTCTCAAACTTTAGCAAGTTTGGGCACATGACAAACAACTGAAATAGGAGGGGAGGTGCTTGATTCAACTGAAAACACTTTCATAAACTGGCCACAGGCACCTCTGACACAAAACAAGTCTGCTCCCTCTTAAATTTCCCAGATGTGACACACTGGAGTTTCAGCCAAGTTGTTGAAAGTCTTCATATAACGTGGAAAAACATTTTCCTGCTGATTTTAGTCTCAGCATCAGAAATAACTGAACTTTCCAAGATATTCCAGCTGAGGCAGGCACCTACTGCAAATCTCTTCAGATCAGATTATTTCAATTTGGACAACTTTAACATTTTTAGAAGTGTGGTTTCCACTTCTTAAGTCAAGGGTAATTCCAAGAGCAATGCTTGTTGGGTTGTGCATGGAGGAATACACACACCTTGCTGTGAAATAGAGGGAGAAGCTTACCTAGGAATCTTCAGTGCCTGGGGATAAAGATGTAACAAAGCTGCAGGGAAAGGATATTAAGTTATATAAGAAAGATGGACAGACAGACCGACATGCAACGATAAATATACACAGGCAGGTACAGCTGGACCTTAGTTTGCTCAGCCAGTGTGAACAAACTGCATGGTTTAGAAAGCATAGCTGCATTAGTGCAGCTTTCAGACCGAGAGAATAAACGTTGGCAGAGTGTTTACATCCAGTTACCACAGTTTATTAACACATCAATCAGATTTCCAGACCAAAGCTTATCCACATCCACCAGGCTCAAAAAAAACCAACTTAGCTAAAGCCTGTCTGCATCTGCCAATTCACCCTACATCGGTTAGTTGATAAATTGACAAATAGCCTGAAGTTTATATTAGGAAAAACAAATCTTACACCAAGGAAATCCCAAAGAGAAGACCTGTTAGAGATTTATGTCTAAACCCAGGGAACAGGGAGCACTCCCAAGTCTGAAGTGTAACCTAACAGCATGCCAGATGCGTGTCAGTACGCAGCTTAGGTGTGTGTTGCCCTCAACCAGAAACACATCATGAGAAAAAGCACAGGATTACCTGTTGAAAAGGATACTACTCTGCTCCTTCTACAATTGGAAGAGCACGCCCATCCCACCATCTAGCCAACTTTCACTGAAACAATATGTTTACAAATTGTTACTTCTTCTTCCTCTTATCCTAACACTTTCACTTCAATGTACAGAGACAAATTTGCAGAAATAACCTTAGAGAGACAAACTACAGTATGCCAATAGAAAGCGATATGGAGTCAAACGGAAAACCAGAATAGAGGTGAGAAGGGCTTTTACTCAACATTTCATGCAAGCCATTTGCATGTGTTCTGGTGAAAAATATGGTTGGCTTTTATATGCATGGTAAGACGCCCTAAAGTGAAGCCTAGCTACCTAAACACCAGCCCATGGTGCATCAGAGGCAAATGGTTTCCTCGGCCAAAACACAAAACCAGGCAGAGGAGCGTGATCCTGTGAGAATATCTCCTTAATGGCTGGGACTCATGAGTTTCAAATACTCAGGATCACTTATTCCTTTCTGAAGGCTAAGTAAGGGGGTAACGTTAGCCAAGAGAAACAAAGGAAGAGACATACAGCTAAAGTATAAGGACAGGCGCTAAGTAGCTTGGCCTCCTCCATACCCATCATCATTCCCACTATCCTTCCCTGCTACAAAGGCAGCAGACCAGTTTGAGCAATATGTCCCTTGCAGGCAAGAGAGACTCAAGGTTTGGATTTAACCAGCCTCCACAATGACAAGTTTAGCGAGTTTTAGAAGTTCAAGGGAAGAAGTCAAACAACAGGGACATGTACCCTCTTTGAGTTACATTATCTGACACCATAACTTGTCAATCACTCTTCTTGTACGTCACCTGGATACCCTAAATCATGAAGATCACAGTCTGAGGGACTTGGGTTTGGGTTGTGGAAGGAAGGAAGGAGTTCAGGACAAAACAAGCTCAAGCAGGAAGATCCCTGTATAAGGACCTCACCCTAGGCAAACTGGGACACTAATCTGCTATTTCAGTGTACCTTATCAATAGCCAACAACAGCTCAAACCTCCTTGCTTAGAAATTATTATAAAAGAAAAAATATGGTGCAAACAATTTAAAACAACCTCTAGGAATCACTTAAGTATAAAGGCATCTTAATGTCCCTGTATGTGCCAGGAGTTGGGTACAGCTGTAGCTTCAGAATTCAAATGGAAATGAAAAGTATACCAACAGAGCAATGCTTATACAGCACAAACAAAACACTTAAAATTCTAGTTACAAACCTCATTAATGCAATTAACAACTGATATTTTCAATAAGCAGGGGAGGAGCACCCACTCAAGCCTAGTTCTTCCGTCCCATTACCCAAGCTGGCTTTCTCTCTTCCCTCAGTCACTGTGAACTGCTGTTTGTTTCAAGCTGGCACTGCCACAGAGCAGCCTCTCCTCTTGGCTCTCAAGCAACTACAGAGCAGATGAAGTGGACAGATGCTATTCCAATGACAAGTTACATTCAAAGAGTCAGCCCCTATAAAGCAGGAAAACGCAGCCTGAATTTTTATTATAAAATAGCATGCAAATACACCAAAAGAGCAAAAGCACAATTCTGGCACTTTGGTGAAAAAAAGCAACTCTGTTGTGCCCTTACTTCAGTTGGGATGCCTCTGTCAGCATGGAGGGATCAAGGTTACATACAGAGAGAGTAGCATCCCTCAATGCAATTCCTATGAAAGCTCCTTTTATGAGCAAGCCTTTCTGAAAAAGGACAGGGAAAGGACCTCCACATCCAGAGCAAGGGTCCCCAGTTAGCTTCCCCCAGAACACAAGCTGCCTGCTTGACACTAGTCACAGAGGCAGCTGCTGTCTTTTCAGATGCCATTGCAGTTTTACCTTTCCTTCAGTGAGAAGCCTAGAGGGCAGAAAGACAATGGCAACACACCATGATTTCCTCTGGACCAACACCTTACAGCTACAGGCTGCCCAAATACTAAATTTACATGAGCTGCTTTGATCCTACATCAGAACATGGTTAGCACATATAACATTTTACCCTGTGTAAGGGGTGGGGGAAAGGTAAGACAGCCAACTGTGTCAAAAGTCACCTGGAAGAGGGGAAAAGGGAGGTTAAGTTAAAGCACAGAAAGACAGGTACAAGTAAGGCCAAACCATTCACTGAAGTGAAGTTACTCACGGAAAAGAAAGTAAGGCCAGTTTCAGAGGAAAACCCAATAGCTAGAGGCTAAGCAACTAAAGGTTTTCAGAACTGGAGCAACAAAGAACCTGGACTGCTCTCTCCTGCTACCCTCTTCCGATGCACCATGGGCAGATGCTGCACATAACCTCTAAATTATCTTAGTTGCCACATACTTATGCCAATAAAAGGCTTGGAAAAACCACTGTACCACTTAGTACACAACAAAGAAACAACTAGCTGGAAAAGTGTTGACATATTTACTTTAAGCAAGCACTTTATAACAGTCATAGCTTGTACTAGAGAAAGCATCAAAATTTCCACAAGTAAATTCATTTTAGATTCTGGCTTGCTTACACCCAAGAGCAATGGCAACAGAATTTTCAAATGAAGGTCAGGGGCTCTCTTGAATAGCTCATTAACCTTTACTGATTAAAATTCACAGTATATCGCTTCATCAGTTTGACCACTACTGTCAGAGATGCCTCTGTGTTTGCACAGAGTATATAAGAATGCCATGGTGACCTCAGTCAAACGCTTTAAAACTGGCTCCGCAGAAGAGGAAACTTTGGTCTTCTCTTTCCACAGTTCTGTTCTGCTTGCTACAGCCGGACCACAAACCTGTTATTGAAAGAATAGTGTGTTCGGAGAGCCAAATCAAGTTCTACTGCACTTCAAGCTCTGCCAATGCAGTTGAGGCTGGCCTTGCCTAGCAGACACACTGCCTACTGTTGGTCACCACCACACCCGTCAAGTTTTCTTGGCTGGAAGAAAGACTTCCTGTGCTCTTTCAGAGAGCCATGCCCTTTTATTAGAGGCCCTTGGACTCAGCATGGGCTGGCTGCCACATTTCACCCACTGCATTCAGCAGCAGGAAGGCAATTGCATGTATGAATGCAGCCTACAACTCCATAAACAGCTCTGAAGGCTTGTGCAGGTGCCTCAGACAAAGATAAATAACAGATCCTCTTACTTTTCTTCTCCCCACTTTTGTTCAATTCCTCGCCCCCCAGCTTTTTTTTTTATTATACTAAAGCCAAGGAAGTCATTTGCAAAGAATCAACAAGAGCAACTTTTCCTCTAAATAGCTGCTAAATGGACTGTTGTAAAAGGAAAAAAAGCATACACACACTACTTAAGGGTGGTTTATTTTCTAGAAAATTCATTTCTTGGTATCTTGTATTTTAAGAAGTTTCCAAAAGGTGAAAGATTTTATGTAGGTGACTGAAAGTACTTATCCTGGGCCCTGGATTTGCTATTTTTAGTTTGGCATTTATCTGATGCTTGAATGGGTGACTGAAACACTAGTCAGGGGTCACACACTTGCAGTGCCAACTCTGGTCTGTCAATACACAGTAGTTCTTGTATGAGCAGCTGTTTAGAAAGCACTTGCTCAGATCTCCTGCCGCAAACCATCCAACAGCGACAAACCAAAATAGGCTCTGAACTGGAACAGAAACAGCATCTAGGAATACCACACTGGCCAAAAAATACAGTTTGGCAAGCCTTGCTTGCTCCATGCCCCCACCGTTCATTTAAATACTTCCACTGGTTCATCTGGGAAATAGAAGTTGAGAGTCTGATGCAACTTGTTATTTACTTTTAATTGTACCGTATGTGTACCTGGTAACTTCAGAAAAAGTGTGACAGCCCTTAAAAATTAGATGGGTTTAGCTACAACACTGAATTAGCTGCCCAGTACAACAGAAACATGGCCACTTCCTTGAATAGGCAGAATTTCCTCTGCTGGCTGGGAAATCCTTGCCTAGTCTACAAGGAAAAGTCGTCGTGATGCCAATGCAGATACAGCTGCTAAGTTAGATAAAGGCTCCTTTCCCCAAAATTTCTCTACAGGCAGAACAGCACAAATCAGTAAGTAAAATAGAAAAGAAGCTCCTTTCCTCTACCACTTGACAATTTATTAGATGTCTCATCTGAAATGTATGTATCAATGGAAACCTGAGCAAACAAGCCAGTTTGTCCTGGAAGGTGAAAGCTTAACAGAGAGTTAAGACTAAATTCTCTGCTACTGGTATGGGTGTGTTAATTTCTTTCAAAACAAGGATTTTCCATGGAAGCACTCAGTTCTCTTTCTTGCACTGAAGCACTGTCTTCCCTGCTGGTTTGTTAACTGGGATTTCTGTCTTGCAGCATCACACCTCCTTTACGTTCATAAAAACACTTTTTCAATACCTGACATAAGTGCTCACAGATCCTGTTTGTTCTTTCACCTCATTTTAGTTAACATCTAATTGCCAGCAAGTTTTAGCCCACTTTTTTTCAAAATTCTTTTTTTTATATCCAAATGTAGCACCTTTGAAAGGAATTTAGGCTTTAGGCTTCATTTTAGGATACCTCCATTTAAAAGTTTTAAGAAGTCTGGCAAAAATGTCTTCCCATTCACTTATTCTCAAATATACACACTCTTTCCTGAGTCTCTGAAAAACAGGTTGTAAGAAGGCACTATATTTCCACATTTAGAGCACATCCTTGCAACCAGAGCACTGAATGCAAGGGGAGAGTTCACGGCAAAGTCCAAAGCACCATTAAAAAAAGGTTCAAGTCCCAACTCTTTCCACATTCTTCCACTTATTTCACCAGGATGCCTTCCCTACATTGCTGTGGGCACATTCGCCCATGCTAGGAGAAGCTCACTGCCAAAGAACTGCACTCTAAAGAGCCAGCCAACCTTATAAATGGTGTTGCCATCTTGAAAACATGAACTAAGCAAGTATCATTTAACAGAGCCTGCAAATGATCTGTAGCAACCTTTTTAAGAAGAGATAGCAGCCTAACTGCCTTCCAAGGTAGCCTGCAGCATCAAGACCTCTCATTTTAGTGCCCAGGATCCTTAAACAGTGCACTTTTTCAACTGAAATCTCACTTTGCTATGACCAGCCTAAAATGCGTTCTCCTTCTCCTGCTTGAACTTCAAGATTTATCTTTCTTAAGCACATCATAAACATGCATTAAAATATTTTCTCCCTCCATTGTCACAGAGATACAAACATGTAAAGTCGAGACTTGTCAGTGATCTCTAACCATCTGCATTGTTGGAAATGGTCACAGGCTGAAGAAAAATGTATTTGTTTTTCCAGTGGCATTCCAGAAGAATTAAGAGTTATGAATTACATGGATATATTTATTTTGCTTTTTTTAAAAGGAATAGAAGTTCTGTGGTTCTATAACCATAGTCATTTAAGGTATACAGAAAGAGAGAAGTGTAATACAGGGAAAGATATTTGTTGGTTCTGGCTTGGTATAAAAGAAAAAAAGGACTTTATTCTGAAACATCTAATTTACTCACAGCTTTACTTTTTAAATGCTAAGGAGCCCATCATCTTCCAGAACATGCTGTTATGCCAGCAGCAAACACGTGTCAGAACTTTTCACAGTGTATAACGAAATCTTGCAGTGGGTTACATGATCATAACTGTTAGGAAGTCCGAAACAGAATGCAGCCAAAGAACTGAGGTGTCCCTATGCTCCTCGGATACACAAACAAGGCAATATTTTGCAACACAACCATGAAAATTCCAGATGCTCAGGCAACAGCTGGCAGCCCTCACAAATCACTGTAGCTGAAAGATGATGCAGGCAAACAGATCAAATCCAGCACTGATAAGGGCCCTTAAAGGAGATGAACTAAGACTGGCAGCTTCAAGGACAGGCGAGCTGCAATTGGACTGCCTGAAGGGAAAGAACCCCAAGAGGCTGCTGACGAATGAACATCAACTTTTTCTACCTTCTCAATAGGGCAGCTTCCCATGTACATGCTAAAGAAAACAACTGCTTGAATTTGTTTTCCTATGATTGAAATGTGGCTCTGGGAAAGGACTATTTTGAAAAGCTACATCAAGCCCAGCCCTTCATTACTGGGTTGGAGCCCTGGCAGAAGGGCTATAAGTGCATGTATTCAAGTCAACAAAAGAGTAGTATTAAGACTACTCTTAAGAATGTTAGCACAGTAGGCAAAAAAAAGGTGTGATGGGGAAGAATATTTTAAACGAAGTGTAATTTTCTCAGTATTCCTTAAATGCCAGAAGGTGCCGCCTTCAGTTACCAGAGATACCAAAGCTTCCCAAAAAGGAGAGAACTGGCATGCATACTCAGCATTCCATTTCTTAAATAGTTTCCTAGTTCTGTAGGACAGCACACACCAGGACTACCTCAGATCCAATTTACCTCAGATTTATACTTTGGTATAAATTGGAGATCTCCTGCAACTCCTGGAAACCCAGAACACAATCAGAACAATGCTTTTGGTCACCACTGAGTTTCCAAAGACCGAAACACAGCCTTTCAGACAGAACTCAAATAAGCACAGCAGTCTCAGTTTTTTTCTGAAGTTATTTACCTACTACGCAAATTATTTCCAGCAGCTCAGGTATATTAAAAATACAGTCAAACAGTAGCTTCGCTCAGTTTGATGTTATACTGAATTGCAATACCATTTCACGTTATGCCATCTGACAACATACTATATACACAGCGCACACATATATATACACTAGCTTTTCAGAAGCATGTTAATAGACCACAAATATGCACCTATATACACAGTTACCTGTTGTTACAGAAAGCTACTAGCAGAAAAATAATCTGCACACAGATTTCTGCAATGAAAGTATCAGTAGCAAGGCCTTGAAGAAGAACAACTTGCCGTAGCGCAGCAGAGCATATTAACAAGCCATCTGTTCATTATAACAAGCTCAACAGGATTCAGCTTCTAGCTGCAGAAATGCTACCTACAGCATGTCCCTTGATCAAGCAGGCAGTTGTTGGATATTGCCAAAGTCTTGCCACATCCCTTTCAGAGAACATGTTATATGTATCTGCCACCAGCACCGTCTGGATTTAAAAACTGCTTTCCCAGGAGGCTGTGCCTTTGAGCAGAATTAGTCACACTAACAAGCAGCCCCAAGTCAGGTTCCTCCAGCTAGAGATATGCAGACATAACCAATGCTATTTGCTTAAAGCTCTCAACTTCTGCTCTCACCTCAGAGAAAGACACATTGTGTTTCCAGGAACACGAACACTGAAGAACATAAAATATGTTCTCAGAATAGATACTGGCTCTTGAAACAGAGACAAGAACAACATTTCTCCCCTGTCCTTTGCAAGCAAGATGACTAATCTTTCAGTCTCTCACCCCCACCCCACCCCCCTTGCTATGTTTCTCCCTTCAAACAGAGAAATTATGAAACAGCTGTTGCTTTTGCCAGCTTTGTGAGAGGCAAAGAGCAGCAGTCAGAAGTAGCAGCAGGGGAACAAGACTGTAATATACGCCGTGTCCCATCTGTTGAGAATGGGTAACAGAAGACAGAGGGCAAGGAGACAAATAGGGACTCCAACATACATTCAAACAGCTCCTTTATCACCACCTATCTTATGTTATTTGCCTCAATATCCAGCATCTACAGCAAAGGGAAGGACTAAACTCTTCAAGTTAAATGTACAACATCAATCGATTTAGTATCCTGATATTCACAAGCAAGTCATTTAATTAATACACTATGCAGCCAGTATTTTGGCTTAGTTGTTACTCTGCCATGTGGCAAACTAGACAAAGCAGATGGTCAATAAGCTATGTTAAACTGTCAGGGCCAGCGATTACGGAGACACAAAACAGCTCTCTGCCAGTTCCAAAATTTTTTAGCTGTCTCAAAAACCTCAGTTCAGTTCTTCCTCCTAGAAAAGATGGCATCAAAAGAATCCAAATTAAACTAAGAACTTTCCCAAGGCTCCTGTCCTAAAGCTTAGAACACACCAGGCTCCATGCTAAAAGATGCTCAAGTTCATTAAAAGGTGCAAAAATGTGGAATAGCCAGTATCATCTGCAACACATAAAAAGACCACCAACTTGTGAAATCAGCTCTTTTGCATCTTAAAACAAGTGTAGCACTAAAGTCAGGAGAGCTAGGACTGTAGTCAAATACTAATTTCTCAGCCTTTGAATTCCAAACAGGAAAACCAGCACAGTATAAGTCTAACTTAAAAGGATTAATCAATCAACTACTGAAATTTCAAAATGCTTTGTGCTCTTCATCAAAAATTTTGTTGTCACACTTAAAGTCTGAAACAATCTCAGACACGTCACCTCACATGCACCTCCAGATAATACTTTGAGCTTCACAAAGACAGATGCTCTGAACAAGTAAACAAGCAGAGCTGAAGTCTGGTTCGGCAAACAGCACAAGCTTTACCAGGTTAAATAAGGTTTCTGGCAAGGTGTACAGCTACACCTTGTTTTGCTCTGCCGAAATCCACCTCTGCCCTCTACACAAGCCTCTCTGCCTGCCTACCAAAAGACATCCACATAGAGGCCTTGTTCTGAGGCATCTCCAGAGACGTGTGTTCACATTTTGACAAAAACATGCCTCTGCCTCCCCTATCACCTCCCATGACAGCAGGCTTTCCTTCAAAGTCTTCAGGTGGTACAGTTTAACCTCTGTGTTTCACCCAAGGAAAAGCACACTGTGCTGTTTTAGAGCAGCGCAATGTTATGACAGCCCTAGTCCCAGCTGCAGCAAACTCAGCCAGCAAAAAACAACACACACGCAGCCTGGGGGCTCCACAGAGCCCTTCTGAAATGAAGCAAATAGGAGATTGGTATTTCTGTAGTGTCCAAGAAAGCTATGTTGCAGTTTAGCTGAAGATAGGAGGTTCTGCTTTCCCAGATAGACGTGCTGAACTTCTACACCAGGAAGGTAAGAACAACTAACTTAGATTAGTCTCTAGTACAACAGACCAGCATCTTAAAACAGAGCCAACCAAATAACAGAAGCATTTGCTTTGCAGAAGCTATAAGCAAAGTTCTATCATATTTTTAGGCAATCTTTGACCACTTGAAGGCTCATGCATCTACACCAACAGGCTTCGGTCCCACCTACATAGGGTATCATATTGAGTAGCAAAATGCCAGCACATTTTGCTTCTAGGACCATAAAGAACCCAGGTAATGCCTATGCATACTGCTCTCTGGAAATAATAGTGGCTAAGCAAAAGACATGCCTACTGCTTTAGCACCACTTCTAGCTAAAGTAGCTAAAGTTTTCTTAGGATTTAAAAATTTGAAGTCCAGTTCTCCGTAAACCCCCACAAGGAGAAGCTAGAAGCTTAAACGTGTCTTTCAGACCCCAGAACACATGGAATAGCGTCACAAAAATACTTTAGCATGAAGTTGGTTTGATGATGCCACTTCTTACTGCACTTTACATTTAACTTTACAGTAATGGAAAAGCTCCCTAAACAGACAAACTGTCAACTTTACTGGAGAGCCTTCTGAGGGTGTCCAGTGAACTGATGTCCCCTCTCTTCAAAGTCATGAAAGGCAAATTCTGAAAGTGTCCTACAAAGCTACCTTTGTGTTTACAAGCAAATTACTATTAGTTAAATCTTCTGCCACCCAAAACCTTACCATTGTCCCAAATGGCCCTCATTTTCAGCATGCTTTGTGGCCTCAGGTAAGAGCTTTATACCACTAGTATCTTTTATATGGATCCTAAACCAGCTCACTGGTGACCAGCACCAGACCCCTCAGCACTACATTTTTCAGGCAGTACTACCTCACAAATTACAATTGTGTCTGCAAGTAAGTGTCGGTTATATTAGGGCTCTAATCTTAGTTGCCTAGTCTAGCAAAAGCTTTTGCAATAGCCACAGTCATTTTAATCATAAGTTCGCTGGCATTGTTTAGAAGCTGCTGCTATGAGAAACTAAGGAGTCAAGAGATCAGCGTTGTTTGTCTAAATTATTATTACTATTATTATATATATTTGTATCTTATACAAATTATTATTTATACAAATTATTATTTGTATAAGATGGGCTCTGAATTTCTGTGTCTTGACCTCTGGCAATATGACATATATATAGCAAGGAGCCATATGAGCTTGAGCGAGCATCATATGAAGCTGTAACAGCATCGGTTTCCTCCTGAACAACATCAGCTAGTTACTAGCCTCCAGCAGGCTTCCAAAGAATCAAAGAATTTACTTTCTATTTTTGATCCTAAAGGCAACATACAGCATTATCCTAGTCTAGGAAATCTGGAGACAATGCCCATCTTCAGATCTCAATAAAGTCAACCAGTGTACCTTGGTAAAGGCTAAGTCAGGACATGAGTCTAAGGACAGACTGTCTTAAAATCTGGATGATTGTGTTACTCATACCGCTTTGCCAAAAGAGATGCGTTACATATCACAATTAATGTCACTTAGTTTTTTTCCATCTGTTACACTGTATTTTAAGACAAACTACTTACTATCAGATTAAAAGAAACATCATAAGTGCTAAAGATGGGCACTACTACCTGGCTACTTTGACCACCCAACAAATGTTAATTTCAGTGCCAAAAAAAACCCAAACACTAGCCTGCCTCAAAGTGAGCATTTAACTTTGACAAGTTTTCATTAATTTTCTCATTATTATGCAGCAGTCTTTTCTGCACAATTTTCTACTTTCAGATTAAAAAAAAATAATACGATCTGAACACCCTTCTTGCTCCAGTTCTTGAACAGAATTTAGCTTTTTCTCATTAGCACATCTTAGTCAAACAGCTGACTACTTTGCATTCTTTTTGCGCTACTCCACCTTTGAAATCAAAGATAGGATTGGAAGTGCCAGGAGAAGAAAATTCCAATCAGTTATTCCATTTTAAATTGTAATGTTTATGTAAAGCACAGTGTTCCCACTGACACACTGTATTTATCATACACAGTCAAACCCAGAGTCTTTGGGTGGCAGTGAAGTATGTATTAGATACATAACATCAATATGTCATAGTGCATAAGTAAGGAACTAACTCCAAGGAATCCAAAATAAAGTCCTTCAGTGGAGCTCCTTCTCGGATGACCCAGGCCTGCCAAATACCTGCACCAGCCTATTTCCATTCTAGGGACAAAATGATAACCATAAGTAACCACACGAGTTTCTGCAAATGGAAACTTCAGTGAGTCTGACTTTACAGACATGGTAGAGAAAAGATGACAACAAAAGGAATCATGAAGCACCCCTGCGCATCTTTAAAGTACCTGTTGCGTGCTAGTCTATGATTAATACAGAACAAATAGTTCAAAAGAACTTTGAATTCGAAATATAATGCTGTTAAACAATCAATCAAGTTATTTCTAACTGGCTACTTTTCTTAAAATCATCCAAAACCTAAGATTTGAGGCCATTGTAGAGATCTCCTGTAATCTTTGCTCCTCCAGATTGTCAGTCTTGTTTCTATTTCTGCCTACAGACTTTCTCAAATGGGAGATATTCCAGGGACAGCAGATATGATAATCAAGCCTTCAGACATGAAGCTGTATGAACACGCACACAGAAGCAAGTGGAAGGAAGGGAATAACATCAAAGTCGGGCACTCCTTTTCCCCTCCCTGAGGAAAAAAAAAAAAAAAGATAAAAGAAGCTGCTCCATGCCACTCCTGTCTCACATTTCTGTTGTTTCCCAATTAAAAAAGTTTCAGTCACCAAAACAGTTTTCAGCACAAACTATTTCCAATGCATCCCATGCAGCAGACTTCCACAAGACCTCCTACAGATGGAACAACAGTGTTCACCTAGTTCCCAGGGTAACAAACAGGATCACTGCAGTCTGTGCAGTATTTCGAGGTGGGCTGTTTTATTCTTTTGTTTGTTATCTTACACTGTGGTATACAAAAGAACAATGACTCTCTTTGCCAATGAAATGGCACATCAACAACGTAGATTCAAGGGATAAGTAGTAGCTTGAAAGTAAGTTTCACAAAGTCTGACTTGTTGCTTGCAGCTAATTTTCTTTAGGAGAACATCCACTTTAAAGTTAGCATTGACTCCCATAACTAAAAAAAAAAAACTTAAAAAAATAAAAAGGTGGCACAATGATCTGCTACGAGTAGCAGATTTAAGTCTCGTCTGTCAGAGACCAACATAGGAGCTACTCAAAAGAGAGCCATGTACCGCATTTGTAGTTGGATTCCTCACATCTGTTCTTACATGGAACAGAAACAATAATTCGGCCTAGGGAGCACTGGAGCTAAGGAAGTGTGCGTTTCCTGTGTTTCATGTCTTGACTGTCCAGATGCTCAAAGCTCCTCCCCTATTAAGAATATATAGGAAGCCATAACAGCTTACCTGTGTGGATTCCTGAGGAGACTGAGGGGGTACCTCACAGCAGCTTACTGCTTCCTTAACAAGGGAAGGAGGAGGAGCTGATCTCTTCTCTCTGGTGACCGATGATAGGACCCGAGGGAACAGCAGGAAGAAGTGCCAGGGGAGGCTAAGGTTGGACATTAGGAAAAGGTTCTTCACTCAGAGGGTGGTGGAGCACTGGCACAGGCTCCCCAGAGAAGTAGTCATGGTGCCAAGCCTAAAAATATTCAAGAAGCATTAGGGCAATGCCCTCAGACACACAGTGTGAATGTTGTCGTTGTCCTATGCAGAGAAAGGAACTGGACTCGATGATGCTTGTGGGTCCCTTCCAACTCAGGTCATACTGTGATTCACTATCACTTAATAAAGGACGAAGATGTTCCTTTCAGGGAAGACGCTTATGGGGTCTCTAGGTTTTGTGAAAACAGGCAGCTAAACTCTACAGTTATCCTCATGCTATGATATCATTATCCCTCTGGCAATTTTGAGCTAGCATCATAAGAGTTAGCATGGCAGAATACAAACACTGATTTTTCTGCCAACCACTTATAGGTTGCCATTTTAGTTTAATAATGGAAAAAATATATATATACTCGGTGCCTTTTCCAGTGGCAGTCCAAACTGGTATTGACCAGAGAAGCAGCTTTCAGGATTTGTATTACAATAGGTTCAATAAGTTGTTCTGAGCTTGGGAAAAGTGTTTATGCCCATAAAAATAAAAAGCTGAGCAGGAGCGGGTAAGCATCATGTAGCACCAGCTCACACAACGTTCTGCAGTGGAAGAGGCCCTCTTAAATTCGGTCGTGGTAAAGTAGTGCTCAGGTAACCCCAAAACCTTTCTTTTCCCAAATTAAAAGCCTGAGTTGAAGCTCAGGACTCTCCATGCAGCATCATGACTGCATGCAATTGTTCTTTGTCCAACCTATATTGCCTGAAAAGAGAGAACTTAAGAAATATGGTATTCCAAAATATGTTAGCATACCACATTAGCCACAAGCTGCAAAGGATGCATATTTCTTTAATATTTTCTCTTATAAAGGAACAAGGAAACAAAACAAGGAAAGAGCTAGCATAATCAAAGTGACAGGTGGATTTTGAAAATTACTTTAGGCTATAGCTAATAATAGAATACCCAGTTTCAAAATAAAAGTTTGGATGAGTAGCCTAACACCCTCAAAAAGAGAAACATCAGTGCTTTTCCAAGAGCTGGTCAGGGAGAATGAGCGTGCCAAAACACAGGAGCAGCATGAGAATTTATGCATGCAGCAATTGGCCTGAATCCAGTCTCCCGGATAGACTTTTTCCTCCAACTATGGTGAGCTGGGCTACACGTGCAACTTCCAAAAGAAGTTTTGCTTCAACAAACCCAAGCCAAAGCATTCTCAGCCTAGCTCAAAAGGGGCACTGGCTAGCACAGGGTCACAACCAGTCAGCACAAGCTGACATTACCTTCCCACCGGCCTTGACTTGGTACTAACGTATTCATTATTCAAATGGCCAGTGAAAACAGAGTTTAATTTACCTTGCCACTTTCAGGTTGTCTCCAGGATGAGCACATGGTTAGACATTACAAATTCCTCCAGGAACAGCAGCATCCGCACTGTCCATCCCCGTACACCGCTGTTTCCTGACCTTCATTGTCAGAGCAATGTCTGACTCCTTCCCCTGTGACAGAGGGCTTGGATAGCTTGGGCCAGAGAGATCTCCATCTGCACCTCAAAGACAACATACAAGACTAGGGGAGGGAGAACTGTTTTCTGGAAATAAAGAAGATAAAAATACTGAGATGTTTCTAAAATAGCTACATCTGGACACAGTTGGGGTTTTTTTAAGTTGTTTTTTTTCAGTTCATGTGAGTCAATGCTCACTTGAAAGTGGATGTTGTCCTAAAGAAAGGTAGCTGTAAGCAACAAGTCAGACTTTGTGAAACTTACTTTTAAGCTACAAGTGGGCCTTCTTTCTCATTATTACCCAAAGCTACCCAATAGCTACTTTTAAATCTCCTCAAATTCTTCTAAATCCAGATGGCTTGGAAGAGACAAAACAGAAGAACTCCCTCAAAATCATCTTCACATCTTGTACAAGGCAGGCAGCTTAAATAAAACAAAGGGCCCAGTTCTGCAGACATGGTACCAAGGAGGGGAGTCTGCATCCTAATAAATCCTACATTAATAATAAGCAGTGCTCTCTTAACAACAGTTCACAGGATAAAATCTACTGAATATAGAACGGCTGCAGCAGCCATTGCCTGGTGCTTTCAGCACAACAGAACATTGGCATCTAGAGAGCATTTTCTGGCCAATAAAGAGTCTAACCCAAGTTTTTTAACTGGCCCATAGAACAGAGTTAAAAAGAAGGTGGCATAATCCATTGCCACTCACTAGCATTAAACGTATCCAGTATTCCTTTGTTTAAAATCCCTATGACCTACAGCTGCAAGCAAGACATGACCTATGTCGAGAGAACTCTTATGTGTATTCCACTTAAATGCTGAAGTTCCTTCATGTAACGGCTTTGACACCTATCACTGAATAAAGACAAGCCAAGTAATAAGACACTTCGTAACACAAAAATATTCAAAATCAAAATACACAAACTTGCAACACTGTTTTCCAATCCAAAGGGCTTAAACAATTAGAAAAATTAGGACATCAGTTTCACCTTGTTTCTATGCAGACACAAACTCATTTTCTACTGTGGTTTCAGATGTAGCTCTGGATGACTACTTACGCAAGGACAGTAAAAAAAGCGGGTTAATTTTTAAGTTTCTACATGCTGTTGTTGTTAAATAAGAAGTACCCACAGAGAATTACTTTTCATAATTTGAAGACAATCCAAGATAAACGTACTCAAGTAGGGAATATTCATGCGAAATCCTGAAATACCTAGAGTCACTGGGGAAATAACAGCTGGTTGAGCTTCCAACCTACAAGGAAGATTGCAAATATACTGAGGAACAAGTGAGGGGAAATTAAAGTTGCAGTTAAAAATTACTCATCACTTGGTAACCACAGCTTGGCGGCTTATGTTACATACGTGTTCAACCTGGCAATCTGGCTCAGGAATGAATGGCCAGATCATGATAAGATATGTTTTGAGTACTGGGCCAAAGTTTTACATCAAAGCATCTTCACATTGCCCTAGCAGCCAAGGCAATTGTATCTGTCTCCTTGGACTTTTTTAATACATAAGAAACTACCCTGATGTGCTTTTAACACTTTGTTGTGAGGCAAGTCAGCTTTGGCCTTTACTCATGCATCGCTCCTAATGAGCTCCTACCCACACAAGTAGTCCACCATCCACTTAGGGCTCCACTCCCAGCCGCCCTGGCCTATGTGGAGCTACAGGCAAAAAACCCACTGTCTCTTACTCATGAGCTGGTACTCTTCCACCTTTTGATGATTATAGTCCTTTGATTACAGCCCTAAAGCTATTTCAGTCATCTTAAGCTTTCCCACAATATTTCCTTCCCCTCCCCCTCAAAACATGCCCCAAGGGCAGACAAGTTCCCACAATTCACTGGGAAATAAAGAACAGCTCAGTTTACTAGAGCAAAAAGACTATGGAAAAAGAGATGGACAGTTCTAGCAATGGGTAGGTAGGACAGAAGTTCCCAAGTCTACAGTGGTCCATGCCGCTTACAAGTGCGCCAAGCCTGGGAGCCCAGGTTTGCCCACTTGCTCTGCATCTGGCTATGTTCTACATGCAGAGCTATCTTGTACACAGAAGAAACACTCCAACTGAACACCAAACTCATTCATACACTACAAGACTGTTACCCAGGGCTTGCAGAAGCTTACAATTCACTCGCAAGTGTGTTCTTGAAAAAAAGAGTGAAGAGCTCCACGTTTAAGAATTACAGATTGTGAATGAAGGCAGGCCTGCAATTCAACAGTACAGTAGGATTCATACGCATGAAATGACGTGTGTGACATATGAAAGTCATAATGGGATCATTTCCATCTCTGATGTGGAGGAAATACTTAGCTAGCCCTTAGCTCTGAAGCTTTGTTCATTAACCTTTGAGCACTTGGGACTGACTATGCTTCAGATTTAAAGCAATGTAAATATTTACCTGGGAAATGGCAAGAATCAAATTCTATGAGAACCAAGTTAAAACTAACATGAGTTTTAAAAATCTATCTTCCAGTTTCTTGACCGTCCTCAGTCCCACAGCCTTCAATGTTAGATTAACAGGCTTGCTTCTTTTTAATTGCATATCATTTTTCTTGAGATGTGTGTTTAATACTGGCAGTTAAATGGATCATTGTTCATCTCTTTGGAGATGAACAGGATGGAGCAAGCTAAGCTTCTGTTTTCAAAGCTGCCATTAGCCTGCCGATAGTGTTCTTTAAGGCACCATTAACACAGCAGCAACCAAGATTGGCTTATACTGCAGCAAAGAAACTGTTATCCAAGGAGGTTAATCCCTTTTTCCCCCGCACCTACATGAATCTTTGCAGAAATTTCTGCAGGTCAGGCAGTACTCAATGTTATGAAGATACAACCAGAAAAGTCATCAGCTCCTGTACTTCCTTTTATCATGTGCCATCTGCCACCACACCTCTATGACAAAGTAATAGCAGGGGCTTGCACGGGTGACTTCTGAAGGAATAGTGGGTGGGAAACAGTACTTGGGCTCTTACCATCTTTCCCCTTTTTAACACCTCCAGTCAGCCCCAAGTCCCTAACAGAGTTGCAGTCAGTGCACCCAGCAGCATCCCTCTTCAGGTGCTTCCACCTGCCCCTCCACACAGCACTCATGGGTCCTGGGTTTCACCTGCCCTCTCTTCTGCCTCCCCTTCCCCTACTCTGCCTTATACAGCTACTTCATCCTCAGCACAGAGCATGTGGTAAGCCAAATCTTTTGGCGTATCAATGGTTGCAATATGAGGAAACTCAGATAAGAAACATCATTCCAGAAATTGACATTTAAATGGGTTTCATAGCTGAACAAAGACACTTCAGAAAAGGAGCCTTTATAAAAAATAGAAGTTAATGGTGCGAGACACACTTCCTCAAGAGGATGCACACTGCCACTCTGGGTTTGCACAGAGATCTTCAAACTCTCAGCCTCCGACATGCATGTTAGCATACCTCACACATCCTCACCTTACAGCCTGTTTGCCAGACCTGGACTTCTCCCCACAAGGCCAAATTTCCCACATTTGCCCCCAAGAGCCCTAAGAAACAGCCAGGACTAAAGGCTTCTACAAGAAGCCATCCTAAAGTGAGCTCTGCTTACAGGCAAGAAAGACCCACAAGCCACTCACTTGAGTGCCAGGGTTTCGTGGATCCCCGTCAGCCCTGGATGCTCCTGCCCAGTCCCCAGGGCTCCCCACAGCCCAGGGCTCCCCACACTAACCCTGACAACCCTCATGCTACAGGTGTGATATCAGCACACCGGAGGGCTGACAGCGAGGCCCAGGGATGCACACTGCAAGACCACCGCATAAAACAGTGAAAAGCAGTATCTCTCATTTATGCTGCCAGCAGAAGAGGCAGCCGCAGCTCAAGCTCCCCCCTCCTGGCCAGGCACTGGGGAACCCACCACTGGGCTGCTGCTGACCTTCCTCCTTTCTCAAGGGTGCTCAGGTTTTCCTCCCTTCACTGCCAGCCAGCCACACCAGCAGTACCACTGCTCTGCAGCCACGCTTTGACCAAAGTAGACTTCAGCATCACTGCTGCTCCGCACCGAGTGCTACAAGACTTGAGGGGAGGGACTGTAAATTAGGAAAGAAGGAAGATCAGACTCCTTTTTCCCCAGCTTCCACTCCACACCATCTCCTGCAGCATCTCAAACACTAAGTCAGGGTAACGCCAAACAGACATCTTTGCATATATTAATTCACCACCTATAACACACCCCCTCTGCTTGCTATTATGCTTTCCCTTCTCCTTACCCTACATCAAGCAAAGAATCCGAACCCTCATGTACAGCAGCAGCAGAGCTGCAAGCCAACTGCCCTGTACAGAGTTCCTCTGCGAGCCATTTGCTAACTTATGGTTGGCTTCCCTTTCTTTTACCTCATCTGTGTATCTTGTCTTTTGGGGCAAGACATTTCCAGGCTAGGTTTTACTGCAACTTTCTTCACATTGATTCACTAACAGACCACTTGAAAAGGAAAAAAAAAAAAAACAAAACCACAGAAATACAGATGACTGCTAAAAGAAACTACAATACAGGATGGATTCAACGTGAAAAACAAGCTCGTATGGGAAGATAGTCAGGCACACTTTAACTTCACTGCTTTTATGCTTAAAACTGCAGCTGTGAAAATTAGAAGGGAAGAAACCTGGTTTTTCAAAGCATAGCCAGCCAGTCTACTGCAGTGTTTCAGAAGCACATCTTTAGTACTCCTGCTCAGCAGTACAGGAATAATTGCATGTATAGCTCAGGTTTTGCTTTTTTGTAAAGACTTTTTTTAAAAAAGTCAAAACAATGAGAAAATAGCATTAGTCTGGAATAACAGCAGATGCCATAACGTGACAAGGTGAACAAGCCACTTTGAGACTAAAGTTGAAAGACCATTATTTTCTAACAGTAACTATAGCATAGTTGGAGTACTAAAATTAACTAAGTGTTACACTGGGCTTGGCAAGTAGAAAATTGCTTCTGCTAAAACTCTGCTTTATAATATGCTCTTAAGACACCCAGAGTGCAGAGAGTCAGCTCAAAACTGTCGATTATTTCATATTTGCTATAGCCCGTACCTCAGACATTTGGACTTGGTGGTTCCCATTCCATGAGAAACTTGTATAGCCATCAATCGTTTATCTTCATGAACCCTTGTCAGCCCAGAAAAGTCTGAGGAAAAGACATTTACAAAGACCATTTCACCTATTGGTGACATGCTTGGAGCAAGGTGGCAATCGCACAAGTGTACCTCAAAACATTTGCCCAGGTGCAATGCACAAGTTACAAAAAACAGACAAATTCTTTAAAAGTGTTTTGGTACACCATGTGCCTTCAGAGTTAAATGTACAGACATTCTCAGTTAATTGTAGAAATGCCAGCAGTTGTTGACAATAGGAATACTTCTCCCTCTTCTAATCCACTTCCAGTGGACTCTCCAATACTAGCATTGCTTTAAATATTATTTAAACAAGTTTTCCTAAAATACAAGATTCCACCACCCACTTCCTCCAAAAGCAGCCTCTAGAGCAAGACAAGCAAAACATACTCTCTCCTCCACTAATGTGGATATTTTTGCTGGCCTTTAATGAAGAAAAAGATATAAGGAAACAAGCTGGATTAAGGGCTTGGGGGCACAGGACGAAAGGAGGCTAATGAATAGCTACTTGCATTTATCAAACTGGCACCTTGTACCACCCATACCCCTGGTGCTAGAAGCAAGCCAGAAGCATTTAGTCAAGAAGACATATAGCCACATACCTCGATCAGAGGCATACACTGGTGAAAGAAATAACCTGAAAAACAGGGAAAAGGCAGGCAGCCTGCCATACACTTTCTAGATGCATTATACCATCTCTATCTGGCCTCTCTGGGTCCACCTAACTTTACATTTTCTCCTTTGCTTTCCCAGTCTCTCCCTACCCCACCCTGATAACCCTACACCTCTCACTGGTTCAGAGAGGGTGGATATCTTTCCATCATCTATTACAGAGATACACAGAGGCAGGCTCTACAGGAGAGGAATATTTTTTCTTCACTAGCCAAAGATATGGTGTTTAGGACAGCACAGAACTTGATCTCCACTTGCTGGTAGTGGATAATTCGGTGGAAGAAGGATGGGAAAAATCCCCCTCTCTTCAGAGCCCTATCAAAAACTGCAGCCTTTGCACTTTCTAAGACAAGGGGTCCCAGGAGTTTCCAACCACTTCATCCTCTCAAACACTTAAATTTCAGAGCAATTCTCAAGGCAGGACATGTGCATCTTAAGTGAGTAAGTTACCCTGGAGCCACAGTCAGTAAAAGAAGGGATGCAGCCAGCAGGTGGAGGTGTGGGCAACGCACAATGTGGAACAACAAGTTCTCTGGGATTCATGCCGTTGCTCCTAAATTATGCAAAACAAGCAGCACAAGAAATACAAGACCAAATACCATGAGATTCTGAGAACTCTACACCTCACAGCATCCATACCTTTGATAATAAAAGTCAATGTCCTGTTACAATGGCTGTAGCTTTCTATTGTCTTTATTACAACACAGAAGAAAACGGAGTGGCGAAAAGATGTGATTACACGGAAAAGATTTTAGAACACCAAAATACCCCTTTTCCCAAAAGTTTGACAATAATAACACAGCACATCAGGCATTCCATTCAGCCATAATGTCACTTTTTTGTAATAATAAATAAATAAATAAATAAATAAATAAAAAGACACCTGCTCATTATGCAGCGAAAGTAAAGAATCTTGCACTCTGCAATTGCAGTGTCATTACTGAGTATAGAGAAGGAACTGACATTCAGTTACAGTAAGGTTTAAACTTCATTTAGCCTTCTTTAGTACTAACACTGGTATTTTTCTGTTTTCATAGCTGAACTGTCAAAACAACTTCAGCTTATCCAAAAATATCCATAACGTGCTAGTTAAATAATTGTTGTCTAATTTGTGCATCTCTACAGAAGTCTAAAGGAGTCACTAGACTGTGAAATTGCTAAATGAAGAAGAGGCACTGATCTAACTACACTAAGCAGAGGAAGAGGGAAGCATTTAGCACTTCCTAATCATACCCATGACATGGATACATTCTCAGCAAGGCATTTGTTAAAAATCAAGTGCTATCTCCAAAGCGAATACCTTGTGTTCCCAATATAAAAATAGGACATGCCAAGTCTATGCTTGGTTGTCACTTCTGTTAAAACATTCCAAGGCAGGCAGATAGTATGGTATTAGCAAATACATGTAGCACGCCAAATTACTGTTACATAGCCATCCCTGCGAAGCAGTGCAAGTTAAACCATCAGGAGCTTTATAAATGGTGGTACGTTGAGGATTACAACAGTGGAATGACTTTCCACACAGCAGTCACAGGACATCCCTATCTCTGCCTGATTCACAGTAGCAGGACACTTTCCACCTTCAAATAACAGAAGCCCAGTTAAATGCTTCCTTGCAGTCTGTACATAATTTTGCAGCTGGGAAGAATGCAATAGTTTGCTAACAGCCAAGCTCATACTGTGTTGCTGCATCACATGGCAGGCAACGGTGAACCAGAGGAGATGAAGAGAGGACTCCTTGTCTAAGAAAAGTGCTTGCGAGAGCGAGCTGCGCTACATGGAAGGAAAGTTTGAGTGTGCTACAAGCTCCACAGGTAGACAACACAGGAGGAATATGCAGGGCATTTTCTACAGGTATAGGTTACCACACCTCATCCTTGCATTTCCATGCTAATATGCCTTTACTCAGAAAGCACAAACCATGCTTGGAACTGAACTTCTAGTCTCTGGAAAGATCCAACTCCCTTTCAGAAAGGAATAAGACTCATACAATTCTAGCTTAAGACTCCTAAGTGCTGACCTTGCACTTCAGAGGAGTCTCAAGATTCACAGTCCTCCCCTTCACTCACACCGTGGTGCTGTCACACTCCCCTAGCGTGACCCCTGATGACTAGGGCCACTCAATGCTAGGTCAAATTTGACTCTTTCTTTTAAGAGTGGAGATAAAAAAGACCCAAAGAATACACTTTTAAAACATTTTGACCCAACAGGATTGACAGCAGGCTCTCTACACTCTGGGAATTTAGGCTCAACAGCAGCACAACTATGTAGGTTTGACTCTCAGGGCACTTCAAGGATTCATTACTCCATCAGATTGCTTGAAAGAACACAAGGAAAGAGCACATGAAATAATGAGGCCTCTAAATGGCTCTCCTCACCTCAGTTTCAGCCACCCTGTAAAAATAATGTTAGTCTCCAGTATTGATTTTTCCCTGTGCTGAGAAACTGTGTGTAAATTGACTTCTCCGATAAAAGTCATACAGTACAGGAACATCAAGCGTTTGACACACTTTATGGTCTTCTCACCGCATTTTTTTCTTACCAGCCAATTAAAGTGCTGTTGCTTGGAGTAAGAGACAGTTTTCAAATGCCAATATTTCTTTATCTGGAAGTATTAGATCCAGTCAGGTTTGACATGGGAGACAAGAAGTCTGCCTTTGGGGGACGAGGAGAAGAATGTTTCATTCAGTGGTACCAAAACAAGAGCTCTCACATCCTACAGAATCTAGAAGCAACTTAATCTTCTTGTTCAAGAAATGTAGTCCGTAAAAGACCTGGAGAGCTTTCCATGTCTGTAGCAAGTCATTCCTTCAAGTGGTGCCTGGACATAGCAGTGCACCCTACACAGTGAAAACTGCTAAACCTCTCCCTTCCCCAAGACACCAACTTTGAGCAGCAGGCAGAGGACTAGCAGTTGATGCATTTTGGCCCTGGTCCACCGGTGTCAAAAAAACATCAGCAAGAGTTCTAACAGGCTTTAAAGCAGACACTCCTTCAACAAGGGCCAGAGACACCACTTTGTTCCCCAGGCAAGGCCCCAGACTACCGAACACAAGTGCTGGAGGAATCTTTAAAACAAGTTCACTAAACAGCTCCAGATCTAAAAAGTGAGATAATCTGCTGTGACTATCCCACAGAGGATGAGAAAGTTCTCACAGTTCCCAAAAATGTGTTTCAGCACATGGTCCTGCCTCCTTTTACTTGCTACATCCAAGGTACTGCAAACTATTAACCCAGAGCAAGAGCTAGCAATTTTAATATCAAACGTAGTCATTACCTATTTTAAGTTGAAACCAAATACAAACTTAAAAAATAACAAGAAAAAGTGGAGAGAGTGGATAGGTGTTTTCTCTTGCAGAAGTAGTCCCAGAAGCCTCCACTAAAGGCAACCAGAAACAAAACAGCCTCCAGACTATAAGTGAAGGATTGACCTTGCTTCATCTTATAAATGCATTCTTTGGTTATCAGAATTACATCAAGACATTAAAGCAAACCTTTTGTGTAAGAGTTTGGTCTTGATAAGCAAATAGCAACTAGACACCTATAAGCAAGTCAACTAAATCTTTGGCTAAGCAGACTAGTAAACTAGTACTACACTGACAGCTGACGTAAGAGCCAAGATGCTTTTGGCTGCCAGTGAGCTAGTTCCCACCAGCACTCCTCCCCACGTTAGATTCTGCACTCAGACAGCATTCAGTTTTCAGTAATATAAGGAGGGATTCAACCATGATCCAAATTTAGGGAGTTTTGTTGATTTTCTTAGAAAGAATAAGTTTTGCCTCGGTGCACTTGAAACAGGAATACATGGTTTGACAGTAAGCCTAAAATGGCATGGATACTACCAGCATAACAAAACTGACCCATGAATTTATTCCAGAATATCTGGAATTCTTTTCTAAAAGAATTAAAAAAAAATATATATATATATATGCACGCTCTTCAGGTATTATCTTTTGAAAATGTAAAGCAACCAATTGTAAAAGCTCAAAGCATTCTTTGTGCTTTAAGTGTGTCAAAATGGTATATACCAGTCACAAAACAGAACAAATAATTTGTACCATGTTAGAGTTAATTTAGATATCTACTTCAATGAAGTTATCATTCTAGCTCTAAAGAAAGTCAGGCTCTTGAGCATCTAACATAATATATTTTTCCAGGTACTGATAAATTAATTCCATGAAGTATTAGGAAGTACATTTCTCCCACAGTCTGCAGACATCCACTCAAAGGACAGATTTTTGTTATAAGGTAGTAAGTGGCCTGCAGTAGAATCACTGTCTTGATACATTTGCCCTTCTGTTGTGGTTATCACTTGATCCCAACGATTCCTAGAGCAAGGGCATACAGTAAAATGCATTTACAATCTATTTAAACTTCACCTCAGAGTGAAAGTCCAAGCAAGCCCATCTCAAGCAAGTACTGGCCTTTTGCCTGTCTTTCTATATTTTATGAAGGGGTGGGAAAGAGCGTAGTTTCTATAAGGTTTAAAAGATATATTTAAAGCCATGAAATAACGTGGAAAGAAACATCATATAACTGAGTTACTCTATCAAAAATTATATCATATATGAAGAGCTTATCTGCAAATGAGAAAGCAGACCCTGTGACCTAGGAGATCCTTCCCAATTCTGTGTTCTGGAAAGCAATCCTATTAAGACAGTCTGGTAAGAGGATTTTCATTAGGCATTGATTGTGCCATCATTTGCATTTATAAAGTCCAACACACAGGATCTAAGCGTGTGATCCTCTTGTTGGCAGCACACTCATAATGGGGAGCTCTTCTCAGTCGCCACTGGAAGTGTTATCTGTAGGCCAGCACCACTGCACAAGCTAGCCATTTACATACTTACTACTAGGCCACTTTAAATTAATGCTTTCTTTTGTACTAGCTTTGCTCCACATGCAGAACAATATTACATTTAATTAAGCTACCAGCATTCTAATAATTAAATACTGATAGCACACATTATGCTTTTTTTCTAGGTTTAGATCCACTAGGTCCTGGCTACTGGCAAATATCACATGGATTGAAAAGATACAAGATGACTTCTAGGGCTGTGCTCTCTGTGTTCCCCAAAAATAGTTTAAGATACCATGTTGAACTGGTTCCTTGAATAAATATCATGCTCCTTAAAGGGGGAAAAAAGGTAACAGTTCTGCTATTCAAATGTGGTACTCAGAATTAAATACTTATCACTTCAAAGAAGATTTGATTTGTTTCACTGTGTACCTCTGCCCAAACAATTCCACGTTCCAAGATGATCTTTACCAAGCTAAATTTATTCTGCCTTTGAAATATAGTCATACTGCTGCTGTATAGACTGCATGCAATTAAGATTTTATCCTCCCCTTTCTCCAATGTTAATAACTTCCAGAAATCTTGACTTCCATAATTCTATGTGTCACATGAAGGGATAGCAAAAGAAACTGCCAACGTTTTACAACAGGCAGTTAAAAGTTGCAGTGACACAGATGGATGGCCTTGTCAAATCTACTCAATTTGTGCTGTCAAATAGAAGTTTCTGGAGTTAGATGGAGGGAAAGGAGATGAACAGGGAAGGGAAAAATGAGAACTTTGCTTTCTTTTACTGCAGGCAAGACACAGGGCTGCTGGAAGAATAGATTGATACAGCTGCTGCTGCTTTATCACTTGTGGTGACAAGAGACAAGGTGACCATAATTCAGACTGAATCAGGTTAGAAACAGGATAGCATTTTTTTCTATCAGCATCTCCTGTGCTCCAAGAACTGCTTCACACAGATTACGTACAGCAATATGCACTACAAAATTGTTTAGGGTATTTTTCTTTGAGTCTTGGGCCACGAACAGTGCCTTTTAACAGGTTAAGCATAAGCTCATCTAAAGGGATAGCTACAAGTATACAAACAGGACTTCAGCCAGTTTTTGTAACGCATGGGTCAGAGAACTAGTTTAGTCTTGTGACAAGCCTAAACTACCACACTACTTGTGAAACAGTCTCCCTTCATGCAGAACACCTTTTGATTTATACACGATACCTATTTAGAAACATTCCCTATGCCTTTTAAGAAGGGGTAGATGAAATGCCACGAAACGTATTTTCGCACGTAAACAAGGCTATTTTTGTTTCAGGCATTTGCTTCCACAGCACAGTTTAGATCAGCTAATGTAAAACTATGAGAATAGTGGGATACCACTGCACTCCGTCAGAATACAGATGTACAAGGGACCAACAGTGCAGCGTCTTCAAAGCACAACATACCCAGCTCTTAGCTATCTGTGGATAGATCATCTATGCTGTAGTTTAATTGTGCGACAAGTACAGACACATCCAAGCTAGACTCAAGTCCAAAAGCAATGCGGATGAGTGTGTGATGAACTTCAGTGGGAGAAAGATGTAGATTAATGATTGATTCCCTCTCTTTCCCTTCGGCTCTGTGTTCACTGCACGATTTTCTGCATAGTTGACAACTTTTTTTAATCCACATTTTTCCATTATATCCTTGTTCTGTCTTCCACCCACTTCCCACCCTTGTTACCCTGGATAATCAAGCACTGACTCTATGTAAAGCAATTTGCCTCAAGGCAGAAGAGTCTTTGTAGCCACAACGGTTGGAAGCTACTGTTTATAAGAAGTACAATTATAAAAATTTAAGTGATGTAAGCAATCAATTATTTCTCTGCCTAGTTATACAACAACCACACCTACTACTCCAGCAAAGAGACCAGTTGAATCTTGAACAGACAGGGAAAGGACAAGATATTTGCTCTGGAATACCTGATGGAAGATAAAAGATTTACGTTGCAAAGCTTCTAAACCAGAAGTCAAAAAAATTGTGCTGCTACTTAAAAAAACAAAAATGAGCCATGACCACCGCAAAATCGACATCTAGACTACACGCAACTCAAAGAGTATAAAAACAATTTTCTTGAACTCCTTTGAGATGTAGTGCAAATTTTGCATGCAAAAAGGAGGAAAGTATCTGAACGGTGTTACATTTCCTACTAGATTAGAGTCTTTAGAACCTAAAACCAGTTTATGCAGCCATTTAGAGACAAAAGGCTCCTGCCTCACCGCCATCAGGTGCTTAGCACCCTCATAGGTACTTAAGCCCACTCCTTCTCTGAAACCTGCAGCATGCATTTTACGAGGGCTGTTTTACAGCAACATGCATTTTATAGGCCGTTTTGGGCTTCCTATTTTCTATTATTGGGATTCAAATGCCTTTCTGTGGTTGCTAATGATATAAGAGACTTTTGCTACACCAGTGCTGCCTGTGTCTTTTGCAGGTCTCTGATCACAGCAACCCTTTCAGCTGGCACAGGTCTGTTCAGCAAAATCCCTGCCCTCAAAAGAGTGCTCCAAAGCTGGTGTCATACAACGTGGAGATCTGATATCGATAATAGTTGTCCAAAAGAAATAACTCAAACACATTTCTAAACATTTTGATAAACCTCCAAGCACTTTACTCCAACGCATTCTAGACCGTAATGCTCTATTTCCTGAAGAAATCAATCCTTTATTACACTTCCTACTAAACTGCATTCTTTTAAGGAGCAACACTATCTAATTCTCAGACCCTTCTCAGTCTCTTTTCACTTTTGATCGATTTAGAAAGGAGTCCACACGCAATTACCATTTCTGAGATCTTAGTCCAAGTTAGAAGTACTCTATTGAAAGAGTGAGTCAGCCAGAGATGGTTTCTGTACTGTTTATTCAGAGGACTCCCATACCAAACACCTGTCTGAGTGTGAAATGAATCCTGAACTTCAAACATCACTTCACCATAGCCTGCGAAATATGCAGTACCTGACCATACCATCAGGTCCACATCACTCCATGGCAGTCTAAGCAGCATGCTGACCGGGCTGTTTTGGAAAGGACAGGATGTCTGAGGTGTGAAGTGTTTGGCCCTGAAGTCCTTGCACCATTTTATTCAGCATTCTTCCAAACCCAGAGCAAAACAGATCACAAGTAACCATGGCAACTGCCTCAGACACACAAGATCTGTGTGGTGTGCAGAGCCTCTGACCCCTGAGCGAGTGGACTGGAGAAGATGGTCCATACTGTGCAGAGGCTCTGCACTAAATACTAAGGAGAGAAGTAGTTGTAACCAAGTCCATCAAATCACAAGCATGCTTGTTTGGATGCATATGCACAGATGAACAGCATCTAGTTATTGAGCATATGCAATGCTGCTCTTGGTAAACCCCCAATACCCATCAGTTTGCAACTAGATTCAGTATTGAAAAAATATTTTGGAAATTAGTCAAGGCAGCTATTTGTTCAGCCCTCAAGGTTAAGTGACTACAACCCTTCTTGCAAAATTCCATTATTTTCAGAGAGCCTGACACAGGGCACACAGTTCACCATCCCCACAACGCTCAGTTCACATTTTACACCTTGCTGACAGCTTTACAAATGGGGCCAAAAAAATCTGTGCGGCAGGAGAGGAAAGGGAAGGCTAGGAAGTTTTTACTGTTGCAATCTCTCTCTCCAGCCTTCCTTTTGTCTTCTGTCTAGCGTGACTTTCAAATTCAAGTGTGTACGGACCAACAGACTCCGGTGCTTTATTTGGGACATGCTGTCACTGTTAGCAAATCCAGCAGTTTCAAGACATCAGCCAAAGAGGGTGTTCGCCAATGCTGCAGTCACGAAGCACCCAGGGGAAGGAAGCTCAATTCATGCGGAATCAAGACAAACTGCTCCCTTCCCTCTCATACCCCATCAATACCTTTTTCCTCTAATGGCTGCAGATTGGCCCCACCAATATGAAATCTCTTAAGCATTTTGGAGCTTCATGCCACTCTTGTCATACTGGTACCTCAGTCTTGTGGGGATAGGATGAGGAAGAATGGGTATAAACCGGAGAGGGACAAATTTAGACTAAATATTAGGAAGAATTCCTTCACCATGAGAGTGGTGAAACACTGGAACAGGTTGCCCAGGGAAGTTGTGGCTGCCCCATCCCTGGAGGTGTTCAAGGCCAGGTTGGATGGGGCCTTGGGCAGCCTGGTCTAGTGGGATGTCCCTGCCCATGGTAGAGGGTTTGGAACTAGATGATCTTTAAGGTCCTTTCCAAACGATACTACACTATGGCACTACACTATGGCACTACACTATGGCACTACACTATGGCACTACACTATGGCACTACACTATGGCACTACACTATGGCACTACACTATGGCACTACACTATGGCACTACACTATGGCACTACACTATGGCACTACACTATGATACTACACTATGATACTACACTATGATACTACACTATGATACTACACTATGATACTACACTATGATACTACAATATCAGGAGGTGGAAGAGAATCCTACATGTAACAATTCTCAGTCTGGCATGGCTTTGTACTCTTAAAGGAGACCTTTAAGGGGCATTTGTGGGCAGCTCTTCCAGTCATATCTTTCTTGTACACTGAATTCTTAAACAGAATTCCAGGGTATTTTGCTCTGGAATAGAAAAGGGGTAAGCTTGAACTTAATTCCCTGTTGCTGCCAGATCAACATCATACCCTTTGCCAAGCAATGATTTCCATAAATCAGTAGGCATACACTAACAAAATAGTTGATTATCCAACTAAGCTCATCAATATCTCATATTAGAAGGTAAGACTTGTATTCAGCTTTTAGAGTACAAAAATCCAAGTGCTCATTTGATTTGTATATGCATATCTCTGCATTAAAAATACTCAGCAATAAACCCATAGCACGAGCTAAATCTTTCTTCATGGTTTACTAACACTGTGTAAAATCTGTGTGCCCTCAGTGTGCTCATTCCATCAGCACTGTGCTATCTACAGCAAATGCTGTAATTGTGGGTCGCCAGGACCCCTGAGCACAGTAATTCACTGGTTAAGTTGAATGGTTTCTGGGGACAAATCCAGTGGCGCTTGTTTTTTCCAAAAATAAAGTTGTATGAGTTGGCAGGTGCACACAACATAGATCATACATCTGGAAAACTAGACTGTCATCACTTTCGTGCTGAACTACAAGTTGCAAATCATTTGAGGACTAAGAGTGATGAAGCAAGTTGTTCTATGCAGCGCTATTTAGCAATTCTTAACCAATAATGGGTTTAGCTCAAAACATGAAGTATCTGTGAAGAAACTATCTTTAGAAACAAGGTACGTGGTAAAGGTCAATCCTAATGTCAGTTCAAGTTCTGCAATTAAGGAATTGCATTTTCAAGATAAAACTTGATCACATTCTCTGTTTCAGCACTCGCAGAAACCAAAACAAACAAGTTATAAAACTTTTTTTTAATGAAGCAGCTCAGAGAGTAAACAGGCCAACTGATGCTCACCAGAAGCACTTGACTCAACTAGATTAGCCTGACAGGTTCTGGTGCCAAACAAATACTGCTTAAGAATCTCCAGTCTTACTGAAGACTTCCACCTTGGTAGCCCTTTACCATTTAGGCTGGCTTATATTCCTAAAGTCAATGTCACATGGAAGTAACCTTTCTAAAGCTGATCTTTGTATCACAGATCTGCGGTCAGTATTAAAAACAGTCTCAAGGCTCTTTCTAAACTACTTCCCCCCTGCTCCATTAATCTGCTCAGCACCCGATTTTTAAAACCAAAACTAAAGACAGGATTCACTGGAAGATCACAAACAAACCTGCCTCCCTATTTCCCAACCTCATCCCCTAACCTCTGTCACCAAGCCAAGGCAAGTTTATAGCTGACTTAACTTGCAAGTACTTGAGAGACTATGCATACATATTTAGCTTTGAATAAAGAGAATCTTTCTGCAAGTGTCCACTTACCGATGAAGCTCAGCATAATTTAATAGAAAACATTATTTAAATGGAAAGCAGTGGGCAGGCATTACATTTATGCAGTCCCACAAACACACACAGGTCTTGCAGACTTTCAGTGCACCACACTTTGAGTACACCTTTATGTAATTTTGTTCTTCCCAGGAATGGGGCACATAGTTCCTTAGAAACAGAGGTCCAAATCAGAATAGAGATGAAACGCTGACAGTGGTTAACTCCTCCAGAATAAGCAATTTGATGGCTATTTCTGACATTCTGGAGGATTTCAGATTGTTTCAGAACTTAAGTGTCATTGCATCAGGAAGTTAAGGTAGATCTTCCACAGAAGTTAAAGCAAGCAGTTCCCAAACCCCCCAACCTGCCTTCAGACAGCATTATTAACTGTCTGCATAGGTGATCAAGTTTCAGCCTGAGAGCTACATCTGTAAACCTAAAAGTAATTCAAGCATATTCAAGCAAAGCATCTCATATTAAATTACTATTGTCTTTAATCACTACGCTCATCACGCATCTTCAACTTCATTCTGATAGCATATTAATTGCTTGACCTTTTCACTACTGTCATCCGCATTGACACAGGATAGTTTATGCATAACAGCAAAGAGCAGAAGATTACTTAAATATGTTGTCTGCAACCTTCAAAGTGAAAACATTTTCACCTGTTGTGTCAAACCATTTTTTTCCCTTAGAAACAGAACAGTCAGAAAATTACTTTTCATGCAGCCATATAGGGTCTCCATCTTAATGTAGAGCCCTCCTTCTAATGCAGACCTATTTTAGTCAGCGGCAGCAACCACAATAAGGAAAAGAATTAAAGATGTCTTTTTTCCTCCAGCAGGCCAGTTATTTGAATACTGTTAAAAGCAGCAATCATTCCACTGAACCCTGGTTTGATCCCAGGTATCGTATCACATCCTTTCTCGCATACAGAGCGATTACGCCTGTATGTCAAAAGCACACAGGACGTGGCCCTGTCTGGGTGTTTTTGAACAACACAACTCAAACCAGAGGCAAAAGATCCAGTAAGCTAGGTACTAGCTACATTATTGTCTCATGCAGACACAAACTCACCAGATCATATAAACACCTGATGTACTTCTGACCTCAAAGAAATCCTTGCAGCCTACAGGCCATGTGGCCAAACAAATCATGAGGCTGGAGAAGAAAGTCACACCAAGATGAAGAATAACAACTGCTTATCTTTAACCAGAGCTGCCATTTGTACCTCTCCTTCACTTAATTCACGCATGTGAATAGTTATGGTGGCTAAATTTGTCACATGCACATTTTTTATGTGGGCAAGTCTTTCTGACAAATTTGCTGATAAACTGGTTTTGAGATGAAAGCAAGTTTCTTTCAACATTTGTGTAACGTATGTGCTAGATATTCAGGCCCTCACATCCACTTGAGACATCCATGCCTCAGGGACCATCAAGCTCTTGCCTTCCTAGCTCCATGGGAGCCCTGGGGTGAGATGCTGGCTCCAGAGAAGCTAGCTGCAAAATTCACATTTAGCTTCAACAAATCTCACTTCAGAAGTCTATAAAACCAGTGAATTAGATTACTGGAGGGAAAAGTACGTGCAAACCTCAGCTTAGACGTAACATTTTGATCCTTTGCAACCGTAAATACTCGAGGTGGCAAGAAAGAATGACTCCCTGTGGACTAGAAGGTCTGCATTTGTTTAAGACAAGAGGGAATGACCTTAAGCTGCACCAGGGGAAGTTCAGAGTAGACATGAGGAAAAACTTCTTTACCTAAAAGGTTATTGGGCACTGTTACAGGCTGCCCAGGGAGGTGGTTGAATCACCGTCCCTGGAGGTATTTAAAAGACCAGTAGATTAAGTGCTTCGGAATATGGTTTAGTAGAAGTATGGTTGGACCCTATCACCTCAAAGGTCTTTTCCAACCTACCAATCCTATGATTTCTGATGGAGCTTTGACAAAACCAATCACAGGTACTTCCTTACTTCCAACAGTGCCATCTGTATATGGAAGATGACAGCTTCTACTCCTCTGAACGATCTTGAAAAATCCTTCTCTTCATCTGTCCTCTATCGAAGAACATTAATTCTGGCAACACTCACGGTATGCCCAGAGCAACAGCAAAATACGTTTGATGTCCACAAATAAGATACAGCCCCACAGTATTTTCAATTGTCAGCCCCACCATCTTCCAGCCGCCCACTGAAAACTCCTGGCTGGTACCCACCCTGCTGCTGGAGGGTGGGAGAATCCAAACCCAGCGTCCACCCGCACCGGAGTCCTTCCTCAGCAACAGCCGCCCCCGCACAGCATCCTCATCCTCCTCCTCTTCCCCGCGACCTTCGCTGCACGGGCGGCTCGTGTGTAACGGGAACCCCCGGCCCGGGGGGGCACAGGGACAGCGGCAAAGCATCCCCAGCCCGGAGGGGGGGACTATGCGGGGACAGCGGCTCCCGCACCGAACACCGAGCCCACGGGGGACACGGGGACAGCGGCTCCCGCACCCTCAGCCCGGGGTCTCGGCACCGCCCGCACCCCCGCGGCTCCCGGGGCTCCTCGAGAGCTGTGCTCACCCATTCCCATCGCAGGGGCCGGGGACACCCTTTCTGCGGGACAGGGAACACCTTTCTCCCTCTCCCGCGGGACAGGGGACTCTCTGCCCACGGTGGGGGGGGGCGGGGGGACACGACGACAACGACGACACGGACGGACGGGAATGTCATTTGGAGGTGGCGGCGACACCCCCGCCCCCTCCTTTCTCACAGCCGAGCCGCGACCCGGTGCGGGAGGAGGATGCCGAGGGCGACCCCGACACCCCAACCCACGCACCTCGCAGCCGTAGAGCTGCCCCAGCTGCTCCACGATCCACTCTTCCAGCACCAGGCGCTTCCGCAGCTCCTTCCGATCGTATTTCACCGTCACTTTCCCCTGCTGGTGGCGCCGCTGCTGGACCTGCACCACGGCCGCCGGCACCGAGTCCTCCCGGGCGGCTCCGCCGGAGGAGCCGCCGCTCCCGCCGCCGCCGCGGGGACTCTGGAAGAAAACGCGGTTCCCACCGCTGCCTCCGCCCGCCGCCTCGCTGCCTCCGGTCGCCACCGACATGCTCCGTTCCGCTCCGCCAGCGGCTCCCACCGAGCCGAGAGGCGCCCGCCCGCCGCTACCGCCCGGCCGCAGCAGCCGCCGCCTGCGCGTCTACCGCGCTCCCCAGCGCCGCCCGCTTAAAGCCTCGCATGGCACCGCGCAGGGACCGGCCCCGCGGCGGGGAGGGCGGGGACAGCCCGGGGGCGGCACCGCGCGGCGGGCTTGGGTTGGAAGAGACCTTAAAGCCCAAGCAGTTCCAACCCCACTGCCACAGGCAGGGGCACCTCCCACCAGACCGGGCTGCCCGAGGCCCCATCCAACCTGGCCTTGAATACCTCCAGGGATGGGGCAGCCACAGCTTCCCTGGGCAACCTATGCCAGTGTGTCTCACCACCCTCATAGTGAAGAAATTCTTCTCTCTGTCTAGTCTAAACCTGCCCCTCTCCAGTTTATACCCATTGCCCCTAGTCCTATCCCCCCCCAAGCCTTTGTGAACAGTCCCTCCCCAGCTTTCTTGTAGCACCTTCAGGTGGTGGAAAGTTGCTATAAGGTCTCCTCAGAGCCTTCTCTTCTCCAGGCTGAGCAACCCCAACTCTCTCAGCCTCTCCTCGTATGGAAGGTGCTCCAGCCCTCTGATGGTCTTTGTAGCCCTCCTCTGGACCCGTTCCAACAGCTCCATATGCTTCTTACGCTGAGGATTCCAGAACTGGACACAATACTCCAGATGAGGTCTCATGAGAGATGAATAGAGGGGCAGAATCGCCCTCCCTGGCCACGCTGCTTTTGATGCAGCCCGGGACGTGGTTGGCCTTGTGGACTGCGAGTGCACATTAACAGCTCACGCTGAGCTTCTAATGGAGCAGTACCCCCAAGCCCTTCTCTGCAGGGCGGTTCTCAATGACATCATCTCCCATCCTGCACTGAAATCGGGGATTGCCCAAACCCAGGTGTAGGAGCTTGCATCTGGCCTTGTTGAACCTCATGCGGTTCTCACAGGCCCACTACTCCAGCTTGTTCAGGTCCTTCTGGATGACATCCCAAGAAGCCTCATGATCTCCCCAGTGCCAGCGTGGCTGCTCCTCACTGTCATGAGAGCCAGGGCAGCATGTGCCCTTCGCTCCCCAGGGACTGCTGGAAGCAGGGGGATGGCTTGGGTTTTGTTAAGGAAATGCAGTATTGCCCCACTGCATTTATAAATATTGTATATCTGCAGCATTAAAACAGTGGATGCGATCGTTTGCTTCTCTTCGGGGGAGGAGTGAATTATTTTAGGGCAGTGAACCCAAATGGAAAGCAAATATTTCCAGCTATCAGCAGTTAGTGTAACAATTAGCCTTTTGGAGATGGCTGTCTTTCTAAAAGGTACCAGTTGGCATTAGTGTGTTCAGCAGCTTTATGCCTCTTGGGAGGCATGGAGTGAAATGGCTTTAAATGGGAGGAGGGAAGGTTTAAATTAGACATTAGGAAGGAATTCTTCGCGATGAGGGTGAGGCAGTGGCACAGGCTGCCCAGGGAAGCTGTGGATGGCCCATCCCTGGATGTGTTCAAGGCCAGGTTGGATGGGGCTTTGAGCAGCCTGGTTTATTGGGAGGTGTCCCTGACCATGGCAGGCGGGGTGGAACTGAATGATCTTTAAGGTCCCTTCCGGCCCAAACCATTCTATGATTCTATGATTCTAAATCACCAGTGGTCCCATCACACGCACCAAAATACGCCTATGACTGCAAGTCAGCAGACAACATAGCACGGGCGCTGGTTAGGGGCTCCAGAACATCCCTACAAACAAACAATAAGGTTTGCCTGTGATAAGGAGCAGAAGCCATCCACCTGCATATGCAGAAATGGGACTGGAAGTGCCTGGTGTCCCAAAGCTCAGGTACAGCTGTGGGGATGGAGCCCTGCACACATTGACCTGGGGGAGGATGTCTTAAATCAGGAGGTCCAGGGGGCAAGTGGGTATGGATCTGACCATAGTTACTGGGTGTACCTGCTTCACTCAAATCCTCGCTGATGTTTCACGTGCACATCTGATAGAAGTGGCATTTCAGCCTCTTCTACTCTCTGCATTTGTCACACCACTGAACAACAGGATATCATGAGGCATTTTAGCCTTATCCAGTTATTTAGGTAAAACTCAGCTTGTGCCAGTGAAGAGGTCATAATTTAATATGATCATGAGACAAAACCCTATTATTGGTCTTAAATACTATGACAGCTTTTAGATTTTAATCTAAAAAAAAACACACCAGTTTTTCAAAGCAAAGCTTATAAAGTTCTTTATATGTATTTAGGTACCATATGATTTTCAGAGAAATTGAGCAACTGCAACAGGGCAGCGTAGATCGCACTTGCAGCCTGGGCTGCAGGCAGATCTTGAGAGAAAGCCACATCTCACAAGTCTGACTTTCTGCAGGGACTCCATCCTGTCTGCTAGGCAGTCTTTTCAGCCCCTACTCAAGCAAATTTTGACTTCCAGCTGCAGCTGGTGGTACTGCCTGCCTGGCTTTTATGAATCTGGGCCTGAGTAAATATGGTAAGGAAATGCCATCATCAACAACTTGTTCTTAAAGAAACCAAAAAGATGCAGAGGAGTTTTTGAAAGAGGGGAGCGGCTATCTTTTAAACTTTTGTGTTTGGAGTGGCCTATAATTTGGGTTTTCAGCTCTGCATGTCATGTTGGAAGTCTGGTGCTGACGTTCTGAACCACAAAACTTGAAACTCCCTTGTTTAGAGCTGTAACATTTTTGTCTTTATTGACTGGTTTTGTTTTAGATTGCTGAGAAAAAAAAAAAAAAGTATTAATGTGAAAGAAGGTAAATATTGCATGAGAGGCTTTTTTAAGTCATATTAAGCATCATACATGCTGTTCCATGGGATATAAACCAGGAATACCTGAACTGTCACCATAATAGCGTATTTTCCAGAGCCAAAAGAACACTGAGGTGTTCCACATCGGACCTAACCTGGCTGGAAAATACTGAGATTTTTATTCCCTGACATAGCAAATATCGGGTGTATAGATGACTAAAATATTGTCATTGACTCTGAGTGTGAGAATCTGGGAAGTCTCAGCTGAAGGTCTTTTTCAATGTTATTGTCAACAGGATATTGTTATTAAAAGCCTCGTGAGGATAGGACCGGGGGAACGGGTACAAACTGGAGAGGGGCAAATTTAGACTAAACATTAGGAAGAATTTCTTCACCATGTGAATGGTGAGGCACTGGCACAGGTTGCCCAGGGAAGCTGTGGCTGCCCCATCCCTGGAGGTGTTCAAGGCCGGGTTGGATGGGGCTTTGGGCAGCCTGTTCTAGTGGGATGTCCCTGCCGATGGTAGAGGGATTGGAGCAAGATGATCTTTAAGGTCCCTTCCAACCCTAACCATTCTATGAGTCTATGATTCTATGATTATAATCACTGTAGAAATTTAAAAGCTGGCAACTGCTATCCAAATACTACTTCCACAACACTCTTTAAGTAGAAAATGAGGTACTGGTGATTAAAAAGCATGTCCTCCGAGGTTATAATTTCAAAGTTACAATTCTAACACAATGCATAGTGGTTGGTAAATGTGGGTGGATGAGAAACTGGTAGAACTGCTGGCATTGTCATAGAGGCAGCTTTGAGTGCTATTGGTTTTTTATTCAGTTTTTAAAGCAAGTGCATTCCTGGGAACGCCAATGCAAAAAAGTGCTGCCAAGAATCTTTCCTGCAACAGTTTTGCTTCATTTGAAAGAAAGATCTAGTTGTTTAAATTCAAAGTTGAGCAAAAACGTTTAGATTTGTGAACATTCTGGGAATGAAAAATCCATCCCTGTGTGGGCACAATCTCTACTCTACTCTACTCTACTCTACTCTACTCTACTCTACTCTACTCTACTCTACTCCTGAGTGGGTGGAGGCATGTAAGAGCATTTCTTGGAGGAAGAAATTTCCTTGCACATACTTCTCTGTATCACAACAGAACATTTGTTATAACATTTGTTATTAACATTTATATTTGTTATGGTTACAGCCATAACAAAGACAAGCGGAACAGTCTTTCCCAATACTTAAGGCCCAGTTTCAGACCTACACTGAGAAATTAATTCAGAGCATAAGAGATAGGCAAGGGTTTTCCAGCAGCTAAATCAAAATCACAGTGCTGCATTTCATCTAAAGCTAATGGTCAGTCAATAACATCAAACAGGAGATAAAAGAGATAAAATATACCACCACTGAAATATTGTTCTTTCTCAGTGTGATTATGTTCAGGTCTCTCTCACAAGAATACTGTATTGAGAGACAGGATAAGTAAAGAAGAGACAACACAAATTAGGAAACACCAAAGGCAGAGGAATACTTGCATCCCCTGCAGTTCCCTATGTTTCTTTCCCAAAGAGTGGATGTGGGAATCTCCTGCGAACGTAAGAAAAATTAAGCGTATCTGCTTCCCATGCACGTATTGCATGGTCCTAGCCTGTTGTCCAGTAAAAAAAAATATTAAAGAGTATCTAAACTAATTTTTCAGGAGGTTTACACAGTGACCATTGAGGGTTCAAGGCCCTGAGCATTAACTGTCTGTTCACCCTGTTAGTAACCCTGTATGTCAGCACGTATATTCTCTTCCTAAAATATTGACACTTTTATCAGTGTTGGCCAGAACTGTCAGTGACTCACTTCTGTGGCTAAAAAGTTCTTCTGTAGGCAAGCTTACTATTTAGGAAACAAAGTTCATGCTTGTTGTCTTCGGTGATAGTCTAGATGGCCATATTCCTATGCTGTCAAATACTACACTAGCTAAAACCAGACCCCTTTCTTAGGCCACTGTCTACAAGTTTTCCTTCCCTGGAGGATGCTTGAAGGAAGGACCCCTACACAAAGGCTTGTGTCCTTTTGATGGCTTGCCATTGTTTCACAAAAGCTTCTCTTATATATTTCCATGCTTTTTTTCTGAACAGCTTTGGAAATAAGAAGTTACTGGACTCTGAAATAAACCAGTAACTATCAGGAAATTTCATTCAGTTCAGTACCTGCTATTTTCCTGAGGCATTTGCTCTTTAAGGGATTCATGTGTATGCAGTTTTGGTGGTTTGTGCTTCACATGACAATATGCTGAGGAAGAAATTAGAGTCGAGTGGAAGACTTATAGGCTGGCCATTAGTCACAGATTTTCAGCAGCTTAGAATCATTTAAAACTGCAAAGTACACACCAGCTGGCAATTTTATTTCCATATTGAAATGCACATCAGCCTTTGCATGATCTCAGAATCATAGGAGGTGCTTCGTGCTTGTACTCCTTGGATTGCTAACAAAATACTTGCATTAGGAGTTTCCAGAGAATCTCCTAAGTGTGTAAGGATAGCCTCTGTTATTTTTGCAATACTAGGTAGTATTTGTCTACCGACTACCCCACGATCTAAGAGCTCTGTGTGGCACCTTGTTGGTGAGCTGTGAGACTAGCAAAATTCACTGTCGCAGGGCTTCCCCTTTGCACGATTATTGGAAACTTCCATCAACTAAATAGTCTGTCTTGTGCCTGGTGACTGCATCTGAAGACTGAGATAGCACTGACCTGAGCTGTTTAACGATATTTCTGTGCAAGAAAAGTATTTCATCAATGATGAGCCTTGGCACCCCACTCAGCTTGGAGAGTTTCAACCCTGTGGTATGGGTAGTGGGGTCACGCTTGTGCTTTGCCTTGTGTGGATCAGTGTTTGCATTCTCCATCAATAAGCAAAAGCAGTGTTTTGAATTCTACTACCATAGTTCATAAATCACTGCAGAACTAAGCTTTCCTTTCATCACAGTGGTAGCTCGTGTGTGTGTGTGTGTGTGTGTGTGTGTGTGTGTGTGTGAGAGACAGTGTGAAAGTGCCATTTTTGTGTCTCCTGTTTGAATTTAGCTTGGGGCTATGAGCTGTTAATGGGTTCTGTGTCTCAAGTGATTTTCTACTTTGCATGTCCTAATTAATGCCCCTCCCTCTGACTGGTAACTTCCTTGTCTCCCCAGATTATTATGATTTTGTTTTCATTTTCAATCACTTTTCATCTGTTTGTGATATTGATGTTCCATACTCCAAAGACACAGCATTTGTGTTGATCTATCATTCTCAGCACTGATGATTTTTTGTTCTTGCAGCCATCCTTTTGATGCTCCAAAACCATACTTTTTTTTAGTTTTGCCTTTACTAAAAAGCTCCTCGGAGCCTGGCTCTTACAAAAGTTTTTTACCAAAGGCTGCTTTTTCCTCTTTGTCCCTTATTGTAAATGAGACACTACTGGCTCATTGCTCAAGCCCCCACTCCAATACATGTTGTCAAAGCAGTAATTCTAATACTAGCTATACAAAATGATGACATAAAGCAAATATTTGTTATGTTGGAGTGTTTGCTCTGCTCCCTTTTTCTTATGAAATAATATGTTTATAGCTTTAGACTCTCCTATAATGAAACTTCAGCAGACTTGCCTTTCAAAAGGAGATTATGTATTTGTGAGTTACACAGGCCAAGCTACGTTCAGGTAGGAGGTAAATGCTGCTTGAAAGGGAGAAAAAAGAGCAGGAAAATTAACCTGTACACATACAACCATTATTTCCTTAAAACTAAGTGTGCACGATGACAACCTGTTCCTGTCTCAGAGCAGAGATCCAAGCACAGGACATGACTCTAGCTTCATTTCTCCAGTAGTGGCTGGAGACTGCAATGCCCATAAGTCTGCCAGCAGTGGCCATTCTTCTGTGGTGGAATTCCTCCAGACTCTCACCCTATGCATATAGTGTTAGACCACACAATACATATATGTATCCACTTCCAGAGAAGAAGGCTAATTAGGACCCTTGTATACTAGCTGTCCATGGAAGTCTCCTCTCTTTTCCCCAGTCCTGTCTATAGCTGCCCAGCTAGTGTCCTTACGGAGAAACCTTCCCTTTGGCCTTGTCCTGAATGGACATCTTGACAGTTTGCATGGGATCCTGGTGCCATTCAGCTCTGTCTTTCCCCACTGCTTTTGCAGCTGCAGTGGCGTGAGAGGATGCCAGGTCCTTTAGAAAAGATTTCTCTGGAAGGGCGCTACTATGTAAAAGCAGGCAGTCTGGGTGCCCGCTATTGGGTCTCAGAAAGCAGCCAGAAATTCAGAGCACCCCCAGATATGAAGTACAACACCCCTGAACATCTCTGTTGTGAGCTGTTCAGTCATGTTAGGATGCACAGGCTGTGCTGTCATAGTGCGTTGTGTTGAGGAGAGGTAGCAACTAAAGAAGAAGAAGTAGGTAACCTCTGTTTACTTGTGCTTGCCCTCAATAACATCAGCAATTCCTGATACAAATAACCCATAATTGTTTATCTCAGCTCTACCACCCAAGCTGTCACTTTTATTTAGAAAGATGTGGACAGCCTTTCTTTTTTCTGGAAGGGACCAGTGGGGACGTAGGGAATCAATAAAGGGAAACATATGAAAAAAAAAACCAACCAGGACCAAAACAAACCATGAAGCAAGGCTAAACAATTAACATCCCACAGCCTCTAGTAATATTGATTGTTGTTTTGCCCTTGAATCCCACTCTGCTTATATAGAAGTATTAACCCTTTGGTAAAATGCAAAGGGAGAAAGTAAGTGATGCAGATAGAGTAGTCCATAAAAAGAAACAAACAAAAATACCAAGAGAAAGTACGGGTTAGAGAGTGAGACACTCACAATGTCTAGATTAATAACATTCTGTATCAGTCATCTCCCAGACTAGTACCTGTCACCTCTGCTAAACACTCCATTTCACTTGCACTCAAGAAATAATTAAGAATGATAGTAAGTTATTCTGCATAGCTTGGCAAGCCTGCAGAGGAGGGACATAATGTATTTTACCCATTTTGCTTGGCAATTAGCAGTGAGTGATGATACTGAGGTGTTTGGGTCTGGGGAAAACAAAACCTGAAAAAAAAAAGTGAAAACTAGGCAGAAAGCAATCAATTAGCAATTTGAGTGCCAATAGTCCTGTTTTGCCTCATGCGTTCTCACCCCTGCACCTCAATGCATTCTTCTGAGGAACGTATGCAGAGTGAGCCCAAGACAGTCTGAAAACTGGCATGGTTGTGCAGCTAAAACCTGGTGCTGTTCATGGTTGCTGTACGAGAAAGTTATGCTAAACTTCCCAAATCCTTAGTTACCTCCTTTGGGAAAGCAGGAGTAATACTGGGCTCTTCAACATGGAAAGGGGCTGTGGTCTAACAGGCTATAACAAGAGACGTCAAGAGCACAGAACTGTTAAAATCATGAAGTAATTGATGCCAGCCAGTGCACGTTCTTTCAAACTAAGAAGTGTTTTGATAGAGGAATCATAAAAAAAGCATGGAGGATGGCTGGTGAAAGCCATGTTTTGAATTGAGAATAAAATGGGAGCAGAAGTAGAACAAACTCTACTGCTCAGGTGCCTTCCTGGAAGATTTTTACGAGAGTGCTGAACACACTTTTCTAGTTTCCACTCAAAATCTAGTAAATTAAATACATGGAGGATGCAGGCATTGAAGAAAGAAAATCAGCAAAATGTAGAATAGTAACAAAATTAGTTCATCAGTTTTACACGTATATCACAGGAAGCAATTAAATAAAAGAAATACAAACAGTCCATATTCATCTGGAGTAATCAGCTGTGCCAATACATGATTGGAAAGCATGAATTTGACAGTAGTTCTACCAACAGAGACCAAGGGCATCTGAATCACAGACTAAACATGAGTCACAAACATGCTAAGAAAAACTACATTGCAGTGGGATATTCAGAGTAGAGTGCGAGATTCTGCAGGTAAGGCCCCTATTAAGCGTGTAAGACTCCAGAAGAGATTGGGCCAATTTGGCAGAAATTGGAGAGAAGAAGTGGAATGATTGGAGGTCTAAAAGACATGCCCTTTCTGTAATAACCTACAGGGAAAGACTCGAAGAACCAGAAATGTTTTGTTTATAAAATGCAAAAGTGTCCATAAAGCTGGGGGAATTGATGTGCTCTCAATCTCATGTGGTGAGCACAGGGAATAATGAGCTTAAACTGAAGCAAAGAAGATTTTGATTAAATGTGATGAAAAAATTTCCAACAGTAGGGATAGAGAAATGGCAAAATACACTGTCCAGGGAGGCTATGGAAACCATATCTTCAGAGGTTTTTCAGAAAGAAAAAGGCAAATATTTGTTATTTATTTATAATGACAGTATAGGGAGAATTTATCCAGCCCAAAGGCGAGGAGGTGAACCAGGTGGCCCTTAGGCTATGTCTATCCACCCAAGCTCTCCAGAGCCAGGAGCAGGCTCAAGCACTGGTGTCCCAACCACTGGTATCCCAACCACTCACTAAGCTACCAGTGGCATCCCCATTGAAGCTTAGCCTTGCACTCTTCACTGTCCTGGGGACCTACACAGATTGTCCCTAACAGCCACTATGGCAAGGCCATCATATTCAGGGGGAAAATTATTGAACTGCATCATGGTATTTGCCCTCAGGGCAAAATAAAAGATTATGACCCTGTTTCTTGTAAAGATATAGCCTAAAGGTGCCTTCCAGTCCTAATTTCTGTGAGTATTTCTGTACCAAGCTATTCTTAACAAGGAGAATCCAAAAGCCCTCTCTAAATATCTGCAATTTAAATGAACGAGTTTTTATGTGTACAACAACCATACAGCTCTGGGGCATTCATGTAATTTTGCTGCACTTAGCAGCTCTGTATAAATAACATATGAAAAGAAATAGTCCACGTGTAAGCATAAGATGTTCATAAATACAGCATAGTTCTAATAATACGTTGCATTATCACCAAGATGGAAGTCCCACTTATCCTAAGTACTTCTACAAACCTGTAGCAAGAGACACTCCCTGTCGCAAACTTTGCACTATATGATCTGAGACAATAGAGCAGAGGTTAAAAATGCGTGGTCATGTAAGGCATTTGGTTATATAAAAGACGTTTTTTTAAGTGTAAAAATGAGATTCTCTATAGTAATTTTCAGTATAAGGCACAATTTAGCATTTCCTCCCCCATGCAAGCTTAAATCATTTTCCAGGAGGTTCAGCTCAGTAAGGTTTATACAATGGTATGACTGCTTCAAAATTTAATTTTCTTGTATGAATATACACATTACTTAATCTGTTAAATGCCTGTCTAGATTGCCTCCATTTAACAAGCTTCAAAGAATTGAATAGTACAGAGATGATAGTACAGGTATAGCCCTATATTTAACTTTCTAATTGTAATGTGTGGAGAGTGAAACACTGTCAGGTTCAATAAACAGAAGCTACTCTTTTTAACTGTAGTCAACTTTAAAGCTATTCTGTCATTCAGGCCCTGCATGTTTCTTAGCACCATTGAGAGTCTGGGTATCAGCAATTTGTAAAACTCTTTCCTAACAGGAAATTCAAAGAAGTGTTGTCATATGGGCCTATATATTTCTTATTGTAGTAAAAATACCAACCACACTAGGATTATTTTCTCTTCCTTTCAAACCGCCATAAGAAAAACACCATAGGCATCTGCTAGTTAGTAATCTCTTAGTGCACTGACCTATTTGATGTTCACAGGAGGGTTAGTCAATATATTAGCCTTAGAGAGGGTACCATTAGTAATTTATGCATGAATTTTATTACATAGCTCAGTCTCCATCTACCCCACAGCCTGCAAATGCCCCTCTGTCACATGCTACTGGATAAAAGGGTGAGTTATAAAAAAAAAAAAAGTTATTAATCCTATTTATATTTTGGTTTTATTCAATATGAAAAGCATGGTATTGAGGTATGCTTGTAATATTTTGCAATTAAAAAGTGGTAGTATGTTACTAGTTATGGTATCCTATCTAGTGTTAAGTCAATCATTAATCATTCAGGGCATTTCTAATGAATCCTATTCCTAAGCCCCTCTGTATTGATTCTCAAAAACTCACTAGATTGACCTCAAACAGAACCCTTGGCATTTGAAGAAATCAAATGTAGATATATGCTAGCTCCTGTGGGTTAGTACATTAGTAATTCATCTTTCAAGAACAGACAATAAAATGTCTCTGGTATGTTGTAAATGGGAAAAGATTGCAATCTGCCATGGATCATTCTGAGAATAGGAGAAGGAACTAAATGAATAATAATAAAAAAAAAAAAGGCAGAAATTTATAAGATACACCTGCTAAATTATGTGTTTTCTGATGATGAGGCTGGATCTAAAGCAGCTGTTCTAGAAAATGTAAGGTGACTGAAAAACCTAGAGAGGCAGAGCATACAAAAAGGGTTGAATCAATGTTTGGTGCTATGTGGAATTCTCCTTTAGCTGAGGCATGCTGTTGGAATTAGCTCTCTATGCCTTTTTTTAATATATAAGTGCACTTCACTCGCACATTTTTTTTTTCTAGTAACTCTATGTTTACATTCATCTATCTGAATTATTCCTGGAATGATACATAGGACAGCTCTGTAGCACTAGGAAATGAAGCTAATATAGGTAGAATTAATAAATCCACTTTGACTGCCCTCGCCTTTCAGAGCTGACTCCTCAGCCTGTGGTTAGTTAGCTACATTTGATACAGAGTGCAGAGGCACCTTAGAAGGAAAAAAAGAACCCTCCTGCTTCTGCAGAAGACACCTGAATTGAGTCTGAAGCAGTCTTCCTTGTTCAGAATCAGCCAAGGCAATTCTGAACAAGAACTAGAAGCAGCATAGCAGCCACATTGCAGCACTTTATTTGGGTTTACCTACCCTGCTTCCAACAGCGTGACTTCAGCAGAAGCTCCAGTGGCTGCACTGGTGGGCAGTGAGGTGGCTAGAGCCGTCTCCTGGGTCGAGGCATTTTTTTACGGTGACTCTGAAGAGATCCTAGAATCAACCTCTCCAGCTTTCTGCTGGAGTCCTCTAACCGTGAGGTTGCTATTTAGATAGCAGAAAACACACATGTACTTACTATATCTCCTTAGCAGTTGGTACCTCCCATCACACCCAAAACCACTTCTTTCTGTTAGCAATTATCTTGAACAATACTATTAAACAGCCTTTCTACATGTTTTTAGGTGAATAGAAGTATTGGCACTATTCCATGACTGGAGTCAGTGTCAACTGCTAAGCTTTTCCCATTCTTCTACCTGGGATTTTGGGCCACAGGATTTGGCCGAAGGATTTTGGCCTAGGGTCTGTTAGTGAAAAAAAAAAAATACTTCCATGAAAAGACATATGCCTGACTTCATCTGCAATCTGATGTACCTGCAAGCAGAAGCACGTCCCTACGTCATTCAAAAGAAGGCAGCACAATGTATGTCTGAGTTGCATTGTTGGGAATCTCTTTTAAAAAAAAGATAAAAAATAAAAACAGAGGTTCCTTATCAGCTGAAGTGAGGTGGAGAAATTAATTCTGAATTTATTCTGAACTGATCGTACTCTGTATTGCATCATGCCTGGATGAATATATTGGACTGTACAATATTATAAGAGATATGATATTTATGGCAGTAATGATTTTACCATTAAGTAAATCACCAATAACCAGCTGTTTGTTTAATAGTGTTTTTACACCACTGGTCTCCATCCTTCCTATATTAGCTATGGGATCTGTAAATCCTCTAGGTGCAGAGATTAATACGGCATGACATGTTTCTTTTTATGTCAAAACATTTACAGTATATTTTCAAAATTAATAGAAGGTTTTAAATAAGTCACTCTCCTCACAGCACAGCTAAATTGTTTATTTCTAATTTTATTGTTTGTAGTGTCATTAAATGTTGTTCCCCATAGCAGGGTCTTCCATATTATCAGTAATGTCAACTCAAGTGTTTTCTTCTTTAGTGTTCTGATTAGCCACAACAAATCTTTTTCTTGCTGCCTGTGCACGCTCAGACTGCCATTTCAACACTGAGTCATGACTGAGGAGAGATTAAGACTTTGACTCGACAGGTTATAATCCTCTGCCTGTGATGGGAATGTCTGATGCCTACAGAGCAAAGCAGAGCTCTGCTATCTTACACCTGCCAGTTTGTGCCTAAGGAGGCATGATGGCCCCATCTGATGTAATTCAGCTTGTTCTGATTAGATAGGGTGGGGGAAATACACACATATCTAATTGAAGCATGAGAATTATTTTACTGGATTACTAATGCATTTGGAAAATCTATGGTAACATTTATTAAATAAGTGTTTGGTCCCATGTGTATCCTGGCTCCCTGCAGTACACAGGATGAAGGTTGGAAACTGCATCCTGTGGAGTGGTTGGCGATTTTCTTGATTGCTGAACAGGCAGCATTGTTCATGTTCTTTCCAATACGTCCTTATGATTCACAACGAACCTCTTTCTTGCACAAATGCTAAGAATGGTGCTTGTTCTACAGAGCATTGCCAGTGCTTTATTGTATGTTACATTATAGTGCAAACATTGAAAAATCTTAAATAAAATGGAGCAATACCGTTACACAAAATGCACCTCTTTTGTAGTTTCTTATGTGCTTAGTTTCCTACCATCTGCTTTACACATAATGTTCACGCTTGTGAAGCAGCTTCCAGGATTTTGGCATTTCTGTTGCAGATGCCATGCTTCTTCCCTGTTACAATGCCAAGCTTTTCTTTAATTTGAAAAACAACATACACAGGTTATAAACTGGCTGACAAAGCTGAAACAGTGTTAATTGAAGAAAAATTATTTCCGTAGGAAGCATTAAAAAGCCTGCTAGGGCTACCTCACATTAAATTGGCAGATACTAATTCTCAATTTATATCTAATTGTTGTTAATTGCCATACCAAGGTAACATACCCATCTAATTTAGCAAAATGCCAAAAAAGTCCTAAGGATCATTATAGAACCACAGTTTTCATTAATACACTTCAGAAGGTGCAACTGCGTGCTGTGTTTTTCTTCCCAGAGGACATAGCAGGGAGGAAGACGTAAGTAGATTTATGGCACTGATACAACAGAAGGACCCTGCCTGGCACTAGAGGACTCCCCGAAGCCACTCCATGACCTGCGCCACACTGGATACAGGACACAGGCCATGTCATCTCTCAGCACAGCATGTATAGAGCTGCATCTCTGGTCTGGGTTGGGGTTATTTCAGTAAATACAGCAAAGTATTAATATCGTTATTGGTATTTATTGTTATTATTTTCTAATTTTACCTGCTGAGTGGGGAAAATACTGATTTCCTGATTTTTGTGATTATTCCTGTGACTTTGTCTCCCACATACCTTTCACCACATGGAGTTTTGTTTATGTGTTTCTGAGTCTTTTGTAGTGATAAGCCACTGCAGAGAACTACTGAGCTATCTTTATTTAGGAAGATATTTTGAGTTAGGCAATTAAACTGGGCTGTTGTGCGTTGACTTGCAGACTGGCCCTACAAACAGGCCCTGAAACTTGTGAATTAATTGCAGGGCAGCTCTGTTTGTAACTAATTCTTGACTGGTTTCTGCAGGAGCAAAAGGTTCTGCTCTTCCAGCACAGGTACGGGAAGGACCACAGCAGGGCTGGGCTGGGGCAGCAGTTAGGGCAGGTCATGTCAGTGCTGTCTGCAGAGCCATGAGCAGCTTCAGATACGCAAAGCACTGCTACTCTCCCACAATGCTACACCCATGCTTACTGCATGCCTGGAGTCTGTGGGGTTGCAAGGAGGCCACAGCTTGGCTGGCAGAAGTCTTCCCATTGCCTGTTCTTCAGATGTCCACCCTAACTGCACTCATCCTCTCCATGCCTGGTGTAAAACCTCAGAATGAAGCCAGCCTCGCTGAAGTCAAAGCCAGTGCCTGAAGCTCCGTAGTGGGACTCCTGTTTCTTAAAGCAATGTCCCAGCCTTAGCATCTGTGGAAAACAAACTGAACAAATGCATAACTTTTGAGAAGTGTGAAGGTTTAGAAACAAAAGAACTCCATTTTTCTTTTTGATGTGATGCGTCTCAGGCGGAGGGGAAGATGTCTTGCAATATCCCTGGAGGTGCTCAAGGCCCGGCTGGATGGGGCCTTGGGCAGCCTGATACAGTGGGATATGTCCCTGCCCATCTCAGGAGGGTTGGAACTGGATGGGCTTTAAGGTCCCTTCCAACAACAACTATTCTATGATTCTATGACCTGGATACTTGGGCAGTACCTAAGGGCCATTGTCACAATGGGCTGGCATTAATCTAAGTCCATGCTTCCGGGTCCTCAGCTGCATATTTTCACTGCTGCTGGTGCTAAAATGAACACTCGTGCAGTTGCAATGTCATCCAGACTACAGACCTGATCCAGGAGAAAACATCCCTTTTGTGGGTGAGGTAGGGAAGGAGATAGGACTTGATCGCAATATAGCTGATCTGGCTGCATAAATACCCAGGAGGTAGTAAGTAGAGCTATTGGGGCAAGGGGCAGGAGAAAAAACACGTACACATTCAATTATATCAATATGCATCTCAGATGAAGAAAGCATCAAAGCCATCATTATGTTCTTCAATAGCTACATGCTTCACTGGGGATGTCCCACATAATCGAGGCCTCACCAGCAGTGAGAACCACGTAGAGTCAAAGCAGGTACACAGTTCAAGCACCAGTAAAATCCTTGAAATCATTGTTCTTTCTCTCCTAAGTCCACTTCATCCGCTCTTGTTAATAATGGAACAGGTTTGATTTAGAGCAAATTCAGCTTTTATAGCCAGTTAGGTCAAGGAAGTATCAGGTCTTTATTGATTGTCCTTCTGAGATTTTTTTTTCCCCATTTATTTAGATGGGAACCATTTCACATGTGCAGGGCTTTCTTCTATTTACTGGGCACTAGAAATCAATCAGAGTGCGGGAAACAAAAATCTTGATGGTTCATCAATATTTCAGTCCCCATGAACAACACATTCAATTTTATTCAGAAAGGAACTGGAAATTTTGCTCATTTCGCGGCTTTGGAGCAAAGCCAGTCCTGTTCAGCAAAACCAAAGCCTGGAGTAAGTTACAATGCCAGATGCTCCCACTGCCCCTCGCTGCCACCAAGCCCAGCAACCCCATGTACATTGCCACCTCTGTGACCACAGAGGGCTGTAAGAGGGAGTTCACATTATTTAGTTGTTTCTCTCAAATTTGGTGTGGCAAAGAGCCCTGCCAGTGTTGCAGGAGAGAAGGAGTGGGTGATTTCAGCCTCTCTCAGAAACTTGGGGCCAAAGTTCTTGCCCCTCAGCCTGCTTACCGATGGCACTGAACATTGAGGTAGCAAAAATTTAGCATCTTTACTGGGAATTCCTTCTTTCCCTAGAGCTGACTTTTATGTCGCTGATTTATTTTTTACCTCAATGACAACAAAACATTATCTAGAAAAATGGACTTCATTTTCAGAAGAAGGCAGCAGTAAGTCAGGCATGACAGAACCAAAGACATTTAGAAATATATGAAAGTTTATTTCTTTGCAAGAGTGCTACAGCTTTCAATTCGATCTTTACTCTTTTTGGTTCTTTTCTTTGCAAGATTATGGCAACTTTATCTTTGCTTAATAAATAGTGGTAGCATTTTGAGGACTTCTAAGGCAGACCCCAACAGGATCAAATCTTGTCCTTATATTTTCTTCTCTGCAGAAGTATAATTTTCTCAAACTAAGCTCCCCAGTTCCTCTCTGTATTTTCTGTGTGACTTTTATTTAAGACTCAACAGTCTTCTACCCACTGAAAGCGCACCAGACTGACTAATGGAACAAGCATCATGATTCTAGAAAAGTATTTCCAAAGCGTGTATATTCTTGTTCAACTCATGGTATTTCTCTCAGTGGGAGAGTTACTATGCTTAGATGAACATGTTATGTACCAGTTAGGTACCCTGGAGATTACACGTAGCTTCTTAAAGGAACATCATGACTTTTTGTGCAGGTTTGACTTGCTTTTATATACTTTTTTGGCAGCTTGCTCTTTCTACTTTTTCTCCCTAAACTGCACCATTGTTTTCAAGAGCTTTTGAAAATTAGGTATGAATGTTTTGATTTTGTTCTTCCTGTTCAATACTTATGCGCTTCCCTCTCTGTTTTTGCTATCCTCCCATCCCATTGTGATTAACGTGCAGCAGCACAAAAATAAATCTTGCAATTACTGAAAACACAGTTCAAGGCTACTGTTTCCAGAGATCAAAACAAGAATAACCCATAAAGAAATGGAAGTTTGGTTTTCGCTTTCCAACAGGCAAGGCAATACATGGAGTCAAACATATAGTTAGGAGACAGCCAAAAGGGTAAACCACAGCCTTCAAGAAGAAGCTGCATAGATTTGTACTGCCCAGCAAAAGCCCAGGAGGGCTGCTTCCCTGGGCGACCACAGGGAAACACCAGACTATGCTGTGCTATTAAAGGCAGGATACACCACAGAGGGGGTTTCAATGGTGGCTATTTTACATGAGCGGGCAGGGATGCACTCTGCTCCCTCAGTTCCTGTATGCCTGATGTGATTTCCTCTGCCTGCAGCTGCACTGGGGACCCACTCTGTCCGCTCTGGGAAGGTGGAGTCAGCAGCCACCCTTCACTGTGGCTTCCACAGTCCCCCCTCGCTCAGACACAGCCTGGCCTCTGGCTCCTGGAAAGCTGTGGATGTTGGAAAAGCCTTTTGCGCTTTTACCCTCATTTTGATGAAGAGAGATCCTGAACTGTGAGCGGGCTGCCTAGCAAGGAATGCAGGTGTGGAAAGGGAGACTGGGGCTTTGTCTTTAACATTTCTCAAGAAAAAAAGATGCTTTCTTTACTTTGGAACAAATAATGGGCATGTGATAAATTTGCAGGAGAGATAGGACACGACAGTTTTACTGCAAGAAAAGCTCAGTGAGGTAATGCACTAAGTTCTTCCCCTTCTCTCCAAGCACCTTTTCAGGCTAAACTAATTTATTCTGTACTAAAACTGCAGGGTGTTATCCACACATTGGTTTTTGTAACCTCAGGAGACTTCATTCATGTGATGTACCTCAAAGTGTAAAATACACAATTTTTAGGGAAAAAAAAAAGAAAGAATGAAAAAAAGTAACAGGTGCTGTTTTGGACTGGATGTTATGTATTTTAAACTCTTCCACCCCAAATTACTCTTGTTTTCTATGAAGCCTGCATGCTGAATTTTAGATTCAGCATGTCCTCCCTTAGATCGCTTACTCTTCAAAGGAGTAAGTGGTATGTACATGGTGGTACTATGTAAGTCCGGATTTGGGAAGAACTAGAGTTCAGCCAGGAACATCACAGGACAAGGGCAGCAGGAAGATCCTGAAGGAGATGCTTCTTGAGGGCCAGAAAAAAGCCCGGGGTGTGCCAAGGGCCTAAACCTCTCCATTTGCAGTGGCACTGGGGAGATCACTAGTGGATCAAGGCAATTAAAGGAGAGGACAAAGAGAAAGACTAACCAGGGAATGCTAAATTCATTTTAAATGCCATATACTACATAACGTATATAGGCAGTTATGTGGACTTTTGAGGGTTAACTCCACACCCTGAAATTCCCTTATAATAACAGTAATGATCACAGGCAGATAAAATCTGCTGTACTACATCATTATTTCCACGTCCCCCAGGGAAGAGAGTATGAAAGCTGTCAGGGCTGGCACGCATGCAGTCCAAAGGCTGGTTCCCCCTTCAGCATCCCCAGGCTCATTGTGCACACTCCTTCCTAATGGTCTAGAATTGGCTTAATTTGATCTTGGCAAAATAAAATTAAGTAAGCACAAAACCACTGAAGTTATTATAGAGAATATCTTTCTGAATCATATTTAGCTTCATGCCATGCCAGGAGATGCCATGCAGCTAACTGCAGCTTCAACTGAAAAGAAATATGGAACTGATTCAGCTCAGTATACTTCAGATCTCAACAGTACAGTAACTACAACTACTAACCATTCTTAAAACCGCCTCCTTTACCAGGCCATTTTAGGAAGCTAATCTGGATAATCAACCTCAAAATCTATTTTAACTTCTAAGCGACTTATTAAATTTTTAAAAACACCTTTTTCAGAGGTCTCTCATCTACCATAGGTTTAGATTGCCTAAACATGGCTATCCTGCCATAGACTATCAGTTCAACTGCCTGTTCCACCGCTTTCCCAGCTGGTTTAAGTTGATTACAGAGAGATGGAAAACAGTTTTGTCTGTTGCAGAACAAAGAACGAGATGTAAGGGTATTCAAATGACAGCAGTTGTGATTAAATTGTGATTAAAATAAATTCACAGTCAGATGTCAGATTAAATCCTGAGTAAGCTAAAAATCGTTATAGCCCCTTGAAATTCATTGAATTTCTGCCCATTTTCATCAGCTGAGGCTCTGACTATTGCAGACTCTTCTGAGTAATCTTCAGCTCCCTGTTACTAGCAAAACTAGTAATTTGCTTTTCCAAACCTCTTGCAATGTTTATATCCATTAATTTAAGAAGAGTTCCTCTTCAACGTTTCTTGTAGCTTGAACATGAAGCAGGAATCCTGCACCAATACTTGCTGAATCAGGGCCCAGTGCGTATAATACCAATCATTTTTTTCACAAGGGTGCTTAAAAACAGCAGCTTCAGCCCATCTGATCTCACTGGGAAATCTGTCAGCACATTTAATGTTTCTATTATTACCAGACCAATTTTAGAATCAGAAAAAAAATCATAGCAATGATAAAACTCCAGAATGTTTTAAGGGAATCCAGGTGGAGACAGGTCAGCACTGCAAGTACTTTCAAAATGAAGAGCCAAAATTTCAGGGTGAATTCACTTTGAACATGTTCATATCATCTTGAATCTTTCCACAAACATTTGGGCAATTAAAATGTTGATTGACAGCAGTGTTTACACTTCATTCTTATGAAGCTGCATATGCACGTATCCATGGCTAATGAGATTTGCATTAGCATTAGCAATTACTCATGCTAGAAATGCTCACGCATTTCTGAGTTTAGGAGAGCAGGTAGGTGTCTGCCTAGATCCGTCCCTATAGCAGGCAGTATTGAAGCGTGTGATTACATCCCAAAGACTTTCTCCAGGCACAGTTCTAAATTTGTCTGTTGACATGTACGACCCTAGAACAGAAGCTGTAATGAGACTGGGGGAGGTGGCAACTGAGTGCCATATGACTTACCAACTAGTAAACTTACATAGTTGACACCTTGCTATTGCCCAGAAACTTTAAAAAAACATAAACATGAGTGGTTGAAAAACTCCTAAAATAATACATCTTCAGAGATATCACAAATCCTTGGAGATTTTCTATAAGTAAGGAGCATCCATTATTTAGTCACTTCTGTCAAACATCACTTCCAAATCATGCCAGACTAGCACTTGTTTTTGGGGGATATTTCTGTAGGACCAAGACCTTTTAGACCAGACTGCAGGCGTCCTGGTTAACAGCAGAAGATAGAGGAGTTCTGACATGTTCCTAAAAGAGAAAGGTGGAGAAACATCTCTGAGCCCTTTGTAGTAGTAAAAAATTAGGTAACTCCTAATGCCTTGTCTCCTTGTGTTGAAGGAAAGCCCGATTTAAATGCACATACATACCTCCTGGGATAGTTTTCTGGGCTCTGTAGTCCTATTTCAACCACATTCTGAAGGGTGTCTTAAAGTCCCCAGCAGGGCAGCACAACACTGAGATGGTCACAGTGGTACTGCTGAACTGACTCACTCTTGGGAGGGCAGTGGGAAACCAACTATCATCTGAAGAAATTTTAAATAATGTGGGGAAGTGGTTGATTTCAGTTGGGAACACAAGTAAAAATAGAATTAAACTCGTCACGCCTGTGAAATTTGAAGGTTGAACCTTGCAGATATGTCATTACAAAATATGACGTGTCCCTCAGGGTCCAAATGCAACTCTGCATAGATTGTTTCACATTTGGTTGACTTTGAGCAAACCTATAAAAACTATTACTGTTACCACAGTCAGTGTAAGAAACACAAATCATGAAGAATGTATTTAGTTCCTTATTATCCTCTGCTTTTTTTTTTTCAGGCTTTCAAGGAGGAAGATGATAAAAAGCAGGGTGATTTACATTTATGGGCATGATTTTGGTGTAATTTTGTATTCCAGTCCTAGGGATGGGCATCAGGACAGATTTATACATCATAATTTTGGAATACTAATAATAAACACGCATAAATTATTTTTTAAATGCAACAGTAATTAGGAACCTGAACACTGTGAGCTGTTAGAAAACAAACAGCCTCTCCTAGGCCATAAAGAACATCCCTTGCCCATATGTTTATTCTATGAAGAAGGAATTCATGTTCCCTGGTTATTGCTTTGAAAATTTGCTATCAATACAGGAGTAAGACCTCAAGATAGGAAGGATTCTGAAAGAAAAATTAAGAAAAAATCCCAACCTAAAGATTCTGGCTGGAAATTGAGTGTTCTGCTAATAAGCAAAAGAATTGCTAACTGGTGCTGCTGACTTGTGCTGTTCCTGCTGCATCTGCCACCATATTATTATTTGGCCTCAGGCATTGCTCTGGAGCTCACTTTAGCTAATGATCATGCAACTAACAGTCTGTCAGCCTTGATATCTGCGGGAAAAAAAATGGAATTTGTCCCTATACTATTAGCCATGCTTTCTAAACACACTTCCTTTGGCCATACATATTGAGCATTATATTTAATGGCTGCTCTACTATCTGTATACTGGATACATGCAACAAAGACAAATACTATAGAGCAGTAGGTGGAAGTCTACATAAACTTCTTTGTCATATCCTTGAAATACAAAATCACTTAAATCATAGCTCAGTTTCTGGAGTAAATGGAAGAGATGAAAAACAGCGGGTCAGTAGACCAGTGGCCAATAACAATGCCAATTTATTGGAAGACTCAGTTTTTGCCTGAGGTCATCTAATTACACGTATTGTAACCACAATGAGATGTAACACAAGGACAATTAAAGCTTCCATTTTGGGGAGGTAAAACAGTCTAACTCCAATGTAAATTAAAGGGGATGACAGAGTTAAAATCAGAAAAGGCTCCTGATCTGTGAGATATTTACACACCGGGAGGGATTAATCTCTTTAGAGATAGTCACCCTAACCACTGCTGCCTCAAAAGTGATAGGCACCAAGGAGAAAAGCTGTCTGCCCGTTGGTGCCCACAGTTTGCTTAGAGGGCTCAGAAGCCAAACACCTCTCTCTGGTTTGGTGCATTTGCTACAGTGCTGCTGAGATGACCCATTTCTTATGGCAGTGAACTAATACTTGAACTGTCAGAAAAGCGTGAGAGAAGGAAGCTGGGGAAAGCAAACAATGGATTGCTTTAGGGCAGACTATTGCTGTGTCAGTCTGTCCCTCTAGACTATGTTTCCCTGTTCCACAAATAGCTTTGCATTAAAGAAATCAGGGAAAGTGTAATGCTATATCTTGCTTTTACCATTATTTTTCCCTTTCTTAACACCATTTTCATGTTCTGTCTCTGGCTGCTTGATTAATTGCTCAAATTTCACACTTATGACTAAAAAGACAAGTACCTGAGATTTAATGCTCTTTTCAAGTGTTCAATGACGGAGACAAGAATCTGCCCTCCTGACTTGGACTCAGGACCTCTTGGCATACATCCAAATAAAGTGCAAGGAATAGTTTGAACCCACAGGGATCTCCATATATCCTAAAACATGGCTCAAGGAGTAACCACTTGCTGCAAGGGAATATAAGGCTTATTCTCCACAACTCAGCTCTGCTATATCCAGCAACCAAGGTTGGGGTCCTGAGTATTTAGACAGTCCTACTTTGAAGAAAGAACCAAAAATACAGTCAATGCATTGATAACTGTTTGGATTTTATTTAGAATAAGAATAAAAGATTTGATTCATCATGTTGTAGGGTGTAGCCACCAGAAGTGCACTGAAAAGGTGGAGTACTAGGTGAGTAGGCATATTAATTCTCCCGGTCCTTTCATTAGCTTCATTTCCATTTCCACATCAGACTCCACTTCCCTACACCTGCCCCAGGATCTTAAAAAATGCATTGTAACTATTCCCACATGCTGCCGCATTTTGCTCAGTACCAGCTTTCCAACAAAGTCAGATTGTACATTTCACTTTTCCTATAACATCATCCATTCCCATAATCTCATCAGTTACTGAATTTTTTGTCCAAATGGAAGATCTCACTTATGTATATACAACTCCCTTTAAAAAATCACCTCAAAAAACTCTACAAAGAAGATTCCTATGTAACCTTACTTTGCTGTCTCACACGTACTTTGTTATGTATTCTATATTCTGCCATGTAGGTATGTATTTTACTGATGTAGCTTCAGAGCTGAATATTTCAGGAATAAATGCAGTCTCATAGAGACAGAGAAAGAGCATACAAGCACTCAATTGGAGTATTGTGTACAGCTGTTACTATCACGCACTTTACAAAAGATTGAGATCATAGAATCATAGACTGGTTTGGGTTGGAAATAACATAAAATATCATCTAGTTCTGACCCCCATGCTATGGGCAGGGACACCTCCCACTAGACTAGGTTGCTCAAAGCCCTCTCCAACCTGGCCTTGAACAACTCAAGGGATGGGCTATCTACAGCTTGTCTTCTTCTGTTCCAGTGCCTCACCCTGAGGAACACCATTCATCTACACTTGGACAGCAAGCAGTTGACTGCAACCCTTTGAGTGCAACCAGCCAGCCAATTCCACATCCATTGAGTGGTCCATCCATCAAATCCACATCTCTTCAATTTAGAGACAAGGATGTTGTTCAGGACAGCGTCAAATGCTTTGCATGAGTCCAGGTAGATAATGTCTGTTACTCTTCCCTTATATCCACCAATGCTGTAGCCTCATCATAAAAGGCCACCAAATTTGTCAGGTACGATTTGCCCTTAGTGAATGCATGTTGGCTGTCACCAATCACCTCCTCATTTTCTATGTTCCTTAGCACAATTTCCAGGAGGATCTGCTACACAGTCTTGCCAGGTGCAGAAGTGAGACTGACTGGCCTGTAGGTCTTCCTTTTTTCCTCTTTTTAAAAATGGGGGGTTGTTCTCTCTTTTCCAGTCAGTGAGAGCTTTACCTTTTACTGCGACGCCTTCTCAAATATGATGGATAGTAGCTTAGCAACTTCATCCACCAGGTCTCTCAGGACCCATGGATGCATCTCATCAGGTCCCATGGACTTGTACACCTTCAGGTTCCTTAGATAGTCTCACACTTGATCTTCTCCTACAGTGGGTGATCCTTTCTTCTCCCAGTGTTTGCCTTTGCCTTCTATGATTTGGGTGGTGTGGATAGAGCACTCAAAGGGGAAAACTGAGGCAAAAAAGTCATTGCGTATCTTAGCTTTCTCCATATACCACTTAACCAGGACACCTGTTTCCCTCCAGAGAGGGCTCACATTTTCTATAGTCTTCCTTTTATCACCAACATACGTATAGAAGCTTTTCCTGTTGCCCTTGATTTCCCTGGCCAGATGTAATTTTATCAGGGCTTTAGCTTCCCTAACCTGATCCCTGACTGACTAAACAATTTCTCTGTATCTCTCCCAGACTACCTGTCCTTGTTTCTGCCTTCTGTTGGCTTCCTTTTTGTGTTTGATTGTCCAGGATTTTCTTGTTCAGCCTGGTGGTTTTGCCTGACTGCCTCTTTGTTGGGATGCATGTCTGCTGGGCTTGGAGGAGATTTTTGAATATTAATCAGCTTTCTCGGGTCTCTCTTCCCTCCAGGGCTTTATTCTGTGGTACTCTACCAAGCAGATCCCTGAAGAGGCCAAAGTCTGTTCTCCTAAAGTCCAGGGTAGTGAACTTGCTGTGTACCCTCCTCCCTGCCCTAAGGATCTTGAACTGCACCATTTCATGGTGCAGACAAGGCTTCCCTTGAGCTTCACATTCCCTACAAGCCCCCTCCTAGTGGTGAGAATGAGGTCGAGCATAGCACCTCTCCTTATTGGTTCTTTGTAGACAGGAAGTTATCATCGACACATTCCAGGAACCCCCTGGGTTGGTTATACTCCCCTGTTTTGTCCCTACAGCAGATATCGGGGTAGTTGAAGTCTCCCATTAGGACCAGGACTTGTTAACTTGAGGCTGCTTCTATCCGTCTACCAAGGCCCTCATCTGCTCTACTGCATCAACTGTCCATGCTTTTCCTTTAATCCAGACCTATAAACCATCAGTTTGCTCCTCATCCATCCTCAGGAGGAGCTCCATGCACTCCAGCCATCTTAGACAAGGAGAGGGTGACGCCCTCTCCTTATCTCCCCTGCCTGTCCTTCATAAAAAGCCTGACCATTCAGAGGAAGTCTAGGAGAGGCAAAAGGAGGAGTTATCAGAAAACCAGGAAAATGGGGTTGGTTAATCCAGAAAACGGGGAATGTGATAAGTCTTTCAATATTTAAAACATTATGGCAAAATAACCTGAATTAATTAATTTCCATGTGACTGAAGATGGGGGAAAAGATAATGGGTCTATGCTACGGCATCAGAGATTTAAATTGGCCTTCTGGAAAATCTTTCTAATGGTTAACGGTCGTTAAACACTGGAGTATCCACTGGGCAGGGAGTGGAGTACCTAACTGAAGTTAAGAAATTAGGAAAAGTTTCTTCACAGAAAGGGTTATCGGGCACTGGCAGAGGCTGGCCACGGAGGTGGTTGAGTCACTATCCCTGGAGATGTTTAAAAGGTGGGTAGATGAGGTACCTGGGGGCATGATTTAGTAGTAGACAGGTACAGTTTCCAACCTAATGATTCTATGATTCTATGATTCTAAGTAACGGAATAAATCCACTACTTTTACAGTGGTCTTGACATAAGATTGTTAAAAATTTAAATGTGTTGCTTTAGAACATCCATATCTTGCCATTCAGAAAGGCAACTGGCTGTGGAAGACAACTTTCTCTGGAGAAGCAGGAGAATAACTTCACACAGCGTAATGTTGCCACTGCAGTCTGCTTTGCTGCAACACACATGGCTTTCTTTCCATTTACTGGCTGACAAAATTCTGTGCAACAAAACTATGAACCCTTCACTTCTCTTAAGTGGAGAAACAATCATTCCAGTATTCAGGTGGCAAGTGACTTGTTCAGCAGGTTAGTAAACACTGCTAATTATGCTGTGGTTTTGAAGTCTTGAAACCATAAATTCGCACTACTGTTCTTGAGACACCACAACAGAGGCTTGAGGAAATTAAAACAGAAATGAAAAGCAAGTTTTTGCCTTATAAATCACATGCAAAATCATCACAATCTTCAGAAGTCCTTTTGGGTTTTCAGAGAAGTTATTTCAAGTTAGATGTTTATCTTCAAGACTTTAAAAAAAATTGAAATAAGAAAAAGTTTAATGTAATAAGCAATCTGGCAGAGCACCCAAGAGTTATCCTACCTGAATGTTCTCCTTAGTCCCAAACCGCCTGTGTTAACTTCTTAGAAATCTGATACACTATAGTCTTTTATTCACTGGAAAGGTCCTTTAGTTTGAGCAATGCATCATTAGGTTACAAGTGTCACCTGGAGGTAAAAACTTTCAGTGTCTCTGTACTAGAAATCTCAGATCTGCAAAAGACACAGGAGCCATTTCTGGCACAGTAAAAAACAAGGTGAGGGCATTTTGGTCAATGAGTGAAGGTCCTGGAGAAAGCTTAATTGTGTACAGGCTTTGTGAGGCATGGAAGGTATTAATTTTAAATAGTGAGTGGCAATCTAAACACAAGATTAAGTATAGGGACTCATAAATAACTACATTTGCAACCTTATATTTACATTATAAAACTAAAATGACTGCTGAATTGTGTCAATCTTTTACTATACAAATTCAAGTGAATAAATTAAATTTTCACTGGTGGTTGGGTTCTATGCACACACAATTCTATTGTAGCAAGAACTGCTGTTTTCATTTCTATCAATTGTTAGGATTATGTATGTTTGCACTTACTACATTTTTTCTCTGGAAAATGAGCTGTAAGTGGCAGACATACATTTTGACATGGAACAAAATCTGCTTTAGCTTAGCAAAGCATCTCCATTGTGCAGGAAAGCATATACATCGACATATTAGGACAAGACTAATGTGGAAAAATCCATTTACATTTTATAGGAATGGTATGTACTGTTTAGGAAAAAGAGTCTGACCAGTATTTTTGTCTTTATGGTAACTGTGCTGTATGGGCAGTTCTTCCAAACATAAAACAAATGCAGCTTATAGCAGAATGGGGCACACAGAGCATGAAAGAACACCAGAATCTTGCTCTCTGTTTCAGTTTTTAAAAAAATAAGTTTAAAACAGGGAGCTCCTACCTAAAGTTTCAAATTTAAAGCAAAAATCACTTGAGTCAGCTGTGGGTGCTTATAGGAATATTGACTAATATTGTAAATGAAATAATTAAATTTTGTCTTGCTCAGAATTAAACAGGTATATTCTTTCTGACATTCTCTAGCCTCCTCACTAGTCATTACTATGCTCTGACTTATAATCAGTATAATTTAGAGCAATCAATATCTCCATTTTTATGACAAAATGACATCTTTTGTCCAAAGGAGAGATCTCAAAGCATCTCTATCAGCATGGTAGTAACCAAATTGCTTGGTTTCTCTGTATCACAAGTAGGGAACACATCCCAGAAATAGAGAGGGATGGTCACACATGGGTGTAATCTGCTAGTCAGGGAACAGCCATAGTAACAAATCTATGTGAAATACAGACACTGATCAATTTTCTGCTTCAGGGACCCAGTTAGCTTAGTGTACTTAGATGCAGAGCATCTCCACTTGTCAGGCAAGCTACCATCTGCTCCCACTCACTGTAACCCCTTTTGGGTTGCCTATGTAGTACCACAGATCTTCAAATCCCTTCTACTTCAAAGAGTTTGAGACAGCCTCTGATCCTTTCCCTCCTGCTTTGAGCATGTCCCAGCTCCACGTTATGCAGGCTGAGAAGTGTCGGCCTGTTATAAGGTTATGTCTACCTCATATTTTGAAGACAGATGCAAGTTTGCTTCAAGCTGTTAGGAAGCGAGCCAGTTCAGATGCAGAAGCCGCGTGACTGCATTATCAGCACAATGCTGAGCTTGATGCAATAAGCCTCACTGAGAAAAAGAATATATTAGCTGAGCTTCAGCCAGCGCAAAGCACAGGCAAAGCAAGCTTACATCTGTATGCAATCTGTCAGGCAGCTCCATGTTGTGCCTGAATCACATAATTCCCCCTTCAGTCTTATTAGCCCACACACAAACTGAAGTAGGGACAGAAAACTGTTCTGTTTGCTTGCTACAAATGAGTTTGTTGATACTGGGCTTCTGTCAGAGGTGGCACACCCATGTGGATGGAGTGCTGCCATTTCTATCACTGGCATCAGGTCTACATTTGCTGGAAACCCTCTATACTCTGCATCTACATGTACATTTGTTCAGTTTACCAGCAAGAGATTATTTTCTGCACTGCTACCTGCTTCCACCCACTGACATCAGCTTGCAGAGCCCTGAAATATGTGTTACAAAAAAAAAAAAATTTTTTTGCAATCTTTCTGGTTTTGGTCTGTCCAAAAGCCCAAGAGTGCTGATAATGTAAAACTTGCAAATGCACTACTTGCTTTCAGTAGTCTAGCATCACTTAGGATGAAACCCACAGTTAGCCATTTTGAAGCATGTAAACATCATTAGACAATAAAGAGATATTATTAACCCTTAGAACTATATACTCCTGAGAGATTTTACATGCAAACTTTCCCAAGGTCTATTTTCAATGTTATGCCTCTTGACTATAAAAGCAGTACACAGTTTTACGAAGCCAGCTGCCAGATGCTCTGGCCCTTCCTTAATAAATCTTTAAGGATCTCTGGTTTAAAGTTCTCTGTCCACAGATATTTTATGTCCCTGTCCCCCCACCCCCAAAAGAACCCCTGATATATAAAAATGCCTTCTTCAAGGAGGCACAAACCTGCTACTTGCAGCATTGTGGATCAGCTCTCTGAGGTGACTGCCTAATGCTTAGGTTGCAGCACTGATTGTAAGACAGCGTTGATCGCTTTTTGCTTATTGTTCCCCCACATCTGTAAATTCCTCCCTCAAATCACAGGATTCACGCTGGAGCGATACTCACCGTCCATGTTGCTTTCTTCTATAGGAAATGAGGGTGTTATTCAAAAAAAAGTGCCTAGCTTATTAATGGGGCAATAGAGATTACTAGCTCTGAGTGACATCAAATTCACTGAAATTAAGAAAATTAGAAGATGTGAACAGGTTTTCAAGAGCAAATATCCATGGCAATATCTGACATATGGTTTTCCTTCTCGCCCTGTGCTCCAAGAAACATCCAGTGGCAGTTGGTTCAAGCTAGAGTAAAACCATCTCCAGGCTAAAGGGGAGTACAACAGGACCAGCATGTCTGTGGCTCAGCAGTACCTGGTTCTCTTCCATGAATCCTGACCTCGTTTGTCCCTGCAGCACAGGTTTCATCACTTCTCTTGCAGGCACGTGCATCTGGCTTGGCTGAATTTCCACTGCATCAATCTGCTTCTCAAATCCCTTCAGCCAGCAAGGAACACTAGTGATACCTGAGCACCAACAGACAAAGCTGACAAAGAAATCTGTAGGGCCATTTTGCCGTGGGAAATTATTTCATACTGTGTTTCACTCAGAAAGGTCTGACAAAAAGTCAACCCCAAGAAACTTCTCTGCCTGCTATCTTACACAGCTTGCTGGCTAACCAAAAGGACACAGATATTTAAAGGGTGAAATAATTCCATATATTTTTGTTCAAGGGGTTTTACTCAACCTTATATGAAGGACTTTGACATCTGAACACCTGTCATTGTGTTGATAAAAAAAGACTGTTCAGTCTAATATTTGGACTGGAGACAACCAGCTGTTAGTTTGCTCTTGAAGTGTTATCCTGTGTCTGTTTTCCAATGTCTGGCTGGACCACCATGCCTCCATGATTATCCCATCTCCACAGGGATGGGATTTGCCTGCACAACATATTGATATCAGGAACGGCTGTTTATCCCCCCACTTCTTGCAGGGTGAGATGGCACTTTGTCTATCCCCATGACTCCCCACAGATACCTACCAAATTTCCTAAGCCTGGAATCACCAGCACTCACCATTTGTGAGCCACGCTGGGAATGGCAGCAGGAAGGGTCATCCTCTGGGCAACTGGGAGGTGAGACCCACAGATGCAGTCCTATATTTTAATGCTGGCAGGAGACCAGTCCTGCCGTGGTGTCACTGGGTCATGGGCTGTGGGCCCCAGGCATCGATGTGGAGCCCTAGGAAATGGATAGTCCTGGGGAGCCAGGCAGGGACAGTCAGGGCTGGTGACACCCCTGGGGCCCTGGCACCAGTTTTTTGTATAAAATTGCTGTTCAGAGAGACTTTTATGTCCTCTGGGCATGTTGATGGTCTTTTGTTGCATCTCCTTCAGAGGTCTCCAACCACACCTGGTTGTAATTACTCGTGGTGGATCAGGCTCAATTGCTAGTGGCATTAAAGCAACTACGTCTCCACGATACACATATTTTGCTCCCCTGTTGCACAGGTACCCATCCATGTCATCAGAGAGGTGAGTGGTGCAGTGAGGAGGTGTGCTGCATCACATCCGCCTGCAGCTCCAGTAATAGGAATTCCCCTCCTTTCTCTCCCACGGTTTCCAGCTTCCTTCTGACTACCTCCCTTGTCACCCGCAGCCTCTCTGAATTAAAAAAATCCCCATTTCCTGAGTTCAGCAGGAGTAGTCACTGCTTTGCCTTTCAGAACTGCACCAGGGAGACCATTTCTCACCTACACCCACAGTCTCAGCTACAGCCACCCCTGAACTGCAATGCCCCAGGAGGCTATTTCACACATACGCGGAGGCTCCCTGCCTTGGTGCTGGCCATGTCTCTGCTTTACAAGCCACCTTTCAGCCATCAAGTATTAGTCGAAGCTTTCTGCTACAGGTTATAAAGACTTCTTGCCAGACCCTGCGCATTTACAAGTAATGGGTTAACCTTCATCTGCCTTACTCACTGTTAACCCTCCCTGACTCATGCTCCAGTTCAGAGAGTTCAACCCTGTTATGCCCCAGTGATATTTTGTTTTACATGCATCGATATTTTGAGTGGAGTGACCTACTTTAAATCAGAAAGATGGGTGGAACTAAAGTTCTTCCCTGCAAAAGACTAACTTTGATAGACCAGGGGGACTAGGAGATGAAGCCCATTCAGCCAAGGATCTCAAAGAATTGAATGCTTACAGTGTTCCACGTCTTTTAAAATGAAAGATGAAAACTAGTATAGAATATTTTTTCTCAAGAAAAGGAAAAAACTATTCCAAAAAGAGATAGACTTTAGTGGCTCAACAGCCATATCAAAAAAAGGATATTAGGACTAGGCAGGGAGACACAGGGAATGGATGGGAATAATCACTAAAGAAACATGTTTCACAACATCAGTAGCAGAGTTGAAAAGACAGACTTGTCACCAGGCAAGCTGATTCAGCCCACGCTAGATCGGAGCTCTGATGAAATTGTCATTTCAGCAATATCTTGTTACAATTAGTCCTATGTGACAATTAAACTTTTACCTTTTATTTTCACAATTCAGTATTTTTAAATATCTTTTGTTGCTATTAGTTTGACCACCCCTAAAATTAAATCACTGCTGCTCTGGCAGTCAGTGCAGGACTGCCTTGTGAAATGTCTCAATCAGCAATTGCCTCCATTCCCATTTCTTCCCAAGGCAATTGGTACTGTTTCCCTCTCAGATCTGCAAATCTGCTAGCAGTTCCCACAGTTGTTTCTCAAAGGCACGTTTCAGTGACCTCATCTCTGCACGCCACAGTCGTCCTCACACTTGACCTCAATTCTGATCGACAAATCGCCTTCCCAAAGCATAGCTTATTATATTCCTCTACTGTCGGGAAGATCCAGCACATTCCAGTGAATCCCAAGTCAAACGTAGAGTAGATCTTTGCTACCAGGTGTGTTCTTTGTCACTGTAGATATCTGTGTGCATCTTCAGCTTTAGTACAGACACCCTTAAGGTATGCTTGTGCAGCAGCACTTTGTCTTAGCATCATTTCATGACCATTGAGAGAAATGGCATTTTTTTGATTGTGACAAAAAAGAGTCATTCCCACTCAGTTACTTTTGTATAACCAGTGTTCAAGTTCTGCTCAAAATCATCAAGCTGCATTTTCAGTTGGAGGAAGCTAAACTCAAGCTAAAGAAGCTAAGCTGCAATAAGGTAAAAATAAGGTACTCTCATGGAAAAATAAATGGTTAAAAAATTGGACTCAAAGGATATATGTCGGTTTTCTCAGTGGAGAAAGATCACCAGTGGAATCCCACAGGAATACATACTGATTGATCTAGTCTTCAGTGACCTGGAAAGTGGGATGGGATGAAGTAAACAAATTTGCTGACAATACTAAGTTATTCAAAGAAGTAAGTTTAAAGTCAACTGTCAAGAGCTGCACAGGGATATCATAATACAGAATGACTTGGAAATTAAAAGGCAGCTGAACTCAATATTGATAAATGTAAAGTAATGCACATGGGAGAAAAAAGCCCAACTATACATAAGCAATGACAGTCTCCAAAATAGCTGCTACCACTGCAGAAAGCAATCTTGAGGTTATTACAGAGAGGTCTGTGAAAATGTCAGCTCAGTGCTCAGTAGCATTAAAAAAAAAAAAAAAAAAAGAAAAAGCACAAAAAACAAACCCACACAAAAATACCCCAAATCAAATGTTAGGAAATAATCATAGAATCATAGAATCACCAAGTTGGAAAGGACCCACTGGATCATCGAGTCCAACCATTCCTAACACTCCCTTAACCCATGTCCCCAAGCAATTCATGCACCCGTTCCTTAAACACCTCCAGAAGGCGACTCGACCACCTCCCTGGGCAGCCTCTGCCAGTGCCCGATGACTCTTTCTGTGAAGAATTTTTTTCTGATATCCAGCCTGAACCTCCCCTGGAGGAGCTTCAGGCCATTCCCGCTTGTCCTGTCCTCAGTCACTTGGGAGAAGAGGCCAGCTCCCTCCTCTCCACAACCTTCTTTCAGGTAGTTGTAGAGAGTCATAAGGTCTCCCCTCAGCCTCCTCTTCTCCAGGCTAAACAACCCCAGCTCTCTCAGCTGCTCCTCGTAAGACTTGTTCTCCAGCCCCCTCACCAGCTTTATTGCTCTTCTCTGGACACACTCCAGAGCCTCAACATCCTTCTTGTGCTGAGGGGCCCAGAACTGAACACAGTACTCAAGGTGCGGTCTCACCAGTGCTGAGTACAGAGGGAGAATCACCTCCCTGAACCTGCTGGTCACAGTTTCTGATACAAGCCACGATGCCATTGGCCTTCTTGGCCATCTGGGCACACTGCTGGCTCATGTTCAGTCTGCTGTCAACCATTACCCCCAGGTCCTTCTCCCCCAGTCTGTAGCACTGCATAGGGTTGTTGTGCCCCAAGTGCAGGACCCGGCAATGAAGGTACAACCAGAAACTATCATGATTGTCTGTGTACAGATTCACAGTGTGACTGCATTTGAATAGTGTCTGCTGCACTGTCCCCATCCTCCCAACTCAAAAAAGTGGGTGGAAAAAACCCAAAGATGCTCCAAAGTCTGGAACAGTTTTGATGTGAGAAATGGTCAATGAGAGCTGGAGCTTAGTGAACAGAAACTAAGAAGGGCATACGATAGAAGCCTAAACAATCTTAAGTGGCTAGAATGATGCAAATTCCAATATAACACTGAATTAAATCAGTAGTGAACATTTCAAAACAAGCAAAAAGAGGTGATTCTTCAAACTACAGTTTAGCTATATAGCCCCTTGGCAGAGGAGGCTACAGGTACAAAAAGTCTCCGTGGGCTTTGAAGATTCTTGGAAAGAGAATCCATTTGAGAGTTACTGGATATAAAGACTCAGAGTTTCCCAAAGATGCAGATCTTAGGAGTGTGAGAGACAGGTCTGGCAGCATGGCTGTTTCCTTGCTCCGTTCCTCCATCCCTTTTCCCACTGGACATATATTATTGTTCAGCACTGATGAGCTGTGGTGGAACCTGCTACAAAAGTTCTGATGTTTTAAGGTTGTCCCTTTAGGGGATCAGAGTCAGCCTCAAAGCTCACCCTTTCCTTCTTGGAAGTGAGTGAGGCAAACTTAGCTCTGATGTCTATTTTATACTTGAATAAAACACAGTTTGGTCTAAGTCAGAAGGGAGGTGTAAGCTGTGTGACTTGGATTAATTTGGCATTCAGTGGGTGTGCGAATGATGACAAATCCACCAATGGAACAGATGGTCTGAGCAGCAGAAAAAATAACTAGATATCTATAAAATAAAGCAAACTCCTTCTAGGCAAGTTCTGATCTTCATTTCACTGGGATAAACCTGAAACAATTTCATTGACGGGACTGGCCTGATTATCTCTTTCACTTGAGTTATATATTAGGTGTTCACTAATTTGGCCCCTTGCTGGAATTTACTCACTGGAAATTCATCTCCTTCCTCCAGGCTGAATTTGGCTCCTTATGTTATTAATTCTCTTCTTCACTACATTGTCTGTTGAGCAGCATTTAGACTGATCTCCAGAAAGACAAAATCAGTCTTACATACACCTTTCCCCAGCCCTTCCTGTCTTGGTTGCGGCAGCCAGGGGGAAGAGATCTCAAGGCCGACAAGACAGGAGTGATACTCGTGTCTCTGCAGGCATTGCTCAGCACCATGGGCAAGCAAGAAACGCTGAAACCTTTATCACTTGAGCTAAGTAACTCCTGAAGGAAAGCTAGTCAGGGTATCAGTTCTTAAATAAAACACAACCCAAGACTCCAGTAAAAATATATCTTTAACAGATGCAACCACTGTCTCTCCTTTTCTTCTCTTGTCCTTTCTACACACCCCACGTAGTTCTTGTTGCTGTGGCTGCTTTGATGCCAGAGGCAGTGACAGGGACCACACTAGCAGGACCCAGTGTCACACAAGGAATTTATCAGATAAGTCCCAAAGCAAAAAAACTTTTTACATGCCCTAAAGTGACAGCAAGATAAATAATGACAATGTGATAAATAAAAATGTTCAGATTTAAATAGAATACTAAAACGGAGATCTTTAGCCTAGAATAATATTTTCTGCATCATAGAATGCAGTTTTCTCTATTTTTGTGTAATCTGATAAACACAGTTTCTGTTTTCCTAAGCATGAATGTTTGTCAATATCAACTTTAAGTAATAAGAGGCTGATTCAGTGGCAGGAAAAAAGAATGACTCATGCAGCTGAACACAAAACACTACATTCTTGTAAATGTATCGTGTATATCTGTACACTTAAATGAGCTTAAGATATGATGATGTGATATTGTTTCCAAGTGGAAACAGTATCCAGATCTCTGTGGGGGTGGATAGCCCGTGGGTGGATATAATAAAAAACTATATGATGTATTGTACGTGTCCCTCTGTTTTCAAATGTGATTCTGAATTATTAATACCTTAAAATGGAATTGTCCAGTTCTGCCCTTATGCATCATTGTTTACTTCAATAAACCTAAATTTAGCAGGAAATGCTGAATATTTAATTGTGCAGCATAAGTAAAGAAGACTCCCAAACATTCTGGAAAGTCCCAGTTTCAGAGATGGCAACAGTCCTGGAGCGAAGTGCTTAATTCTATTTTTTATTGCTAGAATCTGCTGCTAAAGTCTTCTGATTCCTGACTCAGCCACTTGATATGCCATGATGAACTCCTCACTTTCACAAATCAGAGGAAGAAAACAGAGGGGTCTCTGACTTCATTCTTCATATCTACAGCATAATTTACCAAGCAGATGTGAACAAATACATATCAGCATCAGGCATCCTAACTTAACTTTGGCTTACCTCTTCCCTTGGGATTCACTAGTGGAAGATGCTGAGTCTTCTGCTCATTGTTTGTTTTTTGCAAACCAGGCCTTGGTGCGTGCCCTATCCATGTTTTTCACTTTGAGTGCTGCCTGGAAGTAAAGCTGTGTGCCTGTCCATGGGAGAGGCCTCATATGTTTTTACCTGGCATCCCCGACAGTAGAGGCATCACTGCCTGTGCTGGGAAGGCACCCTCAGAGCCAGCCATGAGGTACCTGAGGTGGTTTGTAGAATTGTATCTGCCCAGCTTGTGGTTGCACGTACTGACAGGAGATGATCTGACAGAGGCAATGCTGATCTTCAGTTTTGCCTGCAATTCTTATGCAGCCTTTTTTTCACTGGCACATGTCTAATGCCTCTCTCTATCACTGCCTTTGATCTACACCTGAGATCAGGTTTATGAAAAGTCTGTGGTTAAGGCATAATTGGGCTATTTCCTCACCTTGGATCTCCAGGAAGTCCACGGCCTCTTCAAAAAACCCAAGTGGGATTCATAAAACTATATAACTCAAGAAAAACGTACAAATGGGGCACATCTTGCTGTGGGCCAGCATGCAAATGTACAGCTGTGTGCAGCAGGCTGTGCTGCGGGCAATTAGGTTTGTTAAAATCAAGGAAGCATCCTAGAAGAGCTGCTAAGCACCTCCAGCAAGCTCCGCTCTACCCTGCCCCACGGCAGCCCTGTCCGCCTCTAACACAGCAAGCTTTCTGCTTTTGTTCTGGGCTAGTTCGAGGCTGTACCGTCCCTGCCTGTCCCCACACACACCCCAAAAACTATCAGGATTCCTTACCACCCACTCACACAGAAACCAGTGCTGTGTCCACCCCTTGAGTGCACGTAGCCTAAGCCCACCTCTGCACACTCAGGGCCTCTCTCCTTGCACACACACGCGTCTTGGAAGGACAGGGCCCCCCGATCCAACTCAATTAGGGTAACCTATTTGAACAGAACAGGAAGCTGATCCTGTTCAGCTTGAGAAGTCAGTCTCAAGCCCTAGCATGCAACTGCCTGGTCTGGAATACTAAACAAAGACCATATTTTGTGGGTCTAAGGAGATTCACCCCTCCGTATGAATTTCAGCAACTCACCTGGCTGGAGGAGCTGGAGCACCTCCCATACAAGAAGAGGCTGAGAGAGTTGGGGTTGTTCGGCCTGGAGAAGAGGAGGCTCTGAGGAGACCTTATAGCGACCTTCCAGTACCTGAAGAAGCTACAGGAAAGCTGGGGAGGGTCTATTCACAAAGGCTTGTAGTGATAGGATGAGGGGCAGTGGGTATAAACCGGAGAAGGGCAGGTTTAGACTAGACAGAAGGAGGAATTTCTTCACCATGAGTGTGGTGAGGCACTGGCACAGGTTGCCCAGGGAAGCTGTGGCTACCCCATCCCTGGAGGTGTTCAAGGCCAGGTCGGATGGGGGCTTGAGGAGCCTGGTCTGGTGGGAGGAGTCCCTGCCCATGGCAGGGGGGTTGGAACTGGATGATCTTTAAGGTCCCTTCCAACCCAAAATATTCTATGACTCTATGATCTGTATACACCGTCATCTACTTCACTGACTTTAGTCCTCCTTTATTCACCACCATATAGCTTCTCTACACTAGCAATGGACAGATAGAGCCAGAAAAAAATACGTATTTATTACATTTTTTTCTGAAATTACCTGTGTGTCATTGTACAAGTCAGTCAGTCAACTCTGGCTGCAACCTCCCTTCCCAAAACCTCCTGCATGGAGCTTGTGAGCATGGCCTGGGGTTTCAGGGCAGTAGTGTTAGGAAAAAGATTCTACAGAAGGATAGATAAGTAGAGATGCACACTGCATGTTTCTTGCACACCAGATTGTATCTAAATTCCTATCAACACTGATTATTGAGGCAATGGTGACACTTCCCCAAGGTAGGAAAGCTTTCTAGTTTCTCTCTAGAACTTAGGAGATGTATAGATGCCCTCTTTTAATTTTCCTTCACTTGTTCAAAATATGGTATACAAAACGCCTTACCTAAAAGTAAAAGTATTTCTAAAACATATTTCTTAAGCAGAAAGAAAAAAAAAACCTATTGATTATTTCTCATTATACTTACACCCACTTTATAGGTTCTTCCAGTGTCATGCAAATTATGAATCCTGTAATTTCATACTTCGATTTGTAGATAATGATAAGCCATTTCAACCTCATAGTTAGTGCAGACAGCCTGGGTCAGTTCTGCAGCTTTATCTCCAGTGTAGGTAGTGTTACATGTCCATATCCTGTCACACCATTATATGCACACAATGTAACTTCCAGAGGGAGTGGATTGAAAGCAGTGCCCAAGTCAGGATTTATCAAAAGATCTCTAAGTGTGATCACAAAGCAAGAGGGTGACAGAGAAAGAAATTGGAAAGGAACAGCAAACATTATTAATACCAGAAGATGCCAAGACTACTATAGAATTTGGAAGACACCTTCTAGGACCTGTTCAATCTTTTTCTATAAAAAGAAAGGAAGTAGGGAATGTTTGCTAACCTGGCAAAAAGGCATATCATTGCGCTGAAGAAGTGTGAAGCAGCAATAAATGAAACTTGTTTGAATTATTCTTTCAGAGCCCACCGAGGAATGCAGTCACAGGTGTAATACAGAGTGTGGTAAAGATAGTTTACAGCAGTACATTGCAATCACAGATCACACAACTACTGTTTAAAATAGAGCACTCAAAAGTCTATACTTAGAGGTGCTGCACTAGGTGCTGTATGACTGCTTGTAAAATAGATAAGTTGCCTGGTCTCCAAATAGCATGGATGCTCTCCACTCCTTTATAATACATAGTTCTGGCATCATACAGGTTTAATACAATATCTGAAGGCAGATAGGAAACACTTCTTTTAAAAGAACACAATAGTATTTTCTCACTCTCAGGTAGCTTATGCTTCGAATACAAATTACCTTGGTTTTTAGGAACTCATTCAACCAATATTGATGTCAAAAGTCAACCGACCGATGGAGCCAGCTGACAACTTTTCAACCATTGGCAGCATCCCAGCTGATGATGGTTATCAAGGGCCTAGGCCTTTTTAACAATCATTTGGACTTTTTTGTTGTTCTTTAAAAGCAGGAAGAAGGGATAGCAATCTTTTCCTGTATTCGTGTAAGATATAAAGACTGCAGTTAAAAGCTCCATTCCTGAGATAAAGTGACAATTTCAACTGGGAGAATGTAGCCCACCTATTAATACCATTTTCAAGACAGAGACTGAAGCTGAAGTATGAACCCTTGCAGCCATCAAGAACCACCTTAAATATTACCATCCTCCACCTGCCTAAAAAAGATATTCCTCTCGAGACTTGCTGCCTCTGAAAAAAAAGAAAGTGCATTTACATAAGTTTATACATACAAATATATGTAAGTTTTACATATACATAAAAAAAAATCAAGACCCTATTAAAGGGAAAATAAAACCCTATTAAAACAAAGCATTACTCCAAATACACAATTTTCCCCAAGAGAGTAATGAGGCTGAGCTGTTAGTGGCAATAGCAAATCCATCACTTCAGGCTTGTGCTTCGATATTACTACGGTGAAAGTAAAATGAAAAGCCACATCAAGCATAATGGAGCACTTGCCCTCTGAGTGCCAGAACTACCGACCATGGAGAGGGTGAAGAAGAGTATACCCTTGTAAGAAGGAAAAGACTGGCACAACTCTGAGCTTCCAGGCTGCCTGCGGGCTGAAGGTAACCATGTTCTGGGATAATCATTACGAGGTGTTTAACCCTGTCCCAAACCTGTAGGTTTTTTGCAGTACCCAAACAGAGAAGAAAGGAAGAGGATCACCAGGTTTTACCCTCCAGTACAAAGTCCGCTCCTTCCCCTCATTTTAAGAATACAGAAAGACAGCTTATCTCTGTCTCTCTAATCAGGTCCTATATCTGCTCTTCTTCCAGCGAGAATCTGCCTTGTGCAGCCAACCATAATGCTGCCCTTGCCTTTGGAGTGTTTTGGCTGTCTGGAAAACAGAGTGGCTTTGTGTGAAGGTGGTGCTAGGCGGCTTCTAGGGACCAGCATACATGCTTCCATGCAAAATTTTGCTGGCTGGGCTGAGGACAAAGCTCAGGCACATTTGTAGGAGACTGTTCAGTGCAGGCTAAGGGGCAGAGCTTAGGTAACCTGTGTGGTGCAAATGATTTGGCGCAAAAAAAAAAGTGAATTTGGGGCACAAACAGAAGACTCAAATTGTGGCTACCTGCTTCAGACCCTTTCCTTCAGCTTGGCTGAGCTGAAGGTGGTCAGGCTTAACTGAAGTCTTCACGGAGACCAGGAAGAGGTAGTGCGTGCCATGAGAGATAGTGGAAGAGAGGGCAGGATGAAAAGGGAATGAAATGGTTGTGTCCTGCATGGTGGAGGTGAGGTGTGCTATTGCCCAGGGTAGGCACGGAGAGAAGATGCAAAAGCAGTGTGTCCTTTTTAAGAGAGACAGGGCATGCAGCAAGGGAGGGAGGAAAAACGCACAATAATTGTGCAATATGCAGACATGGTGTGTGGGGATTGCAAATTTATTTATAGTATAAATTAAAGCTATAACATGAAGCACAGGGCCAGACTTTTCCAACTGACTAAGTTACACTTAAGCATAGTGTCCTGATCTGGAACTGGGACATCCGAGGGGAATAATTGCAACAAATGCCCTGAGGATTTCCTTCAGGATGTGAAGGGCTTCCATGTATTCACTTAGAAAAAAAGTCATGCTGATAAAGTGTTGAAGTTATTTCAACAGATGTACCCCTTGTGCTTATTTTCTAATATGTGCAAAATCCTGTAACTGGGGGGAAAACCAAAAACCCACCCACCACAAACCCAATCAACCAGATAAATAAAAAAAAAACCCAGTGTGCTCTTTTTCAAATTCCAAGGATGAAGGGTTGTGCAGATGTGTTCTCAGTGTCTCTGGGTTTGGAAAGGCAACCTGGATTAGTGTAGCTGTGTGGATGTTGAAAGGGCATGAGCTAGATGGGGCACCGCAGGGTGACAGTTAGGCAATCTATTGCAAGAATTTGGCGCTTTGTTACAGGAGAAAATTATACTGCGTATTCATGCAGGCTATAGCTAAGCTGTTTAAAGCAATACACAGATTAATAAATAATTGAAATAGCTTAAAGGAGTAGGAGAATAAATTCATTGCAATCAAGTGATGCAAACATGGCAGGATCCCAAAATCCATTAAGAACAGAGGTGTGTGTGACAAATGGCATCTTGACCAAATGCAGTGCCAGCCTATTGAATAGGTGTGTTATTTTCACTGAACAGCCTACAGATACTTAAGCAATAATATAAACGTATAATACAACTGCTGTTCTCTTTTGCGTCAGACCATTGGAGAGGCAAAGGGCAAATATCCAGAGTAGAAGCCCTGGAAGACCCAGACACCAATTACCAGATTTTAAAAAGTCTTTACCTTGACACAATAGTTCATTACATGGTACCTTGAATAGTGAGTAATACCAGTGAAATGATCTTCAGGCTTGAATTTCAGCAACAGCTCATGAAGATTGAGTAAACAATGCTGAAATGCTGAACTAATATCATAGCTGACAAAACAACAGTGAAGTCTTTCCCTCTTTGTCATGCATGCTGTAGCAAAAACATGAACTCGCTAATGGCAGCATTCCTGAAAAAATATTACGTTAGTATTTTCCAGGAGGATTCCCACTCATAAAAACAGTATTTCCACTAATGAGAAGGGAATTTTGCTCAGGATCTGAGAGAATTTTCTACAAAGTATGGAAATTACCTTAAGATATTTCACCGATTTTCTTCCTGAAAATAGGAGCAGCATAGGAGTTGTATAAATAAAATAGTTAAAATAAATAATATAGTTAAAATACTAATTCATATAAGCATTTAGTTACATGATTCTTCTGCCCATCTTCTTGGAAAATAGAGAGGGTAAGCACATTCTTGCCTCCTCTGGATTAAAAAGGTTGCTGACATAAATGAAAAAACTTAAGAATGAGAGGAGAGATTTATTTTAACAACACTAAACAAAGTATATAATCTTTACTGAGAGCTGCTCAAAGATACCGGAAAACCCTATTGCACATACCATTATCACTTTAATCTGCCTCTCAAGTAAACTGTCAGTCCCACATACTATTCAAACTTTCTGTGTCATCTTGCAGGAAGGTTACACAGAACCTGAAAAATTTTCTTTAACCAATGTAATTTGTGAGGTTGATCTAATTAAGAAATTTGGATACTTGTTCCACCCATAGCCAAATTTCCGGGCCCTTGAAGAAGGCATTTGGCTTTTATTGAGAGAATGGAGAATGGCAAACAAAAAGTATGCATTCAAGTATTTATTCAAGTACTAGGAACCTGAACACCTGAAGACTATATAAAGGCAGAGAGTAAGAGGTTGAAGGCTGGCCCTGCAGGTAGGGATCCAGCAAGAGCTCTTCTACAAGGGTTACTTACACTGGAAGAACAAATAAATTCAGTAGTTTTATTGAAATGAGCTGTTGCACTGTAGGCATGCTTTATGATCAAGCAATAACAATATTAATGTTCTACAATCAAGTAGCTCCATAATATCCTACAACCACCCCTCAGTAATGCTTCTGGGTATGACCTGTGACTTCCAGTCAGGAACAGGAGTCACCAGCCATACGCAACTTACTCAGAGATCTAACTTCTTACACTGCTGATATGGTGTCAGGATTAGTTCTTTGGCTTTAATGTAGCTGCTGGAGATGTAAAAATACAGGCATGCATTCAACTCCAGAAGTGCCAAGCACATACGCTTTACACAGTAAGATGACTGTGGAGGAAAAGCCTTTTAAAATGGCTTCATAATACAAAATAAATACATGCTCGCTGTGAATTACACTACTTCTAATCACAGTTTCCAAATTGCACATATAAATAACTTCTGTGCAATATTAGCAACAGGAAAACCTCCCAAGTGAAAAGGAGACTGCATAATGCATAGAAACCGGATTCACTCACAACCCCTTTGTACTGACTGAAGCATTATTTGGTTAATTAGTGAGTATAGTATCTTGATCAAATACATGTACAAAAAGTCACTATTGTTCGAGTCCAAGTATTTCTTTTTTCACTCTCTACAAGAAACACAAGAAGGGACAAACTGGTTTGGTCAAACAATGAACCTCCTGGAATATTTTCCTGCTGCCAGAAATGAGTTTCAAAGGGGTTTCTTCTCAGGGTCTGAAATAAATTCTTTCTTACTGCTATTTCTCAGATTAGCCCAGATAAGAAGTGCAGGAGCACCAAGAAAAGGGTTGTTTCCACAGTATTTCCCAGCCACGTTTGAAGCAAGAAAAGAGTAACTCTAATTTTAGAAGTATTTTCCAAGAATATTGGATATTTGTAATATACAGTAGCTCAGATATGTATTCAAGCTCTGATTGATTGCTTATTAAATAATTGCACAAACAAAAGTGTTGGGGAAAATTAGAAACAAAGTCTATATCATATTTAGGACCTTTTTTTAGTTAATGAAACCAGTGCCCCTTCATTGCGTGGTTACCCTGGGTAATCTGTACCCAAACCTAACCAAAATCCAGTATCCCCCCATTACAATTTATATTCTGAGACCGCATTTAAATTATAGGTGACTGAGACACAAGTGCTGGGGTTCTTTACCCTGACATCCCCCGCACTATTTGCCTAGCCAAGTTGGTTACCTGTAAAGGAACATTCCCTTCCTCTGAGATGCATTTGGGAGAACACCGGGAAGAACGTTGGAGGATTATCTGCATTCAAGTCATTTTGCTTCATGCTTCACTACAATGTGTGTGATTTGCAGCCCAATCCAAAGAAAATCCCACTCTCTCATCCTGTCTAAGTTAATTTAACAGCCCTCCTGCTTTGAAGTCCAGAAAGACTTTTTTAATGAGGATAGAAGTAAACCGCTCCAGATAAAAATCATCTAAAAGCTCACATTAACAGACCAGTTACAAGACAACTAAACCCAATTTCTCCACCATTAGCAAAGCGTTAACACCACTAAACCATACCACGGATTTCACCTAGAGAGATTTGTGTGTGTGTGTGACCTATAATGCAACAGTGGAAGCAGTTCTAACATGACAGCGGACAGAAATACAAGGAAACTGCAGGAATTGTACTGCCAGAGTGCTTGAAAATAAAACAAAAACACAAATGCAAATATAGTAATCTAAGGCAAACACAGCCAGCTTAACATGCAAAAGAGAAACTGAATTGCACCAAGTGAAAAACCAGACAAGACTATTTTTAATTCCATCATTTAATTATGCAATGCAATGATCTCAAAGTGTGTTGTTAATATGAATTAATTTTTCTATTGCAGCTCTCCTTTTGTTGATACCTGTTAGTAATACCAGTTTGCAAATAAGAGATGCAGATTATGAATCTGGCCCAAAGCCTGCTAAAGTCTTTTCTCAGAGCTGGGAGGGCAAGCTATCTGATCTGTTCTGCAAGAGAGAGGGAAGATCTACTGATCTTGCTAGTACACCTTCAGACTAAGAACATATTTTGTCCTTCCAGCTATCATGGGTTCATTTTTTATGCCTGTAACAGAAAAATACATCAAGTCCTTCTCTGACAAAATAATAGCTAAGCAAACCAATGTGGAAAGGCCATAATCTACCACCTTTATTATTAAAAATAAAATGAAGATCTAAGAACAGTCTTTGGCTACTTTGGAACGTTGAGGTGCAGAATTAAGAAGATTCTTTACATGAATGTTATTGTCTTCCGTCCAAATCATGACTGTGTTCACTTAGGACAGCAGAAGACTATGAAAGCATGAACTCAAGAGGCTGAACTTAACTGCACATTTTCACCATTCTAGATGATTTATTAAACTGGCCAATGCATTTTCAGCTTTAAAGGACAAAACCTTATCCAAGAAATCGTTCAAGAAATATCACTGGGAGAGCTATCAGCTGTTCCACAATGGGTTAAAATTATCAATAATAGTTGTTAAGAGTAATTTCTACTGCTTAGCATCTCCAGAGGAAAAAAGACCACAAACAAAAAAAAAAAAAGAAAAAACAGAGAGCAAAAGAACTTGGGAAGAAAACAGAGGTAGGTTTGAGTTTAAAGTGAGTTTTGTATTTTGTAATGAAGGTTAACAGGAAGCCCTAAAAAGAAGACAGTGAAGGCAGCTGACTTTTCCACTGCAAATTAAGCTGCCCAGTGAGCTCATGATTTCTACTCTTGCCATTAACTTAAGCATTATCATCATTATATTTCTGTTTTCCTGTAGAATTAATAAAGATGTGAAGAGTCTACTGCCCTTCCAAGCATATCTGGAGCTCTGTATTTTCTCAAGAGTTTAGAAACTGCCAAAAATAAAGAAACCCTGAAAAGTTCAGAACTGTTTATTTAAGAGCAACATGCTAAATTCATAGCATATAAAGGAAGAATTCTCTATAAAATTGCCCTTAATGATCAACTAATTGGCTTCTTTTTGTCCTTTACATGAAAAATCAGGAGGAGTCATTAACAGAAAAAGGACTGTTGTTTGTCACATCCATTTAATTCGCTAATTCAGCGGCATCTGCAGAGCCCACTATTTTTTTGTAACCTATTGCAAAATCTTGACATTATCGATCAACATCAGGGCTGCCACCAGCTTCCATGGACTCACTATTCAAGAGCTTATTACCCGATTGATTTTTATCAACATACCATACCACAGAAGAATGCATGGCTGAAATAGCAATGAGTCAATTTTTCAGCTAGATATTTTCCTTCTGGGAAGCTGTCCTTTGTAGTTTTAAGCATAATATCAAAGCTTCGTGTTTTTCAAAAAAAGAAATCAAGAGTAAAGGATTTAGCCTGTCAGTTATGTACTTTCAGCCAGTACATGAAATAGTTTTCCACAATTTCTATATGCAGTAGCAAATTTTTTCATCAGCTGGTGGACACAGATTATACAAATCTTTGCTTAGCTAACACCTTGGAGCACAAGTCATTCTGCTCCAGTACAAATGTAGCCAAAGTAAGTGTCTTCAAAGGTTAAAATATGCTGACTGTAAAATAAGTGCATAATATTGACCCATCTTGATTCTCTCTACTAATGGGGCTGTTTACAAGGAAAATTACTTTTTCTACTCCTAGCTTAACCTGGGCTCTGGATGTTGCATTTGGGGTTTACTGTTTGTATATCAGTGGTAATTTATCTCCACAGAACCAGCTGAAATTCCAGTTACAAATGTACTGCTCTTGTATTGCCTTTCCCAGAGAAGTATTTGAATCATTTCTTAAAATAAAAGCACAGCTGTCCTTCACCTTTACAGCCTTTGCGCCCAAAGAAGCAGCTACAAATGATGCTGAAGGAGCATTTGGTGGATTCCAAGCAAAAAGAAACATGTTTTTCCAAGATCCAGTTAAGAAGTGTGATAACAGTGGTACCATTCTGTTAGCAATACTAGGATTTCTTTGCTTAGCTTTACCCTACCTCTCTTCTTTTCCCTGTTCACATCCAAGCATGATTTTCATTTTGATAAAACAGTCATTTCAACCTAGTAATGCCTATACATTAGCAGCAATGAGGGCAATCATTATGCGACCTTTCTTCTCACAGTGAATTTCACCTTACATCAAGTAATAAACACGATTAATAAATTCACTTTACAGAAACGGCTCTCCCCGCTTCTCACCCCTTCTCATCCTCGTTCTTTACAAGGAGGGGTTCTTTAAATAAAGATTTATCTCCATAACAGAGCCTTGGTGCTTTTTCCGCTAGAACGTCTGTTCTCCTACCACGTGGTGCCTGACTAATGCTGTGCAGCCAATTATGCAGTATCTGGGCAGAGAAGCAATCATCGCATGTATGAACGTAATGCTAAAGTAATCACCTGATGTCTCTTTCCTAGCCCAATCCTTACCACTGCTGCTGGTCGGAAAGGGTCTCTAAAAACAATGTCATGCCTTTTCTTCTTTCTCTGTCTCCTTCCCTGTTTTACAAAAACACTTGTTTTGTGTTAGGCACGATTATAGTCAGGCATACAGAAAGGAGAGGATTTTATTTGTAGTATTCCACTTTACCAGCTAGCAGAGCTCTCACTTTTTGTACGCTGATGTTTAATATAGCAGTAGAAACAAGCAAAATTATACGTACTCAGACACACTGCCAAGATTTAGCTTGGCTATTTTTCTCTTCTTAAAGAGGGCAAGGAAATCTGTTTGCCATACTTGGACTAAAACCATCTCAAGCTGTAGCTGGTCTTACCTTTTTAACTACCATCTCCATGGGATGTACATATAATCAATATGACATGAATCTTTTTCATTATTTTATTACATTTTTTATTTAGGGGTTTGAAAAACAATTCCTCCTGCTGTTTTCATAACACCGGTGCCATAGCATTACATGATTTTGCTTGGGATGGATAGGAAATATTAAAAAATGACAAACCACAAAATCTGAGTTGCATACCTGTAATTCCTCCACTCTCACTGTTAACATTTACCACCCTACTCTCTTTAATTTCTGCTGAATGCCTCAGCTTTCACTCTCACGGTCAGAAACCTGAATCTTCAAGCTGAAAAGAAAAGGTTATCACTTCAATTCATTCAGGGGCAAATTGCTCAAACTCGGCTGTCAATCAGCAGTCCATTCCAGCATCCAAGCCGATTTGTATCTAGCATGGGTGTTTACTCACAGATCCTCATAAGCAAGCTGGAGTAAAAAAAAAATGTGTTTAATGACAGCATTATGCTGATGGCACATTTTCCACAGATAACATTTGCGTTATGTGTTTACTGTTTGCAGAGCATCTGGAAGACATCAAATGAAAAGGAAGACATTTCTTTTTCTAAACACATATTAGAACGAAAAAGAAAACATGAGTCCATAGGAAAGCACTTTAGATAGGGAAGCCTGGATGTAACTTTGGTTTTCCTTCCTGCTCCCTCTCCACCTTCTCAATTTCTTTCCATCCTACTTCATTACTTTTCTGTCCCCTGCTTTTTTTTTTTGATCTCTGTTCTTCTCTTGCCTGGAAAAAATGTCTCTATAGGAAAAGCAGATGCACTAATATCTTACTCCCATAGTTTCAGTGATTTATGAATTTTGAATAGGGATTGAAACTGATCAACAGATGGTTGGGAACATGAATATTTATGAATTCTGAATCCCTGTATTATTCTGCCAGGTATTTTTGGATGTAAAGCATATATGCTTCGTCTAATCACCAGTTCTGGAAAAGAAAGCTAGCAGTCTCTATAACTGTCCTATGTCTTGTGAAGTGCATGTTTCGGACAATGAACTGTTGTACGTGCATGTATCCTTTGGAGAGCAAAAAAGAATTAAGACTTGACAAATATCTTTATGAATCTCTAATGCCCTCTGCTTGAAAATCAAACCATCCCAAAATTTCACTTCGAGGATAGGCAGGAATAAAATAGCTTAAGTATGACTATTAACTAAATTTCAATTTAGATTTGCAACTCCACAACCTAAAGCAAGTCTAAGGCACTCGTAACAATGAACCAGTAGAGAAATGTGAAATTAAGTATTTATTTACACTTAGGCAAACCATCTAGCAGAGAACTATTTTATACAAGTAATAAGCTACTGCCACCTTCTGAAAACAGCTCAGCATGACAACGAATGCCATCTTTCTCAGAAGGCCAAAGTAACATGGGAGATGCATTTTGAGCCAAGAGAATAAGGCAACAAAACAAGTTCTGCTCCAGCATCAATTAAAAAAAAAAATACCTGCTGTATTTATATATTCTTGCTCAAGAAGTTAATCTGAGGGTGGTCTCCACACTTCCAAGCACAAACATAAGCACGTCATCCCTAACCCAACTCAGGAAAATACTTTGACATCTACTAAACATCAAGCAGGCAAAAGTGCCGCTGAAGCAAACCAACAGTACAGTTATGTCTCATTAACCATATGCTTCTTTATCTCTTAAATGCCCACCTGCTTGAAGAAGAGTTTTTATTCCTTGGGGACTACTTCCAAGAATGGCTTCCTCGTTATAAAGCAGGAGAAAGTCAACATTTCTCTCAGTGATAAGAACAACCTGCCTATCCAGAGTGCTGTCACCATTACTGAGAGCCCAGGCACAACCTTTCTGGTAGAACTGGGCACACCAAGGGTGGTAGCATTAGTGACCCTCTATACTCTGTAAATAGGCCCCCACTAATCAACACTGTCTGTGTGCCGATGCAGAACCGGCAGCTTCTGCTCAAGCAGAGGAGCCCCAAGTCTTTGATGACTGTGGGAAAGTGATGACCTGGTGCATTTGCCCCCTCTGCCAAATTCAACTGCCATAATGGTGGTACGAGTTTTATTTCCTTTTTATGTTCTGGTGGCATAAGTAGTATCAAGAGGGTACAACAGCAGAGCAGCAGCAAACCAGTGTAAGTGCTGGCAAACCATTGGTTCGCAGTCAGTTTCAACTAAATTTGACAGTAAATGGAAAGTCTCAAAACCATAAATCCTAGAAATTTAGAGAATGCACAGAGCATATAGCCAGAGAAAAGCAATCTTCAAAACCTTCACTGCTGATAGGCCATCTGCTTCAAAGGATCACTGAACTGTGGTCCTGTGATTTGGAGGAGGAGGAGGAAATATAATCCAAACCCTAAGCTATGTGTGAATTTCCTGAGCAACACCTAAGGGCTCATGATGGCAGAATATTAAATTTGAGTTGTTTTGGAGGAAATTCTGAGTTATGCTGGGAACGTGGCCTAAACCAACACAAAACTACGAAGGATATTTGAAATATCCTGCCATAATGATAATTTTTTGATGCAGCTATTAAGGCTTTTCCAGGAATGTATGAGTCTATGCTTAAAGATTCTTGCAAGAATGGAGAAAAAAAAAAAACAATATGGAAACACAGAGCTACTACCTGACCTCTCATTACTAAACTAAAAATACATGCACCAGCCCTTTGTATGCAATGCAAAGCTCATCGCCTTCCAGTACCTGAAGGGGGCCTACAAGAAAGCTGGAGAGGGACTGTTTACAAAGGCTGGTGGTGATAGGATAAGGAGGAATAGGTTTAAACTGGAGAGGGGCAGATTTAAACGAGACAGAAGGAGGAAATTCTTCACAATGAGAGTGGTGAGGGAGTGGCACAGGTTGCCCAGGGAAGCTGAGGCTGCCCCATCCCTGGAGGTGTTCAAGGCCAGGTTGGATGGGGCATTGGGCAGCCTGGTCTGGTGGGAGGTGTCCCTGCCCATGGCAAGAGGGTTGGAACTGGATGATCTTTAAGGTCCCTTCCAGCCCAAACTATTCCATGATTCGATGATCTCTATATATGTACCAGCATGTTTTTATTTTGTAATGGTAGTAAATAGTTCTCGGTGTGTCATTCCAGTGCTTTGAAGCTTCATTCGTGTGACAAAAATAAAAAAATAAATAGATAAAATAAGGCAGCTGTTTTGAGGGTTGCTAATTTTCTGGGAGGTCGTACTGTTATTAATTTGCGTCAGAGAATCAGCCTTAATTTCATGATGAAAGGAAAACAAAAGTCGTGACATATGTAAAACCCATGGTTTTTAATTTGAAGCATTTCTCTAAAACTCATTTAACCTTTATTTCAAAAACATGCATGAGTAGTTCTTCACCACCACCTTGGGTGGTTAAGATCCCATCTGGGATTTTTCATTAAAATTGGAAAAGTCACAGCTTTGCTTGTTATATTTTTGACTGTTGGGGTTTTTTTTTTCTTAATTTCTGAGCAGAAATGCCATGCCTGTGATGGAACCCCCTCAATTTCTTTCTTTCCTCAGGTGCATGCAACCACCAGAAGTTTTGGTGACCATCTATATCAATTATTTGCAGGTGTTACCAAGCATCTATGTCTGATGGTTTGCTCAAGTAGCAAATGATGCGTGCAAAAGCTTCCCTGTCACATTTGTCAAGGGGAAGTGTTTAAGGCATGTTCCTAGAGCTCCCTGCCTCTTGGAGCCACCAGGAGCAGCTGGGCCCAAAAAGTTGTGGTAAATTGAGTTAACTCCAGCTGGAAGCCGGTCACAGGTGGTGCTCCCCAGGGCTCAGTGCTGGGTCCGGTCCTGTTCAATATCTTTGAACCTGGATGAAGGCGTTGAGTGCACCCTTAGCAAGTTTGCAGACCACATTAAGCTGGGAGGAAGTGTCAATCTACTTGAGGGTAGGGAGGCTCTCCAAAGGGATCGGAACAGGCTGGACTGATGGGCTGAGACCAATGGCATGAGGTTTAACAAGGCCAAATGCCGGGTCCTTCACTTGGGGCACAACAACCCTGTGCAGAGCTACAGACTAGGGGAAGAGTGGCTGGAAAGCTGCCTGGAGGAGAAGGAACTGGGGGTCTTGATTGACAGCTGACTGAACATGAGCCAGCAGTGTGCCCAGGTGGCCAAGAAGGCCAATGGCATCTTGGCTTGTATCAGAAACAGCGTGACCAGCAGGTCCAGGGAGGTTATTCTCCCATTGTACTCAGCACAGGTGAGACCGCACCTTGAATACTGTGTTCAGTTCCGTGCCTCTCGCTCCAAGAAGGATGTTGAGGCTCTGGAGCGTGTCCAGAGGAGAGCAATAAAGCTGGTGAAGGGGCTGGAGAACAAGTCTTATGAGGAGCGGCTGAGGGAACTGGGGTTGTTTAGCCTGGAGAAGAGGAGGCTGAGGGCAGACCTTATTGCTCTCTACAACTAGCTGAGGGGAGGTTGTAGAGAGGTGGGTGCTGGCCTGTTCTTGCAAGTTACAGGTGATAGGACAAGGGGGAATGGCCTCAAGCTGTGCCAGGGGAGGTTCAGACTGAATATCAGGAAAAATTTTTCACAGAAAGGTTCATCGGGCACTGGCAGAGGCTGTGCAGGGAGGTGGTTGAGTCCCCGTCCCTGGAGGTATTTAATAGATGGGTAGACGAGGTGTTCAGGGACATGGTTTAGTGGCAGATAGGAATGGTTGGACTCGATGATCCAAGAGGTCTTTTGCAACCCAGCGATTCTATGAATCGGGGGGGGGGGGGCGGGGAGGGGCGGGGCCATAGGCAGGGCGGGGGGCGGGGCGTCCCCGCCCGGCGGAGCTGTCCAGGGCGGTGGTGCTGAAGCCGCGGCACCGCCCCGCGCAGGCGGGCGGGGCCGGCCGCCTGGGGCCATGGCGGCGCTGGTGCTGGTGCTGCTGGCGGCGCTGGGCGGGCGCTCGGCGCTGCCGGGCGGGAGGTGCGAGGCGCCGCCGCCCGAGCCGCGCTCGCCGGTGTCGGGCGTGGAGTCACTACTGGAGGAGTTCCGGCGGCAGCTGCAGCGGGAGGAGCCGGGCTTCCCCGCGGCGGGAGGCGGCGGGGAGCGGTGCAGCGGCAGCGGCAGCTTCTCGGCCAGGCCCGACTCCATCATCCGCACCAAGGACTCCATCGCGGCCGGCGCCACCTTCCTGCGGGCGCCCGCGGCGGGGTGGCGGCAGTGCCTGGACGCCTGCTGCGCCGAGCCCCGCTGCACGCTGGCCGTGGTGCAGGGGCCCACGGGGCGCGGGGCGGCCGAGAGGGGCTGCTATCTCTTCAACTGCACCCACCGCGGCCGCCCCGTCTGCCGCTTCGCCCCGCACCGCGGCTACCGCACCTTCGCCCGCCGCCCCGACGGCGCCGCCCCGCCGCACGGTGAGGGGCTGCCGGGTGGGGGGGGCGGGAGGCTCCCTCTGGCATGGGGTGGGGGGGCGGGGAGTGCAGGGGGGGCCGCGTAGAGAGGGAGGGGGAGCGGTGGGGGGGAGGTCTAAAGGGGATCGAGAGACAGCGGAGAGCGGCTTGAGGGGGCGGCACGGAGCTGGGGAAGGGCTTAGGAAGGGATCGAGAGCTGCGAAGCTGGGGAAGGGTTTATAAATGGATCAGGAGCCAACGGACAGAGGAGGCCACGAAGCTGGGGAAGGGTTTAGAAAGGGATCAAAAGGCACTGGAGAGCCTCCAGGGGTGGCCACAGAGCTGGGGAAGGATCTAAAAGGTATCGAGAGCCAAAGGAGAGCCGCCAGAGGAGGCCACAGAGCTGGGAAAGGGTTTAGAAAGGGATTGAGAGTGGGCGGGGGGGCACGAAGCTGGGGAAGGGTTTAGAAAGGGATCAGGAGCCGAAGGACAGCGGCCAGAAGAGGCCACAAAGCTGGGCAAGGGTTTAGAAAGGGATCAAGAGCCACCAGAGAGCGGCCAGAGGAGGCAACAAAGCTGGGGATGGGTTTAGAAAGAAATCGAGAGCCAAAGGTGAGCAGCCAGGGGAGGCCACAAAGCTGGGGAAGGGTTTAGAAAGAAATCGAGAGTGGCCACGGGGGGCCACGAACCTGGAGAAGAGTCTAGAAAGGGATTGAGAGCCACGAAGCTGGGGAAGGGTTTAGAAAAGGATTGAGAGCCAAAGGAGAGCGGCCAGGGGAGACCACGAAGCTGGGGAAGGGTCTAGAAGGGGATCAAAAGCCAGTGGAGAGTGGCCAGGGGATGCCATGAAGCTGGGGTAGGGTTTAGAAAGGGATCAAAAGGCACCGGAGAGCATCCAGAGGAGACCACAAAGCTGGGGAAGGTTTGAGAGGGGTATCTGGATGAGTCAATTCGTGCATTCAACCTAGAGAAGAGGAGACTCAGGGGAGACCTCATTGCAGTCTATAGCTTCTTCCCAAGAGAAGGAGGAGGAGCAGGCGCTAATCTCTTCTCTCTGGTGACCAATGATAGGACCCGAGGGAATGGCAGGAAGATATTCCAGGGGATGTATCCTGGGCTGCATCAAAAGAAGTGGCTAGCAGATCGAGGGAGATGATTCTTCCCCTCTGTTCCTCTCTTGTGAGACCTCATCTGGAGTACTGTGTCCAGTTCTGGAATCCTCAGCATAAGAAGGATATGGAGCTGTTGGAATGTGTGCAGAGGAGGGTTACAAGTGTGATCAGAGGGCTGGAGCACCTCCCATAGGAGGACAGGCTGAGAGAGTTAGAGTTGTTCCGCCTGGAGAAGAGAAGACTCTGAGGAGACCTTATAGTGACCTTCCAGTACCTGGAGAGGCTACAGGAAAGCTGAGGAGGGACTGTTTACAAAGTGATAGGACTAGGGGCAATGGGTATAAACTGGAGAGGGGCAGATTTAGACTAGATGTAAGGAGAAATTTCTTCACCATGAGAGTGGTGAGGCACTGGAACATATTGCCCACGGAAGCTGTGGATACTCCAACTAGATGATCTTTAAGGTCCCTTCCAACCCAAACTGTTCTATGATTCTACGATTCTATGATATTAGGAAAAAGTTCTTCGCACAGGGGGTGGTGGAGCACTGGAACAGGCTCCCCAGGGAAGCAATCAGAGCACCAAACCTGACAATAATCAAGAAGCATTTGGACAATGCCTTCAGGTACATTCAGGTGTGAATGTTGGGGTTGTCCTATGCAGGGACAGGAGTTGGACTCAATGATCCTTGTGGGTCCCTTCCCACTCAGGACTTTTTGTGATTCTTCCTGGGGGTGCTGTCCAGGTGATATCACCTAAGCGGGATTCTTATTTGCTTAGTTTAGAATTTTTACGTCTTAAGTACTTTTAAGCTAGACTGAAGAAGGGTTCCTCACAGGTAGACCAGAAGCAGCATGAAGGTTCCATGTGACCACCTCCAGAGTCTGGGCCACATCAAAAGCTGCAGTTTGTTCAGCCCTGGAGTATATTTAAGAACAACATAACCCAGAGCAAGCAGTGGTGGGTAAAAACAGGTCTGGATCTGTAAATTTGGAGTCTGTTTCCTAGCATCTGATCCAAAGCAGTTCCTCAGACTCCCTCAGCTCCTGTTGTTAAAACAATTGCGTCTTAATTCATTTTGTCTTAATTTCATTACCTTCTGTTGATAATGCCTTCCTAAATGTCCTCAATTCTCCATCTTCTTCAGTAATATATCTCAGCTTGATTACATTGGTCACTGTGTGTGACATTAAGAAGACCTAGTGGTGGTGTGAAGGAAAGCAGTGTGTCCACACGGCATCCACTAGCACTGCTCCCTTGGCGGGGGAGATCTCAGGCTTCATCCTCCGTCCAGTCCTGTCTGGTTTATGAGAATGCCAATGGGAATCCCCTGGGGATAAAAGACAGCAGGGGCTTGATTTTTAGAGGAGTTATGATGCCTAAATATTTTTTGTGAAGTGCATGGGCAGGTAAACTATAGAGCTATAGGGAAGAACTTAAGGCTGTAAAGATGATCTTAAGATGTCAGAAAAACTCGAAGTATAGTTCTGACATTTTCAATGTGTTAGAATCCACAGTGCTATTTAGACAGCAATTGGGGGTAATTATGTTTCATAACCTTGTATGGACTTGAAAGATAGAAGGCTTAAGGCTAGATTTTGCACAAACATCACAGAGAATTAGGCTTCTTTGAAAACCTTTGAAAATATCTTCAAATGTCTTTCATCATTCTGAACTGCCTTAATTCCATTAAAACCTGGACCTCATGTAGAGTGCAGTTATGGTACATTATAAATAACACTATTGTTCAAATTAGTCTTTGCCTATTAGATATCTTGAATTTCTTGTATTCCCTGAGTTCTTGAATGCCTGGCTCCTCAGGCAGCTTTCATGACTATCAACACTGGGCTTGCGAGGCCATTTCAGTTCCTAGTCTGCAAATTGCTCTGTGTCCTTTTGGGCTTATTTAAAAGTCTGCCGTGTGGGTGATGGTGGTATCGGAAACAGAGGATTACGACTTCTTAATGCAATTACTCTGGAGCTGAAGCAAAGTCACGAAGGAGAATGAACTTGTATTCAAACATCTGTCAGCCGTGACATAAATCAGGAGAGATAAAATTAAGATTGAATTATTTTGCTGTCTGATGTTATGTTACCACTGCGTTCTTAAACTGCTTTGAGAAATGAACCTGGGCAACAGCACATCATCACAGGAGGATGAAGGCACATCTCTTTTCCCTTGTGTCACCCCATGACTGAATTTAGGAAATTAGGGAAAGAGTTTTTCTTTTCAAGATTTTCTTTTACAAAGGGATCACGTTTTACCCATTCTTTTTTTCCAGAATATTATGGGGCTGAGTCTCCCGCTGTTTTCTTTTTGATAATCTCAAACCAACATCTGTCCATAAATGTACTGCCCTTGTAATTCCAAAATATTTCTGAGCATTCGTATGCAGTAATTTCTAGGGTGTCATGGTTTAATTTCTGTTAAGAATCTTCAATAAGCCAAAATCAACTGCTTATTTCATCCTGGGAGCAATTCATATCAGATATGTATTCTTCAGAGGAATGGTATCTCTTCGTACTTCCAGAATAGTCAGCAGAGGGGTGAATTTTTGAGACCAAACATTTCAGTGTAAATACGAGTCCTTTACTTTACACTCAGGTTTGTGCTAGTTCAGCTGTGGATTTACTTTGCAATTCCAGGCGGTTTGTGCTGTGTTAACTGTGAAACGCCATATGCCTGTCCTAAAAGAAGAAGTAATTGGTTTTCCCTTTGTTAGGGAAATTTTAGAATTTTTTATGTAGAAAGAGAGGCTTTGAGTGTCTCGCCAGAAGTGTGTAACTTCCCTTCTGTGCTACTTACTAGTTGTGAACAGTGGGACAATTGAACAGTAAGGTAAACTAATACCAAAGACATCCAGGAATAGGCAGTGAAATAACCTTTTATAACAAAGCCTTCATTCAGACAGCTAGCTGACAGCTTCATTATTGTCAGACCAAGTCTGCATAATACAAAGGACGGAGGGAGCAGAATAAATTAAGCCTGTCATGTTCCCCTGCTACAAAAAAAAGTGTTGCTCATAACGTTGCAACCTTTTTTCTAGGAAGCAGACTGCTCCTGCATCTCAGAGTGTTGATCTGGGATATCAGTTTCGTATTGCTTATTTACATTCAACCTAAATAAAAATAAGAAACAGAAATACAAAGATGCTTTCTGAGCTTGATTTTTCTGCTGACCTGTGGCTTATAGTCCTTTACTCGCACTAGCAGCAGTTTTAAGTGGCTCCTGAGTATGCCTCCTTGCTTTTTTATGCTGACTTCTTAGCAGCGTGTATTCCCTGAATCTGGAGGTGTTTCACTCACTAAGGATAATGCATTCTTTTGCTTAAAACTTTGCTGTGGAAAAAGTCTTTAGCTGAATAGGCTGTCTCCTCCCATGTCAAACGTCTCTCTTGGGCCAGATTATTCTCTAGTAGAGGAAAATATGAGCTGATTTGCCATTGATTTACCTTTCTGAAGATGTTCTGGTTGCTCACGAGAAAAGGCGTCTGTGTGGTTCCTCACTCATCTTTAACAAAGAGCTATCATGAATTTCTGTGACCTCCCCCAATGTGAAGTTGTCCTGCCATTGCAATTCAGGCAGCTGGAGTATAAAGTTGGTGTGAGAAGAGAATATCTTTATTGTTTAGGGCCCAGGGGAAGTGGGGCTTGTCTCTGCCCCTGCAGGACGTTGATTGATTTGTTTAAACCAGACAAGGGACGTGAAACCTCTTTCTGAGGTGGATGTGGAAAAATGAGTTGTACTGTTTCAAACCCAGGTTGGTCTCTTTTTGAATGTGATTGGTAAAGTAAATAATCATGTGAAGACTCTACATGATTCATTTATGCCAAAGAAAAGTTGCCCTGGCACCATAATGATCATGTTTTTTAACAATGAGGTGGGGGGTTGCACCTAAATAGTGCTTTTTAGACATAGTTTGTTTTGAGAACTGGGCATATACAAGTTGGGTAAAGCTGCTTATGCCAGCTGGATGAGCAAGAACTGTTTCATACTTCCTATTATTAAAGCCTGTTTTCAGTGGTGTGTATGTTTTCCTAAATCAAGGCATTTGCCGTGACATATTCTATGTTTTACTTACATCTGAGAAAAACAAGGGAAAAAAAGTTTGCTGTTTAGTCAGTGATAAAAAGTTGTCCCGCTGCTCCAATGAGCTCCATGTCTTCAAGCAAGTGCTTGTAACTAGAGAGGAGCAAAGGTCAGGGAGAATCTCTACACTGATAGGGAAGTACCTCTTCTTTCCTTGTGGAGCTCTGCCCACATGGAGTGAAGTTACAGCTTTGTGATCAGGAGGTGCTTTTCTGAGCTCATCATCAGTATCCTTTACCAGAGATCAAAGGTTGAAGACCAGAAAGCACCCTGGCATTTCAGGGTGCCGGAGTTCTCATTCACAGAGAAGAAATGGAGCTTGGGCAGGGAACTGCAGAAAGATATGATCTTGTGGCTAAAGCAGTCAAATGCTAACTTGTAGAACAAGACTTTATCCCTCTCTGTTCCCTGCACTGGCTGAAGGTTGCAAGGCAAATGGCTTAAATCAATTCTCACAGACCATGTCACTTAATGTAACATGGGTTTTGTAAGTCTAACCTGAAAAACTTATGGTCTGATTGGCAAAAGTACTTAGTGCTCACAGATGTAATCAATGAAGATTGTACATTGAACATAGAAAAATGCTACAAATCCTGAATAGTCTGAAAATCAAGCTTTGAATATCTCAAATTAAGCACTTGAAATCAGCAGTCATTTCTGATCATTTTTAATTATTGTGCACAGCTTCCCCAGAATGCCAGCTTATGTTAAATAAGTCTTTCAGTCCTGTAACGATGTATCATAAAAAGAGACTAAAAGTGTATTAAGTTTTGCAGAGTGCTGAAAAGGTGTGCAATAACTGCCATCTGAATATGTATGTAATCCTTATTTAAATAAGTTTTCCTTAATTCAAATTAAAAGAACACACTAGTGCTAATGATCCTGTTGTATTAGTGAAACATCCATGTACGTAGAGAGGTTTTCTATGTGATGTGCTCCTAATGTAGCAGTTATTTCCTGAAGACATCACTGAATATGGAACAGTTAACTAAAATTTAAGTAGATACTAGTTTGCTTAACAAAATGTGCACTAACAAACATGTCCTGCCAAGTTGCACAGTGGTGAATCAACACCATAACCAAGAAAAAATGTGGTTTATGTAAATAATCACTCAGCTTCCCTTGATAAATAACTAAGCTTCTCTTTTTAATTGTAGAAGAAGAAGAATATGATGAGCCTCCACAGTGCAAGGCAGGACAAGATATTGTGCTGCAATCACCTGTTGACTGGGTGCTTTTGGATGGCCGAGAAAGTTCAGATGACCATGGAATTGTGCAGTATGAGTGGACATTGCTGCAAGGTGACTCATCAGTTGAAATGAAGGTACACGTGCAATCTCAGACATGGCCAGTTTCTTGCAGATTGTTCTGTTCGTACCATTTTAAATGTAGAGCTAAAACCATTAAACATATTCAAATGGATATGGCTACCAGGCACCAAAATTAGGATGACTGTACAACCTGAGCATTTATTTCATAGAAATATTGAGCAACCTAGGTTGGAAGGGACCTCAAAAGACCATTTAGTTCAACCTTTCATGGAGCAGGAGCCTAGACGAGATTATCTTACCTGTTCAATCACATCTTGAAAACCTCTAGTCATGGGGACTATACCATGTCCCTGGGGTATTTGTTCCCATGATCATTTCTAGTGGTTTATACAGTTCATCTCTGTCCAGGATGGCATGAAACAGTCAGCAGGAGACAAGTAGAAACCAGTACTCCACTGTATTTCAGCTCTGCTCTCTTTCACCATTGTTTGTGCCCACTGCAGTTAGTTTTTTGTTTCTGTGATCTAGGATAGAGACACCTTAGTCAATCAGTTACTATAAATAATAAGATACTTTCACCAACAGTCCTCTGTCAATGTTTGTGGAGAAGCTGCAAAGAAATATGTGACATAGACCTTATAAGATACCTTGAGATACTCTTTAATTGTACAATTTCTGTGCATCTGTGCAATTTGCTTTCAACGTAAAATTAACAATCAAGAGAGGGATTCTCCATCCTGCCGTTCTTTGTGGATGCTTTAGGAGCAGCAGAAAAAGAAAGGAAAAATGTCTCAGATCCATAGAGTCTAATTGCAGTCTTTTCACAGTCCACCAGTATTCAGGGCACACTGAGAATTCCACTTAGAGCAGGAGGGACATGTAAAGGGGAAAGGATGTGAACCACAGACCTTACTGTTGCTGAGATGCTGCCAACGGATAGGAAGAGTTTAAACAGAACAGACTGTATAAACTAGCTGGCTATGTGTGCCAGTGCCAACATGAGCAGTGACTGTACAGTTGCTGATGTCTGTTCAGTACAGTAACATCAAGGAAAAAATACCAGTATCAGCGAAGTTACTCAAGCTGTGTAATGATGGAACAAACTGGAGTTTGGCCTGACACAAAGAGCTAGCAAAATACATTGACACCTAAAATTATCATCCATGGAAATGAAAGCAATTCTTTAGGCTCCTGGAGGGCAGTATAGGTAATTGAAGATCACTGTGTCACAATTGGGAAACATGCTGCTGAATGAACCCAGAGAAGACAATTGGGTTTCTCTGGAGAATAGTTATTGAAGTTTATGCACAGATAACTTTTTATAAACATACTCCTCACAGAAAACACAGCAGGGCTGCTCAGAGTATTAAAGACAGTGCTGTGCGCTGTCTTCTTACTGCAAGATCCACATCCGCATCTTTGGAAGGCTGACTACAGTCAGCTCTTTCTGAATGACTTGAGGCTGTATTGCAGTTTTGAACTATCATGTCAAAGAACACTCTGTGTTTGCTTATCTTCATTTGTTATTTTTTTGGCTTGAAAACTAAAAGGTCAGAAGGCTTTGATAAGGAGTGTGAACAGCATAATACATAGAAAAGACTTAAATAGTTGCTAGATATCATCTGGAAAAAATGAACATTTCATTTTCAAGAGCTGTTAATCAGATCGTGTGCAGCAGTAAATGCTATTTAAAGAAAATAATGCTCTTTAAAATAATCTGTGATGTAAGTAATATATCTAGAGTGAGGCAAAAATCAAGAGTGAATTAAAAAATATAAAGTTCATGTTTTTACTTTTACTCCAAGTCACTCCATAAAATAAAGACTAGTCTTATATCCATTTAAACTTGTGAGATTCACATTAATCTTGGTGATTTTTTTGTATTTGAGAACAGAAAACAAATTTGACACACATTCATGCTTAGATAAATATTTTTCCATTGTGTTCAAATGAGTAGAGATTTCTCCTGCAAATATGTACCCTGATGATTATCCATGATAATTGAACTTTTAGAGTTGAATTAATGATTTTTTTCCATACAATCTTCAGTTGCTGCCTTTAGTATTTAGTTGCTATCCTGAAGTTTCTGGTTTCATGTCATTTATTCTTAGAAAATGACCTATAAATCCATAGCTACCAGGGAGAATGGGACTGTGTTTAAATAAGATAAAAGACAGCTGTTGCATTGCGCTTATGTACCAAAGAAGGCAGAGGAGGGGACTGCTCTAAAGAGATCTTATTGTATTGTAGAAGGAAGACAGTAGAAAAATTTTTTTCTATTGTGACTGATTATTTCTTCTTAGGTAATTTGCTCCTCAGATTGCTACCTGCATGCTGTAAGCTGTGCAGCTTCATGACACTTAGGGGCAATTATGCTTTTTTTTCTTAAAAAGTATTGATTATCTGGAAATCTACTGTATAGTTTAAGCCAAAGTTTCTAAGAAAGCAGGTACAGTCGTTCTTCAGGGCAGTGTGGAAATAAAAAGGAAAGCACAGAAGTCTAAGCTACAGACTAACTCAACGTGGAGGAAATTCTCTAATACTTTACTGCTTCACCTCTAAAATTACATTTCTAATTACTGAAAAATTGAGTTAAATGTATGTTTCCATTTATGTTCCAGTGGTAAGATCCACAGTTCCAGGTAACCAAGCGTACCATGAAAAACAGTACATAAATGCAAAGTATGTTTATTTTTACAAAGGGATGCAAAGAAAAAGATCAAAACATTACCTGTCGATACACATGCTTGAGTGGGCTGGCTAGACTTACGAGAAGTATTTAATCTGTGTGAAAAGCATTGCACAGAAAAGAGCTCCCTATTCCTAGAAGTTTATGGACAAATCCTTTATACCAATATAAGTTTTTTTTGCTGTGCTTCTTTAATCAGGTACCACAGCCAGGAACGTTAAAACTGTCTCACCTTCAGGAAAACAGGTATATTTTCCAGTTAACTGTGACAGACACTGCAGGTCAGCAGAGCTCTGACAACGTCTCTGTGACCGTTCTGCCCATGGTGCATTCTGCAGTAGGTGAGAAAAAGACTGAAGCCTACATTTCCAGTGTTTAATTTTGCCCTTATTCGTTACGTGATGACATCTCTTCCAGCCTTGATTTGCCGTTTCAAAGTGAGGAAGCAAGCAAGCATCACTTGTTTGTTAGAGCAATAATAATTTCAAGTATTTACATATTCATCCTTTCATTGCTAATAAGCATGCAGGGTTGGAAAAATGAAATACTGCCATATGTATCAGGCACATTAGAACAATTTGTTGTATAGTCAGACTGTCTGCTAACATAGCCAACAGCAACTGTAGACTCTTTCAGGTTTAAAGACCTCCCACTGACAAATGCCTATGCATTAAAAGTGAGTATTTCACTAATCTGGAGAGGAGGGAAGTTCTGGCCATAGGTGTACCTTGGTGTATTTGAGTATCCATGTAACTCTGTGTGTGTGTGTCTGCGTGGTTTGATTTAACCTTGTAGTAAGTCCAGTGTGAACCTTGCCACTCTCAAATCTGTAATCAAGGCATTGTTTTGATTATAACATTCTGTTGAATCACTTTGTTAAAATCGGCTAATGATTAAGTGCTATGAAAATCACTTATTTTAATCTTGTGATCTACCTCAAGCTATTAATAGGTCCTAAACTGCTACTAAACCAAAGCAATTTAAGAATTCACTTATGATGCTCTGTCAACATAGCAACATATAGCTGAGATTGGCTTTTCTTCAACTTTCTGCCTTGTTTGTGGTCCTTCTTGACATAGAGTGGTTTTGCTTTTTCCTGGGTGCTGCAGACTTTAGTTATTGACTCTGTATTTGCTGCTTGGATTTCTCTTGTGGTGATTTGGGAATTGTTTCTCAACAGCCTGTGTTGGGGTTTGCTCTCGCTACCAATTTATCTGCGATGATGGCTGCTGCATTGACATCACATTTGCTTGTGATGGCGTGAGACAGTGCCCTGATGGATCAGATGAAACCTTCTGCCAGAACTGTAAGTGCACTGGGCCACAGTGTAGATTGTGAAAGTAACCACAGCCTGGATAACCAAAGGGAAATTATATCCTTTCTGTGGTTTCTCTCCCTATGAGCTAACAGCTTGCTCCCAACATAGAGCCTCTCATTGGAAATAGCAGGTGGGAAGATTTAATGTCCACGTACAGCAGATGCTCAGAAATTAACTGTTTTCTTCAAAACACATCAAAACTGTCAAAGGTCCACAAATGACAGATTTTGTGGTAAGAGTTCTCAACATTTAAAAGATCAGTTCTTCACTTGCCTGATGATTCTGGAAACAAGGACTCTGGTCTTGATCTGAAAGGGTGTCTCAGAGGTACACTTCAAAGTGCAGTTACACACCTTAAAAGAATCTGAAACGCTGGAAATGTGGGCACGTAGGCGAACCAGTTGATTCACCATTGATCTGTTTGCTTTCATTAGTCATCCTAAATATGTGCCCATGCTCAGCTAAGTGAGCAAAAATCATCAGAGGGTGAATTGGCGTGATGGCTAGCTGCTCCTTCATTGATAATTCATTTGCTGGATTTCACTATAGAGTTCATGAGTAAACTCTTGCTTAAGAGATGACAGCACGCAATTGGTAACTTGTTATGTATCAGGAACTGATATTTCATCATATGTCTGAACCTGAGGAAGTTGTTTAGCCTGCCTCAAAGCCTGTATTGGAGGATTTTATGTCAGAACACTCCCATTCCCTTCAATTCTTTTTAAAAAGATGCTTTTTGGTTTTGTTACTACAGTCGGCCCCGGCCGGAAGACAGTGACTCATGCAGATCTTGGCACTACCCAGCAAAGAACTGTTGGACTGACTGAAAACACAGATGGAAACTTCTCTGCAGAAAACACCTTGAAAGCCGCTGCCAGAAATCAACAACTTCTCTCAGTGGATGCCGATATGTCTAACCAATCACTTTCTCAGGGACCAAAGAAACAAATCAGTGGACTTGTGCCAGGTAAGAACTGAAACAGATTGGTCTTGTGAAACCATTCTCTTTAAAGAAAGTAAGTGTCTTGCGGTTTACATTTATTTAAATTGTGTTTTGGTGCCTGGCTAAGAGTTAAAGTTTGCAAATGTAAAAAATAATACAAAAGAAACTTGTAATAATTAAGCTACAAGTAGGTATTGCTTTATAGTTGTCAAGTCTGGTTCTTGCCAGGGGCAAAAAGGAAGTTAAAATGTAGGAATGCTCAGAAAAAGATACAGTCTAAGGAGCAAAACATGCAGTGGGTTAAGTACAATTTCTGCCACAGGTTCAGCTCTGTAAGTTGATGTATAAGGCTCTTTAAATCTGTATGGGACTACCTTCAGGAGAACATAACAAAGCACTGTTCAACTTGGGTGAGAGTAATTGTTTCTCTCCTGGTGCTGATGATGGCTTTGTCTTTTTTTTCATGAATAAGTATCTTGATTATTATGGGCACTTTTTTCTGAAGTGTGTCTCCAGGGCAGAACTCTTTCATCAACGTTGAGGGGGCTCGTTCTTGGTAACAAGCAACCCCAGGTCCCATAATGGCTGTGAGCCTGTTGTGAGTCTGTGCAGTGATGTTACAGGCAGAGTCACCGAGCTTTGCCTTGGTAAATCTCCAGAAGCTGCTATTAAATTGGTGTGTCTTTTAAGGCTTCTGCTGGTGAGTTAAAATGATATGACTTGATAATTGAATGAAAGCAAAACTATATGCACTGAGCCTAAAATGACTGCAAGACCTCCCACTTTTATTTCTTCTTGGACTCTGTCTCCTCAAGACACACCTATTTATAGACAGTTTCATTTTCTTGTTACAACAGAGCAGTGCTCAGTGCCCTCTGTTGCTGACTCATGTAAAGGGCACTTTCCTGGCTGGCACTTTGATGCTTCTTCAGATGCTTGAATTTCACCTGTGGAGAAAAGGGAGTGAAAACAACAGTCTTCAAGAATTTCACTGCCTGGGTGAACATGTAGAAATTGATGGCAAAGTCCCCTCTCAAATGTTTCCACTGTTTCTGGCAGTGTAAATGACCTCAGTGCTCCTTACTGGAATGACTTAAAATTCTGGAGTCTGCCCCAAACCTTTCTTGCTCACATAGATCTGATAACAGGACCACCCAAACTAGACATCAAATTGCCAAAGGGTATTGCAGGCTCCAATGGAGAGTCAGCTGCTAAATGAGTCTTAAAAAAAACACTGGAATCCAGAAGTAAAACCAAAATTGAGGTCACCAAAATGTAATGTTATAATTGGAAGGGCATGTAAAAAGTGTGGCAGTTTTGCGTAGTCATTTTTCGTGTTTACCCATTGCACAGTAATGCTTGCACCGTTTTTGCTCTCAAGATAGCCTTTTGCACAGCAGTAGACAATAAAAAATAGAGTTATTATAAAGCTAAAAAAATGTCATGGGCCTTCAGCAATCGATGTACTACCAGAAGTTGTTGTGATTTTGATTTTAAACAGGCAGATATTTCCAGCTGACTATGGTTTAATTCTTGTGGCTTTAAATATCAGTCTTTTTTTTGAGGCTTAGTCAGAATTTCATTTCAGTTAAATGATCCTTAAGGGTTTCCTTGTAGAATAGAAGGACCCAGGCCTCACTGACCCAGGAGCCCAGTACTTTTAACCAAAAAAAACCCCAGTGATCAGCTCAGCAAGATTTTAAGTTGGATACGGATCAGTTCCGAAGAGGGTATATGTGGTGGGAAATGATGCTCTGGCTCCATAGGGGAACTGCCAAAATCTCCTTTGAGTTGCTGTCTTCTCATGCAGACACTTAAACTCCGTAGCGGTCACACATTCTACGTTAATGATTCCCAGAGGTCCAGAAAGGTTCAAGTCCTTCCCTGCTGGTGAGCACCACCTTTATGGAGTTGAGGAGACAGGCATCTAAGCCATTCCTAAAATTCCGTTCAGATCTATTAATTAGATTTTTTTCCATCATTGCCATCTCAAGGAGGTTACAGACCAAATCTAATAATTAGGTGCTAAAAAATAGAGACACATGAAATACTGGAACAGCTCCATGAAGCCCATCTGGAAGTGTGTTCAGGAGGACAATAATTGCTAGATGCATTTTTGAGGAGAGCACTGAACAGCACTGAACAGAAATCATACCAACCACCTCAAAAGTTCAGTAATTCCACTAGCAGAATCCTGTTCTGGGATGGGCTTTCTCGTTGAGACAGTGACGGACGCACTGCTGGTGCCAAGGCAGAACCTGTGCCTCTGAGTCACACTGTAAAGGTCTTTATTGGACCAAGACAATCATGTTGTTTGTTGGCTTAGAGTTGACTTTGCAAGCATTCAGGCTCCTGAAAAACTATTATAAATCAGTTTCAAAAATAAACTTGATGTTAATATCAACGTGGTGAAAAGCCATATCTTTAAAATGCATATTAAGGGTTATGGCTTTACAGCAGCAGCACAGGTTCCAGCTTTTCACTTGATAGTGCTCCATTCAGGGCTACATTTGTCTTATTTCTTAGTTGATATTTTCAGATCATCGTGGATATACAAGCCAGGAAGGAAAACATGGACCTAGGAAGTCACTCCTAGATCCAGTGACTTCATGGCAGAGCAAGACAAGGTGTTAATATTAAGGGTAATTTACCTGCCAGAGACAGCGTGTGGCACATTCTGGGTGGCTGCTAGATACAGTGTTTCATACGGGAGTTTTCGGCTGATTTTTCAAGAACGGGAGTTTTTGGCGAGAAGTTGCAGGGGAGTTACTTAATTTTCTTCCTTTTTTTTAGATTTGCTTTTATTACAGTGGTGGTTACAATACCAATAAAGACAGGTCTCTTCTGCTCCTTGCCTCCCCAGAAGCAGCTTGACAAAGGACCTCCCTGTAAAGGACCACCATAATTATATTTTCTCCACGTTAAAAGGAGCTGGGCTAAGCTGTTATGTTAGGAGCTGTGGGATGCTTCCTCACAGCAGGTGCATGAGCTTTCTGCCTATAAGGATATTGCTGGGGAAATTTATCCCAGAATCTCTTTTCTTCTAATACTTCCTGGGTTCCCACTTTCCTTTAACCTGCTCTCTTTACTCCAGTAGCCCCTCATGTTTGGCCCTGACTTGATACAAGCTCTTTAAGGACTTATGCTTAAGTATGAAAATGTGAAAGTATGCACATCCAGGGTTTAAAAACACTGTTTGACACTTGTACCTGACCTAGCAGGGCATCTATTCACAGCAAAGAGAAGGAAAAAAAACCATACAGAAGTCATTCATTGTTGACAATGGGTGAATCTTGTCCTGCACTCCTGCCTTTCGGGTGGAGTTCCTCTGCAGCAGGGTCACTCGAGGAAAGTGCCAAGTCTGCTTAGAAATAACCTTAGGCACCTGGAGCATGAAGTCTTCCGCAACAGATTCATGGTTTACTTTTACTCAAGGCGAAAGTAGTTTCTTCCATAGTTGGGAGTGGATGCAGGAAGAAGCATTTAATGTCAATAAAGGGGTCTGTTCCCTTTGCAGACATATCTCTAGACTTCAGTTCCTCTGAAGGCCAGCCCAGCATTTCTGGCATGACTGCCTCTGAAGTGCTCTGGCATCTCTTTCCAGAGAAGCTCTCAAGTCCAGCTGCATGTTCTGGTACTGCTGCTCTTGTACATGAATATGGCAAAAATTTAGTTGCAGCAAAGGCCGTTGGAATGAGCAGTGGACTGGTTTCTAAGCAGCACTAGCAAGTCCAGCAACCACAGTCATGCAGAGGGGTTTAATTCAGAAGCAGCCTAAAGATTTGCACAGCCAACTCAAGTGTATAAATCACCATAACAGCTTTGCATTCCCCTGGCATGGGGTCCCTGCCTCTCCCCAGGCTGCCCGCGCCAGCTGTTGTGCAGTACTGTTCAGGGCTGGGATTACAACATTTGACTGAGTGCCCAAGCCTGAGTCATGTTTTTGCTGCAGAGGCATCACAGCAGTAGCCATAACCTAGGTCTTAAATTTAGGGGTAACTGGAAAGGGCTATAAATTGCAATTTCCTAGGCATGGACTAGAAAATTAAGAGAAAGTGAAAACAAAATGAAACCCACATAGCATACTTTATGCCAGGTTCCTAAACCTGTCTGGGGAGATCTTTCCTTTTCTAGTTGGTAACAGATAAGGTGTTGAGCAGTATTGACCCACATAGCCCCTCCAGTCCTGCAAGAACAGCCACAAGACTCAGTAAACCCCTACAAGCTTTATTGAAAGGATTCTGTTACTCATCTACTCTTCTAAAATTTTGCTGCTAAACTTCTTTCCACGTATATTTGTCAAATGTCTTTATAAACAGTTGACTTAAATATTCCTTTTACTCAAATGGCAGGGAAACAAATTTATGAAACAGACATTCAGGTTTAGCCTTGTCATACAGGTTGGAGCAGTTCTAAAAAGAGCCAGTGTCTCCTGAGTATTTCCGAAATGAAGACAAATATACATTTAATTTCATTTAGGGAAGACAGAAGCAGAGAACAGCTGCTCAGTTCAATTACATTCAGCTTATTTTGCACAGCTCTGATACCATACAGGTACCTGAAAGCCAGTACAGTTTACACTTAGGCTTTCCTTAAGTTCCTTTTACATGCCAGAACAGCCTGAAGAGCCCAAATGAGGAGGAGGGCAGTGGTTTGTTCCTGAGGCATCTTCTAGCAGGTGAAGTTTTTAGGAGGCATTTTGAGACCTCATCTGGAATACTGTATCCAGTTCTGGAATTCTCAACGTAAGAAGGATATGGAGCTGTTGGAACGGGTCCAGAGGAGGGCTACAAAGATGATCAGAGGCCTGGAGCACCTCCCGTATGAGGACAGCCTGAGAGAGTTGGGCCTGTTCAGCCTGGAGAAGAGAAAGCTCCGAGGAGATCTTGTAGCGACCTTCCAGTACCTGAAGGGGTCCTACAGGAAAGCTGGAGAGGGGCTATTCGTAAAGTCTTGTGGTGATAGGACGAGCGGGAATGGGTATAAACTGGAGAGGGGCAGATTTAGAATAGACATTAGGATTAATTTCTTCACCATGAGAGCAGTGAGACACTGGAACAAGTTACCAAGGGAAGTTGTGGATGCCCCATCCCTGGAGGTGTTCAAGGCCAGGTTGGATGGGGCCTTAGGTGGCCTGGTCTAGTGGGATGTCCCTGCCCGTGGCAGGGGAGTTGGAACTGGATGATCTTTAAGGTCCCTTCCAACCCTAACTGTTCTATGATTCTAAGTTAGGTGGCAATAAAGCCAGGGCTTAGGAGGACTGTGTGACACCTTAGAGTGGGGACATTAGCACTAACCTCATGCCAATATCAATTAAACAATTTAAGCTTTAATTGATGTGTGTGTGTATTTGCTGCTGCAACCGACAGGGATGTGTTCTGCAGTGCGTTAGAGCTGTTGGTGGTGGGTGGGAGTTACACATGGTACATGTTCCAAGTTAATTGACTTAAACACTTCCTTAACGCCCACCACTATATGTAATTCCAATTACAACATTTCACATTCATAGTTTACAGATCTTGTAGCTGAGTATGTTTCCGCTGGCATTGTCACAGTTCTGAGAGCTGCCAATAAATATTTCACAGCACAGTCAAAGTGCCCTTCAATATTTATCAGTAAAGAACAAATAAAGTTATTACATTTAAAAACATAGGCACATTTCTGATTTTTGTGAGGGCGTGTTGGTGGACTAAGCTGTCACTCTTGCATGAAGGGTCCCCATAGCTGTTGGTATAGGACTTCAATGAGAGGGTAGGAGGAGGGAGTCTCTGCTGAGTTACTCTTTGCTCCTTTGAAGCAAAACTGGAGCCACCAGCACTCCCAAGATGAGCAGTTCTTGACAGCAAACTGTGTGTCATCTCTTCCTGTGTAGCTACAATGCTCTGCTATATCTTCTGTATTACACCAAGCTGAAATGACTCAAAGTTATCCTCTTAGTGATGTTTTCCCTGCATATTCTTATGTCTTCCAAGTACAGAAATTCTGCATCTGTACATGTCAAGTAACAGGCAAAATTAGGGTAATTTGTGTAGTCAATCTATGCATTACTCACTTTACAGGTTCCAAGGGTGGAGATCAACATAACTTGAAATGGCCTCCTTTTCACCTCTATATAACTGCTTTAGTAATGTTTTAGCTCATATTGGTCTATGCCTCATTATGGAACTTTGTAAAAGAGGATTTATATCTACATTTTTTTCAGTGGAAAATGACCTGCTTGGGTTTGTTTGAGATGCACTGTTGTTTGCAGTGCAAAACTGAATTTACATTTTAGTTTTAGTTTCACGTTATTTCAAAAATTCAAGTGGTACAATCACAGTCAGAAATTCTTGAACTGCTTTTCTTTTTCTAAATGTAAGCACTTGCACGTTATTGAATTCTAGTGTCCTGTGGATAAGAATTCCTGAGTCAGTGAACCACAATATTCATTTATCTTGCTTGACTTTGTGCAGATAACAGTTCCTCAGGGAAGAGAACAGATGATAAAAGTGGGAATGGCATAATTATGCCAAAGAGAGATCAGGTCGGAGGTGGTCGTCTAGTCCCAGAAACAGGTAAGACTGACCATGTGAATACCTCTAAAATTATGTTAGCTTTTCAGTAAGGTGCTATAGATCCAGATACTCTAGTAAAGAATTGGAAAATAAATATTAGCCCCTCAGAGATAGGCTAGCTGTATTTTCAATGAAAAGTTTCAGGTTTTCTCTACCAATTTCCCACTCTACTATATAAAGTGTAATTTCTCTTAACCTCATTGCAGGTGCTGTGTTACCCTTAGCCTTAGGCTTGGCCATCACTGCTTTACTGCTGCTTATGGTTGCTTGCAGACTGCGTTTAGTGAGACAGAAGCTTAAAAAAGCTCGACCCATTACATCTGAAGAGTCCGATTACCTCATCAATGGGATGTATCTTTAAAAATCAGATTTAGGTCAGTTGTTTTCTCCCCTTTCTCCTGTGTCCACGAACCTCTGCCTCTATAAAAGGACCAAAACCTTTAGTTAAGTTTCAAGTGTAGAAAAAGCCTCCAGGATGAGGAATGTGTTCTGCCCATGTGGTGATAAAATAAAAGAGTGGGTAGATGCCCATGCTCAGAAAATAAAGAAACGTTCAGGCTCCAGTGTAGCTCCAGTTGGCTCTTATGTAGAAGACACTGCAAGGTGAGGACCCCCCAGACTGGATGCAGGGTGCCCTTGCCCTCTCTGTAGCAGTCAGAGTCCTGGCCATGGCAAAGTGTGCCCTGGGGCCAGTGCACCAGAGCAGCCAAGGCCCAGCAGCTCCTGCCACACTGGCCAAGGCATAGAGGGAAGCCTGTGCCACCCTGCTCTTCTCAGTGTTGCCACCGCTATGCTCCGCTCAGAGGACCAGGACGCTCCAGACCAACGCGTTACTTCACTGCCCAGCAGAGACTGATTTGCGTACTTTCCACCTGTTGTGCCGGGAGTATTTTCATTAAAGAATTTGTCTTGCTTTGTTAATTAAAAGCAATCGCTATTCAAGCACCAGCTTTTGTAATGAAATCTGGGATTCAAGGAACAAAGCATCATTTTTTTATTCATAGTTTAAACCTCTGTGCAGCTAGCAGTCACGCTTATTAAATGCTAAAATGAAAAAATACAGGTCCTCAGTGGTTGAGTTTGGACTTAGCAGTGCTCGACAGCAGTGATGCACGATCCCAGAGCTATGTCTCTCCCCAGAGCTCAGGGCTTGTTCAGCCTTTTCCACCCGTAGCTCGACAGCTTCCACGGCATGAGAGAGCAGCGCAGAGCAGGTTTTACTCGAGACACCAGAGTGTAGGATTCCTGCTGGTTATCCCATAGCTCCCTGCAAAGCTAGAAATCTCTGGCCACCTGCCCTCACCCCAGCAAAATTCTCATAGAAATAGAGCAAGTAATTGATATGTGTGAGTGAACTTCAGATGTGTTAACAGTAAAATGTGTACAGTACATGTTATATATACATATATATACAAACACCGTGCTGTCTATCTTGTTCAACTGTCCGAGGATGTCACATTCACCATGGGTCCCAATAAAAACAGAGGCAAGCGAGGCATGCATCTTTTTGTATGTCGTCTTTTGTACTTTACGTAACTTCGAGTCAGCAAGAATATTGCGCTGGTATACAAATAGTTCTTCAAGTTGCTCGGTCTTGATTACTTTATGTAAAGTAACTCTAATAAACCTATTTTATTCTTACATTTCTGGCATTGCCTTTGTTTTCAGCTGCCGGCTGAACTTTGTGCTATGAAATCATAGAGTGAGAGCAGACAGACGTACACTGCTTCTCTCTGTAAAGCAGCATTAAAAGAAGATTGGAACATGTATAACTGGGGGGAGTCGTTGTAGGAAGACAAAGAACAGGATGTCCACCCCCATCACCTGTCTCTGAAGCAATACTTGAGCTGAGCAGGACAGCAGTCACAGACCTGGCTGTGCCAGTGCTCCTTGCTCAGAGCCCTCCTGCTCCATTAGGCATTGGTTGTTTATACTACAGCGTCACACCAGGTCCAGGAGGCCTTCTGCTGATGCTGCCCATTTCTAACTTGGGAGCACAGCCTTCACCTTCTTTAATCCCAGCCTACAGCAGGCATGGAAAATAGTGAAAGACCCAAAGGGCAACATTTTAAATACAGCCTTCTAGAAAAGATGTGCTGCCCATCTGGTTGGGGTATTATTTCCTAACATTGAAATTTGTTTGTGGTATTAACTAAATATCTAGTTCTCCTTCACATTGTTAACCATAGCAGCAAGAAATCACTGTAGTGATTTCTATTACCAAAACCTGTTCTTCCGACACAAAGCCAGCAGGAGAACAAAAGGTTTAGTTTTGCTCTTCCAGGCAGGACAACAGTGATATCCCATGTGGAGCACAAGCCAACCAGTACAGCCACGGTGCGAGAAGCTGCTCAGCTTTCCAGACACTTTACCCACCAGCAGGCTCGGTTGCTCTGCTGCTGTGAGAGGATTTCACATATGACAGCCAGGAATAAACACCTCCAAGCAGAGCTGGAGCAAGAGCAGCGGACGGCAAGTGTGCCACAGGAGTCCAGCTGTCACTGTGTCACAGTTGCCACAGTCTTCCCAGGGACTCTTCTTTCTAGGAGGGGAGATGGTGGCAGTTGCTGCTGTGCAGACCACTAGCCTGAGGCCGGATGCTTCACAGGTAATCACAAACTCCACAGCTGGGCTGAAATAAAAGGATGTTTGTACTTTACCAGAAAGCCTGTGCATCATCAGCTAGATGAAGAGCAAGACAAAGTTAGCACAACAGCCTGGCTTGGCAGCTCCTGCAATTAATACACACTGGTCTCAATAACGTTTTCATTTAATAGCTTTCATGGTATTTGACTTTAAAGAAGTGATACCCAACTAGTGAACCAGAGCACATCCAAGCACTAACAGAAAAAGCTGTGGCAAGACACTCCTGTCAATACATTGTGGTCACTGCTCCTTCTCCCCAGGCTGCTCCCAGCCATTGCCTCCTGATGACACCACTTCTGTAGCCCCTCCCCGGCTGCTCCTAAGGTTGGGGCTCCCTCTCTGATCTCAAAGGAGTGTTCAGAGCAGCCACTGCTTCTACTGCATCTTCATGGTTGCGTCGCTAACTGCTTTCATGGCTTCTCATGCAAACTTCAGGAACGAGGGACTTGGCTGCTGCAGGAGAAACACTGCCTAAGTGACAGGTGATAGGAGAAGGTGGAATGGTTCAGGCTGGACATCAGGAAAAAATTTTTCACAGACAGGGTCATTGGGCACTGGCAGAGGCTGCGCAGGGCGGTGGTTGAGTCCCCATCCCTGGAGGTATTTACAAGACAGGTAGACGAGGTGCTCAGGGACATGGTTTAGTGGCAGATAGAAATGGTTGGACTCGATGATCCAAGAGATCCAAGTCAGATATTCTATGTGAAAATTATTACTATTTGAGGTCTGTCAGATCTGATTTTCCTGTTCTAAACACTGACATGTCTATCCACATATCTGGGAACATGCACAGTCCATCTATTTTTAGTAACAGGATGCTTTAGACAGATAAGCAGAGAATATTGATTGCTCTGATAGCATATACGTATGGATATTAATCCTCTGTGTATTAGCAGAGGTCACTACAATTTGTTTGGTCAGTGTATTTTAATGTCGATCTAGCTAAGCATTTCGGATAGATAGCTTTTTATATTTTTCAATTGTTTTGCCCTTCAGACCAACTTAAGTGCATTTAAGGGTACCAATTATTTCAAAGTAACAAGTCATACTTACCTGAGTTTTATCCATAATCAGAAGTAATAATTTTTTCTGCACCGTGGGTTGCTTGCTGCCCACTTTTGCCGGGGATCCCAGCCTGAACATCCCTGCTATAGCCTTCCCATAGCACTGCAGGATTATAGCAGGGGCGGTTCCAAAAAGACAGTTGCAAAACAAAACGGCTGAAATAGGTCACTGTGATGCTCTATTTGCTTTTCAAATCCTAGATAAAGCATAAGAGTTTCAATCCCAAACTCCACAGAGCAAGTCAGCAGCACAAACCAATAGCAACACAAACACACTACCCCAAACAAAGAGAACGCCTTTCTCCTACGCTCCAATAGAATTTACAGTCATGCATCGCTGAGGTGTACCCTTGCTGCTTTCATGAGCATCAGGAACTGAGATTTTGGGGTTTTTAATGGCAAAACTAAAAGCAAAGAGAAAAGCTAGGGAAGATTCAGAGAGCTAATGGACATAAAGACCAGACAGAGGCAATAAACACGTAATAACTAATATAAAAGAAGAGAGCCCATGGAACAATAGGCTTGACCGGAGTAAGAAAAAGGGAAACACGCTGTAAACAGGGAATATTTAGACAAAATAAATGTGTAGAAGCACCTTTGCTATATATTTTTCAATTAATAGTCACTTCAAACAAGGCAGAAAGTGAGAATGTAAGGCTACAAATACAACAGAAACACTTGCTGAATGCTGCACTGTGCACCAGAGCTCTAAAACACAAAGGAATGTACGTCTAGAAGGACTGAATCAACACAAAAAAAAAAAAAAAGCCAGTCCTGAAATAAGTTTTTAAAAGATACCAGCTAGAATTTTAATTTTTGCATTTGCAAGGCTCCATGGCAGTTATAAACCTCTGATAAATCAATGAAAAGTGTATTTGGAGCAGGCTGGAGAAGGCAGAAGGGTTCAGCGCTGTGAAGGACTAAGAGTCACAGCTTACAAGCAAGATGTTCAGCCCAACAAGATTGTTTAATCCTTTTGAACAAGAGTTAGAAATTTTAACATATTTCTTCTCTATGCTCCTAATGAACAAAAGAGACCCAGAAAAGACATATACATTTAAAAAAAAAAAAAAAAGGAACAGCATAGATACAGAGGGAGCAGGAAACTTGAATGGATGCAAGACTGGAAAGGATTTGAAAATGGGAAGCACAATGGAAAACAGGGACTATGGGAAAGCATCCCTGAAGGAGAATTCCATGCACAAGAGATGACTTTCATGAGGCTGCCTTTACAACCTGTAGAATCAAGCTCTGATCAGAATATTAGCCCAGGCAGATGTCTGAATCACCCATTTCCCTAACCAAAGGCCTTTGAGAGCATCCTCCTAGTCCGCAAGGCACCTAAAATAAAAGTTACTGATTAACCTCAGACACCACTTCTCCATTATAGCTGGGGAGGGGGAAAAAAAGAAAGGATTTAGCAGAACATAGTGACTGAGATACTTAATCTGTTTGTAATAAAGACAGACAAGATGCAAAAATATACCTAAACATGGTTGAAAAAGGACTTCAGCTTCTCGGGGAATGTTTTCAAGAGTATCTTACCAGGTCATTTCCTCAGAAGCACATGATGAAAATGACTGGACTACAAAGAAACATTAAAAGATCAAAGTGAGAGCTTGGAGAAACTTTGTCAACAGTTGTGAAAATAACCTGTTGTTGCTATAACAGTTTAGTTAAAAATGCACAGGATTAAGTCTCTCCAGCTTTTAAGTTTGGTGGTAAAACACAAAGAGAGTTTTTTCCATTTCTCCTTCCTGAAGCTTTCAGGCAATTTTCAACAGGCATCTGGAGCTCCTCCATACATACTTTAGTAATAATTATTTTCCTTCAATTCATAATTTAAAGAAATATGATTTGAGTTCCTGAGCACATTCTGCTGATCATCTCATTAACACCCTGCCAAGAGCACGAGAGAACGATAAAAGCCTTTCCTAGGAAAGCTCCAGAAGAATCAGCCGCGTTAGGAAATTGTGCTGTGTATAAAATCACCACCTGGAACAGAAAGCAGCCCTGTATGTCACGGATAAAATATGGGAGGTAAACAGGACAGACAGAGGGAAGTCTACAGCATCTGTGCCTGCATAAGGCCAAATTTTATTGCAAGCTGATTTCCTCGAACCTGGTTGAGGCACGGAAACCCAACCCTTGCCATCGGTGCTCCGAGCACACAAGTGCGTATCAATTATAGCAAAGAGGTTTACAATACCTGAAGAGTGTCTGTGCACTTTCCACAATGGGTCTGGAACCTTTCACAGTTATAAGCGGACAGATAAAACCTCAAATAGAGCCAAAAAAGGCAAACCGTATGACCCCACAAAACCAACTTAAACCCCATGCTTGAATCCATCTATTGTATACCACAGCATTTAACCTCTAATTTACACTTCCTGGTGTGTGAACTCCAGATGTCCTGAAATGCAAAAGAGCAATTTAAGCCCTCATAATCTCTGGCATCCCCCTGCGCACATGCTGCCTCCTGGGGGGCACTTTGTTCCACCACTCCATGTTTTTTTGTTTGTCTTTCGTTGTTTTGTTCTGCACAATGTGCTTGCGTGACCTCATCACCTGCCTTTTTGCTGAGCCATGACCAGTGCTCGTTCACTTCAGCAGAATACCTCTTCCACATGGTTTGGGACAAAAACCAAGGGTTCCATAAAGATATTTCTTGATCTTTCTAACTGCATCATGTGTTCCACCTCAAAAATCAGCTAAATGGAACCAGAGATACAAATAACGAGCTTGGTTTGCATTAATCGCCCTTTCCATCATGTCAAAATCCAGGAAGAAATGCAATCCTATCCCCTTTATGTGAACAGCATTTAAATCAAATGCAGCACCTCCCAGGGCATGTTAATAAGTAAAATGAAAAAAAGCACTGCTGTTGTAAGAATGAGTTAACATCCCTCTTCCCGGCAGGAACAACAGGATTAGTTTTCCTATGGGTATGTTAGTTTACCTCTTTGTGCTGACAGTTAATTCCAGAGTCCTTCCACACTAGAAAACCCTGGAGCTGGTCATCCTGTCACAAAAACACTGCACACGTGGAGAGAACTGCTGCCAGCTGGATGCTCCAGAGCCTACCACACAAAGCCACACATCCCCACAAATGCTCCAGGCGTCATTGCTCATTTTGAACTCACTGACTACAAAACACTTCAGGCACCAAGCAGGCGGCTTTGACCAGCAGTGCTGGTGCACACCTCCTGTGCACTGGTTCCCCTCAAAAAGAAAAAGCCATGTTATGGTCTCTATGCCCTCAAGTAAGTAGGCAAGTTTGAATAGAAATAGTAAGAAAAAAAATCAGGTAATTCCTGCTACATAAACAAAAAGCATCCATAATGCACACCGAACTGCTCTTCTCTACAGAGCATCCACAGCTGTTTGTGGGTTTTCAAGATACATGTGTGGGCTTTTGGTTCCTCTGCTCAAACTCTGGAGGTCTTCTACTGTCTGATCCCTGGAAACAACCAGAGAAGTGATTGTCACTAGTTCAGCCAACTTGTTCTCACTTAGAGGTAATCCTAAAAATCTAGTGAAACATCACTGCACCTCCTACGGAACAATAAACCTTAATTCTGGCAAGTGGCAGATCATATACTCCTAGCTAGCTGGATTCACCCACAGGCAGCAGGCAGAATTCACACACTGCGTACATAGCCTGTTGCCCGGAACACATAGGTGTGAACTAAAGGAAATTCCAAACAGCTAAGTAAAACTCCATACTTATATTCCATATGGTATTACCAAGCTTGGTAACTGTTGCAATATGCTGCAATACATTAAGTGAAAACAGATACAGTTCTGGTCATTTAGTAAACCAGTACTTACATACAGGCTTGCTTTCTTTTTGGATATGTGATGTTCTGTGAAGATCACCAACAACAAAAAAGCCAAATGACAAAACCAAACAGACGCCTCGATACAGCTTCCTCTCAATTTGTTTTATTTGGCAAAGTAGCACTTCAGACAGTTCACACAGCATTTATTCAGGCTCTTCAAGTCTTCTGCATTTCAACTTGTCCTCTTCTCCAAGAAGTTCTTACTTCAGAACCATTGCTCCATCATGGAGGGGTTTCCATTTTCCAAATGCTACTCCTGGATACTCCTTTCTGTCTGAGTACCTTGACTATCACCAACCCCTTCAGTGGAATGGGTGCACTAATCCCAACAGCCTTGGTCCCTGAAGTCTTACACCTCCTGAAGTGGCTCTTCCCATAAAAGTTGTTGCCAGGTCTCAGCTTTATCACCTCTTCCAAGTTATGCTAGCTTATTACACTGTGTCCAGAGACAAGAATTTGGATACAGTTGAGCTCATATCTTTCATTTAACTAATTAACTTAGTGAGAAGATGTAACTAAAGCTGAACTCAAACTGAATGATACAGTAACCAAAAGGTTGAACATTAGCATGCATCATTTAAGATATTTCACTTCAACACCAAGAACTAGATTCACAGTTGATTGTGGGTTAGTACAAATTTGTCAGACGCAAGTGGGTTTTTCTGAATTGTATTCTCTAGAATACAGGCTACATCAATTCCTTTATAAGATTAATCTTTGTGCATGTGCTCCCAGGCTGCAGTCAGATCAGGAGGTGGTACATTAACTTCCAAACATCTAAATAAATTGATACATATCTTTTGCACAGGAATAGGATAGGGATGACCTTCAAAAGGAAGGTTATTTAAAGTGTTCCCCGTTCATACTCAGAGAATTTTGAATTTTAACCTTCATGCTTTCAGAGATTAATCCTATGATAAAATTATTGCTGTTCCACCACAAAAAGTTAAAGATCTTTTTTCAGTGATCTCTAGGTGTTGATTTATACAAGTTATTTTATTCTATAACCCTTTTTTACTATTAAAAAAGAGAAAATAAAGATAACATGTCCTTTACTTTAATTCCTGGTTGCTCAAATCTGAGCAAGAAGACTCCAGACATACTTCCCCCTTCTCCCAAAGCAGCTCACCTTACTGTACTGCTTTGCAATTTGCTGTTGGCATTTTACAGTACCAAGCCAGAAAACTTGGGGCAGGAAAAAAAGGGTTTATAGCCTTCCAACTACACTTCTACATCATGTAAATTGAACAATTGCATCTCTATCTGTACTTAGGAGTCCAGGATTTGCTATTCCTTCTACATGTATCATGTTTTCCCTGTATAGCAATTAAGACTTCACTTTCTAAAAAGCCAGAATTTTTCCTGGGTGCCCATAGCTAGAAAAATGAGCATGTTAGCACAGCAAATGGCTTTGCCAAAAGCAACTTTTGGAAGCAAACTGGATTACTTTTTTAATACGGAATCTATCGATCCATATCTCAGTAGTCTACTGCATACCCTTCCTAATCACAAGCGTACAACTCCCTTTTTGCTTTTAACTTTATTTGGCAAAGCAGCATTGCATAAGCTGTTCAGTGATTGGGACACAGCTTGCATCATATTTATGGAGTTAAATCAATGTGCATCACATCAGTAGTGAGCTATAAACCAGAAGAGAATTTCACGACTCCATTAATTAATTTTAGAAGGAAAGGGAAAACCATGTCTGTTATACCTAACTTGAACAGCAATGTTTGATAAGAGCAGCCACCCACCTCTGATGTCTTGAAGTCTAATATATACAAATGCCTGGTTTTAAGGTGATTAAGCAGCTGATTGTATCTACTACATGCTAGTCTATGACATCATGTCAAAAGCTTAAAAAAGAAGTTCATCTCCTTTTAGTAGCATCTAGCAGACATTGGAACACAGAAAACCTGGTATTACCTACACAGTGTCATAAGGTGCACAGAAGCAGTTTTACCAAGGGACACAGGAGCCAAGAGAAGTGAGTGTTCAAGTACCCCCATCAAAATCAGAGTTCACAAGCTATAGGTCTTCATCTGCAGTTTTGCAGAGATTCACTTTGAACAGATGAAAGTAAAATAAAGGCATGTTAAATAAAACAGTGCCCACATAAAACTTTCCACCATTTCTTTACCGGATTTGCCTTGAGCATCTAAAAAAATAAAACAAACACCACGCTTTTCCATGCTGATAACAATAGTATAACGAAGTCCAAAACAAGCTGCAATGCTGTTGGTTTTCAAAAAGCTTTTAGAACTGGAGATGAGCAGTCCACTGTAACACTATGTTTGGGTCAAGATGATGTAGCTTTTACAATTCATCCCTGTAGAAAGAAAACACATGCAGTTATGCTTCTCCTCCCCTTGGAAATCATATCTGAAAAGTCTTTATACTGAATCAGATTACATTTAAGTGCTCAAGCACATCAGCAAAACCTCTGAAATCTCTTCAAGCATTTAAGAAAAGAAAACAACATCAAACGAAAGGCAACAGCAATGCCATATCATCTCATACTTTATGCAGTGCATCATCAAATATGGGTCCCTCTATTTTATATTTAATGGAACATCTAAAGCAAATGAACATCCCCCGCATCAAACACAAGTTATCCACAGCTACCTGTCATCCAGACTTTGTTTGCTACATGCTGGCAAGAAACTGAGCCAACTTACTACACAGAGTATTGGCAAAAAGCATTCTCTGTAGCTGCCAAAAAGGCAAGTTTAGATTCAACTGCAGTCTCTCAAGAAAGGTAGGAAAACAACCCCACATCAATGCCATGCAGTTTGTACTACCTATTTTATTTATTTTGCAGAAGAGCTCAATTAGCTCCTGAAGGAACTATGCTAAATCAGGACTAAGTTATGGAAGGGTTGGGGTTTGTGCGTGTGTGTTAAAAGGAGATTTAGGAAGGAGAAAGGATGCACCAAGAAGTCTCTCTAAATCACTACAAGGCATCTAGAAAATGCAGGCTTTTGTTCCCGCAGGAAATTTAGTACACATTGAAACAGGAAACCCATAGAACCCATATTCCAACAGTGAAATTATCATATATTAGTGATTTGTTTGAATATTTCTAAAGCATTAACTTTAGTGCAAAACGTCTATCAAATCTGAAAGCTTTGCACTGTGCCATAATGAATGCTGGAAAACTCTAACAGAAGTGTTTGCTTCCCCTCTTGCCAAAGTCACAAATGATCTATAACCCCACAAAGAGTTTGCTGCAATTTTTCTTTTAGTAGGTGCATCACCCTCATTAGCCAAAGCAAACACTGTCTGAATTAAAAAAAAGTCACTAATGTGATTGCTGGCTCAATAAGCAATAATATTTCCAGCTATCATGCAAACTAACCCACAAAATATAGTGCTACATGCACACAAGCAAAAGCTTTACAGTTGCAAAGGCACTATCCTTCAGTAATCACATAGCATGGAATGACAGCATGAAAAACATTCTAAAAGCAACTGAAAAGGCTGTTGCAACTAGTGCTTAAAAGACTAGTTTTCTATCTAATGCAGCTGGGATGCAAAACTTGTGATTTGTTAGTGATAAATATTTGCATACTTTGCACTGCCTTCTATTAGCAAGGTACTAATCATACAGCTTCAGAGTGTTGCAGTAATTACGGAAAGCAGAAAAAAGAAGGGAGAATAATACATCTTGGTACGGGTAAAGAAAAATCTGTTTATAGCTAAAGATTTGGAAGTTCTCCATATTTGCCTGTTTCAAAGAACTGGTATTTGCTTACTTTAAACAGATAAAAATAAATGAACATCTGATACTCAGTTTAAAATGCAGAGCTGGTGAATTAAGGACAAGTAATTCATTCACCCTTAATGCTTCCAGGAGCTGTATCATCAGTTAATGCTCACAACTTCTAAAAGCACGTGCAAGTAATGACAAATGCTATTGCTGGTTTGGTCTCATATGCCTCATTGCTGATGTGATTTTCATCCTGATTCCTACCATTTACTCTCATTGCCTTGTAAAAACCCAGCCTTTCACTTTGACAAATAATTCTTAATCCTTCAAGACCAAGCTAGATCTTCAAGAAATTGTAAGCCTAGAAAGAATTCTGTACTTACTTTGAAACTATTAGAAATTATCATTTTGCCCAGCCACAGATATTGGCAAGGTTTTTGCATAACGTTGCTATCGCCCTTAAAGTACTGAAGTATGGAGGTGGTTTTTCTTTTACAAAATGGTATTTGTACCTTGAATTCAAATAAGTGACACTGACATGTCAATGTTTTAATTGTCTGTGTTTTGTATTACTTTAAGCTATGCCTAGCCAAATAATGTTCCTGTAAGTATATCCTAGATGTCACTTTGAAAATAAAGATTTTAATATTTTGTTTATTACAACATTTACTGTATTAATGGAATCAGCTTTCCTCAAGGGATTTCTTCACTCACTCTTCATTAATCATTAATCTAACAACAGCATGCCAGCCAAAAAAAAATTAATGATATACGTGTTAAAATTATGCAGCATTTATTTTCTACTGTTGTATGCGCACTGTTGGATTATACATGTATTAGAAAGTTGCAGAAGTCTTAGGTTGTTAGGTCAGTAACACTTCTTGGCTTTCCACCTAATGTGAACAGCTCGCTGACTTAAATACACATTGCAAAACAGTATCAGTTGATCTGAACTGCAGTTGCACAGATCAGAAGCTGCCAAGCTGTGAAATCCACCAGGTTTGAACAACTGGTTAGAAAACAGGATACCAGCCTATCCTCCCCGTGGTAAATGATCTGTCCTGCTACAAGAGTTTAAGAAGGAGACTCAAAAGATGACTGCTATTTCCTTGTTAAAAATATTCTGTTGTCCTCTAGAGCCATAGGAAAGATGTACCAATGAATTTGTATTTTTCTCCCTTTTTCTGGTCATGACTATTTGCTGTGATTCTTACACAACACACGTAACTTCCCTCCACCTTCATATATACATTCCTATACCCTCAGCAAGTTTGCAGATGACACCAAGCTGAGTGGTGCAGCTGTCACACAAGAAGGACGGGATGTCATCTAGAGGGACCTGGACAGGCATGAGAGGAACCTCATGAGATTCAACGAGGCCAAGCACAAGGTCCTACACCTGGGTCAGGGCAGTCCTCAGTTTTAATACAGGATGAGGGATGACTGCTTGAGAGCCACCCTGAGAAGAAGGGGGTGCTGATTGATAAGAAGCTCAACGTGAGTCAGCAATGTGCACTCACAGCCCAGAAGGCCAACCATATCCTATGCTGCATCAAAAGAAATGTAGCCAGTAGATAAAGGGAGATGATTCTGCCACTCTACTCTGCTCTTGTGAGACACCACCTGGTGTACAGTGGTCCAGTTCTGGAATCTCCAACATAAGGATATGGAACTGTTGGAATGGATCCAGAGGAGGGCCACGATGATCAGAGGGCTGGAGAACCTCTGCTATGAGGACAGGCTGAGAGAGTTGGGGTTGTTCAGCCTATAGAAGGTTCTGGGGAGGCCTTATAGCAGCCTTCCAATACCTGAAGAGGGCCCACAAGAAAGCTGGAGAGGGACTTTTTACAAGGGCATGTAGTGATAGGACAAGGGGCTTTAAATTGGAAGGGAGAAGATTTAGATTCGACATTAGGAAGAAATTCTTTACAATGAAGGTGGTGAGGTACAGAAATAGGTTGCCATGGGGAAGTTTTGGATGCCCACTCCGTGGAAGTGTTCAAGGCCAGGTTGGATGGGGCCGCTGGAACTAGACAATCTTTAAGGTCCCTTCCAACCCAAACCATTCTATGATTCTATACTTACTAGTTCCTTCCTTCGGAATTCTAGCTAGGGAATCACTAATCTAGCATTGTCAGTTGAGGCAAAGCAACTTTATAAATTCAAGTTAAAGCAAATTTCAGAAGTGATGAGCTTCAAAATTACTATTCTAATAACAAATCTAAGAACGTCTGAAAAATTTTCACTTACTACTAGGGAAAACATACAGGAATATTCAACAATTCCCATTGAGAGTATCCAACAGGAAACTAAGAAACATTCTCAGAAAAATCTAACAGGTGGCATTTCAGGTAAATGTCCAAGTTCATTATGGAAATAAGAACCTCACAAATCTTATCAAGAATAATAAATGACAGAAGGTTGGTATACAGGTAAGTCATGAAGTTTTGCTATCTGTCTCCACCTATTAGTAGAGGGCATTCAAATTAAATATTTGAACACGGATTTATAAATTTATCTAAAATCTGTAACTCACTCTTTCTGATCCACTTCAAATTTCTTGTCACTAGACAGCATTTGACTTTCACATTTTTGATACATCATTCATCTATGAAAAATATGCTGTCATTACTGACACTGCTGTCCTAATTAGGAATACAGTATCAGTATTCATATTCGGCTACACTCTGATTTTCAGTATCTACTCAGGCTCTTAAATAAGCAGCCACTTATTTCTCCCTTTGTAATTCTAAAGATAACTAGATGCAATATTTGGACTTAAAGCATTTTAATCTGGAAAGGTGCTATTATAAAGTGTTTATTATTTGCTATGATCAACCATCAAACTGAGAAAGTAGGTTGAAATGACAAAGAAAAAGAATTTTCTCTGCAACCTATTATGTAAGCTACATCACATGCATTTTTGAATAATGCATAAATTTTAAATTTAACCTAAGATATTTTGTGCAGAGATTCTTTTTGCCAAAGTAAAATAAAAACTTGAACCATAACCATTAGTCTGCATAGCCGAAGGATTTCAGGGCAAACAATTCCTCCTAATTTCAATCTAAATTAGACACTAGCTTGTCAAGGGCATTTGAAACACTGAATAAGAGTTTCTAAGTAGAAACATATTAAAGTATTTCCCAGTAAATATTTTCCAGAAGGGTGTTTTCTGATGTAAACACCATGTTGTATGTACAGATAAGTGGGATACAGTAATAGCCCCAGTCTAGTCACTGCGTTTTTTTGCTCAGAACAGATATAGTCACATTATAATTTTGTATTTTATCAGCAAATATGCATTTAGCATCACAATTATAAATAATTTCTACTAATGCAATATTGTAAGTTAAAAATGTAATTTCTTAACTTTTTAAAACAGCTACCTGTTTGGAAATAAAATCCATGATTACAACTGAGCCTCGCTGCTAAACATTCCTTACACTGCTATCCTCTTTTAAGTTGTCTCTCCCTATAAGTAGCAAGTGAACTCTCAGTGAAGTAAAAAGCAGAGAGATACTATTTTACATAAGAACTGCCAATAAGGTAGCCAGTAAGCTGTGTTCTCAACTGCATGGCACAAGAGGCCTTCTCTCCTCCTTAGTTATAAGTAAGAAAAATAAAATAATTAATAATTCAGAAATTTTATGTGGAAGGATAAACATTCCTACCAGCATAATCACACAGGTGGACATCCACTGCTGGCAGTAGATGAGCTAGCAGAGAAAACTGAGTACAAAACTACACAGAGGAGATGCAAAGACCTGAGAACTGTGGTGCTTAATACATTACGCTACCTTCATCAGCAGCAAACAATAACCACTATCATTCCAGAAATCCTTCAATAAACACTATTCATGAGAACACATTGCTGCTATTAAAAAAATTCACAACTGCTACTAAAATCACATCAAGTGGAAATGCAGAAAAATCTATAAAACCTCTATAGAATTAGGAAGGCTTAAGAAGAAGACTTCTCTTTTCTGGGGTAAGCAGAGCATGGACTCCAAACCTGAATAAAGCCCACCACGTTTACCAGAGGAGGAAACCAACTACAAAGCAGGACTTCCAAAGCCCTACAAGGAGTAGGAAACCAGTACTATGCTCTGAGAATACTGGCAATATTTGAGAGCAAAGTATTAATTTGCGTAACAAATACAAAATAGTTGAATAGTGAGCATGCTTCACAAGCTTTGATCTAAGCAGTAACTCATTAAAGTTTTCTAGGATTAATTTGCACATGGTGGCTATACTGTAATCCAAGAAACACTAAACCAAGTTTTCAGTAAGCAGCAGTAATGAGAATTGCTTTATTTGTACCCTTAATGGACATTTTGATAACTTAAACTCATGCATCCAAATTGCAAGCTATACTCCAGAAGATCTGAAGGAGGAAAAAAAATACCAAAAATCTAAATTTAGGAGTTAAAGCTCAAAAGTTGTTTCCAGAACTCAATACACATCTGCGGACTTCATCAACTCAGAAAATACATTCACAAGCATTTTCTGCCAGGAAACAAAACAAGACTGCTGCTTTGTTCATTCTAATGCCTAGCATGGTTTAAGCTGACAGCTGTGTTATGTCTATGTTATTTGTCATTCAGTTCAGCAAACTGGAAGGTTTACTACCTCTAGAAAGGCCTTTAGAGTTTGCTGTGTTGGCTCTGTTATCTGTCCCCATCAGAGGCAGATAACAGGCTTTTAATAACATGTCTGAGGAAATTTTCTGAACACTAAACTACATTTATATTTTAGGGAAAAAGGGATTACCTTTGCCACTTTCTGCTACTTGGACACTGAGGGACAAGTGCTTACAAGATTATCTGTATTTCCCACAAAGTATTCTACAAACATTTTTCTTCAGTTGTGACATTAAAAAAAAGCATGCCAAATTACCACTAACTTAAGGACAAAACAATATTTATTCTTAAGTAGTATTTTATACATTACCCTAATTACTGGCCAAGCTGGCTATAACAAGTTTATTAGAAGGGAAGTTTAAATTTAGAAAATTCTGTGTTCAAAACAACAAATAAGTAACTTCAACACGCTGAAGACTAAAGAAAACATGTTCAAAAGAGACAAAGTGCAACCCATGCAATATTTTTCTTCAGCTTTTTAATTAACTCAAACTCAGCATAACCTCATTCTGATGATGTAGTGATGCAGATTGAGTCACTTTTCATGGTATGGAGGAGCAGAAAGCAATGACAGCAGCAAAGGCAGGCCTTGCAGTCTATCTGCTTAAAATTCACACCCTTTCACCTTGCGTGTTTGTGGAAGAAGTAAGTGGAACAGAAAATCACTTCCACCTGGACCACTGCTTCTCTTTATCTGTTAAAGGCACATATATCACTCCCATCAGAGGCTTCATTTTGACACTGCCATCTTCTAGTTTGTCATACTGTTCGAGCATCTGGTTTCCTCCTGCAGGACCAACTGGTAATATCAATCTTCCGCCAGGTTTTAACTGATCTATAAGCTAGAACACAACACAGAAATTAGAATATAACCAGCCACTTCAGAGAAGCTGGATCCAAAGTTTGTTACGTTAGATAAATAAATTGTGGCAAAGATATTAATCAACTAGTTATCATCTAGTTATCTATGCCATAGATAACTACTTCTATTAGGAAAAAATAAAATATGTATTGAAAATGAGAGTATTACAACAACACGGTACAATTGGTATTACAGAAATATTCACAATAATTTCAAACAATTCCAAAAGCAGATAAAATAGTAATTGGATTAACTGGGTTGGTTGCAGTTTTGGTTTCTACAGAAGAGAGGAACAATACGTAAATCAACTTATTTTAGAAAGACTGAATATACTATAAAATCATCAGGTTTAACATCTTGATACTTATCATGAATCAATACAGACTGACTGTCTAACATTTCTGACCACCCTTGAAGTCTGCAGAATAAGACATGAAATTTGCGACTTTTTTTAAAATTTATGTTCCTGGAATAGTTTTAGGTTGTCTATAATAAACTCACTACCCAACAGCTCCTCTTTCATTCTGTGAACAGAACAGCTAGGAATGGTTGGACTCGACGATCCAAGAGGTCTTTTCCAATCTGGTGATTCTATGATTCTATAATTTTAGAAAACTACTCTAAAATATATAAAAATGAGTAAGATAATTGATAAGTAAAAGACTATGCAAGAGAAATACTTAAGTTTTTTTTGGTTATTTTTTTTTTGCATTCATAACCACAGCAGTCTCGAGGAAAATCCAGTACTTTCCAGATCCCATGAAAAAAAACATATATAACTTCTGCTACTAACAGAGATTAATAAGCTTTAAATTACCTTTTTAATTCTCATGTCTGCACTTTGCTGGGAACATACACCCTCCTCTCCAAAGTAATTTTAAAACAAAATTAAAAAAAACAGAAACCAAAATACCTCCCCACGACAGCCAATATTTGGAAATGTCTAACTTGTCTATAGCACCTCAAACCTCCAGTCCTTAACTATTCCTCATTAAAATTCAGTTTTTAAAAAAAAAAGTTTAATGGGTATCTAGCAAATCAAAATCACATTCATGTGATAAAAGGAAAAAGGAGAAAAATCATGTCTGCAAGAATGGACTTTATGTATGTGCATTCTGAAGTCTCTAGTGACTCTGCAGCTTCTCAACTAAGAACTGCCCTGTACCCACTTCTGAAAGCTACAAACATATGGCATTCTCTGTATTTCCAGATGAGTATATCACTTTTCAAATAGGCTTAGCCCCTTAGAACTTGGGAAATAAATACTTACATTTTGTAATTCAATGTTTGATAAAACCAAATTAATTTGTTAAAATGTTCCAGTTCATTGTTGTAATAGAGGGTTGCACAAGTAATTTTAAAATACATTTATTTATTTCGAGAAGAGTTATCAGAACATTCAGCTTTGGAAAAACAACAGGAAGCCAAATAATAACAGGAACAAAAACCCGAGACCGTACAGTAATACCACCCTACCCACTGAAATTCCCAGCAGTGCAAGTCTACAAGGTATTTTACATAATTGTGTGTCACACATAAAATATAGAGGCTTACTGCTTGGGGCACAATTGGTGCTGCAGCTCCTACGTGAATCGCATCATAGGGAGCTTCTTCTGCATATCCCAGCCTTCCATCTCCCACTGCAAGAAAACACTTTTTTTAAAAAAAAAAAAAAATTTTCAAAAGGAGTGGAGAAAACAGCTGATCTGATATATATATATAGGCAGATAAAAGGCTATGCTCAGATTTCAACTAAAATTCTGCTGAGCAGTAATAAAATGAAGTCAGTTTAAATGTATTAACACAATTGTAAAATAGATGCAAAAAACCCCACCCTCATATATACATACACACACTTATAAAAGATACAAAATAGTACTGAAGCACATGAAATTAGAAAGCATGGATTTAAAATGGAAGTTCTTGAGACACCAGGTCTACCCAGAAAAGATACCTAGGTATTTATGTGCCCTGTGATTCCAATGCAGGTGAATTTTCCTGTCATTTACCCTCTTAGAACACGTTTTGCTTCATGTTGCCTTCATGAACACCATTCCTAAATATAATGCCAACTGTAAGTCTAAAACATTAAGTCTCAGAAGCACCTATCAGAAGACTCCAAAGGTGAGGAAAAGCAAGTATTCACACAGACTACACACCTGTAACTGCACTCCTGGGTGGAATGGAAGTCGACACTTACATTCATACTTTAATGCAGTACCACACTAATGCCCATGAATAACCATCTGCCAGCAGATGGGTGTCACTATCTTTCCTGCAGACAACTACTGGACTAACATGGATAGCCTGGTCAGACTTGTGCCTAAAACTCCAGACAGCTGCTTGGAAAATCTTAGGCATAATTTATTCAGATGGCTACCATTGCAGCGTTGGTTTTGGTGGAGAATTCACGAAGAAGGATCTTACCACAGATGTGTAGTATCATCCCAGTTATTCAGGATGAAAGGGAAACAGACTGGGTTTCTTAAGCCACTGAAACATAGCAAACTAGACCCCAAGCTAAGTTTTGAAAGAAGAAGATGTGAATGTGGTATCCACAGTATTTACAGGAAAATTCAGAGTACATTAGGCAAGTGCTCTCTGGAGTTATTTAGAAATAGTGAGTGCAGAAGTCCCAGTAATCAATTAAGACAAAAAAGGAAGGAGTCTAAGGAAAATGGTCCTCTACTCAGCACAAGTAGTTGTTTGAGGCTTCCTGTCCTCACTTTGAGCTTCAAACTTCAGTGCAACCACTATTATCACAAGTTAATTAAAAGGCTGAATGAGTCCAAAGAAGTTCTAAGCCCCTGGCAAAGGCTGAAAATTTGTCAACTTTTTGTATTCCAACAAATCACAAGATAGGAAAAATACATCATGTTCACAGCAGGTTTCATTTTGATCTCAGTGACAGGGAGGGCCACCTGGACACTAACAACACCCTTACATATCCAAGAATGTACAGGCAGATCTGTGCAGCTCCTTGAAACAACTAAAATTGGGGAGTTTGCCACCTTTCATATTAAGTCTGGAAACAAGAACCTGCAAAGACCTTCTACCCAAAGCTTAAGTACTGTAAGAAGAGAGCATGTTTCCTCAGTTCTGAGAAGCCCCTTAAAGCTCAGAGACTTATTTTCTCATACCATCAATTCCAACCAAGGGCCACAGGAAGAAGCTGCCAAGGAAGATCTACCAATGCTTCAAGAGAACTCATGCCTAGCAATCATCAATTCCGCTAAGTCAGCTTTTATTACTATTGCCAGCAATGAAAATTGAAGTTCCAGTATATATATATGTATATCCAAGGCTTAATCTCTCTGACTCTGCCAAAGTGGTTTTTACGGGAACAACCACTTCAATGCAGCCAAGTACATAGTTTATATTTGCTTAGTAGCACTGTACACCTCCTCTAAAGAGGTAGTGCTGATGTATTACTGTATCAAGCTGCTGTTCTATCAGAGAAGGCAATGGAGAAAGACTTCTTTAGCGCAAACACACAGATACTGCTTTGAATGATGTTAGTTACATGGGGATACAAACACTCATTCTCTAAGATGCAGCAGTAGGCACTAGAAGCAGTGATCTCCTGTACTGCTAACAAAAGAACAGATTGCTAAACTGAAGAAAGAGCTGTGAAAGAAACTGCTAAGTTGTCTTCGAAGAAGAATGCATGCATTCCTAGAATTAAAAGCACCTTGTGCACTGTTCAGAGAAGTTTGCACATCCTATCACTTCACTGACAGTGGTAAAAAAGACCCATACCATCTAAAACCTTTGCTCATAGAATCGATACTCCAAATCAAACCTACCATCTTCACACTCCCCACACACTACAAAAAAAAAAAATCATGTTCCTTTATATGCATCAAGCACAGCCGGGCTCTTCCCTTTCAACACTGACAAAAATTCTCTTGGCTACAGCAGTCAGGTATACATCCACACACAACGGGAACTCGCTTTTAGATATCCAGAAGACTGGAAAAAAAAAAGGTAAGCCAACATCCATTCAACTTGGTAATTATTACATTTTTCAATGCCCAAGGGGAAACAGCAGCCCAAATTTCACGTTGTGCTTACATCTCAAATAACATCCTCCATTCTACAGAGATCTCCAGTTACATGCAGCCTTTTAATGAAGTAATCATGGTGATGGGTGCTGATGAAGGGAGGGAATTATTAGTACTCTAATATAAAATGATTTTGTAGCTTGTTTTTGAACCTAGACCTGATCTGCTTATCATGATACTCAAGCCTTCAGTATCTCCACGCAGACCTGTTTCACACAGAGTTACAGCACGAAGCACAGAATAGAACTGCTTCACTGTGGGTAGAATACCCTCATCCCGTCTGGCTGTCTGCATCAGCAAATAGTGCAGTACAATAGAAGCACATCTGTGCAGCAAAACAGTTTTTGCTGAGAATCTGATGTCCACACAAAATATGTGTTTCAGAATTATCACCCTGGTCTAACTCTAGTCTTAACAACTTAATTTCCATTATCAAACATATTTGGTTGCTTCTCAGAGCACATAATCCAGCCTAGTTTCATATAAAAGGAATCAAAGTTTGTGCTCTCCAGGAGTATTTATGTCAGACAAGGTCTGGTAAGTGGAAGCAGTTGAGATATTCACCTCAAAGGCACCATTCCTGATTTAAAGAAAAAAAACAAAACAAAACCCAAACCCTACAAACTAATATAGACTTAGGGCAAGTATACATATACCCAAGTTTTCAGGGCAGTTCTATTACTGAGACAATCTAAAATAATGTTGATGCTTCTGAAATGCAGTTATGGCATATCTGAGGTGTGACAAAGAAATGGAGAACGTCTGAAGCATACTTGTCAAAAGCCAGCAACTGACTAACCTAGTCTGAAGTCATATAGTCCCCATCAACACTGGGTTTTCAGGTTTTTTTTTTTTTGATTGTGTATTGGGGAGGAGGGTGTTTAGGGTTTCTGTTTTAAAAAACAGCTGTCTAGATTCTAGAAGCACATCAAAGGGCTTCCAGGAACCCAGCACCACCGAAATATTATTCTTACTCCACCTCATTCATAAAAGCACTACTTGCTCACCTGTACTTTTTTTTCCCCAATGTACTGTACTTTTTTTAAACATGCCTCACAACAAAACTATTCAGAAACCTCAAATCATCCTGCAACGCAGTCAAACATAATATAGATTATGATGTTTACTTAGAATTCTAGACTCCCAAGAGCATGAGAGTTTGTTTAAGGTATAACCAGAGGCGTAAGTCCAAATTGCTCTTCTATAGTAACATGGAAATTATACCCCCATTTCCCCTCTACAGCCCAAACAGTTTCAGCATAACTTCTTATGCCTTGAACTTGCTTGGAAAAGTGTTCTCACATTTTATATATGTGTGCAAGTACATGTGTTGATTGGCTTATTTTAAAAAGATTTACAAAACGCCCTCATTTACAAAAAACAGCAAGAATCAAAATGGTAATTAAGATAAGAGCCAAACATCATACGATAATAATTCTTCCAAGAACTCTTGTAAGAAGCCTCAAAATAATCCAGGTCTTCAACTTCTTTTTTAAACTTAACAAATGGAATGATATAAAGGGAATATTTTCTTCCTGCCACCTTTGTATCTTGTAAAAAAAAAAAAAAAACCACAAAAAACCAACCCAAATTCACTGTCCTTCATTATTTCCTCTCAGTAACTCTACTGCCAATCTAGCACTTTTTCCATTTGACTTATGCAGCTCTCTTAATTACTGTATCAGAATTATAAAGGCTTCGTTAAAATGCTTAAATTTAGATGACAGTACATTTACTCAAGAAAAGTTGTGCATTCAAACCAAACTTTAAGTAGCAAATTTAACCTGACAGAACTTCAGCACGTAGAGTATTTTCACTGGAAAACACTTTGCTGTTAAGGTTCTCTAATAGAATGATTACAAATTCATTAAGATTATGATAAGTCATATTCTCAAAACTGTGTGAAGATGGTATTTTTCAAAGTCCTAAAGATGACTTGGATTTTAAAATTTTCACTTGGTTCTTCTTTCTTTGGTTTAACTTCCTACATTAGAATTTTTAACAACATCCAATTCCAGTCATTTTCAACCAGCTGCTGGAAAGAATATCAGTTTAATTAATAAGTATATCAGTCTGATGCTCACCAATCAGTTTCACTCTTCCTGAAGACAGCAACGTAGGATCATCTTTTTTGACATTATTTATTGAGTCATCTACTAGTTCTTTGATATGATCAATTCCTACAACTTGTCCTTTGGGACCAACCTGGAATAAAAATATACAGTTTAATAGTTTCTGCTAGTTTTGATTCATTTATAGAGTAAGTATTTCTAACTCCTGAAACCATTTCCCTAAAATAAAAACAGAACCAGTGAAGTGGTAGTATATTTTCTTCATGTTATTAAAACTATCACTTGGAATGACACATCCTGACTGCTAGAAGCAACTGGTAATTGAAGTTTGTCAGTACAGTCATATAAGTGCTTGTTATCTCCTTTTGAGATGTGATTCAGTTAAGTTATACTATTAGTGGAGATTTCTTCTCTGAATTTTAAGTAATTTGGTCATGAGTGTTTGTATTACCTGCAATAGATAGCAACAGCTTCAAGGACAAGGACTAGAACAATCTCCTTTCATGCTGAAAAAACTTACGAAGGATTAAGGTTTTCCTAGAAAAGATCTTACTTCAACAAAAATAGTAAAGGATGTATTCTATTTTATCTCAAGTGTCCTATTCTTCCAGAAAAAAAACCCAAAACAATGCAGCAATTAACAGTCAAGAACAAACTACCTCCCACCTATCCCTGCATTCCTGAATCTACATTCAAATTTGCAGCCCTCTTCCACAAGAAGAGTGGACCTTTTGAGAGCTTATAACTCACAGAAGGACACAAAAGATCTGTGTATTCTGAGGGGAAAAAACACCTAAAACCAAAAACTTCTCCATTACAGGTATTTCTTCTGTGTCCTTATTCCAGAAAAATTATTCAAACTTTGGAGAGAAGAGAAAGAATCTAAATCTTAAAATCTGACCATTTTTAACAGGATCCAGCTCAAAGAACACAATGGCAGAGCATGACACATGTTGTCATATAACTTTGTCTTTTGACACATTTGAACGCATTGGTTATGTTTCTGTATCTTACATTTTAACATCGCTGAGACATGGAAAATTATCTGGGAATCGATATCACGCAGATATCTTTCTGTTTATTATGGACCGGTCCGATATTGAAAACACCAAAAGAGCAGTGTTATCTCTTCTTTTTTCAGGTGAAAGACCACCAGCTTAGCCTTTGAAACAGAGCAAGGCACATGGTAAGTTTACACTATGACAACCACACATTGCTATTTGGAGGAATGTCTGGTAGTCAGCTGTACCAGAAGCTGGCAAAAGACCCAGTGTCGTCCCACAAAGGATAATGTCACAGAAATTAATATTTAGCAAAATGGTCATAGCATGAAACAGTCTGATATAAAGTAAGAGAACTGCCTGCTGCATGTCACAGTCTGTTACGCTGTTTTTGAGTCCTCATCAATTACCTCTGTCTATTATCCTGGCACTTTGAAGTGTGCACAGCAGAAACAAGAGCAAAATGGCACAGTTTTGGGGATCTCCATGGTCTGTTTGGAATAAAAATATACCCCACTCTTTTTATAATTCTAGTACTTACAGGATAAAAATTACAATTAATTCAATTTGCTAGCAACCAAATTAATTTCATTAAACAAATAAATGTATTTAAGTTTGTATACTACATGGCTAAGTTTATCACAGCAGTTTAACATGAAAACCCAAATGAAAAACTTAAAGATGCTTTACCAGTCTAAGTAAACATAAAGCTTTCCCAGAAGTATCACAAATGAGATCATCATCAGACTACAGCTCTCATGACATCAATGTGCACTCAGGTGCCTGAAATGCAAGCTATTCATTCCAGATCAAATAGACTGAGAAGCAATATCCACACGACACAGTAAGCACACTCCCAACTGAATGTTGATAGCAAAACACTTTGCCATCGCTCCCCATAATATACTTCTTTCAAACTCTTGTTAACTGATGGAAAGAACTTTACAGAGAAAGAATGTCAGAGCAGTACATCTTGCCCTATCTACACTCATTCAAGTGGATGAAACAAAATCTATATTACACAGTATTACTGCTATCGAACAGGACAAAAGCATTTATCCAATGTTTTACAAAACATGTCTGTAAGGCTTTCCACAGCATACCACCAAGGAGGAATCAGAAGAGGAACATGACATTCATATGGCAATAAAAAGATTGAGTGATTAACCTCAGGAAAACTGAAAAGATAGTTCCTTTTCGTATAATTCTGACACCTCTGCAGATGTTTTCAGCTTTTCTTACACAGTTGTTTTAAAGAAAAAAGTGCAGAACCACATCTTACCATGTCTTATAAAAAACAGCTATTCCTATGCATTCATAACTGCTTAGTGAGAAATACACGTAACTGACAAACATTTTAATGCTTGTAGGATTGGAGTTCCCATTCATGCTACTACCACTTCACTACTGACTACAAAGTTAAAATAATAAAATAATAGGTAGAAAGTTGAATAAGTGACATTTAAGATTTCCTCTAAACTGCAGTTCAGTTAACTTATTTCAACTATACATTTTTTTAATTTTGCAGCTAGCACTTAAAAAAAAAATACTTTTCCTAGCGCATTGCCCAGTCCTAAATATCCTTATCTAATTCTTAATGCAGAAAACCAGAAGTGATCACAGACTCAACAGATCAGTGCTTGAAAACAGAAAACCAAGTAGTAAAAATCCCCATATGAGAAATTATCATATGCATCACCATATCCCAAATTAACTTCTCAGAAAGACAGGAAAAAAAAAACCTAGTTGGTAATTCAATGAAGGTGTCTGCTAGTTATAAAGAAACGATAACATCCTGGAATTTGGAAGAAAGAACTGATTATATTCCATTCCATAAATTAGTCTAACAGTACTGCAGTTATAGACATCATAAACTAATCTTTTTTTCCTGATGTAGGAGAGGATGAAATCACAGCGAACTCCTTACATACAGTTTGAACAACCCATAGATTAAGTTACTTGGCCAAATATAAAAAGAATTAATATATAACTTAGAAAAGATTAATTGGCTACTTATAGTGATGCTCATGCAATATAGTAACTTGAAAAAAAAAGAAGTTAAATTCAAAGACAATTTATATACATACAATGTATTTTCCTGTAGAAATACGATTCTTCTATGTCTCATTAAGCTCTCATCATAGCATGAAGACGTGACAATTGATAACAATGAAAACATTCATAGCCACACAAGATAATGTACAAATTGGGCTGGACAAGACAAACACCTCCTTCCTTCAAGCTATAAAGCAACTACTAAAACATAATCAAGAAAAACCTTTCCCTCTAGGCAGTTTCTTCACCACCACACGATTTACTGGATTCAACAATCTAACATCAGCTAGGGTAAGAAATGGGTACTAAAGACACTCAGGAGAGTAAATTATTTTCTGTATAATCTACATCAATCCACTGTACGAAGGATGCATTTTTTCCCCCTTTAATAGAGAGCTGTCCTGTAGTTCAAGCAGTTCTAATGGTTAAGTGATTAAACTAAATATCTCACCATTCGTGAAAAGCATGCTGTAAGGATTCCACTTCCAGATCCTACATCAAGTGCTTTGGCTCCTTCATGTAACTGCTCAGACAGAAGTTCAAGAGCATATGCATGCTAAGAGAAGAAGACAAAAAATTTCAAAATATATTAAGTGTCTACTTTACCCAATGTATGTTCATTTCTTCAGTGACTTTCGGCAATCTACTGAGGATTGTGTAAGAAATTTCAGAATTATTTTCTCCTACAAAAACAGTGGCAGGGGAGTTAACTACATGATGTAATTATTGTTATTTCACTGACTTCAGTAAATGGGGGAGTGCATAGATTTTTTTTTATTTTTTAATATATAAACTCATCTGATCATTCAAGTTTATAGCACACACTAGATTTATATTTATTGGGAGAGACACAATAAATCAGTTTTATTCTCTTCAGATTTGGTCACTTTTACTGTTCAAGCAGTATACAGCCCATAAAGAATTTCGCTTGTCATCATGCTAAATACATTGGAATAAGCTGGGATGGCAGCTAACTAGGAGGAAGGCAGCTCTGAAGCATCAAGGAAAGTGTCCATTAAAACTACCTGTTGTATTATCTGCACACTTATTGAAGCAATAAGCAGGAAAAAGAAGTTGTCTTTTACAAGGACAGATAGCCAGGCTCATATCAAATGCAGTAGTCAACAGACACATCACAAGTTTTGCTTTCCTACATGGACCGGTACACAAACTGAGCTTAGGTTGCACACTAAAACAACAACTAATTCTTTAATGTTTCAGAGAGAGCCATTACCATACTCTTGTGGCTCAATCCATCACGCCCAGAAAACAGAAATAATTAGAACATTTATTATTAACATTCGCTTAGAGGATCCACTACCTTCTTCTTTAACACTTCATATACTACTAGAATAATTCAGAATTTATGACTTAGGTGAACCAAAATTTTGAAAACATAATTAACAGTTATGTTCTCTCTCAGTCACAGCACTTTCTCTGTCTTTCCTAGAAAAAATCATTAACATTTCTTTAAGAAAATCGTGATTTTTTTCTTTATATTGATAACTAGGTAAATTCTAATCCAGCTTGGTAGTTTTCAGTCAAAAGCAACAACTTTTACTATGTTTTGACACTTTCCGAACATTTCCAGGACAAAAATACCTGCTTTTATTTAGCTTGCATCTCAAAAAAAAAGAAACGCAGAACAATTATGTCTGTGCTAGTCCTACGTATTGAAATCCCCTCTTAGCACTTGGTAATGAATGCCTTGGTCTCAAACCACTACCATAGAAACCACTGTTATAGACTCTTGAATTCTTATATCTTCAAAAATTAGAGTCAGAGTAATTTAGGTTAGAAATGATCTGTGGTCCAACCCTCTATCCAACACAAGGGCAATTTAAATTCTGTTGCTTAGGGCCATGTACAGTCAGCTTCTTTGTTTATCAAAGAAGAGAATTTTCACAATCTGCAAAACTTATTCCAGTGCTTAATCACTCTCAATGTGATTTTTTTCCACCCTAGAAACTAATCAGAATTTCCCACGCTCCATTCTTTTGTCCTCTTCTCTTCATCCTATCACCATGCATCTCCAAGCAAAAGTTGCCTCAATCTTCTCTGTGTTCTCCCACCAAGGAGTTCACATCAGCATCAGTGCAATCAACTGTACATTAAATTTGCTAGGATGAATATTTTATTTCAGAATCATTTAGATGTTTATAAAATCACCTATACTAATTAGAGAAGTTTAAAGCTTTACCATATGTGGAGCACTGATTGTTGCCTGGAAACCTGTAAAACAAGAGAAAGGAAGAACAGCAACCTTTATTACCTTGACTGTAAAACGCAATATCTTAATTATCACCCTCATTCAGGGCACTACACACATACACACAATGGTTATATAGACACTCTTATTTCATAAATGAATTAAGGGACATCATCTGAATGCCATGCCATGTCAGCTCTGGACAGGAAAAAAGGGTTCTACCCTCTATCTCAGTTACAATCTCCGTTTTGTCACTATATTGACTTAGCTTGATCAAGTGTGTCGAAGTCAGAAAATAATGTCTCCACAGAATAACATAATGCCTTTCTCATTCAGTCCCTATGTAAAAATACAGATTTTTTTAGTTTGAGTTTCATGTGGTGGGGACCACAGAACTTCTGAAGACACCAACATTTTCTATTTTGCAAACAGCACACGCCTATGAGAAAACATGGAAGAACACTCACTCATTTGGTTCTGTGGAGATATATAAGCTTTTGAGTATGTACCTTAAAATATTTTTGAATATTCTTATAAAAAATACTAAAATCCCATTACAATTCAGAGTTCTTACCATCAAAAAACCCATATTTGCTTAATTAATTTTCCTGCCTTGGAACAATAAAACTGGGATCTGGACAGGAAATAACTGTCCTATCAGCAAGTCTTCCCATTTAAAGTCTATTTTCATATTAAAAAATCTCATATAAAAGTTTGAGGAACTTGGCATTTATTTTAACGGAATAATTTGTAGAGAGACTGGTTTCTGACGTAAACTAGATAGAAATGTTTAAGTATTTAAACATCAGCTGCACCACCACAAATTGCTGTAGTTAAAATAATACATATTCATATGTATTAATATTGACTAAAGGGCATCCATCTACTTGATGCATCCAAGTTTGCCAACTGCATTCTATAAAAAACTTAGTTAAAAAGCACCGAATATACTGATAAAGAACTAAACACACTTACAAATTTTTTACAATGTTCCTGTTCTTAACATGGATATGACAAAGGCAGTCACAGTTATACAAATTAGAACAATCTCAATTATTTTTATAGGATGCTCTTACCTATAGACTGTGGAGAATCCATATAAGGGTTGTATTTTGCATAGTGGCAACGATCTGTAGCCAGCATTACTTCAAATACCTTATCTGATTTGATTATTCCATTTTCTATAAACAAACAAACAAATAAAATTGAAGTCACTGTTTATTTTCTGCAACACAAATGCATGTGAAATACAGGAATATATTCCTAATACTGTGAGAAACAATGCTATCTTACCCTCTCTAACACTCTAATCCTCATCATACTAGAACTTAAGCTGTGGTCCCTAGACCAAACAATGCTTAAAACAGTGAACCTTGAACAAGACTTCCAGTATATATGCTTTTCTGAAACAGTAGCAACTATTTGCAAAGATCTATGACCTAGAAAAACTTAACTTCATGCGCACCTTTGATATTTCTGAAAACACTGAAGTAAGAATGTAAGTAATGAAGTAATATAAGTAAGAAACTTATATTACTCTATGTAACAAACAAGATATGGAGCTTTCCAGAAATATGAAGTGTAAGTGAGTAATTATTGAAAAATATACAAAAGCAGGTGAGAAATGTGAAGCTGCAGCATCTTTGCTCAGAATTTTATTTTCAATATCCGTTTCTCTCTTGCATTGGCAAAAGAAAAAAATCCTTTTGTAAAGAAACTCTTAAAGAATCAGAATTCTGATGCTGGGGCAGACTGAGGTCAAAGAGTCCTGATACCTAAATATTTGAATCTTTGTTCAGTTTTCAAAATGAAATTAAAATATACATGCATGTAAAACTTCAGAAGCACTGTGGAGCGAAGCCATTTTTCCTTGCAATTTTATTGAAGTTTTTTTTTAACATTGATAATTCCTTTTTTGAAGTTCTGAAGAGACATTTGTGAGTAACAGAAAACTTTAATTTCTTCCACTTGTTTTCCAATCACCTGCATTTAAAAATACAGTATAAACTACAAAACTGAAATTTCAACAATGGATTGCTTAATTTAACTACTATAAACATGAAGGATTTATTTAGAAAATTATATTTTAACAGGAAAAAAAATAAATAATTGGAGTACGTACAAGTTTTAGATTTTAAAAAAATCTAACCCAAAATACAGTAACATAAAAATCATATTAAGAAGCTTTTGTAAGATTGTCCTCTCTGACGTTGCACCAGTGTTTTTTTTTAAAGCACAACCAAGACTGACACATCTCTGTCCAGGACTGGGCTAACTTCTGCAGAGGCTTCCCTGACTGTTTAGAGTGTGCTCCCAACCACCCTTATCAGTCATCAGATTTCATATCTACTACCTGTGTCCATGATTCAATTATCCTATATAACAGATGTTTGAATTCAGACAGCAAAATAACCCCTCAAAACATTTTACTTTTTGGTCTGAAGACAAAGTATCAAATAGAATTGCAGTAGGAATATATTACCAAATTATTAATGAAAAGAACAAGTCTTTAAAAAAAATTGTTATTTTTTAGAATTATTTCTATATCTGATATATCCCAGAAAAGTATATACTCCTCTCACAGACCACACACATTACACATATCCTGTGCTTTGACTTCATTTAGAACTGTGAGGAAACTCCCCATTTCAATGCAAGATTTTACTCTGAGATTTTACCTACTGAGCAAAATTGTTCCTCAAAAGAAAGCAAAAAAATCAATCCATTAACACACAGGTATTGACAATATAAAATAGTAAGAAGAAAAAAAAACATTTTCCTCTCATCACTTGGAATTAGTTGTATATCAGTTCTATGAACAAAGCATGGAAACAAAATAAGAACAAAAAATTTTTTACTGTATATCATTAGGTAACATCAAGAAATTAGTTTCTCTAAAATAAAGAAAAGAGTGACATGGGAGAACAAGCAAAGCTGATTATAACAGAGGCAAAAAGATAAAGGTTCTAGAGGGTAGGAGGCAGGTCAAACAACTGCTGCCGAGAAACGGGAAAGACCTAAAATAGTGATTTATTCTTTCAGTTGTGTATTATGCAGATAGAAGTACACATTCTAGAAGCTACAGGCAGCCATCTGCTCTCTCCTTTTGTGCCTCAAGATAAAAAACATGCAGAGAACACATAGATCAAGCTTGCAGCTTGGAAGAGTAACTGCAGGGCCCTATGGTAATTCTGAGAACCTCCTCTAGTTTTCAGGGAACTTTCTCTGTACTGCTGCAACTGCAGGATTCTTCAAAACCTCTTCTTTCACACTACCAATAATTTGTTTCCCCTTTTTACAAAGCTCTATGACTGCCACCTCTCTCATCTACTTGCCATCTATCAGCAAGGAAACTCATCTTTCATCATTTACAAATTTTATTCTGCCTTCATTCTATTACTTTGCTTGCACACTTTATCCATTCTTTGCCTAAATTGTTTAATCAGGCTATAGGACCCCTATGGCAGAAACTGTCAGCGGGTGTCTGTGCAAAACAAAGCATAAAACTTTGTTTCAGACTAAGCAGGTATAACTTGATAAAATGTGATGCTTAGTGACAGGCACATGACCAAAACAGTAGCTACTAATATTCTACAAATTCTGAGGATTCGGGATGCCCTCATTCAGCAAACACACCTAAGATTTGCTGACTGTTGTACTGCCTTTGGTAATGTCATTTTTTTTCATCAGTAAATACAAAGTTAAGTAAGTTACCCTCATTCAGAGTCTCCAACAGAACCGGGGGAGAAGTTGCATCTTGTATCTCAGCCTCGTACTTCAATTATTGAATAATGCCCCCACATCATAAAAAACACAACACATCAGCTGTGAATGTGGAGTTACGGGGCACCACATTATCCTCCCATAGATTAAGTCCGCTTTTCAAGTTTGCTCATTATACAGTGGCAAACACTCGTGTCCAAAGAAAAATGACCTCTTAGAATACTAGTGCTATTACATTCTAAGTAAAAACAACAACAAATTTTAGGGAGAAATAAAAGAAAGAAAGAAGAGAAAAGCAATCAAGCCCTAAACATTGAAGTCAATAATGATTTTGTGGTAATTCTTTCTGTATTGACAATAAATTTTCTTAGTCTCGCTGTTGAATACAGAAAAACACAGCAACTGCAAAGTAGTGAACTCCAATGAAAGTCCTTTCCTTCCTGCAGCAGTCACTCCCAAGATGACCAGCTGCCAGGATATTAATTATGCCCAGAACAAATCTCTATCAGATTTAGAATTGAAGTCCAAAAAACAAGTATATCGATAAAAAAAGCCAATACTAAGGGTTTATCCTGCAAACAAAAAAGACGTTCTAATTTCATGCTGTCTCTAAGCGCTGAAAAAACAAGATGATCAACAGTAAATTATTTATTAAAAAATGCCAATGCAAAATATTTTCTAAAATTTAAAAGGAAGCTATATATTGGAGGAAAATAATTTACAATTAAATCTATATGGGTTGATTATCCTTTTCAGTGATAACATGCACATAAGACCCTCCTTGAGGAGACTGCTGGGTTTCAAGACTGATAATCAGTAAACAAATTAGACATTAAATTATAAAGTACTTACAAGCAAAGGCTAATACATAAATGTACTAGCTTACAGCTTAAAAATCAAAAGTAAATGGTAATAAATGGAGTTATATCAGCACAACTCCTAAGCTTCAAAGTGCTGAAACTAAAAAGTAACCACTTAGGAGTCGAGCACGGCCTGTGGAGTTACTCTGTGCAAGAGTTACTCTGTGCAGAGGCTGCGGCAATGACAACTTGACATAATTGGAGCGTGTTTTGAAAACTCACTCTGCTCTGCTTCTTTTCCACAAATAACACCATGAGCACAGGAAAAGAGCTCACAGAGCAGTACTTGCATCTGAAGGTGCAAATATACCACTGTTGAACTTAAACTGGGAAAACGGACAGTTGGCTGTCACAGCAAGAAAAAAAGACCTAAAGTCTGAAAAGACACCACAGACTTGCAACAATTAAACAATCTATCTTTTTATTAGCAACGAATATATTACCAAAGTGCTTATCTTTCAAAGAACTAACTACATCACTAATGGCATTCTGACTGTTGATCAAAAAATTTCCCAACCAAACTATAAAATACTAGCAGTCAACACCTAGAGCATCACTAGCTTCCAGATCAGCAAAAGGATGTCTCATCGTCACATGATACAATCCAGTACACAAACTTACTATACAAACTATAAACAGCTACTCATACACCTCCTGATGCTGGGTTTATATAAATAAAGTGCTCATGCAGATCCAAAAACATTTACCGTGGGACTATCTCAGCATCCACGTAGTTCAGTTTCTCCCTAGATTATTTCCTTGATAACCACTGTAGAGTATTTCACTTATGGAGACGATTTTTCAGTAAAATAATGATGGTTTTAAATCATGTAGAGCATGATGCAAAAGCACATACAGCTCTATATTACAAAAGGCAAAATCAAATAGATTAAAATTACTTAAATTACAAATAACAGTTTCCAGACGTTTCCTTCTGACCCATGCAAACCAGGTGGCAGCTTTCAAAAGGAAGGTGGGCTAGAACAGAACCACATCTTGATTTTCAAAAAATGTGAAGTTACTTGGTTTTAAACAGCTCAACAATTGATGGTTTTAAGGTTGGGGTCTTCTTGCGTGGGGAGAGGAAGGAAAAAGATGGGAAGGAAAGCAACTTGGTTAATAGAATTTTATTTAAGTAACAAGCACAGGAAGATTTCACTGTAAGTCATGAAGACAAAGAAAGCACTTTGAACAAGAAGTGATGGATCAGCATCCCAAAATCCAATGAAGAACGCTGACCCCGAAACATACAAAGCTCTTTGTGCTAAAGAAACTGAAAGTAGGTGTTTGCAAACAAGTGGGTTTTTAACCATTCATATATACAAGCCCCTGTGCTTTGCTGCTACTCTTACATTATCTGCCTCAAACATTCAGCTGCACATTTGTTATCACTGTGATTTGGATTTACAATACTACGCTACTCAAAAAGAATATTGCATATGGCTATCTGGAAGGAATCAGTTGAGAGTCTGTCATTCATAGACATAGTAACGGAAAGACTGAGAAAAGTAAAGGTCCATCAGAATTAATCTTAGAGTCCAGAAATTAAACATAAATATAGAATACCACGAAAAACCCAGAGGCAGAAATTAAAAGAATTTTTTTTTAATTAAATTGGCATTTACATGCTACTTAAAACATGCAGCAGTAAAATCACATGGGAACCAAAAGCTAGGTTCAACACAACAAACTACAAGCTTCAAGATACACACAAATACAAACTTACTTTCAAAAATTTCACTTCTGTCTTAAAGGAATACTCCTCCTATTTAATAACTATGACCTTCAAAAACAGCCCATGCATTTTGGTATAATGGATAACATCTCTTTATTCATTTTTGTGGATCTGAAAATCAGCAGATAACTAACTTAGGCATGCTTGGCCACAGCAGTATTGCTCCCCCACACTGTAGGCAAATGTTGCAAAGTTGGTACTAACTATACTTTTCTTTGGGGGTGAAGAAAGGCATGCTAATTCTTGGCTAATAGTCCCACACTGCATATCTTCATGGTTCTGTTGATTTCACCTAAGTCTGGAACAGCAGCTGAGTGAAGAAACTATATTGAGAGTACATGAAAGAAGAAAGTGACTTTAAGTTCGGGTTCAGCCTGCAAGAACATAGAACTGCATTTTCCGAGAACCTTTAATGCCTGTATGCAGATGAGAAAGATTGTACCTCTTAGCACACCTTGATTTTGAGAATGCTGAACTTCACTTACAAATCACATGGAATATCAAAACTGAAGAGTTTAATAAAAATTACAAAAAAACATCAGTAGTAACTAAAAACTGTTGCAGTGATGAAGATAAACTTAGCTCCATAGGAGAAATAAGGTAAGCAACCCCCTTCACAGTCAGGCTCGAGGCAAGGTTATGTCAATAGCTTTAGCAGATCTTTAAAGAAAGGCAGATGCTGTACGTCTTGCACCTTAGTGAACAGATTCCATGAAACCACACTGCTGACCTGTTTTCAGAAAAGCCAATTCTGTCAAGACCAGCAGCCAGACCACATGAACAACCTGTTGTCATGAAAGTGGTTTTGTTAAAAGAGGCACTAATACTATGCAAAAGCCGGAGAAGATCAAAAGATCAGCGAAACATGACCCCAACTCTTAGGACAAAGCTGTCATACTAGCAGAAATAAGGAAGAATTTCTAAAGTTATATTTGCCTGGCCTATCTTTTTCAGATTTCAATAATGCAAGCTTTTAAAACTATTTTGAACTCAAGTCTAACGTTGCAGTATTCGGATTCTGAAGTCTTAAGACACAACTCAAGTCAACTACTCCACAAGAGATGTCTTTCCAAACAATTACTGGTCTCAAGCTCTGGAAAAGTTCACTCATATTGGCCAAAATTTGGCAATTTAAATAAAAATTAAAAACATTAATAAAATTAATCTCATCTTGTAAGAGTCTTAAGAAAATTTTTTACTTAAAAATATATTATCATAACACTAACAAACATGACTTTGAGGTAATATATTCTCAGAAACAATCACTCAAACGAACATGAACATTATGCATTTCTTTCCAAGCTTACTAACAGTTCTTAGTGAGCTCTTGATACTACATTAGGATGAAAGAAACAGTAGCATTAAAAGAAGCTTAAAGTTAGATTGAAACTAAAACATACCAGACTCCCTCCTTTTAACACGCCCACAAGCAACGGAAATCACCTGTAAGGGACACATTCGCAAAATTATATTTCCATTTTACTATGGATTATTAGGTAGCTTCAGATTACCAGCAAAAAGTACTATTATGCCATTAAACCCAACCAGAGACAAAATAATAAACAAACTCTCTTTTCTGCCCGGATGACTAAGGACATAGACTTCATTGCACTGAACGTTAGGGTGGTTGTGCAAAAGAATGGGTATGTTTTTAACATTACATCAACACCTTGTCTAACACTGAGGGGAAAAAAATACGCCAACAACAAAGAACAAGTTAAGAACACAAACCTAATTTACACCTAGATAAAATGGGATGAATGGTTTTAAAGTTATTTTTCCTTTCTGTTAAATTTTTTTGTTTTCTGGGATGTTAAGTTATCTTGATTTACTTGAAGGTCTCCTTCTCAGCAAGCCAAGGGTGTAGAAATTGCTTTATAACATTTCACTGATATGGGCAAATCACTAAAATATGTTTAAATCACTAATTAAAAGAAGTCTCATGGAAATTCTTTTAGGCAATTATTCGAGTTACTTGCTAGCAAAATTAAAAAAAACCCCAAAAACTCAGTGCTCCCAGAAATAACATCACAGGTTTCAAATCTACATCACCCAAGATTAACTAAATTTAAGAAATTTTGATTACTCTTAAAGTAACATAGCAGTGGATGAGCTAATTCTAAACATAAAAAACCAGTTTTACTTCCAACTGCTTCACTGTCTGGCCACGAGTTACAATTCTTAGTCACTTAATCCTCTATCCAACCTATACATTGAAGGAAAGTATGTTCACTGAATGCACCCAACAGGCAACATTGTATGGAAAAGGTAATAAACTTGGGTTAAGTGGGTCTAATTTTCCATTGCTATTTCTCCATGTTTCATCCAAGTTACGTTACTCTTTCTTGAGCAAAATTAGCCAGATGTTGAAGAGATTTGGGCAAAACAAGGAAAATTACATCACAGGGAAGCAAAACCAAATCAAACCAATGTTTAGTCCTTGCTGAATCCCGCTCAGGCTTAGCAATGCCATATTCAATGCCTTCACATTCATGGCTGCTCCCAAAGAAATTTCTCCTCAGCAACCAGAAGCCTAAAACAAAGGTGCAGATTCATTGCAGATAAGCCTTCATTATAATAAAACTGGCCAAGATGTCATTTTAAATTATTTAACATCTAAATAATAAAACGCTCCAGAGAAATAACTACCATGTCCAAGAAAAGAATTTGCAAAGCCTAACAATATTTAAACATGTACTAAGTCAAAACACCATTCACACTGAAAAATTAGGTATCTAGTCTCAAGTGAGGCATGAAATTCCATGGAATTTGTGGTATCTTGTAAATTACAGTTGCTATTTATCAAGCATATATAAAATTATACACATTCCTTTTCCAGTTTAAGTAAAGGTGGCCTGTACACCTAGGTAAAGAGTGGTGCTAATGTCTTTTAGCAGGATAGATGACATGTCCTGATCCTAAGCCCCTTGTTGTCCCTAGGTAGCATCAATACCCTATCATGCCTCACTCACCCTCTTCTGCCTTTCAACACTCCCATGAGGTCCGGCTCCCGTCTTACATACATAGAAAGAACAAATCAGGTTACTTACAATTCATTAGTTTATAAAATTGCAATTAATTTATTCTTTAAGATCTTAAAATAGGCCATACTGGCTACCAAATATACATACAATATATACTGAAGAAAAAGGTGTCCTATTTGATAGACAACAAGCAACCTTCTTGTTGGGAACTGGACAATCCTAATTCTACTAACAATTCATAACTGCCTTGATACTACTTGCCATGTACTCCTGAAGGAAATCTAATATATTTAATAGCAGTGGCGTTCATCAGTCCTTGAACTTGATCTTTAAGATGTTGGTATTTCTTTTCTTTCTCTACCACTACATCTGTCAAAGATGTTGATTTACTCTAAAACCTGTGATAGCTACTACAACTCCCTCACCTTTAACAAATAGCAGGTCCGGTTTGCATAACTCACTTTGTTCAACTTCAGGAGCGGCTCCTGGAACACTACCCAGTCTTTCCTCTTGGCTTCATACGCCAACAATCCACAAAGTTGGTTATGTTTCTTAATCCTAGCATCATATGCCACACGGTAATATCCAATAACATGTGAGTAGGTCTCATTCTCTGCCTGACAATGCTGACAAGATTTAATTTGATTTTCTTGTCTGCCCCTTGCTAGATATTCTTTTGTGGGCTAGGCGTTAGCTCTTAGCTGTAACACCGTGATGAGCTTTCTGTGGGGAATGTCTCTAATATTCAATTCAATTGTTACTGATTTTATCCTTTTCAAAACTGGAAATTCCATGGCCTTGGGATAGCAGTTTGGTCCAAGTTACATATTCCTGGTTTTGCCAGTTATAGGACTTTGTAAAAATAACTTCTGAAGCAGGCACCTCCCATTCTGAGACTGGTTCCTCACCACCTGCTTCCTCTGAAATCACCACGACTGCTCTAGGCCCCAAACAGATGAAATTTTACCCTCATCTCCTCCTGCTGCAATTCATAATCTTTCATATTCTTTCTCAATACCCTCTCGCAGAACAATCGCTCTTATTGTCTTGTTCAAGGACTGCGTAATTCTCTGTAGTCTTTGAGCCTGTACACTAGGGATGAGCCCTGAGCCTCTGGTAATACTAAGGTCTTCATCCCAATTCCTGCAATACAAGATGGCATCACAGGTACATGCCACTAGATATAGCTTTTCCTTGATGGCAACTACAATTGCCAAATCAAGGGTTTCCATGTAGATAGCTTCTACGTCGGCCTGGTCTGCTAAGTAAATCAATTATGGAATAATATATCCTTCCAAGATGTCAACTTTCTGAAAAGGCTTCAATTAAGCCTGATCCATTGTAAGCATTCCCGTACTTTTTATGGTAGTTCTGGGTCAGGCCCAGGTATTTTTCAGAGATACCAGCTTCAGCCATATCGAGGGGAGTGCCATTAATCACCCATGGAGGACAGTCATTGACCACACAAGAATCTTTCAGAGGCTTAATGTAACTTTTGTGATAGAAGTTTATCAGATAAGGAAGAGGATAGCAGGGCTTAATGTAACTTTTGTGATAGAAGTTTATCAGATAAGGAAGAGGATAGCAGGGAACAAGTCCACACACGGTTAACAACATTACGCAGCACTTTAGCCATAGTCAAATTAATCGGCCTTCACTTTCCCCTGGAAATGTGGATTCAAAAGCATGTATATGTGGCTATAAAACATTGGCACAACATGATGAAGGAAATAAGCGAAGAAAGACTGTCATATGCCAGCACACCATATTGACTGGAGGAGAGAAACAGAGGTGTGATAAGGAAACTTAATTTTGAGGGACTGTGAATTGGATAGGGACCAATTTTTCAGTTCTGCAGGTGGAAAAGTAAAGCTGATTTCTAAGATGTTGGTGTGTAAAGTAACACGGCTTGGCAAGAACCCAAGTGTAAAAGACAGAAGGAGATCAAAATGACCCAATAGTGAGGCAAGAAAGCAGTGGATAACTGTGGACAAAGAGAGGGGGAAAAAAAGTTACAGATTTAGAATCCAAAGACCTTCAACCAAGCAAGATAACAGTAAATAAGTCGCAAATTAGCCAGTTTTTCCTGCTTTCTCAGCATCCCTATAGAGTAAGTTATAACAAAAAGAAACTCTAGTCACAGTTATAGATTTAAACACAGTTATTTCTAACCCTACAGTAATATGTATTTAGGTACTTTCCTAGAAGTGTTGTCTGCTAAAAGATCTTGATTTAAATATTTTTAGGGGAAAAGTTTGCTTAAGCTTAGAGGCATGTGTTTAGCTACTTTCAGTAAATGAGTAGTAGTTTTGAGAATCACTGGAAAACAAAGCAGCTGACCACCTCATGGAAACAGCACATTTAAGGACAGCACATTTGTTGTGAGGAAAAAGTGCAATTTAAGCGAGTTTATTTTGTTTATGTCACAAATTGTACATCTATGATGCCTCAAATTAATGGTGCAAGAACATGTTTACAATGCAACAAGCAGCTAAAAATCAAACCAACAAAATAAAGTCATGCAATGTTATTCAGTCATTTGTCTCTAAGTATGCATCGAAAAATATGCAGTTCCAGATTCCTCTTCATTAGTTTGTCCCTTTTCAGACATGAAAGCAAACACTTGTAAAGAACACTTGACTAAATCTGTATGCAAATACACAAAAGCACTTGCCACTACTCTACCACAGTGATCATTACCATTGCAGAAAAGTTAGTCCTACAGTTAAAACAATGACAAATGAGCAATGAGTGTATGTTGATATAGTTTTGTGAAATTGGACTGCTTTATTGTCACAAAATAGAAGCGTTAGTAACTGCCAATAACAACTTATAACGAAGAATAATCTTGATAACTCTTTTAAAGGGAAAGAACACATAGCCTACAGTTTTCCACTGATGTGTTTATTTGGAAGCGAAATTAGTTTAAGAAGCTTCCATTCTCCTCAACCCACTTATACGCATAACAAAGTTTGCTGGTTCTCCAACCACAACAGTACAACAGCTTACAAATATTGAGGAGTTGAAAATCTGATGTTTTCCCAGGGGAGCAACAAGAAAGTGACACAGTCTTCCAACACAGCCTCCCTCACAAGCAGTTCTCTAAGCACAGCCAAGAGAAGACCTGCGGTTAAGAGCAGGACCAAGAACCCCTCAACCCGGCTGCTGCAGAGAAAAACATGCTGTGTCGCTAGAACCTGCATTATCTCCTTTACTTTAAATTCTGCAAATTACACATCCAGGTACTAAGTTACACACAAGATAAACAATCGGACAACATCAAATTAACCTCATCTGCCTTGCATTCCTACTTCTAGCATAAAAATGCTAGAAATGCTATGCTACCTAGCTGGTTTTAGAGAAAAAAAAGTTAAATACATTGAGGGATCTACTGAAAGGGAATTCTCTAGAACACTTTAGTCTGTAACCAATAATTTTTAAGTTTGTTAAAAAAAAAATATACCTGAGGAAATTATATACAAAAGGGTACTTTTTTCTAAACTTGTTCCCAACTTAAGCAACAAGGTATCAACTTACAGATAAAAGTTAGGATCCTAGTGCTGCAACTGCCCTGCACTGATAAAGCCGTATGTCACAACTGAAGTCAACATCACAATCTCGCTGCAAGATCAAAAGCTGCTCTGCCTCTGCAACATTTTATTTCCAATCCACAATTTAACGTCCCCCAAAATATTTCGGCATACACATGCAAAACAAAGGGGGAAAAATTACAGACTATCATTTTCCAGGTAATTACAATCACTGTATATTTTGAAATTACAATATTAAAGGTTTCTAGTTTACTTTCCTCTCCTCTTCCTATACTGCTATTGCTGTGTAATAACTAAATGGCCTCCAAGCTTTGAAAAATGCTCTCACTGTTTTCTGCAACAATCAATTTCGCCTTCAGGTTTTCAGAGCCATAGACAATTCTGGCAATAATCACTTTTAGGATATACTTTGGAGCTTGACATCCATTTTTACATCAGAGAGTCTTCCCTTGATGTATAAGGGAATACAATTTCACTAAAACAGTATTTCTAGTCTTTACAGTGGCAAAACAAAACAACACAAAAAAAACCATGCACTGCAACTCTCCTAATAGAGAAGCTGTTATCTATTTACTGAACAGGCAGTTTTTACAGTGAAACCAAAAGTCATTTCGGCGAATTCTGCTCTATATGATGGAAGAGTTCTCTAAACAGTGGCAAAAGAAAATCCTGGAGAAGATCATGGAATCAGGGGAACCAACATGAACAGACTGGAGAAAACAACAAGGATAATTCTATGTCTCAAAAAAAACAGAGGAAGCAAAACAGGTGAGGTTGCCTGTGGTCTTGCAGCATCAGTATAATAGGAGACAACTACAGGTTCCAAATCTACATCTTTTTATGTCTAGGCACAGGCTCGAGAAGAGGAAGGGAAAGACCAGAGACATTACAGGTGTCTCTATTAATACAGATTAATCTGAGGCTAATATGAAAAATGGAACCTCTGAACAGAGGTGCCATCTCATCCCGCTGTCCTCCCAGCCCAGATCGCACGGACAGGACCCTGCTGACTCGCACTGAGGTTCATCAAGCAGAAAGCAGCTGCACAGCACCTTCCACATGCAGCTCAGGGACAGCACAACCCTCCCAGTGTGTCCAGAGGAGAGCAATGAAGCTGGTAAAGGAGCCGGAGAACAAGTCTTACGGGGAGCGGCTGAGGGAACTGGGGTTGTTTAGCCTGGAGAAGAGGAGGCTGAGGGGAGACCTTATTGCTCTCTACGACTACCTGAAAGGAGGTTGTAGAGAGATGGGAGCTGGCCTCTTCTCCCAAATGACAGGTGACAGGACAAGGGGGAATGGCCTCAAGCTGTGCCAGGGGAGGTTCAGACTGAATATTAGGAAAAAAAAAATTCACAGAAAGGGTCATCGGGCACTAGCAGGGGCTGCCCAAGGAAGTGGTTGTGTCACCATCCCTGGAGGTATTTAAAACACGGGTAGACGAGGTGTTCAGGGACATGGTTTAGTGGCAGATAGGACCAGTTGGACTCGATGATCTAAGAGGTCTTTTCCAACCTAGTGATTCTATAATTCCCGCAAAGATGAGGGACGCCAAGCCCCAAGCGGCACGAGCCTGTCACCTCCCAGCGTTCTGAGCACGAGGCATCCCATTCAAGGACAGCATTCATGTTGTGACCAAAACCTGCAATTTAAGCAAGTTCACGCACTTGTATTCCCATGCAAGTGCAATTTCAGCACGTGCGCATCACAAATTCGCACATCCTAGAACCATAGAATAGTTTGGATTGGAAGGGGCCTTAAAGATCATCCAGTTCCAACTCCCCTACCACGGGCAGGGACACATCCCACGACGCCTCTTCGAAAAGAGGAGGCTCGGGACCGGGTCCAATCGCGACCATTTCGGAGACCCGGCGAGGCGCCACACGGCGCTCTTCTCACAACAACAACAACAAAAACAAGAACACAACCCCGGCCTCCCGGGCGCTTTTCCCAAACGTGGGGGGGGGGGGGGGGGGGTGAGTCGCATTAGCCAGTGCCTGCGGAGCTGCTGCCGCCCCGCCGAGGAGAGGCGCCCCCACCCCTACTTTCACGGGGAGACGCCGCTTGCCCCCCGTGCGGCCACTATGGGCGCCCCCCCACCATTTCCCGCCGCGGCGGCCCCGGCCCCGCCCCGCCAGCGCCCGGGCACGCGCGCAGCTCCCCCCCCCCCTTCCCGCGCGCGCCGCCTCCGCCTCCTTTCCTCAGCGAGGTGCGCGCGGGCGGTAACGGCCACCCGCCCCCCCCCCTTCCCCTCGCGCCTCAGGACTCACTGCGGAGGTTGTGGATGAGCTCGGAGTGGCTGGCGCCTCCCGACTTCCAGGCCATCGCCAGACACACTCTGCGGAGCAGGTACAGAGCCGCCTTCAGCGCCGCGACTGCGCACAGCAGCTTCCCCAGGAAGCACACAACCTCCAGCGCCGACACAGGCGCCGCCTCCTCGCCTCCTCCTCCTCCTCCCCCCGCCGCCGCTGCAGCCCCAGCCCCGGCCGCCGCTGCCGCCGCCGCTGCGGCTGCCGCGCGCCCGCCGGAGGGAGGGGCCACGCGACCACCGCCCCGCGCGCCAGACATGCCGCCGCCGCCCCGCGCGCGCGGACCCGCGCATGCGCGCGACCCCCCTCGTCCGTCCGTCCGTCCTCGGGGGCGCGCGCGTGGGGGGACATCCCCGCGTGGGAAGTGGGGACAGACAGACAGACAGACAGGCAGACGGGACGTGGGGTTGCTCTGCAGGGAGCCTCAGCGGGGAGTGGATCGCTGGTCTTGGATGCGACCACCCAACCAACTCCTTATCCACCAAACAGCCTACCCACCGACTCCGTATCTCTCCAATTTAGAGAGGATTGTGGTTATGAAGGAGGTGCAGAGCTCTCAGTTTCCTGTAACTATGTTCTTCTAATCAGCACAGCATACAAGAGTCACATTAAGAAAGTACCCTGGCTCCTCTGTTTCAAGCTGACTCACACAGCTCTTCGGTTCCTGAACTAAGAGAACTAACAGGGTATGTTGTTTTGTCTGTTTCACACCCACAATCTCATTCCGAGGCAGGTTTTTCCAGCCTAGTTTTCTCACTCACTCAAGATTCGTGGGTATAATGGGTATAAACTGGAGAGGGGCAGATTTAGACTAGACAGTAGGAAGAATTTCTTCACAATAAGAGTGATGAGGCACTAGAACAGGATGCCCAGGGAGGTTGTGGCTGCCCCACCCCTGGAGGTGTACAAGGCCAGGTTGGATGGGGCCTTGGGCAGCCTGGTCTGGTGGGATGTTGGAACTGCATGGGCTTTAAGGCCCCTTCCAACCCAAACCACTCTATGATTCTTGTTTGGAGCATCTGGTCTTTTAACCATGTTTATTCTGTACCACCTGCTCGGTACCAGCTTCATGCTCTATCTTAGTCCAAATTAATCTTCCATCTACTTGGCGTTGCTCCCACAAAGGATGCTGGTGACCGTCCCAGTATGGACCCCTGAGGGACACCACTTGTCACAGATCTCCCATATGGACATCAAGCCATTGACCACTACTCTCTGAATGGAACCATCCAACCAATTCTGTATCCACTGAACCGTCCACCCATCAAATCCATATCTCTCCAATTTAGTAAGAAGGATGTTGTTGGGGGACCGTACCAAAGGCTTTACAGAAGCCCAGATAGATCACATCCATTGCTTTTCCCGGGTCCGCTGTTGTTGTCATTTTTCATCTGACAAAAATACAAATGGGGAAAACGTTCCTTGCAAGCTACAGTCCCTATGGTTCAACCACCTCTGCTGCACGAAGCTGAACATGACCTCCCCAAATAGATCTCTGTCTCTTTCAATGAAGAGAGGGAAACTACAGAAACATCGGCCTCTTGAGGGTGCTCTCCTGAAAACCCAGAATACAAATTAAGGCAAGGTCAACACCGGCAACGACAGGAGAATTAGCCAAAAGTTGGCTTTGGGGGAGAGCGATCACAGAGAAGTCAGGTGGGAGAAGAGGGAGTCCTGGGCACAGCGAATCGGGCAAGCTGGGAGGGCAGAGCTCCTGCTCCCACGGGGCGTCAGGACGAGTCTGCGAGCTCAGGGGCTCCGTTAATGAATGAGCTGGCGCATCGGCGCTCCCGCGAAAGGAGCCGCTGCGGGAGGCGTCGGGCCCCAGACTGCCCCTCCCAGCCGCGCACTCAGCCGCCCTTCGCGGCGCAGCCAATCACCGCCTTCTCGCGGCGCTGTGATTTGCATAAAGCGCTCCTATTGGTCGCGACTGGCCCTCGCGGGACAGGCCTACGTGTCGGAGGCTGCCATTGGCCAACGGGCGGGGAGGGGTGTGGCCGAGCGCCTGGGAAACAAAGCAAAAAGCTAGGGAGCGACCGAAGGGAGTGTGTGGTGGCACCTGAGTATTTGGCAGGATGCTGCCAGGGTACCAACCATCTGCAACAGCCTCTACTGGTGCGATGGCAGAACAGAGTTACATACAAAAATTCCTTTTAAAAGGTGTCTGGGTCACAAAATCAGTGACTTAGATGCCAAACTGATGCTTCCAAGGGCACGTAGTGGTAGGACAAGGGGGAGTGGCTTACATTGGAATTGGATTTAGATTAGATGTTAGGAAGAAAATCGTCACAATGAGGATGGTGAGACACTGGCATAGGTTGCCCAGGGAAGCTATGGATGCCCCATTCCTGGAGGTGTTCAAGGCCAGTTTGGATGGGGCCTTGGGCAGCCTGATCTATTGGGAAGCGTCCCTGCTCATGGCAGGGGGCTGGAACTGGATGGGCTTTAAGGTCCATTCCAACCCAAACCATTCTATGATTCTATGAAAGTGGCACCTCTGGTCCCTCCCACAGCCCGTGGCATAATGCAGATCACCGTAGAATTAACTTCCTACAGCCATGTGGTGTTCCTGGGCACTCCTAAGCTCCTTAATGATTATTTTTGCCACCAATATTCATTTGTCATCTGTTACTTATATGTGCTTCTATTGTCTTTAAGAAAAGCAAATTCCATTATTGCAAACAATTTCAAGGAACCTAAATGCTGTGAGTTTTGCATTTGTGCCCCCTTCTGGTCCCTGCGAATAAGCTTCCACGTGCCTGGGACTGCAATTTTGCAGCACTTCCTCTCTTAACCAGGCACAACAGTGCAGGCTTGTTATCCGCTAGGTTTTCAGCACAGTTTTCAGTTCTTTGCTTTTGAAACACAAGAATGATGATACATAACTAGCAGTAGATAGGCTCTATCAATAGCACGTTGTATAAATATTAAAGAAAATAAGGTATCATCCAGCAGATATAAATTCAAATATGATGTTGTTTCTTAAAACCATTTCTGATATGAGGACACACACAGCCTAACATAGCATCAATGGGAGACACAGAAAACATTGTCTTCTATGTGAGAACCCATCTGAGAGGGTTAAGCCTGTTCCAGCTCCACCCAACACACATACTCCATCCCATTATTGCTGGTTCGGGTGAAGAAAATTAGATGAAGGTGGCATTCTGCTTTTCTGGCCAGCAGTCTATCCAGGGCAAATCTGTCAGTTGCCCAATGCATACACCACGTTCCATTCATAGTTTTCCCTGACCTTTCCCATACGGTTCTTTTAATCCTGGAGACAGAGATGTTGCTTCATTCTGTGTTCTCCATCCAGCTTCTCCTAAGCATGGTCTGGCGACCATTCTACAGTCCACGAAAGACTCTCAGCCTGCCCCAGAATATAAAAGCTCTCCCTGTTATACCCAGTGGGCTGGGAGAGGAGGAAAGAAGCCATGGAGTTAGAGGAATTCCAAAAGGACAACAAGTACAGAGAATAGATAGACATTGTAAAAATACACACACAAAGATACTTCATTGTTTTAGAAGCAAAAGCCATTTTCTGTTGTCAGATGCATGCAAACTGCATTGCTCTCACATAGAGAGGCTGTTGGCAAGAAACTAGCTGGCCCATATTTAAAAGCATTCCAGGGATACTTACCCCCTTGGGGGACCAGAAACACAAGAGAAACTATTTGCATACAAACTGACTGCTACTTACTAGGACCAGCTTGAATTAGGGTTAAGCTTGCTACAGAACACAGAGAAAGGGCTCACTTTTGTCTCCCAGGAACCTGCAGACTTGCTCACGTGCTTTTGGACTGAAGGTACCTATTGGCCATCTCTTGGCTACATTTTTGGCATGACTATTCAGATGATCATAGAATCATAGACAGGTTTGGGTTGAAAGGGACCTTAAAGACCATGCAGTTCCAACCCTTCTGCCATAAGACCAGGCTGCTCAAGGCCCCATCCAACCCAGCCCTGAACACTTGCATGGAGTGGGCATCTACAACATCCCTGGACAACCTATGGCAGTGCCTTGCCACCTTCATTGTGAAGATTTTCTTCCTTATGTCAAATCTAAATCTTTCCTCCTTCCAGTTTAAAGCCTGTCTCCCTTGTCGTATCACTACATGCCCTTGTAAAAAGTCCCTCTCCAGCTTTCTTGTCGGCCCTCTTCAGGTACTGGAAGGCTGCTATAAGGCCTCCCCAGAACCTTCTTCAGGCTGAACAACCCCAACTCTCTCAGCCTGTCCTCATAGCAGAGGTTTTCCAGCCCTCTGATCATCTTCGTGGCCCTCCTCTGGACCCATTCCAACAGTCCCATATCCTTCTTAGATCAGAGATTCCAGAACTGGACCACAGTACTCCAGGTAGTGTCTCTCAAGAGCAGAGTAGAGTGACAGAATCACCTCCCTTTTCCTGCTGGCTACATTTCTTTTGATGCAGCCCAGGATACAGTTGGCCTTCTAGGCTATGAGTGCGCATTGCCAGCTTGTGTCAAGCTTCTCATCAGTCAGCACCCCCAAGTCCTTCTCCACAGGGCTGCTCTCAATCACGTCATCCCTCACCCTGTATTGAAACTGAGGACTGCCCTGACCCAGGTGTAGGACCTTGCGCTTGCCTTTGTTGAACCTCATGAGGTTCACACAGGCCCACTTCTCCAGCTTGTCCAGGTCCCTCTGAATGACATCACATCCTTCTTGTGTGACAACTGCACCACTCAGCTTGGTGTCATCTGCAAACTTGCTGAGGGTGCATTTGATCTCACTGTTTATATCATCAATGAACATATTAAACAGCAATGGTCCCAGTACAGACCCCTGAGGGACACCACTTGTCACGAATCTCCATCTGGACATCGAGCCATTGACCACTACTCACTGAATGCGACCATCCAACCAATTCCTTATCCACCATACAGTCTACCCATCAAATCCATATCTCTCCAATTTAGAGAGAAAGATATTGTGGGGGACTGTGTCTAAGGCTTTACACAAGTCCAGATAGATCACATCCATTTGTTTTCCTGTATCCACTGATGTGTTCACCCCATCATAGAAAAACACTAGGTTGGTCATACAGGAATTGCCCTTGGTTAAGCCATGCTGCCTGTCTCAAATCACCTCCCTGTCCTCCATGTGCTTTAGCACAGCTTCTAGGAGGATCTGTTCCATGGCCTTCCCTGGTGCAGAAGTGAGGCTGACATGTTGGTAGTCCCCAGGGTCATCTTTTCTACCCTTTCTCAAAGTGGGCACAATATTGCCCTTCTTCCAGCCACCAGGGACTTCTGTTGTCTGCCATGACTATTCAAATATCATGGAGAGTGGCTTGGCAACCACATCAGTGGTGCATGGACAGCCCTGTTGGGGAAGAGGCACAGGAATGCCAGCAGCCAGAGTGGGCCATCACTTGTTTTTTTCTAACATGGAGAGCCCACTAATTTTAAGCATGTCAGAGCTCTCTCCTTTTCTCCTTGATATTCACCCATATCTCCAATCCTTTAGAGATTAAAAAAAAGTTACATACATTTGTATATAACTCTTCCCTCCGAGCTCATAAGCGCATTAGTCTTTTTAAATTCTTTGAATTTTTTTAGTTTAAAAAGCATATTGAAAGTTTATCATCAATGTCTGATCCCATCTGCTTCTGCATATACATACCAAAAGCAGAAGTTTTGTTGTGAAATGTTCCCGCCGAACATTTCCACGGTTATGTCCTAAACCCTACACTAATTGCCGTGTACACCTACGCTCACTCCTCTTTTTGCCTCTGTTTTCCTGTAATCTCAAGCCAGTTTGGTATGTATTTCCATTTCAGAAGTTCGCATTATCTTGAACTTGGCATCCCTCTTTTCCCAGCCCTACACTCAAAAAGGAGGTGACAAGGAACCAGGCACACCAGTGACTATGTTAGGCAGCAGCCTGGGACCCCTTTCATGAAGGAAGGTGAGTCTAGAGACAGGCATGGCAGTGCCACACAGCAGGACACCGTCTCATGGTGCCTGAGCGAGGCAAGCAGTGCAGGGCTGGGGACAACGATGGTTTTGGCATTAAGCAAAAGCAAAGTGACAAGTCAGGCCCCAAGTCAAGCCAGTCACCAAGGGAGATGGCTGGGCATAGGCCCTCCTACAACACAGCTCAGACCAGGGGAGGGTACCCCAGACCAGGTGGGAGGGCCAGGTGAGGGCAAGCAAGGCTTCTGAATGAACTCATGGCCCAAGCAATCTGCTCTTACATCTGCTTTGCAGCACCCTGCAGAGCAACTGCGCTCATTCAAGAGATCAAACTGGGCACAACTCCAGGAGTTATGACCAGCAGTAAATATGGCCTCTCCAAATAACTTTCTGAAAATATTGTTAGATGATAATTGGAGAAAAGCAGATTATAAAGCAATAGAGTTAGGAATTAGCTTTATCCTGCCCTAGTACATCCACTCATCCAGTAAGTGACTTCATTCCCAGGCCCCCCTAACCTCTGGCAGAGAGAGACACATGCTTTCAGCTTTTTTTCCCTTCACTAAAGCTTCAGCCATGTTTAAGGATAATCCGTAGATTCTCCTTGTTGACTCAGCTAATATGTGTGGACGTAATGCCCTTGGAGCTGGCAGTGACTTGCAGGATTGCTGTTAGCAGCTTAATACAGGGCATCAGAGGTGTAGGCTACTGTAGAATAATAATGAGATTGCAGTGTGCAACAAAGCTGGTTTAAGGCTTGCAGTGTGGTAGACTGCAATAGCATCTGGCTTTCTGAGTATGTTCCTTCTTGGGGGCTGCTGTAGATAATTATGAAAAACAAACATGTTCCTCAGAGTTGAAGTTCAAACGATGTATAAAGCATGTAAAGTATCACTGATTTGGTATCACATCTGAAGGATTACAAACCAGCACAGCAGATCACAAGGGACTCAAGAATGCTGTATAGAAAAAAATGTGTTAAATGACTTTGGCAGGGAAATTGCAATAACACAGGTGGAATTCTGACAAAGCCATCGCTGCAAATGCTGGTAAGTCCACCTGACAGAACCTCAGAGGCAGCAGAAGAAAATTGGGCTGTAAAATAGGAAGGTGCTTGTGAGAAAGATCCTTATGGGACTGCAGTGACTGAACATAGTCCCATCCCCTGAAATGACAGTGTAGCATGTCAGCCTTCAGCTCATTTTACAACTAACCTCTGAACTTTTTATTGCGCAGTTTAGGTCTCAGGTGAAATAGCATAAAGTCAGTATGTGTGTCCTTTCATTTGAGTTAATGCACTACATGGAACAAGAAAAATATTATTGTGGTACTCCTTTCTGTACAAGTAGAAATGTGGCAGAGGGAGAGCATCACTCACAGGTGTGTAAAATCAAATCTAGACCAGAGATGATGAACTGCTGTAAAAGCCACTGATTTGAGACAATAAGTTAGCCACCTTTCAAAGATGATAAGCAAAACGCTCTAGGGTAAGACAGCTAGGCTCACTGCCAAATTCACTTATTTCTTTATTTCTGCCTCTCCTGGAACCGATTCTGCCAATAACGCCTGGGTGATACAAACAGCGTTGGCAAAGACCGAGCTTGCAGGGGCAGAACGCGACGGGGCAGGGCGGGACGGGGCAAGGCACCCCAGGGCGAAGACGCAGCCGCCGTGGCTGATCCAGACCGCCCGCCCCGGTGAACGCCGGCAGCTGCTGCAAGAGGCGGAGCGGAGCGGAGCGCGTTCCCGCCCCGCGCCAAGTGTGTCCCTCCGCGCTCGCCGTCGCGGCGCAGCCAATCAGCGCGCGCGGCGGGGCGGGCGGGAGCGGTGGGGAGGCCATGGTGGACGCGTGCGTCAAGTTCGTGTCGCAGAAGATCAGTAAGGCGCGCTGGCGGCCCCTGCCCCCCGCCGCCATCCAGCCCCCAGACCTCTTCGCCACTGGCTCCTGGGACAACGAGGTACCCAGGCGGGTCCTGCCCTGTCAGCCCCACGAGCCTCCGCCGCTTCGCATGGGAGAGGGGGCCGGAGCTTCGCGGGGCGCCGCGCGTCCTGGGGGCCCCCTATGCCTTCCTCGGTCCCTAAGGAAGCCAGGGGCCGCCCCCCGGCGCGGCAGAGTTATCCCTCGGGGCTAGCGCTTCCCTCCGGCTGCCTATTGCTTTTCCAGCTGGAGGCGGGTCACTAGTGGTGTCCCCCAGGGCTCAGTGCGGGTCCGGTCCTGTTCAATATCTTTATCAATGACCTGGATGAAGGCATTGAGTGCACCCTTAGCAAGTTTGCAGACCACATTAAGCTGGGTGGAAGTGTTGCTCTGCTTGAGGGTAGGGAGACTCTGCAGAGGGGTCTGAACAGGCTGGACCGATGGGCTGGGGCCAATGGCATGAGGTTTAACAAGGCCAAATGCCGGGTCCTTCACTTGGGGCACAACAACCCTGTGCAGTGCTACAGGCTTGGGGAAGAGTGGCTGGAGAGCTGCACGGAGGAGAAGGGCCTGGGGGTGTTGATTGACAGCTGACTGAACATGAGCCAGCAGTGTGCCCAGGTGACCAAGAAGGCCAATGGCATCTTGGCTTGTATCAGAAACGGCGTGGCCAGCAGGTCCAGGGAGGTTATTCTCCCTCTGTACTCAGCACTGGTGAGACCACACCTCCAATATTGTGTTCAGTTCTGGGCCCCTCACTCCAAGAAGGATGTTGAGGCTCTGGAGCGTGTCCAGAGGAGAGCAATGAAGCTGGTGAAGGGGCTGGAGAACAAGTCTTAGGGGGAGCGGCTGAGGGAACTGGGGTTGTTTAGCCTTGAGAAGAGGAGGCTGAGGGGAGACCTTATTACTCTCTACGACTACCTGAAAGGAGGTTGTAGAGAGATGGGTGCTGGCCTCTTCTCCCAAGTGACAGGGGACAGGACAAGGGGGAATGGCCTCAAGCTGTGCCAGGGGAGGTTCAGACTGAATATCAAGAAGAAAATTTTTCACAGAAAGGGTCATCGGGCACTGGCAGAGGCTGCCCAGGGAGGTGGTTGAATCCCCATCCCTGGAGGTATTTAAAACACGGTTAGACGAGGTGCTCAGGGATATGGTTTAGTGGCAGATAGGACCAGTTGGACTCGATGATCTAAGAGGTCTTTTCAAACCTAGTGATTCTGTGATTTCCTGGCTGTAGTGGGAAGGCTGTGCCATCCAGGCTGGCTTGTCATTGCATACTTTCAGGAGCGTTTTTGAATAAATCTGGTGGTGTCATTTCCGTACAGGATAACAGGATCTCCATTTGGTCTGCTGGAGATGTTGGAGATGGGGGCCTCAACAGTGAATGTCATGGAGAACATCAGCTGCTGTGTGACATCAGGCACGATGGTGATGTTATGGACATGCAGGTAAAATAGCTGTGTCAAACAGATCCTTGTTTTTAAGGGCTTGTCACTTAGAAGTTAAGTCACAATGAGCGGTCAAAATGCTGAGATTGAAAAAAATTCTTATTAAGAAGGGCAAAACCAACTAGTATCAGTTTGTGGGGTTGGTTTGTTATTTTTTTTAACTATACCTACCAATAATTTAGGTTACTGTAAGATCAAAATTAGCATCTTAGTGCTGGCATCAACTGATAGCATGCTTATTATCTCTCTTTAGTTTTTGGATCAAGAGAGAATTGTGGTTGCCTCATCAACAGGAACTGTAACTGTGTTCCGTCATCATCAAAATAACCAGGTAAGTAACTTCCACTGGCTTTAAGATGCTATTCTGTGTAATACAGGTCACTTGGGTCTTGGCCTAAGATTCCTCAAAACCACTAAAGCAAGAGACATCTGTATACCAAAATCAATTTTTTTATGTCTGTTAGTAAAAGATTTGGCTCTAGACATGTGTGGAAAGTAAAAAGCATTTTGCCTACATACTACATAAATTGGATTCCAGACCCAGATAGACTGGGATTGTCCAGACTAGGCATTAGGAAGAATTTCTTCACTATGGGAGTGGTGAGACTCTGTAGCAGGTTGCCCAGGGAGGTTGTGGCTGCCCCATCCCTGCAGGTGTTCAAGGCCAGGTTGGTTGGCACCTGGGGCAGCCTGATTTAGTGAGATATCCCTGCCCATGGCAGGGAGATTGGAACTAGATGATCTTTAAGGTCCCTTCCAACACTGACTATTCTATGATTCTGTGATCCACTGGTATATAGCTGTAACAAAACAGTTCATTCACTGAAAACATACGTTGAGAGTTTAGATTATTTTGGGGGAGTGGGTATTAATGGACTTGCACCTGCCCTATTAGAGTTTTTGTGTTCTTGAACTAAATGACTTATGTTGAATTTCCTCTCATGAGTGTCATGTGAGGGAAGATAGATGCACACTAGTCTTGCTTTGATTATAAGTCACTGAAAATAAATGCATCATGACTTTTTTATGGAATTAAAATGACACAATAAAGACTAATAGCTGTTAATAGTTTGATGTGGTACCTAAAATAAACTTAAGTTCCTTGCAATCAAAATCTGAATCCGACCTTATGTTTTGAAAGGCCTCTGCTCTTTTCCCTTGGCCTAGGGAAAGACTGAACGGATAAGTCTAGTGAAGGTCGTTTCACACTTCATAAATAGATAGTGTTCTGATTTCTAGCTCATGTGAAAAGGTGATTCAGAAAAGAAATGTTTCATTTAAAGCTTGTGCACTCAAGAGTTGAGGAAAATTTAGATCTCTGATTCCTATTTGTATAGGAGATGCTCATTCCTGTGGGGTAGTGTGGCTTGCTTGGAGCTCATTTCTGGTTTCCTAATTATTCTGAAAGCTTTGGTCAATCAGGATTGTTATTTAACAGCAGAATTTCATGTCTGGTTACTACTTAGACTTTATCTGCCAGCCTGCGGTGGGAGAAGGCCCATTATCATGTGGACCAAGACACATCTTGTGGTGGAGCAGCATGTACTGGGGTCATCTGCAACAAGCCAGATATTGTCACTGTTGGAGAAGATGGTAGAATAAATCTCTTCAAAGCTGACCAAAAGGATGCAGTAAGAACAATAGGTATGTCAAATAACTGTTCAAATTAATTTAAATGAGAGTTGTTTGTTTGAGTTTTAGCTTCCCAAATGATAAACAGCAACAAGAAAGAAAGTCAGTTGAGAACAATTAAATATTTCAAGTTGAATGTGTTTGCTCCAGATTATTCCTATATTCCTCCAGACTTCAGATACTTAAAGCGTAGTTCAGATGTATTTCTGTATTCATTCAGATACTTGCAAAGTAATGTTTTAACTGATGGAGAAGTTTCAAGCCTAACGTTCTCTGTAGGCTTCTGTTTCATCAACGACTGTTAAATGCTATGATGGCATACGTGAAATATGGTTAGATTTCAAGAATTAGTGTCCCAAATTCTTCATAACTGGAGGTCAGCGAAATGATCATTTCAAAGGTTAACCCCCATGGTATCCATATTCAAAACCATCTATTTATCTATGTCTAAAGGAACACCAAGAACCAGAAATCCCTGTTTGTACCCTGTTCTTCTGCCAGATACCATTCATGGCTTACCGTGATAATTTCTTCCTTAGTGAGAAAGCGCCGTATTTGCTAGAATAATAGATTATGCGATAGAGTATGATCTTTGTGAAAGCTGTCAAAATGTGGTTATTCTCAGCTCTTCTGTCAGGTTAGTCTCTTGGAAACAGAATGCAATTTTGTAGCATCTGTTGGAAATGAAATTTAAAAGCAGAAATAATTTGAAGGACAGCAACACCATGTTTGGTAGTGGCATTACTAAACTGAGACTTTCTCTCTGAGACTTCAGTTTAACACACTACCGGTGTTTCTCCTCAAGCAAAACCTTGTCTCTAACGGATGAAGGTATTTACACAGTGATAAGCCAATTAAGGAAGGAAGTACTCTGGGATTTCTAGAGGGGGTAGTTCTGTGTGCATGGCTGTATATACACACACAAGATAAATCCTATTAATTGCATACAGTCCTTTACTAAAGCTCCTTGAGAATTTCTGTAGGAAACCTTTCTATGCTTTAAAAAAACCCAAAAGGTAGCAGGGCATGAGGCAGGTATTAGCACATGCATACTAGCACATGCCCACAAAACACACAAGAACATTAACTAGTTTAAAAGGGTTATTTTTACTTTTAAATACTTACCTATATACAGATATTAGCACAGAGTGTTCTGGTGCAAGTTTAATAGAATTGAATGTTTTGCTGACTCACAGGAAGCAGTTGTTCACCAAAACCGCCACCCCCACCACCTATATTTTATTCTGGGCAGTTGGTGAGATGCTTACACACAGATTTAATATAATGTGTTGCAGGATGCAAGTTGTTAGTTTTCTTAGTGCTCCCTTGATAGTACTACGTAAAAGTGCTTGCTTTGTAGTGGTAGCATCAGCCAGTCTTACGCTGGGGTAAGACTTTGCATTGATATTTGCTAGTGCATAAACACTTAAGAAATCACATGTGAATTAATTGGGAAACGCCCTTTTGGAAATGAGAAGGGAAATGCTAGATTAGGACTGGTCCATATATCAGTCATACTTGTGACCTGGCAATTGAAGCTTACCTGGAGTTATGTGGAATGGACTAGCACAAACTCATTGACTAGAGATTATTTTACTATAAAGGTGGAAAGGGTGAGAGAATGTCTTGGGAGACTCTTTCAGGGTCTTCAGGATGGAGATAGTGTAAGCAATCCTTGGTACTGGTTCCCAATTCAACGACATCGTGACGTTTCCTAGGCACTAAGCTGAACCCTCAACATGTTCTAAGGTGAAGATAGAACTCTTATACCTCATGAAATACTTGTAAAGGAGTAGCTTGCTTTTTTTTTTTTAATTGTTTAATGGATTTAAGGGTATAATACAAAGCTGATATGTTTATAGTTAATTATGGTAGGAAAAAATCTCCAGAGTTACATATCATGTAAAAACCTTTTGAAGCCATAAAGATGTAACATTGCTAAATCACTCACTATATTTCTGTCATGAAATTTTAGAACTTAAGTGTTCAGTAATCTAACATTTCTTTCTGAAGGTGTTTTGGTTCTTTTTCCTCCCTCTTGGCTTTCATTTAAGTAGTAGACAGCAAAGAAAACTTGAAATATTTGTAACCAGGCATCAATTCAACTTCTCTGTCTCGGTATGAGAATTTTGCAGCAAAAAAAATCACCTATGTTTTCAGTTTGGACTTACACAAAGAATTTTAAAATACTTGAGTTGAAAGTAGACTTAATGATATTACCCCATCATAATCAAGATGAAAACTTTATATATGGTAACTGAATGAAAATAAGAATATGGTGTCTGTGTTGTTATCTCCTAAAGCCTCAAAAGTTTTGCCTTGATGCCGTGAAGTGTTTGACACCGTATAGTATTCTGACCAGAAGAGGCACTGGAGAAAAGGACTTGGAAAAAACAGCTTTGCCATTTAGTTGACATTAACAAGGAAAGCCTAATTCTGGTTTGGCTTTAGGAACAGGGATGGAAGATATCACATGGACAGTTCTTGGGCAAGGTCTAGAGAAAGTTGCTGAATTAAATACTTCTGTATACAACTGTTCTCAGCCAGAGTTACTGCTTCTTGCGTTCAGAAGAACAACTTCACTATGAAAAGCTCCACAGCTTGCCTCCTCTCAGTAGATGCAGAGCATATAAAGAAAACTTATGAAAACCGTGGATCTGACTAAATTGATTCCTTCTCTTAGGAACTATAGGAAGAAATCTTATGGATCAACAAGTAGTTCACTGGAACTAATTAAATATAGCTTCTTACAGATTTGTCTCAGTAATGTTTGATACACGAAGCAAGGGCTCCTTTTTCACAGAGTACCCTTGCAACACTTAAAACATCATGACGCTGGTGTTTCTCTGCCCCTTAGGGGCTATTAGCTATGTTTAAGAAGCTGCGTTCCACTTTCTAAAAAGTTATTTTGTTGTAATTAAACGGAGACTAGCATTCCTGTAGGTTTATTTGAGTGCTTTCCTATCTCTCTTGCAGACAATGCAGACAGCAGTACGCTTCATGCAGTGACTTTCCTTCGCACAACTGAGATCTTGACAGTAAATTCAATTGGACAATTAAAAATATGGGACCTCAGACAGCAAAGAAATGAGCCATCTCAAATATTTTCTTTGTAAGACCTTCATTTTATTTTACATATTTCCAAGAAGCACGTGCTACTTTATATAATCTGATGTGAATCTTTCCTAATAACTTCTTGACAATTGGGTGATATATGATTAATTTTTTTAAGTTTATAACTTCTTTGGTATTAAAATAATCAAAAGCAGACTCTGCTTAATGGCTGAATTGTTATTGTGGCTGAGTATTTTATGTAGGTGGTCTGTTTTACAATTTAACTTTTGAAGGGCTTTTGCAGCTGTACACTTGATCTTTTAAGAAAAGAAAAACAACCAACCAACCCTCAAGACAAAACACTTTCTCTTTCTCTAATTAAATATACTTTACATCTGGTTTTCTCCACAGGCTTAATATAAAGTTTCTGGCATTTAAAATGTATTTGAATGATAACTTTGTGCCTTGTAAGGTATTGTGAGAAAACAAACTGAGCTGGATTCAAGCCTGTTGTCTGTGGAATAAGTCTCATTCCTGTTAATAGGTTGTGGTTTAGGTACCTGGTTATGTTAGTGCCCAGTCTCCCTTTTTAACTCCTAGTATATATTGAAAGTATAATTATAACATGAATTTCAGAGTAACCTTCTTATTACTATAGATATACTTAGATTATAATCTGTATACAGGGTCTTCTCATTCCTGTAAAGCTGTCTGATATATGTGGATGCCTGCAGGGCATAGAACCTAATGTTCATCCAGTTGTAGCTTCATGTTATTGCCATACCTCTCATTTCCAGTAGATGTCAGGCAGCTTCAGCTTGTAGTAGTAACCAGATGCTGCAGGAATTGAAGCTGAAGTCCATACCCTTACCTTGTTCATCAACACTCCTAGGGATTAAGAAGGAAATAGAAGCTGAATGAAAAATTAATGATTGATTTGGTGATTTGCTCCCCCTTCTCCTTTGCAGGACAGGTGACCGAGTTCCACTCCACTGTGTGGACAGGCATCCCAATCAACAGCATATTGTGGCCACGGGGGGCCAGGATGGGGTGCTGAGTATATGGGACATTAGGCAAGGTACCATGCCGGTGTCCCTGCTAAATGCTCATGAAGCAGAAAGTGAGTATCTAAAAGGGGGAAGGAAGAGGGGAGAAGGCGACTCTTCAGAAAAGTTTTGAATTTTTTGTAACTCCCCATAAAACATTAGGTGTTGTAGCTACCATAGAGAATAATCGCATAGTTGCCACTTAATGTGTTGTCATCCAGTTGGCTTCAGTTTATTCCTTCTTCGTATATGAGACGATTTTTGCCTAAAAGCCAGCTCTATCTAAACTAAAGCTAGAATTAGTAGGCAATTCCTTAATGAGTCGTTAAATGCATTTAATCAGAATGCCCATGTTTCTAGAATGGTAGGTATATTATAGTCATAGAAATTGATGCTGTGGTATGCAGGTATAGTAAAGCAAGAATGCAGTTACTAACTAACTGGGAAATGTAAGGAAGGAGGGAAAACCGCAAATGGTGCAGCTCCATTTAGTGCCTCCACAACACTGAAACACCTAGCTTCCTGGTGACTTTGTATGAACAAGATAGCAATTCATATTGTGGAAAAAATTTATTGACTTGATGCCACAATTATATTTAAGGAATAAAAACATTTCTTGATGTTAAGTTTTACTGACTTAAACATCTTTTCCACAGTTGTGGTATTTAGACACAAAATAATGTGTGTGCTGGGAAGGAATGTATGCTGTGTGCAGATTTAAAGTTAATAGTAGGGAAGGCAGCATGAGAAAATACTCAGAATGTCTGAATTCAGATAAGATTTTAACCTTTAATAATTTTCACAGTGCTGAAAATGTTCTCTTTTTAATTATTTATTTATTTTTATCTCCTGGAGAAGAGAAAACAGCAGTAAATAACTGAGAGTGGGGGTTTGGGTCTCCTACCCTCCTCCCCCAGGTTTTGGTGGTGGCCCAAGTTCTTCTAATGCATGTCTGTATCATACTTGCCAAAATACTTGATACTTTTTCTGAAGCAGTTTTGTTTTGGTTTTGGTTTGATACTTGCAGTGTGGGAAGTTCACTTCCATCCCTCCAACCCTGATCACTTATTTACATGTTCTGAAGATGGATCTCTTTGGCACTGGGATGCTTCCACAGACATATCTGAAAAGCCATCTTTTCTTCATCAAGGTAAGGATGTCTGAAGTCAGTCTGCACCGGTCAGTTTGCAACATAATTAAAGTTCATATTATTACACGATCTAATTAACAACAAAATCTTAAGACAGAAAATTAAAAGCTGGTTTCTTTTCTTAGAAAGAAAGCCCTGATAGGCACTTCAGGAAAACTATTTATAAGGCTAACAGTTGTGTGAATTTTTTGTAGTCTTCTTTAATCTGCTGTATTCTGTCCGGTGTGTAAAGAGGCAAACCTAGTAAATCAAAGGTAGATCGTGTTCAGTTAAAAATCTTTTGTATATAGAAAAGACATGAAGGCAGCCTGAGCAACACATTATTATCTGAGTTTCTGAGGGAAATATCAATTATTTTGGTATGATAAAGTTTTGTATATGTTAATGGGATAGTGGAATTATGAATTTACCCTTCAGGGTCATAATTGGAACTTTCAGTAAATGAAACTGGGTCCCTTTGTATCGTGTCAGGATTTTACTTAAAGACACAATGCTGACTTAATATTTCTTTTCATGTTCTGGCCACAGAGACCGCTTACTTGATTGCCACTTCAGGCTGACTTTTAGATGTCATCTGCTACCTTTGGCAGTAAAGCTGCCATTCAAAGCATTTGCCATTTGATACAATAGGGAAACAATAGGATAATCAATGCAAGTTGCACTCTGAATATTTTTGGGTGTATTAAATATAAAGCTTTTAGCACCACTTCAGTCATGTGTTGATTTTATGCTGAATGATAGCTCTCAAACTGTGAGGCTTTGGTTTGAATGTAAAATGTTATGTGGCAAAAATTGAAAGTCAAATCCAGGTATATCACTTGCTGCAGAATAAGTAGGAAGAAGGGATGGTAGGGAATAACTGTTATTAAAGCAAAGCTGATGCCCCAAATATAGCAAGACAGGGTATAAACAGACTTTTGTTCTTAGGTCTGTCCTTGCTTCAGTTGCTGGTTAGAAAAACTGTTTGCTCAGCAAGAAGAGTTCATAGCTATACTGACCTATTTGGGCAGAGCTGGTAGCAAGTTTCTGTAATCACTTCAAGTACCTGATTTTTTTTAAGCTACTTTTTCCTTCGTTTACCAAAGAGATGACAACATCTGTTAACTAATCTGAAAACTGACTTAAATGTAAAATGATAGTCCCATTATGTTTGTTCCATACCTCCTGTGTTTCTCCAAATTCTGAGAATGTATAAACTAAATTGGAATTTATTTCTCTCTCTTCTGCCTTTCTCTCCCTTCTTTAAGGAGGAAGAAGTACTACCTATTTTTCCCACAGTACTGTTAACCAGTCTGTAGTAAGTGCCTGGCTAAACAACGATCCTGCCAAAGACCGCATAGAAATCACCAACTTAATTCCATACCAGACTTTGTCTGTGAATAGTTTAGATGTTTTAGGACCATGCCTGCTATATGGTACTGATGCAGAGTCTATTCATGTGAACAAGAAACTCTTTGCATGAAACTACTCCAGTATCCCTTTGAAGTACCAATCGCTTTGAACTACTGGGAAATGTCAGGTTCATTCTTAATAATACTCTTTAGTCTGTTATCTGTGTGTTGAGGAGAGTCCTACAGCTTGGTTCTGGTACTGCAGAAGAAATGTAAGGTACCTCAGATTCTGAAAGCTGTTGCTCATTGTTGGTGCTCCAGGATGGGTAACTCATTTCTTCCCTAATGCCTGTTTGGTTTTGGTAAGCAGGAAGGTAGTTGCTAGGGCAAGATATTTGCTGTAAACTGATGTGTGTAATACACACGCACATACCAAGTGAAGAAAAGGTAAATCCATGATTTTTTTTCTGTAAAGATATTTTTCAAGTATTAATTCTAAGAACAAACTATGGGATTCTTTGAAATTCTTTTTATGTCACCTGAGAGAGATGGGGTTTTTTTTAATCTGAGTTTTTTATACATTTAGAGAATATAACCTTTTGTGTTATGAGAATTGGACAGGAAAAACTGTTAAAAGTTGTGAAATGTGAAAGATTCTATAAGGATCTTAGCATTTTAATAACATTACTTTGGATTATTTAAAGCTTCATCATGGATGCATCATGTTAGAACTTGATAATGTGCTGGTAACTTGCAACATATAGCTACAGCTTTATATATGCATATAAAGTTATAACTATATAGTTAACAAGTTGTAACTGACAGGTGTGTTGGCTGTGTTTTCAGGTGTGAGAATAAGACTTTCTAAACTTGAGACGTAGTCTTTGTCACAAATAAAATTCCACATCTAATCTATTGCAAATTTTGAAATGTTAAATGTTATGACTGTACCTACCTCTTGTTGCAGAGGACCCTTTCTCTTTTTAATAAAAAGTTTTACACAAGAATACTGGTTTGACTTACTGAATTGGTTGGAACAAATGTACATGTCATCTTTGTAGGAAGATAATAACTGTAAGTTGTTTGGATGGATCCTGGGTATACCATCTGAAGATAGAGGGCAACCTCAGGATTTGGCAACAGGTTAAATAAGATTTTTGCATGCATTTTCCCTCAAAACCGTTTTGAAGCATACTTTATTTCCATGTCAGTGAGAACAGCTTCCATCACCGCCTGTGATAAGAGTACCTTACCTGAATTCCTGGTCTGTCCAGTGGGACGACATGGATGACGCGCTGGGGACAAGGCTGTTCCATACAGGGAATGTATGGAGTTGCCACAGGGCTCGATGGAGCTTCTTAACGTGTGCTTCCTGGTTTGTTTGAAATGCAGTGCTCTGCCTGGAAAGAAAATCAGTCACGATGCATCTCCAAGGGCCAACTGATGGGGTTTCCTTCCTGGTGACTTACACGTGTTGGTCTGTAGCATGTCCTTCATTCAGGCATTAACCAGCTCAGGGAGGCTCTGCAAAACATTTTTCCTCCACTAGAAAAGTGGCGTTTTGATCCAGAGCTCCGCACGAACAAAAAGCAGCGCCTGGAACCTGCCAGGAGGAAGCGGGGTGGGGATAGGGGGGAAGCTGTCATTTGTGGTTCCCCCAGCTCCTCCGAGTGGGTTCCTTCTGGCCGGCACCCCAGGGCAGGAGCAGAAGCAGAGCCTCTCGGGCTTCTTGGGGCAGAGGCAGGAGCAGAACCTCTCGGGCTCCCTGGGGCAGGAGCAGAGCCCCTCGGGCTCCCAGGGGTAGAGGCAGAAGCAGGGTCAGAGCTGCCCGGGCTCACTGGGGCCCGGGCAGGATCAGGACCACGGACAGGGGTAGAGCCCCTCGGGTTCCCCTGGGGCCGGCGCCCCGGGGCAGGGTCAGAGGCGCGCGGGCTCGGGACGGGGGTGGTGGCCGCGCCGCATCCGGGCGGGGCGCGCAGGGCAGGCCGGGAACCGCCCACTTCCGGGCATCGCGCGGCGGAGGCACCGACAAAATGGCGGCGCCGAACTGAAGGCCCCGGGTGCGAGAGAGAGAGAAGACAGGGACTGAGGAGGAGCCGCCGCCGGCATCGCGGAGGGCGACGTCGTCGTCATCAGCGGGACCGAGCGTCGCCGCAGGTTGGGGGGCCGCGGTGGCGGGAGGGGAGGCTGTGACGGTCTCACTCCGGGGGTCCCGGGCCCTTCTCGCCCCTCGGGAGCGGCGGGGCCCAGTGTCCCCCCGCGGGGCTCCCGGTCGCCGGGGTCCTCGAAACGCCGTGTCCTGTCGTGCTGCTGGGGCACCGGGACCGGCCCGAGCCGCCGCAGGGACGCGGGAAGTAGTTGCTGAGACAAAAAGTGGAATATTTTTGGTTTAAGCTGCAGTAGAGTTAAGTTTCGTCGAAGTAGTTGTATTTGTTGAAAGGTAGACGGAATGTCCCACTGATAGCGTGTTTTCTTTCAGTGTTTTTCCAGACGCTGTTCATTTTTTGGAGATGATAACACCTTGTGTTCGGTATGTTCTGTGCTGAACAGACGTGTCTTCTGTGATCACCTCTGTTTGGAGTCTGTATCTCAAAGGCAAGGTCAGGCAGAGCTGGAGCCAGCTCCAAAGCGCAAGACTTTTCACTGTTGTGACGTTCATAATAACATTACCTCCCGTACGAGGACAGGCTGAGAAAGTTGGGCTTGTTCAGCCTGGAGAAGAGAAGGCTCCCAGGAGGCCTTATAGCGACCTATCAGTACCTGAAGGGGCTACAAGAAAGCTGGGGAGGGGCTTGTGGTAGGACGAGAGGCAATGGCTATAAACTAGAGAAGGGCAGATTTAAACTTGGTATAAGGAGGAATTTCTTCACAATAAGAGTGGTGAGGTGCTGGCACAGGTTGCCCAGGGAAGCTGTGGCTGCCCCATCCCTGGAGGTGTCCGAGGCCAGGTTGGATGGGGCCTTGGGCAGCCTGATCTAGTGGGATGTCCCTGACTGTGGCAGGGGGTTGGAACTGGATGATCTTTAAGGTCTCTTCCAATTCAAACTATTCTATGATCAAAATTAGTCCTTGGAAAGTAATAAAATATTTGCAACATTTCTGGGAAAATATATCCATATGTGTGTAAGTGGGAAATATATTCTCTAATCAGCTTTTGTCTTGCTGCACGTGATTGATGAAGATCACTCCTTCATGTTGCCCAGGCCTAATAAAGGATGCTTGCTTTCTGAAACTCCAAAAGGAGTCTTAGAGAACTTATTTGCCAGCATTTTGGGATCACTCTTCCTCGGTGGGAGCCACATGACTTGCTCCTAGGTGCTCTGGCAACAACCCCTGCTGCTGCCCAGGCTGAGTGAGAATGCATTTGTGCACGCAAGAAGGGCTTGTGTCCTGCTATATCCTGTTAGAGGATATAGCAGAGTGTAAGAATGGAAGCAAGCACAGTGAATGCACAGTGTTCACAGTGTTCCACTGGCCTCCTGTCTTTGCAGCTCAGTCTTCCCTGACAGTATATAGTTGTGTTTATTTACTAGTTTCAGGTAGAAATAAATTCTTCATTATGAGGGTCGTGAGGCACTGGCACAGGTTGCCCAGGGAAGCTGTGGATGCTTCATCCCTGGAGGTGTTCAAGGCCAGGTTGGATGGGGCCTTGGGCAGCCTAGTCTCGTGGGAGGTTTCCATTTCCATAGCAGGGGGTTGGGACTGGATGATCTTTAAGGTCCCTTCCAACCCAAACCGTTCTATGATTCTCCTCATTCTAGGGAAACTTTTAGTATTAGAAATGCATGATTTGGCAGATTGCTTTATGGCTCAGTGACCTGTTATCTGAAGAACAGTTTCCTTGTGTTGTTTTGAACCAAGACCCTACAAACATAGTTTTATGTCTCCCAAGTTCTTGATTGCTTTTTTTTACTAGCAATAAAGGGTTGTGATTATGCCTAAAACATTATCAGAATAGGTACACAAGAGAGGGAAGCAAAATAGATTAATGTATGGCATTCAATACTTAATTGGGAATATGAATATTTAAAAGTATGTTCAGGACTTTTGGACATAAGAAATATTACTGGTCTATTACAAAGCCATGTATTTTTTTCCCCGTAAAAACTTGAAACTTATTGACAGTTATATGCAGTTATTCTGTGTTTTCACTCAAATGCCTTTTTTCAACTCTAGTCTTTCATGATTATACTCTAATGGGACAAGTTGTGGAGTTTTCTTCCTTACTGTTAGACCTGTAGAGGAAAATACTTTATCACTGTATATTGAAAAGAAATGAAAAATTATTTTTTTATCTTTAGGGAAGTGGAGAACTTCATCAGCAGAAACAGCTGCATTAACAAACAGATCTATCGTTTACATTTAATGACACAAAACTGCAAAGGGGAGCAGACCTTAGTTTCCTTGGATACAGTTAGTGTGTGTGTGCTAGAAGTACAAAATCAAGATACATTTCTTATTGAACAGTCAAAACTTTCTTGTTTAAAAGTGTGTGCAGGTGTCTGCAAGAGGACGTGACTTCTGATTTGAGATTCATATGTAAAGCAAGGTGAACTGTAGCAATACTTACTTTCTTGTACTTCATTCAACCAGAGGACCAATTTAATCAGGTTTCTGAGCAATTAAGGCTGTATTTTCACATATGCGTCAAACTGTTTCCCAGCACTGCTGCCAGAAGGAAAAACACACCAGAAAAAAGTTACTATTTTTCTGAGTAAGTTCCTTAGCTTGATTCAGTCTGTGTGGCCTTACAAACAATTGTGCTGGCGCTAGTAATTTGTGGGAGATAAGTGGGCTGGCTGATTTACACTGGTAAAGCTCTGCTTCTGCTAAAAATTTACATGAAAACGCAGCTTTTTTCTGAAGACTGCTTAGTCCATATCCTGTTATGCTGTAGATGCCAGCAAAAATAATAGCTGTCAAACACATTCCTTGTCTTAAAGTTCTCAGAGTGCTTTAGAAAGAAGTACGATATTCCCAATTTTGCACCTAAACAAATCGGAGCAGAAGCTTATTTTTTTCCCCTTGGTGGTAGACTGTGGGTGTCCAGAATTAGGGTTCAAGTGACCTGTTAATTTAACCCCAATTTCTCTTAGGAGGATTACATTTGTTTATGTCATCTACCCGTGGTATAACTATAAAGTGAGCATTGAAGTATGGTATGAAATTACAGTAAAATACATAGGTGCAAAATGACTGTTTTCTCCTGAATTTCAGGCCTCTGGAACTTGTTAAAAGGAATAACTCTTGTATGTGATTTTTTTTTTTCTTCTCTCATTGGTATATATGTGACAAGATCAATACCAACTGTTTTAGCCACATTATCCTGCCAGTGGTGAGCTAATCTTTACTTCTGATTTTGGTGGAATTAGGACAAATAATCTAGATTACCGAGTCTCTAAGATATTTAGCCTTATTGTCCTATGTTTTGGGATGAGTTTATGCCAGAGGTTTCACTTTTCTGGAGGCAGTGATTCTTTCAAGTGCTCCTAGCATATGTCCTCGCACTTGGGTATTCAACACGTGTTTTTTTTTGAAGCGAGTCTCTTGGAAAGAGAAGGAATGTCCATAGCATAACTGGTAAAATGGCCTTAATATTATTACTCCTTTTTCTTTGGAAAAAGTGTTACTGAAAAAGTATTTTCAATGTGATACTAAGTATGACATGCTTTGAAAATTATTTTGGAATTGCCCAAAATTAAATTACATTTTAATTTCTCTTGTGACGTACTTTCTGCTGAATCTAGATTTCTTATTACTTCGAGCAAAACCGCACTGTTTGTTATTAAAATTGATCTACATGTTGTGATTTTTTTTCCTTATTCAGTGACTACTGAAGAATTTTGTGCTGCCAAACTGCAGGAATAAAGTTTAGTGTAACTACCATATTACATTTATTGAGGGTTTCAAAGCTATCACAGGGTGAAAAAGCTTGTATATATAGTTACACCACCTAAGATTTAGATAGTTCAATCAGAGAAATTATATTATCTCTTAAGTGGTTCCCCAAGGAGAATGGGATTATGTGGTTGTCCCTTGCATTTCTTTTTTGCAGTCCTTATTTACATATTACTTAAAGCTTTCAGGTTTTATTCATATATGGGTAGCATGTGTGTTCAATTTGTATAATTTGCGTGTGTGTTAGAGGGTCCTTTTTGATATTGACTTGTCATTGTCTTCCTCGATCACTGAATCATTAATTGGTTTATGACAGTGCAAATATTGTAGAAGTGAAACCTGAGTGAAGAGTGACTTTTGTAGAGACCGTGTAAAACTTATACACCTGTTTGATTCATCCTTAATTTGAGAAACGCTTATCTACTGACTACTTCTTTAAGAGACAGAAGGTACTTAGACATCTGAATCCTCAAAAATAATCCTTCAGAAAACTGGGAACACAAGTTTTTAATGATTGGAGAAACAGAAACAAGAAAATAAGGATATTTCAATATTGCTACTCTTAGATATCACATTGTAGTAAAGGAGCAGCGTGAGTTGGGCTTTACCATTCTAATTGCCTGTGAAGAGAAGAAAGTGCTAAAATATAGCAATTTTGTATCTTGCACTAGCTTTGTACCTCGTCTTCCTCTGTGGAGCTGTTGAGACTGCAAAGATTTTATTTAGTGATACTCTGAAGAGGCAAATGCGCTCAACTTCTTCAGTGTTTCACTTCAGTTGCTTTGTCCTCTATAATACCAGTTACAGTAGTTGGAGCGCTAACCAGTGCATAGCACAAATGCGGAGATTTCAGTTCTCTGCAGGCACACTGTTCTTTCCCTGATGAGTCAGCTCCTTCAAGATGCACATGTTATTTATTAGGGTTTGGCATGAGGTTGTGTTTTCCTTCCCAAATGTCACAGCTATGTTCTTGGTGGATTTGATGCTTGAGTTGTTAAACAATTTTACAGTAAAAAAAATTTGATTAAATTTTCTTTTTCTTTCTTCCCCGTTGCTCTCATCTTCCCTTAAGTAAAAGAAATTTTAGAATTAACTATTGACAAAGGTTGATTAAAGGAGACTCGAGCTCAGAGTCTGTGGCAGCTTTAGAAAACTGAACCCTTAAACAGGATTAAGTGGCAGATGGTACAAGAAGTCATAAAGTTGTGTGCAATGAACTAGGCAAGTGTGTATTTTTTACACGTCACCGCTAAAGAATGGGTAAGATTGTGGTATTTATATACTCTCACCGATACACGTACTTCTGTCTGTTTGTGGGGCTTGGTGTTAGAATTGTTGAACAGTTAGGGGATTTGAAAGTCGGCACCTTCAGCTACTGAGGCATTGATGGAGAGAATGTGGGTGATGAATGGAGACAGCCCCCAGCAGAAAGGGAAGGTGAATAAGTGGTGATGGGTTGGCACACACAGCAGGTCATATCTGCTCTTGAAGGCTTTGTCCACCACACTGAGTTGCTCTTTAGTCCGTCAACATCCTTTGCAAATTAGGACTGTTAGGAAGCACCTAAAATGTTGTTTGTTAATGGACTGTTAGAAGCCCACCACAGCTTGTGATTTAGGTTGAGTAAGACTGCCTGAAGAAGTTGCTTGGCATGCTTATAACAACTGGGAAGGCAGTGCTGGGTGTCAACATTTCATTGGTATCAGTGCTACATTATGAACTTTTTCACTGCTGTTTATAACACGATTTTTTTTTATTTTCTGCAGAGTGTAGTTATTTAGGGTTGCGAAAGACTCCAGCGCTACAGAAACCACGGTTTCATAGTGAAGAATCACTGCTTTCACGAGTTCTGCAGCTACCAGCCTGTGTTCCTTGAACTTCGGTGTGTGCGAATCCTTGGTGAAGGTTACATACATAGATGTTTTCATGAAGAGAAGTGAGAAGCCAGAAGGTTATAGACAAATGAGGCCTAAGACTTTTCCTGCCAGTAACTATACTGGCAGCAGCCAGCAGATGCTACAGGAAATACGAGAGAGCCTCAGGAATTTACCTAAACCCTCGGATGTTGCTAAAGCTGATCACAGCATGGGCAAAATGTTATCTGAAGATCCGAGACAAGGCCGAAATCCTCCCAAATTTGTCACGTATCATAAAGTTTTGCAGGAGATAAGAAACTCGCTTCTGCCTTTTGCAAATGAAACAACCTCGGCTGTTAAAGGAACGTCGGAAGTTAATCGACAAATGCTGCAAGACTTACAAGCTGCTGGCTTTGATGAGGTGAAATGTTTTCAAGATTCGGTGTTCTGCTAACTATAAACAATAAGTGCACGTTGGAGGGAGGGTCGGTGATGGGATATTTGAAGAGCATATGATAAGCAAAATAGCTTCTTCAGAATCTGGTAGGCTTCTAAGTAGAACATGAAGCTGGTAATAGTGGGGATTGAAGAAGAGGATTAGAAGGATTCAGAGAGGCTTGGCTTGTTTTTTCTAAGTGTCTTTTGCAGTTCTTATGTGGTAGGGCTAGGTTGTTTCAGTTATTTATATAATTTTAGGCAGAGGACTGAACTCTACAACATGGATTTTGCCTCAGATATTCAATGGAATTTTGGATTGTGTTCAATTCAGAAATGTTGATAACATTCTAGATTGAAATTTCTGAATTCAGAAATTAATTTTAATGAGCTTTTTACATCGGTGGCAGATAGAAACTCCAGCTGTGTTGAGAAGGAAATCTAGCTATCCGTAATTTGTGCATTTCGTCAATTACAGATAAAATAGCAAGGTACCTGACAAAACCAGTTGCAGATACTCTTCTCTGCAGTATATTCTTAAGACAAAAATGTCAAGTCTCTTGAAAATCTTGGACATAAGTAATTATTCTACTGTTATATTTATTATAAGAACAGGGAAAAAAATGTTCAATTTATTTTTTAAATTACTGATAATGAACTTATTTTCATTCATTCATTTTAATAAGTGAAGGGAGTCTGAAAGGCGGTTTCCAGGAATAAAAAATAAATACATCTATAGCTCCTGTGTTTTTTACATCAATTACACCTGTTTTCATATCGTCTCTGTAAACCTGAATATAAATGCAGTTTTTTAAAAATAGCTAGGAAACTAGTCATCTTTACAAAGGCACAGTACCGCTACAGGGATTGCCTTTACCAGGAACGCTTGGATTGCAGCAGTGACTATTTCACGAGTTGTGCTGTTCTGAAACTTCATTAATTGGATAGATCTATCTCTACAAAGAGTGAGCTTCCCCAGAACTATCAAGTGGCTTTTCCTCAACAATGTTGCAGTGTCAGGTGCTGATAGTGGTTTTTCACATTCCTTTCCTTGCTCAAATAAACAGTCCAGGCTGTCTTTTTCAGTAAGACTGGAAGAATTTTGCAACAATAATTGATTTTGTAATAATTTGCTTCTGCTTCACAGTTTGTCACTGAGGTTGGTTTCTGTTTTGTTTGTGTTTTATCCTTTTTTAATTTTTTTTTAAGTAGCTTCATTCTCAGATCTGTTTTTACAGGTTGAACATGCAGTAAGATTTGCAAACTGAAGAATGGTGTGTGACTGGGTAATAAACTAGAAGGATATCTTAAGCTGGTGTTTTTGATGAATCCTTTGTGTCTTGAAGCCTTTTGCTCCTACCCTTTGTTTTGGGATACAACTGAGAAGTCTCAGGATGTGATTATACGGACCTTTTTTCAGGCACAGTGCCAATGTAAGCTGTTTCTGCCATGTGTTAACCCATAGTTGTGTTGCTGCAGTAGTCCGTATGGCATTGGCTCGTGAGTACTACTGGGAACAGATACAGCTGAAGCAGTAGAGTATTTTTCTTGGTGGGTGGTACTTCAGATAATAAGTAGGAATGAAATGAGAATGTGTTTTGAACTGGGATTGTTTTATGAACTGGATCAAAGCTGGAGTTTGTTAGCCAGCTGTAAGCAGCTAGTCTGCACTGTTTCCGGCTTCCATTAGGCTCATTTGTGATTTAGCAGATTAAGTGTGGAACTTCTTAATTTGTCGTATTGTGTGGATTACTGGCTTTCTATAGAGATGAACCTACCTAGTAATTATAGTTAGCCTGTACTGTAGACATGCTAGGTATCAAGTCCATTTTTTTGTTTTAATTTGCTCTGGTTTGGACCTCTCTCTATAAGCAGTGTTTCATCATCTCAGCTTTTAATGAGATTTCGTTAAGTTGTTGAAAATGGGTTTAAAGTAACAACACAAGTCTGTCTCTTTGCCATATTGTTGAGTTGCTGCTTGGTAACTTGATCAGCACTTGAAGTTTGGAAACATAATGAATTTATTTTTTACCCTTTTTTTTAAAGATATATACTCTATGTCACAAATATTTTGGTTGTTCCCCCCTGCCCCTCAGGTAGTAGGTAGTCAGGGTTAAAGCTGAACAGATGTAGATATATATAGGAGTGTGTGTGTATATATATATAGTGTGTGTGTAGATAGTAATATATATAACAATAGTAATTATGGGAAAATGCAGTTCATCGTGCTTGGGGTTTTTTTTAAGAATTACCTCCTAAATAGCTTTCAGGAAATCTCTTTTGCTTTTAATTTTGGTCATTGTATGTTCTGTTTAAGGCAGTAGTCTGCAAGATGTTGAATGCTTCATGTCACATAGGAGACCAAGTTTTTTGTTGTTTAGCTTGAGGGGAGAGAGATCCTTTGGCTCTTACTTAGGTCCTCTGGTTAGTGGGAAGGGAGCTAAATTTTTTATCTTGCAATATAGCTGGTTCTCTGCTTTGCCATTCTGTGTGTCTTTGCAGTTTGGTGATGTGAACTTGTAGATTTACGTTTCTATATTGTAGAGTGACTTGGGTAAAAGGACAGTAAATTTGGGTTTGAAACTGATGAAGAAGAAAATTCAAGTTGATAGGTAGAAATGAATGATGGCTCCTTTAAATGTATATTCAAACTGGAATTTAATTACTCTGGACAATTTAATCTTCTGTTTGCACAATGCTCAGGTAGCATCCTGGTGCTGAAAATGTTTGCGACAGATCAGTCTTGCCTGTAGTGGTAAAAGCGTTGCAGGCTCAACTGTCTCATGAAGGAGCTGTGAGATCAAGAGTTGTATCCACTTTTTCCAACAGTGTCAGCTGATCTGTAAAGGTTGTGACAACCTTTTTGTATGGTTTTATTTTAATTTGAAAATCCTTTTTTTAAGGTTCTGCTATGTTCACTGAATTTAATTATTGTTTCTGAAGACTGTATGTTATTTCCTATGTTTGTAGCGTTGAAGATTTATACTTGCACCATGCCTGTGTGCATTGTACAATCATAGAATGCCAGGTTGGAAGGGACCTCAGGGATCATCTGATCCAACCTTTTAGGTGATATATAGTTTAATTGAGATGACCCAGCACCCTGTCAAGCTGAGCCTTCTGTGTCCAGCGTAGAGGAATCTGCCACTTCACTGGGGGGATTATTCCAATGCTTAACTCTCTTCTCATGGTGAAAAATTTTCTTCTGGCATCCAGTCGAAATCTCCCTAGGAGCAACATATGCCCATGACCCCTTGTCTTTCTGCTACTCATAAAAAGGGGATCTCAATCCTCGTGGTAGACGACCTTTATATACTGGTACATGGTAAATGTGGGTTTTAATTTGAAAATTTGAAATTGAATCTGTCTGCTTCCCTTCAGAGCCATCTTTGATGTCCCATTGATTTTTTTTTTTTTTTTTTTTTAGTAGTTATGTTTGGGTAACCTGTTAAAACATAATGTGAACTGAAATGATTGCTTTGATATGACAAAGTATACCCATAACAAATCACTAAAGACAATCTGCCTAATTATAGGGAGTTACACTGTGGATTTGTTTTAAACTTTTTGAGTCAGCTGCACAAATCCTGCTCAATATAAATGGGAGATACTTCTAACCATCCCTGGAATTCTGCTCCCTTTGTATGACTCTGACCTCATTCAAGATGGTGGAAGAACCACTGCTTCATAATACGTTTTCTGTTGACAGAGGTGGGATTGACCATTGTATCAAAATTTGTGTTTGAATCTCTGAGAACACAGAGATGAAATCTGCCACAAAAATAATAGAATTTCTCCCAATAATGGTCTTCATCAGGAAGAGTTCTTAGGGAGAAACTAATGGATATTTGTTGAGAAAAAGTCATGCCAAGTTGAAGGAAAATGAGCAAAACCCCAAGTTCTGAGTTTCACATTAGGGTATCTTTCGTAGAATAACTTAGGTTGGAAGGGACCTCTGGTCATCACGCAACTAGCTGTTACCAGGGCAGTCTGTATCAGACATAAATGCTTATATAAGGAAACTGTACAAACAGCAAGATGACACAATTTACATCAAACTGCAATTCTTCAACAAGTTAACTTTTTTCCTGACGATACAGACTGTTCTGGAGAGTCTTTTGTGGAGAAAAAAAAATTTAAAAATAATTTTAAATCGATTGAGAGAAATCAGTTATGTACTTGGGTAAAATTACTGGAGAAATAACCATGATTTTTTTGTATTTCTTGCCACTTTCTTTTAAATTACTTTTTGTATGTAATTTTCTCTTTAGGATATGGTTATACAAGCTCTTAGACAAACTAACAGCCGTAGTATAGAAGCTGCCATCGAGTTCATAAGTAAAATGAGCTACCAGGACCCTCGTCGGGAACAGATGGTTGCAGCAGCAGCGCGACCTGTAAACACAGGTATGAAACCACCAGGTATGTGTAGCCCTAGTAACTCACTGAGTATATTTGTTTAGGTGAAAACTATAAAATTGCAAATTACTCCTTTATGTGCTTACAATGGAACAGAGGAGATGTTGAACCACAGGTTTCTTGCTTTTAAAAACAGCATGTGAAGTATATAATGTAATCCTTCTGAAAGATAGGTGCATTTGAAATTAATTTCTTAACTGATTCTTTTTATAAGTGCATGGATTTATTATTTTGTGTAAGTATTTTATATAAGGAATGACATTCAGATCTCATTTTAGTAATTTTTGTTCCTTATTAGTGTGATGCCTGTATTTTGTTTGTAGTGTCAGGTGCCACTTGGAAGTTAGTGGTGAGCACTTAATTCTTATTTTAATTTTTTGTCTCTCTCTTCACTCTCTTTGCACACAGCAGCACTATGTATGTCTATTTTGGTGTGTATTTATTTATGTATCGTATGGCTACAATATTTGTATTTTAGGATCTCCTGTTTCAAGATCCTCTCTCTGCTTATTTTTCTGCTTGGTTCCAGATTTTTTTGTTATTGTTTTTTTAAGGCAGACTTCATATTTTTACAGATTGTAGGGAACAGACTATAGCTTTAGTAGCAAAAGAGTCAGAATTTTTCAACTTGCTATTATTGCTCTCTTAACACGTACAAGCACATTTTTAATGGATCTTGATGCTTTTCTTTTTCTAACAGGCTATAGTAGCATACACCTAAACAACAGTAACTTCCAAATGCAGCAGAAATACCGAACTTCAATTTGACTGAAGTTGAGTGCTGAGCTACTAGCACTGTAAAGTTAGGTTTTAAATTGACTGTATAGGTATAAGGAAAGATTCATAGTCAGGAGTAGCAAAGTACAGCATTATTTTCATTTGGTCTGAGGCAGGCTTAGTTGGTGTTTGTATGAAACTGCTAGCTAAACACCACCATTTAGCCATGTTTTTCATTGTTACTTGTAAAGATATAGTAATTAACACATTCTTTTACCAAAGATATGGTGACTTACAGCAGTTGCAGTCCTGTATTTGTATCTCGGTAGTAACATTGTAAAAAGCACAATGAGACTGGGTGCACTTTCCATTCTTTGCATATGATTTTGTTCATATAATGCAAAATAGCATCTGTGAAATAAATGTATTGTAGAGTTTGGCCCTTTGCATTTTGCTTTCATACAGTTTTCATTCTTGTCTCTATATAACACTTTTACTCATAAAGACATAACTTTTAAAAAGTAAGTACCTAATCAGGTTTTGCATCCAAGGAGTATAAGAAGTTTGGATACACACAGTGGTGTAAGCGGGCTGTTTGATTTTACAGCATCCAGTTAAATTTTAGTATTAAGAACATACAGTTTTTAATAAATCTTAAACTGGAAGGAATAGCGACATGACTAAAGAGGTTTTTCCCTGCTATTGTTTTTTTGTGTTTGTACTGAACATCTTTTCTGAGAGTTGCTTTTATGCATGACTAAAAATGCATTATGTGCCTAATAATTTTGCATATTACAATTTTTCTATTAAAAACTCAATGCATCTGTAACTGAAGCAAAATGCATTATCAGAAAACTGATTTCTAAAAACTGACACTCTAGTTTCCTTGCATTTTTTGCTCTTATTTTGTGTACTGAGTATATTAGTGTAGCGTGCTGTGTTTTACTAGATAGGGGTAACTTTTTCATGTGAAGTACAGTGGATTATGCTATGTCAGAGAATTCTTGTCCTATTTCTGAAGTAATTAATTAATAAGAATAAAATATTCAAATTAGTAAATAGAAATAACTTCTAATAATGTAAATGCTGTGTTTGCTTCTTGGAAAAGCAGGGACTGTACAGCAATCAGTTAACCGCAAGCAGAGCTGGAAGGGTTCTAAGGAGTCCTTGGTTCCTCAGCGGCATGGCCCTTCCCTGGCAGATGGTGTGGTTTATCGCTCAGAAAGTCCCAGCTCTCAGCCAGATGTGGGGAGGCCGTTATCTGGATCTGGCATTGCAGCATTTGCTCAGGCTCATCCTGGCAATGGACAGCGAGTGAATCCCCCACCTCTACCACAGATAAGGAGTGTTACTCCTCCTCCTCCACCTCCTCGAGGACAGACACCCCCTCCAAGGGGAACGACTCCTCCACCTCCTTCCTGGGAATCAAACTCTCAAACAAAGCGTTACTCTGGAAACATGGAATATGTGATCTCCCGTATTTCTCCAGTGCCACCAGGAGCATGGCAGGATGGTTATCCACCTCCACCTATGAATCCTCCACCCATAAATTCTTCCACGCAGGGTCAGAGAGGTATGAGCGCTGTCCCCATTGGCAGGCAACCAATAATCATGCAGAGTTCTGCCAACAGCAAATATAGCTTTCCCTCAGGAAGAGCTGGAATGCAAAATGGAAATTGTCAGGCAGAATTCATAGTTCACCAGAATGTGGCATCTGGGAACTCAGTGAGTCGCCAACCACCCCCATACCCCATGAATCCAACTAACAGGCAAAGTCCCACAGCACTACAGATGCAGGCAGGAGGATCTGCTCCTCCTTCAGCATACACCAATGGGAATCTTCCTCAGGCAATGATGGTGCCAAATAGAAATAGCCACAACATGGAACTTTATAATACCAATGTAGCTGGAATACCTGCGTCCTGGTCACAGCCTTCCCCGGTGCAGCCGCAGTCATCACCTGGTAATGGGCATGACATGCCTACGTGGCAACCCAATGTTCCCGTACGCTCAAATTCTTTCAACAACCATCATGGAAATAGGCAGAGTCACCCTAGCAGCTCGCAGCCTTCTGCTACAACAGTAACAGCTATAACGCCAGCTCCCATTCAGCAACCAGTAAAAAGCATGCGTGTGTTAAAACCAGAACTACAGACTGCCTTAGCGCCGACTCACCCTTCCTGGATGCCACAACCAGTGCAAACTGTTCAGACCATTCCATTCTCTGAGAGTCCATCTACAAATATGGCAGTTATGTCTCCTGTTCCAGAGGCTCCAAATTACCAAGGTCCCCCACCACCGTATCCAAAACACTTGTTACACCAGAATCCCTCTGTCAATCTGCACGAGACAGGACCCAAGCTCAGCAAGGAGGAACCTCCTATTTTGTCCAAGGAGGATGAGAATGAAAAGAATTACGAATGTATTGATTCGACAGATAAAGAAAAGAAACAAATTACAACATCACCTGTTCCTGTCAGAAAAAATAAGAAAGATGAAGAAAGAAGAGAGTCTCGCATTCAAAGCTATTCCCCTCAGGCCTTTAAATTCTTCATGGAGCAGCATGTGGAGAATATACTCAAGTCACATCAGCAGCGTTTGCATCGGAAAAAACAGCTAGAGAATGAAATGATGCGGGTAAACTCTTTCTTCTCTCTAAATCAATGACTAGAACTGTTCCCATGTTTATTTTAATAAATATGTCTTAACTGTAGAATGATTAAATAGTACAGATAAATAGAGCATTGTTGTATATTGTGGTATTGAAGTTTATTTTTAGGTTTTGTGTTTGAGATGTGGTAAAATCTTCATTGCTGTGTTTACATACTTCATTGTATTTTTAGAAATTAAATTTTTAAAGTAAGAGGTTTGCGAGTCTAAATATTGTTCACCTGACTCATATATGATAAGGCAGCAGAAGCAAAACTGTTGCATGAACTGGGATTTAACTACATGGTTCATAGTTTTTTTGTTACGGCTCTATTTAATCTTGATTTTTGAGTGAGTTGTATGCAATAGTTTAATGAGTTTTAAAGTATTTTCATTTTTTTAAAGCAAACGCTGCAGGTACAAGCAAAGCAGGGACAAGTGGTAGGCTAATTAGTGCATTAATATAGTCATTCAAGCAGTGATACCTTTTACATTCTGCAGTTTGTTTCCAGTAGTGATGGGGGGGTTAAGTTAAAATTTAAAAAAATCAATATTTAACAGATTTTTGAATGGGAGAGACAAGGTACCTTTTGCCTAAGTATTTTATAATCCAGGCTCTAACGGTATGTTTAACCAAGGGATAATTTAATGGGATAATAAAAAAACAGACCAAAAAAAACATGCAAAATCAATTTCTGTGTGCCTACGTGCAGTCAGCAGTCTATTTATAGGTAAAAAGAGGAGCTGATGCATACATAAGTCATTTCAAAAGGGAAAATAGTGGGAAGTGGTGAAATTAAGATTTGCAGAAATGGAAATTCCAGATGTATTACCTTACATGTATTTCTTAGCAATTGTAGTTGAAAATTATGTACCTTTTAATTTATTTTATGAAAGAATATATTTGGGTTATGCCACTTTCTTGAAGTGCTGTTTTCTGAATCCATGTTTTCTTACTCTGGAAAGTCTTACTGTAAGCTGTAGTGTTTTGTAAATGTTTACTTAATCACAGAAATGTAAATGTTAGCAAGATTTCTTCCTGGAACTCTTTCTAGAGCTTTATTCTTAGTCTTCTCTCTTTCCTTTTCACTTCCACTAACAGCTGATTTAAACTGTTAAGGTGTGGGAAGCTTTCCTGAACTCTGTAGCCTCCATCCCTGTGTAGACAAGTAAGATTCTGGAGCAATAGTATTTAATAAGAATAGCATGATCCCTTTTTTAGAGGGTTTTTGCATGCAATCCTGCATCAAAATTAAGCATGAATTTATTTTGACTATTTTTGAGTACTTAAATGTAAGATTATAATTAATGTGGATTTGCAAACTTCACTTTCCCTTCTTACTGTGTTGTGTTCCATAGTATCGCAAGCATAAGCATTACTTATATGAAAGCACGGATATAACTTTTCTTGATAATTTTCTTGTGCATTTAAAGTCTTTTCTTATGTGAAATGCAATTTATAATATTTATACTAGATTTAAAGCCGGGATGTTTAACTAAAGATGAAGGGTGGAAAATGGAATATTATTCTGCAGTGGACTTCTCCTTTTTCATCAGGGTATAGGAGAGGAATCCCACAACAGTGAATTATATTTAGGTTCTTCATGAAAAGGAGAAAGGGAAACTAGCTCATTACCTCATGGAAAGGGTTTAATCCCTCCTTTTCTCCTCTTTGGTAAGAATTTTTGTAAGGAAAAAATAACCAGAATGCATTCCTAAGAAATACCTACCTTCACAGGGTGCTGTTTGTTTAGCATAGGTGACATATTTCTATGCTGTCAGGTTTCCTAGGGAACAGAGTGGAGCTGTCTCAAAAATACTTAATTTAGATGCATGAATTTGGCCAAGAATTATGCTAGACATCTTTGCTGCAAAGAGAAAATTAAGTCATGATTTAAGGCACAGCAAGATGAGAAGGGAGCAAAATGAGAGTGAATTATTTAATGTCATAGAGAGATCATTTCAGGAAGCTCTCAAGTCTGGCATTGCCTAGGAATAATTGGGTGTTTGTGCAGCTGACAGAGTTGGTTAATTTTTGGTAAATGCTGTAGCTGAGGAGAGTTCTAGGGAAAATACAGCCCTGCAGAGAGCCATCAGCATGTGATTAGCATTTGTTTTAGTGGATGTCATAGGAAAAAGTGAAGATTTGGGGGGAGAGATGGCACACTGCAGTAAGTAGTCTGCCTTTTTACAACAAAAGTGTGAGGATACAACAGCTACAGAGCAGATACTAGAAAGTAAAGCTACAAGGTTTTGGGAGACTCTTTTTGTATGCCTTGCAATGATTAATTACAGCATTGGGTCTCACTCCTCCCACGGTTTTGTTGCCATCAGTTATATTCCTTGCAGTTTTCTGACTGATCGTTGGGGTTCAGTTTGTGTGCAGGTGTAGCTGTACAGACAGGACTTGAGAAGGTGACCCACCGTTGTCTGAACTCTAACAGGGTCAGGTCTTCAAATGTCTCCTTGACATTTGTAAGTCTTCAAACGTTCCTCCATCTGCATTGAAGTGTACCTTCAGCGTGCCCATTGACAGGAAACTTGAGGTGTTTCTGTCCTGGAAGACAGTGCCCAAATGTTCCTGCAGTAACGTGTTCAGAAAGACAATTTCTTGATTCAGATTATGGAGTTGAACCTATTTCCTGCGCCCAGTCTTGAAACTACTCCTACACAGTCCCAACCACTGACTGTCTGATGTCAACCAAAAATTTTGTTCCACATTTGAGAGAACCATACCCATTTAAATCTTACTGACTTGATATTCTTTGTGAAGTTTGGTTAGATAAGCATTTTGTATGCATTTTCCTAATTGCATCTCCTTTGGATACATTTTTGTTATGATGCCTGTAGAAATTTTCTGTGTTTTAACAGTATTTTGTTTAATAGGTGACATAGTACCCTGAAAGCATTTTTAAGGTGTTGATTGATATTTAATTGGTCTTTGATCTCACCTTTTGTCTCAGTCACATCTGTTGTATTTTGTTTCAAGTTGTAAGTTAGGCCAAGTCTATTAGCATGCACTTTATACAGGCCTAGACTAGTGGTTACCTAATCCTGATGATGATCCTACATACTGCTGTGCAGACAGAATCTTAAACATTCGAACCATTGAGGAGATGGTAGCAGCAAGATTTTGGCATCAAGAATTGATAAGATGTGACACTAAGAAATTGAAAATTTCTAGAATAGTGCTTGAGTAACAGTTGTGATGTTTGCAGGGATTCACTTTGGCCATGTGTAATTTTATGATCAGTGTCAAGGAAAAAATAAGGTAATACTGTAGATTGAACTTAGAAATCATTGCTTTAGGGTGATGATTTCAAGCCAGATAGGCAAATAAGGTAATTCAGATGCTATGTAGAAGACAGCATATAAAATTCTGAAAAATGCTGACAGAAAACAAAAGAAGGAATGAACATCAGGTTATGTGGTGGTAGACTTACAGAGAAAGAATATTTAAAATAAAAACTGAAGAAAGATTGTGTTCACATTAAAACCAAGAAGAAGGGACAGTCTGATCCCAGGGCCTGGAATTTGCCAAGAAAAATGGCACTGGAATTGAATGGCACTGTAAAGGAATTGAAGCCAGCAAAATACACTAGGAGGAACCCAGCTTGGAATATGGTGAGAATGCTCAGTGTGGTTCCTGTAGATAAGGGTTTCCATGCTGTAGGAGATCCGTGTAGCCTGTGAGTGTTTCAGCTGTCAGAGTCGTAGTGGTGTTGGCCAGAACATCCAGGGGTGTTCATTCAAGATAGGGGTGTGTCCACAGCTGAGAGACAAGAATTGATACCACGGGGAGGAGTGAGCCACTTAAAAGACATTGGTGTGCTGGACTAGTTGGTATGTAGAGTGGAGAGTGGTAGAGAGTGTGGCTGAAGTCCTGTTAGAAAGAGATGGGTTATGTGATAAGAGTGAAGATCAGATCAGTGGTTTGCAAATTACCCTTTATCTTCTCAGATCTTCTGGTGCATGGCACCTCATGCATTTTGCTGTTGAAAGTGGTCACATTTTGTTTTTTTATCGCTCCTGTATGTGTATGTAGAGTTCTAATGTGTAAATTAAAACAAAACCCTTTAAATATTATTTCCCGTGTTGTATATAAGTATTTGGTTTGCTTTGCCCAAGTCTTGTAGTATTAAGATCACCAAGAATTAAGAGTACTGTTCACTCTTCAGATTTAATTCTGTTTGCTGCACAGGTTGGATTGTCACCAGAAGCCCGAGATCAAATGAGGAAAATGTTGTGTCAGAAAGAGTCTAATTATATTCGGCTAAGAAGAGCTAAAATGGACAAGTCGATGTTTGTAAAAATTAAAACCTTGGGAGTTGGTGCTTTTGGAGAAGTTTGCCTAGCAAGAAAAGTGGACACTAATGCTTTATATGCAACAAAAACTCTGAGGAAAAAAGATGTCTTGCTTAGAAATCAAGTTGCTCATGTTAAAGCTGAGCGGGATATCCTTGCAGAAGCTGATAACGAGTGGGTAGTTCGCCTGTACTATTCATTCCAAGATAAGGACAACTTGTACTTCGTAATGGACTACATTCCAGGAGGTGATATGATGAGTCTCCTAATTAGAATGGGTGTATTTCCAGAAAATCTGGCACGGTTCTACACAGCAGAACTGACCTGTGCAGTTGAAAGCGTTCATAAAATGGGCTTCATCCACAGAGATATTAAACCTGACAATATCTTGATAGACCGTGATGGTCATATTAAATTGACTGACTTCGGGCTCTGTACAGGTTTTCGATGGACCCACGATTCAAAATACTACCAGAGTGGTAAGAGAAATATAAAAGATTTCTTTGTTATTTTATTGACTTGTCATTCTTTGCAAGGAAATAAATAAGAAATGGGTAGAAAGATGATTGTGCTCTTTCCTTTCTAAATAATAACACCTCTAACAATATGTCTGCATATCACTCAAATTATAGAAAACAACATTTGGTTAGGGAGAGTTTGTAAATATGAGCATTGATTCCTTAAGGGAGAAGGAATGATCTGTGCTGCTGTACATTTAACCCAGTTGTGGCTTCTGAAATTTGGAGAGAGAAAATCACCACAGTAGCAAGGTCATTGCTTAGACAGCAGCCCTAACTCTGTTTTGAAGATAGGACTGATACTTTAAATTTTATTGTTCTTAAAAACCTTGTGCCAAGTTCTGAGTGTCTCATGTACTTCATTTTAGAGTAACGTATTGATTTTTGAGAAAGATTTAAGTAGGGTTTTAAAAATCCTGTTCAATTACTTAAAACAACAGCTAAAAAAAAGTTAGAGAAAAAAAATTGACAGTGCTGGGACTGGTAAAATACAAATTCAGTAATAGGTTACTGTTTTTAATTTTTAAAAATAGAAACATGCATTCAAAACAATTTTTAATTGACTTTTGACTTGTTTTTATCAAAATGTCTTGTATCTTAGGCCAGACTGTTACACAGTCTCTGGAGAGAAGTTGATTCTGATGCTTTAAATATTGGGGGGGTTCTTTTTAAGTAAGAACAAGAACAATATATGCACTGTACAATGTGGTTGTGTTAAGGAAAAACTGAGAAAAGATCAAACTCGGTACTTTGTCATAGTTATGTCAAAAATAAACTTAAAAAAAGGTGTCCTCAAAAGTTGGTATTTTATATCATAAGCAAACCCTCAAAATCCTGATGTTAGTTATTGTATTAGCTCTCAAAAGCGAGGGCTGAATTTGAAACAGAATCTGTCTTATAACAAGAAATGTTAATGGGTAAAGAAAATTTCATACTAGATAAGAGCTAAAGTAATCTTTGATTTTGGCATCTAACTTAATTATAGGTGATCACGCACGTCAAGACAGTATGGATTTCAGCAATGAATGGGGTGACCCAGCAAATTGCAGGTGTGGGGATCGGCTGAAGCCGCTTGAACGTAGGGCAGCACGTCAGCATCAGCGCTGTCTGGCCCATTCCCTTGTTGGCACGCCTAATTATATTGCGCCAGAAGTATTGTTACGAACAGGTAACGCATTTTTGTCTTGTAGTCTTGTTGCAAAGTAACTGATATTCGGGAAGCTTGCTTCACCTTCCTTACACTGCCACTTTTCCCAAGTATATGATATTTTGACAAAAAAAAAAAAATACTTGTTAGTGTGGAAATCTTAAACAAATATTGAATAGAATTATCTTGTGAACCTTTCTTATTCTTAGAAATAATAAGGCCAAAATTATACTAAATCTTTTATACCTTGTTTTGAATTCATTTCAGGTTACACACAGTTATGTGACTGGTGGAGTGTTGGAGTAATTCTTTTCGAAATGTTAGTGGGGCAGCCTCCATTCCTGGCACAAACACCACTGGAAACACAAATGAAGGTAGCTTTAATAACAAGTGTGGCATTAACAGTCTGAAAAAGCAGGATTGAAATTCACATAACCTTTCTAATTTGTAATGGAATCAAAGGTGGTTTCTGAGAGTGCTGCTCTATCCAAGCATGTTATAAATGTTATAGTAAGATTTTAAACTTCACTGTGGTGGTGCACTTAATTTGTAAAGGGATTTAAGGATTATGTTCATATTTTTTATCCAGTCATGCAGTAAATATGCCAACTGAAAATCACATTTCAGATCTCAGCCGTTCCATTTCACTTCTTGCACCTGTTCTAGTTATCCTTTCCACTTTCTTTTCTTCTCCTCTTCCAGCATCTGGGTGTTCTTTTCCCACCACTTGGCTTCCATGTTTGCTTACCTGCAGAGGATTTCTTTTGGTGATGTATCTGCAGGTGCTAAGCATGCAAAGGTGGAGAAGCAGCAGATGACTGTGGCTGCTTGGGGTTACTGCTAGCTCAGAGCCATTGATCCCTTCTTTCCTGAGCCCTAGCTGTTTCAGAGAAACCACCTAGGGCAATCTTCTGCAGGTGCCATTTTTGTGAAACCACATTCAGCTTGAAAGATATTCGTTGGCTCAGATGTAGTGCAGTATTAATATTTTTTTTTACCTTAAATCTGTTAATCTTTCCAATGCATCAAATAAATCAAAATTCATTTTCCTTACCTTCTTCTTAAGATTGTAATCCATGTGCCTAATCTTAAATTCCAGGTGCTAGGTTTTGGTATCTTGTTGGTTTATAGCAGGAGGATTCCGTGCCAGACTCCAGTTTAGATCTGGCATGTAAATAAACTTTAGTTAGATTTGCCATATTTTCAGACAAAATATTCCTTGCGTTTCCGAAAGAGCAGCTTTGTGTTTTCTCCTTTCTAGTGTGAAAATACTTAGATGCATTGAATGATTGCTTTGTGGCAGTTTGGGGTTGTTTTAATTTTCACTGTGTTTTTTCCTTTTTATGAAATTGTAAATAGAATAATGCCTCTTTTTGCTTTGAAGGTTATCAACTGGCAAACTGCACTTCATATTCCACCTCAAGCTAAATTATCTCCAGAGGCTTCTGATCTTATTATTAAACTCTGCCGAGGGCCAGAAGATCGCTTAGGCAAAAACGGTGCAGATGAAATAAAAGCTCATCCATTTTTTAAAACAATTGATTTTTCAAGCGATCTACGACGACAGTCTGCTTTCTACATTCCCAAAATCGCTCATCCTACGGACACATCAAACTTTGATCCAGTTGATCCAGATAAATTGTGGAGTGATGATGATAAGGAAGGGAACAGAAATGATACACTTAACGGGTGGTACAAAAACGGAAAACATCCTGAGCATGCCTTTTATGAATTCACTTTCCGAAGATTTTTTGATGACAATGGCTACCCATACAACAATCCAAAGCCCATTGAGTACGAGTATGGTAGTTCCCAAAACTCAGAACAGCAGTCAGATGATGACGATGATGATGAACAGGCACGTAGAGGAGTTCAAAATCGTGACCTGGTTTATGTTTAGTAGAGGAATAAAGATTAAAAACTAAATAAACTTATTTTACAGCTGCAATTTTTCATGAGTCTCTTCTCCTAAGAGAACTGAGAGAAGATTGCTAGAGTAAATAAATGCACAGGTTGGTTTTTTTTGAACACTAAAAAAATTGTGTTTTCTCTTTCCCTCTCTGTACATTTTGCTTCCCCAGAACATGAGATCCTTCTCAAATTTTAATTTATTCCAGCATTGTTAATTGTTTAATTTAGAAGAGATTTGATGTTAAGTGAAAAAAAGAAAAAGCCACTTGAATTTTATTATCAGTTTTCTGTACTCTAAGTACTCAAAATAGGAAATAGTGACTGTTTTTTTTTTTTTTACTTAGATGATGCCTAGTATCTATTTGTACATATACTGAATAATTTTAGAAAACGAGTCTCCATTTCAGAATTTTTACTGACAGTTTTTCCTTGCATTTACCAAATATAAAACCTACGTTACACTAATAAAGCTCTCTGATACAATTCTGAAGAGGAAAAAAAGGCTGCTGCACCCTCACTTCTCACTGTGTTTAGCCTAATTATTCACAGTGTTGGAAAAACTGAGCCATCTATCTGGTGAAATGTTTCCAGCTGCTGTGGTAGTGACATAGTTCTCAGCTTCAGAACCAGAAAGTGTCAGTTGTGGCAATAAAGTGATTGTAAAGTGAGAAAATATTAGAACTAGTATCTTATTAAATAGTAATAGAATTTGACATTAGTAATGCTGTAGCACATGACTGATACTCTGAAAGCAGGACGACTGCTTACTCTGAAACAACTTGATTGTCTCCTTTCATCAGTTCTCCAATAGTTATGAGAGGAAAAAAAACTTTAGGAAGAACACTTCCTGAAATCTAGTTTAATTTTCTGACTACAACCAAACTGTAAAGTGTGTACAGTTCTGCTCTAGTTGGAGTTTTTAGTTTGAAAAATAAAATTTAGGATAGTTTCTTTATTATAGGTTTGAGATTGTAATGGGAAAAGATTGTAAATTATGGCTTTTGAGACTGTTGTGGACAGTAGTTTCACTTGGCTTTAATGGTTCTCCTCCTAGTCACACAAACGGTGAGGAGAAACGCCATGAACCAGTCCCTCTAAGCCGTCAGTACAGCTTCAGTGGTCCACCGAGTTCGGCACAGAATTAGGAGCTTAGGACTGTGCCTGGTGCCTTCCGCATTGCTGTTTTCATAGTTTCCTGCAGCAGGTGAGCAGGCATCGCCTTGGGTCTCACGGTGCGAGGGCGCTGCGCCTCTTGATGTTGTGGGTAGCAGGGAGGGGGCAACCCCCTAAGCAGCTTCCCTGAGACAAAAGCAAGAGTTAGAGGTGAGAGACAGAAAGAATTATGGGATTTATCTGTCTTCTCCTTTGTTCTGAAGCTAACACAGTGGTGAAGAAAATGCACTATTTTTAGTAAACGTTATGTCTTTTAAAACATTTCCTCCTCCTTGGAATTGAATTCCAGTGGATAGTCTAAAAATGTGCCTGTAAGCATTACTGCTTTTTTAAATTATTATTTGTGCCATTACGCTGGCATCTGAGCATCATGAAATTGGTGTTCATAGCTGTTCTTGCAGCAAATGCCAGTTTATTTTTCTCACCAAGCTGGTTTAAGAAATTCTTGTGTGGTTCTGGCCATTTGTTCCCTGTCTTGTCTTCCAGTTCAGTGTCTCTCTTCGTGCCAGTGCAACTGTCTGTAGCACTGTGCTAAGTTCTGGATCAGTGAAAAAACTATGTTCAGCATTTGGAAACTGATCCAGTTTCCAGTGTGGTCCAATAAGTGATTTATATTGACATAAAGGAGTGAACTGCCGTAAAGAGGTTTGGCAGAGGGGAAACTTCTTAAAACAGACTTGGTCACAGGAGACAACATTTGTGGAAGTTCACCCCTCTTCTGTGAAGTGCTTATCATGGTTGCAAGTTGCTTATGTAAAATAATCTTCCTTTCTCAAGCAGGTCATTAGCTACTGTCTGTAATGAAAAGGAGTTTCTAGCTTAATAAAATAATTCATGTTCTGTTTGCCTGTTCCACGGCTGTTGAAATAGAATAGCTTTTAAGATTCATTTTGGCTAGCTTAAATATTATAAAATGGCTGCAGTGTATAACTACTCCATTTTATGTTAAAAAAAGATTGTTTTCTGTGTAAATAAACTTTAAGATTATCCTCCTTCGTAGTAAATATCCCAGTAAAACTGGTCTACTTGTCTTGAAGTAAAGTATAATATATTACTGGTTGAAGATAATTTAATCAAGCCTGCCTTACCATTTGTGAAGTGTGCAGAGAAAGTAATGTCAATTCTTCATTAAATTGACTGTTAAAATTGCTATTTTATCTGAGTGCATTTCTCCTCTGCCTGCATTATATTGTGGTATATTCCTGTTTAAAACTGGTCTTTACCCAATGTGTTTAAAAAAAAAAAAAGGGGGGGGGTCCTGTAAAGGCACCACAGTTCTATTCAAGCAAACCCAATTGCTTTTATTAAAGGAAATTATTGCATCTTTTAAGGACATGTGAGTATTGAAATATTAAATATTAGTTTACCATTTTTAGACAAATATAAGAAGAGCTCACATCTTTAGACTTTGGCAGATGCTTCTGGCATTTTCTGTTATCTTGTGTTAGAAGTTATAATATACCTTGTTTGAATTTTGCCACCTGTATGCTGCAGTATTATATATGTCCTTGCAAAAATGCAGTGTCTTATGGTCCAAGTTCTCTTGAGAAAGTTAGTTACACGTCAATGTTGTCACAACTCTCCAACATGCCATATCTTACCCATGTTTTGAAATGTCATGTTTCATACGTACATTCAGAGTCTTGAGATTCTTCATAGCTGCTGCTTTTATAACATGGGTGTTTCACTAGTGACCTGTGATGGGGATTGGTTTGCATGGGCAGTTGAGAAAAGAGGCTCCTAACCAGCCGCTGTGAAATTCTGCAGTGAGTTTTAGTTCAGGTTACTTTCACTTTGTAAAGCATGAAAATAAATTTCTCTTTTATGTGCCCTTGTATACATGTTAATTGTATTTATAAAATGTTCTATAATCCTATAATTGTACTGTAAATACTATTTGATATTCAGTGGCAGTCTATCCTAGGGCAGGCCCTCTTGCTGTATCTTTTCTATCCTCGATTTGTAATAGAATTTGTAGAATATACGGCTAGAAAGTCTCTTTGAGACTGACTTCTGCTGTTGCAAAGCTGTGAGTGGGAATGATTTATTTAGACTCCTTTTAATATTATTCAGCTATCAGGCAGTGCAGTGGGCGAGTTCTTAGATGATGATGCTGTCAACCAAGATGCTATTAGGCTTTGGTTTCAGATGCTTTTGGTGTTTCAGATCAGACCTTTAATCTGCTTGCTTTAATTCAGCCAAAGCAAAAAGATAATAAATTGGGTCAATGTCATAGTAAAATGTTTGAATGCCTTAAGATGATCTTGATAAAGGCACTATTCAAGTTTACTGATTCGTATATATCTATATAGATATATATAGATATATTTCATGTGTGTATATGTATATATAATGTCTTTTTTGTATTATAAATATCTTTCTGACTGTCAGTTCTTTTGGATCCTCTAATTAAATACATAGACCACCGCATGATTCTGCGTAAGCAAATTATTCATTTATTATGTGCCTCATTAGTAAACTTAGCAATCTTGCATTATCTCACAGGCATAGTAAGTTATTCACTGGTCTTTTGAATATTGTGTACTTGTCTCCGTCATGACATGGGCATCCCCTTTTGCCAGGTCTCTCCAGCTACGTGTGGTGTCTGATCTCTGAGCGCTTACTGGTATGTTTGGATTCTGTAGGGTTACATGGTGGTAGCTTGGACCACAATTTCCAAGTCCCCTAATTTTTTAGTGAAAAGAATGCGTGTCTTTTATGCTGACTTTCCCAGTCGGTACCCTGGTGCATCCATCCCCTTTGTGCAGGAACATTAAGTTTTCTGTGTGTCTGTTTGTGCCCAGTATGGGTGAGAAGCTGACTGAACTGTTAGCCCAAACGTGCATATTTGACCTGAGGGATGCGAGTGGATGGTTACATTGACGCTTGTGTACAAGTAACTTGTGAATGAGAGAAAGAATTCTAGCACTGGGGAACAGCCTGACTGAATTATCAACTACTGGTAATCGGTGACGTTCCTGCGTTTCAGAAACTGCTTCTGTTTTCTCAGAATCGGTTTCTGCAGTGTAACACCTGCTGGGGTAGTAAAAACCCACACTGAGTCTTTCTCAGAAGTGAAAATCAAATTCTTGGTTTGGCTAATCAAATATGAAACATTAGTTGCCCAAATGCGTTTATTTTTCTTTCTCCTTCACACCCTTCTCCCCCGAGACCCCTTTAGCCAGCAACAGCCCTACTGATTAACAAAAAAAAATCTCATTTAATAGCAGAAATGTTATTTTACTTCACTGTCATCTCGTGTTTGTAACCTGTTCTCAAAAGTATACCTTTTTAATGTTCAAGAGTTCCATTTATTGGTGCTTTTTCCCTGTCTGCTGCCTCTTTCATCAAAATAATTAAATCTTAGTTATTTATTATGCATACATTGTGCATCACAAAGCTATTCCTTTTCTTAATAGAGATGTGACAGTGTATCACAGCTCTTAAGTTCATTAGGAGGGAAAATTGTCTTGGAGAAAAACCACTTGAAGTGCATATCTCAGATTGTCGAGGCAGAGGTTGTATTTTATCCTAATTCTGCTTTTGGTTTGAGGGTGGAATTACAGATTTCATTCATTCTTCTGCAAACAGAGGAAGGGTAAATCCCTCCAGCTCACGTCAACCAAGCAATGTGGTATAGGAGCACTTAAGATTTTAGGAACTCATTAAATTCGGGATAGGAATAGATGGGATAAAGCAAAGCCACCGCCGAGGGTTTTCAAACGGTCGCCCCGCCGCGACCATTTGAAAATCTGAGGCAGTCCAGGCGCGATCCGCCACGTTATATTCAAGGGAGGAAGGCGGGAAAGCGTTACTATATCGGCATTGGTGGTTCAGTGGTAGAATTCTCGCCTGCCACGCGGGAGGCCCGGGTTCGATTCCCGGCCAATGCAGATGCTTTTTAACCGTTTTTTTATTTCCTTAAAAATTAAAAACAGACAAACAAACAAACACCCAAACAAAGCAGCTTATCGCCGTCATAATAATACAATAAGTGGCTGTTATTACAAAAAGATAATATGCAGATAATCTCCTGGAAGCATAAACACTCTCTTAAAGTTGAAAGAGTTTATTGATATGCTTAATTGTCTTGTAAGATGCAGCTGTCTTAGGTCAAGAGATAACCTGTCTCAGGGCTGCGAGAATTTATTGATGGGCATAATTGACTTGTGAGATGTAATTGTCCTGGATCGGGAAATAACCTGAGGGGAGTGTCCAGATATGGTTGGATAACCTAAAAAAATTAACATTCTTTGGGGAATCACACAGTTCTTTGTCTAAAACTAGGCTACATACCCGCTGCTTTATAAGATGAGATGCCTTGTTTAGAAGGGCATCTGATTCAGCGCTGAATTGTAAAATGAAAATATAGAATCATAGAATAGTTTGGGTTGGAAAGGACCTTAAAGCCCATCCAGTTCCAACCCCCCTGCCATGGGCAGGGACACCTCCCACTGGATCAGGCTGCCCCATCCAACCTGGCCTTGGACACCTCCAAAGGTGGGGCAGCCACAGCTTCCCTGGGCAACCTGTGCCAGCGCCTCACCACTCTAATTGGGAAGAATTTCTTCCTTATTTCTAGTCTAAATCTGCCCTTCTCCAGTTTATACCCACTCCCCCTACTCCTATCACTCCAAGCCTTTGTAAACAGCCCCTCCCCAGCTTTCTTGTAGCCCCTTCAGGTACTGGAAGGTCGCTATAAGGTCTCCTCTGAACCTTCTCTTCTCCATGCTGGACAACCCCAACTCTCTCAGCCTGTGCTCCTATGGGAGGTGCTCCAGCCTTCTGCTCATCCTCTGGACCCATTCCAACAGTCTTTGCTTTGAAGACTTTGTCCTTTTCAATATTATAGCACTGAATAAGCGTTTCTCACAATTGTATTTTTTGAAGGTTTGGACAGAAGGCCCCTCTGAGTCCATCTTTTCTTTCAAGCAATGTTTTCCAGACACTGCTCATTTTTTTGGAGATGATAACGCCTTTGTGTTCAGTCTCCTCTGTGCTGAACTGATGTGTCCTCTCTGACCAACCGTGTTTGCAGCCTCTCCCCATCTCCAGGACAAGGTCAGGCAGAGCCGAGGCGGCTCCAAAGGAGTTTTGACCGTTGCAAAGGTCACGACAACATTCAAATTCGACCTTGGAAAGCAATAAAATACGCATAATGTTTCTGGGAAAATCTATCCCTGTGCACGTAAGCGGGAAATGCGCTCTCTCCCAGCTTTTGTCCCACGGCACGTGGTCGAGGGGGATCGCTCCCTCGCGTTTCCCGGGCCTGATAAAGGATCCTCGCTTTCTAAAACTCCGAAACGGGTCTTAAGAGAGTTTATTTGCCCGCTTATTTTCGGTGTCAGTAAACCCACCCCCGGCTCGCGTTGGACGCGATCCTACGATCCCACGAATGAATGACCCCCTCCCGCCCCGCCCCGCGCCGGGCTGGAAGTGACGCGACCGGATTTGCCTTCAAACCGCCGGCGGCGGCGGGAGGAGGAGGAGGCGGAGGCGGGCTGGGGGTGGGGCCGGCGGAGGAGGAACGGGGAGGAAGGAATCGGCGGGGCCGGGGCCGAGGTCTGCGAGGGGTGAGTGCCCTCCCGGGGATGGGGGGGTCCCGGGTCCCCGCCCGCAGGGAGGGGGGGATGAGGCTCCTCTTCCCAGCCGCCACCGTGAATCGCGCCGTGATCCGGGGTCACCGCGTGCTTGGAGTCGTTGGGATGCGGCGGCGGGGAGGGGGCGGCTGCCCGGCGCTGTCCCGGGATGCGGGATCCGGCTGGGGTAGGGGGGTCCGGTTGCTCGGCTCTGCCCTGGGATGCGGGGGTTCGGCTGCTAGGCTTTGTCCTGGGATTTGGGACTGGGCTGGGATGCGGGGTCCGGCTGCTGGGCTTTGTCCCGGGATGCGGGGCCGGGCTGGGATGCGGGATTCGGCTGCTCGGCTCTGCTCTGGGATGCGGGGCTGGGTTGGGAAGAGGGTCCGGCTGCTCGGCTTTGTCCCGGGATGCAGGACCGGGCTGGGAAGAGGCGGTCCGGCTACTGGGCTTTGTCCCGGGATGCAGGGCTGGGCTTGGCTGCGGGATCCGGCTGCTCGGCTCTGCTCCGGGATGCGGGGCTGGGTTGAGATGCGGGGTCCGTCTGCTCGGCCCTGTCCTGGGATGCAGGACCGGATTGGGATGTGGGGATTCGGCTGCCCGGCTCTGCCCCGGGATGCGGGTCGGAGGGGAGGGCACAGGAGGTAGAGCTGCTCTGCCCCGCCCCGAGGAGCGGGTGGGCACACGGCTGCCCGGGGTGCAGGGGGAGCGCAGGGGGTGAAGCCGCCCCGGGATGCGGGCGGTGTGAGCGCGGCTGTCATCGGGAGCGAGCGTTCCTGTTCCTCCCCTTCCTCTCTGCCTGTTCTTTCTCAACGGAGCGAGGTTTTTGCGGTTATCTTGGTTTTCCCTCCGGAGGGAAGCGGTAGGCATCAGTTCTTGGTGTCCGTTCTGCTGCAGACCTTTCTAAGAAGCAGGTTAATGGAACATCGACCATCTAAAAGAACGTCAGCCTCCCTAAACGGGGTTTTATGCCATTATTTTAAGTCCTTCGAAGGACTTGGCTTTGAAAACATAATATCATCTGCCAACATCGTCCAGAGGAGGACTACAAGGATGATCGGAGGGGCTGGAACACCTTCCCTACAAGGACAGGCTGAGAGAGTTGGGGTTGTTCAGCCTGGAGAAGAGAAGGCTCTGAGGAGACCTTCCAGTGCCTGAAGGGGCTATAGGAAAGCTGAGGAAGGACTGTTCACAAAGGCTTGTAGTGATAGGGCAATGGGTGCAAACTGGAGAGGGGCAGATTTAGGCTAGACATAAGGAAGAATTTCTTCCCGATGAGAGTGGTGAGGCACTGGCACAGGTTGCTCAGGGAAGCTGTGGCTGCCCCATCCCTGGAGGTGTTCAAGGCCAGGTTGGATGGGGCCTTGGGCAGCCTGGTCTGGTGGGATGTCTCTGCCCATGGCAGGGGGGTTGGAACTGGATGGGCTTTAAGGTCCTTTCCAATCCAAACTATTCTATGATTCTATGAACTGTGCATCTCTATCTCATTACATTTTTTTAACCTTTCTTTTTTGCACAAACATCTAAGCATGACTGTACTCGTAGCTGTTGGTGTTTTTTCTTTCACTACCATTACAGTTAAATACAATAAATGAACAAGAACAAGTTTGTTTAGTATCTAGTAAGTCTGGCAACCCTGCTGTTTCCAAGGTAATTAACACCATCACTTGTTGATACCCCTTGTTGCTAAGAGAGGATATTATAAAGTAGGATACTGAAGCTGGAGGGGAGCTCTGAGATGATGCAGTTTTGTTCGCGGGCCATCACGTCATCTGTAAAAACTGATTCCTGAAAGCTGTTACTTTGTTGGGGTCTTTTTTTCTCTCTTCTGGCTTGCAGAGGTTTTTTTTGAATTTTACATGGTTGCTTTTATGTCAGAGCCTGCGTAACAGACTGAAATAATGGAAAAACGTATGCTTTGCCAAAATTCAGGCTCTGGCATAGTCCAAACATTAAGGCTGGACTGCAGAGCTCCTTGGAGGTGTTTTCCTTGTACGGTTTGTGCGGTTTTCTGAGTCAGCAGAGTAGCTAATGGGTCAGCTGTAATAACTGATAGACAACAACTTAAATCTTCTCTCCCAACATCTGTATATCAATATCTTCTTTTATTTTTTAAAGTTGTAGGGGATTTCTTTGTGGAGCAAAATTGATACTGTGTTCAGTTTTGGCTTCCCAAATTCTAATGTGTGAATGTGAGCAGATATTACGTCTAGTCATTTCTTATAATTTCTTACGTCACATTTTCCACAGTGATTTTATCCCCACTGTTTTCTTAATGATGGTCAAGCTGTTGTCTTTAAAGTAAAATACAAAAATAAGCTGCAAAACCTCATTCTCTGAAGTTGTTGATATTTTGAGCCTTTGTTAGATTTCATCCCACACTGCTCTTGGCTGTTCCAAACTCTAGAAGTATTTGAGGTGCTTGGAGTGAATGATAAAATGTATTCTGTTATTAGAAATGGATTCATTTGGTGGGTTTCTAGTGTGTTAATTTGAAGGAACAATAAATAGTCACAGACAGTGTAGAGTGTGTGTTCTTATTGTGAGGGGTGTGTTTGCACACGGTGTTAAACTTTCAAGACAAAATACTTAGGGTATTTGTCTTATATCCTGTTTGTTGTAAACCTTGTGAGCTCGTTACTATTTCAGTTGCTGTTGGGACAGAGATAACTCCATTGGGCGTGATTCATGGAAAGGTCATAGCTGATAAGTGCAGCCTTGCTGCTTTGACGTCCTGTTACGTGATAATATGAGGTATTTGTAAATACTTTAGAAATTATTGTGCAGGATTAGTTTTGTGGGGGTTTTTTTTGTGTTGGTTTTCTTTTTTTTTTTAATTCAGCTCTAGTTTAACTCTGGTTTTGTGCATACTCGCAGCTGTCCCACGTCTTAGACCCTACTCTGAGCTGCCACAATCTGCTGTGACTTTCTGCTGCAAACCTTAATCTGGTTTCAGATTAGTCCTGTAACTCCATTTCTATCCCCTCACCTCCTCCCCATTTTAGAGCTGCTTCAGCATCTTCAGTTACAGGTGCTGTAAGCCTGTAGGCTCACGTGAGTGCATCAGCTCTGACACTGCCTGTATTCCAGGGGCAGCAGCAACGGCATGTCCAGACAAAAGAAGAGCCAGCAGCTTTTTCTGCCACAATTTGTGTACAAGTCTTGTATTTGGAAGCCACTTCAAGCTCTTCTGGTCTTATGACTCAAGATGAGGCAACAAATTAAATTTGTTTTCTAGGTTAAACTAAATTCGCTTATATTTTCAGTTCCACTGATGAAACAGATGGATTCTTAGTTTTTGGTGGGTTTTTTTTTGTTTGGTTGGTTGTTGGTGGTTTTTTGGTTTTCTTTTTTTGTTTTTCTTTTTGTTGGAATTACTACTTCTGGTTATGTTGGAAGCATAATATAACAAATTGAAGTGAGGACCTTTCCCCCCATATGAGATGCTGGCTCATTCTTCTGTGTCTGTTCCTCCTTTCAGTCCTTCCTTTCTCTGTCTTCTGTCATCTGAAAATCACATTTACTCTTTTGTGTGAAATACTGTCATTTTGATCTCAAGCTTTCATAGCTTTCTGACTTAGCATCTTTAGGTTTCTTTTGATTCTTCCTATTTTCACTTTTCCAAATGAAAGCAACTCTTACTTTGTTGGTTGGTTTTTTTTTTTTTCTGGATATTTAAATGGAATTGCTATTTTGCTGGGATTCCTCTACAGCGTTCAATGTAAAAAAAAAAAAAGTTGTCTGTGGCTTCTCTCTGTGTTTTGAAAGTCTAATTTGACATTAGTAACTTGCTGTTACTTGATTTTTAAAATGTTTATTAGCATCTTGCTCAACTTGTGATTTCAGTAGTGTTAGTCATCAGTTAGAATTCTCAGGACAGGCAAACAGGTGTATCTGGTAGGATGAGAAGGAGTGGAAAAGCTTGCTCCTAAATATAGCAGGGAAAACTGTGGTAATATCTGTGTAATGATCCATACGGCAGTTCACAAACATTTTGATGCTTTTTTGTCCCCGGGTAAAAAACAACAAAACTCCCGAATCGAACTGTGTCACCAAAGCTTAATTAGCCTGAGGTATGGGAGTCTTTGTAGTTGCTGGTCGCGCTAACTGTATCAGCTTGTAGACATGGTTGTGGCCAGCTCAGCGAGTCTCTGGCCGGGGAGATTATATAGTGCAGCTGCTTATGATAGCAGGTTTCCAGGCTCAGCCCCATGGATCCCTTCTGCGCGGAGAGGTATGGGCTGTCAGAGGCCTGTCTGCAACTCCTCTGCTTCCAGCGTTTTGCTCCTTGGGCTGAATCTTCCCACAGCGGCTCTCTGTGTCAAGGGAAACTCTGGAGGAAGCAAAAAGAAGAGGATGTTGGCTCAGGAATGGATCAATTGTGTGTCTGTGCATAAAGCTACTTGGAAGGGGGACAGAAAAAGGAGTTTGATTTGCACTTAGCAGCCCCTCTTTACTATGAGACGCAAGTATTATAGCAGTAGTTTGTCTGGTGTGTGCAAAGTGTGGCTTCTGAAACCTCTGATAATGCATTTGAATTTGACCATGACCTGGTATTGAAGTGTGTTCAGTCTTAAGTCTGGTTATTGCGCATGTGAGTTTAGTACCTCTTACATTCTTTAAATAGTTGATCTGTATCAAGTATGCTTCATCCCAGGGCTTAGCCGTAATTGCTTGTCTGCAGTTGCTTCTTACTGGTACTGGGTACAGGTACCGGAATGAGAGCAAGACGACGCTCTTGCAGGCAAGTTTATTTGCTTGTTTTAATGTTTTCTGTGCTTGGTTCTAGGAAATTAGGAGGAGAGTGGGGAAATGCTTGGTGTGTGGAAAAGAGGAGACAGAAAAAGTGGACGCAGTGCAGGTATCTTAGAGAAGAAGGGATGGGATGTGTAACAGATAACGAATGTAGGACAACCGCTATGCACTAAATGTTTAATTGTGGTTTTTCCTTACTTTTCAAGAGCTTAAATTTAATTGTAAAAATGAAGGTGATAGGAAGGTGCAAGCTGGGCATAGAAGGTGGATATTAGTTTCAGAGAAACATTAAGTGAAAATGAAGAATTGTAAAATCAAACGAATGGAAAAATAGTGTTCTCTGCAAGGTAAAATCAGACTGTTAAACTTCATGTGTGTGGAATGTTAAGGCAAAAAAATTGACATAACTTAATGCATCTGGAAGAAGGGCTTTGGATTATTGTTTGTTGGGTTTTTTTTTTAAACCACAAGCCATTATAGTATGGACAATGTTGTGTTGACAGTAAAATATCAATTTTTATTTTACGATAGAATAAAGAAGGAAGGAGAGTATGCACTTGTGACTTCCAATGGTGCATTTCAATATGTATGTCTTGTGTATGCTTTTGAAGAGAACCTTCATTGCATCAAACAATTCTACAAAGAGTTTCATTTCTATTAATTGATAAACAATTATCTTTTTAAATAGGTGACATTTGTTCTAGGACCTTTTCCTAACCAGTGTATTTCCAGTTTCTATATTTTGATATGCCAAATGAGATAGTGAAAATAATTGCAAAAATTTGTTGTAGTCCTGGGATTTTTTTTTTTTCCTTAATATTTCCTGCTTTTTTCAGCTTCATGTTGAACATGAGCCTTGTTATGATCAGTGAGAATGTAAAGCTGGCCCGTGAATATGCCTTACTGGGAAATTATGACTCTGCGATGGTCTACTACCAGGGAGTTCTTGACCAAATGAATAAGTACCTCTACTCTGTCAGAGATGCGTATCTGCAACAGAAATGGCAACAGGTAAATATTAGTTTTCTGGGACATTTTGAGGGGAAAAGCATTAAAGTAGCAAAACCTGACTATCTTAGGGTAAATAAAAGTATAAAAATACTTGTACCATTCTCTGGTAAAATGTATTGCTCTTATATATAGATTTTTTTTTGTTATATAGACTTATTATGTCTTCCTTATGACTTCTTGCTCTGACAGTGACAAAACAGGCAATGGAACGCAGCCCTGGGGAGCCAGTGCACTGTCTGACTTGTCGGCTTCTTGCTGACGAATGCCTCCGTTATGCTGAAGTTTTTTAGGCTGGTATCATTTTGAATAGTCTTAGTTTCCTCTCCGTGTTTCAGTGGTGTGACTTAGATCCTTAATGGAAACTGTGTTGCGGCTGCCGTGTTAACTTACCCTTAATACAAACCATCATTTTTTTCACTGGTGTTCAATCCATTGGGTTTTGTTCTTTTCCGTCGTACTTGTTTAATATGCAAGATTTGTCAAAAGCTTCTTTAGTGTTAAATCCAAAATCTATTTGTTTATTTATTAAATGTACTGCGGAAGGCAGAGAAACTTTCTAAATAGTTGATGTGCATTATTCTTGTCTGTTGAAGTAGAATCAGGTAACTTGTGAAACCTTGTGGAATCCATCCAGGCGCTACATGGGCTTGAACAGAGAGCTATTACAAACTCATTTGCAATGTGCTTAATCTGCTTTTTTTTTTAACAGGTTTGGCAAGAGATAAGTGTGGAAGCTAAGCATGTGAAAGATATAATGAAAACTCTAGAGAGTTTTAAACTAGACAGTACTCCATTGAAAGCATCACAACAAGAATTACCAGCTCATGATGCAGAAGTCTGGTCTTTGCCAGTACCTGCTGAACGTAGGTAAGAGAAATCCTGAAGACCTGTATTGACGCTTATTAGGGCAAAGCGTTCTTTGACTTCGGCCTATTCCTGATTAATTTTTGTTCTAGATCTTACATGTGTAACACACCAGCAGCTTGTCACCCTTTGTGGTGAAGGAAGTGCCATTTTGAGGGAGCCTACTTCAGAACATTCCGAGGCTTTTGTCTTATATGAGCTTGACTAATATTCAGCTGCTTTTTTTTTTCTTCCTACTTAAGATAAATTTATCATTCTGTGGATACTGTATTTCACAGTTAATCATCTCATCAACTTTTAAAATAATTCTGCATGTAGCTGATATGAAAAGGCTGAAGAAGTATTGTCAGAGTAAGAGCAAAATCTAGAAGTGGGCAAGTTCCGTTCCTTTTGTGTAGCAAGGTCTGATCTCCTTCATGAACATGGCCAGTTAGGCCAGGGTAAGCTCAAGAGAAAAGGTGGGAGCAACCAGCTGCTTATTTCAGAAGTAGTTTTGAATTATGCTCTGAATGTCTGTGAAGCCAAGGACTTTCGGAGTGGTTTGGCAACATAGCTGCTACTGAAAGGATGGTCCTACCCTCCACGGCTGTGTGTGTTCTCCACTTTTGTTTTTGTTGGTGTTGATTAGCTGATTCAGGATGCTAAACTGGCTAAAAAAGACATGGTTTTGTGGGACTAGTGTTTTTTTGTTTAGCCTTTAGGTTTTTAGCTGTTGTTGGTTTCTTCCCCCAAAACCAGTTATCTGAGCTGGTTTGGGGTTCTAATACGTGCTGGTGGTGATAGTGTGGAGGAGGGAACAGGAGTGCACACAAAGCAGACATGGAACTGTGCATTTTGACAGAAAGTGATATTAAATCACCTTAGCTGTATCGTCAAACTGCTCTTTGAGGCTTCAAACTTAAAAGCTGTTTCACACAGACAAGTAACTTCAGTCTTTACAGGTACATTTTTACTTTTTTTTTTTTAATTGATTTATTTTACGCCTCCTTTCTGAAAGAAGTGAGTCTTATGTGACCACACTGTTTCTGTTTACTTTATCTAACAACTTTGGAACACTGCTAGCCAATTTCATTCAAGCCTTCTGGAAGAATATTCTGAGAGGTAGATTTTTGCTGGTGTTTTGAAGCTCTCTAGAGAAGAGATACACAAACTTCTGTTTCTAATAAGGAAAAGGCTGGAGAGAACTGTTTCTATTCCGTTTCTCTTGCCAGCTGGTGAAGTATGGAGTTGTGGCAATGTGAAAAAGCCACAGTGAAAACTTGGGCCATGTTGTGTTGGAGTAACCACAGCAAATTCCCATACTGAGACAGCAGAACTTGGCAGTTTAGGTGGAAATGAGATGTGTAATCACATTGTTCCTTTATTTTGAGCTTTGGGGTGGAATTTAGAGGTGGCTAGGTGTTTATAAATAGAAGTATAGGTTCATAGATTCCCCATTTGGAGAGTGAAGACTTTAACACTTACGATCTCATCATTAGCATATTCACGTTGCCTAATATGCATTTCACCCTGAAGAGACGTGTACGGTTCTGACAAACTTGCTACTGTGAACCAATTAAAGGCAACTTCTGTGAAGGTACCGGATCCTGATATATCTTGAATGATATGTCAAAACACATCTAGTTCAAGTAAATGCTCTCCAAACCAGGGTCTTCCATTTTCTGTTCCCTATAAATATCCTTGAACTTAAACTTGTCTCATAGCTTATTAATGCTGGAGTTTTAGGAAAGCCCACGGGAAAAGTATATCTGTGAGAATAACAGATTTATATGGGGAAGAAATGGAATTTTTAAGAAATCCATAACACCAATCATTATGCTGGTTTATTCATAAGTGCTTATGAAAGCAGTCTAATTTCAAACAACTGAAGGCCTCGTATACACATTTTCTTTCCCAAGAAGTGAAAATAAAGTGAATATAAAACTGATTCCCAAGCAACCTTTGTATTTCTTTGTGTAGGAGAGTGAGGATCATTGTGGTAAGGAGAAAATATATTTGGATGTTTTTTTGTTGGTTGTTTTTTTCCCCCTAAGCTCTATAATACTAGGGTTACTTTTATTTATGAAATGTACAAAGCAAAGAGTTTGTTTTAAGCAAATGAGCCCTGAGATTGTGTCAAGGGGAAAATGAATTTTTAGTTGCTATCTAAAAATATCTGTCTTGTTTCTGACATGTATTCTGATTTTTATCTTGAGGAAAATGACTTTTCAGTTTGCAACCACTTGATTTGGTTATGTAGTGCTCACCAGTGACTTTACACTGAGGCTTTTTGCATATGTTACCACTAATTAGATCTTCGCCAGGACCCAGAAAGCGTCAGTCTGCTCAGTGCAGTGATTGCAGAGGTCACAATAATCGTTTGAGTGCAGCTGTCAGAGGCCCTCACCGTCCGTCCTCTCGAAATCCCAATGATAAAGGGAAGGCAGTCCGCAGCCGGGAAAAAAAGGATCCGCAATATAAAGGAAAAGAAGAAAAGGTAAGTTTGCAAGTAGCTTCATGAAGCTGAGAAACTCAGTCTGGCTTTCTTAATATTGAGTGTATTATAAAACTACATGCCTATAAAAGCTTTCTTCTGTTCAGGTCAGTGTGCTGATTTGAATCTCATCTTGTAAGGAGTCTTGGTTACGGATTAATGGGGGCAGAAAAAACCAAACCAAATACCAAGCTCTTATCTGGAGGAAGTGATCTGGTAAACATGGGCTTATTTACTGCAACCTGGAGATAGTTGTTTGAAATTATACCATGAATTACTGAAACCACACCTGATGGAGCTTGTTCAAATGAGGAGTCCTTGGGGGTTCTTTAATTGCTTTCATATATGTTAGACTGAGATTAACTTGCCTGTTCCACAGCATTGCAAGATTAAATAAATCTTAAAGGGAGATCTTTACTTATTCTTTTCTTGAGAATCTGGTATTAGCTTCAGGCTCTTTTCAGTTTAGAACAAACAAAACCCCAACGTACATCATGAGAGAGAGAGAATGAGCTATGATCTATTCTTTGCCATCAGAGTGCTTTAATTTTCGTTTGTTCTCTGATCTCCATAGATTTGACTGGTGACCAAAGTAAGAGATCATGCAGAAGACACTAGATTCATAGTTTTCCAGAGTCTGAATAAATAAAGTATCCATGTAATAGTTTGTTAGCTTCAGCAGCCTTCTATTGTGGCAAGGTGTCATGGCCTGTGGAAATAATATAAACTACAAGGGTGGAATTGTTCAACTATGTAAGCTGCTACTTTATTAGGAGTTGAATTACATTGTCTTTGAGTGATAATCCTCTCTCACTAAGGATATACACACACAGAGACAGGATAGGTCTTTTTTCTTTTTTACAGTTGTTCTGTCATCACCAGTGCTTGCTGTTAAGTGTATAAAAAAACAGGGTATGTCTAGTGTATTTTACTTCCTTTCAGTTGCATGGTCTCTGCTGTTTGAGCCCTTTCAACTGTGTAACTTCTTTGCTTCTGCTCTACCGCAGAGCTGCTTCTCCGCTGTTCTTCTCTGTGCTTCTGTATCATTTAATTAGGTCTTTTTTTACTTCTGTGATCTTTTTGCAGATCACCTTTGCTCATCCTACACATGGAAGTCCTACTTAACTTTTTTTTTTTTTGTGTTCCATATATATGGCATATTTATGACACAGAATTTGAGTTACTCTGGCTTGGTGTGACACTCTCTGATGCAGTCTCACGCATGATTCCCCCTTCCCCAGCTGCTGGCTCAGATGGTTTTTGATTTCTTGGGGAGAAGAAGCAACCACTGTTATGCTGGGTTAGGTATATGCAGTTTTGATTACCTACTAAAGCAAAGAGACTGTGTCAATGCAATATGCTGTCTTTGGGGAGAGGGAAATGGCACCAGAGCCATACGGAAGTCTGGGTGAACCACATAGATCCTGCAGTGCAGCAGTAACATGAATGCTTCGTAATTTTCATGCTGGTTTATGTTGCTATCTGCTAGAAATATGATGCTGTTGTGGGCTTGTTATAAAAACAATAGTAGCATAACCATTGGTATATATTTATGTTGTTATATCCTTTATACGTAGAACAAATCCACATCTGAGATTTCAGAGTCTGAACCAAAGAAGTTTGATAGTACCGGATATGATAAAGATTTAGTAGAAGCCTTGGAAAGAGATATAATTTCTCAGAATCCCAACATTCGATGGTAAGTTTGAATTCTGCTGTCAGTCTTTCTGAGTCGTTGTTTCTTTTTTCTCTTATACAGTGTGGCAAGACTTAAGTGTTTTAGCATATGCTTACTTATAAAAAGTAGCTGCAGGTTTTCTTTATTCCTTAAATAGCCAACTAAACTCCTTGTGTAGTTTAATATTTTTAGAACATTTTTCCCACCCATGGATTCATAGAATTTGCGTTGGAAGGGACCCCTAAAGATGAGCTAATCCAACCCCTGGCCATGAGCAAGGACAACTTTCCCTAGATTAGGTTGCTCGAAGCCCCATCCAACCTGACCATACAAAGCTTCTTACGCTTTTCTCTGCATCCTGAAATCAATTTTTTTATATGCTATTTGCAATGTAAAAGCTTCTAGTGTCTGCCAGCGTCTTTTAATTTTAAAACCTGTTTTGCTAGCCAGGGCCATACCAAGATGGAAAACCAATTAATAAAGAAGTTATGTCAATATAGGAACCTTTGAAATCTTGCTGGATGTGACGTGACTGCCAGTATAAAATACAATCACGTGCTAGTACGTTTACATAAATGTGTTAAACATTAAACCTTATATAAAGGTTGTTTTGTGTTCCAAATATTTCCAAGCTTAGGTGGTTTTCTGAGGATTAAATGAGCAAAAATCTTCTGGCAAATAAAGTAGGCTTTAAAAAAACCTGAACAATCCCACAAACCACTTTGTATGTATGCAAACGTCATGTATTTCAATTCAATATGTAAATGTACGTTTCAGTTTTTATATTGAATCTTAAAATGCAACTTCAGATTTGAAACTCTCTGTACAGATACGGTTTGAAATCAAAATATTACTTGAGCACAAACCGATAAGTGGAATACTCGGACAGTTACCCTTGAGAAAATAAGACCAGCCTATAAGGTGACTAAGAATTAATGCATTTGTAATGCTGAGAAGGAATTCTAAAAAAATCTGTTAAATTCAGCTGCACTTACTAGTCTTTAGTAAATTGTTCTTGTGATGATGAAAGATGGTATTCAGGTTTTGGGGACAGCCAACAGCTCCGCAAAAGAAGAAAGCATCATCTGTAACTACCATAAGTTTAACCAACTTACCTTATTCTGCTTATTCTTTCTGTGAGTAAGAACAGTGGTGCTGTAGTGAAATAATTAATGTGTCTCTCAGTTTTTGCATGCAGCTAGAGTCTCCTAGCTGGACACCAACTGTAGTTGTTGTAGGCTTTTGCCACTAGAACATAAATAAATCCAACTTATTTTCTGAATTGTGGAACAGCTGTTATATAACAATAAGTTTAATTGCGTGTTGTTTTGAGCTGTGGACTGATCCTTTTTCAGCCTGTCTGAATCTGTCAAACAACTTTGTCTTTCTTGTCAGGGACGACATTGCTGATTTAGTAGAAGCCAAAAAGCTGCTTAAGGAAGCTGTAGTTTTACCAATGTGGATGCCGGAGTTTTTTAAAGGAATTAGGAGACCATGGAAGGTATGAAAAATTCTGATCCTTTGATCATAAGTAGCATTCTGGGATTGGATCTTGGCAGAACAAGAAATTTCAAGTGTACAGTTTATATAAATTATTTATATATTTATATAAATAGTACCAACCAAATAAAGATATCAGCCAGACAAATACAATGTACGTAGCTGTATTTTTGCAAATAAACAATAGTAATTAATAACCTTTGAAAGGAAAGGTTACATCTAGTGTTTTAATATTACACTATTAAACAAACTGTGAAATTGTCTGTGTTTTGATTCTTGTCCTAAAAGTGTTTCTTTTTCGGTTTAATAGGGTGTGCTGATGGTTGGTCCTCCTGGTACTGGAAAGACTCTCCTGGCCAAAGCTGTAGCTACTGAATGCAAGACTACTTTTTTCAATGTTTCTTCTTCCACGCTTACCTCAAAATACAGAGGAGAATCTGAGAAACTTGTTCGTCTACTGTTTGAAATGGTGATTGAAGTTTCTGAATGTAAATACTGAGATAATGAAGTAGAATTACTTCTGGAATAGTGAAACCTTGCCAAGATTCAGAACTCGTGGCATACATAAACAGTACTCCAAGATTCACTTTAGGACCTTCTAATTTGGCTGCGTACATTCCAGATCTGGTTATTCCTAAATACCTTTGTAAAAACTGAAGAATTAAGTGGCCTTTATTTTCAGGATTAGCTTGTTACTTTAGAGGTAGCTAATTATAAGCTGACAAGTAGAATACACTTGAGTGTAAAACTGGAGATGGAATCTAATTGCTTTTGAAGTGAGAACCCTACTTAGGCTGTCTTGGGGCAGTGGTGAGGAAGAGTGAGGTTTTTTGCTTGTGCTTAAAATGAATGAACTTCCAACAAACTGTAGTTAACTTTTAGAGCACATAACACTTGAAATTGACTTGTAATACGCATTCTTTTTTTCATGTGTTGTCATGTTTGCACGCAGTTTTTGCCAGAGTGGCCAGATCTGAAGGGGGCAGCAGAGCTGCGATTACAGTAGTCAGAAAAATCAGGAGATAAAAGATGTTTTATAATATACTTTATCATTTTAAATGAGTTGTTATCATGCCTGTCGATCAAAAATGCATGTACACGACAGACAGCATTTCACCTGCTCTACGGCAGCAGCGTTTATTATTGCGGATACTTGTTGTTGACCTCTCTTGTTTTTAGAAAGGTTAGAGTTACTTTGAAGTTGACCAGTGTCTTGGACAGGTTCCATATCATGGTGTCCTAACTTAATGTTCATCCTAGCTTTAACTGAGTTCTTATTCACGTATTCTGTGATGACTTCCACATTAACGGATGTTATTCCTAATGTGCAAAAATGCCTTTAGCTTATTAAACATTTGTTTGTAGCCCTAGCAATCACAGGACTTTGCCAAAACCCATTCTGCTCAAATGTTATTAACGAATGCGCAGTTGCTCTATAGCGGTGTGTAGTGGTCGAAGAGAGGGAAGATGAGGTGTTGTTTGGTACTTCTGAGCCGATTCACTGGGCTAAATGTGTCATTACTTAGCTCTGAATATGCTGCTATTTCTTAAATGTGAGTGGATTGACATTTCGTTTTTTGCTGTATCGTTTGCTTTCTTTAGGCTCGATTTTATGCCCCGACAACTATATTTATTGATGAAATAGACTCTATCTGCAGTCGCAGGGGAACTTCAGAGGAGCATGAAGCTAGCCGACGTGTGAAGGCAGAGCTGCTAGTTCAAATGGATGGTAAATAACCTGATCACTGGGAAGTGCTGAACTGGAGGAAACTTGAAGGAGAAAAGAAAAATCGCTTCTTCATTTTCAAGAAGCAATTTGATTGAAAACCTTACATAAAGTTGGGGTAAAAAGATACAAATGCATTATTCCAGCTGTCAATGTGGAAGGAAAAACGATAGCGATTAACAGTCTTTTAGCATCTGAGCAATGACCTCATGTTAGTGACCCAGAATAATGAAGATTCAGAGGAGAATACAAGATTCCAAAACTGCAGAAGGAAAGAACTATTAATTGCTCCTCTCAGTCTTTACCAGTATATTGCTTACTTCTCCAAAAACCAAGTAAATAGTGGTTCAAAAAAACTGTCTCCTGTTCCAATTTAACTTTAAAAGCAGTCATTACACTTAACTTCTTTGGGATCTCTTTTCTTTTTTCTCCTGAAGATACAAATACAACATGAAGGCTTTTTTTAATGGAAGTGCTTGGGAGAGTTTTCTTTTTAAAACACTCAGTCCATTACAGCTGTTTGGTTTATATCTTGCAAATCAACAAAGTTTAGAAGTAGGTAAGACTGCAAAGTTGTTATAAAGGCACCCTTTTTATACTCTTTTGTTAAGCAGGGAGAAAGAAAGGAGCAACTGAAAAGTGCCGATCTACAGAGTAATTTCTGATAGAATTCCACAAGTCAGAAGATTTGTATATTTATTTCTGATTCTCTAGTGTTGACACTCTTTTATGTTTGACTTTAGACAGCAGTAGAGCTGTAATGCTCTGTTCTCATAACTCAAGTATGTACATAAGCTAATTTATTAGTAGCAACTATTTGAAGTCCTTTTACTTCAGCTTTCATAAATGTTTTATATGCAAATTTTGAGGCAGACTAGGCACAATAGCTATTCCACAGCCCAATCCTGTGATTATAAGCAAAAACAGTAAATACGGAGGGTAGCAAGTTTAATGAAATTAAGGTCTTCATCGAGCAGCAGTTTCACAGTACTTTAGAGACTGAAGTGTTCTCTCTGCTTCTGAGAAGCTGTGATTCAGTCCGCCAAATTTAAACATTCACTTCTGCATTTTGTAAGAATCCATTTGCATATATGAGACATTTGGCCTGAATTCAGAATTGAAGAAGCCCTACAGAGGAGTGACACTGCTTTTGCATGACACTTAGTGAATGCTGTTGTGTGAGAGGAATATCTGTTTCTTACTGTGGTGATTGTTTTCAGTTTTGGAGGGGCAAATTTTGTTTTTCCTCACATGCTGTTACAGGAAGTTGATGTGAAAATTCAAACACTGTAGGATGGCAAAAATACAAACAACTCTGCTTGTGAAAACATTCCATCCATGGTAGAGAGAAACTTCCTGATGTGAGCAGTGGCACAGGCCACAGTTAAACTCAGTTAAACTAGTTTAGAACTCCATTAAACTAAGTCACCATTTTTGCTTGCGTGCTGTCATATAGATGCAAAAGCTGAACTCTATTGTACTTAGCGATTCTATTGCGCTCATACTCACTACAGTGAAATAGAGTCGCTGCTTTAATATTATAGAGTTGTGGATATTGTTCTCTCTATATATTAATTTCACAAAATACGTGTGTGTTTTATTTCCCCTTCTCTCCTATGAAGGTGTTGGAGGTGCTGCTGAAAATGATGATCCTTCCAAGATGGTCATGGTACTTGCTGCTACTAATTTTCCTTGGGATATTGATGAAGCCCTAAGACGGAGACTAGAAAAGAGAATTTACATTCCTTTACCATCAGGTATGAAGAATTGCAGAGAGGAGTGGTTGAAAAGATTAAAATCTAAACTTCATCGATATTCCTTTACTTTTGATAACCTGATTTAAAAATCTGATTGAAACAAGTATTATTTATGCAGGTATATATTCATTTGTTAATTCAGGACCAGGTTAAATCTAAACATTGAACATTTACGTTTATCTAGTACAGTGTACTTTTTCTCATTCTTCCCTGTTATCCTTTAATTCGCTGTTTCTTTTCAGAAAGCAAGTTGTATAGACTCAATTTTCTGTTCTTTGATTAGCAAAAGGTAGAGAGGAACTCCTAAGAATAAATCTGCGAGAGCTGGAACTGGCTGATGATGTTGACCTTGCAAATATTGCTGAGAAAATGGAGGGTTACTCAGGTGCAGACATTACCAACGTATGCAGGTATGTTAACATTGCATCATTTGTGTCACTGCTGCTACAAAATCTGAGGAAAGTGTTTGTAAAGTAACTAATTTACATGATTTAAGTTTTTGGATAAAAACAGACTGTAACTTGTCTTTTATGTGTGCCTAAAAGGTGAAATGCTGCATTAATATTTCCCTAGGTTTTCATTTGAAATTTTTGCATAACGATGGTGAAGAGCAGTTGCAACATAGTAATCTAAACAAGCTCTAATTTAGGTAAAATTCCATGTTCTTTCAAGTACACCAAATTCTTTGCTTGAGGAATATCCACAGGATGGTAAGCTTCAACCTGTAGAGTTGCAGTCATTCCACTGAGGTTATACTGCGTCAGCAGAGCATCCGTGTCTAAAAGGTGATAGTGGCAGAGGCGAGAATAACTACAGTAAAAACGCAGAATGTTGTTCCTTCGTGACACAGAAAAGGTATATGTATTGTGTGGCAGTACAAGAGCTGTGTACTCAGCACTCTGGCTGTAGTAACGAGGCTGACTTAAGTTTTCTTCTACCTCGTCCATCTCCCCTTCTCAGTACTATTTACATGCAATCATTTGTGGGGCCAATTTGTAACCTAGATTCCTGAAATAATCAACTAAAAATACCTTCTAACCCTTGCCTCAATCTTTTATTTTCTTTCAAAAGTGGAAAAGGGAAGGAAGGGATTGTCTTTCAAGAGACTGATACCACTCACCTGGTTTACATGTAAAGATTTGCACTGGCACAGTTGCAGTGGTGGCAAATTATAGAATCAGCAGTAAGGGATAAAGGACAAACTTCTTAAGATGCTGTTGTCATCTGATAAGCACGTGTATAACTATGTTTTCAGGCTTTGGAGGTAGCACGAAAGTGTGTCAGTGCAAGGCTTGAGCTTCAGGTTGTGCCAACACAACTGTTGTGGGGCTGTGTGCTTTGAACAGGGTAAGGGACCTGTGCTGAATTAAAAACCTCATTACTTTCCTCAACTGCCAGATCCGTTTCTTGCCTTGATTCCTAATACAGCTAATAATTAATACTAATAGCTGCAAACACTTGTCAGGACAATGTGCAGTGCCACACACAAGTATGAATGTACACAAGTGCCATGGCTCTTATCAGCAGAGTATCTTCAGGCTGAATTAAGAGTATGGAGGCTCAGTACTATTTCCTGAACAAACAACAAACCTGACCCAATGTTTGGGAAAATAATGGTATGTTAGTTGCTCTGAATCAGTATTGTGCAGATTTGTTTCATTTTAGGTTTGTGAGATGAATTTGTGGTGTTCTTTTGCTCAGTCTTGGTGTTGGCTGTGTTTTGAAAGGAGTTTGGTTCGTGTTACATGAAAGAATTGATTTGGTCTGCTGCTTTATGCATTGTAGTTGCAGTTTATCTGCCCTGGTCTGTTCAGCGTTTATTTGTGATTAATTTTATACTGGATACCAGTACACTTGTTTAAAAGTGAGAATACACGTAATATTTTTCAATTAATTTCATGTATATATATATATATATATATGCACACACAAATGCACATATTGTTCCTTTTTATTTTTAATCAAGTCCATTGCTACAAATAATATATTTTAAAAAAGGCAAAACCAGAAAAAGGACAAAGAAATACCCCAGTCCTTCCTTTCTGGTAGCCTCTGAGGTGACAGCAACCAGAAATCCAGGCAAACTGGGGTTTGGATGTGTATGATTTGAAATCAGTAAGAAAGTATTCATACTAACCTGTGTGTTTACACGTTGTTAATGATGTCAGGAAAGACAGATCTTAAACATGGTTGTTTCATTTACATTGAGACAAAAAGACATATGGCTGATGTAAAGGTGCTTTTACGTGGTTCAGGCATACAGTATAAAAACCCAGTGAAGTTCAAACTTGTAAACTGTAACAGTCCTTAATAGTGACAATAGCAAAACTTAAGAAAAAGGGAACCAAAAACTCTGACTGTCTTACTTTAAAAAAATTTGAGGTGAAATCCAAGGTTTGCTGAGCCAGAGCGAAAACCAGTTAGACGTAGCAATACAGTTCATAGCAGTCAGGATGTAACCATGGAAAATGGGAGTGAAACTTTATTTTAAAAAGACATTCAGGAAATGTAAAATGCATCTAAATTGCATATTAGACGGGAGTAGGACTGACTTTGAATTCTTGTTCTGAGTGGACTGTGAAGCTTGAAAGGCCTTTGGAACGGAACTGGTCCCTGCTGTGTGTTCCAGTGGGTAGCTGCTTATTTTTTGAGTATAACGTTGGTGCTTGTCCAGGCGATGACGGTGCATTTGAGAAGCACTAAGAGTTTATGTTGGAATAATTGTCAGCAAAATGACTTTACAGAAGAAAGTGGTGGCAGCTGCACTTTCATTTTGTGGGTGTGTTGAGGTATGGTGGGTGGGTTTTGTTTGGGTTGTTTTTTATCGTGTTGTTTTTTTCCTTTAACTGCTGTCTGGAGGCATGTTAGATGCACAGGATGCTTCCTCCGATCTGTGTTCCTTCTTGATTGGGTAACACCAGTTTTTAGGTCACAAATGATGATACAACACAGCAAAGCATGGTGATATTTGACTAAGATGGATATCAACAAGGCAACATTTTTGCGTTATTTTGAAATTCAACTTATTGTATTATTCTAATTGCTGACATTTACTTAGTAAATTCATGCAGTCTGTCAGTTATTGTTTCTTTTCGGGGGAAGGGGTGGAACTGAAAGAGAATATGCTGAAACCATCTTCCTAAATCCTCCTAGAAGACAATGTATACGTTTTTTCTCTTTGGGCTCTCATCTACGAATATAATACGGTGCTGCTGTGTTATCACCAGGATTACCCTTCCATCTTTTTTACTGTTAGACAAAATACATAGCATTTTCTTCTTATTATAAGCTATGTAACAATGGATTAGAAGGAGCTTTAGTCTTTCAGTGTTATCTATTACCTCACCAGTTCATCATCTCCTGCTACTGATACTGCTACTGGAAATCCAAAGGCAGTCAAACTTAATGCAGCAAGAAAAAGACACACTTGTAAAGACAAATAACGTTTATTGATGCCAGAAGTTTGGGCTGCCATGGACTGAACAGACTTTGTAATTTAACATTTAGCTTTGAATGTATAGGCTGCATGTGGACACTGTTGACCCCTCTGTCTTCAAAGTGGGATTCCTATTTGGACTAGAATCATTCCAAATATTCCAGCCACTCTTCCTCTATGTAGGAGGAGTCAAACCATTACTTTGCCTTGTTCCTGTTTAAAAATAGTATAAACAGCAGCTACATCGTAGGCATCCTGTGGCATTAGATAAATCAGTGAGTCTTTACCTCTTTTGCCTCACCTATGAACAGTAGCTATTCAAAGATCCAGTGAGGATAAATCCATGTTTGAAAACTATGGATAGCACAGTATCATTTGTACAAGCACTTGGAGATCTTCCCATAACAGTTTACAGTTCTTTGTTGCATATTTTTTGAATGCAACAGCTTACCGGGAGTCCTGTGTTGAGCTTTTCCAATGAGGGAACTTGCTATCCTGTGTTGAGTAACTTTTTTTTCTTTGCATCCTTGATAGAGATGCATCGTTGATGGCTATGAGAAGGCGTATTGAAGGCTTGACACCAGAAGAAATAAGAAATCTCTCCCGAGATGAAATGCATATGCCAACAACTATGGAAGACTTTGAAATAGCTTTGAAGAAAGTTTCTAAATCTGTATCTGCTGCGGACATTGAGAAATATGAGAAATGGATAGCTGAGTTTGGATCGTGCTGAGTTGTCTTATCTTGAAGAAGCCACCTTACGTCTTAAAACAGCTTTAGAAGTAATAAGTAGCGTGCCAGTGCACTGCGGGCTCTTTTTAACTTTTGTAATTTAAGAGCAACGGATGTCTAAATAAATTTTTTTTTAAAATGCAAATTCTGCCGAGCTCTCTTTGAACTAGCTCAGAAGTTACCCATTTTTCTCAAATGCAAAAGATATTGATGGGATCTGCTTTGATCTTCAAGATATTAAAATTACTTGAGTTTAATATTGAAACTCTTTCATCGGAGGCTTTACCCTTGAAAAATAGCTGTTGCACTCAAGAAAACCAAACTAGCCCTGTTTAAATGAGCAACGGGTGCTGAGAACTAGAAAATGGGATGAACAAGATACTGTTGTGTAGATGGATTTGCTACCTCATCTTGCCTACCCTGAAACTGCTTCTGCGATATTAATAAAGAACCTATTGAGATTTAGAACAGCAGCCCCTGTGCTACTGATGGTCGATAGATTCGACTGAAGTTTAAGCAAGAGGTAGGATCATCACAGGTTTGCAGTATCTATTAAGTAATTGTAAATACATTCAGCCAGTGCAAACTAATTCCATGCAGCCAGCAGTGATGCAGTCTCCTTGTAAGTCTGAGAGAATAAAAGCTTTCTAGCATTACTCCTGAAATAGGTTTTTCTTCCTTGGCTGTATGGTACTGTAAGCCTCAAAACTCTAGACTGGGTCCTGGTTTACCCTACGTGTTACTCTGTGAAGACTGTTCTGGAAAGAGCAGTGTGCCTGTTACGTTTGCGCTCGATTGATTTCTGTTCATAACCTTGACTTCGAGATTGACATGAAATCTAAATTCTCTTTTTGCATTGCTTGACAAGTGGAATGGAGAAGCGGTTCTCAGACCAGTTCTACAGTGACCATTTAGGTCATCATTTTAGATTTTGCTCAACAGTGGTCATTGTAATGGAAACATCCGTAGTTTCTGTCCACTTCCTATAATTCTGGAAGCATTTCTTCCTGCTTCCAAAGGAGCTACTGCTCAGAGCAGCCAGCTATAGTTCCGCTTACAGCTAAACTTCATGCTTTTTCATTAATATGTTATGTCTAGACTTGTTTCAGCTGAGATACCAGCTGTGGAATTGCTGCTCGTGTCCTTTTGGATCTGCAAAGCAGATGGGAAGGGCAAATAATAATGAAAAGGAGAACTTGCAGTCTGAGTAAAGGTAAATGAATCCCAAGTGCACAGTTGTGTAAATGCTGTTATCATCATCTTGTTTATGTACTAAAAACTCATCACTGTGTCATGAGTAACACACTGAAAAGGGACTTTCAGCAGTGTTGGTGATGAGACGCTCTAAAAGACATTGAGATGCAGATATAGTTGAGAGCTCCTGGATCCCTGGATGGACCTGGAATGAGGAACCAAGAAATGAAGGGAAGGCATTCAGGTGCGTATACAAGTATGTGCATTTACAGGCTTTCATCTCCAAAATGGAAAACAGTTATGTCTTTCCTTTCAGAAGGAAAGCCATGTGTGTCAGAGTTAAGAAAAAGACATGGGATTTTGAAGTGGGTTCTCCTAATGCTTATTTTTCTATTTGTATGTGAGGATGTGTATAGCTTTCAGCTGTGTTGCAGGAGGAGACTTCTTATAAATCAGTTCAAACCAAAATATTTAATCTGTCAGCAGAGTCAGAAGGGAAAGTACACAAGCTCTAGTCCTTGGAAGCAGTCCAGTAAGGACTTAAACTGGAAGTGGGGTATATTTTGAGAACTTCTAAAGTAAACCTCAGTTTAAAAGCAGTAGTTTTAGTTCCACAGCTTAGCCAGCCTTGTTCACTCTAAATGAACGCCTGTGTCATACATGGTAGAGGGGGGACAAAGCAGTAGATGCTGAATTTGCAGCTCAGAGGTTCTTTTTGTTTCGGAACGCTGAACATGATGATACCAACCCACTCCAGCAGAGTTCCGGTATGGAGGGAAGGGCAATGCTCTTAACTCTGTGTTTAAAAGGCAGAAAGACATCCTGAGAGTGACAGAACAAGACGGGGTGGAGTGAGAGCAGCAGTTCATGAGGACATAAGAGATGTTGCCATTCCTTAAAACCTAATGACCTACTGCCATCCTATAGAGTGGGGTGTTTTGGGTAGTTGTTCAGTGTTTTATTTTTCCAGTCATCTGTCATTCCTCCCTTCCCCCACCCCGAGCCCCTTCTTTCCCCCCCAGCTGGCACTTGCATCCTTGTCAGCTCATGTCCTGGGAAAATGAGACCTACCCTGACTGTTGTGCAGGACAGTTGTTGCCCTTTCCTAAGTTGTTGCCTGTGTTAGTTGTGGTAAGGAGTTAATTTTAAAACTAGTTTACAAAATGGTTGAGAGTGGTCCCAGCTCTAAGCAGCATTCTTCTGAAATACATGAAACTTCTGTGACTCAGGAAAACTACATGCATGCTGAAACAGAGCGCTAGTGCCGTAAATTTTTGAGACATGATAGCTCCAGCTCTATGGAGCACAGCAATGCTGGTTTGTAATTAGTGATCAAGATTTGCACTACTGTTTTTTTAATTTCATTAGCCTGATGGTAGTATTTTTTTCCTTGTGCTTTGGAACTTTGCAGAACACAATACAGCAGAGGATTAGTTAACTCATGGAAATCAGCCAAGTTGTGAAGCAGTGCCAACACTTTTTTTTCCAAGATTAACCACTCATTTACACAGCAGCTGTGTAGAATCGAGTTGAATCTCCTTGTTGCTGTGCAGGTGCCTGGTTTACAGTTTCATAAGTAGGGATGCAAAGAGCACGTGCTAACAGCTGCCAAATTTCCATCTGCATTGCAATTCATGCTGTGCTTGTGCAGTAAGGAAGAACCATCCATCCCAAGCCTTGTGGGTGGGTTTGGGGTTTGGTTTTTTGTTTGTTTTTTTCAAAGCAGCTAAACTTCAGCCTCTGGCACTGGAACAGGCTACCCAGGTAGGTGGTTGAGTCACCTTCCCTAGAGGTGTTTAAGGGATGGGTGGACGAGGTGCTGAGGGGTATGGTTTAGGGAGTGTTAGGAATGGTTGGACTCAATGACCCGGTGGGTCCCTTCCAAGCTAGTCGTTCTATGATTCTATGATTCTTATACATCACTTCTGTTTGGACTAGGCTAATGAAGGGGACAGAGCTATGTTCATAAAGTGGCAAGAACGATAATTTCCATGTACATAAGAGTTTATTGATGATTATTTGAAGACATGCTCTTGTCTGTGCAGTCACCGCTCCTGTGCTATAGTCTTAGTTTCCCATTGAGCCATGGATGACAACCCCTCTATCAGATGTTGTTTCACTAAATTGCATTCTTTATTCAAATGCCTCCATAGCTCTTGCATTACCCCACCGTATGTGGTTATGTTACCATTATGGTAGCTCTCTTGTGGTAGTGACCTGGAAAGCACTGCCCCAGGGATCCTGGGAGACATCAGTCACTGCCACTCAATCCAGATCAGCAGAGTAACTACCTTGCTCAACTGTTTCATGGCTCCACGCATGCCCGAAGCACCCAGCTGGTCCTGACACATCCCCCACTTCTATGGTCCTCACTCAGCTGGGTATCTGGCTAACTTTTGTGATCCTGCGCTTTAATGACACTGAGCTTGAAGTAAATGCAACGTACAAACCCCCAAGGTGCTAGAACAAAAAATAAAGTTTAAAAAAGAAAGGAAGTTTGAGTAGTTTTCCTGTTATCCTGGACTGACGTACACCACGCTGCGCAGTGGGGTGATGGTACCTGCAAGGCACTCCGCTGTTAGACATGTTTCTTCTACCACTGCGATGCTGTCAGCTTAGTGAGACAACTTGAGGAGCAGCTGTAAGGACAAGTATCTCAATAATTTTGAGATCTCATTAAACTTAAGGGAAGATTATCTTAAGTGAGGAGGTGTGTGTGGGAATCCTAGCTTTTCTCTCTCACTGTAACAACTGAAACTGAAGAGGGATAATTCTGATCGCTCCAATGAACTGTGCTCAGTCTAACACTGGGTAGTTAAGGTTCATTTCTTTCCTAGTCATTCTTCTGAGAGACATTTTTGCTTTTATTTACCAATGAACAGTGAAAAAATAAACAGGACTCTGCATCTGACACATTTAGCAAACTGCTGCCTGCTTGCTGTAAGTAGAGTTGCTGTAAACAGAGATACACACATGAACACAGTATAATAAACAATTTAAATGTTTATTGAAAAATGCTAACAGTACAAATCAGCACGGGCAGACTGGGCCTACTCAGCAACAGTAGGCCAGTACTTTTGTAGAATTACCTTACTGCTGTCACAGATAAAAAACCCCACATTGTTTACAAGTGCTAACAATTTCTATGAGTGGAAGGGGCCATAAAAGTGTAAAGTGCTTGAAATATACATCTGCCTTTTAAATTTTTGTTTTGCATATATAAAATGTCAAATTACTCGAGTAACACAAGCGTTTGGTAGTGATATCTTCCTTGCAAGGCACACTCAACCCTAAGAGACCTGAAATCAGGTTGGGCACCTTTGTTTAGGCTTGCAGGCACAACTGATATTTGTCATTCTCCATCATCCTTTTCTGAAGAATGCTATCTTGGGGACTTCAGGACACCCTCAGTTTCATCATCTTGCCATTCAGGACAGTTGACCTGGTTTATCTACGGGCGTGAAGGCAGCCAGCATCCTGTCCATGGTGTGGAAAAGTGACTTCACAGAAGTTAAAACCAATAGTTGCCCTCAGGGTGGAAAGCTCTATTCTGAAGCTTCTGAAAAGGCCGCGTGTTTACAGAGAGGCACAGGGAAGTCAGCTTTGGGCCTGAGCCTGAGTGTTCCTTTACCAATAAATCAACTGATTTGGTTTTCTTAGTAGGAAACAAATAAGGTATTTATTAAGATCAAGTGCCAAATTTCAGGTCAACTAAAAATTTGTTTTTCAAAAACAGTAACTCCAAAGTAAACACAGTATTAAGTACATGCTTTCTCATCTAAATTATTTTTCCTGTCTGGAAGATCTGAAGGCAAGCTGATGGTAATCACAGGTACAAAGCTGACTTGATCCAGGAGAAGGATGCCTCTGAAAGGTAAGATTACCTGGCATTAGAAAACAACATACAAACCAACTCTGTGTTCTAATAACTGGATTTATTCTTAAACTCCCCAAACTTAGTTTAAATCAATGACTCAAGCAAGTGTTACCCTCATAATAACAAGGCTAGAATGAGAACTTGATAGAAAACTGATTCCATAATGCACTAGTTGTGGTTTCAGAGGTGCCCTTTCACTCTGTTTCTACATCTGAAATATCAGTAGTGTAGGCTCTCTGTGCTCATTTTCATAATGGCCTAGAACTGTCTGCCATCAGGAGCTACTTTGTCAGGCTCTTGCACCTAAGTCTCTAAGGCAAACTAAAGCCTCTAGTTTTACCAGTGTACTGCAGAATGGCATTACACACTTGGGATGAGGTCCTGGCTCACATCTACAACTGTGTCATCCACCAAATGAGATCTTCTGCTCATTCTTGCTGGTTTAGAATTAACCCTTGACTGCTTTATACAGGTAGCAAGAAAAGTGAGTGTGTGGGTTTGGGTTTGTTTTTATATTAAAATGAGGGTAGGACCATCCTTCTAGTGTTACAGTTTCTTGAAATGCCATGCACAAGCCCTACGTTCTCTTACTGGAAAAGAAATTACTGCAGGCTGGTTCTTCTGTTCTGTACTGACCTCTGCCACAGAGAGGCCATCAGACACTTTGCTGAATAGTTTATGGGGATTAGAATGTTTTTCCTAGTTCTACTGTTCCAAGTTTCACACGTGGCAGTGTTAAGCAGCTTACTGATGTGAGGGTACAAAGTGTTTCTTCACTTTTTCCACTCTTAACAAATTGATTATAAGGAGTACTCCAATCTGACAGCCTGCTTCATGAGGCATTAGGGGTAAGCGTGCTCTCTTTTGTCACTACAGTTTCAGGCCTTCCTGATCTTCCAGCCCTCTCTCTCCCTAGCTGCATTAGAAGCACTAAGGCTACCTCTGTCCCTGGGGAGATACATAAATTAACCGCACTCGGGGCCATTCAGAAGCAGCACAGCTGGTCAGTTGCATTTGCAGATATAGCTGTGCTTGTTGTGAGTGATGAAGCATGCTATGCTGTCTGTCACTTTTCCTGAAAGAACGTATGATTCCAAGGGTTAGGTCCTCCAGAACTGACTTGGGTTGCTTTAAAATGTACGTGCTTACCCAAATTCAGCACTAAATCTACAGTGATTTTTTTGCTGCAGTTACCAATTCATCTTTGCACCCCTTGTTTGAGTGCTTGCTTCTCTGAAAAACATTAGTGTTGCTGGTAACACACCAAGTGAGTGAATAAACCATCAGCAGTCAATCAGTCAACTTTATTTATGACCTTTTTCCACCAATGCTAGCACCAGTCACTATGGCTTGTATGTTGCCTATATAGGTAGATCCTTCTTGGAGAACTCCCATACAAATTTGCAAAGCCAAATTTGAAGCCTTTCATAACTACTATAACAACTCCAACACAGATGGAGTATGAAAAGACTAAAACTGTCACAGTTGTCTAGCTCTAGCTTCTACGCTCCTGGCTTGAAGCTACGCTAATGGTGTCACACAATGTAGTCCTTAGAAGATGATAAAAATTTGGCAGTGTGACAGCAAAGCTGAAGATATTTCCAATGGAAGATTTTCCTATTTTCCTCTGAAATGTTTGTCTGTCAAAAGGTCACTTGGAATGGAATGTTACCAGCAGCATTTTCATTGAATTGTCATCATCTTCCTACAGAATGGGGCTGATTCTTGAAAGATTTTTTTTTAGTTCATGTTTTGCCTTCATCAGAAAAAAAATAGCAAAAATTACTTACTTGTTTTCACAGGAAGGGAAAATCATCTTTAAGACTTTAAGAATAAGAGCTGCTCCAGCAACTCCAACAACAATCACCTCCATCAAACTGAGGAAGATGGGTAAAGATCTGAACCAGAATCGGCACAACCCTTTTCTGAAGTCTTCCACCCACTGGCACATCACCTACAACCAAACAGGTAAAAATAAAAAGATAAGTTGCCAAACATAGCAAATGCAGTTTTTGTAGGTACTGGTCAATCACATTACATGGTGATAGTTTCACTTAAATTTATGTGTGCTTAAACATAAATAAAAGCAGGATGGAATTAACTGGTGACTTGGACCTCTTTCTTCTACAAGGTTTAGAATAAGTCCCTGAAAGGAAAGGCCACTTTGGAAAATGAAGGACACTTGAACAGACTAGGTGAAGGGTAAGCTATTTGTCCTAGGTGTAGAACAGCTATGCCACTATGACAGTGTACAGCTGGGAAAGGGTTACTGACAGCCCAGGAGAGGGGTAGCACCTTCTCTAGCCTGCCTGTAACTTTCAGCCTACTACTTTTACCCTCTTGTCTCAGCAGTAGGCTATAAGTCTTTCTTTCAGCCACAGAGGAGGCCATTGCCCATCCTTACCTAATCTGGAACTGAAACTGCTCAAGCTGTTACCATAGTTCTTACAGTGGATGAGACCAACGGCCCGTCTCCCAGAGGAGTAACCACTCCAGCAGAGGCAGGAAAAATTGATGTAATTTAAAGCTAAACAATTTTTTAAATAGCTATAAATTCTTAGCTTGGTCCAATGTAAACATCACAACTCACTGTCGTGAACTATCTGTGAGGTCAGAACGTTGCAGGGTATAGAGGCCTGTTGGATTCCTACTGGAGTATAAAACCCCAACAATTTCTCACTGCTACGGGATAATTTAGGAATGTTTTTTTTTAAGTTTCCTGGAGTATGTCTGTAAAAGTCTGTTCTTCTTAGTGGCCAGCTCGGGGGATTTCTTAGACTTCTGTGGAAGTCAGGTACTGTCAGATACCTTACACAAGAGGATATCCTGGTCTTTTCACAAATACAAAACAGCACTCTGAAAAGACAACCCTACATTAAGTAGGCAATTCTTTCTTCCAGAAATGAGTTATTACAAACTGGGTTGCTTTCTTTCAAATTAAAAATAAAGGACCAAAGACAAAGGCCTAGGAATGTTATATACCTTCTTACCATTTTGGTATACATCGTGGATATTTTGTTTGTTCTTCACACCAGGAAAACCCACTATCTGAATCCTAACAATGCTGATATTTTGTTTTGTTCTCTAAATATCCACTAAGGAACACAACATAATACTTGTATGTGTTTCTGTAGACAATACTTAAAATGGGGAAGGAATTTTATTTCCTCAAACTGTCATATTGAACAACATTCAGCTCTATCTGCAGCATGTTACCACAATTTTTCCTCCTAGAAAAGTCACCAGGCTGTATGCACTTATTCTGGGGGGAAACAGGCTAAAAATTAGAGGGAGGGAAAAAACCTGCTTCTCCTTTTAGACCAGTCTTTAAAGTTATATACTAATAATTAAAACTAACAAAAAAACCAACCTTGTAAGAAGATGGAGGCTCTGTCCTAAGAGGAGTCTCTGGTAACTTGCCAGGTAATGTCTCTTCATCTACTGTAGTTTCTACCTGCCGGATAAGGTACTGACTGGTAGTTTGCAGTGGATCTTGAATATCTAAAGAGGAAAAGCTAGGTTAGTGGGGAGCTTGCTTTTTATTTGACTCACTGTTCAGGAAAACAAAGACATGCTGCATTTTCTATACTTATGTACAATTCCCACACATTTACAGCAAGAACAGAGAAGGCTGACTTTTTTTTAACCCTGACTGGAGTAGTGCATTTGATAAGAAGCAGAAGCAGTGTTACAGCCTTTAGCTGTGCCCTTAGCTGTAAACTTCAGCTGTTGCCAGATTAACAGGTGATGAACTTGATCAAAATATTCATCTCCTATGAAATCCTTGAGAGTTTTTGATTAAACAAAACTGAAATAAGATTAAGGCATTGAATAACTTCTCTTGCTTTTAAGTTATCCAAGTTTAATAACATAAAAGTATTCTCTGATTTAGAAGTGACCCAGACAGGTATTTCCTCTCCAGTTTTCTCCTTCATTTGCAGGAAAAACAGGCAGCTTTACAGAACCTTCCGTCATAGTTCTGAGAGGGAAACCTGTCCCTGTGAGATGTCTGGGTTGCAGATTGCAAGCACCAAGTACTTCAAAGGAGAACAGATTTGAAAACAAATAAAATAACTAGAATGCAGAAGAGTTGAATTGAAGTGTGTTTTTTTTTTTTTTAAATCCAAACAAAACAAAAATCTCAAAAAAAACCAAACTAAACCAAAAAACAACAAAAACAAGCCACAAAACAAAACACTTCCCTGTTAATGAAGGAACTCTTTTACTCTCTAGAATACAGGAATAATGACATTCTTTTGCCCTTGTAAAGCAATACATCAACTATGGATAAAATACTATGTAAAAGCTAAGAAAGTTACCTTTTCCTGAGAGGTTTGGAAGTGTAAATAATATATCATTGTCCCTTGGGATGGAATACAGCATGCTCTCTTTCAAAGGCACCGTATAGTTTGAATGTCTAAGTACTCTCAGGTCCTTAACTAAAATATCTATTTCTGTTACTTCTTCCTGCTGAACCTGCAAGAGATGCGAACATGTTGCTATTACTGAGTTTAAAGTCAGAGCAAAGTAGGCTGGCAGAGAAAAGCCATACATCACAGAAAACTCCAAGCCGTTAAGATTCAGACTTAAGGATGTTTAAACATGAGTTATTATTCTTTGGTGAATATACGCTGAACAGACCGAGCCTCCCTCCCTGCAAAAGCATGTGGCAGTCACTCCGTTGCCTTTTAACCAAGTCTTACACGTAGCTCATAACACGAAAAATGTCCTAAGGGTAAGATCTCAGGTGGTGTGGGGTTTCACAACAAGCCCACCTGCCACAAGGGTGTGCTGCTGCAAGCTGTTCCCCATGCTACATGCTGGCAATGCTTTGTCAGCTTGAAATAAACAACGGGGAAAACCTCAGGACTCAGAACCAGTCCATGGCCATTTTGTATACTATTTCATAGAAGAAGTGTTGCTTGTGAGTCTGGCTTTGCTTGCATAAATGCGTGTTTGGAAAAAGCATGTGAGAGTTAATCACATTCTAACAAATTTAAGGGAAAGTCATCCAACACTTAATTGTTAAAATACAAATAGAAGCACTAAAACTTGAAGTCTACTCAGAAAACACCCCCACTATTTTACAGGCAACTTAGGTTGATATTATCTCTTCAACACTGTGCTTAGCTAGCATTAGATTATATACTTTGTGCTCTAACCACCAGCCAGACACATGTAAACCTTTTAATACTTGGTAACTGCTTGGTTCTCCTAAATTCAAAACAAGCTGAATGTTAGGATGCTTTTTACCTGTTTTCCGTCAACTTCTGTCACTTCTTCCTGAATGACAACCAGCTGCAAATCAGAACTGGATGCCAAAGGCCACTCATGAACCATGACCCGAACACTGACAGTTCCCAGGCGCTGCCGATCTGGTATGTTATCCGGGTGTCCATTCTCCACTGTTAACACACAATGTCACAGTTTTCAGAGAGAAACCACCCCAACCAGAAAGCAGCATACAATCGTGGGGCAAACAGTTGCACCTCTGACATGGATGCATTTGCACACATAGCATCCCAATGGAAAAGTCACTACAACTACAGAGGAAGACTGGCAACAAACAAGAGATGCCTGAACAGTTGTAGCACAGTCTGTACTGTGCTGATGTCCCTAATGTTTCCAATAACGGCTGTTATAAACAGTAATAATCTGGGCAACACATATAACAGATGCCATGATTTTCTACCAGTATACCACGAAATCAACTTGAAGCTGGTCTCCTGATACAACACAGCATACAAGAGCAGCACTGTCTGATCCCAAGACTGAGGGAGCTTGCAAACAATGTCACATGCCAGCCTTTAAGGTTTGTATTTAGGCACTATCAGCAGCAATCTTTGGCTTCACTACTGCTGCATTTGTCCAAAGGAGTTCTTAAGAGTAATGCTACAGCCCAGTCAGGCACCTGTGTAAACAGCCTGATTTGCACAACATTCTCTTTCCCCTCAACACAGAAACAAACATGCTCTTTTCCACCCGCACTGCTTATACTGCTCAAGATGAGTATCAGTTCCCCCTACAGGTTCTCTCTGCACCCCTGTTTTCATAAGTGACCAGTAACATCTCAAACTCTCTTCCTACCCAAAAGATTTCAGCTATTTCAACCACCACAAGTACACAGAGAACTGCCTTTCTACCCTTGCTGTTTCTGCATAGACTTGGTATTCTTCTCCCAGCTACTGTGCCTCTAACAGATGTGAGGGTGTGCTACCACTGAAGTGCTGCATAAGCGCAAGAGTGGACGTGACAGACCTTTCCAGCAAAGGATGTGAACCGAGATTGAATTGGTCTCTGTTTCTAAGCCACTAGTGCTGTGTGTCACCTGCAGCGCTGAGCCTAAGGGCAGGAAGGTGGGGAAATGTGGGACTGGCTTCTTTCAGTTACACAGTAACAAGTCAGTGTGCTAATTACTTATTTGCTATGATCCCTTCCTCATAAAGCTATTTTACTTATTTTAAATAAAGAAAAATACATTTTGGCATCATTTAGCACTATCTTCCATTGCAAAATTAAGTGTCAGGAGAGAAAACAGTTAAAAGAGAAAGGTTCCCTATAGGTGTGAGCCAGTGCACTAACGTGGTTGCTGAACGTTTTCTGGCTTACAGCACCAAGTACATTTTAAAGGACCAAAGCCTTTCAGACACCAAGTAGCTGAAGCTCCCTTTGGTCCCTGCCTTTCATGCATCAGGCTGCTCAGTCCCCACTACATTTAACAGCAGTGAAAAATACACTTCCAAAATGTACATTTGTGGAACTTCAAGCGAAGATATGTATGCCAGCTATGACCTGACAACTGTGTCAAGACAATACCACGCAGGAGATGTGGTTTCTGCTCTCTAATATTCAAGACCATGAATATTCAGCTCAAGTTGGATTTTTACATACCTTCAGGAGTGGTTTTCCCCTGTATTAACAGATAACAAGTATCTCAATATTCCTTTAGTGTTTTACAAACATTATCTGAATCTACTGTTGAGGATTAAGGAAGTAAATTTGATACACATTACAGAAAACAGGGAGAGGCACTGTACTGAGGACTTGGAACTAAACACACAGATAGATGGTTCATGGTTCTTAGCTCCCGGGCCAAATTAGTATTTTTCTCACTGTTTCAAATTCACATTTGTAATTGTAGTCACTGCAAACTATACCTCTATGATCTAGGAAATTAGCAGGAACTACAGCAGAGTGCTCAGTATCTCTCAGAATTAGTAAATAAAATCACATCTATTTTCCTGGGGTCAATTATTTTGCAGATAAATGATATTTTGCCATGTTTTTTCTACCCTAGGATTCAAAAAATAGAAAAAAGAGGAACACAACTATCTCAGAAAAAAAAGAGAAATTAATTACTGCTTTCCCTGTCTTGAAAAGAAATAGTGTCAAATTAATAATTGATCATGCTTGAGAAGGAAAGGTTCAAGAAACAAGGTCATGGATCAGAGAAGCAATTTAGAAAAAGCATTAGTACTCTCCAAGTAAATGCCTGATTGTAAAGAGAGGATGATTTCAGAAACCAAGCTAGAGACTGACTGCACCTGATCCATCATTGGATCATTCTGAATACAACAGACACTTAAATCAGATAAGCATAATAGCCCTTGTTTAATTAATTATACAGAGTACAGTATGCTCCATGTATCTCAAAAAATCACAGTACTTTCACAAAAGGTGTAGCATTGAATCAGTGGAAAAAATAACAGTTTCAAGATAATTTGAATTCATTAGGCACTGTGGGACTAGCTAAATGCCAATATTTGTGTAGAATATCCTATCCAGCAGAAACTTGTTTATCTGATAGACACAGAAATGAGACTATTAAAAGACCTAACTATAATTCATACTTTTGTTACTGAATCTCCTTTTGGATCTCTGCCAACCAACTTAGGGACACAGCCACTAGCAGGGTGGAGTTGCATCCTTCTGTTTACATTGTCTAGCTTGTAGTGCAAAACATTCTTTTGAAAAGATAGGCAGAGTCTGGGTTTCAGATCAGACCATTTACATATAAGCATGCAAATGTGACTCAAGAACAGAGCAGTAAGATTTTTTTCCCACCCATTTTAGTAGCAAAATAATCGTACCTTGGGAAATGATTTGCTTCTACAATGCTCAAGTTTGCAGAGTACGAGAACATATAGTCATTGCAAGCTTTGGTAACTAGGTGGTAGGGAAGCCAAATACCCCGGGGGAAAATAAGAGAGAATACTCACATATTACTGTTTGACATGTTATGTGGACAACTCCGCTTTTCATAGGAAAATCATTTAGATATACCTGCCCATTAACGTAGGTGATATTAAAAACAACCTGAAATAAAGACAGACAGAATGAGTGTATGGTTCCTGGACCTACACAACAATTCTGTTCTCAGAGGAATACACGTCACACCAACTGACATCAGACAAAACAATATATTTGCATCCCAACACAGACTTTGTTTAAGTGCATATTAATTCACTTAACAAATAGAAAAAAAAAGGACAAACCTGCCCTTTGTGAAATTCTCCATCAGTTTTCAACATCATAACATCGACTCTGATTGTTTCCTGGAAAACAACAGTGAGATGTAAGTTTCTGAGGAAACACAGAAGCCGCTGCAGGACACAGGCAACTTCCACGCACTGTCCTGACAGAATCACAACATGCAATCCTCAGAGCACACTCCCAGGCTTTCTATCCAGCACAGAGAAGAAAGAGGAATATGGTTACTTGTTTCATTATAAGACTGGCGGGAAGGTCCCCTCTTTTTTTAGTATGGAGGATTGATGAGAAAGATTGACATCTGCATCCCTTTACGTATATTTTTTTTCATAAAGATAAATTAAGATTTTTTTAAAAAAAATAAATATATAAAAAGGCTTTTTGTTCAGGATTTTATTAAAACACTAGATTATCAGACAGGAAATATTTGAAATATACAGTACCTAGCACAAGATAGTCACAATTCATTAACAAAGAGCAGCTGAAGTGTGACTATGGTGTAAAAAATTCCTTAAAACAACAGCTGTTAATCAGGACACATGGGTAGCCAGGAATACCAAAAGCTGAAAAACATATCCAAATCTGATTCAGCAGAAATCTGGCATCATAAAAAGCCTGATTTAAAATCTAACACAGATAATGCTTTGGTTGGAAATTACACAGATGCTTCAGAAGCATTTGTCAAAACAGCAGGAAAACTCTCTGGCCACAGAGACCAAAGAGAAATCTCTCTCTCGGTGTCCTTTCTAGGAAGCGGGCGTTTACACTGTCTTCCTTCAAAACTTCAGTTCTAGCTATTCAAAGCAAATTAAAATTACCAATTTACTTACAGAACTAAAAGTCTATTACTGGAAACATAAACCAGATCAATAATATAACCATGTTATTAGATGTAATCTATTCTGTCGTCCTGTAGCTTCCTCAAACCACTTATTTTCTTCTCAAGAATTCTACATAAAAAAAACCCAACAAACCTGCTGAACTTTTAGTTCTTTTCTAGCATTCAGATAGATTTTTCCAGGCATTTTTAAGCCTCAGATGGAATTTTGCAATCTTTTTTCAGTATCTACAAAGTGACTCACTGCAATTACAAGAAAAGGGAAATGACTTGATAGCCTGTAACTGCTGGAAAAAAAGGAAGATACTCGCCTAGATTTTTTTTTTTCTTAATCAAATGCTTTATTTGAAAATGAAGGGCATGAGGCAAGGCAGATGTGCTCAAGGATTGAGCATTAAGTGTACAAAGTGAGCTGTACATGCAATGATTAATTTTCTTCACAACAGCTGCCAATTCTTTTTACGCAGTATTCACAAGCGCAGTCATGAATTCCAGTAGGCAATTAAAACTCACACTTGAAGAACATATTACATGTTTAAGAAGTTAAACTATTTCAGTGGATCACTTCTGTGCTGTCAAAGTCACAAAAAGTAGATCACAGCCTGGAGACAAATAAGGCAGGTTAACAGCTTGCTGCCTCTGCCACTGAAGAGACAGTGTAGATCTCTCCTCTTCTGCACGTCATACTTTCCCCTTTCATTTATACCAAGCAAGCCAGGAAGACAATTTAGCTCATAAAAATGTCAGGAAAATTTTCGGGTTTTTTTGACAGACTGTTCTTCTGTCAGTTAGACAAGCAAGGAAGAGCCACAAAAGCAGGAGATGCGAGGGTGCTGCTGAGAGGAGGGAACTGGGCTACTTGCTCTGACAGCCACAGGCTGTCAGGTTGGCTCTGCTGAACAGTCTGCCTGTCCTTGCAGAATCTCTCTCTGATCACAGTCAAGGTGATGGGGCATCCTCTGAATGGAACGGGTTCATAAAGCTGCTCAGTAACTTGGAGCAATGATTAATACTCTGCTACAGTGGCTACAACGTGACCCTTGCAATTTTGTGTTCACAAACAACAGAGAACTCATATTCTAGTCATTCCCATGGCCAGCCAGCCAGCTCACAACCAGATACAACAAATTCTTTTACTGATTACTTCCCCATGTTCTATATATCCATTCTCCTCAGTTGGCATATGTCAAGAAAAAGCATCTTATAGATAAGTCTTATGGCTATACCCTTCAGTACTAAGAAAAGTAAATGATGCCACATCAACTCACTTTGTGCATCAAAACCACAGTAAGGTAATTGTGTAGTAACAAAGTCACTGAGAGCAGGACATTGGTCCTCTGTAGTAACCCACCATATTGCACTGTCAAATTATGGAGAAGCATGAACTGTGACTATAAAACTTGTTTGTACAACTTATAATACACTTTTCAGTATTAATAATATAATGAAAGTTCACATGAATATTTGGGAAAGCTGCACTTTGACAGAGTGTGAATCAAAGGACAGGCCCAAGAAACAATTTAGGTCCCTAGGAATCAGGTTGTGCTTTCAGCTTACCATTCATCCCATTATTCACAGCACCTTATCCCTTCATGTGCTGGTGAATGCCGTCACAAAAATCTCTCCAATTTATACTAAAAATGGCCCCATCATTCTTAATGCTATTATAAGATTTAGATGTCTCTCCTGACTTTTCCTACAGTTTTTCATCACTGTCTTAGTGCTCCAGCAGCGATATTTACAGTAGCAATGGCCACGGTACCTGGAAAAAGGACAGTACTTTTACCACAAATATATGTAATTCTGCTCTGTGACAGCCAGACAATGGCATTAACAGCGTGGCAGCGTACATTACACTGAACTAGTGATTTTTGTGACTTGGATCAATAATCAGTTAGTGATCACTGTCTAAAACTTTCTCTTTCGCTATGTGCTGAAGCAGTCACAGTAGTAGCACAAGAGTAAGATGGGAGCAAAGAATACAAAGCATCTGGCGTAAGTTAGAAGGAAATGTTCATTGATTCTTAAAGACTTCCCAGACCAATGCCACACAAATCTACAGTGAACATTTCACCTGATCTTAGCCTTTTATGAAAAATACCGCACCAGATAAAGCGGTTAGGTCTAATCACACAGGGAATTCAAGCATATCTAATTACAGAATCACAGAAAAACCTCTTCCATGTGCAGCGGGTAGCTGACAGGGTGCACGATACAGTTTCTCCCAGTACAGGGTAAGTGTCAGTAAATCCTACACAACTACATTAGTCATATAAACCCCCTCTAGAGTCAGCTGCTAGCAGCCTGCCCACTTAAAGCACAGCTGTTCTCCATTGAGGCTCATTGAACAAGGCCCTGTCTGCACTTAAAGGCCTGTGGGAAGCAGAGTGGGCAGCACTAAGAGCAGATGGCATGGTGCTTTGTAGGATGGCCAGCTGTACAGAGACTTGAAAGGCAAACAACCCCCTTGCAACGATTATGCAGGCATTATTGGGATATCCTGTTGGTGGCAGGAAAACATAAAGTCCAATGAAGGCTGCCGAAAAGATAAGAAGTAGACAAAACTAGTAACTGTTTTCTATAGTCTTTTCAAATACAGAAACAAGTGTCTGAACAGACAAACAAAACTGCCATCCAAACTCACACCATTTGAGTCCTGGCGCTCACATGGACAACTAGCTCCAAACAGTGTAACTGCACATTTGTAATCCAAGGCTCTGCAATCTGTGCTTCTCCTGTTTTTTTTTTCCACCAGACTCAAAGCTATGTTGTAGGATGAAATAATTGTTGTAGTTATGAAATAATTGTGGTGCAAGTTTGACATGACAAGTTTGACTAGAGAAGTTCGCAGGACAATAGTTAGTCCCTCACATTTTACAAAACTTTAGTACAAAATCTTCTCCAATAAGGTCTGGCATTATTAATCTGCATGACAATATTTAGTGGAAGATAATGAAATCCAGTAATCTCTTCAGTAACTAAAGCTGAACTATCTTTGTTAAAATAAAAATCCAACACAATACTTTCACATTACTTTTCTGAAAAGCACATTTACGTCCCTTTCTTCTTTTGTGATGATTCTTAGTTTAATATTACTTATCCTTTCCTTTGACCTATATATGTTGCTAGACTTAATCACCTTTGCTTTCTCCTTATCAAGTCAACTCATACTATAAATATTTTATCAGGAATTTTAAAGATTAATATTTTAGTCTCACATCACCAGGACACAGTTGCACCATACTGCTTTAATTTAATCAAATATACATGAAAGATGATGTCAGATCTTTTAAGCATAAAGTTCAGTGCAGGCTGTTAATAGAGAAACTGGCATAAAGCAATGAAAGATACATTTCATGTTTCTTCCTTGATTAAAATACATTACACTCCCTGCATATGTACTCAAACAGATGATGTACTGAATATTACTTTCTTTTGTTGTAAAATAATCCATCCACACAGAGGTTTCTTACAGCCAACAAATCATTTGAAAAATATGTTTTTCAGGCAACTACACAAAAAGTCTGACAGGCAAGTAAGCCATTTAGAAACAACGCTACTAAACCTAAATTATCAAGAGGCAAACAGAGTAAGCAAACAATACAGCATTACCATTCAGCCGACTGTGCTTTTAGCCAGTTCCTATAAACACACTACAAAAATACTCTGAAATATAAAACTTCATTTTCAACCTTGCATCAGAAAAACATGTCACTTTAATGCAAAGGTCAGTCTTCTTGTTGCATCATTCCTTGCCTTTTTTTTTTTTCAATTTTGCCTAATATCAATCAATCAATCTGTAATCCAGTTTTGCTCTTCCAAATTTGAGAAGGACAAAGAAAAATTAAAACACACATGCTAATGTTTAAAAAAAAGTCCAGATTTCAAAATGGCTTATTTAAGAAATGACAAGTATTGCACAACAACAGAGGCGTTCACATTCTGGAGCTGAACAAAAGTGTTTCAGCCTCACAAGGCGTTATTCCAATGCTTCAAGGTTTCTCCTCAGTCCTTACACTATGGTTTCTGTAACATCACGGCTATCAGCTTGGAGATAAACTTTAATGCCATGTGCAAGAACTACAAAATGTGAAGATACTGGTAGTATGCTGCCAGTGATCTCAAAGGATTGTAGAGGGCACAGTCATGGTATACAGTCAAAGAAATGCTGAACATTTTCATGCTGACTGCTCCCAACAGTCTGCAGTCCCAAGACATTATGAGGAAAGACCACAATTACTCTTAACCCATCACCCACTGCCGTTATGCTCGTGGTTTCTGAAGCCAACCTGACAGCACAGCACTCCTGCTCTGCCTATTCCTATCAGGCTACCATAAAACAGTTAATCCTCAAAACCCAGCAATTCTTCTACTCAAAACTTTCTTAAAAAAACTTGTTCCTTCTACATAAAAAATGATCTTCTATGTACAAAAAGAAACAGCGCAGAAGGCTTTAGTTTTTTAGGCTTAGAAAGAAAAAATACTAAATTAAAATGTATATGTTCCCTTTTTGACTCTTAAAAGAGCTTTTCTGCATATACTTTTGCCACTTCACCAGTATAAAGCTAAAAAAGTGCAGACATTTCCAGTGAGCAAAAACTGAGCTGACAGACCACTCCAGTTACTAAGTCCAGTCTTACTGGCACTCTAGAACATCCCTAATCTATTTCTGACCCACAGCTGGCTTCCACAGAACTCACTCTGGCACCCTGTGCAGTGCTTACTCATAGTTTCAGACTCAAAGACAGCATGCGCAGATGTGCCTCCACATCTTGTACAACTGCCAGATGCGATAAACAACTTTAATGCTATTAAGTTGAAGTTCTGGTGTGAATGTGTGATAGTTTCTAGGGAGAACATAAGCGAGAGGTCTATATTCCATTGCCACTTCATGTACCTTCTGGCAAATTCATGCTAGCACTCCCTTTCTCAGAGGGATAAACAAAGTACCTGAGTGAGGTCTGAGCTCTCCCTCCTCTCTTTAGGGCACCTGAATTCAAGCACAGATGCACTTTTATAAGTGTCTGAGTATCTAGATCCCCATTTTGAAATCAGAACGAAGCAGATCTCTCTTCAAATGTTCATACAGAGATGCAGAAACCAGGCAGTAAGCCCAGGAATCCTGCTTTGCAGCACAGGATGTGCCAGTACAGGGCCTCTGTCAGGCTTTCCTGGAAAGGTTTTACTTAGAAGAAAAAAAAAAAAAACAAAACAAACAAACCCCAAACTGTGGAAGAAAAAAAGCCATAATAAATCTAATAAATCTACTAAATCTACTCCTATGACAGCAACTTCACTTTGGCTAGGCAAGTGACAACAAACCCAACACCACTTTTCCCTCTTTGTGATTCCACACTTTGGAGATCACAATTATAACAATGAGAGGATGGATTTAGTCCCTGCCCATGGCAGGGGAGGTTGGAATTAGATGATCTTCAAGGTCCCTTCCAACCAAAGCCATTCTATGATACAAGCACAGGCAGGAGTGCCCAGTTCTCTTCCGTTGTTCTAGAGGTTGAAGCTCACCAGTGCCATGGCACATCTTCTTATTTCCAATGAAAAGATCTCCTAAGCAGCACTACAAAAATTCCTTCCACTCTTTAAAAAGCCATGAAATTTAATTTAAAACCAATCTTACTAACATCCAGTATGATCATATACACACATACAACGAATCATTAACAACAAACAAAGAGACTTTGTGGTAAATGCTTCATTTTGTGCCATCTGCGTACACTGTCATAGAATCACAGAATAGTTTGGATTGGAAGAGACCTTAAACCCCATCCAGTTCCAACCCCCTGCCATGGGCAGGGACACCTCCCACCAGATCAGGCTGCACAAGGCCCCATCCATCCTGGCCTTGAACACCTCCAGGGATGGGGCAGGCACTGCTTCCCTGGCAACCTGTGCCTGTGTCTCACCAATTTCATGGTGAAGAAATTCTTCCTTATGTCTAGCCCCTCTCCAGTTTATAACCATTGCCCCTAGGTCTATCACTACAAGCCTTTGTAAACAGTCCCTCCTCAGCTTCCATATAGTCCCTTCAGGTACTGGAAGGTCGCTATGAGGTCTCCTCAGAGCCTTCTCTTCTCCAGGCTGAACAACCCTAACTCTCCCAGCCTGGCCTCCAGCCCTCTGACCATCTTTGTAGGCCTTCTCTGGACCCATTCCAACAGCTCCATATGCTTCTTAGGCTGAGGATTCCAGAGCTGGACACAATACTCCAGATGAAGTCTCACAAGAGAGGAACAGAGAGACAGTATCACTTCCCTCGCCCTGCTGGCCACGGTTCTTTTGATGCAGCCCAGGACACAGTTGGCCTTCTGGGCTGTGAGCGCACATTGCTGGCTCATGTCGAGCTTCTCATCCACCAGCACCCCCAAGTCCTTGTCTGCAGGGCAGCTCTCAGTCACATCATCCATGACCGCGTGTAGAAACCGCGGACTGCCCCCACCCGGACCTTGCCCTTGCCCTTGTCGAACCTCATGAAGCTCACACAGACCCCCTTCCCCAGCCTGTCCAGGTCCCTCTGGATGATACCCCGTCCTTCTGCTATGACAACCACCCTCCTCGGCCCGAAACGCCCCGGACCCGCGGGCTGACAGCGGAGAACCCCGCACCCCCCGCCCCCGGCGCTGCCCCCGCACCTGCCCCAGCGGCGCCGCCGAGCCCAGCAGCGCGGCCATCCACAGCAGCAGCGCCGGCAGCCGCGATCCCCGTCTCAGCGCCGCCTCCATCTTGTGACCCGGGAATTAAAACAAAGTGAAACATCAACAAGAGGCGGAGACGGACTGGGAGGAAGCAGGGGGTGGGGGAGGCCGGGAGGCCGCCTCCTCCCTCCCCGCAGCGAAACGCGGTCTCCGACCGGCCGCGCGGCCGGGTCCCCGGTGAGGGTGGGCTGGGAACGGGCTGCTCGGTAGAGCTGTGGCTGCCCCATCCTTGGAGGTGTTCAAGGCCAGGTTGGATGGGCCCTTGGGCAGCCTGGTCTGGTGGGAGGTGTCCCTGCCCATGGCAGGGGGTTGGAACTGGATGAGGTTTAAGGTCCTTTCCAATCCAAACTGTTCTATCATTCTGTGATTCAATGATTCTGCATAACTTTCAAAAAAAAAAAAAGACGAAACTTAATTCTACTTTAGCTTAAATAAACACTATTCCACGTTTTGTAATAGTAACTACTTCTTCTATCGCTGGCAGCCGTCGCAGGAGAAGAAAAATTCATAGAATCGTAGAATAGTTTGAGTTGGAAGGGACCTTAAAGCCCATCCAGTTCCAGCCCTCCCTCCCCCCCCCCCCATAGGCAGGGACATCCCAGTAGATCAGACTGCCCAAGGCCCCATCCAACCTGGCCTTGAACACCTCCAGGGATGGGGCAGCCACAGCTTCCCTGAGCATCCTGTGCCAGCGCCTCACCACTCTCATAGTAAAGAAATTCCTCCTTATGTCTAGCCTAAATCTGCTCCTCTCCAGTTTATACCTGTTCCCCCTCGGCTTATCTCTACTTAGTTCCTCTCCAGCTTTCTTTAGCACTTTTCAGGTACTGGAAGGTCGCTTGCTATAAGGTCTCCTCTGAGGTTTGTCCTTCTTAGGCTGAGGATTCCAGAACTGGACACAATACTCCAGATGAGGTCTCACAAGAGAGGAACAGAGAGGCAGAATCACCTCCCTCAACCTGTTGGCCACATTTCTTTTGATGCAGCCCAGGATATGATTGGCCTTCTGGGCTGTGAGTGCACATTGCCAGCTCACGTCGAGCTTCTCATCGACCAGCAATCTCACCAGCAATCTTCACCACTCTCATGGTGAAGAAATTCCTCCTTATGTCTAGTCTAAATCTGCCCCTCTCCAGTTTATACCCATTGCCCCTAGTCCTATCACTACAAGCCTTTGTAAGCAGTCCTTCCCAAGAATGTCCCTCTGATAGAATGTTTTCTTTCCAAGGGTTTTTTTCCAGACACTGTTCATTCTTTGGAAGTGATAACATACTGTGTGAAGCATGACCAGTGCTGAACATATGTGTCTTCTGTAATCATCTGTTTGCAGTCTCTCCCTATCTCAAATGCAAGGTCAAGCAGAGAGCTGAGCCAACTCCAAATGAGAGTTTTGACTGTTGTGAAGTTCATAATAACATTAAAATTAAAAAAAAAAACATTAAAATTATTTTTTTTTTTTAATTAAAAAAGGCCATCCCGTCCTTGCTGCTCTGGCATCGCAGGAAGATCCTGAATTAGGCATTACATAATAATGCATAGACACGTGCCTGCTCCTGCAAATGCTCATTACCATTAATGGATGATTACAGGCTTTGAAATCACTTTGCATAATAGAGAGAATTACCCAAAGAGCTAATAGTAATAATAATTACTAATTATGAAATGGTCACTATGCACTCGTCAGACCAACCCACTCCCTTCTCACCTGTAAGCATCTGCAATTGTCCAGCTGCTGTGTGTGGAAATGACAAGGGTTATCCAGCCAGAGTAATCCAGGGCTGAGTTCTGGGCATTGCACATCAAAAAAGGTTTCTTGAAAGCATAAAGCAGGTAGCGTGCTCCAGGGGAGAGCAGGAAGAATCATCAGAAAGGAAGAAAGCACAAGATAACGGCAATGATGCTGGTGAAAGATCTGGAGAACAAGTCTTAATGAGAAGTGGCTGAGGGAACTGGGATTGTTTAGTCTGGAGAAAAGGAGGCTTCTGAGAGATCTTACCCCTCTTTACAACCACCAGAAAGGAGGTTGTAGTGAGACAGGTGTTGGCCTCTTCTCCCAAGTAACAAGTGATAGGATGTGCGGAAATGGCCTCAAGTTGCACCAGTGGATGTTTAGATTTGATATTAGAAAAAAATTCTTTACCAAGAGTGGTCAAGCATTGGAACAGGCTGCCCAGGGAAGTGATGGAATCTCCTTCCCTGGAGGCATTAAAAAAAGTGTAGAGATGACACCATGACATGGTTTAGTAGGCATGGTCGTGAGCTGACAGTTGAACTGGATGATCTTAGAGGTCTTTTCCAACCTATGATGGAATGATTCTGTGGCTCTATAAAGATGGTTCTATAGTTCTATAAAGATATAAAGAGCTGGAAGTCTTCAGCCTGGGTAAGAAAAAATGTGAGGGAAACTTATTCGTGGCAGTGAAAAACACATAAGTCTCTGGCAAAGAGAAGAGAAGAGAAACAGCCTGGATCTGCAAGTCCTCAGTGGATATGAAGATGAAAGTGTTTTGTTTGCAACAAGAAAGACTTCCCATTAGCTGTTAACAAAAAGCTTTCTAACAGTACACGGTGATAAACAACCACCTGTAGAGGGAGGTTTTAGCATAACCAGGACAGGGCAATAAATTAGGTGTCCTGTTGGAGCAGTCTGTAGCCTTATTTCATATTGCTCTATGCATCCCACTTGTTTGATTGTGAATATAAATCATAAACCCCACAGAAACGCAGAATTTTATATGCAGTTTGCATTCATGAGACATTGATATAACGATCTGGCACAAGACATAAGGCACTGGGAAATGAGGCCGAGGAAAGTCATATATTGAGAAGTGTTTTTCATACATGTGGTGTGAAAGCCACAAATATTGCATCATTTATTATCAGTAGTTAGTACTGTTTTAGAGATTAGAAAAAATAAAGCTGCTTAACTGCCTTCTTTGTAACCACACACATCAGTAACAGAGGGGATAAAAACTCTGATGTCCGAACTTCCACCACCTCTCTTTACCACTACCCAGCTTACTCAGTTTCTCTTAGACCTGTCCTTAAGATTTTTTGTCTGTTATGTTTGGTAAATGGAACTATATAGGTAAAGGATCTGTCCTCTGTGCATTCTCATGAGGCAGAAAACTACGTGGTAAGTCAACTCCCCAAGAAGATATTTTGCTGAATCATACGAGTCTTTGGGGTTAAGATGGCAGCTACAAGGATGCAGCTCTTGTTGGTACTTGCAGTCATTTGTATGCGCTGGTGGGAGGAAGTTTAAATTACCTAAATTCCTACCTATGAGTTGCACTCTGGGCGTAAATCAGAGTGGAGGTTACCTCCCAATAGGATTGGAGAATCCCAGATGAGCCAAAGCAAGCTATAATACTGCAAGTGTTTTATGTATAAGATTCATTATTAAAATATTTACAAACATTACACATTACAAATGTGTACCAGACATAAAAGGAAACCTCTGTGAACAGCCCCTCCCCAGCTTTCTTGGAGCCCCTTCAGGTACTGGAAGGTCGCTATGAGGTCTCCTTGGAGCCTTCTCTTCTCCAGGCTGAACAACCCCAACTCTCTCAGCCTGTCTTCATAGCAGAGGTGCTCCAGCCCTCTGATCATCTTTGTAGCCCTTCTCTGGACCCATTCCAACAGCTCCAGATCCTTCTTATGCTGAGGATTCCAGAACTGGACACAATAATCCAGATTATGAAGAGTGTAGATGTAATTTGTGCCAGAAAATGCAGTGTAATGCCTGTTGGTGCACACCTGCAAATTAGTGCTACAGACAATAGGGATAAAGGCCTGCTGGGATATTTCAGAGCCTGAGTGAAGGTCAGGACCTCCTAGGAAGGCATGGAACAATAGCAGGAGACTTTGCGGATTAACTTGATAACGACCTGAAAGACACATTGTGCAAGAAACCGAGCTCAAAGTGCAGAAGTGAAGATAAGGAAGAAGAAAATTGCCTTAAAAGGAACTAACAAACCTGAAAACAGCTTAAACCTACTCTTGAGAAATCGCCACATGGACAATATCAACCTGCAGAAGAATATAAAAGGAACTAAGAGCTTAGACTTAGGTGTGCATTGTTGGTGGAGCGGAGACTCCCCAGCGCACCCAGCACTGTTTGTTTCTGTGCTTTCCCATATAAACATAATAAAGCAATCTTTTGCAGAAATTATGATTGATTATTTATAACAAGATGAGGTCTCACAAGAGAGGAACAGAGAGGCAGAATCACCTCCCTTGAGCTGCTGGCCACACTTCTTTTGATGCAGCCCAGGACACAGTTGGCCTTCTGGGCTTCAAGTGTACATTGCCGGCTCATGTCGAGCTTCTCATCCACCAGCAGCCCCAAGTCCTTCTCTGCAGGGCAGTTCTCAGTCATGTCATCCATCGTCGTGTATAGAAACCAAGGATTGCCCCGACCCGGGTGGAGGAGTAGAGGGGCAAGTCTTGCAGATAAACGCAGAGAGCGTTTATCCTTTCAGATTATTCATCCCTGGCGATTGCCTGCATATTATCTCTTGATACAAGACAGGTTTATATGACAAGATAATGAAACATACAAGCCAGCTACAGCAAAACTTATCAATTAATATCGATAAGTCACACTATGGCTCTGTTTGCGCCTCCCCCCGGAAGGCCCCGGGCCGGTCCCGCTGCCCCTCCGGGCCGGCAGGGGGCGGCCGAGGCTGACCGGGGGACGGCCATGGCCGTGCTGCTGGAGACCACGCTGGGCGACCTGGTGATCGACCTGTACACGGAGGAGCGGCCCCGCGGTGGGTGCGGGGGGAGCGCCGAGGCGTGGGGGGGGAAAGCGGCGGGTGCTGCCGGCCCGGCATGGGGCGCAGCGCCCAGAGGGGAGGGCGAGCGCCTCTCTCCGCTTCACGGCCCTCCCCCCCTTTTCCCGGCTTCTTCCTCCCCCCTTTTCTCGGCTTCTTCCCCCCCACCTCCTTTTCCCGGCTTCTTCCCCCACCCTTTTCCCGGCTTCTTCCCCCACCGTTTCCCGGCTTCCCCTCTCCCTCTTTTCCCGGCTTCCCTCCTCCCTTTTCCCGGCTCCCCGCCTTTTCCCGCCGGCTCTGCCCGCTGCCAACGTTCCCGGGGCTGTGGCTTTTCCACCGTCAGGGAAAGGAGCCGGTGTCCCTGCTGGGGCTGTCACGGGTGGCTCCCGAGGAACCAGGCTTCGCACGGCTGGGTCAGGTCAGGGGGGCACCAACTGCCTCCCCGTTTCCATAGAACGGTTTGGAACCTTACAGGTTATCCATTTCCAACCCACCTGCCATGGGCAGGGACACCTCCCACTAGATCTGGTTGCTCTAAGCCTCGTCCAACCTGGTTTTAGCACACCTCCATCCCAGCACACCTTTATCCCAGCACACCTCCATCCCTGCACACCTTGCTCCATTTTTGGCTGAAGCACAGCCCCAGAATTAGATACCAATGAGTGCCGGGTTTTAGGTGGCTGCAGCGGAACCCAAGCCATCAGCTTGTATGTTTGTGTTTGAAATACGAGCAGCAAGTGCTGTTGGGATGTTTGGATTTTTTTTTCAGTTATGTACTCATTATAGATGTAATGCATATTTATTCAAGAAATTGAGAAAATGTAATATTCTAAATAAAAAGGCAACTGTGATCTTCTTTGTTAAGCGTTTGGAAAGAAACTGGGGAGAAAAAAAAAAAGCTCATTTCTTAAAGCAAGTCCAGAGGAGGGCCAGGAAGATGATCCGAGGGGCTAGAGGATGTCGTATAGAAGGAAAGGCTGAGAGAGTTGGGGTTGGTCAGCTTGGAAAAGAGAAGGCTCTCGGAGCCCTTATAGCAACCTTCCAAGTACCTAAAGGGAGTCCTGCAGGTAAACTGGGGAAGGGTTCTTTGCAGGGAGTGCAGTGATGGGATGAGGTGTAATGGTTTTAAGCTGAAAGAGGGGAGATTTAGGGTAGATATTAGGAAGAAGTTTTTCCTGTGAGGGTGGTGAGGCACTGGCACAGGTTGCCCAGAGAAGCTGTGGATGCCCCAACCCTGGAGATGTTCAAGGCCAGGTTGGATGAGGCTTTGAGGAACCTGATCTAGTGGAAGATGTCCCTGCCCATGACAGGGGACTTGGAACTAGATGATCTTTAAGGTCCCTTCTAATTGAAACCATTCTAGATTCTGTCCTTTCTGTATAAGTAGCTCTGTGTAGGGTTCCCTCCATCCTTAGAGGCTGGCGTTAGGAAGGGAGGATACGTTACCCTCTCCTTAGAGCGTTTCTCACAGCGTTTATCAGTTGTACACTGATCAGTCTTAACACAGCCTGCTCGAGAAACGCTTTTCTGCATGTTGAACTGGATATCTGCTATATCTATACTTCCTGTATGTGGGGTTTTCTTTAGTAAATGTTTGTATAATTTCTTACAGCTTGTCTGAATTTTTTGAAGCTCTGCAAAGTCAAGTATTACAACTATTGTCTTATTTATAATGTCCAGGTGAGTATTCTCAAAACTCCCTATTTTTGTGTTGGTTTGAATTTACAAGCACGAAAACAATTACCTTATGTATTCTGCTTTGTGATAGAGGGATTTTATTATACAAACCGGTGACCCCATGGGAACTGGCCGTGGAGGGGAATCCATATTTTGGTAAGTAAAACTTCTGTGTTAATTGGCAGAGAAGTTGTATAGGGGAATAGTGGTTTCAGATAGGTGTCTTCAGCTGTCTTGGGCCAGAATTACTGATAGGAAGTAAAAAAAACTTTATGTATAAGCTTCTTTGATTGTCATACCTAAATACCTTTTTAATTCCTACACTGCCTTTGGCCATTAAGTTTTGTTTTTCTGGACAGCATTCCAAGCTTGACTTTAGAAGTGAAGTTACAGCTAACAAAGTTGTAGGTAAATTTCTGTTTATTTAAAAGTTAGCAAATAACTGCAAGTTTGGTTTTATAAGAAAAGTATCCTAACTAACTGCTCAGTAGAAGTCATGCTTATTAGCAGTGTGTTACTACTTTTATTTTTATAACAAAATGTATTTATTTGAGGGGAATATGGAGGCTATACTTGATTTCCTCTGTGGGTCTAAGTCCCACAGGCAGTCCTGTTACTCTAAAAATTTCATTGAGTTCGTTTTAGTCATGTTGAATGTGTATTAAGAAATCACTTTTCTTCCTTGTTTAAGATGTTTTTAGTGGTCATGCACATAAAAGTTGAAGAAATCATTCAAACAACTGGGATGGAAGTTAGCAAAATGCATGTTTCCTATATAATTCTTTTGAATTTGTTATTAAAAACAGAATTAAAATCACAGAGCAGAACTTAACATGGAGTGCTGGGCAACACAATATATAGAGATAAATAGCTTGGTTTGAACAGAAACAGGGCTGCTAGACTTTTGTATGTCTGGTCTGTCAGAGGCTCTTAAATACAAAACCTTGGACACATGGACCTGTGGAAGCAGTGTAATTGTGCTAAGCAGGTGCAAGTCTAGGTAGGAATGCCTGTCAGACCCGAGGTGTCTCTGCATATGGGTAGATCATGTTTATTTTGATATTCTGCTCTTTTATAAGGACTGGTATTCTGAGGCTCATTGCTATGGCCGATAGGGAAGTGCAGTGTGATGAGAGTGTGGCATATTCTGTTCTGCTACTTGTCTGGAGAATTTCTTTTCTACTTGTTTATTACTGCTGAAGGCCACAAAATTGGAGTTTCGATGAAGGCAAAGTTTAATTTAAATCCTCTCTTCGTAGAGCCTTACGCCTGCTTAGCAAAATGAGTTCAAACAGAACACTGTCCTTAATTTATTAAAATTAATTTATTTTTACGGAGTCTCCTCATCAAAATATGTATTCACTTCATGCCTTACAAAAATGTTATATATTGCTTTTAGAAACATACAAATATGCCTCCCTGCCCTGCCAAATGCCTCTGTGAAATGTGTAAGAGAAAAATCTGTTGTTCCCTGTAATACAGAGTGAGTTATTTAAGTGTACAGTTCCATGAAAATGTGCATGGATGCAATGTAGTTTTAGTTGAATGGCAATGTAAAAATTTTTAAGATGTTTTGTATACTGTTTTACATGGTTTGTTTATCTCACTTTAAAAAATTCCTTTGCTTTGTAACATATTTTTCCTATATATTTTCAGTCAGCTGTATGGTGATCAAGCCAGATTTTTTGAGGCAGAAAAAGTGCCGAGAATTAAGCACAAGAAAAAGGGAACCGTGTCAATGGTGAACAATGGCAATGATCAGCACGGATCACAGGTCAGCATACAGTGTTGGAAGGCCTTGGTACACATCTAAGTAACTAACATGAAAACTTCTTGAATTTACTAAAGGGGTGTAGCGATGAGAGTGTTATCTCAATAGCATTCTCTTGTAATATGGTCAAAAGACGTGTTGTGGGCTCCTCACTAGAAGAAGACGTGTTGTGGGCTCCTCACTAGAAGAAAGATGTTGAGGTCCTGGAGCGTATCCAGAGAAGAACAATGAAACTGGTAAAGGGGCTGGAGAACGAGACTTACGAGGAGCAGCTGAGGGAACTGGGATTGTTTAGCCTGGAGAAGAGGAGGCTGAGGGGAGACCTTATTGCTCTCTACAACTACCTGAAAGGAGGTTGTAGAGAGGTGGGTGTTGGTCTCTTCTCCCGAGTGATAGGTCATAGGACAGGAGGGAATGGTGTCAAGCTGCGTCAGGGGAAGTTTAGATTGGACATTAGGAAAAAATTTTCCACCAAAAAGATTATCGGGTGCTGGCAGAGGCTGCCCAGGGAGGTGGTTGAGTCACCATCCATGGAGGTGTTTAAAAGGCAGGTAGATGGTGCTTGGGGCCATGATTTAGTAGTAGACAGGTATGGTTGGAGTTGATGATCTCTAGGGTCTTTCCCAACCTAATAATTCTATGATTCTAAAAAAACAGCCATAGATAAGTGTTTTGCATAGTATTCCAGGTGCCAGTCAGTATTACAGATGAGCAAGAGAAACGTGCTCAGATTCAGTCAGTTTTATAAATTTTATTTGTTAGAATAAGAACTCTTTTTTTTTTTTTTTTCCTTTGTTTATTGATTTCTGTTAATACCTTGGTGTGATTTTGCTGATGTATAGAATGGGCAGGAAAAAATCCTGTAGTTAAATGGAAGTGAAAAGTAAGGAAAGTGAGCTTTAAAAGAATCTTCAAACTTTCTGGTTGTAACTTAATGTTAGTTTGGAACCTGAAATCATACCACAGTTTCCTCTGTATGGTTACATGAAAACGTACATTATGATGTAATGTCAGTTTAGAGTTTTATCTGGGTGCTGTTATAAAAGTGTTTGAAAGCATTGTTTTTCCCTGTTAACATGCACAGAGTTTTTGCTGTAGGTATATTTAAAGCTCTAATCTCATAGAAGGGTATTATTTCTAAATTACTATTTGAGATGCAGTGGGACTTATTTATATATTAAAAAGCCTCACTTGTAATATCCATATGTTTTTAAGTTAAAAAAGAGGTTTGTTTTAATAATCAACAAGCAATTTAAAAAAACTACGGTTTTATTACAGCTAGAGCTTGTAATATATGGAGTTAATTTTGCTGCTTGCCTGCTTTATATATATAAAATTGGGTTTTTTAGGGGTGTTTAAGAGGAAGAGAAGGCATTTGTATTTGTATTACATATTAAGAATGCAGCCTGCTAGCATATACACAGGCATGTAGGAATGAATGCAGTTCCCAGGAACATTATTTAGCTTCTTCCTTTGGAAAGAAAAATTCGAGTGAGGAATTATGTGGAGTTGGCTTACCAATATAATGTAGCTTAGTGTAACCTATATCAAATACTAACCAGTCTTAACAATATTGCAGAAAATGAGGAATTAGATGTTACCAGTCAGATTGTAAAGCATGGATGTAATGACTGTGTTCTGTTATTTGTGCATATCTGCTTCTTCGTCCTTCGTTCCTTACCAAGTGTCCTTGGTCTTCATTTTATTACCGAGTGTTCACATGGTTTCAGTTTTCATAGCTTCAGTTTTACCCTGAAGCGAAACACCTGATTTGTGTTGGAGTACATTTCAGTGACAGTTCAAGCTGATCTAGGTCAATACTACTGTGTTCCAGTTCTCCTCTCAATGCTACCGCATCCTTTTTTTTTGTGAGAGAAGGGTTTGTGAGACAAAGGAAGGAAGGAGAAGCTTTTGCCAAAATGGTAAAAAGGCAACTGCTGACTACAGTTTGCTGAACAGGTGATTTGAGCTGAGCTCACTGCTGCCTAGAGGGGTAGCCTTGCTCTTTCTGTCTTCTCCCTTTCATCAGCTGTGATGCCTGCCACATCCATTGCTGATCTTTCTCAACAAAACTACTTGGCAGATAACTGTAAGCTCTTTCTCTGCTGGTCTGGTTTTCTGTGAGATTACTGAGTCAAATCAATTCACAGAAAGGTCCAATGACCAGAGCTGTGAGCTTGTGAAGAGGGAAACTTCTGTGAGAGCCTCTCTTCCTCGGGCAGTGGCTGTGAGCTGCAGGTCACCATGTTCTCCCGCGGAAATGAGGGAGAGTTTTCCCCCACTGATTTCAGTGGGAGCTGTACCTCTCCTAAAGTGTAACTTTTTCTCTTTACTTTCACTGATTTTGTATCTCCTTTTGTAGTTTCTTATTACCACAGGGGAAAACCTGGATTACCTTGATGGTGTGCATACAGTATTTGGAGAAGTGACAGAAGGCATGGATGTATTGAAGACAATCAATGAAGCCTTTGTAGATAAGGATTTTATCCCCTATCAAGATATCAGGTGTGAATGCTTTTAGCTTCCCTTTTTGAGGAATGTGTTATAATTAAACAAATTAATATTTTTTTTGAAATTAGATTAATATAGCAATGTCAGGTGACCTGGACATGATTTCTTTCATAGTCTTTTATTCCAGTATTATTGATAGAATAAGCAAGTACTAAAATAAATAACTGTATAAGAAAATGTGCAACTATGTTGCCATTACAAAAGCATCAATACTAGGATTTACAACCATATTGTATGCTTGATAGTTTGGGATATGACAGAGAATCAGTGGGGCTGCTTTCTTGTTGAGTAAAGAGAGTTTTATTTGCATGTGACTGATGCCGATCTTGATTTTGTTTTCCATAAGGATAAATCATACAGTGATTTTAGATGATCCATTTGACGATCCACCAGGCTTATCTGTTCCTGATCGCTCACCAGAACCTACTAAGGAGCAGCTAGATGTGAGTGTTTATGGATAGCTTCTTGGGGAAAAGTTGAAAGAAATAATTAAATAAAAGCGTCTGTATTAGTGTCCAGCACAGACTTCATCAAAATAAGGGTTCTGTCTTTAAGACTGTCTGTCAAATCTGTATCCTAAAAGACCTACACATTTTTAGCGTAGGAGGGTAAGAAATGTTTTTCTATTATGCTAGCTTGGGTTCTGATATGTCAAGCGCTTGTCTGTTATTTGAGGCTATTGCTGTGTTTAATCAAATAGAGCTGCTTAATCTTTCAATAAAGGGGTAAAAAGGTGACTTGGGTGCTTTCCCTTGTGACAAGGGGCAGTTAAGTTGGGAGGCTATATTTTAGGTTTCTAATTAGAGTGCAACCAAAATATTCAGAATATTCACCTTTGGCAGTACTGTTTTTTTTGTATACTCCTATGGAAGACAAAATACAACTAACTTTTATTAATATTAAAGTGCTTACTGCGGTTTTACTTTTATATGTAAAACAGCCTATGTTTCAGTAGAAGTAATCTTGGTTTTTCTTTGAGTTATATCTGCAAGCATGCATGCTATTGTGGTGTATTTGTTCAAACAGAAGGAACTTGCTAAAAATGCAGTTGTAATTATTTACAACTTGCTCATAGCATGCAGTTAGGAAAGCTGCTATACGAGATTACATTGTATGGAAACAGTTGTTTCAAGCAGTGAAGAAATTTGCTTGTGATAATATTGTTTCTTTTTAAGCTTAATAGGTATAATTGCAAGATTGGAATTACACATTCATAGTACACGTGCACTGTGGTTAATGTCTCATGTACCTTTAGATACGTTAAACTGTATAAGGAGTTTAATAGCCCACTGCCAACTATGTACCGATTTGAAAGCTTATGCGTTTTCTTTCCCATAGCCTGTCTGAAGATACACCTTTGGGTCTAGAAATGTCTGTAAGAAGGGCAGCATTCTAGTGATGCTGATGAGGAGAAAAAAAACCTTTCAAATCCTGCCTTGATGTAGATATGTAAAAATAAAGTTCTTGTTGTGAATTACTACATTTAATGTTTGAGTCTTATTAGACATCACAGATATTTGCAGTGATCCTTATCATCTTTATTTCTGGTAGGATCTATCTGCATTAGAAATGAGTGGACACTTGTGGTGAGATGTTGAGTATGGGATGGGAGTATAAAAGAATTTAGAATATCTAACTGAATGTGGTTCATATTTGGCCTGAAAGTTCATACATAATTCATAGTGCCTGAGACACATGAGGATAACGTATTCTCTCTTTTCTTTTTTTTAATCTAAGTGGGAAGAACAGAATGAAAGCTCAATTCTGCAGTGATACAGTGCTTAAACATTTTTTATGATTTATAGGGTGAGGGAGGCGGTCATCCAAGTAATATTTGGTAAGTGAGAAAGTATGTTTGACCATGGCTTGGTAATAAATAGCTTTTTCCTTCGTATTTCAGAGTGGCAGAATAGGAGCGGATGAAGAAATTGATGACTTGAAAGGAAGGTCTGCAGATGAAATAGAGGAAGTTCAGGCAGAAAAAGAAGCAAAAACTCGTGCTATTCTTTTGGAAATGGTGAACGTCTTTCTATATTTGCCTTTAAGATGTTATTCCTCTATGTGTATGCATGTTTGATTGAGTCTAGGCAGATGTGTAGTACTTATATTGAAATTGCTTATCTGATGATGATGTAGTGGCTCAGAATATGCTATTAAATGTCTGTGGTACAATGAAAAGTATTGAGCATGAGCACTGGAGGTGATTTTCTCATAAACCTTGTGATATTTCATTTTCAAAGAAAGAATTAAAAGTGCTTTATAAAAACTTGCTAGAAATGCATCTAATTAAAAAACGTAACACATTAATATGCTGCTGAGTATCTTTGACTCTGGGAAAATTTTAGCATGTGTGGGAGGGAGCTGAGCTGATTTGAGATAATCTCTTCCCTCTGCGTATAGTGACATTGAGATTGCATTATTCATATATGTAGTGGCTGTCGGAATTCTGTGGAATCAGTTGAATTTAACTTTATATTCTTCCTTCTGGAATATGATGTTTAGTAACTACTGGCAGTTGTAAACTACATATAGTAACAAAAATTGTGAACAGGCTTTGAAACCTTTTCTTTTTTCAAAAAAAAAAAAAAAAAAAAAGGAAACGGAAAGAAGAAAGCACCCTGTTGAGAAATGGGTGAATCCATCACGCTTCTTTACAACTACCAAATTCAAATAGTTTATTAAAATATGGCAAATAGTTTGCAGCAGAGATTAATACTAAGGTCAGTCCAGGTGTTGCAGATCTGCAGGTGTGTGCTTTTGTTTTGTAGCAGCAGTGAGGCTAATGACCTGCTTTCTAGGTAAAACTAAGGTTAGCTTTAAAAAGGCAGTGGGGAATGTGAGCCAATGCAGTAATTTTCAGTGAGTAGTGCTGGGTAGTATTCGATAGAGAGCTCTGTTACATAAGCTGAAGAGATGAGAAACTAAGTGTGCTGCTTCACTGGTTTGAAAACCCCAACTATTAGTTCCACTGTTCTTTTGTCGAAATAGAAAACTTATCCGAATGTGTCATGTGCCTTAATTCCTTTGTGTTCTCTTTTGTGGAATCTGCTTCTTACCTGTGTTATTTTGCTTCTTTCTACTATCAATCTAATGTGCATTACATTTTTATTAGCGTATTAAGTAAGAGATGAAGATAAATTGTGTAAATATCACTAGTCTTTTGTTTAGGTTTTAAAAAGAAGTGCTACAGTTCAACAGGAGGTGGTGTGTGTATTTGCATTTTCCTCTAACTTTATTTGCTGTGAAGCTATCTTAAATTTAGGCTTAACCTAACTGTTGCCACATTTCAAGGAAAAATATGTTTAGCTTAAGTACAGACAGAGACTAAGGAATGGATCCAGTCCATTTCTATTTTTATAACAGAGTGGCTATAAGAGTACACACTTTCACCTCTTAAACTGTGTATTTATTATGTTATGAACAGGAAAAGCAAAGTAGAAAGTATTTTTGACTTTTCTGAAGTCTCACTGGTGGAACTGCAAATAGGTAATCATTTGTAGGTGCTGTGAAAAATGCCTTGTTTGTGACATTTAGTAGGAAAAATATTTTATTAGTTTTTATTTTTGTGATAGGAATATGTCTAAGATCATCCAAAAGACATGTTGCCAGAGTGCTTGTGGCAATAAAATGTAGAGAGCTTTAGGCAGAAGTGATGAGTGTGTTTTTCTGTATGCCACAGGTGGGAGACTTACCAGATGCAGAGATCAAGCCACCAGAAAATGTGCTGTTTGTTTGTAAACTGAATCCTGTGACCACAGATGAAGACCTAGAGATAATATTTTCACGATTTGGTCCCATTAAAAGGTAATTACTGTAAAACAAAAAAGAAAACCTTCTTTGTTGAAACTGAACTTGATTCTCCACGGTCTATTTTTGGCTTGGCTGTTAAGTAGTTGTCTGGCATCTCTGGAGATTTATGCTGTGCCTGTATGTGTTTGGATAGAGACCACAACAATGGTAATACAAGTCATATCTAGCTAGATGAGTATCCTGTCCCAGCAGTGGTTTTAAGTGAGAGCCTTGGAGAGTATAAGAACAAGGATAGCATATGATGATACCCTCCCTAGTACCCTGTCCTCTCTCTCCTTTCAGCAGTTTTTATGCTGGATACTGCCTGAGCTAGATAGAGTCTCTGAGTTTTCCTTTTCCATGGGAATGTGTATGGTTTGGGATGAAGTGACAGAGTTTCTGCACTTTTTTCAGACTTTATTTTTGCCACCTTTAACAATTCAGTATCAACAGCAAACTCCACTGGTGACCTCTTTTCTTTCTAGGTGAGAAATGACTGTTTTCTCTTACTTGATCTTTCACATGTTCATCAATGGAAAGAAATTTCTTTCCCCTTTTGTGCAGCAGTTAATTAGAATTACCGGAGAGATTTCAAAAGACTGGATTAAATATATCATCATCACACATAAGCATATGGACTCTTCACTGAGGCTTATTTAGATAGATAAATAAACCTCAGATAAACCTGTTCAGGTCCTGCATAGGCCCCGTTTATTCAGATTCACACTCTGTTCTGGATTGAGTTTCTACCAGTTTGTGCACTAATAACATACAGGCCTGCAGGCTCCCAGATCCTTCACTTGACTGTCGGTGTATGTTTGCACAAGTCAAGTTGGCACTGTTCACCACAGCTTGATTTCTGAATATCGTATGGATTTCTTATACTTCTTTTCCCCCTTTATCAGACTGTTCAGTACCTCTGCTGTAGTCCTTTTGCTTTCAGATAGTTTCTGTGACTAATCCACAAAGGAGGATTCTGGCACAAGACTGTCCACCTTCTTCCTCATTGTTGGCTGCTGCAAAGAGTTCATATAGTTTGCCTGAATAGCCTTGTCTTTTCCTTCCCTCCTGCCCTTTTTCTTTGGTTTTGTTTTGTTTTAATCACCATGGCCTCATGTTGCACCAAGGGAGGTTCAGATTAGATATCAGGAAAAATTTCTTCACAGAAAGGGTTATCAGGCACTGGAACAGGAAGGTGATTGAGTCACCATATTTAAAAGATGGGTATACGAAGTGCTCAGGAAAATGATTTAGTAGTGGACAGATACAGTTGGACTCAATGATCTCAAAGGTCTTTTCCAACCAAGCGATTCTACGATTCCATGATTCTATGATCTTCAGATGGGTTGTGTATCCTAATCCGGGGTTTGTCACTTCCTCAGTACACATGGAGGAGATCTCACCTCACTAAATCTCACCTTAATACCGTATTTCCTGCCTTTGTTTCTTGCCTGACCTGCTTTAACATCCTGTCAGAATTCTTATGTCATATGGAAGAGTTTGGTAGTGCTGGTGCAATACTGTAGTGTTCACATTTTGCGTCTACTGATTCAATACTTCAGGCTTCTTACTGTTGTGCAGTGAACTGCCTGATAAGAAGATTGTTGCAAAAGAAGTGCTTCCTAAGAAGAGAAAGTTTGTCACATGATGTCTGTTTAAACTTCCCTTAAAATGACTGAGAAAAGAGAACGTGGAATTTCTTGTCTTGCATTAGTGAAATGCAGAAAATCACTAACAATCAGTAATGTTGGAAAACAGATTTCATTTCATTAGTCAGAAGTTTGTCCCTACTTCTACACTTCATGTTAAGCACTTGTGAGTTAAATGTAATTACTCAAGTAATGCCACGTGCATTTTTTCTGCACATCAGCAGGAGTCTCAGAGTCAATCATTACAATACCTTCAAGATTGTTTTTTAAAAAAATAACAGCAGTTAGTCTCCCTTTTAAGCAGTGCTTGCCTATCCTTTATTTTTTGCTCTAACACCACTGACATTTTAATTTCATCTCAATTTTTCAGCTGTGAAGTGATTAGAGACTGGAAGACTGGTGAATCACTTTGTTACGCTTTCATTGAGTTTGAAAAGGTATGTTATTTAGGCATACTGCGTGTGGATTCTGTTTATAAAAGGTTCACTTTCAGCATACTTCCATTAAGGAAAAATAGTGAGATGTTCAAGGATGGGGTAGCTAATATTTGCTTTTGCTGACTTAGCTATAGAAGTTTTAGGTCCTAAATGAGGCAAACATTTAACTAGTTCTCTATTTAACCAAACAGTATGATGCTCGCTTTATCAACACGTTGCTCTTAACTGTGAGATGGATAGTAAAAGTTCTCTTGGTGGTACGTGGTTTCTTGTTTGTATCTGCTAAGCTCTAATCTGTGAGGAAAATGGAAAACATGGGGAAAGTATTCTCACTTCTCTTTAGCCTGCACATGTACTTAAAATTGAGCTTTTATTTGATTGTTTATTGTCCTTTTTTAGCTTGTTTTTCTGAATGTATTACATGTGTCAAACATGTGGCTGGATTGGCATGTGTTTAAAATAGTGAAATGAACCAAAGGAATGCATTTTGACATGTTTACATTTGGACAAAGCATAACTATTCCTTTTGAAATGGCACAATGCAAGAACAGCTGTGCTTTACACAGTTTTAGAAAAAAAATTGTGCCATTTCTGTTTGAGCTCTTCAGTGAATATTCCTGTGAGGTAATCGTGACTCAAAATTTTCTGGAAACATTAATTTCAGGAGGAAGATTGTGAGAAAGCCTACTTCAAAATGGACAATGTGCTGATAGATGATAGACGGATACATGTGGATTTTAGCCAGTCTGTTGCAAAGATCAAGTGGAAGGGAAAAGGTAGGTACACTTGCGATTCTTTGACCCTCGTAACTTAATAAGCCATGGCTTCTAAACTGTTAGTATTATATAAAGAGAAGGAATTGTTATGAACTTAAATCATCTCATCTTTAGGGATATAATTTTTCCCTACTGTAGTAAATAGAGCAGCACAATTTCTAGCTCTTCTCTTCGCTTGTTCCCTGTGAAAGAGTAGAGGGGTTTACTACTGTTATAGTAACGTTACATTGCCATAGATTGCCTTTTTATCAGATGTCGTTTTGCCAGTAAACAATTTGTTCTTCTCAAGCCTTAAAAGTGATAGGTTTTGATAGTACTCATTAACAAAATAATATGACAGTACATTGTTACTTTCTCGTTTCTTTTCTTTATTCACTGTATGACAGAAGTAGTCAGAAATCAGACAAGGGATTTCCCCTATTCACCTCCTGTAGGTCAAGCATATTGCATAGCAGGCTTTATGTCAAACAACCTAATTTCAGTTGTTTGAGGATATTTTGGGAAGGAAAAATATGGTGGGAGAGGTGGATACAGTGGTTGATTGTTGGAGACATGAGGAAAACACTGGACTTGGAGAGGTGACTGTGCATTGCACTGGTGATGTTCTTGTGTGCCTTTGCCTAAAAATGCAGTCAACCTTCAACTGTTTGCATATGATTTCTCTAGGCTGGGGACTAGTCATGGACACTGAGGTACTAGAACTTGTCCTGCACAGAGCTGAGATGACTGTAATGTGTACTATGCTCTGCAGTGCATCCTCTACTAACTGACAGCATGGAAAGCTTTGTTTTGTCTGGGTAAATTAGGTCTAAATCATCTTAGATATTGGGAAGCTAATTATTTTGTCATCTTGCGCTTATATGGTACCCAAAAAAATGACCTAAGGGAAAGTATTAAGCTTCTACTTTCAGTAGCTGTTTCTGATCTATCCAGTTTATATTGCAGCTTTAAGTATGACCGTGAGATGGCAGCACGTTGCTGTACAATAGTTCATTGATCTGTGAGCAGGTACTTTCAACTGAATGGATGGAAAATGAAATGTTGTGCCTCTAGTTAAAGATATGCATTTATTTTTTTTTATAGTTTTCTATTTGAATTCTTAAGCCGTAGCTGTCTCAGAGGTTTCCCTTTGTGCATCCCAGAGTGAAAATAATTTAATAATGAGAAGAATAGTCTGCAGGCTTTCACAGTAACAGGATTTTAAGTAGTGTAATGTAGGACCTGTAATCAAAGTGAGACTAGTTGCTAAATCCTGCTTTGTGATCTGTTCCTGTCTGGTCCCTATTAGACACAAGTGAGGGGAAATAACCATATGTTGTTTAATGAGATCTGTAAGCAAGAGAAGGACAGAAAATCACTTGTCCTATTCTATTAGGCTCTGTTACTCAGATGTCAATGTTGTTTCTGGAACTTTATCCTGCTATGAATCTGTATGGTTACAAAGAGCCCTTAAATTCATAAGTGAAACTTTGTGATAGATGTGGATCTTGATTTTTTTGATTTTTTTTTTTTGGGGGGTAGTTGGAGTGAATTGAATATATATTTTTTCTGTGGACAGGTGGGCGGTATACCAAGGATGATTTCAAAGAGTATGAAAAGGAACGGGACAAACCTTCAAAATTTGCTCTGAAAGAGAAGGTAAAACCAAAGCAGGAGTATCCTTTTCTGGTGAAAGGTATTTCTTGCACTAAGTATGGTTCATGAAAACAGACTAGAAAAAGTCTTCTTATTCTTAAAGGTTGCCAAGTGGGTATTTCGCTGCTGCTTCATACAAACATTTGGTGTTTGAGATGGAACGAAGCATTTTTCATTTCATGTCTTTGATGAATTTAGACAAATCAGAATGTGCTGTTTCACTTCCATGTTTTGTGCAGGTGAATGATATTGCCTGCCCAGAGCTCTGGAATAACAGAGTTTTAAGTCATTTCACAAGGGACCTGCTGCATCCAAAATGAGACTGTAGTAGTAACAAAATCATGCTCTGCGATTCTTCACTTGTGGTGAGCATGAAAGAAAAGAAGGTCATAGCCTGTTCAGATATCCATGGGTACGGAAGAAAGGAGAATTGGGACTTGGCTGTACTCTTTGACAGGACACAATTCAGTTATATTAGCACAGCTGATTTTTCCAGCATGTATGGTCCTGTTCTGACTGAAATACGTGTGAAACCCTGCTCTGATAAACAGAGATTTGTTTGCTTTGTGAAGTTTTATGTTCTGCTATTTATTGGCATAAAGTAACAGATCTGTGCTTAACCACAACCATCAGTGCCAAGTATGACCTTGTGCTGGATGATGATATAGAAGAGTCTCAAACAAGTCAGTCACACTTGGCTAAAAAAACAAAAAAGAAAAAGCATCACCACTCTGAAGACGAAGAGGATGACAAGAAGACCAAAAAATCTAAGGTACTAACTTCTTTGTGCATTAAACTTATACCCATTTATTGCTCTTCTAATAACAGAAGCTAGGAAAAAAAAGTTTGATATAGAACTGAGGACCTGGTGCGCAAAGTCCCGTAAAATACAGCAGCTGTAAATGTACAAAAGGCTGATGTTAGCATTTGATTATGGAAGAGGCATTCCAAATCTTCCTGGACTTTTGAAGCTTTGTATGTCTGAATGGCTTTTTGCCAAAACATCCTGAAGAGGCAATGTAGCCTCTCATAAAGTAGGAAATCTTCAGCACTTTGAACCTGTTGTTCACATATTCCCTGTCATAAACTAGTAGTTAATCATATTTCATGAATGCAAACTATTTTCTCATTTTCTGGCCAGACCAGCATGTGTTGGCTTTTTCCCATATGGAGTCAGAAACAGTCTCTTTGTAATATCTTTTTTTTTTTATTTTTCCTTAACTGTTTTGGAAGTGGTTTTGTAAAATCTGTATGTTGGTATGCTTGTGTATTGTGCAAGCACATGGTGCTGTAAGGCTCAGGCCAATCATCAGAAGACAGTAGTTATGTCTTTCATTAGTTTCACTGTAGCCTGTCAGGTTGGCACTCTCATGTTTTTGTGAACTTGGAATAGTCAAGATGTTGATGTTTCATGAAAACGACACCTGCAACACTGAAGTGGAGGGTTAACCACCATTGAAGTGTGAGCACTGGGGAGAGTTGAGCTAAGCTGAAAAAAAAAAAAAAAAACAACCCAGACCCCAGTATTTTAACAGTGCAAGCTTTATGAGAGAGAACAAAGCTGTCTTCTAGCAATTCTGCAAAAAGTGATAAGGTTCCACCCACAGTAAATAAAGCCATTGTCCTGGCATGAGTTTTGAGTGCTGCTTTGAGGTCATGATTTGGTTGTTCCGTTGCTCGACCTGAGCCAACAATGTGTGCTCACAGCCCAGAAGGCCAACGTATCCTGGGCCACCTCAAAAGTGCATGGCCAGCAGGTCAAGGGAGGTGATTCTGCCCCTCTATTCCTCTCTTGTGGGACCTCATCTGGAGTATTGTGTCCGGTTTTGGAATCCTCAACATAGGAAGGGTATGGAGCTGTTGGAACAAGTCCAGAGGAGGACTACAAAGATGATCAAAGGCCTGGAGCACCTTTCCTACGAGGACAGGCTGAGAGAGTTGGGGTTATTCAGCCTGGAGAAGAGAAGGCTCTGAGGAGACCTTAACCTTCCAGTACCTGAAGGGGCTACAAGAAAGTTGGCTCTGTTTACAGAAGTTTGTAGTGATAGGACTAGGGGCGATGGTTATAAACTGCAGAGGGGCAGATTTAAACTAGACATAAGGAGGAATTTCTTCACAATGGGGTTGGTGCGACACAGGCACAGGTTGCCCAGGGAAGCTGTGGCTGCCCCATCCCGGGAGGTGTTCTAGGCCAGGTTGGATGGGGCCATGGGCAGCCTGATCTAGTGGGACATGTCCCTGCCCATGGCAGGAGGGTTGGAACTGGATGCTATTTAAGGTCCCTTCCAGACCAAACTATTCTATGATTCTAAATAATTATTACTTTTTGTATATGTATATTTACTTTTATTAGATTTATTGTTTAGGCATGATTTGGGGAACTCATACAAGAACAGGGGAAGGAGGCATGTTCTTGAGGCAGAGTATACCAAGACCAGTACAAAGCGTAGCAGAATGGAAACTTTTGATGAATGGCAGCATTTCTAATCTAGGGAAGCTTTTTCCCTCAACCTTATTTTGGAAATATTAGAATATAGTTGAGGTAATTGCTTTAAAACAAAACAACAGTAGACCTTCTACAAGTAATTGACCAAAGACCACAGCAGCCACGCTTCATACAGAAACTTCTACCCTGAACACCTTTAGTGTAGCAGAGATTTTGATTCAACAGAACAGGGTATTATAATGGGAAATTCTGGCAAGTGAAACTGCAGTTTGTGCTACCAGCTCCAGCTATGACTGATGGGATTTTCTTTTCCAAATAGTTTCCATTGTGTGGAGCTGTTTTTAATTTCTTTCACTGTTTTTTTTTTTTTATTATATTTTGACTAATCCTTTTCTTAGCCTGACGCCCATTTCCTGAATCTTCAGCCTCCGTGTTGATATTCGAAGAATGTATTTTTGAATCTTGTGCTGTTTGACTTGATTCCAGAGGGCAGAAGAGGAAGGGTGTTGTGGCTTGCTTTGAGTAGGTAACAGGATGTGGGTGTGTAGCAGGAGGCTGCACTAACATGTGGGTTTGTGAGTAGGATTTGGTAGAGTGTTTTTGAAGCATGAATAGAGAATAGACTCTGTTTGCTCCTTTTAACCTTTAGCGTGTTTTATATCTGTAAAGGTGGCATATTTTGTTCTGCTTTTGTGGTCATAGTATTTGAAGCTGATTTACCTGCAGGTGCAGTTTGACACGTTACTGCTTTTGGCAAAGCCAGCCATGACCTTCAGAGAAGTGTCTTTCCCTCCTTTTATATTTTCTTCCTTATGTGTGTTTGCCAACACAGTGCTGGGGTAAGAACTGGGCTGATCATCACTTACTCATTTGCTGATAAGAGGCTGTGATCCTGGATTGAGAAATCGGGACTTCAGCTGTAAGATGGAGCCTGTTTTTAAGTAGGAATCTTTCTTCCTCTTCCAATGGGAAAACAGCATGTTTCTGACTTGGATAGGGCATAACAGATTTAATTTCAAAATACTCTGGTTTTAGTCAGAGTATTTTAAAAAATTTGCTTTAGTTTTTTTTTTGCGCCAGAGACTTTAAAAAGATAAAAACATATTTAAGGGGATATGTAACCAGTTTTGGAGGGAACTGAGATGTAATTCATTCTGTTAGTTCAAATTGCTACTTTTTTTCTTTACAGTGTGATCACATTAGCTACTGTGACAACCTTTTTGTGGCACTTTGACTTGCCCTGTGCATCTATTCCCTAAATGCTTCTGTGATGAAGGTCATTGTGCTTAGGTGGCTCCGTGCTCGTATGACTGTTTTTCTTTAATCCTTTCAGCAAGTTTGCCCTTTTTTATGGCATTCAGTGCAGGCTATTTTTCTTCATTTCCAAGTCATTGCTAACTTGTTCCCTGCCCTGACTTGGCCTCCTATCTCCACTGTTGGCTTGGTCAATTTTTCAACTGTTTGTTCTGCTTTTCTCCTGTTCCCTGCTTGTGCTGGGAGGAAACTTCAGCAGCAAACCAGCTACAAGACAGTAGTGCACAAAGTCCACTATCTGTTTTTTGGCCAATATTTTTGTCTTGTTCCTCTCTACTCCAGCACTGGTCTGTCCATCTTCTGATGTTTGCTCAGGCCCTTGCCACAGATGGGCTTGAAATCCGTTGTCTTGTTCAAACAAATGGAGGGAGGCTGAGGCTTCTGGGTACAAAACTGATATGGCCATGCATCATTCTAAAGATGAAGGGGCAAAATAAGTAGCTGGAATCACCACTTCTTTTTGATGGGTTCAGTTTTTAAAATCTGTACTGAATCTGACAGTAAAGATGTGGAATAAGCATTTGGCCACCAGTGAGATTAGTGTACTCATAAGTAGCAGAAATTTTGTTATCTAGATAAAAATCAAATCTGTGGTTATTGATGTGTGCGTTGGTTCGGGGGGGGGGGTATGTTGCTTACTTTAACTGTAGTATTTTGGCATTATTCTCTGTAATTCTGAAGGTGTTTTTTTCTCTGGGAATTTGTTCTGGGAACCATCCTGATCACTGCCTTTCTGAGTAAAAGCTCTGCTTCAAGTAAAGTGTTTTTTTCACTGTTCTTTTAAATAAATGAAGTATGCAGTACATGCAGTATAGGTTTTAGCCTGTGAATGCTGCTGTCATGAGAACATATTTAGAAAAATGAAAATTGGAAATTAAGAAAGAAATACTGTGTAATTTAATGCAGACGCTTTTCATAGTTCATAATGATCTGTGTTACTAAAATTCCATAAAATGCTATCTCTGTACCGGAGCATATAGTGATACTAAACTTTCAAGTGATCATACCTTCAAAACAGAAGTGCTAACCACTTTCTTAATAGCAAGCTTGTATGTATCTTTCTGCAGGTTTCTGAAGTTGCTCTTGTATTTTGTTTCACTCTGTGTCTTACCTGAATAATAAGATGAAAATAGATTCTAGCAGAAAATGTTAGGAGTTCGCATGTCAAAACTCAGTGTTATGCATTAAGAAAATCTTTAGAGTTCCTTGAAATGAAATGGCAGCTTTCTAAGTGATCTTTTTCTTTTCCCTTTTAAAATTGCAATGACGTTGTGGCCTGTATGGGTGTTGGTGTCTACAGACAGTCATCCTTGCATATACTGTGCCATAATTTTGTTATTGCAACATTTTACAATCTGAATTAAACTATCTTTCCTTCATTTATGAATATGCTGTCTCAGTGCTTTCATGCTGTCTGTCTGGGGCAACAAGAGCTACTGACAGCAGCTCCCCCTTTGTTACATAAACCTCATTTCTCTCCAGAGAAAATTAGTTCTGTGTGCTGAGACACTCAGCATTCTTGGTGAAGAAATGCAGAAAGGCAGGGAAATTTAAAAATTTGCCCATTTTTGGCTAGCTGAACTTGCAGTAGTTTTTTTTTTTTAAGGTGTTTTTGTGAGTGTGCTGAAACACCGTTACCACTTGCAGTACATACTGTTGGTGTCTGCTTTTTAGGCCATTTTAAATTAGATTTTATACCCCTGAGAGTTTACTATGTCTATGTATGAGAGTGTCCTCCTGTGTTTTCTGTATGGGTCATACCACCACCAGCCTGTGAAATACAACTGGGTTTTATTACCTCATTGTTGTTTGTAGATTTAAAAGGATCAGATTCTCCACATTGCCTTTTCTTGTGGACTTCTGGCTTCAAGGAAGTGAAGTAGTTTGTGTGCACGCGCACATGTGTGTGTGTGTAATTTTGGTCATTGTAACAGTGCCTTTCATTTGTCCAAAGCCTAGAATTTAGTCCATTAAGGATGATTACAGGCAGGTCTTAAGTATTCTGCTTCTTCATAGCAGCATTTATCTTATGTATCTTCATAGCAGGTCCCCTGTGGGGCCTGAACCAAAGTCTATGAGTGAAATACTTCCATTGCTTAGATAGGAAGTCAAAATTCAAATCTTGCTTAGATAGGAAGTCAAAATTCAAATCTAGCTTAGAAGCTTGTGGGATACTTATGGAGAGTTTGACAATATCCATCCAACTTGAATCCCTGATATAACCAGTTTTTGCTAAAGCTTCTTGGGAAATACAAGCAGCAGCATACCTGGCAGCCATGCTTTTTTCCATAAATGCTGACAAAAGCTATAGACTTACCTTTTTCATTTGGTTACTGTGGGGGTTTTCAATGTGTTTATCTTTTTCAAATCATCATGGATTTTTACCTATTTCAAGTCATACCAGCCTTAGCTAAGGAACCAACCAAGCTTGCTTCTTTTCTAGTTCTCTTCATGTTTGTGTATTTCCCCCCTTTGTCTCTAACTGTAGATGTATCCAATTCCTTTAACAGGATTCTGATCGAAGACATGAAGGAGAACGCTGCAGAGAGAAGATAAAGAGTGAGAAGAAAGACAGACATCGGAGTCGCAGCCGATCTCAAGAGAGAGACTACACTTCCAGCAAACAAAGAGACAAATACAAAGACGACTACCGAATGAGAGACTGGGATAAAAAAGCAGATAGAAGCAGAAGTCCTAAGAAATCAAAAGACAAAGAGAGATCCAAGTACAGATGAAGGACAAGAAAAAACGGGAGGAGTATTAGGATGTGTTTTCTTCCAGCGTTTCCAACATTCTCTGAACTGGACATGCAGTTACTGGATAAAAGCTGTTGCCTTCTGTTGACAGCATGGCTTTACAATTCTATGAATGACCAGCGTATGACACTCAGAATAAACTTTGATTCCAGAAGGGTTGTTTCAGTAAAGTATTTCTTTATTGTATTTCTTTATCGGTTTGAGTCTCCAATAAGGATTGTTGTCTAAAGCTTTTTGGGAACATAAGCATGCATCACTAACAAGTGAATTGCCCTTCTTCACTGTGAAGAGATTTGCAGGGTGTACCTCCTTTCTACGAAGAGCTTATATTTATCTTTCAGCATTTTCACGTGCTATGGTAATGAGTGTGATTGGAGACCTGGGGAGACAGAAATGTATTGTGCAAGCTCCTTCCAGGCAGTGGCCAGATACCATTTGGGTACAAATACTCAAAACTCTCTTTCCTTCCTTTAAAATTAAGTGCTTCTGGTTGGTTTAGTTCTGTCAGCTGTTTGCTGGCACCACTGTGCAGCAGTGTTTAAAGGCACTGGAGTAAGTCTGTGCTGATTGCAAGGGCGATGAAAGTGCTGCGCCGTACTACATCAATAGCACTTCATTGCTCACTGACACACGTAACCTGGTGATGTGGTATTGCTGGAGGATGCCTCTCAAAAGCGCGATTCACTTGATGCTTGGTCTGTTTCACCTTTGCAGTGTCAGGGAGATGCAGCTGCTGTAGTGTCAGGCAGCTTATTTCAGGTGGGTTAAAAAGAAGAGAATAGTAATTAGCAGAATAAGCAGAAAACTAGAATTAGTAATTTGTGTTGTGTTTGCCAAAACCTAAATGGGATTAATTTTCAGGTTTCGTGGCAGAAGTAGGTCAGTTAATAATTTTGTCTACAGAGGAATGCAGGTGATGTTGTCAGAGCCTGGATCTCGGTGAAAGTTGGCAGGCTCTTAAATGTCTGGCTTCCTCTGATAAACAAGTCCTTGCCACATAAACAGTGCTAGCCAGTATGCATACATATTAAGAACAACTATGTCCTCTTTATCTCCAGAGGAGAGATCTGTCATTGTTATGAAGGGAGGGAAAACATGGGGAATGGTATTTTTCTTGTCTTCCCTTTGCTTCCTTGGAATGTTTGATGGCTTGCAGGCGATCTACTTTGATGAATAAATGTAATTTTTTTTTTATTATTTTGTGATTGTAGTTTTTCCTGTAATATTTGCTGTAGTGTCTGACTGTAACCTGCAGTAAGGTTTTATAACTTGATCCTTCTCATTGGAATGTGTTCTGCAGGACAAAGACTAAAATTGAAGGCAGCCAAGATGGGTTGCTGCGTATCATTGTGCCCTGGAGGGCCAGTAGCTATGCGTGGCTAGTGCGTTTGAGTGGGCTGTGTGCAGAAAGGGAACTTCTAATTAAGATGCTTCTGTGGAAAGGCTGGTACTAACAAAAGCAGCTGTTTACCCCATGGCAGAAAATTTGACTAAGTGGGCCAGGCCAGGTGCCTAGAGTATCCCAACCCAAGCTGAGTGAGGATAGTGAGAGTATTGGATACAGGAATACACTTTCTGGTGGCATCTACCATGTCTTCTGTTTGTTAAAAGTGTATTTGGCTAGGAAGCTGCTGAATCTCTCCTTTCTAGTTTTTGTGCTTCAAAGCATGGAATTAGAAATTCAGCATTTCAATAACTCACCTGACAAAAATGTTTCTAAGCCACTGGGGGCTCACAAAGGCTTGTGTGGTTCTTGCAGTGTCTGAGCAAGAGTGCAGGGCCTGCTGTCCAGAGGAGAAATAAACAGGAAGCCTGCTCTTGGGAGTCTGTCTGGGGGCCTGGGGCTGAGGATTGCTCAGTGTTCCCATCAAGAAAGTTTCTGTCTTTAGTCTGAGTGTAAGATGACTTCCAAAAAGCTGTATTAGATCAGGGTATGATGCATTTGAAGTAGTGCTGCTGAGGCAGTAGGTATTCTCTAGCTCTTCCTGCTTGTAGCCTACTTTGTTAAAAAACAAGATTTACACTGTGGTACTGTCCTCAGTTCTTCTTTTCCATGTCACATTTTTAACATGCAAAAAAAACCCCAAATTTGAGAAGGATGTGGAGATGATAAAGCACTTAAGTTCTTACTGCGTTTAGGAAATGGCAGTCACAGAAAGAGGAAAAAAAGCTTCCAGTCTGAGAAAAAGCTGGATTCCTGCTGAGCACCAGAGGTCCTCTTATGGAGGAGATGAGAAAAGTGACTCACCAGCCTGAAAAGTTTCAGCAAGCATTCCCAGGCTTCTGCTAGTCCCCAGCCACCTGTGGGACCTACAGGACTTGATATTTAAAACCGAACACCCTATTTCTGGTGAATGTGCCTACTTCTCAGTAGCAGAAATGGCTTTCTTTCCCCACAACAGGTAAATGCTGAAGAGCTGTATGTTTATATGAGTAGTATATGGAAGTAAATAGTCAATTTGCATAGGTGGCTGAAGAGTTCAGAATAAAGGGTTGAAAAATTAACACATCCAGAAGGTTTCGAGCTTCTGTTTTTCAACAGGCTGACTTTCAATATACTTTTAAAAAAAATATGTCTGGTATCTTCATATGGGTGAAATTACCTGTTTATATTTTTAGCTAATCTTTCAAACATGGATGCTAAAAAATGATGTGACAGCATAAAAGCTCCCTCCCTCTTTGGAGGTAAATACTTGATTTCAGGTACTGCTAGATAAGGCTGAATTTCTGGGCTAATCTGCAGAGGGATTGCAGTTCACGTGATATGCACATGAAGAGCTGAGCACTCTTGAGTTAGATGGGATTTACTGCTGTGATTATCAGAAGTTATGGTTGTGTACATGTGGTTCTTCTGGAAATGACACAGACGAGCTGTATGGTCAGCTGAAACCACAAATATTTCCAGCTGTTCCTGTCCTGCCAGAGGTGTCGTGGACTGGGTTGGATTTTTTATTATCTGGGAGTTGAAGAGTTGGCTTGTTTTATTCTAGTGAGAGTTCACACTTCCCTGTCCAAGTTTCCTTTTCGTCAATGCTATCTCCAACTTCAGTTTCAATATTGACCTTTGACGCTTATGGTAATTAAAAACCAAAACGGAACCAAAAAACCCACCTACCTTCCTCTGTAATGTTGAGAATAACATTGAAGATGTCACAGTAGAAATATCAGCATCTTCACTTTGACTTGGCCAAGGCCTGTTTCAAGGGGAGGTGCTTTAGGTTCTCTGTTCAGAGATTAAAGGCTTAAAAATCAGCTCCTACTGTTGTAGATCACTAACAAGAGATGGTTAGAAACTCATTTTGTCATCATGCATTGCAGTTCCTTTAGTTCTCTGTAGGCTTGATGTGGGCTTGACCAAAGCCATGTTAGGAATGGGGTGTAGTCTTAAAACAGTAAAGGCAAATGTGAGAGGATAGGATTTTGCAAGAGAGCTCTCTCTCTGCAGTCCCATGGGCATCACACAGATCAGTAGAAGTAGCATAATGATTGTGCACAAGTGGTTGGTGTTCCAGCCGGGGTGACGTGGTAAGTGTTTACCCAAAACCACTCATGATAACTCTGCGTTCATCTTGGTGTGTGCTCTGCCTGATGGCTGACGTTCTTCTTGCTGATGGCTTCCTGTTTTTCTTTTCTCCAAAACCATTAGTGTGTTTATGAAATGCTCTGAGCACGAACCTGGGTTGTGCTCTGAGTAGGTTAGGGAGCTGACAACAGATCAGCATTCCTGTTCAAAATCCCATTTTGGCATAATGCTTTGGTGTGTTTGCTCTACCTTTGGGAGATGTGCTGAAAAAGTTCTGGGTAGTTCCATGCATGGATAGAAGAGCGTGTCATGTCTCCCTGGTTCTGGGCTGACAATCTTTCATCTCTGTAGGTAGGACTGTTCCTGCGTCCTTCCACTTGTCAAAAAAAACCCCAAACCACACACAAACAAAAAATTCCCCAGAGTACACCCTCATTGGTTATTTGGATGAGCATTTTTAATTACGCCTCTAAGAAGTTATATTCAACATTTTCAAGAATCTGTTGCTGTTCTTACCTTTGTTCTTCTCGTCCGCTTATAGCCTGTTTTTTTCATATAAATCTTGTATATTATTAGTAACAGGATGATGGGTTTTGCTTGTAAGAGCACAGATAATGTCAACCCTGTTCTATCAATCGCCTGTTGCAAGCATAAGGATAGTATAAGAAGTTTGGAAAATGTTAAATTGCACTAAGAAATATATAAATACTTGCTACAGGGTGGTATTTTTGTGTAAAATTCTTGGTCTGGTTACTGATAGAATGTGCTTTTTTCTCAGTAGCATCTTGGTTAAATGTGGTAGCTGTGTTAAAAGGCAGCAGTAAACTGTATTAAGGTTCAGGTGTTCCAAGCATACGATAAATCATTTAAGCTCAAAGATGGTTCCAAGAGCTTTCTGAAATCTTAAGCTGAACTTTTGAACTTGAAACTTATTTGGGACTTCCTGACTGTAAAAGGTACTTTTTATTGTAAGCCCAGTGGAAAACACTTGAGTAATAGCAGTATGTTTTTATATAAAAAGCAGAGGAAAAGTAGATATTTTAGGCAAAAACAAATTGAGTTCCTGCTACATCAGATCTTAAGATAGGATTGTAAAGAAGTGAAAGTTACCACTGACTATTATTGAGATAAGTTCTTCTCTGTTCTCCCTGTTCTGTGGTCAGAGTGGTCTGCAGGAAGGAAGGTGGTCACTTTGGCAAGCACATAAAAATACATCTTCAAAAGATACTGGCTTTTTTAGCAGCCCGAATACATACAGGATTGCCCATTAATAACTGTTCTGGCACGCTAGCAGGACCTGTGAAGTAAGTGACATAAGTTTTTGGGGTGAACATCTGTCTCCGAGTCAAAAATTTCCAATGTCTCTAACAGGGAGAGAATTTCATTGGCAGAAAATACCTAGACTTTGCTGAGTAGTGTGTAAAGAAGTGTATTTAAAATTGGCAGTGTATCTTGTATTGTGTAACTGTGACACTGCTCTTGGTGAACCAGGAGGATAAATTGAGGGAGCAAGGCTTGAAGTTCTGACCCAAGCCTGGTGGAAGGCAGTAGTGAGTTATTCTCTCTCAATGCAGGTTGGGGAAGGTATTGGTTCCAGGAAGTGTTTAAAATATTCCTGGTAATAGACCTGCATTTAATAAGCACTTTTTCCTGACAGTCTTCTGCTGGTTAGGGGCTAAATAATTTTCACTGCGATACTATGGCCACCTACGCTTGATTGATTTTCTCAGCAGGTGAACTTTTTCACATGAGAAAGACAGTAATAACGCCTTTCTCCTATGCTGATGCAATAAATGACTGTTTCCTTTAGTAAAGCAAATAGCTCACTGGGGTGTGTAGACCAAAACACCTGCGGTGTTCCACACTACCACCTACAAGATAATGTTTTTTCCATATGAAAGTCTGACACCATCAGGAAAATGGTTTTCACAGGAAGTCTCCTTGACAGTCCCGCTTGGTCCTCTCTGTAACCTCCAGGAAGTGCCACAAGAAGGCTGTCGTGCTTTGAGGTTGGGAGTGATTCTTTCTGGTGAATGTCTAGTTGCTCAGAAAAACATTAAATCCTCATTCTTCAGCTCAGCATAGGAACAATCCACTAGTGGGGAAAACTTCACCTTAGAAAACTTTCCTACTGCAGCTCTTTCCCTCTCGAACAATACACTACCATTAGGCAGCAATAAATCTTTACAGTGGGAAAAATCAGCGGGCTTGTCAGTGCAGGGGAGCACAACAGAGAAAGGAAACATCTATAAAATCGCAGCCTTGGGCATTATAATGCTTATCTGCGTTGCTGAGCGGAAGGGTTTGAGACCATCCGAGAAATTAAATATGATCCTTTATTTCACAGAGTCTTCTGTCTCTCAGCTTGTGATCGCCTTACCAAAGGCCCTTAACAGATTTCGGGAATTGAGTAAGGGTCTTCCTGGCTGACTACAATTTGGATGATGCTGAAGTCTTTTGGTCGTGGCTTTTTACAGTACATGGTTCAGTTATTTCATTACACATGAAAGATGGGTACAAACTTGTCTTAATTGATTTTCTTCTAATTTCGTTTTATAAGCTCTGGTTTGTTCATATTTATGTAGTAAAATAAGTTTTACTAAGAAGTAGGAGTTAAAATGATGCTACACAATGTCATATGCTTTGCTCTGTTGCCTTCCTGAGTTATAAATAACGCAGCAACTTTCTGTTTCCTTTTTAATAGTAACCGCTTTGTGGTGGTCTTGTGATGAGGTATGTGGCATTCTGCAAGTTAAATGGAGTAAAGAAGATCTTTCTTCTCCAGGAATGTGGAGTCGAAAGCTCTGGATGTTCTGCTCTTATAGCCATTTCTGGCAGCAGAGAATGAATGTGTTTCTTCAGTTGTCACCTTAAGAACAGTTTCTTATTTCTGTAGCTACTAACCCGCCCAACCAGACCTTTGTGGATCAGAGGAGGTTTTGTGCCAGAGGCAGGATAGGTGAGGTGTTGTGCTGCCCTTTATTGCTGTGACTGCCCAGGCACTGCTTTGCATGGCAGGAAGGCAGCCTCAGTCCCAAAGAGTTCCTGGGAGCCTGAGTGCAATGTAAAACCATAACCATTGACTGAAGTCAGCTGGGAAGAAGTGGCGAGGCTCGCTTACCAGCAACCGGTCTTTTGATTAAATAGAAAGCCACTACAAAGGGTTTGGCCACCCTGCTTCCTTCCACAAATTACGCAAGTAGGCGGGAATTTCTGGCTGGGAAAGGGCAGCCCTGCTTTGGTGTGTCACCTTGTGACAGAGGGAGAGGTGCTCTCCTTCCGCAGTGAGGTACACTCACCGTCTCTGGTCCTGTGGGCAGAGGGCACCGTGCCTGCAGTGCTGTCTGCATTATCCAAAGTCTCCCAGAGTTAATCTCTCCTTGAGTCTCCAACCCTTCCTGCTGTCTAAAAGCGGATTTGGGGAATATTTTTTGCAGCAAGGTAAGGAACAAGCAGAGGAAAACCTCAGGTTTCTATAGGGAAGTGCCTGTTAGTCTCTGCTGTGGAAAGACTGTGTCTCTGAAGTCTGAATCCCTTCTACTGAGGCACCAATGTGTTAGGGGGGTTTTGTTTGGGTTTTGATATTTTACTGTCATCTCCTTCAGGTTTCCTCAGATGTGGAGATGTTTGAATGAGGCTTTGCAATATCAGATACTAAGCAAAATGTTGATATTTTTAAATATTTTGTTTCACGTGTCCCTGAAAGTTGGAAAATTGCCATATGAAGGGAGAATGAGGCTGGAAACCTTTTCGCTTGTCCCAGCATTCATATACCTTTTTCTTACTACGGATCCCTGCCAGAGTGGGTTTGGCTAGTCTTTGTGACTCAGAACTGAGATGTATTTGGAAGTCAGTTTTGTTTTTTTTTTTCCTTTTGAAACATGAAGCGAAATTTTATCAACCTGTACAGTTAAATGAGAGCTTGGCCAGTCAAATGGGGAAGTAAAACCTTCCTATAAAACGAGCTCTAACCTGCTCACTGCGCTTATTTGCTTTCAGTTGACATCAGCCTTGCCATAAAGCCTCTAAATATGAGCTGATGACTTCCTTGTGAGCCCAGTACTGCTCTGAATCCAACTTCTGGCTCACGAATGGTGGGACGATATTGCTGAGACACAGAAAGAGCAGCTGTCAGGTAAGGTGCAGAGCAAGCAGGGGAGACCTGCGAGTGCAGCTTACTTGCTGGGATATCTGGTTTTACTATTTTTGGCAAATGCAGCATGGAAGGTGGGGAAGAAAAAGACAAATTTCTTCTTAGTCACCAGGACAATAAATTTGTCTTAAGGTTATTAAGAGATTATGTAAAATGTCTTATTTGTGAAAGTAAAAAATTGTTTTTCTGAAAGCAGTGCACCCCATCTTTCAGAGAAACAGCTCATGGAAGGGCTTGAATGGGCAGGGAGGCTCAGGTGGTTTGGAGTCTGAATCTCAGGGACGGAGGAGAAAGACAAAGTGGCTCAGACCTAAGGTGTGAGGGCGAACACTATTGCGGCAAGGAGCTGTTGCTGCGCTTCTGGTGTTATTCGGCATGATTGTTCAGTTTAGAGAAGACTCAAACCTGCCCTGGCTTGACCAATGGCAGGTCTGGCTCAGGCCATATCCACTCTGCCTCTGCTCAGGCAGGACAGGGCTTTGGAGGGGACTTTGAGGAGCCCCAGCTCCCTCTGAGTCAAGCTGGTCCTTATTGTGGTTCTGTGGCCTGAGGCTGTAGGAGGTGCTGCTTAAACACACACCTGGGGGCACCTGGTCCTGCTCTGACTGTTTGCAAGTGGAGCACTTGGTAGAAGGACTAGGCAAAAAATATTCCTTAAAGTCATTCAAGATGAGGAATTAGAATATAACGGCTACTGCTTTTGGGAAGTGTTTACAAAAAATTCAGATTATTACTTTCTAATCTTCCATAGCTGTTGAAATACAAAAAAAAAAAAAAAAAATCAGAAGATCTTGACAGGTTTTAACTTTTGGGTCAAGATTATTTTTTTTTTTTAATAGTTAAATTGTTAAGATAAGAATAGTGTTTTGGAAACATGAATCAAGCAATTTCCTCTGTACTGGTTTGTGTGTGTGTGTGTGTGTGTGTGTGTGTGTATGCAAGAGGGAGCACAACACCACAGATAGAGAAGAGGTGCCTTTTCAGCTAGGACATAGGGCACACAATTATCTTTAGATGAATTTTGCCAGAAAGTGAGAAGACTTTGACTCTTGATGGAGGGAAACCAAGAGCAGTCTCCCAGCATGGTCTGCTGAGGTGAGGAGGGGAAAGTGTCAGGAGGAAGTCTAGTAGTTTGAAAAAGAAGGTCATAAAGTTTATAAATGGGATTTTACAACCTGTTTTTCTGTGAGGGCATAAGCCGGACTTCGAGATGCACAATTTCTTCTCTTGTCTTATGTTTTTGTGCTGCTTATAAGCAACGAGCTGACTTTGGGCACACTACTGGCTGTTTACTAATGCGTAAGTTAATGATTTTATTATTCTTTAATTCTCTATTTAGGTGGGTCACCTTGGTGTTGTCTGTGACTAAGGCTTTTATTTCAGGGTTTCAAACTTGTTCTCTCTGTGGCAAACTCCCTGCAGTCACAATATTTACTCATTTTTAATATTTGGCCAAACTGCAGCAGAAATCCAGTGGTTAACTTTGCAGAACTAGCACGTTGCTAGCGATGGTTTGATATTGCGTTGTATCAATCCCAGGCAGCCCTCCAGAGTTCAGCGTTTCCTATGCATTGCTCCAGCTCACCGAACTGAAGTGGTCCACTGCCAGGCCTTGTAAAATGCCATCAGGAAGCAAAGGGTGCCAATGTGGGCTTGGGGCTTCCTGGGGTGGAGCTGGAAAAGTGATGTAGTGAGCCTTCATCCAGTATGCACTTGTGTGTGCTGCTGCTGGGGGCTGCGAGGTACATGCTGTGAGACAGATGTGGCCTCTGCAGTTGGAAAACCATCTGCTAAAGTTCTGAAGGACTGAATTGAACTTGCTTTCTGATGAAATACATGACAGACATGCACACAACACAATGTGATGCTCACATGGGAAGTTGTTCTGTTACTAAAACAAAAAAAGAAAGAAAAGAAAAAGCATTAGAATAGATAGGCATACAGGTTTAAAAAATAATAGTGATGGCTAATAAAATACGTATTAAGTATTTTCTTTTTAACGTGAGGATGGATAGAAACTGCAGTTTTTCATTTACAGTAATTTACTAAAATAATCTGGACATTAAAAAAAAACCAATCAAGTAGTACATAAGTGTTTGGAGCCACTGACCACACACCTGGAAGCAGAGTTTGCTACAGCACTAGCCCAGCTGTGACAGCTTCAGCTATATTGAGGTACAGAAGTATATATTGATGTATTTCAGTTCAGAGAGCAGCTATTTCAAAGCTGAGAAACCATTTCAGTAACGAAAAAGCAGGCAAATACCTTTTCATTTTCACTCCATGGATGAAAAAGGAGGAATAGATGTAAAAATGGTCACACCTGTGGACTGCACTGTGAGGAAAAACAGTCAAGCTCACTGGCTAAAATAAGCAATGCTTTGGTTTAGTTGGAAAAACACACATGGTTAACGGCTTTGCCTTAATGTATATGACATACTTAAGATATTTTTTACTTTACTGATGCTATTTGTCAGAGTGCCAGATTTCTTCCACAGAAGAACACCTGAAAGTTATAAGGCTAAATGGAAAAGTAAAGGTCAAAGATGTACGAGATGAGATGCTGTTACAACTAATTATCAAGTTTTCCTGCTGAACTAATCGATTTTATATCAACTGAACTCAATGTGGATTTCTTCCCCACAGCTTGGAGGGGCTCTTAATGCCTCAGGGAGGAGCTGTACTCGGGTTTCTATCCGTCTGTCTCCAGTACCTCTCTTGCCTTCCTCCAGATGGTTTTGGCTTCTGAGCTTCTGGGGTGTCCCACTGCTGGGCAGTGAGTGGTCCTGGGCTGGCGGTCGGTGTACAGGGCAGGCTGGGGAGGGAAGCCAGTGGGCACAATGTGGTTATGGCTTCTGGGCTCATCATGGAGGTAGTTGTTTGGTCAGTTAATTCTGCATCATTTGCTGACTACAATTAGCGAAGAGAAGAGCGCCAGCCTTTTGTCCTACATGTGGGTAGATAAAAGCTGGCCACAGCTTTGGTCCAGGTAGCACAAATTATTGCAGATATGTGGCAAGAGAAGGTTCACTGCAAGTGTGTCAACAGTGACTGAAAATGTTTGTTGTGATAGATGAGTGGTCGTTGCGTATGTCCTTCCATTGTCATGCATGTTGGGCTGAAGCAGCTCTGGGTATGCCTGCGTACACTGCTCATCATCTTCATTTACTGGCTAGGCCAGAAACGTAAATAGTGCAGTTCTGGAGAAGCTTGAAGTACATTTCTGCTACTTCTGCACACTCATTTCTGAATTAGCAGTTTCTCTTGACAATAAACATAAGTGAAATTGAAACCGCTTTTCAGATTGCCTGCCTCCAACCACTGCCCCAACAGCTTTCAAAAAACAAGCTGCTTCTCTGAATTTAGAAGTCCCCACTGAAATAGCAAATAACAGGAAAAGAGTAAGTCAGGCATTATTGGAACGGATGAGTGACAATTTCATAAGGTTTGTCTGTGCATACACAGATAGACACATATTAGGAAAGACAAAACTATATAAAAAAAAAAGGTTCATAGCTCTCAGCTGCTTTGCAAACAAACGGTTTCCTTAAAATCGCTTGATGAAATTTGCTACACTTCTTAAGTTGCTATGGTATCTGAGCTCATCCAACAACATTCAACAGATTTTTATCTGTGGCCCACAAACCGCACTGAGCAAACTGAAAATCCCCATTTACAGCGTCCTTTGTATCATTTCCTGTGAGATAAGTCTGGAGAACAAACTTACGCATACAATGTGTCTGTGTACGGACAGGCTTGCATAGCTCATGAAGCAGGGTGATACCTGTATGACATAATGCCAGGAGGGTGACAAAATTGCATGGGACACCGGCGCTTTTATAAATAAGAGTGGACCAGAAAAATGCCTTAAAGCTGAGAGAGGACTGGACACTCTTCAGAGGGAAGACAGCTGATCAGATAGTTTCTTTGCTCTGCACTATGCAAATAACTAAGATTGTGCTTTCTTCCTTAAAGCTTGTGTTTTGTTGTTTCTAATCTTTCCCTCCGTAAAGCTGTTGCCTGTTGGACAAGCCTGTGAAGACAGGAGCACTGGGTTTAAAGGAACTTAAATACCTGCTAAGATGGCACTGACTAGTTCACTTTCTAGCAAGCCAATGCCACCATGCTCCAGAGAAGTTTCTACAGCAGGAGTAGAAGTGCACCAGAGCAAGCTGGATTTTTTCTGCAAGCTGGGCTATGGTAAGCAGGACATCTGCAAAGTGCTGGAGAACCTGGGCCAAGAGGCCCTGGAGGATGATGTGCTGAAAGAGCTAATTCGGATGGGGAGCAAACCTCAAGCTCTGGAAAGCCAGGCTCAGCCTTCTTCACTAAAACTTGTTGCCCGTGGATCATGTAGCACTACACCAGCATCGAAATGGCTTGCTGAAGATGAAAGTGATTCTTCCAGTTACTTGAGACCCATTGTGATTGATGGCAGCAATGTGGCGATGAGGTAAGCTCTGTTTCCTGAAATGGATCCCCCTTCCTCTGAAGCTTTCAAATTTTAAGGCTAATGTCTTGAAGTATATTTTTTTTTATTCAGATGCAAGGTGCATTGAGGTATTTGGTGTTTAATGTATGAACCACCTCTTTTTCCTGTTCTTTGGCTGAGGTCTAGGGACCTGCTGTCTCTATGCCCATAAATATGCCAAGTGAAATCACTGGCCTGCTCTGCATTTTGACCTTTTATAAGCCAGTGGCTAGCTAACAACTACTGTTTATGGCAGTATGATTCAGCAGCTCTCTCGCTTTTAGTTTACCATTAATGTTTCCCTGCCTTTTGAAATGGATACTTAGGATTTTTAAATGTACATGCTGATGAACCTCTATAAACTGATGAACAGGTAGACAGAACATCTCAACTAACATAAGAAGGAGAGAAAAAATAAAAGCAGATAACTGTGCTTGCTAAAAGCATCACAGTTGTATGTTTTGACTTGCAAGTCAACCCCGGCAATGTTCCTGGCTCGTTCATTTTTGGTTTAGCTTCATTTTTATGAAAAAAATCAGAGAATTGATAGTTGAATTGTATTGAATAGTCCCATTTCCTCCTTAATTAATTCTGTTACTAGGAAATGTTGTAGCAACCCATCCTGGCCAATCAGATTTCCTCCTGACTCTGTGAAAGCGCTCTTACTGATGTGGAGCCTGCTACATCTGTGTGGATGGGAAGTCCAAAGACAGAAGTGGGTTGGCCTATGTTTACCTGAGTGATATGAACAGCCAAAGGCCTTGATTGTCATGAGTCCAAGAAGCGCTGGCTACCCATTGTTTTTCCCTGTTAACTTCCCTGTCCACCCAACAGGACCAAGCCCTTCCCTGCAGGTTGGGAGAGGGCAGAGAAGGGCTTCCTCCTTCTGGTAGCTTTGGTGTAAGGTAAGATGAGACTACATCCCTCTGGTTAGAGGGCAAAGTGGACAAGCACATCCAGAGCAACTAGAGACTAAGTGAATAATGCCATCTTCTGGATGAAGGGAGAAAACTCGTCTTAAACCCAAGGGGTTCCTCTGTTGGGAGTGAGAGAAACACAACAGAGCGAAACTGCTTAACCTTGGCTTGACCATGAGCTTGGTAGTCAGGTGCTGGGATATCCTCCCTCCATTTGCATTTTCACCCTAGACCCTTGTTAGGGAGTTCTTTTTGCATCTCTGCAAGAGAAATGAGCACCCGTTCAGGCAGAGCAGCTGAGCTAAGACTACTTGGATGGTGGAGAGTCTAGAACCTGGAAGGGGCTGCTTACCTCTCCTGAATGCCTTTCAAAGTGGTGCTGAATGGCATTTACTTTGACTAATGGCACAGGCTTGGTGAGCGCTTTCAGCATTCTCATTTTAACTTTTGTGCTTTGCTGCTGTCAGACGGAGAAGGCCTGTTAGCGGAAGTCAAGGAAAAGGGATGGCAGATTTTCTCAGTGGGAAAATTTCATCATCATCAACAACCATAAAAATGCAGGAGAAGTGGCAGTTCAGGGATGAAGCTGCCAAAAAAGTTGAACCTCAGAGAGGCAGTTTGTTGTGTGGAGGACAATATCTTGAGCATTTGTATTTCTGTCTTAGGTTTGGCATTTCTGGAGCATTTCAGAATTGGTGTTGAGGGCATGATGCACGGTTTTGAAGAGGATGTTTATGCTCCAGGTTAACAAAGAAGCGAGTCAACTGGCAGTCTCCAATGACCTGTCAGCCTATAAAAATAAATGGAGTTGTGTTAATATGAAAAGGAAACTGTCATAACCATGTTCACTGCACACTGAAGAGGCTATGTAGTCGAGTGCTCCCACTTACATCTAGTTTTTAAGCTCTGATAGGTACACAGACCTTTTCCCGGGTCAGCAGAGTCCTGTGTTCTCTGCCTGCTGTCAAAGCTGTGGGTGATGCTGTTGAGAGCAGGTGGAGATAGGGCCATTTGCAGTTTTCAAAAGGAGTTGTTTCGACTAAATTTCTTCTCAAAGGGATTAGAATTGCATGATTTAAAAAGGAATCACTGCATAATTCTTTTCACTTGTTCTGTTTGGCCTTTTGGTCAAATCACTTGTGATTGTGTGTTTTATCTTCTGCCCTGGTGTACACCTAGAATGGCTTTTCTAAAGTTAATGAGTTATATATACGAGTAGTCAATGTTAAAGCAAGCTGTGGCTGAACTTTGTTTGAGTCATGGCATTAAAGGTGTACCTACATTTTCTTTTAAAGGCAGTTGTCTGAAAAAGTCACCTGAACTTCCAATTTGCTGTCCAAGTGACTTTATACCTGTCCTGGGTAGATCCTACCCTTTAAAACCAAGCGAAACAACTAATCTGGAATGGAGATTAGAAGTGTTGAGCACTTCAGACCATTTAATACTGGTGAGGGTTTTTTAAGATTTCCCATTGCCTGGGTATCTGTCAATAAACAACCAAGTTTCTTCCTCTAAATCGTATTATTTTTCATCTGTGGTCTGCAGTTCAGCACTGGAAGTTTTATTAGGTGTGAAAAGGAGCTTCAGTTATGAGGTTGATGTAGGCAGAACCTAGATATGAACTCCCGGGTGAGCTGGCGAGTGGAGAGGTATTAAGATTGTGGCATCATCCTTGACTGGACCATCACCACAGATGGGTGTAGTAACAGATAGAATAAATTACAAGTGAGTTTTGCAGAGGTGAAAGCCCGAGTGAGACTGTGGTGATATTATCCAGGAAGATCAAAGTACAAGCATGAGGTTTCTGTAGATACCATGAGGGCGTTTATCTTTTTGAGGACTATTTTTGTTTCCTTGTGCAGAAGTACTTAACAAATGACCTTCCTTTACCTGTGCACTGCAGTGTAGTCAGATTTTAGATAAAAGAGTGGAAAACGATATCAACTTTCAGTGGCGGGGGGAGAAACTGAGGAAGGGATTACCCCAAATTGTTTTTCTTCAGGTTGTTTTCTGTGATAATTCTTCAGAACCTGCCTTGCCTGCATCTTCTACAATATCTGTCCTAAGGCTTTCCTTCCTGTCTGTGCAGTGAAGGCAAAATGCACCAACTAGGGCAATATAAAGATGGGCCTGAGGTGCCTGTGGCCATTTCCAGTGAGGTCTTATCCTTTTTTTTTGGTGTTCTTAGTTATGTTCTCCTTATTTCCCATCCTGCCTTGTATAGTTTTCCTCCCCCACATAGTTTCCCCCCTGCCCCGTAGGGGGATTTCAGTTTGCTAGTTATGAACTGGGAGAACCACACAGCTTGTACAGACAGGTTCAGAAGATTCCTAAACTCTCTGGATGATAATTTCATGGCACAGGTGCTGAGGGAACTGACCAGGAAAGGGGCCTTCCTTGATTTATTGCTAGCTAACAGAGAGGGTCTTGTAGGTAAAGTGGTGATCAGAGGTTGCCTTGGTCACAGCGACCACAAAGCAGTCAGGTTTAACATCTATGGTAACAGGAGGAAAACTGACAGCAAGACTTCAGCTCTGGATATGAAGAAAGCAGGTATTCAGGTAGAATTCAGGTAGCCTAGGGAACTGCTTAATAAGGTCCCCTGGGAAAAAGCTTTTGAAGGTGCTGGGGTCCATCAATGCTAGCCACTTTTTAATTACCAACTCCTAAAAGCACAGGCCCAGGCAATTCCGAAATGCTGGAAGTCAAGCAGGCAAGGCAGAAGGCCAGCCTGGCAGAGCAGGGATCTTCTACTCAAAATGAGGCATAAAAGGATGTTGTATGGCCAGTGGAAACAAGGGCAGGTGACATGGGAGGACTACAGGGATGCTGTTTGCTGCTGTAGGGCTGAAATTCATGTGGCCAAAGCTCAATTAGAGTTGAAGCTGGCCAGCACTTTGAAGGATAATAAAAAGGGCTTTTAAAAATACATTAATAACAAAAGGCAGGCCAGAAATAACATTGGCCCATTAATTGATGAGCTTGGATGCCTCATGAAGAGGGATATAGACAAAGCAGAGACATTTAATGTTTTTTCACCTCTGTCTTCAACACAGATGATGGGCTCACGCCCTCCCAGAGCCCTGGGCTAGAAGACCAAGACTGTGCAAATGATAAATTCCCAATCAACCCCAAATTCGTGCAGAATTTGCTGCTTCAGCTGGATCTCTTTAAGTCAATGGGGCCTGACAGGATTCATCGAAGGGTACTTAAAGAGCTGGCTAATGTCATAATGAAACCTCTCTCAATGATTTTTCCATGCTCTTGGGAATCTGGAGAGGTACCAGTAGACTGTAAGTTAGGAAATGTTGTCCCAGTCTTCAAGAAGGGCAGCAGGGATGACCCCAGTAACTACAGGCCCGTAAGTCTCACTTCAGTGCCTGGTACGGCTATGGAGAAGATTATTCTGGGAGCTACTGAAAAACACAAAAGGCAACACAGTCATTGGTTCCCAGCCAGCACAGGTTTATAGAAGGAAGGTCCTGCCTGATAAACTTAATTTCCTTCTACGACAAGGTTACCCAAAAGCGGTTTATTTTGCCTTTTCATTACTGACTCAGTTGAAGAGAACTCTTAAGATTCCTGAAAGCTTTGGCTCATCTTCCTTCTTTTTTTTTCATAGTCATGGAAACAAAGAGGTATTCTCCTGCTGGGGGATCCAGCTGGCCGTGGATTGGTTTCGAGAGAGGGGACACACGTACATCAAGGTTTTTGTCCCACTCTGGAGAAAGGAGCCCCCCCGACAAGACAGTCCCATTGCAGGTAGGTCACCACTCTGGGCATAATTTGGCAACCATTAGGTGTAGTTTGGAGACAGGAGGTGTGAATAGTCCAGTACAGTTTTGCCCTGTAAAGACAAGCACAGTGAAAGTTGTGTGTATCAGGTTTTGATCACTTAAATTAGCCATTAGTTTATTGCCACATGCGCCTGGCTAGCAGCTAAAACTGCTTACAAGGCTTTGTTACACCGCTTTGAGCCTTCTGCTTTACAAGCATAAGTTGCTGCCAGCTGAGTTAAAGAAGGAGTTTGCCAGCTTGCAATGAGAGCTTTTAAGGCCAGCCAGGAGACAACGACACTGTTGCACTCATTATCCAAAGGCAGTGATATCTGTAATGTTCACTACTGCTGTGTGGCTATTATCTGTTAGCTTAATACCCTGACACAGGAGCTACATGATTTCCTCTTCCAGGAGGAGGAAATGCATCGCCACAGAAGCCTGTGAAGGGTGGTGAGATTCAGTTTGTATGGAAATAGATGTGCCAGATTTGTGCCAGAAGCTTGGTGTTGGCAGATGAGGCTGCTGGGATTCTGCCTTTCTGCATAGAAGGAATGACAAGAAGTCAGTGTGTCCTCAATAGCAGCAAAAGAAGTTAATTTCTTTATTTAATCAGGAGCATTTTATCTCTGAGTAAAGTTCACGTTAGGGCTGGTTTCGGCCTTCTAGCATCTATTGTGGTAAAAAGGGAACTGCAGGGGTTCAGTGTGCCTCTGGTGTAAAATTCAAACTATTTTTTTATGGATAAGATTTAAAAATCAAAAAAGAATGACTCAAATTTTACAAGTAGATGCTTTTGTAAAAGGCCTAATTTCTAAGTTGCCAAATAACCACCAGATATCAGTGCATCTGAAAAATCAGACCACTCTGTGTTGCTTAAAGTGCTGAAATATATTTAGAGTCCTGTAGACAATAGAGATCTGGTCATTATTAATAAGTTAGTTTATCTTTTTAATTGTTTTCCCCTTCTATTTCTGCCAACCACCCCACCAGATCAGCACATTCTTGAAGAGCTTGAAAAGCAATCAATCCTTGTGTACACCCCATCCCGGAAGGTGAAAGGCAAGAGGGTAGTTTGCTACGATGATCGCTATATAGTGAAAGTTGCTTATGAGAAAGACGGAGTCATTGTTTCCAATGACCACTACCGGGATCTCCAGAATGAAAACCCCGAATGGAAATGGTTTATTGAGCAGCGACTGCTCATGTACTCTTTTGTCAGTAACAGGTAAGAGGCAGTTGTTGCTAAACAATCTTGAATTGAAATACAATGGGTCATCAGCTCCAACATCAATGTACCTTCCACAAGAAGCAGAGTAGTTCCTACTCCCTCAGCTTTGATATTAAACCCCCTATGTCACTCTTCAGTGAAGTTCTCTATTTGAATTGCAGCATTAGTAACCAACTTTGCTTGTTTCCAATCTAAATTGGGATGTTAAACCAAGCTTGGATGTTACACCGAACTTGGATGTTTTACCAATATATGTTGGTATATTTTAATTTCTATTTCCTATAAGAAACAACTAAATCTGTGATAGAAGGCTGGTTATCTGGCAGTCTTTTTAATACCCCTACATGTCAGAACAACCTTTTTTCCCCCATGCTTTTGTAATCATAACTTACTAGAAGAAGAGAGATGAGAAGCTGGTCTCTCTGGCCCTGAACCGTCTCCACTGGGGAAGGTTTTCATTGAGTCACTTACACCATGGCTGCAAGGCTGAGCTCCTCAGTTTGCATATTCTAACCTTGTCTGAGTTTCCCAGAAGTAGAGGTGGTTGTTAGCCACTAGTTTGGCTGGGGGAAGGCACTTGGAGACATTCAGTGCGTATGGACAAGTGCGAACAGGGAAACTGTCTTGCACAGTGTCACTCTCCATGGGTCAAGATGGAGACTTGGATCTCCTGCCACCAAAACTGGATGGGGGTACTTGATACTGGGTTTCAGTTTCCCTGTAATGTTGTTCACAGAAATGCAGTTGCTGAACATCAGAATACTGTATTTCTCATAGCTGCAGTGTCATCTCCAACCATCACCAGGCTACCAGGCTTCTTCTTTGGTTACTAATGGGTTACAAATATTTATACATTTTCCTTGCCATTTCATAGGGATTGCCAGACCTTCCAGAACACTTCCCTCAGAAAGTCTAGCTGTTACCATGAAGCCTGTTTGAATAGTTTCAGCAGGACCTTCTTGCACAGCTTCAGGAACCTCTCTAAAACCACAGCCTAGTGTTGGAGATTTCAGTCCTATACCGTGGATAACCAAATTCCCTTTATCCAGCAGAGAGTTGTTCCATGGGTGGGTGCAATACAGATTCATTTGCAAACAAGCCCAGGGATGCTAATTAGTTTTCTTCCTGAAGCACCACATTTAGGTACTGGCACAGGAGAATAAACAGTTGTGTCTGAGTATTTATTTTGGAGGCCTCGTAGAAGGCAGCCTTTACTGAATCCTGGAAAAAGGCTGGGCTTGTTTATCCTACCACATGTGTGATCAGCTGTACCTCTGATTAACTGCTGGCTTTTTAATCCTCATTCTCCTACAAGTGGTTAGTAAGAGAAAAGTGAGTTTGCCGTGGAAGGGAGCTGAGGGTGAGGATTTCAGCGCCAGGACCACAGGAGGGTTTGTTGCTATTGCTGCTGCTTCAGAGAAAGAGGATGCGATGCTGTGATGGTCCTGCCTGGCCGAAGTTATGCCAGGATGTGGTGCTTTTCCAGTTGTTTTAACTTATCAGGAAAAAGCGACAACTACATGAAGCTGAAGCATTGTTGTTTCAGCAGGCAGGAGGGCTGTGTCTGAATGCAGCCTGACTCCTGAAGGCCAGGCAAAAGATGGATCGTAAGGATTTTCTGCTCTAACCTTGTGCCACAGGCTGTGATGGCCCGTTAGCTCCAAAAGCTCACGGTATTTTTGTCACCCCTCTGATTTTTTTCCCTTTTTTTAGGTTTATGCCTCCTGATGATCCATTAGGCCGGCATGGACCCAGTCTTAATAACTTCCTCAGCAAAAAGCCAGTGCTTCCTGAACCAAAGTGGCAGCCTTGCCCCTATGGTGGGTTTCCTCCCTGTGCTGTGAACTTGCTCCTCTTCCTCCCGTGCCTTGTTTCCCAGCGATGCTTTCCTTCAGCTAAGAACAAGTGTTGTTACCGCATGCTGTCCTGCTTCGTGTGGTAGAGGCTTGGGTCCGGGCTGCTCAAATGTGTGATGCTTTTTGCATCTCCCTGCTTAAGTGTGTTGAGTTCAGACGCTTCCAAAATAGCAGAGACTTCCTCTCACTGCTGCTTCACCTGCTATTTAGGTCAGCAATATTTAAATCTGGGGTCAAATATACTGCGCTGGAGAAACAGCACTTCCCCTCTTTGCTCTTTGTGCTGACCGTGCCCCTGCGAATGTACAGTGCTGAGAAGTCATGAGTGAATCAACATGAGTGCTAGCAGCAACCTTCTGATTGATTTTTTTTGTTGTTTAATTTTTTTCAGGTAAAAAATGCACCTATGGCAATAAATGCAAATTTTACCACCCAGAGAGACCACATCAAGCTCAGCTTTCAGTTGCTGATGAGCTCAGGGCCAAAATAAAAGTCCCATTAAACCTGGTTAAAGAGGAGAAGCATAATTGCTCTCTGCAGAGGACTGGAGAAGAGCCTGCACTGCCTGACGCCTGCACAGCAATGCTGCGAGAAGCCAGCAGCTGCGCAAGGTCTCCCTGCTACCTGGGGAGGTCCCAAGGTAGCTGTTGTGAGCAGCCATCTGGTGCCTGGGCCAGCGGCCTCAGCTCTGACCGGGGACTGGACCAGCGGTTGCTACAGCCGGAGCTGCTGCAAGATCAGCCACTCCTGGAGAAGATGTCAGTGCTATCCGTTGGTGATGACACCTGTGACTACAATCAGTCCATACGCACCTCTCAAGACAGAAAGATGATGGACAGCCTTCATCGCTGTGGTGACCTCAGGCACAACCTGTACTCGCTTCATTACCCCCACAGATTGGACCACACCTGCTTACCAGGATGTTCTTTCCAGCAAAGTGTGCTCCTGTCTACCCAGGGTGGAACGTGCCCAGACCACAGCTGGCCTCAGGAGTGCTGCAGCATGCATGGGATGGGGCAGAGGAGCCACTACATCCCTGACGGTATTCAGCACAAACAGGACCTGGAGACTTTGCAACGTGTTTTGCTGCAGTCCGCAGCTCTTGCCCCTGACTCACTTCACTCGTACAGCGAGCATCAGCTGCAGCAGCACTATTTCCCCCACAGGCCCCCACGGCAGCACTTTCTGTTAGACTCCAGCAAGGGGCTGGGCTTCCTCCAGAAAGCTCATGCTAATCCCAACACTTCTTACAGTGACTACTGGCCCACCCCAGCTGCAAGGCCACTCTCTGCCCAGCAAGCAAACATCCACATGGAGCTGTGCTCTCTTTTCCCGTACAGTGAGGTGAATCACATAATGGCTTTGTACCCCGATATCAAGGATTTTGCTAGCTTGACTTTACTGATTCAAAGACACAGAAACTTGTGAAGCCTCCAGATCAAACCTTTCCCAGCAAGCACAAGTCCTGAGGCAAAATGGTGCTATTCTGAGGCTTAACTAGGGTTACAGGTGTTCCGGGAGCACAAGTTTAAGCATCAACCAGCTATGCCACACAGGGCAACAAGAGAAGGCAAAGTCTGCTGTTCACTGCAGCGGGATCTCATTCACCTCCCGTGGAAGTGAATGGGAGGGCTCAGGGTAACTGGGCTGTCAGCATTTGATCATTGCTAGTGACTGGGTTCAGGGTGCCATCGATCTTCATTAATGCCTCGAAACACTAGACGTGCTTTTAAAAGTCCTGACCTATTGCACAAGCACCATAAAAGAGCCAAATTCCATGGCCTTCAGTAAAGGGCTCTCCATAGACCCACCCCCATGACTACTTGCTCAATTAGCATAAAACGTAATTTGGCCTATTTTTGCTAACACAGGGCTGTGCCCTCTGCTAGGAGGCATCTTTGGCTCCACATTATTGCCTGATAACGGCCCAGTCCTGTAGCTATGAGCTTTCAAAGACACGTTTCATGTTTGTAAATCAATGCTATGAACACACAGAGTCACTAGCAGAGGTGGTGGAGGTACCAGCACTTGAAGATAGCTGCAGGTGTATTTTTCACACACAACGTAAGCCAAATCAAGGAAGTCATCTTCAGTGTAAGTAAGTCCTGATGTAGGTTGAAGTCTCGGAGTTTTATTTCCAAAAAAGAAGAAACACAGATGACGCCAAGGCCAAAAAAAAGAAATATCTCATAATGCAGTTCTACAGCTGATTATAACTACAAACATTTAAACTGCATTCTACTGGGACACATTTGATTGTCAGTAAGCTGTAAAGCTGCTGATCTCTGCACTCTTCCACTGAATTCTTCAGGTTATAATCCAGATATTAAAATTGATTCTGAAGGTTTTTGGCATTATACCAAAGTCCAAGTATGTCTGTATGACAGGTTTTAGAAATGGTTTAACACATTATATAATGGTCATCAAGAACACTTTATTCTGAATAATATAATCCTTTTTCTTTTTTTCAAAAAAATATTTTATTTATTTATTTATTTTCCATTCCTTTTAGCACTGATGCTTCATCAAGTCAAACAGTTGGGTGGGATTGACAAATTCTCTGACTCTGCAGGGTCTCTGTTAGGTTCTTCTGAGGTACAATTGGTGACGTTGGTCCCAGGCAGGAATTAAACACAGCCCTCACTGACAACTCTGGATTGCTTTCAGAAAGGTGACTAAGGAGTAGTGATTCATGTTTTGTGACATTATCACATGATGCATTTTTTGAAAGTGGGGATAGTCTGACGTGTTCCCTACATTCTTTGTTTTGGTGGTGGTGTTTCAAGAATCTTCAAGAAACACGTATACTGTATCAGTTCAACCTCCCATGGGCATGTGGTGGTTGGCTCCAAGAAATTCTAGTTCGGAGGTACGATCTATCTTCACAGAATATGAAAATATTTCCATATGTCATGAATTTTCCACTAATTATAGTCACAATATATAAAACTGGATCACCAGAATGGCTTATATATTTACCCACTGCATATTACATAAAGATTAGAAATGACATTGAAACAAAACTGTGGAATAAATGCCCTGTGCAATGCTTTGAGGAGTACTTGAGTTCTACAGCTGTTGTTAGTCACAGTGAAATATACCATGCATCACCACACTTAAAACTGATCTGACCCAAGACATTTCATGGATTAATTGCCTACATGTCCCCATGCAAAGCCAGGCTGATAGGTTTGCCTAACAACCTGTATCTGAGCTTTCCCAACCACTGCTGCACACCAATACAGCTGCAGAGAATGTGCGATGCAGAGTGGAAAAATACCTTCCACACACTCAAAGAGAGCAAGTGCGAAATGACAGCTGTCAAAAAACATACACAGAGTAGTGGATCAGGGTAGAGCCGTACATGTCAACATTTATTTTTATGTCTGGAATGTATGTTCCAGAAAGTATTTAAGATCTACAGAAAAATTGGCATGCTCTCTTTACACCGTACCGGTGGCTTGCTGAAGAGATGAGCATAAGCTTCTCTCCTTTTCCTTTGAGGATGCTCAGGAAGTTAGCAGTTGTTTAAAATCCTCTCTTGAAGTTTAATAACTTGTTTTTCTTTCATTTCTGCCTTATTTACTGAGGAATCTTTCAGTAAAATACATATAATGTGCATTCTGCTGAGAAAGTGGCTGAGAAAATAAAACAGACTTTGGCACTAAACAGAACTTGATTTCTCTTGGCTCTTCTGCTCACCAGAGGGTTTTTTTCTCATGGAGCTTTTGTTCGAAGGGCAGCTCAGCAGCAGTGCTGTGTCACTGTCTGCTTGAGAGAAAATCTGCCACTGGCTGAGAGCCCATGGAAAGCACAGACTCCTTTGTTATTTCACCACAGCAGAAGTATCTGGGACTGAGAATTTTCTGCTGCAGAGCCTTTTACACTTTCCAAGAGAGGAGTATTTGGTTTTGGCTTTGTCAGCTGCTGAGGTAAGGGCAGGGGCTGCTAACAGAAAGGAGGAAGCAGCTTTTGCACCGGTGGCAGAGTAGAAGGCTGTTGCTATTTGGTGTCTCTGCTGAGATGCCTTTGAGTCCAACTCTCACTGCCAAGTTGAAAATGAATCCATAAATCCCAGCAGGCTCAGAAAGCCCTTTATGCTCTTCGCTTTTTGGTTGTCAAGACTCTTTTAGAAGAAGCTGGAAGCAGTGGGAGCAATCCTGCAGGAGACAGACTGTTTCCTAAGGGAGATTTACAGAGTTGCCAAGTTAATTTTGAGATTCATAAAAAAAAAAAGTTCCAGAAGACAATCCTTTTCTCTGCTCTCAACCTTTCCCAAAGAGTTAGGAAGCCACAGACACTCTCCTTTGTGAGGAGAAACTAGGAAAACTACATACAAACATTTCACTGCAAAGTCTTGAGTGGAATTCACCCCTGCAACAACTCCTTGGCATGAAAAGGAGTAAAGAGGGTGATCCCCTGCACCCGATGCAGTTCTGGGCAGCTCACAGTACCTTCCCTCTCACTTCAACACAGAAATTTCTCCCTCACAGAACACTGGTGACAATTCTACTTAGTTTGGTGAGCTTAGATACCATAAAAATTAATGCTGTAAGATAGTCTATGAAGTAGATAATTGCATTGCTCTGCATCAAACACTTGTATTTGATTTGAGCAGGTGGCCAAGAAGGTCAACAGCATCCTGGCTTATCTCAGAAATGGTGTGGCCAGCAGGAGTAGGTAAGCGATTGTCCCTCTATGTGCAGCACTGGTGAGGCCGCATTTCAAATATTGGGCCCCTCATTACAAGAAAAACATTGAGCTGCTGGAGCGTGTTCAGAGAAAGGCAATAAAACTGGTAAAGGGTCTAGAGAACAAGTCTTATGAGGAGCAGCTGAGGGAACTGGGGTTGTTTAGCCTGCAGACAAGGAGGCTGAGGGGAGACCTTATCTCCCTCTACAATACCTGAAAAGAGGCTGTAGTGAGGTGGGTGTTGGTCTCTTCTCCCAAGTAATCAGCAAGAGGATGAGAGGAAATGGCCTCAATCTGCATTAGGGGAGGTTTAGATTAGATATTAGGAAAAAAATATTTACTGAAAGAGTTGTCAAGCATTGAGACAGGCTGCCCATGGAAATGAAGCGTCGATCCCCTGGAGGAATTAAACATATAGATGTGGCACTTTGGGATATGTTTCAGTAGGCATGGTGGTATTGAATCAGATGAGCCTAAGATCTTAGGTCTTTTCCAACCCTAACAATTCTACGATGCCATGGTCCTATTTGCCAACTATTCTGAGAAGTTTCGCTAATATTTTAACTCACTCCCCATAAGAGCTGGCCCAATTTATAAGCAAACAATTGAACTAATCACAAAAAACTAAAGAGAACAAAAGAGGTTTCACTGCTTCTCTCCTCTTTAAAAATGTTGGATTGCTAGGGAAGAGCAAGCCAGCCCTGTACTTCAAGTGCAACAGAACACTTCTGCAAGCCAAAAAAACCCCCGAAGCATCTGGTGAAAGCCTTTAACAGACAGACTCCTACATCTGACACAAGCATTTTAACAACATATCTCTTAAGATAACAATTCAGACATTACCTTTCACCTTTTGTATGGACTTTCCCCAAGCCAGGAGTATGAACATCTGTGTTTTACTCCGAGGGGCATAACTCACAGTCTCTGCCACCAGAAGCCTTTTGCTTCTCTGCCCCAGGGTACATCTGCTCTGCATTCACTGTCATACATACAAAACCACCATAGTATTTACCTGCTACGTGCTGGTGGGACTGTGACGCTTTGAACTGTTGACAAGAACAGTTTAATATTGCAGTACCACTTGTCATTACCATTATTCTTCAGGCGGGACAGGAAGGGTAGGAAAGGAGGCGGGGTAGCCCTCTATGTCAAAGAGTGCTTTGAAACTCTCGAACTGGATTACGGTGAGGACGGGATCGAGTGCCTATGGGTTAAAATCAGAGGAGCCCACAAGAAAGGGGACTTTGTGATAGGAGTCTGTTACAGACCACCCAGCCAAGAAGAAGCTGCTGATGAACTCTTCTATAAACAGCTGGGGACAGTCTCTAAATCTCTGCCTCTTGTCCTTGTGGGAGACTTTAACTTTCCGGATGTCTGCTGGGAGTACAATACAGCAGAAAGGAAACAGTCTAGGAGGTTCCTGGAGTGCATCGAAGACAACTTCCTTGCACAACTGGTTAGCGAACCAACAAGGGAGGGTGCCTTCCTAGACCTGCTGTTTGTGAATAGGGAAGGTCTTGTTGGGGATTTGACGGTTGGAGGACGCCTGGGATTAAGTGATCATGAGATGATAGGGTTTTCAGTTCTAGGTGGGATTAAGAAGGGGGTTAGCAAAGCAGTCACATTAAACTTCCAGAGGGCAGACTTTGGCCTGTTCAGAAGGTTGATTAGCAAAGTCCCGTGGGAAACAGTCCTTCAGGGCAAGGGAGCCCATGAGGGTTGGGCGCTCTTGAAAAATGAAATCCTATCAGCTCAAGAGCAGGCCATCCCTGTGTTCCGGAAAAGGAGCCGGCGGGGGGAAAAGCCAGCTTGGTGGAGCAGGGTGATCTCAAGATGCGTCAATAAGAAAAAGAAGCTCTATGTGCTCTGGAGGAAAGGACAGGCGTCTTGGGTGGACTACAGGGACGAAGTGAGATCGTGCAGGGAAAAAATCAGGAGGGCCAAGGCCCAACTAGAATTAAAACTCGCTAAGTCTGTGAAAGACAACAAAAAGTCTTTCTACAAGTACATTAACAGGAAAAGGAGGACGAGGGAGAATATCCAGTCTCTAGTGGATGCAGAAGGAATAACAGTGACAGGGGATAAGGACAAGGCTGAGGTACTTAATGCCTTCTTCGCCTCAGTCTTTAATAGCAAAGAAAGTTGTTCCTTCTGTTTACAAATCCAAGAGTTAGAGGGGCAGATTGAGGCTCCCGTGATCCAAGAGGAGGCGGTTAGAGACTTGCTTGCCCAGCTAGACGTCCACAAGTCTATGGGGCCGGATGGGATCCACCCAAGAGTATTGAAGGAACTGGCGGATGTCCTTTCCAAACCCCTATCCATCATCTTCCAGAGGTCCTGGCTGACTGGGGAAGTTCCACTAGACTGGAGGCTGGCTGATGTTGTGCCCATATACAAGAAGGGTTGCAGAGAGGATCCGGGGAACTACAGGCCTGTCAGTCTCACCTCAGTGCCAGGGAAAGTCATGGAACAGGTAATCTTGAGTGCTATCATGAAGCACACGCAAGAGAACCGGGTGATCAGGCCCAGTCAACATGGGTTTACAAAAGGCAGATCTTGCCAAACTAACCTGATCACCTTCTATGACAAAATCACTCAACTACTGGATGGGGGAAAGGCTGTGGATGTAGTCTTCTTGGACTTCAGTAAAGCCTTTGACACAGTTTCTCACAGCATTCTGCTTCAGAAACTGTCAGCCTCTGGCCTGGACAGGCGCACACTCTCCTGGGTTGAAAACTGGTTGGATGGCCGGGCCCAGAGAGTGGTGGTCAATGGAGTTAACTCCAGCTGGAGGCCAGTCACAAGTGGAGTTCCTCAGGGCTCAGTACTGGGTCCAGCTCTGTTCAATGTCTTTATCAATGACCTGGATGAAGGCATTGAGTGCACCCTCAGCAAGTTTGCAGATGACACTAAGCTGGGAGGAAGTGTCGACCTGCTGGAGGGTAGGGAGGCTCTGCAAAGGGATCTGAACAGGCTGGACTGCTGGGCCGAGACCAACGGGATGAGGTTTAACAAGACCAAATGCCGGGTCCTGCACTTGGGGCACAACAACCCTATGCAGCGCTACAGACTGGGGGAAGAATGGCTGGAGAGCTGCACAGAAGAGAAGGACCTGGGGGTGCTGGTTGACAGCCGACTGAACATGAGCCAGCAGTGTGCCCAGGTGGCCAAGAAGGCCAATGGCATCTTGGCTTGTATCAGAAATGGGGTCACCAGCAGGTCCAGGGAGGTTATTCTCCCTCTGTACTCGGCACTGGTGAGACCGCACCTCGAATACTGTGTTCAGTTCTGGGCCCCTCACCACAAGAAGGATGTTGAGGCTCTGGAGCGTGTCCAGAGAAGAGCAACAAAGCTGGTGAGGGGGCTGGAGAACAAGTCTTATGAGGAGCGGCTGAGAGAGCTGGGGTTGTTTAGCCTTGAGAAGAGGAGGCTGAGGGGAGACCTTATTACTCTCTACAACTACCTGAAAGGAGGTTGTGGAGAGGAGGGAGCTGGCCTCTTCTCCCAAGTGACAGGGGACAGGACAAGAGGGAATGGCCTGAAGCTCCGTCAGGGGAGGTTCAGGTTGGATATCAGAAAAAAATTCTTCACAGTAAGAGTCATTGGGTACTGGAACAGGCTGCCCAGGGAGGTGGTCGAGTCGCCTTCCCTGGAGGTGTTTAAGGAACGGGTGGATGAAGTACTTAGGGACATGGTTTAGGGAGTGTTAGGAACGGTTGGACTCGATGATCCAATGGGTCCTTTCCAACCTTGTGTGATTCTGTGATTCTGTGATTCTGTGATTATTAAGAGAGTGCTCTGACTCACAATCGATAGTGAAGGGATATTTATAGTATTTTAGCCATGTCCCTTCTCCACCCTGAGCTGAGCTCACTGCTTTGAAGTCTTGCAGCAGGCTCACAGGAAATCTTTAGTAAGTCATACTGATGTGCTGACTTGCCAAATCAAATCAAATTAGTCATATGAACAGAGCAAAGCTGTGAACACAGCAGTTTGTGGGGACAGCACATGCAAGGCAGAAGGTTAGGACAATGCATGCAGGTCTTCTAACACAGTAAGGAAGCTTCTGCTGATGAACTGTGGCATCGGAATCGGTCACCGTAACTGCACAGCCAACTGCACTTCTGCTTTCCCATGCCATACAATTTCTCCGGCTTCCCTAATTTGTACACCTTTTTTTTTTCTCCCATTGTCTCTGGGCTCAGGATTTCTATCACGCTCTTTATGGAGCAGGTCACAAGCTACTGAACACTTGCCTGTCCCAAAACTACTTCTTCCACCTCCACAAAACCAACCCCCCTCCGCCTACTACCACTCCAAACTCATCTGTCATGCTCCCTTCCCAGGTCCTCACCTCCTCCCTTGCTGTGCCGGATACTCCTGCTCAACCGCAAATAGCATCGTATCTCTCTCTTCACCCCTGCCCTCCAGCTGAAGAACTTTTAGTTGTTTTTTGGGGTTTTTTTTTTAATATTTTCTATATTTTTCTTACTATTTTCCTTTTTGTTCCATTTTCAATTTTATTGTTTTCAAATATTCTTTAGTTTTAGGTTTTTGCTGTTGTTGTTAGAACCACGACAGTTATCTTTAGCCTGGCAGAGATTTGCTATGCTCAGCTGTTTTCCCATTATGCCTTAAAGCAGTGTTCCAGGGGAAAGCTGTTTGGGAAAGGAAACGGAGGCAAAGTTACATTCACAGGTGCTTGGGCTGGCTTCATACAGCTTTCTCTTCTCAAAGCATCAAAGAGGATGCTAGCAGAAACTCAGCCACCATACACTCTTAACTACCTTAAATCCTACGTTTGAGGCAGTTACTGACACTACTTATTTCATGCAGAAGACAAAAGGGCATTAGGACACTGAATGGCAGAACAGAAACCTAAACTAGAAGCAGGTAGCAAAGCATGGATGACATAAAAACCAAACTGGACAAACAGAAATTCTCTTATAGAAGACCAAAAAGGTATTAAATAAAATTAAAGTACACTTGCAACACTGAGCAAAGCAGGGTCCAGCTCTCCTGTTGCTGCCAGCTCGCCAAATTTAATATCCTTAATTCAATATCTGCAAAGAATTCAAACAACAGAGAAAACTGTTAAATAAGAAGCAGTATCAACTATCGTAATTGAATGAACTACAACATTGAACGCAAAGATAAGACAAAGGCACCACCACCATCTCTTAATTTGCTTTCCAGAATAGACCTGGTTTTACTACTGAAATAACCTTCTCCCTGCTTTGTCAGCAAAAGAGCTGCAGAGACATGAGAACTGCCTAATAGGACTAAAGACCAACCAACACTTACTAAGGAGGGTAGCAGCAGAAGCACGAGGGAATGGGATGGCTTTTAGCACTTGAAAGAGTTCAAGGCAAAACGCACTTCATAGACAAAATAAAATCCACGTTCTGCAGCTTCAGAGAAACTGAAAGCAGAAATGCCACAACAGCCTGGCAAAGGCTGCGGTCCATATGATCACTACTTCAAAAGTGGTGCTCAAGAAATTTTTAAACAGGGAAGCAAACTTGACTATGATTTGTTATTGCCAAAAAAAACACAGACCCATTGGCAGACAATTATAAACGTTACTCAAAACTATCATCAGAATGAGAAACACCAAGTTCTCCCCCCAGGAGGCCCTGTTAGGAAGAAAATGAAGGGAATACAGAAGCTTGTAAAAACGTTATTTCCAGCAGGGAAACATTCTCAGAGAAGAACTTCAGCATCTGAATATCCTTTTGCTCATAACGTAATATTTGACATGTGGTGGATTTGGAGCCCTGGCTTCACTTAAAGAAGCAGATGGAAGCTCTTTAAACCTTTACAGCATCTTTCTTAGGTCACATAGGCCATATTTAAACCTGGCAGAAGAAAAAGTGAGAATCAGCTCAAGCTGAAGTAAAAATAACAATATTATGGAAAAGAATGGGCAGAGAATCTAAGTTCTAGATAAATAGAAAAGTAGAAAAAATACTCTCCAGTAGTTATTTCCATTCATCTTTCATGATATTGATATGTAACTGGGGATGGTATCTGGGAGATGCTGGCTTAGCTCAGCTTCTGCACTTTGCTCTTTGACGTTCTTGTGTTTGTATTTGTCCAAGAGAGCTTAAGTAGAGCCATTGAAAGTAAAAGTATAAACAGCCAAGTGGAATGCCTCTAGGAAAGCCCAGCAATTGACATCTGTAAGACATACACCAAGAATACATATTTTTTAAACATGAAGTCCACCACAAGGTGTCAATGTGGTAGCGCTACAAATAGGATTTCCTGCTCCAGGACTGACTTTCGCAAACGAGTCCCATCTATTCGCATAAATCCCATCAGCAGGGGTTGTGTGCGCTTCCTCCATATGTTGAACAGAACCAACACGACATGGCAGCACGTGTTGGAGGGCTGCATGGCAGAGCTCCGGCTTTGCTCAACATGCAGACAGATTTGCCGGGGCCTCCTGGACAGAGAGGCTCCCCCAGGCTGAAAGAAATTCCTGTACCTGCTGGTGAGGCTTGATCACACTGGCTGAACTGATTCTGCCGCCTCCTGCTTCGTAGACAGAGCTGAAATACACTGCATCTTAACTTTAGTGTGTGCTTTACGTTTAAGCCACCCTAAAGCGTATGGCAGATCAGACTGGTCTTCGAAGCTGATGCATTGCATCAGACCACAGAGCAGCGAGAGCCTAACATGGGGTCACTTGAATAATGGGTTTCAGAAAGGGCACATTTTACAATATCCACCATTTATTCTGTCTTTTTAGTCTCAGTTCACCTGTGGTTCGAGTTAGGCTGCCCTGACATCCATGGCTCAGCATTTACCTTGGCCGGGACCCAGGCACTGCTGCCAGGCTTCCCTTTCAGGGCAGCGGCCCTGGGAAAGTCACTCGGGGTTAAGTTTAGAGTTCCAGGTTGGCACGTTCTTAACACAAGCCAAAAATAAGTGTGAATGAGGATCAATTTTATAAATTTGCTGAGCTGCCAATTATATTTTAAAGCTGAAATCTGAAACTAGGTTTGCCAATTGGATAAGTATCTCAGCCATCCCCTAGATAGAAATTAATTGGACAAACACTTTCTCTTCAAATCCAGAGACCAGTGCCTTACAAATGTTATCTCTAAAGTTGTTCCAGGTGTATTTTGGACATTATTGGTTAATCTGAACACACAGGATTTTAACTAAATATTATCTTGAATGTGTCAATCAATTGTTAGGCAGATACACAAGTATTCCAGGCATGTATCTGTATGGCAGCATTAAGTGGTGGTGGGGAAAGCTTCTTCCAAAGGAATTCAAAGTGCCATAATTTCCTATTGCATTCCTGTTACACCTACCTTCCTTGCATTTTTGGGGAGCAGGGTCACCACAGCTGTTCAGTTGCCCAAGGTGAGGTAGCTGGGTTGTGCACCCACAAATAAAGTTCTCCACTAGCCAAGCGGAGCCTGGGTGTGCAACACCGCACATACAGGCTTGAGCTCACAGCCATCTGAAACCTGCCTGCAGCCTTGTTTCTAAGCTCATTGCCAGTGGCACAAATAAAACCCTCTGTTCCAGCTATCACACCACTGTCAAAGAAGCAACATTGGCTTGAAGGCAGGATTTCCTGAGCCTCCTGTTGGAGCCCATATTTGCTCACAGACCAGCAGATGATTCCCAATGCTGTGCCATCCTCGCTTTCATTTACTTGGGCCTATTTTAAATACAACATCTGTGGTGCACAGCTCTAGGGCTCTTAAAGGCTCAAAATGTAGTCTTTTTTATGTTCTGGAGAATGCAGTTTTCCCATTTCAAGGCAGAATTGAACCATAGCCATTAGTAATAATAGCCTAAGAGTTACACATGCTTTCTAGACTCCATCATATGTAAAAAAATCTTCTGTAAAAACAGAAGACATCCTCATCCTTCTTGCACAACTTCCAAAGCAAAACTTGTGCATGACGGACAACGTTATGATGTATTTAAGTCACACTGCAGCAATATAGAGCTGCGACCTGAAAGAACCCACAATCCGGGCTGTGCACAGGATTTTGCTGCAACATACTCAGAGGTGCTACTGTGGGTCTGCCTGGAAATGCTGATCTTCAGTACACGGCACCTGAAGTAAAGGGTAACCTACGACAGAAGCATAAATGCCGAAAGCAAAGGTTGCCACAGGATGGCCTTGACATGATTCCGAAGGAAGCAGGACACATCGTCTCCTCTCCCGCTTGCCCAGGGACCAAACGGCTCTATACAAAGTTAAGAGTACAATAAAGCTTTGCCAGCACAGGGCTGATGCAGCAGCTCGTGTGCATTATATCAAGCCCTGAACAATCAAACACGCTAGAAGGGAATTCAAGAGAGAATGAGAAAATGCATGGTTTGGGAGCTCCCTGTGTCCAAAACCCCTCACAACACCGCAACAGGCTTACCTGCTCTAGACTAGAAAAGGCTAAAAAAGGCAGGAAAGCAAACTCCATCAACCTAGATATTGGAGACTGATGAAAAAACATCTGGAAAAGGTCAGCGAGTGTGCTGACTTGCGTTACTGCTTGAGGACACGCAGAGAACTAACTGTTCCTGTGTTCTGACAGCTGGCAGGCATCCCCTCAAACCACCAAACAAAACACATCCAGAAGCAGCCAAACAAAATGACAGGTACGGAGATGACTTTGCAGCTAAATACAATACCGTAGGGTTTCTGGGTTGAGAAGACCACGGAGGGCAAGCTCTTTCAAACATGAGTGATGGCTGTTGCTTTAGAGGATCACACAGCAGTTACTAACAGACTACTATCAACAGACAACTATCAACAGACAAAACACGCCTCTGAGCAACCAACCCAGTTTATATCCCCTGCCTCATGTCCCTATCCACAACTTCTTCACTGGTGTGTTTTACTCATTGTCTTTTTATAAGTTTGGAGTTAAATGCTTTTACTCTTAAAAAAAGTGAAAAGAAAACCAATTAGGCTATGGCAGTAACAGCAGAGTCCAACTGTGCTGTGAAATGAGCCGTGTCATCTTTCTGAGACTTGGCTAGAGTCATACAATCATAATTCAGAGAAAAAAAAATAATTTAATCAACAATTGATAACATCTTCCTTTTAGCCTCAGAAGCAGAAGCCCTTCCACACTGGTCAGAAAGTGTTAGCTGTGACCAAATGATGGCCAACACTGAGATCAGCCATTCCCCGTCACCCCTATGGAGGGTGTGCCATTCTGATACCAGAACACAGGATTCATAGCTCATTAATAACTCCACAAAGAATGGGAGCATCACAGAATACAACCCTGTAAACTAATAACGAGGGCACTTCCAGCTGGGGGGGTGATGCAATCCCTGCTCTAAAGCATTACTAACGATTTTGTCTTGAAGTCTCATGAGATTAATTTCACACGTGAAATTAAAATATAGTGAGTTGAAATTGCCACACAGCAGCATACCACCTTCTGGGGAAGTATTAGAACTAACCCAAGTGTTTTAAACATCAAAACAAAAGCATGATTATTACAGGGTGATTGGCTGATATTCAAGTGAGATCTTGATGCTGATTCAAGTCTTGAACCAAATCACCACGCGCACTCAAAAATCAACTGGATCAGTGCTGATGTCAGGACACATGCATTGGTTCAGGAAAAGAACAGGATGAAAAGACTATCAAATAAATGAAATAAAATGAAAACCAAAATGAAGCAATAGATCAGGTGAGGCGAGGCACTGAAGCAGGTTGTCCAGAGAAACTGTGGCTGCCCCATCCTGGGAGGTGTTCAGGGCCAAGTTGGATGAGGTTTTGAGCAACCTGATCTAGTGGAAGGTGTCCCTATCCATGGAACGGTGTTGGACCTACATGATCTTTAAGGTCCCTTCTGACTCAAACCATTCTATGATACGATCAGGGAATGGGTGATACACTTTTCAACAAAACTACACAAGACATACCTTTGCATCTTACTTACCTTATAACAACTTTGAACACAGCTGGGCTCTCAAAGTGGGAAGGAAGTTTCCAAGCATGGCAAATGTGGCACAGCTATGCCTGACAGCTGTTTTGGGTGCAATTACAAACCATGTGAGTAGTAAGGTATCCAGTGCAGCAGCTCTAGGGTACATTGACAAAAGGAAAATTAATTTCATCCCTTGCTAGCTGGCTGTTCTGTTCCATGCAGTCCGTAGTCCTAGGGCCAAAAGCGAAGCTCACAGGGGCAGAACTCTGGCCAGGCAGCACAGCACTTGGTTTCCTTTGGGATTCCAAAAGCCTAAGCAATTTAAAAATACCAAGCTCAGCAGGAAAACACTTTACTAATCATTATTCAAGAAGGAAAGCTTTTGTCATGTCCTTCAGCTCAAAAAATACTAACATGACATTATTTTCTTTCCCATGTAGAGGGCAGTTGTGCCAAGGATTATGAAAGGTTTCTAAAGCCAAGCATTACTCTGCCTTGTCAATTCTTCTTCACGCTTAAGTACAGCAGCGGCTTAGTTCCACTGTCATAGCATGAACCTCTAGTATACAGCTGCACTTCTTGAAAACCTTAACACTCAGGAACGTGGGTATAAGACGTGAAGAGAGGTATGTACCTACAAATGCTTTTAATGGCAAAAGAACTGCAGAAGAAACACTGCAAAAGAGAAAGGTCATACTGCCAGTGTGGAACAGATGTCAGACAAGGACTTGGGCAACTTTCTCCAAATCACCAAAGAACTTTGTGACACAGCATCAAACCACATTCAGGCTTCAAGCTGGATGTCCAATGATAGCATCGAACATCCTATGACAGCAATTTTAATCTGTAGCCTTTGGCTATCAAAAAAGTGATTCTTGCATACAGAAGAAGATGCCTCATGACAATCTCTTCTTAATTATGTCAGGTATCTCTCAGAAGGCACTATTTTCGTTCCTCAGGCCAAATTTAAATTTGATTTTTGGCCCCAAAACACAGAGGGAAGGAAAAACCTGATGAGAAAAATCAAGACTCATCCCAGTTTTAATCTGAACTTTTACTTTAGCTAGTGGATAGATGTAACAATGTAGGAAATCTTGCTGGAATGGTTTCTCAAGTCTCTAATTAAAGAGAGGTAAAGGAAAGCTGAAAAGACAAAGACAGAAGTAGAGATAGGAACAGAGATGAATGAAGGCAGACGGAACAGCAAAATCTTATATTCACATTCTGCACACTGCTTGGAGCGGAGCTGTCGTGTCATGGGAGCAGAGCATCTTTTAGAGATTGAGCCAGTGACACAGTAATACTGCCGAGATAAATGATCGCTGTGGTGGTACTGGCACCTGTGGTAGCTTTACAGTTTTTATTTAGTATCTTCAGTGATCCTTTGACTATTTCCCTGCCCCGCTCCACCCCCATCACCAGGAAAAACTGCTATTGCAACATAAAGACTGTCAGAAAACATTTATAATCTTTAGGATGTCTTTACAGGTTATATATGAGAGGAAGCCTAAAAACCTAAACGTTCCAGCAGAAAGAAGCGCTGGACCTGCTGTTGCTTCAATTGCTGTACAAGAAGGTGGTTCTTACAAATTTCCCAACTTGCCTTTGCTGTTCTAACATGCATCTTTAGACAAAATTAGTTTTGGCCAAGTGTCTCGTGAATGGCATTTCATACTTTTCCATCACTGTCCACAGGCTCCCAGGCAGCCCCAGCCCCAAAGTAACCAGAGGAATAGGAAGGGGTGCAGTGCATCCAGGTTATCTTCTGCACCTTCCTTCCACACAGTGGCTCCCCAGGCTGGGTGACAGTAAGCCTCCATTACAACATTACAAGACATTAAACAAGTCATTCTGGAAAATGGACTAACAGGAAACAAACCCAAACAACAAAAATAGAAGTGAGAAAAGATTTCGGAAAAGAAAAAATCCATCCATCTAATTATGTTCTACTCTGGATGCAACATATGAAAAGCCAAATATTATTATTAAAAACAACCACCACGACCAACAACAAAAAGAGAGCTCCCCAACTTACAATTTGCAACTAACTATGAAGTACAGATTTGCTACCATGAGTAGTGTTTGTACATGAGGCATTTTTTTTAATCTGAGCTGTTAAAAGACATTTTGTACATACAAACATTGCTTTGTTATATTCTTAGATCAATGTAAATATAAAGCCACTATAAGATTAATTCTTTGAGGATTTTGGGCTAGTGAGTTTCATAACTCACTGCAAACAAACATCCACCCTCTCTTCTGAAACAAATTTCCTCTTACATCAGAAGGGCTATCAATATTCACCAACTTGTTTTGAACTCACTTCTAGATTTACTGCCTTAATTAGAAAACATCACTCTCAAGAGTTTATTATTGTAATATGATGGTAAAAAGCTAATCTAGAATTACCGATGCATTTGCCTTTATTTAGAGACTATGAAGTGTCCAAGGAATATGTGCCCAACCTCCAAAAGTGCAGAGGCAGAATAACCTACTTTACCCACAGGCACCTCTGCTCTGCTCTGGTTAAGCAGCTGCATACCATCCAGATGAGGCACTCCGGGGACTCGCTTCCCACTGACCCTTTCTTAGGAGGACCTTGGGAACCTTTTCATGGCACATAACCAAACATGCCAAGCATGAGACTCTGGCAGGTGATGGAGACATGGCTGTCACGTGAGCAGATACACAGCGGCAACACCCGCATTTCTCTCATCTAACAGGAAATGAGTTGTGTCGAACGGGTTTTGGGTACCTCCTTCACAGGCTGCACCTCCCGCTGCCTCCAAAGCAGGCCTGCCAAAACAGCCATTCTTTTCTACCAAAATGCATGCAAATTGAATACATTGACATTGCTGCTCCCCAACCTTATCGTTCTTCTGCTGACCTTAGCACTATATTGTACAAGTCTGCAAAGAAATTGTGGGTTAAGAACAGTTGGTCATCCCGCTCAGGAACATAACATCAACCAACTCAATCAACCACTACTAAACCCACAAGGAATCCCCCCTGATGACTGCCTGCATGATATGATAAATGCATTTACTAGTACCGATAGACTAGGTACCATGGAGCAAACATATGACCAGATGACCACACATGCTATGGAAGCTATTCTCTGAATTCCAGACTCATAACATTTACAGCCTTTTCAGCTTTGAGGCCCTGTATTTGCATGTTACAGTGAGGTGCAAGAAAAACCAATACCACTTGCTTGTGCATATACAGAACAAAGGCCACAGCGTTCCTTACTCCATTTCCTCTGCCTCCATTTCTGAGCCCTGGATCTCAACCACTTGCATCAGGAACTTTAATGTAGGCAGAGCTTATCAGTCACAGGCTGCAAGTGGTCCACTGATACCTACTAAGACAAAACCACATTAAAATGATTAATATAAATTTCCTCCATTCATACGATACCAAGTCAACTACATCAAAATTGTATTGGCACTGCTTTCCCATAAATAGTGTGGAAAACTCATGCAGTCACAGAATTTAAAGCTATAACACAATGCACATCCATAAAAAAAGTAATTATGTTTACACATACATCCTGAATTTCTCATTTGAGTAGTACTCAAATTAATACGCTACTTTTCTCCTTTAAAATCTGCACTCAGGTGCAATATGATAGTGTTCTATTATTTTAAATAAACTTATAAATAATACACAGTTTGAACCCCTGCGGATAAGCAACCATTTTGCCTCAAACTTCCCTATAACTACAGATAAATATCTGCAACTTAAATCAATGAAGAGAATGGGATGCTGTAAAAAATAGGTAAATTCATGCCTTTAGCAGCATTACACTGGCTGGAAACTGTTATATTTAGATTAAAAACAAAAAATAGCTGCATATATGATGAAAACATCATTATATACACTTTGAATGTTGAGAATTAACACATCTAAAGTCTGACCAACGCAAGCACTTCTGAGAGTTCTACCAGGGCTGCCTCTAAAGGTGGCACTATTTGAAAAGCTCTACTGTAGAAGCATATTACTGATACAGAACTGCTCAACGAAAAACAAGTGAAAACCATCAATAATTGTATCAAAAAGAAAAAATGTAGTCTGATATTATCATTCTCATTGCTAATCATCATTCCCAAGTGCTGCTACAGCACTGAAGTTCGTTGTGGAGCCTGAAGCCCTCAAATATTTCACACTAACTCTTCCTTTTCTCTCACTCCCTAGTAATTTTTAGGCAGTTTATATAAAAGATGAGCTTCATGAGGCATTCTGGACTACATAAAAATCAAAGATTGTTCCTCAAAGTTAGCAATAAAAGAGCTATTCAAGTGGTCAGGCTTGAAAAAGGAATGCATTGGTACTCTGTACCAAGGAAAGGAATCAAAAGTTAAAACCTAATTTGTATTTTCTGTTCAAATAAGGATTTTTTTTTTTTAACAAAGAGCTAAATAAAATACGTCAAAGCATTTCCTTTCTATTTAAAGTCAAACTTGAAGCAAATATTAGTGAGAGTTACCACGGATTCACAAGACATGCTTTAGATGCTGTTAATTAACTGTATTGAAAAGGTTCTGCCACTATTTTATAGCAATAATCCCATTTTAGAATACCTAAGTTAGTATTGAAAAGGGCAAATACTCATCAGTTTCCAGTACTTGGCACTTTTTTTTTTTTTAACATCTTTAATCAAGTCTTCCTTTTATTTGTGTCCAGGCTCTATTGTACATTCAAAATTCAGGAATTTGACTGAAGAAAGAAAGGGTAAGGACACTTTAAAACATGCTGAAGGTAGACATTCCAATCATAAAACTGACTAAACTCACACAAATAAAACAAACAGGTACCAATACTGACCACAGCATTTTAAAATCAATCTGTCATTAGCTCGAGACTGAAGTTACCAAATCTCACAATTAATCTGAATTTCAAGGGTGCCACATATAACCACGTTCCTGGGGAACAGAATACTTCAACTGATTGGCAAAGACTGCAGAAGACAAATTTCCACCAAATTATCTAGAGAGCTAGCAATGTGAATTGAAGTCAGCTCCACAGAGCTGATGTGACACAGCAGCCCAGCTTTCTCTGTTTTGCTGCCTATATCTCTAAAGGTATCCCAATCCTAAAGCTTGGCCAAGTGATGACTATTTCACGAAAAATGATCAGGAGCACCTCTACAAGCCAAGAAGTGTACTTCTCCCTCCTAAAAAGTCTGAAATAATCAGTTTAGATTTATGTTACAATTGGAGATATCCTTGACAAAGAATGTACAGAGACAGAGTCATAAATCAGCAACAAACTACTGATGTTCACAATATCAAAGTCAACTTTACTGCAAATGTTTCATTTTTTGTATTTAACTTCCACTAGGAAAACAAAAAATAGGCAATGAAACCTAATTCTATTTCATCCTTCAGATTTTAAACCCTTAAAACTCTATCCTTTAAAACATATGACAGCAATATGCCGATACCCTAGTATCAACTTGAAGGAAGCGCTAATCAGAGATGCGACCTGAAATACAGGAAGGATGCAAAATCTCTAAAGGTGAAGGTAAAAGGCTGTGGAACAGATGACACTGGAGACGTCGTTTCTCTTGTTCCACTATTCCAGCATAGTTGTTGATAATACTGCCCAATACACTCTCCTACCTGTTTTGATGGCTCTCCATAGCTAGCTGGAGCTAGATTTTAGTACTCTTTTTTCCCTTCAGAAAATAAACACTCAAATAAATGCATGGAAAAGATCAATTACACATTTGACAAGATGAGCAGAATTACATATTACATGTTTCCCTAAACTTTTTCCACTCCATAGTTGATTGGAATTTGTAATTTACCTTTAAAATACATTTGCTTTTTAATTTTAAATATATTTAAATGATGTCCTCCTCACTCCAAACACTATTTTCATAAGGCAGAGTAGGGCACTCCAGCTGATCAATCTGTATTGAGGAAAGTTCTTTGCTAGATCTGTTTATAGATGCCTCCCAACAATGGCACCACCGTGCCCCAGGGAAGGAAGCCCAGCTCCACATACCAAGTGACTATCCAGACAGGGTCCAAGTACGAAAGACACGCCCAGGCACACTCCACATCTTGCATATCACTATAATATACATAGCACCGAAATACAGCTTAACCATATTAATCCTTAGGTGGTGCTTATAGTAACAGTACAAAGTGTGTCATCTATTACCTTGAACAAAGTGGCTGCCTATTTTGAATTAGAAACATAATTTTAAACTCATAAACCCATAAAGCATGCAGTAAAAAGGGACTGTGACTAGCTCATTGCTCCAGGAATAAGTGAATGGTTTTTTGGTCAGGACACAATCTTATCAATGCAACTTTATGAAACACATTCCTTACGCTCACTGAATTCATACTGAATCGAATACTGCGTGGCAGGAGAGACATGAGATTCAACAAAACAAAGGGTTACATAAAATCCCTGGTCATAAGAAATCAGACAACTTTTAATACTGTTAATGCTTATTGTTTTGTTGAGTATTCTGTTGCTCCACAGCATGTAAAAAGCAAACAAATCACAAATCCAAACATTAGAATATATTTTTTTTTAATTTTTATAAATAACTTATCTGTTACAAAGACAGTTTACCCAGCTAAATCACAAAACCATCAACTCAAGATATCCAAATTAGGTTTTATTAATAAACAGGTAAAAACTGATTTGTCAATCTTCACATAGAACTGCAGATGAAGCTGAAAAACAAGGCCTCATTTTATAAACAAAATGTATTGAATGCAAGTGCTTTGGGTCTACCACCTAATTACCTGGGACTGGCGTTTTCTTCCCACATAAAAAAAATGCAAAGCCTTCAAAACAAAGGCCTCTGTGCATTCACATAGATCACTTGTAAAACTCCTAATAAAAGTGTCCACTGGCAAATGTTTACAGTGGGTGACAGTCTACTTTGTCTCTTGCTACATTGTTACCACTCCCTCCAGCCTCACCCTAAGTGCTGCTACATAATTCTTTGCGTGCCGTCTTTCATGCATACCGTACTGGAATTCCATTTTCTTGATCTGTTACATAGATCCCCGATCATGTGAATATTTTCATTAAAAAAATAGATCATCAAAATAAAGAGATGCTTGAGGTTGCTTCAGTGTTCAAGTCTGTTTGACTTCTCTTTTCCAGCCTTTATTTCAGTTGTCCTAAATATTGCTATCCTTGTTTTCTATAAATACGAGACTTCACCACAAAGTCAGGTTTAGAAACTGGCTGCCCAAACAGGAAAGCATTTAAAGTCCTTGAACAAAGCTGTACGATGCTGCTGCTGTTGATTTTGGCACTGTAGGTACTTCCCCAATGAATCTCTTATTCAGGAGTCTGCAAGATACCCAGCAGATGAAGCAAGCTTAAATCGGATGCTGATCTGTTGGTGGGTTGAGAGTTTCTTAGTATAAAGATTCCTCATGCCAGACAAAATGCTACCTCGTGTCACCCACCGTAAAACTCAGTGTACAGAGTGAACTATATGCATAACTCTTCCAACTTTTCCACATTTTTACCACGCTGCATCTGCAGGTCTTCACAGATCATCAGCATTTACAAAAGCAACGTACAGAATGAGCAGAGGAAAACTATTTTGTGCATAGTTTCTCATTAATGCTCTTATTTTAAGGCATCACTTCTCTCAGATAAAAGCTTAAAAAAAGGGACATGATCGTGCTTAATCACTTAAAGGGAAAAAAGAAAGTTAACAAAAAAGACTATTACACTATACATACAGAAGTACAAGAAAATAATAAAGGTGAAGAAAAGAAATCACTTAAAGCAGGCTCTAGAGCTATGTACAGTAGGAAAAGCTTTGGGGTATTTCACTGTGTGTACTGTACAGACAACGCATGCAGTTTTTCCTTTTTATCTTTAGACATGATTGTACTCATTTCTGGCTTCACAGAGATGACAGGGAAGACAAGGCAAAGAGTACCATTGATTTGTGAAGTTCTTCCCTTTATTGAAGGCACTACGTGGCAGCAAACAATTTAAATGGTTAAACCTTGTTCCTTTTAGATCTCCTCTGTGCATGTAGTGTTTCACTGAAAGCTCTGAAAACAAACATGTTAGCACTCTATTCCTTTCCCCTGTCAAACTTCAGTAGTGACATTGGGGCAGAGAAGAGGATGGGCAACACCCAAGCACTGAACATGGTGTATGTTACTGGGATACTGGTAATACTGTACATGGTTTAGACAGCCGGCAACTGAGTCTTTCAGCAGATTACCTTCCAGCCAATGAATTTCAACTGCCTGTGACACAACACTGAGGTATTACTAGCTCTGTGGGCAGACATTTAACATTAGCAAAATACCATTTTATCACACCTTCAATTTTACAAAATCTTACGCACAAGTGCTTTTTTTGTACCCCCATGACTGGATAGTTCCTTGTACATCTGCTATGGTTTTACAAAAGGTAATGGGCCTGTTGGCTCAGAAATGCCTGGGCATTTCACACTGTTCACATCGATTTAAGGCTGGATGGTTTAAAAAAGTACAGGCAGTACAACTCCACTGAGCTCCCTCATCTTCATCTGTGTCTGGAACAGTCTTTGGCGTTTTCATAATGGACCTCTGATCTGTGACATGAAAGAGATAAGATAAGCAGTTATTAACCAAGAACAGCATGGAAAGAATTTTGATTTTTTTTTTTTTTTTCAGTAACTGAGAACTATCTTGTTCCTCTGAGAACAGCACAGTTATTACAACTGACAGAGGCAGCTTTTTACCACCCCCTTGACTACACAGCTTGATTGTAAGTCGGCCAAATGGCACAAGGTGAAACTATAAAAAGCAAGTTTCCCATCCCTTCACTCTGCTCTCTTCCCTTTCAGTCTAAGTTTAAGGCTGTTGCACGAAAAGGAGATAAAATTCAGAAATTAATCAGCACAGGAAACACGCACAAGATTTAGAAGTCTAAGGTCTATGCAGCACTCTAAAATTCATTATGACAAGAAATAACTGCTCTGTAACCTTTTGATACATTTAACATTTTGACCCTAGAATAAGTACCAGAAACTCTTCCTCAAACCAGATAAGCAGTCAGATACATTAAAGAAAAATCAGTGCCTAACTCAGTCATGCTACATAATAATCCTCCCAAGCATACTAGTGCATTTTTTTGGTTTTGCTGAAGAGTTCATGGCAAACAGACTTATCAGAAGATAAGTGACCCTAAAACACATGCTGCCAAACCTGCAGAAAGTATCTCTTCTAAAATCAGTTCTGAAGCCCAGCCTGGACTTCTTTGTGTTCCTAAGGGTGTTGGAGGAAAAAGCTTTGAGCAACCTGATCCATGGCAGGGGGGTGGAACTGGATGATCTTTAAGGTCCCTTCCAACCCAAATCATTCTATGACATGTTAGACAACAACCTTCACTATTTTAAGACAGAAGAGATAAAAAAACCCAAAGAGATGAAAAAGATGAAAAGAGAGAAGAGTGACTTCTGAAGTTAAGGGTTCCTTGTTTAGACAACTACCATGTCATATAGCCAATTGTTTCAGCAGGAGAACATCCCATGAGCAAGTAGCCAATTGCAACTGCTGCAAAATGACAGCAACAGCTTCAGGAAGAACAATGTTACCAATCACAACTGCAAAAAGAATTATTTTTCATTCTTTTGTTAAGAGTAATAATTCTTGTTTAAGTCACAGCCTACATTATTTGTTATTTAAAGTGAACTGTAAAGTTAATGAAGAACTAAGATATAGTAGTGATACATTTTAAAAAAAGAAAGCAAGCCAGAAAGGATAAGAGGTAATTCAGAGGTTTATAAACCAGTCAGGGTTAAGTTTGCATTATCAAGATAGCTTGTACCAAATTATTACATGCTTGAATTTGTGAGTTCCTAGAAGATAAGTCAATGCAAATGTTAACAGCCAGTCACAGAGAATTAAATTTTGTTCTTTGATAGGTTAGGTTTTTATTCACTGTAAAGGGAACTACATAATTCACAGAACTTCTGATAAATTCTTCATGGTTCTGCTGTAAAACGCGTCTAATAGGATTGTGTATGGATGTAACTTCACTCGGTATTTTCATTAACAGCTTGGATAACGAAGCAGAAGAAAATCTTACAAAGCACAAACAACAGTGCTGGTTTGGAAGGTTTACTATGTCTGCAGAACAAAAAAATTCCAATTTATACAGACCACTTTGAAATACGGAATGATCAGAAATCCGCAAGATGAGGTTCAGTAACACCACTTACTGAACACTGCAAGGACCAATCACACACATATATATTATTTAGAGAACTTCCCAGACAGATACAACTGCACAGAAACATCAGTGGATTATCTATTTCATTTGGTGGCCTGCCTATAGGTCACAGCATGATGCTATTGCAAACAAGTTAATTTCATTCTCTGCTTTCTGTAATGCACAAGAAATAATTCTGTTTTGACATTCCATTAAGGCAAAAAGCAAGTACTGTGGAAAACTTAACAACAAGCAGAATGTTCAAGGTGGCCCTACTGAGCAGCATTCCTATCATCTTCAATCACCCACAACTATATTTCACAATAGTCTGAAGGACCTTTTATGTAAATTGTTACTACAAATTGTACACTAGCCAGGAAATCCAGTCGGGGTAACCAAACTGAGTTATTGTAACACATAATAAATCCTCTCTTCATGGAGGACAACGATGAAGCCATCTAAGTGAGTTTCACTCATCCCTAAGTAACATATCACACTCATTTTTAAAAAAGATAGATACTTCCATTTACTTAAACTACCTCCCATCATATTATCCATCTTTAAACACACCCCATTTAATATATTTCTCTTTCCCGAATACACAAATGGAGAACAAACAAGAGCAAAGAGAAACATTTACTCCCAACAGAAATAAAATTTAAAGTTTTTATGCTTTTGAAGTAATCATTTCATAATTAACATTTAAACCAGATTCACAGGCTAGAACTTTATATTAGATGCAAACCACATATTAGCATTAAATCCAAATTTTACCAGTACAGTACCTTTGGGCTTTGGTGGCACCGGACCAAGAAATCCAATATTATCATAAAAATTATGAATAGCGCTGGGATTAAAATGTGGTCCTATAAATAAAAAGTGCAGCAGTTTTAAAAAACTTGGGAAGGAAAGCATATTATGTTTTTTTGTCAATAATTCTGAAACAGTGCTACTATTCACTTATCACCTTTTATATCAAGGTGTTAATATAGACCCAAGTGAGGTATTAGCGATGTCAACTACATACAAAGAAACTTAATGCCCAAAATATGCAATAAAGTCAGAAACATAATCCAGCAGAAAAAACTCCTTAAATATATTTTTCCTGCCACTCTTAAATATTTGATATTATCTAATATTTTAGTAGTACAGTTTACCTATTTTTTTTTCTAAGTTGTAACTGTGCTTAAAGCAAAGTGTTATCTAATATACAGTATACTACATATGCTTAGATTTAATACTTAAGAGGAACTCCTGACTCTAATTTACTGTAAAAAAAGAGATAGAAATCATACTCAATTTGACTTCTCTAGTTAAGGTCAAGTTTTTAGTGCAGCATTACTTTCAGTACACCTGTTTCCTTATCTGCAGGTACATTGTCTGAAGAACTTTCACATCTCATGACCGAACTGATCTAACAGCTTGCTGCTGCTACAAGTGGAAAGCTTTAGTCCCTTCCCTCTCACCATCTCAGTTCTCCCTTCCTGTGTCTCTCCCCCACATCAGCTGTAGCAAGCTTTTCCAGCAGTGCAACATCTTTTGCTTGGCTAGTGAGCTCAATCAGCTCTGCAAAGGGTCTATAAAGCTAACACAGAGACAGAGCACAGTAAATGGCAAGACAGGAAAGGAGAGAGACACCTCTTGTTGGCAGCTGTTGAATTGGTTCAGTTGTCTCATAATTTCACCCTCATTACCAAATGCTGTGTCCCTGCAGACAAGAAAAGTGGAAGGAGGAGAGTGCATCGGAAGTTACAACTGTACTGCACATTTGCTAACATGAGAAGCTGCATACAAGACAGAAGTGGAAGATGAGAAAGATGGACGCATATTGTATGGCTGTATTATTTAGAAAACCTCTTATCCCTCTTCCTTGATACTCAATCAGATTTTCCCCACAGCATTTATTAAATAAATGGCATCACAAGTTGCTCTCTTCTGAGCCAAGCATGAGATAGGAATGACCATGGGATTAAGGAAATCATAAAGCCAACAAAAACAACAGGCTTAGAAGACAATTACTTCCATGGTTGCACTCAAACAAATGTAATGATTCTGAAAACAGTGTGCACACCCATCATTTATAAACAGACGCTTTTGACACATGCAGAGTGAAAGACTAAAAGAAAAAAAAAAAAATCAGCATTTACAGTTGCTGATGTACTAAGACATACTGTACCTCTTGCTTGAAAAAGATCAATCTCTTTGGTTAGGCAATCTATGTCTATCTGCAGCTGTCTGTTAGAACTTCTTAACTGTTGCATTTCTTCCAGCTGAAAAAATAAATCTGCCTGTTAGACTAAATTCTCCCATTTTAGTTATCATTCACACACAGGTAGACAGCATTTAGTTATTTCAGAAGTGGAGATAAGAACCTTCCCTTATAATGACCTTACTTTTAATCCAATCATTATCTTGCAAAAAGCTCACTGAATTATTTTCTCTCACCAGACTTCAGAGTTGACTGAACTCCTCCATAGTGTGGTCAGGACATAGCCAATGGTTCACCAGAATGGCTGATCTTCTAGCACTGAAAACTGGTGCATTAATCAGTTTCTCTGAGACTTATATATTCATGAAGACCAAAAAAATATTTTGTGTGGAAAGCAGTACAAGTATTAAGTTGTAGTCCAAAACATTAGGTGCTCAGGCCTTTAAGAAAACCTGGAAGGACTACCATGTCAAACCTTCTGTGCCTCTAGAAAGCAAAACTTCAAAGCAATTAATGAACTGAAAGTTGGATTATATAATGGATATTTAGTCTTTATTCTAAACTACGCTGTTTACCAGTTTAATTCTAGCTATACTGCTTGTCAGTAGTATACTATCAAAATACGAACAACTGTTCCTTTAATTTATCGTTGACAGACCACACTTGTGGTTTAGGTTTATACCCTAGAGACGTTTCAACTTACTGATGGAATTTGGGAAACAGAATTCGATCTTTTCAGGCGCCTTCGTGTTAGATTATTCTCCATTTCATTGACCTCTGATTTTAGTTTATCCAACTTTTTCTTTTGAATCTCAAGTTCTCGTTGAAGTCGCTCCATCCTGGCCTTCTGGTGTACCAGTAAAGCTGCAATACATAAAGTCCCATTTTATCTACTTTATTATCCTTCACATAGCAACATCAGATAAAGATGAAAGTTAGCGTTCTTCTGGGAAAATACAGTCTAAAACATTACTACAGATCACTTTTCCATTCTCCTCACAAGAAAAATATCTGCCATAAGACAGTATCATATTTTTGACAACAGCACAAAAACATTACAAACAAGCAAATACAATGAGAAAGTCATACAAGGTAACAGATGATCACACAAAATGTAACTGTAATCTGTAAATATCTTTTTCAAGAACCCAACCAATCTACAAGAACGAGTACCAGAAACAAAAAACCCCACACACTTTTTCTTCTGCTGTATTCAGCCCAATCATTGGAAACCAGGTAGTACGAAGAGGATTTCAGGGAGACAGCTGGAATAGAAGAGTAGTATATATGCTAGATAAGCATTAGTATTTTGGGTTTTATTGCTATTTGGCTTGGAACATAATCCAGTGTTCTTGTCATAGCAGGAGACACCAAATGAAACTAAACTAGAAAGTGCTCCAAGCAATACCATTGGCAAACATCAGTTATATTTATCACAGAGGCTGGATTGTACGCCATTTATCCCTAAACTACAGCGCACAACCATTAGCTCAGCTTCTAATTTTTAACACTGCCTACTATTTGTAAAGAAAATTACATGAGACGCCCTAATTTAGAAATGATGAAGTTAGCATTTAAACCACAGCTTTTTAAAGCTATAAAGAACAGAAGATGCAATCAAGTTAATACAACTTAAGGAGCTTATTTCACTAAAGGAAGGTATACTACTAAATATTACCATATGAGCAGATAATACTACTCAAAGCAATAATCATGTTCTAGAAAAATAAAAAAGTATTTCATTAAGTAAACACAACAATAATTTCAACTTCTGCAGAGCCATTAATTCAGCCATTAAATCCCAACTCATATAAAGTCAGACCAGTTTCACAGATTATGGTTACCTTCAGAGTACTGTGGAAATTAAGAAAAAGTAACAGTAACAAGTTATTTTAAAAAGATTGAATTTGTTTCATGAAGTGTTAAAGCAAAACTCTGGCTGGAATGTGATAATTAATTCACAACGATTTATTCAGGTACCAAATTAGAAGCACTCAAATTTGGTTGGTTAGGTTTCCTGAGCAGTAGCAAAGGAAAAAAACAGTATACCAGAAAGATGCACCATACCATATATTCAGCAAGCAGTACTGCTCTCTACTGCAACTCCTGCCTGTTCATTCATTCATCACATTTTGTCTTCCAGAGGTTCTTCAACAAGGAACCACGTCAAACTGTTTTCATACAGTGTTACAGAACACCAAGGCCTTGCTGAGATTCAGTCTAGGCTTTTGAGTCACACGGGTTCAAAAGATACTGAAATGACAATACTGCTTGAGCTCCTGCTTGGTTTCGTTCAATTTAAGAGATATTTGCATAAATAAACACCCTTATTTGAGGTAGCCATTAGTCATACAACAATTAAAGTTGCAGATATGATCACATGTAACAAAAATCGTAGTAACTGAAATCCCAAGATAAAAATTTTTGTTGAAGACTTGAAATCATCAGGCAAGTAGTCTCACAAGACAGCCTTTCCTCTTGAAAAGTTTTAGAAACAGCTGAGGGAACGTTTTCCCCATTTATGATCTCTAGGAGTTATAAATATAGCTGAAGGTACAAAAAAACCCCCCACAAACAAACAACAAAAAAGAAGAACAGAACATTGACTCTCCCAGCTTTTTCAGGGAGAGTACAAGCCCTTTTACCCTTCTACACTTTACTTCCACTTTTAGATAGTCCCTTCTATTTTCATTGCCTTGGTATTGCTGCTGAGTCAACTCCTTGAAGCCCAGGTTATTGGTACTTGACCTGCAGCCAACTCAGCTGTTCTCTGCTGACCAGAGTCTGAACTCTTCAAACTGTCAAACTATGAATGCAGCCGAGCAGCGAGTACACTGGACAGGGTAAGCGAGGAAGATTGCAACCAGAGTTATCTCCAGGACACAGCATGGCATGGACTTGCGAGAAAGATAAGACTGCATCTATGGAGAACTTTTCCCTGCCATTCCCTGCACCCCCCTCCTTTTTTTTTTTTCAGCTGCTCTTGTTGCTTGCCCCATCCCCACTTCCCCCTTCCAACTTTAGCGTTCTCCCACTTCTCCTGTTTAGAAACTAAGCTGTCATTATGGAAATGAAGGCACTGATGGATGCCCACAGCACTATTAGATGCTCTTTATTTTCACATCACTTTCCAGACATGATCCAATTTATTCTCCTACCAGCTTTGTGATTACTCCACCACTTTACAATTTCAAATCCCAACAGATTTTAAACACACTCATGGAAAAATTACCAGTATGATTAAAGATGATTAATTACTTGATATTGGTACGCTTAAAATTTAGTAATTTTTCTTAAAGAGCAATTTGTCAGCTGTAGGAAAAAAAAGAAAATGAGGTGGGGAAGATAGAATCTTCCCTTATGCCACATCAGTATTTATTAATGGAAAACAGCAATTTAAGTATTCAGCTCCCTTTAGTGTTAATCAGAGCAAGTAAAAACATTAAGAAAATACTGCAGCACATCTCAATCTAATGTAATTTGTCTATCTGATCCACTTCACACTGTCCCTGAGGAGACCCTCAATGGTGTTTTTGGTAATCCTGTGCTTCTTATAGGAAGGGGATACTACCTATACAGCCAGCATAGGCATAAGCCAGAATGCCTCAAGCTTTCACTTGTTTGTTCAGACATGCTTAAAAAGGAGCTATTTACTATCATCACCCTAGCAAAAGAAGTACAAAGATTGCCTGCTTGACTTGTCATTGTTGTACTACAACCAGAACCAATTTCATGTTCATCTTTTTAATTATGTGCAAACAGGGTACTATGTACATTCAATTTTTTCAGCTTCTGCAAGATTACATTCAGCAGATTGTTGACAACAGTACACTTCAACGCTTTGGCAGATGCCACTGTTTCCTTTGACATTCAGAGCATGCATTTTCCACAAAAAAAGGCTGTAAATCATCACAATTATAAGGAGCATGAAAGTCTGGAGGACAAAAGTTCACTTTGCCTTTCCTAGAGACCTACTCAAGCAGGTACTGAATATACTTAGAAGTCTGAAAACATACGCATAATTGTTTTCTCCAAGTGGATTTTAAACAACTGCTGCTTTAGAGTGTCTTTTGTTATTACAATTGTTTCTAAAAAAACAGCTTATCTAGGAACACAATGATTTCATCCTATTCTATGAACTTCTGAAACTTTAGTTTGCCAAACATGGAGGAAAAGGGAATTCTGGCAACGCAATTACTCTGTGGCAGTCGGTTCATGAAGTTCTCAGGACACATTTATGTTTGTAGAGTTTTTCAAAATCTGTATTTGAAGCTGCACAGAATTCAGTAATTTAATACGCAGTTTCAACAGTTCAAAGTGGTTTTATTTTTGGTTCTCCCTTTCTAATACCCTATTTTTCCAAGAGGCTTGCTCAAGAGTGGGGCCTGATATCAAAAGCGAAACATAAGGCTGTATTTTTTTCTTAAATCACATGATGTAAGGGGCTTAAGGCCCCTTGCAGCATGGTGCACAGCAGTATATCACTCAGGTCTTTTTTTAAACTGGTTAGGATTTTAAGAAATTTCTTTCCTGTAGCTTTTTTTCATTCTGAACATTTTAAAAAGCTCCAATAAACAAAAGCAAGAACTGTACAAAATGTCAAGTCAAACTAGTTTATCAATTGACTTACATTAAAAACACGGTGGCAAGAATTACTAAGTAAATCTACATCCACATACATATCCAAAGTTGGTACTAATGAGTTAATTAACTATGCATGCCATCCCCTCCCCAAGTTAAAGAAACAACTATGAAGAAGTCAGAAAGTTAAAGGTCAAGTAGTATTGAACTTAAGATCCTCAGTCTGAAAAAGTCAACCTACAGATTCTATTACACAATTATGTATTTTCTTGGCAGGATGCCTGCCCATTATACAGATGAAAAGCTATACACAGAAGGAGCATCTATTAAATAATTGTTTAGTCTTCCATGCATAATAAGTGCACATCACTAGAAACATTTCAGACTACAGAATTTTCAGTTTCTAAGAGGATTTCACTGTTTTTCATCCATAAAATATTTTAAACTAAAGGAAATTATAAACTGAAGGCTCAAGTAATTACTTTGTATTAATAAAACAAATCATGTTATAAATTGAAGTCTCTGCTAAGGTATGGAAACTGATACACCTCTCCACAGACAGAACTGATACTGAAAAGATTAGCATAAAAGTGCATCCTCTTTTGGTTGTCCTAGTGAGCAGGCACCTAGCATTACTTTTTTCACAGCATTGTTAATTCTTATTGACTTCAGTAATAGATGAGTGCTCTCAACATTTCCACAAACAAATCCACAGTATTTGAAACTGGAATCCCAGAAAATGAGAAACACCAGTTAGCAACCACTTCTGAAAAGTCTGGTGAAATCGAGTTTCTCAGCATCACCAAGTCAGTTGCAGAGATATCACCTGGTATTCCACATGTGCTAAACAGTCAATATCTTAAAATCAATGTAGTTATCTGAGCTAATCCTTTTCACATCGTATAATCACCAGTTCCAGCAGCAAACAAGACAGAGACCCATGGTAACCTTCTACTACCTGTTGTGATTTACTGCAGAGAACAACAGAGGAAATCAGGGGAGGAAAACCAGAAATCCAATAATAGAGACTGGGGTGCTTGCAGACAAGGTAAGTGAAGGAAAAGCTTTTCAGGTGCAGTAGCACTTGCAGATAGGTTCAACGCACCTTCTATTCTCCTGAGCTGGGTCATGCATATGAATGTATTTCACTGAAACACAGTGAAGGAAATCTCTTTTGACACCAAAGCAATTCCACCTTCCACATTCCTTCTACCCCAAGCCAATTTTAGTTCTCCCTGCCAAGATAAGGACCATTCTGGGCAGAAATGGAAAGGCTGATGAAAGCAGATTTTTCTCTAATCATGGCCAGAGAAACTGCTCATCTGTTCTGGCTAAAATTAAAATGAGACAAGCACCTAGCATGGAAGTTTTTTTGCACAGTCAGGCTAAATTATAAGCAGCTAGAACATGGCCTCACAATACAAACTATGAAGTAATTCCAACCACTTTTAGTATGTAACAGGAAAAAAAAAAAATCACCTCAAGTAAAAGACTCGCGTTTAAAAGCAATAATTAGAACTACAAATATCAGGATCATACAAATCAGTCTACCACAAAATTCTCCAATTTCCAAAGATTAAATAACTAAAATTTAAAAACACTTCACTTGTTGCAGCAGAAATAGAAGAACACATGCCAGAAACCCTAAACACACCTGAATGTAAAAAAACTTCAGAATCATAAGTACATTTTATACAAACTAGTGAAGGACATAGAAAGATGCCACTTCCCTACGGTCATCTGAAAGTCAAAGGCTGCACTAACCAGCCTACATCACACGTCTATATTTCATCTAAAAAGCAGCCTGCATCATGCACCTATACTTCAACCAAAAGCTTCATTTATGTCTTGGCTTCAGGAACAACTGGGGTCTACAGCAGGTATGAGCCAGGCAATACTGTTGAACTGTGCTGCATAGCACAAGTAGGAACCACAAGCTTGCCTCAGCTTGATGAACTGAATGCTGATACCTGCAGCCTGTCAAGATTGTGCAGGAAGTCAGGTTACAGTAGCCATCACTACTGAGGAAATGAGAGATGAAGAGCTAGACCTCGTAGAAGTCCGTTCCATCAGAAAGGCAGAACAAGAGAAAGAGACACTCTTCCTCACCAAGTTCCTAAAATGGAGAATGCTTGGGAAGCAAGTTCATGATCTTGAAGAGCCTAAGGACAAGATTTGATTGCTTAGTTTTGGGTATCCAAAGACTTCTAGGACTAAAACAGCCAGTCAAGTAAGGACTTCAGGGTAAGGAAATGGAATACCACTTCTGGAAGGCAATTTGTTTTGCTTATCTACAAATGAATTATTTTCTGAAGTTTAGCTCTTGATTGATTGTAAAAGACAGTCTAGGGTGTTAGTTTTTTGGTACTGACACTTAACCTTTAGACACTCGAGTTAGGAGGGATTATTCTCTCAAAGATATAATTACATCCAGAAGCAGTGCACAAGCTATAATTAGTTTTTGATTTACTTCATTACTACAGTAGTTCAGGATGCAGACCAGGCTTACAGCATCCCGATCACTGTACTCACACAACAAAATGGCTAAATTAATCTGAAGAACATTTAGAGTAGTTCTGTAAAGTACCATTTTTTTAAGGATTAATTTTGTGCCAAGTCCAAAGAGAATCTATGGGGTCAAAGAGAAATTATTTTTACAATCTATCCTGAATACTGCTTAAATATCGCAAGACTCATTCAACATCTTTATACAAGAAGTCCTCAGAAGAGTTAATAAACTATCAAGTTCATAATAAAAACATGCAAAAACATGATAACAGAAGAAAAATACTAACAGGTTGAGTTGCTGTATCAAATTCTAAGTTTTCCCTCCCCATTACATCATTGGTCTTTTAAAATGGCTCACTTTGACGTAATGTTACTTTGCACATTCTATAACATAACAGCAATAATTATCAAGACTTTAAGCACATTGTCAGCACCCATTACGAAACATGGAGGACAACACTTTGTCCTGCTACTTGTTCTTTAAGTTCACTTTTCTTGCTTCTTAATGCTCACAGAAAGGAAAATAAAAAAAGGAACTTTATCCAATGGGAACAGTATTTCAACTGATTAAAAAATCTGCCAGCAGACTTGTAACTTTAAATTGTTAGGACAAATCTGAACAAGCATAGATGTTTCTTTGAGAACAACCTAAAAATGACACTATGACTCCATTAAACAGATAATTATTCTGTTTATCTTAAGTAGATACACTATCTCCAAATATTCAGTTATATGTCTTCACCAAAAAAAAGAAATCTATGATTTGCTCTTAAAGCTTTTGTTATTTATTTAGGAAATGCTCATGAATGCTAAAGTTGCAGATACTGTATTAACATCACAAAGGTTTATCAACTGTTTCTTGTTCAGTAATCTACATTCTGAATTGACAACTTGGTTGAAATCTCTACTATTTATATTAAGAATATTACCTTGCGTGTAGGCAGCATCATCAGATCCCATACTCAATTTCCGTGCATCACTGATCCTATCCACATGTGCTAAAACAGGGTCAGTAAGATGCTGGATACCCTCTGGTTCAACATAGTGATCAGGAAGGTTTAGAAGGTTTGTAGGTTCAAAGGTTGGGGATACTACCCCCGGGGAAACTGCAGGGGGCTTATTTGGAGAAACTGTAATTTTAAAAGTATATTTTGTGTTAGGCTGCGTAACAACCACTCGAGGAGAGGTTGCAGTGGTGCTGTTGCCCACTGCTCGACTCTTGGGTGGATGGTGATGAATAAATGCAGGACCCATGCTTACTTGACCAGACATATTCCTAGAAGTAGCAGATACTCCAGGATTTGTCGATATGAAAAGCGTGGGCTGGTTCCGCACAACTTGATCATCTCCTGTTGTGGCATTTGCTGAAATGTAGACCTTGGGTTGACCGCGTGTGACCACCTCATCATTATTTGGAGGACTGGCCGATATGTAAACAGTGGGTTGACTTCTACTTAATGTCTGACTGTTGAGGGAAGAGGGATTAGTGGAGGAGCGAGGGCCAGTTGAACGCAACTTAGAAGAACTGTTTCTTTGTGGTGGTTCAAGTTTGATTTCAATTTGGTTTTTGCGAGGTCCTGTGGATATATTCTGAATGTTATATTGGCTATGAGCGGAGGATTGTGAGCTACCAGATGAATGAATTGTAGGTGCTTGTGGAGTAGTAGGAGAACTGATAGGCATATAGACATGAGAAGTCTGGTGGCCTTGCTGATTTGGCTGAGTTGAGTGTTGCGATGAGGTATGTGGCGTATTACTGGATGTTGGAAGAGTAGTCCAGGGACTTGGCTGCGAAGGCTGGTAGACTTGCTGAGGGTGCACGGGATTAAACTGAGATGCCCAGCCTGGCTGCTGCTGTGTCTGTCGAGCGGTTCCACTAGGAGCTGTAATGTAAGGCCTAATATAGATAGAATTTCCCTGTGGACTGTTAAGTACAGGAGGAGGTACACCATGTATGTGCAAAGACGTAGGCGTATTGCGACCAGGCTGAATATTTGGGGCTAAAGTTACCATAATAGGGTTGAATCTGGGCGTTTGTTGAGACAAGTTAGACACTCCTTTGCTGCCTATGTGAAAGCCAAGATGCTGCCCTGGATTAGAAGTACTAACTGTATTAGCCATCCCAAAGACATTAAATCCTTGTGGAACCTGTGCAGGTGCTGTCTGTGGTTCCTGCTGGAACAGTTCATTGTTGGATTGACTGGTTTGAAGGTGTCCATCACTGACGCTGTGAGATAGAGTCCTACTTCCATTCATTCTACTTCCTTCTCTTCCATGATGATACACATTCTGTGACTGCAAATCCAAATTAAGAGATGTCATGTGATTTCGTAGTCCAGGAATCCCAGAGTCATCCGAAAAACCTAGGTCTCCTTCACCGTAGAGATACTTTGTGCTCTCCTGAGAGAGAACTGCACAACAGGCATCCAAATTATTGTTATTCTATAAAAGACAGATGAAAGTTTGACATTACTGATAACATTTCATCACAGTTAGATACATATGCATCAAATCCTCACTGAAAAATTAACAGTGTGACATCAAACAAAGCTTTAGGTGGTTGGCTAGCACAGCTGCTGCACATGCACAAGGGGCTTGCATGTGAAGCTTGCTATTTTGAGAACAGTGACAGTCACTCGCACCAAGGGTGGAAGTCTGCACTGCATTGCTGCTGAAGCAATGACAGGGAGATCTTGGACCTTGACAAGCTAACATCATACAGAATAATACACCTTGGATGAATACTTTTGCTATTCTTTCTCAGTGTTAGAACAATCTTCAGCAATGACCAATTCTCTGACTTGAGTGGGAAAAAGACAAAGAATGGATTCATGGCACCTGCACTGGTTAATAACTTAAAAGCAAAAATCAAAAAGCATGTTTGTTTTAAATGTTTTCCAAAACACTTCAATACCAGTTACGCATTACCTCCTGCTGAAAATGAAAGTGAATCTTACGCAGAGAAGAAACATGCCGACCCAAGGAGTTGCACATGACTTCAAAAGAAATATTAAAATTCAGTTTATACAAATCCAGCAGGATTACTCTTTTGCAAGATGAGCCTACTAATGGAAAACCCAGGGGATATACGTATTTTCATTTTAAACCACTGCTTACAAAGCTTTTAAATATCTACATTTGTACAGTTACTTTATAAAAGCTGTAACAGGATGACTTAGAACAAAAGCCACAACCTAGCTAATTTACTTTTAAAGAACATTTCAGAAGCAAGCTGCTAATACCTCTTTTCTTTTTTGGACATGTTTAGTAATATTGCACTCAGATCTTCCCAATTTAGTTTTCTACATAAGTATTTTTAGAAAACAGTGAACATGCATCAGTGGTATAATGTCCGTATCATTTTTCTTACGGAAGTCTCCCCCTCACCCCCAAGAAATAAGCATTAATACTTTCAGCCAGAGGAGCACCTGTTGAGGCCCAGATGTTACTAAAACTAAATAGGTGTCAAATTCATCCAGCACACATAAACAGTTACTAGAAGGAATGCATATGATCAAGGAAAAAAACCACATATACCAAGTAGTAACATTATCAGTTAGTTAAAGAATAACACAAGCAAGATAAAGTGAACCATGCTGCATGCTTTGTACCAAGTTATTTTTGTTAAACTAGCAGACAGTAGTTCTCATCTTAAACAATCTTAAAGTGTTGTGCAGACACCACAAGACTCTCTCTACCTTTCAGATTTAAAAAAAAAAAGGGCAGGGGGGAAAGAGAGCGCAAAAAGGGCAGACAGAACAGAAGTGGGAGAGGGATGACAAAGCTAAACTCTACCCACAAAACCAAAACTATGTCTTCACACAGGCCAGATACAGTTCTGAATTCTTAAACAAAAAAAATCCCATAAAAAAACCCAGCCACAAGAACCTTTTAAAATAACAGGATTCCCTAAAGGCTAACTAGCCAGCTGTACATAAAGATTGTTGCAGAAAAATCTTGAGATATGGAAATGGGTCAAACTGATGGTTTGGAATAAGCACCAGGGGATAAAATAATCAAGTGAAGTTAGTAGTGAAGAAAGGAATCACACATGGACAGAATAGTGGGTAAGAAAAGATAAGAACAATAGCCTTGTATTTGTTGCAAAGGAGAAAAGAGAGCCAGAAAAGGGTAAAAGATAGGATGCCACAGAAAAACAAGCTAGAAAGATCTCAAAGGCAGATTTTGCATGAACTTAAGTGAATTAAAATTATTAACAGAAAGGCCAAAAATACCAAACCAAAAAGGAACAGGCCAAGCTCGCAAGGCCCTTACATTCAGCTTGAATGCATTTCTTTGGATAATTTTTTTTTTTCTTTTTTAAGACTGCATCCAATCAATTCCAAAATTTCAGTGACGTCAATGAGTAAATTGGAGAACTCAAAGGGAAACGGGGGCACATGGAACCCCTGGCATCTTCTGGCTGGCAGAGGCAGTTTCAACCGCTTCTAGCTCTTTATAGATCAGAGAACCGGTTGATGGCAGAACTGAGCATATTCCAGCAAAACAATACCCCTCATCTTAGCTCTGCCCATGTCCCAATTGAGTCTAAAATGTTGGCACCCTGAAAGAGAAAGAAAAAAAAAGAAAGAATAAGAATGCTGGAGGGAAACGAGGAAGCAAGGAGAGGAGGTAGACTTGAGGAGCAGTTAGTTTTAGAGTGCTCCAGACACAGAAAACCCCAAAAGGGGACAATGTCCACAGACTGGGAATGCTGCAGCGACTCCTTTAAATGAGAAGGGGAGAGCTGAATGCAGGCGGCTTGTTGGGAAGAATGGAGGGATGCAAAACTTTTCATGAACATTCAGTGTCGTCAGCCCAAGAAAGCAACAAAATCTTTCACTCCCTAGACAACACAGGTTTAAATTTCATCCTATTAAATTTTTGGTGGTCTTCTGTCTTCAGTATATTAGATATCATTTAGATATTTCAACAGTGAGCTATTCACCTCAAGATACTTGCATACTGTGTTTATCATTAAGTTTTTCATTACAGGCATATAATGCTACAAAGCTTCCTTTCAAAGCAAGCTGAAAGTGTTCGGCTTAAAAAATTTAAAGAGGAGGACTGAGGTATCTGTATAGTCTTCCTGCACAATTCACAGTGATCTGTTATAAAAGCTTCTTATCAATACCACTATAAACTGAATAACTGCTTAAACTCTTTCAGGTTCTCTCCTGAGATACAGTTCCTGGTTTAAAATCAACTTCATCCTGACACATGATGCTTCTACATCAGGTATTGTGGGTCAAGGCAAACACACCACCTCTTATACCTGATAATGCCCTTAAGTACTTATCTCTGACCTAAACCATAGTGACTGCATTTACTGGACATTCTTTCCATTATGCTCAGCTACAGGAAGGCAGAACTCAGAATTCAGACACTGTTCCAGCAGTATTGCAAGCACATGGAAAAGTACACTCAAACTCTGCTTTCCAATCTTTACCACCAGTTCAAGTATAAAATTTGTTGGTTTAAAGGTCATATTAGACTTCTTTCTTTAGGAAAAAAACCCAACCCAACCCCAAACCCCACTATCTCAGAGAAGTAGCATAGCTAGAAGCTAATAGATTCAGAGAAACCAGAGAAACTCCTGAAATTCCAAAGAGCCACCAATGTGACAAGATTTTGTTAGAGACTTAGAAGCTCTTGGCTAGCAACAATAGTAGTTTGCTAGTGTTATAAATTAATGTAATATTGCATATATGGAACACTAGTTACCCTACAGAATTTTTGAATTAAAACAATTCTCTCAAAGAATTGCACTTTTTGCAGCTTCTTACTCTAGTATGAAAGGAATGTAATGACAAAGTCTTGAAAAAATGAACATTAAATTGGCACGGTCACGATTTACTCTCAATAGTACAAACACTGTATTTGGATGCATGTGTGTGTGACTACATATACATATGTGAGTATACACATATATGTATTTTATAAATAAAAATACATATAAAAAGCAAGACAAACATTATGATACCAAGAATGCTGAATTATAACCACAGATGTCCTAACCATAATCCAGAGACAGCTAGCTTCTGGGAGCTCATGACCCATCTTTTTTCCAATCAAGTTGTATATACTGATGATAAGTATGAACATTCAGACAATCCTCTTATTCAGAGTACTCAAAGGTTGAATACCTTAGATAATGAAAAAAAATTCCAATCAGTATGGATACTTTGGGATCACTGGAAAATGCAAAGCAAATATGTTTAAGCAACATAGTCAAGTAAGTTTATCAGCATTTGTTAACACCAGGCATTCAGGTGTCCCTCTGTCGGGCTTTGGATGAGCATATCTGCTGAATTAACTAACAATATGTTATAGAGCAGAAGTTGATAGAAAATATATCATATATAAGTATTCTGATAGTGGCAGTAGGAAAACAGATAGCTGGAAGTAGAAACTGATATGGCAGTCCATAGCCTTACTGAACTGTACTACCAGCCAAAAAATGCTTTGTTACTTCCAAGCCCAATAGAAATCCACCGATTAGCAGCACAGACTCCAAAGCTACCACAAAACAAACAAAGCCCATCTGGCAACCAAGGTCCTGGGAAGCACTGGGCAGAAGCACACCACTGCATCACACCTACTCGGGTCTAATACGGTGGATGCTAGGCTACAACCACCTAGCCCTGTCTGATTCAGACAGACTCAGAGAATTTTTCACTCCTAGGCTCCCTGCTGCAGAAAATACGCAAGGCCACCAGCAGGCCAAGGGAGCTGCAGGGCCATCCTGCATGCAGGCAAGAGCTGCGCTAATTACCTTGAAGCCTGACAGAAACCACGTAGCAAAAAAAAAAAAAGAAAAAAAAAAGAAAAGAGAAACCCCAGAACAACAAGCTGTACTTCTGTAGCACTGCCTTAAATTGTCCCTAATGGTCTCAAGGTGGCTTTGCATCCCTCCTTTTGCCACAGTTAGTTTTGGCTCCTGAGACGGCCAAAGTAGTCCCCATGCACACACTGGTTTTACAGGCTGGTTTACCTTGGACCTCCCCCTTTGAGACATGGAAAGAGAGACATCAATTTAACATTTAACTTGGTGCGCAACACAAAGAAATTGGCCGTGAACGTTTGCCTCACTCAAAAAGGAAAATGGAAAGAAAAAAGTGCTTTCAGAAGGAGATACCTATATATAACACCTTAAAATACGCTACACTGCTTACTTGTACAGTCATTAAAAGAACACTGACCTGTAACATGCATCTGGATACAACACCTTCAGGTACCTCAGGAAACTTCTGTCGCAGGTCATGTAAAACCTGAATATCAATTTGCTGGCTTCCTTGGGCCATTCGTATATTGCCTGGTCAGGATTGTTTTTCAACAGGCAGTTTCAGGCCTTAGTAAAGGGAGTACTCATCTCTTCTGTCCCAGCATTTTCTGGAAGAGGAAGGAAAGCCTTAAGACACTGAAAGCATGCACTTTCGATTTCACAAAAAACAACAAAAAACATTACTCCCCCTACCCCCAACCCCACTCCCACACAACTCCCCTTTCCAATTACAAGATATAAAGTCTGTTTTATGCTAACATTTCCCCATGTGACACCTCCAGCTAACTCATTTTCTTAATACTTTGATAACCTTGAAAATTGCCCACTTACAGATACATCTCCTGAGCAGTTTCCTTCTACTTTGGTTTTATATTGACATTATAAAATAAAGAATAAAAAAAGACTTCATTTATTAAAGTATTAAAACTCATGTTTCTAAGAATAGCATTTTTTTCATATTTAAAACGCAAGTAAACACAGACAAGTTCACATTAAAAATAGGAATACAGCGTTCATCCAGCTTTTGAGTATACCTACACTGTTACCATTACTGCTATTGTTTACTATCGGGATACCATGGCTAGAAGTTTGGTGCTTTTAAGTTTCAGGATTTACTAGCAGTAGCCTACTTGTTTTTCACTCAACGTACTTAAAAAGTATCATGAGATTATGTGTAGATGGAAGTAATCCTAAAACAACTCAGGTTTCCGTTTCTTCTTTGAAGGAAATTAATGAAGAGTTATTAATAAGATTATATCAAAATCACCCAATCAACACATTTGCACAAATTATCTGTCCTGGTGTGGTGTTGTAATCTCCTGTAATCTCCCACTGCAGATCCAGGGTAAGTCAAGCACGTTTGAGGGGGAAAGAATTCCCACTGCAAAAATGCAGTGAGTCAGAACCTTAAGGCACTCTCCTAAAGTATCCGAAACTGCTGTGTTTGGGAAAGGACCCCTGCAGAATGGACGGCTTATCAGTTACCTCCTAATAGCCTGGTACACCCACTACCTGGATAACAGCAATGATACCAAAACTGTTCGATACGGAAAATACTAGAATTGTACAGTTGATAGAAAGTACCACAGTTACCTAACATGAGTAATGGCAACAAATACTGACCGAAGTCAATCATATCTGGTGCTACAAAAAGTGAACTTTTGAGCTCTCCAGGACCACAGCATGCTGCACCTGGCATTGCCCCCTAAACTACGATGCCTTTCAGGGTCATCTGCTGTGAGGATGACCAGGCTCCTCACAACTCAACCACCACCCATTGAGAATGCCAACACACTGTGGGTATTTCACTCATCTCAGGAGGGAAGTTTTGGTCAGGCTGACCTCTACGATATATGGATCCATACACCTTTGCATGCGCATGTACATATCTGTGTGTGAGATTTGGCTTCACCTTGTAGTAAGTATAGTATGAACCTTGCCATTTCTGAATTAAAAAGAAACCCAAACAGTCAACTCCGATATTCATTTACCTCTTCAGTTAGCAAATCTTATTCAAACATCTCTATCAATTTATTCACTTTTTCCTCCCCTTCTCTATCTGCTTTTCTTTTCTTTTTTTCTTCGTCTCATATTCAACACACACTATTACACCATGTGCTGACTCATGGCAACCTGCAGCAGAGAACTACCTCCAGTGCCATGAAGCACCTGTATGTGCTGGTCCCTGAATCCTGTTAGCTTGAGTTCTTTCCCAATAATCCCACTGGCACACTCACTTTGGAAGCGAGCCTATGTACTTGTGTTTCTGTTTTCGTACTTCTATGCACTAAATCGGATATGTGGCAAATTAACTGGGGAGCATTCAGCATAATTTTTTAGTGCATTAACATCACTTGTGATTCAATTGTAATGCAGTGCAATGCTATAACTTCTCTTGAGATTCAAAAGATGGTGAAAAAACTGCAAAGAATTGATGGGAAAGCAAAAAGTACATCATTTTCAGCAGGGATGACAAGACAGGCATAAATAGTACTCCAGGACCACTAAGCCACTACCTTACATACTAGTTCTGAACCACTCTATTGCAAGACTTTTTCAACTCCTGTCTTCTCTGGTCTGAACTGATACAATTACCAGTCAGCCCACAACTGGCCTGAACCAGAACACCACCAATAATATCTGGAGATGATCTGAAAAGCAACACATTAATGGGAGGGAGGAAGGAATCAAAACAAGCCAAAATGCATGTTACTCTGGAGACTCCATCTATACCCACTACACATGGGAAAAAAACCAAGCTGTTAACTGATAAAATAGTGAAGACTGAAAGTTTACATTCCAGTAAACGCTTGTTCATTATTTTAGACCCACAAATCCCATCTTCTCTGATATAATCACAATACATGCTTAATTAAAAACACAAGCAAGAACATAAATTTTTTGTAAGAATATTCAGAGATGTATTGATAACATAATAGATCACAATCCTACCCACACTTTTTAGCATACATAACGACACAACATTCCACAGTACCATATTTCAAAACACCTCAATGTGTGACAAGTACCAGCCAAGACTGTCAGAACTGGAAACTCAGGTTATGGTATTCCTTCCCAGAATACATGCTGTTTATCTGACTATGCAAGTTCAGCTTCCTTTTTCTTCCTGCACTTTATTAAGAGTTGGGCTGCTCCTGCTCCACTGAAGAGCTAAGGAAGTATGGGGACCTGATGATTATAAAAACAGAAACAACACCACCAAACAAAACAAAGAAGAAAAAAAACCCCAACCAACTCCCTCGCCCACCCCCAACCCAAAAATTACTGCAAAGAAGCGACCAGTATGAGGACCTGTGAAAATAGCAGGCAAGACAGGATCTTGTGAGAGTCCTACTCAATTAAAAGCAGTAAGCACACATTTCAGACTAACAGTTACAGTATGATTACAGTAATTAGATACACACCTGCAGTTATCATGCACAAATTTACTCTGCATATACCAACAATGCTATCTCAAAGGGGTAGAGAATTATTGAACACAACTGCTACACAAGACACCCTAAGGCTGCTGCTATCAGTTCCCAAGATCACCAATTTAAAGGCAGCACGAATACCCCTAAACAAGGTCATAGTTTAAACACACCCAAGAGGGCTCAGAAACTGCAATAATGGACAAGCAGAGGATCAAATATTTTAAAAACTCAAGCTATAGATGTGGAAAACCACCATGTTCAAAAGCCAACTGAAGCAGCAAATTGTGGCTTACACAAATTGAGAAAAATCACCCTTGCCAGAGAGAAACACAAATAAGCACCTCATCTGAAACAAAAGTGGTAATTTTTCTTGTTCTACCAGAAAAAGTGACAGGCTTTTACTGTTAGGGAGAAAAACTACAACATTAAACATGACATTGATATGACTAAAATAAGGGATAAGAAATTAAAAGTTAAAATGAAGTCATAAGACAGCCTTGAAACAAAAATTCAAGTACTGGAGAGTTCCTTTCCCCTCCCACTTCACATGCACTGACTAGCACAATATTCAGTATGTACACACACTGTTAAACCCATGCTAAAGTCTGTTTATGCTTACTCAGGTTTAAAGCTAGCAATTCACAAAGATTTGGGAACAATATCATAAGAGTACCTGAAGCCTTGAGGCAAATGGCTGTTTGCTATTTCCTTCGGCAGACCCGAAGGAAAAGCTGAAGGAAGAGCTAAGGACCCAGGCAGAGTGCAGGCTCTTGAGCCCAAGGCTGCAGACACAGCTGGATGCACCCTTAGCAGGTCTGTCCTTGTCTTGGATTAACCGGGACTGGAGATCCCACTCACAATCGTTTAAAATACATGCCCTCAGCCAGAAAATGTGAGCTGGGCTGACACTGCTCTGAACTCTTACATACTTAAATTGTGAAAAAAACCAACTCTGTGGCAGCAGTAGCACGATTTTAAGAATGAATGAATCCATGCCTCACTAAAAACACACCTCTATTACTTCTTCAATGGTCTAGAATGCTAGAAAAAAACCTGAGTGATGACAAAACACGACTGATCTTACAATTTCTTCAAAGCAGCTATTAATAAAAACACTGTTTAGCAGAGAAAAAAAACCCAACAAATCACACAATTAAAAAATTCAGTTGTTTATCAGTGATATCTATACTGCAGTACTTCTCTAACTCAAATACAAAGCTGGCAAGACCACAGTAAATGCAGAGAAATAAAGGACTCTTAATAAGGAATCTGGTTTACTTTAGTTCAGTATAAAACGCTGTTTTTCCACTCCTTCTGTACTGAGTAGCCCATTATATTTACTGCTGAACAGTTAACCCTCTCCTCAATCCTTCCACGACCTCTTCATTTTTTTCCCCAATTTCTCTAACCTACATTAAAGTAGCCCATACCACAACACACTATATCGTTACCAGAACAGGAAATTTCATACTCTCTGTCTCAAATTCCTTGTAGAGTAGTAAAATGTTTGTATTTAGTACTCATATAAATCTTTTGTCTGATGCATCAGATTGGCATAACGGCACTTTCAGAGCTCCTACAGCAAAAACTGCCTGGAAAAAGATTCATGCATACACTCTTAATGAAAAACACCAAGAACATTTAAAAATATTTTAAATATTTAAAACCAGGAGAACATTGCACATTGTCATCAGTGTTTCATTTCAATAAACTACTTTGTATTTTAGTTCATTTTTCAGCATCTGTAATCTTGATAAAACACACAATCACCACAATTTCCATTAGTTACTCCAAAACAGCACAGTATTAGAATAATTACCTTAAAATTCAAAGTGACTTATGGGGCATCATCCAACGTTTGCAAAATCCAATTATTTGTTGGTAGCACGCAATACCCTGGAGACTGCTTATTTTATTTTACTTCTGTACTTTTGTGTTTTGGTGGCTTAGCACCAAGATGATGCATGCAGTCAGTACAGCAAGAGCTAGAATTAACATTTTACTGTACGATTTTACTAGTTACTAAGAAATTTTTGTACAGATGCCATAAAATCTGTCAATATGGTAGAACATGGCCATATTTACTGCAGTATGAGGAAACAACACAACAGGCTCTACTCCCACTCTCTTCATTCACAAAGAAATATACTCAATATCCTGTAAAAGTATATCCACCACTTTCAAAAAGTTGTGGTTTTCCTTCAGTTTCAATTACAACAGGTTACTAATACGGTTTCACTGACAATATAGCATATGAGAAATGCACTTATATCATATGAATATTAAAGTGCCCCTCTAATCATTACTTCAAGAAAAAGGTCAAAGCTATTTCAAGATTATCAATAAATTCAAATTAACATTAAGGAAGTGGCAACTCATGAGGCCACTCTAGTACAGATAGATGAAGTTTTCTCCCTATTCTTGACATTGCAAAGCAACTATAAAAAGGACTCAGCATCCATCTTGCTAGAGGAAAACTTAAAGGAACTGAAAGCTACTTTGACAGACGCATGCCTAAGGAACACAGTGCTGTTGTCAGCCATGGAACTCAATCCAGCAGCAGAACATCCAGAATGTTGTTAGAAACTTATATATATCAGTGGGAAATAAAAGGCACAAATGCAAGAATGAATAGTAAAGACTGTCAGTAAATAGGCTACAGAAGAAAAGGGTATCAACAGGAGGCATGGGAAACTGCTGGCAGCAACATTTTGACTTCATTCAGAGACTCAGGCATGAAATAACATTACAGAAGTAAACTGAAAAATCTATTCAAGAAACGAATTATTAGTAGAAATAAAATCCAGCAGTGGTGTCTAGGAGAAAGAACTGTTCCTAAAACCAATAAAAGCAGAATTTATTTACAAAGGAAAACATTTAAATACTGGGGTGGACTACAGTATAAGGTTATTTTTGTAGTAATGTCCATTTACTAATTCTTTTATATTCTGCTTTTAGCTGTTCCAAAAACCCCTTCAGTGTGACTTTATCCTGTTGAAGAGAGACATGCACAACAAAGATCCATCCCAGTGCTCACTTATGCCAGAAATACTAAGTAACTGGAAAAATAATTAGCAGTGTTCTTTTAAAGACCACTCCCAAGATCCCCAGATAATGTTAAAGGTCTGGCAATTGCAACACTATGGAGCATCACCTCCCAAACGCTACTCAGAACTTTGAGACAAAATGAATTGCTTATCTTTTTTATTAAAAAAAATAAAAAGGACTTACTGTGAAATATGATTCAGAGGCCAAGCACTAGGCCATTATAATGCTGTACCAATAGCTAGTTAAGAAATAACTCTTTAAAATCTCCTTTCTTCTTACAAGGGCACATGCTTAACATACTAGAGTCGGTTCTTCAATACAAATGTCAATCTTAATATCACATTGACTTTTCACTAAACACTTAACATGCAAGTACTCATAGTAAATTCTGCCAAAGCTGATTTTAAGCAGTATTTATACCTAATAAAATCTAAACAAGCTGACAGTCTAGGATGTTACCTCGGCTTTCCGTTCATTACTAATCTTTTCTTACTGTAAATTCACATCACTCCATGCCATAAGAAATATTAAAAGTAATTGTGCAAATATTAGCATAACTGCTGTACTGAACAATTCCAGTTGAATTTAGGATGCACTGAAGTCCCATTTATGGTCAGCTACCACTCTGGAGACCGTCTTTGAGTTCAAGAGAATAGCTTTCGGAAATATGCAGAACATTGCAACGGGAAACAGCACGCCCTTCACCTTCCATAAAATCAAATGATTGAAGTATTTATACTTCTACTACATCTAATAAATAATTTTAATCTGATCACATTGATCCATGTTACTTGCATGGTTAAAAAAATACCATAAATGTAATCCATCTAGAAACTTATTTTAGAAACTGGGCTGTAGGTATTCATTAAAAGGATGCTATAAAAGCAGAAACAAGAGGACATTTCCTTGTAGCATTAATGGTGCAGATCATAGATGTGCATAAAAACGGTGCTGCAACGACAGCAACTTAAATGCAACAAGTTGCAATGCAAGACCAGTAGAGGTTGCTAAAGTGCCTGTTGACATAGCAACCAAGGGATTTCTAGCATTTCTTTTGACAGATCCAAGAGGTGCAGAAAGACAGCAGAAAACAGTTGAGCAATTGTAAAGACAACTGAAAACAAACACAAAACCAAAAACTCAAGCCACAACCACCCAACCCCTCTACACTTATCTCAGGTTCCTTCAGCAGGTCTAAATTGATCCCCAAATCTCTCAAACTATTTACCTATCCTCTGGTGAAAACTGTCTACTCTCCCTATTCTGTGCTTTGAGTAGTACATCCCCCCTCCCATATATTCAGCTACTTTTTTCCCCAACCATCAGATCAACAAATACTAAAATACTTCTATGGACCCTGCATTTTAGCAGGACTTCAATTCTGACATGTCACTCCAAGCAGCTAATTCAACTGCAGGCCAACCTTAGGTCACTTTCCATTGAGGATTTCCTTACACCAAACAGCTCGAACTATAACACACGGTTGATACAGATATTACTAGCATTTTTTTCAGCTTTGTTTCAGGAATATACCTGAGACTTGCAATTAAATTATAAGTTCATGAATCTCTATCCAGAAGACATTCCTCCTAAGAGGGATCTCTCATTCACTGTCAGCAACAAGCACTGCAAGTTTATTACCAGTTTATACTTAGTTGTTAAGTGTCAACACTCTTAGAATTAGCTTTGGGGTACATTTTTATATCCCTACTGCTTGTGGGGAGGTGGAGAGAGAAAGATCAGACTCTAAGTGCCATATACTCCTCTTGGAACCTGCATCTCCAACCTCTTACATACATTGATTTCCACATCTATTAGTCCTTCCTTTCCTTCCTCACACACATCTGCAAGTCCTTGCTAAATGTGAAACTCCCACTACTGAAGCCTAGAAAACAGTGGGGAAGGGGTGGTGTGGAGAAAAAAACCCTAAGAAATACCACTGCATGCAAGGCCAACTTTCCTTAAAGAAACAGGTTCCTAGCTCCAGGGAGGACTACACCGTTTTAACTATAAAACTGATAACTTGCAGGCAGGGAAAAAAATAAACCCCCAAGAGAAATAAAATAGACTGTATGATTCTCTGAGAAGCTACGATACAAAATACATTTAGAGGTTAAATGGCAAGAAATAATGAAACAGTCTACACTTTCCCACCCTTCACCTAACCGCAGTACATTTTTTCAAGTGCCTACATGGAGTCAAATATCAGGCAGCCTGAACACACTTTTACTTAAAATTAAACTTCAGAGTAATTTTGTAAAGAAGAAAATATAGAAACAAGCACATTCTACCACAGTCCTATGTTCTCTCTGCAAAAGAAATGAAGAAGTGAAATGACGGACTATAGAAGCTCACAGTAACATCAGTAATGCTTTAAATACATATTTTTAAAGAAAAAGTGATAGAATTAGATAATGGAAACAAGATTATTAAATATATTAAATATTTCTAACAGATTTTTTCTAATACATTACTGAGCTTTCCATGGCTAATTTGAACCACTTCAACAGTCTTTCAACAGTACCTCTAATTAAAACTGAATAATCTTCTCATCCACACCACAAGTTCTTCCACTACCATCCATCTCCTAAATAAAAAAAATAAACACAGCTCATCAAAATTAATTTCTCATCTCATCCTCCATGTATTAAACAGTGATACCTGTTTAATTATTTGCCAGATCTTTACTCTGCATTGTTCTGAATCCAAACAAGAATACGAGAGAATATAAATCAGATTTCAGCACATGAACATAAAACTAAAAAAAAAAAAACAAAACAACCCAACTACAAATAAACATGACTAAGTTATCTTCCAAACACACTAAAAGATTGGATTAAACAAAAAAGGCTTCTATCAAATAATTATTTATGAACAAAATCGGAAGATGACTGTAAACTCTGCAACACTTTAAAGAAACAATCAGTTTCCCTGGAAAAAAAAAAAAAAATCTATCTTAAGTGACCACACCTGGAAGTGATTCGTACCTTGAAGAACAAGTTGGTATTTTTTTCCTCCACCAAAGTAAAATACTCATTTCCAGAAATAAACTTTAATTTAACACATTTCATAGTGTCTTTTTAACTCCTTGCTTGAATAACAATATGCCATAATGGGCCTCACAGCAAAAGTGTGCACACATAACACATTTAAAGAGGTTTAATCTGCCAGGTATTTCCTTGAAATCCATGAACAATTATAAAACTCCTTTTTCAAGGAAAATTAGTTAGTTGAGGTTTTACTTTCTTCATGTTGTGCAAATAAGATATTAGCTTTGGTGTCATTTTTTATATTTTTTTTTAAACTGTGATTTATTTTAATTCTCGCTAGGTCAGCAATGCCAACATGTACATTAACAGATGCTCTGAACAGAGTCTACATAAGTTGAGTTTGTTGTTGTGTTGGGGTTTTTTTTTCTGCCTTTTCCCTCACAGAATTAATGAAAAACAAGGGCCACCCTCCTACACGAGCACCTTAAAAATTAGGTTTCACAGATCACTATAAGTAATTCCTCAGGAGTATCGTTTCATTAGAGAAAAATCCATCACAACTGTTACCAAGCTTGTTTCAAGACAGTTACAACTGACAGTTTGAAATTTTGCCAATAATGTATGCACAGCATAGTTAACAACAGAAACCTAGATCTGAAGGCATTGAAATTTGTGAAAAGTGTTTCAATTAATTTTTACTGGAGATGAAGTAGAGGTGAAGAAAGAAAGGCACCTCTAAGACAACTGAGAATGCGTTTTGAATTCTTTCTAAATTTATTCTCAAAGGCACACTGAACTGTTTAACAGCAATACTACTCATATGCTCTCCTGTCCACACAGTTCTCCCAAAAGCACTAAGAGCCATGGAGCACAAGTCAGTTGCCTTCTGGTTAAGAAGGGAACATACCAGTTCCCTCCCTGAATAAAATTAATCTTAGGAAGTTGAAATGAAAAGGTCACAAGGAAAAAAAATCTAGGCACGCTATTTTTCATAATTTTTATTCCCTGGTAAATACAGTTAAAATACAATTAATTGCTATCAAATAACCAACCAACAGTTTATTAGGTATTCGCATGAATCTGAAAATATGGGCCTATCTATTTTAGTTACACTGGAAACATAAGATAAAAATCAAGATGACTGAAGGCCATGTGTATCTAAAATACAGTACTTGATGAAACTCAAACTCCTAAAGCTCAGAATTTTATAAATTTATCTCAATGAAGCCTTTTCTACACCTGAGAAACAACCACACATTTTGCAAGCATTGTGCAGCACCTGTTTCATGGCAACTGCACGATGTCAGATGGAAATGAAGTAGACAAAGTAAAAACTGCAGGATATTTTTGTTAATCATATTAATGAACTTCATAGTAACTCTAAATTCTTCCTGTCTTTAGCAACCTTCAGGTCAGTTTTACTCAAGTAACCAATTCTCTCCACCTTTAAATAGACTTATTCCCTTTTCTATGCATCTACATATTTGCTTCTATTTGTCAGCTTCCCAATGAATGACAATTCCATTAGTAATTCCGGGAAGGTCAAGTAGCAAGTATGAACCTTCACAAGCCCGACTGTATCACGTTTCTTCTGCAGATTGACAATATAAGAAAGCTGTGAAGCATATTTCATTATTTTTTTTTTCCCCTGCTGCACCCTGAAGTTTCAACTGCGCCAACAACATAAAATTTCATAATGACAATCCTCTATGAACTCCCTGGAGTCTGCTGTCAAATGTAGGTGTTGCTAATTTGAAGAGTATGTGTTATTTCTAGTGCAACCATTCTGAGATTTGGAGGAAGAGAGAAAAACTTAGGCAAACAAATGCCAGCTAGAGAAAGAGGTGGTAGAAAACATACTTATATGATCAGCCTTTATTAAGAAACTGCTTGAAAACAATGACAATCTACACAGAAGCAATACTTGCTTAGTTGAGTTTATTTCTCCTCTTTTAAACTCACTTGACTAGTTTTACTTTAAAATCTGGTTTTTTTATGTTGACAAATAGAAAAAAATTCAAATCCTTTCTGAAATGAAGTTATGATTTTAAACAACCAGTTTAAGTCTACCTAGATGTTAAAATCTCTTTGATTCTCTGATAACAACATGCACTAATGTAAGAACATAAGAAATATCGCACTGAGTCAGAGGAATAGTCATTTTAGCTCAGTATTGTCTGCAACAGGTGCAACAAAAAGCAATATTCTGGAAGAATGCATGAACTTGAGCCTTTAGTAGCACATGCCTCTCATTCGATCAGTACATAAGACAGTGTGATTAAGGAAACTAAAAAGCGGGTCCCCATCTCCTCTTCACAGACCTGCTGACAATGAAAGAAGATTCAGAGTCATAGTCAACAAAGTCCTTAGCACTTCAAAGTCAGAAAAGCATTAAGCTTGTGATACAAAGCCTGCTGTATATTCTGGTTATGACCACAGTCAACAAGTAGGGCAACAAACACCCAAAAGCACTAGTTTATATCCCTTCACTTTCCTGAATTTTAATCACTAGTCTACATACAGAACAAATTTAAAAAGACCGGTTCAAAGCAGTGGGTAAAGTTTCAGTTTTTATATTTGACTTCAGTCCAAATCAGATCAAAGTCTTTCTTGAACAAGTTGCCCCTGAAAAAGCTGTAGATGTTCAGGGAACTTGCCAGTAACCTACTGCCAACAGCAGCAATAAAATGGACATGAATGACAAGTTCATTCAATAGCCTCAGGAGTCTCTACAATAGTTGACACTGGGCCAAAGGGGACTGCCCTATAGACAAAGTATACAGAAACCCATCTCAGAACATCTTGGCTCCAAACACCCTCTCAATAGTATGAAACTACACTCCAATTAGACCTTGGGCTGCAGAGCTTTCAGACTTCTGGAAACCATAGGCCAAGCACAAATAGATGCTTCAGAGCCGTCAATCTGAACTCTAGTCACTAGTCTGTTGGTAGTTTCACTGAATCCAGGTATGATTCAGCTTACATCCGCTTACTTGGTGTCAAACCTTTCAGAATAGACTGATGCACATGATTACTATCTGAAGAGCTACCATGTCACCATATAGGGGGTTGCATAAAGGATGAGGAAGATGCTTTTTGCTCCTAAAAGATCACACAAACAGGAATATCTCGGGCTTCCTCAATTTAAAGCTCTCTTCAACATTGCACATAAACAGTTTATTTTTAGAAGACAAATATGACATAGAGAAATAAATATAGATAGAAACAGTTTGAAATTGAATTTAAAAAAGCACAAAGAGAAGCAAATCCACTCTGAAATACTTGGGTAAAGAACAACTATCGACTCTTCAGTATGAAACCCAGCAAATTCTGTGAAACAGTGTATTTATGCCTTAACATATAATCATTGTAGAGATCAACAAGCTTGCTACAAAGTTACTCAAATCAAAACTACTGCACAGCTTGCTGTTACTTTGCATAACACAGCTCTCACTCTAAACAGAACAGCAAGAAAAATCACTTCAGAACTAAATGAAAGAACTGTCACTACACAATTCTCAGTAGGAAAACAGAGACACTTCCAATCTAACTAGTTTGAAAGTGAAATAAGTGTCAGATTTATCCATGAAAAAAGTTTTGCAAAAAACTTCAATTTCATAACTGAAAATATATTGCTGTTCTTCCTCTATTGACAGTTCAAAGACAAAAGAAAGCAATAAGCTGAAGTGTTAAGCTACATGCATGATATTTAACGCTTTTCTTCCCGTCTATAGTGACCTACAACAGTTGAATGTAAAACTATCTCATTGGAAAATTTCCACAGTAGTGAAAAGTCTGAGAGTGAATTTTATGCCCTTTTAATATATTCCTGCAGACAGTATTACCATGTAATACCTTCAAAATTCATATAAGAACAAACATGGCATGCCCTGTTGTGCCATGTTTTAATTGACTGCCAAGTAGTTTCATTTCTAGTACATATTTTGGGTTGTTCAGTTACAGTAGGAAGCTCTGAAAAGTCTCTGTAGCCAGGCAAATATTTGAACTTCAGCACATCAATAGCACATCAATACAGAAGTCAGCAACAGCACCACAGATCTCAAAGCTTCCATTATATAAGCCAATCTTAGAGTGGTTTTGTTTATGACATCGGTATTCAAAAAACTTGTGTTTCATACTGATACTAAAGTAGGTACCTCCAAAAATGCTAAGAGGTTCCATTACTCTACAACCCTAAAACAGAAATGAAGCTTATCAGACAGATCAAGGGACATGAAAGCATTTTAGAGGCAACATTCCTAATTTCAAGTATCTCATTAATTGCCCATATCTTCAGACAGACAACTCTGAAGAAGCAGTAATGGTTTTAAACTAGAAGAGTGTACATTTAAGTTGGACATAAGGAAGAAATCCTTTGCGGTGAGACATTGGAACAGGTTTCCCAGAGAAGTTGTTGATGCTGCCTCTCATTGGAAGCTTATGGGTTGGATGCAGCTTTGAGCAACCTGATCCTGTGATAAGATGTCCCTGCCCTCAGTAGGTGGCTCAGACTACATAGTCTTTAAAGGCTCCTTCGGACCTAAGCCATTCTATGAATCTATATCAGCGCTGTCCAAAACAAAAGATAATGGCAATTCTTTTGACTCCAACACATTAATTAATGACTGTCACAATTTCTTTTCTTACAATTGGATGATGTTAAACAGTTCAGTGTGCCTTTGATCAGGCTGCATAGCAAGCTATATGCATACAATGATATTAGAAAAACATATTCACCAAATTCCTGTTAGTAACAACATATGTAAATTGTTTTTCTTATTCACATTATAAGCGGTGTCTTTTCTTTCTAATCTATGCATTATACTTTTCCTTCGAGAAAAGAAATCTCTTGCTTATAATACTGGAGTAAAGTGTTGTACACCTGGTGTATCAACAATGAGTTTTCTGAAATAAAACAGCTCACTAAATATTTTTAAAAATTAAGATGAACAACTCTTGCTGCTTTAAATGAAAACATTAATTTCATAAGTCATTTTCATCTTTCTTAGGTACACATAATGAACAGGCTATTTCCTGGCTTTACGAGGAAGATTTTCTAGTTATTTGTCTGATTTCATTAAGTCAGTGTCCATTTTTCGCCTTTTAACTTGAATTTCTAATTTCCTTAGTTGCATAATGTCAGTCTAGTCAGTGACTGGCTTTGCCACAGGCTGGCCTCTGCAATGGCCCAGCAAAGTGTCCACTGTGATGAAACAAAGAGACTGGAAGCAAAGATCTGAAAGTCCTGCTCCAACAAAACCTGGCCTTGGCTTTAAGAAACTGACCTAGCCAGCATGAGGCTGAGAGGAAGGGAAGAAAGGAGAAAAGCCAAGCCGCAATATATAAAATGTATTTTCACTGACCTCCAAAATACAGGCTATGATTTATCCTCTACTTCCACGTCTCACTGTTGTTTTAGTTTTGTTTTTGTTAAACCTCAAATGTTTAGTTGACTATAAAAAGAAACAAAGGCTAGCATGTGTTTCAAATTGAGGACTAGTTGCAGCACCTTTGACACTTTCTCCAGTTCTTTAAAATTAAAATAAAATAAAAAAATCTTACGTGTTCTTATTGAGAAGATGTTCACCTTCAGCAAGTGTAGCCTATAAGGCTTATTGCTTCCTCTCCATTTTTCTTACGTCTCCTGAATCTGATTAAACCAAGTAAGTAGGTTTAGACAGGCGTTAGCTCCATATTAGTTAGCAATAAGAGTAGAAAGTGGTTGTTTAAAGGTTGACATACAGAATATGAAATGAAAGGGGAGATACAGGGGTACAAGAGAATATAAAGGACAGGAGGCTAACTCTTGGCATAAGCGGAAGCTGAAGAAACAAATGCTAGGTCTGGAAAACTGATTTGGAGGGAACTATCACCTCAGCTCCAAGACTTACAAGAATCTTGTTTTCCTTGTAATGTTCCCAGAATAAAGTTAAACGGTCAGAGATCTCTCCATCCTTCACTTATTCTACTGCTCTAAGAGTTGTTGCCACTGCAGCAAGGCCAACACTAATGCTAACGCCTTTAAATGTAGTTGTCAGGTCACAGTCCCCAAATCTCCTCAAGCAATACAATTAGGAAGCTGAGATGCAACCACATTTCGCAGAGCAAGTAAGAGAGATCTTTAGCTTGAGGAATTCTCATTCCCAAATTTTTAAAATGAGCTTCAGACAGCAGGTATGTTAGAATAATAACCATAAAGTCTTCATTTCCTGCTACAAGAAGGCTACTATGAACAACAAAACTGCCATGAAGCATAGTTCTGCTGAGTCTGTGCCCTTACAACCATGTTAGTTGTACTATTTATCATATTCTACAACACAAAGTCAGAAAAAATGCAATAACTGAACAAAAGGCCTTAAAAAAAAGCATGAATGTACCAAAGGCAAAGTAAATCTAGTTGTGATACTCTGCACTACTAATAAATTTTAAGAGTGGTTCAGTCATACCATGATATTCAAACTCCAGAAGTAGCATCAATTTTAACTATTTTGCTTTCAATTAATTCTTCATTTATATCTTAAACTGGTGTGTAGCGTTCAATAGTTGATACATCTACTGCAGAGCAGGCTACACTAATGGTGACTTAACTCAGTAAAGGCTTTAAACACGCATCCACATAAAATAACACTACTTCTGAGAAAAAAACAATAGTCAAGCACTGTGAAATCAGGAACAGTGAAAAAAATAGTAACATCACAATTAAGCAATATGACATGTATTCACGCACACACCACTCAAGCCCTGCCTAAATCATGCAATAACTGCACAGTAATGCCAGGAATAGAATTGCATACTCTGATTTTAACATGCTGGAACACAACCAGAGAGACAATTTCCCACTTCTTATCGTACTGCACCTCATTCATCATCATTCTTTTGTATTTCACTGGCAAAACAATACATTTCTGAACTATGGTGTCTTCCAAACAGTCTTATCATCACAGTCTCTTTGTTGACTTGATTTTAAGACACAGCAGCAATTCTAACTTGTGAAACAAGAATTTTTCCAGGTCATAGATCAAAATCTCTGATTCCTCGTATGCTAAGCAGGCACTTAAAGAATACTAACATTTTGCAAAATTTTATATCAAGGGCTTTCATAACTCATGTAATCAGAAACTCTCAGCACTGGTACACAGTGTGCAACCCCCCCCTCCCCCCTCTAGCTTGCTACATTCATGTAGCATTTCACAGTGAGTCAAAGACTACTTTGAGAATGTCTGGTTTATATAAAAATACCACTCAAAAGAAAAGTGCTGGAAGTGAAAAATTCCTAAGCAGTTCTACTGGCTTTAGAGGTGTTACCTTCTTAGAGAAAGGAAAAAAAAACCCCACAACAAAGATAGCTTAAGCAACAGTATTTTAAACTCTACAGTTTACAGACTTGCTCAAGAGCAAAATAAATTCATCATGTATCACTTTGAGTATTCTTACCTATATAGTACTAAGAGTTACCTGTTATACAAAAATGTACATTACATTATACGCCACATGTAAGTGTAGTTTGAAGCTCTGGCAGTGGAATTTGTGATCCCATTTACATTACAGTCATTGCTCAAAGCATTAAAATGGATCATCACCAACTCGTAGCTGTGTGCTTGGACTTAGTGTGCTGCAATAAGAAGAGGAAGGAACAAGCTGTTTTACTTACTCCTGTTTGTCATCTATAGCCCTCACCTCACAAGTTTTTCCTTTTCAAGCCACTGAATTCACATTCACAGTTTAAGGCTTCATTAATACAAACCAAATCCCTTCTCATGTTTCAATAAAGAGGTAAATGAAATTTAAGTTGATTGACCTGTATTTGTAACTCAGTATCATAAATTAACCGATCAGGATTACACTGTGGAACTATCACTCCTCCTACATCAAAGTTTCATTATGAAACACTACTATCAAAATCATTCATATACGTAACTGAAGTATATTTATACCAGGCATGGTACAATGGTTAGGACAACAGGCAGGCGTTTATGACAGTCTGAGGTTTGGATTCTCTCAAGGCTAAGATCCTGCTTTTCTCTCCACAACTACCTAGGCTGATACTTCTCCTTTCTCCCTTGAGCAAGCATTTGTCTGAAAAACTTATTCTGAACACATCTTAGTCTACTTAGTAATCCCATTTTTTGGGGCTACCTTAATTTGAACCTAAATCAATTTCCCAGCCTTGTTCATCACTAAGTGAATCAAATGCTTGTGCCAACTGGAACAAGAGGTTATGGTAGAAGTTATGCCAGATAAAGTCATTCTCGGAAACATGATCTAAAGATGAAAAATTATTTCACAGAATGCTAACGCTCATCTTCTTCCCCAATGTTCTTCCCTAGAGGTAGAAACTATTCAGTGCCAAAGAAACAAGCTTTTGGAATGGTTTTTAAAAGCATGTCTAGCAAGACAGGTACTTTATTCTCTTACAATCCAAATCGAAGGAACACAAATTTACACTTACAGAGCTTTCACCTAGGGTTTTCAACCTTACCTCAGTATAAATTATAACGGAAAGACTAGCTAATTGTTTTTAAAATACACCATTTTCAGAGAAACTGGAAGTAGATTTTGACTATTAAAGAAAGCATCAAGCAACAGAACACAAATAGTTTTAGTTCATCTATGTCAGATTTAAGAAACTATTCAAACAGTTGCTAAGCAGCAGCAGGCTATGGCCATCACATCAGATTTTAATGTGCTGATCATATGTTAGAGAAAGCTTTGCAAAATCATTTATCAAAATATTTTCTCAAAGTAACTGTTTAGCCAGATTTCAAGGAAAGCATAGTTTGAAAACTTATTGACCAAACACTACAACAACTAAAGTAAATACAGATGCTGTTAGTGTCAAAAGTAACATGTCTGTACTTCAGTAGTTTAGAGCAAAAGAATAAAGAAGCAAATAAAAGAGAAAGCTTTTAGATTTTGGCAGTGAGTTTTTCCCCTATGGACAGAACAGGCTGTCCCTGCAAAACTAGTATTTACCAAACGTGGCTCAACGATCAAATTACACTTTCTCTGGCATTCACCAAGCAGTGAATGCATGTGTCACAAAAAGCCACAAGGAATCCAAAACTTTTAAGAGTAACTCCAAGTATTCTCTTTACTTTCCACATATTCCTTTCTGAAAGAGTGCCTCAAAAGTAACTTGTTTTATACATTAATATTTCAAGAACAAATAATTTCAATGACCTAAACCAAATCAAACTTAAATCATTGGTCCAGGATGGCAACGATTCTGATCATAACATGTTTAAAGCAGGACTTTTCTTATAATTCAGACTGCCAAACTACAAGAATGATTTATGGCAAAAATGCTATGCAAGGAAAAAAGAAAAAAAAATGTATTTGTTAAAAAGAGAATTGTTCTCATTCAGACTCCACAGGTTACATTCATCACACTCTTCCTGAAGATCCGTAACTTTCTTGTTCTTCGTTTATTAAACGAAGAATTAAACAACATTTATTCGAAAGTACTAATGTAAAATAGTAATCTGAAGTTTTAACAAATCAGACTATTTAAGCTGTTTCCAGCCATTCTGCTCACCACCTGAGAAAAGCACACCTCACCCATCCTACCTGTAACTCCCATTGGAACAATTTAAGCCTATACTAAGTTCACCTATGGCCCTCTCTTCCCAGGGGTTTCCTCAGTCTCTCCACATATATCACTAACTATCTCAGTTGCCCGCAGCTGAACTTGCTCTAGTTTCTCAGCATCTCTTGCAACGGCAGGCTCAAGACAGTCTGTCACACGCACGCTCGAGTGTGCTGAATAGAAGGAATAATCACATCCTACAATATGTTGTCTACACTCTTTCATATGTTCAGTCTGAAAAGTTCTTTTGCCCGTGGTTTTGAGGAGACTGACACACTGTTAAGTATTGAAGCACATTCAGATTAACAGGTGCCATCAGAAATATGCTTTTTAAAAAGCAAGGGTAATTGACTTGAATATTTACAGTGCTTTTGCATCAGCAATTGTATTCTAAATGAAATAAAAATAGATATCTAAATAAATATAATAAGTAGTACAGAAATAAATTTCTTCGATTTTTACACATGTAATACTTTAAACATCTGAATGCACTTCTCATTATTTTGTGAAGACGCACACAACCTGCAGAACCTGGACAAAAGCATTCAGTTTGACAGCTGCCTAAGTAAGAAACTGAAATGGGGAAAAAACATGCAGAGAAAATGAAAGTTACGAGGCTGAATATGCTATGAGGGAGAGCTATAGGAAAAATTACAAGCCTCAATGTATTTCATGACACTGAACCCAAATTAAATTCAAAACTCTCTGCCAAGTATTTATCTGCTACTTTTGGGCTCCATACAGTTCCTTAATCAGTAGCTTATGTGAGCCCCAACTCTTTATTCCAGAAACCTTTAGATCCCTCTCCACTAACTAGATGTTTACACGTTTCAGTGGAATTTAATTCCATTTCAGTAACGCTTTTCTTTCTAGCCCAGACAAATATCCTCCCTAGACATCACAGAGAACCCATTTAAATATTTGAAATTCAAATTTTAAAATGTCAAACTTCTTGATGCCAAAAATCAAAGCCACTCCTAACAATATTTTCATAGTAGGAAAGTTTTAGATGCCAGCATAGACAGTGGAAAACCTTTTTCAATATTGTGTACTTAAGCTCAGAAAAAAAATAGTCAAGCCCCACATCTTCTCACATACAGTAGCTGTCAGATTTTGCCCTGCATTTGTGGATAAATGCAGGATGGTCATCTAAGAGAAGAGCAAAACCCCGTAGGTGAAAGTGCTTATAGGTATCAAAAAGGACTACTATGAGTTCTTACTAGCACCAGTCATTATGAAACTAAGTATAAAACAACCCACCAACCCCAAAAGCAAACTGTTTCAGACCGACTTCTATGTTCCCACCACTGCCTTGAAAAGCACCTTCTTTCCAATAAGGAATGGAAACTGCTACACTTTCCATGAAATAAAAATTACCACCATGTTGCAAATGAATGGTTAGTTATTTCAGGCTTACTTATTTTAAATGAGGTGGCATAGTTAATTCCTCATGTGGGGAAAAAACCCAGATTAAAAATATACTGAAATGCTACGGATCTTCCACAAAGGCTATTGACTAGTCTTGAGACAGACAGACATGCAATCACTTCTGGTCATCACATAGGAAGTACTCAAAACAAAAGCAAAGACAATGGCAAATGAAATAATATTGAAAAAATACCACTCCTTTGAGCTTAAATGTCATGCTACCTTACCATTAAAATTATGTTCAAGTTGTAAATAAGTCTGTAGTTTGCCCCTGGAAATGTCACATCCTCATTATTCTGACAGTCAGGGCACTGTTATACATGTTTTAAAAAGCATCAGTTCTAATGATTGGGCCACTGAGGGAACCAAACAGCATAAAATTCCAGGCATCCCTGAAACCTCACCCTCTATTATAGTATCAATGACACTGACCAAGACACCTTAACCATTTCATTGGGTGCCACAGGGGATAGATACAGTAGCCTGGTTAATTGCTGTGTAATACTACGTAACTAAATCACATCTGAACAAGTTCTCAAGACACTGCAGCATGAATTTTGACCATACTGTGCCCTTTAAGGTCAGTGAGAGCTACACAGGTTTAAAATACATGACTGATTTTCGTCCCTTTAAGAGATGTTAGGGATGCTGGCCACTGAGAGCATGCAAAGAAGCAAGTAGAATGCAAAGCATGTCTTTCACAGAACCCACTGAATTTGCCTTTTTTAAAAAAGTATGCCTTGTATCTCAATTTATATCATGAAAGAGAAAAGACTACTCTTCTCATAACTTTGAATTCTATTAAGAAAACTCCCTTGCAAACAACACTGGAAAGCTAGAAATATATTTCTTATAGATTTGAGAGCAAGAAAAACTACTGTTATGGTGAGATAGGCTGTCCACATGCTTTTTTAAAGCTTTAGAAGAAATCCTGCATGAGTTTTCTTTATAGCTTCTGAACTATTGCATAGTTTTCTCAAATATCAGTGATTTTAGCAATTTCACTCTTGCACAGATCAGTAAGCTTACCCACATATTAAAATTTCTCTTCAGTGCCTATGAAAGCTATAGAGAGAAAAAAACCCAAACCTTTCTACAAAGAACAGATTTGTGTTTCCGTTCCAAGCCACAAAATGTAGAAGTTTTAGGAGCAGCTTTTCCTCCCCCATCCATTTTAATGAAACCTTAAACTGTGCATAATTAGAAAAAGCTCTTCCCAGTTGTTGCCATAGGGATGGTGAACTCCAAAAGGAATATGCAAAGCACAAATTTCTACTGTAACACTACCTTACATTTCTCAATCGATTTGTAATTTTGGCATTAACACTACATGACTGTGAGTAATATTCCATAAAAGCATTTAGAATACTAGCTTGCTTCAAAACCTAAAGTTTCACACTTCACATCATCCCTGTGTTACGAAGCCAATTCCAGACTGACATTTGGAAGCTGAACTGGGCAGAAGGCATTCCAAACACTAATCAACAAAACAAAAAAGTGAAACTGTTTTATATCCACGTGAGCTTAGATTTTTATCAACCTAAAGTAAGAAATATGAAATACTGCAGAATTTTTTAAAATCCTAGAAATAAACTATTAGCCAAATATGACTGAAGGAAACACAACTTGGCAGAATGCTACCTGGATACAAAGAAATGTAACAAGTTTTAAATTCTGGTTCACTGCATATCTTATGTAGCAATATGCAGAATTACCAATTTTAAAAGCAAAGCGTAAGGAAACCTCAAATTCTTTAACTATTCTAAGTAAGGGAGAATACTTGTCTGTTTTCCTTCATTTATAGCATGAGATTGAGAATTGATGTAAACTGACAAGTAAAATGACAGAATCGCCAGGTCAGAAAAAAAAAAAAAACAAAACCCAGAAGAATCTAACTACCTCTGTGCAGGAAATAGTACAAATAGGAGAGTCCAGGTTTCTGGACAAAGAACCAAAACATTTTGATGCTTTCTTTCCAAAGTGGACCCATAACTACATAATCATCTTTCTAAGCATGCAGTGACTAAAAAAGTAATTCTTGAAAAAAAAAAAAAAAATCCAATACCATCTCCTGAAATCCTTAATTTCTTCCTCAGAGCTTCTAGATTCTTATTGTATCTATGCAAGAATTGCAAATTTCATTTCTTGTAAGACTCCCTGTTGCCCTCACCTTCAAATATATAGATTATATGTTGTTATACTATTAATCCTTAATCTCCTGCAGAAACACTGATGTGGTTAAAGATGGAAGCAACTATCTCAACATTACACATATTCCAAGTAGACAGCACAAAAACCCAGAGGATGCCTTGATTTTACATTCTTCCATTTTCTAGTGATCCATAGTGGTTCAAATCCATTTTTTTATGTAAAGAATAATAATTTTTTATATGGAATTGACAGACATATGTTGTATATATTACATATTTTGACAACACAGAATATTAGAACAAACCCCACAAATTATCCTTTCCTCCATTCCAAATCAAAATAAACTGTACTGATGAAATCTGCATTTCTGTGAGGAATATTTTGCCAACATAGTATAACTGCACCAGCAAAACACCTAGAACACACAGATTAAGCCACAGGCTATAGTTTCACAACATTTTTTCCACTGCAGTACCAGCTTAAGCAGTCCTCATCCCTCAGCTGTGCTGGCACAACTGTTTATGCAGCTGAGCAGTGAGGCCAGTCAGGGAATTGATCCAGGTTAAAAATAATATTTTTCTGATGGTAAATTCCACAATCTGCTTTGCTGCATAGCCACCTGGAACATTAACTAGTTATACCAGTGCAACTGAGGGGCAAGGCAGGAATAAGCAGCTAAGGTCAGGGCAGCTCACCCCAGTGCTGACGTGGAAAGAAATGCTCATGAAACTACACATTAGGTCTTTAAACGTTTTGGCATTCCCTAATTAAGTACATTGTCCAAATAGTGCAGGATAAAAGAGAAGAATACTGCCTCAAATGTGTAAAAAAAGAGCACAGGAGGCCTCCACCAACTTCTCAGGAAATGCTATGCAAAGGCTATAAAAAATTCTGTTAGAAACTATTACTTTTTAAAACAGAAGTTGCAAACTGCCCTACCTACCTCATCCCATCGTCATTCCATGTTTGCGTGGAACACATGTATTTTGTCACTTACTGTTTCACACAGAAAACCTAGTATCAGATCTCTGCCCTCAGGCAAATGGGCAAGATCCTACTGCATTTGCTCTCTTAATAAATCCTGGACAACTGAAAAGGAGTGGAAAATAAACTAAGCTAGGACAGTAATATCTGTTTACAGCATCTTTTTATGTAAGCACATTTTCTGTGCTATGATAAAGTAACAAGACTGAAAAATATACAACTCATCTCAATACTACTCTTTGTCTAACAGCTATACCCCATCTCTTTGATAAGATTTTAGTCTTCAGCAGCAACAGGACAAGTCTTTCTGTCAGTGGTCTGCCTTACACCTCAAGTTTTTCAGTCCAAAGGAGCAGCAAACAGGAGTTTGGCATACAAACTGCTCAAGTTTTTCACTAAGTGAATAAGGCTTCCAGACAAGCTGGTAGCACGGCATGAAAGACACAGGGAGCACATATCTGTGTCTCAACCATGTTCAAAAGCAGTACCCCAACACAATCTTATTCTTCCTTCTGGTTACTGCACAGTAAGAATGGATTGCATTTAATATCTACAAGCTAGCACATACTTTTACTTAAAAAAACCCAACAAACCAAAGAACAATGAACCTAATTTTAGGAACAGTATTATTAAAGTTCATCTTATTCACACATAAGCATATTTCCCTACACACCTCAGAAAAAATAATAAATTAAACTTATCTTTTCAAATGTTTAAACTGAAAAGATATCAAACAGCTCAGTCCAGCTTTTCTAAGCTGCTTTCTATGAATTTGCTTCAAAGCATTCATTAGGGATATTAATGCTATCAACTTAGACAATACGAATAAATGGAATTTTTTCACCCGTTAGCTTCAGCTGTTTATCACCAGAAATAATTTTTAGTTTAGTTTAGAATTTCAAGGGAGAAATACTGTAATTAAAGAATGAGAGTTACAAAAATTATTCTGAATCAATATCAATGCCAAGAATACACTGTACTCTTTCCAGCTCTGTCACTGGGCAGAAGACACATGAGCAACAGAACTTGTTTAGTATTTTGATCTTTAATTCAACTTCCAACAGGTATTACAATATAACAAACCAGTTACAATAATACATAAAAATCTGTTGACATGGGACTTCTTTTTTTAAAAAAAAACCTCAAGTGGGAATGCACTACTAGAGATACTACTCCTAAGCATGCAATTCTTCAGCAATTAAGAGGCACAAAATAATGAAGGCAATGTTTTTGGCAGACTTGAACCTAATGATCTCAAACTACCAATCATCCTGTAGCGGAACTCCGCAATAGTCAATATTACAAAGAAAACACTATGCTGAAGCCCTAAGACAGCAGGCTGGTTTCTCAGCTGGTCTGAACACACCTCTTCAGAGGTCAGGTTTCACTGCACACACTACTCTGTTATGGTGCATATTCTGTTAAACTCACGGTTAAACTAAACTAGCTTGTGGGAGACCATGAACACACAACTTTATTTACGTACTTTTCCTAGCACCTTATAACAGTTGTGGAAGTCTAGATAAGAGTCATGAATTTTGATGTGCCTAAACACTTCACCCAACACAAGTTTATACACAAAAAGTAAAATGCATTACTTTACTTACGTAAGAGGCAATGTACGTTTTCTTACCATATCATTACAGCAACAGAGATGCACCTAAATTAATCTACCTTCTCAGAAGATTGCACAACAAATTTGTTTAGGTACCTAAACAAATGACAACTTGCTGTCACTTGGAGGGGTTCTTTTCTAAATACACAGCTCTTTTGCAAGTGTCCTCAAAGTAAGTGTTCTGCATCACAAAAACTTTTGCACACAGTTTCAACATAAATCCTTTAACATGGCATTGTTCTTTAAAAGTTACCAAGTTATCTCAAGTGAACTTTCTTCAACTGTTTATCATACACCTGTCCCGCTTTTTCTGTCCCCTCACACCGCCAATTCAATCCCGTTGAACAGGTTGCTGCTGCCACCTACCGGAAGAGGTCTTGCTCGCCTTTCTGCTCTATCGTACCTTATCCCTGGCTCTTCCACTCACTGAACAACACTTCAGAGAGGCAATTTCACTTGCTAGTACAGCAGAAAGCGGTTTTTTTGGTGCGTGATGACGAGTCCGAATTAGTTTCTAGCTGCCTGAATTAGTTTTGAGCTGCCTAGAAGAGGGATCCAAGAAGTGCCAATTCAAGCCCACACACAGGGGAAGAGTACAGGCATGGGGTATGCTTCCCTTGTTAACAGGAGAGGACCGTTAGATTGGATCTCTATTATTTCCAGTTATAGAACAAGCAGAATAACTCCTGAACTCTAGAGCTAGCAGTCAGATACAAATAAAGTGATCAATGCTACTGCCATCATCAACAAATACCTAGCCACACCAATACTCCACACCAAAACCATAAAAAGTTGGTTTCTCAAGCCTACCACTTTAACATACACATTTAAAGATACTTGAGTGATCTTGAATAATTTTGTGATTAAAATATAGTGTAAAGTAGTGAATTAATAAGAAATAAAGATCATATGTATTTGATTCCAAGGTTTCAATCAATCTCCAGAGAGTTAGGAAAAACTACTCCTTTGTTAGCAATTGGGCTGCTACCCATCAGTCCAACGAGAGAACATAAAGTAATCTCCAAACGTCAATTAATGTTTCCACTAATGTCCTAAAACATGAACATATATCACGGACACAACCACTGAACACTTCTATGCCGACATGCAAAAAATAAATGTCCACATTCTGAAGCAGCAGCAGAGCACCACTGTAACTGAGCTGTACAGGTAGCTGGTAATTGACAAAAGTAACTGTTTCAAGCCTGGCAACAGATATGCAATGGTGACACTTCTGCTCAGCTAGGCGTTTCACCACTTTGCTGCAAATACCCTGCAGAATATCAAGTTTCCAAATAGTTTTATAATTGTAACTTTACAACAAATGTAATTTTACATCAGTTATAGTTGTCATCAGCATAAAGGTGATTAGAAGTGCTTGCAATTGCAGCCTTAAATTAAAAAGCAGTCATCAAAAAAGAGACTGCCACAACCACAAAAATGAGCTTTGCTCTTTTGAAAGGCTTCAGACAAGAAAGAAGAAAGGAATTCCTATCAGTATTTTTTTCTTTCTTTCATTTTGTCTCATTCAAAACAGGCAGCAGTTATACCCTTTAGTGGAGCAGATTAAGTTCTACAGGCTAAATTTTGGAAAAGGCTAAGGAATATGGGAAGACACTAGGCTCCAAAGAGTCTCTGCCTGGAAGTATGGGAGGCAAAAGAGTAAAACCAGTCTAACAGGCTGGCACTCTGAGCAGTACAAACTCGGCAATATTGTTTCACATTCGGCAGTACTGCTTTTCTACACATTCTGATAATTTTATCTGACTGAAGGAGTTGGAAGGGAGGAGCTTCTCTTACCCTTGCAGCCTCATCCTCATTTCTCTCCTGTTTTCCCCCTTTCATATCCCCACCACCCAAAGTTCATCCATTCAAAAAATTGAAAAATAATAGAAGCAATCAAAATTAATCCAGAAAGCCAGGGTTCTTCTTGGTTTTGGGTTGAAGAAGTTTGGGGTTGTTTTGTTTTTTTTTTTCCCTCCCTCAAAAATTTTTACCTTGTATTTTATATACATGCAGGTATTATTCTGCAGCCTTGAAGGACAGAAGCTTGTGTTTTAAGAACATTCAAATTCTGACCTCAGGATCTGGGGCTCAAGAAACACTAAGTATCATGCAGATCATTGAAAAAACACTGGAGTTAGCAGAGCGTTTGCCTGCCAGTTGTTTCTGTCATCTTTTCATGGGCATCCTACCAGTAGGCAAAAAACATATTCAGAAATGACAGAATAAATACATTCAGAAGCCAACACTTCAATTACCCTATATCCCTTTTTTTCTCCACTCTCTCATCCATTAAAGAGCAACCACAATAAGCAATTTCAGTTTCCAGTCATAATAGAAATTCCACTTGCTGCAATCAGCAAGACAAAACCAGCTACAGATGTAGTTTGAAACTGATTTGTCACTACAGGCCAGAGGAAAAGGTTAAAACCACGTCCAGAAAGAGCACAGTACCATTTCCCTTATAGGATACTTAGGAAAACAAAGAATGCAGGAGAAAGGTCCGGAGAAACAACCATTGGTGAGAAAAAAACCCCTCATATAGCAGACACTCAATTTAAACTGCAGACGCTTGGAGGGGGACAGGTGGTGGTGGTAGTAGTAGTAATAATAATAACACCTATTAGAAACCATCTTTGATTACCCTCTACAGTATTCCTTTAGCTTATTCATTGGTGATATAAACCCTACCAAATACTATTTACAACTACAAGATCACCGATATAGAAGTCCATGTGCCTAAGACCTGCTGATACGGTTCTTGGAAACTGCCTCTGCTCTGGGAAAGATAATTTTACTGGATCCTCCGATAAAACTCATCTACTTCAAAATGTAAGACACCAGCAAGATTTTAAGACTCAAAGCTCAGTCTCTCTCACTCTAATTCCAGCAGTCTTCAGCTTATTAAATTTTATCCTCAGTCCAAGAAAGAGGTGACGGACGCAAAAAGAAAACTGTGTCAGCAGCCACCTGCACAAGGTAGATATAAAATGTAGGGACACCAACAAAAGAAGTCCCTTTTTCCTCAAGAAAAAATAAATATAAATAAACATGATCATAACTGAGAAGGAAAGTAAAAGTCTCAGAACAGATTATCAGACAAGACCTACACACACAGTTGTACAGTCTGATGTCCCTTTCTCCCTATTTGCTCAAATACTAATAAAAGCAAATGTCTGTTCTCCATGCAGGATGTTAAAGGCAGAAATAAATAATGCATATTGAATAACCAAATACTTCAATTATGTTACCAAAACAAACACAAACAGATTAATCTAGAAAACTCTGGTTCTTCTGGGTTTTGGGTTGGGTGTAGTTTAGGGTTGGTGGTTTTGTTTGTTTGTTTTTTTAACAAAACAAACATTCTCCCTCAAAAACTTTTACCTGGAGTTTTTATACATGCAGGCTATATTCTGCAGCCCTGAAGGACAGATGCTTGCATTTTAAGGATATTCAAATTCTGACTTCAGGAGCAGGGGCTCTCCCTTACAAACATCTCTAATCACCACTCTTCTTTAAAAACAACAAACCTGTAACAAAAACTTTCCAAGTCCTTTTCCTTACTGAAAAAGTTATGAGGGAACCTTGAATAAGAACTGTCATATGAGCCTAACCATAAAGCGATTATATGAATCATTTAAGCCTGATCAAAAATTCCTTTGTTCAGAATATCTGGGCACAAAATTAGGTTCCATCTTCCTCTTTACCCCTTTCACATACAGCATATTTGTCTGCTCAAGAGCAGCTTCAATTAAAATGTTTCATTACAGACAATACCACTTTGAAACATTCATACTATTTCAATCCAGAAAATAGTGTCAGTATATTAAACAGTTTCACACTTCAATGAAGTATACCACACAAAATTAACATACATGTCACAGCCTAAATCTGTACTAAACTGAAAAGCAGAACTAAGAAAAAGAAATATTTTTCAAAATATAAAGGTGGGTGGTTTTTTAGGTAGAAAATGACTAGCTAAAGCAATCGGTAATATGTTTCTCTTATTTCAATGAAGTAAAAGCAGGTTTGTTCTAATGAGGGCAAACATTTTTGATTATTTTAAGGATTTGGGGAAAATATCCATCCAAGAGTTTATTCAAAGAGGTCATCTTTTGAGAACAGCAGGCTTAAAGATACAGCGTAACACTCAATCATATGATTAAAAGATATGTCTGAAGATCAAAGAGAACACATCTTCTGTTTTTGTGCATTGCTGCACTTCATTTTACCCACACTTTCCTGAGAAAATGACTACAATTGTTGAAGAAAAATGCTTGAACTTTCCTTGCTAGGCTTATAATAAACTATTTTTTCATTTTACCATACTTCAAAGGTTTTTTTAAATACACTTTAAACTAGCATAGCAGGACAAGCCTCAAGGCAGTATGAAACCCAACTCTCTCAGTGTCCTCAGGCATGACCGGTGATGCCCTGTCCTGCAGCCTCCAAAATGGTCAAGTGTCTTATGCTTAACTCCCATTCCATAGCAATTTGAACAGCTGAGAGGTGGGTAGGTGGAAGGAGGGTAATGAGCAAAGTAAAACCCACCCACTCATTGAAAGTACACCAACTATTTTTCAAGACACTTCGACCTTTTGCAATAAATATGACAGTATCGGCTATCACTACTGATTAGCCAAAAAAGTAAAACCTGTGACCTTTATCAGGCACTTAAATATTGATGAGAAAGTCCCATGCCCTATTTCACACAGAATTAGATGCAAGTAGAATGAAAGGTCTGAAGCAACTGGACCAGCAGGCATGTGGTCACATAACTAAGCAGCTAAATACCATGAGCGCCAACTTCTCGCCTGCTCCCTAATCATAAAATAAACAACTACAGGACAACTTCTACTCCATGTGATTCACCTCAAGAATCATCTCAGTTTATTTTGTGAACTTTTGAGATTTGATTTCCCAGCAACATTCATGCTATTCTCTCCTCTCTCTCTCTCTCTTACTTCTGGGTTGGTTGAATATTTTCTATTCTTCCCCTCTTTAAAAACACTCACACAGTTTATTTAACTGATAATTTCTTTACCTGGTAAATCCATCCTTAGGGTAAATAACTAGTGAAAGACAGACTGGCAGAAAATAAATTCCTTTTTCATCTTAGTCAGGGACTTGACTTATTTACTAATGTATCATTTACTCATAATGTTTCAATGACAGTAAGGCTGGGTATTTCAGCCACTCCTCAAAATGCAGATCCAAACAATTCAATACTGCCACTGTCATTCCTCCTGTTTCCAGGCACACATTCTGCCTCCCCTCCAGTGATCTAAGCCAATGCTGGCACTCATCTGATTCTGCAGCGAGCCAGTTCATGGAACAAAACCGTCAAGAGGGCGAAAAGGCTGTGTTAATTTTCTTCTACCTTAGCTTTGAGTCAGATGAATGCCAGTGCGAACACAGCAAAAGGAGCTGAGCCAACTTACACTGATTTACAAATCACACCCTTAAAGTTTTCCTGAGGCCAATCTTGGAGGAGGGTGGGAAACAAAGCTGCACTCAACACTAAAACAGACTTGTCCTTTTTTACATTATCTTAGCCCCAGAATAAACATTTAGGAAATTAAACATCTAGCCTAACCACACAAAGCTGTCTCTGGCAGCTATTACAAGCACCAACAATGTGGGCCTGTAGGGTAAGAGGAAGGAAGAGACAAAAAAGTTCTACAGAAGCAACACAAAAAGGGTTAATAACAGCAAACCACTTCCTTGACTTGTTAGCACCTAACTCGATATGACTATGACAGCACCTGAAGTGAGAGCAGGTGGAGAACTTTCAGAAGGATTCATGGGACACCACCAAGAAGGAAGCTACCACCGAGAGGTAGGGAAGAAAGACGTTCAGCTACTTAAGTCCCCTTCTCTGCCTACTCCCTGCTCTAGAAGGAGAACTGATGCCCTTAGATGTGGAGGATGCCTATACAGGAAGGGGCCTACAGCTGGGATGCCACAGTTTTAGATACAAAGTCAAGCTCTCTTAGTGCAGTTATCTTCACCTATCAAACTGCACCAGTCCTAGGGTAATGAAGGACTTCTTTGACACAACGGCCACCAGGGAAAAGGGGGAAAACAGAGAGATAAGCATGGTCATGGAAACCAGGAGTTGTTTTCTCCTTCTTAGTTCCCAAGCTAACATATGTAAGGAAAAACCATGACCACCATTGCAACATTTGGGAGGAAGCCTCTAGTTTCTACTTATCTTCTGCCAACTTCATAGCAGTAAGGATAAACAAACAAAAACTCATTACCCTGGAAGAATACCTACACCAAGATGATGTAACAGACACTTAACAGGCAAGAGTCAAATAGAAACATTCATGGTGGTGCCAACACAACTTATTTTTCCTGTTGCTTTCCTTCAAGGAGCATATTTTATACAGAAGGAGGAAAAAGCAGCAGACATGTCTGAACAGCTGTCCCTCTAGATCCCAATTATTTTTCCATACTTATCTTCTGGAATAAAATACGAGTCTCCTAGCTAGGAAATTATATTGCATCACTTCAAAATTTGCTATTTCCCCCCCTGAGTTTCCCATATTGCACTCCAAAGAAGAAAAAGAACGCTACTTGTTCTCCAACCTTCTGCAAAGAAAGAAGCCATCACCATGCTTTTTGCTATGTCAGGGACTAACACTACTGACCCCTTTTTACTGTACTTTACTCCACATAGGACATAGGAAGAGATTAACAAGGGAAGTGGAGAGGAAGCCAGGGAAGAGCAGCAAAGCCTCCAGTACTCGAGGCTTCTCAATTCGTATTCTCTCCAGCTTTTAAAACATTTAAAAGGTGGTCACTAATAATTTCATAAATTAACCTATCTTCTGCCTTTTCTGCCTTAAACAATATCTCCTTACAAAGGTCCTGACACAACACACAGACCAACAAGACAACTAGATACTCAAAAGAATTAAAAATAATCTGCTCCAAAAAAGGCAGATGAGGAAAGTAATACAGGGAAGTGAGAAAGAATAATAAAAAGAGGCCTCCATAACACAAAGTGAGTAAAAAAAACTATGAAATCTAACAAAACTTTTTAATTAAAAAACCATCAATATTCAGGTCATAGTAACATGTCAAATGTAAAAAAAAAAGTTTAACTAATTACTAAAATGACAACTTGCCAATCATTCTAAAAAATTTACTGTTTTCCACTCCCTTTATTAAACAATCTTCCTACTCAGATTTTGACCTTCCCCCGTGCTTTCTGGATATTATATCACCTTGTAGCCTTTAACTAAGAAATTACCCATGTTTTATTGTTTCTGTTTACAACTGGACTTAAACACTAAACATATAAGAAGTACATCTAAGTAAGAAGAATCGTTAAGTCTCAGTGTTTAAGTATCTTTTAATCACGGATACTGCTAGATATCAGGTCTTTTTCAGGAAACTAGAGAGATTCCATTTTACAAAAACAAGTATTAACTCCATAGATGAAAAGTAACTCTGCTAGTCAGAATAGCTCTTCACAACTTAGACACACATTTCTTGCATTCGCAACAAAGATAAGAGGCCTGTTAATAGAAGTAGACCAACTTTTGAAAGATAAGATGAACAACGTCATGCAGATAAAGTAGCAAAGAATTTATAACTATTATACTTAGCTTCATATCTCAGAAGGATTCAATTTTTCACCCATTACAATTTTCTAATGGTCAACTGCTAAAATACTAGGCCATGGGTTACAAGCAGGCATAATTAAAAAATGCAGATGTGGACTTCTCACAGGAGCTGGCAAGAACAAATGTATGAAAAAAAACTTGTGCCTTAATTTTGTGATAAAGGTACATTTCCCCCCCATAAACGAATAACAAAGTATTATTCATTCCAATTACATACAGTTTTTTTCCTCACAATACATGAAAGGATGATAAAGCAGTGACAACAGATCCTTAGGTTAAGAAGGCAAACGAAACTACACTGCTAGGCTTCTCCTAAGTCAATTTAAAATCCTAGTCAATACACGTACATTGGAAAAGAAGCTACAAGAGCCAGAGAAGCTGTACTGCAATAGTACAGGTGAAATGAGAAAGCGCTTTTGAAATTGGTGAATTCTGACGGTCCGAGCAGTCACTGCAGGGATTCTGCAACACTCATTGACATGACAGCATAAGGTGATTACTTGCCACTATCACAAACAGGCAGCAGCTTGAAGTCACATGGGCAAAGCTGAAATACTGTTTTTCTCTGACTCCTAAAAGCTTCAAACAAGACGACAATGATTATTAATTAACGAGATCCCCCACCAGTATAACTCTGGTAAAAATACTTTAGCTAAAAAAATATCTAGTGTGAACTGTATTATCTTGACTCAACTTGCAGGCTTCAATATCTCACTTGTGTTGGCAAGAATATTCCCAGTCATTGATGGGGAGTGGAAAAAAAATATTCCGGAGAGTTGCCATTGGCTCTACACTGAAGAAACACAAGCTACATTTTGGCCTGTTCTTTTGGCCAGTTTCAACAGGAAGGAAGCCTGTAGCTCCATCTACTCTGCTAACACCATTAGGTGGTACTTTAAGATACTCTGTCACAGCAAATTTACTTGAAGCTAAAATCCACCAAAAAAAACTAAGCAAACCCAATATAATAAACACAACCAAGAAACAAGTTATGTCAAACTTTGGCACCTAGATAAGTCATAAATGCTTCTGTTTTGTACAGCATTTTGTACACAGACGGACATTCACATTAAGCTTTAGCTTGAAAAAGTTGTATCTGCCAGCCTAAAACCAGAACATGCATGCTAGATTAGCAAGTACTCTTGTGTTCCAAAGCCCACCTAAAATCTGCAATTTAAAGAGAGCACCTACACACCAATTTTAATTCACTAATTTTTAAATGAAGCTTTATATTCACCAATATGGCTGAGTAGCAGATTATAATTTAATAAGTTCACCAGTTTCCCCTCATAACCATTAAAGGTTCCAGAGGACTCTAACTCTAGGCCAGCTCAAAAAACACTCCCCTGTAGTACACAGTTGAAATGGGAATATCTTTACAAAACGTTGTTTTTTTCTATCCCATTTTAACTGCATCTTTCTTCTAGTGTTGACAAGTGCTGTATAATTTTTCTTAGATTGTCGTCTCCATCCTTCTCTTTCTATAGTTTGTATACCTCATTGCAGTTACACCTAGCTATTAGCCACCCTTTGACCAGTTTCACTGGGACCTGAATTTCCTATTCCATTGCAAAACTGGATCACAAGATTTAAAGACTAAACACCTCAGAAAACCTAGCCACTCTCAATGACAAAGAGAAGACTGCTGGGATTCTTACAGGCATCATCACTTATAGCTCATTAATTAAAACATGCCTGCTGAAAGCATTTAAGACTCCTTTATTATCTCCAGATAACAGAAGAAAGACTACAGTTACAATCTTTCACCTAGGTAAGCCACTGGTGAAGCTATCACATACGTAGGTTCTGTGGTGAAGTCAGTTCAACTATCTCCCATCCTACCTTTTGAAGGGCTAAATTTTAATTTGCATTATTTTGGCGATTCAGTAGGTGACCTGGTAAACAGCTACAGTGCCGCAGTGGGCAGAGATGAATCCTTCAATCAGTCTTTCTTCTTGCTTGTCCATTGCAGTGTCACTCTTGGGTCCAGAGTTTCACAAGAGGCTTTTTTTCATGAACGATACCAGCTTAATAAACTCTTATCTGTTCTTCTACTTCTTTGCCATACCTTAGTTATACAGAAAAAACTATTTGTGGGATCATACTATAAACCACATTAGTTAACTAAGGGGAAAGGACAGCAAATGCACAAAGAACCACAGCTGTAGTGCAAAATATCCCCCTCACTGTGAAGTTACAGCAAACTACTGAACTGATCTAGCAGCTCCTCAACACCAAGGACTTAGTCCCACCCCGTGAGAACACCTAAGACACTGAAAAAGCAATCAACTTTTCCTGGTTAGTTTTCTAACGCTCAGCACAAACTCTGACCTGGCTCACAGACAGATGAGAAAAGTCCCAGAGACCAGCTGCTTGTGTCAGTGAAAGAAATCTTCCTTATTCAGTCACAGTAAACTATCAGACTGGCCCCGATGCTCACAAATGCTTCCATTCTTCTATTTTTTTGCTTTAAACCTGCTATCTCAAACCCATTTTGTTATATCACTCCAAGAGTATTTCCATTTACATAGAAATACTGACAAAAGTTAAAGCATTCCTTTCAAAGCAGCAAGGGCATATTTTGTATCAATAAACCAAAAACTACTCACCCAAGTCAAGACTGAAGCTCTTCCAGAAAAATAACACCATTGTGCATGTGCAACTGCAGCTACTCTAGCAACCCCTGCACGCATACAACTACATTACAGAAGCATGACACATGTTCATGCATTCATTCAAAATGATGCAGCCTCGTTGGTACCATTTACAGCTTTGACAAGACATACATCACCACAACAGTGACAGTAACGGTATTGATTATATTGGTTTTTTTACCCTCCACAGTACGTGGATGAAAGCACTACTGGGAGAACTGGTATTTTCCTTTCAGTCTGGAAACCACAAAGGTTTTCAGCCTCATGCAGGGGAAAAAAAGAAACAAATAATGGGTATTTTCTCTGAACCTTACTGCTTAAGACTTTGGTTGCTAGATACGAGAGACTGACGAGAACAGAAATTTCCACAACTGAATGACAGCTCTCTCCTGCTGCTTACAATTTATTCTCCTTCACTACATACTGTGGAAGAGGAATCCAAAAAGCGCTGCACTTGAGGCCTGGGAAAAGAAGATCAAAATGTCCTTCTTGTAGAGGAGCAAGGAACTAATTCTTTGGCAACGCCTTTGACACATACACTCATGCTGAGTCCTAACTCGGACACGCAACAAAGTTATATTGATTAGAAATTTGCTAGAGGTCAAATTTCTCCTTGTATTCAACTCATTTTACAAAAAAATTTTTCCATTCTGTCTGAAGTCCCAAGTGTAAACATCACAGATGTGATCCATTGTCACAACCTTCCACAGAATTCCCAGCTTTTATATATCTACCTCTACCCTAAGCAGTTACCAATGAACACAAGCTAGGGAAGGTCCAACTCAAGTAATTTTGTAATTCTTGCATGAATCATTTAGACAGATCTTTAAAGTTTCATTTCAAAACAACTAAATGAATTGCAACTCTTTAAAGACAGTTTTAGTTAATTTTAAGATTGACACAGTTTAAAATGACTAAAGAACTAACAGACATAATAGGTGAAAGATAACACAAACACAAATTAGTCTTTGTCTAATCCAGTATGTGCATCCTGGTAAGCAAATTTTATTATTAAAAAACTCTTCTGAGACTGACTTATTTAATAAATATTTATACAGTGCCTTGCACAGAAGGGCCTAACCCAAGCCAAGCTTTCTAGCTAATGCCAAAGAATAAAAGAAACATTACAATCTGGTATTAGCAATTATTCCAGCAAAACAGTTTAAAATACATGGTTTGGGACACAGAAAAAAAAATAATCTTATCACCATTTACCAAAGACAAGACCACTGTTTCAACAAAAGGGAACAATACACCAAAGCTTTTAACTGAAGCAGCTTTATAAGCCAACCTGAAACATACTACTTCATACTTATCAGCCTAAAATGCCTTTTAAAGCATAGTTTAGCTAAGCCTTTGGAGATTCCCTGTTCACAAGCTTAAACCTGTTAGATTAAAGAAGGGTCTCCAGGAAAGATAACCTACCATTCCCTTTCAAAAAAGTTTGTCCAACAAATGAAAAGTAGCAGTTTGAACCAGCTGAATGAACTGAAAGAAATCCAAGAACAGAACTCGTGACTCTTTTTTCTCTCATTCTCCTCTCTGAGGAAAGAAAATGAGAAAGAAGTGACAAGTGCCGAACTGGTCTCTTTAAGAAGGAGGCAAACTTTCCAAGAGGAAAGATTAGAACAAAAAGAATGCCAAAGAGGACACCAGAGTTTCTGTTATAAAGTACAGATCATATGTAGCCTAGGCAAGGAAAGGAAGAGTGAAGACAGGATGCGAATGGACGGATCTCTTCTAGCTCACCTACAAATATGCTACAATATCAGTTAGAACATGATTGGAGGAGATAAATTCCACATGGGACATTTTTAAAGAGTCAAGAAAAAATAAACAGAAAAAAAAACATGAGTGCTGTAAAAAGAGATATGTACCACAGCATGGAAACAGGAGGTGGAGACTTTTCTTAAGGGTTTAAACACAACATGAATTGACAAATGATACAATTACATGCCACACTGTACAGCATTTTTCTGAAGTGTGTGCTTTCTTTCCCCCCTAGGTAGGTGAAACAGTTCATAATTTTTTCCACCTAGGCTAATCAGGCTTAGGACTTGCACAGGAAAAGACTTTTCTGCATTTCTAACCTTCAGTATAAAGTAGAAATCAACATGCAACCTCTCACCCCCCCCAAAACAGCTTCAGGAAAACAGATTATTTAACTGGATGTACATGTTAGTCATAGCTTCAGAGGCATCAGATAAGTAACAAGTACTAAATGCCTCATAGTTAGATTCTGAAACTTACTGTAGGTTTTTTCCCAGCTAGTTTTACCCTACTGAAAATGACATTCTGAGAACATACTGATAAACAGATGGATCAACAAGTGATACTTGTACACGGACACAGTACAATTTCCTTTGAAAATTGTATCCTACAGCCCTATTCTTGACTGCCTCTATGAACTGTCCTAAGAATTAGTCCCTAAACATATTTATGCTAGATCTTTCTACAAATCATCTAGGAAAATACCTGTTAACAGCAAATCATCTTCTTGAACAATAACGACATGCTGCAGCAAATAAAATTAAAAGTTTGCTGTTAAGAGTATTTCACATGTCTGCCAGCGATTTCTTGTCCATTTCTACGAGCACTATCTATAAAATAGGGGTATACCAGATAAATAAATAAATGTAATAAATAGCAAATAACTTCAGGCTTCTTAAAACAATTTAATACTACCATGGCTCATCTCCACAGACAAACGCATTAGAACTGGAAGCACATTAAATACACCACTGCATGTGACAGCCCACAGAGGCAAAACTCAATTATGCTACTACCATGAGACAAACATCTAAGTCACTTAATCTAAAGAAACTATAGACAATACTAAAATAATGCTTTTGAGAACGTATTTTGAGAATAATGTGTATTTCTTATGCAGATTTAGTATCTTCTCCCTTACTCATACACGTTCTTGCCCCGTGCTGCTACATGCACTATGTCAAACTAGGTGTTGGGGTAACTATGTGGAATCAGACCCATACAAACACATATGCACGCATAGCAGAAGGGGCTCTGTACACATACCAAGCAATGATATCAACAAATATCTAACGGAAACTCTTGGGGTGAGGTGGCTATCAGAGTCGTCAAATGCGTCCACTGTTACAACACAATCTTAGCAGCCCAGCAGCCTGCTCAACTACCTTGAATCTCTCACCCTTTTTTTTTTTACTTCCTTTTTTCTATCCCCCAAGTCTTCATCTTCTTACAAACCTATTGTGACATAATTTTTGTTTGGTAAACCAAAACTGGCAGCTGCTGCTAACCTTCCTCTTAAAGGCACTGTCCCATAAACAGCAGAACTAACGAAGTCCCATTTTCCGTAGATTTGCATTCTGTCTCAGCCATGTCCGTGTTCCAAGTAGTCACATTTCACCTCTATCCCAGATGCCTATTATCTTACCCTTCTCTTCCAAGCACTAGCCACAATATGCTTAACCTCTCATATCCTCTAACTACTAACTGAAGAAGAAAGCACTGCACTTTATACCTAGCTCCAACCCCACAGAATACTGCATACTGGCCAGCTGGCAGGCTACATACAGGCAACCACTAAGTTAATTCAAAATTTTCCCCTAAAGAGATCATCTTGCTCAATGAAGGCATCAATTTTAACAAAGCTTGTTAAATGTTATTAAAGTGTAAAATCTTTGAGGCCTCCTCCCTTGGCTAATTTCTTTGCTTAAATTAGCTGATAAGCTCCATGTCTATCAAGATACAGGATTAAAGAAAACATAATTGCTCAAAATTTGTTTCTTTAGAAAGACAACAAAAAGACAGCTTTTACACCACACAAGTATATAAAAAACAAGAGCAACTCTATTTCTTAAAAAAAAAACAAACCACAGAGAATAGGTGCATCTATCCATGTGAGAACAGTTGATTCTAAACTCCCAAACTGACAAAATGTCCTCCCTAGCATGCTTAATTAACTGTTTCTTAAAGAAATTGCATTTATATATTCTATTTGTCCTTTTAATAAGTATTTGCATCCTCTGACCATCTTCAACTGCATTTCAAAGTAGATGTAAAAGCCTCAAAGATAAAAAATGGCTTCTACAAATTTTGTGAAAACCAGCAGCTTTATAGGAAAAAAATCCATAAATTCATGCCTTTAGCGAGGGGAAAAAAGCAGGTGGAACTCTGCCTTCTCCACTGGCAGCCCCAGCAGACCAACCAGCCAGCATGCACATAGCACCAGATTTGACTAATTCTGGAACAAGCTTTAGATACTTAGCATATGAGTGTTTATCTAACTTAAGCAAATCATCAAAGAGTAAGCATATATAATGGCTTTGTCCCGTTTGTGGTAAATTCTAGAAAGCCTAAGAATATCATGATTAATACGCGCACAGTTTTTGTTGTTTGGCTTTGTTAAAATGTTTTTTCAAAACTCATATATGCAGTCTATAGAAATGTATAGTTTTTTTTCTACCACTGCATGTTCCCAAGTTAATGTTTTTCTAAATACTAAGGGAAGCACAAGTTTTACATCCATTCCAAACATCAATTTTTAAATAATGGAAATATTAAATTCTTTTTGTAGTATAACCAGGATCTGAATGAGTTTTAAAACACTCATGAAAGACAGTGAAATTTGATCTTCATCTGTGCTCAGAATAATAGGAAAGACCTACACATTTTCCATATTGCTACAAAAATTGATCACATAGCATTTTTCTAAGAACACAATGCATATTTTAAACAAACTAATCTTTTTCGTAAAATTCTGTAGCAAGATACTAACTTAAGCAAAGTTTAACTAGCATATTACCATAAGTCATACTTAAATTCTTGCCACCAAAAAGCCCCCTTAACACATTCTAAAAATCTTATTTAACTATACCTTAACTACACCTATAGCAACAAGAACTTCCTCAGTGATGCCATTCATTCAGCAACAGACACATTACAACAATATCAGGATACCATATGCAAACAACAGATCTTTCAACTTTAATAATGTCAACCTATTTCACTTGGTTTCACTAGAACTCAATTACCACTGCAAGGAACAGCAATATTCAGTGTCAGCATAACATAAAGACAGAAGGAATTCAGTAAGAAGCTGTATACTGTCTAGAATACTTTCTTGCATGAGAATAGAGCTTGCCAACCAGTTCAATAAAAATAAGCTCATAATCCTACTAATATTAAGATAAAGGTTTACAAAACTTTTGTCGGAGAAAACAATGTGTCAGTGATTTTTTTGGTAAGCATTCTCAAAAAAGGGTGAAACTGAAACAACTACTACACAGAAACCTTCCAACTATATTTAAGAGTTTATAAAGAATATATGCAATTGTAAATCTGACAGTTCCCTTGCTCTCAAAGTTGCATTTAAATATGTAGAACCCAATGCAGATCAGTTTATTTAGCATGGTTCAATAAGTTTTAGAACATCCACCAGCATTTCTCCTGTTTGAAATAGGAAGTATATACTTCTTCAGTTGAGATAACCTACTACGCAATTAAGGAGGAAAAAAAAAAACCCCAATTGAACCACTGTATATATTAGTGGGAAAAAGTTAACTTTCATTTCAATCATTTAAATATTTGAGTTTTGAGTATAGCTTTAAAAAAAAATCCAGTTCTGAATCACTGGAATTTTTGTTCTATTTCCTGTAAAAGCACCAACAGCAACATAGTTCAGCATTCCGCTTGCAGCAGTTCAGAAAAGATCAGCCTGATCCCTCAGTTCTAAATTTACAGTCATTTCATAAACTTGAGGTCACAACTGATCAACTTATTTCTTCCAGTGTTCCCAACCATGGAGATCATGATAAGGAGGTGGCACTTGCAAGAAGATGAAAAGCAATCCAGTTTTTTGTTTCAAAGTACACTCTCACAAAGAAATAGTTTGCCAACAGCTCTTTAGGCTCCCTAGCAAAAAAAAAAAAAAAAAAGTTTGCTGAGAATAATCTCTTCAACAGATGACCAGTTTAATTCTACAAGGCTTGAAAGGCATACCAGTTATCTATAAAACCAAAGATCATTACAAAACAACACACGATCTGAACCTTCAAAGCAACGCCATGGTGAGAAAAACCACTATCTTCTTCCATTCTGCCACTGCTGGAAAGGAGAAGTTTCTACCAGGTCACTGTCACAGGAAGAACACCCGTTTTCAAGAACTCTATTTTTATATTAGCAGATTTAAAGGAGGAGAGGAGAGAAGAACCCATTGACTTCTCTTGATGCTGAGGAGGAAAACGGATACATTTCAAAAAACTCTTTGAAAGCTGGTATAAACAAGGGTAGCACAGCATAGCAAGACTGCACTGCCCCCACATGTAGTGATAGGGATGATGCTTTTTCAAACATCTCAAAGCCAGAATTGGTATGACCCAAACCGAGTATCTGCACCAACAGCCTTCCTCCTCTCTTCCACTTTAAAGCCTCTCCCGTGAAGCAATACGAGAAAAAACACATCTGTCTTCTCAGATTTTAAAAGAAATTGAGAGTCAGCTCTGTGTTCATGCTGCTGCAGCACAAGCCAAGGTACAAACCTATAGATGAGCACCTGTAAATTTAATGTATGGACAAAAGCCACAAGTGACTAAAACTAATTTAAATTGAAGGGCAGAACTTGCTGAAGCTGATGACGCGTCTCCTAGTTTGTCAGCAGAACCTCCCCCGTGCCAAAAGCAGATATTAGAATTCTGAGGTTTGACAAAACCCAATTATAATAATAAAGAACAAATAACTGAAATCTGTATATGAAATGCAAATGCCTGGTTACCGGGTAAATCATCAACTAACCTGAAAATTATTCCAAATTCCAACAAGTTACAGCTAACCATGAATACAGTGCTATTGCTATAGATTCTCTAGCTCTCCTTACTGCAGTGCATGTGCAGTACCATTTTGGTGGCTGAAGATATGATACAAACCCATATGAACAGTCTAAGAGAATGACCCTGTATTTAAGTTACTCTTTCTTAACATCTACATAAGTCAGATTAGTGGAAAGTATATGCAACATCATTTTCGGTGTTCCACATCTCAACTTCAGAAACAGCTTTATTCAGTTTCTATCAAACCCCCTAAACCTACGATGACTAGAAAACCACACCTGAAACCCACTCCTGGCCAAGCATTCCTCCAGAATTCCTTTTTAAAGTATGTACTTACTATCATTAATACAGAAACACCTACAGGTCTTGGGCACCAAACAGGCTCTGCTGAGCTACCAAGTAAAGTACAAAGAGCACAAGGTCCCTGCCCTGAAGGCCTTGCTACATCTAACAGGACTAAGCATTCAAACATTCAATGCAAGCCTTTCAATGAATGACACCAAATACTACACACCTCCGCAGAGTGTTCCCAGGTCTCTCTCAGAGGAACAAATCGGGAAAAGAAAAAAAGAAACCGTATGCATCTCCTCACTTCAAAGTCTTTCTTATCAGAATAATTTAAAGAATTTCTACTCAACAATTAAACTGACTTGAATGATGGAAACTAACATCCCAAATACCCTATATATGGAATCCAGCCCAGCCAGCCACCGAAAAGACACCGGGCACCAAAAAACCGCACTTCTGACACTGCTACTCATCCTCAAATGGCGGCGGCTCGCCCAGGGCACTCACACCTGTCACCTGCCAGGCGCCAGGCCAGCCCCTTTCTCTCTCTCCTCCCGCAAAGCACGGCGAGCCCGCTGGCGGCCCTCTCGCCCGCGGCCCCCGAAACGCGGGTCCGACGGATCCCTCCTCGCCCGGTGGACGCTTCAGCCACTCGCGAAGAAGTTTCCATCTCCGCCTGGGCCCCTGCCCGCCTCACCGCGCCGGGCTGAGCTGGGGGGATGGGGGCTGCTCCCTCTCCACGCACGGGGATGAGCGGAGGGGCTCCTTCGTCTCCACACCATGGGATGGGGGGTTGGGGGACTGCTCCCTCCCCACCGCACCGGGATGGGATTGGAGGAGGGGGGGCTCCCTGCCCAAGCACAGTGATGGGATGGGATTGGGGGTGGGGTTGGCTCCCTCCCCACCGCGCCGGGATGGGATGGGGGGCCTGCTCCCCACCGCGCCGGGATGGGATGGGCCGGGGGAGGGCTGCTCTCTCCCCACCGCATCGGGATGAGCCGAGGGGATTGGGGGCTGCTGCCTCATCAAGCACCGAGATGGAATGGAATGGGATGGGGGGGCTGCTCCCTCCCCACCGCACTGGGATGAGCCGGGGCGACTGGGGGCTGCTCCCTTCCCAAGCACCGGGATGGAATGGGGGAACTGGGGGCTGCTCCCTCCCCCCTGCATTGGGATGGGCCAAGGGGGGGTTGGAGGGTGCTCCCTCCCCAAGCACCGGGATGGAATGGGATCGGCGGGGGGCTGCTCCTTCCCCACCACGTCAGGATGGATTTGGATGGGGGGGCTGCTCCCTCCCACGCCGAGGCCTCCCCTGCCCCTCCGAGGCCTGCGGGCCGGGCGAGCCCCGCGCCTCTCCCCGCATCCCGCGGCGCACAGGGAGCGGAGGTGCCAGCAGGCCCGCCTCGGCGGGGTCAGCCTTACCCCGCTGCTGCTGCTCCTGCTGCTTCTTCTTCTTCTCCTCCTCCTCCTCCGCCTCCTCCTCCTCCGCCGCCCCCACCACGGCAGCCGCCGCTACCGCCGCCACCAGCGCCGCCGCCGCCTCCGCCCGGCAGGGGGGACCCCGCCGACCCGGCCCGCTCCGCAGCCTCCCGCCGCCGCCGTCCCGCGCCGGGGGGGGAGGAGGAGGGCAGCGAGGAGGAGGAGGAGGCGGAAGGGAAGGGGGGGGGTCCGTGCTGCCGTCGCGGGCGGGAGAGGCCGGGCTGGGGGGCTCGGTGGGTGTCGGTGCCGCTCCGGTCTCTCAGCTGGAACCGCTCCCGGCTGCGCGTCGCTCCCGGCCTCCCCACCCCCTTCTTCTTCTTCTCCTTCTCCTCCTCCTTCTTCCTCCTCCTCCTCCCCCCACTCGCTGCTCTTCCAAATCAAAATAGTGTCACAATATGGCGGCGGCGGCTCAGCATCGCGAGACCTGGCCCCGCGTGCCGAGAGCGGGGGGGGCGGTGCGCGCCAATCGGCCCCGGGCGGGGTCTCGGCCGCCACCGCCCACAGCTGCGCGGGGAGGGGCGCGGGGTGGGGGGAACGCGGGAGTCCCGCGCCGCGCGCCGGAGGCCACGCCCCCGCGCCCGTTGCGACCTCACGCTCCGGGGAGGGTTATAGACCGTAGGCTGGGAAAGACCTTTGAGACTGTCACGCCCAACCGTACCTGTCCTCTACTAAATCATATGCCTAAGCACTTCATCTACCTGTCTCTTAAACACCTCCAGGGATGGGGACTCAAACAGCTCTCTGGGCAGCCTCTGCCAGTGCTTGATAACATTTTAAGTGAAGACATTTTTCCTAATGTCATAGAATCATAGAATGATTTGAGTTGGAAGGGACCTTAAAGATCATCCAGTTCCAACGTCCCTGCCATGGGCAGGGACACATCCCACTAGACCAGGCTGCCCAAGGCCCCATCCAACCTGACCTTGAACACCTCCAGGGATGGGGCATCCACAGCTTACCTGGTCAGCCTGTGCCAGTGCCCTACCAATCTTATGGTGAAGAAATTCTTCCTTATATCAAGCTTAAATCTGCCCTTCTTCAGTTTATACCCATTCCCCCTCATCCTATCACCACAAGCCTTTATGAGTAGTCCCTCTCCAGCTTTCCTGTAGCCCTTTCAGGTACTGGAAGGTTGCTGTAAGATCTCCTCGGATCCTTCTCTTCTCCAGGCTGAGCAATCTCAACTCTCTCAGCCCGTCCTCATATGGAAGGTGCTCCAGCCCTCTCATCATCTTTGTAGCCCTCCTCTAGACCCGTTCCAATAGCTCCATATCCTTCTTATGTTGAGGATTCCAGAACTGGACACAGTACTCCAGATGAGGTCTCACAAGAGAAGAATAGAGGGGCAGAAGCACCTCCCTCCGCCTGCTGGCTACGCTTCTTTTGAGGCAGCCCAGGATATAGTTGGTCTTCTGGGCTGCCCAACTTAAACCTCCCCTGGTGCAGCTTGAGGCCATACCCTCTCATCCTATCACCTTTGACTTGGGAGAAAAGACTGTGTGTCCCTGCCCATGGCAGGATGGTTGGAACTAGATGATCTTTAAGGTCTCTTCCAACTCAAACTATTCTATAATATGAACACCCACCTCACTACAACATTTCAGGTAGTTGTATACAGTGATATGATCTCCCCTCAGCCTCCTCCTCTCCAGGCTAAACAACCACAGTTCCCTCAGCCGCTCACAAAACTTGTTCTCCAGATCCTTCACCAGCTTTGTTGCCCTTCTCTGGACATGCTCCAGGACCTCAATGTCTTTCTTGTAGCCCAAAACTGAACACAATATTCGAGGTGCAGCCTCATCAGTGTTGAGTACAGGCACAGAATCAATTCCCTGGTCCTGCTGGCCACACTGTTTCTGATACAAGCCAAGACGCCTTTGGCCTTCTTGGCCACCTGGGCACACTGCTGGCTCATGTTCAGTCGGCTGTCAACCAACACCCCCAGGGTCCTTCTCCTCCAGGCAGCTTTCAAGCCACTCTTCCCCTAGTCTGTAGCAGTGCACGGGGTTGTTGGGTCCCGAGGGCAGGACTTGGCACTGGGACTTGTTAAACCTCATCCCATTGGTGTCAACCCATCCATCCTGTTCAGATCCCTCTGTAGAGCCTTCCTACCCTCAGGCAGATCAACACTTCTGCCCAGCTTAGTGTCATCTGCAGACTTACTAAGGGTACATCAAATCCTTTCATCCAGGACATTGATAAAGAGATTGAGCAGAGCTGGACCCAGCACTGAGCCCTGGGGACACCCAGAATTTCTGCCCTCCCCAGCTCTTGTCCCCTCTCGTCCTGGCACCTGGGGAAGCAGGGGTTGGGTAGCTGTGCTGCCCACCGGCGAAAGGGGAGGCCAGTGGGAAGCGAAGCAGGGTTTAAGAGAGCCGGGGGGAGGAAGGCCAGCCATTGCAGAGGGTAGGGTCTGCAAGGGGGGAAAGAAACTAGGAAAAGCAGGGTTAATATCCCTATATCCCAAACAGTTGTTCTGAGAGGGAATTGCCAGACACTTTCAGTCAGGAATACTGGTGCTCTCTTAAGTTTATTCATGCTTCACACGGAGTATGTGGTTTCTGTCATCCCCTTGAGGTGTAGCTCAGGCTAATTCTCTTTTCAAAATGCCTACTGGCCAGCGGGAACCTGTATGCTGGCTGGCGAAACCCTCTGCTCCGCTCTGCTCAGCAGCCACCAACACCTGCAGAAGGGATCCCTGTCCCTGTCTGCAGGGCCTGAGAGGCCGCGATCCACAGGAGGGGAGCATTGCCATCCTCGGGGACAGAGGCCCCAATGGGTCCTAGCGTGGGTCCTAGCGTGCAGACTTGAGAATAGAGATCCAACTCCTCCTACATGAGAAAGACAAGAATCCTTGATTTTAGTGGGATGTTCAAGCAGTTCTTTGTATTTCCACAGTCAGGAAGTTTCATCTTAAATGCAAAAAACAACTTTTAGATGAATGTGTAAAATCATCCACTAAATCAATTGGTTTTGAGGAGCGTGATACCTCACACTATTTAACTTTTTCTCACTCTTCCTGTGTTTCCTTTGTTCCTGGCTCTCTCAGATCCTCCTTCCTTCTTGCAGCGATCAGGTGCTACCCATGCTGTCAAAAATGGGCAGTCCATCCATTCATCCTTGCATAATCCTACTCCACAAAATACAGTCAGAAATCGTTTAAAAGTGATCTTTGTCACCTGTAACAGAAGGAAACTGTCTGAAACACTGCAACATAGAACAGGGCCTGGCAGAGGAAAGGGATGTGATGGGGCTTTCCCCATACAGAAGTGGTACTCGGCAGAAATCAGTAGAGATAAAGGTACTCCTGGAGGCACCAGTGATTTCCAGCGTGTATGAAAGGAATTACAAATCTGCCAGGCCATAAACGCCTCAAACCCTTGAAAGCTGCATTATCCATTGCAATGGTGTGATGAGCGAATGCCATACTTTCTTCATTAGACTGTCAGACTGGCCCATTGACAATCGTGAGATAGAGTTACATGAAGTAATAAAAAACTAATGTGGACTAGGAAGGAACTAAATTATTTGTGGCAACTTAGGCTGTATGTTTGGTTACAAGAAATAAAGTTGAGTTTACCATTGCAACAATGGATATTTTTCAGAAATGATTGAAAATATATTTTCCATATTTTCCAAATGTAAGTATTAACAAGTGGAAAAAAGCCCCAACCCTCTCAACTGTGTTTAGTTGAAACTGTCAAAGAGAGAATCCAGAGTAAGCAACTGCAGAGACTGGCTTTGCTTGGAGTAAGAAGGGAGAGAGGGAACATGACACCAATGAGTCTAATAGTGACCTGTTATGCATGGAGGAAAAAAAAAAAAAGAAAAAAAGGAAGAAGGCAGACAGTTTTTTTCCCTCTCAAATGTGGAAATATAAGTGTGTATATACATTCCAGCAAGAATCAGTAATTTTCATGACCTACAACAGAGAAGTCTGCAGATCATTTGTATATCAGTAGCATGGCACATGAAATGCCTGTGTCCCAATTTCATTGCTCAGCCTATCTAGAGTCAGGGTTATACAGGGCAATTTGTTTGTTAATGGTGAAGAAAATACTTATTTCCCCGATCCAGACAGAAATTAATATAGTGCCTTACAAAAATGGGTAGTGGGGCATCTAGAAAGAAGACACAATGGAAACATCAGATCACAGAGAGCTGTACTAGGGTTGATCCACTGTGCAGGCGCATTAACCAAACCTACTTCTTTTGCGACCCATACTGTAGACAATTCATGATCTGCTCCATCATCCATTCAAGTGCACTGTTCTTGAACTCTTCCAGCACAATCATTTCAAATTTTGCTGTCTGACCTTTCAGACAGATGGGATAGTATACTTATATGAATACATTTTGTTCACTAGAAACTGAGTTTATTTTGCTAAGTTTAACACCAAGTTAAATATTTGACCCTTTTGCCTACAGTTGCTAAAATAGGGATTTGTTACAGGAGAGTGAAAGACCATCTCTCACTGCTCCATCGATGGTATTTACTGCAGTGCTTAAGCACTGGGATCATGTGAGTGAACTGCACTGTCCTTTTCCTCTCCACACTGCATGTGTCTCGTTGCTACAGTTGCTCTCCTCTCTTCTATAGCAGTTAATATTGAAGAAATTTTTAACACTTTCTGAAAGTCAAAGAACAACTTTCTGTGAAACCTTGAGAAAATAGTTCTGTATACTGAGATTCAGAAAAGAATTCTTTTCCTATGTATCTGGAATAAGAAGTAGGAGGAATTATCTAATCTTAAAATCTGGGTGTAGCTCTTATTGTGGTGCAGATGAAGGTTTCAATCACCAGTGAGCACAGGGAGCTGCACACCCAGCAGTAGGGTTGATTCAGAGCCTTGCTTCTTCCCCTGTAGATTTTAGATCTTACCCATTTTTTTTTGCCATACAAGGTATGAGTTCGTGTTTTTAAAACCTTCATCAGACTGTTTGTATTCTTTACTGCTACAAAGAGAAAGTTTAAATAGTATTGGGGAATTATTCTAAATATATTGTGTAAGAAAGCCATTTCTGTAAAGTACAGTCAAACTTGTCAGCTTTGTACTGACATTCCTGATGCTGACATTTCCTGTGAATGCTTTTTAGAAAAAGTAAGAGAACAACTCCCATTAAAACCAATCCACAACTGGCATAATTATTTCTGAAATGGAGTTTAAAATTACCGCTCTTGTTTCCTGTGGAACAGCAGTCCAGCTATTGATGTTTAGTTGGAGGAGAGTGTTGTAATCTGTAGTGTCAATATCCTAGTTTACTCTCATTTTTTTCTGTTTTAAATGTCACTGTAATTCTAAGTCTGGCTTAAAAAACAAACCAAACTCAAAACATTCTTCTTTAATCAGAAACATCAGCTCTAGGAGCTCAGAATTTATGGACAATCTTAAAATAACAATTACAATCATTCAAATAGAAGAAAATGTTTTGGTAAAGAAATGAGTTTCAGGTCAAATTATTCAAAGACTATAGTGAAGTCAGGTTGCTTAGATTGCACAGTTGTGCAGTTAGAAAAGCTGTTGCACCCTGATGTTTTTCTTTTTAATCCGCAGTACACAAACAGCTCCACTATCACTGCTGAGACTCCCCTAATTTTCCAGGTTGCTCCATTCCTTTCTTCAAGATAGCACCAACTTTTTTACTCCTAACAGTTCATCTGTTTAGGAGTAGAGAGCAAACATGACATTTGAGATAAGGATGTGATTAAGAGGTGCCTTAGTAGTTCATGAGTTCTAGCAGCCTCACAAGATTAGGATAGGGCCTTTGCATACAGGAAACCCATTGAAAGAGACAGCCTACCCTGGCATTTCAATCTTGAAAGCATAGTGATCTGTGTTACAGTAGAGCAGTGTTGTAGGCTATGTATTAATCCAACATACCGAAGTAATATTTTGTTTGACACTTGATAAGACCTTTTTTAAAAAATATCTTGAAACACCATTCATTTATATTGGTCATGAGTGTCTTAGAAGAATGTTTAAGCTTGAAGGAAGATATCCTAGCCTAGCCAAAGCAATTCTGAAGCATTTTAAATAATTGTTTTTAACCTGGGATAGACCACCACGTTAAATCAATCTTTTGACTAATTTGGAAAGAGTTCATCATTGGTAGCTTCAACAATTTAGAGATCTGTCAGTGCTCGGAATAAAAGACTTAGAAATGTATTAATAGAAGCCCATATATGTTCACTTGACATACAGTTGAGTCAATACCTACTAGGGACACAAATCTTGTATTATTTAATGTTACCATATGCTTCTTTTGTGAAATTATTTTTTGAAAACTCAATGACATAAAATATAGGAAGCCAAGACCATTTTAGGCTCCAAGATACTTCAGAAGAAATACTGGTCGTGTTTCTTCTCAAATCCTCTGTTTCCTATGCTTTATGGGAAATTCAGTGGAAAATAATTATAAAAATAAATTTCTGCTTTTCTTGAGATGTATACGATATTAGTATACAGTCACTGCATGTCTTTAGGGTCTTGATTCAGCAAAACACCTAGTCTCTCGCTAAAGTCCATCTTTATTCAGGATCCCTTTCAACCACTTGCTTAAACTTGTCTTGAAACGCAAAGCAGAGAGTGGGCTTAAGTGACTTTCTGGCCTAGTATAACTTGCTGATTTGAGGCAGAAAACCTACCTTGAATCTAAACAAATGACTTTGCTGTTCCAGATTCAAATCAGGTATGGATGTTTTCATAATAAAAAGCCTTGCAGGACATTTTAGAGCTCTTCAATTTTCCTGCTACTGATTTTAACCTCTTTGTCTCATTGACTTCAGCCAAATCCCTTTCCTTTACACACTTTGTAAATGTGAGAGTGTGAGTGTAAACTGCAGTATGCTTAATGTCATTACATATATTAACACACCAGGGGCAATAATAACATTGTGTTTAAATTCCCCCAAATGCAACTAGGTTATTGGTAGATGGCTAGTATATTTTAAAAATAACCCAGAGTACTCTCTAAACCTAAATGGTTCATCGTAAATTTCTACATCATCTTCTGGCCTCCCGCCCCACTGCAGTAATTACCTTAACTCTTCACCCAATAATACTACTCTCTCAACAAATCCTTTGCCTGCTATTAAGTAAAATTAAAGCTTAGTACAGATTCTCTGCATTCTTTCTTCTCTTCAGCTGTGGTGCTTGACAGCTTGCATGGTACATATGAAACACACAAAGCCTTTAAGCCATCCTGTATTCTTAAAAAAAAAAAAAAAAAGTAACTTGGAGCTCTCTAATGCTGATATGTATTACAAACAGTAAATTTTGATGAAGACCAGTACTGGATTCTCCATTTCTATAGAAAGCTCACTGATTTAACAAACAGAATCAGTCATGTAAGCTTATATATGCACTGCACCAGTTTGTTTCCTCCTGGATCTCATGCAAGCCCTTGTAAGGAGAAGGCAGGTCAAATTAGTGGTCCATTCTGTCCTAAGTCTGTCTGAGATTGCCAGCAGAAGTGAAAATTGCAGGAACTAATTTCACTATGTCATCTCACTATCCTCTAGCTACCCCATCAAAATCACCAAGTTCCTGTTCTACTTGTGGGACTTTGAAATTTTGGGTTGAGCTGTGTTTCAGTCATCTCATCTCAAGGTTTTACCTTTTCTGAGGGAAAATATCTCTTGTATATACCCACAGCTAGAAATGTTCAATATCACAGAGCAAAATATTAAGAAATACTGAACTTCTAATTGTCTGGCTCACTAGAATTAAGAAAGGTCAGTTGTCTCCAAGCTAAAATGCTCAATATGACTAGGAAAACCCACACAGAAAATAAAGTGGTCATTCATGAAAACAATCAGCTAGTATCTCAGCTGGGTTCAGCTACTACAAGATCATGTAGAGGTAGAAGAAATTGTGGGAAGTTTGTTAGGAGTTGCGTGATGTGTGTGTTTAAAGGAATGCATTAATGTCCAAAAATTTTAGTGTTCATTTGTTAGCACTTTTTTCTTCCCAAGATCCTCTGTTAAATAACAACATACCTGAAAAACCCTGCAGAAGTCTGTTCTTCCATCAGGAGAGCACCCGTTCTGTGAAATACACACAATCTTCAAGAACATAACACAGAAACTATAACCGAAGCTAAGCCAAATACAAATTTGTGCTTAAATATAGGCATAGGAAAGTTCTGTTGGCTTTACTCACGTGCTTAAAATTAAGCATATGTTTTAACACTTTACTGGATTAGAGCCCATGTCAGCAAAATAAATTTCTTCGGAAGAAGCAATAAAAACGTAGCTCGCAGTGAGGGACAGCAGAGCCATTCACAGCTAAAGGAGCTTTAAAACACTAGCTGGTATTTATATATTTAAAGAAGAAATCAGGCGTTAAACAAAACATTTATTTTAGATAGCTATCTAATTAGTCTGCTACAGAAGCACCTTCATTTTTCTTGATTTAATGAAAAGCATTTTTTGCATCCTTGCATCCCCAAAAGCAAAGTAATCACACGACAAAATAAAAAATGTTTTGCAAGCACAAGCATCAAAAGCAATTTCCCCACTGTTTAGTAACAGCCTGGCTGTTCCACCGGTACCATTGCATTCCCTGGACAAGGGGACAGACAGGAGGTCAAGCTTTTTAAATGCTGCGTCTCATTACACATATGCACCTGAATTTTCACATTCAAGTGTATATAATTGTATATAATTGCACATATACAATAAATGTCAGCTAACTAATTCACTTGTATGCATTGTGCACCGATGTGTATTTATTTTTAATGCTAAGAACCTCTCTAAATATTTGGTATTGTACGTCTAGCCCTTAAAGAGAGCTTACATCATTTGCAGAAACAGAATGGATACAATTCTACTAGACTGTGTCTATGTTAATTTTATTTTTTCCAGCAAAAACTTTCTGTTGCTAACAACAGTGCAGCAAAGTATGAATTCTAGTTTAGATATAGCTCCTTTGGCATTTTAAGTGCGGTGCTATCTGGCCCTGTTCAGAACAGCTCTGTCTTGTATATGGAGACACCAGTGGTCACAGCAGGTTACTTTGTATTAGCGCTTTGGCTCTTCCAGTAGCAGTGGAACTGTACCAATGGGCAATCCTCTCACTGATGTCCTTATGCTGAAAATGTGTTAAACTCCTTCACAATAACAGCATCATTTATTCCTTTACCGTTATTTCACACCTGAATTACCTGGCAGTGCATGTGTATTTTATTTTCTATGTTTTCAAAAAGAAAATCCTTCATTCAAATACCAGATATCATAATTTGTATTTAAGTTAGCTTTTTCTCCCATCTTTAGTAGCCCCCCTCTCCCCCTTATAGAAAATTTTCCAAAGGGGGCAATGTTGCTTAGTCCACAGTCTGCTGGTGTTTGTGTTCTTGTCTCATTCCCAGCCAAGCCTCCGGACAGACCGATTTGTTATTCTCAAGTTTTTCAAAAAAGTAGTGTGTAGGGTGCAAAGAGAGACAGTAGTGTCCCCGCAAAACGGAAGAATAAAGATGGGTCTTCCCTCACCCTTACGACACACGAGAGAATCTACTAGAAACCCCAGCTCTGAGACATAGAAAGTAAGTTTTCATGAATCCATTATCTTCAAACCCCTGATTTCACCGGGGTTCAAATCTCTGGATCTTCAATCCTCCTTTCATATTTTATTTCCACAGTTTACTGCTTAATGAAGACATATTCAATGTTCCAATGCCCTTTAGTACAAACAAACATGAACTAGGAAATGTATTGACTGCATAAAACTTACAAAATGGCAGAAAGAAAGAAAAATGGCTTTATGAGAGTGTTTTCTCTGGTAATCCTTATGGACAGTTATGGGACACTAATTACCAGGGTTCATCAAAAGCAATCCATACTTCTTCCTACCTTTTATGTCAGAAGTTGCCTTTTCTTCAAAATTCACCCCTTTATCAAGACTTCTGAGGTCCCATTTCAATTTCTGCCACGATGGCAGTGATGTGTACAGACACCATTAATTGAGTTAAAGTTTTTAGTTGCTTTTAAAACTGCACACTTCTAGTAAACCACTGTGCTGCCTGTTCAGCAGGAAATAAGCACCTTGGAACTTATAGCACATGCCAGTCATGTCTCAATTCCATTGTATTCCCATCATCTTCTACTGATGGGCAGCAGACCTGAGCACAAATTGAAATTGTGTTGTGCTGCACGTGCAGCCTTTGTGTCGAGACAGTGCTGCAAAGAAGCCTTAGTATTCACCTGCGCATTGACCAAAATTATGGAAGAAATGGAACGTTGATTCATTGGCAGTAGCATCAAGTTTGGGGCTAAGTCAAGCTGGCCAATGAAGCCAAGATGTGCTAACCTGTTTACAAAAACCAGTCCCATACACCAGGCTAAGATATGAGATGGCCAGAATGATAGTTCAGACTCACCAACAGTTAACTCAGTGCTGTGTTTTTAAATAGCTGTAGTAATGGAACCATAAAAACTCCTACCACGTTGAGGTCTCCAGCCTGGGAGCTTTTTCCTAGTGTACTACATATTTTAAAGCTTAATCATCAGCCCTTCTCCAAGCAAAACTCCTACCCATTTCAGTTAATCTTTGTCAGAATCAGCCTGGTACTGAGTAACAGGCTGCAGTTAGAGTAAAAATTAAAAAAAACCCCAAACTGTCTCTAATCACAGAAATGAAGTTCTGAAATAGTCTTCCAACAGTAATGACGAGTGAAAAACAGTTTCAAAATGGAATGAAAACGTATTATTGCAGCTTCATGGAACTATGTTCAATGAACCATAGGGGTCTCATCCAGTTCAATTTCGTAGCTACTAAAATCCAACACCTGGTGTTCATCTGAATTTTGTATATGCATTGAACTGTTCCTGATTAAAATAATTGTCACTGAGTGTTTATTTCAGTGAGACCACCACCCTCAGAAAAAGAGAAGACTTAAACCACTGCTAGTAACTGTTCTTTTATAGTAAGTCACTTATCAGCTCACTTGTAAATACCTGATGTCCAACAGCATAAACAGACTTTGTTTTTAATTTGGAGACTTCGGTTTTATTTTTAGGAGTAATATTTCTATCCAGAAGTCTTCCTACACAAATTTTTATTCCAGATAATGAAGGTTTGCAAAGATGCTGCAAATATTAAATTACAAAAGCACCTGTGTATTCCTAAAGCAATAAATTTTCAAGAAGTAAGTGTGTTTCAAGTGTGATTACTGCTCTTAGGAACTTTAGGGTTACAAATCAGTACTTTTAAATCTAAACTAGCTTCTACTCATCAGCTTATATAGGAGAAAAAAATACCCAACCCAAAATAGCATACAACAAAGGATACAGAAGAGAAAAATAGGTTCCAATTATTATCTCGGTTATAATTATCCTAACACTGAAAACAAGAAAAGGAAGATCACAGTGAAATCAAACAGATGTAAAAAACAATTCAGATACAGAGCTAAGGTACTGCAGCTGAGACTTATAAGGTACCTAAATAAAGAACAAGTAACAGAGTATGTTGCACAAGAGGAGGCCAGAGATGATTTTTATAGTGTCTAAGTCAAGATGTCTTGCATAGTAGGTTTCCTCCTGGTGGTTCATTGGTGATAAATCATTAATTTAATCTACCCAACTTTTAGTTAAAGTATGTATAAGCCATTCATTTTGACTCACAATTCATTGGACTTAAATCTACAGCCTTTATTTCTCATACCTGTAATATAAGTAAATTTGTAGTTTGCAGCTTACACAATGCAGCTTCAAAAAAAGAATGATATAGACCATGTGGCCATGTAACTGAGCAGTATAACTACAAGGGCTTTTTGTGGGTTTTTTTTTTGTATGAATAGGAATGTACATACAGAAAAATCGTAAAGATGTAGTCAATTTGGAGCAATGTAGTGGTGAAAAAACAGTACATAGTGTCATTCCAGAATGGAATCAAATAGAAATGTTGTGAAAGGGTGGGGGAAAAACTTGTAGTACAGTGTGTAATTTTCTACTGAAACGGAAAAATGTGCTGTCATAGACGATGCAAGAGAAGAACACTGTACAACATTAAAACAATGCATTTCAATAAAGGAGTTAGTTTGCAGATAGTACACCTGCTTTTCTTGTAAGGTGTTTCATATTGCAGTTGTTTCACTAAAATGAAGAACCCTTTCATGGATATCTTGCGGCAAACATTGCCTTTTATTCATATTGATTTGTAACACTTCCTAGAAATTGCTTTAACCATCTTATTATAAAGAAACAACATAAAGTGGATGATTTTGAAACAGCAATAATTTGCTCTTACGAAAAAATGTGTATAATAATTTGAATAGTACTTTTAGCAGTATTGTGGTAGTACCACTTCTAGGCACTGAAATTAGGCTGAAAATAGCTATTGAAATACAGTAAAGTTGCAGTATCCAATATCAGTTTACATCTTCTTGAGATAACACAGTTCCCTGCCTTTAAATATGCAGGTCGGATAATCAGAGCATAATCAAATGTACCCTTAAAGTGTCTTGCTGAGCATGGTTCCAGCGTGGCTCTAATGTGGCTGGTAGAGATGTTTTGTGTTCTGGTTAGCTGGCCAAGGATTAAGTTAATACAGCTTTTAGTCTTTGTACTTAAAGAAAAGATCAGTAGTTAAAGAGAACTGTTTAACAAATCAGTGATGTGTTTTAAGAGGCCTCATTACTGTGTTTTAGGTACTATTAAAACATCTTAAAATCTGCAAAGTCTTTGGTGAGTGAACATGAATTCCTGTTTTAATACTAGCTAGGAGAGCATTTAAAATGTAAATGTGAAGGATTTTGGTCATCAACCTCGTGAAGCTGACTAGTGTAGAATGTAATGAGGTCCTATGCTCATGGTGTAACTGCAGGTAGTATGAGGCAAAGTTGTTTGGAGTGTCATACCAACAGCAATGTGTGCTGTGTCAAATCACCCTATGCAAGCAGAAACTCCCCTCTGGTTTATAACAACCTATGCAGGAGCAGAGGGAGGGATACAAGGCTGCAGGAACTACCAGTCAGCGGTCTGTGGTGCACAGCTACAGCCCTACCTGGCTCTGCAGCACATCTTTAAATAGACTTCATATTAATCAAGTTTATTTTATGAGCAGAGTTCTTTCATGTCACTACTCAGCATAGAATACCTGGACCAGGCAACACATGCCTTAGTGACACCCTGCTTAAGAGTGTGTAATGAACAGATGCTGAAAGCAGTACAATATGTCTTTTAATCAAAATGCAGGGCAGTTGTTTGCCCATGCTCAAAAAGGAAGAACTGTTTATATTGCTACTGATAATGCTGTGATCTTATTTTTAAGGGAAAACAGAAAATAAGAAGTGAGCAAGGGATTCCTGTTAATAAAAACATTTGTTGAGTGCTTTAATTTGTGACATTTTAATTCTGTAGGAACCTGCTTACCTGTAAAATATGTATTTCCTTTTGTGGTAAGAAAAAAATAATGTGCCAGCCACCTAACTCTGGAGGCATTGCGGATGTCTTACTTAAGAGTAAAAATATGTAGGGCAACACAGCAACAAACAGATTTGTAACATGCAAATCTACACGTAGAAAAAAACTAGCTCCAAAAACCAAAGAGCAGCAGAATTACCTGGGCAAAGGATGGGTCCTTCCTTCTCATGCAGGACAGAAACCAAGACTGAACAGTCATACACTGGGAGCATGGAGCCACCGGCATTTGGTATGCATACAACACAAAACAACCTGAAAACACAGAAAACCTTCACCATGGCAACAGCAAAAGCTGAGAAATAGATCAACTGCATCACTGAATTATATCAAAATACAGAAGAGTTCCATTATAAGAACATCTTTTCCATGATGGTCTCAATGTAATATTTCTGCCTCATATTAGGTAAAATTCTAACTATTACTAGAATTCCTTTAGTTTCCAACATGATTAGAACAAAAGATATTAAAATTTTTTACTAATGTTTTCTGGTTCATTTCTACCAGTGTACTGTTCCTTCGCAAACTTCTACAATTCTTAGATTTAAACTTACAAACAAGCAACTCTCCTTGTTATTTGTGCTTCTGTGTTTCCTTTTAAAACTCAAAACCTATGCCTTTTAATTGTGTCAGGAGTTTTTCTTATTCATAGCTTTTTAAGAATATTTCTACTAAGAGATGGTTTTTGGTCATCATTCACATTATTTTGTTTCAGTTCTTTTTTCAAAAGTGCCTGGCTGACATGTGTTCTCGCTTTCATGAAATGATCTTTTTTTAAAACACGAAGAACTTCCGAGTAAACACTGTCATATTAGGCTTTATAAACAATAATAAAGGCAGTAAGATACAGAAAGTAATGTTGCCCTACGCATTGGCTTTCAGGGTTCAAAGATCAATTTTAGTGAAACTGGGGAAGAGCAACAAGGAAGGATTAGAAGTCAGAAAAATTCAGCCTATGAGGAAAAGATTGAAAGAACTGGTGCTGCTTGATCAAGACAAGAAAAGACTGATGGCAGATAAAATAACAATCATCATATGTGGAACTGTTTCATCTGCTTCAGGGTTTGTGGCTAGACTTTAAGTGGACCTTTCTTAACAGTGAGTGCAACAAAAGCATTGCAATAGCCAGGGGAGTTCACACAGTTCCATCTTTAAAGATTTCTACAAACAGGTTAATGTATAAACATCTGTCAGAAATGCTGTTGGGTATAGTTCATCCCTTGGGGGCTGGATTAAATTACTTCTTTAAGTCTTTTTGAGGCCTATTTCTATTATACGTGATTCTGGTTATGCAATACAAATTTGCAAATAAGATGAAAACATTTTTGTTAGCTTATCCCAATTTTTTTACTGTTGTGATCAGCTCCTATATGCATGTAAGACACTACCACATCAGATCCATGCAAAAAATTATTTAGTGTAAACAGAAAAAAGATTTGCATTTTTACGAAGTCTTATGGTTCACTAAAGTCTGTACTTCCCTTCGTTACCTCTTCCCTTGCACTAACAGATGATAAAGGAACAAGCCACTTTATTCTTTAATGCTATTCTGTATTAGAAAATATAATTTCATGCGTTGTCTCTAAGAAGACTGGTCCATTATGGTTGGACTCGATGATCCAGTAGGTCCTTTCCAACCTAATGATTCTATGAGTACTCCAGCTCCTATATTCCAATTAATATACAAAAGATTTGGAAGGATCTCCTGGGTCATAAAGCCCGCATCCCTCTTATCAGAGTCAGCCATGCAGTCTATAGTTTATCAAGTTTAAATTTGTTTGCAAAGTTCTGCCTTAAAATGCTGTTTCCATTATACTGACTGGGTAGCTGTTTCCAGGCCTCTTTCCTCTGATCTTTCAAAACATTTTAAGTTTTCAATGCAAATTTAGTTAGGGGAGTTTATACCACTTTGTTCTTGTGCCAGCACTGATTATTACCTTAAATATCTCCTTTCTGTTCCCCAGTGACAGCAATCCTACCTCCTCTTGGGTTTTAGGTTAATTTTTTTTGGTCTCTTCTTTAGCTAGTCCCTTAGCCAGGTGCCTTTTCTCCTACTGATTTTCATCTTTGCTACATTAACTCTCGCTATCCCTGATGTGTTTCTTTGACATCCAGGTGGACTGGATCCAATGTTTTCCTTGACAGCAAGAAGATCATTTGGTAAAGACATGCACCTCATCAGTATGGTGTAATATACTCCTAGACTATATTTTCCACTTTATCATATTTTTAATTTTTCTTGATATCTTCAGTTATATTTCATAAAATATTTACAAGCCTTGCACAGGGTTGAGATATCATCAATGGATCCAACTGCTTAAGTTGTAGTCTTACATCATTCTAATCATAGGACCTAGAGCACAATCTTGTGAGGAGCAGCTGAGGGAACAGGGCTGTTTAGTCTGGAGAAGAGGATGCTGAGAGGAGACCTTATCACTCTCTGCAGCTACCTGAAAGGAGGTTGTAGTGAGGTGGGTGTTTTTCAGGTTGCGTGGATGCAGTTACACTTCTAAATTCCACTTTAACCCAAATGTAAGCACTTCAGTGCTTACGAAGTTACTTCTTTATCAGCAATTTGCTGATAAAACTTGAGTCCAACAGGAATTAAAGAGAAGCTTTATGGCTGTGGACTACCTGACATTTCTAACCACATCAGACTCCCTAACCTCTGCAGTTTGCCTCTCTGTAAAGGAGCAGTAACACCCTAGCAGAGTTTATGTAACTGCTACTCAATATTGCATTAAGCTTCCTCCATCTGACATGTAAAACTTCCACCTGCTCAGTTACCCAAGTCCTGACTTGAACTAATGACTCTTGATACTACAGTGCTATATTTGCTCCTAGCAAGCTGATAACAGAAGTGTATGGAGGAGAGCCTGATCCAATTTATGCTATAACCTGAGATGATAATTGTTTTACACGGGCTGTTATCACTTAGCAGCAGAATCTTTTTAAGTTTGTTGCTCTGTAGAGAAGAAGGAAACTGCCCATACAGTGAGAAATCCATGTGCTATGATGTTTTAAAATGTCAGAGAGCCACTACTGTATCATTCACTTTAATTTTATGCTTTGACAGTGCTGTCAATGAGTCTTGGTATTTTGTCATTGCTGTACTATTTGTAAAAATCTGTTTCTCTCCATGGGTTTCCTCTTTAATTTCTGTGGTTGGCAGCCTTGTTATTTGTTTTTCTGTATAACGGAAGTTCTAGAACTAATGATAGAAAGCAAAGTGTTGCTGTAAAAAAATATTCTGAGGCACTGTTAAAAGATTGTTCTGTTCACTCCCTTCTCTTCTGCATGTTTTAACAAATCTCCTGTTATCAGGTAGTGCTGAGAGCAGAGCAAATGTGGAGTCTAGAATGCCAGCAAAGATGATCGAGTTTGCAGTAATAAAGTGATAAAGTGCAGGAATAAACAAAACATTGCAGCATGCTTTAAAGATTAAATCCTGCTCTTTGTTTGAACATTTCCTTTGCCTCATCCATACAAAATAAGTACCAAAAAAGCCCAGCAAGTACAAAATAAGCCTCTTTATCCCTACAGAGCAGAGTGAGGCAGCTCATAGACTTTCTGTTTAAGCAACTTTGTAAAGCTCTGGTTATCAGTGAAGCTTCTGAACTTGTAAATCTGGCAAATTATGTTACTACCTTTATGCCCATTTACAATCTCCAATCTCCAGTTCCTGCCCTCTTCCCCAGCCTTAATGCACGCCCTGTTCCTGCTGCTGTATGCACAATCAGCTTTCTGAATATTTCCTCACAACATTCAACACAACTCAGCTTACCACCTCTAAATAGTTCCATCTGCTCCATTCTCTGAAACACTATAAGCTTTATGGTCTCCTTCTTTTCCCAGCTGCCTGGTCACATTAGAACAGGGGGTGACAGTCCAACGGATTTAAATGCAGTGTCAGCAGGACAGAGATGGTCTAACATGCAGGAGAAAAATTTCCAGGGCTATTGTGTTGATGAAGGAGGCTTTTCACATTCTTTCATTCTTGGTAGAAGTCATTTTTAAATGACCTCCGTACCAGACACATTCCTGGCTACAGACCAGAAGATTCACAAAGGAAGTTGACTGGTGTGCTGAAACAAGGCCCTCAGATGACCAGGGACACCTAGCTGGTGAATTCAGTTTGGGGTTAGGTGGAAGCAGTGGTGGAGATGCTCATCTGCATCAAGGGCAGCTGTTCTGGGCATGTGGCAGCAGAACCTGAGGCATGTACAGAAAACGAGAAATTCCTAGAGCTCCTCAGGTACTAAACCAAGGCATGTTTTGTGGACAGCTCATTAATTTCTACTTCAGTAATCTTTAAAATTTTTCTTTCTATATGTGGCATTGTTTCAAAGGAGCAGTAGTTTCTACCTGGTCTAGAAACTGCAGAAGAGAGGTGCGGTAGAAGGTAGTAGCATCACTCTGGCTTCTTTTGCCTCAAAGATCATTTACTGCTGTGCACTCGGGGGATTTTAGCCACAGCTGGTGTGCTGGTGCCACAAACCCAGCAGTCCAGTCTCCAGTGGATCTGCTCAACTCAGCTCTTCAAAAAACCAACTGAATACTTCAGTTCTGACCCACAACTAAATTAATAACCAGAACAAATGCAGAAACCTTGTAAATGGTTTTAAGCCTGTTCTTGGGACTTTGGTGTAACAATTGCCATAAAGGCATCCATGTGAGCAGAACACATCAAAATGCCTCAGGGAGGTTGGACATCTCAGATGCAGCACCTCTGATTATTTCTGAGTCCTTACAAGGTTCTGTGTGTCAGTGAAAGAGATAGTAATAATTTCTAACACCGATCAACTTCTCATTCTCAGAGGTTTCTTCTGCCTCTGAAATCCATCACAATAGGTGTATTCTGATTGTAACATTTGGGTGGAAAACCTTCCCCTTTGGATGAAAAGTCTTCTATGAATTGTTAGAGAAACTACCTTGAAAGGCTTTATTCAGCCCTTATGCTTATATAATAACATAAAGCAGCTTCTCGTTATATTTTCACTCTTAATTTGTGTAATCAAACAAGAATTCTTAAAATTTTGGGAGCAGGGCTAAAAGCAATGGGTTGAACTTCTTGGTTCATCCAGTTCCTCACAAAAGGTGTCCACCACAGTGAAGCCAAACATTGCCATTGTAAGCAATCAGCTCTACTTCTTCCAGGATGTGAGGGATGTATATGCAAGGTGAGGTGTGAAAATGTCCAAGAAAACTTGGGAGGTGCAAGACCAGGAAAATTCAGAAGGTATCATGCAGAAAATGAAACAAACTCACGTGCCCAAGTGATGGATTTCATCTTCAGAGCTCCGATTTAGGTTATGAGGTTGGTGACAATCCAGGTAACCACACAATCTTCTGTTCCCAAAGTTCTTTTGTGCCAGTTCTCAAAAGTGTATGAGCAACTGGCAGATAGGATTAAAACAATTATGTGTAATGAAATGCCAACTTACTCTGTTAGTGTTAGCAAGGACTTCACAAAGAAAGATTTTATCACAAGAATTTTGTGCCAAAGTTACTTCTAAACTGTGAAGTGTATCTATATCCCGTACTGTATTTTCATGTCTGTAACCAAAGGCCAGAATAAACATTCAAGACAGAAAAAGAATAAATGCAACAGTGTGAAAAAAGGCACAGAGGAATTAGAGAGTTTGTTTTCCACTACCAGAGGCACAATGAAACTAAGTGCTTTGCATGAGCCACCCCATCAATAGTTTAAAAAGATCAGGAGTGGGGCATTCTTTTTGTGCACATGACCTTTTCATCAGCATGGCAAATAAAATAAATAGAGAGAATAGGCCAAATCCAGAGGTGGGTTTATATTTAAACACAAAGTTTACATTCAAGTTTCTAAGAGAAGAGTTGGAACAATGTGGAATAAGCTTGGATCTTCTCATTCTCTTAAGATTGAATTGCACAGTATTTTTAGACTTTAACACTGTATATGTTTTGCCCCAAAATGTAGTTAAAGTCTTCTTTTGTCTTGAATCTATGGTGAATTACTAGCACTTGACATTCTATGAACTGGGGTTGGCTTAGCCTGTCATAAACTTAAACCCAGAACTGGAATTGGGCTGTTGTGTTGCGTTTTTTTTCATTTCAGTAAACACATATTTATAATGTGCCAAAAACTCTACAAATCCCTTCAATCAGAAGTCAAGGGGGAAGCTTTCAGAACATTCTAGGCTTTTTCATTTGAGGCACCTTGTAGCTTTTTGTGCAGGCATTCCTTCCCAGCAAATAGCACAAGAGCTAGCATGCTGAACAAATAAATATACAAAGGTTACTGAATGTATAACCCTTTCCCTCCAAGGAATCTCCTTCTACCTTACATGCACACACTGCCAGTTTAAATTGCAAGCATAATTTAATTCCCTCAAAACAAAGCAAAACAAAATAAAGTGAAACAAACAAACCTTGTAAGGATTCAGAAAAAAACTTATTGAGTCACAGCAATTTATTTCACGTGTGACCTTAGTGAAGACCAAACCCTCCAAATATAATTTTTACTTGTCGAAACATTTCTTTAAACCTCACCTTAACATTCACAAGGGGCTCCTGGGCCTCCCAAGGACCACACCGGTAGTCTTCAGTTTGAAAAAAAAAAAGAGAAGGAAAGAAATAGAAGCACCCTTACTATAATATTTCACAACACCATATCCTTACACAGGGTTCATAGCCAGTTCAAGTCCAGTGGTGAGCTATAGTGTGCTCTACATTGTCATGCAGCTAAGGCTACTTCCCTGTGTGAGTGCCCACAGCCGGGCCAGCTGCTTCTGCTGCAGTAAGCCCCGTCTCAGCTTGCAAAGGAAGGGAGGTGAATGGGTTAAGCCTCTACTTCCACTGCTACTCTGCAAGTCCTATGAAGGCTGAACATCTTAATATAGTTTTTCTAAGGTTTTATGTCAAATGTTGGCTTCTTTTTTTCAATAGTCATTTGGATCTACATCCTTTAGAAAAGCATTGTTTACAAACAGAATTAAATATTTGGAAAAGACATTTTTATACATCTTAAAACACACATGATTAGAAGAATCTAAGCCAGAATTTGATGTTTCACATGGAACTGATAAAAGCAGACTCTTCCCTCTGTGAAAGTGGTATTAGGGATGCATTAGGTGTGACGAGGTGTTAAAGATACTTTATCTACTACCTACAGCACATTCATCACCTCCTCTTTCTCCAAGGAGGACAGTGCATGTCCATTAATTTGGATGATGGACATCACCGACAGGGCAAGCATGAATGGCAAAGGAAGTTCTGTACTACATGTATTACCATGTAATACACCCAGTGATTGTCCTGGGGAGGATGGCTGTATACGCAGGAAGTCCTTTAGGGTTATTGTTAACCTTTTCCCATCAAACCAGAATTGAAAGCAGCCCCAGTTATCAGGACCCTTTTAAAGTTGACCTTATGATCTAATAATTCAGAGTGTTTCTCTTGGACTTGAAAAGCATTAGTAATCCCTCAGGTAATACGGGTATCTAAATCAAGCCTACACTCTTACTTATCTCTGTGTTCACTCTTATACTGCAAATTTTTGGGAGTAAGAACTGGTAGGGGCTTGTCATAGTGCAGTACAATGACTGAGAAAAAGTAGTAGCATTTGTTAAGGGCTATAAGGACATAAAATCTAACCCATTTTTCATCTGTCAGCAAAGAAAAAATACTGCCACTAGCAGCTTGGGACAGATTTCACATCTCCTTTGCCACATTAGTGTTGTTCAGTGATTTCTCCCACTACTTTCTTTACATAAGTTTTCTGTTTCATTCACTCATGCTTTCACCTCATATATTTCAGAAGGCTCAAGCTTTTTATTCTTCCTTTAACCAACAGAAATATTAATTCTGTTTTCATTTTCCATTCCCTATTTGTATTCTGTTCATAATTTCATTTCTTGCTTCCCATTTCTGTGGCTCAGTTCCTGGCCTTTGTTTCAGTCTTATCTCCGTCCATAACATTGTCTTCTTTTCTTCTCTCTTTGCTGCTTAACTAATTGCCTTGGGCTAACTTGGGAGTCTGTAATTCAACCGTAGAGTCACTTTTGGACTCTTAAATATGCTAAGGAAGCTGGTTCAGAAAGTGCCTATAATAAAAAACTCCTTCAGCTTTACCCTTTCCACAGAATGCAGGTTTTGCCCATCGGAGCCACCTTTGAATCTGTGAGTGCCCAGATGGCCTATTCCCTGATCTCCTGTACTTTGCTGGTAGAAGCTTCTCCTCAAACTCTACCTGCACATGCTATTCACATTCAAAGTAATGAGTGAGAAACTTACACTCGCTCCCCAGCTGAGATTATCTGGGATTTCTGATCCACGTGGACTAAACAGTGGCTCCAAAACAGTCTAGTCCATAGTTCACATCAGTTCTCTTGCTCTCTAAAATCCCCCAAGTCATCTATATGGGTTTGTACATCTGCTGCCTTGCTGTGTTTTCAAGCCCTGGACTTCCTGGGAAAGGCTGTGCAGTGCCTGGCCACAACCAGCTCCCACCCAGGGGCTCCCAAAACACGCCCACAGTGGGAGCATCCCTACGGCTATGGTCAGAAATGCCCATCACTATTTTATCACCTCGTTCACCTTGTCTATTTCACCCCAAAAGAACTGCAAGGCCCTGATTCAGTGCTTTCAACTCAGTGTAAATACAACTTCATTTGAGTGAGAGCTGGATCTAGTCCTTAATCAGGCAGCAAGTGCAGTAGTACAGCTAAGTATAGTAACCACTTAGTTTACAGTACAGTGACCCAATAATTATGCAAGATAATACTGTATGCACTTAGCTCGCCTGTACCATTCAGAGCACTTGTCAATAATACACGAGTACATTTCATTATCCCCTTCCCAGATCATGGCTCTTTATAAACAGTCTGTTTTCTCCCGAGATCACTGGAGCTGTGGCACGGAGGACTGTCGAGGTATATTTAACCTCGCGGATCATTCCAACATGCTTCTTTAAAAGAAGATCATATTGTTTTTCCTGCTTTCCATTTTTGAAAGGCTAGGCTTTGGCCAGAGGGTACTTTACATATCTGGCTGCAAATAGACTGCTTGGAGCCAAGCAATGCGGTGCCTTGACTAATTTCAGCATTCACTTAAGCTAAATTATTTATGATACTCTCTGCACAGGCCTCTCTCTGTTGTTGTTGTTGTTTTAATGTTGTAATCTCAGCCACAATAAAAGGATAATTTGCATGCATTTTCAGCTACTGCAGTAGCTCACACATGGCTCCGAAGACTGAAGCCAACTACAATATATTCAAAATTTGAACTGAGTGGCCAGAAAAGGGAAATTTTGTTGTGCCAGTAAATCATGTCCCTAATGGTGAGAAAGCTTAACATTTTTATATAAGCAGCTGAAACAACATCAGAAACATTTTCCAGTGATACAGTTATTCACTTGTATCAAAAGCTCATCACCTTTGCTGCAGTAACATAAATCAGGAGGATGTTAAGCCGAGAATGGTCTGTTTTCACCTCTGAGGTGGTATTATGAGTCCAAGTTCATCGCCAGCAGAGCGTGGCTCCATCGTTGTAAGCATGTGAAATGCCGCATAGACAGAAGGAAGAAATACAACGGTGTTTTAAACGAGCCTTCTAGTTTTCAGCAGGCATAAGGCACAGGAGATAAGAAACAAAATAAAAGTTACAAGGGAATGCGGAGCAGAGAGGTACCCCCAGCTTCACTGGCTGGTAGCTTGCCAAAGAAAACAGCAGAAGTGGGGATTAGACATGCACGTTAGAGCAGAACTACCTATTCCCTGCCTTTTCTCCTCTGAAAAGCTGCCATGTGAGGAGAAACATTCCTTTTATTATTTATGGGGACAGCCACTCTTGTTTATTATGCTCATGTTACTATGCTACATGCCAAGCACAAGCCCTCTTTTTCATAGAGAGGTTTCTCTTTGTACAGAGAAGGGAAATAAAGAAAAGTAAAAATAAGAACCTGTTTACAGGATTAGTAAGGAAATTAAAGCCAGGCTAGAGAAAGGAGGTCTTTCTACAGAGCTGCGATTCTACTCAGAAGGGTGGTAGGAGAGAGCACTGCAGTGCCCCACCACCATCGGGCTTTGAGGGATTAGCAGGAGGAGTTCTGCCTCAGGAGTGTTCGGAGTGTTCCTGCTTGCCCCAGCGCTGCTCAGGCACCCACATCCCTTAGCAGCCCAAGGAGTGGAGAACTGACAGCAGAATAAACAAGCAATAATATGAACATAATCATTCACACAGCTTGTAGAAGTGGACATTTTTCACCTCCTCTGGATTTGGAATGATGTTGATAGGAAGGAAAGAAACCCAAGTTTATTCCTTCCCCCAATCTTTTTTTTGCAAGGCAGCTGAAGGACAGCTGACCTATTTTCTAAGTTCTGCAACAGAGGCGGCTTCCCAGCACCTGATCACTTCTTTGTGCTTGTTCTCCGAAGCATGTTTAATACTCGAACGTCTGTCCCTGCTCGGTGACCGAGAAGCAGAAAACTCTTGGCTGCTCCTGGCCTTCATACTGAATGCAGTCAAGGATTTGAAACAATCTACCGAATGCAAAGCAAATCTCAAAGCAGAGGGAAAGGAAACCAAGCAACAGTTCTCTCTGTGGTAGATGGCAGTGGATTTACTGCCTGGCAGTCCACAAACTGCCTACAGCTGGGGGAAATTGCTCGTTCAATTCTCTCATGTTTAATGTGATTACTGGTAGTAGTTCATAGCCTTAATTTCATTCCCTGGAACTCTTCTCCACTAACAAAAACAAAACAATCGAACAGAAAAAAAAAAAAAGTGCAATAAAATCCCTTCCAAAAATACAGAATACAAAAAGCATTTTTCAAACCAGGAATCTTCACTCATTTTGTCTTCAGAAGATATTTTTTTCTTTTTAACCAAATTATACACAGAAAGAGCTTATTCTGGAAACTGAATATGCCATGTTGTGTGGAAGGAAGGTAATTCTTTCTCCTTTCTCACTGGAGTTTTTTAAAAAGACCCTTAAGGTTCCAATCTAGGAATTAAATATTTGGATATGAGAGAAAGAAGAAAGACAACAGATTGGCAGCGCCTGTGTGAAAACCTGACTCGGATGCTGAGAGAGTACAGCTCTCACCGGCTAGAAGAGAGGGATAAGCACAAAGCTCCAGATTTCAGCATTGTAGTTCCCACACAGAGGCTTGGTTCTGCCAAGAGAGAATAAGAGAGTGAACAGAAAGATTCCTATCTCACACATAATTTTTTCAGATTTTAGCCTTAAAACACAGGTTGCAACAACTTAGTTCCCTTTCAGAAACCACTTGTTGCTTAATGATGGCCTTACAACAAGAAACTGAGCAAACGTTTTCCTTTTTATCAGCAACGCAAATACCATGTGACAACAACAATACTTCAGGTAGAGTCTTTTTTCTATATCAGCATGATCTGAGCTACAGGACAATCCCCAACAGCCAAAAGAAACATACCACAGCAAAATGTATTCCAACAAATTGAGTTTTTTACAGTATGAGGCTGCTAACATAAATGCTGTAAGCAAGCTACAGGTTTGACATACCAGTTTACCCTTACTCGCAATAAGTTGCTGATCTTCCTTGGATTTCTTCCTTCTTATGGTCTTAATAGTTGTTGCAATTAATGTACTTTTTAGCTTCCCAAGGCAGGTATCTCTAGACTGTTGAGTCAAAAAGAACGGTAACTTTTCATGCTCTTCCGGACTTGCTTTGGTGAATTTTGCAGATATGGTTTCTTTCACAGGCGAAACATGGATGCTTTATTTTTTCATTATTCTCATAAAGAGGCACAAGTCATGGCTATGTTATAAACAAAACATTCGATATATGGCAATGCAATACTGCTCTGTTAGTCCCTGTATTATCCTGAGTCCATAGCAGAATATGTTTTTGCTTCCTGATTTTACTACCCATTAAATATATCTTTTCTGTCACCAAGACTGTCCATTTAACTTAATTTACATCTGCTCTGCAACTGCTACAGTATTTAAGCATCTCTAATCAAGCTTGCCAATGATTGCCTCACCATCTCTATTTGTTAATAAACATTTATTGCATATCTGATTAAATTTTACTCTTTGTTATCTTAATTTACATTGAATAAGCCATAAACAGTTCTTATTAGTTATTCTCAGTTTAGCTCACAAGAGCATTAATGCTATGCCATCTTTTGACATAAAACTAATGTTGGTAATTCACTGCATTCCCTTTATCCTCACAACCACGGCCAGCACAGAGGTATTCTCCTACTACTGGTATCCCTGACTGCACAGCCCTGCCCAAGCTAGACATTATAAGCAGGTGTAGAGATTAATTATGTTCCAGAGCCCTCTTTTGCATCATCGTCATCTTCTTCTTCCATCCCCTCACTCTCCTGACCTAATGAATGTCAAACCAAGCCCATTAGCTTCAAGGGAATTACTTTTATTTATAGCAGGAGATGGCTTGGCTTAGTGAGCTCTACCCTTCTGCTGCATCCTGAAGAGCAAATCTCACTCTGCTCCTAGAAGCCTTATTTTCTTTACTCTTTCATTTTCCTCTTTTTTCAGATGTACTTCTGGCTTCCTTCCCTTGTTGGTGGTTTGAGTGGTACAAGCCAAGCCCTCTCAGTCTTGCCCATTGCTTCTTTTATTGCAAAGCCACTGATCCCACCTGTGCTACTCACTCCTGAACATTTCCACCTGCATTCCTTCCTCTCAACAACTTTATAGTATTTTTAGCCACTGTTTTCTAATAGAGGGTGTTTGCAGTCTCTTAATACCTTCCTCCCAACCTCTGTTTATTTATAAAAAAACATGGATTTCATTTCTGGTGTACTGTCTGAGATTATTTTCCCTCCAAGTGTCTAGACCTTCTTACACAGAAGGAACAAGCAGGCAAGAAAATCCCTCCTCCCAGCCTCAGTGGACATGGTGTCTTCCCTCCTTTCACTAAATTTCTCAAAATAGTAAAAGAACTCTCCTTCCCAAAGCTCTCTCAAACCCTTCCAAACTTTATCCACTGCCGTAACTGGTTACCTAACTCACTTTTATTTTTTTATTGTTTTGTTTAGCTTTCAAATCCAAATCAGTTCTTGCCTTCACAAATCCTTTCCCTTATTAATGGACCTGTGCTCCCTCTTTGGTGAATTCTGCTGAAGCTTCAGTAGGGAAGGGATGCACTCGGGTTCCCAGCACAGCGGCTGTACCTTCTCCTGACACCCTAGGGCCCTGTCCCTGGAGTCGGGGTGACATGCTGTGGGGTGGCCATCAAAATCAGCACCTGCAGCTACCAGGCCCCAGACTGTGTGCCCAGCTGGAGAACTGTGCCCACACGCCCCAGACACACAGTCTGAAGGTACAGGACAAGCCTCCTCCAGAATCCAGTTACTGGCCATTTCTGGAGGGTGAACAAAAACCTCTATTCTGTCTGAGAATGCTTCTTCCTCTTCAAAGAAGGATGGATATACCAGTGTCCACAACATGCAGATATGAGTTCCCCAAACTGTCTTTGCTTGCAGTTGTTCAAAACCCTCCCTGGCTGCGTTTGCTCACAACCGTACCCCAAAACCTGGTTGTAATTTTATTGTATCACTCTTCCTGGCTCCAGGTCAGTTGACTGTGTGCTGGGATTGAAAGGTCTTGGTGGGAGAAACGGTATCAACTCACCTATTTGTAAATCATGCTGCAAAGCATGGCTATGATCATTGTGGGGAGGCTCCAGACACCACTGTAGTACTAGTAAATTGTTGGTAACAATAAAAATAGAGGAATAAACTAAAACCAAGTAGCAGCAGGAGGAGCTGGTAAGAGCCAAGAGACTTGAATGTTTTCTTTTCTTTGACTTTTTATTACAGTTAGAGAAAGATTTGTATATGAGCAGTCTGTCCCAGCAGAAAATGTCTTTTTTTTCTCCCAAAGTGAAAACTCACCAACAGAAATACAAAAGTTTCTACAACACTATAGTCAAATGTACTCAGTCCACAAGCCATTTAGGCAAATGAGAGCATTTGAGAGGAATTCAAAGAGGACTCTTTAAAAATCCTTAATTACCCTCTCAGGTGCTTATATTCACTGCTCTTGCTCTGACTCAGACTATCTAGAAAGACAGTACCTGCTAGGCACCTGCACTGTGGCTAACAGGGGGTAGAGGGAACCCAAATGGGTTGTTATTTGTCTAAAGTTTGCTTGTCTTGAAATGGGAACAGGAAATGCTTTGAGGCATTGAAACAAAAGCTACCAGTTTTTCACTCTTTTTCTGAAAGGGCCTCAGCCGCCTTTGCTGAGGAGCTTTTCTTGTTGCAAACTCCTGTGAGGGCCACCTAGCAGCCAGCCTCTGCTCACTTAGAGTGGTGCTTTTACTCCTGAAGTGCAACAGGTCACCAGCTTTAAAAAGTTTCACATTCTCACTTTGAGTGGATTAATAACTTTTCCTTGTTATAGATAATGTCATTGTAATTTGTGGGTAAATTAAGGACTCTGATGATTAGTTTCTAGTATTTGTAAGCCTAGTAAGGAAAACAGATATCTAATGAATCTCTGTTCTGTTGACTGAATCAGGTTACCATTCTTTCTAAAGAATGTTTAAAAGACATGACCGGTGCTCCTGAGTTTAGTTTCATTATTCCTGACACTTCTAGTCAACTTAATGCAGTGTTAAAGCGTGCTGATTCTTTGGAAAAATTGGGTTTTGTAAGTGGTGTTCTCTTTCTGGTTGCATTGTGGAGTATTATTTAGCTGACATAATCAATGCAAGCTTGGGCAGTGTGGTTATCTGTACCAGTCGGTCTGATCCAGCATTCTGTTTCTCATCACGGACCACAGCAGATGCTCAGAGACAGAGCAGAACTAGTACAGACAGAGTGAACATTTCTCTGATACACCTTTCCAGTTTCCAGCAATCAGCAGACAGGGGATTTCTGGAGCAGGAGACAGCAACTGGACTTCTGCATTAGCAGGTCTTGATTGAGCTATTCCCTATAAATTACCTAATATTTTCTTATGAATGAATTTATTCTTTTGGCTGCTGTGGCATCCTGTGAAATGAGTTCCACCGTATAACTGCTCTCTGTGTGTATTGACTTAAACGTGATACCTGATCATTCAGATGACACCTAGTTTTCTTGATATAAGATGTGAAAATAAAGTGCTTCCCGTGTATCTTCTCCTCTGCCTTCTTTATTTTGTAGCTATAACTAAGTGAACTTCATCTTAATTAATTTCCTGCTTTTATTAGAGGACAAACACACTAGCTCTTCAAAGCCGATGGATCTTTGGGAATTCCTGCAGCTGATGGACTTTCCTGGCATAAGCTTGTATCTCTGCACTAAGTGTATTACCTCCATGCTCCTTCACCACATGCACCTTCAGACCTATGCTGCTTCCCTAATAGCCATCCGGAGCACCTGACTGTTTTCTGCACAGTTACAGTGAAATGACTCATTTCAGCCCTCTATTACACCTTTTGCATCACATCTAGTTTTTTTTTTTGGCATCTGTGAGGAAAGAAGTGTGATTTCAGCTGCCACTACTGAAGAATATGGGAGACAAATGTACACAATCTGGAAAACTGCTTTCAAAAATCACCCCCCTTTTTGTTACACGTTATGAAAATACAAATTAAATATTAAAAAAAACCCCAAGCTATCCCAGAACTAATGACTGTGGGTACCTGCATGCTGAGATGACCTGGGTGAGCCCCAGAGTTGGAGGTGTATGCAAAGTGTCAGCATCTGAGGGCTGGGATCCCCAGGTGCTGAGTTTTGGGGAAATGCCTCCTGCAGGAACAGACCAGCTCCTCCTTAGCTGCAAGCAGCCTAGATGGTCTTTGGCCTAGGGAAATCAGTCTCCTACATATTCTAAATATACATTTTTAAAAGGGATTTTTAAGGCTGTAGTATCTTTTTTGAAAACTTAAAGCATGAGACTAAGGGATAGGACCTAATTATCACAATTATTTTGTACTGATGCATGGTTTAGTTTCCTGTAACCTATTCTTTGAAGAGGAGCATCTGAGACTGTTTTTGAAGGACTTTCTCATTGGGTAATTTGTCAGAGACTTTGAACTCCAAAAAATTGTACATAAAAGAAAAGCTAAATTTCACAGCCACAATTATGCTAGACAAGACTCAGAGGAAACCCAGGCCAGAGACAGCAGCACAGGGTGGATGCAGTCACCCTGCTCGAGGAGAGATAAACACAAAGCAGTGTGAATTTGAGCTGGTCTTTGCTACTTAGCTGTGGAATTATAACCTGGTGTTATGGTTTTTAAATTGTTTGCACATAAGAAGATATATTTTCTGTCTTTAAAGCCTTTCAGGAAAGGCACTCAAAGAACTTTGTGGACATTGAACATCCAGGGAGCCCAGTGAAATTCCTGTTAAGACTTTCGGAGATAAATGAAGCAATGTGCTGTAAGTTTAAAGTACTCATTCATCACCACACAAGTTGTTTAGCAGCAGAAGCCCAAACCCCAGAAGCCTTTCTTATGCTTGGTAAGCCCATAATAAATGCTCTGAGATGACAAAGGGTTCTCAAGGCAGAGGCCAGGAGCTGATAAGGCAAGAGTTGCATTCCAGCCTCCTATCTTGTGTTTACTTCAGCCTGATCACTGGGCAGCATTCTTTCCAGTGGAAGGAATAAAGTGGGAATCTCCTCCTTTCCTTCCTTCTGGAGGGCTAGGCTCCATTTCTGGGCAGAGCATTAGGGCTTACCTTATCAGGAGAAATTCCCGTGTGGCACAGTCTGACAAACAGCTCAGCCACATGCAATGTGCATTCATGCCCTGTAGCGAGAGCAAAGGCTGGCAAAAGGTGCACTGCTCTACAATATCTTGGAGACAGATAATACTGTAATAACAGCACAATCAAGTCTGAATTGTCTGGGACCTTTAATGGGTTATAATGGAGCTGTCCCATTTGGACAATGTGGTGACAGAGGTTGCACGGTCTACATAGCTCAGAGCATTCCCCGGTACCTCAGCCCATGCCAGGCAAACAAAACAAGTTTTAAACTCTCTGGAAAGTGCATCCCATGTCAAAGTCACCAGCCAGGACTTTCTGCTCTGTTGTTTGAATGCAGAAAGGGGTGGCAGCTCCAAATGATAACAAGAATAAATCTTGTCCTTATGAGGAATTATTTTTCTCTGAGTTGTCTGGAAATCCTAGCAAGGCACGAGCAGTATGGCACCCTAGAAAGGTCTGAGGCCAAGGGGACACTACTGGTAACGTGCTCAGACATAGAGTGCCAGCCCCTCGCAGTGCAGGACTTGCTGGGGCTGAGCTTCTTAGGACATCAGCAAGAGGACAGGAAGGTTCTCACCAGCTGAAGCAGCCTGTGACCGTAGGGACCTGTGGCTAGTACTGCCGCAGCCACGCACTGCCTTGTCAGCTGTGTGAGTTTGGTTAGCAGCTATAGCACCATTACAGGCACCAGTCCGGTTCATATCGCACCCTTGTAGATAGTGTCTCGAGAGGGAATAAGGAAATAAAGGTGCCTTGAAGCTTTACTTCTTTTCCTCAGAGGTGATGATCTGCAAGATCGAAATATCCACTGGCAGGGCAGCCTGGGTAAACTTCTCTCACAGCTATGCTTGTTGCATAGGTCCTGGGGATACCCAAAGGATTCCAGTCTCCCTCTGGCTCCTTTAGTAAATGTTACTTCCAACACAAAAAAATTAAAAGCAAAAATTTTGGAGCTCAGGCTCAGCTTACTGGAAAGGAACAACATAGTCAAATGGAAGGGGAGTCCTAGGGTGCACTACGTGTACAGCAGATCCAGATCGCTTGCTTGATCTCACTCTAGCCATAATCTACAAAAGCTTTTGTTCAGCTGGGAGGAGACTTTCCTGCTTGAAGCTCCATTCCAGTTCCTTTTCAGGACCAGCACTGGATAAGCCCCTGCCCACATCATGCCACACAGCAGTTGCCCACATAGGCCCATCCTCTATCTAAATATCCCTTAATCAACTACTGTACCCCAAACAAAAACGAAAGTTTTGGTTTAATGAAACACACAAGCTTTTTACTACTTTTTGTAGATTCTTTGTTAGTTCATCTCTGCAGGAGAGGGGAGTAAGTTTTCATCAGTATTTGAGACTGTGTGAAGGTTGGACTTGATTTCAGCAGGGGCCTCTGGGCTCGTGTGAAGCTGATAATAAATAATCAGGCACATTGAGAACAGCACTTTTACTTTCTGGTTATACAGGGGTATCTGTTGGGTAGGTAGGATCTTTTCTGAACGTAGAGCACTTTGTCTGCAGGTGGGATGCTCTGTGCAAACAGTGACAACTGCATATTCTCAATACCTTTTTTCAAAAGTCTCCAATATAATCTGTTGAAAAGTGTTTGGAAAATCCACCTTAAAAAAAACACACCAATGAAATGGCCTGCCAAGCTGCAGCTTCCCGATCCTTCCGTAATAAAGAAATTTGCTTATGGTGCAATTTATGTAGGCTCCATATTCCAGCAAAAATACATCAAGTGGTATCGGGTTACCAGAATCAGTCCTAAAGCAACTATTTCCTACAAGGGAAGGGGAAAAAAAAAGAAGCAGCAGCTTGCTTCACATTCAGTAATTCGTTGTGACACAGAGATCTCAAGGAAGGAACAGGAGCACTAGAAATGAGTTTTGGGTCTTTTTCTTAAGAGAACCTAAAAGCAGAGGAAACATCCGCTTTTCAAAACAGAAACGTAATCAACTTTCCAGCAAGGACAGTATCTCCAGACAGCAGTCTGTTTGCTATGAGAAAACAACAAAAACAATAATAATAATAATGCCTCTCTCTCTTCTTTGAGAAATTTCCTGGGAAAAAAAATGTTTCTCTAAGAGTTCAGATGCTATAGAGCCCCTTGTTTGAGGGGTTTGATTGCCAAAATGCTTTGACCCTCTGTTTGGGGTCAAGAGGCTTCCTGAAAGAAGATCTAATACTACTGTCTTCCACTTACTGCAGATAAGCTCGTGTTCTGTCTTCCAACAGAAACTCACATTTCAAAGACATGATTTGAAATAAAAATAAAGAAAGGCTTTTCATCTTTTGCTGAACTGCTTAGGTTTTTCTGTAGGGGAAGCAAATATTAGCAGAAGCCAACACAGCTGCGACGGGGTTTGTTGTTTTTTTTTTTTTAAGAAGCTACATAGATGCATGAAACAAAACTGAACCACATGTTCAGTCAGTGGGAGTTAGAATAATTTCACTAGAGTCCACAATCGTCACCTATTCATCAGTTGAAAACACCAATTTTTATGCAGGGATCTTTTCCCTTACTTTCCCCCGCTTATCTGGAGCAGAAACAGCAAGCATAGAAGGAAACTCGAGCTCTTAAGGATCTTAAGACAGATCCTTATTTCAGTTTCCAACCTGACTGCTAGAAAAGTGCTTTTACATGAAGTGGAAGTGACCTATTTAATGACTGTAACTCATTTTCCTCTTTCTTTAGGCTGGTAGTTAGGTGCCATGCCCCCATTCCCCTCATCCCCAGTGGAACAGATCTTGTTTTGTTGAGCATGTATGTGTGACTTTAACTGTGAAGCACTGCAAAATGTGCTCTGGAGATGAGGCTAAGCCTGAAGTACCTGGATCTACATGAAACTCCAGCTTTACAAGAGCCTTTTTTTGGCAAGCAGTAACCCTGTAGTTACACAGCTGGGTACTATATGTCTTACAAGTTAAACTCAGGCGGGAACATTCTTCTTCAAAAAATTAGATCTGCAGAAGATACTGGCTTGCCTACTTTTTCAGCAGATGTGCTGCTGATCACCTGCTCCCATTGCTTGAATTCTTGAGCAGTTAAGAACAAGGTGATGCTGAAGAGGTGACACCCATGTGAAGTATTTCACTTATATACTGGCAAGAGCAATTGAACTTTTAGAGCTAATGTTGCATTATGAGTTTGAAAAAAATATGAATAAGACCGTGTCACTGAGTATTTGATATTTTAAGTTTCCTTTCAGCAAATATGAGCAAGGCTGCATCTTGCTTGTGCTATCCAAGTGTGCCTCTGACTTTTATTAATGTAGCCATGAGATCCTAAACGTGACATTTTAGTTCCAGGGCACTTCATAGTAATCCTCTCATGAATAGTCGCTATGCATGCAGAGGAAGAGATTAAAAACCAAACTGATGACTCATGCCAATCTAAAGACTGGACACTGCAGACTCATTAAGGAATAGCTCTCTAAGCTTCCCACGTCATACCTGCTGTGTGATACTGCTCTTTCTGGGACTCCAGCCTGCTCCTGGGACTAACACCTGGGTACCGTGCTCTCTTCTTACACTTAGCCCTTCCTCCTGGTATAAATTGCCAGAAAACCATCTTCCTGGGCTTGACCGGGTCTTTGTCTTGCCACCACAGCCGCTGGTGGTGTGACATCTATGCTGGCAAGCTGTGCAGCTGCAGATCTGTTATGTCTGGTGCACCCAGGGATGGGCCTGGGTTCTCCTTTGCATGCTGTTTGTGGCTTGGAATGAAATGACCAACATATCTGCATCATGCTTTGTGCACACAGTCCTTTTAAAAGCAAAAGAAAATAAGGTATTTGTATAGTTTTCTCTCTGTCCATCTGGAAACCATTGCTTTAAATAGGTATTATTAGGTTCTTTGATAGTTTAGTTTGACACTTCCAGATTAAAAATAGGTAAGAGCCAAAACTGGGGACCAGGATTGCCTTGTGATGACTATTAGTATTTCATGGCATTAAACTGAATGAACTAAGTCTTTGAAAAACATTCGTATGCCTTGCAGTTTTCCATTAAATAGAAAAAGTGCCTATGAGCAAAGCTACTTTCTTGTGTTAACACATATTTACCAGATAATCTTTCCTACAAGCAACTTTCTAGAAGAGTCTATGTACAATATAGATTGAAATTTCTTACAGTATTTACAATATACTACAAAACAACATCTCATCATATGGTAAAATCAACTCTCCATTTCAGTTTCTCTTTCTGCCAGTGCTTCGTGCTTCTCTACCTCTTACATTTTTTCTCACTTTATATCATATAGCACTTCAAGATCTTCATTATTCTGTCTTTTTCTGAAGCCACAGTGATCTCCTCTATGGGCCAGTTTTTCCATCATGCCATGCGCAGTTTATGTGGTATTAAGCACTAAAGCTACAGAAAAAAAAACAACAAAAAAACCAACCCTAAAGTCTTGGCCAGAGACTTCTCTTATGTGGTGTTCTTTCACCACATACGTTCAGTGCCAAGATAGTCTTAAAAGAAATTTCTTTGGACAGTTTATAGCCTCCAAACTCTCCTCCCCTTACTCCTCCCCCTCCCTTCCCCTACCTCAATAGTTCCCCTCTTATCAGTCTTTTTCAGGTGAGTATATTAGATACTGTAAAACATAAACATCCAATTGAAGAGCAATCAAATAAAAAAATTAAAATACTATATCACTGAGTAAAATGGGTGAGGACTCCTGCTGCGGGTGAGGACAACTCAGAAAGCACAGAGCAGAAACTGGCAAACTGCTCAGAAGAGCAGACATGCAGCCAGCCCTCAGTGATGGGGCGAAAGATATTTCATAGAATTTCAAAGAAGATCTCAGAGGAGATTTTATGGAAATACAGAAAGTTCCTGAGAGGAAGCCTGAAAAAAAAGGGAGCCTTCCTGCCTGGACATAGTGGGCAAGAAGGAATTCAGTTTCCAAATGCTTTCATTTCTATTTTATCTCACTCTAAGTTTTATCTGTTTTAAAAGCTATGATCTAGTTTCTGCTAAAATAAAACTTGAGTCTGAATTTAAAAATTGTTTTGCAGTCTTGGGAGTGCCCAAGTTAAGAAAAAGGAGTTTGACAGATCTGCCTTAATTTTCTAGTCAACTTGGAGTCCTCTCACACCACCTTATGTGAAGAACACACCTGTTTCAGTAGGGAGTAACAAGAAATAAGAATTTCAAAATGCCACGCTTTGACAAAATGCCTTGCAATATTGTGACAGTTACCTATGCCCTGACTTCAAAGATCTGCATGCTATTTTCACTTGAAGAAGAGACATTTGCTTCCTCTACTGAAACAGACCACAGAATCTGTCTCAAAGCTTTCAGAATTATGGAGATAGAACACTGTAAAAAGTAAACACCAACCTTTTTGTCTGCACTTACTCGCATGACTCTGATCTTTGCTGTCATAAGATATATATATTTTGATTGTATTACCATGGGGGATCACAATAAGCTGCACAGGAAAAAAGGTCAAAGGAAGAATGAACAGGTGAACCAAATGGCTTATTCAGACAGTTAAAGAAAATGGAAGGGACTTGGTCTTGCAATACCACTTTTGCACAGAAAGGCAAAACGATGATTACTGTTACTTAATACATTACACAATTCCTTGGTTTGCAAATGTGGAGTCATTTGTACTGGGCTCATCGCCATCACATTTAATTATCAGATAGACTTCTCTTTTAATTTCCAGCAGCATATCCAGTTCAAACAATGGCTGGGAATCTTCAGTTTGTTAACTGAAAAGAATAAACCTTTTAAATACATACACATAAATACTCAACATAAACATAAAAATCAGAATAATTTAGGTTGGAAAGGATCTCTGGACCACCCAACCTCTGCTGTGCAAAGTCGGGATAACTTTCAGGTTGTTTAAAGCCTCGTCCTGTAAAGTTTGGTAGACTTCAAAGGATGCATTTTATTTCAGTCAGGAATTCCCTGTTCCCAAGCCAGTCCTCTGCCAGGACGACTCATTTCCTTGACCACTGGAATGGACCTTTCTGGTGCTCTGAGGAAGCTCTTCTTCAAGATCAAACAATGACAGCCTCCCATGGTATCCTGAAGATGACTGAATCTGCTCTCCTAAAGTCCAGGATTATCACCCTGCTATTTGCCTCCCTTTCTTTCCTTAGAAGCTTAAATTTTATCATGGTCACAATAGTGTCAAATTGTGACGTAAAGGCAGGTTGTTAGGTAAACAACAGGACACTCAGAATATTAGCTACTTGATAGCAAATAGTTTCAAGACAATCCTTTATAATGCAAATATGAAGATCAGATAAAAATGTTACTGTGATGTGAAACTAAAATGAGATGCCAGTGAGAGTGACTAGTATATATTTTTCTCTTACTCATCATTCTAGTTTTTCCTTGCAAGTTTTGTCCAGCAATTAAATAGTTAACAATACTAAACTGTAAATTGCTGCATGATTTATGCAATAATATGCCATGAAGATGAATGGCAAAAGTTCAGCTCTTTGAAGATCTTGCTCCGCCAGCCTGTGGATACCTTTCTATTGCTTATCTTTGGCTTAGATTTTCAAAACCATCCTTACAGTCGTTTGAAGGCCAGCAGGATGTTTGTAAAATATTAAAGCCAGGGGATAGAGCACAAAGTGGCATACTCTGCAAGACAGACTCATCTTGTGCTGCCTGTGAGCCAGCTCAAATTGCCCACATAGTACGTATCCACATGATTTGCACATTTTTTTCTCTTGGGTCATATGCTACCTTGCTTCTCCCTTCATCTTCTGTGTTGTTTTATAATTGCTGTAAGAACCCTTTGTAGAGATGGAATAGCAGAAAAGCAACACTTAGAATGGACACGGCATTATCTCACTTGTAAGAAGACACATGTACGTATACATATGTGCATGTTTATATGTACACACATTAAAACTTAGCTTAGCGAATCTTGTTTTTCTGCCTTTCTATTGCTGCCTTGTTGACATCCAGAAAGAAGTTGCCATTAACAGTAGTCTAGAAACTAGTGAGCATGAATTTATGAATAGAATTTCAATGCCATGCAATTTTGTCAGTCATTAGTACTTCCCTTTACCTGACATCCGTAACATCCCCAAACCAGAAGATGATTGATTGAATCTGTTTTGGCTTTAGCTAATAATAACTATTCTATTTTAGAGACATAAACTATTGCTGCTAAAGCATAGTCCTAACGAGGAGTTTGTGTTTAAGAAAATCAAGGTTTAAATCTGACCATGGCAGAGAGCTGCAGCCAAAAGGTTTTTATCTTTTCTTGTCTGCCAAACAAGGTGTTGCTGTATTTAGGCAGTCAGGCAAAGAAAATTGTAGCACTTCAAGTTACTTCAGGTGCATATACCACATGTATACTAACGTGCAAATATTATGATACAGTAAATAAAAGCATGAGAAATTCCCAATAGTATGAACATTCTGAAAAATACTGGCAACTCAGTCTTTTGGGCTTCCTCTCAAAATAGATGAAATGCTGCCTGTCAAGAAGTAGTTTAGCAAACTACCAGCTCCTCTTGTCTCTCCAGGCTATGGCAGAGATTCTAAAAGTTGCTCAGCCACCTGAATCTCATTTGAACAGCTTTGGGGGTCTGGGCCTTGCTGTCTTCTGTCAAGGTTATGCAGATCTCTTTAGGTTCCCTCTACTCAGGGATCCTTTTTTTCCTTTCATTTCCTTTTTGAGTTAGTTACTATTGTATTTAAAACAGCAGTATTTAAGTTAGTGCAGAGGGTTATTGAATACACAAACACAGGCTCTCCTTCCCTCATCCAGACTGTGACTGATAGTGCTGCTCCTGCACCCTTTCTGAATCCTGTGGTAGTCATAGATGGATTGAAAGCCCTGACTTTAAAGAGGTGTCAGCTGCCCCGGCAACCTACCTCTGTCAATGCAATAATCAGGACCTGCTTTGCTCCCAGCAGCTCAGAAAGTACTTAATCAGTATCATTGGCTCTCATCTGCTGCATTGCTCACAGTGCAAGCTTTCAAATCTATTAATGTAATACAATCCTTTTAGCAATTGCTATTGCTTTCAAAACAAATTTGTTCCACACTCAAAGGCCTCTCAGCTCCCATTGTATTAGAGTTGGTGCCTGCACACTAAACTCTGCTTGCTGACAGAGGTCTCAGAAAACTATCTGGTTACACATCAGCCTGGCATGGAAATAATGAAAAAAGAAAAGGAGAGAGGCACATTTTAACTACACTTACTAGTCTTTCTTCCAGAACTGCAAAATTCCCTCTATTGCACACTAACGATCAGCAATTCCTCACATACTTATGCAGTGTAATGGCTATTTGAAAGCTCTTTATTATCATAACTCAGTGTAAAACGCTGATCTTGCACAGCAATTCTGAACACAGAAGATAGAAAACTGTTGTTTTTAAAGTATTTTTAAACACACCTAACACACTATTACAGTTTTTGTTGGATAAATTTGAGCTAAACAAGGAGGGGAATAAAAGAACTCCCCTCCCTAAACACTTTAATCCCCTGTAATAGTGCAGGAGTTCAGAGGAAGAAGGGCTTACACAAAGCCCATCTGTCTACCAACCCCTTCCCCAGGTATTCTTGAACCTGATAACCAGTTTCAATCATGTTTTAGAGAACATCAGCCCCTTAAAGCCAATTTCACATTTCACAGAAATCCATGAGGGAAGAAGAAGGGAGGAAACAGAGATGCCCAAACCAGTGCCCTTCCCAGGGGAAAGGCAAGCAAAATTATTAATTACCTGGGGCTTTGGGGAGAACACAGCTCTACCTTGTCCTTGTACACGCAGTCTCTTGCTCATCCACAAGGCAAAAATAGCAGATAATGAAAACACAAGGAAATATTTAAGTTGAGGAGTAAGCTGAAGTGGAGATATCACTCTAAGGGAAAACATTGAGGACATGGAATGAAACAGAGGCTTAAGGGAACCAGAGAAGGGGTCATTTTGGGTACGTGGGAAGAGCCTGTGGCTATTGTTATAACAAAGCCTTAAGAGACCAAGAAGAAGATGGAGTTATTTTGGCAAAGACTACAGGCGATAGATGATGCAGATACATGGGAAACAGGAATTTATTATTTATAGCTCTTATGGAGCGCGAGTGGAGTGTACTAACATGCTACATGGGTCTGCAGAATACTTTTACGAGGTCTAAAGCATTCAGTAGGAAGTACCCAAACCTATAACTCTTATGACATTTCAATGCCTTAGAAACGGGACTGATTTCTAAAGCTAGACCTAAAAGTATAGCTACACTGATACAGAAGCTTGGCCTTAATACTACTTTAACCACTCCAAATGGGCTGAGCTCCAGTTCTGCACCCCATCATGCTGCACTGCCCAATCCAAACTATCCACGTTGTAGGCCCCGTTTGCAAACTAGAATGTCTCTAGAAATGTTTCTGAGGGCTATTCCCCCTCCAGATGAGTTTTGTTTAGCAGTAGGCTACTTTTGAAAGAAGTAGCACAGTGAAGAGGAATGAGAGGGCAATACAAAGGAAATTTTGAGACTGTTGCTGATAACTTCTGTCCAAAACCATGTCATCAGTGGGCACACACTGGGAACTCTGAGTGACAATGTGAGGAAACTGGGGAGCTTACAAGGTGATCCAGGTTATTACCGATCACAAGCCCAAGGACTCCTTGCAGAGCTGGTCACCAGCCCACAGACTGACCATAAGGGTCAACAGTGGCATGGTTTATTGTGTGCAGACTTTGAACATTAACATAAAGATACCATCTCAGATACCAGCTGATAAAATTTGGCAGAACAGGACAGGGGCATGTCACTATACACTTACACTCTTCCATAGGCATTGCCTACCAGCCATCGTGTGACAAGGCTACTGCACTGGGGAACTCTTGTTCAGAACCTCTTGGCCATTTTTATGCTCCTATAAACCCAAAAGCAGGTCCCACTGTCACAGAGCCACACAGGCTAGGTGCTCCCTAAAGCAAGGTGAGACAGGAGGTGATGGGAACCCAGGGGCCAGCAGGTCAGAGATCTCCCCAACCAGGCTTCCCCAGCCAGGGCCTATCCGCAGTATCTGAATGAGGTGAGGAGGACAAACCTGGAGATGATGATCAGAACCAGCCAAGAGTCAAGATCATAATAGAATTATACGGCAACGAGACAGGTTTGAGGTCAAACTAGAAATCCAGTCTGCAGGTCAGAGTTAAGATCAAGCCTTCGGCTGGGCAGGTCCACAACAACAAAGCTGCTCTGAGGTCTAGCCAGGTTGTCTATGTGCAGGATGAGGTCTGGATTAATAATGCCTATAGCAAACCAAAGGCACAAACATAGACACAGACAAGCTGAGAAGCCGCATACCTCCAACACAGCTCAGCCAGGGACTGGTAGCCCTGGGCTGAACTGAAACGAGGCTTCTGGGCCCACAAGTGTGCATGGAAGCCCCAGCTGAGGCTAATCAAGGCTATTAATGCTTATTAATGCACTGAGGGGGCTGACATACACAAGCTTCTTAAAGACTTATGGGGAATAGCTTGCAAAGATGGTGTGAAATATTTGAATCTACTCAGCAGTTATAAGGAGCCAGTGACAACATCCCACAAACAACAAATACATTCTGGCCCAGAAGCTGGTGTGGCTAGGCTAAAAACGTGCACTGAGGATGGCTCACTGCAGGGGTAGGAGTTGCATTCTGTTGTTCACACTGTTATTGTTGTCTTTGCATTTCCCCTGTAAAAACATACTGAGAAAAACAGGGCTAGCACCCCGGTAGCTTTAAAACTTCCTCACACCCACCTGAATCTTAATTGAGAAAAACAAAACAAAGGTCAGGATCAAAGGGCCAATGTGCTGAAAACACATATGCTTGCACTCACTCTCTCTTTATCAAACTTAGATCTACAGATGTAAATCTTATATTATGTGAAGCAGACAAATGTGTCTTCTTAGAACTGCTTTCCTACTGCAATTAATTTTGGCATCTACTGGAAAGGTAAGAATTGTATTAGTGCTATGAGAGTTATCATGCCAGCCAGCTGAAGATACGACAGTTGACTATGTTAAAGCTTTTGTTAGGCCACTGAGCATTCCTAGTGTGAGCTCCAGAAGCATGAACAAATTCAGCCTGAGCTGAATTGCTGATTCAGTTATTAAAACTGCAGTGCCTTGTTGTCAACTGAACTTGGAGTTTAGCAAAATGTTCACCATCTGCCTCCTGTGCAAGGCTTCTAAATGTTGCAATCAATACACAATTTGAGATGTGTGGGCAATGTTGGAAGGTAAAAGTATTCTTTCTTTGCCAGGTATATGTTAATTGGTTGCTTCATTTTGCATGTATGAGACAGTAAAATGTATTTTTTTTTTGCCAATAAAGGAATATTTTCTTAATGCTCTTCACTCAAATCATATCTACAAAAGGAGAAGGCTCTGATGTTTCCTGTTGGGTTCATGGTTTACACTACAATTCGTACACAAATGCTTTTTGGCATCTAAATCCTGAGCTAGAAGTATTTTTAAAATTATGTCCTGAAATAGGAACTTCAGAACACTGTGTCGGCATCTGGCAGATATCTCAAGAGTGTCATGAACTGTTACTACTTGAGGAACTTGGCAAGCACTCCATGAGCCCTGTGTACCTTAAAAGTGTGTAGGAGTCCACTAATGGCTTAATTGTTAAGCATCTGTATAGCTAGTCTGTTATTGGCATATGTCCACCCACCAACCTCAAAAACATGCGGTGGTCTACACGGATTTCACAGGATATATCTGAGCTCCAGAGCAATGAAGGCTGCTCAAACATGAGTGACAGCAGCTCACTGTTTTATAAAAGCAAGCATTTCCTCAGGACAAACCTTGAACCACTAATCAGTCTCACTGCTCAAAGAATTTGGCATGTGTACTTCCATCCCCGTGTGTTTTACAAAGTGCTGATACACATGTTAAGGCTGAAAGCACTTTATAAAGTGTTTGGGATCTTATGTACAAAAGCGTTTCTTGGTAGAAGAGCACAGGGAGCATTTCTGGGGCCCAAGGTGAGAGACAGCAGTGAAACCAGTGGGCTCCAGAGTATGCACGTTTGGCTGGTGATGACCACCGTTCTTGCCCCAGGACGGAAAGGATGGCCACTCCCAGTAAAAGGTGGTGCAACACTGGGACTTGGGAAATGCCTGGTCTTTTTGTAGGACTTTGTCCCCAACATAATTGACATTGTAGCCATGCTTCATGACTGCTGAAAAGCAGTAGCAGCTGTGCTTGTAGACTGAGGTTTGTCTGGAAAGAGGATTTCATATCCACCTGTTCACTAGGCCTTTGCAGAGGTCTTTTGGTGGGAGTTGTATATGTGATGTCCTTCAGAACATCTCTAGTCTGCAAGAATGCTCTTTCTGGATGAACTTCCGATCCTTCAAGAAGACGTACATGTACCATACAGTTAATGACAAGGGAAGACTTCCCTACAGTTAATGACAAGGGAAGACTTTCACCAATTTTTCAGGTTCTTCATGGAAAAAATTGAATAAGTTTACAAAAAAAAAAAAAGTTAATATTTTTTCATGGTTTACTTATAATTCTGGCACAGAAACCACATAGCTCTAGCACAAAAAACAATGGCTTTGGCACTGTTTGAGCCATACAACTAAGGGCTGGAAACCCAGGAGCCCTACTGGGGTGAGCAGCAACACTAGGGACCTAGGAATGGGAGTCGAGGCAGATTGCCATTTTCAACCTGGGCGTGTATGCCTCAATGAAGTGTAGGACAGCTCTTCCCAGATGTCTCAGTACATTTAATTCCTTCACCTCCTGTTTTTTAACAGAACGGAGAAATCTCTCAGATTGGGAAGGCGGTGGAGATCAGTGCAAAGATCAAAGCAAAGACTGTCCCAGCAAGTCCCAGAGCCCACCTCTCATATAGAGCACAAAAGAAGTAAAAAAAACCAGAGTGGCAGAACAGTAGGGCTCTAGGTGAGAGGCAAGTGCTCCTTTGAGGCCTCTGCCATGTGTGCTTATTTAAGACACCAGCTTTCCTAGAGCCGAACATCTTGTCAGCCCTGTCCCGTCCAATAGGAGCTGGTAATGCCTTGGGCTGTTAAATTTTTACAATAGTTGAAATGAACCAGAATGCTCCTGCTGTCTATCTCTGGGCCTGAGCTGCTGAGACTGGGCAGGAGGGCTTGTCCCCGCAAGCCTTTGCCTCCAGTATTTATTGCTTCTTGCCATGCAGTTTGGACAGTTGTAGAATGTGTTGCAAGACAAAACTTTTAACTCTGGCCTTTATTTAATTTAACACTGGGTGAGGCCTTTATTCTCCGTCTTTCTTTAGTGGATAGAAATGTGTTTGGTCTATATTAATTATTGTTCTGTACCAATGGTTGGCATCAATTGGTTTCAGGGATTTTTTTCACTATAAATGTTAAAATAAACAAACGAAGGTCCCAAATGGCTGTCAGGGATTTTGCCAGACCATGGGAAGTACTGGGCCCCGAGAGGCTCTGAAAACCATCCAGAGAAATACAGTACAGAAGATCTGTACCAGGCAGGGATAATAATCTGTTCCAGAAGCTAGAAAATATTTTCCAGGAGGCTCGGCAATTGTGGCTTGAGATGGAGAAAGAGAGAAAGAGAGAGACAGATAGAAACTGCACCTTTTCCAGGAAAAACGGAAAAGTCTGAGAAAAGCCCCTGCTATTGCAGAATAATTAGGTACAAGAAGAGAGTCACTCAGCAGAGGGTTGCATCTCCAGATGATGCAGAGACAGTTCTTGGCCCAACCATAGAGTCCAAACAGATGAAAGATGCAGGAAGTCTTTGTTTGCAAGACAGATGACAAATTAGTCTAGTAAATAAGAATTTTAAAATTTAAACTCACCTGTACCAGTCTCTAAGACCCAGAGAATGAGGACTAGAGAAGTCAATATGTCATCTGGTCTGAGCCTTCCTAAGCCAGTTAAGTTTCAGTCCTTGGGATGGGCCACTAGGTCGTACTCATAAGGAGCCCAATGGTTTGTTTAACAGAAGCTCATAATTTAGAAAGGCCTGGAGCTTTGATGTGATGATAGCTTGACATGAAGGACTGGTCGCTTTCTTTGGCAATTTGTTTTAATATTTACTCTCACTGTTAAACATTTGTGATTATTTTCTCATTTGCCAGGCTTCCACTTTCAGCAATTGGCTTTCATTGTGCATTTCTCTTCTGACATTACCCCCTGCCCCGTGAGGGAAAGATCCTCTGTAATCGAGACATTTCTCTTTTTTTACAAGTCCTTATTAAACTCAGCAGACTGAGTTTTCCAAATCTTTGCTATGGCTTTTTACTCTAGACCTTGCATAATGTTTGTGGCTGTTTTCTGCACCCATTTCAATATTTCAACAACCTTCTAAAACTGTGAGCACTGAAACAACCCCCCAAATACTGTATAAAGTGGTAAAAGCACGTCCCTGCTCAAACTGGATTGGGGTAGTACAATTTTCTCTTTCTTATTCTGAGGTGGTTTTTTTCAGTCACTATCAGAAACTGATCCAGATTCCAGTCACTAATGAGATTCAACTCTCTTAAGTCCTCTGCTGGTGTCTGTTGCTCATACGCTCAAAGGTCAAATCAAGGGCCTTTGTGAGGTTTTCGCTTCTTTTTACGATGGAGATCAGTCACGCATGTCTTATCTGAACAGTTCCTTGCCGATGTGGCAAGATTGATTCTGCCTCGATCTCACCTGTGACCCACAGCTGATGACTCAGACACTGTAGTTAAACCACAATCCAACTGCTTATTGGTTCAGTCCAGTCATATCTAAGCAGCATTGAATAACCTGCTGCACGTGGATGGCCATCTGAAGGGAACCAGCTAATGAACTCTTTGGCATGGCTTCAAGCCCTATGTTAATCCCTTTGCAAGAAACCACACAGATATTGTATATCATTAGTTTCTTACAGGAATGCTATGTTGTAAACCAATGTAGACTTCTAGTGACTGTGTTCCCATCTAATTTCATTAGCAATTCATTTTTCTGTTGCCTAAGATCCCTTGTCAGGCAAACTAAGCTGCAGTGCTGTCAAGTGTACTGGTGACCTGCTGTGATGTTGGCTGAACACTCTGCATTGTCCTTCGTACTGTCCTTCTTGTGTTTCAAGATATACTAAAAACGAGGGTTTCTAGGCCAGAATTATCTCCACCATCTCTGTAGGTCTCTTGATTGAAGGTTTTCTAGGTCTAATGATTTTCAAAATATTCTTTCTGAGTCTATAGTTTAATATAGTCCTCTTTTATGAGTAGAAAGAAGGCATTTACACACATTAGCATTCTGGCTTCCAAATACAGTTAAGTACAGAATAAGTCTATTTTTTCAACATAACCATAGACCATTTTATCATTTTTATCTATCAAGGGGCCATTTTCCCTCTTGCAATATTCCTTGCGTCAAAGCCATATTGTTGTCATAAAAACAGCTACCCCACTCTTACGTGTCCTCAGCTGCTTTCTACATCTTCCATGTTACTAAAGCTCCAAACCTTTCTCTCTATTTAACATATAGTTCATTTCGCTTGAATATTGCTCCTGGTGGCTGGAGACAATTTTCTGAGAGACACCAGAATATTCATACAGTCTGAGGTTTTGGCATCTGGGTCATTCTCTAGAGAAATCTGTCTCCTTCAGCAGGGAATTCAGGCTCTTGCATGACGTGCTCTGAATTTTACTAAATTTTGAAACCTTAAATGAGGGTGAGTGTTGCAGCTGTGTGGATCCCTTTACATCAGCTTTTGGTCCTAGCTTACTTCCTTTTATCTCAAGCTTTCTTTTTATTTTCAGTTTCACAAAATTACTAAATTAGTTCTATATGACCGTTGAATACATTTGTCTCCAAGTTAATAATCATTCTTCTTCTACCTTCATTTTTTCTCCCAGCTGCTCTCAGTTCCAAGAAACGTGGGGTTTTTTTTGAGAATATGTCTACAACTCATCAGCAGTGTCTTCCATTTGCCCCTGCTGACTGTCATGCTGCTACAAGCAGGTTACTATCAAGTTTCAGTCCAGTAACTGATTATTTTTATCTAATATAAAGAAACCCAAAAGATTTACCTCTGAGGACATAATAACCTTTTGTTAGAAATTCTTTTCAGACATGATTATCTGGTAAGGGAATCTTACCTCTTCAGAATTTTTTTTAGAAAATAAAGTGATTAGTCATATGTGCTTCTGCCCTCCCAAATTCTCCATCTGAGGTTTTGTACTGGAAACAAGAGCAAAATTGGAGAAGGGGTAGAGACAGACAGACAGAGTATGGCTCACTGAGAAACAGACAAATCAGTTAACTTACTTTATGAACGCTCATCTCAAATCTAAGTTATTTTCACTGTATTAAGCAGTATACTTTAGTTTGATCTCTGGAGCACCTCCACCTCTTCTCTACTTAATGAAGTTTAATTAACCAATACTTGTACTTAGCTTAAACCCTGCATATTTGACAGTCCAAGTTATTAAAAACGTAAAGCAGTGTTGCTTAGACTATTTTCTGTGTTGACTGTATTTCTTCCACTGTACAAATCTCTGATACTGGTGCAACTGCATACCGTGTGGGTTGCAGTATTCTGATTATAACTCTTTCAATTTCCCTATGTGTAGGATTTGTGGTTTTGTTTTCCCTGTAACGAAATATTCTTATCAGAATGGGGAGAGTTTAAAAAAAAAAAGTTGCCATTTACTTGTGTCTGAGCTTTAAGTCCTTCCTGGAAAGCAGAAGAAATAGAAAATGCTGTTTGATGGCAAGAAATGACAAGTGCAGTTCATCCATTTTTGTGCGTGAACAGACAGAGCTGTTCAGTGACATCTCTGGCTGAATAGTTGTCTTAGTTTCCATTGAAATTGAACAGAGGATTGTCCCCTGCAGCTTGCACATCGATATTTCTTCTACCACGGTGATGATAATTAGGGATTTGTTAAATTTGAAAACAGGAACCTAACTGGATAAATAAGCCTGAGGGATCCCAACCTACTGAGAACTGGTATCCAGGTATTCAGCCAACCCAAACTGTAAATGTTTGTGTAAGAAAAGGATTGTATTTCCTGTTCTCTACCAGGCTCCTCTGTAATTAATACACCAATACAAAACCTCTTCATTCACCAGCACCATGTATATGTTGTGTAGAGCTCTTGCAAAAGTTCTGAGCAGTCCTGAGCTCAGTAACAAGCATAACATTAAGTTGTTTAATGTGGGTTTAGCTGTTGCTGGAAGAAGCAGGAGCATGTAGGCAGTAGAAAAGGGAAGGGAGACAGTACAAAATATGCATTTCAGGTTCAAGGTAGCCAAAAGTAAAGAGCCTGTCGCAAACCCAAAGCAACAAAAAAACTTCAAATCCCAGCATATAGTTGTCTCCAAAGAAGCAGACTGTATCTCATGTACTTGCTGATTAACAGTTGACACTGAAATGGCCAGGCAAGACCACACAGACACTGACACCCAGACAACTGTCTGGTTGACAAGACTCCACAAAGGAGCAATTAAAGCCAGGAATCCCTCCCAGGTGCCAATTTCAGATGTCCATTTGCATTCTTCCTCCAGCCTCCTTCCTAAACCCTGAAGGCAGCAGGTCGGCTGGTCAGGCAACACTGGAAAGCACTGTCTGAGGAGGTTGTTTTACTGCTGAAGAACTGAATGGTACTTTGAAGCAAAATTTTTGTTTTGGCCTAGCCAAAACTGAAGGCACTGAGGAGACTTGTTGGAGCCAAGGCAACTCTGTCACAACCCCTCACGCCAAGTATTTTGCACTTCCAAAGTAATCACAGAGCTGTATCCGTAAACACACATAGAGTGTGCTAGACCTTGGAGCTGGAACGAGGCAGGAAGGGAAAGCCACTTGCTGTGTTAACAACAGCATTTACAGTCTGGCAGATATGGTCTAAAACAAGACTGGAATCTAGAAATTTATCTATTGTGATTTTTTTTTCATTTGTATTAAGAAGCTGTTAGCAAGGAAGATGCCAGGTCACCAGGAAATGACTTCTCAATGTGATACCATGTTTTCTACTGCTTTGTTCTGTTCTTCGTTTAGAAGAGCAACGAAGCTGGTGAGGGGGCTGGAGAACAAGTCTTACGAGGAGCGACTGAAAGAGCTGGGGTTGTTTAGCCTGGAGAAGAGGAGGCTGAGGCTTATTACTCTCTACAACTACCTGAAAGGAGGTTGTGGAGAGGAGGGAGCTGGCCTCTTCTCCCAAGTGACAGAGGACAGGACGAGGAGGAATGGCTTGAAGCTCCGCCAGGGGATGTTCAGGCTGGATATCAGAAAAGAATTTTTCATGGAAAGAGTCACCTGGAATAGGCTGCCCAGGGAGGTGGTGGAGTCACCTTCCCTGGAGCTGTTTAAGGAGCGGGTGGATGAAGTGCTTAGGGGCATGGTTTAGGGAGTGTTAGGAATGGTGGGACTCAATGATCCCGTGGGTCCTTTCCAGTCTGGTGATTCTATGATTCTAAGTGGCCAGACTGAATGAATGCCATGAAAACAGACCTCCTCATACAAAAAAGCTGCTTTCCATTGACACAGCCTGCTTTTGAAGACTATTTATGAAAGCATAGTAAGAATGACTGACACTGGAAAGGCTGATGCCACAAATGATTCTAACCTGTGTTGATACACTTTTCTCATCGTATTCTGAAGCAAAGCTGATGTGGCAACAACCACTTTCTCTCCTCATTTCATGTGAAGCTGCTTTCTGAGCTAGATCCCAGGCACAGTTTGGTCCCAGCAAGACACCGGTGAGAAGATCTTTCCATGCTGCACTTTGGCCCATCAAATAGGGAGAAAAAAGGGCAGCCATGCATGCATACATTTTTCTTGGTGTTTTAATCTGGCCAGTCCCTCAGGTGGGTGTAAACAATTGCTGGCCAAGGTAAGCACAAAAAGAAGAAAACATGCTGACGGGCATGCAGTTCTATCTAGCCTTCCTGTGAAGGCAGGCGACGTGGCAGCTTTCACTATCAGATTTGTTTGCTTCCACCTTGTCTGAGTGAGCTGGTGAGCCTCAGCAGTGCTTGCAGAAGCAGTCCCATCCTAGGCACACAGATGGAACCCACACTTTGCTCTTTGTGGAGAGTGTGCTGTAGGCACATGAGCTTCCTCCTATGTCTGCTGTCACTGATCCCAAAGCACCTACCAATCCTCTAGCCCACGGATGAAATTCAGCCATTCCTATGGCAACATAGTCCACCTGCAAGCTACCATCCACAGAGAGGGAAAGACGCTTGCACTGTGAAGGAATGAGAAACATGTTTGTCTTCCCCTTAAAGGTAAAATACTGACTCTTATTAGTAAAGAATACATAAAAATATTATGTATTGACGCCTGCTTTGCAAAACATGAACTGAGTTTCTCTTGGAAACAATTTTCATAGGAACATTTGAGGCACATCTATCACATTTTCAGTGTTATTAAAAATATATCTTTTCAGCATAGAGGCTGGTTCGGACACAAGCTTGCTTCCCACAAGTCAGCCACCACTTGGAAGAAAAAAAAAATTAAAAATCCCTTTTCAAGATTAGTGCAGTCTTGATGTCCATCAGGGCAGCGACAAGGAGAAAGCTTTAAGGAGGTGGAAGATTGAATTGGCATGTACTAACAGTAAGACTGACTATAGCTGTGTATCTTGTGTATCTGTCATATTTTGTTTGCATTGAAAGAAGGGTTGAGTGCTTTGCTGTGTTTCACTATATCTTCACAGGTTTTGAAGTTCAGAGAGACAGTAGTTTTAACCTGCTCCATCAGGAGTCAGCTATGTCTGTAAAAATTCTTTGGATATCTTGCTCCGGTGGCTTATTTAGCTCATTACAAAACCCAATCATCTACACGTGAACTTGGCAAATTGCTTCCATTCCATTTTAGGAAGTTTTATTACACTCTCTTGAGAAGAGTGGCAAAAGTGTGAATGAGGCCTTTTAAGTCCCATTTGCAGTGCAGAAGGGGATAAATTTGCCCTATTATAAAGTGTGGCAATTTTCATTATTCTTACAAGCAGATCTGTCACTCAGTCTTGCAGGCAAGTCTAAGAAGTCCTGCTGGGCTATTATTTCGAGATTCTGAGATAACAGCTTTGAGGGGGTGACAACTGCCTGCTGGTCTGGAGCATCAATCAGCGGTGTACAGTAGGAGCAGTGTAGGTTGGGCAGGTAGAGCAGATCATGTGCAGCCACAGACTCCAGAGGTGAGAGCGTGTAGGCTCTGGAGCATGAGCAAGAAAGGGTGCACCACCTGTGCTGGGAGGGGGACACACCTCCATCAGCTCAGCAGAGAGATCAGCCGCAGATCACCATGGACTGGTATCAGTCTGTCTCTTCTGCTAATCATTTTTTTTTTACTGAGCCAAATGTGCTCGTGGGCAAACAGAGCCCTTAGAGTAGTGTGGGGAAAACCTTCACTGGATGGTGGAAGTTAACTTGTGACCATTCTGCACACTGAGATTTTTTTCCTGGTACTAATTTAACAACTCAGCAAATGCAAAGCCAATGAGCAGATGACATATGATGAATTTCCTAGACTATCTAGAAATGAAATGCAAGCAGTGATGTCTGTGGGGTAGGAAGCAGTTCTCTGTTGTATCAGCTCCTGCAATCTGTATAGTGTCTGGGGGGGAGACTCCAGTCCAAACCCTGTTCTGTCACCCCTGGATTTACTGGCACATCTGATCTGTCCTAACCACCTCAGAAGTGAAGAGCTCACAAGCCAGACCCCAGCTCTAGGACTACTTCTAACTTCCAGCAGTTTCTTGTTATTGATGGAAGTAAGGGGGATAGGAGCCAGAGCAGCAATACAAAACATTGTGGCTCTGAGAATTAGAAAAATGTTCACACAACAATGGTGAAAAGATATTTTGGATTCCAAAACCAACTATGAGATATCGGTTTTCCAGGGGCATAAATTTGTTAGCCCTCTAGGATAAGTATGACACAATATGATATAGTGATAAAAAATTACTGACTCAATTGCTTGGGATGGCACACAGAGAAGGGGGAAGGCAGGAGAGGTAATGTTAATAAATCATTGTCCTATCCATCGGGTTTGCATTATTCAGAGAGAAGGGCAATTACCAAGGCATCCTGCTGCCCCTTTCAAAGTTTAACATTCCTAGTTGACATCTGATCTAGCAAACAGTGTCAGGAGGTATCCAAGCAGCATGAACAGCTCTTTAAATGATTAAGGGAGCAGGGTGCTTGAGCACGTTGGTGTTCTAGGGCATAGTTCTCCAGTAATTAAAGACATGCGTATATATGCATCCCCTGAGATATTTATTGATATGGCGCAAATTTTGTTTCAGTGAGAAGAGGAAACCACATTCCAGGCTCGGGCTCACTGGTATGATGACTGAGGCTGCTGCGTCCCTGAACAAGGTGGGTTTATGCTTCTAAAATCAGAACCTGCCTCCACTTCTTTCCTTTCTAAACCTATGGCTGTGTTCCAACTGGACTCTGGCTCTCCACTTCTAGGCAAAGGTCACTAAACAGCTGGCAAGATTGGATGGACAGTTCAGACATGGCCACCTCTTCACTCCCCCCCCCCCAAAAAAAAATATCAGGCTGGATGGCTCCAAATCCAGCAAGTCTAATCCCACAGGACAGATTCAAACTTAGAGATCCCTTGTGCTCAACACAGTGAGTGTAATGCCTACCCTTGAAAATAAAACATGAAGCTGCAAGCTTACTTGAGCACAAAATTGCAAATATTTCGATTTCCGCATTGACATTTATCCCCTCCTCTTTCCAGTGACCATCGGAGGGCTGACCATGAATCAAAGAAACAAAAATCTTTCATCTGATTGCCTATTTGCCCATTAGAACCTTGCTGCCACTGTCCACAATGGTCCCGGTAACCTCTGATAAACTGGAGAATGCTTGCCATGGGTTGGGGTGTTAATACTTACCTGATCATCTCACTGGCCTCTTTGCTGAGCCTGGCACCCCACCTTGACTCTGAAACCCAGCTGAAAAATACGGCTAACTAGACTAATCTGTCTCACTGGGGTGTGCATATATCTGTGTACGTGTGTGTGTGTCTGAACACAAGGCTAAGACTGAGGCCAAATTTTATAAACATCCAGTGGATGCAGAATCCAAATAAGTGTCCAGCCCAGTATAAACTGGGAGTTTGGCTTGCCTGACCTTTAGTCTCACATCTTTATTTATGGTTTGAAAGACCCTCTCTTTCCCCAAGCCTGGACAGGGTTTAATAATTCGAAAGAAGTGAGATTCTGCATTAGGAGTAGCTCTAGTAGCAATGGGGTAAAAATAAAAGTCAGACAAGCACTGCAGGGAGGGATACTTGTTGTGTAAATTTCCCTCTGTTCTTGAACCATGGTTCAAGACTCCATGTCACTTCTCTGTCACCTCTTATGGGTTCAAAACTGAATTACAGAGCAGGGATGGAGCCGACTGGAACCGGCATCTCTGCACTGCAGGTCAAATGCTCTGTTGTTTTCGCTCCACTTCATTAGAAATATGTCCCTCTTCTTACTGCTGTGCTGTGCAAGGGAACTTGGAGTGGAAATAGGCAGATGATAGGCAAGGTTTCAAGTTGTAATCCTGAACTAATTAAAGCTGATGTATACCTTCTGTAGTACCTCACATCAGCTTGGGTTTTCCAGTTTCTAGGCTAAAAGTTGTCATTTGCTCTCTGACGAAGATACCCATTTCATTCAGCTGCTTCAGCTTTCTTATGGTTTTTGGGGAGGACCCACAGAAAAGCCTCTGATCTACCTGACTTAAGCTGATTCCCCTTATCCTGTGTGTTGTGGATGTCCTTAAGATATTAGTACGGGGAAGCATGGGACTGACTGCTTCTGCCTACAAAGATGTCAATGGTGTCTAACCCCAGGGGTTGCATGGAGCTATATGGATGTCCATCAGGCCCTGATATGAGTCTCCAACTTCCTTAGCTGCCAGGCCAGACGCTGCTTACTGAAAGTGATGGTCCCAAACAGGCAGGTCTCTGGGCAGCATTAGCCACTTCCTCTGGTCATATTTTCTATGTACATTTCTAGTGCTGTTCCTCATTTCAGTAGTTACCATTTCACTGGCTGTAGTGTTCTGGTATTCAGAAGAGAGATGCTTTCATTTTCAGCAGAGAAAAATACACTGAATCAAAGCAAGAAGAGGTCAGCAATCTGCCATCTTTATCCTTTTCACCCTTCTTCCCATATTCCTCAAAGATGTTCTAGTAGCAAACATACCTGTCTTGATGGTTTGCGATGGGTCTGAATGTCCCATCAAAAGACACAGAAATCAACTGTGCATAGAGAAGAAGTTCTCAAGTCCTATTAGTACCACTATTACCTCCAAACTACAACAGCAGACCTTGCAAATGCAATTCTTCACTCTTCTCCAATTTATTTGCCACCTGTCTCAAGTATAACAGCATTTTGTTGCAAGCAGATGTGAAAGGCTCTTGAACAATGCATGGCACAGTCCAACAATCCAAGTGGATTTGCCTGCAATCTGTTCACGAGGCTGGGGAGCATTCTGGTCTAAGGGGCAAGGTCTTGCTCATATCAGCAAAATCCAAGGGTGGAGATTAGTGGATCGGGATGCCAATAGAGCCTTCATTTCTTTTGCATTTGCACCTATTGATAACTCTGTCAGTGTCAGATGGAATGTTTTGTTGAGCTATAGTGGGGAAGTACTGACATGCAGCACCTGAATGGAAAGGCTTCATGGTCCTAGAGACATAGCCATGGCTACTGGGTACGGTGTCTCTTATCCAGACAGGATATGCAGTCTAACCCAAAGCAGCTTTGAAATACGGACTGTGCAGGTCAAACTTTTGTGTTCAGTGGACACATTCATGCACTCACATGTCCATGAATCTACACACTGCACAAACAACATTAGTTCTCATATGAAACATTAAAGTAGCATCCTTTCATTATGCTTAGTCTTAGAATGTTAAAAAACTGTCTGAAAGACTTAACTGTGAATAACGTACTGTTCAGAAGCATTTATCCTGTCATTGTCTATTGCTGTGTTGTAGTGGTGGCACCACTGTTGCCACTGCAAGGTGCACAGTGCAATAGCTAAAGACCTCTTCTATGCTGCTTTAAATTGTAGACGTTCTGTGCTTGGGAGCTCCCTTGCTAGGGCACGGCACTGAGCCCTGTCCGCTAAACCACTCAACAGAATTGCATGCATTTTAACAGAAGGCTGACTGTTCAAGCTCTTAAGTTATCTATCTATCTCCTCTCTTTTGTGCCCCAGGAAAAAGTGCTGGTTTATATCTCATTTTCTCCAGTCAAAGAGCTTGTTCTGCAACCTAGCCTCTGAGCACTTCTCTTTTAACCCATGCTGACCTCCAAACCCCAAAGTATGCACCCAGTGGATATTTGAAATACTTAAGTGAACTGCACCAAAGAGATATGAAGGTATGGGAAATTTATTCCAGGCTACAGAATATTAACTGTTTTCACCCAGCTGGCACTGGCAATTTGGTTTTCATCACTCAACGTCTTTGCCTCAGAAGAACAAATGCACAAATTGAATTTTGGTGATGTGCATCAGAATGCCGTTCCAGAAGATGTTCATTAGGCTATTTTACCAGTGAAAGAGCAGAAAGAGGCTTTTCAGCAAGGTTACATCCTGTCCTCTTGAGCAGTCCTTGAGTCGTTATCTTCGGATCTCACATTTCAAATACTGCAATAAATGGAATCATTCATTAGGAAACTGGCAGTTCATGATCACCTTCTGTTATCTCTAGCAGGATTCTCAGAGTAGGCAGGCATACTGAATCTCTGATTTGGATGGGCGAATATTTTCCCACAGCTATAATTGACTCACAGTGACAGTGAAGATCTGCCCGGACTGTCAGTATTTTCTTGGAGATGTGGGTTCAATATTTTCCTCACAGTAGTGAAGAATTCCTTGTCAAAGATTCTGGAAGTCTTGTCTCTCTAACATCTTGGAGGCTGGACTCCTGTAACCCACCTTTATCTTGGCTGGGTTTACCATAGTCTGGTGAAGTGCCACCATCGGACCAGAGTTTTCCAGGCATGAGTGAAAGCTTGTTTGTTCTGGTGTTAGCAGAGTGTTTGCCCTGGAAAGACATAGGGAGGAGGGAGAGGCCTGCTGCTTTTGCTAGAGAGAGGTGCTTGTGAATCTGAAGCCTGAGAGAGACATCTGGGTCTGTCTACCTGCAATGAGAATTGATGCTTTGAGATGCAGACGTAGCTTCAACTTGTCTATATAGCAATAAAAACTACCAGGAAAAAAATGGCCATTCACCACAGTACCTTATGGACTTTAAGAACTGACCTGCTACAGGCATTAAAAAGCTTTGTCACTCCACTGCCAGCCACCACCACCACAGCTGGACCCATATCAAATTGCTTTTGAAGTGAAATTTTTTTCGTTTTTAATTCCTCCTTATCATTCTCATCTAAGCCTGTGGTCACACTATGTCTTTTGTCATCAGCTTTGGCAGAAAACATGACAAGGTAAGGAAGAGTAGTGGAAAATTACCTGGACTACCTGTAGCATGCAGCTTGGTGCAAGGAAGGACCTTGTGTCTTCCTTCTAACTAGAGAAAAATCCTCCCTTTTTTGTGTGATCACTTCAGCAAGGCCAGAATTTTACCCTTCTGTTTCTGGAAGTACACTGTAAGAGTAGCTGCATGTGGAGAAGTGTTCAGGTGAGAGGCAATGCTACTCTACTACTCCTGTGCCAGGGACAGGAGCAGGCTGAGGGCACAGGGGGGAGCAATGGGAACTACCAGCACACTGAATTGTTTTCAGCTGAGATCTCTTCCTCAGGTCCTGCACAATGATCTCTGTTTCCAGAGTAGGTGCAGAAGTCGTTGTATTTTATTAGCATTAATTTCCATAAGGAAAGGACTTCATGGAAACCACATGCTATTGACCTAATGACCGATGCTACCAACACCCACCATTCCTATTTACGTGTATTTTTAATATCTCTTCATACAATGTTGATATAGCATAATCTCTGTTCCATAACGTCCTTCCTAGAAGCTGAACTTCACTAAGAAATTTCATACAACCACATGTAGAAATAACCAGATAAACCTCCAGCAGAAATGAACGAAGCCTTCTGTGTGCTTTTTGGTGGTTTGAAAGGTTCTCTCTGACCATAATGCCCACAGGCATGCCAACATCTCATGAAAAGAGAGGAAAGCTTAGAACATGTTGGCTGTCCAGGGCCATATTCTGATGATGCAGCATGCCCAAGCCTCTGACCACTGAAGCTCCTTGCAGCAAATGACAGCTTTCCCTCGGGAATGTGCTGACTTACTCTGTACTGGTCAATTATGTCCCACTTGCTGTGAATTACTGACCTCTTGAGTCATTACATATAGGACTGGACTATTTTTCTGCAAGGGTCAACACTACTTTTTCCCAACCCAAATACCAAATTTTGACTCCTAGCTTACACTAATTCATAGTAATGTAAGTTGCAGGAGTCACAAGAGTATTACTTTAAAATAGTAATAAAAACGTACGTGAAATAAGCTGTAATTGAGCTGTTGTGATACTTGCAGCTTATTAAGGCTATGTGAATGAGATCCATGCAATGCATGCAAGTAATCTGCCTCTTTCTTCTTGAGAAAGCAGCTTTAATATGTTCTTCTGTTAGGTATTTGTTGAAGTTGAAACTTAAAAAAGCCCTGAGCTACTTGGATCATCTGCCTGAGTACATTTGAGCTATGTGATTCCCCTCCCTTTCCTGCTCCTGACAACAGAATATCTTTTGCTTGTTACCTTCACTTTGTTGCTGCAGATAATTCTATGTAGCTTTTGGATATCAATTATGGAAAATATGCCAGCTTCTCCAAAGTAGGTTTTGTTGGTAGCTTGTCACAATTCAGTGTTGACATGAAACTCATTTTCATTCCTGCATTTTGGAGCAAGCTAAAACACTATTTGATATTTAAGAGGCCTTTGTTCTTTAACACATAGCTGTCTGCTGTTGTACTTTGGCAGTTTCTTTGGTCAACAGCACAGTTGTTTCTGCGGAAGACCTGAAGTCCTGAATTCCTGAAGATGCTGTTAAGCCTTGCTATGCCCGGGTGAATCTGACACTTGCTAGGAGCTCTGGCTTTCTAGCTGCTGCAATCATCCATGTCCTTCTTTCCAAAGTCCTTTCCGTCCCTCTTCCTCCTTGTGCTCCTGGCCCGTGTTCAAACTCCCTAATATACCACCTATGTCCAAGAGCACTTTTTAAGCAGCACCCACGTGATGCAGACCCCAGTTGCCTCTAAGGCCTGTTTGATGTGACAGCCCTCTACTTCTTGTTTTAGTTTTTCCCCGCACCTCCAAAACTTAAGCAACCCTGCTCACTCCTCTCTTGTGTTCATCTATCCCCACCTCAGGCACATCGTGCTGCTTTCACACTGCTCATGGCTTCTGAAAGGGCTGGTAGAAGCGTATTACATTACACGTTACCTAGCAAACAAGAGAGCTGATTCCACAGGGCATCCCTTCCACCAAATGGATGAGGTGTCAAGAAAGACGGAAAAAAATTAATTGTCTTTAAGACCTGCACTCCACTGATTACCCAGGTCCTCCCTCCTGTCCTTTCTGCAGATGTGGAGATGGGCTTCCACGTGGAGAAGTGGGAGACAGAGGCTAATGGAGAAGGACAGTCAAAGCCCTCTCCCCCTTCTCAGGAAATAAAGTCTATATATCCCAGAGGCCATGAAATATGTGCTTTTCAAGGGCAGACATCGCTGACACATTCATATGTAATTAGGCCCCATTACCATACACAAGATCTTTCTGAAATTGCACCAGCTCCTGCTTCAATAGGGCTCTCTGAGGTCTCAGATGCTGGCAAGTTGCTTTTATTACTTAGTGCCATTGCTGCTTAGCATGGTGGGAGAGATGAGCTGCTGCTCTACCCAGATCCCACCTCACTTGCATTTCCATAGCCAAGTCAGGAAAATTATATATAAAACAAACCACCTTTCAGCACAAATCCCTTTTGTTAACAGGCAACCACAGTCTTCCTGTAATGTCTGAGCAGGAGACAATCACTGCTACAGCCGCTTGGGTGTTGCCTCTGGAATTTGGAAGGATGAAATCATCACATGTCCCACCACCCTGCTCACTTTAAGGCATTTCTGACTAGGCTCATAAGATGTGGTTGCCTCCAATTAGAAGGGACTGGGATCAGTGATTCAGGAGGTCACTTCCAGTCCTCCAGCCTGTAAATAGTATGGAAAGAGTTAGTCTGAGGTGTCCAATAGAAGGCAACGATAATTGTTAAAAATGGCTTAGGGCCTGGTAGTGTGTGACTAGGGCAGGAGAGGGGAGATTCTGGTCCCAGCTGTTGCCTAACTCAATTCACAAGTTCTGGCAAATCTTGCTGTCCCTTATGTTCTGAGTAAGTTTGTTCCCTGCGAGTGATGGTTCTTCCCAGCCTCTGTAAGGCCCTGTGATCCCTGTATGTATCATTGACTCATGCTGGCTCCTGGCAGTCTGTCTGGCTCAGCAGTAATGCACTGACTGACAGAATGATACAGTGTCATCGGACATGGCCGGTAGACAGTGTTCTACTGTGTTTTGTATCAGTTGCACCTAGATCGAGATGGATGTACTCATCACATATCTAACCATCCCCTTCCTGCACTCTGATTCCATCCTGAGAATGTTTCCTTGTAAGATGCAACAGGCATCATTGCATCTTCTCACCCAAAACTGCAGGGCAATTACGGATTCAGGAGTATGCATTTATAATGTGGCTAACTGGTTGGGAAGGCTGCTTTAAGAGCATTTACTTCTTTAAAAAAACAAAAGTCAAGCAGTCTAATTGCTTACCGTAAAATAAAGCCCTTCCCTTCTTTCCCACATGCCTGCCCAATATTAAATAGCATCCTCTTGTCCAAACTGGGACAGATACCTGTGCACCTTGGGCACACAGAACCTTGAAGAAATTTTCTTGTGCAGGGTATGAGATCCAAAATATTTATGCAGAAATATGTTTATATGGATCTGTTTATATTCACATGTAATTATGTAGCAGCAAGGCATTTTACAGGCTTGTAATCTCTCTGTCTCCAACAAAGATTGTCTTTAATGCCTCAGTGATGTACCAATCCAATGTTTACATCCCTTTTTATTCTGAAAGCAATTATATGATGTTTGACAGCAACATTTCCTGTCTGTTACAAGCAGCACCAACAATTGCTTTTCATTTCCTTGAAGAAGTCCAAATTTGTACTCTCTGAAGGGAAAAAAAAAAAAAAAAAGTATAAAACCTGTTTCCTGAGGAATAATTTCTAGGCATGCTGTGTCCTGATGCTGAGCCCTGATGCTGAAAATTGTTGTTCTGTAACTTATTACAGCTAGTTCCTCCTTTAGCCTGCAGATGAGAGTGCACGTACTAATAACTCAGCAGAATAATACATGTGGTAAGATATTCAGTAGTATTCAGCTTTCCCCATGCATTCTTTCTCCTCTGTTTTTGTACAGAGTTCCCCTTCTTCTTACAGTTAAGCCTGGACATATTTTTCTATTTTAAATTTTCCAGTGATTTGTACAAGAGAGTATTAAATTGCTTAAGGGCATATTAAATATTACAGTTCTGTTAAACTTGAATGAAGCAATGCAAATCTGGAACGCATTTAATAAATCTGCAGCTTGATAAGCAAATTTTCTTTCCCAAATCTGACATTCCTTTGCACTAATCACCTATGTGAAAAAGCTGCCTCTAATTCTTTTATTCTTTTAATTTCCTCACCCCAGGACTCAAAACAGCTGCAGTCCTCCCCTTCTCTTGGCACCATATAATTTAAAACCTCTTCCATGACCTGAAGAAGAAGGTGTGCAGAGGCTGCAGAACTGTCCACATGGCCTTGCTGGAGCACCCCTCACTTAGCTTTTTCCAGCCTTTTTGGTTTTAAGTTGGAGAATGAGTGCATAGCCCATTCAGCTCGGTGGAGAACTCATTGTGTGTGTGTAAGTTGTTTCCAGAAAACACCTATGTCTGTGAATGCAGAGGAGGAACAGATCAAACCAGGCCACCCAGAATTGCCTGAGAAAGCTTGGAGACTTAAGACAGGTTTTTATTTATTTTTTTAAAAGAAACTTTTCCTTTTTTTAATTTTTTTTTTAAATTTTATTACTCTTTCACTTGAAAAGCCTGCAGGTCATCCCCTGGGTGATTCACCTCCTTAATTTCACTCACGGAGGCAGTGGCTGTTGGATTAGGCTCCATGAGGAAAAGCTTGCAAAATGTGAGATGGTTAGAGTGGTGATGTAACATGACAGATCAGTTTTGATGGATGACAACTCTTCTAGAATACTTTGCTTTGCATTTTGGTTTCTGCTGGTGGTGTATCCCACCACCACATCTGTCTCACTCGCTGTACTTTCATGTCTCACAGAATTGTTCTGGCCTATTTGCTGCATGCTGTGCTTATGTTCACCATATTAAATGAATTCATCCAGGAAAATTATGAAACCTACTCCAACAGAGATTTCAAGCCTTAGGAGGAGCCTGTATAAACTCTCAGACCTGTTGATAAAACAGGAAAGAGAAAAACCTCCAGGCCTCTGCGATGAAAGCTTCTGTTTTCTCCTATCATATGATAAATAGCCTCACTAGATTCAACACTTCTTGCCTGAGATAGCCTCTTGCACAGCCCTAGACTTGCTTTTGATCCTAAACGGGAGGGGAAGGCTGACAACAACAGAGCGTGTACACAGCTACATTGCTGCTGTGCTCTTGGAAGAGCTCCTGACAACTGCTTTATTCTTAGAGCTGCACCTGTGGCGACTCAGTGAGCCAAACAATTCTTTGACAAAATTTAATTCCTCTGTTTAACATCTGCCTTTGCAACATCTCATAGTAGCTTCATTTTAAGTGATGTGAAGAGACAAATAAAACGCATGAACATTGATTTTGTGGCCTTCCAGCCAACAGTGCTTCACAAACCAGAAACACTTTTCTTCATGGAAGTTCAAACGCTAGAGGATGCCCAAATAGCTGATGTTCCAGGGCTAGCAAATGCAAGGGGAGTTTCTCAAGTTCCTTGGCAGTCGTCACCAGGAGATCAAAAATCATAGCTGCTGCCCAGGACCCTGGGCTTTCCCTGGGGTGCAGCATGGTGCAGTCATGTCTATAGGGACTCCTAATTCCTCCTCATCAGACCATTAGCAGGATGATGTCTTTGCAACAGCCCATTTCTCACTGCTCATCCACTTGACGGACTGCCTGGCTGTGTGCCGCTGCACCCAGGTAACGCCTGGGCACTCAGCTTCGTGCCCAGAAGAGCTGGGGAACAAGACAGCAGGGTGAAGAGGCAGAGGAGATGATAGGGTGCTGGCCAGGTAGCAGGCAGGATAGGACACAACCTTTTATTCAGGAGGAGAGAAAGGCTAATGGTAAATGGTCATGGCAAAATTGTAGCTTCAGGACTGATGTTTGAGTCCTTGAGCTTACTGAGAGGAAAGTGGGTGTCCTTCTCCTTTAAAGTGAAAGTACAGTAAAAGGTCCCCATGCCATGTGCCAGACTGGCAGGACAGAAAAGGAAAGCCGGTCCGTGTGAAGAGGGCAAGTACTGTATTGACAGCAGGAGCACAAGGCTCCTCATGCTTTTCTGATGACACGTTTCAACCCAGATCGAGCTCTTTAGGAGTGAGCTGCCTCATGTGTCATAGCCCTCAAATCCTTGGCCTCTGCACTGAGACTACCAACGAGAATGCCAGCTATGATGGTGGGTTTATTTTCACCAGACTGAATGGACTTCCCTCTCATTCCACAGAGAGCACGAGACAGCTGTAAGTTAGCAACAGCTTTTCCTTGGAGAGGAGCCCGAGGCATAAGATCTAAACCACCTAATCTCTCTCTGTGCCCATGTCCCAGGATCTGTGTTCTGTCCGGGTCAAAATAGTGGACAAGAAACCATAGGTGAGTTCACTGAAAGATAATTGCCCATTCCTCTGTGGTGCTGCTGGAGGAGACGTAACGGGAAAGGGAGAAGGTAATGGAAGGGGGAGAAGGAATGGAAGAGGAAGGCTCCTGTTTAAAGTGAGGTGCCAGGAAGAGACCAAGGCTCTCGTTCATGAACTGTGAGACTGGGTCAGTCACGTGCTTCTACATGTGTGTCCTGCAAAGCTGGGATCATAACAGTGAATGATCTTGAGAGCGAGAGATAAGGTTTAGGCTATTCATCTTTTCTGAGCTTTCACATCACTGGAAGAAAGGTATCATCTGTGCAGGAGTTTGTACCATCTGTGCAGGAGTTTAATTTGTTCTTCCCACTGCTAGAAGTCAATGGGAATATAGTTTTGCAGGTTTTACACTTGTTCATCAAAGATGAGCCTGGAAAGGACTTTCCACATACTTGGTTTCTTCTGCTGGCTGTGGAAAAGTAAGCTGTATATTATCATTTCAGTACGCAGCAAGAGGCTTCCTCTCTCTCCCCTCCGAGCCTGTCCTCGCTGTGATCTCCAGAGACGTGGCCACTCCCTGGTTTTCCTCTTCTAACATCCTGCCACATTTCACATCATCTCCCGCCAGCAATCCCTTGCCTTTCCCGGTGCTTGGATGCTCGCTGCCTCCCCGAACCCTTCGGCAGTCTCGGCTCCCTCCAGCCTCTCCCAGGCAGCTCCTTTCTCCCACCACCCAGCCCCTCCTCCTCCTCGGCTCGCCGGGGACCTGCAGGTACCCGGGGCCCGGCGGGTTCAGGCGGGAGGGAGCGAAGCGAGCCGGGAATGCTGCCGCCACCCAGCTACAGCCGAGGAAAAGCGCTGACGGGAGGCGAAACCGCAGAGCCATCCCCGAGAGCGGGGCCTGGGGCTGTTCCGCAGGCAGGAGCCACCCCGGGCGCTGCGGCCGCGCTCCCTCTAGTGCCTGCCCGGCGCTGGGAGAGGGGAAAAGCCTTCCCGGAGCCGGGACTGCTCCCCCAGCAGCTCAGGAGGCATCAGGCACCGATAGTCCCCGCTCCGAGAGCACCCCTGGGGTTGGCCGCTGTTTATCGCCGCGGTGGGGTGGGAGAGTCCACCCCCAAAGTAGAAAAGAGGCGAAGGGGGAAAGGAAGGCTTTCACCTCTGGCACGAAGAATCGTAGAATAGTTAGGGTAGGAAGGGACCTTAAGGATTAGAAAAGAATCGTTTTGTTTGGTTTTCCCTGCTTCTCATTATTGGAGCTGGTTTTCCCCAAACAGGATGTTGGGCCAGCGAGAGGTAGTGTAAACAGAGGCGCTCTCTGAAAGCTCGCGGTGCATTCCTGTGGGGCGCGGGCTCCTCACTGAAACGCAGAGACCCGTGAGGTGTGGGAACAAGGGACTGCAGCAGCGGGAGGAAAAGCTCTGCCTCTGAAGAAAGAGAGTCAGCCCAGAGACTCCCTTGACTTTAGCACTTTATTTTTTGGAGAAGCAGAGGGCACAGAGTGGAGATTGAGGTGAAGAAAGCCCTTAGTCAAAGCAGATGCTGACCAGTTGCTAGAAGAAAGCCTGAAACAGTATTACAGACAGCCTTGCTTCCTTTTATAAATGTGCAGTATTGGTTAATTGGTACCAGCAGTGGCCTTCACTGATGGGAACCAGAAGGAAGAAAGGATGTTGTCTCTGCTCAGCTCCCCTCAGCCTGGCTCCCACACCTGCAAGCCAGTGACTTCCAAGGTTATTAAACTGTCTCACCTGGACCCATCACTATGTCCGGACTCAGGCTGAATCCTTTCCCTCTTGCTGTGTGCGTCTGTCTTTTAACAGGTGTGGGCTTTTCACAAAGTGTGCCTACAAGCGGTAGGGGCAGGGACAGCAGAGCCATAGAGGCTGTAACTGGCCTCACTGCCAGCTCCCTTATGGATAACCACCTGCTTCATACCTGCAGTGGACGTAGCTTTCCCCACCTTCCCTTGTACAGGTTCCTTAACCTCACCAAGCATCTCACCTATTTCCTGGTTTCTCCGCTCTGGTCTCCAAACTTCTTTCAAACTTTTTAGAAGAAAAACCCTTCTGTCTTTTATTTCTAATAATACTGTGGTGCTCCAGAGGGCCATAGTTAAATGTTTTGAAGCTACACGCATATACCTATATGTTCTTGTACTGTGCAGAGTGCAGAAACCTAATACAAGCTGTCTAACTGTGGCACCCTGCTGTTGCTGTGTGTGCCAGCTTGGTTTTGCTCTGCTTGGTTGTTTCAGACTGCAGTTTCTTTTGGGTTAGCACCTTCATGCAGGCTCCATTTGACCCAACCAAATAACAGTAACTATTTACAAAGTCTTCAAGCCTGAAGTCCCAACAGCTAACGTAGTGCTTCTCTGAGAAAGAGCCACTGAGTCCCAATGCAAGCTTCAGGGCTTGTCCACACCATTTCTTTAATAGGTTTCCTCTTGAGCAATGCAAATGGGAATGATGAGTAAGGAACCAACACCTTTTGACTTACTGGACTAAAGCTAACCACTTTTGGAGGGATAAGCTCAAGAAAACAACGGATACTTCAGTTTGGCTTGGCTTGCTGTTTTTTCTTAAAAGCTTGTCTCATTTAAACTGAAATGACTGGCATGCACTGGAGGGGAGAAAAGAAGTAAAGGCTAGCTACGCCCAAGACATTGAGCACTGCAGTTTAGGCCTCCTCAGCAAGAGGCTCCCACAGTTTAACCTGTGCTCATCCACCTCTTGCATATGGTTTCCTCTGCATATGAAGCACTGTTTTGGTTGTTTTGGCAACATCTACTACTCAGCTGAACATTAATAATGTAAGGGAAACACAATATTATTACTAGTAGTCATTGCTATTACTACTTGATCTTAAATCATAGAATTATAGAATAGTTAGGGTTGGAAGGGACCTTAAAGATCATCCATTTCCGACTCTCCTGCCATGGGCAGCGACATCCCACTGAACCAGGCTGCTCAAGGCCCTATACAACCTAGCCTTAAACATTTTCAGAGAGAGGTCATCTCCAAATTCCCTGGGCAACCTTTTCTGGTTGTCTCACCACTCTCATTGTGACGAATTAATTTCTAATGTCTGATGTAAATCCTCCCCCTTCCAATTTAAAGCCATTCCTTCTCATCCTATCACTACCTGCCTTTGTAAAAAGTCCTTCCCCAGCTTTCTTGAAGGCCTCCTTCAGATACTGGGAGGCTGTTACAAGGTTTCCCTGGAGACTTCTCTTCTCCAGGCTGTCCTGGAGAACTCTCTCAGCCTGTCCTCATAGCAGAGGGCTCCAGCCCTCTGGTCATCTTCGTGTTGCCTATAAGGGGAGTCTTCAAGGATACGACATGGCATGACTGGCTTCACAGTACATCAGGACTGGCCAAAACCTGAAAGGATATTTTGGAGAAGGTGGGGATTACCTGTCCTGTTTCAGATTACTTTTCCCATCTCACTGTGTGGCAGGAAAATGAGGAGGTTTTCCCCATAGAAAATTTCCCCAGGGAAATTCTCAGTGTGTCACTTTTATTGCCGGCAGAATATGAACTAGTGCAAAGTCCCCGAGTGTTTTAAGAACTATGCGCAGCTGCCTTCCAGTGGCACCCAGGCCTCTTTCTGGTGCGCACATCAGAGACATGAAAAGAGGGAGGTAGAAGCCAAAGTGCCTGGGGCACACCAGACAGTAGCACCTCAGCTGGATTTTGAGTGGTGCGGGACACTTGCCACTGAAATTGGTGGCAAACAGAGGAGCAAGATTCCTGCTTGCAGAGACTGTGTAAATAAGGCAACGAGTGCAGGCATTTGTGTTTGCAAGGTCTGGCTCCACTGCAGCTATTGTGATCCCTGTTATTCAGGAATTCTACAAAACTGTACCAATTCTCATCAAAGTTTTGCAGAGTAGATAAATACTACACTCCAGCCTTTGCAGCAAGGGGAAAAGGAAAGCTTTAAGCAATTAGGCTGGGCCATGCAGCTATTCGGCAGCAAGCTATCCTGACAGCTGTGAGGGGCTCCGAAAGCAGAGGTGCTGCTGCATCCTCTTCTGCTGCCTGTGACAGCACCCACACGGCTGTGGCAGCCTGGAAAGAAGCCGCAAAGGGGGCTGGGGAGTGCACCGTGGGACCACATCTGTTTTTTAAGGAAAGAAAGGGCCTGACCTTTCTCATGTTAGCAAGGAGCAGCGGCTTGCTTAAAAGATGCTGACCTGCAGCTAAATGGATTTTCCCTGTTTGCCCCGGACTGGTCCAGTGCAAGCTTTGCTATCTATTTTGCACTTTTCTATTGACTTTGCAGAGAAAGTAAGAAGCTCTTAGCTTTGGTCAGAGCTGTTCTTGGCCAAGGCTTTGTCGATATTCTGTTCCCTTTCCTGTGGTGAGAAGACAGAATCGGGTCTCATCTTTCCTCCCTCATAGGAGCTGACTGCTGTGGTGTTCTACATACAAAAGACAAAAATGCTTTAGGCTCCTTTGGGGTGACCGGTGCATGCCCATGCGTGATCAGAGTAAGATTTCAGAAGAGTTCCTCCCCCCCAGTCAAAAAGAGGACATTCACTTCTTTCTGAGAAGCAAAAAGCTTTTTCCTTTGAGTCAAAAGATATTGTTTTAGAAAAATCAAAGCTGACCACACAATAATTCCGTCTCCTTCTCCTAGTTTTAGAGTGACAAGACATGCGCGATGCTGCTTGACACTGTGATATTTATAAGACAAAGTAGGGGTCAAATTTGCTGAATGGTTTCCAAATTCCAGCGAGGTTTATCACAAAGACCCCCATGCACGGACCCAAGTGGCGTGACTGACAAGAGCGGGATTGTGGAGCCACTAGAAAGCTCAGTTTCCAGCCAACACTGATGGGCCAAATCACGTTCTTTGGGCCAAAAACCTGCTGGAAAGCTACAATTACATATAGCCTCCAGGGAGTTTTCACAGCAGAGTTTCTGACAAGAAACCCCATCATGAGGAGCTGCGTTTTCATGCTTCAAGGAGCAGCACTGTCCTCTATCAGCACTGTCCCGCCTGGGTCTGGTGAGAAACAGCCTGGAGCTCAGCCCCCCATGGGACAGGCAGGCAGAAGGCTGCCACCCTCCCTCCCCTGCTTCTCACATATTCCCTGGATCCCTCCCGCCTCCCTGGAAGAGAGGCATTGCTGGGCTCTCTTTGCCACCTTTCTGTCCCAAGAAGTGCAGGAAGAAAGTTTTTTTCCCCCGGCAAGTGCTGACAGGACTAGCACGAACTTGTCCAAAGGAGATTTGGCAGAAATGCCCACCAGCTAGCTACAACTGAGAAACTGGCTCCATTCCTCACGCCCTGCTCAGACACCAGCATCCAGGGCTGCTGCTGACACAGTGTCTCTGCTCACATCAGAGTACTGACACTGCGGAGACTTCTCTGCACCCTGATGCGCTCACCTGCCAGTGCATTTCACCCTTTCGGCCCGAAGCCAAAGGGGACGGATTTGGCATTGCTAAGCCTCAGTTATTTCCATAGAGACAGGCTGGGACTCGCTTTAATTCTCAGAGCAGAAACTAGATCTGGAGCAGGAATGAAGCTGACACCTACAAGGTGGGTGCAAGAGTATCAAACCTCAGAGCAAGGCTAAGCAACTCATGCTCCTCTACAAAGCATGAGCATGTGGACACAAGAGTGTGGTTTATGTCCCTTGCTCACACTTCCTTAAGATGCTCCTTGGAAGATGTAGGCAAAAGCTTTAATGACATGTACTGTCCAGGTAAAGGAGGGACTGTGAGGAGATGAGGGGAAAGTACCAGATCAGTGCTTTCTCATAGCCTTCCTGTGTGATGCTAGGAATATTACTTGCCTACTTCCTCTATCCATTCCCAATGTATGAAACGGGGAGAACAGCACTTCTTTACCTCCATTGTGGGTCAAAAGTATAAAGATAGGCATCATTTTCCTAGATGGTCAGACAATATGGTCAGTGCAGAAATACCCTGCACAGATCAACCTTGGGAAATACACCAACTATCGCCTATGGTTTGTTCAAATACAAAACTAATAGAGAAAGTGAAAATAGAAAAGGCTCACTCTTCAGTGAGGCATAGGCGCTTCATTGCTGCTTCTTTTAGCACATCTCTCCAGCACAACCTTGGGGAACTTATCTTCTTTGCGGAATCAAAGACTAATGACTAGAGATGATTTTCACTCCTTATTTGCTCCCTGAGCTTACCAAAACACAAAGTAGATCAGAGGCTCCTAAAAGAGAAATTATCACGTGCCATGGGAAGCCACACCTTGGAGTGCCGCTCTTGTGTCTGCCACAGACCATAACCGTCCCTGTTTTTCTCATGCACCTGAACTGGAGACAATCACGAGTTCAAAACTGGGAGATACAATTGGCCTTTGCTACCTGACAAGGCTCCTGTGAGCCCTGAGGTTACCAAAAGTCTCCCTTATTCTCCTGACCTGGTAAACTGGAAAACTGCAGGAATACTTTACCTTGTGGCGCACTAACTAAATATTACTCTGCTCATTATAAGTGCCACTGCATTGAGAAGTATTTGTTTCACTCAGCTCACTGCTTGCGCTCAACCCAGGAGGATGTTTGCCGAAGGATCAAATATATGTCTAGATCAGCTTCTGCACATTAGATACAGGTACAGGCATTATGTTTATACTTTGCCAAGTTTCTGAGCAAGTGTAGCAATTCGGAAGTGTGTGGAAAAAGCCAAAAAATCGCTAACTTAATACCAATCACAATTCTGAAGCAGTATTTGATTTTGAAGCATGGTCTTAAGTTTTCCAATTGAGCCAACATCATAAAGAATGAACAGTTTGGGTAACACTTCTGCTGGATGCTTTATATCATCCTAGTGTGTAGAACATTATTCTTAACCCTGAACAGCATTGCATACATGTATTCCTGCTAATCTCTGCTTTTCACATCATCAGTTTTTCTGCAGTGTAGCAGATTTGTTTGCCATCAGCCTTTTTGCCCATCAGATCCAAAGAAAGGAACAGCAGTATGGCAAAAGGTTGCACAAAACACACTCTTACCATGCCTGCCTGACAGCAGTATTATTAGGTACCCTTTCAGTGACAATCAGCTAAATACAAAACCAGACCTGCATTCTTCTTTTATGTACTCAGAGAAGGTAATTGTTTATATTAATGTTTATATTCAAAACCACCTTCAAATATACCACTGACCACATCTTAGCATCTTACGGTGTCTGGAAGTCCAAATACGTATATGCAGAAAACTTGCCCCCTTTCTAATCTGTTCTTGTCCCCAGAACAACCTTTCAACAAACATGCAGGCTTTTCCAATATAACAGCATCCAACATCAGTGCTGAGACACAACCCTTGTGGTGTGCTCGTGCTTCCATTACACACACCTATTTTCAAAAACTTTCAATGGAACTTAGAAGTTCACTTCATGCTGCAGCTTGGTGTGCAATGACATTTCTGGACAAACTGAAGAAAATGTATGACAGTTTTTCAGTTGTAAGTGAGACACCAGCAGTTGATTTATGCTGGTTGAAATTTTACTTTTGACCTCCAAAATAAGAACCGTTCCATCCACACCTAACACGTTTGCAAGGAATTTTTTTCATGCCTCAATGACTGTTTCTCATGGAGCTGCCTTCCAGCATTCTTCCCATCATGCCTGTGAGCACCTAGGCAGAGCCCAACTTTGGGAACGCTCCCATGGGGCAAACCATGCAAAAGTGGTCCCAGTAGTTCCAAATCCACTAAACAGGCACTTCCAAGGCTTTCTTGTTTTTCCCATGGAGTCTTGTGTACGGAGATCTGTATGTAACAATGATTAGTTCTTTCCTCTGGTCTTGGCTCGTGCAAGCAGATTGATCAAGTGTTATATATGTTTGCTGATTTTGCAATAAAGGCTGATTCCTTATAAATAAAACAAAAGGAATGCTGAGGTGTTGTATTACAGTATGGTAGCTCTCAAAAATGTTGCTGTCTTCTTTTAGGCCACGGTTTAATGCCACAGATGTTCCTTTTCTTAAAATGGAGGGAAGGATCAAAGCACCATTACCCTTAACTGGGAATTATTTTTGTTTTGTAAGAGGATGTAGAATTTTATCCTTTGGCAGACAATGTTTTTTTCATTTGATAAGAGGATCCAAGTTAGCATGCAGCTTGGTTTCCTTTGTTAGTCAAAAAATTCTACCTTCACATTATTGAAAGGAGGAAGAATTCAATGGCTGGAATCCATGGATCTCTTCTCCAGCGTTTAAAATTTGTAATTTTCTGTCTTTAGGATACTATTTACCATTTTATATTTTAACATTCAACCAATTCATCAAAGGTCCAGTGATAAAGAATGACAAAGAAATTTAAATGCTTCAAATACACCATCAGTTTCACATACCTTCAGTTCTGCTGAGCTACTTTTCTACACATAAACAGAGAACATTTTAGACACTCTGACTTAGCCTTGCATCATCAGAACAATTTATGTGGAAGAGAAATAAACAGGAAGAAAAAATTGCACCATTTATCACTGCCACTTAAAACTTCAAACTAAAATTTATTTTTTCCAGAATGCTGCATTTTAACAATTGTTGATTCTCTCTTTAGTGTGAAAGCACTGATGTTTCACTTACATTATAACATTGTTTTGGACTCTCGGAGCTTTTATGCCTGGCCATGAAATACCATGTCTAGTAAAATGCAGTGTATGGGGACCAAGCTGTTTCTCTCCTACATAAAACTTCTATTTAGCAGCCATAAAGCACATAAGACAATGTATTTTGGGGTACTTACTGCACATCTGAAGTAAGTAAAAGAATTCCATGGTCACTCACACCTCCAGACAGTCTGGGACACAGAATAATCCAGGAACAACCTGCCCCAATCTTGACTTTCAGATGCTAAACTGTGCTGTATCCAATCCTGTTCTGCTAGGTGCAACTCCAGCATCTTGCCCACCACTGCTGTGCCCAGGCAAGAAAATTAGCATAAGCAAGTGGACTATGGTGCTAGGAAGAAATGTACAAGTTTTATTTTTAAACATCACTGGACTGAAAAATAGTCGTATGGCTTATTTATATTTCAGGAGATGGTAGTGAATAAGTTAAAGAATATTTCATCCCAAAACATATGTTGCTTTCACTTATAGCTAAGCTAATGTACACATACGTTTTCTTATTTTCATAAATGTCAAGCACCCACCTTTCTCCCCCCACAAAGATTTACAAGTACATGCATGGCAGTTCCTACAAAGCTGTCGTGGGCTAAAGGCTTACAAGCAATGATTTTGTTTGGAATAAGAAATATTCATCAGACCAAAATATAATCATTTAAATCAACTTCTTCCTGAGCAACTTAGAATTTGGAATGTGTTGAAAAGTTTCAATAAATAAATCAAAGATTAACCAGCTTAATGCATACCTTTTAAAAAGTAAGGAAATATATTTCATGACAGACAAATAGGCTGTAGAACCAGGAATCTTAAGATGCTATGTGCCAGATAAATTTATGAAGTACCATTCAAGCAGGAGAGGCCAGGCTGATTGTTATGAAAAATACAAAAATGTTAAAATCTAGTGAATAAATCATTAAACAGGTTTTGTATTTAGGTTACAAGTAGTGATGCTGAAGATACCATTAAATAAACAGAAAAAAATAGACTGTACAGTAAGCGTCAGTGAACTTGCAGGAAGGGTGAATGTGTTAAATGACTGATTATTCTGTTACGATGCTGGCAAGAAGAATTCAAACAAGATTTCTGAAAGGTGAGAATATTAGTTTTCTTTCCAAAATGTAACAACTCCACAGTGTGTAAACTAATCATTACTCTTTCAATGTAATTTCATAGAAACCACTTAAAATATACAATGCAGCAGATGCATATTGTAGCTAATATGTTAGTTGTTATCTGTGCCATTTTGAGCTTTCTTTAATGTGCTCCGCCATGGTAGTGTGTTGCTACCATCGACCTGGATGTTAATGATGAGAACAGAATCTTATACATAATACTTTCTGTAAGTTAGCATCTTGTTTTAACATGATTACACTTCTTTATTTTTGTTCTCTGCATGTAGGTACAGTAAAAACTCACTGGTGATGAAGATGGGCCATAATGTTTATTGGCTCTCAGCAGGCTCATGGAAGAGGAAACCCTTGGAAAGCACATTTGAGATTAGCTGGAGTTTATATGCCTTGTCCATCACAAAATAACTTTTGCTTATTATTTCAAACTGAAGGATTACCTTGGAGATGGCAGACATCGTGCTGAGGCAGCTGCATAATGGGAAGTAAAAATTGCCCAGTAGATGAGACAGGACGAGTTAGACAGAGGGGCATTGCCCCTAAAGTGTTACTGGGACGCATCCTGGCAAGGAGCTGCAATTCCTCAGCTCTGCTTCTTTCCTGTGCTCTAGGACAGGAATTTATTGCTATTTTTCTCGACTGGTTCAGCTTCCTCCGATCAACAGAGATGCACAAGAAGCCAAGGCCTCATCAGGACCCTAAGTGTTCCCCTCACCTCCATTCTGCTATGGAACAGACAAATAGCTCCATGCAGGTCTGTCACTTCTGCACCTGGCAGGCTGTTGAACAGCTGGCAAACCTGCATGTCACAGGGAACACAGGAACCCTCACCATAAAGACAAAAGCATGTCATATATTGGAGCTATCACCTTTCCTCTCTCAGCCTCCACTCACTCCCTTTCTAGTGTTTACTGATAATACTTGTAGTGATTAAAAAGGGCAGCTTTCACAGTGACTCTCTTACCAACCCATCACTGAATCAGCTTTGGTTGCACAGAGTACGCCTTTTTCTTTCTTTGTTTTATTATTCTGAAATATTTCCACTAGAGAAGTATGTCCATATTGTTAATTTTATTTCTAGCCATGCTAAAAGCAGATGTCTGGCATTTGTGCTGGTGGGGCAGCTGCGTTCAGCTTCAGATGTGAACAACTAAACTCTGCAAACGCAGAAATACCAGTCATGCTTAATATGAGTTCCAGATCACCTACATTTTTTAATGAGTGACTTTTACTGTATGTCCTTGGGTTTGTGACCTATAAGAATAAAAATCTACAAATATCCTTCCTGAACATAAAAACTGTACACAGCACCTTTTCCTTCAGAGTCTAATAGCACTGTACTCAATTGCAGAAACAAAACTCTACAGTTAAGGTAATCCTCCCTTACACTTTCCATCTGTTGTTGCCACTCACTGACCAGGTAAGTTCTTCCACTCCATGAACTAGAAGTGTTTACCAAAACCATCTAGTTCCCGTACCTTGCCTTATGCCCACTAGTATTAATTTGCCAGAATAGCAGCTTTGCCCTCCCGCACAGGGTTATGCAGAAGCCATTACGTAGCCCTTTTCTGAGCCTGTCATCCTTGATGTGCACAGGCATGGCAATGGCTCTGACTGTACCACTGGATACCAGCGTGCTCTGGGCAGAAAGAATCACTCTTCTGAAATGGCTCGCTGCCTGTAGTAGTCTGCATTGCCAGCAGTGTTATGCAATGAAGACTTGTTTCTGGAGGAAGATGAGAGTGTAAAATCTACTTTTTGAGACAACCTAATCTATTCTTTTATGTTGTGTACACCAGAAGTTATTTTGTGATGGATAGTAGATAATTCTCTCTTGAACTATACTATAGCAAGAGTGTTATAGAGCCAACACTGTATAATGATTTATGCCTGCAAAATCAAGTATCTGCTGATGGCTCCAAGCATGTGGGAATGGTCTTTTCTGTTCCATTTGAAATGCTGCTGCCCCATTAATTCAGTTCCTTAAGGAATTGCTTTTAATAATAATTAAAAAAAATCTTAACAAAGCTGGAGAAGTCACCAGAAGAGAAAGCATAGCTCTTCCATCCATCACCTTTTATAGATATCCTCTAGCCACTTTTCATCATCTTCTTCCTCATCGTCTATCGGTTCCTCTGTTTCCAGAGGAGAAGGAATGAAGAACTCAGGTCTGGGACGTGGTTTCCTGATATGAGACTTCAGTCCAAACTTGCGTTTTAGCAGGTGGAACTGTTCTTTGACATAGTAATAAAACTCATATTCATATCTCATGCGTTGGTAGAGGATCTGTATTGCTTCTGGAGAGGGAACGGTCTTTTTCACTGTCACAGTCAGATTGCCAAGTTTCCTATGTTCTGCAAGAAAAAAAAACCAGCAACATGGTGGATGCTGTTTAATGAGACTAGACCTAAACTTGAAAATGTTTTATTTTAAAAATATAAGGCATAGCCCTACTGCATTACTAATAAAAATAAGCTCAAACTTTCCCCCTAATAACGGAATTACTTTTAACAAGAGATGAAAACATACAGATGTTTGAAGCTAGACTTGCATGTTTAAATACAGCTTGTTCATACATGGCATTTGGCACTGTGTGCAGTCACAGAGGAGCTTAATTGGCAATGGTTACCTGAAAATACAAATCAGGCCAGACCAATTATGAGCATAAACTACATGTAGAGAAACCCATAATCTTATTGTTCAAATCCAAACAGATATATATCAACTGAATCCATCTCAGGCTAGCACCCTAGCATCACACCACATGACACCTCAAGACTGAATGTTCCTGTTGACTTTCCCATCCTGTTATACCTGTTAATTGAATTAGGCTTATCTTCTTGTTGTGTCCTGGCACTGGAAGATTTAACTATGTTCTTCTTCATCTGACAACTTTTGCTTTAGCAAACTGAAATAAAACACCTTTATTGCTGATAAAGAATTAGGGTTACTAACAAAAATATTGAATTGCCTCTTTCCCTCCTCTCTGAATAGATCATTCTACTATTTGGTATTAATGTATTTGAACAAGATGTCAAGCGAACTCTCGCAGCTATCATTTTGATGTTTTCTACCAGATGGCAACAGGCTGCCAGACCATCCTATGTATTTTCTTCTTCTCCAGGACAGAAAAGTAACTGAAAGTCAACTGTGAAGAAGAAAAGAGACGAGACGAGACGAGACGAGATGAGACGAGAAGAGAAGAGAAAAAACTGAAAGTATTGACTTGTAGCATCACTGTATTCCCCCTAACAAATGGCACTTCCTTTAGGAGAAGCGGAGATGAGCTTCTATAACAAAGTTCTCTGAAAACTCAATCCAGTAAAACTCATGTGTTACTCTGAGAGAACGTGATGCCCATGGAGATAACTAATAGCCTCAGAATATACCTGGGTTTGGCCAAGGCAAGATGAATGGGCTTGTATGGAAGGAAGAAGATGGCAGTTAGATATTAGTAAAAAGCCCTTCTCACGACAAGGATAGTTATGCAGTGCAGTAGAACATACAAGTTACAAAAACTCTGTCTCTGGAGGATTTTAAGAGAAGATTAATCAATTCTCTCCTGAGGGAAACCAAATGACTAAAGGACATCTCAAGGTCATTTTCCATGACTCTAAAACCAATCAATTAATTTTAATCTTGTCAGTCCTTAATTCACTTCCTTGCTCTTTGCTACAGAAGCAAGGTCTGCATGGGAACTGTTTTTCTTTTGTCACATATTTGTCACACATTTTAGCTTCTGCTGCTCATTCTTTCCTTAATATTTGCATCCTCTAATTGTACTGCCTCAAATGCCAAGCAGAAATCCCCATATTTTACATGACTACATAAACTGTTGCAGTGAAGAAGAGTTGGATTTTGACATGGAAACCTAATTCTTATTTTAGCACCAGTTCTGCAAGCTGGAGAAATTCAAAAGGGTCAGGTCACGAAGCACGGCAAAGAAAAATCAAGGAGGAAGCAGACAACAAAGAACCTCCAAGTTTCCAACCAGGTCCCAGCACCAACAACCACCCTCACTTCCAGAAGGAGTCCCTAAATAAAAATGGGATTTATCAGTGGTCTGCTCACACGAGCAGTCTAGACTGAAGTCTTCCAAAGGACCTGCCAGCAGAGCTAATCACATCCTTAGCAGCTCTACAGAGAAACACACAGTCACTTGCATGCAAGGCTAAGGGATGAACTGATGGTTCCTAGTAGGAAAAGTGAGTTGTTCTTGAGATTCCACAAGCAGTATGTTCATCCAAGAGAAATAATAAAGAAGAAAGTTTTAGGGAAGAGAGGAATTTTAACCAAAGGAAAACCTATTTATTTCAAGAGGTAACAAAAGATGAGCAAGTCCAGCTAACAAATGGAACAGCAATGATCTTTAGACAAAAAATTGGCATGCTAGATTTTAAATCTTCAAAAGTACCACAGAGCACACCTATGTGAATATGAACTTTTGTTTACATTTTAAATGGTTAATGTTCATTAGTTTTGCCTCTCAGTTTTGCCTACCAGTTACCACCAAAGTAATTGGAAACATAGGAAGGTTATGATACAAAGAGAGAATAGGTTAGCTAGCTATGAAAGGTAATGTTGTTTTAAATCACACACAGAAAATATTTAAATTATTAATTTTATTCTGCATTTCACTTTTAATTCCTTCTCTAGAGAAAGAATGGTTTTCATCAGTTGGTAAAAAATTAAAACATGATGCTCTCTAATTAAATGGAGATTTTATGCCAAACTTTGTAGTTCTTCACACTTAAATCTCTGTCTCTACTCATACATCTAGAGTAATTAAACAAGTTATTACACTTTGCAGTGATATATGGTGATATATGCTCTATACTTACTGACTGTTCACAGTTCATTAATTTGTATGGTTTTATTTAGATAGAAACAAAATGAATAAAATATACAAAGCTGAATTAAAAAATAAAGAAATAATCTTTAATGTGCTGTTTTGCTAAGAAAAAGTGTAAAGGAAGGATCACGAAATGCTTGCATTTAAAATAGATGTTAACATAGAATGCACCACCCGTAGCTAATGAATGGGGTGAAATGTTTTTGGTGAAAATACTTGGGTTGCCCAAAAGCTTGTTCTCTTTTACACCATCTTTACCCAGAAACCAGCATGGGCTAACTAATGTCTCATCTTTCTAAATTCTCAGTTGGTTGTTCACATTGCCATTGATGGTATTAGTAAAAGACTCCAGGAAGGATACTGCATTCAGTCTGTCCTTGGGTGAGAAGGCAATGTCCTTATGATTATTGAGCACTTCAAGACATTCCTTTTTCTGGTGCTTAGCTGGTAGCTCCCGCCAACTTTGCAGTCTGGTTTTCTTTACAAACTCAGCAGCAAATATACACTACGAAATATTGCATTTATTAAGCTTTATACTGCTTGCCAACTTCATTTTTATTTTATATAGGCTATTTCTGTTGCAGAAAACACCATTTACCTCGCTGGAAAAAGCTCTTTACTTATACGGTCCCTCCAGGACTCTAACTGGGAAAAGCCACTTCTGATGGCTCCAGCTCCCTTTGGTGGCTGTTCCTCCCAGCAGAGAGGGACACTTGTGTTCAGCCCAGGAATGCTGCCAATGACGACAAGGTGAAAAGCGCTAGACTGCTTCCTTGGAAGGGTGGTCAGTATGGGGCAGGACCAGCCAAAGGGGAATTCACTGGTGCTGTGCCAGGCAGGGAGCAGCCCGCTGGCACCCCCTGTGCCAAAGCAGCCAGGTGCTGCATGCCACCCTCGTGGTGGGCAGTAAGAAAGCAGGAAAATATACTCATTGTCTGAAATTGCAGTAATCATAACATAGAGGATTCCTCCATGTGTGCAATTCTTCTTTGCTCTATATGCACACCTACGTCTACAGATGTATATATATGCACAGATAGAAACTCCCACACTTTAAGAGGCTACAGGAGCAACAGATTTCTCTGGCTTCTGTTGGTTTGCCTCACAGTATAATCATCAATGACTACAGTCCTTAAATACCTGTGAGGTGTTGGTTGTCAGATGGTGCGAGCTGGGGCTGAACCTGGCTGCAGACTCAGCCTTTTGATAAAACAAGTGAACTTTGCATTTTTTGCACTTGAATTTTATTTAGACTGGTTTCTAATCTTAAATACTCTAAAAAGGCTCATTAATACCAATATGAATTAAATCACAGAACTGCCTCTTGTAGTCACCTCAACCACCTCTCCTCATCATAGAAGCAAAATGGAAAAATTAGGCAGATCTGGCTTAAAGCCAAAATAACAATCTGCATATGCTACAATAAACCCAGCTGTCCCACCAAAGGACCCCTGTTTTATGACCTTTGAGACAGCTTAACCATATGGAGGGCAACAAACTACACCATTTACTTTTTAAAGTTTTTTTTTTTAACTGTGTTTGCTTTGGCATTCTTTTAAATTACTAAAAAGAATGCACTATACAGTAACTCAGCCTTCCAGTGCAGGCTGCTCATGCCTTAAGTGAAGACTAAATGAGTATGCAGATATGGATGGAGAAAATTGAATTCTTTTGGGTTACCAGGTGATGAATATTTACCATTACTCTGTCACTTTTTCATTCTCTTGTTTTAAATGAAGAAACTGGCATTAGTCATTGCAGCAATTGAAACCATAGGGAAAAGTGGTTTTTATAATTTGTGGCTCAAAAAACCTTGGATTGCCATATTTAGACAAAACGATCCTAAAGGCATTCTCCACCTCAAAAGATAATTTCAGAGTGACGCTCCCTCCAGTGCGCTGCCGTTTCAGTGGGTGCGACACAGAGACCTGCTCCACAGCACTGCTCTGCTGCTCCTGGACAAAGCCACAGGGAGCCCAGCAACTCTGGGGATCTGTTGGGGAAAGATGAACCAGGCTGGAACCAGCACAGGAAGGCTGCAGGCGAGCATAACCTTGGGCTTGCCTGACTAATGCTTGCAATGGAAAAACCCCACGCCGAGCTCTGCTGCTTTAAGGCTGTGTGAATATGATGGCTGTCACAGATACAGTAAACTCATTTCCTGGAACTACATGGGGAGGCCCCGCGTTTCCATCATATGCAGCTGGGCTACAGCACATACCTACTTCTCCACAGTTTTAAATGGAAATAAGTCACTGTGGTCAGATGTGACGTATGAATCAGTGAGGGGCTCTTCTTATTATGCCATTCAAATGATCGCTGTGGTGCTAAAACAGAGCTCCGATGGCTATGCTAGAAATGATTTCCCCCCGAACATCTAATCACAGCTCAGCAGAAAATTTTCTAGCACAAATGATCCACTTTTCAAACCTGAATTTTTTAGCTGGAGCTTGACAAGATGGTTTGAGGAGAACAGATGAGGTGCTGATGTGTTTTGCCCTGGGACTGCCACTGCCCAGGAAAGCGCTAGACCTGATGTAGGTTCCAAGTAGCAGGAAGGATGGTGCACTGTGGCTGTACTGCACAACCAAGTGACTCACATAGGCTCATGTTCGCTAAAGGAAAGCAAGGACAGCGGAGAAAACCTAACACAGTCACTGACTGGGAAGAAAGGTATTCAAAACCAAAGCTGATGAAAAAGTTAGTGGTAATTTGTCCCATAGCATCCATTGGCTCTGTCTGCCCGAAATACTATGAATTCCAATTATTAACCTTCTTACTGCTAGTTTACTCTCTTCTCAGCTATTCACGTCAACAAAATAAGGTGTAAGTTTTAACAATACGTAGATAAAGATTAGACACCCACATCCATACTGAAGACAGTTATGCTAGGCTCACTAGCAATGCCTGCTTTGTTTTAGCATTTCTGTCCTGATTTGTTGTGCATTTGATAACATGGAATGACTCCTAATTCCAGGGGATTAGGAAAACTCTGGCCCCCTGGCACACAGCAATGTTCAGTCTCCTAGAGGTCAGATACAGGACTCTCTGAAAGGACAGCTCTTCAGGGGTCATGGAAACACCCAGAACTCCAGTTACCTGCAATCCTAGGCAAATTGGATGTCCTATTTTAAAACAGGGATCTTGAGAGCAAATACATCAGACTTTAATTAGCATGGACACTGCAGAACGCTGGCTGCCAATGACAGAGACTGAATTAGGTGAGACAGTTACAGCAATACTCTTCTTTCTTACCACTAAAATGAATAAGGAAACCAGAGGGAAGAATAATGTCACTGTTAACTTAGTATAATTGAATTATTAACATTAACATAGACAAAATGCAGGGAGCACAGACAGACCTGGCAGAGAAAACTGGAAGGATGCCAAACCAGACATTAGTCAGAAAGAGCTCACAGAGATAATCTGAAAGACACATAATCAAACAACTACTAATGCTCATGGGTGTAAACACCGAGAAGGCATGGTACCAAATCAGAACACAGACAAAACATGAAGAAAAAAGAAAGAATAATGCTAGTGATAAATGTAAGTAGTACTTTGGGCCATTACGGCTGAAAATAACAAAAGAAACCTTTCTACAGTATGCAAGTAACATATTTTGGGAATATATTGCAAGGGTCAACACTGCACTGGTCTGGCTGTCAAGTGGACAATGTAACAGTGATACGCATTCAGCAGTGGTCTGAAATACTACTTAAATTAAAGGCGTTATATCACCACTATGAAACGCTTGCCTTAGAAGGCACTAAGTAAAGCAAATATGCAACTTTCTCCATACTTTGTAAACAGCTACCACTCTCTCAGTTCTTTTCTCTAGCCAGGAAGTATTTACCATGAAATCTCCAACTCTGCTCTTGGAAACTTCACAGTGTTATGCCCTTCCTCCTACAAGTTCAGAGCTGTGGATTTCCAGCTGCATGGGATGCATCAGCTGAACCTCCTGTATCACGAACTGCCTCTGCTGCTGCCCTAGCCTGGAAACAAGCTCTATCTCACACACGATCAGATAACAAATCTCAGCAGGATCTTCTAAGAGACTCCTTTATTTAGTGCACTTTAATGCTACATTCCCAGCTACGGTAAGTTAACACAGAAGGAAAAGAAAAGCTGAACACACAATGGTAGAGCAAAAAAGTGGATTCTTATGAGAAAATAGTCAGGCACTTTTATTGCTGTTAAACAACTTCTAAGTTGAACTAGACAATTTGGAGGTGCCAAACCCAAAGTAATTTGCAGAGGAAATGCCAGGATTCTCTAGTTCAAGTTGCTGAAAGAATTGCTATGGTTGCAGTTCATACATGATTTCTAATGTATTTTTCATAGCTGTATAAGTATTATTGAAAGGATCCAATCAAATCTGGATCTGACAAAATCACGATTTAAAAATATGTTCTTACAGATTGCTTGTGAACAGTGTTGCATAGCAGGTTATGCAGATACTAACATTATTACATTTTTTCACAAGCAGGAAAAGCTTCACCACAGGCATGTTATGCATAAAGTCTGGGACTTGAGAACCTAGAGCAGACATCTTGCCTTTGTGCTTCAAGTCACAGTAGGCTGCCATCTGTGATTTTTGTCCACAAAAAGGAAGGGATGGAAGAGGTGTGCTGTTCAAGCTTATGATATGTAAGAGGGACGGAGCAAGGTGGAGGTGTCTTTATTTCCATATATCGTATTGACGAGTGCAACACTGGCATATAGCATCCAGTTTCGCAACCACATCCTAAATCAGACAGGATATGATGACAGCCTCAGAATGAATACCAGGGTTGGAAGGGATACTTTAGAGAAGGAAGATAAATTCATTCTGGTCAGCTTACCAAAAAAAGAAGATTGAGAGGTGACTTGATTACAGCATCTGCATATTTTCATGGTGAGAAAACTATGGATATTGAAGGGTTAGAAGCAGAAACTAAAGAAGTGCGGACTGGAAGTAAGGAACAGCTTTTTAAAGCAGTGAAGGTGATTAATCACCAGAACAAACCAAAAAGAGATGATTCGCTATCACTTCATATTTTCACATGAACGGTGGATAACAACCAACTCCAGTTACTGATCTCTGCCGAAGCAAGAGAAACTGTAGCACGCAAGAAGCCAAACTGAACGAACAACCCAATGGTCCATTTAAGTCTTTCATAGATGCAAGTTCCAAAAGTCTTGCATGTGTCAGCTTCCAAGTCTGGAGCACCACTTGCAAAAGCCTTTTTGTCAGTGCCTGTGAGATACCTCAGTGTGAATGTAATTTTTAGAAGACATCTGAACACCTAATTACCTACCTTTTCCAGTCGTCTGTTCAAACCTAGTGGTCACCACCCTGTAGTATCAGGCCTTGCAGAAATGTGGAGTAACACTGCTTTTTAAAAAAAAGGTTGAGAACATTGCCTTGAAAATTATAAATTCTAAGTGCTGCCACTTTCTGTCTTCTTAGAGCATGCATATGACTGCTTATTGCTTTATGTAAGAATAACTACTGAAATGAGCCAACAATAAAATCTATGCACTGCCGAGGTAAAACCACTTACTGATAGGGTATACAAGACTGGAAGATCTATGTTACTCTATGAAAATTGCTATTAAAATGGAGAGGGGAAAAAAGGCTATCAGTTCTGTTTTCCCCTGGGAGAAAGTTGGCAGTTCTAAGATTTTCTCCCAACTCTGTGTGCACACCAACAGTGGAAAGCCCTGAAATTGCTTTATTTCTTATTACTGCAAGTTACAGGCGGTCAAGAGAAAATTCTCTCTCTTGTCTTAAGTTCTTTTGTGTATAACGAGTGACTGAAGGCAGTCAGGGGCTGAAGCACTGGTGAAGAAGGAATAATGCTACCAGAGCAGAAACAGCACACTGTTTCTTTCAAGTTCACCCCCTCCTGGCCCATAGCCTGACTGCTTTGGCCAGCTGCCAGTGTATCGGGACAAAGGCTTCCTCCTCTGGCCAAAACCGAGGAAAGGGGTCCGTTGTTTAACACAGGCAGACTTGTTTCAGCAAGAGAAAAAAAACTAAGAAGAAGGGGAATTATATTAACTGGAAGTCCTGGGAGAGGAGAGAAATCGCCTAGTGTGGCTAATGCAATTCTCACCCCATGCTTTTCCTGGAAAGGGAACATCTTGATTCTCTGCTGTTCAGGCCAGAAGGCAAAGTATAAAGTCTCAACAGGGCTAAGCCCTAAGGCTGCCAGCATCTTCGTGTCCCCTGAGGTTATTAGGAACCAGAAACAAGAATGCATCTTTCCTCCTCGAAGTAAGCCTCAGGCAACCCACTGCCCCCCTCCATGCCTGTACTAATACGCTTATGCGAGGGGTGAGCACCCTTACTCATAAAAATAAATTTCTATGCACCTAGCAGACCTTCAAGAGTCTGACAGATAGATAAGCCAAACATTTAGCTATCTCAGGACTTCAGAGTGACTAAGGCTCCTGCTGGATTTCCACAGTCACAAAGGCCAAGTCAAGGTGGACTCTACTTGGGATTTTGTCATCTCGTAACAGAGCCTGCAAGCCTGGTCTGCGATGGGGAACTTGGGGCACTTGGGATTTGCTGTAAGTTGAGAGGTCGTGCCTCTCCTTGAAACCTGACGCAGATATTGTTGTAGAGGTTACACAGAGACACAATGGCTCTTCATGCCAACCTCAGCACTAGTTTGATTCTGAGCACTAGGTAAGGTGAGGCTGTATCACAGGATGCAGTGTCTCAGTGAGCTGTGGCAGGAGACTTCCCCTAGTGATTATTTATACATCTAAGAGTTTTTGGAAGCAGGCCCCAATTCAGGAAGTATGACTTTAACTTGCTTGGGTTAATATAAATGAATACAAGACATTTTTAGGAGCTTACATGCTGTTCAAACATCACTGAGATTTACACACACGTGTACTTGCTCTGTATTCTAAGCAATAGATTGTTCTCCTGAAGGAGGTGGGAAACAGCATTCCTGACACTTGCTTATGAAACCAAGATCTTTTCAGATGAAGCCCTCCCATCTGCACAAGCCAGCAGCAGACAGCCTCCCCCATAGTACCACTCATCTGTCTTTAGTTAGGTGTTTAGCATCAAGAGCAATTCATTGAGGAAAAGAAGTTTGCTCAATGACCCTTTTAAATTCAACTTGCATTTAGCATTATTGTGCTGGCAGGGAAGAGACACATGGGTGCATCACTCTGCCATCTATCACCTTGTCTACAGGAAGTATGTTCTCAGTAGCCTTAACTCTAAAAAAGATTAAAGGAACTAGCTGAGTACTGTGGAAACACCCAGGAATTAGAATGGGAGATTTACAGGGTATGAAAAGCCACTGCTCCTGCACTTAGTCCTGCAAATTGTCTTATATCTGCAGTGTTTCAATCACTAGTTACATTCCACTGTTAAAGACACTGGCTAGTATCAAAGTTTCCAGCACTGTTTTGTTTTAGTGACAATACTAGCCTTGACATAACGACTACTATCCTTCAAGATTATACGATAAAATGACCTGCTGTCTTTTTCCATTTCAGTATTTATGGGTAAATGTGTGCATTAACACCTCTGAAAGAGGACAAAATGGGACAGAAACCAGGAGGGATGTGACAGCAGTTAGGAAGAGCTCTTCAAGAAAAATCAATTTTGTGAGGGAGCAACGTTACTAAAAAGAACAGTAAACCTCTGACAAGCCAGGCTTTTGATGAAGAACATTGCAATTTTCTACATGACACTCTTCAAGAGTGGTGAAAGAAAGGCCCCAAACATTACTCACAAGACATGCAACATTATGAGTTGCATCAAGACAAAGAGAGAAACCCTCTTGTGGTGGTTTGACTCCAGCTAGAAGCCAAGCACCCATGTGTCCACCTGCTCAGTACCCTTGCCCCCACAACGGGAAGGGGGAGAGAACAGGAAGAATAAAAGCAAGAAAACTCATGAATAGAGATAACAGCAGTTTAATAGGTGGGAGAAAAAAGCAATACAAAGGAAAACACTCTGTACCTCCCACAGACACACCGATGCTCATCCAGTCTCTGAGCAATCACCACCTTGGAAGCCAAAACCCATATTCTTCCTCCTCCACTCCTGCTTTTATTGCTAAGCATGATGTTATATGGTATGGACTACCCTTCTGGCCTACTTAGGTCAGCTGGCATCCTGGCTGTTTCCCTCTTGCCCATCTCCAGCATGCTGACTGAGGAGGCAGAGTGAGAAGCAGAGAAGGCCTTGACACTGTATAAGCTCTGTCTCAGCAACAGACAAAATACAGTTTAGTTGTCAGCTTTGTTTTAGCCACCAATCTAAATTGCAACACTATATAGGCTGATATGAAGAAAGTTAGCTCAAACCCACCCAGAGCCAGCAGAGTTAAAAAGGCTGTTGTCAGGTGTGGGCAAACCTGTCATACCTGTCTCTAGGACATTTAAAATACACACAAAATACATACATAATGCATACATCAAGCACAATGGATTTGATGAAGTACCCACTTATTCACTGTATTGAATATTTGAATGGTGGCCAGCAGTGGATGCTTGGAAGAGGAGTGGCAGAGGCACAGACCGTTCCTTCCCCCACTGCTCTCTCATAGCTTCTGGTGTTCAGCAGCTGTGTACCCCTCAAGCCAGAAGCTGCATGGAGGGCTACTAAATGTAGTGACACAATGGACTTCTCCTTAAGTGTAGCGGTTTTGCAATTCTACCAAATCATCGGGATGGAGTGTTGCAGGGAGTTCCACACTGAAGTTATTTGTTGGTTTAAAAATCCAAACCCACAACCAAAACAACTGAACACTTTATGGCTATTTTAAACTTTAAACAATGGATTCTTCCAGAGAAATCAAGGCTAATCATTCTGCATTCAATTTCTTTGAATAGTTCATTTTTTGTTTCTGATATATCCCACTTTAGTTGTCTCCTTTCCAAATTCAGAGGTCTATTCATTAAATTTCTCTTCCTATGAAAGCTGCTCAATGTCCCTGACCATCTCCCTGCTTTGTACCTTTTGTAATTCTGTTGGATCCTTTTAGGGATAGTGCGATTAGAGCTACGAATAACTAACAAAAACATCACAATATGTGGTTAAACAGCCATACAATGTAACTAATTTTAACTTCTGTCCTATTTAAGAATTGGAAGTAAATGATAACTTATGTGCCTTTACCACAGACTCGAATTTTTGCTTGTCCCAAAGCCCAGACTGAGAATACTTCTTTTACTTTAAGAAAAAAGGCAATTCAGGACAACAGATTTCTTCAACTTCATAGGCTAATTCTAAAAGCAAGAGGAAATTCTATCAGTAAATCTAACTTATCTGGTAACGTAACGTAGCAAATATCATTAAGAACCAAGTTAACATTTCAGTGCCCAATTTCAACAGTTATTCCACAAAACAACAAATCTGATTCTGAATCTATGAAACTCTACTCAATTGGCTAACCTTACCAGGAGAACAAATGCCTAAATATCACTCTTGCACAACAGATCAAAGAAATTCTGAAACCATAAATGATCAGCTTTTAAAAATGCGCAGACAGAATGCACCATTAAATATATCCTTTTTTTTTTTTTTCCTTTTCTTTAAAAGAATATTTCAATGAAGTTCTGTGGAAAACATGATGAAAAAACTTAGTTGAGAGAATGGTACATTTAGGATTTTTACAGTAACAAAAAAAAAAATGAAAAAAAGAAAAAAGGCAAGGGAGCTTTGAATGGCTTGTCAAAAAAAAATAAATTAATCTCTCAGGGCCTTCTTATGTAGAAGGGACACCTACTGCGTTGGATGTGTACTTGCACTTACACATAGCAATAGGGCCCTAAGGTGCACGCTTTGATCAGGCTCAGCACTCACTGGGAAACTAATACATGTAATCAGGTTTTATCTTAGCACCGAGCAGACAGGTCCCAGAAACTAGTTCTTTGTCTAGATGAAGGCCAAGTTCGTCTGTAAGCCCATGGGTGCTGGGAATATCAAATTGTGACTCTGAGCTCTTTAAAAATACTTTCCTCACAGGCTACTCTGGTGTGGCCACTGACTATGCTCATCAGTTTCTAAACAAACACAGTAACCGGGGCACATCACGTTCAGCTGAAACTTCATCCATCTGCTTGCCATAGTAGTTGACAGCATTTCTGGCACATTCCCAGAGCATTTAATTTTGTTAAGTACATTTACTGAAGAAACAAAACCCCCTAAACTGGGTGACTATAACGGTCTCATAAACGTAACTATTTTTTTTTTCTCCCTTTGGTCTGAATAACAGTGGGAAATGAGAAACCACAAGGCTGAAGGAAGCGAAAGGACTATTTATGTAGCATGGGAAAAATTAAACTGAGATTCAACACTTTCAAGTGGGTAACATCTGTTTATCTAAATACTTTTGCTGTATCTCTTTAGCCTTTGATTTTTCAGTCTGTCTGCTAAGCCTTAGAAACAGGGATGCAATGCTAGATTCGCGTCTCGATTTTAGCGGCAATCTGTGTAAGTTCTGCCACTACTCTGAAATCAACATATTGGTCTGGCATTGCCAATTGCTAACAAAACATACCAATGCATCATGTGCCATTTCTTCACTAAATTACTCACACATGTATATACAATATGAAAAGATGCGTAGGACTTGGAGTTTTCTCTTTCTGCACATGAGATACAAAGTGTATATGCATTAATTTTTTATTTCTCTTAAAACAAAACCCGTTGAACAAGTGGGATGCATACCAAGATGTGGTCTGGAAGGATAACAGAAGCAGCCTTTAAATTGAATAGCTGAATTAAGCAGGAACTCAAACCATTGATTCCTACAAGTAGCTTGGAAAAACATGCACCAAGGAAAATAATTTTCAGCAATTCAAAGCAGAATCTTTGGCTAAGTGGTGAGTCTGCCCTTAAAATAGGCTAAATTAATGTGTTCTGCAACTGCACAAAGTACTGGAGCCTGCCAAGGACCCCATGCCATATTTCACCAGCAGCAGAAGGCAGTGCCAAGTAAATGCTGAAATTCAATACACAGACAAATACGCTTTGCAATTTCACTGCTCTTCTGTTAGCTCCTAAAACTTCTAGATGAACTGGGCTGACATTTTTGCTGAGCTGTTGGCTGAAGCATAAGACGACAGACAGAGTTTTCTTGCTATCAGCCACCTGCATGGGCATTGCTGCACCTAACAGGCCAAGTTGTAGAAACTGCAATTTGTTCCTGTTTTTTTCAGCTAATAAGTGCTGAAAATGGTTGACCGTGAAAAGGGTCCCATGGGAACTGTTTTGGGCATATCAGGATGTATATACACGCACAGCAGGATGTGTGTGTATATATATGCCTATTAGAATAATGTTTTACTTTCAAGTGCCTGGATGCTAACAGCACTCACCTCACCCTTTTCCATCATGCTTACCGGAAAGAATAATTTGCCATTTGCAAACAAAACAAAATAATCTTAATGACAGAAAGGTGTTTTATTGTGCTTAAAAAGAGTGTATATCCTCCATGGTAAGCGTCTCACCTGATCATTAAAGAAAATAAAAAGGTTTAATACACAAAATAATGAGCTAAACTAAGTATCCGAGACTAGGAAAGACCATGACCATTTCGAAGTGCTATTTGGCATCCAGGATTCTCAGATTATGCACTGTATTTAATGGCTTTTAATTGCTATCACAGGCACTCAAAATCTACCACTGAATGTACCACTTTCTGAACTAAATTAAGAATGGGAATGGATAAAACTGGACAAACGTGAGTCTCTATGAACCAAGATTCATTGCAGAAAACCAGACTGAAGACTTCTCAAATACTGAAGCTGTGGACAGTGCAAGATCAGAGACACGTCTCACACGTGTTGTATCCAAAAAATGTTGGAGAGAATATGGAGAATATTATGCTGCCAAATACCCGAGCAGTTTAATTTGACCATTGTTCCCTACCCCAGCTGGTCCTACAATGCATCATCCTCTTGAAGATCCCTTCACAGTTTTACTATCCAAACTCCTTCCCCAGGTTTCCCGTGTTCTATAGCTCATTCACTCTAAGCACTCTTTCAGCAGTTCCTTTGGTCACCATGCAGGGGGTTCTCAGGAATTTACTAGAATAGATTATCCATGTCCATTGCTCTTGGCAAGGATGTCCTGAGCTTCTGCTATGTTTCTTTGTCCTGTAGGGAACTAGGCCGTAGACTTTGCTCCTGGAAACGTTACAGGAAAAGATTTTACCAAAGGTGCTAAAGAACTCCCAAACCCTACAACCCCCTGAAACAATGACACCAAAAGCTTAGCTTAAATGTCTATCTATCGGATACATAAGAAGAGCACTAAGAAGGCATGATATAAACTTTGGGTTTGTATGCATACTGCATCCTTGCTTCTACAAACACCATTGCATGCCAACTCCTTGACAACATCTGTCTCTCCCCAACTGTATACCAGTATCCAGCACAACAGAGAAATATTCCTGCTGCTGAACTCCAGGCAGCCACTCAGGGCATCAAAGAAACCCCCAGAGAGATAAACAACCATTTAATTCTCTTCACGGATCATGTAGAGAGTTCAGATTCCCTGGTACACAATTTAAGCACCTGACATTAAGTAATGTCAATAACCAGTAAAGTAAAGCAGATTTGTCAGCTGCCTGAAGACCCTTCAAAGACCAGTCACAGCTACTGTGAAATTGGCAGAGTGCTCACAGGGACAGTGGAGAGCAGAAGAAAACTTTAAAAATAAAAATAAGACCTCAATGCCCAGGAAAATATTTAGTGGTATTTAGGTTAAAACAGAGTTTTCTGTGAATATTTTCATTCAACATTTTAAATAAATTTGCTTTGGCTATGCTGTCATTCCTGTCATGTCCAATTTCCACCAGCTTTTAGGAGATGTATATTATATATCAGCCACACATTAATTCCATACTCCCATTTTATGTAACAGAAAAAGTACGTGTTCTTGCCCAAGCAGTAAACTTCCAAAATTGCTAACTTCCCAAAAGCCCCAAGAGTGCAGCTCTGCAGAGCACTGGGGGCTCTGCTCAGACTGTGCATACACATGCTCCTTGCCAGGCAGGCATATGCCAAATACTCTGCTGCAGCAAGATCAATGTGCACCACGTCCTGCTTCAACACAGGCGCAACAAAACCAGCCACTTGGCTTTCCCAGAAACTCGTGTTGCACTTCTTTCTAGCTAGAAACAAGCAACAAGAAGACAACTCACTTTTTTTCTTCTTTTTTCCTTTGGTCCAACAGTAATCTTTATTCATTTTTCTTTTTCACCTTCCATTCACAAAAAGCAAGAAATCAAGTAATGTAACTAATTGCTTGGAAATTAATCAGAGCAGTCAAGCAGCAAGAGGAGCAAAGTACGAGATCAGCATACAGATACCATTACAAGCCTTACACCTATGCGTGTACCCTAAGAACACCAATCCATCCACCACACAGTAACACATCTTCACAGAATCATAGAATGGTTTGGGTTAGAACAGACCTTAAAGGTCACCTAGTTCCAACCCCCCCTGCCAAGGGCAGGGACATGTCCCACGAGACCAAGCTGCTCAAGGCCCTATCCAACCTGGCCTTGAACACCTCCAGGGATGGAGTAGCCACAACTTCCCTGGGCAACCTGTGCCAGTGTCTCCCTACCCTCATTGTGAAGAATTTCTTACTAATATCTAATCTAAATCTTCCCCTTTCCAATTTACAGCCATTCTCCCTCATCCTGTCATTACACACCTTTGTAAAAAGTCCCTCTCCAGCCCCCTTCAGGTACCGGAAGGCCACTGTAAAGTCTCCCTGGAGCCTTCTATTCTCCAGGCTGAACAAGCTCAACTCTCTCAGCCTGTCATCAAAGCAGATGTGCTTCAGCCCTCTGATCATCTTCGTAGCCCTCCTCTGGACCCACTCCAACAGTTCCATATCCTTCTTATGTTGGGGATTCCAGAACTGGACACAGTACTCCACATGAGGTCTCATGAGAGAGGAACGGAGGGGTAGAATCACCTCCCTCGACCTGCTGTCTATGCTTCTTTTGATGCAGCCCAGGACATGGTTGGACTTCCGGGATGCAAGCACACATTGCCGGTTCATGTCGAGCTTCTCATCAATCAGCACCCCCAAGTCCTTCTCTGCAGGGCCACTCTCAATCACATCGTCTCCCATCCTGTATTGAAACTGCAGACTGCCCCAACTCGAGTGAAGGACCTTGCACCTGGCCTTGTTGAACCTCATGACGCCTCTCACAGAGGCCCACCTCTCCAGCTTGTCCAGGTCCCTCTGGGTGACATCCCATCATTCTGGTGTGACAACTGCATCGCTCAGCTTGGAGTCATCTGCAAACTTGCTGAGGATGCACTCAATTTTGCCATCGATATCAATGAAAATATCGAACAGCATTGGTCTTAATGCACTACTCTCTGGATGCAACCATCCCACTAATTCCTTATCCACTGAATAGTCTACCTATCAAATCCATACAGAAGAAAGACTACTAAAATTACCCTGTCTAAGATTTTTCACTACACAAAAAAGTATTAGACGGAATCATACTATAAAAGGCACAGGAACAGGATATAGTGTTTTATGACTGATCTGGCAGAACACAAGAAATAAGGTATCTTCCTATAGTGGATGCACAGAGATGATTAATTCCACAGTTACAGGGAAATCAGACCAGAGGAATCAAACAAAGCTGTGGTGAAAACAAAATGATTGTGAAAAGAAAGTATTTCAGGGCCTGAGAACAGAGTAGGAGCAGTTTCATGGTCATTTGGTTCAGCAAGCAGCAAAGCAGGGAAGGATGGGGGTTTACTGGGGTTTACTTGTTTTAAGTTGAGCAACTGGAGGAACATGACAATTTAGGGCTCTGTCCTTTGGATAGTTCTTCCATTTCTCCTGAGTTTCCAATTATTGTATTTTTCTTTCTCTCCAATACCCTCATTTCTCCTGAGTAGGCTCTCATCAGCAACTTGCATTCCTCAGAAATCTTCGCACTAGCTATCTGGAAACATGTTCATTCTAGAGGGCATAACACTCTCCTAACATGTAGATGCCTTTAAAACCACAAGTCATCTTCAGAAACCGAACTGCACGGAGATGCATGAAGAATTCCTCCAAGACCTATTTTGGAAGCGAGTGAATTCAGCGAACTCACAAACATCAGCAATAATTTCAATCCAGTAAGCATGGTTGGTATTCTCAAAACCTTTCCCCAAACCACACACCTCTTTACACGTGCACTTCTTTTAAAAATATTTTTTTCTTGGTCTGTTTTTATGCTCACTTTTTGCCTTCAGCCTGTACAATAAAAATGTTTTCTGGGCGAGCCCTAGAGAACGGAGCAGACTGAACACTAATGGTCATATGGAATTTATTTGGGGGGGGAGCAAATCCCTTAAGTTGAGTAGTTATGTTATTTTGAACTGGTTTTATATTTTATGCGTACATAGTGGAGCTGGAATTTCAGAGCTGGCTTTTGTTTGCATTCATCATGAAACATTTGTTATATGAGCTGCTGCTACTGCTACCAAAGCAGCTGCTGCTTGCTGCTAGAAAACCAGAGACCAACTCAACAGTTTCTTTCTTCTTCTGGTAAGCCTAGCTAGCAAATGAGGCCTGGTGTTTCTACAGAAAATTACCTTTGTTTGGCTTCCCTGTCATCCTCGTCAATTTTTGCCTACCCAGAACACAACATGAAAGAAAATTGATAAGTTGGAGCAAAAGCAGGTATGTACTGATGCTGCTGAATCACCTACAATTAAACAAAGATCAGAACTACAGCTGTGCAAACTCTCTGCTTTGGAGCTAGGACATCACCTCAAATGTGACTCTTTCCTTCAACTGCTTGAGATTTAGCCAGGATTTAGACTTTCTGTCCTACATCATCATTTTCCACCATCTGGAAAAACTGAGCCATGGCTTGATCTAGCTTTGCCTCAAAATTTCTTTTGTAGGGGCCTGCTTCCCTGTCCAGAAAAAAATACCCAATTGCCTGATATTCTGTGCACTTTCCCACCAACCTGGACAGAGACCAGGACCCAGAGCAGAATGCAGTCCTGAACACCAACGACAGACCTTCTCAAGTGCTCATAAACTGAATGTTACTGTGTTGTTTTGTCAGAATTAGCAAAACACTGCAGTGTTGTTCTTGTTGCTCCCTAGTAATTTCATATTAGCAGTGACCTCTCTGACCTCAGTCTCATCTTTTTAAGAGAACATTTATCCCTGGCTGTAGCACAATCCCTGTGGGACTCCCCTGCTTGTTTAAAGTAAGGAGAGACTACCAAACAATGAGTGCCTATTTCTTAAACCTTTATCCTACAGGAGAACATTCTGTCTCATATCTTGACAGTTTATTTTCTTTAAGTGCTTTCAGACAGAGATTCTGCTGAAAATCACACCTCTACCATCTCATATCCCTGTACTTGCCGACTCCTTCAAGGAATTAGTTGATTTGTGAGGCTTCACAAACACCATATTGACTTTTCCCAACTGTCTATTAATCTCATCCTTTATTACAGTTCCTACCAGTACATAAATTAGATTCTTTCATCTGTTGCTGTACAGGTGAACACTGCAGCCCTTTAAAATCTTGCAGTCACGTTAACTACCTTCTATTCTTCCAAAACAGCTGCTGACTGAATGACAGGACACTGCAGAGTTGGCAGTCTCAGTTTCAAAGATATCCTTGGTGAATACTAGCTCTGACAGCAGCACTCCTGATACTGCCAAGGAGTAAAGATAGCCAAGAAGAAAAAAATGCCATACCCCAACACCAAGTCTGTTACCTGTATAGACGGCATTTCCAAGTAACTGAACAGTCATTCAAATTGAGTCCAAACAGTTCAACTCGAAAGATGAGACATATAAAGTGCATTAACTATGTGCAAATGTTAGAGATTAAAAAGGCAGTCCAACTGTAAAGAAGATACTAATTAAAGAATGGGAACGCAATTTGGAAGAAAGGGAGGAGACAGGGAAGATGAGCCTAGACAGCAGTGGAAGGAAGGACATTCTTTTGTACTACATTTGTACATTAGTGATTCCACTCCAAGAAGAAAAAGAACTAAAAAGGAGTCTTTCTAGCCATATTTAGTAAAACCCTCTTCTCTTGCTACAGCTTCTTGGCGAGCAAGTTTTCAAAAGGGAGTTTTCAGAAAGGAAGCAGGGAGTATAAACTCTAAGAAAGACTCACTCTTGTAATAGTAAAGGGTCAGCTCTCCAACAACACAAACTGCCTCCAGGGCAGGTCAAGCAAAGGGGCTTTGAGGAAGGAGCACAGAAACGGTTTGAAGCTATGCACAAGTGAGCAGATTATTCCCTCAGGAGTGATGGCTGGGAGAGATACCAAAGGGACTCCTGTGAAGTACATGAGCTACACTGTGAATACATTTACTTCATTTTAATTCTTACAACTTTGTAATTAAGGGTCAACCCTTGCAGTTTGCTGAAATTTATTCTACCAATTCTCTCCTTTCTTTTCTAATAGTAATAAAAGAGATCTTATAATGAGTTAGAGCACACTGCACTGTTTCTTCTGGGAGTAACTGGTCTATTTACAGATGTACTCTGGGGATGTCTCTTCCCTCGGAGTACCTCCCTGCCATCTCTCCTAGCCACCCACTGCCTTCTTTATCCCAGGTCTCTGGTGGGCCACCTACTACTGATGTGGTTGGAAAAAATGTTACGTTATTAGTTTTAATGCCTTTAGCAAGCTGCATGCCAGAAAGTGCTTTTCTATAATTTCACATCGAACTCATCAGAATTTATGCTCTTTTATGTTCGCTTTTTTTTTTTAGTTATTACAGCAGCTCATTTGTATCACTGTAAAAAGTTGATTTTAAATTGCAATGTTTATGTGAAACCCCAAGTCATTCCAGTCCCATCCCTTCCAGTCCTAACTATACTACGATACTATGATAAGTTCATCACATAAACAAGATGGTTGCTTGAAAGATACAGCACGAACCCTTCAAAATGATCTCCTGACACAAAAACACCTACAGATGAATTCTTGATACATGGGATGCAATGGTTTGGCTGACTGCCCCCTTGAGATAAGGACCACAAATAAGTTTTGTTTTTAATGTAACAAAGTATGAAATTACATCCGTGTGGGTTTAGTCCATAAACAGACAGCCCATCAATAGATCTGATGAAAGGAGATAGAAACAATGCAAGCATCATGAAGATGCATGATGTAATGCGAAATCTGGAGGCTGAAGTCTTCTGGAGCTGCACTAAAATATGAAGGTGATGCCATAGGTGCTTTCAGCCTTCATAACTCTATGAGTATAAATGCATTGAACAGAAGTTTAGAGAGGGGAAACTCTACTTACGACAGAGAAGTCCAGACAAGAGCATACAAAAAGAAGAAGTAGTGGAGAGGAACAGAAAAAAATTAGCAGACTACACAGCACAAGCTCTGTATATAAAACACACTATGGCAGAACAAAAGGAAAAATTTGATTATTCTATGAAAAAATACTTAGCCTGTGTCTACAATACACGCCATATTGTCAGAGCCAGTCTATGAGCTCATGTGTTGAGAAACATTTGTAGAAGCGAAACATTTGATCTAGGTTTTTCAAAGGATGATTTAAGGGAACATGGACTTCACCTTCTACCAAAACTCATTCTGAGCAGAACCTTTACAAACTGAAGTCCCATGAAAATCCAAGCCTAAAATAAAAATTTAAAAATCTGCATTGCTACTGGCAAGCAGAGAAAGTATATCCTTCTTCACCATATTCAGTGGTGAGATCCAGAAGGTGGACAATAAGCTCCATGTGGGGTTGGAAAGCCACATCAAACTCTCCTGCCACACCTTTACTGCTTCTCATCTTTTAGCAATGACAATGATACTATCTTGGATAAACCTCTTGGTGCCACAGCTATGTCTCTCATGCAAGACACACATAGTCTGGAGTGGCTTCACCTTCCTCAGCAGAACAAGAACTGCAGCTGTTATGAGCTGCCAATCTTTCCTGCAGAACTTGCCACAGAGAAGTTCAGCTTGAGACAAATCTTCCAAAGACCTAGCAGATCTTTTGAAAAGCAGAGTCATGAGAAAGATCAGAAGTGCTCAAATCCTTCCAAGAGATCCCATTCTTAAGTTTATTCACAATGGGATTTGAAACCTCTGCAAACCAGAAAACAACATATTTTCCTTTTATGGAAATAGAAAAAGAAATTTCCATGGATTGTGCTTATCACTGATTGCTGCATCCATTACCTTCAAGGTATCCCATATGAGGCAGGCCAGTTTTGTGCCTGCTCTCCAAACCTTGTATTTTTGTGGCTGAAGAGCTGAATAACCTATCCACAGCTTTTGAGACTACTTTCAGCTTTATAAAACAAAGCAAGGAGCAGATTGGTTGTGTAGAACATCCTAGATGCCATCGACCTAATTGGGAACAAACATCCTTGGGGATATGCACAGTGACTCTTCCTCTGCCCCTGACTTTCTTGCACACAGAAAACTGGGAATTTGTTTTACAAGAAACAAAAATACAATTGAAAACTCTTCCAGGAGCTTAAACTGCCTGTTTTAGCACTGACATTGTTTTAAAGCATTCTTCTATATAATTCTGAATGTTCAGACTTCAGAGGGAGAAGAAAGAAATGGTTTGTTCATGTTTCCTATTTTTCTATTTTCTATTTTCTATTTTCAGAACAGGATGTTGGGTGATAAAGAAGAAAACACCACCCAGGCAGAATGTAAATTCACATGTGCAAGATGTTCAAGTCCTCAGAAAGTCCAGAAAAAGCAGGCAGATTACACCACCTTCTGGACAAAACATTTTAAGTCACATGTACAGTTTGCTTCACATAATGGATGGGTACATGCCATGGAAGTGTTAATTACTTCCCAAGTCCAACCTTATGTTTTGCCTTCACATGAAATTTAGAATTTTCTTCTTCTGTAGAAAACTTTCAGACAGAGTGATTCCTCTTGAGAGTATTGTTTAGGGAAAGCACAAAGCTGGTTTAGAGGGTGAGGCAAAAGAGAATATAGCATGTTTGGAGTCTCCAAAGTTTCTGAACATCTGAGTGTGTTCAAAGTTTTCACAAATTCTATTTTTAAGAAAGTAGCAGATGCAAAGAAGGGATATAAAAAAAAAATCTCAGCATTTAAATTGAATCTAATCCATGCTAGTTTTATTCTTTATCAAGACTACAGATGTCTGTAGAAGAGGGAAAGGTTGTGTATTTGTGCACAAGAGATTAGACAATACATTCTCTTTGCACATACCAGCCACAATCCTCTCCAGGGAGTACAGGTCACGAGAAGCAAGCAGACTAGCAGAAGCTGCAGATCACTTGTCCCAATATTTTCTTTCCTTTTATTTTGTGCTAAACAAAGTCAGAATATAGGACAGTCACTATTTAAGGACACTACATGAAAAGCACTGCTCCCTTCCATCATTCCATCAGATTTCTTTCAACATTTCTTACCCAGAGTTTTGTGCCTGCAAAGAAATCCAGCTTCTCAGAGAGGAAAAAAGAACAGTGGAATCTTCCCGCCCTTCCTTTGTTTCACAGCAACTTCATATCACAGCAACTTTGCCAGCAATGGTCCTCAGTTCCTGAACATTTCCAAATCCATAACATCCACATCATGCCAGAGCAGCCCAAGAACAGGGTTGGGAGAAAAGCTGCCACAAGAATACTATAAGTATCAGTCAGACTATGGGGGGCACTGCTAATAAAGTGGTAGCATGGAAGAGAAGAAAAGGAAAGAAAGAAAAGTCTCTCTCGGTTTTCTCCACTTGCAAAGAGTTTTAGCTTGATAAGGAGTGAGAACCAGCACAGGAACCATCTGAAGGCATATCCCCCCTTCAGTGCTGCCCGGGCACTGGAGCAATCTTCAGCATTGTGCAAAGGCTTCTGGGGTTGATCCCACCCTTTTCCTAACTCCATCAAAAAAGTCTCCATCATATGCCTCATGGTCCTTCAGCCTTGAAATAAAGACAAAAGGCAGCCTCTCCCTTCTTAGTACTGTGTCACCAGCACTCATGAACAGAATAGATGGTTTACATTACCCTGGATAATATTACTACTACAGTTTAAAGCATTCCCTGTAAACATGACTTTTAAGGAGAATCACATTTTTGTTGCATTTTTAAAATACACCTTTTATAGCTTACCTGAACAATATATTTCCTTCCAGCTGACAGTATGAGTAATTTCATTGCACTCAATAATTAATTCACTGCTTGAGAAGCTTAAGTCAGTCTTCTCGCTTTAGAGTAATATCTACACATTCTCCACACAAAATGCAACTTTCAAGAAACAGTTTTTTTTTCTGGTATTGGGAAGAAGTGTTTTTATAGGGCTTCTTGTACCAAATCAAATTTATGAACTGCTGCAGAAAGGTGAAAGGATATGTGCTATTTCTGTGGTGATTAAAAAAAAAAAATATTGCCTATTCTTTTGCATTAGATGTTGTTAACTTATACCCCACACCAGAGAAGCTGACAAGGCAGAAGAAAATTCTGTGCTTTGCTGCATGTAGTGTGTATTTTCCGTCTCTTAAAAACACCAAAGGTATGAAAGCCAGATGTACCCATTTCAGAAGCAAATGTAAGTATTCTCCACATTCTGGCTACCAGCCAGGCGATGGAAGTGAGCTATCGCCAGCAAAAATGAACAGGACCGATCAATTGTTTTTCTTTCAGTTGTGCTCCTAAGAGTAAGGAGAGGTTTTACATGAAAAGTAATGCTCTATTTCAGGCCTTTCAGGGAGTTAAGCAATACTTTCAAATTTTGAAGTAAATATAATCCAGGGCTGTGTAATTGGACCCTACCTGCTCCAATGCTGGGGGAAAGTCCTTTCGCAATTCTTGACTTAGTATCAACATTAAGAAAATACTTAATTTCAAGTTGAGAGTGGAAAAAGAGAAAAACAGGAAGCCTGTAGGTCTAAAGTGTTCTACAAGATAAAACCAGATTGGTTCCAAAGAAAACTTCAGCACCACTAAGAGCTTTCACATTCTGTTGCACATTGTTACAAAACAAATGAGTCAAAATATGTCCCATATTGATTAACCGAAGGCAACATTTATATTAAGGCAATGAAAAATGACTCAAAGTTCCTGTCATGAAGAACTGCCAACTTTTTAAGCTCACAAAATTTGAGGAAAATTGGCGTGCACTTAAAAACGTGACTCCATCAAAAAGAAAAGAAAAGAAAAGAAAAGAAAAGAAAAGAAAAGAAAAGAAAAGAAAAGAAAAGAAAAGAAAAGAAAAGAAAAGAAAAGAAAAGAAAAGAAAAGAAAAGAAAAAAAACTGCACAGAACAAATACACAGAGGCTGGCAAGCAAAATATATTAGAAATCTCAATAACCAGCTGTTAGTTACTATGTCTGAACAAGTCAACTACAGTTCACTCTTTTAATTCTTTTTATACTTTACCTTTCTTTACAGTTTCCTTCTGCCAACTTATGTAAAACAAATCATTAGCATCACTGACAAAATCACTCAAGTCACATTACATGAAACAGTATTCTGCACCATTACATACATACATACATAGACATCTTAACTCACATTTCTGTCTTTCTGATGTCAATATCCTACCTATCTGATCAGTAGAGACACAGTTTTACTGATCTGCTTCAGAATAATAGCAATAACGTATTTTTGAAGGTAGAAATGCTACAGGCTTTGCTTTCTAGCTAGGGGTGGGAGACTGAGCAAGAGTTCCTTAAAAAATGTTGTTACATACTGTCCCAAACAAGAAATTTTACTTAAGACACAGAAGAAACAAAGAAGCTTTAAAGTGGCTTACATATTCCTAACCCTAACCCTAACAAAGAAAGAGGAGAAAAAGTTTCCAGATTTCCTGATGTCTATTAGCATCAACCCATACTGAAGGCATATTGAAGGCTCCTAATAAATAACAATTTTGCTCGGATGGGAGCTCTAGTGATCTGGCACCTGTAACGAGGGAAGAGGGTCCCAGCTTTGAGAAGCGGGGTTTAGCCCAGAACTCCTGCAAACGTATCTTAAATGCACATGTGATTTTACAGGTTTGATAACATCCAGCAGTTTGCTTCCTACAGCAAGAGCTAGGTGCTTTTAATTCAGTTTAGTTTATGATGTTGGTAGGACAGCAATCATCAGCTTCCTGCTCTGCTTTCTAATCTGTGTAATCCGCTAAAGCAACACTGGGTGGAAATTGCCTTCCTCCAGTTTCTTTCTGCTTCAAAGCAGCTCTATAAATCCTGTTTTCGAATTGTGCCTAATCCAGAACTGCTTATTGCAGTGGACTCTGGTGCGGATTTCACCAACCTGGAGGTCAATCAGTTTTCTGTAGACAGTCCTTCATTGTGTTTTTCTCTTCTCAACATATCCAACTGACAAGAGATAAGTTATGGAAAAGGTGTACTTTCTTTATATGAAAAGAGGAAAGACTGCCATAAGAGTATCTCAGGTGGAGCAGCAGGTCAGTAGAGAAAACTGTAAATATACAAGACTTAATCTGCAGGCATTAGTTGCAACAAAAGGTAACTTTTGACCCAAAAGTATCTGCTGCTTTGTGGGGTTACCACATCACCACACAGCTGGGCAGAGTGATATCTTTTCTTCCCAGCACTTCATGATGCAACAGCAGAGGGTGTTGCAGATCAGGTCTAAGGTGCCCTGAGGAGAATAATGTAGCATTTTTTACATAGCATTGTATTTTTTTTTATCTTCTTTCTGGCTGACTCTGTTTTTTTGTAAGCATTAGCACCAGCTCAGAAATAACCTGAAAATAGTTTTGATTAGGAAAAAAATTCCTAAATGCATGCATGTATGAAAACAGGCGGAGAGAGTTAACACAAGGTATCTGTTTCCTTTCTATTCTTCCTTGTCAGTAAATGAATGGGGGGGAAAATAAACCAAAAGTTTAATCCATACTGAAGGAAAGAGATGAATCTTCAGACATGACACAAGACCAATCTTACATATGAAATCCCAGAGGAAATTGCTGTTCTGAAATAGGGAATGAAATCTCATCCAGATACTGGAATATACACAGAGAAGAGAAAGATTATCCAGCACCTAATGATTCTAGGAGATTGCTTATTTCACGATTGACAATTTCTAGGGCACCCTGATGAAAATCAAGATCCTATGTGCTGTTTGTTACCTTCCCCCACTGTAAGAGAAAAATCTGTGGTACACAGAACAGCTGAGGGAGTCCTAAAGATTTCCAGAGAGAGGTCTGCTCATTGCAGAGAGATCATCCTTCTATCTATCCCCCACCTCCCTCTCGTCTAACGTCTTCATGGGGAAACCTTGGAGCCTGAGTTGTGCAAACCTTTATAAAGACTTACACATAGTATAAACATAGGCCTTTTTATTTTTTTTTAATTTACAAAGAAAAGAGTTATAATTGATCCAAACCCAGGCACTGCTCTCATGTCGATACCATACGTTAAGACTATTAGTCAGCAAAACAGCTCTACGGCTGGATACAGCACCACAACAAAGTAACGGTCACACCTTCTAAATAGCTGCATTAACTGCCCTATTGCAAACAGATAGTGACCCTCTAAAATCACATTCAGAGGAGGAATGCCTGCATTATCTGTATCATTCCTAAACACAAAATTTTCAAATATGCATCCAGGAAACAGGAATTGGTGGATGGTCACCCGTAATTCCTGGTTGTGGACAGAAACCCCAAATTCCTTCAAAGTGACTGATTACCATGATAGCTGTTCTCAGTCAAAAGCCATCAGCCACCTGTGTTAACAAATAAAATTCAAACTTTGATCCATGTGTTTTTAATATACAACTTGGTACAAAACACACATTTCAGTGGCTGTAGGCATTTCACTCTGACATGAATGCAACCAAGTCACCAAGCAAGAAGGGAAGTTTTACCTCTCCCTGGTTCTATGATGTTGATGACCCAGCCAAATGTAAGCAGGAAATCAGTTCTGCCAGAATGACACGCACAGCCGCACAGAAGCATCATATTTCTTGGGTTAGGCACAGGACACAAGACTGTCTTCTAAAGAAGTTAGCAATAAATAAGCTTTGGGAGGGATGGACTGACGCAGAGCAGGGAGAACCCTTTCAGACTGACTGTGGGGTACAAATTAAGGGGTAGGTTAAGTGCTCTCTGTTTTAATTTCTCTACTCAACTCTCCTACGTCTTTTGTCTCAGCATGCTTTGTACTTCTCAGCGTGCTTTGTACTTAAAATGCTCTATATAGGTGTTCTTATTTGTAGTTTACCTAAACTCAGTTTAACTGAAGGTATATTTCATTTCAAGTCTTAGTCAAGTTTGAGGGAAAATAAGTATTGTGGTACTGGAGAATCTCCAAAGCGTCCAACTCCCCATACTGTTTCTTTTATGTTTTACTTAGGCAGATATTGCTGACATCATTTTGAGAATATTTTGACAGTATTATTTGAGAGCTGAGTTTGACAGAATGAAAAGAAGAAAAAGCTACTCCAGTGGTAAATCAGAAGCCTTCTGGCATGCAGCAAGATCACTGGAGCACCAATTGTTTGCCCAGGAATGAAAATCACACAGTAACATTAAGAATAAAAGGAGAACATGTACCCTTCCCCATCAATCAAATCTGCTCCCTTAATTGAGTAAACAAGACATAAACACGTACCTTTCAGCAGCCATGCAGATTTTGCCAAGGTTTCTATAAGAATAGATTTTAATGGAAAAAGTTACCTGGGTTTTTGTAGATGCTAAGCACATCCTTGAAATAATGAGGTAAGAATCTTTCTAATAAAAGCAGCACATCCTCCAACTCCTCCAGAATGCCCACAAGAAGAAAATTTTCATTAACATTCAGCTTTGCTCTTTCAAGGGCCCATTCACCAGGCTCCCTGTTGGAAATCAATGGAGGGGAAAAAGAGGGAGAAAAAAAATCCCAAGTTTAAATATGCATTTACTTCAGAAATTCAAGTAAGAACACATCTGAATAAAAAAATACTCAGCACTATACTTCTAACAGAACATGACCTCCCACCCCCCTGCAAACCTGAGTGCCTTACTGAGCCTTTCAGCACAACATCTAGAATTGGCTTGCCATCTGAAAACATGATCACATTAAAACCAGGTTAATCACTGTGTGGAAATACTCTGCTCTGAAGACATCTTTGGTTGAGTTGTTTACATGCTTAAACTCATGAAATACTTTATTTTGACTTGGAAGCAGAACCCATCTCACAGAAGGAATGATTTCCCTTGGTGATGAAGGGTTATCCCTGAACCACATCAGAACTGGTGTGAGCAACCACTGCCTTCTGTTACCCAGCGAATACCACACAGGAGGCTACCAGCCTGTTTCACACACCGTCCTTCATTTAATTTTTGCCAAAGTCTTGAGGAGCTTCCCTTTCCCTGTCGTTACTCCTGACTGCCCTGTGGCATATTCGCATATCTTTCTCTGACTGATACTGGTTTTGAAAATCAGTTTAGGATTATTCTATCTTTTTCCTCACTGCAAAAAGCTGGCAGGATACCAACACAATTTTATAGTTCTCTCATAGTTTCATGGAAGCATGACTAGGTTCAACAAGCATATGAAACCTAAGTCCCTTAGATGAACTTGAATTAATTAATGTCCTGGGAGCAGCAGTCAGAATTCATATTGATAAGGGATGTAAAGCCAGTGTCCCAAACTAAAGGAAATTAGCTTTTTCCCAGGGTCTGGTTGGGTATGATGAACATCTGTGTGGGGTCCACAGCAGGCTGAGGACCCGTGATTAATGCACCCGGAAGGAGATCATGGGACGGGAAGTGGGCAGACAATATAGGACCATGCATGAAAGTAGCACTATCCATTCACAGATTGTTTGTGTATAAGCTAATCCAATCATGCGGAGACGCGTGTGTTAATCAAGGGTATAAGAAGCGCGCGTAAGATCAAGCACGGGCCGGCCAGCCCTGTAACTTCAATAAAGAAACTTGCTTCCACATCACCGTGTCGTGACTCAACAGCGACACATCTGAATCACGCAGGCTACTTGAGAGGGGCTGGAGCTCACACCTCTACCCTGACTTCCATTACGCTATTGCAAATTCTATGCGATGCTGAACTTCCAACATCTGTCAGAAGCTCTTCTGATGACATGTTAAAAATTTTATTGCTTTACATTCCCACTAGACCAGACTTGGAACAGGTTTTTCATTCCCTACCACCTTCTTTGCATCAGTCTACTTTCTGGAAGAGTACAGTGTCCTAACAAACACTGCGGTCCTACTTCTTGCAGCTCCTTGTGAGATTAGGAGTAGATGAAGGAAATGCAAGGGCATGACCAGAGACATCTATAATAAACTACAAAGCAGTATTTCAATATACTGCTTGGAAATCTCACTGAGATATGCTGTGAAAGTATTCAGTTATGTCACTGCTGTTAATGGAATTACTCGTGTATAAGTTAAATATGCAAGCATAAGCATTTGCAAACGAGGCCAAAACACATTAAAAAAAAAGTATAATTAAAAAGATGTCATGAATCTGTTTTGTTTCTTAATCATACCTTCACTATGCCAAAAAACTAAAGCAGTATTTTACAGCAAAGATACTTACAAACTCAGACATAAGAATGAACATTTGTTATCACTGCTACAAAAAAGTATGGCTTTTGAAAGAAATTTTTTAAAATGTGCAGTTGTTCCACTATGGAGAAGTAGTAATAATAAACACATAGAATAACTTGAGGTTGAATAAACCTAATAAAGAACATGCTGTGACCAATAATACAAAAATATTTGAAAACAAGATGGTATTTAAAATTATTCACGTATACAGCAATATGAGAATGCATAAATAGATACATTCAAAATTAACTAGCTCAATTACAGCAGTAGAAGGTTCCGCTTTACATGGGGTTAAGCATGACTACTGTTTCTGACACGGACACAGAAAACTGGAATTCCTCAGATATAGACCTGATATAAGCATCTGAGCAGAGTTAAAACATGTATTACAAAATTACAGTGCAGGTAAAATAAGTAATGAGCACATACAGTCACTGTCATTCCCACCTTGCCAGTCCTTAAAGGAATTACCCACATAAACACATCCAGATTTGATGAAATATTCAAATATTAAATGAAGAAAAAAGAAGAGTACTACATTTGAATTACCTTCGTTACTCCAAAACATATGCATGCAGTTACCACATACAGCACTACCTTGCACTTACACTTCTCTCTTGTACGTAATATAATAACTGCTGCCTCCTTATCACCAGTTTCTGACAAAATATTGGCAACAGCTGTTGCTGAACAAATTGGATACCTTGCATATATTTACCTGCATCTTGGATGCTGTCCACAGAAATACGGTATGATGTAAAATAACCTGGGATTGGAACATTCAGGGTAGTTTTCAAGGATACATACATTAATGTCCTGAGGGGGAGAAAAGAAAAATAAAAAAAAAAAGAGGTTGAATACTTCATTTGCCTTTCTCGATTAATAAGTGTTTTCTTTTTCTCATACTTTATGCAGTCATCTCAGAATCAAAGAATTGTCCCGAGGCTATGCAAAATACCTTAAAAGTCATCTACCGGTCATTACACTACTGCTAAATATCATTAGAAATTTGCAGGAGGGAAAAAACCAAAAAAAGTTATTTTGTCCTATATTGCAAATAACATTTTTGTTTCTTGCTGCAAATAACACTATTACTATATAGAGATTACTGCATGATTCAAAGCAGGACACATTGATCAACTTTAATATTGAGCTATAGTTATAATATTCAGGAGATTTATTTTCAGACTGTTTCTTCCAAATACACCTTGAGAGAAACCTGAAATAGCCAGAAAAATCAAGACAATTATTTTCTTTACTTTTTTTTATTCTGCTTCATTCAATGACTGGAATGAACCAATGTAAGCCATAATTCACACAGCTTACTCTTGATATGGAAACATACATCACTTTAGATTACAATTCTGTGTATCCCTCAGATGTTCAGAATTGAGTCTATTTTGTAAACCCTCACTGAAAAAAGGGCTTATTAGAATGTATTTATAATTTTCCTGATTTATCATTCAAGTAATTAGGAGCTATTTATCATTTTTCAAAGACTAGGCACAGCTACTGAACCTTGAGGAACTGTATTCCATATCTAGCTTTTCTCCAGTGCAATAACAAACGTACCTGCAGCTGGGACTGAACTCCACTATCCCTATCTAGTCTAACAGAACCTCACTCTACCAGCAGACCCACTGACTCCAAAGAGATGTACAGAGCAAAAGGTGCAGCACAAAACAAGTTAAAACGAAAGGATCTCATCTTTGCAAAACCAGTCTTCATTCTTATTTAAAGACGTGCTTTTATAATGCAATGGGCTCAATACACATCAATATGAAACCAATGACTAATTAAATCCATAATTCATCAAGTAAATAAAATACAACAGGGAACAACACTTCAGTGGGCAATATGCCCTCTGCAAGACAGAAGTGCTTGGCAGTGTGGGAGACATGAAGAGCATCCTCTGTTTTGCTGGGGCAGTGTGGGGTACAGGCCTCCAGCCACAGCATACACTTCTGAGATCTCAGCGCAGAAACACTCTTCCCAGAACTTCAGCCCTCATGCTTAACTTCATTAGTGTCACATTTGTGTCAGTAAGCCTTTTTAACATCCCTGTTTCCTCCTCTGCCTTACACTTATGAAAATCAGATTTTATAAGCACATCAGATCCCCCCAGTCTGGGCAGTAAATCACATGGTGAGGAACCATCAAATAAAACAACATAAAAATCGCCAACTGGGATACAAACAATCCATTTTCCCTGCTCGCCCCTGCCCCCTATTGTATTCAAGCATACTGAGGAGAGCTTGCTTTTAATATGGACCAGAAGATTTATGGCCAAGGCCTGAATTTTGATATTCAAGGCTCTGAGCTGAAGGTAACGAGCCCCCTGTTCTTGATGCTATGAACATTACTAAGAAATCTACTGCTGGCACAGGCAATGTGTCCTTACCATCCCAATAGTTGGGTATTTTTTTAACAGGAATTAAAAACTGCAATTCTTAAAAGTTTTATTGTGCTCTTACTATAGACACCACTGGAGATGTTTTAGGGATATGTATTTTCAGTTCTCATAACAACATGCAGAGACCTGCAATGAATTCATAAAATGCTTAGATTTAATAAAAAAAGAAATACTACTCCAACAATACTTAGAATTATGTCCAAGACAGCTTCTACTGGATTAATATTAATTAATGAGAAGGCAGAAAATCTTACGTAAGATTTCAAAATCATTAGTAAGACCTAGCCAAGAGCTGTTCCTCCTTTCTTGCTTCTACATGAAGGTAAATGGACATAAACTCACAACAAAGAAACTTATTGTTTCTTAGCAAGAATGATGACTGCAGTGAGTCAGAAAATATGTCTGGGGATAAATAAGTATCAATACCCAGTCCAAAAGTTTATCAGGGACTTCTTGCTTATAGTTACTCAAAAAGATATTTTTTGTATCCCTTTTTATGGCAAACTGCTGTAGAATCAAAGAAAAAAACATGACTGCACTAAACTAAATTAGCAAGGGGAAAGCCCCTTAATACTTGATTAGTGAAAGAAATCCAAAAGGATCAGAAAGAAAAATCAGCCCCCCTTCCTGTTGAAATGCTTGAAGTTTAAAACAAAAGCCAGGTACGCTTTCATAGGAACCCACAATTTTTCGCCATGCAACAGCACACCTTTCATGCCCCTGACCTTGGACGCACCAGATTTACTCTGGGGTGAAAAGACTGCCTCTTTCCCATCCCCATTTACCACCACCACTGTGATCTGCATTACAGTGCTGGAGGGTCCTGAGGCATATGTAGCACCTGCACTTGCCTTTCCTATTTCAAAGTATTCCTAACATGTGAAATAAATCACCAGCCACCAGCCATGCCCTCAGAAGATATTTCACTTGATGATAATTATGCAGTTCCATGAGATGTGAAATCACAGTTTATTAACCGAGAGATGGGGTGAAAGAAGGCTCTGAGGTGTTCTAGTCATTACAAAATTTAAACACAGCTGAAGGGAGCTTCTCTTTGGGACTTACCAAAAGTAAGTCCCCCTATGCTAGTGGGACTTAAAGGAATTTATGTTTTTTCTGAGCACAGAAAGCTAAGGTGAGATTATATTATTCCAGGTAGCATTACTTTCTCAGCCCAAGCAACACTAATGCTACATTTCCCAGTGAGAGCATGCTTTCCCAGCAGGACACAGATCTTTCAGGGCAGAAACGCTTTTATGTGAGATAAAAAACTGCAAGGTGATAGATGACAGCCTTGATCAATTAAATCACTGGAGGAGGCTTGTGCAAAAATTACTCAAACACAGCCAAGAAAGATACAGAAAGAAGGAAACAGAGCTACTTTGATCATACACCTCTACAATAAAGAAAGAAGAATTTGATTTTATTCCTCAGCTCCCGGCTATAATCCATACTGCTTGCATCCCACTGAGATTCTGTTTCCAGCAGGGCAAAGGGACACCCAGAAACCAGCGCTGGAGCTGCAAGTAACAACAGAAACAAACTTTCTTTTTACTAGTACTATATTTTTCTATTGGTAAATTGGTAATGTCTACTTCCTCTGTAAAACTATCTTTCACACAAAAAACACAAGGTGCCGTAATCTATTAATCAGTCAACGTGCCAGACTACTGATTTATCAGAAATATATCAAAGGTGTGTTATGAACTTTTTGAAAATTAATAACAAACAAACTGTTTTATTTGCCATAGTGAGTTCATGCACATCATAAGAGGAAGGATGCAAAACTCCTTTGAAAATCTTAATGCTATCACAAAAAAAGCAAACTTTGAAGTACTTTTTGTAGAACAATAAACAATTTTCTTAAGTTAATGTCTTTAGCTTATTGCTAATACGGTACCAAATACAAAAAGATGTGACTGTAGATTTGAGAGTTTGATTTTTTTTCCCCTCCTGATACAAAATCCTAAGAGTGCTGGGGGAAACAACATTTTTTTTTGTCCATTAGAAGGAACACCTAACTGTTTTATTTCAAAAAATTATTTTTCTTGAGCTTCCAGGCATTCCCTATTTCTTGATCCTCAGTGTCTCAAGTAAAAATTGCAGGAACACCAGATTCTGCCATGGATGTATGGCAATTCCTAGGATCCCTAACAATTTTAAATGAGGAATTGTAACTCGGATAGGTACATGTCTTGCAAATATTTTCCCATTAATCACTCATTCATACATAGGAAGCCAAAGAAATAGCCTTTCCTACTCTCAAAATCAAAGTGAAAAACATGACAGTCTTTCCCTGTCCCCCACTTACAGCCCAGCTATGGTGGACGTTCCTTATTTTAAGTCTGAAGGTTGCAGATGTGAAATTGAGGTGTGTTTTGAAGGCTATAGAGGAAGCAATGACCTAAATAAATACCTTTCAAGTTTCTGTAAAAGGAAATGAAATAGAATGATGTGGAAAACCAGTAAGCGAGCCCAGTCTATGGTCACCTCTCCTGTGTACAAGGCTGTTCTTCATATGCCACTACAGTCATGGTGCAGTCTAGTCCTCACTGTGGCCAGCAAAGGAAAATTAGCTCTGCTAAGGGCCCACAAGAATCCTCTTGTGGCTTGTAAAATGTTTTCTCACATACTTGCTCGCTGTTTGTAAAGAGGTCAAACTGACCATTACATCCTGAGGACAACGTTGCATCATATGAACTGAATACAACCACACCGAAAAAAACCCCGCTGCTATCTCTGCTCCCAGCTAGGGAGCTCCAGGTGGCCACAGAATGATGAGGAAGAAAATGTAAACATGACAGCTCAGAAAAAGGCTTGTGAGTATAAATACGAAATGAAAGAAGGAAAAGCACAACTTCCTACTTTGTACAGCTGCAGAAAGACATTGAAAAGTCAAAAGTATATTGGCATGAAGGTTTTCAAACAGAAATGTAACAAGACTAAACCTTATTTAGGAGCCCAAATCTTTTACATTTTTCACAGAAAATAAACTATAATGTAACACATTTTTAACCCTAATTAGAGAGGCTTTTACTTCATCAGGTGATATTTAGTGTTTCTCTTAAATCTTAATCAAGTATTTGGATAACTAGAGCCACACAGCAGCAAGATGACCTTTCAAATTCCAGAGGCAGTTGGTACTTGTTTGTGCATCTATGCTAACAGCACAGGCAACAGATTGCTGTGGGGTGGGCAGGTGCTGGGCATCACTTCCCACAACAGCACCACAAACACAGCTGAAGCCAAGTGTTTTCCAGCCCATGCTATTCTGGTACTGAGCATCTCCAAGGAGGGTTGCCAGGTGGGGAGAAGCTCGGGCTGTGCTCCCCAAAGATGACCTCTTCTAGTTTAACCATTCCTTTCCTGCTTAAAAGTCAAGAAATATATTGCTTTACCTTTGACAAATATTACATTTTAAAGCTGAGCTAAGGTCTGCATTTTAAAACAAGTTTTCAGTCACAGATTACATTCCTTTCAACTGTTCCTTGCTCAGCATGTCTATTTTTGAAGAGATACACTTCTAAACACTTTTGTACAGCTCTTGAAAGGCTGCACAGATATTTACACCTTTGCAGGTAATTCAAGTTCCTTTCTTCCACATATTTGTCATGAGTTGAAATGGTTTTTTTTTTTAAAAAAATCCTTGATCTCTTTAATTCCCAGAAAATCTTCATTATCATTTCCTCAACAAACTGTTCTTTGCCTTCAGCTGAATCATGTACTTCATAAAATACAGCAGCAAAAGCAAATGGAGAATGGAGGCGAATGGAGGCGAATGGAGGCGAATTGAGTGGAGAGGGGAGAGAAATGAGGGAGAGTAGCCTCTTACCACCTGTACTTCTGTAAGGCCCAGTGCACTGCCAGAGAAGGAGACAGCGTAACAGCCTGTGCAGGAGATCAGAACATCCTTTAGAAAGTTTCAGAGACTCCCAGCAGCAGCATGTCGGGTAAGCAAAAGACCCCATTGAGCCACCTCACTTGGTTCAAGCTGCTGACCTCCAGATTTCTTAATTAAAGGTCAGTTCAAACCAGAAACTATCCTGTAAAACAAAGCAATGTGCTTTTATTTCCTGCCTTCTCCACACTATATAGATTTTCCCTGGTTACTATCTGGAAACAGACCCTCTTCCCTTCTCCTCTTTTCCAGTTCTTCAGATGCTTCCTACAACCAATATTTTTGTCAGCAAATCATTAGTCAATCAGTCACTTTAACGTGTGAGAGTGCTTATCTATGAACGACAAAAAAGTCTCTCTTGCAGACCACTGGCTTTCCCATAGGTGAATGGAAGCCTAGGGGACTGAGGGCCAGTGTCAGCATGCTGTCAGGAGCCAGAGGCTATGAAGGCCAACTTGGTGTCTTGCAGAAAGCCCCCGGGAAAAAATGAGGACAACTAGGATGACTGGCCCCTGCTATATTTTACTGATTATTCACTGGGCTAATTTTGAAAATAGTCTTATGAAAAGTTACTAAATACATAGATGGTCTGCAGCAAGAACAGATAGCTGTGGATGGGGCAATGTCCAAGTGCCCACACTTCAGGCTAAAGGCTCCAAAGACATTTTGTTCCCTGTCTGAGAGCAAGCTCCCTGTCTGGCATTATTAGCCTGGGTAGCCAGTCACATCAATGTTTTGGCTTGAAGCCATGTATACAAGAACAAAACCCCTAAAAAGTGGGGAACATAAAGGTGTCTGCTTTGAAGAATCTTTATTTAAAGAAAAATGCACTTTAGAAATGTGAAAAAAACCTAGTTCTCTGATGTTAATGAAGGAAAATAAGCACTTTTGTTCACTCTGTAACACAGCACTCTCTCATGAGTAGGACTGCTACACTTTCCTCTTCCAGACCTCCAGCTCAGAGACCCAGTGGTTGGAGAAGACAGGCCAGACAGCTCTCCTTCCCTCCAGGCAGGGGAAAGTCCACTAGCTGTCTTGAGAAAGGGTGGAGGGAGCTGCCTGCAAATGCTTAGTTAACTTAAGAAAACATCATTTATAAGAATTTCTGGTACTTGTGGTAAAACCTTGGAAAGCCTGGATATAGTTTTTCTTTTTCTTTTCTCATTTTCATCTCCAGTGAATGCATTTTCACCACTTAACATATTTAGATTGAAACTGAACTTTCCTTTGTATCCAAAAGAGCATCCAAACTTAAAGGTGTGAGTAGACATGACTGTTGTTCTCAGGACAGAGACAGTAAAATATATTTGTTATTCCCCTCCTCAAAGCTTCATACTTTTCCTGAGTAACTGCATTGGTAGGCTAGACATTTATACCTGCAAGTTAATGAAACTTCATTTTGTTTCATGGTATGATATATTTTTTCTTTAATTAAAAAAGCCTGTACTATAAAAGTACAATTATTCAAGAGAAAATTCTATTATGAAAGTCTGGAGAAAAAGACAAAAGTACTTTAAAATGTTAGGATACAAAGGCTGGTTCAGTTAAGTCTTCTTTTAATTATGCTCTAATGAGAAAACTCGACTTTTTAAAGCTAGCCTAGGGTAGCCTATGGCCTGCTTAGATTAAATTTGTACTGTCTTTACACCATCATAAATTTCCCTGATTTTTTTTTTTCTTTTTTTTTTGTAGAGGATAATTCTGGGTTTTCTTTGAATTGACTTTCCACTTTTTTCTGGCAAAATATGTGTTTTTCATTTTTTCTCCCAGACCACATAAGCAAATGGGTTGCCAAGTTTAATTCCCAGGTTTCTTTTTTTTTGTTTTTTGACTGACTCTTTTGGCTGGGCTAATTCGACTGACATTTCTGCCAATACTGTATTCAGCTCTTCTTCCTGGCATCATAGCAAGTGAAGTAGCAGCTAACAAACCAGCATCTTCTGCTAACATTTAGTGCTGGCATAAATCATACATTCATATGCAAACTTTTGCTGGCATTAACATAGCAGAGGTGATGAACTATGCCCACAATGCTACTATTTAGATGTGACAAACATTAAACATCCCACTTTTATACCTTATCATGATGTACAACATCAAGAAAATATGTAGATAGATATATTTCTCTATTCTGTATCAGAAATCACATTAGTAATTTGTCAAATACCAGTTTTACCGATTAAGAGTGGAATCACTTCATGGTTGTAAGTAGGCACCTTCTCATAGCTTTTTTTCCATTGTTTTCGTATTTTTCACCTCAAACTGTTTTAGTATGAGAAATATATGAAAAAATAGAAAGAAATTTTGCCAGAAGAAGGGCGAGTGCCTGCCAGCTGGAAGAAGTGCATAAGCATTAAATAACCATCCTGTTACAGAGGGCACAGATCCAAGGAAGACCAAAAATACAGACCATTATACTGCAATCAGGAATGAATCCCAGTAGCAACTAACAGGAGGGAGACAGTAGATCTGTTAATTCTGTTTACTAACACCTCTTCATAAAAGAGCTTGGAAAATGATTCTGCTCGGACGATGACCCTTAATAAAGTCAATTAGAGATGGCACACATTCAATTCTGCAGATGCTGAGCAGGAAATACATCCCATATCAAAGATTTCTCAGTCCTTCCTGATGTAGTGCTGCTGGACCCTCGCCAACAGATGCCTATGAGAAAAGAAGCAAGTCAACAGATACATTCAGCAATTTGTGCTCACAAAACTTATTTCTGGAGCACAGATAAAGTTATCTTCTGACAGATGACAGCCTCCACCTGGTGCTGATTACGAGGTTGGAGTCAGTGTGCTGGAAGTGGACAGAGATGTAGCTGGTGGGTGAAGGTCTTCCTGGCAAGGCAGTCTCACCATGCCTAGTGATGTAGTGCAGCCCTGGCTGCTGCCTGTGTCAGCAAGAAAGGCTGCTACAGAAGACCCAAGGCATCAAGAAGCATTTTAGTCCACCCTTTGCTAAGGGAGAATCAAGTTTATGTAAACTAGGGTTGCCATTTGTCCAATCCATTCAAAAAAATGTTCACATCCACTCTAATTTGTATCAGCGCTTTACTGTGCCTACTGTCAGAAAACCTTTACTAGTATCTGATACAAAATCACCTTAATGTAATTTAAGTAAGAAACTACTTTTTTCTTAATCCCAATGAACACAAGGAAAAACTGTAGGACATACAATTCATAGCACATTTTTATTCATTGGAAGATTTACATTTCCCTACTGTATTTACCTTTTAAGATCATCTTCCGGACTCTCTTCAAGTTCTTAGAAGTCCTAAAACAGATCACTTTTTTAACTTGGGCTTTTTCAGCTCCAAGTAAAGCAGAAGAGACCTTGACAGTGCTTTTTGCAAGTTCTCATCTGAACAAGAAAGTGCCTTAGAGGGAATTAAGGAATAATTTCATATCTCTGGCTCCCGGAACCCGCATCTTCTGTTTAATTTGAAATGCTGTATCTCAGAAACCATTTGTGTCACACATTTTTTAAAAAAACAAAATTGGTGAAGAGACAGAAGAATTAATAATATAACAATGCAGATCATCACCTAATATACCACTGTGTTAATCTTGAAAGACTTGCTGTCCAGCCAAGCACATTGTAATACTAAGACTCAGTGTGTCCTGACTGAGAGCAAGTCCTGCTCACAACTGAGCAGTGACAGGCATTACAGGTTGCTCAGAATAAAGAATCACATCACGAGAAATACCGTAGGAGATCCAGTATGCATCCACATACAGAAAAGGGTCCTCTAGAGAGGACACAAGTAAGGAAAAAAACATTCTCCAACTGACGTGACAGTCAAAGATGCAATAGAAAAAAAATGATGAAATGAACAGAAGACTGCTAGAACCACCTAGTATTAGATGACACTATAATGAAGAGCACAACTAGCAAGGAGAATAATCAATGTCAGCAGAAAAAGCTGTGCAACTTCTAACAGGTCTTTGATTTGGTCACTAAAGATCTGACAAATGCAGTCCTGCGTTTCTAAATTCTAAGGGGAAAAAGAATAAAGGAGAGGCTGATAGGGATAGGAAACTAAGGATGGGAATAAAATGGATAGTTTTCTTTGTGAAATGAGCACTGAGTAGTCAACACTCAGCATCTGTGCTGAGACATCTCTTGTGCATAACAAAGAAAGGTTAATAGTGAATTAGCACATTTTTCAGTAAATATTAATGAGAAGAGATGAGAAATCTGACCTCAAGGGGTTACAGAAGGAGCATATAATGCTTATTAGGCAACAAGATGCTGGAGGAAATTCAGTGCTGGTAAATGCATAGGTCCTTGCAACAGGATACTCTGGACAGCAAAGACTTAACTGCGTTAAAAACAACAACAAAAGAATAATAAGAAAAAAGAAAATAAAAATTATACATATTGATCAAAGAGAGGTCAATCGAGAGCTCTTAAACACAGATATAGAAGCAACATCTGGCTAAGGAAAGTGGTAAGCTTAAGAACATTAGAAGCTGTAAGGACTCCAGCTTGCACTGCCTGCCCCAGCTGGCCTGGACAGCGCTTATGGCTCAAGAAGGACTTAATGCAGGAAATTCACGCCTTCACATATGACACAATGTCATTTGCACAGACACCACGGGATTTAAATGTTTTGAAATATTGCTTCGTTGCTACAATACAGGAAAGCCTCTTTTAACAACGAGACATTTCCGTTGTTCACATTTTTCTCACATTTCCTTTCACAGGTCAAATGTTCTCATTCCTTTAACGTCTGACTGCATGCACAGATATTACGCTCAGCAGATTTTAGCCCAAACCTCAAAACCACATATACTAACAGAAACATTTAAATTCTATGAATGCCACAATATATTGAAGATAGTTCTACACCGGTTTTAGTAGAAGTCCACAAAAAATAGTTTTAGCAGTACAAGTTTAAAAGAGGCTTATGAAAACAAATGTCAGAGTTCTGAATGTTAAAGATGTCATCAGAGAGGAGCAATCCAGGAGCCAAAAGGAAATTAATTTCATTGGCAATGAGCATTAAATATTACTGCTCTCATACATCCCACCAAGACAGAAGCAAAACAAACTAGAGAGATTATTCCATTTGCATATATACTTACAGAACTTCACGTGACAGAATTAGGAAGGAAAAGGTTGCCTTGCTTCAACATAAGCCTTCAAATAAAGTAAGAGAGTATATACATGGAAAAGGGAAGTGAGACATAATAAATGTAAAAAAATTATTGCAGGCTTCAGGAAAGCAGTACTATATATATAATATAACTCTCTTTCACTGATGCTAAAGGAGAGGGTCTGTGTCCAACAGCTTGTGATGTGCATCTGAAATAATCCACTCACATCAAGCACACCACCTAGCAAAAATGAAAAAGAAACTTGCTGCTGACCTCTCCATACAGAAGAGAAAACATATAATGATCATTGTACAGCACAGGTTATAAACGTCTTCGGGTTTCCCCATTTTTTTAAGTTAGATGATAAATCTTAAAAGCACAGTACTGACTTCTGAGAAAAAATAACTGGCTTCCTCACAGCAGCCAGTTCTTTGATGTCCCTCTGAAGTACCATATTTGTAGTGGTACTCTACCACAAGTTTCTTGAACGGTGAGAAAAGAGCTAGAAGTGCAAGTCGTGCTAATTCTGCTTTCTTATCAGCCTTCTGCCCAGCACCAACAGACTTTGGATCTCCCCCTTAACCTCTCAGGGCTGAAGTGCAAATGGAGCTGCAGAGCAGACAAGAAAACCACACTGCTGCTGCATGTGGCTTCCTTGCTGCTACAGCTGGGGATGGTTTCTGCTCTGCTGCCCCTATCTAATTTCCCTAGTTACAATCTCCCTCCACATGAATAGGTCTAATGCTCTTCTAGAAAATTACTAATACTTTGCATCATTCATAGCACTGCCATTACAAATAGCAGCTACAAAACAGAACAAACATATTGATTCTGCTTTTCAGTTTGACAAGACTATATTGACAACTCCAAGTATTTAGAAACTCCTAAAATTAGAAGGTTCAGAGGCTTAATTTATGTTCCTATTTGCCTCTTTTTTAAAATTATTTTGAACTGTGAGTCATCTGCTGAAGTTCCTTTCCACAGCTATGAAAACCAAAGTGACACCTCCCTCTCCATATGGAAATCCAGAATCTCTCAACAACAAGATCAATTATGAAATGATGGAGGTTAATAACCCTGCTAGATGGAGGGGAAAAGTATAATTTTTTTTTCTCCCTGTTTATCAAAGACATTATCTCTTTGGATTACATTCTGAAGAAATTTTGTTTTATTTTGTCTTTCAACCACTGATGAACACTTTAGGTTTGTATTTTTTCCTTTTGAAGTGAACAGAAAAATAATTTAAAAAAAAAAAATCTCATTTAGCAATCCATATTCACCACGGAAAGTTTCCCATTTGCCACCAGTTAGTGGATTTTTCCCCAAGAAAAAGGAAATTACTCTTGACAAGCTTAGTTATGAATAACGACTGCCTTTGCTTGGATCAGAGTTCATAGGAAAAGGTTGTGTCCAAGGTACCCTGACTAGATAGTGCAGTAGGCAGCTCTGCTGAAACAATGGCAGTCCATTTTCCAGAGTCCGGAAAAACAAATCAGCCAACCACACTTTGTTGGTTTTTTCTTGGTATTCTGCTTTTCATTTTATGTAAAGCAACAACTACAAAGGATAGAAGAACATTGAAAATACTAGTCAAGAAGAAATAAAAAGAAAAGAATGCTTAGAATAAAAACAAAAAAAGTGAACACTGCTTTTACTTCAAAGGAGAATTTCTTTACCTTGTTCATGGGCAATACATTTTCTCAACTAACACAGAAGGTCTACAGCTTATTCTGAAAGATGGAATTACCTTTTATTTCAAGACAGGCTCCCACCACCCCCATGACGTCTCACAACCATGCAACATCGTCAGCCAACTGGTGAGGGATGTATGTCTTTCTGAATAAGGTTATTAGACTTTAAATAGCCATCTTAAGGAAAAACAAAAAGCATGCACTAGAAACAGCTGATGACTTTTTCTTGTTTTCTCTCATTTCTTTCTTTAGATATGGTGGAGCTACAAGAAAGATAGAAAAATTACTTCCTGGCATCAATAACCTTTCTTACTTGACCAGTATAAGGAAACAATGGCCTAATGCCCCAAAACCAGCTCAACGTCAACAAATACGGGTTTGTACCTTGTCACATTTTGTTCTTTCACATTTTCTTCTGGCAGTATCATCTCACCAAGTTATGAAAAACTGTGTTTAGTTTTTCTTCGGAACTGAAGTAAAATCCACCACCAAAAGGCTGAAGGAATCAGGCTGTGCATAGCTTTCTGAAGAACTCCCTGTGACCATCAGTATCCATCAGATATCTGCATTTATTTCCATTGGGTTTCCATCACATTAAGGTGCCAAAACATCTCAGACCACATGGTTTCAATACACCCTCATCTCAGGGCACAGAAGCCATTAGTTTTCCCAAAGCTACTACATGAAGTAGCAAAACTTGCTAACTGCTCTTTTGATTGCAATTACTTATCAGTCTGGAAAAGAAGCCACTCTATTGTCTCATTGTCTGAAGTTCCTCATTCTTTTAAATTCCTTCAGGAAAAAAATGAGAAGAGAGGATGCCTAACAAAAATCTGGAGCCTCCATACTAAAAAATGTTCATTTAACTGAAACTATTAATATGCTGACAACTTCATAACACAAATTCAAACTATGCTCTTGTAAAAAAAACAGAAAAAGAAAAACATCTGTAGCAATACCCTTTATGCCAAGATGGAAAGTCTGATTTGTGGAATATCCAACACCTGAAGAGCACGCATGTGGGAAAGCACACAAACCACTTGCCAGGCAGTGCCAAGCAACCAGAGAGCACACCCCAATCCAGTTGCCAACACAAACCTAGGGCATTTGGTTGTTGTTTTGTAGAAACACAAATGCACATTTCTACATTACAGAAGCATACTGAAGCAAAAAGAGCAAGATTAGACAGCCAGTACTTGTTTATTTGGCAAAACTATTCCCCAGTTCACACCTGTTCATTCTGTAATGAGACAAAATCAAAAACTCTGTGCTTCATTTTTCACTGTTGTACAAAAGTTTCTTTCCTTTGTGCATGTTCAGTCTAAAATTATACTCAATTTTATTTTTAAATTAAAAGAAAAAAGAGATACTATGCAGAATACAATGTGTTGTGTTCACAACAATGTGAGTTCAAGACCCTCACAATTTAAATATTTTTCATTACATTTGCTTACTGCTAACACTACATAGTCTTCATTCAACAAAGGAGGATGCTAATACTTGACACTGCAGAGAAACCCATGCCTGTCCTTCTCTACTCATGAGAGAGAATGAGAAGGCTGATCACAGTAGTGCACAGGGAGGTGTCTTGCACAGCGAAGCACTCCCTGTCCTGGTGGTTTCTAGCGTGATACTCAAGGTAAAGACTGTGCTCTAAAACATTAAGTGTTTCTCTGAGAGGACAATTGAATTTGAACACTGGCTGCAGAAGACCTCAAATCTCACATGATAAGATTTCTATTGTTGAATCAGACATTGCTGCTGTGATTCTTGACATTATACCTTTTAATTCAAGTATCCTATCTTTTTTTATCCCTTACTCCATTTAATAAGAAAGACCTGAACAATTAGCAACACCCTTCTGGAAAATATTGTGATCTCTGTACTGAGGATGTGGATTTGAGAACTCTCCTCCCACTCCCACCAGCAGCCTTCTCCCTTGTCTTCTCCACCCAATCCTCCAGCTCCTTCTTGTTCTTTTTGGTCTTAAGTTCACATGATATTCTAAACAGAAAGATTACATTGTCAAACTAAGCAGTGCCAGCATGTTCTCTGTGGTGCTCCAGGCTGTCCTTGACTGAAAAGCCAAAATTGAAAGCCACAGTCTGACATCATCCAAATAGACAGTACTGGATAGAGGTTGCCCCAGAAGACGACCTATTAGTCACAAGCAGTAGTAGTTTTATTTATAGCTTGGACAGATAACAATATATCAGCTTTTGCATCTGAAAGAAACCTTGGCAGTGACCCTTCAGTGACCCAGTACTGGCTGGGAAGGTGCGTGCAAAGGCAGCTGAGACACAGTTCACTTGCTAAGAAAGGCAGCAAAGTCAAGAAGCTCTGGAGGCTTGGCAGACTCTGCCCACTAGGCTGGCTGGGAAGCACCTCCCATTTCCCCAGCTTGGACATGCACACCAGCTGTGTCCCATGAGACATTCAGGCCCTCTGTGTGCACTTAAGCTCCAGGAATGTGAGTCTGGTTGCTGACCAGAAAAGGACACCCTGTGTTCCAACAGACCCTGGGGCCATGTGAACTGAGACCAAGACCAGGCACAGTATTTTACTCTGTAGCCTAGAATAAACCCTAGAGACTTCAGAAAAACTAGGAAACGAAACCTTGAGTATGCCTGGGCACTTAATGTCCCTTTTTTTTTCTGCAACATTAAATATCTGCTTCCACATGGTATCAACATAAATTATTTCAATCTTAAAAATACAAAATTCACAACGACCCAGTCATTCTGCAGTCAACAGAAGAGTCCACACCACCACCAAAAAATTATGTGACAGAAAAATATTTTATTGACAACAAACATCTAAAAAGCCCAGGACAGCCTTGGATGCTTTTATGAAAACCTGGCTATCCCTCACCACACCAGCTGTGCATCATGGACAGGCAATTCTCCTAACCCCACCGCCCTGAATTCCCTCTGTTGTCCATCACCTCGGAGCTTGAGCTTTTTTTTTTTATCTAACATATTTTAGAGATCAGGATTTCAGTTATTTCACTTCACTGGCAGTGCTGCCAGCCAGAAAACTTACATACAAACCACAAAAAAGGAAAAAAGGAGAATGACAGACAAGGAATAAGATGGGGCAATAAATTCAGTTTTACTCTTTCAGGCTGTCAATTCCTGCAGGTTTTGACACCTCCAGAGTGAAGTGAATATCTGACTGGTTGAAATTACATTATCATGCCACAGCCTGAAAACATTCAATATATTGGCAGTAAGGGAAGGGATGCCTCTCTCTGCCCTTCCTTTATCAACAAGACTAAAAGGTTCTACAGTTTGCTTTCTCATCACACTGCCAATAAAACAACTTTCATTTAAGGTGGCTAGAGGACAAAGCAACCACGGAAAAGAAACAGGTCTACTCCTAGCAAGGAGTGTACTTAGGAAGATATTAGTAGGGTTTATCCATAGCCTACCACGATTTCATTAGACAAGACTTCAAAACACTCTTTAATTAAACATTAAACATGAATATAATACCAAATATTTCAACAAGCCTGACTTCTGAGTTCTAAATACACACACACACACACACACACACACACATACCCGAGTACATAATATTTTTAAAAAAGCATATTGCTGGTCAAAATCCCATCTGTTATTTAGGCCATGCATAAAATATAACTTTAAAACTATTAATTTTACAATTTACATTAACAAAAATGGAAATTGGAGAGATTATTTTTTTTGCATGGTAAAACATTGCAGTTCTAAGAAATCATTCTATTTCAGCTTTAGACAAAATATCAATCAGTGATTAGTTTTACATGATAAGCACTAAAGACTACTCTCCAGCTTTACAATACACAGAATGCTGAATGATGCACTGAAGAAAACATTATCACACACAGACTCTCTTGGTTTCGTTCACCTGCTATTGTTATTTTCCAGGTATTCACCGTTAAGTAATTATTTACTGGCAACCATTTACGTGCCTTCTTAGGTATGTCTTCCTGTTGCTTTCACATGAGCAAAATAAATGAAAGCTGAAAATACAAATACTCAAACTGAGACTTAAAAAAAAAATATTAAACCACTCGAAACTCATCCACATTGAAACTACTGTACATCAAAACAAAGAGACTTCTACTTTCTGGAAAGCATGCACTGAAAAAAATGTTTAAACCCACTATCTTCAGGATTTTAATATCTTCTGTTCTGGTACCTTTACAGGACATAATGTGAGCTTGTGAATGTGTTTCGTATTTTTAAATGTCTTTATATCGTAGCCTTTTAAGATAAACTTGAAAATAGTCATGAAGATGTTAACAATTAAGAGCTTCAGTGTCAGTTTGGAAATCACAAAATTCATTTGATCAGCAGAGCTGTAAGACAACAAAACCTTAACCACTATGGCATAAATACAAGAATCACAGAATGGTTTGAGCTGGGAGGGACCTTGAAGATCACCTAATTCCATGGGTAAAGACACCTTCCACTAGATCAGGCTGCTCAAGGCCCCATCCAACCTGGCCTTGAACACTTCCAGGGACAGGGCAACCACAACTTCCCTCGGCAACCTGTTTCAGTGCCTCACCACCCTCATTGTGAAGCATTTCCTCCTTATGTCTAGTCTAAATCCTCCCCTCTCCAACTTACAGCCATTCCTCCTCATCCTATCACTATATGCCTTTGTAAAAGTCCTGCCCCAGCTGTCTCGTAGGCCCCCTTCAGGTCTTAGAACGTCGCTATAAGGTCTCCTCGGAGCCTTCTCCAGGCTGATCAACCCCAACTCTCTCAGCTTCATACTGGAGGTGCTCCAGCCTCTGATCATCTTTGTGGTCCTCCTCTAGAACCGTTCCAACAGTTCCATATCCTTCTTATGTTGGGGATTCCAGAACTGGACACAATACTCCAGGCGGGGTCTCACAAGAATGGAATAGAGGGGTAGAATGACCTCCCTCAACCTGCTGGTCATGCTGCTTTTGATGCAATCCAGGATACAGCTGGCCTTCTGGGCTGTGAGTGCGCATTGCTGGCTCATCAACTGCTTATCATCAATCAGTACCTCCAAGTCCTTCTCCTCAGGGCGGCTCTCAATCACATCATCCCCCATCCTGTATTGAAATTGTGGGCTGCCCCGACCCAGGTGTAGGACCTTGCACCTGGCCTTGTTGAACCTCATGAGATTCACACAGGCTCACTTCTCCAGCTTGTCCAGGTCCCTCTAGATGACATCTCATCCTCAATCTCACTGTCTCGATCACTCAATCTCGCTGTCTATATCATCAGTGAAAATATTAAACAGCATTGGTCCCAACACAGACACCCACTGCTCTCTGAATATGACTATCCAACCAATTTCTTATCCACCAAACAGTCCACTCACCAAATCCATCTCTCTCCAATTTAGAAAGAAGGATGTTGTGGGGGACTGTGTCAAAAGCTTTACAGAAGTCTAGATAGATCACATCCATTGATTTTCCCATGTCCGCTACTCTGGTTACCCCATCATAAAAAGCCACTAGGTTGGCCAAGAAAACCCAATTGCTTTAGTCAAGATACAATATGTTAAAATGGAGACATCTATAATGGTAACTATCTTATATAAATCACCTGGTAATAAAATTCATTTGCAGGCATGTAATTACAAAGTTTGCTTTTCAGTTACCCAGAGTAGTCACTAACTTCAGAAAATGAGTATGGGCTATGAGGAACATCTACCATATACACAGGATTCTTTCTGGGTACTTTTGAGGTTCTGGCTACACACTTAATAGATTTTCTGACAAAGTTATCTTGCCTTAGTAATTAATAGCCCTTGAAGGCTACATATTTACTGTTTTCAAATAGAACAGAGTAGAATAAAGTAGAGTAGACTAGACTACCTCAGTCAGAAGGTACCTACAATAATCACCTACTCCAACTGCCTGACCAGTTTCAAGCTGAACAAAAGTTAAAGCATGTTGGTAAGGGCATTGTCCAAGTGCCTCTTAAACAGTGACAGGCATGCGGCATTGAGCATCTCTCTAGGAAGCCTGTTCCAGCGTTTGACCACCTTCTTGGTAAAGAAATGCTTTTTAGAATGTTTCCTTTTTTAATTCATATAAACTGTTATCCACAACAACGTTCAGCAAGGACTTCAACAGCTTAATTGAATGTCGTCTGAACCATTGCATCTTTATGCTCACTCCTGGATTTGGCAACTGCCCATTCCAGCTGGGATCTTCTAGGTCTTGCACTGAAACAGCCCACAGGCAACCATCCTTGATGGAACTTTTCCATGCCTCCTGCAAATTCTTCTGCTCGTATCCTTTCCCTTGTTTACTTCTTCCTCATCTGCAGAGTCCTAATCTTCACCATTCCTTGCGTGGAAATAATTCCATCCTTTCATTTTTGCTCCTACCCAGTTTCTATTTTCCAGTTCTTCCAAACCCATTTTGGGAATGGGAGGTCACAAGTGCCAAATGAAGGAAGTCAAATGCAGCCACACTATGGATTTATACACACCAAGGTTCTCTGTTTCGTCTTCCATTGCTTTTGATTTTCCTCTTTTTTGACTGCTACTGAGAACTGAGTTGCTGTTACGCTAGAACCATCCACCACACAAACAAGATCTCCTTCCTGACTGGTAGCAGTTTGCTAAGAACCCATCATTTTCTACATGAAATAAGGATTATCCCCCTCTCCCATCTACTTTCCTGCCTTTGCTGAAGGCAAGGCTGGCTTTTATCCCTGGGCTACATGAGAATGCTCCTTTCTGTTCTCACTTCAATCTCCAGCAATATATCTCCTGAAAATACGACATGAACATTCTGCCTTCTTTTATACAGTTTTTACGTCCTTGGAAGGCCAGCATCAATATATTAGATTCTTTGCTCTTCACTTGGGATTTTCAACTCTACAAACAATAGCTTCCTACAGAGAAGCTGAAGAAAACTAGCTCCCCAGGCTACCCTGACACATAAAACCCAAAAAAGAACACAAAAGAGAATGTAAGAGCTATCCCGTATTCGTTCTCAGAAAGGCACGAGTAAGAAACATGGCAAAAGCACCATAAAAATGAAGAATTATCATTCTTAATATACACAAGTCCTTAAATAAACCCCATAAATTACAATATATACAAATGTCTGAAATATCACATAATGCTTATTGGTGGGGATAAAATCCTGAGATAACGTAAATAAGATTGTGGCTACTTACCTATTGGGACTATGCTGCTACCTGGCTTCTGTTTTCTCGTGTAGTTTCTTAACTTTTGCAACAGTCAGCAATTTTCTGATCAGTACAACACCGCATGAAAAAAATACCTCCCATTTTTACATTCTGAAATAAAATATTGTGGTTATCCTGTACCCTACCTGAGAAAAAGGAATGCAATACAGAATTGTATCATTAAAATAAAAGCACGGCGTTAAGAAAATTACTATCTTTTAATCTTTCTTATTAATATAAGTATGTATTATGAGTTTAATGAAAAGTTTTAATGCTACAATCTTAAACAATGGCATATTGCTCATTTACTATGTGCCATTGACTCAGACTAATAAATTAAAGCAAATTAGGAAGGCATATTTTCTTTCTCTCATATAATTGCAGAACGCTGCAACATTTGGAATGCAAACTCCACAGGGAAACATTAAAAAATATTGGTTTGTAAGTTAAAGTCACTGAAAAGTAAATGTCAGCCATGAAAACATTTCCTTTACTATTACATTTTATAAGTTGCTTAATCAGTCCCTCCTCCAGCTGAGGTCTGAATTACCATTAACTTTGTAGTTCAATAAATTATTAATACAAAACAGGAGAATATAGGGGAAACACAGTGCTTTACAGCATACACAGCAGATGAAGAGTTACAACAACGGGCCAGAAATCTTGCTGTGAAGAGTTAATGCAGTAAAAGGGAACAGCTGGAGACTATTAAAAGCAGTCATTAGACAGAAGAAGCAGCAAACTGTTCTAATTGGGTCAGCTGACAGGTGGCTGCGCTTCTGCAGTGCCCTCCCAGCAGCCCAGTCCCAGCGGTAGAGATTGATGCTACTGTGTGATCCTCAAACCAAATTGATAGCTGTAAAGCTGCGCTGCAGCTTAGGACGAATCGTGGGATGTCCAGTGACCAATTCAGACCATCTCAGCACCAATATATAATACAGGGAGCAAAATGACTACTGTATGTATGGGGATAAGTTAGAGAAAACACTGAAGGTGCACAAAACGTTTAGTCTCTTAACTAATAATCCAGTAACTGAAAAAATGTACTTTTTATTTATGTATTTAACTCCCTAATATCTGGTATGCACTGTATAAGCATGGGCAAACCATTTTAACTTCTGCATGCCTCAGATTTCCTATCTAAACAATGTTAACCAACCAAGTTCACCAGGCCCTCCTTAGAAGTTCCAAGATTCAGTCAATGAACACGTGTAGCCCCTCGTGAAGTGCTCTGCAGAAAAATCCCATGCAAAAATGCACCCCCTACTTCTCCCTTCACCAAACCTGTAGGCAGGCAACTCTCTCACTGCCTTTTTTTATACAGAAACATGAGAGTGACAGTCAAGAGCTGGCAGCATGGGCTCCATAGCGTGGTGTCTCCTGGAAGCCATGTCCCTAGCAGACTGCAAAGCTTCAAGAAACATATCTGAAGTCATGAAGGAGAAAGCTCAGTGTGATACTACTGATGACCATTCACAATACAATTACCCATGGTTAAATATTTCTATTATCAAGATAAATACAGGAACTAGGACAGTTATCTGCTGTTAGAAAATCAATGCAATCGGTAAAAGAATATTTTTCATTGTAGATAGATATTTGAGGATATAAATAATAAAACTGGTTAAACATATTTAGCAGATACCCTTATGTTAGTGAAACACAATGTCAGTATAAAAGGAAATTATCAAAATTCAGGAATAAAAAAAATTGTTCTATGGAGTCTGCCTGTTCAGTTTTTCCTAGGATTTTTTTTGAACTTAATGAAATAATCTAAACAAGATTCGTTTAAATATTTGGCAAGAAAAGCCAGTCTGCCACAGGAGATGTCCCTATTGTAACATATTTGACTAGAGAGTTCCCTGACGTCCACTGAATTTTACTCCTTTATATTAATGCTAACACACTTTCAACAAATATTTTAACATTTAATTTAAAAGACAAAAAGACAGATGCTCCTTCATGGAATTACTTGCATGAATAATCTTTAGCATAATGGAGGCTGGATTTTGTTAGAATCTTCTTATTTTTAGCCAAGAAAAGCATATTTGTTTTCAGAGATGAAGTTGAAAGACTATGCTGAGTCTGACAGAGATGCTGTGCAAACCTAACCACTAATTATAAAGAAAATCTGAAGCGTCCTATAGGAAGGAGACAAGTTCTTAGTTTACTGAATGACCTTTTTATACAAAACCTCTCTTCTGACAAATTTTCAAAGATGTTCAGATCTTGTACTTCTACAAGTTAGGAGCCATGGTATTTGTGAGCCTAACAGGGATCAGAATCGCATATAACCAGATTTCCTGCAACTCAGGCAACAATACACAGCCCACACTGCTTTACACCCTCATTCAGCCTTAGCTGTCTTAGATCTAAGTTTTAGCAAATATTAGAAAAGATGAAAACACCATACATACCGTCTATATTTAATGTCACGCTGCAGCTGTAATAAATACTATGTAATTACTAATAAACCCTCTGAAAAGCACAATTTTAATACAAGGCTTTTCAATATTTATGTTAGTTCCTTTCTTTCTCAGGAGTGCTTCAGACCCTCCACACATTCAAGCCTTAAACAAAATCATCTGGTGCATATTTTTCTCTTGTTTGGTACCAGCAGCACTCACAGCCGCACTGATAAGGAGTTACTTGCTTTATTGAAGCGTATTTACTCTAAGAACTCTAGTTCAACCCAAAACAAAATTCATTACAATGGATTTAAATTATTTTCCATGATTTTACAGGAATGAATTTACATCTTACAGGATCATATGATACAGTGACTCTTGCTTGAGTGTGCTTGAGACTTGGCCTGAGGTGCTCACTACTGGTTCAGATCATTATCTCTCTGCCATATTCCACACAAACATGTTGCCACTATTTATTTTGGGGGAGATTCGAAGCGATCTCTTCAGGTGACTGACAGAAACTCACTCCAGCAGAGAAAGTGCTGGGTCAGGGCAAGGAGCTGGCTGATCTACGTGGAAAGTCTCACATTGCAGCAGCTGCCTCTGCTGTATTTGACTTGTGAATAAAGGGCTTGTTTTCGATCCTGACTTTCAATTAAATTTTGGTAAACACAGACATTTACTGAAATATTTAAAACAATTAATCTGACTCCTGAATGAATGGTTGTTTTCTCTGAAATAGAGTCAAAGCCTGAAGCTCTATTCAGAGAAAATTTCGAATGATCAGTGAGTAGTGGAAAATTCTGTCTCTGTTTCTGATCTTTGCAATGTCAGCAATTCAGATTTTCAAAGCACCCAAGGTAAAACAAGACTTCAAAGTTTTTTGTTTTTTTTTTTTTTTCATCCCAACTCTCTTTTTTTCTTAAGGATCAGAACTTAGGGGAGGGAATTACTCCATTAAGGATATCACAACCTGACAGCCAAGCAGTTTATCAAACACAAGCCTGATCTTAAAACGCTTTTCCTCCTTTAAGCAGCCACTCTGTAGAAGTGCTGAGCTTCTGCACTTTCCTAGTGTAGTTTCTCAAAGAAAATGTACACTGCCCTTGGTGCTTCAAGGGAGAAGACTAGTGCCGGCAGCTAGTTCTGCCAAGATGCCAGAACGGCCTGGAAAGGTTCCCAGTTGACCACAACACCTTCTAAGAGATGGGAGGCCAGGAACATCATGGTTGAGAAAAGCACAATTAGCCCCTAATATCCCAGTCTCAAAAGATGTACCTCTTTCTACAGGCAAACCTGTCTCTCCCGGTAAAGCAGAGGAATTACATTTACAGCTTTTCCAGTCTGTTTTCTAAGTCTGCAACTGCTGTCAATGCAATGCTTTTCAAGCTCTTCAGCAATAAGCTCAATGTTGTGGAGCAATCAGCAGTTTTGATTTTTCCTAGCTGTTGAGCTGAGGCATGATGGAAGAAGAAAAGTAAAACCTTTTCACATCGTCACCCTGCTTTCATGAATCTGCTCACAGTCAGGCACACCTCATCCCAAATGACTTGGGTTTCATGCTCTGATCAATATAGAAACTATCTTGTATGCTAAAGGTATCATTGTTCATTTGAAACATAGGGATCACCTAAATCTAAGCTTACCCTTCAAATACGCCCCTGTAAAAAAGCAATATTTTATGGTGAGTTTTCAGCAAGGAAAAAAAGAAAAGAAAAAAGTACTAGGGAAGAATTGCAAAAGATATGAGGCCAGCAATCAGGCCAGCTGTCAGTTCTGTCCTAAAGGGCTGCACTGGCTCGTGTACAGAGGTAAAATCATCTGCTTAATTTCTTCAAAGCCAGATCAGGCAATTGATCTAGCAGACCTCTAAAGCTACTATTCCACAAAATCCATTACACTTGAGTTTTAAAATATATGCCAGCAGTCTTCCTTACATCACCGAGGAAAAGATTAAAATGCAGTCATGCAATATATTACGTGGTTGGATAGCACATGGCTTAAAATGCTTAACTTTCAGAATAAGTGGCTTTTGTTAAAATGAATTTCACTGGCGGGTGGCCTATACGTTACTGTGACAGGGGCAACCGCCCACTTTGAGCGGTGCAAATGACAGCCGAAGTCTGCCAAGGAGGGATGGAGGACAGATCCCCAAAACATTTCCAGGCTTCTAACACTGAATTACCAACAGAGAAGATCAAAATGAAAAAGCAAACAGTTTTTATAAAGGATGCTGATGGTGCCTCAGACCAACAAACTGCCTTTCAAACAAAATTACTAAAGACCTCAGATGGCCAATTTTTATTTCCTTTTCATTACTGCTTCTGTACTGATCAATTTATGTGCACCTATGCGTATGTGCACGTATAAACACTTAATTTCTTAAAGAACAACCCAATGCAAATGAAAATACAAGGTGATTTCTTTCTATTAGCTTTTAAACCAACACAGACAACAGGAATTACATCTATCCAGTTCTGTTCTGCTTGAAGTAAAACTTCAGTTCTGCTTGAAGTAAAATTTCATGAGCTGTACCTATCACATCTTAGACTGCACAGGCAGTACTGAATTAATACCAGCTTTTACAGAGTCAGTCAGTCTTGAGAGGTGCCAATCACTGCATGTTTCACTTCAAGTGAGAAGCAGAGGTATTCAGGATGAAGTACAGATGGTACTGCTCATTTTTAACATTTTCAAAAAACAAAACAGGACAGCGCTAACAAAATAATAACACAGTAAAAAACCCACTTTGCATTCATTTCTGCAAACTCTATGTCCCATTCACAGATGAGGAAACAGAAGTTTTATTATGCATTCAAAGAGATAAGTATTAAACAAACTGATCACCTCTCTAGCTTTGGTGTTTCTCATTCAGCATTTGTAGAAAAGCTACTGCCACAGGACGTTGGTCTATGATAAAGGCATTATGACAGTTCAGATGCTGTGCAAAATTTAAAACTTACTATGAACAGTGTATCCAGCATTATTGACACCTTCTTAATCAAAACCAAACCAAGAACTGAGACCAGAGCCCTGGTATAAAGAACACTACGCACCACTTACCAGCAAGAACATTAGAACCTTGGGCTCACCAAATTGCTCTGTTTCCCGGTTTTCTTCTGAGGCTGGACAGTTACAGACATAGTTTCAACCTAAAAATCTGTCTGAATATTCACCATGATAAATATAAGCTGAATAATTATGGCTAACCACTATACAGTGCAAATCCAACTCAGTGAAAGGACTGTAATTCAATGGTAGCAATCTGGGACTTGCTGTCCACTTATATATAATCAAACTGGATCACTGAATTCATCAATAACAGTTTACATGCTAAAGTTGACCAAACTAAGGACCAAGAAAGACAATGACAGAGGAAAAATTACAAGATGGAGGATGCCTCAGTCTCCCACTATTCAGGCATTCAGTTTGAACACTGGCCTTATGTAATGATGCTGGGAAATCAGAAATCAGAGTGTTTTGCTTAAACATACCAGATATCTTTCCTCCTGCCTCATGCTGGGGGTACGGATCATGTGATTCTGCTCTCCCCTCCAGTCTCCAAAACGTCGAAAAAAATAATTGGATAAAAATCGATTGACAGGATCTCTAATAATATTGATGTACACCGGCTGGTCTCCTCCAAACCTGTTGGAAGATAAATGGGTGAATCTCATCAGAAGGTTCTACACAGGCACATGTATCCGTCTTTCATCTGAATGTTTTCAAATTACTCTCTACAGAAGTTTAGAGCTTTTACAATGCTAGGAGTGAAACTTAGAAGCTTACAATTCGTTATCAAAAATTTGTAAAAGCATGTAAGGTGTCTTTAGGATGAATCGTGATATCACAGTAAATTACATGTGTCCCACAAACATTTTAGTTTAAGACTACATTTTCCACTGTGTCAACAGTTCTTTTCTCCTTGCTGTTTTGAAGAACCTTCTGCAGCTGAAGCCTAGGATGACTATTTTGTCTTTTCCACATGTGTTTCCCATCTACGAAGTCATGTCAGAGCAAGCACTGCCTAACACGGACTGCCAGAAGGCAGGCTTGGATCACCTTCACCTGTACAGTTAAGTATAGTAATGTGCAAAGGATTTTGCAACATTCAAGCTTATTTCAAAAGGCTTCCTTTGGATGAACTGACAGGTATGCATGGTATTTCCATCTTTATGTTTGCTGGAACTTGTGCAGATCTTCCTCCCCTTATCCCTAGCCCGCAACACTGACTGGATTTGAGGTTATTTTGTGGTTAAGCAATGCCTTATCCTTGTACTGTACTTGGTGAAGATTATTTTACAAAAGTCAATACAAAAATTCCTGCTTCAGAAAAGAGATTAGCTATCAATTTCAAATTCAAGGAAAAAGAAAGGGTAAAATAACCTGCAACCAGGCTCCGTATAAAAGTAAAATGCAGTATAGGTACCCTAAATTTAGAGGTGAGAAGACAAACCAGAGTAACCCCATCAGCTCTACTCTACCCTGTTGTACACATCATCCTGGTAGTCAACAACAAACTAATTGAGGGGACACATAAAGAGGAAAGGAAGAAACGGGAGCTGCGATTATACTGTATTTCCACGGTATTAAAATATTGACGCGTATTTTACATCAATAAACAACATCAGGAGGATAGGTCTAACTGGAAGAAAGAAGGGAAAGTTGCTTACATGATTCTGTGGTCAAACCTGAAGAATCATAGAATAGTTTGGTTGGAAGGGACCTTAAAGATCATCCAGTTCCAACCCCACTGCCGTGGGCAGGCACACCTCCCACTAGATCAGGCTGCCCAAGGGCCCATCCAAACTGGCACTGAACACTTCCAGGGAGGGAGCATCCACAACTTCCCTGGGCAACTTGTTCCAGTGCTTCACCATCTTATCATGAAGAATTTCTTCTTAAGATCTAGTCTAAATCTTCCCCCCTCCAATTTAAAGCCATTAGATAGTGGACACTTAAGTTATGGAACAGACTTACAGTCTACAAATGCTGTGAGATAAAGAACAAAATAAATCTTTTGGATCGAGAAGTTCATAGGTTAAATTCAACTTGGACTTTCTCTTATCTAAGACGTGAAATGAACTTCTCACTTCTGTTTCTCCAATTTAGGAGAACAATTCTTGATCAAGGACTAGCTTATGCTTTGTTTTTGGGAGCTTGGGGGGACAGCCATATTTAAGTATTTAAATGCTGGTCTGATTATTTTCTGAGCCGTACTTTATATATTCTCTTTAAAAAGGTAAAATATTAGATTAGAAGAGAGAAAATCAAAGACTCACTTTAGATTAAAAAAATCCTCTTGGCTTCTCTTCATCTTTTGAGGCAGATGAATAATTGACTATGTATAATAAAAAGCCAAGGCTCCTCATAAATATTAAACAGCTGGCAAAATTGTTTAAATATACTAATTCTAGTAAGGGATGAGAAAAATCCCATAGGGTTTCAACTTGATTTTTATTCTGCACGATTCCCCAGTCCACTAAATGCAGTCTGCAAAGGCTTGTCTCACAAAAAACTATGCATATCAGCAATCTCATTGACCTCAATGTTGCAGGATCGGTGCCATAATTTGAAATTGCACAGACAGCATAAAACTTTAAAACAATCCAATTAAGAAGGCAGATGTTCCTTGCTTCCTGATTAGTGCATAGCCCAGTTTGGACATGGGTGTGCAAAGGAATTATCATGAATTCAATATTTAGAATTCTTCTCTGAGCATGTCTTTGCTGCTTTTTGTCTTTACACAGAAATAAAACCTACATTAAAAAAGAGGCTTTCCTGCAAATACCGTAGGACAATAAAGGCAATAAGCTTTGACAATATTTATTCAAATAGAAAGCTTTTGGTGAATACCATGGCTGGTAGTCATGAAAACTAAATTTTTCAAGTGAAACTGCTGGTTAGAATAGATTGCACCTAAAATACCAAACATATTATCTTTCTGCTGCTTGATGCAGATCAGCAATAACCTAAACACAGAAGAGAGAGGAGTAGAGCAAAGAAAAGGGAAAGCAACAAATACAGCATGAAGTGAAGACAGAAGCAGCAAGTTGTCTTAAGACAGAGAAAGAAAGATTACAAGTTTCAGACAAGCAGGAGAGTAGGGATACTCTGTCTGGGTTTTGTAGAGGACACTAAGACTAAATGCTCTTCAGAAGAGAGAAAAATCAGAAGCAGGCAGCTATTAGTTTTCTACATGGAAACATTCAATGCATACTGTCTTTTTCTGAAGTGAAAGGAGATGCTGGATTACATAACCAACCCACCAAAGTGTCAGAGCCTGTCTTTTTGCTGGTACAGTCATATCCCTGAACATGTGGACTGTAAGCACCAACAGCTCTGAGAGAACAGCAAGCTCCTCCATCCCAAGACGACAGCTGAGATGGGAGGTCACTCTCTCCCAAAGAGCTACAGAGGAATTTCTCTTTCTGAAACAGAGTCTGTGCCCCCCAAAAACACAGGACAACTCAAAATTCTGATTTCACTGTAACTAGTCTAGTCTACACCCAGCTGCCGTTGCTTCACCAGGCAACAAGCAGGGATTTTTTAGAAAACTGAAGTCTGTTTTGGCTCTTATTCAAATCTGAGTTTGTTTAAACATAGTTTATAATACTTCAAATTCCAACCATTTGTTTCTATGTACTGTATTGAGACTCCTTTATGGAAGCTAAGCAGCACTCACATGGCATAAAAAAAATCCTGCTGGAAAAATCAATAACCTTAAGCTACTTAGAAGAGGAAAAGAAAGGGAAATCAATGCTCCATCTGTTCAAGTATGTCCTGCATATTTTTAGGTACCCATCAGTCAGAACATATTAAATATTACTTGGCTTTTCAGATCAAAACATTCCAAATTAAAAACACGCACATGAAAATGCTCTTGCAAACAGTAATATATTGTATTCTCATTATACATCATCTCACCTTATTTTTATTCAAATACCTACTATGAAGGACTCAAAAAGGGGCACAATCATAGTTTTCTAATCTTGAGCAGCAGGTTTACCTTCTCCAAGTGCAATCAAGATTGGACCCTGCATGATAAAGGTACCTGATCATTCTCATGCCCTGCAGCACATTGCTGCTGGGTAAAGTGGGCCACAACACCATCACTCCAGCAGAGCACCGAAAACATATGCACTGATCCTCTGCAGTGGTCTCCCTGCACTTAACCCCTCTGATGTATTTAGTATATCTTATTAAATTCCGTTAGTTTTAACTGTCCTGTTGTGACAGGTATATTTTTTGAGTCCCCATCAAAATAACTAGCATATTTGCAGGCTTCAATCAATGGCACTTAGGCTCATTAATAATATATTCCTCCATACCTTTTTTAATAAAAGTGAAAAAAAGCCTGAGAAGTATGCTAGATGTTACAAGTCTACCTCTTAGAAAAATGTCTCTAATGAATTCCAATTTTATTAATTACATGATCACAATCTTTGTTGAAAACAAACTCCTCCCTTGTAAGAGGAGTTAAAAAATAAATAAATAAATTCAACCAAAGTGATTTGCTTGGCTGTCAGATGGAGGATCTCTCAGCTCCTATTATCTTTTATTTCAATTTCAATTATTTTTAAGAAAGCTTAAAAAAAAGCTCATAGAGGTAGTCCTGTCATGTCACTCTAGAAGGCTATTGCATTTTCACACACAAAACTCTTTGCACAAGCAGAAGCAGGCTTCTTCATCCCTGCAGGCAAACCACATTCCTTGAGGAAAAGACAACTCCCAACCTACAACCCATTCTTTAGAAGAACTCTGGCTGCCTCTTACTCTTTTAATGTAAAATGCCTCCTCTTAAACAAATGAGTTGGTTGCTAGAAGCTCAACATAATGGATGCAAACAAGAACTGACAGTCAGCTAATGTTAATAGGGGTAGACATACTGTGTCCTTCTTAGAAAGGAAGCCAAATTTCCTTTTACAGCCTCATAAAACTAAGAATCATGTGCTGAGAGCACAATTGCCCAGTAACCTTTACACATCAGTTACGTTACAGCTCCATTACCTGCTGTGCAGCACAGTTCACAGAGAGATCAGGTAAAAGCACTAATGTACAACTTTCACCTTTTTAGGACTTAAGATGCAGTTACATCAAAATCCACCTTCTAAAAAAGATATCTTGAAAATTTATTATAACATCTTTTATCAGAATGCACTTGTGGCAAAGCAACCCTATTCAGCACACAAGACCGCAGGCACCTATGGGATGCTCCAAGGACCCTCCTCAAGGATGAGCTGCAAAGATTCCCAGAGGAGCTTCTGACTGCCTGGGACTACATGGTATTGCCAGCCTCCCAAATAAAGTTGTTTATCTGCTTGCTTTTGTTTGTAATGCCTCTCTTCTAGCTTTTGTGTATTCACTCTGCATGTTTTTCAAAGTTTTCTTTGTAATTACGAGGGAGAAAAGGGAAGTGAGTTGAGGTAAATCTTTCTGTTTCAGAAGTGCATCCCTGGCTGGGCTGGCCTTGAAAGGGAGGTGCGTGTGGGGATCCAAACTGCCCAGTGGTTCAAGGTTGCAAACTGGCAACACTCAACTCATTAATTACCATTTCCGGAGCTGTGATTTCAGTAGTAGAAGCTTCAGTTTCTGAAGTGATGAGTTTAAGTAATATAATTGTAAAAATCACAACTGAGTCCTCAGGGAATTGCTTAGTCAATTGCCTCAGAGCAGCGAATGGCTAAAAGATTACACTATAAATTCTCCTATTTATCTGTTTCAACAATCTGTAAACATCCCAGAATATTTTAGGTTGTATTTCTGTCAATCTTTTACATTCATGCATGCTAAACAGTGAGGCTTTTTTTCTTCATATGCCAAGGATATCAAAGTATAGTTTAATACATAAATTCATAAGGAACAGCACTAACACTGATACAAATCCTGCCTGGGTTTGTATAGCATCCCCAACTCAAGTAAAAGTAACACTTGAGAGAGAAACACTAGTTGGGCTTTCATTTATGTAATGCAAAGTTACAGCTGGAAACAAGTAAGAAAAAAACCACTAATTCTCCACAAAACACTAACAGCTGCTATAGTCACACTCTGCATTATTTAAAATCATTTACTTCCAGATACTTCGTATTCAAGACTGTCCAAAGGTCTGACTCAGGATCTCTCTGGAACACTGATTAACATTTCATTATAATTCAGAGATATAAATGTTGCACAATTTTATCCAGGAACAGGAAAACTAAGTATAAATTATTACAATAAATTCCCAGCAAGTAGTAGAACCACTGATACAGCTCCTTGGAAAGCATTAAATCAACAAACACGATGTGTAGAAAAGATACATGTTCAAAATTGGATGAGACCATAGATTTGGCTGAGATAGTTCCGTTCACATAAAATCTTGAGGTTGACTTTGTAGGAAGGTTGTAATGAAAAGGATGTTGCAATGCACTACATATTCAATTTCTCATATGTATACATGTAAGAGTGTCTCGGGCGATTCCAACTGTTCTGTGGAAATGGCTGTCACAGAGAGCTACTCAAGACAATGCTAGGAGGAACCATATGGAAATAGAAATATAGCAAATTTGGTATAACAAAAAAAAATCATTGTAACCTGCATAATAAAACCCAAAGCATCTAGAACCATCAGCAGAGCATACTCACAGAGAAGGAGCAATTCTGGCAAAGACTTGCATGCCTCCACAGATTATGAGCAACATGTGAGACTTTACAGGCCAGAATAATCCTAGTTTCCCCTTTTCTAAGAAGTAGGAGCGGAGTGGAGCAAAGACCTGATGCAACCACTAACAGAGACCATTTCAAGCAAAGCATGCACAAAGTTCACTACAGAGTCACAAGAAGGATTAAAAAAAAATGCCTTGCAATGAGAAATGCCAACAAACTGAAAAACTTCAGCCTGAAAAGAAAATGAGAAGGGAAAAAAGTACAGAGAAGGCTGAGGGGTCATTGTACCATGGCTTGTAAGAAGTTACATATGACAGCTTACATGGGGGGAAAATTGATGAAAGGATTTTTACATAGTGGGCAAATGTATATTAGGATTCAAGGAAAAGGAGTCAACTGGATTTCCCAGGAAAATAACTCACAGTTTACAGCTTGAGAGAACAATTTAGTATTGGAAGAATTTACTAAGGGCAGAAGATTCTCCATTACTGGTGATTTTGAATCAAGACTTAAATTCCTTCCTGAAAGATGAAGGTTTTAGGTTCAAACCTAAATAGACTGTATTATGCATTACACAAGGGTGAGAAAGACTAGAAATTACTTGGGACTGCCACAATCCGTATTTTTTCCTGAAGGCAGGATCAGCTACGTAATTGGCACTATCAACTCCAGAATCCTCAAATACAATCTATTCTGTTGTTTTGCTGTCTCTATTCAAGACCTTTCATAAATGTCTGATCTAGAACTCTGTCAACACGATTCAAGAACAATACTTCTGCTATCATCACTCATGAAGAACCATACAGTCACTTTACCTCTGCAGAACCTTTTTGATATAAAATTCAAAACTGTTATCACAGTCCCCTCTTTCCCAGCGCCTTTTATTTTTTTTAATTTCTCTGCCCTTTCAATCTTTCCTCACAGGTTAATTTTTATATCTCTGATCATTCTCTTTATTCTCTTTTGGACTTTTTTGAATAAACAACATCTTAAATTAAGTTATTCCTGAATTGGCAATAAAATCTAGAGTGTGAATGTGAGCATGGAAACAAAACAACAGTAAAAAAGGTGTAATTTAGGTGTCATGCCTGATCCCACCTTCAGTAACTAGGTTTTAAACAACCACATCTATTCTGAGAATATCGTATTACCAGCTGAATGAAAGCTAAAGAGTCTATTATGCAAAAAACATGGGAAATCTAGGGAAATAAATTTAAAAACAGATAATCTTAAAATACTGGGGAAGAAAATCACCATAGAGCAATTTGTTTTTTAAATAAACCCCCATAAAACCCTTAGACCATACAAAGGTCAAACTGCATGTTAGATTCATGTTTAGCCTTCCATCAAGCCACCTTTAAAAAACATCATTACACACTCACATAATTTTAAAAATGTAGTATAAAAATGAAAAAAGATGTAGGAGGGATTACAGCACCATGTAGCCATTCATGAAATGTGTACTTTACAAGGCAGACCTCACATGGTGGTAGAAAGTGTTTCATGATGTGTTAGCAAAAAGTATAGATTATAATGAACACCCATAAAGACACAGTGTTAAGGTCGTGCATGTAAGCTTAGTTGACATTTCCCTGCTTTTAAGAGCTTACCCAGAGGGTAATAATTTTTTTGTTACCATATTTTTAATGACACTTCCTATGTGTGCTTTTTTTTTCTAAAGGAGAGAAAATCCATAACATTAAATTACCACAGTAGATAATCTTAGGCTGCAATCATTGTTTCAAGATGTTGACTCAAGAAGGTACTCAAAGAGCTGAATTCCTCCCACAGCTGAGCTGTTCAGAATCAGTGCAAGTTGACAGAAGTATTGCCATTCATGCAAAATACACCTGAGTCTGCATTCAAAGGGTCAGGGACATTCAGCATCTTGTTAGGCAAGCTCCATGCATTTGCCTAGCACACTCTATCCAAAAGCTAGTGGAGTACAGTTAAAACACAGAATAGGCATGTTCTACAAAACATCTATGCTCTGTATTGTATTATTTCTTGTTCCAGAGAAAGGGAGAAACAAGAACCCTCAAGTTATTAATAAACCTCAGTGTTGTGAAAATATCTCATGACTCTTTCAAATCAAAGAAAACAGTATAACAGAATCACTCTGGTTTTACCAACCTCTTACCAGTCTATAAAAACCCCTAAAATTTAAATTCTATTTCCAAAGAAATAGACCAAAGACACATACATAAGTCATGGCAAAACAAGATATTTAATTGCTATAAAAAATTGTAAATATATCTTCCAACCCTTACAAACAATCAACAAGCTAACATGCAAGGTTTTCAAACACCATGCTGTCAGCACAGAGTGTGCTACTGCTTTCAAACACAGCTTATTCACACAGTGTGTAGTCAAGTTAATTCTTCAAGACTCACCTCCTTTTCGTTTGTTGGTTATGGACACACTATACAGAGCCCAAGAACAGGAAATGTTGTAATGCCAAAGTGCTACGTTAAACTGTAAATTTTAAGAGCTGCTTCTACTTGAGAAAAAACATAACTGATGAGTAACAAAAAAACCCCTGAACAATATTCAGAAATGAAGTTTAATTATGGGCTTATCCAGACTGAACCTCTCTCTGTGTACCTCTGCCTTCATACAGCAAGCGATTTACTATTATCCATAATTCAGAATTGAGGTCAGAGTTGAAAGGAAGTGTTCAAACTGATCAGCAATGCTGCATGTGACACTGTCTGTCACTACAGCAGCATACTTTACTCATTTTTATTACTTATTGTTGGCCACTGTGTCTGTTTAAAAAAGTATTAAAACAATATATTAAAACAATATATTAAAACAATAAAATAAATCAGTAATGTTGATACAGACTGTCTACCAGAAAAGATTTTTGCAAGAAAACCAAGAACTTTACACATTAACTCTGCTGATGAATAATAGATAAACAGAAATATTCCTTATGTTGATTCCAGCGTCTAAAGACAATTACATTTCCAAGCTTGTCCCCCTACATCTCTCATGCACCAAGAGGGACAGAGCAGAGCTGGCACTGGCATCCAAACAGGGAACAGGGAGGTGGGTGCTGACTGTGGCCCAGCAGAAGGTCCAGCAGCTCTGTTTTGCTTGGCTTTCCCTCCAGCAGATGTACCTGACTGTCTTCAAGTCTTTTACTAGCCTTCCAGATCTGGTTTGAAACTGGCCAACAGATTCAGAAATTACTTACAAATTAGGTTTGGAGGGAAACTGGAAAGGCATGCAGAACAGCTGGAACTGCTGTGTGAATCTTATTTCCTTAGAAAATTAAGTTTAGCGTATTGTTGTCCTTTCCCCTCAAGTACACACACATAAATGCTAAATACACACCACAGGTACTAAAACTGGAGCTGAAAGCAAGTAGGCGGCAGTCTGACAGTGCAAAAACGATGACTCCTCACATAGTAATGCTCCAGGAATTCATCCTGGCTTTGAACAAATAAGATAGACTGAACTGAATTATAAGGGCTAATTAAAACGCAAGACTAAATTGAGTCCATGCTTTATCTCTGCATCTCCTTATCACATCATAGGAAATTTTAAAGATAATTCCCCAGCAGTCTATAACTGCTGCAGAAAGTAAAGAAATCATGGCTCCAGTGAGATATGAAAATGCCTGCTTCTCTTTCTGGGTGGTCTTTTTAATGCTTGTCCCTCCTATGACTTTATCCTGACCTAATTAGCCAGCCTTTAAACAAGCAAAAGTCACCTACCAGTCACTGACAGAGGCATGACTTTAGGTTTTCACACACTGTCCTGTAACATTAATTTACCCTGAGATAGGTGGTAGCAGTTGAATTTCTTGCTCTGCCCTTAACCAGGGTCCATAACTATATGCTCCAAAGGTAACAGTTTTCTGTCAGAGGGAGGAAAGGTGTCTTCCCATGTCCAAAATGGGAGTTGCACAATTATTCCCATCCCTGACTCATTCTGTCCCAAAGTCGCAGCCTCACCACTCCCTGTGCATTCCTGCAAACATTCTTTCTGCTTCTCTGAAATCTGTGACACTTGGAGCACATGCCAAGCATCTTGAGTAGCTGCCCAAAGACTGTTACAGTTACTAATTCAGCAGAAGATTAGTAAGAGGTCAAGTGGGGCTTTTTCACAAACTTGAAGTTTCTTCTTGCTTCATTTTTTTCTCAGGCTAAATAAATGGATAACAAGCAGAATTTATGATAAAGAACAGCGTGCAACCTGCAGCTATCCTGAAACAGATTTTGTCTTTCTACAGGTTATTCACTGTACTGCCTGGATCTACAAATAACACCTACAAACGCATTAGCATACAAATACTTACCTGCCTAGAGTGCAGACATTTTAATGTTTGTTTCTGACTAACAGTTTGGATGCTTTTCCCAGCATCATTAGTTTAGAAACTTCAATTCAGAAAGAGATGAAAAAGTTATCAAATTTTTTACTAATGTAATGACTCCAACAATTCTTTTATAAAAGGAACTGGAATGTGACAGATAAATGATAGCTGTCATCCTGGTCCTGCAATGTACCCTTTTCAGGCACACATTCTTACGTGGAGGCAAACCATCTGAATATCTGAGTTTCACACAAGTGGAGGTGGGTGCCTCTACCCTGTGCACTGCAGAGCATAGCATATACATAAATATCTATCAAGGGAGATTCTACTCTTTTCTTTTATTCAAAGAATCTTCTCTTCACAACATCCACTGTAATAGGGCAGCAGTCAGTAATTTGTGTGCTCATTTTGCTCATTTTTTTCCCCTTGGTTAACCCATTTAAAAACAAAGAATGAAGGCCACTGCTACAGAATGGGAAATGGCACCCTGGTAAACAGTGATTAAGAAAGCATCTAGGAAACACACTGGAAAAACAACTCACCCTGAAAGCCCAGATTGCTCTAGTGCAACTGTAGCTTTAGAAGTGTGTAAGCATTGTGACTGCAAAGAGGTGGGTTTTTTTCCTGCCATGTACAGCATTAGTGAAGCTGATACAGGTCCACAGTACAGTTTTGATAATTACACTTAATAAAGACTACAGAACTACTGCAGAAATTTCAGAGAAGAGTTATTAAATGGCTTAGGAAAACACCTGCCAGCAAGAGGCTTGAGAGTACCTGAGATCAAATGAAAGAGTGAAAGGTATTTGGAGATGGTGGTTGCAGATGGATGGGAAGAAACACCAGAGAATAAAAAAAAATGCATTTCAGTCAATATGGAGCAAAAGCCAGAAAAATCCATGTTAGAAATTAGCCACAATAATTTGACAGTAATGCTGACAGACAACTGGAACCAAGTGCCCAAGGAAGCAGCAGAGGCAATTTAATTTGGTGCCTTCAAACACAGCCTGATGCTTTCACTCCTTTTCCAATCAAAAGCAAGAAATCTCGTGCTGGGCTAGCCCCAGTAGCAACAGCCAGTATGAAACCTAAAAGCACATATACATTTACCTCTGCATATAAGAACATCTCCAAATAGGGCTATTAGAAGAAAGCCAAGTATGGAGGGGTCAGTCCAGCACTTAAGATGAAACGAGGAGCAGGAAATAAAGCCATGGTGAAAAGCCTCACCCATGAATGACAAGTAAAGGGGGATTCAATAAACAGCAACACAAAATGTCCTGGATGGAATAGCTACCCTGCTGAGGTACTGGATTGTTTCATAAAGCTAGCCCTAGCTGCACAGGAGAGACCGCGAAGAGAAGCTGAAAACACTGGGAATGAAAGCTTTTCCTGTGACAAGTGTTCTGTAGAAATTTACTCACATCAAAGAAGAGCAAGAAGCTTAGTTTTTTATCTTCTGTTTCGAAGTGCAATTAATCAGATTTATGTCTGTAAAAATTCACATAAGATTTGCTATAGTGCATCTTTTTAAGATTTGCCTTTTTCTGCGTCTTTGCACTGCTCTGGATTGAGAAAAGATAGTATTGAACTAAAAGGTGAAGATGTAAGAGAATAAATGAGGATTCATTTACTCAGCTGAACCAGCAGGCACTCTTTCACTGTTCAGAAATGAGGGGAAAACACCCCTGGCAAGCATTCAGGTCAGGATGAGATTTTCAAGTCTTTAGAACTTTGTTCAGCAAAACTAATGATGCCTCAGAAACATGTATGTGCCCAAATTCCCACTGAAGGCTTAGCTCACTTCCACTAGAGATTTTTTCTGGAAAGAAAATACAGTCCCTTTATTTTTGAACTGGTAACAATCATAAGTAAATGCTGTGATGCTTTTCTGAATAATCAGAGTGCTCTAAGTGCTGACAAGTTTATAAGCAGGTGCAGAGTGCAGACAGGGGAAATCCAAGTTATTTGTCATTGCTGCTATTCACATCAGTGATGTTAAACAAAAATCAAGTTTATTTTTCTTACTACTGTTTCGGAAGCTGAGAAGCACTGACAAGCAAAAGCAAAACAGACTCACATTTCACACAACCATGCTTACTTTCTCTTAATACAATCCTTAGAGACCCTGAAAGCACTCAAGCAGAGAACTGCAAGGTGAGTCGAGGAGACTCCTTTTGTCTCAACAGCGATCATCAAGTTTACAAAAAGAATAGCAAAGATAACATTTCTCCTACCTCCTCCCTGTCTGCCAGCTTGATACATGAAGGAGAAAGGAGAATAAAGTGTTCCTTATCCCTTTTTGCAAACAAAACTTTGGTTTCAAAGATACAAAGTGCCAAACAAGACCTTACTTTGGTCATTGGACTAATGCCCAGGATGGCTGCCCCAGAAAAGACTGGTAATTTCCAGTAATGGCTCTGCTACAATGTCATGCAGAAAGCCTCAACCCTTTCCTTGGGAAGGAGCAAAGGTTTTCACCAAAGTAGGGTTCTTCAATCTTCAGGCTGATCTTTCAGCCTTTCACAGATCTGACGCTGCCCTAAGCCTGCAGCCAGGAGTCGGTTGTCTTCTATGAGTAATCTCACTCCTCACTGCACTGGCTGCTCACAGGGAGCTGCTGCCTATGGTCTTCAACTGATAGCCAGAAAACACCACATTGATACTTTGGCCCTCATTCTTTTAGCTTCTGGGGTGTCATGTGGCTTTCACGTCGAGCTGGCAGAAAAGCTGGGACAAATAGGAAAAATCATATTCCACAGACAATTTGAGTTCTATATTTGAGACAGTCTATAAAGGAATAGTTTCAAAATCAAGCAAAAGTAAAATGCTTTCACAATACTGTAGTATTTAGAATGTGTATTTAAATAACATTCTTGAAACTTCTGCAAAATCATTACTTGAGACTACAGGTTCTAAAGAAATTCAGTCTAAAGAGAATCACCCTAGAATTAAGGAACAGAAAAAAAGATCAACATGCTACTCCACCAGTAGGTGTAACACAGCCAATGCATTTTGAAACTAAAGACTAAAACATCAAAAATGTTTAATTTACCATAAAACACTAGGAAATGCTAAACCAAAAGTAAGCAATATTGATGCACTTCAATGATGTCTCACTAAAAGACTCATAAGCCTTTCACTACAGCTACTAGTTAAACCAAGTGTCCATTCAATAAAGCAAATAGTATGTTTTTCAGGCTTGCAAGGAACAGCCAAAACAGATGCTGCAAATACTTTCAAACTTCTTATATAATTTTTTTATATTTTCACAAATTTGTATTGGAAGAAAACATGGAGTGATTTTACCTCCTGGGTACAGTTACAGCAGAAATGTGTTACCTATGTGGCAAGGATATACCATTTATATAGACAATGGGATCTGGGGAGGAGAAAGAGGTAATGACGGTCATTTTTTTCTCATGTACCCAATGTCGTCTACCATCTCTGAAAAATCAGTTTTATTAAGAAACATCCCTTTGGCCCTCAGGTATGGTTACTTGTTTGATTATATATTTTGGTGGAGAAAATAGATCACTTACCAAAGATGTGAAATCCTAGTCTAATGAGTTTTATTCTTTAAAGACAATACATTAGAAATGGATCTCTCATGGAATCAGAACAGCAAACACAGAAGACTAGAATTTTGTTTAACTTGCTTTTTTCGCGTAATGAAATCATGCTTATAGTTACATTTCATATCAAATGAATTTCCAGTTGCTCAAAATATTTTACTAAACAACAAAACAAAACAACATCCTCCCTTCCCAATTTTATCATATCTTCCTCACTGCCTATTCGTGCCTGAAGCGATACATTCAAAGGACATTTTCTTTATCAGATAAAGAATATGCTGGGAAGTTAGGCAAGCTCTTGCACAGAATCTGCAGAAAAATCACACTTCTACAGATTTTTTTTTAATCCAAATGTGAGGAGTCTAACCTAGTGGCACAGATGGCATGGTTCCTGAATACAATTTCCAAATTAAATTTACAGCCTGGGCAATAACTATCTGCAGTCAGCTTTAACCTCTGTGTCTTGGCTAAATGCTAACTGGCATCACTTATTCACATACTTCCAAAAATTCTTCAGAAGTTTCATCCAAATTCAATTTTCTTCACATTCCGTGCTATAAATGTCACTAGAGTCTTGCTGCATACTTTTCAATAGCTGCCAGAAGGGACTGCACTCCCATGATACAGAGCATAATCCATTTGCATGGTTTATAAATGCTTCCATATCCTGTGGAATGGGGACTATTTCGTCAGAACAAAACTAAATTGGTTAAAATGGTGAAGAGTTATTCCAGGTACAAAATTATTGAACTCAGCAATGTTTTCATTCTTGTATTTGTATCTGACTATACAGAGATGAAATATTCACAACAGCGAGCTACCACTTTTTAATCATGAATGCACAGTTTAAAGACCCAAGTTACCACCTCAAGCATGTTGGCCAGAAATGTTATAAACCAAGTCATCTCAGAGGCAAAGGCATGCAATAGCATCTTGGCTTTCACAAACATACTGTACATAATTATTCTGTAGCAAAGACAGCACAGAAAAAAACCCCTCCAACTTCTGAATGTGATTTCCAGTACCAGAAAGGAGGACAAAAAAAGGACATTATATTGTTTATATGTAAAGTAGGGAAAATGCTTATGTATTACAATTAACAGAAATCCGTGAAAAAGTTTTTTAACTAAAAAAAAAAGCCTTACCTTGAGAAGTTGAGGAAATGAACATGCCTAGTGAATAAATAGGGCTGCTCAGCAGTGCTTATGTTTTTAATCAATTCCATCTAAAAAGAATTAACAAATCAAATTTTCTGTGTTACGTCAGTGCACATTTTGAGATAAACACAACTCTCAGACAACATATGATGATGAAATTTTCAAGTTTGAATTACTCAGAAACACTTGTTCCCCGCTACACCTCCCAAACACTGTCATGAAGATAGCACGACTAATATCTCATATCTAAGCAAGACAGGTAAAGCTGCAGACACCATCCTGTTATCATAGAGATTATGTACTTCCAAACACGTGTAACCGTTTAAGGAAAGGCATAAATGAAAGGAAAGATCTAAACTCTGACTAAATCTGCACCAGAGCTTTGCAAGTGGCAGCTGCCCTCTGAAGACACTGGCTCTATTGATCAGAATGTGAAAATGCCAGAAACTAGGAGCTGAGCTAATGACTATTTTCATACAACAATAAAAACTGCCAGCATTGCCAAAACACTGATTGATTCATCTGTTTAAATATAGTAATTGGCATTTGCCATTTTTTTTTTACTATTACAGTAAATCAAGTGTACAAATTAAATACGCATTTTTAGAAAGAGTATGCTGTATTCTAGTTCAGGCTCATTTATGCAATTTTAATATTTTAGAGCAAATAAATTATTTAAATTTTCAACTTATTAAAATAGAATAATGTAAACAGCATATATTGAAGACTGTGCACCATGGATATGAATCACTGTGTAAGTTGAGCTCTAGCTATGATTTGGAGGAAACTGAAAGTGTGTAGTGGAGCATCATGCTAGAGAGTCAAGACCTCCTGGTTAATTTTGCTTCCTTACTATTAATTTCCTAATAGTTATTTTCAGATTTTCTGTTCTGTGCTTAAATGAAGGCTGTTATGGACACTCACACATTTGAAATGGTAGGTTTATCAATTTTACAAACTGGGCAGTAGAAAGTAATACAGAAAGTAACAGAAATTCATAAACTGGAAATAGATAATAGAAGGAAAGAGATAACAGAAGGTCAATCAAAACAATCTGGTTTGAGTCATATCAATTAATATTTTAAACTTGAACACTGTTAAGGAGATATTAATTAAAAAAAAATCCTTAAGACTTAAATGCTATAGCTGACACGGACAACATAACAAACATGGGGTCCAATCTATTATGTGGTCAAGATAAACTGGTCAGCGTGTGATGAGTTACTGCACTAAAAGTGCAAAGAGCGTGGTAGAAAATTATGTCCATGACATACAAACACTAAACTATATTTAACGGACAACAGTTGTCAGTTTTCTTCCTTCTATCTCCCAGTTTTGACATACTGATGTTTTGCCATGGTTTTCACACTGCATGTCACATTTTAGTGCTTCTCATCCATCTTTCATTCTCTATTTTTTCCTAGGACACACAACCTGCCACCTTCTTTCAGACAACACAAGCTATAGCCATTTAACTTCTAGGACCAAATAAAAAGGTGCACACACAAATATGCTTTTCCCTACTTTTGCTCTGGTGTCAACAATTTTGTATACACGCATGTACAATGAGCACAGAAGCAAACAGTTGTCTGAGAAAAGCTCTAAACCTTAGAGGATGGAATGCAAAGAAAAGGAGATCACTGAAAGAAAGACAATATGAAAGGAAAAGAGAAACAAGAAAAAAACAGAGAGAAGTTTGATTAAAAAAAAAAAACAGAAAAAAAGATTAAAAAAAAAAAAAGGAAGGAAATAGCCCCCCTGCTCTAGCCAGTTAGATCTGGACTGTTCGATTCAAGTACAAACAAATCTTTATACATCTTCTTCAGATGATACTATGAGAAAGAAATCCATAAGCCTGAAAGAGCAGAGCTTGCCCTGAACAGAGTTACAAAGCCCAGGAAACTGCAATAATAGGCACAAAGTAATAGAGTATTTTTTGTTAATGTTCTGAAGAGACAAAGGCTTTCCTAACAAACTAAATAAGCCAACGTTTGTTTAGGACTGGTAACTCTGCCAAAAAAAGATATTCATTCACCTTGCGGATGGGACTCCAGAGAATGGGCATCAGATTTCTCAGCTGGATTCTTTTTTTGTTTTTACCCAGACTAGTTAGAGGAGAACTGAAATTCTCAGAAGTGTATGACACTTTATGTTATAATGGCATTTTTCCCTGTGTTAATCTATCTGCATGAATGAATGAAGGAATATGGCAGAAGGAAGTTACTGCTATGGCATAAAAACCCTGTTCATGCCACAGCAGTCACAGCAGTCACCATTGTAATTCCATCTTGGAACAAACAAAAGCCTCTCATTAGAGTATAAATATGAAAGTGTATAGATTGTATACCCATACAAAGGAATCCCACTGAGTTTCAAAAGACAGATAGCTGTAATATAATAGTGCTAGAGTACCATCAGCGTCCCTTGCCTCCAGCTCACCCTGGGGCTGGTACCAATTTGCTAGTGCCAGGCACATTCACATTACACCATCAGGTTTCCCACTGCACTTTATCTGGACTTAGTGTCAGGTTCTGTCAGCTGGGGCACTTCTGCCTCGAGGGCAAAGGGAGTCTAGACAGATGCACAGAGAGCAGGACAGCATCTGGCTCCAGGCTTTGTTTTAATCTCTTGCTACCAAACTCAATCCCTTGAGCTATGATAATAGCTTACTCCAAAGCACACACAGAATTTTGTTTTGACTTAAAGTACCTTCATATTTAGACACTTAATGACCAACTGGACTGGTAAGCACATGTGGATAGATCTACAATGTGCACATGAACAAACACACAAACCCCATCCTTTTAAAAATCTTGCCAAAAGGGTAAGTAAGGCGCAACAGAAACAACACACAGATGTCAGGAGGGAAAAATAAATAACTGTAATGGCTCACGGCCACATGCAAGTTGTGGCCATATTTCTCATGGGCCTCTCTTTGCCTCTGATCCCACTGAACTAATTTCAGCCTAACATGCCAAACACATTACTCACGAATACCTAATGATCAGCCTTCCTTTTAAGATTATATCAATAAAAATAATAATAATAAATTATAATAATCATTATTAATAATAATATCTTCCAACATCTCCCAGAAAAGTAAGGTCCTTAATGGGGTTTTTTGTTTGCTTGAGTTTTGCGTTGCAGTGGTTTTTTTTCCAACATTATTAGAGAGGAAAAGTGAATAGAGGACAAGAGCTGAAAAAAGCAAGTACTTTTGGATGGAATAGGTGATGAAGGAGAGAGATAGAGATACAAGCACAGATCACCTAGGAGATGGACTTAAGCCAACCTAAGTTTGAAAAGAGATGAAAAGGCATAATCAGTAGAAGCTAAACTACCCTGGCAAACACCATCATGGGGAGAGATCAACCAGAACACATCCGTATTTGAAGGGAGAAGCTATAAAAACTCCTGGGGAAAGACTGAAAGGAGCATGTGCCCACTATGACAATGGCCTGTAAAGAGTATTCCTCTTTCTTGCTGCTGCACTAAGCTTTCCTATGGGAGTTAACTTTTAGCTGTTTCACTGAGACAGTGCATAGAAGACAGCAATTTGATTGTGAAATGAGCTAAATTGCACCAGAGAGCTAATGCTGCTAAACAAAGATCCAAGGAAAGGGAAATGCCAGGAAACAAAAGCAGGTTGGGGGAGAGGCAAGTGGTGGCACTCTGTGCCCATGTGCTTGCATCCACCAGTGGAGCCCATGGCATTGCCCTGCCCTACCCGAAATATCTGGGATTTAAAGGTAAACTACATAGCCATAAAAACTCCACACCAATTCCACTTTCTACCCAATAGCAATTAATTGTAAGTAAGTCTTTAGCCTTAATGCTGATTTGCTTCCTAGCATAACATCTTTCTACACCACTGTGACTCCTTGCTTAAGCTTTTATTCTGTTTTTCTCCAAAATTAATTTTCTGCATTGAGCTTTAAAAGGAACCTTTAAACATAGCAAGATCTGCAAACAGAGGCAATCCTGTAAATCACGGGATATTTTTAATCAGAAAGTCTGCCTGAGCAACACCACCAAAAGGCAGCACTCCAAGGGGAAAGGCTTTTTCCTGTCCACTGTTCTATACTACCACTGTAGAAGCTCAGTTGGCCACAGTCAAGAAATCAAATCATAATGGCTCAGCATCATCTGTGTGTTTGCACTCAGCTGTTGCTGCATTGTAAATAACAATCCAGCAGATGGCACAACGAAGAGACTTGGAGAGACTGGATGGGGCCGTCCCAGAAAGGGGAGAAACGTGGAGGATGGCTTTGCTCCAGCCACAGCATTGTTCCTGCACAAAAACTCAGCTCAGACTTTCGAGAGAGGACACCTTCTTTCCCTCTTCTGGAAATGGCCAACCTCCAGCACTGACTGCTCAGAGTAGTCAGATTTAGTTCGAGATTTGCAATAGTTAAATTCTACTGGGAATAAAAATAATTAATCAGATAACAATCCTACGCAGACAACAGGACAACAGCTAATATGTTACTACTTTTTTTTTTTTTTTTTTTTTTTTAAGCTGCTGTATTTCACTGGGAGAATCTGAGGTCACAACATACAAAACTGGTGAGGCAACTGGGATATTCAAAGTGAGGTCACCTGGATGACACTACAGTCTCCACTAGCATTGATACAAACAGGACAAAAAAATATCTGTGTATCCATTGGTCTTGCAAGTTCTTCACCTTCTTCTATTGCTTTTAGTCTCTACTGAAGGCATACAGGGTCCAGGAAGCACAAGTATCTACAGGTATTTGGTATATCACTTTCATCTCGGTATTCATTTCCATAAAGAACTCACAGGAATGAGACTAGATCTTCATTTTCAGCTCTCAAATATTTGGAATGGTTTCAAGAATTTCTTCAGCTCCCCAAGCTGCTACAACCAATTTTCTGTCTTTAAAAGCATTTAAGAGAAGTTAGTGATGGATTTTAGACTGTTAAACTGGAATTATATCTAAAGCTGGCTGCACAGTCACAATGAAGGGTGGCAAAAGGAAATGATAGGAGGATAAACTATCAATTACTCCTGTATGTGATTGGTATTTGCATATCTAGAAGCATACTCATTCTTACTTCTCCAAATGCAAAAAAAAAAAGAAAAAAAAAAACCAATGAAAGAGAGTGGGGGAGGAAGTCAGGAAGAGGAAGAATTAATTTTGCAACAGTTTGTGTCATTTTAAAGTCAAATCAATTAGATTGACTTTGTATACCTTAATACTACATATTATTTTCTGTATTTAATTTACTTAGAAATATTATAGCAAACGTTAAGGCACAGATTAACTCATCTGTTTCCAGAACTCACTCCCTTATGCCCATAGATATTCAAAGGCTGCACTTCTAATTGCTTGTAGACACATAATTTGGGAAAATTTCTTAGTAGGAAGGAGACTGCAAAAGGCAAGGAGAATATGTATTCCACTTACGTGTCATCTCTACAGTCATAAGAACACCTACGTGCTTAACTTTATTTAACAACAGCAGACTGCATAAGCTAAATATTTACAGAAAAGTCTTGGCTGGATCAGGGCTTTAACCAAACACAGGACCGACACATGACAGAATGAAGAGAGATGTATTATCTTGAGTGAGAAGACCATGCTCATGCCAGGAGCCTACAGCCCAGCCCAGCTCTCTTTTCTCTTGTTCCAATGCCTGGAGGTTGAGACCATCCATTCTCTTAACTTCCTCTTCTTTACACCCCATTAAAGGTGAGAGAAATAATTTATTTTTTCATATTCTGCTCATAAAAAAATGAGAAGACAACTGAAAATACCCTGAGCAACAGAACACTCTCCAGGCATGTTCCCCTGGTGATCAAAGGCACTTTTCAGCAAAATTACTCTTTAAATTATGAACCTATTGTAACTATGTAAATAAGCCATAAATTAAAGTGAAGAGATTCAAGTTATAGTAGGGCAATTTACAGGGTAAATAATTAGCTCTGTAGTAATACATGCAGCACCATCTGTGTTCCAGCACATTCACTGTCTACTAACCTAAACATCTTCTGTAGAGCAAAAAGTAATGCAGATATTTATCCTCTGTCAGCGTACTGGTTGCATCAAAAATAAGTCTGTGCCTCCCTGGAATCTCCACATACTGGACTAAAGCACAAAGACTGTTGAGATGTGATCTTATATAATATTTAATTAAGGACAATCCATCTACCAGAAAGGGCAGAACAGAATTGAAATGAAGTAGTTGATGAGGGTGAAAGTTGGTAATTATTAATATCTGAAAGGTTTTTAGGTTTTATGATGAGCCTCCTAATCAGCAATGAAACTCTATGAACTCAAAATGAAACGCAGACAACCTGAAACACAAAAGCAGTCACACCCACAGAAATTTTCTAACCCATATCAGACAGTTAAGCTGAAAAACTAACCAGGCAGGGTCTGTAGCACAGGCTAGTTTGACTCTCACCTAATGGGATGACTCTGCAAAGTCCCCAGGCTCTGTGATGCTGCCAGTGGGATACGCAGAGGGACACTGAGTTCTGCCCCTTCACTTGGCCACAGCCAGGGGCACTGGGATCACACTGGCCACCTCTACAGCTCTTTGCTAGAGTGTTGCACCCAGCCACACGAGGAAACCTTTCAGCTGGCACAGCAGCTCTGATCAGCTGGTCCTTGCCTTGGGCTGAATTCAAGGTCTGTGTGGGGTTAGGTGAGCTGGCTCCAGCACGATTGCAATGGCCACCTTGGAAGGGAGGAAAGTGGGACCTGCAGGAGCAATACCTGCTCCCAAATTTCCACTTGGAATGAACCACTGTATCTAAAATAACAAACTTATGCTCATAAACAGGCTACAAATACATCATCCCTAATCACAGCACAATGTCACTGGCAGGCCCACTTCAGTATTTTCGTCATTGCATACATCCTTTTGTGGTTTGCAGGCTGCTATTCCTAGGAGTGATGTAGGCAGTTTTTACCTGATCAGCAGATCAAAACAGCAGCTGTGGGCAATGTCTGCAACAGTTCTGTGTATGGCATCTGACTACATCTGTACACTGTGGAGTCTGAGGGTTGTTGTATGACTTCCATCAATTGCTGCTGATGGCAGTGATACTCACAAAGGGCACACGGCTACCTTAAATACAAGGGATTTTAATAGCTGGATCCTTTGTGAAATCAAAGCTGCAAAAATAATGCCCTCTGCAACTTCAAGAGAGTGTGAAAAGGGGTGTCTGGGTAAAGTGCTTTCATGTGGTATTTCTGCTTACTTAGTGATGGTTGTGTGGTAACATGAAAAAGGCAGATGAGCAAGAGGCTGAGATAGGATCAAGGGCAGGTCAGATTATAGCAAAATGGGATAGCATAGCCCTGGGAAACAACTTTTGAAAGCAAGTGATTACTAGAAGTGAAGCAAGAAAATGAGAAAAAACCCCAACCCTGTTGGCTACTATTTACTCCTGTTCTGCTTAAAGGGACCCAAGCTAGGTCTGAATAAGCTGACCTCCTCCTGCGACAAATAGCTGTGCCCCTGCAGATACATTAATACATGTCCCAGAAGCTGTTAGCACTTAACTTGTCTAGTACCAACCATTCTTGCCTCTCTGCTGCACTAAATTCTATGCCAGCTAAATTCAAGAGCTGGTTCATTGAGAGTTAGGTCTTCTGGTTAGTTTCTATACTGTGTTGCTCTTGGCTCTACCATCAGTTTCTCCTACTACTGAAGCCACTCAGAGGGTGCCAAATTCTGGCTGATTACTCAGGTCAAAGTAGTGGTACACCTTTTCAATATGATTTCTGCTAGCATATGTCTTTGTCTCTTGATTTCACAATAATAAAAAAACAGGGTCTAAGATGAGCAGGAGTAACTTACCTGTTCATTTTTGGTCAGCCTTGTTTTGTTATGGATGTCAGATGTAACCAGGTTGAATCCATGTTTCTCTGATAAAATTCTCAAAAGCAAAACCACAGTTCGACTCCCACATTTTCCAACTCTGTTGTAGACCACTTGGCTGGGGAAAGGAAGTACCTAAATGAAGTGAAAAACACGGAGTCAGTATCTTAGCGTTTTTGTTTCTGTGTACCTGTGTGTTACAGTATGTTTTCACCATAAACCAACAAATATATACAGAACTTCTAGGACCTCACACAGGTCAGAAGCACTCACTTCTACCAGCAAGCTAGAAGCTCTTTAGAATAGAAACACATGGCTCAGGAGGTGGCAAGCTGAGATTTCCTCCTCATGATCCAGTTTAACGTAACAGTGCAGATCAGTAGCTACTGCAGAAACACTAAGCCACCACTGATATCTTCCAGTGAAGACAATGATGGGCTTAAGCTTGCTGCTTGTAACCTCAATGCAGATAGTCAGCTTTAGTTGACTGTTTCCTATACAAAGACTGAAGAGTAGTGGATTTGCACTGGTTTGGCAACTCAAAATGAAGTTGACATAACACAAGAAGAATGCTCAAATTGCAAAATTTCAGCTTAAAAAAAAACCAAAAAAAAAACCCAAACGACCACCAGCTGCATAGAACTAAAATTAATCAACTGTTTGAATTTCAAATATAAATATGATTCTTCCAAAGAGACTTGGAGAACAAATCATGCCCCTGGCTACATGTACTTGTGGAATAATCAACAACAGGGGCCACAGGTGACCTGGAGGCCAACTGGCACAGTCTGATCACATCTGTACAGGTAATGTTCACTAAACCTCCAAACAGAGCAGCCACATCCAGCCTGACCACCAGGAACAGTCTCCAGCCCACACTAACTCTTGCACCATGCTCTCCTCCCCAGGAAACGAGAACAATTGAGCAGTAAATCACTGTCTTGAAGTACACTGGATGCAGTCTTGTTTTGTTCCTGGATGACGTCCACGGACTATTCTTTCAGTAAATGGCGTTCTGGAGTCACACTATTGCACCAGACGAGTATTTGGGGTATAGCATATTGCTGATACATACATCTGATAATACAGGCCAAGAAGCACCTGTTTTCAAGCCTTTTAACACAGTCAGGAGCTTGTGGTTGCATCCACAGGGGTGCGTATGTGACACTCAGTTACGGAAAACACATTTTTCTATTACGACAATGGACACAGACATAGGCCTGCACCCTGGTTCCAGGCAACATGTGCTCAGTGCAAGGATGATGTGCCAAAGTGATGGTGTGTCTCAACCTTTTACTGTTGATGCAATCACATTCTCCCAGCAGAAAGATTATCTAACATAACAGCAGTTAGAAGAGGCATATGGGCTTCTGGCACGTCTCATGGTATTTGAGCAGCTAATAGATTCTTCATTAGGGACACAAAACAATTCCTCAGGCAATCCTTCGTGTTACTCTCAAAGAGGACTGCAAACTAGAACTAAAGAAAAAGAAATAAAAGGAAAAACCTGGATTCCCTTATATATATATTGGGAACATATTGGCATTTTGCTATCAGCATTATAGTTCCTGACCAAGAGAACATTACTATTGTTATTGGTTCCAATGTTTAGTATATCCTTCACTGCAACATAAACATGGAAACTGTCATTCTCTAAATTATCTGGGGGAGGGGCAAGTATTTGGTGATCATGGCCTCAGTTAAGTTTTCCAGGTCCCAGGACATCACAGCTGCTGCTTCAGCAAGTAAACATGGGCCTCCCAAGGCTCATATATAACCCACATAACATATGAAGTCTTATTTCATAACCTTTACATAAAAGTTTTCTGCGTGAAACCTAGTCTCCTTATTCCTTATCAATCTTTCATTCAGAAGCCTTGCTTCCTACTAGAGAACTTCAAATGTGATAAATAACTCTATGTTATTATATAAATACTCTATATTATATACTTATATAAATACTCTATATTATATACTTATATAAATAATCTATGTTAGCTGCAGCTAACCTTTTTCAAAATAACTGCTAATGATGCCTGAAAGGTTAACACATGAATACATTTTACGATATAACAACATCATCAAAGATTTTCTTATGCAAGCATACACATGAGCCATATTCTGGATTGTTCTGTATTTGATTCATTTCTTTGCATGACAGAAAACAACATCAGTATTTGCCATAGCCAAGCAGCACTATCCACTCAATAACACTGCAACTGGTGGAATGTGAGTTTCTCCTCTGCTCAGACGTACACTTTTGGCATACTTTTGCTGTCCAAGTATGTGAAAGTCTTCAAGAGAAATGTGAAGTAGATGCCGACAAGTGCCAGCGAAGGAGCAAGAGCACACACAGCATGTGTTTGCCTAACATCCTGGAAAAGTGATAAATGATGAGAGTTTGTAGGGCTATGGAAAGGTTTTAAAATGCTTCATAGTTATTAACTGCTTTGATTTTCATAGCAGAGTTGTACTTTGTAGTGTAGCAAGTAATGTTTTTTCTTCATTGATACTTCACTCATTCCAAGTGAAATTTTGCTGCACCCAGATTATATTCAAATTCTGATTAAATCCCTAACTTAGAAGCCAGTAACTTTGGATGAATCTTATCAATACCATTCTTTAAAAATCAAATGAAATTAAAGCAGGGCTTTGTAAAGTCTCTAAGTTCAAACAACTTTACCAGCTAAGAAAATGACAGTTGCTAACAATTTTGTTCAGTTTCAACCTTTGTTTCTGAAACTCACCTTCCTACATAGCACCATTCGTGTCTGCACATAGACAATAACCACGGCAAGCCCCAAAATGAAACCATAAGCAAATGCTCATTGGAGATAGAGAAAACTGAAATAGAAGGCTATTATTGTCAGACAACTGTTTAGCTTAAAGGAGGCCAATATATCAACATCTAAATGTAAATATCTGAATGCACTTAGGTAAAATCGGACAAGATTCAAGATAAATCCTACAGCTCAAATCTCACTTCAGAAGAGCATTCATTAATGATAATCAAATCTTCACTTGCAGCACTGCTGAAGGTCTGCTCACATTTTGTCTGTTTACATCACCATTCCCCTTACACACCCAAATGCACTAGAGGCTGTGCCCACTACACAAACCCATGCAGTACAAAGGCTTTTGGTACGCAAGCAGGTATTTGTTTAATGTGACCAATTCTCTTAGGGTGCTGCAAATCTGCTTTCTGCATTTTAGAATGTGGCTAAGTAATTCCTTAGGAAAAAAACTGCTTCTCCCGGAAATCTGAGTTTGTATCAGGCAGATCAAGAAATTGAAAAGTTTTTCACAGAGAAACTTTCCTTTCCCATGTCACAATAAACACGTAAGAGATGGTGGCCAAGGAGGCACATGAAAAGAAGGGTCCTATTATATTAGTAGAAACAAGACAGAAAACAGCAGTTGGAGGCTTACAAAATGCTAATTAGATTAAATTTTATTTGACAATAAGAATATGTATTATGTAGACTGACTAACTGCTGAGGTGATGCTCTGGAAACGTGAATATTCATGTAACAATATCCACAACTTGAATATAATTACAGAGTGACGTTATTGAGCACTGCATCAAAGCCCAGAGGTAATATATCAATTCAAACATGCAATTCACTTTGGAGTTGTATGAATTAGTACTTACAACTATAAAAAGGTAAAACTCACAGTATAATTACAACAGCTCTCACCAAGGGTTTTGACATTTATATAACAATTTACTTGTCAGTTCAAACTGAGGCCTTTTTTTTTCTTTTGTTCCACAGTTAAAGATTACAAGTACCATTGCAAATGGAATTGAGAAGAAGAAAAAAGCAAGTTTATCCTAAAATGAATTAGCATTAAGGACAACAACTTTCAAGCAGCTCTGGGTAGGCTTGCCAGTTTCAGAAGTAATTTCTAAAGGAACCGCAGCACAAAATCTCATTCCAGACAAATATCAACTTATACTTACTCAGGTTTAGAGCAATTACAACAAAGAATTGCTAACACAAAGACATGTCAGCAGAAAACATGACTGAAAGAAGAAAAAGAGAGAAAACAAAATTAAATACTAGTTAGCCTCCCTCTTCCCCAGCTAAACCACACAGATGTGGTTTATGTCAAGATCCACCTGTAGAGTGAAGTGCCATTGGACAGAGACAAGCTTTTGGAAGTAACTAACTCTAAAGCAGACCAGACAATATGATCTTCAATATGGGTCACTGAAAATATACCAAAAATCACAAGAAAGGTAAGGGTGAAGTTTGCTTGTCTTCAAAGTTTGAAAGCCACATAGCTGCTATGGAGCACTTAAAATGAGGCACTAGAAGAAGAAACAGAAGATTCTCCCATTGCATTTACATTAAGCAACTAATTTAATTAAAAAAAGGATGACTTCCTCTCCTTCCCAAAACAATGCATTTCATCTGTTCAGCAGATGACATATTTGGAAGAGTAAATTAAAACGTGTTCTCTAACCATTCAACATCCCCAAGTACCAAAATAAACTGAAAACATGATCATGGAGCATAAGCAGCAAAAGGAGACTGGTTGTAGACATAGTCTTCAAACTCTTTAACACTAAAGGAGAGCATTATTATGAAGTGTTTCCCGAAGCTAATGGTTCATGAAATGTCCCACAAAACTCCTCTGTATAGCCAATATCAAAACTAGCAAGATTTTTTCTGTGAAGAAGTACTACACACTTACAAATCTAAAAAAGCTCAGATCCAAAGCACAGTGAAGTTCACCGGTTAAGACTCAGATCATAGAAACATAGAATCACAGAATCATAGAACAGTTTGGGTTGGAAGGGCCCTTAAAGATCATCCAGTTCCAACCCCCCTGCCATGGGCAGGGACACGTCCCACTAGATCAGGCTGCCCAAGGGCCCCATCCAACCTGGCCTTGAATGTCTCCAGGGATGGGGCAGCCACAACCTCCCTGGGCAACCTGTTTCAGTGCTTCATCACTCTCATAGTGAAGACGTTCTTTCTTACGTCTAGTCTAAATCTGCCCCTCTCCAGTCTATACCCATTGCCCCATCATCACTACAACATCACTACAAGCTTTTGTAAACAGTCCCTCCCCAGCCTTCTTGCAGGCCCTCTTCAGGTATCGGAAGGTCGCTATAAGGTCTCCTCTGAGCTTTCTCTTCTCCAGGCTGAAAACCCCAACTCTCTCAGCTTGTCCTCAAATCATGTCCTATTACAACATACTATGGTTATACATACAGGAATTGAAACTATAATAATATCAACAGTAACCAGGAAAAATTCCAAAGGAAAGGTTAAAGATCAAGTTTTCAAAGTTTTGGGTGCATTCTGTCAACAAACTTAGTTTTGCACCTTTTACACTTTACACATGATTTACCTTCCTACAGCGGCTCTTGGGTGAACAAAACTTCTGCAATCTCCTGCACAAGATTCCCCACCAAAGAGAGCACAGAACCAGATTTACTGTGAAGTCAAAGCAATGTTCAAATTCAGCACATGCATATGAAGAGTCAAACAGGTTGGTAAAGAGCAGATACTCTGTTTACTCAGCAGTTTTCAGGCTGTCACCGATGTTAGGTAGCCTCTGGAAATCTGAGCAGCACTCTTGGCTCTCATCACTTGGCAGCACTTGCTGTACACAAGTGTTGCCAGCTCCGCTGCTCTCAAGGATGAAGCAGGTGAGAAGGGATCACCCCACCAAACAGATAATTGCTTGGGGAGGGGGTACAAGCAACACCTGCTAGATGTCCAAGTTTTCCTTTTTTCTGTTTCTTAACATAGCGTGCTTTTCAACATCCTCTTCATTCTTCTTGCTTTCCTCTGCAGTTTGCAACCTGTCCACCTCTTCTTGGACGAATATTAGATACAATTGCTCTATCTTTTCATCCTGCTGTCAAAGAGAACCACACAGTCCTCCTTCGTATCTTGCAGACACCCCTTTTAAATATTTCTCAGGATGACATTTAGGAGACTCAAAGCAGATGGGACTGTTGCTGGCATAGAAAAGCATGCAGAACATAAAGGCACCACTATTTTTCTTCTTTACCCTACATGAGTGCATGCAGATTACAACAGAAAAAGAACAGGAAGACCTTTATTAGCTTTCTTATGAAAATGAGTATTTTTATCTCTTACTTAGAAAGTTCACCACATTGTGGAAGTTGTGTTACTCTCTTGTAACAAGATAAAGGAGATAAACAATAAAATAACATGGTTTGCTGGCCCTGGTATCCATTGAGGGAACTAGCACAAATACAGGTAGGTTAAGAATATTAGTGCAAATTTAGTTACCCATTTTCCCACTGGAATGTTCTCCATGTAATATCAAAAAATCCTTAAGCTGTAGAACTTGTGCAAGCCAGATTTTAACTCCAGAGCAGCTTCACGTTATATGTGTATATATCTTGGAACTGTAAAGATTAAAGCTGCTGTTTTTTCTCCTGAGCCCAGGTTTTTGTACACTCTGTGATGTGTTCAGAACACACTGGAGCAGTTAGTCTCTTTTTAAGTAGTAAATCCTATCACATCCAACCCACATGTTTATATTGGATACTTACAAAATGAGAGACATTAAGTAGCTAAGCCTGGTTTTAAAACTTTTTATAATATATCATGGCACTGCTGTTCCCTTAAGTAACCTAACTACCTTACAGTAATTTCTGTCCTTCCAATGCAATATTCATGAATTCACCCCTGGAACCAATAATTTGAATTTGAATCAATAATTTGGATTTGAATGTGGTGAATGGTAGACTTAATAATTTATTCCTCTGTATGCATTTCTCTTCCTTTACATTATGGTTTAACTCTTTTGTAACTATGGTGGTTGGCTATCTAGTGTAACAACTCATGGCTTCACAACTACTAAGGATCTGTCATACTGTGTTTTGGTTTGCCCTCCTACCCTTTACTTAACCCCTTCTCCTTCACCAGTTTCACATTTTATTTTAATGTCTCCAGCAGGCTTATCTTCTCCACTGCACTTCATGCAGGCATTTTATAAGTCAGTTGCAGAAATAGAGGTTGTTTATAGCTGTAACTGGATTTTAATTTGTAAGACAGGCCAGTTCTGCAGGACCGTAACCCACATGCTCGTTGCTGAGGAGCTGGCTCCCAACCACTCTTGCTCCATATGCACAGAGGAACTCAGAGGGACTGAATTTCCATCACAGCTTCTGCAGGATTCAAATGTAGTTCATTACAACATGTAAACACCTGGAAGGAATAACACTGAGATGTACCTACAAGGACAATGTGCTGCTGGGCAACTCTTCCAGTACAATCGGAACACAGCAGAAATCCTGGTGTAATCTAAAATTGCTCAAAGGCCCAGAATACCTTCCCCAACTGACCATGGTCCACATCTGAATCATGAATGGATCCTGTGGAGTTGGAAATGCCATGTCAGAGGCAGTAACATATAAGGCCCAGCATCAAGTGCTCCCATTTCACCCTTCTGCAATATTAAATGATCAATCTGGCTTGCTCAGGCAAAACAGATTTCACTCCTTCAAACATCACAGCTAGAAAAATCCCTTTTCTTCCAAGTCATCTGAGATTCTTTCAGAATTGGTTAATGGTAACAGTTTATGATTTAAGAACACGATCAACAAATACAAGACTCCTGGCAAAATCATAAGTGCTACTTTACTGAGTCACAAGGCTTAGCAACATCAACCAAATCAGTTTGTAACTTACCAAAGATACCCTGTCATTCTACCCATATCCTGAATGGCAGATTTTTGATATTCAGGTCATCCAGACCCAGCCGTAATTGGACTTTGTTAGTATAGTCCAGCACTCCCTAATAAAAAGCTATTGAAGGTGGCCGTTATTGATTGGATATGACTGACAGGTAGCTAGCTTCAGAAGTGAGGATGCTAATATCTTGGGTTGGTTTTTAGCAGTGGAGAAGTAGGACAAAACCTACAGTTTGCAAAATTGGTGATATCAGATTTTTTTTATTTTGTGTAACAGAGGGTAGGCTGCTGTGTCAACGCCAGAGGCAAGCATAATTCACCTTTAACAATGCACACACTGGCAATTAAAGTACAAAAAAAAAAAGATGAAATACCTTCCAAGCACCTTTGAAATTAGATGGAGGAACAATACAGACTCCTATTATTCACAAAACCTGCATCCCAGTTGTCTCTCAAAGTCTTTCAAAATTGAGAAGCTGAAAATGTCAAGCTTAGTAAAAAGCCAGTTCACTACTGTTAAAACTTTCACATCATGTCAGCAGGCACATAACCGTCACAGATTTACCTTCTTGTGATGGGTGATTTGGCTTTAATTTCCCAAGTCTCTGTTCTGTCCATCAGTCAGCCTCCCCATTTCAATACATTTCTGATATACTATAAACTGAAGAAGTACTAAAAAATAAGTAATAACCTTCTCTATCTTGGTAAACAACACAATAAAATAATTTGTTCTGAAAACTGAATCACTGAATTAAACAAAACATAAACAGAAATTAGTACTCCAGTACCACTGAAATATTTTTATGATCCAATCCACACTTAATAGTACAAATTCAATTCTAGCTTTTGGCAATATCGCCATAATAGTAGCGTGCTAAAACATCCACCATCTGTAGCTTCAGCAGGATTCCAAACAATTACAAATGAGGAAATCTTCTGAAAAATCAGATCTTTCCCCCTCTCTCCCCTTGAGACACAGTCATTTATAAGGAAGGAGAATACAATTTAAAAAGAACAGAAAATTACTATTCCAAATATTTCTGCAATTATTTTACACTACCTTTAACAAACTGCGGGAAGTAGAGAAATATTTTATACTTTTTGAAATTGCAGTATTTTATTGACTGTAATAGGCCCAAAAGCTCAGTTATACAGTAAAACAGTACTTCAAACCATAAAGGGGATCCTTGTGGTTAAAGTAATTATTGAATTGCCTTTTAATATTTTGACTATTTCATCCAGGTATTAAATCCGGTAATCCCAGGACATTACTCTATTTTAGCGTTTCTGAATTCTGACAAATTTTGCTAGCTGAACTTTCACGTTGCCTGATCATGTCTGAAACAACTCTTCATTTTAAAAGACAGAAAGGGCTTTTTTTAATCACTGAAATCTCCTTCCACCCTGCCCTGGATGGATTGCTTCAAAAATTATCTAACACTTGTTTTAGAACAGCTAAACAGAGAATTTCATCTCTATCAAAACCATGCTACTATTTGAGCTCTTAAAAAGCGTATACCTAATAGGAAACAAATCTTGCTTGGTGGTTTTTTGTTTGTTTTTTTTTTTGGAGGGCGGTGGTGGTTCGGTTTGGTTTAAATCAAGTGCTTGATCCCTAACAAATCAATCACTTTAAGGCTGTGGGGGTAAAACCATGTTCTCAAAAAAGATGGCTAGAATTAAAACACAAGTTCAAATGAAACAGGATCTATCCCCTAAAAAACCCCACAAACATCAATAGAAGAAAAATGCACAGCTCTTGGCTATTATTTTACTACTGTTCTCAAGAGGACTGGAAAAAATAAAATTGACAGAAACCTTATAAACATAAACACTCAATGTAATGGGGACAATGTTGACATCAATTTTAGGTGAGATTTAAAGTCAAATAAAATAAAAAAAAAAAATCTACTTGACAATGGAGGGTGACAAGGACTAGGTACAGCACATAAATACCAAAAGCCACTCGAGGGTTCTGCTGTCTTTTACCATAGTCTTGATTCAAAAGGAAAACAGGAACAATACATAAGGGCTAGGTAAGAGCTGAACGAACATTGAAAAGAGTATTTATCCACTTTCCAGCTTCAAACCAATAAAATCAGATCAGATTTATTATGCGCATGCATTTTATTTCTTTTCATTTTGACCTCATCCTGACCCACATCTATTTTTGTATTCACTTAAAGCTTTGAACCACTGTCACACACATGCTAAGCACAAGGCCTTGCTGAACAGCTGCCAAAAAGACTACGTCCATGACAGGCATCCCATGGCAAAACTCTCTCTCTTTTGGAGAACGGAACACTTGAATGTATTTTTCCTGCCACCTATGTGTACAGCTCCTTTACACATATGTATCAGCCGTACTCAAAGAGGGACATATCCTAATGCCCTTATCAAGTTCTCAGGGGAAAAGCTTCCAACCAATAACAACAGTAGATTTGATAAAGATCACATCATTTGTCCTCAAAAGTCAGCTTCATCGTCTTGGATGGAGGAAAAAAAACTCCGGAAGTTTTGCTAAGGAAATAGCTAAGGAAATATTGGAACAAAATATACCCATTTTGCTTACTTAAATGTTCAGACATGAAATATATCAACTGAACATCATCAGTCACTAATGAACACAGATTTCACAGGTGTTTTTGAAACAAGGCTAGCATCATTTGCAGACATCACTTAGACTCCAATCTACAGAGAAAGGACAAGCAAATGATGACTTTGCAAAAACCTTAACATTGATATTTACAGATATTTCAGATATTTCAGATATTACAGATATTTTTTAATAAAAAATCTAGGAGGTAATGAGATAGAGATTTGATCTAGGAAGTTCAAGTGCTTTAACTTGAAGAGTGTATTTTTACTGGCCGAGTAGGTTACATTGGGTTTAACTATATTTCCTTTTTATTTGCCACGTGCCAACACTAGCAAGAGTTACTGGAGGTTGCATCTACACGCAGAGAAGACCACACTGATCTGTCTCAGAACTTGTGAAATTCTAGGATTAGTCAATCTCTTGTCAAGTCTTTGGTGTCAAAGGACCAAAGAAGACTGGTCTATGCAAGACATACACCACTGGCAACAGTTATCACTGCTCATCTTTAACAGTCAAGTAAACCTTTACCAGGGGAAGATGTGAAATGCTGGCTCGACTGGCCTTATAGGGAGAACTAGAACCATGTCAGCAATGTTCATGTACAGCAGTGAGCAAAGCCTTCCTTCTCTGCTCACAGTGAGAAAATTACTGCTGCCACTTTTATTTGAAAAAACAGCCCAGTTCCCTATCTCCTAAAACATAATGATGCTCTTCCTTATTCAGAAAACAAGTGCTATTTTCAGTTCTCCCACTGGGGAAAAAAACCCATAGTATTTTTAAAAAAACAGTCTTGGCACCTAGCCATGATGCAAAGCCAAAACTAACACGATTTCCAACAAAACACTGGAATGTACTCTGCAAAACAGTCCGGTAGTTTTGCATCAACTGTTGGTTGCCTTCCACTACAGCTAACTACATACTGCGGACACTAGCCATCAGTTATTTCAATACTGGGCAATGGATTGTTGTTTAGCATCTCAGTTTCTAATTTTTAGCAGACGCATAAAATTAGAATCTCTTTTACTCTAAAACTTAACTTCCTAAACCTACTAAATCCCCCTCTCATGTTTTTATTTAATCCAGGGCATGCTATAATTACCTCTGATGAATATAGTGAATATCAGGAAAAAACTAGAGAGATATTCACATAATAGTGCCAAGTAGGACTGACCATGGTTGAATGCAGCAGGGCAAAGGGATGCTTTCCAGGGTAAGTAAACTGCTAGGATTGAAAGAAATAAATCAAGGACCTTTCAATCTGTGCATCACATTTACTACTGAAGAAAGGTACACCATGTTATCTGTGCTTTGTGGGTATCACAACTGAAAATAGCATTTATAACGAAATATTTTAAATGTTTGATTCAGGATGAATTTCTTCCAACATCTTTATATATGACAAATTAGCCATTAATTGTCCTTAACTTTCTATTAATTTAAATGTAGAAGGTTATCTAATCATATGATTAGAGGCAACCTGAAACTTAACGATGATTACAGTGAATTTTGTTTCACTCATACAGGCAGAGTTCACAGATAAAAACTGAAGCTGTAAAAAAGGCAAATAATTGCATTTCGCCAATAATGCAATGTGTGAGATTGACTAAGCAAGAGCAACTCCATGCAAAACACGACCCTAAGCAAATGCCAGGAATCATCTGCCCTTTTTTATCAATTCCCACCCATGTTTTGATTAGAAAAATGAAAACCAAAACAAAAAAGCCCACCCATGAACAAGCAGGCTTGTACCCATGTTGTCCACAAGACGATCAAACTATGTGCATCCATCTTTTATCAATGTTTCTAAACACAAGCAAGTACTTAAAAAAGCAAACTAACTGTAACTTTTACAGGCTATAGCCTGTTATTCCACTGAACTATTTACCAAGCTTTCTGAAGTAAGGTGGAGTGAGGATGATTACAGGAAACCCAAGAATTTTACTGAGAGTGAGTAGCTAATCGAAGAGTACCTACAATCACCAACCAATCAATCATGTAGGTACCTAATCAGCTGGCCTTTCTACAGGCAGCTGAGCTGTAGCTGAATGAAGCTATGTGAACACAGCCCAAAAGCACATGTTTAGAAGGGCAAAATAAATTTTCATAATGTAAATAAGAAAGTGTCAGAGTTGGATAAATCTGTCCAACTGCTACTGTTCACCAGAGCCTAGATCCCATTCATGGCACCATTAATCAGTAAAACAAAATTCCTGAAGGTCCAAAATCTTGACGAAATTTTCAAGGTTAAAACCTCTTATCTAGATTACAGTCTTTTCCATACTGGCACAGACATACATTTCTGAATGCTAACGCAAGCATGAAAAATACAAGTCTGGAGTAAGCATTCCTTTACTCTTTCAAGCTAAAAGTTCAATGCAGAGACCCAACAAACATAATGGCTTACTCCTTCAAGATGCTGTACTTCTGGGTAAGAGGAACACAAAGCACCCAAATAACAAAGATATCTTTCAAGAGCACTAAAGTGTACTGAGTAAATTTTAAGTGTGAAACATTTCTTTAGCCTTAGATTCCCTGTATATCAGTTAATAATAATAAACTTAACAGGTTGATTTTGCAAATTCTGTCTACACCCGCTTGTGTCAATAATTGTGCATGCAGAAAAAGTGAGTAATTGGCGTTAAAGGAAGAAGACCAGAAACATCTTCCTTCTTTATTTGAGCTCCCTGAACTCTACTAACTTAACATTTCCATATTATCAGACAAAAATTACAGATCTTGTGCACAGAGTTTGCAGCAAAAAAATAAAGAGACCCAAATTATTATAGCTTGCTCTTGCTGAAAACTGTCAAATCACTTTCCACATTAACATCCTGCTGACCCAAATCCAACTGTTTCACCACACTGATGCCTACATACAGTTTAGCATTTTAACTCAAGGCCTGGTGGCTCACAATGTGATTTCATGGTCAGTTTGAACAGAGATGAGTGAGGACTGCCATCAGAGACAGTGGCTCTTCACCTCCATCTCATCTCTAACTACTTACTCCCATCTGATGCACTAGCACTTACAAGAGGTTGCAGCAACAAAATAACCTACCTGAAAATTAAACTAGAAGACAGATGCATTTTAAGGTAACTGCTTTATCTCTCTCATGCAAATACTCATACCAGCCCGGCAGGAATCCTGCAGCGCTGGAAGATAAAATGACTCTTTCATCAGCAGGCTCCACTTTTTCGCTTGGATCGACCATGGAATCTTACTATTCCCTGGCGAGTTCTTACAACAGGTAAAATTTCTACTCAAAAGACCAACAGGGCTGTCCACGGATTCAGGATCTAAGTTTAATTAAAGTAAGCTATAGGCTATATTACGGAAATTAGCCTATCACCAATTATTAATATATACATAATCACAGACTCTCCCAACCTGCTTCTGCTTCAATGTTTTGCAAGTAATAGCAAGAACTGTGCATAATTTGGAAAGGAAACTTCCAGAAAAGCTGCACCTTCAAGTGCTGCAACTGCACAGCATAAAGATTTCAAAACCAAGCAGATTTATTCTATCCAGATACCTAAATAAGATACTACACTGTACCTACAGAAATAAAGTGAGTCTGGATAAACCAGAATGTGGTAAGAGAACTGTTGCATTTTTCTGGTTTTGTTGTTTGTTTTCTTTACTAATAGATACTATAATAACGGAGTTACAACAGCTTTCTTGTCTGGGAAGACAAACACAAAATAATACCAAATCATGTTTTAGAGAATAAACCAACACAGGGGAAAACAAAAGAAAATAAAAAAAGAGAATCTAAATGCTTGCTTCCACTTTCTCCTCTTGAAAAAGACATTATGATGTTGGTCCTTGCCTGAAATGTTATGAGGTACCATGATGACGGTGAGGGAAAAGTCAATGCTGCACAGTCATACTTGATGAGAACAGTGTATCCCACCCCTATAAAACGGTTCATTATACACACTGATTAAATGTATCATACTGCTCTGCTTGAAAGCATTGCATCTACAGCAGAGCCCATGCTCTAGGAACTGCTGCCAGCAAAAAGGCCATCTTCAAGCCACTCTAAGATGAGTGGTGCAGTTGTCACACCAGAACGACGGGATGTTATCCAGAGGGACCTGGACAAGCTAAAGTGTGCTTGTGTGAACCTCATGAAGTTCAACACCAAGTGCAAGGTCCTACACCTGGGTTGGGGCAATCTGCAGTTTCAATACAGGATGGGGGATGGTGTGATTGAGAGCAGCCCTGCAGAAAAGGAGTTGGGCGGGCTCATTGATGAGAAGCTCGACCTGAGCGGACAATTGTGCTCGCTCACAGCCCAGAAGGTCAGCCATATCCTGGACTGTATCAAAAGAAGTGTGGCCAGCAGTTCAAGGATTCTGCCCCTCTACCGATGAGACCCCACCTGGAGTACTATGTCTAGTTCTGGAATCCTCAACATAAGAAGGATATGGAACTGTTGAAACAGGTCCAGAGGAGGGCCACAAAGAAGATCAGAGGGCTGGAGCACCTCTGCTATGAGGACAAGCTGAGAGAGTTGGGGTTGTTCAGCCTGGAGAAGAGAAGGCTCTCGGGACACCTTACAGCAACCTTCCAGTACCTGAAGAGGGCCTACAAGAAAGCTGGGGAGGGACTTTTACAAGGGCATGAAGTAAGAGGACGAGAGGGAATGGCTTTAAATTGGAAGGGGGAAGATTTAGATTAGACATAAGGAAGAAATTCTTCATGATGAGGGTCGTGAGGCACTGGAACAGGCTGCCCAGAGAAGTTTTGGGTGCCCACTCCCTGGAAGTGTTCAAGGCTAAGCTGGATGGGGCCTTGAGCAGCATGGTCTGGTGGGAGGTATCTCTGCCCATGGCAGCGGGGTTGGAACCAGATGATCTTTATAAGGTTCCCCCCAACCCAAACCATTCTGTGATTCTATAATTTACTTCCCTTATTATCTCCAACTGCAGTGTCAGGCTGCCCTCTCAATACTTGCAATGCCATAACTGTATTGATTTAGAAAATAAACCAGTTATAGAGGTTCAACCTGCCCCTAGTATGGATAGTTTTTTCCTGTGAGAGCTAAAGAAAGTAGTTCACCAGGAGCTGACTGTTTCCATTTGCAAGCAAATACTTCATAAGAAAAACAATGATTGCAACAATTGGTGAAATGTCCAAATCCATTAAAGGAGGCTTGTCAAAGGGAGACAAGTTTTGTTTTTGCATGAATGTGTAGACAGACAAAAGATCACTAAAATCCTGCCTCCCCTTGACTCAATGAAAAAAATTCCATTAGTTTAATCACACAGAGTTTTAACCCAAATTACTTACAAATGTTTGAAAAGAATTCGAGGGGGGAAGTCTGAAAGGCCAAGTGCTGTTGACATAAACTCAGCAGAGTTGCTTTGCACACGATACACATACAATTAGTTAAAACCTAAACCGAAAAAAAAGTAGGAAGAAAGTAAATGCAAAACGACAACAGCTCACCTTTTGAGGGGGTGGTCCGTGGTCATCCAAATAAGTGGAATTTCCTACAAAAAGAAGAAGGATGGAGATAAACAAAAATCATCCAATGCAACTTCAAAACTTGTCAATTCACGGAACCAGTGTACCTGTATCCCACTGGTTCAGTGGTGTCAAATAGTTCAAGAAAAATAAATACCCTCTCCTTTAACTTTTTGTTAACAAGAAAAACCCAAAACTAATTTGTTTTGGCTTCATTTGTGATAAAATATTAGATGCACATTGTCATTTTAGCAAAAAATAAATGGGCCAAGGCAGCTTTAATTAAATAGTGACAGCATTCAATTATTTGCATGACAAAACCTGTCAGCTGCATCTTTGTACATTTTAAGCAAAGGAACACAGTTTAAAAAAATTCTTAAATAATGAAGCATCAAAGGCCTTCATCAGATCTTGATCTCGAGTTGAAAACCATTCACTTACGTCTCTTCTAATATGGATGTCCCCCAGCCTCCAACGTACTTTTTTGTTCCTGGATTGAATGGGAATTGTATTCTGATGAAATTACACCTGCCTCTTCAAGATGCTTTTTAAATTCTGTCAATAAGCTTCATTAAAAAAAAAGCCTCTAGAATTTTTTAGTGCTCCCTTCTTAGCTAGGTACAATAAAAAGGCAACAATTTCAGACATTTTAACCATTACTTACAAAGTGATGTATGAAATACACCCTCCCACGCCCCTCCATGGGCTGTTCTCCCTGCAACTGTCCTCCCTGAATCCTTCTTCCAGAGGATTAATCAGGAGCTTTCCCAACATGTCCCAGCAGAAGTTGAAACCTTACAGCAGAAGTTGAAACCAAGTTCCCCTTGGGCCACACGTGCCTCTCCTCTCAGTCATCCTCATACTAAAGACAGCGAAAATGCTTCTGCTCTAACTTGACATCAGTACAGAGTAGGAGCAGATTTTTACAAGAGCCTGCTAGATACCCAAACATCACATGGAAGAGGACTCTACTGGAGTGTTGAATGGGCAGTAGATACTGCCTCTTGGGCAATGCAGACTAGTGGAAGTAAAACATAATGTGGCACCAAAGAGCTCTTCTCTTGTCAGTCTGGCCAAAAGAACACCATGTCATGTTGCTTTTCAGAGTGCCAGAAAAAAACAAAGAGACTTCTGGATCCAGTAGACAAGGAAAAGTTTGTGTGTGAGAGAGTGTGATGAATTTCCATTTAGAATAAAGAGTCAGGATTAGTTTGCAGAAATATCTGCCTTCAGTTTTTTTCTATACCATTCTAGCATAGGTTATGAAGTATGAAAACTTGAACCAAAAGCCTTCCAACTCATCTACAGGTATGTCCCAATACCTCAAGCTTGTTCTTTTACAGATGTATGTATCTTGAAGTTACAAGAGCTCACACAGCTACAAAAGCCTGAAGAGCAGCTTCTTGATGGTCATCTGAAATCACAAATCGTCTTCTGATGCTCACCAGAAATTCATCTTTCTATATGTTTAACACAAATACCCATCCTTCAAACAACTCAGTTGATTATTTTAATGTCATACATAATATGATCGATTCCCTACATTCAGGATAATTTCTATTATCCATTCCTCTGATACGATTTAAATTGTCTGGAAAGTAATTCAGTTCCAAGCGTAAACAGAGCTGTACATTGCTTTGCAGTGCAGTAGCTACTCCATATACAGTGAGATGTGCTTGAAAAGAAGCATTTCAGGAAAATCCAGTTACACCTGAGGGGGGGAGCAAGTAAAGCTCTGTTAGTGCCTCTCTTTCCACACTCACTCAGGATTTAACTTTACTGTAGGATCAGACTGTTACTACATAGTTCATAGCAACTTTCTCCTCTTTGCAATTAATTAAGCTGAAAGACTGTCTCTGTTCTTGAGAAAAATAATTCTTATGTGTCAGGAAAATTGTTTTATTTTGATCCATGCTAAAACAAATCATGTTTGCTAAAAAAATATTTTGTGTTCTAAACAGGTTAACTCATCAGAAATGCCACAAAAATATGAAAACTACTAATTTGTTAGAGTAACTGAGTTTTCCAAATGCTATTAAAATGGATATATTAATAATCGTATATTTTTCTTGCCACTCTAAAACATAGCCAGTTTATTCTTACCCAAATAAAAAGGAATTGTTAATATATATGTGGTTAATAAATCTTTAGCAATTGCCTATCACGGCCCATTTCGCTGTAGAGAAGGATTTAATTACCACCTTCTCCTGAGAAAACAGCTCATTACAGTCATATACAGTATCTTCTAGAGCAACATCAAGAGTGTCTGAGCTATACTGTGAAAAACTTTTTGATATATTCTTTAAAATTAAGGAGCCAGTAACAACCATTTTCACATTTCTGTATCAGTAATCAATGTTCTTAGTATGCACACTGCATATTCCTTCCTTTGCCATTTTTTAGTGACTTAAATTACATCAAAATATCCCTGGCTTTGAAGGTAAGTTTGATTTCTGCTCCCAAAATATACATTTCTTTCCTCCAGCACAGTGTAGTTACTACTGTATCCACTTAAAACACAACAGTATAATTTTGGCCCATTTTATAAAGGTCTTTTTCATGGTAGTTGCTCACTCAAATCCAGAAACAGCTAATGATGATAGAAATTAATTACCAGACAGACACAAGTGATGAAGGAAATTAAGAGTATTGATTTGAAACCTAGTCAGAATAGCTTGCAAATGAAGAGCAGAGGAAAGAAAGCTGCAGACATTTCCCACTCCCTTACACTGACTGAAACACAATATGCTGAGCCAGTTCCATTCCCTGCCTGATCTCCAACATATACTCCTCAGGCATATAAGCCAGAGCAGATCTCAGCATCCACAGAATGTCACATCAGTTCAATAGTCTGAATTCTTTTGAGTCCCAGTTTAAAATGAGTATTTGTTTTCAGTAATAAAAGCAAAATCTTTTGCTTTACAATTCATATCATACCCTAGGTAAAAAACATCAAAATAATTAAATGGCTCCAACTGAGATGGAGGAGGACAGGCAGGCTCTGGGGAATATGAGCCACTTCCTTAACCCTGTGAAGCTCTGTATGTGCTCTCACCAATCATTGTATTACAGAACTGGGTTTGCTTCCATTCTGTATGCAAAACAGGAGCCACACTACAGGAGTCTTAATACATGCAGAAATATCCTGCAAAATATGCACCTAGGTCAGAATATTTCTGCAGAAAACCTGCAGGAACATTGATAGCTTTCTAACACAAGAAGAGGTCATGAAAAGCATATTAAGCATGACTCCCCGAGTTGGATATTGATAAGCGATATGAACTTAAGACAGGATGCTGCTTTCATACATAGAGTCACTTTTCAGAGAATACATATCAGACAAGGTTACTTTAAAAACAAAAGAAAAATTCAGCATTATAAATACTGCAACAACAGAGAAATACCAAGGTAAAGCCAAACTATGAACTCCTGGCTATTAAGAGATGACAAAGTAGTACAAAAAGGAGAGTTGCCTAGTTAAAAAGCAGACTTAGGTATGATTACCATAAACACTGAAACAACTGTACATAAGTTCAAGCGTTTAACTACATCAACATGACAAGGTTATCTAAGATGAAGAACATTATTATGAAGCCGTTACATGGGAAGGCACAGAGAGCATATGCGTCTGTGCTTCATCACACGTGGAATGTCACATGGGACATCACCAAGGGTCACAAGAAGAGATGAGGCTTTCTGTGGTAGAAACGTTAAAGCAAGAGAAAATCAGGTCATCTTTCCTCATTAAGAATCTAGTCCATTACCTTAAAGGAACTTATGTCAAATTAATACAATGACTTCTCTGAAGTCCTCTAATAAAACATTACTAAAGACATCATTGCTTTTTGTCTGTTGCCCAACAAGACAATTCTAGATTTAATTTTTTTTTCCTGGAGAGGGGTATTTATTCTTTGAAGATAATGCTTTCTGCCTTATTTTGCCTTTCTGTAAGACTGTGAAAGTCTAAGGCATTAGATACAAGTCAGACAGAATAACTAAGTCTCAAAACAGTTGTATTATGAGTTCCATAAACATGTTCAACAGTACATTTGAGCTGACTGAATGGAGACAACTCCTTTAGCCTGTTGGGGAAGGGGGGGGAAGAAAAAAAAAAGAAAAGAAAAAAGAAAAATAAAAGAATTCAGCTTTATTACAGAACATACTGAATATGTGGAAGCAGTCCAAATTTCTCCATAATTTATTATCTTTGAGGTTAAGTGAATCAGCTGTATGCAAAATCTTTGGGGAAACCTTGTGGTTATGTTCCTTTTTTCTTGGAATCACTGAAGTGTGGGGGTTTTGCTTGAAGCAAGCCAAGTTTATACAGAGAAACATGGTCAGTCACCACGATTAAGGACAAATATTATTGTGTCCAGCTCAGAACCGCAGAAACCAAGAAAAACTGCAAACCTGGAAAAGAACCTCAACATTTTCAAAAAATGACTGGGGAATACAGGAAGAGGTGACAGGCTTATATGTATGAACTGAAGACCCTTTGATAGCAACTTAAACAGGATCACTCCATTTGGATAATTCCGATATCATGCAGGAAGAATGATGAAGATGAAGGGAGAAAGCCAACATGCAAAATGTGGAGTTCTGACTATTTTCCTGGAGCAGGGTTCTCCCTTGGTGAGAATCACAAGCAACAGTCTAAGGGAGCCGAGATCCAGCTACTGCCAAATGTAATGCGTCTTGTGAAACTCCTGCTTTTCTTCTCTTCGCTTGGTCACTGTCTCAAACTTCCAGCTGCCAATACAACCTTTACTGGCATATCATCTCTCAGATCATCTGACATTTAAAGGAAAGGAACAGCTTAGTAGATGTCCGATGAGTCTTCTGGTCTGGAAATCAAAGCTTCGAAGAATGACTCCCCCATCAAGCACCCTTAATTATTAAGAACTGCACCTTCAAAATAAAAAAGTGCCAGTAAGTAATCAGAAGAGCATCACTTCTGCTCTGCTTCCAGACAAAAAATTATTTAAGCAAGAAACTGGAAAACCACTCCCAAGCAAAATCAGTTCATGGCTTCCCCGTGCTAGTTATCATTTTATTCTATGCGATTCTTTCCACCACAAAAAAATTTCCCACTACAGCAAACACTGGGGAGGCCCCATTGTTAGCTGAAGAGGACGCCTGTGGCTGGCAGCAGGTAACCAGGCCAGACAGGACTGTCAAAACCAATAGATTGTGGATTGTTTACACAGTTTATTCTGCCTCCTGCATTTTGTAGGTGTCTCTCTCTTTTCTCACCCCTCACTCCCCTTAATTTTTTTCCTTCCCAGCGAGCAGTGGACATCCTTAGAAACTTTATAGATTTTTACACATCTGAAACAATAAGAAATATTGAGCCATCACATCATGGAACAGTTTGTGGTCCAAAGACAGGAAGGGGGCTAAGGACTACAATTTTAAACCTAGCAGCTCAGCAGAATGACCTTGCCCAGCCTAAATCCAACCTAGAATGAAAACGTTACTATTGCTGAGGTCAGCAAATTCATACCAGCCTTAACAGAGGGAACTTTTTCAGAGGTGTGCAGAGATTAACATAGCAAAAACCCACTGAACAGTCTCCGCTGGAATACAAAGTGACTCATTCCAATTTCTTCCACTGTATGTAAGAGACTCTGTATATACAATCGGTTTCATCTGTCATCCTGTCAAAATTTTCATTTTGACGATGAAAAAATGTAGAGTAAGCATTTTTTTAAACATTTTGAAGTGGATTTTTCTGCTTCCTTTCTTGCCTTTCAAAACATCTTGGTTACTCCTCATTTTTTAAATCATAAATACAAAAAATCCTCACCCCAAACCTAAACACTTAATTCATTCCACCTCACCATGAGTAATGAAGCAGAGAAGCTGGAACATAAAACCACCTATTTGGCTTTACTACTCAGTCAATTGAACTCTGGGAACTTCATTAAGATATAATTCAGATTTGTTCACCTACCATTTTTATATTTCTAACACAATTAGGAAAGAAACTGGCACAGCTAAGCACAGTTTTTGAAAAAAAAACCAGTAATTCTGCATGTGTAATAGATACATAAGAAAGTAAAACTAGAATACAGATGCAGAAGATAATGGCAATGGATCATGGTAGGTCCTAAAACAACGAAGAATACACATCAGAGTAAGATTCTAGATGAAGCAAAATACCTTTATAAAAAAAGAATACTGACTTTCTGTATACTTACCACTTTATCTAATTTATGAGTTTTATTTTCTACCCTTTAACTTACTCAGAGTATTAACTTATTCCATAGATCAATTTCTTAAGAATTAAGTGTCCACATTAACTGTACTTCTCAGTTAAACGTACTGAAATGTATAATTAAGACATTCAAAACTTTCAGTGGTTTAGTTCAAACAAAAATCCAAGTTTTCATATGACCCCTTCAGTCTAAACTATGTGATGTACAGCTCACTATGACAGAAATACAGAATCATAGAATCACTAGGTTGGAAAAGACCTCTGAGATCATCAAGCCCAACTGTACCCGTCCTCTACTAAATCATATCCCTAAGCACTTCATCTACCCATCTTTTAAATACCTTCAGGGATAATGACTTAACCACCTCCTTGGGCAGCCTCTGCCAGTGCCCAATAACCCTTTTGGTGAAGAAATTTTTCCTAATGTCCAACCTGAACCTCCCCTGGTGTAGTTTGAGGTCATTTCCTCTCATCCTATCACCTCTGACTTGGGACAAGGGACCAACACCCCACCTCACTACAACCTCCTTTCAGGTAGTTGTAGACAGTGATAAGGTCTCCGCTCAGCCTCCTTTTCTCTAGGCTAAACAACCCCAGTTCCCTCAGCCACTTCTCATAAGACTTGTTCTCCATCCCCTTCACCAGCTTTGTTTTATCTTCTCTGGACACACCCCAGGACGTCAATGTCTTTCTTGTAGTGAGGGGCCCAAAATTGAACACAGTATTTGAGGCGCAGCCTCACCAATGCTGAGTACAGGGGCAGAATCATTTCCCTGGACCTGCTGGCCACACTATTTCTGATACAAGCCAAGATGCCATTGGCCTTCTTGGCCCCCTGGGCACACTGCTGGCTCATGTTCAGTCAGCTGTCAACCAACAACCTCAGGCCCTTCTACACCAGACAGCTTCCCAGCCACTCTCCCCCTAGTCTGTAGCATTGCATGGGGTTGTTGTGTCTCAAGTGCAAGACTTGGCCCTTGTTGAACCTCATGCCATTGGTCTCAGTCCATCAGTCTAGCCTGTTCAAATCCCTCTGCAGAGTCTCCATACGCTCAATCAGATGGACACCTCCTCCCAGCTTAGTGTCATCTGTGAACTTACTAAAGGTACATTCAATGCCTTCATCCAGATCATAGATAAAGAGATTGAACAGAACTGGACTCAGCACCAAGCCTTGGGGATCACCTGTCTCCAACTGGTTTTAACTCTGTTTACTACAACTCATTGGGCCCAGCCATCCAGCCAGTTTTTTTACCCATCAGAGGATATGTCTGTCCAGGCCGATGGCAGTCAGTTTCTCAAGCAGATTGCTGTGAGAAATGGTGTCAAAGGCTTTATTGAAGTCCAAGTACACTATATCCACAGCCTTCCCCTTATCCATTAAATGGGTCACCTTGCCACAGAAGGTGATCAGGTTAGTCTGGCAGGACCTGCCTTTCATAAATCCATGCTGACTGGGCCTGATCATCCAGTTGTCTTGCATGTGCTGTGAGATAGCACTCAAGAGCATAGAATCACAGAATCACTAGGTTGGAAAAGACCTCTTAGGTCATTGAGTCTAACCATTTCTATCTGCCACTAAACCACGTCCCTGAGCACCTTGCCTACCCGTATTTTACACGACCTGCTCCATGACATTCGCCGTCACTGAGGTCAGACTGACAGGCCTGTAGTTTCCCAGATTCTCTCTCTGGCCCTTCTTGTAAATAGGCATAACATTTGCCAGTGTCCAGTCAAGTGGAAGTTCCCCAGTCAGCCAGGACTGCTGGTAGATGATGGAAAGGTGGAAAGGAGTTTGGCAAGCACTTCTGCCAACTCCCTCAATTCCCTTGGGCAGATCCCACCTAGCCCCATAAACTTGTGAATGTCTAATTGGCCAAGCAGGTCTCTGAGCATTTCCTCGTGCATCATGGGAGCTTTGATCTGCTCTTCCTCCCTGTCTTCTAGCTTATGAGGCTGAGAACCCAGAGTAATCTCCCACAGCTGTTTCCGGGACCGTCCCTCCTTGGCAGCTGCCGCTTCCGAGAGTCAGGAGCCGCCTGCCCCTTGCTCCCTCCTGGGCTTCCCTCACTCTGGGAGCCACCTTTTTGCCTCAGTCCAGTGCCCAGCTGCAGAACTTACTGTCCCTTCCAGGGATTCTCACCAGCTGAACAGACATTGGGTTTATTGGTGATATTGCTAGTGATTTTTGCCTTTGCTTCAACACTCTAATGACAGACTTTCCAGCCTACAATTCTACAAAATGAAAGACCTATTTTAATTAACATTTAGAAACACTTGTTAGATGAAACAGAATCTGAATACTTGATAATAAAAACTCTTGGCTAAAGCTGTCCTGAAATAAGAAGAAAAACCATTCCGTCTTATAAACTCATGAAGATAGACCTAGGTGGGCTGAAGGCAGAAAGTTAAAAATATTCCTACTACAAGCACCCACACTGGGTATTTGTCCTATATAGGTACTGAGCAATTGAATACTCTGCTCTGAGACTCCTAGTGGGAGACTTTTTCTAACCTCCAATTGTTAGACACTTGCATCTAATCTTCATGCTGGAAGTGTTTCATGACACGTCAACTTTTTCTTGTACTGGTCTTTAGTATCCAGAAGTCTTCGTAGCTCAGTATGTACTGGCCCCAGCCCAACGTACATAAAAGCAGCAGTCTTACCCTCTGCATTGCTAGTTCTAAGAATCTTTTTTCTCCTCTGAGATCCTCCTTGCCCTTTGCTGAGATCTTTGCAGGTTTCGTTATCTTTTCTGCACCCAATGGTGGCACACTGCTTGCCCAGTTACCCTTGGTGAGAGCCTGACTGCCATCCTCCCAGTTCCAGCACGTGCTGCAGAGATGCAGGCAGGACAGGGCCAGATGCACACTAGAGAGGAGACTCCAGAGGGCAAAACTGCTCTGAAATCACACATCTTCTCTGAATTGTGCATTTAAGCCTTGTTTCAACACACTTTATACAGAAACATAACAAATGTTTCAAAATGTTCAGACAGGTGTTTCATTTTACAGTTTATTTTGTCAATAAACTGCTTTTCTTATGACCCAGGGCAAGGAAAGGGAAAAAACCCAAATCAAATCAAGTAATAAAACCAGCCCTAACAGGTATTTTCCTGCACTCAAAGCAAAAGCAGATATGCAGCTCTCTTGACAGACAGTGCAGACAAAAAACTAATAACCAAAAAAATGAGGTGCTATTAAGCCAAACTATTTCTATTTTACCTGAATGTGTTTCATTATGAGACAACGACTGTGATCCATCTCTCTGGCCAGGCAGCTCTTTGCTAAAGGCACTTCAAAGTCCCATTAATCTGTTCTTCATCTTCACTTTACTTTTTGCCTGGTTCTCAAATTCTGCTTTCTGGTATCGCATAGAAAGTGGATATTGAGTAAATAAGAGGAGGTTTTGATTTGTTTGGTTGGGTTTTTTCCCAAAAAAAGATTTTTATTATTAAACAGATTTTTCTGTCACAAAACATACCAGGTATTTTATAACGACTTGCATTCTTTTCTTAATTACCTTAATAAAAATGCAGAGTTAATTTTGTAAGTACACACAATACTATGCTTCCTAGTGCCTTCTGGGATGTTCCTGGGAAAAAGTCTCCTCCCCAAATGAGTGGTCAAGTGATACTTAAAGCTAAGCAACTGCATAAAATGTTGTCAAAAATTTAAAGGACAAGCAGAGAAAAGCTCACCATTTGATAGCTAAACCACCACCCACTGAAATCACAGAGAGAAAATGACTGGTCCCATACTTCATTTCCTAACTGGCTAACTTGAAAATAATAGTGGAAACTGACAAATTACTATGGCTGAAAACAGAAAGGATTAGCATAGCATAGAAACTAGTGAGTAAGAGAGTCGTTAGAAACACTTGACGTGTGAAGATGAACTAGTCTTAATGACATTTAGGTAGCTTACTTTGGAAACTACCCATGGCAGGATGCATTAACAACCATCTTTGAGAATGAACTGAGTATGAATGAGTGAAGATCTGGTTGAAAGACAGTATTGTGAAAGTCGTTATCAAAACCCAACACTCTTGAACTGGAAACAGGAAAAATTTTGCAGTAAGTCAGGGGGATATGGACTGGACATCACTGGAAATCTTCAAGATCAGATTAGCCAAGCAGGTGTCTGCTAAGAATGACCCAGGTGTTGCCATGCTGTGTTAGAACTCACAAGCAAATTAAACCAACTCCTGTTGCAGTTCTACGTCTTTTTAATGACTTTTTTTAATGTCTTCTTTTTTAAATCAAGCACACTTCCCCTGGCTGCTGTTCTGGGTTCCACTCAACATTCTCATTCATGACTTGAAAAAAATGCATTGAAGAGCACTAGTATTAATATTGATAACAACACCAAGTGAAGGGACTTGGCAATTGCTGAAATTCTGGAGCAAACACAGAAGCTAAAGAAATGCTCTGAAAACACAAGATGTAATTCAATAAAAATCAAAAAAAGGACAGTGGGGAGAGATGATAGGAGGTGAATAGTAATTCCCTTCCTTTAGGTCTTTTGAGCACTCTGTAAAATGTTTCAGGGTGATTTTTCTACTCCAGTTGAATGTACAGCATAATTTCACTAGCTTGGCAAGAACTCAGTTTTTATTGACTTCCATATGAAGAAACTTCTTAAGTTTAAGGGTTACTCCATTCCCCGTCTTTGCCTCCACAGCGACAGACAGAGATGAGATTATTTGTAGGCCATTTACCTTCACCAGAGAAAACTTCTACCTCTGCCCTGCAGAACTCACAATGCATAGGAAGAAACTGTGGGACAAAAGACAGTGGCAGGGCCACAACACTTCCCTTTCAATGTGCAGACTCTCCCCTGCATGGAGAACAGCACATCAAGCACAGCAGTCTTGTCTCTGCACATCTGAAGTACAAAACCGCTACTCCACAGATAAACCTTCTCTTTACAAGGCTTTCCTTACCAAAGTGACGACAATTTAAAGGTGGTGTTGAGGGCTGGACAAAGGACGCAATGATGAGGCTTCAACGAAAACCCTGTCACGTGTGAGGCCTCTTGGTCTCACTTCACTGTGCCATTCAGGCTACAAACTCCAGGGAATGTGTATCTGACCAGACACCTTCTCAGATGACACCAGTCTCAAGAGTTTCCCATTACATCAATACCAGACATCAGCTCTGCTCTTTTGCATGACGTTTTCCCAGAAACAAGGATTTTACTATTGAAACTTAACCCAACTTATAAGCTTTATTCCTAGCCATGGCATTTATGCAGATGTTTTCAGATACACATCTCTCTTTTCACCTTGCACAACCAATCTTGGAAAACAGCAAGTCAATGAATTTTGGAAAACACCCAGCTGGCAAGCCACCAATTACTCAAGGAAGACTTTTATTACTAGTATTATTAAGTACTTTGTTGCAAATGCTGTTCCAGAATGGATTGTTTGTTGGGTGTTTGGTTTGAAGTTCCTGTCCCTGGAGGCACATTTCCGAGAAGCTGCCTAGGTCTGTGGTCTGACCCCAGCAGCACCTTCCTAGCAAAGAAGAAATGAACATGCTTCACAGGCAATTGGTCACATAAAGCTCTAAAGAATCACTCATATTTTTATCATGCTAAAGCCAAATAAGTTTTCCTTGCATGTGCTTTTCACAACATCTCTTGAGTTATGTGGTTGCTATGATTATGTGACACTTCTTTACAGAGGCAGCTGCATTTAGGATAATGGACACCCTCCCGCTCTCCAGAATGACTACACAGTTTTCCACTTTCTTCACAGTTCAGGTCCTCTTTCTTTTCCTTTCTTTAAGGTGACTTATCCTGTCTTCTGCTTCATTTCTCACGACCTTAACCAAGATTCATATACATTTTTATACCAGTGCATGATTTGTTAGATTGATTTGTAAACACAATGTAGGATGACCTATGAAAAAAACAATTTAATTTATTGCTACAAAAACTTCTGCACTTCAAAATCTAATGCTGTCCTTATTACTGAAGCCTAAGGCCAACAACACATAAACAAGGCTTACCTGTATAAAAGAGACAACATCCTCCTCATGACTTTCACCAACCCATAAACGTACCCAGCAGTAAATAAAAATATGTGCTGAAGTTTTTTCCCAGCTTCTAAATAGAATAATAGAATAGTTAGAGTTGGAAACGACCTTAAAGATCATCTAGTTCCAACACCCCTGCCATGGGCAGGGACATCCCACTCAAGCATGCTGCCCAAGGCCCCATCTTTAGTGGGATATCCTTGCACATGAGACAAATAGCAAAGTTTTCAACTATCCAGCATTTAGAATGCTTTCAATCTTCAAGTCTGAGTGAAAACATTTGGAATACAACCAACATATGAAGAGTTTTCAGATGTATTAATTAATTCATGCAGCCTTAAGCTCTCTAACTGAAAGAGCATCTCAAAAACGTTAGCAATGACAGGTTCAGCATTAACATCTTTATGTTAAAAAGGTAAGTATGCTGGATGTAGCATTACAGACGCAGTCCAAGTTTTATCAACTTCAGCAGAAGTCTTCACATTGGCATTATTTCTTTTGTGCTCTCTTACCTGTTCATAAAGATTTGCACTTTCTGTACATACTACTAACCTAACTGGTGAGGAGTTCAACTAGATGAAGGTACGAAGAAAGTCTAAAATGCATTTTGACTCACTTGGAAAACTGTTTATTTGGGACGGCTCTTGGGTGCTCTAACCGCACTTAAGAACTCTGAAATGCAAACATTCACTACTGGTAACAATTATCTAGCCATGCTCTTTCTTTTTATATCATTTTCCTGTGTTTTATTTAGCTTGGAGAACCACATCAGGATGTCACCACTAGGATGTGGTAGTTTAACAGATCTCTAACTGCCACTCACCAGCCCTCCTGCAGACTATGCTTCTTACAAGAGACATCTTAAAATATATGAAAAACATCTGTGCCGTGTAGACTATCACAATATAATAGCCATTATCTAAATCCAGCTTCTCAATGTACACACGTGCTAAAAGAATTTTTTTTTACAATATCTACAAGTAACTATAAATATATATATATCAACAGCAATCTCTGTTTTTCTTGAATGGTTGGGAGACTCCTAACCAATAGGAAAAGTGTTGTTTAAAGAAGTTAAAACAAAGGTGTTCATATTGGCATATCTTACAGGACAGTATAACTTAATAATATAATGCAATAATATATTTAGGTGGTGTATTATTTTTAGGACATGCCTGTCAGCCTTTTTTGCAAGAGAAATAATACTTTTTTTTTTAATGCCAGAGCTTTATGGCAATAACTTTAAACTTTTGCTGAAAGGTGAGAATAAGCTTTTTGTTCTAATTGCATAGCAGGCAGAGTGGTGTAATTCTACAACATTTCACAGGGTCATTTCAGTGACAGTATTTCATTTCTACAAATTTCCATTGAGCTTGGCTGGGATACAGAGTAAAGAAATTGCAGCATACTAAAATTAACACTCAGATACATGAAAAATGCTATTCTTTGTCCTTTATTTTGTATTAGATTCTATGTTTCTCAGAAAGAAGATATTTGGTCACCAATAATGACAGAGAAATCTACCTAGAGAAATCTAATCTGAGAATTATTTTACATAAAAGAAAGCTTGAAGACCCTCTAGAGCTAAGCCAGACTACCGTTTAATGTTATCTAACTGCCAAGAGCAGCACTTTTTAACATGATTTTACGAAAAGTTCATTATTAACTACTAAACATGAGTTCTTCTAATTTTCTTAGGCCTGAGAAAGTAAGAATAGAAAAAAAATCACCTTATATAAATGTAATACATAAGAAGTATCTTCTTCCCTATTATGAAGTTTATAGACTTATTGTTTTCTGTGTATTTGAAGCTTAAGTACTAACTTACATACAATTGTAGCTCAGTTTATTCTTAGCCACTATTCTAGGCTTCCTCAAGTAAAAACATACTAACAGGTCAAGATCATCCAGATTTCACTCGTTAGTTTTCTTATAGCTTTGTCTTTCTACACATGGGATTTTTGTCCTTTTACAGCAGAGGCTCTCCAAGTACAGTAATTCTTAAGTTAAATGATTGAATTTCCCAGTCAGCAACCTACTGCAAAACTCACTTCTCTTAAGGGAGCCCCATTTAGTGTGACTGGCTGTCTTTACTCAGGAGGTGTATAATGGAGATGTGTTCATACAAGTACCACAGAAACAACATCAAATCTCATTCCACATTTTGAAACATTGACTACTCAGGAGGTCTGTTTTGGGTTTAGGTTTTGGGGTTTTGTTTGTTTTGTGGGTTTTTTAAAAATGCTTACGTTTCAAAGCCATCTAACAGACTGGTTAACTTACATCTTGAAAGAGGCCGTTTTCAGATGGTAAATGGTCAGATTTTTCTGAAGCCAGGCACCTAAAAATTAAAGAACCTAGCATCTCCAGACATTGAAACAACATTCTGCACCATAAAAATCTTCAGGACAGACAAACAACTGTGTGGATGGTGCCTGCAGTACCAGTATCAGTTACTCATACAGAATTCGACACTTCCATGGATTGTCCTGACCTCTGATCCAATGAGAGTAGGTACTTTCCAATGAATACTGAACACTCTTTCTAATGGATTCTTGTGGGAAAGGGATTCTATTTCAAACAACACCCAAAAATCCGAATAATGCCAACACTCAATTTCTTTCAATTTGAATGCAGCCTTCACATTTCAAAGGAGTACATTTCACTGAACAGCACTGCCACAGCAGCAGGCACACTCAATTTGCTTCCTTGCAAGGAAGGTGACATAACCTCTCAGCAACAGTTGTAGCAGATTGCTCAGGGCTTGGGTGTCTCTGGCCTGACAACATTCTAGGCTTTGGGACATATGTCAGGACTTTTAAGGCATTATTTTGGGCCCTAGCTCTCAAAAATTCATCTCAGAATTCCTACCCCAAGTCACAGAACCACTAGGTTGGAAAAGACCTCCAGGATCATCGAGTCCAACCACTAAACCATGCCCTTGAGCATCTCATCCACCTGTCTTTTAAATACCTTCAGGGATGGGGACTCCATCACCTCCCTGGGCAGCCTGTTCCAGTGCCAAATGATCCCTTCTGTGAAAATTTTTTTTCTGATATCCAGCCTGAACCTCCCCTGGCAGAGCCTGAGGCCATTCCCCCTTGTCCTATCACCTGTCACCTGGGAGAAGAGGCCAGCTCCCTCCTCTCCACAACCTCCTTTCAGGTAGTTGTAGAGAACAATAAGGTCTCCCCTCAGCCTCCTCTTCTCCAGGCTAAACAACCCCAGCTCTCTCAGACGCTCCTCATAAGACTTGTTCTTCAGCCCCTTCACCAGCCTTGTTGCTCTTCTCTGGACACTCTCCAGAGCCTCAACATCCTTCTTGTGGTGAGGGGCCCAGAACTGAACACAGTATTCCAGGTGCGGTCTCACCAGTGCCAAGTACAGGGGCAGAATAATCTCCCTGGACCTGCTGGTCACGCCATTTCTGACACAAGCCAAGATGCCATTGGCCTTCTTGGCCACCTGGGCACATTGCTGGCTCATGTTCAGTCGGCTGTCAAACAACGCTCCCAGGTCCTTCTCCTCCAAGCAGCTTTCTAGTCACTCTTCCCTTGTTGTGCCCTAAGTGCAGGACCCGGCATTTGGCCTTGTTAAACCTCATGCCATTGGTCTCAGCCCAGCGGTCCAGCCTGTTCCGATCCCTTTGAAGAGCCTCCCTGCTGTCCAGCAGGTCGACGCTTCCTCCCAGCTTTGTGTCGTCTGCAAACTTACTTAGGGTGCATTTGATCCCCTCATCCAGGTCATTGATAAAGACACTGAAAAGAACAGGACCCAGTACCGAGCCCTGGGGAACCCCACTTGTGACTGGCCTCCAGCTAGAGTTAACTCCATTTACCACCACTCTCTGGGCCCGGCCATCCATCCAGTTTTTCACCCTGGCCAGTGCACCTGTCCAGGCCAGAGGCTGACAGTTCTGTAAGCAGAATGCTGTGAGAAACTGTGTCAAAGGCTTTACTGAAATTCAAGAAGACTACATCCACAGCCTTTCCCTCATCCAGTAGGCGGGTCACATCGTCATAGAAGGCGATCAGGTCAGTCTGGCAGGATCTGCCTCTCATGAACCTGTGTTGACTGGGCCTAATCACTCGGTTCTCTTGCATGTGCTTCATGATAGCACTCAAGATCACCTGTTCCATGACCTTCCCTGGCACTGAGGTCAGACTGTCAGGCCTGTAGTTTCCTGGGTCCTCCCTCTGACCCTTCTTGTAGATGGGTATAACATCACCCAGCCTCCAGTCACGTGGAACTTCCCCAGTCAGCCAGGACTGCTGGAAGATGATGGAAAGGGGTCTGGCAAGCACGTCTGCCAGCTCCCTCAATACTCTTGGGTGGATCCCATCCAGCCCGATGGACTTGTGAGTGTCTAATTGGGCAAGTAAGTCTCTAACCACCTCCTCTTGGAACATGGGAATTTTGTTCTGCTCCTCCAACTCCTGGGGATATACACACAGGGAACAACTTTCCTTACTACTAAAGACTGAGGCAAGTAATTTTGTTCCAGGTCTTTACATCCTTATGGATCCACTATCAGCAGCTCTTATGCTATGGTCAGCCAGAGTGTCAGGTCTTCAGCTTTCTTAACTCCAAACAAAATACAGCTGTGAAAATACTCCCTTCTTCACTGCCGCTGCAACTACACACAGCCTTTTTAGTGGTCTCCTCTGTTTTCTTGTTTCCCACACCATTTTCCACTGTATGACATTATTTACCAATCAAGAGCCTTCCAGAACTTATTTTTGTCAAACACTTAGAAACAATGTAATTCCCCTAGCCAGCTTCTCAAAAACAATACATTATTTTTTTTTACTCAAATTAAAACAAATAATTAAGAGCCTGAGACAGACTTGTAGCATTGAAAATATACCAGTCCAAACTGCTGAAAATTAGAAGCTGAAAATGGAACCTTATGGAGGTAAAGCACAGGTAGAAATCTTAACAAAATGCTGTGGCACTGGGATTACCAATATTCATACCTCAGAAGACACCAGTGTATTTATGTGGGCTGAAATAAGAGGTAGCAGCCCAGGCACAAGCAGTAAAGTGCTTCAAATGACTCAATTGGGACCAGAGCTCACACTCCCATATCAGGCAGTTTTCCTCCCTTCTTTGCAATCCTTCCTTAAAGTAAGGGAAAACTGTGCTACCTCAAACAACTCTAATAGCAATTTTTTCTTCAGAGTCATCTTAAAATCCAAATAATTGTCTGACATATTTTATAAGAGTCATTATAGAAGTAAACTGATCTAAAAGCCCCGTGAAGGTTACTTTAGTACACTAGTTACTGCAAAGTCATGACAGAAACAGAAAACAAGTTTTACACCAGCAACACTTGCAGGAGTGAGCCTACCAATGTCACTAAGAGTCTATTATTCATCTATTTAAGTCTAGGATTTTACATACTCTTACTTTTTTTAACTCTTCCTTTGCGATGTAAACACTCATTGCACTTGGCTCGTAAGAAACTCAGGAATATACTGTCATTTTAGTTCATGGAAACTTAAAGGAAGAGGCATAAACACGGTGCCATCAGCTGAAGCAAGAGGCATATAAGCACAAATAGGATTTTGCACAGACTGCTATATGTGGCTTATATTAAACTGCACAATTTTACAGCAAGATGCAAACTCACATGTTCTGAGTGGAAACCAGGGTGGTTGGGTTGCTTTTGTTTTCTGGGTTTTTTTTTTTTAAATGGCCTGGCACATGAATCACAGCAGGAAACCACTGGACATCCCTGACACCCCCCAAAATACAGCCAAAAAGAACGAGGAAAGCCAGCTTTGACGTCATATATCCTATTTGGTTTTGATTTATTCATTGCTTCTGTCCTTCCCCCTCACCTGCTATTTTAGAAATGTGTCTTTATTGTAATGGAATCATAGATTACTCTACATATAATCTCCATGGGAAGAGAAGTTACTTTGCACTTGATTTATCATGTCACATTAAGCTTCCATATTTCTGCTTGGGCTGGGAAGGATGCCAGCAGGCTCAATGTACCCTCTTCCACCACCTTCACTCAAGGAAAAGATTTCAGGGCCTTCTGCATCCTTCTAGCACTCAAACCATAGCTCTGATAATACTCTCCCTTTTTATAATGAAGCTGAATGACAGGATATATTTTCAAAATGTATTCTCTTGGCACTCAATGAATGTTTAGTCAAATTTTAAGCACCATGACTGAAAGCTATTAACTAACAGTAGTTATCCCTTATGAATTCCCTGGGAGAAGAAAAAACAAACAAACAGAAACATGGATATCAGCTCCTTCTCAGTGACATTGCAAAGTCTCAACCCTATGCTGCAGCCTCCTGGGCTACTCTGGCAGTTGGGCTGTTGCAGGAGCACAGACCCAAGGAAAAGTCCATGCAAAATGCCAGCCTTGGGCCACATCCTCAACCTCTTCCACCATCACTGAATTTGGGAGTGCTATCAGCAATAGCAGGACCACTTATTTGGTGTTCAATGTCTACAGAATCCGAGAGACAGTGTTCACAAATGTCACTATCCACAGCTCCTGGGCACTGCAAGCCTTGGTTCAGACTGCAGAATCACAGAATCATTTAGGTTGGAAAAGACCTTTAAGATCATCAGGTCCAACCCTTAACCTAACACTGCCAAGTTCACCACTAAATCATGTCCCTAAACACCACGTCTACACATCTTTCCAGGGATGGTGACTCAACCACTTTCTTGGGCAGCTTGTTCCAGTGCTTTACAACCCTTTTGGTGAAGATTTTTTTCCTAATATCTATTTTAAACCTCCCCTGGTGCAACTTAAGACTATTTCTTCTTGTCCTGTCACTTGTTACTTGGGTGAAGATGACAGCCTCCTTTCAGGTAGTTGTAGAGACTCATACGTCTCCTCTCAGTTTCTTCTGCAGGCTAAACAACCTCAGCTCCCTCAGCTGCTCCTCTAGGCTTGTGCTCTAGACCTTTCACCGGCTTTGTTACCCTTCTTTGAAGAGGCGATCTGGTCATGTTTGAATGCGAACACATTCAAAGTTACTGTGGGAGCTAATGCAGAAAAAGGGCAGTGCAGATTGAGTCACAAGAAAGCATCAGGCAGATCACTCTCCTCTTTTACCAAAAATGAACTGGAAACCAAATATTAGTAAGCTGAACAGTTCTTAAGGAGTTTTTAGGCTTCTGTAGTTGTTTCTCCAACTTGTAGATTCAACAGAGCCGAAACAATACATTGACTGACATCAGTACCACTGCTTCAGCTAAAGCAGACTACACACAAGAAGCAAACAGGTTATACCGTCACATTAGGTAACGGTGCTCTAGCCACAAACCACAGTGGGAAAAGCCCAAAAAGACAAAACAAAACAACCATTTACCCAGGGACACCTGTTGTTCATTTCTCAACCATTCTGTAGAACAGATACTTTGGTTATCAGATCCCAAATGAACTTTAAAAATTATTTCTGCTGGAAGCCAGTGCTGAAATCAGAGGGAAATTTTCCAACTGCTTAAGGTCTGGTTGCACTGAATAGTAACTCTGAATGAAAGAGGGATTTCCTGCACAGACGTAAGCTGTTATAAGGTGGACATTTCTGAGACTTCACTTTCCATGCAATATTCTTACAATATTAACACAAAAATACCATTTAGTTAAGGCACCCTTTCCAAAGCATGCGTGCATCCATCCGTAAGTGTGCAACACACAAATAAAAAACAATTCTGAAGCTTCAAGAACTTTAATGTTTCAAGAACTTTAAAGTTTCAAGAACTTTAATACTGCCCTATGTACCATTGCTAGTCAGCAGCGGCTTTGCCCAGACAGAACAGGATAGTAATGTGTGTCAGAAGCAGTTAGATTGGGAAATGTGATTTCATAGTATAACTAAGATCTAGGAATAATTTAGTCACTCGAAGATCACAAAGGGAAAAGCAGTTTTACTCCTCCCAGACGCTGACCAATATCCTGGAGGAGCTACAGTTTCTGTTAAAACGATCACAGAGAAACAGGAATTTACAGTTTCAAAATTTGTTTTCAGTACAGAAATAAGTGAAGGCTATTCACACTTTTCAGGAAACTCATAAAGGCAGCACAGAAATGTCAGAAACCCTGTTACGATGTCTTCAGTATATAGAAAATTTCTGCCATTACAAATGGAAGAATATCTTCACGTCTAACATAAAACTGTTTTCACACAGTTGAAATTATAGTCTTTTTTATTTATTTGCAATCTGGCACACAACCTGTTTTTGACTTGATTTCCATTAGTGTGCTATTTAGTACACAGAACACTGTGCAATTTTGGCATTTTAAGTACTTTTCTGCAATTATGCCAGTACCATATTTTTCAACCACTAACCTGTTATTTACTGTCAACCTAATTTTTCTAGATTGTTCTGAAATGTATTTCTGCCCTTACTGGCTTTACAGTATCTTTACTTCAGAATCATCTGCAAATAGAATCAAAACTCTCCACTTTCTAAGCATTAAAGCAGATGCACAAACCCAGAGCAGTGATCCTTAATAGACACTTGTCTTAATGTATACACATGCCATTATAGCTTAGCACTATTATACTCATTACTATTATCTCATCAAGAAAGAGTATGTGCTAATGGAGAGTGCAGGTTAAACAATGTAAAGAAAAATTGCTTCTACAAAACATTATCAGGTTTCTGATAACAGTTATGGTGTTCCACTCCAGCACATCCTAAATGACACATAACCATGTTCAGCAATCAGACCCTACTCCAAACTAGCAGCATCCTCAGCACCACAAAAGACCATCATGATCAGCACATGGTCAGCCCTCCGCCTTCTGCAAAGCAGCCCCAAGCTGTACCCAGGCACAAATGTGGCACCTGCACTAATGAGCCCCCAGTGCCACTCTGCAGCGCCAGACTGATGCCCTGGCAGCAGTCTCCCTCAGTCTAGCCCAGCTGCAGTGGCCAGACCTGAGCCACACCACGGCAGCGCTGCTTTCCCTTCCCAGGACTGGGAAGTGTGACAACACCTGCTCCATGACAGGCCTTCAACAGGACCTCTGAGTGCTGAACCGCTGCATCAAGACCACTGTTCCCAGCACACCATAGTCGCCCTCTGGCTTTTCCACGCATTGTATAAAGCACTTAAACAATAACGTTTTTACAGCTGATAGCAAATTGTGATACTACACACGATGGTGTTTTTAAACTTGAATTAGTTTATGATTGAATCAGCAAATGCAGCTTTGAGAGCTCCAAAACTATGATATGGTAAGTATGAAATTATTCATTGAGGTATAATTCTTTACTGTATTTTTAATTCTAATAGCTCTGAACTGAAACCATGCATTTTGGAAGTAGGGCCCATGAAAAACTAGTTCGTTCTGAGACTTCTGGTTAAGTGTTAAGAGAGAAAGGAGACACAGGAATTACAAGCTGTTTTGAAATATTCTTTTTTTCTTTCTTTGTTTCTATGGAAACTGAAACCTGTTTGCTTTCTCTTCCTACTGCTGCTTTTAGAAAAACTCAAGTACATTCACATTTTCACTTAATCTCTTGTTTTTACTTTAGCAGAAATCTCTATCCTGAAAAATACTCAAAAAAATAATAATACTTCTGGTGTGATGAGAGCATCGTGTACTGAACAGTGTAAGAACTGTGCTACTGCTCCTGAGTTGTTTCTTCCTAACCTCCTCCTGACTGGGTCATTCAGCAATCAGCAACAACAGGAGAAAACAGCACAGAGAGATTCAAAGTTACAGCTGAATAGCCCACTACCACTCAATGATACTCAAGATTTTGCCAAATTAAACAGAAGGCTAGCTAAATTGCTTTTCTAGTATACTTCATCACAGGTTTCTATTTCCTGTAAATACTTTAACCATGACAATTCTGCACCTTTATCAACTCTTAGGAATGCTGTTTTAATGCAATAACAACAAAGAAAAGCTGTGAGCCACAACAGCAGGCATTCAATATTTTACAGCGATGGGTTTTGTTCAAGTTCTACACATACATTTCACTTGTGAAGCAAATCACACTTAACCTCCTGATAGTCTCATGCCACAAGTCATGGCAAGCATACAATGCAAGTCAGGTGGGCAGCAATTCTGCTTTACAGTCCCATGAGCACTTCAGCTGCCACCCTACCCAACAAAACTGAATTCCCTGGCTGAGCTGAGGCAGCACGCTCTCCTCCAAAGGGCTCATTACAGCTTCCCTACCAGCTCCTGTGAGAGCCAAACTCTGCGGAGCCCTAGCTGGCAGCCCCACAGCAGTGTTTTGCAAGCATGGCCATGAGGGATCCTTGTGCAAGACCACTATGGAAAACTACTACAACTCTGCACTTTTGCTCAAATTCTTCTCCCAGGTAAACCATTGTTTTCACAATGCGATATCATTTTTCTGCTTCAGAAACTGTCAGCCTCTGGCCTGGACAGGCGCACACTCTCCTGGGTTGAAAACTGGTTGGATGGCCGGGCCCAGAGAGTGGTGGTCAATGGAGTTAACTCCAGCTGGAGGCCAGTCACAAGTGGAGTTCCTCAGGGCTCAGTACTGGGTCCAGCTCTGTTCAATGTCTTTATCAATGACCTGGATGAAGGCATTGAGTGCACCCTCAGCAAGTTTGCAGATGACACTAAGCTGGGAGGAAGTGTCGACCTGCTGGAGGGTAGGGAGGCTCTGCAAAGGGATCTGAACAGGCTGGACTGCTGGGCCGAGACCAATGGGATGAGGTTTAACAAGACCAAATGCCGGGTCCTGCACTTGGGGCACAACAACCCTATGCAGCGCTACAGACTGGGGGAAGAATGGCTGGAGAGCTGCACAGAAGAGAAGGACCTGGGGGTGCTGGTTGACAGCCGACTGAACATGAGCCAGCAGTGTGCCCAGGTGGCCAAGAAGGCCAATGGCATCTTGGTTTGTATCAGAAATGGGGTCACCAGCAGGTCCAGGGAGGTTATTCTCCCTCTGTACTCAGCACTGGTGAGACCGCACCTCGAATACTGTGTTCAGTTCTGGGCCCCTCACCACAAGAAGGATGTTGAGGCTCTGGAGCGTGTCCAGAGAAGAGCAACAAAGCTGGTGAGGGGGCTGGAGAACAAGTCTTATGAGGAGCGGCTGAGAGAGCTGGGGTTGTTTAGCCTTGAGAAGAGGAGGCTGAGGGGAGACCTTATTACTCTCTACAACTACCTGAAAGGAGGTTGTGGAGAGGAGGGAGCTGGCCTCTTCTCCCAAGTGACAGGGGACAGGACTAGAGGGAATGGCCTGAAGCTCCGTCAGGGGAGGTTCAGGTTGGATATCAGAAAAAAATTCTTCACAGTAAGAGTCATTGGCTACTGGAACAGGCTGCCCAGGGAGGTGGTCGAGTCGCCTTCCCTGGAGGTGTTTAAGGAACGGGTGGATGAAGTACTTAGGGACATGGTTTAGGGAGTGTTAGGAACGGTTGGACTCGATGATCCAATGGGTCCTTTCCAACCTTGTGATTCTGTGATTCTGTGATTCTGTGATTTCTAGCATCAAGTCATTTTACGAATAAGTTTAAAGTGCATTTTTACAAATCGCATTACGGTAAGCAATCTTTAGATTGCAGAGTATGCGAACAACTTTGAGCATTTTTGTAATCTACAAAGACTTATAAAAATAGGGAACATTTATTTTGAAACAGACTCTCAAGCTAGACATGGAAATTACAGCTGTAAACACCACCCATTTTGTTACTGAGTAGGGAAAAAAAAAAAAGGAAAGCAAGACAACACATACAGAGGAAAGCTTGGTAATGCACTATCCAGACAGTTTTCGGTACATATATGAAACATAATTATAGAAATTAAAACTATGAAAACCCTTTTCTCTGAACCAAAAAGTAACCTTTTTTTGTTTAATTGAATGTTCTCCAGACAAGACATCTGAATTCAATTAACAGAAGTTTTATTTTGGGGGCTGGTTTTTTTTTTAGTAGTGCTTTTGTTTTGTTATTTTAAGTACTGAAACTTTAACTATGTGAACTTGTTATTGCTGAATGTCAGGATCATGGGATGGTAAAAGCATAATTTGAGTTTGGAATGGCTCCTTAGGAAAAACTGTGTGCAAAACAAACATGGTCTAATCACACTGAAATACTGCAGTGAGATGTGCAACAGTCATGCCTTTTCTAATTCATATATTCTGAGTTTTGTTATTTATCTTCTAAGTTTTAAGCGTACAGATGATGTGCTAGTTTGTTCTCTACTGTCTCATTTTAACGACTTTTCTTCAGAGAAAGATAGATTAAGGTTCATTTTGTTCCTGGTAATATACAGACCACTCAAGAAAAATCAATAAACATGAAAAATGCATGTAATTAAGACTAGTTTCTTGCCTAACACTTCCAGATCTTGTTTTGCACCTGATATGCAGAGATCAATACACAGACAATTCTGATGCAACAACACAGAAGTAGTCAGTAGCTTCTTTCTTCTGTCATTCACAGAAATTTGGGTTTCTTTGGAAGCACAGTCCTGATGTCAATTTTCCTATTTTTATTTGAAGTATGTCTCATAGGCAAATTGTAGGCTGGATTTGATCTACAGGAGACTTCCTTTGCCCTCGTTTAAGAGGTGTGAGCGACCATCCAAACTCACACGACTTCCCCTCCAAAACCTGCCATAATCCTGTTGGATAACAATCCTGATTACACCTGGAACAGAGTGCTGGTTTTAAAAAACACCACGGAGCAGTGGTCTATTAGGTATGGAAGAATATGCACTGAAAGCTACAAAATCCTGAACACCCACAAAAATCAACAGCAGCATTAGACACAGCACATGGGAGGAAGATGGAAGAGTCTCGCTAAAATATATTAAAATGGAGACAGGCCGCTACTGCCAATGAGAGAAAGAAGTATTTTGGGGAAGGATTTTAGATGCTGATACAGTCAAGCCATTCGATACAGATAAATATCCATTTCAGACATTTTAAGACACTGATCAGTTTGTTAACATATCACAACAGATTCTTCTTCCAGTCACTTTAGGGGTGCTTCCTTGGCTGAGATGTGCTACGTAATAGTCTTCATTATGAAATCCTTCCTCTTCCAGAGGATGTACACACAGAGATGTCTCAGTTCTTTCGAATAAAAAGAAAAAAACATTTACCGTTCTCCTTGCTAGTGTCTGACAAAAATACTCCTTCTTTTCCAGGATATTTGTTCAAAACCAAGAGCTAAAACAGAAGTACAGATCTCAGCAAGCAGCGGGTGAGAGCAAGAAGCCTTCCAGCACTGTCCACGTGAATACTTTCCTTTGCACAGCTTGAGCCCATTAGCTTCTTTTGTTGTCTCTACGCTGTCCAATAAAAGTAACTAAATCCAGCCTCCTTTGTAGTATCCCATTTCTTAAATGCAGACTTTTATGCCTCTCTTTCCTCCAGTTTTAATATGGCAACTATTTTCACATTAATAAACTAGTAAACCTATTAGATTTCCAGCTTTATGGGAATAAAAGGCTGAGTTATTAAAAGGGTGGAGATGTGCATCTTGTGATTTTCAAGTTCTCTGTGAAATTGTAAATACAGCACAGAGTCCACAACAAAATACTCAAACCACACAACAATATTGCAATACCTATCAACCATAGTAAACCTAAGCCTCATTTAAGCCATTAATTTTCCTTCAAAGCATCAAATGTTGCTTTCAAAGTAAGTAGATTCCAAATTTGAGAAACTAGCTCTCTGTAATCAAAGCACGCATACTCGAATCAGGAGATCAAGCACTACAGAACATCACTGACTTCCACAGCTGGGACGAGACACTATACCACTTTTTTTAGGGTGTTTATGCGAGAAGCAAGTCATCTCTTAAGTTCACAAAAATCACTTCTGGCCCTAGGTCACATGGTTTCAAATGACAGAAACATTTCTTCCCAAATGGTTACCTATGACATTTTACTTACAGCACATTCACAAGAATACATATGTTTGTTTACTTAAAACCATTCTATATATAAAGTTAGCTTTTTTTAGTGACATTTGGGTGGCAGACCCAAGCAAAAGTACTCTTTCAGTCTATCTTTGAGCAGATTACCAGCTCACAGCTAACACTGCTGGGCACATACATGTTACTCCTGATGTGTGAAATCCTACGACTAACTGCAATACTGAGGAAGTGCAGCTGGGACTACCCAGTTATTACAGAGGGCTGGTCTCCTATTTTTCCTGCTATTTTACACTACGGAATACAGGAGGAAAGGATTGTCACTCAGCATTTTTAGTCCTGTTGATCAAAACATTAAGAACAGAAGTTTAAAAGGTTCAGCTACTGTTAGGAGAAAAGCTATCCATCTGAAAACAGCCCAAGTACTGGGTATTCTGCAAGCCCACTGCAGAAGCAGGGCACTGGTTTAGAATTGTTTGGAAATGCACAGTGTTTTGTGGAGGTATATAATATTAACTGGACATCTGCTCTTACACCACAAGACTTCACGTGCTTTGCTTTTTGATTTCGACCTTCATTTTTTCAGGAGGTCAAACTCCAAATTCAATCTGATGCTGACCCTCTTGCTGTTTTCTAGGAAAAACTCAAGACAGAGATCCAAGAAAAGCACAATGGTACGTATGAAAATTTCACAGAGGAGTAATGATTGTTTTGCTGGTTGTTTGGCTCTGCCTTGGGGACAGTCCCACTACACTGCCACTGTCAGCTGCAAGACGTGGCTGGCTGATGCGGCTGAAGGCAGCCTTTGCTTGCTGGTCATGCTCTGCAGTACCTCTGCCAGACTCCATAACCCTTGTCACCTCCTCCCCAGTTCGCTTCCATTCTTTGTCAGCAAAACGCAACCCAGCTCCATCAGGTTTGGGCTCAGTGAAGCATCCTTTCTTGCCCCATGTCTCCCGAATCATGTTGTGTCCACAACCTTTCTACCTTCCTTGCATGTCTTGAAGGGTGATAATGTAGAAGAAAAAACAGATAGGTAACCATTCTTGTTAAAAAACTTGCTCAGCGAAAACTTACACAACTTGTTCGGAGAGCTCTCAGGCAACTCCTTTCCACAATGACTTTGCAGGTCTGGCAGCGACAAAGTCTGCTAGAACCCAGGAGCTCTCCTCTCTCTGGCTCCCACAGAAGCTATTCGTTCAAGGCCATGTCACGAGTAAGCTATTATCGTCAGTTGTTCATAATAGCAAGCCTTGCAGCACCCCTGTTTTGCGAAGACATAAGTATCCATCTCAAGCCACAGAGCTTAACCCTTGGGCAAACTATGTAGAGTGAACAAACACAGCTGAAAATGTCACAGAAAGTTCAGATTCTTTCCTGAAACCAGAAAGTACCTCCCTTCTCTCCCCTCTCACAGACCAGAAGAAGTTATTCTCATAGCACGGTCCTGTACAACAGGTTAGGAAATTTTACCCCTCAATTACTGCCCAGCTCTCCCGCCCACAGAGTATTTACAGAGACCACCTGCTTTCTGTGACAGCTGCCATATCTTTAGGCAGAAACAAAGCCGCTGATACTGCTCAAAATGGCTCAAATCCATTTTGACAACGACTGTTACAGCCAGTTTTATCTCAAAACCAAAGTGCCACAATGAGGTTGTAAAAAACTGACTTGTTTTTGGAGTGCTGTGTATTACAACTCTAGCATTTGCCAAAGAAATCAACACATCATTTCATTTTTTTTCAGAAAAGACACATCTTTGAGTCCTTGCCACAAGAAATGTTTTTGTCCTACATTTTTGATAACATCCCAGAACATTTTTCTCCTCCCTTAATTAAAAAGTGGGTTTTTTCCATAGCTTCCACACAAACAGCAAAGGAAATCCAAAATGTTTCTTATAATACAACTTTCAATGAAGAACTTGCTACTGATACTGACCTTGTTACAGTCAAATTCTCCACAACAGATTTTTCTCTTCACTATGTTATGGTTGTCCCCAGTGCTTCACATAATCACATTATGGTTGCTATTTCCAATTCAAATTTATCTGACTAGAGGTTCTAGCTATTGCTTCCCGTTATGACTTTCTCACGTACCGCAATTTCCTTGGTATTTTCTCTCTGCAAAGGTACTTGACCATTATGATTAAGTTATGTTCCATCCCAGTCATCTTTATGCTAAACCAAGTTTCACATTGCAAGGTATCCCTTCCAGCCTTCAAATTAATTTTTCCTTTTTTTTTTTTTTTTTCCCCAGCACTCTCTCCAATTTATTTTTTCCTTCTAAAAAAATGTGGCTGTTCAAAACTACACAATGCAGAGAGATAAAAGTCATCTCGCTGTTGTTCTGTCCGCATTTATCAGGAGCAAATAATTCCTTTTTTACAGCATCAGTCTGAAGGGCATGGTGACACACAGGAAAGAGAAAATTCTACATAATACAAGCTTAAACTTGAATATTGACCTATACAATTGAGTAATTTTATGCATTTAAGTATTTGCATGGTTTCTAAATCTGAATGGCACAAACATTATAGATGTGATGTAGCAACTGCCACTTAGGCCAAAATTAAGAGATATTAAAATATATAAAATAATGGTCTATGTCTACAAGACTGAAAGGATTTTTCAGATTTTAACAAGCAAAACAAGTTTTACTCCTTAAGTGACTTGATACCAGCAACACTAAGCCAAGAAAAGCTTATCAGGACAATGCCGTTTATTTAACAGAGTTTACAAATATTATTTGTCCAACTCGCTTTCAGGATTAATCTTTTAAAAAATCTACCTTTGGCCTATGTATTTGGACTAATTTCCTTTTGGTTAGACGCACAATACTTAACATCAAATATTTGAGTCAAAAAGACAGGAGGTAGTGACTGATTCTAAACAACAACATACCTCTGTAGCAAGCTACTAATAGCTATAATTTAAAACTGCTATTTTTTCAATAGCCACTGAACTAAACATCACATCAGTCACTGACATTAAATATTTCTGAAACAAAATAACACATCTATATCAAAAAGCTTAAGTCTACAGAAGCAGAAGTCAAAGTGTGACTTCTAACAAAATCTGTTATCATCTGTAGACACCATACGTGTCAAATTTTGTATGAAAACACTGCTTTACAGAAGGACCAGATAGGTCTTCCCCCCCACATCTGTTTATATTTCTGCAGAATTTATCTTCATGATTTTTGAAGAATCTTTCTTTCTTATGGAGGAAATATTTGACTGGACGTAGCCAAAAAGGCTACAATGTCTTAAACATGAAAGAAATTTATTTGTTTTATTTAATTTTTTTTGAGCACTCTGTAGGGTTTTTCCCCTCTTTTTTCTCCATAAGTAGAGGCAATTTCCTACGCTATCATGGCGATTTAGATAGAGGTACACAGAAGTGCACAGGTACTTCCTGCCTTTGCCTGGGCTTAGCTTTTAAAACAAGACAAGAAATAGAAATACTTAGCATCTGCCCTTTCTAACATTTAAACAACAAAGATGATGCCCAGAAATTTTTTAGAAGGTTCTTCAGTCTTTCAGTTTCTCCTTTTAAGTACAACAGATTTTATATTTTAGATTATTCTTAAATATAGTGAATCTGAACTAACAATTTCACATCTAAATCTCTCAAATTTTACATATGCCTCTGCAAGCACCAATTCCTGACTGATCTGCTGGCGGATCTGCTAGTACCAGAAACAACAAAACATTTTTTCCAGAGGTCTCTAGTAGTTCTTTTTCACATTCCATTTCCATTAGAAGTTCTTTCTTCAAAACAGCATTTCTTTCCTGCATCTGTTGAACCATTCCTGTGTTGACAAGTTCCTCTTGTAATAAATGATGAGCATCACTAGAGCTGGCTATAAAGCTGGTGGAAAGCAAGAAAACACTTAAACACATTCACTTCTAGGTTTTGCCAAAATACGCACTGATGAAAACACGAAAGCCTGAAACTGTGGACACCTCTGTACCCCACAGTCGGTGGTGCATATTGCAAAGGCACATTTGGAAACAGAAAGAGCATATCATCTTGACGGTGGGCCAGCACGCGGGCTAAAATGCTATAGAGCCAGAACGCACCAGGGCATAATGCACTGCCAGTGTGATGCCTTTGTCTGGTGATGCACACCTGCTGCCCGGCTCTCGTACGTGAGGAGCCCTTGCCCTTACCAGGCATGGACATCTCCACACGCTTAGCTGTGTCTGAGCATTGCGGGCTGTGGTCTTGTACCACTGCTCAGGTTTGACCAGGGGAGGCCACCCCATGGCCTTGAGCTGGCCTCCCTAAGCCTTGCAGCAATGGCAGCTGGGGACAAACTGTTAACCGCTCCTACTGCCAAGGGCAGCACCTAACGTCCCATTTCCACTTGCTTAGAAACTAAAAGAACTGTGGTCAGTATTTTCCACATCAAACCTTTGGTGCTGTAGTCTTTCAGGAAGTGAAACCTGTCTTATGGAAAACGGAAGCCTTCTCTTATAAAACATGCAAACAGTAGCCAATAATTACTACCTGAGAGAGAAAGTACATGTTTACCTCATTATGAAGAGCTGACAATGGTAAATGGCATAAATCTTACTGAGGTGTGCACGAGCTTCACGAGAGCAAGCCAGGAAATACTGTTTGGTGCAGTCCCCTACTGACCCTATGGATTAAATAAGGGGGTTACGTACAAGCTGCAAATGAAACAGGATCTGAGTTACTGGAGAACAGAAACATTGAGTACATCTGCAGCGTTACTATGAAATCCTGCTCTTACAAACCAGCCACCTCAGACAACGGACATCTTTTACAGAGTTCATTTCCCACCCCTGCTCATAACCATTATCTAATAAAAACAAGCCCTCTTTCCATAACGCTCATCTTCATCAATCCTGTGGCAGAAATGGAATATTTTTTCACCTCTTGAAGGCAGAACAGTTCCAGTACGTCTTCCTGAACATGGCAGAAGTGTCATTGATAAACAAATGTATGGTTTCTCCCTGACAATATTCAGTAGAGCACTCTGGATCTCACCGCTTTCATTTTCAGAGCAACTCTCCGATACAGTATCCACAGTTAGGAGAGTACAAGATATGAGACACAATAACTTGCAGATTTGCAAACAAAAATCACTTAAATACTTATGCATTTGCATTATTATTTTTTAATATAAGCACTCCTCTCTGTAGCCTAACAAGAACATGCATATACATGAGGCACCTAGCAGAGAAAGCGAAACTTAAAAACAAACAGTATCTAAATCTGTGGTATGATCCAGAGTGCCCCATTCCTAACAGTTACCAACCGCGGCACTTTTTAAAGAAACTCCAAAGACTTATCTATAACAAGTGACTCCAAGGCAGTAACCAGAAGCCAATGCTATAAACTCACCCAGCTCATTCCTGCCATGGCATTTTCCAGGCTGCATCAAGGGTTTCTCATGGCCTTCTGAGATGACTGGAGCATACACAGAAAGCACTCAGCACGCCCATACAAAGGAATGAAGATATCTATGGTGAACATATCAAAAGGCTAAACTTGTCTTCACTTGCAAACCTAACAATCATTTTTCTAAGACTACTTCTTGTGTGTGTGTGTGTGTGAAGAAGGCAAAATGATTAAGTTCAAAAGGTTATTTCTTTCTTTACTTCAACCGATCATTTCTCCTCTTTTGTCTTTTGGCTGACACAAAAAAGGATGGGACAACTGCAGAGGCTTATCTTTCCTCTGTTTCACAGGTCTTATCTACCATCTCTTTTTCCATCCCTCCAAACAGAAAGTGTCTGTTTTATAACTATTTCTAACCATTTCCAATGGCTAAAAATTCCCACATGCTTCCCCAGAGCCTGTAGCTCTAAAAGAGCAGTGGCCATGAGATAACCACCGCTGCAGCCCTCAAAGTAACACTGTCACTGCGAGTAAAATTACTTGTGTAAATAGTGTCAGCAGAAGGTGTGGGAAGGGAAAGAAGGTATTACACCTCCCAAGAAGACCTGCCACATCTACAAGTATCACGTTCTGTGCTGCTCAGTTTCCTGGAATCTCCTTCTGTATCTGTGTGAGCTCTGTCCTGCAACAGCCAATTCAACTCCCTCTTTCCCCCATCTCCTGAATACAAGAGTTGGGCAGCATTAATATTGAAATAGGTATTTCTTAAGTAAAGAATTCAAAACTTTTTTTCCCTCTTAGGAAATGTTAACTGAAGTAACATCTCTCATTATTATATAATCCCTATGTTTTAGGTAAATATTTGAATGTACTATTGAGACCACCAAGCACACACGTGAAATCCCACAGTCTGAGGACTCCAGCATGCCGCAGTTTATTTCCTCTTTGTTGTTACTGTAACTTTCTTACTTAATCACCCAGCTATGAAAGCCCCAACATATGCCTCTCATCTTGTTGTACATCTTCAAATCCCTTTGACCTATTTTACAAACAACTGCAACCAGCAGACTAATAACAGAAAAGCTTTCTGCCCGCTTCACACAGTACAGCCAACAGTAATCATTTCCAGAGAAAAAGCAGTAAAGGTAATTGCATTCCAAGTCCCTAAATTCTCTCAAATAGACATGCCACTTGAAACAAGTAAAACTAGTTACAAAGAAATAGCAATTCCTCAAACCAAATCCTGTTTCAGAAGAGGTAGCCTTCACCTCTTTGAAAAAAGCATCTCTTCTGATGCTGATTCACCCCTCTTTAAAGCCTTGTCCCTGCATACACGGAAGCCAGAATGAAAAAGCAAAAGTTGCACATGCTCGAACACTTTAGAGATCATCATCTTCACTGTGCTCTCTACCTACTGGAGTACCAACTTCTGCAAATACAAGTAACTCCACATATAATAATTTTTAAATGTTAATTTGTCTGTGTCATGAATACAGATATGGATGCCTTTCAAGTTTTTTCACATGAGATGTGCTATCTGATGTGGGGGAGAACTATTTGATGTGATAGTGAAGGACTCAGGATCATGGGCTTTTTCCAAGGACATGCAGTGGATAAATACTGAAACTCAACTGCTTTCCATCATTCCTTTTAACTGAATGAGTTAACACAGAGAGACCTGAACCATCATGGCTGGAACTGCCGACTGTGGCCATGATAAAGATGCTCCCTATTTCAGCAAAATCAAACGTGCAGCCAAAAAAGGCAGACTAAGAACAAACTAAGAAACAGAAAGTTCTCAGGGTACATGTGCACCACCCAGTGAAGACCTGTGGGAGACATCTAGCTAGTCCTGAAAACAAGGCACTCTGCTACTGCATCAGTCTCACTACACTATCACAGTTCTCCGCTTAAGTTCATTATCTTGATTAGTATATGAATTACTGAATTAACTAAAGAAGGCTTAAGGTGACTACAGATTATTCTCTAATTCTTCTCATCTTCAGTAGATTTGTATCATTCTGTCACTCCAGTAAGCTTTTTACATGAGAAACATATTTGTTCATATTCAGAGCAGTACAGCAATATTTTTTCTCTTTCTTGAACGACACTGGATCTCCTTGGTGACTCTAAAAATCCAGATTCTTGCTATTTTCTCTCATTTTCACTGCATGCCTAAGTCTTCCTTGCCATGTGGTATGAACTACACAGCTTTACAGTATTTCTGTCTGAACTTGCAAGTTCAGACACCCACAGTGCCTGTAGGTAATAGAACAAAGTCTTCCATCCAGCTTCATCAATCAAAACAAAACAATCCACTTCCCATGAGCTAAAACTGCACGCAGTCGGTCACCATTGCATAAGGAAGGTTGTCTTGGCAATTCCTCAAAACCCTTCCATACATGTTGGAGTTAGATGTATCTAATCACCTTAGTCATATGCTATACACATGACAACCTGAGATCTAAAAAACAGCAGATCCCACTCTGAGTTTCCTACTGCTTCAGCCATTTTTGTTAACCTTAAGCTTTAACAGTATCAGCAGGTTTTGATTCTGATATACCCTGAAAGTTGCACACAGGATGGGGTCGCTTGCTCTCCAACTTCTTCCAGTTTGATCTTCTCACTCTGCATTGGGATAAGAAATTATATGCAATACAAAATGTTATTTTCACGTTTGTCCTACCAGTCAATTAGTAGAGCAGCGGCTCTCCATGGTTCTTACGGGTGAAGTTGTTGAGCCATCACCTTTGTCTTGTACTCCTGTAGTTTTGGTGTGTAAAACAATCAGTTCATACTGCTCCATATTAAACTCTCTAAGCAAAATTTAAACACCAGGGAAAATACAAAGATCTTTCTATTTTTACTAAATTAGCTGATGGAAAAGTCTCTGGACTAAACCTGTTTACAGTTATCATTTCCCATTAACCTTACCACACATTCTGAGCAACACTTCCATATCACCTCTTCTGGAGAAATAATTACCTCACTTTAATTTCTGAGTTTAGTGATTTATTAGACTTTCCTAATAAAAAACCCAACCAGTGTCAGGAATTCCCAAGTACTTGATGCTATTACTCAAGAAATAAATAACTAATGACTTGACAAGTCTTTTTAAGATCCAGCCAGAGCAATCACCCATGCATGAATTTCATCCTTTTACCTTGAATTTGGTCTCCTGCGAGCTCTGCCAGGATTGTGGCAAGACCACACTGGACCTTACACATAAGCTGCCATAGAGCATCTTCACATATGACGCAGAACATATATGAAATACAGGGGAATAGTAACAGTAGCCCAGTCACCCAGTTCTAATTAGTAATCTTAGAGTGTTCCCTGCTACCATACATCTCAGACTTAGATAATTTCCAATTGCGTGTTCATATTTTACAAATGCTCTTGAAGTTATAAGGAATTGAAATTGCAAACTCAGAGGGAAGGGCTTGTTTGATCTTAGTCTGATACTTGAAAAAATGCAGAATTGTTAAGTTTCACAGTGACTGTAGATCAACACCAAACAAAAAACACAACAGAATTTGTCCCTCTACTCTGAACTTAATAGTTTCTGCCCAAGAAAGGCAGAAAAGAAGTTTGTAACTGTACAATAAGAATGAAAAGTTGCACAAACTTTACTTTGGAGATGCTGTAGTCTATAAGCAGAATGGCATAATTTTGGTAATTACTTTGTCCAAAAGTTAGGACAGCTATAATGAAGTTTCCTGGTGACATGAATCTGGAAGGAACTGTCAGCAGTGGAGGATTACAATGTACTCAATGGAGAACTGTGGTGATGCTAAGGACTAGGATAAAAAGAAATTAGGTAAAACTATAAAACCACATATTGAGGGACCCTCCCTAATAGGACAGGAGCTTTTCACCTGGAAACAATGGATATCAAAATTAACATGTCCATATCTACAAAAAGATGATAACGAATGTTAAGAAAGGCAAACATGACCATGTTACACATCAGCAAAGTTATGCCCAATGGAGCAAAGGAAGTAGAAACACGACCGAACAAAGTCTTGCATGAGACTGAATAGAAAATACCATGTACCATCCTTGTCCATTTTATTGCAGAAAGAGTAATACACCCTGTAACAGGTGCATGAAGTGTTACTAGCACTACTAGCAGAGGAGATGGAAAGGAGGGAGTCCTGCAGGAAACTACAACTGCTGTTTTTCTTCACTTGAAAGGGTTATGTTAACATCTACAAGCTTAGAGGACGAAGAGCTATTTGAACTACAAAAAGACTGTGGCACAAGAACAAAGATTAATAAAGATGCTAGAGTAAAAAGTTCCAGCTGGAAATGAGAGGAATTTTCTGAACGTCGAAGCAGTATTGTTTGGTAAGCAACTTTCAGAAGGAATGCAAAAGTAAACAAACCTAACTAGCTTTAAAACTACTTTAAAATGGATTATAGGAGGTAGATGCTTACAGTAGCAGGGGCTGGACTACAGGGTCTTTTCCTCCTGTATTTCTAGCTTTGATTTCTGTATTACATAGTGTTCAACTCTCTAGCTCTGTTCAAGAGAAAAAAAAGAACACTTGAGACTTTTTCAGGTAGCATTCTCAATTTTCTCAGTTCGGCAGCCTGACAACCTAGTTGATACCACCGGTTATTCTTTTCCCCAGTATCGCTGGTGTCTGTAAAAGCATCCTAGAGCACAGTATTTGTGAACAAACCTGTAATCATTATGTGCTTATTGATTCATACATATTCTTAGAAGAAAAAACAAGGGCAGGGATTTCAGTTGCTGGGCAACACTCACCCCCTCCACAATCTCATGTCGCTGCCAGAGTATGCAAATTGGGATAAGGAACTCTCCAAAAGGCAGTAAGCTTTCAAAGTGACAACCTGAAGGAGAAAGTGCACTGAAGCAGGACACCCAAGAACAGTGCTCAGCCCTTAGCTCATGTTCCTTGAGTGGAATGTCTTTAAGTATATTATCTTAAAAACATCCCTCTGCAGTTTCAAACCTATTTGCAAGCTCCACCATCTAAAAAAACCCCAATGATCCATGAATAGAAAAAAAAAATAAATTGCTAAGAAGAAGGTGAGAGTTCTCACCTCAGCTACCAATCAGAGTTGAAAGACTGCACCCAAAAGTTTCAATACTATTACTCTTCCCATTTGTGTTCCGGGCTTACAGCTGCAGCAACACATCTAAATAGATAGAGTAGGGTTTCAGCACAAGATCATTCCCCACACAAATCCAGTCCTTCACGTTACAGCTCAAAAAACACACAGCGGCATCAACTGGTACAAAACGCACTGTGGAGCCACAGCCACATGACAATAGTCTTCATTTCAATAAAACCTACTTCAGATACTTCCAAAACGTCTACCACTAATTTTTTCTCTCTTAAATTCGTATGTCCTCTTTATTCTTTTCAATCTGCAGCAAATTATGTATGGTGAGCTACATTAAAAGAAACAATCACTTGTAATAAGAAAACACTACAAGCTAGACCACCTCATTGGCTTTAAGCCACAAATACTCAACAGGTGAACTGCACTTCATCACTGCGGACTTCTGGCAAAGGGCAGGTTTCATACTCTGTTACTGAAGGCCAACATCTGCACAAGATGTGTGGGATGTCTCTTCAAAGATGGCACTTTATTTCTGCCCTGAACATACAAATACAATTTGGAAGTTGAAGTCAGCATTTGGAAGTCAGCATCAGATTATTTTTTTTTTCAACTTTCAGCTCCTGACAACACAACAAGAGCTAACAAACAGAAAAAAAAAAATCCTCATGTTTTCAGCAAATTATGCCACATCATCTTGAAGTTTCAGTTGAATTTTAAAATTCAAGTGTAAGTGATAAAGTCAACAACTTGTAAAGAAGCAAGTTTGCTGATGTGCGCTAGTAAAAGCTGCTTATTTTGGTCCAATTCAGACAACGCCAAAAGAGTAGGTTTGATTACATTCAGAGTCTTTGCTGTAATTACACATCCAGAATCACCACAGTGTGGCTTACTATTCAAAAACAAACAGCTTAGCCAATGTGCTTATCGAAAGGGAAAATAAAGGTAAGCTATTTTAAACAACATACCAAATATATTCAGTAGTAGAGACATATATAGAATGTGGGTTGTCTCCCCCACCTCCAGGTTCTAATTATGTTTCCCTCTACTGAATTGTTGCCACAAAAATTCCTGAAATGTCAACAGGTCTAACATACAGGAAAAAAATGAAACAAAACATCTTAACCACTGTATTGAAAAGGTTCTCAGCATCTGTGGAAGATGCACATGGCAGAACAGTGTTTTCACTCTCAGCTTTATGCTACAAATGCTTCCATAAAGTTACCTACTTGATGCACATATTTTCAATGCTCCCATAGAATGCACTATAAAAACAACTGACATCTGTGAAGTTCAAAAGACAAAGACAGCACTCCTGGGGAACTCAGCAATGCTTAAATTGAGAAGTTTGCTGCAATCAGTTTTCAGACCTAAAAAGCATGTCGAAACTCTAATCCAGATTATGATTTCCAGCTTTTGTAAATGCCATTCTCCAAGATCTGCAGAAAGAGCACATTGAACAAAAAGTACTTCTTGAATTTCAAGTTCCCAGTTTTATTATCATCATACAAAACAAACTAACAAACATTTACTTTCCCATTCAAGTGTTAACACAACTAGAAGCACCATGATGAAAACAGCTAGGACAGATGGGATCTGGTATCATAATCAAGGCCAGAGTGCCCCTTTTGATAGGCAGGAGATTGTTTAGAAAATTCACAAGCACCGTCTCTGTACATTTACATCTAAATCCAAAGACAAAGTTAAGGATAAGCATTAGTAAATGCAGTTTACATATTCTTAATTTAGCCAATACATGATTTATTTCCATATCTCATGAAGTAAAATTTGTTCCGTTTGTTTATGATTTCACTACTAGTAACTCCATGATTTAGGATGGGAGAGGACACAGCCTGTGAGTGTGTTTCAGGACTGGTGCAGCCACACAGGTGTTGCACAAACAGCACCATCTTCAGCCTCTGCACCCCAATACCCTTGTCCACAGCTTGTAGATTCTCTGCAATACACAACTTATTCTAACACATGCGCCCCCCGAAAGCTAACTTAGAGCTACAGCGTGCTGGTCCAAATGCAGTCAGTGTCACTGCAAGAGTGGTTGGCCATCTAGACCAGAGCAGGGTTCGTGCAGTTTGGAGAAAGGCAAGGATTTTGTACATAGTGTAGGTCCCCTGTTGGTAAGGCTGAATGAACACCTTCTGGTCAACAAGTCACAAGCATTTATGTGTTTACTCCCACAACCTTCAAGCCATTTTAAATGTTGATGGTAGCATTCACTAGTGTAAGAGCTACACACAAGCCTGTCATTCTGCAACGGTCAGTGTAGCCAATTCAGCATTCACTCAACTAGTATTACTCAGCTAATACAATTCATTACTTTAACAGATAATACTGACTACACTATTCCTAAGTAAGTCGTTGGCACTAGTAGAAAATCTCAGCTCCGGCAGGATGACATCCTCAGCCCAACACACACTATTGGCATACCCAAGGGAAGCTGGCTTTTCTTCGCATCCTTTACTCTGCTTCCAACTCTAGATGTCTGCCAGCCAACATGACCAGGACACGGCCTGTAATTACCAGAAGACATGGCTACAGCATGTCCAAAACAATATTATCTTGCATCTGCTCTTTTTATTCTGCTTTTTAAACATTCATAAATTTTTCCAGCTGTTCAATATTACTAGAAGCTTTAATACAAAAATCTGTATTAGAATCTTGATTTATTTCACAAAAATAAAGAACCTTCTAATTGGTCAAAGATGTGCCTGTCCGAGGAGCCATCAGATTTCCAGAATGTCAGAAGAAAACAACTGAGTGGATGCTAACACTGAAGCACAGACAAAATGCATGAATTACTATGGTGCCAGAAGTCTAAAGTAACAGAAAAAAAAGCTGTCAACTAAAATAGGAACACATCTAAAAGGCTACCATTTCTGAAAAACCTTCAAAGTTTTATTTTGCTACTGCTAATGTTCTCTCTCTCTCTTCAGCTTTGCTTGTGTGCCACTGCCACCACCATACTTGTCACAATAGAATTTTTAAATGCTTTCCCCAGAAAACTAGAAGTGGCCAGGAAGTGTCAGGCTCTTTTACCTCCTTGCAACTAGAACAAAAAGAAAGCATCTTCTGTGTCTTTTAAATAAGTCTCATGAATTATAAAACTAAACCCAAATTAATAGTTTTGTGCCTTCTATAATCGCTTTTTCCCTCTCTTCCTAAACTGTGAGACATTGCAAAAATGTTATTGCAACGACTAACGACGGTGTTAATTAAACATAAGTTTTCTTTTGAGTATTCATTTTGTTTCAAACTACCTAATATGGCCACACAAGAACCACTTCGGACACAACCAACTGAAATACATTTTCCATTAAATGTATTCACATCTCATAACATTCACAGAAGATGTTACTAAACTCAGATAACTATTTTGCCACGTCCTTTATAAGATTTGTTGCCAAATGCCATGTTAGCACTATTTCTCCGTCTATTGCTGAACATTTTATGTTGGTGCCTTGGACAAGTTATACTCAGAACTATACCCAGTGACGAGGACCACTGTTCTGACCGGGGCTGCCCCACAGCCAGGTGAGGTGATGGACTCCAGGATACTGAGTCCAGGGACAGATTCTCCCTGCCATCTTCCTGGCAAGGAAAGAATTTCCAGGAGCAAGGTGTCAGTGAAGGAGCAGACAGACAGATCACAGCTGCATGTTAGTGACCCTGTCAAAAAACAATGTAAAACATTACTTTGTATGCCTGGCAAGAGCAGCACCCAAGTTTCTGAAAGCAGCAAACAAGTTGCAACTGCTCTTGAAAATCACCAGGTTTTATGCAGAAAACAAAACACCACATGCACCTGGGAGGAGTAAACTCTACTCCCTCAGTAAACCAGAACTTTGTAACATGAACCCAGAAACAAGTTACCTCTTTGGAAATTAAGGCAAGCTACACATTTTTTTTCCTGACTGACAAACTATATTCATACTACCTAGAAAATGCCACTGTTACACCCTTTCTAAAATACAGTGCAATGACTAAAATATAACGAACAGGAAATAAATGCCCTTTTGGCTTGGAGGAAATAAAGTGTTAAGGTTATTTTTGTGGAGTTAAAAAACAAGATACTGTATCCTGTGGCATCTGGAACAAAACCCTGTAAGTTCTCAGTAATAACTGATGGACTTAATGCTACATAAAAACTTGGAGTGACTTAAAACAGTCATTGGAAGTCAGATTTTACAGCAGTATTGAGTTTATCTTCACCAGAAGATGGTTAGTCAAGAGTTTCTAGTTTGTCAAAACTTTTGAACAACAAGTTCAACGTACCTTCCAGTGAGACATAGGGTTATATTTGGCATGCCGTGATGCACATAAAAAGATGCATGAATGAACGGTTTCATACCTATCACTCTTTATACTCAATGCTTTATTTTTTTCTTATAGTGTGGTTTCTCTAATTTTAGTCACAACTTACTCTTTTATTTTAAATCTGTGACATGCAGATTCAGTCTTATCTGAAATGTGACACATACTATTTGCTCCTTAATGAAGGGGTCATGCTTCCCGCAATGCAGACACCCACTAAGTAGAAATATTTTATTAGGCCACTGCCACTTATTTTTACACTGTTTTCCTCAAAATCCAGGTGAGCCATCCTATAAGGTCTCTTTGGTCAACACACACTCACCAAGTAGCATCAGGGATGCTGACTGCAGAATACCGGACCAACAATCCCTATTGAACAAACACTGACTGCAACAGCAATGTGTAAAAAATGCTACAAGTGTAAAGGTAAAAAAAAAATAACAGGTGAAGTTACCCTAAAAGAAAAAGTAACAATACGTTGGTTTTGAGTTGAGAAATCTTTAACCTTATAGATCACTTAGAAAAGCTTACTTCCATACATAAAATAACCAAAAATATATAATTCTCGCCCGAAACCAAAGAGCAAAGGAGCCGAGGCGGGTGCTGCTGCCTTTGAGCTATGCTATTTTTCAGAGTGCAGCTGTTCCCTCTCTCGGTTCTGTTTGTACATTAGCTGGCAGCTACAGCCGGCTGCATTTTTTGAGAGAGAGAGGATTTTGATGCAAGTCCAACAGTAAGCAGTGGTTATTTGTTCTCTTTAGATTGTGGGGTTTTCTTTACTTTTAGCAGTAAATGTCAGCTATGTGATGACAATTAAAATGCATTTCAAAATTTATAGACCATATTGATATTCACTTTCAGTAAGCCAGATTCAAATGCACATCCAAATTCTTTCTTTAAGAGAAAAGCAAGAGATATCCAGAAATTCCTGCAATGTGAAACATTTCTCCTTAAAGCTTAAAACAATGCTACCTTTCTGGAATACCATCTGATTCCTGGTTGTTTCTAGATACTTGCTCATGTGTTGCAGAGAATGGCACACTGACAGAAATAAGCTTAAAGTCAAGTAATTTCTCATTTCCCCTCTCCATAGCTATAAAAGGTTCCTTCTTTGTAAATTCCTGTCTATCTAAATCAAAGTCCGCATTTCATGAAGTTTACTTTGTATTTAATAATAATGAACAATGTCTCCTAGACTGTTTCCTCTTTCTGATCTCAAACATTCTTTTTAAGATATCTATACTGGGATTTTAGTGTTAGTTTCTATTTCTGTTTCCACAACCCTGTTTTGATTATCTAGGTTTTTAACTTCAAAAATTCTTCCCTTAGTTAGTAAGAAAATGACAATCCAACTGGGGCACAACATAAAAAAATCTTATTAAAAATATGAATCTCCTACAGGTAAGAACAAGAAAACACATCATCATTTTCCAAATAGTAAACTCGGTCACAATGTAAGGTTCTGCACATATTTTAAGAAGATAAACTTTAATTTCTACTGCAACTTGAGAAGAAGTTCTTTGGGCTATGCTTACACTCCTGCCTTTCCAAGAAAAGGTAGGCTGGAAGAGCAAACTCAGTGCATGAGGGAATGCCAGCTGCTAGCATATCATAAAATTGCCATCTCACCACTTACCAAAAGGTTACCAAATGTTACCAAAAGGTTGCTTAATGAAAATTTCCTATTCCTTGCAACAGAATGTATAGTTCCACAGAGCAAGGAAGTGTAGCTTTGTGAAAATGGCATATGAGTCTACCATATGAAAGCAGGACTGAATATTCACGGTAGAGGACCAATGCTTATCTGTGTTTCTAAGTCTGTTGCCACTGTTTATTTCTCAAAGCAGAGAATCATCTGCTTTAAATGACCACTGGGCAGTAGTGCAGTAGTGTAGTCTCCCTTCCCTCCTAAGAAGACCCTTTCGCCTTGCTTGTGCTTGCAGTCTGGGCGCTAGCATCCTCCAACATCACTGGGTCTAGTTTACATCAGAGCCAGCTGAAGTGACACTGAAACAGCAGAAAAGCTTTTCGTTTCTTTCTTAAACAAGACAACCCACCACACTGAAGTACACTAATCTTTTGCATGGCTTGCAATTAATAGGGCACATCTCCGCTCCCAGAGCAACAAAAGCGTTTGCCAGTTTTAAGGGACAATTACACAGGCCTGTTATCTGAGAATTGCTACCCTTGTTTTACCTACTTGAGTAATTAAAATTTTAACAGACAATTACCCTTCCACAAAGGTCACAATTCATTGTTAAAGTATTTAATCCTTCTTATTTTCTTTTGTTTCCTAGTTTTGGAGTGTTGGGGTTTTTTTGGCATCTTTCACCTCTCACCCAACGGTTATTCAGTAAGGCTGAGAAGTCACTGTTAGCTGTTTTGTCCTTTTCCTGCTGCTCTAACTCAGATGTTCAGAGATGTTTAGTAGGCAACCCAGCGGGGAGAGCTATGGAGAAGAACGAGAGAAAGCAAAGCCTTTTAAAAGGGGAAAGTACTTGGAATCTGTTTAAATGGAGAACATCACAAGAAAGACTTCTATGATCTATTAAGATTCTCGAGGAAAAGAAGGGGGGGGGCGGGAAGAAGAAAAAAAATCAGTGAAATACAATTCTGCACCTCAATTCTATCATTTGAACTACTCACATGAATTATTTGTCAACTTGCAATGTCATCGTGTTCACTGAATCTCTGCAAAGATATCAGCGCCTGCCCTGATGAAACAGCACTGATCCTTTCAGTCTTAAGCCTTCAAAGGTTTTCTTTAAAACTTCTTCAGAATCTCTTAGCCAGTTAACTAGATCTAGTTAATGCATGCAATTTACAGGGGGGCTGTAGGAAAAGGGATGCAAAAGTACTCAAGTTGCTCTTCCTCCACTCCCTGAAACAGATAGAGTGCTGAAAAAAAAACAAGAAAAATTCCTTCAGATAGGAATGCTTACCAGTGCCAAATATGAATGTCATGTGTGAAGGAAAATTTCAGAATATTACTGCTCATCTGAGTAAATAAATTAACACAACAGCAATTCCACTCCCAATCCACATGTATTTCAAGCTAAGCCTGCTATAATTTTTTTAAAGTTAAACTATAATTGAAAAAATTCTTTGTTTACTTTTGTCTCCTTCAAGACTCCCATCCTTGGCACAGCCATCTGAATAAGATCCAACTTGCCAGAGGTATCAATTTCATCGAAACAAATCTGCTTCAATATTTTTCACTTGAAAGAAATTAGACCATGCCTTTGTAAGACAGAATCACACTGGAGTCAGAGAAACAAAACAAGCAGGCTAGATTCTGTCCAACTTTAGCTAGGAGACTGAAGCATCATTTCTCTTGAAGTTAATACATCCTAGAGGCACAATGGATTTACTGTACTACTTCCCTGTTCTAAGAAATTGCTCTCCTACTGACCCAAGAGGAAAAGCACACAAAGTAAGAAGAAATAGGGGAAAAAATGCTGACGTTAAAAGTGGTAAAAGATAACTGGAATTGCTAAAGAGCATTCCCTTCTCAACTTGATCATATAAATCCTCTGTTGGATTTCCTATCCGTTCTCTCTCCCTCAAACACACAACACACAAAACAACACACTATCTATAACTCTTTTTTGGAAAACTTTATTTTGTAAAATATATACAGAATATAGTCAAACAGCACTTTTAAAATGTTTTCAGCTACAGTAAATTGTAGGTCTAAATGATTTTGTTTCCTAAGCTCAAGTCCAACTGAATAGTTAACCATGTATAAAACATAAATCTAAATTTACTATCAAAGTCACTACTTCTTTTCCTCTTCAATCACTCGCTATGATCCTTCTTTGAGAAGGACATGATGCAAGACAATAGGCAGATGTCACACCACTACTAAAAGAAAGAATACCATGATCAAGAAGTTTGCTGCAGCATATTCTTCCTTCCAGTTTAAAAGAATGGGTAATATTCAAAATACCTGAAGTTAAGTAGTTAGCAGTCAAGTAGTCTGTCCTTCCCTTTGCAACACAAAAATTACATTCTTCCATGTTCAATTAATCAGTTCTTAGAAAATAATTTTCCAAAGTCTTGAAAAAAATTCAAGTCTTAGAAGTGGTTCATGAATGCAGCATGCAATTTTGATGTTATCAATCTCCTTTAGTCTGAGACCGGTACTAAGACTCAAGCTATGTTCCTAGACCTGCCACTAATCAGCAACATGTCCATGATGTCCATCTTCCTTAACACATGCATACAATAGATCCTAAGAAGCTCCACAAAAAGTACACTACCAAAAATAGTGAAAACCGGCTACATGCACAGGATTCTCTTCTCACAGTAATTGAAGTTTTAATTTTACAAAATCTCATCTACAGCGAGCTATAAAAAGTAGTATGATGAATCCTTTTTCTATGCCTTTTCACTTCCTAGCACAGAGAGGATGATTTTTCTCCACATTTCATGCTAGAGCTAACTTTTCACTCCTACTCCTAGCCAAATTTCTGAAAGGACAGCAGACACTGTCAGATTCCAGCACCACAGCCCCACGGCATGGTAGGGTGGGAAGGCACCTTGGCAGCGCCTCTTGCATAAAATAGCGGAGGGTTGATGTTTAAATGTTATTTCCTGCATTTCAGTCTGTGTGCACTGCCCTCTTGTCTTGTCACTGGGTATTAGTGGGAAGAGTTTGGCTCCATCTTCTTTATTCCCCCCAAGTGGTATTTGTACACATTGGCAAGATCATTTTTTCCAGGCTGAACAGTCCCACAGCCCCGCCTCACACGACATATCCAGGGTCAAGTCTTCCTTGCCTGGGAGTTCTGAAAGCAAATCTCACCAGTAAAGTCTGAGGTGAATCATAGAACATTTTTGGTTGAAAGGAACCTTAAAGATCATCCAGTTTCAACCCCACTGCCATGCATGGGGACACCTTCCACTATATCAGGTGGCTCAAAGCCTTGAATGCCTCCTGGGATGCGGTATTCATGACTTCTCTGGGGAACTTGTTCCAGTGCCTCAGCACTCTCACAGTAAAAAATTTCTTCCAAATGTCTAATCTATATCTACGTTGAAGCTGAAGATAGTATTGAGTACTTCAGCAGCTTCAGTTCCAATTCAGAAGCAGGCTCTCATTTCCTCTGCTCTTCCTTTTGCTACTGATACACCTGTAGGAGCCCTTGTTCCCCTTCGTGTCCTTCACTAGATTCAACTGCAAGTGGGCTTTGGCTTTCTTAACCCCATCGCTGCACTCTCAGTTTCTCCGAACTCCACCTCGGAAGGATTCAATACAGATCTTATCAGAAAGTCATCAGAGAGTTCACATGCAGTAACTTGTAAAAATATTTAAGAAGTCTGAAGCATAAAGCAACTTGTTACAGGGGTGAGGCACAACCAGCTATTACAACAGATGCAGAACAATCATCAACAAACATTTCTCACCTGAAATCCAGTGTAAATGTTTTAATTCTTCATATCCAGTTCTTATTCATTTTTAACTTAGAGGAAGGACAGCAATACTGACAAGTAGTAAGGCAAAGAAGAAAGCATGAATTTATAAAATGTAACACACGCTTCAACTTTATGTTGTGCATGAACAGCAGCATCCTTTTCATGCTGATAAACTTTACGTAATCTAGAATATTATTTCTGTTTGCATGCATATATTCACATATATGTATTATTGATCTTGTTTTTTCCTGAAGCAGATTAGGTCTTATTTCTATTATGGAAAAGCTCTATAAACCAGCATTTTAAGCTTTGCACTACCTCCACACTCAAAAACATGCAGGAAAAGAATTACTATTGAAGAAACAAATCTAGCAGATTTTCCTCCTAAAAAAGGAAATATGGCACTACAGACTGAACTCCAAATAAAACAAACTGAAGATAGAGTTGCATAAATAAAATAATATTAAATAATGAAATGTAAATTCTAAGAATTTTCAATACATGCCAGTATAATAAACCTACTTTGGTCACACACTCTGTGTTATTTCTAGGTAAAGAAAATAAACATCAGGCCCTACTGAACTGTAATTCTCAGCAGGAACCTAAGTTTTGTGTCACAGAGAGACTGAAGCTGGTAAAACTCACATAAGAGCCATTATTGCAAACTCTGCCTTTTCAGTTGTCAAACAGAAACTTTCCCAATTCAAAATACCTTTTCTTTCCAGGATTTTTACTCTGGTAAAGCAATTTTTTTTTTTTGGTTAAAGCAATAGCAATGCATTCAAAAGCACACAAAAGAGCATTTCACAAGTTTATACTTCATATAAACTGTTCTTTGTGGTTCACAAAGAAGTACAGCTGCAGGAGTCAGAACATATTAAGCCTCACGTTACTGTTAACATTACTCCGTTATAAGTGTCCAAAAACACTGAATGAAGGAAAGAAAGAATGCTTGTAGCTTTCCTTTCTTTCTCTTTCTTTCCTCCAACCTTCTTTCGCAGCTGAGCATGAGCTTTTTCCAAACTATGATGTGAGACAGCACAATATTACAAGACTCTGCGTGATATGACCAAATGCAATAGACAGGTTTGTACTAAGAAATCTACCTAGTCATGTGGCATCAGGAAATAAAAGCCCTTGGTTCTGCAGTCCACAAACCTTTCCTTGCACCAGCATGCCACTAAAGCAAACATAAATGATTCATTGAAAGTAACAGATGCCTGGCCAGTGAGCAGAACACGGTGCAGTCAGAGATTAGGAGTGCAAACAGTCTAGAACAGAAGTGAAGCACGGATGTTTGGAGAAATAAGAGTATAAAACATACTTATGATGTTATTTCTAGAGTATGAGTAAGTAAATATTTTTAACCAGGGTCATATTACAACAGAATAGCTAAATCTGTCATTTTTAACTTGGACTTAACTACATATTCAATCACTGGGGGCTTCTTATTTTCTTTGATATTCACAAAAGAATAGTCTGAGACGATCACATTTATTTCTTACAAAAATGAATTTTTCAAGCTTGAAGTAGGATCCAGAGTACTCTGCCTGAAAATAGAAAATTTTTCGTACTTTCTTCACCCAAAATATAATCATTATGCAAGAGAAAAGAGCTAGAGCAACAAACCATTCAACTGATCTGCCTTGAAGTTTTAAAACTATTTTGTGCTTGTGATATGGTAGCGATACTGTTAGAATGAGGAAACAAGTTCTCTGGTAATTTTTTCTCATACAATGCAACTGTTAGCTCAGAATTAATGAGATCTGTGGGTGTAAAATTTTAGCCAAAAGTAGCCAGAGGGCCTAAAAAAGATGAATAAAATTTGCAAGAGCCTCTCATTGATTACCTCACATTATGAGCTCCTTTGTGTTAAAAAATATTTCTGTCCTCAGAATAAATAAGTTGAGAAAATATTTCTGAAGCTGAGTATACAGCTCTTAAGCTGTGTTGGCTACATAAAGCAGCTGTTTTAACATCTACCTGTGCCCTAAATACAATTTTCCACTCACAGCAGAGGCTTTGGTGAGCTAATTCCAGAAAGGTGTTGAAAACAGCTGCAGAAAGCAGCAAGAAATACTTTTCAGTGGAAACAAGTTCCTTAGCATGCCATTTATCACTTATCTGCTCCCTCGGTACTATTCCTGTCTCTTGCAGGCTCATTTCAGCAGAATACATTAAAAGCTATGCTGTTCTAGCTTAAGTTGGGCAAGTTTTACCCAGCAACCTGTCCTTCCCTCACCTCACTTTTTCCTCTCCCAGCTATCACTCCCTCCCACACGCTCCCCTGTCACTTTGAGAACTCTGACCCAACATATGGCTCTGTAGTAGCTGGCTTCCCTGCCAAGAGGAACAGGGTCAGGAAAGACTCTGAAAAGTTGCCACTCATAGAGATCAAAACACAAGTTTCTATGCTGGATGGAGGCTGTACTGGGTAAAAGCTGCTCCACTGTTTGGTAGACCTGTTTTCAGACTTCCTTGAACCATCTTGTGCTTCAGAAGCCCCATCAGAAATATAACTTCACTAATTTTCACGAACATTTTACAAATATGAGCTCCACAGATTGTACAAACAAATCGACCCAAACAGGACAGGCAGGTAAGTGCCGAGATAAGGGCAAGCAGCAGAGTTTCTTCTGTGTTGCTGAGCATCACCATTTTGTCAGGCACATTGCACACATTTCCAGGCAAAACCCTGCCCTTCTGAGAACGCAGGGAATCATGGCCCTATTCTTTACACAGCTATTGATCAGTCAAATGACACCAAGAAAGGCAAGTGGCCTCTCTGTGCCCTAAAAAGTTAAAGTGTTAATTATTATCTTCCTCTTTGACCTGGTAGATGAAAATTGCTGTATAAGGGTGAAAACCACAAAGTTGTACTCCCTGGTCCGAGAGAGAAGAGAAAGTGAGGAGAAGACTTAGCAGCTTCTTTCGTGGAAGATTGGAAGATTTCTTGGTCTTTAACACCCAAGCTTGCTTTTTTTTTTTTTTTTTTTTTTGTGGTAAGGAATAAATTTTAATTAATACAATAGTTCCAAAGGAACATCTCTAGCTATGAAGTGGGGTAGCACAAAAAATCCACTGCACAAGCACAGGTCTTATGTGTTGGTCCATGCCCCCACAAACTTGGTAACCCTCAGTAACATCTTTCTGAATCATTACCTTCTTAGAATCATAGAATCACCAGGTTGGAAAACACTTCTTGGATGATCAAGTCCAACCATTCCTACATGGCACTAAACCACGTCCCTGAGCACCTCGTCTACACATCTTTTAAATACCTCCAGGGATGGAGACTCAACCACCTCCCTGGGCAGCCTCTGCCAGTACCTGACGACGCTTTCTGTGAAAATTTTTTTCCTGATGTCCAGTCTGAACCTTCCCTGGTACAGCTTGAGACCATTCCCCCTTGTCCTGTCCTCTGTCACTTGGGAGAAGAGGCAAGCACCCACCTCTCTACGACTTCCTTTCAGGTAGCTGAAGAGAGCAATAAGGTCTTCCCTCAAGCAAGAAAGTCCCCCCGTCTTGCACTAGGCATGGACCAATAACAAGCCCAGCCCATAGCACACACAAAGAGAGAGGAAAACACACTAGCTCATTGAGATCCCATGTGATAAAACCCATCAGATAATCCACTGCTGCTATACAATCCCGTGATGACCTGACATGCCATATCCATGAGCCAGCAAAGTAAGGGGAATGGCAGTGCCAGCAATGGTATCACAACAGCTCACACAATGAATTTATTGCATGTGAGTCACTGAGCACCTCAGCACTGTAATAAGATCCAGCTACTGTCAACCTCAGCTGTATTTGAGCTGGGGTCAGAAGGTGAAAGGCACTACATGCTATTTAAAAATCTTTCAGCTTCTAACATCCATAAGCAAGTCGTTCCAAGGGGAAAAAAAAAAAAAATAAGCTGTCAGCTGTTTCCATGTAGCACAGTGCAAAAAACAGACAACTGCTGAGCTATAAAGAACCCCAGAACTTTGCCAAAATTTGCCTCATTGATTAGATGAAACAAGCATTAAATTTAAAACTAGAGAAAGGAAAATGCAACAGGCTTAATAAGTGTAAGACTGTTTATCAGATGATTAACTAGCTCACCCTGAATTCAACTGACTCACCAGAAAAATATTCTTGAACAGATGAAATTAAGGGATTGGCCTTGCTCATTACTAGTGAGGCAATGTAGAGAGGATATAGTTAAGAAAGAAGCAGTTACTACTTCAGCTTTCATTTAATCACATTTCTAAAACCAGCTACTTCACAAGCAAAGGACTGGTGATACTACCCAGTTCATAACATGAACTTCTATCAGCTCAAAAGTGATTTAAGAAACAATTTTGCAACAAAAAGGCAATATACAAGTATGTGGTATTTACTCACATTCCTCTTTCATGCCTGCCGAAAAAGACCTCCTTAGATGCCCTAATTTGCAAAGGACTTTCCTCATACATTCTTAAATCATGTTCCCTCATCCAGAAGGTGAGTCCACACCTGGACTACTCTGTGTCCAGGGCTTCTCAGTACAAGAGACATGGATGTATTGCAAAGGGTCCAGCAACGGGGTCACAAAGATGATTAATGGACTGGAGAACCTTACATATGAGGAAATACTGAGAAAGCTGGACTGTTCACAGCCTATAGATGAGAAGATTCAGGGGGATCTTATCAATGTATATAAATACCTGAAGGGAGAAGGCAGCAGAGCCTGACTCTTTTCTGTGCTGCTCACTGACAGGGACAGAGGCAACAGGCACAAACTTAAACAGAAAAGACTCCATCAGGAAACACTTCCTTACTGGGAGGGTGAGCGAGCACTGGGATAGGTTGCCCAAGGAGGCTGTTGAGTCTCCATCCTTGGAAATATTAGAGAGACACCTGGATGTTGTCCTGGGCAACCATCCCTAGGTGGCCCTGCTCGAGCAGGGAGGTTGGACCAGATGACCTCCAGAGGCATCTTTCGAGCTCACTCTATAGTACTGTGTACTGTGAGGGTGGCTGAAAATCATCTAGTTCCATCAGAAAATTAATTGGTTGGGAAATAACAATCAGGGGATGTGCATCTACAGCAGCTACTCTTCAATTTTCCCAAAACATCAAATTTGTCTTTCCTCCCAAATTGCCTCTGGTTTCAACGTTTCCTCAGTCAGTAAATGGCAATGCATCCTTAGATTGAAGCTAACTCTCCATCTCTCCCGCCTCCATGCCTGTTCCTAATGATAGCCAATACATTCATTTGTATACACAGCTACCTCTATTTGCCTGATGCACAGATGCAGCAATAACCAACCAAAATTATACAACTGGGGGAAAAAACACAAAAACCATCCAAAATGATAAAACTGGGGAAAAAACATACAAAAACCCACCACCCTCACCCTTCAAACAACCACAGGTGGTAGGGTTTAGGCCTTGCTGTTTTGTCCTAATTTACTTACTGTGATACTTCCCAAAGGGCAACAAAAACAGAAATCTGTACATCTGTGTGGAGAGTTGTGCTAGGAAAGAACAATCAGTTGCAAATATGAAAGGAACTGAGAAGTCAGCAATTTTACAGCCTTTGCCTTAAAATATCTGCCTCAACACTTCGGATTACATCAAAGCTGTTGTCACACACACGTTTCATGCAACTGCAAGACTTATGGAGAAAAAAATATGGCATCAAATCCACCCATCAAATAAGGACAGATATCCCCTACAGTACTATTTTTCCAGCACTTTATATCTTTAGGCATCCTTAACACTTAGGTTTCAATGACCCACTGACATGAACTGATCT